>NC_141695.1:604230854-607200854 GCF_964263255.1 Lissotriton vulgaris
TTCGGATACAAACAGTAAATACAAGCCTGTTGAGGTCTTCAGAATGTAATCTCTTTTCAAAACAGGGTCTCAATAGACTTCTCCTTGACAGGCATGGTGTTTTACCTGAGAAAAATAAAGGTGAAAACCTTCACAGTAGTCAAGAAATGAAGACTGAGGCTACTATCTGAAGAGAAAGCTGAGCAGAGCTCAGAGGAGACTGCCTAGCATGACTTGCGATAGAAAATCTAAGGTACTGAAGCTTCTCTCAGGAGTGTTCTAAAGGGTGTTGCAGCCTGATTGGCTGGAAGACAAGTTTGGTCTCTATGTTAAGTGATTATAAGAGACTACAAAGGTAAAAGGCCTAGGGCCTTCTTGCTTTATAGTCATCACTCTACTACTATTATATAGTACTGGGGACTCCCATCTCGACGACGGGGAATGATTAAAGCATGTGACTCTATGAAAGTTCCAATACTGGAGTAACTGCTCTTATTAAGTGTGTATCATGATTGTAGGAAGGTAGGATCCTTCTAGCATGATTACCCCCACTTTTTGCCTGGTGTCTGTGTATTTTTGACCCAGTCTGACTGGAATCCTGCTAATTAGGACCCAATTCACGATGCTTTCGACCTAAATTAACCATGGTAAGCACTTGTGTACATCTACAATTGGTTACTGGTTACCTTCTAGGTCCCTAATATATGGTACTAAGGTACCCAGTGCATAGGTACACCTGGAGTCTCCCATGGGCTGCAGCATGTATTGAGCCACCCATGAGAGTCCACTTAAACTGCGACTACAGGCCTGCCATTGCAGCCTGTGTGATTTGGTGCGTCACGACAGAAATAAGTTTCCTTATATCTGAGGTCACTATACTTAAAACCTATAAGTCACTTCTATGACAGACTCTTCAGTACTGAGGGCAGGGTGCTTGGTAATAAGTGTGAGGGTGCCCCTGCATGAGCAGGACACCCCTCTAAACTTTAAAGTCGATTCTCCAGGCTTTGTAAGTGCGGTCCCAGTAACGGCCATTCAGGGTCTGACGGAAAGCTAGTGCTGCTGCCGACCACAGACACAATCCTCCCTCCTGTTGCTAAGCTGAGCTCGAGCAGGGGAAAGTAGAAAAATAGGTTTCCTGTCACAGGGATGTGTGACCATCTCCCACACAGGACGTAGAGTATTCTGCGGGGGGCGCTTGCCAGCGCCGCCAGACTGCATTGAAGGGCACATTTGGTGCCCTCCTTGCATATTCCAGTTTGAGCCAGTTCAGTGAGACTCTGCCTCCTGCTCTGGCGCAAAACTGGACTGAGGACATGGAAGTATCCTCCCCTCTGTCCAGCCCCTACTCTGGGAGGGACCCTTGAGTTCAAAAATCAAATCAATTATCTTTATTTAGATATAACACATATATCTTTAAAAGAAGGTTACAAAATTCACATTGTGTATCAATAAATAAGATTAAAAAATCTTGAAGAATAAAAACATGGTCAGTTGACAGTCATTATAAAAATGGAAATTGTCTTCTCTTAAGCCTCTTTAAATAAAATAGGGTAGCTTGAAGCATGATGTATAGGGAAAAAAGTTGTCTCTTCCTCCCTTTTATATTATACTCGGCATCAATGGTATCCTACTTTTAGGAAGCAGCCGACATTCCTGAGGTTACTGGTCATTTTATTTTAACCTCCCTAAGGGTTGGAAAGTGGGAGGGGCACTTTAGCAGGGCCTCTTTTGATTGAAATTACGGTATGCTTGCAGAATGAAGGTTATGAGTCTTATGTTTAGGGATGTGTTTTCCGGATTTAAAGCTACCATGATAGCTTGCCTGCAAGTCCTGGCACCCAGCCTATTCCATTCTGGTTTTAGTCTCCGCCTGCGTTCTGAATTAAAAGCTGGGCAGAGGCAGATCACATGCGACATAGTTTCAGCTGTTTTGCCACACCCTCTACAAGTTAAATCTTCAGCGGTGCGTCGTCAGGAGGGTAAATCTTTCAGGAATCGCCAATCGCCCATTCTAATGGCGATAAGGCTGCGCTTTAGATGGAGTGAATATGTACAGGCCAGATAGGAGGCGGGGGCTAGCCGTCTATAAGAGTTTACAAGAGCCCAGGCGTGACTGCGTTTCAAAAAGAGTGCTTTATCCATGATACTTGATCTCATTCTCACACCCTTTTTGATCCCTATTTTGAATGCTGTCTGACTAGGATTCAGGGCCCACAAATCACTTGCTGACATTTGCTGAATGGCGTCTTTAAAGAGACGGCCGTATGTTCCACCTGGATTTTTCTGGGTTATTTCTTCCCAGACTAGGGAGTCTAATGTATTGGGGTCCGCTTGTCTTAGTTTGTGACAGAGATTAAGATATGCCCCGATGTTGGAGGCATCGTAGTTTATCAGTCCCATCTCCAGTCTTATCTGTGCAGCAGATGCGGATTTTGGCAGCTGGAGAACCTTTTTATAAATTTTGGTTGTGTGCTGGTTCAAGGCTGTATTCATTTTCCCCCCAAATAACTCTATGCCATACGATAGAGTAGGGCCAATTTTTGCTCTCATCACCTCCAAAAGAGGCGATAGGGTTGGGCCTGAGAGATTTTTTGCAAGCTTGCCTAGTGATACCGCAAGGGTTATTGCTTTGACTGCGATCTCGTTACGCTGCTTTCTAAAATTGTATTTAGAATCCAGGTGGACGCCTAGATATTTATATGACTGGCCTGTTACGAGGCTTATGTTGTTGAATGACCAACCACCACCTGTGTGTCGTTTCTTACCAAAAGGAACGACTTGCGTTTTTTTTAAGTTGACCTCTAATTGGTTAATAGTCGTATAGTCATGCAGTTTATCAAGGAGCCTTTGTAGGCCAACCCTGGTGAGGCTAAAAAGGACAAGGTCATCGGCGTACAAAAGGTTGCTTAGACCCAAGCCACCGACTTTTGGAGAATGGCTGTTGGTATCGTCCAGGGTCGCTGACAGATCTGCTATAAACAGGTTAAAGAGAAGGGGGGCCAACACACATCCCTGCTTCACGCCCCTAGTTGTCATTATTTTCCGCGAGAGATGTGTGCCGGACCCGAGCTTCACTCGAACCCATGTACGAGAGTGGAGTTCGATAATTGCCTGTAATAGATTCTCTGGAATCCCACACTTTCTTAATTTTACCCATAGAGCCTCCCTAGGGACTCTATCAAATGCTGCTTTGAAGTCGACGAAGCAACAAAACACTAACCTAGATGTGTTTAGTGCCTTGTCGACTATAGTTGAAATTGCTAGCAAATTAGTGCTGGTCCCTGAGTTTGCAACAAACCCTGTTTGATTCATTGGCAACAGTTTATAGTCCTTTGCCCATAACCTTAGATCCTCCAGTAGGAGGCCTGCATAATGCTTGGCTTCAATATCCAGGAGGGCAATGAGTCTGTAATTGCTCGGTTGGGCACGTGATCCTGATTTGTAAATTGGGTGGATTATGGCGCCCCGCCATGAGTCCGGGATTGTTGCTGTTCTCAGAGCATAATTGAAGAGATTAGTTAGTGTTCCGGACCAGAAGACAATGTCAGATTTAAACAGGCTCTGTGGCAGGCCGTTTGGGCCAGGAGCCCCATCAGATCTTGCTTTTGTCATTGCTGTGGCTACTCTTTCTTGTGTCACTTCAAGGTCCATGTTGGCGGGGTGTAAGCAGTCGGCGGGTAGACTCTGTATGGTGGCAGGCCCATGGTTAATCTCATTTAAAGAGCTGCTTCCTTTGGAATCTGGGTATTCTGGAGACTTGAAGTGGTCAGATAGGCATCTTACCCAGTCTGATTCCTGGATGTTTGCAGATCCAAAGCTCGATGTGCTAGGATTAGTGTGGTTAATAAGAGCCCAAAATTTTCTAGAGTTTTTTTGCTTACTCTCCCACACCAGTTTGCACCAAAATTGGTTTTCGTGAGACCATTTATCTTTTTTGATCGCCAGCTTGAAGGATCTTTGAGTAGTTTGATAGTGAATTGTACGTTCACTGTTCCCCGGAGATTTAGCCAGTGCCCGCAGGGCTGCGTTTCTTGCTTTCTTAAGTGACTTGGTATGCTGTGAGATTGTAAATGGACGTGTCTGAATTACCCTTTCGGCCTGATACTTTGCTGGAAAAAGGTGAGTCAGGTGGGAACAGAGCATTGTCCAGGTTAAAGTCGGGATTGCCTCTTGCTCGGTTCCTATTCTTATGATGTCCACACTTGCTTGGAGGATATTCGGGCTAATTTCTTCAGTCCACTTAAGGCGCTTTAGGTTTTCGGTATGTATTCCCCGGCATGCGGATGGTGCAGTTTTGTGTTTCAAAGGGTTTATATTAAAGGAAATAACCTGAGGCCTGTGGTCGCTTTCGGTTCTTGGATAAATTTGGAAGTTGGTTAAACAGTGAAGCAGGGCGGCATTGCAGATGGTATAATCCAAGTAGGATTGCTTGGTGCCGTTTGTCCAGGACCAGTTTGGCGGGGTGTCACCTACTGTTCTGCCGTTGATGACAAGGTAACCTGCACTGTAGAATTTCATCACACAAAGCTCGCCCAGTCCACTTTGAGTTTGAATGGGTGGTTTGGTTTGATTTATAGCCTCGGTGATTGGAAGTAGGAAGGGCCCATCAATGTCTGCTACGTTCCCTTGAAATAAGTAGGTATTAAAATCCCCCGTAACAATACAGTCTGAGTTCCAGTGTTCCGCGGCTATATCGTTCATGATTTCCGTTAAACGTGTCAGATGCTCTTTTTTTGTACGAGTGCTGGGGTTGATGTATACGTTTAAAAGGAGCAGTGGACGATGTTTCCGCCAAGCATTGATTTTAACCCCAAGTAGCCAATTTTCATCAAGGGGCAGTCGTGAGATTGGACCTTTTAAGGTGTTTGAAATATATATTGACAGGCCACCTTTGGGGTGACCAAAGCGGCTGTCCCTAAGTGCTGGATTCCTTAACTCAATGTACCCGATGACTGGGCACCCTTGTGTGGCCCAAGTTTCCTGCAGGGCTATTACTGAATGTTCACACAGGAAAGAAAAGGTATCAGGATCCTTAATTTTTTGCTGGAGGCCGCTTATATTCCAGGAACATAATGAGATGGTAGAGTCCGCTTGTGTATTTAATGCTGCTTCTGGGGGAGGTGGCGTTGTCAAGCGTATGAGGCCAAGGGCCACTGCCTCTGGTTCGGGTGGTCATTCTGAGCTTTTGGTTGATAGAATGGCTGGAAGCCAATCCCATCCTTGGCTGGTGTCGATGTTAGAGACCACTGTGGGAAGGATATTCTGATCTTCCTCTGGCCCCGACGCGTTTAAGATTGAATATATTTTCTGGTGGTCTTTCAGTCTTATAATTCCAGTTTTTTGCGGTGGTGTTGGCTGGTTTAGTAGGGCGGTGGGGTAGCCTGGGGTATGATATGGGTACGCTCGGATGCCCCATTCCCTTAGTGTGGCTTTGTGGTCCAAGAACATGCCTGCCCATGTAGCCGATTTAAATGTCACTAGCGTTACCTCCGACGGTTGGGTTCCTCTTGGTGGAAGAAATTCAATAGATTCAATGTCATCTGATACTAGACCAGGGAATCCGGGGATACCATTTGCCAGTTTTATAATGTTTGATCTGTTAAGAATGTCTTGGCGGCCCTTTGATTTGTATTCGGGTGCCAGTAAAATGTGGGAATATGACGAGTCATATGAGGGCTCAGTGTGTTTTTGGCTTGTAGCCAACTTATTGGGTTTAATAGTAGACGGACCTTCATCCAATTCTTGCTCCTGTTGCGTTGAAAGATGGCGGGCCTTCCAAATGGGCCGACGCTTTATAGGCGAAGCTGTTTTCTGATTGTAAATTGTTTTCATCAATTTCAATCCTGTCGTTGTGCTGTCTGTCTTTGATGAAAATGAGGCATGCACAGGTTTTAATTTCGCCTGGGTCTCTGTGGGTCCTGGTGTAATTAATTCATCGATTTTCGTGATTGTCTTTTCTACCACAGGGCCAGGCTCTTTTTTTGCGGTTCGCACTGCTGGTTCTCTTGCCACGTGTAGGCTCCCCGCGGTTAGTTGAGTGACTGGTGCAGGTAAATCTCCTTCTGATTTGGACACTCCAAGGTTTCCTGAAGGTGAGAGTGCGTTTGTTTCACTGGGAGCCTGTTTGTTGGATGCCATTGCAAAGAGGGGGTAGTATTCCGGGTGGGTAGCAGTTGTTTTTGCCCTTGCTTTGTTTCTCTGTTTACGCTGGCGCTTACGTTCTCTTTTGCTAAGTTGAGGTTCAAACGCTGGCAACTCATCCAAAGTAGGAGGAGCCGGGGACGCGGGGCTGGTCTTTGGACCTATCGGTGGGTGATCAGTGCTCATAGTACTCCTACGCGAAGTCCCAGCGTTTCCTGATGCTGCTTCGGCCAGGTCTGATTGTAGGTGGCCGGATTTTGATTGTTCGCTCGGCCAATTTGAGCTGAGGACTGTTCCCTCGTTTGGCTTAGTGCCTTTGTTTGTTGTGGGCTGTAGGTTAGCTGGATATTCGATCGTGTCTGATGGATTTTTTGCTAACGGACAGGGAATTGTACTTGGGTTACCGCCTTTCAGCATCCTAACTTCCTTTATAACACTAGTTAGGAAGTCAGGAAGCGAAGAGAGTGAATCAATAATTGGAGAACAACAGCACACCGACTGTATGAGCTTTGTCGAGGCTTGTGCTCCAAGTATTAAGTTGTTCAGTTTATCAAGTTTGTTGTCAATCCCTGACGTGAACACTGCCAGAGTGTTTAGGAGATCGACCTGCGCGTCCAGTTTGTCCGAGTGATAGTTTAATGCAATGACGGTTTGTTGGAATGTTTGCAAGAGTTGAGGCCAGACGCTGATAGCTATGGGGTCTTCTTGGATGGCGTTAGGGGTGGTGTTTGACGTGACCTTGGTAGGGTTGTCAGTATTTTTAAAGAAAAATGACAGGTCCGCCAAAAGCTGGTCGCTTGGGTCGGCTTTATTGGGCGACTTTTGCGGCGATGGCTTTATTGCTGCTGATGGCGAAAATGCAATATGCATTGGGCTTGACGCAGTCAATTGGTCCATAGGTGTACTTATTGTTTGAGGTGAGTGGGATGCTTGGAGAGGGTTATTACTCGCATGGGTACTTTGAACATGGATTTGGGCGAGAGTTTGCTGTTGATGTGGAGCTTTTGAGGCTTCTTTTGAAACGGCTGGGTCTTGACCGGGAGGTTTTGCCAGTGATTCAGATTTCTGGTTTTGAGCTATGGAGGGGCTTAGGGCATCCCGTAGACTCATTGGGGATGCTTGCAGCGTGCAAACTCCTTGGATATTCGCTGCAGTGGGGCGTAATTGCTGACCGGATTCCTGTGCTGGTTTCAGCTCTGATTGCTTGTTAGTAGTGAGCGATACAAGGCTTGCACCCCCCTGACCCTCCGGCGTAGGTTTGTTCGGTGCTGATCCAAAGATAAATACCTCCGCAGGATGGACTGTCCTTTTGGCTTCAATTTGCCAATGTTGTGGGGATAGTGGTTGTTGAAGAAGTATACTTGTTTTGGGCTGCCTAAGCGAGGCTCCACACCTGGTTGTCTCCTGAGTGTGAGACTGACAGAGATTATTAGACGGTGTTGGAGTTTTTTTGAAGTAGTCCAACAAATTCGAAGGTTTTTTGTCAGATGACTTTTCCATGATCATGTTTTTTTGGCTAGGATTGCCAAAGCCTTTTGATGGAGAACCTTCCGCTGTTAAAATTCCGTTGGTAGCCCGGGTGGACTTGTGGGTGCCCGGGCTGTCCAAATGGGGGTCCTTGGCCGATTCCAGTTGCTTGGATTTCCTCCGTTTAGGTGCCAACGGTGCCTTTCTTACTCTCCCGGATCTCATGACTTTTAGCTGCTAACAGGAACCGGTGCTGCAGAGGTAGCTGGAATTACTGAAGTGGCACTAGTGCGACGCTGGTGTGGCACTTCTGTGAAATCTGACGAAACTGATGTACATAGACAGCACTCATTTCCCTTCCTTTCCCACTCCTCTCCCTGTGGGCACCATGGATACTGTAAGTTATTGACCGTATCACCCTGCCAGTAAGAACCCGTACCCCTATGCATATGTGCAGCCATTCCAGGCACCATGGCCTTTTTACCCATTGGAATCCCCAGCTTCCCTCCTGCGCGTATCTTGCACCCCCTCTCTCATGTATAGACCATGAACCCTTTCCCTTTGCGCGATCCTGATGTGAAAAGGTAACCCTCCTGCTTGACCCAGGCCTTCCCCATTTCCCTCTCGAAAGAAGCATCCTTCGCCTCAGCTGACATAGCCCCCCCCAGTTGTATCTGACTGCCCCTGTTCTCTCATGTACAGGTCATAAGATCTCTCTCTCTCTCTTTGCGCGACTCTGGCCCTGCACGCACCCTGACCCCCTCCTTCTCCTCATATGAGCAAGTCATAAACCCTCTTCTTCCGCAAAGCCCTGTCCTTGAGAGTCACGGCCGCGCCTGACCAGCACCTCCTTCCCTTCCCTGAATGCCCCTCTATTGACAAGCCCTCCCTCCACGCTCGATTGTCCACGCAGGCATGAATACCACTCCTTTGATGACCCCTTCCCCCGAGTTTGGCTGACCACACATGTCCGAGGCCATCGCCTAAGCCAGGAGATACCATTTACTGCCCTTATTGTATGCCTAGCCACCCCACCCCCTGGGCCATGATCAGGCGCACACATCCTACGAAACACTCAGCTGCATGATTGCCCTCCCCTCTTATCAGCAGGTCAAGGGTCCCCATTGTGAACGTATGTGGAGTAGGATCATCACGAGGATTATAGGGATGTCTTCCTTTTGCGACATACTGACCTGATTGTACCATCAAATGTTTTGCACAGTATAAAAGCAAGAGTCTCAAGCTCACTTGTTAGAGCACCTCCCGAAAGACACTGTGTTTCGTGTCCGAAATGACTGGCTCTCCTCATGAGAAATAAACTCTGTTCTTGATTCCTGCTTCCAGCGCCCGTCTCTTTATTTTGGTAACTATTCAGAATGGGAACTAAGAGGCGGTTTGCGCCAGCAGCCTGGGCATCGATAGAATTATGGGCTCACTTTCCACAATTGGCGTCCCAACGCGGGGTCCATCAGTGACATAGGGTTCGGTAAGAGAGATCCAGACGAAGAAGTGAACGTCTAAAATGATCGGAGTATACCTGCCTTGAGAGGGCCCTAGCCCGGCTGCCGATCGACAGAACTTCACCAATTCTGAACGGACCTCTCTTGAGTGATCTATTGTCCTGACTGGAATCCCACAGGAATGCTACATGGAGTAAGAGAACGATCGGGCGCTGGAGGAGGGAGTCGAAGAACTGTCCGTATGGTCCGGTCCGGGTAAGATTAAGTAGGGTGTTTTTACGCCTGATTGGTAGGGTGGCTCTATCCACCTGATTGATTGATTGTTTGTATTGAAAGTCGGTATTTGTATACTGATATTGTTGGTATTGGTTCATTTAGCTTTGAAGGCTACTTGACATATTGGTTCTCTTTTGAGAACGAGACATTCTCTGTTTGCAAACAGCGGCGAATAGGAACGTCGTCCCTCTTTGCAGATAGAGAAGGGTAGGTAATGCAGACTTTTTGTCCCCCGTTGTAATTCGTCATGCCTACTTTTCTCCCCACTGAATTGTTTGAAGTCGATTAATAATCGATTGTTGTTCTTTGAGATCTTCCCTGTCCACAAACAGAGACGAATAGGAATATTCTGTTCCCTTTATGGATAGCGAAGGGCAGGTAATGCAGACATTTGTCCCCGTTGTAATCCGTCATGCCTGTTTTTCTCCCCATTGGTTGGTTGGTTGCCTGGACATTGTTGTCTCAGGAATTGTTTCGTTTGAGGTATTTTCTATTTGCAAACAACGTGAAATAGAAATATTCTGTCTTTGCAAGTAGAAAAGGGTAGGTTATGCCCCTTTGTGAATTCGTCAGTCCTACCCACTCCCCACTGGTTGGTGATTGTGGGGTAGCTCGCATGGTCCGCCCAGGAGACTACCCTTATGGAGGACATATGCTCTCTACTCATGGGCCATTTAGTAGAAAATAGACCGACTGGTCCGTCCAGGAGGCTACCCTAGTAAGTGGAAGTACATCGCTCGGTCTGTCCAGGATGATACCCTAATGAAGGAATATATGTTCCCCTTTTGATCGATAATCTCGTTCCACCCCGGACCATTTATTGGAGGGGACTCGTCTGGTCCGTCCAGATGTACCCCCCTAGTGAAAAGGACGCATAAAAAAATATGAAGTGATCACCGTTCCCTACTAACAGAAAGCTTTAGCTCGAAACACGCTAAGGAAGAGAAAGAAAAATAAAAAGAAATCAGGCTAAGTCAGTAACCCCCTGATGAGCTTTTGACTTCACCAAAAATAAGAAACATTAGAAATAGTTCGTAATAAGAAATGTAAAATGGCGAAAAGATTTGATAGCAGAACATAGCCACGAGGTAGCTAGGCTTCACTGCCTGTTCCTGCTCCCAACATGTCTGCCTCATTGCCCGCCCCGCCCAAATAACGGTCACATGAAATAGAAACAACTCAATAGGTACCTACCCCCATTCCGGAAGCTCCCGAAGTGCAACAGGTCCGCGGTTACGCCCATCCGGAAGGCGAGGCCTGGAGGCCCGAGGGACTCGCCTGGCCACGGTCAGGAGGAGATGATGTTGGGCAGGCGGTCCAAAGGATGACAAGGACCTCTCCATCTTCTCTCTTCTGCCGCCCTGCAGGCCGCGGGGAGAGAGGGGGCTGTCTTGCCTCGGCCACCGACCACCCCTCTCTCTCACCCGATCCGGCTTTTTGTCGAAGGCCGAAGCCAAGGCGAGGACGGCGGCAAATCAAGTAGTCCCGCCACATGCCAAATTCGCCGCCTGCCATCGCCTGCATAGGTACAGGCAGTCCCGCCACATTTCAAGCCCCCCTGGAGAGTTGGAGGTAGTCCCGCCACATGTCAAAAAAGGGAGGGGGGGGGGGGCTGTCTTGCCTCAGCCGCCGACCACCCCCCCCCATCATCAATGGCTGGCACGGCCAATGTCGAAACGATGGAGCCGAAGAACGGCGCGGGGTCGCTGGAAGGGGGAGGCGGCGCGAACGACCCTCCCCCACCTCCCTCCAGGTGGAGGCTTCCAGCGACACCCCAACACTCTTTGCTTAAAGAGGGTCAACATCAAAAAGCGGTCTTCTGCCCAGGACGGGCACTCGCTCCATATCGCCTCTCCTCGACCTTGAAGATTCTATAAGAGCCGGGGGGCCCCCGACCCTCTGCATGGGTGCCCCCGCCCCCTTCGCTGGGAACCACGACATCGGTGCTGCTCCTGCCGGCACCAGACTCGGATCGGAAATGGCTAAAATGCCGCCACGGCACAGGCTTGTTCAGTTCCGGAGGAACACCAGAATGACCCGGTAGGAAAATTGTTGCCGCCCTTCCCATTCTTTGACTTGTGGTCCATATTGTTAGACTGTTAACCACATTGCACGAGACTTTCTGAACTGCCAATGGAAAGTTCTGGGCCAACCATGCGAGACTAGAGATACTCTGACTGTGCTGGAACTTGCCTGACCCCACCCAAAATGGCGCCGACACAAAATGAGACGTTTTTTAATGAACTTTGTTGCACCCTGATTGCGCAAGCTTTTTACCCCGAGATATATATAACGTTTGGATAATGAAAGTAGATATGAAGGATATTGAGTATGTGCTTGGACAATGAATTGACTTAGGGTGGGTACCGATTATGAGTTGGAAAATGAATTGGTGTAATTTAAGGTAATGAATGAACATTGGATAATGTATTTATGAATTTGTTAAAGATGAATTACTGACTTGCATCATGCTTGCTCTGTAGGGGAGTTTAATACGATTTTATTGCACTACCGCACTTTATGCAATGAACTGCCACCAGCTTTGTTCTCCTTATGTACAGTTCCAATCTGCTCCGTGGCTAGTCCACCGGGTTGTAGGCCTGTATTTATGTGTCAACACTTTTTATTAAAAGTATTTTGAAAACGAAAGCATAGTTGTAGCGGTTGCATTAATGAGTTTTGAATGTATTACTACTGTGAACAACGAGAAAGTATGATGAAGGTTAAAGGTTAAAAGGGACCCGATATTCAGCAGCCACACTATGTGTCACAGGCAGCCGAAAAAGTGCTTTAGAAGACCTAAAAACGACACCACAGAAATGCCGCCTGACCGCCACCCTTGTACCCGATCGAAAGGGGTTACGACCAAGTAACTCACGTAGATACGCAGATCGTCAATGATTATCTGTCTTACCTGTCTGGTCCATTAGGGCTTAAACGCCGTAATGGTAGGGAAATGCACTACGTGGAAATAGGTCGAGTATGTGGTAGGTAAAAACATTTCCGGATTACTGCATGCTGATGAGGTTTGAATATTGCCCCCCCACCCCTTCTTTCTCCTCCCTTCTGCAGGTCACGTCGGGACACTGGCTGATGTATAGATGGACGATGACCGAACCGCCGATGAGAAGGGGAAGAAAGGAATATGAGCATGGTCCTTATGACAAATAAAAGTTTTTTAAAGACGTAGACTAAACATGACTGTTCCTCCTTAGAACATAGCAACTGGGAGGATGGACTGACATAGAGACTGGACAGGTACTGAATGACGGGAAAAAGAAAAAAAATTGACTAGAGACGACGCGTTAAATAATATAACTGGACGTTTTTACTAGGTAGGGAGAGGACAAAGAAAAATATACGGGTAAGGGTTGCCACGGCACCACCCGCCTAGGGAGTTAGAAATGTTGCCGATGTTCAAAATGCACTGCCCCCTTTCTCACACTCTTACAGATATAGCCAAGCTGTCCGACTGTTTTCCCGATCAATATTTGCCGTTGCCTCAGCCTGGAGAACTTCCCACCACAGGAGGGAACAGAAAAATGGTTTAAGATCCAACCATGGGTAACTAGCGCAACCAGGTTAATTTCTGATCGACCAACCGAGGTGTGAGTATTGGTAATTGGGAACGCTCGCAGGCATGACAAGCGAGAAGGGAAAGGGGGGAGGGGCAGAAAGAGCTAAACACGTAGATAAATAGGATAGTAACGATATGTAGAAAATATAAAAACAGATCTTGTAGACTAACAATTGTTTCCTGTCTTGTCGTGAATGTCTTGTACATGCGTAATATATGTGCCGTCTTCCCTGTCTGAGTTTGTGTGTGTGTAACGTACGAATTTATGTCTCCCCTCTGTCTGTATCTGCGGGTCGCCTGACCTTTGCCGTTCTGTGAGCGCACTAAATGACCTATTTTCGTACACGTCTCTCTCTCTTCACTCCTTTTTATCTCTCTTTCTTTCTTTCTCTCTCTCTCTCTTCACTCCTTTTTATCTCTCTCTCTTTCTCTCTCTCTCTCTCCCTCTCCTTACATGTCATACGTGTACCGAATGGCTCGTTTAGATTGCGGACGACTCTCACTCTCTATGAGAGTCTCCCTATTTTTCCTCCCTCTTTTTGGTAAAATTGTGCCCCACCGGCACCAGTCTGATTTGATACATATTTGAACGCGAAGGTGTTCAGCGAAATTGACCGAAACTAAAATGACTGTATTTTCGCCATGTTACTGCCTCTCCTTTCTGCAAAATGAATGAACTTGAATTGGCTGAGAAGGAAAGGACAGGTAAGACGACTAAAGTCCCCCAAATCAGGCCATTTATAGGGGAACTGTATGTCAATGGCATCCTATGTCTGTTCTTCAGAGACGAACGCCAACGTCTAGATTGACACCCAATACCCAGATTGCCCCACCCCTTTGCACCCAAGCGCAAGCGCCCGAAGCATCCCCGCCCCATTTTTGATAGAACCACTTCTGCTGTCCCGGGTATAAACGTAATGACCATGGGTAGCTGTTGACCCTTGAGGAAATCTTGTTTTGCCCGACTCTCGACGATAGCACCCCACCCTGTCTGAAAATATGATTGTTCCTGGAGGGAAATGCTCTGTAATATTGAATATGATGTAACGCGCAGTTGATGGAAATGTCATTTATCTTCATGTGAGTTATAAATAGGACAATGAATAAACCTGCCATAGACTCAGTAGGAATGCTGACACATGCACTGCTTGGTAATAGACCTCTGACTGTGACCGCTGAGCATAAAATCTCAAATGCGGAGAATTGAGGGAGGAATTCATATGCGTAGATGTCTTCTGCCATTTCTCTAAAACGTTGTCTTGTACCTATTCAAAGATTCACGATCACCGGAGGAGATGGGTCAGATGTAACGTTCAGCCTGACTGCGGACCTTGGGACACGTATGACATCGACCAGAGGTGGAGCTGCAGAGCAACAAGGCACGGGACGAGACCGCAATTTCAACGTGGAAAATGAAAAAAATGACGGGCCGCCTCGAAGCCCTCCGACTGCTAACCCACGTGTGCCTGGAGTCTCCGTCTGCCTTCTTAGGGCCCGATTGATGGGCCTGCCTGCTTGTTATCCTTTGCTCCCTTGGTCCCTTTTTGTGTGTCCCAGGAACTCTGACCCAACTCCGCTCACTCTTTCTCCTATCGACTATTTGAACCACATCCACCCACCTTCCCACGTGACTTTCTGCCAAAGGAAAGAGCTGCAATTATATGGAAAGAGGGTGTTGCCACAGAACTATAGGTGCCGAGCATAAGGCGCCGCCAAACGGACTGTTTAGGGAACAGGACTGTGGTCTAACAGCAGAGGACTGACCGCACCCTGCAACGCGTAAGGATCGAACCGAGCTGGACCTATAGCTCCACCGCCGGTGCTCAACAGTGCCAACGAAAGTACCCGGATTAGAGCCTACCAGTGATGGCTCGCTGATAAAAGACACTGTGACGAAGAGATCTTGTGTATTGAACTGAATTCCGCTCTCAACTATCTGGTCAAAACTGTTCATTGGTCACATTTCTTAAGTCAGAAAGATTTATGCTATGTAGTGCGTTTAATTGCCCGGAACACAACGAAAAAGTAATTTCCTATGTACTGCGTTCTTCCCATCACCTTGACTGTCTATGATTGTACGCCACATGTTAGTATCGACAAAGTGCTAATTCGTCAACGATGCTTGTCTACCTGTAATGCCATCAGCTGCAAAAATGATTGCTGCTATGTAAAAAGGGGCGACTGTGAAATCTGACGAAACTGATGTACATAGACAGCACTCATTTCCCTTCCTTTCCCACTCCTCTCCCTGTGGGCACCATGGATACTGTAAGTTATTGACCGTATCACCCTGCCAGTAAGAACCCGTACCCCTATGCATATGTGCAGCCATTCCAGGCACCATGGCCTTTTTACCCATTGGAATCCCCAGCTTCCCTCCTGCGCGTATCTTGCACCCCCTCTCTCATGTATAGACCATGAAACCCTTTCCCTTTGCGCGATCCTGATGTGAAAAGGTAACCCTCCTGCTTGACCCAGGCCTTCCCCATTTCCCTCTCGAAAGAAGCATCCTTCGCCTCAGCTGACATAGCCCCCCCCAGTTGTATCTGACTGCCCCTGTTCTCTCATGTACAGGTCATAAGATCTCTCTCTCTCTCTCTCTGCGCGACTCTGGCCCTGCACGCACCCTGACCCCCTCCTTCTCCTCATATGAGCAAGTCATAAACCCTCTTCTTCCGCAAAGCCCTGTCCTTGAGAGTCACGGCCGCGCCTGACCAGCACCTCCTTCCCTTCCCTGAATGCCCCTCTATTGACAAGCCCTCCCTCCACGCTCGATTGTCCACGCAGGCATGAATACCACTCCTTTGATGACCCCTTCCCCCGAGTTCGGCTGACCACACATGTCCGAGGCCATCGCCTAAGCCAGGAGATACCATTTACTGCCCTTATTGTATGCCTAGCCACCCCACCCCCTGGGCCATGATCAGGCGCACACATCCTACGAAACACTCAGCTGCATGATTGCCCTCCCCTCTTATCAGCAGGTCAAGGGTCCCCATTGTGAACGTATGTGGAGTAGGATCATCACGAGGATTATAGGGATGTCTTCCTTTTGCGACATACTGACCTGATTGTACCATCAAATGTTTTGCACAGTATAAAAGCAAGAGTCTCAAGCTCACTTGTTAGAGCACCTCCCGAAAGACACTGTGTTTCGTGTCCGAAATGACTGGCTCTCCTCATGAGAAATAAACTCTGTTCTTGATTCCTGCTTCCAGCGCCCGTCTCTTTATTTTGGTAACTATTCAGAATGGGAACTAAGAGGCGGTTTGCGCCAGCAGCCTGGGCATCGATAGAATTATGGGCTCACTTTCCACACTTCCGGGGCTACTTGTGGTCTGTGAAGGTTTTGCAGTAGATCTGATGGGTCCAATATGATGGGTTTGGTGTGTCTAGAGGATATTTGGTATAAAATCTGTGCTCATAGGTTGTTTGCTGACTTGTCTGGGCTTCAGTAGGCTTCAGCAGGCCTCAACGGTGTCAGTTGATTGGAAGCTGGGAGGGGTGGGATGAAGTGAAGTATAGCACTGCTGACTTACAGTTGTGAATTAGCCAGGACACAGCTAGGTGGTGGGACGCAATTGCAATAGGCAGATATTAACAGCAGCAAGGAGCAGCTGTCGTCGGGGAAGAGAGTGATACCAGCAGTGGGTGAGTCAATAGCCCTTGGAGGTCATGAATTCAGGGCAACATTGTGACTCCTAAAACAAGGATTAAGGTATTTAAGGTATTCAAGGCAATTGTTAGGTGGTTAGTTATTGATTAATAGCCCCTGCAGGGTCCTGCAACAGCAGCAGCGCGCCACAGAAGCACACCATAGAAGCCGAGTGCTCTTACAACACAGAACTTGCCGAATTTGCAACGATTTGGAGCAATCAATCTCAACTAAAACCAAACAGTTCATGCAGAGCACCATGCACCCACGAGTTTTACAATTTTTTTTTTTTTTTTTTTGATGTTCAGTGATCAGTGCTCTGTGGCGCTCAATGCACGATGCAGGGTCGCTGACCTCCTGGGGTAGCAGTATCGCGGTGGCTCCGCTTCGCTTATGACCCCGCCCGTCCGTTTATCAGCATTTTCCCCTGTAATGCCGTAATGCCTCGGGCCACCTCTCACCTCTCACCTCTTTGTTGTTAGTTTCCTTTCCTTTCCTTTCCGTACTGTCTCTGGCTTGACCCCCACTCTCCCAGTCTCGCTCTCGCATACACTGCATCCACTGCAGATCCGCTCAAGTCTGGTCAGGTCTGGTGAGGTGAGGTGCTGCCTTAGTGAGGTTAGGTGCTGCAGTAGTTATCCCACCTTGCTGCTGCTCGGCGTGGCTGCTCCGGCGTTTTTGGTGTTTTCGGCTCTTCGGCTCTTTGCTGCACTCTCCGTGGGGGTCAAATGGAGCTTGGTTCTGCTGTCTGCCTCTTCTGTTGCTCCCCAGCGCTTCCAGCCCCTCACAGCGACTGGTACTTGCTCTGTTCTGTGATCCCTCTGCTGCTAGCTCCCCAGGCTCTGTGTTGGTCTCGTGGCTCCGTGGCTCGTGGCTCCGTGGGTTCTGCCTGCTGTTGGTGCCGCTAACAGGCCACCAGAACCAGAACACTCCCGCGGCTCCTGCCGATCCCACCTGGCTGTTCCCGGGCTACCACAGTGCTCCCGCGGCTCCCGCCGCTACCGGGCCGTTCCCGAATTTCACCCGCCGCTACGGAGGTCTCTTTTGTTGTTAGGTGCAGCTGCAGACTGTGCCGCTGCTGGGGAGACCTCGAGACCCCGGCAGACCCCGGAAGAAGCAGAGCGGAGCAAAGCCCGACCGTGAGCTCGGCTCGGCTGCTGCGGCCTCAAGCGTCTCGCTGCTCACTCGCTCACCCTCGGCACTCAGGAAAACGTGGCAAGGACCCTTGAGTTGTTTGAACCCTTTCTTTAGGGTACTTAAGGACTCACCTGTGTGTGGGTCCTCAGATTTGTTGTAGAACAAGACTCAAGACTGAAACCATTTCACTCTTCGTCCGTCTAGACACTCGGACTTCGTCCGGAAACAAGACTACACCAAGCAAGACTCCTGCTGCTCCTGGTCTTGCTGTTTTGCAAGTCTTCTTCGTCTGTGTCAGTACTTCTTCCAGGTTCTTCAACAGACCTGTGAGCATCAAGGACACCTGAAGTAATCTCCCTTGGAGTGAAGGAGTCACTTCTCTGCATCCGCAGGCACCGCAACTAAGTTGACTGGTCTGCTGCTCCTGTCGTCCTATGGACTTACCGAGACTCAGCAGGACAGGTGGTGGTTCTGCAACTCCCTTGAGGCCTGACCAGTCCTCTCTGCAATTTTGAGGCCAGTATCCCTTGTCAGAACCGCAGGGACCAAACTTATGTGCGCTTGCTGTTGCCATGGCTAGTTGACTCTGCACTTCAGAGATCTTCGTGCTACAAGAAGCTCCCTTCTCTAGTATCTCTGATCCCAAAGCTCAGCGTTCACACCATATCCATTGCATTGTTGGCCTTATTTGTTGGTGAGATGCTAGACGGCCTCTTGCGACTCATGAGACTTTGGCCTGTGGGTCCTCTTGAGGATCTTCTCCTGCTTTAGTGGGACCCCTGCATGCTTGGGCCTGCTCTGACTCTCCTGCAATTGGTGAGTCCCTTGGACCTTGCTGGCCCCAACGTTGCTCCTTCATTCCCCATGCCAGTTGCGGCTACCAAGGATTGTTGGTACTCCCGCCAGACACCGACCACCTTGTCACTGACATCCAACATAGGACTGCTCGTGCAAGGCTCCTGGATCTTCCTCAGCATCTCCTGGTCCTCAGCTGCAGCAACAAGGTCAAGTCAACTCCTCTGAATCGTCCAACAGCGGTAGGCATTGTTCTTCCATGCCTCCTGGTCACTCCTGAGTGGCATAGACTCTGTCGCCTCTACTTGCATGTTTTTCACTTATATAATCCACACTTAGCTTCCATCAGACTTATTCACCTTCTTCTGCAGAGGCAATTTCTTCCTAGTCTTTTATTCTCATCTACCGAGGTTTCCGACATCACTTCACCTCTGTGCCCCTGGCTTCCGTGGTGTAGGTAACCTGGTTCCCGGGGCATTCGCAGGTGGGATGGCTCTCCAAGCTTACATCCTCCAAAGGAACGCTTCAGGGTCCTCTGGGAAGGGCCCTTCCGCAAAACTGCAACCGTGACTTCTCTACTGACTTTCGTTGGTCACGCGGCTCTGTTCCCATTCTGCACACAGCCTCTGTAGGGTTCTTGGGTGCTTACCTTGGGTGGTTCCTTTTGTCCCTGGCTCCCCTGGGTATTCTGGGTCTTCTGGTCCAGGTCCCATCCTCCTTTCAGTTCGCATTCCATTTTCTTAGTAAATGGTTTGGTTTCCCCCTAGCGACCACTGTATTTTGTGCTACTTACCTTATTGCCATTGAAGTATTGTGTATTGTGTAGATATCTCTGGGTAGGAGATAGACCAATGTGTTTGTGAGTGTTGTGTAATAAATAGAAGTATTTTTATATATTCACTGTATGGTTCTTTTCATCTAACGTACACCATAAGATTAAACTGGTAAAATAAGCTGCTTAACACTCCTTCAAAATGAGCCCAAAGGCTGCTCCCAAGAACTACCATTTTGAAAGTCTTCTATGGTGATCAAACAGCACTAAAATAACCATAAGTGTTGACTGGATTAGTGCAACATGCATCAATTAGATAAGTGTGCACCATATACTAAGCTAGCCTCCTACAATGACTGTTTGAAAAGCATGTCTACATGAGGCACATCCTCACATACAAAAAGATTAGGGGATGTATCATCAACTTTTGAACATCTTCAGCAACCATGTGCAAGACCAGATGAAGTCCATACACTGTTTTAATTGCACTGCGCTAAGATTATCATATATGTGTGTCAGTGTATGAGCTTCACCCAGTACAGTTCAAAAACCTAACCAGGCAATTATTGCTATGCTTCCTTGTATGTGCTGCAGACAGTGCAGTTTCAGTCAAACAAAGCAGCTTAGACCCAACTTTGGGCGTGCATACTGAGGCTAGATGTTTTTCATGATACAGCTCCAAGTTACCTCATTCAGCTTTCATTCCTAACGCCTGAATGTGATAATGAAGCTTGGAACCTATGAAGCTGAAACAAGGCTTTGCACTTGGCAACACACCTGCATTTAATGGGAACATACTTAGCTGTGATTGTTTTCCCCTCCAAACCTCAATGGAAATGCACTGTAAAAGTGCACACTGAACAATCACAAAGGAAAAGTGCTGTGTTCAATTGTAAATGTAAATGTAAATGTTGTATACTTGTAAAGCGCACAGCTGCCCACACCGCAGGCGTCCCGGCGCTGTATACCGCTGGGGAACCCGTCCTGGCTTTCCCTGTGAGATGGTCCCTTCTGGGCACCCCCAAGGTGAGACCAGGCATCCCCGGCGTTGAAGGGGCCGTTGTGAAGCTTAAGCAAGCTATTGCCCAGAGTTGGAGAGTGGAACCCAAGGTTAGAGTAGGCGCCGAGGCGAGAATTATCAGGCCCGCGGACATTTTGACCCAAGACCCTGCCGCGTTGGGAATCGAACCCTGGTCCCGGGCCGATCTCAGCTTCCGGTTCTGCCGCCTCTAACCATTGAGCCACACTTCTCCACTTCTTGTCACACCTCTTCTGCAGGAAGACAAAACCCCACTGTTTCAAATATACCAAGGGTAGTTTTATTGGCAACAATCGAATATTATAAGGTGTAAGAATATCTATCCATGCACATCCTTCTCATGTGTGGAACTGGACTGCTTAGAAGAGGAATTTGAGCGCTGGTGAAAGGGGGTGGGTGAGAGAACTAGTGAGAGGTTAGTTAAAATAGCAAATTCAAGGAAAGGGTTCAAGGAATTAATATGGAAGGAAAAGAGGAATTATTTACAAAACAAGGGAACATGGTAAGGAAATAAATAAAAGCACATTTGTTAATAAGCACAGGAAAAGCAGTATTGCATGATTTTTTAAGAGTAAACCAATAATCGCTGATTTTTACATAAAAAAAAACAGTCAACAACAAACTAAGAACAGTAAAGCCTATATATTAGTAATTGGATTCTTAGGCACAGTTATACGACGAGAACAGGTTATGCATCCAGTGGATACAATATTTGGCCATTAGGTTTGAAAGCATGTAGTCATGCTCAGGCATTTCTTTGATCTCTCTGCTCCTGGCAAAGATTGGGGCTGGTGGACTACACTTCCCACCAGCACCTAGGGATACATTGAGCATGAGAGGACGTTAAGTCCAGGTTTCCAACAACTACGAGTTCACTTTCACGATATTGCTCAACAGAGCATCCTACTGTTTGGTGCTGCTTAATCCAGAACAACGTGTCCCTTATTTCTTAAATCATAACCTACCATTACTCTATGGATTGCCAATACACTTTTGTATCTGACCTACCTCAACCTACCTTGGGCTTGTATGGACTGCTCTTGGGTTCCCCTTTGTGTTTTGTTACCTAAGCTGCCTTCTTTTGTAGCGTCAGCCACATCTTTGTTCTCAGATTCCTCTTGGTTTGCTCCTGCTTTTTTGGTTCCAGCAACAACCATCCCCAAGGACTTGGAATGAGAATATTTAACATGAATGGTATCCCATGAACCCCACATTGCCTGCAGTCAAAAACAGGCCTGGAATGAATGTAACACCTGAGAAGGTTCTTATCAGACTATGCTCACAGGTCATTCTCCAGAGAAAAAGTGACTTTGATAGGTGGAATGGGGTGGATTTCAGCAGTTTATATGCATCTTGCCACTCTGCCTGTGTGTAATCCCTGGCTGCCCTCGGGATTGGGTTCTGGTCGTGGCTCCAAGACCACAGAACTATCACACAGAAATAAGGCACCAACAGACCATATGTATGTATACTGATTTATGGAATGAACATGCACGTTCTAAGTAACGCGCTGTAACGTCCAGCAATAATGAGAACGGGTTCTCGCCACCCAATATCCCATATGTATATTCACACCGTCCTCCGCATGAATGCCGTTCCTGACACTCCCCAATGGAGGGTACTGTGCTAAGTAGTGGCCGACAATGCCACTCGAGCCTTGTCAATCTGATTACAACAGTAACGACAAATACGCCGTCTGACCGTCCCCCGCAAGAATGCCGGTCCCAGCACTCGCCAACGAGGGGTACAGTGATGCCTTGGTTAGAAAATCACCAATAGCACCGTGTTCCAACTCCTGGTGTGGAACTAGTAACCTCGGCTCTCAAATATGCCTTGTGTCCTTTGACCAGTACTGGTTCCGGGTTCACAGCCAAGGACCAACACAGTGAGCGGCCACTTCCCCACTGGGCCCTTTAATGTTTAGGTAGTTAATTAAGCCCACAGATGTCTAGCATGAACAGAGAGACGCGCAGGAGCAGCCGCTCGACTCGCGTCTGGATTCCCTGGGATTCCGGCAAGGCAGTCAATGACCCCAGTCAGACCAAACAAACAAGGTCTCTAGAGAGCTGACGCACCTGGCGGGTCATGTAGGAGCAGCCGCTCGACCCTGTGAGAGACACGAACTTCGGCATGCTTTGTCGGTAATGCAGAAAGGAACGCTGTTCCTTACCTCACGGCGTTTCACCGACCTTCGGCACAGCTCGATAATATCCGACGTTGTTCTTGGCGGCCGCCATTGCTTTATACGCCTCTGGGTTTTGCGCATGCGCCGCGCACGGCCTCCCGGGATTTGTAGTCTTCCCGGGGCTGATACTGGGAGTTGTAGTTCCGTTTCGTCCTTTGTTGCGGTATGGTTGTTCTCCTACCGCTTGCTGCTCCTTACCTCTCCTTGAAACCCGACACTGTGGGAGTCCAGCAGGCTTTTCCTCTAAAGCAAATACCATCGAAGAAAGATGAAGTGTACCCAAAATGTGATCAAATGAAGCTGGAGCATATATGAGACCCATGGGAGAAAGGAATTTTCGCCACTGGAGTAATCCCAACAACCCCCTTGATTGGCCCCTATGCAAGGGCCAAGCCACCATTCCCAAGCTGGACACTACATTCATGGTATAAGAAAGTTGACCTAATTCCTCAGCGCAAGCTCTGCTTTAAGTCTTAATGTACTTACCTCCAGGCAATCAAAATGTAAAGAACTTCAGGCACCTTCAGGAACGTGGAGTTGGACAAACCTCATAAAATGGACTGTGCTTCTGGGTACTGGTTCCAGAAATACAGGGTCTAGACTTGTGCATTTTTTAAGGCACACGCAACAAATAAAGGCATGCATTCTTTGCGCCCAAGCTATAGGAAAAAGTGATCTACAAAAACTATATTCTTTGAAACTAATGTCTTAGTAGCATAAGAGGATGTCCAAGGGAATCTTCAATGGGAAGATTTATAACCTGCCACAAAAACACTATGAAGCAGTAGAGCATAAAGTCTTGCAAAACAAATTTCACTACCACGCAAGTGGTCAAACTCCTTGGCTAAGTGTCAGTCTTTGCTTCTTCTTGATTTGTGTTTTCGTAAAGAAACAGTCGTGCTTGCAAATAAAGGAGCATGTATACCAGAAAAACTGTAGATAGCAACTAATCATGGTATAGATCAAATGTACACTAGACAAGGTGTTCTAGTTAAGGGCGCCAAGGCCCTCAAATGCCTCGAAGACCAAAATAAGGAGTTTATACTGCCCTTTGAAACTGGAATTTAGATAGCCCTCTCACTGCATGTGGTTGCCAACGTGTTAAAATGAAAAAGTAAACATGTTGCAAAGTTGGTCACCTTGTCAAGGGGAGGATAAGTACCTAGGGAGGGGGGGGGTCGCAGATGAGTGGGCTATTTTAGTACTCAAAATTACTCCTGTAAATGTAGGAATGGGCTCAAAACATACTAGTAGGGACAGATGAGAGTAGGCTGGAGCAGTACAGAATACACTCAAAAGAAACAACCAGTGTGATTTTCCATCAAAACTTTACCAACTTTTCACATGAAATGTTGGAATAGACTACCAGATCCAAAAGTTTTAATGGCGGAATGCCGACTGTGGCCATCAACAAATCGGGGAGAAGTGATTATAATCTAGTGCCTTTCTTCACTCAACCGGTCGATGAGGTGAAAGGATTTGAAATCTTGGTTCAATTTCCTAACCCAGCTGATCTTACTTATTAAAGATAGATGAACAAGTTACTTATCTTCGGTAATGCTTTTTCTGGCAGAGACAGTATATACCTGTGGATTCCTCACCTTTTGAATATCTCAACGGGCCAGAATTCTATGGAAACTTTTCTTTACATAATAATGACATAATAATGCCACGGCTGCGCACACAGCTCTGCTTAACGTCATTGCAGTCATAAGAAGCCCTCATCCGTGATGCTGTCAGTTTCCACCCATTTTTTCGTGCCTTCGAGGCAAGTGGGCGAAACCAACAGTATCCATGTGGAAGCACATGGTAGGTATCAAATAAAAGATTAAACATATATATACACACGCACATATATACTTATATACATTCAGGAGTATAAACAAAATAAATAACATACAACACCTTTGCTTTTGGCATACGCAGAAAACAACAAGGAGGAGGGTGGGTCAGTGAGGAATCCACAGGTAGATACTGTATCCACCAGAAAAAAGCGTTACCGAAGGTAAGGAACAACTTCTGATGGATACATCTACCTGTGGATTCCTCACCTTTTGAATAGAATCCCCAAGCCGTCCCGCACTTGGAGGTGGGTGCCTGCCTGCACCAAACAAATACTGCAACACGAAGCGGGCACATTGAGCGTCATCCTTACTTCAGAGTCTAAACAATAGTGCTTCGCAAAAGTATGGAAGGAGGCCCAAGTTGCCGCTTTCCAAATGTCAACTACAGGGACACCTCTAGCCAAAGCGGAAGTAAAAGACTTAGCTCCAGTAGAATGCGCTTTAATACCTTCTGGTGGCTCCTTATTAGCCATTGCGCAGCAGATATTGATGCACAGGATAATCCATCTGAATAATGTGCTTTCATGAACTGTTTTTCCTTTCATCTTGCCCACATAGCCAACAAACAGCTGATCATTCAACAGGAGATCAAGTGTTCGGTCCACATAAAAGCTCACAGCTGTTATAGATTCCAAACAATGAATCCTTTCTTCCTCTTCAGAAGGATGTGGAGAAGGATAGAAAGTAGGAAGGGTAATAGAATGGCCCAAGTGGAAGGGTGTAACCACTTTTGGCAGGAAAGCAGCCTGGAATTCTCGATACCAACTTGTTTGAATGGTAAGTTGTGAAAGGAGGTTTCATATTTAAACCCTGCAATTCACGAACACGCCTAGCCGACCTTACGGCGACTAGAAAAATTGTATTAAAAGTAAGCAACCTCATAGGAAAACAATGTAACAACACAAACGGAGAACCCATAAGAAAGTTTAAAACCAAACTAAGATTCCACTAAGTAATAATGAAGTTATAGGGAACCTGTTAGCAAGTCCCTTAATAAGCCTTAACAAAAAGGGAATGTTGGTCTGGTAAGCAGATTAATTATAAAAGGACTAACAAATAATCTTTTACTGTTGCAACAGCGCAACATTGTGCACTAGCGACAGCTAAAAGCGTAAAATGTCAGAAAACGGACTTTCAAAGGGGCAATGGAATTTTCTCCATACCACTTCACAAACTTCCCCCATATGCCAGCATAAACCTACTTGGTGGAGTGTCTTATTGCCGATAGCATAACAGCCACAGGATCAGGAGGAAGAGGAAAACAAACTCAGGTTGCCCCATTAAATCTCCAGACATGTAGGTGCTGGCTCTGGAGGTGTGGGTGTAAAACATGCCCCTGCGACTGTGAAAGACGGTCTGCCTTGTGAGGGAGACGAGCGGTGGGCACAGAGAGAGGTGAAGGTCTGTATACCATACCCTTTAAAGCCAATCTGGGGCTAATAATATGATTTGTGCCCGGTCTTGGCAAATCTACCTCAGAACCCAAGGAATTAAGGGTTTGGGGGGAAACAAGTAGAACAGCTGGGCGCCCCAGTCTAACTGAAACATGTCCCCAGAGCTCCCTGCAATGGATACTGAAGGATGCAGAACGACAGGTAGTGTGTGTTCTCTTATTTGTTTTTTATTTTACAGAGTTTTATATAATGCGCAAACTTGACCCGAATCGGGTATCAGAGAGCTTTACATAGCATCAGTTGCATTACATGAGGACACATGCATTTTTGTTAGGCAAGTGGCAAACAGATTTGACACTTTTATTAAGATTAAGTGATAAATAGATATATCTATCTGAGGCAGTTGCCTATAGCCCCAATATGTATTGTACCACTTCCAGATGGAGAAGCCACTCGTGATCGGCAAAAAAGTATTGACAGTCTGCCCGCACACATGTTCAGAACTTCAGCCAAGACATTTGCCAAGAGGCAAACTGATGGTCCTGAACCCAGGACCAGAGCTGCAGAGAGGATACAACTCTACTCCTCCCTGTTTTTCTACCACATCGCAGTAGTATTGTTTGTCAAGACTTGAACTGACTACCAGCGAAGGGAAGGGAGGCAGGCCTTGAGCCAGTCGTATCGCCTGCAATTCCTGAAGATTGATATGCAACAATCTTTCCTCTGGAGACCAAAGACCTTTGATCTCCAGATAAGCTACCCACCTGAGAGTCGAGGCATTCGTTATCGCTGTGGCCACTGGAGGAGGCAGGTATAACAGCATCATTAGAGACAGATTGCCACACAATCTCCACTACTGTAGATTCACTGCAGTGTCTCTGAAGATCCTTACCGACTCTTGAGATCTCTGCTGTGTTGAAACCACCGCCATAGAGGCAAAACTAGAGGGCCTTCATGTGCCAGCATGCATGGGTGACCAACTGAATACAGGAGGCCATCGGGAATGAAACCATCACTCCTCTGTGAAACCTCAGAATCATACCCTGAATGTCTAGAAGCCTCTGGGGAGGCAGATATGCCCCATTCACACAGTGTCCAATACTGCCCATATAAACAGCGTGTGCTGAGAGGGCCCTAGGTGAGATTTTGGTATGTTGATACTAAAACCCAGGTTAAACAACAATTGTTATTAACAGCAAATAATGGAGTCTGGAGCCAATCGTCCAGGTAAGGGGAATACTGCAAATCCCCACTTTCTGAGATGCGCTGTGACCACTGCCATCACTTTTGTGAAAACTCAAGGTGCGGAAGTAAGACCAAACGGAAGGACCACAAACTGATAATGCGGAGACCTCACCGTAAAAGAGATACTTCCTGTGCGGTTTCAGAATGGGTATGTGAAAATGCACGTCTTGCAATTCGATCGAAACCATCCAGTTATCCTTCTCCAGCACAAGAAGCACTTGTGCAAGGATCAGCATATGTTCCTGCTTGAGGAACCAGTTTAAAATCCTGAGGTCCAGGATCTGCAGCAAGCAACTGTCCTTTCTGGGAATCGGAAAATACTGGGATTAGCATTCCTTATCCCAAACCTGCTCTGTTACCAACTCTACTGCACCCTTCTGAAGTAGAATTTGAACCTCCTGTTAGAGGAGCTGAAGACGTTCTTCTTAACAAAAGCCCTGTTGGGGAGGAAAAGGTGGAGGAAACTCTTGAAAATGTAAAGAGTACCCATTTTCCACAATGTCCAAAACCCTTTGAGGTGGAAAATAGGTCAACAATCCTCCCACTGGACCAGCGCGCCCCAAGATGAAAGAACTATGGCTGTTTTCCTGCGACACTGGAAGGAGAGGAGGAGGAAGAAGTGGAAGAAGGCTGATGGGCAACTCCACATTGTTTGCTTCTGCCCCACCTACTATAACCTCTGTAGAGGGGAATGGATGCTTGCTGTTGTGGCTGATATTGGCTTCTGCCTATAAATTTTAAGTTCCGGCCAAACACCCGGAACCAGCGAAACCACCTATATTCCTTAGGATATGTTTGAAGGCTCAACTACCTCGCTGTCACTTTACTGTCCTTAAACCTCTCAAGGCAGAATCAGCTTTTGCACCAAACAGTCATGAACCATCAAATGGCAAAATCCAACTATTTTGCTTGAACATCTGGCAAGAAGCCAGACCCCCTTAAGCCAATCATGTCTCCTCGTAGCAACAGAAGACCATATTGCCCTCGCAACTGACTCCGCAGTGTCCAAGCCAGACTGAATTACCTGGCGGGCAGCAGCCTGGCTTTCATTCAGCAACTTTGAAAAATGTCCTTGAAGATCACCTGCAAATTTCGAAACCCCTTCCTTGGCTGACTCCATCAATGCATGGATATGACATCCTAACAGACATGTTGCATTGGTAGACTTTAGAGCCATGATATCAGAAGAGACAACCTTCGTTGCAGACTGCTCCATACTTTTAGACTCCCTGTCAGCAGGAATCGTGAGGAAAAAAACAGGTGTCAACTTTGAAGAGCAGGACGCTTGCACCACCAAACTCGCAGGGGTAGAATGAGTAGACAAAAACAATGGGTTACGTGGAGTAGGCATGTACCGTCGTGCATTCGATCTAGTCACTGCTGCGGACGACTTAGGTGTCTGTCAAAGTTCAAGAATAGGCTCAGTGAGGGCCTCATTAAAAGGTAACATAGGCTCTGAAGCAGAACTCGGGCAAGACGGAGGTCCTCATCCTCGGACCCACCCCCTCAGCCTGGGACGACTCCTGGTGGCTGACCACACTGGGAACAGCACCAACACCCACTGACCATGCACGCAACCTAGGATTCATCCTCGACTCGTTCCTCTCCATGTCTAAGCAGGTCAACGCCGCTCCTCCTCCTGCTACAACACCCTACGCATGCTCCGCAGGATCTACAAGTGGATCCCTACCGAAACAAGAAAAACGGTGACACAGGCCCTCGTCAGCAGCAGACTGGACTACAGCAACGCACTCTACTCAGGAATCCCAGCCAAACACCTATGACTAAAACGCATCCAAAACGCCTCCGCCCGACTGATCGTCAACGTCCCCTGCAGCAGCCACATCACTCCCCACCTGAGAGACCTACAATGGCTCCCCGTCGACAAGAGGATCACCTTCAAGCTCCTCACCGACGCACACAAAGCACTCCACAACGCCGGACAAGCCCACCTGAACAGCAGACTCAGCTTCTACACCCCCACCCGGCAGCTCCACTCCGCCAGCCTCGCCCTCGCTGCTGTCCCCCGCATCCAAAGAACGACCTCCGGCAGCAGATCCTTCTCCTACCTCGCCGCCAAGACCTGGAACACCCTCCCTACCCACCTACGGCAGACCCACGACCTACCTGCCTCCAGAAGACTCCTAAAGACCTGGCTCTTCGAGCAGTAGCGGCAGCCCCCCTGCCTCATCGCCTTGAGACCCTCACGGGTAAGTAGCGCGCTTTACAAGTACTCTGATTGATTGACTGATTGATTGAGATGAGGATATGGAAGAATGAAGCACCTCAGTCAACTAATTTAATTTCAGTTCTGTAGACGGCAATGGCAATTCCAGCATCTCTGCCGCCTATCTGATCACGGAATGATAAGGCAGGAAACTCTGGTGGAGCAATACCATTTGGGCACAACAACTCCCACTTAGGTGAAGTATCAAGGCCACTCGCCACCTTCATACTCAGGATGGAAGGACACCATATCACCTCCCTCCAAATCCTGATTTCCTTCAAACAAGTACTGTTCCTCCTCCAAAAGTCTCAGGGCCTGTGTTCGAGAGCTCAATTTCAACACTGGCGCAAGTGGATGAGGCGTCAGCCACGTCGGCTCAGATGGATGAGGAACTGGAGCAGATTGTCGTGGAGCCGACCTGGATACCTCCAACTACGGAGTGGGCACAACCAATGTAAGGAATTCCTGCTGCACCTCTTCTACTGGTGACAGTGTCACCTTTCTCAGCATCGGTAGAGGCCAGTTCAACTGAGTCATTGGCATAAATGGCAGGAACGGTGCCTGCTGGTAGTGTATCGAAAAAACTTCCTAAAGAATAAGCTTGTGAGCCCATGGGGACCACTGGCACACCAGATGGAGTCCCAGCCCTTGCAGAAATGCTATACATAGCATTCAGGAAATTCAACAGATCGGACCCTGGAGTCAGGAATGCCGGATGCTCCTGCTCCTGCCTAGGAGGTACAAACCGAGGTAGAGGAAGATCTGGATCAGGTACTGACTCCCGCTCCGGACTCCCAGACGGTGTCACCGTTCTCTGACTCGGAGATGCCGGAGTTACATGTGAAGACTGAGTGGGAGAAATCTAACCTCTTTGTTCATGGACTCTCGGAACTGGGGACACCGACTTCGGGTAAACATACTTGGAAGAGTGACATCGAGAACCATGACGCAGATTCTTCTTGCGTTTCCTTCTGGACAATTTCAAAGAGTGGGCAGGTGGCGACTCCGAGAAGGGAGGTCACTTCCAATGTCCTCTTTTCTCACATCTTTCCTTGACCATAAAAAGCTTAGCCACCCTCTCCTTCAAAGCTTTAGATTCATCTTCTGGCAGGAAGAACAGGCATCAACATCATGATCTGAACCAAGACAAAGGCTGTTGTTGGCGGGTCAGTAATTGACATCTAACCTTCACATTCCTTGTAGGGCTTGAATCCAGACTTTCTAGACGAAGACATTATCCATTGCAACAATGTTATGACCAACAAAAGACAAAACTGCTACACTATCGGAGGGCAGAACAAAAAAGTACGCTTTGAAGATGCGGAAAAAAAGGAACTGACGTCAGCTCACCGACGAGGGCTTCTTATGGCTCCAATGACTTCAAACGGAGTTGTGTGGGAAGAAGTGGCATTAGGACATCCTCGATGTAGGAGAGTTGTAAAGAGAAGTTTCCATAGAAAGCTGGCACACTGGGATATTCAAAAGGTGAGGAATCCATAGGTAGTAGTATCCATCAGAAATGCAGTTCTACAATTTCTATTCTTGGGTTCTAGGGTTAAAGGATTTGTAAACCAGTGTCAATTATCTAATTTCACAAGAAACCGTATTGAATACTAAACTGATGATTTCACAACGGGGCTCCTTACAAGTGCCCTGGTCTAGAGGGTGTTAACTCTGCACCCCAGACATTAATGATAATAGATCCAGGGGTGCTAAATTAACAGTGATTTAGGTAAAACCTTTAGGTTTCACCTGGATAATTAGGAATTTTGCTTGTGATCTTCAATCACAGGTCCGATTCCCTTACTGGTTCCTCACTCTCCCCAGTTGTTCCCCTGGAGATTGTAATTGCTCTCGAAATCCCTGGGGGAAACATGAGAGGTCTGTGGTACTTTCGTGCTTCTTGGAATTCTCAATGGGGCTGGTAACAGGGCTTAAGGCCCCCCTGGGATTTGTGAGCTTTGCCTAATGAGGGCCAAAGAGTCTAGAAGAATAAATAGTTGCAGGCTCATTTTGAAATATAGCCAGTCCAACAGCCTCAGACAAGTTATACATTTCCACACATGACAAATTCTAACCAACTCAGCTCTTACATTCACACTCTTGAAAAATAATTTGCAGTAATTGTCTAGCACTGCAGAAAACTCAAATATATTTTTAGGATATAAATTTACTGGGTGTGGATGAAGGATTCTCTTGACCGGGAATTTACACAGGGTATGTTTACTAAGAACAGGTAGAAAATCTGCAAACTCAACTGGACTTGAAGGTCTTCATGTGCCATCAAATACAGTGTTCCTATGTAAAACAAAAAGGAAAAAAGCATGCATTGGGTGACTTGAAAAGGAGAGAAAAGCAACATACGTTCTACATGTGCGAATGCACAGAAGGGTCCACGGGGACAGCTGCCAGACTGCTGCATATCATTGCACTTTGTCGATTTGTAGATCTGTGTAAGAAAGAAAGAGACATCACCGGCAGGGAGTGTAAGTCCCAGGCCACAAAAACAACAGGACAGAAAAAATATTACAAGAAAGCAGATTAAATCTCAGGCTCGAAAGAAGAAAAGTTAGAGAACAGGATGGAGCGTAAATCCCAATGCAAGGACATTGACAACACAGTGGTCAATTGTGTAACACAAACCATGAGCTAGACAACGGAAAGATATCAAAGGATGTGAGTGAAGGCTAAAGTTACATTGACAATTCTATTCCTTCTAGTGCGTATTGATCTTCCCGTATTCACAGTCTGCAAGTACCCCTTGACCTAGTTATGGGACTGTAAAGTTCACCTCTTAGCTATTCAATTCAAAACTTCATTCAAATGGTACTCTTCCTCCAATAAAATGCATACGTGGCCGTGCTCTCTTCTACCACATAGGCACACAACATACCAGTAAATGTTTTTTAAATATAATCCATTGGTGCAGTGTGTTGGCTAATGGAGAGGGTAGACGGGTGCCTTTTGAGATTTGCCGATTCCCCACGGACTACAGGCAACAGTCACCATGAAGGTTACAATATTCCACTCCTATTTTTCTATATCCAGGTTTTTCTAATTCTCAATCTCTATGAAGATTTGAGAACAAGCGAAAAATTAAAGTGTAGAAATGAAAAACTATATAAGCAGCTATCAAATTGATTCTTTAAGACCTTTTGGGGAAAATGTACATGGCTCCTAGGATAAGTATTAAGAGCAAAGTACAGGGTGATTCATTTGATGTGGCCAATTTAGCTGCCCTGACTAGCTGGCATGAATCTACCTACTGATGTAATCTTTACGTTTCATGCTTATGTACCTCCCCCCTGTTGCATTTCATATATTAGAGTGCATATTTTTCATGTATAAATGCTTGCTGCATTTAGTATTGTTCGCACATGTATAACGCATAACATTTGTTTTATTATAGTTTGATAGAGAATCAATTATTCAAATATGTTTTCCATGATTTATGTCTTAAAGAATTAATTGAAATAGTAACAATATTAATATGTTAATTCTTGTATTTGACATTATTCAATATGAGGCCTGCTCCTTTCAAAATATTCATAAAAGTGTATTTGACCTGGGTAGAGACCAGTATAAGACAGAGACGAACATCTTTAACTTTCTGTGAGAATTGGTTGGAGTACGCACAGCTGTAAACATCTTTTGTGAAGGTCACAGCCAGTTTCTCTGAGCCAGCTTAGCCTTACCAATTTGCTGAAACTTCCTAAGCACAGAAGCAGAGAAAGACCTTCTCAATACACAACAACAAGTTTGTTGCTTGACTAATTACATGCGGATGGAAGGCCACCTCAGGAACTCATACAGGCCCTTTTAGTACTAAGACAGCTTAGTTAGGGGCAATATGGGAGGATATGGAAAACAGAGACGAGTTCTCTCTGCATTCAAAGACATTCGGAAAGAGTTACCATGTTGCAATTCGTTTTAATATATTTACAGTTCATTGCTACCATTTTGTTTCATCTTTAGTTACAAAATTACACATTATTCAAATCCTAAAATATATTCATTGTGTGCATTTCTATTCACTGTGAAAATAAATTTGGAACCCACTAACAAAAAAACACTCATGTGAATTTCACAGGACTGATTGTTTGCCCAGAATACACCGCCCTCATATAATGCGCATGTATTTTGTGGGTTACAGCTCACCCGGTTTTCTGTTTCAAGGAGATAAGTTGGCTTTGAGGATAAATGTTTCGTCTACAAAACCTAATCCCAGACCACATTTTACATGAACTAAAAAAAATAATACGGAACAGCAGAGATCCCCATCTTGACTCTGGAAGAACGTGCTCAGAAATTTTATTGAAGAGATTTCCCCAACTCAGTATGGCGATTAGAGATGCATGCGGGCAGCCATCTGGTGGGATGCAGGCTTTCTGTGTCTGTAGAACAAAGGTTGAAAAGAAGTTGTAGACTAGAAAGTGCAGATCACCTGTACTGCCGAATAAAATTGCTTCCTATGAATGGTGTGCAAAGATGAGAAGTGAGAAAATAATATTTTAGCTGAAACTGTCAATACTATGTTCGGAAAGACAGATGTGCTCTGAACACTACTACTGTACATGTGAGCTGACTTACTCCTCGCTAAAAGTTAAGAAATTGTTCTGCAAAGCAGAAATTTATTATGAAAGTTGCCCATGGCAGACAAACATTTCAACATTTAACTTCTAATAGACAATGCCGAGTGGAGTATATCCAATCAGTTATTTAAAACTCTCAAATGATGTGCTCTCATGCAGAACTGAAATATTTAACGGGGTAAATGCAGGATCTAGGATTATCTTGCAGATCAATCCTCTTTTCCCCATATAGGAGTTTTTGTTGCATGCTGTGAAAGAGGCAAGGCATGTAGGGCTGGCGATGAATCAATAACAAAATGTTCCTCACTTGTAATCCTAGTTCTGTGTCATGTGCACCTTGACTTAATATACACACCACCATGCAGGGACCCCAGAACACTTCTTTTTACAAAGTAAAAAATCATCAGCTGTGTCTTGAATAGGAGGTAAAAACTGACATTTTTTCTAAGTGAAGGCCAACGAGTGTTTTTCATGAAAAGTTTTCTCTTGTAACAAGCACTGGCGTTGCCAATAGGTCTCGCAGTAGGAAAGTTGGAGCTATTACAATTGCAAATAACAATGCCTTTTATTTTTGTTTTCATTTTAAAAACATAAAGGGCTTTGTCATTTACAAAACCAATACCTCCAACTTTCCTACTGCGAGACCTATTGTGCACTGCACAGTGTGGGTGAGAGTGGCACTGCGTGGGTGTGAGTGGCTTTGGGTGAGTGGCGTTGCGTGGGTGAGTGGCGTTGCGTGGGTGAGTGGCGTTGCGTGGGTGAGCGGCGTTGCGTGGGTGAGCGGCGTTGCGTGGGTGAGCGGCGTTGCGTGGGTGAGCGGCGTTGCGTGGGTGAGCGGCGTTGCGTGGGTGAGCGGCGTTGCGTGGGTGAGCGGCGTTGCGTGGGTGAGCGGCGTTGCGTGGGTGAGCGGCGTTGCGTGGGTGAGCGGCGTTGCGTGGGTGAGTGGCGTTGCGTGGGTGAGTGGCGTTGCGTGGGTGAGTGGCATTGCGTGGGTGAGTGGCGTTGCGTGGGTGAGTGGCATTGCGTGAGTGGCATTGCGTGGGTGAGTGGCGTTGCGTGGGTGAGTGGCGTTGCGTGGGTGAGTGGCGTTGCGTGGGTGAGTGGCGTTGCGTGTGTGAGTGGCGTTGCGTGTGTGAGTGGCGTTGCGTGTGTGAGTGGCATTGAATGCAGGTCTGCTCGACCTAAAAACGGAACAGGATACAATGGCGCTCCTAATAATGTGTAACATTGTTATCAATATCACAGAATGTTGAACAGCATGCTTCAATCTATTGCCAGTTATAATCTAATTGCATTTACCTTAAAAGGATGAGTTGACTGACAATATGTGTACCACAGACCTGCGAAAGCCACAGACTGAAGCACGGAATGCTAACCCAGTGGGCTTTATTCAAACATTCACTGGATGTTCACTATGTGTATACAGACAAGTACATTGCCATAAACTGGAAAAAGCAGACCCTCCGCGATTAGAGCGGAGCGAGTGATTCTTCTTTTTAATACATCACTTTTGGTGAGTTCACTGCATATGCTAAGTAGTCCCACACTTATTTATTGTAGGACTTGCACCCTGTTCGTCACACTGCACTTGTTTGTCTCTTGTGCGGAAAGGACAACCAAGTATTACCTTTTCCTGTGAAACTAGAAACAGGATGAGATAAACGTGCTTGCATGCCTCTGCAGACAGAGTGAAAAGCATAGGTTCAAATCTCTGCTTCCTTCCTTTGCTAAATGTTTGATCCTGTGCGAACTATTTGACCTCAGTGTACACCATGCTCAGTATCTTTGTCTGGATCTTGCGTTATTTATGTCATAGTCTTACATTGCACTCGCTGCTTGCACTGATGCGTATTTTAGACGTGGGCTACTAGCAGAGTCTGACAGTTGTGACAACTATTCCAATGTGGGCCAAAGCTTTAACTACTCCTTTTCTATCTTTCAAGCTGCTTCCTGAGCGCCACAACGGTGACCCTTCCAATGAAGTCACTTCCTATGATGCCCCTTCCTGTGATGTCATGGTAACTCGAAATACATGCGTTACGGGTCAGCAAGCTAACTACCGCACGCCCTGCAACCCCTCCCTGGGGCACTTGGCGACTCTGCTATTACCCGATTTATTGTAAACAAACTCACTTCATTACTACAGTTTATGTAGTGGCTAGCCAAACCTGCCTCTTTTACACTCTCGGCCCAATTCCCTCTAAGCAAAGCACAAAGAAGGCATTTATGAACACACGAATTACAGCTGAAAACATGATAAATTTTTGCATGGTTTTCCAAAAGCGGCAAATCAGCTTTTGCGATTTGGGGCTTCCCGAGTATATTTCTGTTACAACAAGGTTTTTGCGAAATTGCTTTGAGTAAAACCCAACAACTGTACTGTACACTTATGTGATTGTGGGGTTTTATTCAAAGCTATCTCACTGTATTATGATATATATTATATGCAACAGCTTTGTATCAGTGGACAGTGCCGACTGTCAAAGGCGCCAAGAGGCCATAGTCATGGCAGATGTACGCTATTCAAAGAGCGCGCACACACGTACATGTTTAATCACGTGATTCACGTGAACTGCATGAAAACCGCGGGGCTGAAAGCCCTTGGTTTGACGATGATTTTCGCCACTTGAATTCTCGTTCCCTCAATGCGCTTGCGCGCATTGTAGGTCACGAGACCTAATAACCACTTAAATACACATCACAATTCTGCATATCTAACAATATCTGTGCTGAAGTGTTAGATTTGAGATTTAAACGCATATATAAGAGGAAAAAATGAAGGAACAAGCATTGGCAAAGCCAATAGGTCTCGCCTATGCAAGAGCTATTGGCTTTGTCAATGTGTTTTAGCCATGTTGTACAGCTGCATGGCTGCTCTGCATCGTGGCTAAAAGTTAGGAAAAGAAGTGCTATGATGCAGCCAGCACTGGCAGTATTTTCTGGCGGGAGGTGACGGGGTAGGGGCAAGGACAGATTACAGACGGGTGCTGCTTTGCTGTGTTAATGCACACAGCTCAATCTCTTTATTGTAAACACCAGTCTATTGCTGAGCCCTGTGGCGCTTGAGGCTAGGACTGTACTGGATTCAGTTTTGGTTCTTTTCATGGCATAGTCTCCAATGGTCAAATCAGAGAATAAAATATTATCATGTGAGTAAAATTTTGAAACTATGGGGGGCGTGGCATAGGAGCCGTAAATGTCGAACGCGTAACTGTAGAGCTCCGCTATTCGCTCCCTTCCAGGGCCAAAATCCTACTCGATCTGGACCCCAGCAGCTGCTCTGGTGGGTCATTTGGCGTTGGGCAAATCGCGACCCTGTTAGTGTGATCCGGCGGCGACAAGGGGCCAGAGAGCCTTCACCCACATCCGACTGGCAGCGGCCGCGCACAAGCCGGAGAACGGCAGAGGCTGGGCCGCGGCTGCCAATCGCCGCTACCGTCGTAGAGATGGCTGCGGTCCCATATGGAGTGGCCTAGGGTGTGCGCAGACAACGACCCGTCCTTGGAGACTGCTGAGAGTGAATCTGGGCGGGCGGTGTTAAGTATTCACGACACGGGGTGGTGAATTAATCTATTTATTAGAGCCAACACGGATGCTCCTACAACGCCGGAGCGAACTTCCAGTCAGCTCGGTGTTCAGCTGATAACTGTCAGAGGTGACAGTTCCCAGCTGATGACCTCACTGCTGGTACGGTGTCCGCGCAGGGACACAGGCGTGCACACTAGGAACAGTGTCCCAAGTTGGACACAAGCATTACAAACATAACAGGTGGGTCGCGCTGTCGTTGCAACGCCATAGTGGTACCCCTCCCACACTCCTCACACCACGGGCCTCAGTGTTCGGCACTCCGGGCCTAGCAATACCATTCGAGGCCCGGAAGCCACCGGACTGTGCATGTAACAGGCTTGTCTACCTGGTGCTGAGGAATCCGCCGCAGAGGTGAGATCTGGCAAGCGTACACTGGGGGACCGGCCTTGGGACGGTGGCCATCCTGACCGATCGGCGGGTGACCTGACCCGTCATCGGTGCCGGCTGTGGGGTGCCTTCTTCCTGACTGAGGCAGCTCTGCGACGCTTGAGCGGGCCTCCGGACACACAGGAGACATCCACCGGGGCCGAGGTGTGGGAGCTGATTAGAGAAGTTGACCCAGTGCTCCCCCGTCTGGCTTTGGGTTGGGGACGCGCACCGCGGACTGTCACGCACAATTGTCCCGGAAATTCCCTTCCCGTCCCTGACTGCGGAGTGGGCAGTTCTGGTGTGGACCCTCTGGGTTAGACCTTCCAGCCGCTATGGGCAAGGATAGATACAGTGCGACGGCCCCAGAGCAGCACACCAGCTGGGAAGGAGGCCGCAGAGGGCCTATCTTCGGACACAGCAACATTGCTGGAGGCCATCCATCAGTTGCGCACTGCTCTTGAGGCCCACATCTGGGCTGAGGGCTCGGAGGTTTCATTCCTCCGCCAGGATCTCTAGAAGGTGGTCAACCGCATCACCGAAGCGGAGACGAGGGTCTCCAAGGTGGAGGACACGGTTTCCACTCTCCAGAAGAAGGTGGACAAACTGGCCATGGTCTCCCAGGAGCTAGCGGTGCGGGTCGAGAACGCAGAAGGGCGGGCTCATCGCAACAACATCCACCTGGTGGGCTTCCCGGAGGGCTGCGAGGCCTCAATAGATGCCGTACTTTCGGGTTGGCTCAAGGCCCTGCTACCCCCCCCCCCCCACCCAGGACATGTCTTGAAGATTCATGATTGAGAGGGTCTACTGAGCTCTGACCAAGACGCCGCCGCCGCCGCCTGGGGAACGTCCGAGGCCCGTGATTGCTCAGCTCCTCAACTATGCTGACCGAGATGCCATTCTCTGCTTTGCTCGGATACACAAACACAAGATGACTTAAGTCCCATCCCATCCCATCATGGTCTTCACGGACTACATCTGGTTGGTCCAGCAGCAGCGTCAGTCCTTTGTGGCGGCCAAGCAAAGCCTATGGGAGCAAAATTTATCCTATGCGCTACTGTTGCCGGCCCCCATAAAGGTGATCTACAATGCCAAAACATTCTTTTTCGCTACCCCGGAGGAGGTGTTTGTGTGGACGGACGAGAGATGCAACCTCAAGCCGCACTCACCACCCCATATAGACTCAGACTCCTCCCAAGGCTCACACAGGAGCAGCCGTCAAGGTAGAGACACAACTAACCGACGAAACAGATCCCGCTCCAATTGGCGTGCTCAGAGTCAGACGGGCACCAAGGACTGAGGTAGACCTGGGTGTCTCAGACTTATTCTCTCCTGTTCTCTTCACCAGCTGGACAAGTCACTAGTGCAGCCACCTTTTTGGAACGTTTCTTGATCCTAGGGCTGGGGGTTTCATAATCAGTCCAGGAAGGTATCAAACTTAACACTGCTCTCCACGTTTGAGTTATGTTGGGTAATGATGGGAGGGGGGATCCATTGGGTCATCATGTTTGTGGGGCCTGGGACGAGATTCCACCGCGACAGATACTCCATGTTTTGGAGGATATGGGGGGGGGGTTTGTTGTTTGTTTGACAGTTTACACACTGCACACGCACCACTATGTCCCATCATCTCCACATCGTCTTTCACACTACACTTTTAGGTTTGGTCATGACTCACACGGCAGGTGATCCTCCGTTGGGGGAACTCAACAGTTTTACCTGGAATGTATGGGGCTTACTGAATAAGGTCAAACAGGGGGTGGTGCTTCATTTGGCAAAGCAATACTCGGCCAACAGTTTGCTACTACAGGAGACACATCTTCTGGGCAATAAAGACCCATGCCTCTCCCACTGTGTGTTCGCCACGGTGTACCACTCTTACTTCACAAGGGGGGATACGGCAGTACTTATCCACCATACAGTTCCACTCCAGGTTACACAACATTGGTTGGACCCAGGGGGCCGTTTCACGGTCATCTCTGGTACTATAGTCGGGGAACAGATCACAGTAGGGAGCATCTACACCCCTCCACCGCTAGGCCAGACTTTTATCGATAAAGTGACACAACTTTGTGGAGATTTCCCGGGTGGCCTGACGATTCTGGGTGGTGATATTGGAATGACATAATGGGTCCCTCGTATAGGTTGCGGGCTAGACCACTGGATGCCCCCCCCCCCTCCCAGGTCCAAACTGAACATACTGCGCACACATTGGGCTGGGCAGACACTTGGGGGGCCTTTCATCCCTGCGAAGCTGGGTTTACGTATGCAGCAGCCATCCATCCCACCCTTTCACGCCTTGACTAGTTGTTCCTCCCTCACAGTTATTTACACAGGGTGTCACACACCTCCATCCTGCCCCGGGGTCTTTCCAATCATTCACCGGTCCAACTCTGCCTGCAGACCCACCGTACACCATATAGATGGCGCATGTCTCCCTGGCTGCTCAAAGATGTCGGGTATCAGGTAATGCTGCATCAGGCAATTGCCGATTACTTTAGTTTCAATGTCGGGTCTTCCTCATCCCTGATCGTCTTATGGGAGGCCTTTAAGCCGACGATTCGAGGGCCTGATATAAGTTATCGCACCGGGAAAAAACGCGCCGTCTTGCACAAATCCCAGTTACATAGGTACCTACAGCTGTGCCATAATCGGTATCCCCTGATACGACATTTCAAGTCTTTACCCGAATTTCACCCACTAGAGGGTAGATTGTTAATGGGAGATCTGGAGGCCCACAAAATGTATCACATTTATCCGGCATGGGAAGCGGACTTACCAGCCCTATCAGACGATAATTGGGCGGAGGCGCTGGCTAGCCCCAGGTACTCTGCTGTTAACACTATATACCAACTGATTCAATTCATATATCTCAACAGAATAGATTACACTCGCCTCCACCTCTGGAAGATGGGAGACATTCCGTCCCCTGAATGCCTCCACTGTACTTTGACTGACGGGTCGTTCTTCCATATGGTTTGGAGCTGCGGGTTACTGCAACACTTCTGGTCGGGCGTACTGTCTTGCATGGGGCGGGTGTTGGCGTGGGACTTCTCAGCAGACCTTAGACTGAACTTCTACACAGCACAGAGGACATTGGGAGGAATAGATATAAGAGACACCTTCTATTCTTGGGTCTCACACTCGCCAAGCGGGACATTGCACAACACTGAAAGGCTACTTCCCCCCTGGTATTGAGACATGGAAAAAGGCTTTAGGTAAATGTATGTCGGCCGAAATAGCGGTGTTTCAGGCGAGGGGCTGTCGGCAGAAGCATGGGAAGATCTGGAACAGGTGGGCGTAATATCGAGGTATTGATTTATCTCTCCTTACGCAGCCAGCAGGCCCGGACCCCTGTTGAACGGCTGGTAGTAAATGACTCGCCAGTTTAATGTGATAGCTCAGGATGGAAACTCCTTTGTTATATCTATGTCTTGCTTTTTTGGGGATTTTGTTGGGGAAGAGGGACAGGGGCTATTTGTTCTGATGTTCTGCAGACCTCCTGGGGAGGGTGGGGGGGGGGGGACTTTCCAGTACCTGCAGTATTTACAATCTACCATATACATGTATGATGCTGGCCGGGCTTCGCCCACTTGGTAATGTAGAAAACCAACAAAATCTGTTGAAAAAAAAAACCCTAGAGTATTCATGTACCCACATAAAATCAAGGCTGCCCCACACGTACAGTGTGCTCTTGATCACAAAAGAGCATCTGAGAATCCATTCACCCATCAGCACACGCTGTTGTTTTTGAGTTCTGTAGACAAGGTTGAACAATAATGCCTCTTGTTATTCTGTTCTGGTCAGGCCCTAGAACCTAGACAAAACACACAAATGCACCTGTTGTTTGGGAACACATACTTTTGTCATATAGGTATGCAGAGACAGGTAACACACTTGGAGAGGGACCTTTCCACGAAAAAGATCATGACAGCACCTGAGATGTAGAACTGAGATGTAGAACTTTCATCTGTGTATACTAAGGTACGGGGTCTGCTGCTAACACGTAGAGATCTTCGGATATATGATCATTTTGCTTCAGTAGAAGAGGATGGAGGTTAGGCTACACTGTCGTATATAATGACAGCTACATTTCTGATTAACGGACTACTTGCTATGCTAACCGTATTTGTGTTAGGCATTTTCCTGCTTGTTGTGGCATGTATACTGGCACGTATACTGCATACTAGAGCACAATAGTAAAAATAAACAAATTAAAAGTTTCTCGTGTCTCTGTCAGAACTTATTGTGGACTAGCACGAGTGTGAGAGCGAAAGGATGTGTTCTGTAACTATGATTCCTGAAAGGGTCAGGAGTGTTGTGTTCTGAGGTGTCTAATCACTTGTTCCTTTGTGAGAGAGTAGGAGGGCAAGTGAGACACTATAGCTAGTCAGTCACAGGCTCATCGGTACTCAGGTGGTAGGATGACTCAGTCCCTGCCAATTAAGGTCCTCTGATCTCAAGCACACTTCTGTGACTGCACAGAATCCCTGCAACAAAGAGGATGTGGCATTATGGTGAGAGCTGCTGACATCGCAGTTTGTTGCTTATGCTGTGTTGTTCCAGTATTACTGCCCCTGGAAGTCGAAAAAAAGCACTAACATTTGTAATTGCATTTATATAGCACTTACTACCCCTGAAGAGGTGTTGAAGCACTCTTTTGGAGAGTAGCACGCTACTCCGGACCCTAAAATTGATTAGTTGGGCGGAGGCGTAACGGGGTGGTGTTAATGGGAGAGGGCATGGGGGAAACGGACAGTTTGAAAAAAGAACGATAAGTGGCCACATTGGCCAACTCATAGCTTTTCTTTTTTTTGCTTCCATCAGTGATAAGGAGATAAGAAACGGGCAGGAGGGGGTTAGAGAAGAAACAGGATGGAGGTGGTAAAAAAAAGCACTATGATGCAGCCAGCGTTGACCGCATCATAGTGTTCAGTGCGAGCAGTGGATGGCCAGCGGAGGGACACTCATTTAAGTTAATTCATCAGTTCTTGGTCCGTAAGCCACCAAAATAACAAGCATTGGCATAGCCAATAGGTCTCGTCTTTGTGACCTTATAAGTGTTTAGCCATGCAACGCTTGATGTTATTGCACCAAAGATATTGTACAGGATAACTAACTATGCCAATGCATGGTTTTTTTTTTTGCATACTCCCGAGAGCCTTCATGGTATGCATTTATTCTGCATCGCTCATTTAAACTTTTTATAATAAAACCCTCAAACTTTTTATTGATGTAGAACTCAGTTATTGAATGGCGTCCATATTCCCAACAAGCTATATTACTCTGCTAGTTTGCTGTTCAGGTAGGTGCCTAATCGTGGAGTGGGATACAGTTTTCCTCTCACACTTACCCAGAACAAGTACTGCCGCCGTTGCCCCACAGCGATGTGAAGGGTAACTTCAAGAAAATTCACATTGGTAATGAAGGAATTCAAGAGCAGAATAAGACATGTGCACCCACAACATGCCAGATAGCCAATGCCTGTCAAAATCCAGTGACGTGGCGACCTAATACGTGGACACGCTCCACCTGCACGTCTATGTTCAAAGGTATTGCACATCAACATCCAGTGAACTGTGCACTCCGGTGATCCAGAAATGCTCCAGCGCATGCGCATCAATATCCAATGACAGTGCGTTCCTGTATTGCACACATGGTGCACTAGCGTGCTTCAGTGACATCGCAGCCTCCTGAGCAGTCTACACGAGGATGCGAGTTTGAGCAACAACTCCCTCGCACGAGAGAGGACAATCTGTTAAAACGGCTATGGAAAGCGCACTCCCCAAGCAAAACGGTAGGAAGTAACATTTAAATGGCTAAAAACTTTGCATAGGGCAAGCAAGATAGATTTGTACAGTATGTCTCATAAATCTTTTTGGTGGGGCTTTAAACAACTTGGGGAAGACAACTTGGCGAAGCAGACGAAAATGTGTAAAAGGGTCGCTCTTCGTCAAATTATTGTGTAGTGGCTCCAAGAATAAAGTGGCTCACAGGCTGCTGGAGTTCTAATTAAGTATTTATTTAATTAGGATGACAAGATCAAGAAGTAAATACCGAGAGAGCTGCCTTTCCATGTGTTGGTCAAAGCACAGCCTGGCAGAAATACCAGGCAACGTCCTTGAACCACAGTGAAACACGCAGACCTTATAAATAACCAACATTCTAAATACAAGAATAATGCAATACAAAAGTGAATCAAAATACCCATGAACATAACAATGTGGTTATATCCTCATCCAGATGACTTTGATAAGGAACCCAGAAGGTATTTATTAACACGACAAGCGCGTGAGTCTCTCGCTAAAAGTAAAAAAAAAAAAAAAAAGTGTCTGTAAAAGTGAAAGCATTTCACTTGTTTGGAGCGAGCAGCGCCAGGAGCGATAATTGCTAACACATGGCGTTAAAGCTCGCTCCCGCAAGGGAATCGACAAACATGCACGCGTTGCCATTGAAAGCAATGCAATGCGTGCACTTTTTAGGGTGAAAAGCAAACAGATTCCAGAAGATCTTTTTCCTATGTAGCGCATGCACGCTGCGTAGGCGAGACCTAAAAAGGAAACGACATGTCAAGTGTTGTCCAATTCGAAAGCAGCAAAGATGCATGGCAAAGCTGCGGACAAATAGTAAGCAATGGGCGGTTTCCAGGCCCATTAATGAACAAAAGTCTTGCAAGTGAGAGTGCACGCACTAGCACATGCTCATGGCAAGCGAGACCTATAAAGCATCTGTGAGGTTACAAATGCACAGAGTTCCAAATATGCATTGATTAATTAAGGAGCCAGCAGATTCCATCTCCCAGCAAGCCCTGTACTGGCAGTTTGGCTCACAGCCTCAATTTTCTTTTTCTGACTCCGGCTGAGCGGGTCTCAGAACACTTATTTTTCACCCTTTATAATTTATTATGAATGCTTTACTCTTTTAGGTATTGTTTGATAAATGGGCTTAGTCGCTGAATGCCTAATCTGTTTGAGGGGAGGAAGTGGCGCTCCTACAGCATCAATTTTCCAACAACATTAATCTGTTACTTCCCAGGCTTAATCATTCCTCATGCCCAAATTCTTTCTCCTTCTCCAGCTTTCCTTTTCCCTGGATGAGTTCAATTGGGCAAATGACGTTGTCTCAAAATGTACATTAACGTGCCATTTTTAGGAGATCAGTTTCCCTCACCGATCTCTCCCTTCAGCTGTCGCTCCTCGTTCCTCAGTCTTACGAGCTCATCTATCTCCGACTTCAAAATAGAGAATTGAAATTTACAAATGATGATCTAAAATGCACACTACCTGGTCCATTTTATGGCATCCTCAGCCACCATGCCTCACACCTCTTACCCATTCCTTCCTCCTTTAGTAGTCACGACAAAGTGCTGAAGTTTTTAGTTTTGCTCAAAGCAAAATTCATTCATTGTCATTCATTCAATGTTAGCAAGGACTTAAACGGGAGAGTGAAAAAAACTGTTTTATGTTATTTAATTGGTTTGAAAAATGTCAACACTTTAATTTACAAAGAAGGTATAAACTATATATTCTTTTTTTCAAATTATGTACAATGTCATACTGCTTTAAAACAGAGGAGGCATGGAAACAAGATCTGGGCGTGGGAAATATGAACAACTAGATTCCTTTCCATTATATATTACTCTGGTTCCGAGTTCCATAAAGATAAACGTAAGCATGTATTTCTTCGAAGTGTTATACCACACATATGGAACGTTATAGTCTTATGTTCAGAGCGAATACTCACCGTAATAGTTAAGTGCCAAAATGGAATTTTAGAGATTCACATTCAAAACACCGAAAATATTTACAACTTTGAAAACAAACCAAAGAGAGGGAACAGGTATACCACTAAAGATTTTTTTCAGAATGATAACATCCTTTTCATCATTCAGAAATGTAAAATGTATGCACTCTTTCTAAATGTGTGTCAAGAAAACTACTTGACGCTAACAAAGTAAAGCTTCTTCATTTCACTTTGTCTGCCTACCATTTCCAGAACTCAATGCATTTCTATTGTGAGAACAACTCAATGTAAGCGAAGTCACTCAACAATAGGAATTTGGGGTGGTAGAGAAACAGGAAGAACTGATGAGCAGGAGTGATGGACAAAAAACGAAGCTGACAAAGTGCTAAAAGGAGAGGGTAGCGTTCATTTTAGGACACCATGTTTTCCCTCAATCGAAGTTAGGAAGGGTGATCAGAGAGGAATGGTGACCAAGGGAATTATACCACTATGAGATTAAAGGGATCAGGGATGAGGGGCTGTTATGATTATTATGCTTGTTTGCTTCTCTTTTAGCTTACACATGTGAATCTTATAAAAGTCGATGCGTGTGATAAATACAAAATGCACTTTTGTTTTAGGTCACTTTTTCTTTTCAACATAAATAATCTGCTAGAATGTAATCACAACTTGTAATCTGACCTTACTACTTTGATCTAAATGATTATTGAGGTGTGATCAGAGTTTCATGGAAAACTGATTACTTAATTTCTTGTTTGTTATTGTTTAAAGAACAGTCTCACAGAATGAAAGTAAAGGGGTATCAGGCAATTGTCTGCAAATTGTTCATCTTAAAAGGTTTAAAGACAACTAAACAATGTTATATAAGACAGCACAGAGTGCAAAGGGTTAGCTGCAGATTACTATCCCTTTGAATATTCCCCAGGCGTCAGACTGGGTCAGGAAACTTGGGCATGCAGCTCTGCACTGGCACCGCTCAGCTCTGGAAAGGACATGCAGAGCCTATAAAGGCACCACTCCGTGCGCTGCTGACAGTTGATTTCAAGATTGTCCACGTCCCCATATGCTGATCCTCAAAAGCAAATTAAGAGCAACCAGTGTGCAGGTTCCTAAACTTGGGATTTTATTATTGGATAGAGTCCAATCCAGGGCCGGACTGAGTACCGAAACTGGCCCTGGCAAACTGCTTGGGCGGCTCTCGTGGGGGGTGAAGGGATATGTGGCCGAGCAGTTTGCTAGGGCTGGTTTCAGCCGATTTTGTTACAGGGGGCCAATATTACCAGCCCCTGGTAACAAAAATGGCACCCCAGGGGTACAAAGCCTGCCCTCCACCCTGGCGGACCAGCGGGGAAATACCCGGTGTCCAATTCGGCCAGTCCAACCCTGTGCAATCATAGAACGGGGAGGATGGAAGGGTCAGTGAGGAATATGTGGATAGATAGTCTCTCTACGAGAAAGAGCATTACCGAAGTTAAGTGACTTGTTCTTCTAATAGAGACTTCAAGCTGCAGTTTCCTCACCCTTTGAGCATATACCAAAGCAACACCTATTTGGAGGCTATCCTGCGATTGGACAAACTAGACAGTCCTGCAGGACCCAGGAGGCAAAACGCACCGCTCATCGAACCTGACTGTTCAGACCATTGCGCCTTGTAAACGTATGGAGGGACACGCGCATAGCTGTCTGGCTAAAGTCCAGTACATAGACTTTGTATGCCCATGCAGTGGTAGGAGCCATGGCCCTGGGAGAATGAGTACACAGTCTTTCCAGAGGCAAGTGCGATCAAGCAAAGTATGGTTGCCTTCTGCACAGCTTTGCCTTTCTTTGCTTTAGAAAAGCCCACAAAGAGCTGATCATCCATTCTGTGTTCTTTGGCACAATCTTTGTAGAAGCTCAGCCTTCTCTTGGGGTACAAGCAATGGAGTCTCTGCTTCTCCTTAGAGGGGTGAGGTGGATCATAGAACACCAACAGGGTGATATTTGGTAGAGGAAGGAAACAAATCTACACCTTCAAAAAATTGCATAACACATGGAGACTTATAGAGGGCTGATTCGGCATTCGCAAATGGACGAAAGAACCAAAAGGTACCCTTTTGACTGTGCCCTGGGTAAGGCCTTACTGTGCTAAGGACAAAACAGACAACTAACCATCATGTAACTTCTTTGACCTGTGGTCTACGTGCAGAGCACTGCATCAAGCCACAAATGACAGGCATATACAGTTTTTGACGAGGGATGCCTGGCTGCCAAGATATTCAGCTGTGGACACTCAACCTCCAAGCATGAAGGTGGAGATTCTAAAGGCCCGGGTGCAGAACCCTGCCCTGTTACTGCGACAGCAGGACCTCCTCGAGGGGCATCATAATCAGATAACACATCAAGCGCAGGAGTTCTGGGTACCATACTATCAGTGCCCTTTCTGGAGCCACAAGGATGACTTGGGAATCAGTCGACAAAGAATAATTACTTGAGAAACTAGGGCAGGAAAGGTATACAGGAGTCCCCAGTTCCAATCAAGGTGGAACGCACCTGAGCGAGCAATGCCTTGGAAACGTCAACACAGAGTGCTGACATAGTGAGTTCTAGGCAGTGACGAACAGATCCAAGGTTCTTCTCATTTTAGGAAAAGACCTTGCGCCACCTCCGGGTGTAACTAAAATTCATGATACGCAAGGGATCAAAGGCTGAGCTCCATAGTTTTCCGCGGTCGGGACGGGTGGGGATGTGGTACCACTTCGGGAGGTCAAGGATGAGTCAGGCAGCTGAATTCTGTATGGTCTGCAGTCTCTAAGAGGTGCAAGGTAATTCCTGCATAGAGTGCTGTAGTCCAAGTAGCTGGTGAGAGGGTACGCCTGGCATTGATGGGGAGCCACTTGAAAATCTTACAGAGCATGCAATGAGTGAGGAAGCAGGCACAGTAGACAGCATTGATCTGGCTTCTCATTGTGAGCTTGCTGTCTACGATGATGCCGAGATTGCAGGCATGGTCTACAGGATTGGGTGAAGGTCCTAGTTCGGAAGGCCGCAAGGAATCGTTCCATGGGAGGAGTTGATACTGAAGATCAGTATTTTCATTTAGTCTGTGTTGAGTTGCAGGCAGTTGTCTTTCATCCAGTCGGTGACGCTCATTATGCACCTTCGGAAGTTGGTCCTCTTAGTGAATGGGTCTTCGATAGCGAGAGGATGATTTGGGTGTCATCAGCATAGGATACGATGTTTAGTCCAGGGGTTCTGATGTAGTTGGCCAAGTGGGTCACGGAGGTGTTGGACAGTGTGGAACTGGGGGGTGAGAAGAGGATATTCAGTTCCCAGGTTTTAGGAAGAAGGCAGGTTCTCTGGGCTCTACTGATGAGGAAGGAGGTGATCCAATTGAGGGCCTCTCCTTGAATTCCAATGTGAAGTCTCTTGATGAGGGTGGGGTAGGACATGGTGTCGAAAGTTGCTGGGAGGTCAAGAAGGATCAGGGCAGCAGTCTCCCCAGTCCAGTAGGTTCTGATGTCATCAGTGGCAGTGGTCTGGGCTGTTACGGTGCTGAGGCTGGTGCTTAATCCGGTATACACCCGTTACAACGCATCTTTTACTCCGCACTACCATTACAACGCGACTTTTACTCCGCATACCATTACAACGCATTGCGCTGGGGGGCGCTCTAGGATAGGGAATAAGTATAATTTACTATCCAACACCTTCCCTAGGGTCCACGGGGACTGGAGTTAGAATAGTAAATTATACTTACCACTATCCAGCACCTCAAAGCGCTATGCGTTGTAATGGTATGCGTTGTAAAAGTCGCGTTGTAACGGTATGCGGAGTAATAGTATGCGTTGTAACGTCATACATCCGCTTAATCCTGACTGGGAGGTGTCCAGAAGGAGGTTGTTCTCGGAGTGTTCATTGAGTTAGCAGTGGTCGGCTTTTTGAGGACCTTTGGGTCGGAGGGTAGAGAGATGGGGTGGTCGTTTTTGAGTTTGATGGGTATGACGGACGGTTTCTTTAGAAGAGGCTTGACCTCTGTGTGTTTCCATTCTTCAGGGAAAGTTGCAGAGGAGATGGAAGTGCTGAAGATACTGGTTAGCTCACTGCTGATCATCTTACTCATGAGGTTGTAGATATGGTGGGGACATCGGTACATGGTTGTTCCTGAGTGGACGGAGTTCATGATGGCGGTGGTGTTTCATACGGTGAACGGGATCCAGGTGGTTGAAATTTGCTTCGGGAGCACAGGTTCAAAGTTTTTGTAGATGGTGATCTTGTCATGGAAGAAGTCTGCCAGAGTGTTGCAGAGTTCCTGGGAGGGTGTAATGTTTTTTGTGGCTGAGGGGTTGAAGAACCCTTTGACTATGTAGAATAGTTATTTGCTGCAGTTGGAACTGGCTTCGATGTGTTTCGCATGGGGGCGCTCTTTTTACTTTTTTGTGTAGTCTGTGGTAGTGGCAGCGGGATGTTCTGAATACGGCTCAGTCTGTGATCTTTGCTGGTTTGCCATTTACTTTCAAGTCTTTTGCAGTCGAGTTTGGCGATTCTCAGTTTTGCGGTGTATCAGCTGGCCTGTTTGGGGGATCTCTTGAGTTTGGTGGTCTTGACAGGGGCGACTAGGTCGACAGTCGGTGATCCATGCGGAGAAGTTCTTGACAGAGGAGAGGAGTTAGGGTGGGAGGTGTTGAGGACGTTGGTCCACTGGCTCTCGATTACTTTTTTCCAGCTTCGGTGGGTGGTGCTGTGTGGTTTGAAGGCAATGCCAGGGGTCCTGTGATGGTAGGAAGTGGTTTATGGTGTGGTCAGTCCAGGTGAGCTTGGTGACATGGCTGTACTTGACCCGGTCGCCGGCTGTGAATATGGGGTAGAGTGTGTCCTCCGATGTGTGTGCGATTGGTGACTAGTTATGAAAGTCCGATGTTGCTCATGCTTTTGAGGATGTTGATGGTGTTAGTGTTGTTAAGGTCATCAAGGTGAAGTACAGGTCACTGAGAAAGATGTAGTATTTGGATCCATTGGCTAATGGTGCTTTGAGTTCTGGGATGGCTTCGCTGAAGCTGGGGCAAGGTCCAAGAGGTTTGTAGACGAAGATGCCTCTAATGGTGGTTTTGCTATTGATTCATGGTTGGAAGTTTAGGTGTACCATGATATGGGTGGTGCAGTCTGCAGTGGTGGTGGGGAGGATGTTTTCCTTGTGGATAATGGTGATTCTATCTTCGTGTCTGCTGATGCAGTCTCTGTGTAATATTTTGTAACCAACAGCAGTTGTTGTGGCGATGTCGGGCATGGATGCAGGTTTGAGCCAGGTCTCGGTGAGGAAGACTACGTTGGGGTGAGGGAGGTGGTGGTGTCCCACATCTCTTTGGTGTGCTTGAAGAGAGATTGTGCGTTGTGCCAGAGACAGTGAAGTTGCTCTAAAGCACTCGAGGTCTGCGGGAAAATGGTCACTATGCATGCGGGTGCTCAAGTGTAGCAGGAGAAGAGACAGTGCCAGCAGGTGAAAGTTCTTACTGTGGATCGAGGTGAGGTGCAGCAGCAGTTGTTGCGGAGCTCTGGGTCCAGCGCTCGGGGCTAGTTGGCAATGTATTGTCAGGTGGCAGGAGAACTTGAGTTCCTGGAGCTGAGCATGGTCCTGGTGCAGACTGGCTTCCCTTTGGCACACTAGTGACACGCCGGCTGTGCCTGTACGTGATGCAGCCTCCATAAGTAGGTCCTTGGAGGTGGTGGGCGCGGCTGGCGAGAGGTGGGAAGCTGGAGAAAAAGGAGCGTCGATAAAGCAAATGGTGGGAAAGTGAGCGAGGGGAGTGGCAGCCAATAAAGTTGACAAAATGGCAAATGATACCGACTATCGAGAGCTTAACACGTATAACAGGTGGAGAGGGTGTTGAGAGAGCGAAAAGCAAATATATAGCAAGTCGAATAACAGGTGGCGAGGGTGCTAAGAAGTGACTATGCAAAGGGGAAGTGGTGTAGTGAAAAGTAGCAATATACTGGCGGTCAAGTGAGAAAATCAAAAATAGTCACAACAAGTCGAACAAATCAAAAGAGGTACTGAGTCTGGCGAGGGACAAGCAAAAGCGGCAGGGGGAGCTGGCACGGGACCTGCTCACTGAAATCACACTGCAGCCTCCATTATTAGGTCCTGGGAGGTGGTGGGTGCGGCTGACAGTGGTGGAAAGCGGGAGGGAAGGAGCGGCAGTAAAAAGTTTTAAAAAAAAAACTGGTGGGAAAGCGAGCGGCGGACAATGAAAGACAAAATACCAATATTAACATGGACTATGTGGGCCTAACACTTATAAATGAAGGAGAGCAGAAATACAGTAAAAGTGTAATAATAGGTTGAGAGGGCGAGCAGAAGTACAGCAAGTACAATAACTGGTCGAAAGGGTGCTAAGAAATGACTATGCAAGAGGGAAGTGGTATGGTTATAAGTAGAAGTATGCTTGCGGTCAAGTGAGAGAATCAAAAATACAGTCACAACAAGTCGAACAATTCAAAACAGACAACAAGTCTCCCTATGGACAAGTGAGCGCAACGGCGGTGGTGGAAGATGGTATGAGAACCTCCTGGCTCAGAGGGTACAGCTGGTGCCAAGGGAAAACCCACTGGCAGTAACCCAGAGGCAGAACCTCTCTGCTCCATGGAGCACCAAACGACAAAGAGTCTGAGCATGGCTGTGCTGGAACAAGTTGCAGAATCAGCTCTGATGTTGAACAACTTCAAGAACAAGATTGAGACGTAGGTGCCACCCTGCGCCGCCTTGGAAGTGTGAGAGTGGCGGGAAGGGGCCCAATTCCACCTAAATATTTTAGGTTTTTATTTAGGCTTACCTGAAGAGGTGGATTGAGAGGAAGATAGACCCCTTGAATGACTCTGGTAACTTCTGCATCAAAAACAGGGTCGAACTTTAGACTTGCACTTGTCTTGATGCAGAGTCTTCCAGTGTTTGACAATGTAGAGTTTCACCTCTTGGTCTTAAATAGCCTTCATGCACATGGACGTATAGTCACTGTAGGCTTTGAGACAGGGTGCTATACAAGGCAAATTTAGCGAGGATCTGTGGCAGACATTTGCTTTCGACAGTTTTTACAGGGCTTAAAACCTACAATTGTGAGAGGTAACATGTACCATGCACACTGTAGAACAACTTTTTGAACAAGGTAAATTTCTCAAAGAGATGAGGTAGCTCCAGATCTGCGTCCAGTGGGATAGAACGAAAGGAACCAACGGCAGCGCAAGGGTGGGCGCATATATAAGCTCTGCACATCATTTTTGAAGCTGAGCAGCATTCGTGCACAGCCATATAGTGCCACTTACTGGTGCACACAGGTACTGGAGAAAAGTTTCTGTATCAAATCTGATACCTGGAGGCTATGCTGAATCACATCACCCACTCTTTCTGAAGGATAACTGGAGGCACTCAGCCACCCCTTGCTGAGCTTTTAAGTGCACTGTAAACCTAGACAAGAACAGGTGACCATGCAAATAAACTGAAAGTAAAGCGTTATGGTTCAAACAGGTATAAGGTTGTGAATCATCTAAAACTCAAACTAGATCTTCTTTTAGTGCTAAGATTAGTTTAGAGGTAAATAAATGAGGGAGGGATTCGTATGACCTACACTGACAATATGGTAGAATGTTTCTTGCTGTTCACGTTTACCACAATGCTGCTAGCATTCTGTTTATTTTTATTGCAGTAACAATTTACATCATATGTACTAGGATAGAACTTTGATTTTCAAAATAAAGTTTTAAATTGTATCAGTTCCCCAGTGTTCTTGAGAGTGGTATTCCTAAATGAAAGAGGGTTTGGAGTTCCTCTAGCTGTTCCTATGATTTCACATAGAAATGATTGATACACAAAACACATCTCATTCAAATAGTGCTCTACAGGTTGCAGGGTTGTTACAGCCCAACTGGCTTTTCTGTTTTGTGTGTACACTTTAGTGCCAGAGGTCTAGAAAACTGAACTCTGGGCCATGTTCTAGAGGATGATGTAGAAAACATATCATTTGGAGCTCGATCATGGACCATGAGAATTTCTAGATCATGGAGTAATTTTGGATGGCATAGTCAAGAAACCAAGTATTGCAATTAGCGGAGACGGCAATAGTAATATTGGGTACCTACTTCAACTTACATAGGCGGTACCTATTGTTGTAGGTTTGTCAGGAGTTTGACTTAAGCAATGCTATTCCTCATTTTGATTTCTGGTTGAACCTCATGTTTACTAAATCGGTTTGTTGAAAATGTTGCAAGGTCAGATTTTGATAGGCATAATGCCAGGGCCACAGTCACACTACATCTCCTTGCTAGAGGTGTCTCTAACATGGGCAACGGGGTAACTTTTGTTGTAAATGCACCTGCTGAATACCGTTTGAAAATATTTTATTCATGTTGGAGTCTGATCCTTTAAATCCTAACTTTCATACAGATCATATAGAGGAGTGAATTATGACCATATAATGACAAAAGTCTCATTAGGAGATCAAGAACATCAAGAATGGGTTTGTGGTTAATTACCCCATGTAGTGGAAAACATCAGAATGGGTCCCTTAATTAATGACGGGGCACCTGGTCCGTACTGCTTGGGTACACACCATATCATGGCACATGGAATTGAACAACTGCAGAAGTAAGACTGTTACTAAGATTGTGGTTCGACAGTATGTCTTACAAACAAATGCCACAGGAACATTTGCCTCTGAACCTGTACATGCCGCAGTGCAAGTAATCAATACACAGAATATTAGACCCATCATGGAGCAAGGCACCCACAAGACGAGATCAATTTTAATTTTGGGTAGCTCACAGTCTAACCTTATATGACACCCCAGTTTAGGTACTGAATATTAACTCAGGTACTGAATGTTAACTACGTGTCTCCCTTTGGTTTGGTACCACCTGTAGAAGAGTGTACTACTTGGAAAATGGTACTTGCGATTTTTTATGCAAAAACGCATAGTACACCCTCATTAGAGGTGCTAGCGGAAGAGTGAAAACAAGTACAAAATCAGCATGGTGCTAAATCTGCTCTGGATTTAGGGAAGAAATTATGGGTAAATTGAGTCGGTCTCCGATAATTCTGAGTAATATCCGCAGAGAAGCTGCAGTTCTGGCACTGCGATAGCGGTTGGCAGGGATTCCCCTTCAAGATAGCAAATAGAGTATTCCTAAAGTTTATTTCCATTGTTTATACCTCTATAAAGCACAATATCTTCGGTTTACATGATGTTAAAGCGCATTTCAAAGCAAAAACAATGATTAAGGAAAAATCTGCACCAGAGAAAAAGCAGAAAGCAAGAACAAAAAGAAAGACTATCTCCTTCAACGCAGCAATCCAGTAAGGGTAGAAATAGTTTGAGACCCTGACAAGATACAAAATAAAAAAATCGATATCAGTATCCTGATAGCTGTTCTTTTCAGGACTCTGGGGATATTAAAAGGGCATAAAGAAGGGGACAGACTTAAGTATCACAGAACAGACTCGTATCAAGCAGAAAAGTGAAGCAGGGCGTGAAGCTGAAGTTGTAAAGAGGTTCAGATTCAAAGACTCAGTTAAAAAACACAGTGGCTGGTTCTGCCAAAAAAGCATGCCTTGCAAACTATGGACAATTCTGCGGAAGGAGATTTGGAGGGTAGAGCTGCTGGCCAGTGCAGCAGAAGTCAAAATATTTTACCAGACTCAAGGAACATCTGGTGGTGATTCAACTAAAGAAAACATTCAGCTGGAGACACCAGATGGAGATGTAATAGCTCCCAAGATGGTTTATGAATCAGAAATACAAATTAAGGGAGATATACAACACAAGATAAAATCTATAGAATAGCTTTATTTATTCGATGCTTTTGTCCTAATTATTTTAGAGGATCATTGGCCTCCCGTTTGTATAAGGGAAGTACCTTGAGGTGAAAAGGTGATAAAGCAAGCATTTTCATATTTAGTACCAGAGGAACTCAGGGAAAAATATGCACAAAATGGGGCTTTGAAATAGAGTCCTGTGTTGTCGAGAAACCAGACGGCTCGAACCAAAGATCTGTACCCTTAAAGAATGAGCCAAATGTACAGGCTGTTTTAACTGAAGCCAAAAGTTACGTGCAATATCAAGCTTATTTTTCATTAGCTCAGTATCAAAGTATAATGGCGCCTTGTCATTCCACAATGAACAGCCCTTTTTCAGGTATTTAAACCTGATAATTCATATAGAACAGTCTTCGATTATAGTATTTTAAATGTACATATATGTAAACATGGTGTATAAAATGCTCATAATACCAGACCAATGATAAATCAGGTGAGAAAAAAGTATAAAAAAGGCCTTAGACATACCGAATGGTGTCTTAAATCAACATATTGCACCTAAATCTCAGTACCTACCTGCCTTTTAATTTGGCGGATTTCAGTATGCAAATACAAAATTGCCTATGGAGTACAATAGCTCTGCTTTTTTGCAGGAAGAATAACGGAGATCTTATAAGATCCGAAGGTGCTATCATATTGATTAGTATCTTACTTAAAAATTGCATATTTAAATACAATTTTCCTTGGTTACAAGATATCTAGTTAGAGTAAAGGTTTGGCACCTGAGTTCTAATAAAAAGTGTGCTACTTTACAACCTCTGAACAAACTAAGGAAGTTACAAAACCTCAGCAGAGATTACTTCTCACATAACGCTCAGTGAGGGCACCCTTTGCATGAATTAATTTCTCCTATGTTTTCTGAAAAACATTGGATAAAAGCACGCACAGCTATCTTACATGGACCGTAAGCAGACATGATAGAGACTTTGGGACCAACTACGATCTTGGCAGACAAGGTTATTCCATCACAAAAGTGGTGGATATCCCGTCCGCCAAATTAGAATTTCATTATGTCCTATGGAACTTGTAATTTGGCAGATGGGATATCCATCACGTTTGTGATTAAGTATGCCATCGCCAAGATCGTAATCAGACCCTAAATATTTGCAGACTTGTGATAACAAAACAAACCTTGTAAGCACCTCAAGCCACACATACGTAGTGTACAACGCAGGTCAAACAACTCTGACAGCTTACAGATCACATAAGTAACCCTCTGCTGAGACGCTTCTCAAAACCAAGAAAATACTTACTAAGATCTAGACCGCTATATTGAAATAGAACACCAGTTGTGGGCACATGCTATGATCGGACGCAAGTTGCTGATACTATACTTGTAGCAACCAATGTGTCATCAAAAATAAATTCTGTATAACAAATCTTTAAAGAAGTTCCTTAGAGGCATTTGTTGGTATTCTGGAAGAACGAGTGCATTGGGAACAATGTATGAAAGCCTTGATAAGGATAATGTTACTTACCCAGTACGCATCTGTTCTTGGCCTGTAGAGCTGTAGAGCCACAAGCTGTGCATAACTCGCCATCTTGTGTTGGGTATGGATGTTTGCCCTTGTTTATCTTCGAAGAAGTCTTTCCAGTCACGAGGTAGGTGACTCCTCCTTTTGATAATGCGCATGGGCATCGTCTCCATTGTTAGATTGTTTGCCGCAGAGGTTGAGAATGGAGTAGTAGTAAAGAATAGAGCTGTCCATGCATATGTATGTAAATTAAATAGAGAGCTGCAGCAGCTACAGGTATCCGAGAAGGTGGGTGGGCGCATGTGGCTCTACAGCTCTACATGCCAAGAACCGATGCTTACTGGGTAAGTAACATTATCCGTTCGAGGCATGTGAGCTGTAGACCACATGTGCATAGATTACATAGCAGTATCCTGCTGGAGGCTATAGGGTCTTGTATTTTTGTTTTATGAATTGTTTATAATATGTTGTGTTGTTGTATTTTATAAATAAAAATGTGTATGTTTTTAATAGACTAGCGTCCTGCATATACATGTATGAAGGATCTGTTTTTAAATATTTGTATTGATACAATTAAATGCTTGTGTAAAGAAGAAAACTGCTTTTTTTTAAATGAAAATAAATATAAATTAGCACTACATTCTAGTTTGGCCACAGAATAATGCCACAATGGGGAATATCTTGTAAGTTGAAGGAACAATGTTTTGTGCTGAATTATTTGTGAGTGAATAACAGGATTGGATATGAATTCTTACCTACCATTAGTAAGTCCAGGGGAACCTATTTTTTGCTTTCCTTGTTGTCTTGCCGATACATCTACACAATAATGTTTAGTGATGGTGTGCCGTGTAGACCATGTTGCAGCTTTACAAAAGTCAACAATAGGAATGTTTCCTAAAAAAGTCATAGCGGTCCATAGCTTACTAGCTCCCTAGGAGGTACAGTTAGAGTTCTCTTTGCTTTCGCATAGCAGGTTTGAATGCATTTACCAAGCCACCTTACAATACCTGATTTTGAGATAGGATTGCGTGGTGGAGCAAAAGCAACAAAGAGTTGTTCCGTTTACTAAAATATTTTGTCCTTTCAGTGAAGTAGAAGGGTGCTCTTCTAACATCTAAGGTGTGTAGAGCTCTTTCTGCAACTGAACCAGGTTGAGAAAAGAATACGGGTAATTCTACCGACTGATTTATGTGAAATGCACATACAACCTTAGCTAAAAAAAATTGGATTAGTACGAAGAACCACTTTGTTTTTGTGTAGTTGGAAAAATGGTTCTTGTATGGTTAATGCCTGTAATTCACTCACTCTCTCTACAATGAGGAAAGCTGTTTTCCAAGAGAGGAACTGTAGTTTGCATTTGTGCAAGGGCACCAAATGTGGGTCCATCAACCTTGTAAGGGCTATATTAAGATTCCACAGTGGAGCTGATGGAAGTTTTGGGGGTATGACTTTTATTAGTCCTTCCATGAAAGCTTTGGGGGGTATGACTTTTATTAGTCCTTCCATGAAAGCTTTGATCACAGGTACTGAAAACAACGTCAAATGCTGTCTATTTTGGAGATATGCAGCAATTGCCGCTAGGGGTGGTCTGATAGAGGAATAAGCCAACGCTGACTGTTGCAAGTGTAACAAATAGCATATGATGTTCTGTATGGAAGCATCAAGAGGGTTGATATGATTGTTACCCCGGTAGATAACAAATCTCTTCCACTCGGCTGCCTAACAGGCCATTGTAGTAGGTCTTCTAACTTCCTTATTGATATTCATACATTCTGGTGGAAGGTTTAAGTAACCAAACGCTAAGATTTCAGGAGCCAGATCGCGACGTTCAGCTGTTTGGGATCTGGGTGTCTGTTTTCTCCATGGCTCTCTGTGAGGTGAATGCAGCTTTTGATGTGGAACCAGAGATGGCTCCAACAGGGTTGTGAACCAAGGTTGACGTGACCATGTGGGAGCTACTAGGATTAGTGTGAGAGATGTTTGCCTGAGCTGGTGAACCACTAATGGAATGAGTTGGAGAGGCGAAAAAGCGTAGGAAAATATGTATGACCAGTTCATCCATATTGCATTGCCCTTGGAATGGGGGTGTCGGTACCTGGAGGCAAAGCTTCTGCATTTTGCGTTTTGGTATGTAGCGAACAGGTCTATGTGAGGGACTCCCCAACTTTGAAAGTATGGGAGGAGAACCTTTGGGTGGAGTCCCCATTTGTGCATTTGCTGCCTCTGCCTGCTGAGGAGATCTGCAATCTGGTTCTTCGCTCCTGCTAAGTGGGACAGTTGGAGTGAGTGTCCCCCCCCCCCTCCCCCCCCGGTTTTTGTATGTAATACATAGCTGTCATGTTGTCGGTGGGAACCCTCTATGTGAGTCTGAAACGCTTTGAGGGCTACAAATATTGCAAGCAGCTTTAGATGATTGATGTGGACATGGTGTATAACTTCTGCCGTTGACTCCAAAGGCCTTGCACTGTGTGATGTTGTAGGTGAGCTCCCCAGCCAGCGAGGGACGCGCCCGCTGTCAGTACTATCTGTGGAACCGGGTATATGAATAGCCGTCCTTTTGAAAAATTGTGTGTGTTCCACCACTGCAGAGAGCGATGAGTATGGCCGCTTACCAACACTAGATCTGTCAATAGACCCTGTGACTGGTTCCACCGACTGGCTAAAGATTCTTGAAGTGGACGCATGTGCAGCCTGGCATGGGGGACGATTATGATGCAAGATGCCATCATTCCCAGCAGTTGCATATAAACCCGAGCTGGAATCCAATGATAAGGTTGAAACTGGAGGACTAAAGTCTGAATATTTCTAATTCTGGCTGCGCTGGGGAAGGCAAGAGCCTTTTGCCTATCTATAGTGGCTCCAAGGTAATCATGACTATTAGCTGGCTGGAGATGTGATTTTGTCACATTGATTGTGAACCCTAGGTGATGTATTAACTGAATTGTTCTGAAAGTGTGCTGGAGACATTGCTTGTGCGTGCTGGCTTTGATGAGCCAGTCGTCCAAGTATGGGAAGACATGGATGCTTTGTCGTCTTAGGTGAGCAGCTACTACCGCCGGACACTTTGTGAAGACTCTGGGGGCTGTGGTGACTCCGAATGGGGGTACCTTGAACTTGAAGTGTTGACACACTACCACAAACCTGAGGAATTTGCAATGAGTGGGGTAGATTGGAAGATGAAAATAGGCGTCTTTTAAATCTACAGCAGACAGAGTCGCCTTTGTTCAGCAGAGGAAGTACTTAACATCTTAAACCCTCCCACCAACACCACCGACCCCAACGAAGGAGCCCGCAACCTCACACAGAGGATCACCGACTGCGCCGACACCCTTGCTCCACTGAAAAACCCTCCCAGTAACCTCAACAGCAAGAAAGCCGCATGGTTCACCAACGATCTCAAAGACTCCAAGAAATCCTGCCGTGACCTTGAGAAAGCCTGGCGCCACAACCACTCAACGGACAACATGACAGCCCTCAAGAACGCCACCCGCAAACACCACCAGCTTATCCGCACCATCAAAAGGACATCCTTCAGAGAACGACTAGACAACAACACCCACAACAGCAAGGAACTCTTCAACGTCGTGAAAGAGCTCTCCAACCCCAACGCCAGCAACAACGATCAGGCCTTCTCAAGACCTCTGCAACTCTCTGGCCACCTTTTTTCACGTAAGATCGTCGACATACACGACCGCTTAGGCGCTCAGAACACGTACCCCACCACCAAACCTACACCCCCCACCACCACCATGTGCGCCTGAACTCAGGTCAGCACAGAAGATACCACCCACACGATGAACACCATCCACTCGGGCTCCCCAGCCGATCCCTGCCCACACCACATCTTCAACAAAGCCGACTCCATCATCGCACCCAAACTTCGAGACATCATCAACAACTCCTTCATATCCGCTACCTTGCCGGAGAGCTGGAAGCACGCAGAGATCAGCGCCCTCCTGAAGAAACCCACCGGAGATCCCTCAGACCTCAAGAACAACCGCCCCATCTAGCTCCTCCCCTTCCCTGCAAAAGTCATCGAGAAAACCGTCAACAAACAGCTGACAGCCTTCCTGGAGACGAACGGCTCCCTCGACCCATCGCAGTCCGGATTCCGAACGAACCACAACACAGAGACCGCCCTCATCGCGGCCACCGACGACATCCCGACCCTGCTGGACAACGGAGAAACCGCCGCCCTCATCCTGCTCGACCTTTCGGCTGCGTTCGACAAGGTCTGCCACCGCACCCTGACAACCCGCCTCCAAGGAAAGGCCCTGGAATGGATCACCTCCTTCCTCTCCGACAGAACCCAAAGAGTCCGTCTCCCGCCCTTCCTCGCAGAAGCCACCAAGATCATATGCGGCGTACCTCAAGGCTCCTCGCTCAGGCCCACCCTCTTCAACATCTACATGAGCCCCCTCGCAGCCATCGCACGCAAACACAACCTCAACATCATCTCCTACGCCAACGATACCCAACTGATCATCTCCAGGACGGAATGAAAGACATCGCAGACTGTATGAAGCCGAGCCGCCTGAAACTGAACTCAGACAAGACAGAAGTACTAATCCTCGGCCCATCCAGCGCCGCCTGGGACGACTCCTGGTGGCCCCGTGCTCTGGGCCCCCCACCCAAGCCCACGGACCATGCACGCAACCTGGGCTTCATTCTGGACTCCTCCCTCACAATGGCCAAGCAAATTAACGCTGTTACCACCTACTGCTTCAACACCCTCCGCATGCTCCGTAAGATCTTCCGCTGGAAGCAGGAAAATGGTCACCCAGGCCCTCGTCACCAGCCGTCTGGACTACGGGAACGCCCTCTACGCTGGGAACTCCGTCAAACTACAGAAAAGACTCCAGCGCATCCAGAACGCCTCAGCACGACTCGTCTTGGACATACCCCGACACAGCCACATCTCCGCCCACCTGAGGGACCTTCACTGGCTCCCCGTCAGCAAAAGGATCACGTTCAGACTCCTCACCCACGCACACAAGGCTCTCCACGACTTGGGCCCCGAATATCTCAACAACCGCCTCACGTTCTACACGCCAACCCGCCAGCCTCGCCCTCGCCACCGTCCCACGGATCCGCAGAACCACCACAGGAGGAAGATCCTTCACCTACCTGGTGGCCAAGACCTGGAAAACCCTCCCCACCCACCTACGACTCACCCAGGACCATCTCTCCTTCAGAAAGCAACTCAAGACCGGGCTTTTCGAGCAGTAGCAGCCCCCCCCCAGCGCCTTTAGACCCTAGCAGGTGAGTAGCGCGCTTTACAAATACTCTTGATTGATTGATTGATAGCCTTATTGGAAAAAAGTTGCCCTGCACACAGCACGTCTTGTGCCTTAGATCTATGTTCCTGGGGCAAATATTGTATTAATTGTTCCATCTCGTCCTAGTGTGCACGGTCATATAGTGCTAGCAATGCCTGAGTGTTGCAGACATGTCGGAAATTGGCCGCTAAGAGGCTACCCTTTTCCCGGGAGCATCAATATGTTTGGATTCCGTATCCGGGGCGGAGCATCTCCTGTTGTCTGGGAATCAGACCTTTCCTTGCATTGGACACAACTAGGGAGTTTACTGGCAACTAACCTTTAATATATACTAGGTCCGATGGTGCTGGCTTGTATTTCTTGTCTTATCTAGGGGTAAGAATACCAGCTCTGACCGGGTCGTTAAATAAGTCATCTACATGCATGATCATCCATTTGAAGCTAGGTGGTGTATGTGATGACCTCTGGGTGATACTGAGGGTTACAAAGAGGAAATCCTCTTCTAATGATTCCTTATGTAGCTGCACCCTATGGTAGTTGGCAGCTCTACCCAGTAACTCAATGCCGCCTACACTGTCATCTGGTGGAGAGAGCTGGTCAGGTTATAAATCGGGATCATAGCTCGTGGACGAATTGGTATGGTTATCATCCCTTGGGTCTTGCATTGGTTTATTATCATCCCCATCCCCATTGTCCTCTCCATCATTCAGGTTGTCAGGTGTATGCGGTGGTGAATGTTGAGGTGAAATAGGCTGAAACTGAGGTGGAGGTGAAGAAAGAGGAGGAGGGGAAGGGTTAGTTCTAACCGTTCTCTTCTTTAAAGGAATGTGGTATTCTTCTCTGTATCCGTCCTTTTTAACGTGACTCTAGTGGTAATATGTCCAGTTTGAGGATGAATATACAGCACTTTTTGTTTCGAATCTGGTTTTTCGATCGGAGCGTTAAAACTGTGTCTTTTTGGGGATTTCTACACATCTGACTGTTTTGATGACGAAAGTTTTGGTTCCGAAGTCTTGGATGTTGATGTTTTCGGATCAGAGGTGTGTTTCAGCGCCAAATGGGTGGGCTCCATCACCACCCCCTTTTGTACCGCTTTTGGCCGCCACAAGTGTGGCAGGGTATGCTCAGAAGTGAGTCCCTTGCTCACTTTGCCACTGGATTCAAGCAAGCCGGGCTGAAGACGGCTGGAATGCCAGAAACCGGTCTTCTGAAGCTTGTTTCCGGTCCAGGGAAGACATGAATTGGCAGTTCGGGCTGGACTGTTCCCATGAGGCACAGGGCCAGACTGATTTGCATATAGCCATGTCTGAACTGGGGTGGCAGAGTGGGCTAAAGAATGGTGATGGATTAAACCCAGATTTTTTGACTGGGTGCGAGTTCGATTGATTCAGATGCTCCGTCCATCACCACCCTCTTTTGTACCGCTTTTGGCCGCCACAAGTGTGGCAGGGTATGCTCAGACGTGAGTCCCTTGCTCACTTTGCCACTGGATTCAAGCAAGCCGGGCTGAAGACGGCTGGAATGCCAGAAACCGGTCCTCTGAAGCTTGTTTCCGGTCCAGGGAAGACATGGCTTGGCAGTTCGGGCTGGACTGTTCCCATGAGGCACAGGGTCAGGCTGATTTGCATATAGCCATGTCTGAACTGGGGTGGCAGAGTGGGCTAAAGAATGGTGATGCATTAAACCCAGATCTTTTGACTGGGTGTGAGTGTTTGATTGATTCACAAGCTCCGTCCATCACCACCCCATTTTGTACCGCAAATGGGTGGGCTCGGTGCCAGATTTGCATTTCAAACAAAACAGATGATGGACAGAATGTGGATCAATGTCACACATTCACCCCAGTCCAAAGATCTGGGCCCAAATCCATCGTTTTTTTGCACTCCACACCACCCTGGGTTAGACAATGGCGATATGCAAATCAGCTCTGACCCTGTGCCCCATGGGAACAGTCCAGTCCGAACTACAAAAGCCATGTCCTTCCCAGAACGGAATCAAGCATCCGAGGACCGGACCGGTTTCGAGGTAACACCTCTCATCAGCCCGGCTAGCTTGACTCCAGTGGTGTGGAGTGCCTGGGACCCACGTCTGGGCATCCCCAGCGCACTTAGGGCGGCAATTGCAAACAAAACAGGTGATGGACAGAATGTGGATCAATGTCACACATTCACCCCAGTCCAAAGATCTGGGCCCAAATCCATCGTTTTTTTGCACTCCACACCACCCTGGGTTAGACAATGGCGATATGCAAATCAGCTCTGACCCTGTGCCCCATGGGAACAGTCCAGTCCGAACTACAAAAGCCATGTCCTCGGAAGCTTGTTTCCGGTCCAGGGAAGACATGGCTTGGCAGTTCGGGCTGCACTGTTCCCATGAGGCACAGGGTCAGACTGATTTGCATATAGCCATGTCTGAACTGGGGTGGCAGAGTGGGCTAAAGAACAGTGATGGATTAAACCCAGATCTCTTGACTGGGTGTGAGTGTCTGATTGATTCAGAAGCTCCGTCCATCACCAACCCCTTTTGTACCGCTTTTGGCCGCCATAAGTGTAGCAGGGTATACTCAGACGTGAGTCCCTTGCTCACTTTGCCACTGGATTCAAGCAAGCCGGGCTGAAGAAGGCTGGAATGCCAGAAACCGGTCCTCGGAAGCTTGTTTCCGGTCCAGGGAAGACATGGCTTGGCAGTTCGGGCTGCACTGTTCCCATGAGGCACAGGGTCAGACTGATTTGCATATAGCCATGTCTGAACTGGGGTGGCAGAGTGGGCTAAAGAACGGTGATGGATTAAACCCAGATCTCTTGACTGGGTGTGAGTGTCTGATTGATTCAGAAGCTCCGTCCATCACCAACCCCTTTTGTACAGATTTGCATTTCGACCTCGAAGTTCTTGACTCTGAACTTGATTTGGAGGGAGTCTTTTCAGAGCCTGAAGGCTTATTGGTTGGCTTCGGTGCCGAACCGGAAGGCAGCGGGGCGGAAGCATGATCTCAGTGTCGACCGGAGCCCGAGGGTGTGGGTTGGACCGGAGCCGCCTTCTTTTGTGGAGTTGGGTCTTTGGACTAGGGGGGGAGCTGTACTCGCGGTACGTTGTCCATGTGGGATGGCGTCCTCTTGCTCAGAGTTGAGCTCTGCGATTGCGATCGGCTCCTGCTCCTCCTGGGTTCCCATGACCTCGCCGACCACTTCTTCTGATTATTGGGCGAAGATGTCTGGAATGGAGCCTGTGTGCTGGCTCTGCATGTCTCGACGTCAAGCCTGATGGTCGCAAAGTGTCTTCTTGGAGTGTCTTAGACCCGTTTGCACACGTTAAAAACCATGGGCCCTTAAATAAAATAAATTGCGGCACGCAAAATACTGTTTTGTGACTCGGTATTTGGAAGGGGTGTTCTCTTCCAAATAGTGACTCCATAGACATGTACAAATGTTATGCAACCGCAATTGCGGTCGCAAAACACTTGCAAATTACCACCTGCTTCAAGTAGGTGGTAATGCATTTGCAAACGGGAAGGGGTCCCCAGGGGACCCCTTCCCTTTTGCAAATGCATGCAAAATGAATTTAAGGACAGACAGTCCCAGGGACCACTGCCTGCCCTTAAAAACTGAAACGAGATTTTTTTAATTTATTTTTTTAAATGAATCTTGTTTTCCTTTAAGGACAACGGCTGAATTAAAAAAATAAATGCTTTATTTAAAAGCAGTCCCAGACATGGTGGTCTGCTGAGCCAAACCGGCCACCATTCCTGGGATGGCCAGCCATTCCAAATGGGGTCGCAAAATGAGAGTGGCTCTTTAATATTCATGAGCCTTGCATTTTCCGACCCCATTGGGAATCATAAACAGTGTCCAAGACACTGTTGTACATGCCAAATAGCAAGTCGCAAATTGCGAGTTGCCAAAGCAATGCAATTTGCGAGTCGCTATTTAGCAGGCCGTACACCTGGCCCAAACTGTGAACGTGCCACTGTTGCCCCATTCAAATAAAAACAAGATGATATCAACTGATCAGAGCAAAAAGACTTATGCCGCCAATTCTGTTTAGCAGACCCCCACTGATGCCAAAGTGCCTCCGGAGTACACCAGAATACCCTCACTCTACCTTTCAAGAAGAGGACAGCTGCACTGAAGTTCTGAGCTCCATTCTGGAGACTGAGGAGCCTGCTGTGTCTCCAGCTTCAGTTTCAACAAGTGAACCTGATATTGCGAATTTAACAATTCCGACCACTAGAACTACTGCTATAGTTTATTATGGCTGGCAGTTCGGTTTGGACTGTTCAAGCACAGGGTCAAGACTGATTTGCATATGGCTGGGTCCAAACTGGGATGGCGTAGTGGGCAAATGAACAATGTTTTTTTTCCCAGATCTCTTTTTACTGGAGGAGAATGTTTGAATCATTCAGCATTCCGTCCATCACTTGTTGCAGTTACACATAGTTTATTATGAGTCACAAACAAAACCAACAAAGAGTAAAACGATTCAGTTACAAGAAATTGTGAAATATGAAAACAACTGATACAGACTTTAAAAGAAAAGAAACATTAATCTTGGTTCCAGGTAATCAACACTAGAAGTGGCATCTTGCTTGCTGTAGGTGTCATGACAGATACCTTTCTCCAACATGGACCTACATTTGGATTGCTACTAGATTTCTTTCCCTATTAATATGGATTATAATGTTAATTTTAATTTTGCTTCTTGCCATTGGAAACTATATTCTTGATAAGACAGTGGCATCTCCTGTGGTTCAGTCAGGGCATTCTTTTCACTGAGTATGTTGAGATCATCATGGAGTGTACACCATTGCATGTCGTGTGATAGACTGTGTTGTTGAGGAAGAGGCTCCTATCAAATTATGGGTCTGGTAGAAATGATTTAAACTCCTGAAGTCTTTGAAAAGTTTCCTTAGTTGACATTATAGTTCCTGGCCCGGTTACAATTCATAAGAAATAAATGCTGCTAAACACAGATATATGATTGAAGTCCTTATGCCATTTTAGACAATGAGGATCCTTATTTAAATACTGAAAATCACCAAGAGCTGTTTTGTTTTCATCATTACATACAGTGGCAGCATAGTAAACTCACACCCATAAATAGCCCCAGACGTTTCCAGGGAAAGTTCCCTTATTTTAACAGAAATGATCAGAGGTGGGCAGAATACGTGGAATTTGGTGACTCCGCATCATTCTTGTAATGCGGAGTTCCAGACAAATTTTGCCAATCACTCCCGGCGGATGTGGGCTGGGAGTGAAAGCTCTCGTGGCACTCCTGTACTTCGTGCTTTATTCCTCAATGCTATGCTGACATACGTATTGTATTTTAACTTGCACTGACTGTTTTTAAACCGAGCCTGATCCATTTCACTTACCTGATCACTTCTGACGCCCTTATTTACCGCATACTCCCCGTTCCAACACGGGTTTTCCCGGTTGTAGTGGCGGGAGGTCGCGGCACATTTCTTCCGGGCTAGAGGTGAGGGGAGGTGGGGGATCAAGGGCTGCCGGTCATCTGACCGGGGATTTAAATTGCATGCAACGCACTCCGCGCTGCGGACGCGCGCGCCGAAGGAACGCCAAAGGCAAGTCCGTCTTCGCCCGCCCGCTCCCGGCCGGGACCAGGGGTCACGACCCCTGGCCCAATGCTCTCCAATAGACTTATATTCTCGTCTAAAGCACTCTTGGACCTTCGCACGGCAATAAATCCCGATTGCATTCAGCTTTTAGGCGATAACTCAGTGAAAGAAATCTGTCCGGGCTGTAGCTGTTCGCTTGACACTCCTCAGCTACATCATCCTGTGTCTTCAGGAATTCTCATTCACATCCTCTAGTTTCCCCCTCAAAAGGGTTTACGTTCCTCAGCTTAAATTGTCGCTCACTCCCTAATCATAAAAGGAATATCTTTGACCTCCTCCTTGAGGAATTACCTGACGCGTTCTTCCTCACTGAGACGTGGCTTAATGAGAGTGCTTTCCCCGATGTAGACATTGCCTTACCACCTAACTATGCCATAGTTAGAATGGATAGAGTAATAAGAACAGGCGGGGGAATAGCCATCATTTATAAGAAACATCTTCAATGTAAACTTGAGTCTGTAGATTTCCCTAATTGTGAAGCTGCCTTGTTTAAAATTACACTTAACCCCATATCCACTTTTTCTGGTTTATTGGTTTACCTTCCCCCTGGCCCTCCTACCTTTTGGGCCACATCTCTGCCAGGTCTCTTATCCCCATTAATCATGAGTTCTAAAAACTTTTCAATACTTGGGGACTTAAACTTACATCTAGATGATCTGTCTAATTCAACGTGCATTCATTTCATCTCAGACCTTGCTGCTATGAATATGAACCTCTGTAATTCTGGCCCTACGCATAAAGCAGGACACCTTCTTGACCCCATTTTTTCCTCTCTTGCTGATATTCACTGTGCTCCAGAAATATCTATTTACTAGTCTGATCATTTTCTATTAAAGTTTACAATTAGTCTTCCGCTCACTTTGATGGCCTCATTCCCTTCTCCTATGTCTTCTAAAAGAGATTGGATGGGGCTTTGGGTATTGGTTGAGGGTAAGAGTTACGGTTCAACGTTTTCTTCTTCTTTTGTGGCTCCTGAGCGTTGGATAATCTCTGCTGGTTGAGCTCGTGGCTCTCAAGGACTATAAGACATTGTGACCTTTGCTTAGAATGGAGCTCGGCAGATCTTGCTATACATCGCAAAAGTTGTTATCTGTATTATTATATGTCCTCTCCCAGCTGTATGCAAGAGCCCTCTTTTTTTGTTTTAGCTTATTTCTTTCGCAAATAAAGAGATTTAATACTAAAAGAGAAGGAAAAAATTGACTCCAATGCCCTTAACAATCAGTTAAGTTGTAATCTACCAACATCTGACTCGCTGGTCGATGTACTCTCGGATAGTGTCCATACCTGGCTTTCTAATGCTATGGACTCTTGTCTTCCCCTGACTAAGAAAAAAACGTACACATCATCATCCTCCAGCTCCATGGTTTAACGATACTTTAAAATTTGAGAAATCTAAATGAAAAGCATTGGAACGAAAATGGAGAAGGGATTTTGCTCCTGATCTTAAAGATGCCTATAAAAAGGCTTTAAAATATACCATAACCTCTGCAAGACTGTTAGGGCGAGTTTTGTTTCCAAAACCATTACTGATACAGCTAACTGCTAACACTTTTTGGTCTAATAAAAAAGCTTGCTGGATCAGAGGCAACCCTACGCCATTAAACAAATAATAATCCACATTTGTAAAGCGCGAACAATCATCCGTAAGGGTCTCCAGGCGCTGGAGGCCGTCGGGAAGATATAGCAAGCTATTGCCCAGAGTCACATGGTGCTGGGCTAATCTGCCGCCAGCGCCGGGGATCGAACCGTGATCCCCAAATTCCAGCGTCAGTCGCCCTAGCCGCGTCGCCACACCTCTCCCCATTAAACAAAAAGCAGTGCGAAGATCTGGCCCAATTCTTTACACAAAAAATTTAGATGTATCTTGAAATTGCTAACTCTCCTTTAATCCTGCCCTTGTAATCAAATTTGACATCTACTAACCTTATACTACCTCCTCCTAATTGGACTGCTGTTACTTCTCACTTAGAACTCGCCACGGAGCCCGGCACTACCGCCCCTCTTTTAGATTCTTGACCCCTCCTTAATTTGGACTCTCTTACTCTTATTCTAGATAAAGTCAAATCCGGTTCCCCTAATGATCCATTGCCAATTTCCATCCTTAAGCAACTTGATTGTGCCCATATGCAGGCCATCTTGAATGTTTTAAACTCTTCCCTATTGGAGTCCAAAGTCCTTCCACTTTGAAAACACGCCATAGTAACTCCCCTTCTTAAGAAACCTACAGCTGACCCTGCTATCCTTACCAATTACCGTCCGATTTCCCTCCTGCCTGTCTTCTCTAACATCCTTTAAAGGCATATCCATTTTCATCTTTCCCAGTTTATTGAGTCTAATTTAATTCTTCATCCTTCTCAATCTGGATTCTCCACCGAAACCACTTTGCTGGGATCACAGAGAGGCTTTGCCACCTCTTGGATGTTGGAGATACTGTCGCGCTCATATTATTAGACCTTAGTGCAGAGTTCAACACTATCTCCCATCCCATATTAGTCAACATACTGAGGTCCTCGGGCATTTGTGACTCTGCCTTGGACTGGATTGTCTCTTTTTTGGACGGCCGTACATTTCAGATTTTCTCTGCTACTGATAGGTCAAATATCCATCCTATAGAGCCCTTTGGGGTACCCCAGGGCTCTATACTGAGCCCCATGCTCTTTAACATTTATGTTAGGCCTCTAGCGGACATTGCTGATCAGGTCGGTTTGACCCTCTTTACCTATGCTGATGACTCTCAGATCACCTTCTCACTTTCTCGTCCTGACCCTGGCTCTACATCCTGTCTTCAGTCGGGTCTCAGGCAAATTGCTATATGGATGAACCAGAACCTTCTGAAACTTAACGGTTAAAAAAACGAGGTTTTATTTCTTGGTAAAGAGGAAGATCTCAGGGGCCCATTACACTGGCCCGTTGAGATGGGAGCTCTTCCGCAGCCTTCCAGCCACGTCCGTAACCTGGGCGTCTATATCGATGATTCTTTATCTATGCACCATCAAGCAGTCAAGGTCACAGCCATTTGTTTTACCATCTTAAAATGGCTTAGGAAGATCCTTTGGATGCTACCTAAGACCACCCAGAAAACTGTGGTCCACGCCCTTATCACCTCACGGCTGGATTACAGGAATGTTCTTTTTCTGGGTGCTTCAAGGCTGTGACCCGTAGACTGCAGTTGGTGCAGAACGCAGCAGCAAGACTTATATGCAGAGTTCCCAGAATCACACCCATCTCCGGATACCTCCGTGACTTACATTGGCTCAGGGTGGAAAATCGCATTAAATTTAAAGCCTTGAGCTACATGTTTAAGATCAAATGGGGTTCAGCACCACAATACCTGCATTCTTTGCATTGTTTGGCATGCCCATATGTCCCTAGCAGCCATCTCCGTTCTGCTTCTCTTGGAAAATTCATGGTGCCCAGATTTAAACTTGCTAGGATGGGTGGTCGTTCCTTTTCCTATCTTGGTCCAATTCTCTGGAATACTCTTCCTTTTGTCATCCGCAAAGAAACCAATTATCCCTGTTTCATAGATCTTTGAAGACACGGTTATTTAATCAGTAACTCCTCAGTTTTTCTCTCCTGCTTCCAGCACCGTCCAGGCGCCGGGAAACCCTTTTTGGCTAGCTGTTGCGACTTACAAATTCATTAAATAAATGAATAAAATAAATAATCAATGCAAGGCAAGATTTTTTTCCCGTGAGGCTCCAGAAATGCTAACTGGTGAGTGAGATTTGGCAGCCACTAGCACGATCGGATTTTCTAACACAGATAGTCACGGTCAGAGGGATGTATTGCTTTGTCTACTTGAATGGCCGTGCGCTGTCGATTTTTCAGTACTGCTCGCGCTCCTTGCGCTAAATTGCAGCACTTCATGCATATTTTCTGTCCATATGCGCAACTTTGAGGCATCTGGAGTTTTTATGTAACTCCGCGGAAATTCCGCATGTTCCACCCACCCCTAGAAATGACAGATCAGACCCACTTTCTTTAATTATCAAGCACCAGAAACACTTTAACAAAAAAAAATCTGGGGGCGTGGCCAAGATGGCGGCGAGATAGGACGTGAAAGCCTATCCCTCAGGCGCCGCCAAGTTTTAGCTTTGTAATAACACCCACCTCTAGTGCCATCCGACGGTCTACGACAATGGAGTGACGCCGATAACTGGTCCTGCATCTGTGAAGTGCTTCTTTCTTTCCTGCCGCAACCTCCACTTTGCGGTCCTGTGTCGAGAGGTACCAGCGGACGATCGGGCCTGTGACTGTGTGCGGCTCTGCCGGACCTCCCTTGTTAGCCACCCTGGAGTGCTGCCCTGCAGTGAAGATCGGAGGCACGGGTCGGTGTGGTGCCCTCCTGCATCCGGCTCAATCGAGGTGGGGCGCCGAGTTGGCCAGCGTTACAGCTGTGGAACAGAGGGTTCGAGCTGGCGCCATCTTGAGACTCTCCGTCTGCAGCCATGCGCAAGAACCGGCCGGTGGCGGCTACCCGGCTCAATCGAGGTGGGGCGCAGAGTTGGCCAGCATTACAGCTGTGGAACAGAGGGTTCGAGCTGGCGCCATCTTGAGACTCTCCGTCCGCGGCCTTGCGCAAGAACCGGCCGGGGGCGGCAGAGTTGGAGTGTCAGGCCTCGAGTGGAGTGTGGAGACTGGCCCTGATCGACTCCCCAGTTGTGAAAGGGCTGCTGACCTCTATGAGCCTGTGCGAAGTGGTGGTTCCGTGCTCCAACCCGGGCCCTGACAGGGGCAACCTGGGAGGTGAGGAGAGAACGGGCCTGGTGCGGGAGGAGCGGTCCGCGGATCGGCAGACAGAGATCGCTGAAGGGCAGAGCTGCCTTCAAGCTGTGAGGGGCGCAACGACTGCAATATTGCATTCAGGATGCTAGGAGTGTTTTTCCTGAGAGCCAGGGCACATGGGAGCAGCAGTGGTGCCGTGGCCTGACCCGGACCTTGATCAAAGTGAAGAGTGAGGTGAGGAGCGAGTGGCCCTGTAGCGGGAGAAGCGGTCCGCGGATTGGGGGACAGTGAATGTGGAAGAGCGGGGCTGTCTACACGCAGTGTGGGCCGCAACGTCTGCAATACGGCCTCCGGGGAGCACAGATTGTTTTCCCCCGAGTGGCCCCCCAGTTAGGACTGGAGCTGGCACAGACCGCGCAGAGATTGACTGGTTGGTGGGCCTGTTGGACGGAGTGAGACCTGACACCACCCATCCAAATGAGTCCTCAATTGCACTGGGGGCGGCATTGCTGTGAGCTCAGAGTGCGCTGGTTAGAGTCACTTCGTGGTCTGTAGGAGCCCGAGCCTGGGGCTCCCCTTGTGCCCCTGTATTTCGCCCGGGGTGCACTTCTTTGACAAGCCGTACGTTTTCCTAGGGTGGATGGGCCGGTGCGGATGCCTAGTGAAGGGCGTGCTTTGTTAGAGGCCTCAGCAGGGTGTGCAGCAAGGCACCGCTAACGGGCGGAGCAGGACTGGTGGCGGGCAAGGTCGGTCCATAGGCCGGTGGGCGGTGAGTGCCTGGGCGGTGGGTACATTAGTCACTGACCCCCCGAGCTTCGCAGAGTTTGGGCTCAACCCCCAAGAGAAGCGGAGACGGCTGCCCTGGGGCACTACACCAGGTCGGAGAAGTGTGAACGCAGTGGTACGCTCCAAACAGTGTAAAAAAGGGGCCTGGATTGAGGCTCAGGGGTCAGCCCTATTTCTACGGTTGACTGCCAAGGTCTACAGGGCTGGAAAGGAGGGTGTCCCGCCATGGCCGCAGCGCGAGCACGCAAAGAAAAATCGTTCAAACAGCTACTACTGAAACAGAGTGGTAACTCTGCGTCCCAGGGGGACAGAGGCACCAGCACGCCGGAGGGTGATGACTCCCCGGCAACCAACGCCTTCATGGTGGAACTCTTCTCGGCCATAAAAGATGACATACAAGACCTGAGAACCCAGCTGGCCTCAGACCTAAAAGAGGTTCGAAGCAATGTGGATGAGAATGGGCAGGGGATGGCGACCCTTGAGCATGACCTCACCAGAGTCGAAGAGTTTCACAATTTACAAGACATGCTGCGCCTCCGTGAGCAGAACATGAACCTCCAGGCCCATGAAGAGGACCTGGAGAACCACTCCAGGCGTAACAATGTGCGAATCAGAGCGGTCCCTTGGAAGGAGGAGGGAGACTATCTTCGGGCCTACTGTCACTGCGCTATTTCACCAAATCCTGGGAGAGAAGGAGAGCTCAGACGTACAGTCGGATCGGGTCCATAGAGTGGGCCTTCCTCGCAGTTACAAAGCACCCCCTCCGGACATCCTGGTGTGCGTGCATGATTTTCAATTAAAGGAGGGCATTATAAGGAAAGCACAGGAGGTCCAGCCCTTACTGTTTCGGGGCCCTCACCCAGCTACTTTTCAGGATCTGGCGGCCTCTACCCTTATCAAGAGACGGCGTTCAAGCCAGTGACCACGCATCTACGGGAGAACACTATACCTTACTCCTGGGGTCACCCATTCTGCTTGGTATTTAAATACCAGGGCAAGTTGTTGCAGCTTAGATCGTTAGAGGAAGCACTGACTATCCTGGGGCTTGAGCACACCGCTCCTTCGGAAGACGCAGAACGACCGATCTCGCGATGGCAACACTTGGATAAAGCATCGCCAATCAAGAAACCAGGCCACGAAAGACAAAGGGAAAGAAGCTGCGCTTTCCTCCGTATCGCAGGTTACTAATCCCCCAGTCACTGCATGAAGAGATCAACGGATGGTTCTGGTGTGGTCTTCAGAGAGGCGTCAGAGGGACGGTGAGAAGAGTACGGTTCATCATTCTGACGACTCTCTGTTGCAGAGGTGGACGTTGGTCGAACTTCCCTCGTGCTGGACGTTGATCGCAGCCACCTTCCCCTGAACTTTGTCTTCTCTGATGAACTTTGGTCATGTTTTTCGTGTTAACCCTTTTTTCTCTAGGTATTACTTTGTTTTTGGGTTTATGGGGGGGTGGGGGGTTTGTTGGGTTTGCAGACGGGGTCCTCTGCATCAGTTCTTGTACCGAGGCGACCTGTTAAGAGCCGACTCCTGGTTTCTGCTAAGGATCCGTTTAAGGGGCAGAGGCAGGTGCCAGCCAGACAGAGCACACTCTTAGTGGTTACACGGTTAGGGATCTCAAGGTGGTCAGCTTGAATGTACGTGGGCTAAATAATCCAGTGAAGCGAGCTACGGTTCTGTCCCTCCTGGAAAATGCAGACAGTGATATTTTTCTCCTCCAGGAGACGGACCTGCTTTCCAAAAATGTTATAAGTATGCGTGATAGGCAGTTCCCGCAACAGATGTGGTCAGCAGGGCCGTCTAAGAAGAATGGTGTGGCTATCTTGGTAGGAGCCTGTTGCCCCTGTAAGATACTCTCTACGCTGGTGGAAATAAAGGGGCTGTTGTTGGTAATAAGGGTACAGGGGGTGGGGGGGGACACCTAACTATTGGGTCTCTATATGCACCAAATGAGAAACAAGAGCCCTTCCTACTCTCTGCCTTTTGGGAGGTCCTCGCTTCCCCAGACGCAGCAATTCTAGTGGGAGGGGGATCTGAATCTTGTGATGGATGGAGGGATGGACAGATCAGGACACCACACGCAGCTAGCTGGGGCGCTTACACAAGCGAGCAGGGCTGGCTAGCTGATAGTGGCCTCCATGATGTGTGGTGTGCACAACAACCCGCCGTGCACGACTAAACTTATTACTCTGCCGAGCATAAAACATATGCATGTCTACATCATTTTCTGGCCTCTCTCTCGCTCATGCCTAGCCTCCATTCTTCTGCCATTACTTCCCGTTCTCTTTCTGATCACGCTCTCATTTCTGTCCTGCTACCCGCGCAGCGACCATAAACACGGCTTTCAAGTTGGCGGCTTAGGGATAATTTGTTGCACTCGGAGGATGTGGTTAAGCGCATATGTTACACCATAGTGCATTACTTCCAGGAGAACGATGTGGGGGCCACGTCATTATCATCGGTGTGGGAGGCCCTGAAACTGGTGGAGCGGGGGAGCTTATCGACATTGTGGCAACCTATAACTCCATCTGTAAAATTAAAAGCGCGGAGTTAGAGGGGGAGGTTGGTGAACTTGAGGCGATCCATAAGCGGACGGGGGCCCCAAGGGTGTGGTGTGAGTTAGAGAACCGTAGGTGCGCGTTGAAGCACTTACATCTGGACAGAGCAGAGCATACCCTCCTAAGGCTGCAACACAAATTCTATCTTAGTAGTGACCGGTGTGGGAAGATGTTGGACCAGAGGCTGAGTGCCAAGACGCAGTCGTCTTTGATTCAGGCAGTCCGGGATCAGGCAGGAGTCGTCTAGACGGCAGACAAGCAGTTTGTTACTGCCTCCCGCTGTTTTTATCAATCTCTTTACTCCAAACGGATCCCAGCTCCGCCAGACCCCAGTGCATTTTTCAGTTCCTGTGACATAACGCCTCTCCCCAGAGCGGTGGCAGAGGAACTTGATTCGGCGATTCGCATTGAAGAAGTGGTATCAGCTATCTCTAGGTTGAAACCAGGGCCGGATGTATTCCCAGCATCCAACGTTCTGTGTGGAACTGGCTCCTTTTTTAACGTGCTTATTTAATTCCTTTCTTGTAACAGGGATGGTGATGCCCTCTATGTCGTAGGTCGGGATTTCAGTGATTTTGAAACCCAGAAAAGATACACAAGCATGCAGGTCCTAAAGGTCTATCTCGCTTCTTAACAATGATGCAAAGCTCTTTGCGGGAATTTTGGTGGCACGACTTAATCCTCTCATGGCAGACATCGTTGACCCGGATCAATTGGGATTTATCCAGTCTAGATAAGGTGGGGATAACACGAAGCGATTGTTGCACCTCATTGACAGCACACAGCGGTCACAAAAACAGGCCTTTCTTTTAGCCATAGACGCCGAAAATGCCTTTGACCATGTATGCTGGGGCTACTTATTCGCGGTGTTGCGCCGCTTTGGGTTGGCGGATAACTTCCTGAATTGGATTAGATGCATATATCACTCGCCTAAGGCATTTGTGCGGGTCAATGGATGCAGGTCAGACTTCTTTTCCATACCACTGGGGACGCGGCAGGGGTGCCCCCTGTCTCCGCTTTTATTTGCGCTCTATTTGGAGCCTTTTGCGCAGAGGATCCGGGCTAATCATAAGGTGGTGGGTCTTAAATTCGGGGCAGACATTCATAAAATTAGCCTGTATACGCAGACTATGTGATCTTGGCACTCACGCAGCCTCGTACAACTCTCCCGGCTTTGCTCGAGGAAATAACTGCCTTCAGGGACGTCTTGGGCTTTAAAGTTAACCTAGAGAAATCATTGATCCTGAATCTTTCCATCCCTTTCGAAGAGGAGGAGGCCCTACAACAGGATTTCCTGTTCCATTGGACCCGCGCGGACATCACATACCTGGGGGTTCAGTTAGCGCTGACCATTGAAAAGACGGTCTCGTTAAACTATGCCAGGCGCTGGAAGCCTGGTCGAGCCTTCGTTTGGCATGATAGAGACGGTAAAAATGACGGTGCTCCTGCTCATTCTCTACATCTTTCAGCGGTTACCGATGACCTCGCCACCTGGCCTGCTCAAGAAATTGCAGTCCCTTATTAACCGATTCGTAAGGCAGGGGAAAAAGCCGCGCCTTTCTCTTGCTCAGATGACAAATACGAAAACTCAGGGGGGACTGGGCCTCCCGCTTATTGGTGCATACTATTAAGCGGCGTGCCTACGATATTTAGTGGAATGGAACAGGCCGCTATCCAATAAGCACTGGAATTGTATGGACCAGGCAGTTGCTGGGGTGAATATATGGAGGGAACTATTGTTGCCCTGCAAACACAGAGCTTGAGGCCTATATTCATCGCCTGTCACTGCTCCGACCCTCAAGGCCTGGGATGGGCTAGCGTTGCGGAAAGGATGAACATCGTTTCCATCACCTAGGACGTTCATTGTGGACAACCCTGATTTCCCGCCGGGTCAAGCGTCAGCAGTTTTTCAGAGGTGAAATAGGAGGGCTGTAAGCCTGTGGGGTCCCTTTTCGATACCGAAGGGCTGGTTCTTTTTGTGCAACTTCGAAAGGATTACGATCTTTTAGCAACAGGTGCATTGTCTTATGGTCAGGTCTCTCACTGGGTGACGAGACCCGCCAACTATGCCCTAATTTGGCCTCCAACAGCGTTTTGAAAAATGGGTAGTGCGCAAGACAGATGACCGCCGGCTTATCTCTGAACTATACTCTATGCTTATGGCGCATCCATCTAGGCAGCGCACAAGAGTGCAGGTACGCTGGGAAACTGAGCTGGGTAGGCCCCTAACTTTTAAAGAATGGGAACACGTCTTACACAGGGCACATCACACAGAGCATAACACTGCTGGGGCGGAGTCGGCCTTCAAAGTGCTCACATATTGGTACTACACTTCTGAGCACGTGCACGGCTGGGATAAAACTAAAACTGATCTTTGCTGAAGGGTGTGTGGATTAACGGGAACCCCAGGCATCTGTTGTGGCACTGCCCGAAACTTTCCATTGCAAAAGTTGAATTCCCAGGCAGGAAATGTAAAGAAAGCATTACTGATACTGCCCTATATAAATGTTGCAGAGAGCAATTACAATTCAAATGTATCTAATTAAGACAGGATTTTCATGTAGCCAATGGTTATTAATAAGTTTATGCACAGATTAACTTCGAAAGCTGTTGTCTCATAGAAAACAGACCATGCCCACGATAAAACATTTATTCCCCAAGACAGTGCTCGCACATAGTGCTGGTAAGGTGTGCTAATGATGGTTGTGTCATTCCAGTACAAGTGATGTGAAAGAACAACTGCTCAAGATTATTGGGGACATAGGATTTTAATGTTTGCCTCATGGATTCTTGTCCAGTGAAAAACAAAGATTTCTGTCCACTCTAATTTATGCCCTTTTTTTTTTTTTTTTTAAAGGAGGCATATTAAAGAACAAGTATTTGCAATGCAATAGGTCTTGCATTTGCGAAAGTTAGAGCTATTAGCATTGTAAATGTGTGAAAAACGTGACCACTCGTTAAATCTCACAAGATGTCATCCTAATTATAATGCAGGGAGAGGAAGTAGAGATGTTATTTACTTATTATAAGTAAATCTTATGGTTGGGTGGAATATTTATACGATGGAAATAAATGGCTTTATTTAATCTGTGTGCTCTAGATGTTTGGTAGGCGGGGATGAGTTTAACAAGCGCCATTCATTAAGTGTACATTCAAAGGATATAGGAATTTTGCTCCCGCTGTGAAAGACTGGACTCCCCTCACCCCCTTTGCAATTTTTTACATAGCAACCTTGAACCGAAGGTATTGGAGTATTTTAACCGAGTAACAGTTAAACTAGACAAGGTCAGATTCAGCAGACCACAGTAGGTGCTTTACATTTACTCAACACCATGATGTGTGTGCATTTTTATTCCAGTCACCCTATTATTTACTCAAATGTACAGAGTTTGAGGCGTAAGCGCACAGTTCGTTTATGCTATTAATGATTAATTTCCCCAAATGCAAAGTCCTGCTTGTTTGTTAAATAACTGGGTGCCCTGCACCCTTCCAGAAACGTGTTTGCACACAGATGCTCACTCACGTGCAGGAGTGGTGCACACGCCTTACGCTCCTGTGAGCAGGTGCTTGCCTTTCCTCTGCATTTGTTGCAGTACAGATAAAGAAAAGCTGTAGATTGGATGTTACACATATATGGGAGAATGTTTACAACCATTCACACAGCCCTTTATAAATAAATTTCTAGAAACGCTGTCAATAATACATAGTGGGATTTAACTGTGTTACGCCTGTGCACTGTAGAACCAGGGCACATCGGTTTAAAGCACACCCTGGCGTCCCATCTTTAGACTGTGTAGTTTTATTCAATTTACCAAACACGCACTTTATAAATGCCCCCCACTGTGCATGCATGCTCTCCTTAATGTAATCCTTGTGTCTGTCTATAATGCAATTGGCGAAGAGTTAAAGCACTCTGAAACCTTCGGGTCAAGCTCACGCTATGGAAAATTGTAAAAAAACAAATAGATAAAAAAAAAGCCTACTTCTAGCACGTCCATTTTTATTCTACGATGCCACATGCCTTTGGGTCCCTGTACTGCTCAACTGCCCCCGCCTCTGGATGAGCTCCGTGGCAAATGTGGTTTGTTGCCGAGCAGTTGCATGTAGCTGATGTCCCGTTACTGCACCGCGGGGTAACAGTGCAGGTGCAGGAAGGCAAGCAATTTGTAGGTACGTAGCATGGCACTGTAGTCTTCGCTGCAGGCCGAGCACGGGGGTTGCTGTTAGCCGATGGAAGGCGATGAGGAGATGCTGGTTCGGTGTGCTAGCTTTCTGAAACACTGATCTTGGGCTGGTACGGGTTGGCAAAGCTCTGGGGCCCAGCGGCCCATGTAGCCCGTCGGTGGGCGGAATATGGCCAGGGAGTCCAGTGCCACACTGCAAAAGGGGCTGGATCCGTATTCGTCAAAGATAAAGCTGCTGCCGTCACTGGGGGAGCTGGACACGGTGCTGCTAGATGTCAGCCTGGTAGCGCTGGTACTGGCAGGGGCATAGCAATGGCAGGCCATGGTAATAAAAACCAACCAGAACTGTCAGTCATGGCCCTTGTACACCCAAACCTGAACTCACTGACACCTAGAGGCAGTTTTTTTCACGGGGTGCATTATTCAAGAGTATTAATGCCCTCAGCCCTCACCTGCAGAGAGGCCGCAGATGGTGGAGAGAGGGGCGGGAGCCTCCTGAGCCTCGTCGGCTCCTGTCTGTTATGGAGGAGGTGCCTGCAGGTGCGGAGTGTGGTCTGTGCCAGTGCTTCCCATCACTCGTGAGCCGCTTCCATACCAGTAGGACCGAAGTAGAGCCTTCCATAGACGAGGGAACAAGGTAAAGGCAGACAGCTCTGAGTGAAGGGAAGTTGTTCATTAAGAGAGTTGGGTGGAGAGCGAGGGGGATTATGGGAGTTCCACGGGGGGAGCAGCTTGAAATCAAAAGGGGGAAAAGGCAGCTGGGGACATTGTAGTGGAGGAGACAGAGGGTGGGGTTAGAAGTGAACGGAATTTCAGAGGTGCAACGGAGATAGGGGCGTGGAGATTGCCTGCTTAAAGGACAGGTGTGCAAAGGGTGAGAGGACGAAATCTGCACAATAATCTGTGTGCAATTTGTTAATTCCCATAGGCATACAGTGCTGTCCAAACGCCAATGTGCCTTTAAAATTATGTACAAAACAAATTAGGCAAACCAAGCGATCTCTATTGTAAAAAAATAAAAAAAACGAAAGATGCACGCTCGCCACAGCCACACATGTGGTTTCAATTATCGCGCCAGTGTCTGGGCACGATAATTGAAACCACATGGCCTATTGGTGTCTATTACGCGCACCAAGCGCGTAATAGACACCAATAGGCCATGGGAGGAGCAATGCCTGCCTCGGGCCAATTGCGTGCAGTCTTTTAGAATAAGACGCACACAAAGGCCAATGGGGTTGCAGAAAAGGAAATGCACACGTACAATCGTGTGCAATTCCTAAATCAGCTTAGATTCCCTCTTTTTCTCCTACAAAATGTCTTGCGCTGAGCGGGCACTGCTGCCCAGTGCACCGCTAGGCGTGAGACCTAAAAACTGCAGAAAGAATTAGAGATGCTGATAAAGAAATACTGCAAATCATTTTTAAAGATATTGATAATGGTTTCTAAAGCACCTGTATACAAGTGCAAAAATAGTTTCATCAACTTTAAATCTTCTAAAAGAAGATTTAAATCTTTTTATAGCAAGGACAGGCTGAAATCTGAAAAAGTTAAATTGGGCGTTATAAACCTTGTTTGCTATTTACATAATTTGGTAGTTCATAAATATAAAAAGGGCCATATTTGACCACAAGGCAGAGAACGATGACTAAAAGAGAAGCTTTGTCCACCTTCTTATGCATTGAGGTTTTAGAGAGTACCATATTTTCTGTGGCAGAAAACCCACATTTTGTGTGTCTCTTACATGGAGTAAAGTCCTCACCAATCAAGGCCTTTCATTTTTAACATTGTCAGAATTACACATCCCTAGGGGGCGTGGCTTGCGCGCCGGCGATAGAGGACGTGTTCTCCGTGAGCTCCGCTACGGACTTTCCGCGGATGCCGTGAGAAATCAACAAAACCGCTTGTCGAGCGGTTTTCTTCACAACTATCATCATCGGAAGGTGGGGACTCCGCAATGAAGCTATTTACCGACCGGAGAGACCTTGTTATCAGTGACAATTTGCTTGGGTAAATATTCCTTCACTGCGCAACGTGAATGGCCGCCATTTTGTATGCTGTCGATCCGGATATTTTCTCTGCAATGTTCCTGTTCTTTCCCCCTTCGCTCTGACGCTACTTTGGCAACATTTTTGTACATTACCCTACTTCATTATTGAGTTGCTGTGATCTATTTTTCACTATCGATGCTACTGCCGCTTTTCATTTTATAAGCGCAATTTTCTCTCTGAGGTGGAACGACCGCCATTTTGTGCCTCTGGATGCCTGACCTCCTCCTCATGCTCGACGATTGTGATGAATGCCTCAGCGCCTCTACAGGTTTTTTGCTCTTCTCACCTCTAGTGACCACCAGTCTCCTTCAACTCCTTAATGCGCTATATATGTCTACATATGAATGTCTTGGCGCTGTGCTTCTTTTAATCTGATACTCCATATCGCCATGTCGGTTTGCCACAATATCAAGCCTCGGAATTAGTGGATGCTTCCTGTTTGTCCTCGTGTGGCTACTTCCTCACTCGCACACTGATAAATAGTGTGTCTCAGTACATTCTTTTTTGCCACAAGGTGTGCCCCTTTTCACGTTTGGGCGTTCACGCTCTATTTCATAGTCAACAGCATTACTGGACAAAGCTTTTTTGTTTCATCCAGCATCATGGCAAATATCTCCACTTCACCGAAGTTAGCGCAAACAGGTACAAAACCCAAAAGACATAAGAATGATCCACCCTCCCCCATAAACTCTTCGACTAATCCTGTTTTGGATTCCATCCTTGACGAGGTACGTGGTCTTCAACCGTTTATGTCTGCTACCAATGCTAAACTTCAGCAGATTGAGGAGCGCTGGGTGGTCATGGAAAATAAGGTTTTGAACTTAGAGCAACGTGTCAGCGATGTACAAGACCTCTCAAACAAGATTCCACTTTTGGAACAAGAAATCCACAAACTCAAATTACACACCGAGGATTTGGAAAATAGAAATAGACGCAACAACCTACGCGTTTATGGTGTTCCGGAAAATTTGGAGGGGTCTGACATGGTCTCTTTTATTCGGAAGCTTCTTCAAGAACTTTTGGAACTCTCCCCATCGACTCATCCTCTCAACATCCAGAGAGCGCATCGCCTTGGTCGTATCAATTCCAACGCATCCAAACCACGTGGAATCATTATGCTATTCTTGGAATTCACAGAACTCATGGCTGTTCTAAAAGCTGCCAGGACCAAACGTCGTCTACAGTGGTCTGGCCACAACATCTTCATTTCCCAAGATCTCTCTTCTGCTACAAATGCTCGACGTAAGGAATTCCTGAACCTTCGCCCCACGATGAGACAACTTAATATTCAATATGGAATTCTTCATCCCTGTTTCTGTAAGATCACACACAACGGTCGCACCAAGTCATATGATGATCCGCAGAAACTTCGAGACTACCTGATGAGCATCACACCGTCCACCATGGAAACTGCCAGCTAATGCCTTTTCTCCTATCAATGTTTTTCCTCTTCCACCGTTTATTGCTTTAATTTATCTATCTTCACTTATCATATCTCCTCCTTCTATTTTGTTCTACACTCTCCTCTCACATCCTTGTGTTTAGCCTTTCTAATATGTCCGTTTATGGTTTGCTCGTGGGTCCTGTCCTCTCCCTGGTGTACCCGCGTCTCATGAATTTTGGTTACTGTTCTCCTTTCAGATCAAGCCTTTGTGCCTTGACCTGTTTTCTAATCCTATCTCCTTCTTTTTTGTGTCTTTCCTCTCTCTCTCGCTTCTCTTTCTTTCCTTCCTTCCTTCTTCTCAAGCTAACTCTGCTGTTTTATTTACTTTTCCGTCTCTCTCTTCCATGCTATTTCGTCTCTCATTCTCTTCTTGAAATGAGCGTTCTTCCACTTCAATGTTTAACCGTTATTTTTTGTCTTCCCCTATATAGTGATCTCCCTGCTGTGTGTTGCCTCCGCCCTTCGTCAATTCCCTCCTCCTTCCGACATGTGTAATTTTGTCTCTTGGAATGTTCGTGGTCTTGGTCATCCTGTCAAGCGTCAGAAGGTATTGTCTCATTTAACCAAATTTCATTCACAGGTTGTCTTTCTTCAAGAAACTCATTGCTCGGACATTGATTCTCTTAAATTGAAAAGACAATGGGTGGGTCAGGTTGTATTTTCTCCTGCGGTCAACAAAAAAGGAGGGGTTGCTATATTATTTCATAAGTCTTTAAATGCACAAATTATCTCCTCCCAAAATGATGATGAAGGTCGTTGGGCAATGGCAAAAGTGGTTATTCATAACAAAACAATGGTCCTATTGAATATTTATGGTCCTGTTCGTCCAGATCCCAAATTTTGGAAAGACATTAAACTGCTTATTGCATCCATTGACTGCCCTAATTTCATCGTTGCTGGTGATTTTAACCAGTGGTTAGACCCTTTTTCTGATCGTTTGTCTTCAAGTAAATTCCAACCTGACAAAACCCATAAGGCCTTCCAATCTGCCATTGCCTCTCGTCCTCTATATGACTCGTGGAAAGTGTGTAATCCTGATTTACTAGAATATACTTTTTTCTCTAATGTCCATCATACACGCTCAAGGATTGATTACATTATGCTTAGTAAGTCTCTCCTTCCCTCCCTTCAAAAATCTGTTATTGGCTCTATTTTTATTTCTGACCATGCACCGGTTTATACTACCCTGGATCTATCCATTAGTCCCTCCAGTTTTAGTCGTTGGAAATTTAACTCTTTTCTTTTATCTGATGCCACTTTTGTGAAAAAATGTACTGAATTTTTTCATGAATATTTCTCCCTAAATGACCCTGTGGATACTTCCATTCCTAACACTTGGGATGCTTTTAAAGCTTCCTTTCGTGCTTTTACGATTTCATATGTCTCTGCCAAGAAGAAGCTTAATAAGCAAAAATATGAAGATCAACTCAAACACATTAAATCACTTGAACACACTTACTTTTCCTCCAAATCCCCATCTGCCCTTAAGGACTTGATACATGCCAAATCAGACCTTAATAAAATTATAACTAATGAAGCTTGTCATACCCTCCTTAAAATAAAATCTAAATACCATGGGGGTCAGAACAAAGCAGGTAAAATGTTGGCTAACTACTTGAAAATCAAATCTGAACGCAAAGCCATCGGTCCAATTTTTAATGATTCACTCAACAAGTTAGTTACTTCCGATGAAGACATTGCCGAAGTTTTTCACAACTATTACCAAACATTATATACTGATGATACTCACCCTTCTGATGCTAACTTAACGACTTTTTTTGACGGCCTCCCATCCCCACCAGCCCTCCCTGTTGAATTTTCACACCTAGAACGTGATATTACCCTCCAAGAGATCACCTCAGCTATTCAATCCCTTAAGAAATCAAAAGCTCCTGGTCCTGATGGCCTTCCGATTGAATTTTACTCCTCTTTTCATTCGTTTTTTGCTCCCAAACTCCTTCTTTTATTTAATTCTTTTATTTCTGAAGCGAAGGCCTCTGGGTCTTTTTTGGAAGCCCTCATTGTCATCATCCCGAAACCTGATAAGGATCATTCCCAATGTAAGAATTTCCGCCCCATTTCCTTAATAAATTATGATTGTAAAATTTTCGCTAAAATCCTTGCCTCTCGCCTTGATTCCATTATCCCTCGCCTAATCAACACTGACCAAGTGGGATTTGTTAAGGGCAGACTTGCTGCGGATAATGCCCGTCTTTTTTCCAATGTCCTTTCTCACAGCAAAAATGTCAAAACCCCGTTAGCAGCCCTTTCCCTAGACGCTGAAAAAGCTTTTGATCGTATTAATTGGCAATACATGTTTCGAACTCTCACCTGGTTTGGCTTTGGACCAAAGTTTATTGCGTTAGTCAAACTCCTTTATTCCTCTCCCCGTGCCAGTATTTTTGTTAACAACCAATTCTCCAGATTTTTTTCTTTGACAAGAGGTACAAGACAAGGCTGTCCCCTTTCCCCGTTATTATTTATCCTTTGCCTTGAACCCTTTTTACAGCGTATTCGTTCTAACCCTCACATCACAGGTTTAAAATTCCCCTCTGTCGAAACCAAACTTTCAGCATACGCTGATGATGTCCTCATTTACATGTCCAATCCTGAATCTTCCCTCCCTCCCTTTCTAGATGAAGTTCAGTTATACTCCTCAATATCAGGATATAAGCTCAATTTATCTAAAACTGAAGTGCTTCCCCTTAATTCTTTGTGTTTTCAATATATGTTCAACAATACTGATTTTGCATGGTGCCCTTCTAAAATTAAATACCTCGGCATATGGTTTTCTTCCTCTCTAAAAGATACTCTCAAAATAACATTTGATTCGTTATTTAAGAAAATTCAATCCCTTCTGCAGATTTGGTCTCCCCTATTTCTTTCTTGGTGGGGTAGATTAGATACTATCAAAATGATGATTACCCCTCATGTTTTATATACAGTCTCTATGCTCCCCTTCAAAATCCCTAAATCCTATTTTTCCCGTATCAATTCAATATGCACAAAATTTTTGTGGAACAATAAACATCCCCGCATTGGATTACAAAAGTTGGTTCGCCCTAAAAATGAAGGTGGTGTTCGCTTCCCTGATTTTGGCTCCTATCATTCTGCCTTTCTTATCAAACAATCCTTCTCCTTGGCATATGATTTTCTGGATACTCCTGTTCCTAAATGGGTGCTCCTGGAACGCTCTTTTTTGAAAGATTTCTTATTTCAACACGTTCCTTTCATGTCCAATTGTACCTTTATATCCAAGTATCCTATTTTAAAACATTGCCAATCTACCTTGCAAAAAGTTTTTTCCTCTTCCCTTTCCCCTCTACAATGTTTTCTATCATCTGTAGTTTGGTACAACAAATTTCTTAGATATAAAGGTAAATCATTTTACTTTAAACACTGGAAAGAAAAGAATATAATGTTTGTACATCAATTTTTTCTTGATTCTAATCTTCTTTCTTTTGTGGATCTACAAAATAAGTTCAACTTACCCTCCTCTTTTCTTGCTGAATACTCTATTATAATCTCTGCTATTCAATCTCATTTATCCTCGTTACCCTCTTCCTCTGACTCTTTTTCTTCTTTTACTCCTGTCACCCCACTTTATCCTCTTTTTTCCACCCAACAACCTAAAGCTGCCCTTGTATATTCACTCTTATTGTCTAATTGCTCTGTCCGTTTTAAGTCTATAGTGGAGACTGCTTGGGAAACTGATTTGGATGTCTCCTTTGACACTGCATTGTGGGATCGTATATGGTCTCGACTCTTTAAAGTTTCTATTGCTGCACGCATTACCCAATCCCTGCTTTTTATTTATCACAGAGTTGTTATTACACCGGTTACTATCCATAAATTTTCCCCATCCTCCTCTCCTTTATGTTGGTCCTGTTCTAAAGACCCTGGTACTCTACAACACCAACTTTATTATTGTTCACCAGTTTTATCCTTCTGGACTGAAGTTTGGAATATTTGTATGAAAATGTTATCTCTTACTTCGCAATTGTCGTTTACACACATATTTTTAGGTTCTTTAGCTGATGATATAGATATTAGTACACCTTCCTCTGCTAAGTTGTTTGACCTTTTTATTGCACTTGCATTTAAAGTCATTTTAGCGTGCTGGAAAGATAATTCTAAACTATCGGTCCACACATGGTGGAATTATATATGTGATGAACATAGAATTTCTATTGCCTCTTCTACCTCTATCCCTTTGAAAATTAAATCTGACTTACTATGGCTTCCCTTTACTTCCTATCTCTCTTCTAATCCTTCTCCCTTACCGCGTGCTCCTTGTCCCTTATGATCCCTTAGTTTTACTTCCTTATCTTCCTCTTTCCCTCCTCTTCTCTTTCCTTGTCTTCTGCTTTCCTCCTTTTCTTTTCTCCTTTTCACTCCTTTTCTTTCTTCTTTCTCCTTTCTATCTTTTATGCCTTTCCTTTCTATATATAAATTTCTGTAGATTGATGTCTTTCAATTATTATTATTCTTATATGTACTTTATCCTAATTTTTCATGACATGTTTCTTGTATCATTGTTTTAATGCTTAATAAAAATTTCTTAAACACAAAAAAGAATTACACATCCCTAGGTTGGTATGAAAAATACACAGTACCTTCCTTTATCATGAATGGAAATTCCCATTTGAATTCCACTGTTTGAAAAAAGGCAATCCAGCATTTATGAGCAAATCTGCATGCTCTACTTGGCTAGGACATTAACTCCTATCATTCCATCACTCTACATGGGGTTTATAACCCTTTGAAACCTGTTTTTTCTGGTAGAGTACTTGCAAAACCTGCTTAATTCATCCCTTCTTTTCATACACTATTAGGGAGCGGTTCCTATCTAACAATGGACAATGAGAGCTGTTGTGGGATAATTCGCTGTTTCACATTTTGTTTACCTTTCAAAGAACAGTAAAATGTTGTGTTACCTTGTATATTCCTCCAAGAAAATTCTTAGAAAGTGATCCATGGTTGAAAATTGAAATCACAGATATGCTTTACTAAGCTAAATAAGCTTTCTGCAAAATTAACACAGAAAAATGTGTCTAACCTCTGTGGCAACTGGCAGAAACGTTTGCCATACAAACAGCCCAGTCTGCTTCTGAAATTCAAAGGTTTCTGCAGACACAATATCCAACCCATGTTGCTGACTTACTGAAAGCATCTTCCATTCACCAAAGACAGCAGGTACAACTTAAGCTTTTAAAAGCACTTGGGCTGGCTTACTGAAAAACTATTTTGAGACTAATCCCTAAAATTCTCAGTTCACGGTTTTCCAGCTTTTTTGTAGATGTTCAAATATTCGGTTGAGAGCTGGCTGTGCAATTCTCATTGTTCTTCTAGTGAACAAATAACAGCAGAATAAATGACAACATAAATGGAAAAGACAACAACCCAACTGAACTACTATGATGTGAAAAATGGCATCCCACTTCGGAGGCATTTTGAATACAATAAGTGCAAATTGAACTCTAATTTTACAAGTTCTGAGCCCCTTAAGTGAGATCCTAGTTTTGGTGCACAAACTGTTCTGAAACAATCCGCTTGGTTAGAATTACCATTGTTGGCATCATTAAACATCAGGGGGGTGTTTCAACCAATAAGGTTGCATCAGGTGTACTGAAACACAATGCTGTTGGCGATCATGAAATATATGGTATAGGATGATCCACCAATCCCGGCTACTTCTGTTCCATATTCAACTCTGGCAAGCATCAGACTGCAAACACTGTCTGCATTCCTGGAATCCACTGGAGTTGCACCTCAACATGTGCATACCCAGTTCAATGACTACAACAAGAGTGATGCTGTTGGGTTCAGCCAGTGCTACTTCACAAGCTATTTCAGTCCCGTCATAATCATCGGCTCCTCTACACCTTTCGCTCTTGAAAGATTTACTACACCATCTGAGAGAAAATAATGGAATTGCACTAAAACATGAAAATTGGCAATCCTTAAGGTAAATCCTATGAAGAAAATGATATAAAAAGACAGTTTGTATATGTTTAAAACTTTTTTTAAAACAAATGTTTATACCCAGCAGCAATAATTAATAAATATAGTAGCCTAGCTTCTTTCATTTATCACTGCCCATGTAACCACATGTACGAATATCTTCATTGCATATACCTTCGTATTATTCCAACGAGGTTATGCTTTTTCTCTTCAAGTATTCCCCTTTTATTTTACACTCCAATCACTTAAACGTGAATGTATGTGATTAATACAAAATGCGCATTTGTTTTTATGTAACTTTCTATGAAAAGTGATAATCAAGCCTGCTCGAACATTTTCACAGAATTTACTCTGAACTATTTTGTTATAAATGATTATTATTTCGTGAAAACGGATAGCTAGGTTTGTTCTTATTGTGAAACAGCACAATCTCACAGAATCAAAGTAGGTAAAAAGGAACCGTGTGTTTTTCTGATAACTGCATATCTTTTAAAGTTCAACAACGTCATGTAAGCTCAGCAGAGAGAGTGAAGGGTTAGAGGGTGAATCCATACCACACGACAGATGAGAGGATTTGCTGGATTCCATCCCTCACACTTTCTGAAAGATAGTGGTAGGCATTTAGATTTCACATGCATATTTGCCCGCTGTGAGTACGGACGAGAATAGCAGACTTTTCAATTAGATTGAACATAAAGCACTATTGTTTAAACAGGTATGCTGGTGTGAACCACCTGAAACTCAAATTAGGCCTTCTTTTGTTGCTAAGGCTAGCTTGGTATTAAAGAAATGAGGATGGCATTGTTGGAAAAGTTACTTACCTTATCTGGTAGAGACTATATCTAGCTGCAGATTCCTTACCTTGTGAATTTCCCAAGGAATCAGACTGGATCCGGAAGATTATTCATAAGCAGCATTCCTGTATACTGGAAGGTGTCAACCGGCTTTGCGTCTCATGTTATGTTATGCTACGTTATACTGAATTTGTAAAGCGCGCAGTTACTCAAAGTATCTCGGTGCTAAATCCAAAGAGAGCCCACACACATAACCATCTAAAGAGGAGACTAAGAAAGAAAAGGCCTCAAAAAAGCAAAGTTTATAATTTCTTCTTGAACGTAACAGGATCAGACACCCTCCTGAAGGCCAGAGGGAGCTCATTCCAGGCAAGACCTGCTTTGCGGGTGAAAGAGCAACCACCCAGCCTGTGCCGATTGAACCGAGGGTTCTGTATTAGAAGTTGGTCAGAGAACCGCAGTTGCCTGGAAGGTTTATAAAAGGAAAAACGCTTCTGAAGATAGAGCCTTGACAGGGAGCAGTGCATCCACGCCGGAAATTACGTTGGGATACCTACATAGGCGTCACCCAGGCGTGATGACATCAGTTACTTTTTAAGACTTTCCACACCAGAAGCACGGAGCCATGAAGAACATCGACCATTGGTGTTTTAAAACTACGACCTTGTACGGGGTCATCCTTGTCCCTAGAAATCCGTTCACAGAGTGGGGAGAATGGCTGGGTCGGTAAGGAATCTGCAGATATAGGATCTGATTAAGATCTTGGTGGTTTTACCATCGTCTTGCTGCAGTCCCAAGTACTCCGTCGAGCAGACTGGTGTTCCGCTCTCCGTATACTAACGTAGCGGCAATAGACAGAATCCTGCCGCTCCAGCAGTCTTCTCTGCTGGCTAGCAGTACTCTGTCGCCCTGAGGCCCGTGGGATTGCGCTGAGCGGATTTGGATGTTCCCAGTGTCCTAGCAGCAGAGTCCTGACAGAGTGAGGCAACTCTAGTGTGGAGTCAGGTAAATACTACTTACTTTCATCTAAATACACGTATATGATTTGGAACTTTCCATATATACAAGTAGGTAATGTGTACTGTCCATATTTTTACAACAATAACACACACACTACTGAATGTACACCCGCATCTGCCAAAGAAGCCTACCTTAGATTCTGGCGACAACGGAATGGCTGAGTGTCGTGGCCAAGTGGCAGCAGCACAGGAAGGACCTGGACAATGGCGTTCCAAGACAGTTTTGATGGTGGGGCCCGTAAAAAAGGTGAGTTTTCAACTCTTTTTCTAAAATTCTGCCAACTCGAGCTAGGAGCTTTAGGCGAAATAGTTGCCTCGACGGTAAGACTCATTGTAATCTGGACTTAGGAAATCTTAGCGGGACTCCCTCCGACGGCTGCTTCTGCCACGTATGCCGTCGATGCGGGAGAAAGATCCCGATGGAGGCCATGGGACTGCAGCAGTCTTCCTTCCATGAACCAGCCAACATGTAAACCCAACGGGCGGACAGCAAAAGTGGAGGGCGGGAAGACGACCAAAAAAGTGATGGCAGGAACAATCTCACCAAGATCTAAATCAGGCCCATAGTCTCTACCAGATAAGGCGTTAAAGAAGTCAAGTAGCTTGTTTATCTGATACAGACTTCTAGCATCACATTCCTTACCTTGCGAATGGATACCCAAGCAATACCATCCTCGAAGGAGGGCCTGCAAACTAATTTCAAAATAGAAAATCCTGCAGGACCAAATGGGCAATGTGCTCATCCCTGAGGACCGGAATGTCTAGACAGTAACGTTTAGTGAACGTGTGCAGGGAATCCCATGTTTGTGCCTCTCTGTTATCCAGGATCAAAACTCTGAGTGTTAAAGCAATTTTGGCAACTTTAGCTCTGGTGGAATGAGCCCGCAAACCTTCAGGATTCTGCTTCTTGGCCAATGCGTAGCAAATTTTGATACAGAGCCCAACCAATCTGGAGATGGTCTGCTTCTGCACAGCCCGAACTTTCTTTGCACCAATATACCCAACAAAGAGTTGGTCGTACTCCTGGAACTCTTGTGTGCGGTCAAGGGAGAGCAACATCACTTTATTGGGGTCCAGATGGTGGAGTTGCTCCTCTTTTTTAGAGGGATATGAAGGATGGATGTGGCCTGATGGCTAGAGCAATCGACCTCGAAGCTAGGGAATCACTTAATCTCCTTATGCCCATCAAAATAAATGTGTCCATCTGTAACTCAACTGGTGCTCATGTAGAAAGCTCCAATACCTTCAGGGTGAGTTCACGCTATATAAAACTCCCCACCTGCCCCTCCCACCCTCCCCCCCCCAAACAAAAGTAAAGGAGCATAAACGATAGGCAAGGTGATAGATTAACTTACATGAAAAGGGGTGACCACTTTGGTAGAAAGTAGAGGGGTGACCACATTGGTAGAAAGGAGGCCTTTATACGAAGCCCCACTTTGTCAGGATAGACTGAGAGGTACGGCGGCTTAGAAAATAAGGCCGCCCGCTCACTTACTCTGCAGGCAGATGTAACTGCCACCAGGAGGATTCTGTTAATTACCAAGTAAGCATCTGTTCTTGGTATGTAGAGTTGTAGATTCACATGCTTTGCATACTCCTGTCGTCTAGTGTTGGATCTGAATGCTTGCAAGTTGTTTTTCTTCGAAGAAGTCTTTTTAGACATGAGATAAGGCGACTCCTCCTTTTGATGATAATGGTCATGGGCATCGACTCCATTGTTAGATATTTTTCCGCAAGAGGGTGAGAATGGAGTATGTGTATATAATGTAAATAAGGAGAACTGCAACAAATACAGGTGACCGGGGAGGTGGGAGGGCGCATATGAATCTACAGCTCCACATGCCAAGAACATGCTTACTGGGTAAGTAATATAATTAGTTTGAGGCATGTGTGCTGTAGAAACACATGCTTTGCAAAGACTATATAGCAGTATTCTCCAAAGCAGAAGCTAATCAGTAGATGTTGTAGTTGTCGAAAAAGTGTATTTTGCACTGCTTGCCTACATTAGCTTGTTGGTGTGCTAATACATCCACATAATAGTGTTTGGTAAATGTGTGTGGTGTAGACCATATTGCTGCCTTACATATGTCAGCTATAGGAATGTTGCCTAAAAAGGCCATAGATGCCCCTATTTTGCGAGTGGAATGTGCTCCAGGGGGTACAGATAAAGTACTTTTAGCTTTTAGATAGAAAGTTTGAATACATTTAACAAGCCATCTTGAAAGGCCAGATTTAAAGATAGGATTGCCCTTGTGAGGTGGTGCAAATGCAACAAACAGTTGCTTTCTTTTACGAGAATATTTTGGCCTTTCGATGTAATACAATAACGCTCTTTTGACATCAAGTGTGTGAAGAGCTCATTCTGCTACAGAATCAGGTTGAGGAAAAAATACAGGTAACTCAACTGATCGGTTAAGAAGAAAAGCAGAGACTACTTTAGGGATGAATTTTGGGTTGATGCAAAGAACTACCCTATCTTTATGAAGCTGGAAGAAGGGTTCTTCTAAGGTTAATGCCTGTAGCTCACCAATTCTCCTTAATGAAGTGATTGCAATGAGAAAGGCAAGCTTCCATAAAGGAAACGGTAAAGGACCACTGTGTAATTGGTCAAAGGGTGGACCCATAAGTCTTGTAAGTACAATGTTGAGATTCCATACCGGTGCCAGAGGTATCCTGGGCGTTATTACTCTTTTTAAGCCTTCCATAAAGGCTTTAATCACAGGGACTTTGAACAAAGATAAATGCAGTCTGTTTTGCAAATATGCAGCCACTGCTGCAAGGTGCAATCGAATAGATGTGTCGATGAAGGGCCGCCCTTTCGATAAATGTTGTGGGTTCCACCACTGCAGAGAGCAATAGGTGTGGCTGTCTACCAACACTAGATCTGTTAATTGACCCTGTGACTGATTCCACTGATGTGCTAGGCATTGCTGTAGATGGCGCATGTGTAGTCTTGCTTTAGGCACTATTGCCATTCACAACGCCATCATTCCTAACAGTTGCATAAAACTTTTGGCTCTTAAGATTTAATTGGCTTGAAACTCTGATACTAGAGTTTGAATACTGCGAACTCTGGCTACACTGGGAGAGGCTAGAGTGTTAAGAGTCACTCCCAGAAAAGATTGTATTTGTAAAGGCTTTAGATGAGACGTTTGCACGTTGATTTTGAAGCCGAATTGGTGCAGTAAGTTAAGCGTGGTCTGAGTGTGTTTTAGATACTTTTGGTGAGTGCTGGTTTTGATGAGTCAGTCGTCCAAGTATGGGAAGATGTGAATTTTCATCTTCTGAGATGAGCTGCGACTACTGCTAGACATTTGGTAAACACTGTGCAGAGAGAGTGAAGGGTCAGAGGGGGACTCTGTACCAGACGACCATCGTAACACTCTGGGAACACCTGTCAAATGCAAACTTCCTTAGAGGACCCTGCAGATAAAATCCCTCTGAAAAGCAAAACGGACTTGGCCACCAGCCCTGCTTATCCTGCCCCACAATCCCCTCCACAACCAGCTTCTCCACATTTACCAATTCAAGATCTCTTACACAACACATCAGGGATTTCCACATACAATATATTGATGTAGAAGGCACTCATTTGCCTGTAGACCCTTGGAATGATTACACAATTGACCCTCCATTGGATACTGACCCAGATGGATTAGTTACTTACCTGTAATCTTAGTTCTCTTCCAGGTTCTCATCAAAGTCATAAGCATTAGAATATTCCCGCCCATGCGCGGGACCCCGGAAACACTATATTATATGTGCCCCACATATATACATATATATACATATATATATATATAAAAATAAGCAATTGCAGCCTAATAAACACCAGAGCTGAGTCATGCTGTAAGGAATTGTCACCATACATGAAAAACATGCATTAGAAACAGGAGAAACAACAACAAAATTTGTTTAGAAACTGTTTTAATTCAGTAAACAGTAGAAATTCTCATAAATCAATGAAAGCATAGGAAGCTCCCAGGCTGCATTGCAAATACACAGTCTAAAAAGACTGAAAAGCTAACCTGTAGCTGCATCGCAATAAACTGACACCGTGACTTTAAGGCACTCCTGACCCCCAGCTTCCCATCATGCCTCAGGGGTGACAGTTCGGTCAGTTCTTTGCGGTGCCTGAAAAAACATGGAACAAAGAGGTTAACAATATCTCCAAATTATAATAGTCCTTTGCCCGGGGAGGCGGGAGGGTTGCTTATGACTTTGATGAGGATACCCCAGGACGAGAACTAGGATTACAGGTAAGTAACTAACCCTTCTCTTCCAGGGGATCCTCATCCATAGTCATAAGCATTAGAATAGAATAGCGAGCCTCACCTCATCTCCCTGCGGGCAAAGGAGAACACAGAAACGTGATCAGGAAGCTTAGAAAAACCAAGCTAGGTAGAGCAAAAACTATCCAAACAGATTCCTCAAGGAGGCTTGGCCTACTTGAGCATCAGCCCTGGAATCAGATTCTAGGCAGTAGTGCCTAGTAATGGTATGAACTGATTTCCATGTTGCAGCCTTGCAAATCTCTGACATTGGAACGTCATATAAGAAAGCAACTGTGGCCGCTTTCCGCCTAGTGGAATGCGCTTTAGGAGGCAAAGGTAAGGGCCTTATCGCCAGCTTCTAAGCTAAGGTAATGCAGGAAACCATCCATCTCGAAATGGATCTCTTAGCGGCTAGAAAGCCTGTTCTCATGGCGCCATAATTGACAAGTAACTGATCTGTCTTCCTTATGCCCTTGGTACTTTCTAAGTAAAACTTAAGCACCCTCTCCCTCTTGAGGTCTAAGGAATGAAGTGACCGCTCCGCTGGGGTCGCTGGATTAGGAAAAAAAGATGGCAAGGAGATTGACTGATTGATATGAAAATCAGACACCACCTTAGGGAGAAAAGAAGGATGTGCCCTTAAGACTACTCTGTTATGGTGGAAAACAGTGTAAGGCTCATTGGTACGCAGCGCTTGGATCTCGCTTACTCTGCGCGCTGATGTAATGGCTACCAGAAATGCGGCCTTCCAAGACAAATGCTGCAAGGAAGCTCTGTGGATTGTCTCAAAAGGAGGGCCCATCAATTCAGATAATACCAGGTTCAACTCCCACGGAGGAGAAAGATTTCTAATAGGAGGATACACTTTTTTCAACCCCTGTAAGAATTCCTTGACCATCTGCATCTGGAAAAGAGAGGGCTGACTAGGCGACTTCCTGTACGCCGTAATTCCAGATAAATGCACTCTGATAGAAGCATACTTTAGACCAGATCTTGATAAGTACAGAAGGTAAGGGAGAATGACATCCTCCTGCCCCTTCGTAGGATCAAGGTGATGTTCTCTACACCAAAGAAAAAACCTCTTCCACTTAAACGTGTATGACGCTCTTGCTTCTTTCAAAATATGCATGCAATCAGGAGGCAGTTTCAAATGTCCGTATTGCAGGACCTCAGGAGCCATGCTTTCAAGTTCAGGGAGGGAAGGTTGGGATGAAGAATCCTCCTGCCCATCTTGGTCAGCAAGTCCGGCCTGCAAGGTAGTCTCCTGTGTGGAAGTACCGACTGATGAAGAAGGTCCGGGTACCACCACTGCCGTGGCCAGTCTGGAGCTATCAGTATCATAGTCATGCTGGATCTGAGTATCTTGGACACCACCTTCGGGATCAGAGGCAGAGGAGGAAAGGCGTAGGCAAATGTCCCTGACCAGTCCATCAAAAGCGCATTCCCCCTTGTCCCTGGACGGTGGAATCTGGACGCGAAGGCGTGACATTTTGTGTTTGTCATCTGCGAATAGATCTATTTCCGGACGACCCCAATGATGGAAAAGGTCGGCCTCCACCTCGTCGTGTAGCACCCAGTCTGGCTGATCTTCGAAGTGCCTGCTGAGTGCGTCTGCCTTGACATTTACCTCTCCTGGAAGGTGCACTGCCACCACCGAGAGGTTCCGGGCGAGAAGCCAGTGCCAGATTGCCTGTGACTCCAGGGAGACAGGACGCAACAGAGTTCCACCCTGTTTGTTCAGGTAGAACATGGTCGTCGTATTGTCGGTCTGGACCAGGACCGAATCGGACTCGATTGCAGGTAGGAAAGCTTTCAGAGCCAGATGGACTGCTCGTAGCTCCAGCATATTGATGTGGTAGGTCTGTTCTTTTGCCGACCACCGTCCTTGTATTTGAAGGCACCCCATGTGTGCCCCCCAGCCTTGCAGAGACGCATCTGTCACCACCGATTGTACTGGAAGTGGCTGGTGAAAGGGGACTCCCACCATCAGATTCCGCTGCTTAGTCAACCATGCGAGGGAGGATCTCGCCGCCTGGGAGAGAGATATCTGATCTTCCCAGCGACCTGTTGACTGATCCCACTGGTCCTCCAGAGTGTGCTGCAAAGGACGCATCCTCAGCCTGGCATTGGGAATGAGAAAGATGCAGGACGCCATGGATCCTAGCAGGGATGCCACCTGCGGGACTGTCGGATTCTGCATCTGGAGCAGAAGCCTGCACCTCCGTCGCATTGAAGACAGTCTCTCCTCCGAAGGATAAGTTCCTCCCACGCTTGTGTCCAGAACGGAGCTGAGGTAGTGGATGGTCTGGGTGGGCTGCTGCACTAACTTCTCCATGTTGACATGAAGGCCGAGATTGCGCAGCTGTTGCAGACAGATCTGGATGTCGTGCCTCACTTGCAGCGGGGATGGACCTTTCAGCAGCCAGTCGTCTAAGATGTATAGACGAAGAGACCTTTTCTGTGAAGAAAAGCTGCAACCACTGCCATGCATTTGGTGAAGACTCGCAGAGCCGACTTGAGACCAAAGGGCAGGACCTTGTATTGATAATGTTTGTGGCCGACCACAAACCGTAGGTACTTGCGATGACGTCTTGCAATGGAAATGCGGAAGTACGCATCTTGGAGGTCCACCGAACACATCCAATCCCCTACTTGCAGATGTGGACATATTTGGTGAAGGGCCAACATGCAAAACTTCTCCTTCACTATGACCTTGTTCAGAAGTCGAAGGTCCAGGATCGGTCGAAACTTGTCCTCCTGATCTTTTTGGGGGTCAAGAAAGTACCTAGAGTAAACTCCTCTTCCTCTTTGAGAGGGCGGAACCTCTTCTATGGCCTGCTTCTGAAGAAGAGCTCGCACCTCTTTTCGAAGAAGCTTTAACTGATGAGGACGAGAATTTTTCAGTGGTATGTCCTTTGGAAGCGCACAGAAACGTAGCGCGTATCCATTGCATAGTATATTCAGCACCCAGCGATCTCTTGTGATGCTGACCCACTCTGCCAGATGTTGTGAAGCACTTCCTCCCACTGGAGTGGGCAACGGAGGCAGAGGAAGCCACTGCTCATGACTTTCCTCCCACTCTTGCCGTGGTAGAGGACTGCTGTTGGTGATCACCTCTATCTCTACCTCTGTTGGACTTTCCTCCCCGAAACTGGGACTTCCCTTGGTTCTTGTTCTGGGACCACTGAGGGGTTGGAACCCTCTGTTGAGGCCCCTTGCGCTGGTTGGATTTGTAGCGGCGCTTAAATTCCTTCTTTTTCTCCAACCCAACCGCCTTGACGGTGTCCAACTCGGTCTTCATTCTATTCATCTCTTCATCTACGTGTGTGCCGAAGAGAGAAGAGCCAGAGAACGGGAGGTTAAAGATTCTCTGTTGTGCATCTGGTTTTAGTCCTGTCTATCTTAACCAGGACGATCTCCTGGCGCATATTCCATGCGCGTAAGAGTGCGCTGATAGCACCGCACCATCTGCCGTTGTGCTTATCATTTGATTAGCCACCAAAGATCCCTCAGTGACTATCTCGTCAAAATCCTTTTGATCTTCCTTTGGGAGTTTGGTTTTGAAACGCTCCAAAGAGTCCCAGAGAGCTCTGTCATAACGGCCTAGCAACGCAGCCGCGCTGGAGACCTTAAGGGATGCAGCAGCAGAAGTGCAGACCCTGCGACCCCACGAGTCCTGGGACCTGCTCTCTTTATCAGGTGGAACAGAAGAAGTGGCTATTACAGCATGCGTCTTCTTTGCTGCCGCCACAATGACTGAGTCTGCAGGAGGATCCGTCTTGACGAAGACCGGATCAGAGGTAGCCGGCTTATATTTTTTTAAGAGGCGAGCCGGCACCGCTTTGATGGTTGCTGGAGTTAAAAAAGTGTCCATGACTGGGTTAAGGATCTCAGGAACCAATGGAAGCAATGGCCGAGACGCAGTCTTCTGATGAAGAGTCTCAAAAATCACTGTCGTCATGACTTGTGGGACAAACATCTCAATATTGAGCTTCTGAGCACCCCTCTGCAGAACCTCATGGTATGTGTTAATGTCATCTATGGGAGAGACCCTGGAAACCGGGCTGTCCGATAGTGTGGGGAAATAATCCCTCTTGGAGGACCTGGTAGACGAAGTCGAGGAAGTAGATGGTGTTCTTCTACTTCGCCGGTGAGCACTGCGCCTCCTTTCCCGTGATCTGACTGCGCGTTCTTCACGCCTCGGGGAACGCGATCTATAGTGCCTTCTCTCAGGGGACCTCTCGTGCCTATGCCTGGGAGAACCCACTCTGTCCACTTCGTCCACCAGTCTCTGAAGAGGACATCTATGAAGCGGACTGGCATACTCCTGCATTCGCCTTGTCGCCCCTGAGTCCTGCCAGTGACGTAAGGCCAGATGCCATCTTGGGAACAACTGAACAGCAGAAGGGACCTCCTTTTGTCTTGAAGGAGACTTGCGGACACGGCTAGCAGCTTCCAGAGTGGCTCACCTTGAAGAAGCCCTCCTGGAAGAGTGAGAGGACGAATGGTGCGGGGCTGACTCCGTTACCAGGACCACCGATCCATCCCCAGATCTCACCGAGGCCTGTCTCAACGTCGAGCGTGCTGTCAACGTCGAACCTGCATGCACTCCAGACGTCGATATTGGCTCCTGCCGTCTGCTCGACGTCTAACGCCATCTCGACGGCGACCAGTGCCCATGAGAAGCAGGTGAGTGCTGTCTCGACGTCGAACAGCGATGTGAAGCCGACGACGGAGGGTCTCTCTCTCGACGCCGAGCGTTGTCTAGACAACAGCGGATCTGTGTCCAATCTCGATGTCGAAGGTCTGCGAGTCGACGGCAGAGGGGTATTTTTCACCCTCGACACCCAATGCCGTCGAGACGACGGCTGAGACCTCATCCTCGACGCCGATCGTCGCTGACGGCGGAGAGGTCCTTGCTCTCGACGTCGATCACTGATGGGACTGCGATGACAGAAGTGAGCCTGCCCTCGACTCCGAACGTCGTGCCGGCGGATAGTCTTCGCTCCTCGACGCCGATCGTCGCCAGGTTGACGACGGCGGAGGAGTTTTGTTCCTCGACGCCGTACCTTTTCTCGACGGAGAGCCCGCTGTCGAAGGTCTTTTCTTAGCTAAATGACCCACCTGAAGATCTTTTCTCAGCGACGAGCCCGACGCTGAAGCAGAAGGATGCGAGGACTTGCTTCTAGAAGGTGTCCTAGACCTCTTGGAGCCCTTCCTTACTGGAGACCTTCCTCTAGATGATTTATCTGCCAGGCCATACAGGCAAATTCTTTCCCTGTCCTTTAAGGTTCTTCTGGACAGGTTCTGGCAGTGAGGGCAGGTCTTAGGATCATGATCCTCAGGTAGACAAAGAATACAGACCTCATGAGGGCATGAGTCAAAAAGAGATGGCATTTTAAGTTGTTAAAAATGCCCAAACCTGTCAAAAAAGACAGCTTCTTACTTCAACAGGTGAAAAACGTCGAAGTAAGGAATAAACGTTGTAAAAAGTGAAGAGATTTTCTGACAGAAATCAGAAAAGAGTGGAGCTGTGTTGCCAGGGTCCTTCCAGAAGGAGCCGGAAAGAACAACTGACCTAACTATCACCCCTGAGGCATGATGGGAAGCTGGGGGTCAGGAGTGCCTTAAAGGCGCAGTGTCAGTTTATTGCTATGCGGCTACAGGTTCGCTTTTCAGTCTTTTTAGACTGTATTTGCAATGCAGCCTGGGAGCTTCCTATGCTTTCAGTGATTTATGAGAATTTCTACTGTTTACTGAGCATTAAAACATTTTCTAAACAAATTTTGTTGTTGTTTCTCCTGTTTCTAATGCATGTTTTTCATTTATGGTGGAAATTCCTTACAGCATGACTCAGCTCTGGTGTTTAATAGGCTGCAATTGCTCTTTTTATATATATATATATATATATATATATATATATATATGGATATATATGTGGGGCACATATAATATAGTGTTTCCGGGGTCCTGCGCATGGGCGGGAATATTCTAATGCTTATGACTATTGATGAGGATCCCCTGGAAGAGAACTTTACCCCGCAAAGCCATCAGCACTAGACGATAATGTGTGCATTTCACGTTGTTGAGCCCGACGGTCATGTAGAGTTTTCTTTGACTGAAACGACTTACAGGCATTACAGTCTTCCTCCTTGTGCTCCGGCGATAGACAAGTTACAAACATGGTGTAGATCCGTGTGAGGGTACTTGTGTTGCACGGAGGACAGTATTGGAATGGAATGGAGTTCGTTCAATCGGAAGAAGGGTGGACTGACGCGGCTAGGCCCGTGGGCCGCCCGATGATTCTGTCAGAAGATCGAGAGTTTCCCGATCAATTCAATAACCAGAGAACATGGAAACGCGTTTGAGAACAATACCATTCAGGGTAGACTAGATTGAGCACCGAGGGGAACCCGAAGAACGCTTACGAACGAGAGCGCAACAAAACACGGCTGAACCCAATGACGGAAAAAAACAATCCAACAATGGAGTCGATGTCCATGCGCACTATCACCGAAAGGAGGAGTCACCTTACCGTATGACTGGAAAGACTTCTTAGAAGAAAAACAACTTGCAAACATCCGGACCCAACACTAGATGGCAAGAGTATGCAAAGCATGTGTATCTAAAGCACACATGCCTCAAACAGGCTGTTTTCAAGGTGAGAAGCCTGAAGGCACCCTGATCTACCGACCCCCGGGACCACGCACATAATTCAGCGAGGACATCGCCGACTTCGTCAGCCCGCATGCCCTCCCCTCCTCTGACTACATCCTCCTGGGGGACCTCAACTTCCACCTGGAGAACAACAACGACCGCAACACCATCACCCTGCTCGACAACCTCGCCAACCTCGGACTCAAGCAGCTGGTGTCCACCCCCACCCACCTCGCCGGACACACACTCGACGCCGTCTTCTCATCCAGCAAAGACATCGCCTTCAGCCACGCCACTGGACTCCACTGGACGGACCACAGCTGCGTCCACTTCACCTTCAGAAGAACGACGATCCACCACCACCAGCAACCGGTTGCTCGAAGAAGCTGGAACAAGATCACAGCCGACCAGCTTGCCGCCTCCCTGAGCCAGCACCCTCCCGCCAGCTCAGCAAACCCCAGCCAGGCCGCCGACAACCTCACGAAGTGGATCAGCAGCTGCGCGGACGAACTCGCCCCACTAAGGACCCCGCCCAGCAGACCCGGCAGCAAGAAGGCCCCATGGTTCACCGACGAACTCAAGAGCTCCAAGAAGAACTGCCGAGCCCTCGAGAAAGCCTGGAGAAGGGAACCAACACCGGACAACATGACCACCCTCAAGCTTGCCACCCGGAAACACCACCAACTGATCCGCGCCACCAAGAAAACTGCATTCAAGGACCGGCTGGACAACAACGCACACAATTGCAAGGAACTCTTCAACATCGTGAAAGAGCTCTCCAACCCCAACGCCGGAAACAACGACATCACCCCATCGCAAGACCTCTGCAACTCCCTCGCCTCCTACTTCCACAACAAGATCGCGGACATACACAACAGCTTCAGCGCTCAACCGACGCTCGCCACGACCGAACCACCGCCCCCCACCACCACCATCCACGCCTGGACTCCGATCAGCACCGCAGACACCGTCCGCATGATGAACTCCATCCACTCCGGATCCCCAACCGACCCCTGCCCTCACCACGTCTTCAACAAGGCCGACTCTGTCATCGCACCCCACCTACGGGACATCATCAACACCTCCTTCGACACCGCCACCTTCCCTGAGAGCTGGAAGCACGCAGAACTCAGCGCCCTGCTAAAGAAACCTACAGCGGACCCCACCGAACTCAAGAATTACCGCCCCATCTCGCTCCTCCCGTTCCCAGCCAAAGTCATCGAGAAGACCGTCAACAAACAGCTGGCCGCCTTCCTCTAGACAAATGGATCCCTCGACCCCTCACAGTCTGGATTCCGAGCCAACCACAGCACCGAGACCGCCCTCATCGCTGCCACCGACGACATCCGAGCCCTGATGGACAACGGAGAAACAGCGGCCCTCATCCTCCTAGACCTCTCCGCGGCATTCGACACTGTCTGCCACCGCACCCTAGTGCAGCGCCTCAGCAACGTCGGAATCCAGGAGAATGCTCTGGAATGGATCGTCTCCTTCCTCGACGGAAGAACACAGAGAGTCCGCCTACCACCGTACAAGTCAGAGGCCACCAAAGTCATCTGCGGCGTCCCTCAAGGATCGTCACTGAGCCCCACCCTCTTCCACGTCTACATGAGCCCCCTCGCGGCCATCGCACGCCAACACAACCTCAACATCATCTCCTACGCTGACGACACCCAGCTGATCCTCTCCCTGACCAACGACCCCGCCAGAGCCAACCTCCACGAAGGGATGAAAGACGTAGCCGAGTGGATGACGACCAGCCGCCTGAAACTGAACTCAGACAAGACGGAAGTCTTCATCCTGGGATCCTCACCCTCCGCCTGGGACGACTCCTGGTGGGCCCCCGCCCTGGGCAACGCACCCAAACCGACAGACCATGCACGCAACCTGGGCTTCGTCTTGGACTCCTCCCTCACCATGACCAGACAAGTCAACGCCGTCTCCTCGTCATGCTTCAACATCCTGCGCATGCTACGGAAGATCTTCCGGTGGATCCCCACCGAGACCAGGAAGACGGTCACCCAGGCCCTCATCACCAGCCGACTGGGCTACGGCAACGCCCTCTACGCCGGAACCACCGCCAAGCTCCAGAAGAGACTCCAGCGGATCCAGAACGCCTCAGCCAGACTCATCCTCGACATCCCACGACACAGCCACATCTCCGGACATCTGAGAGACCTGCATTGGCTCCCCGTCAACAAAAGAATCACCTTCCGTCTCCTCACCCACGCACACAAAGCCCTACACGATCAAGGCCCGAGCTACCTCAACAACTGCGTCAACTTCTACGCTCCCAAACGCCATCTCCGATCAGCCAGTCACGCCCTCGCCGCCGTCCCCCGCATCCGAAGAACGACAACAGGAGGAAGGTCCTTCTCTTACCTGGCCGTTAAGACCTGGGACTCCCTCCCGACTGACTTGCGCCTGACCCAGGACCACCTCTCCTTCAGTCAACAAACAGCTGGCCGCCTTCCTCGAGACAAATGGATTCCTCGACCCCTCACAGTCTGGATTCCGAGCCAACCACAGCACCGAGACCGCCCTCATCGCTGCCACCGACAACATCCGAGCCCTGATGGACAACGGAGAAACAGCGGCCCTCATCCTCCTAGACCTCTCCGCGGCATTCGACACTGTCTGCCACCGCACCCTAGTGCAGCGCCTCAGCAACGTCGGAATCCAGGAGAATGCTCTGGAATGGATCCTCTCCTTCCTCGACGGAAGAACACAGAGTCCGCCTACCACCGTACAAGTCAGAGGCCACCAAAGTCATCTGCGGCGTCCCTCAAGGATCGTCACTGAGCCCCACCCTCTTCCACGTCTACATAGCCCCCTCGCGGCCATCGCACGCCAACACAACCTCAACATCATCTCCTACGCTGACACCCAGCTGATCCTCTCCCTGACCAAAGACCCCGCCGCCGCCAGAGCCAACCTCCACGAAGGGATGAAAGACGTAGCCGAGTGGATGACGACCAGCCGCCTGAAACTGAACTCAGACAAGACGGAAGTCTTCATCCTGGGATCCTCACCCTCCGCCTGGGTTGACTCCTGGTGGCCCCCCGCCCTGGGCAACGCACCCAAACCGACAGACCATGCACGCAACCTGGGCTTCGTCTTGGACTCCTCCCTCACCATGACCAGACAAGTCAACGCCGTCTCCTCGTCATGCTTCAACATCCTGCGCATGCTACGGAAGATCTTCCGGTGGATCCCCACCGAGACCAGGAAGACGGTCACCCAGGCCCTCGTCACCAGCCGACTGGGCTACGGCAACGCCCTCTACGCCGGAACCACCGCCAAGCTCCAGAAGAGACTCCAGCGGATCCAGAACGCCTCAGCCAGACTCATCCTCGACATCCCACGACACAGCCACATCTCCGGACATCTGAGAGACCTGCATTGGCTCCCCGTCAACAAAAGAATCACCTTCCGTCTCCTCACCCACGCACACAAAGCCCTACACGATCAAGGCCCGAGCTACCTCAACAACTGCGTCAACTTCTACGCTCCCAAACGCCATCTCCGATCAGCCAGTCACGCCCTCGCCGCCGTCCCCCGCATCCGAAGAACGACAACAGGAGGAAGGTCCTTCTCTTACCTGGCCGTTAAGACCTGGGACTCCCTCCCGACCGACTTGCGCCTGACCCAGGACCACCTCTCCTTCAGGAAGAAGCTGAAGACCTGGCTCTTCGAGCAGCACACCCCCCCCCCCCCCCCCCCGCCCCCCCAGCACCTTGAGACCCTCCGGGTAAGTAGTGCGCTCTATAAATTTCGTGATTGATTGATTGAAGGGACAATTGTGTAGAGGCTCGAAAGGAGCACACATCAAAAACGTCAAAACCAAATTATGGTATCACTGAGGAACAATGAATAGTGAAGTAGTTAAGAGATGAGAAAGGCCCTTGAGGAACCAATGTTTAATAGGGGACTTGAATAAAGAGGGTTTTCAGCAACAGCAAGGCAGCAGAAATGGCAGATAGATAGCCCTTAATAATGCTCAGAGCAGAGATCTGCTCGGCAAGAGAAAGAACAAAAAGCAAGACTTCAGAAAGAGAAGCATAAAGGGGATCAACAGATTTTCTGCACACCATGCCTCAATTTTTTCCCAACTGCAGTTTTGGTGGAGGGACGCCTAGCTGGCAAAAGGACATTACAGACTTTGGGAGGAAGCTCAAAAGCTGTCACCGGTTGCTGCTCCATCTCCACGCAAGAATGCGGGGAGTTGACAAGTTCGGGTGAAGAACCCTCCCCTGCTACTGTGACAGAAGATCTTCCTGAAGAAGCAGCCTGATCGAAGGATCGATGGCCATGCTCAGGATATCAGACTCTCCATGCCCAGTCTGAAACCACCGGGATAACTTGGGCCCAGTCATTCTTGATCTTCTTGAGAATCCTCAGTAGGAGGGGTATTTGTGGAAAGGCAAACAGGAGGCCGGAGGGTAACTCTTGTTCAAGCACCATATTTTTTAACTTTTTTCTGCAATTCTTAAAAACTAAAATTGATTAAACTGCACTGTTGAATTTGCACTCCTTTGTAAAACTGCTGGTGGCATTGCTGGGACTCGACTGGTTAGCAAGGGGAAAGTTATACCAAGGGAATTGGCGGAGTCAATGATGTGTGGGGTACAATTCAAGGCACAGAGAAGAGGAAGTCATTCTTTCACAAAAAAGGTGGTAGTGGGTGGGGCAATCAGTCGAAATCTAGTTTTAAGGGCATTGAGTTTGAGGTGGTTACAAGTCAGCCATTTTTACGGTGTTGTTGAGGGTCTAAATGTCCTCGAGGAGGTTAACTTATGTAGAGTTGGGTATCATCAAGCTTAAATATGGTAGGAGATTTGCGAGAATTTGAGGATTTCAATAAGAAACTCCATGTAGAGGTTGAACAATATAAGGGAGAGGATAGAGCCTTGGGGTATGCCAAGCGATCGTGGATACTGCTCAGAAAGAGTGTGATTGATTAGGAAGTGCTGCAACCTGTTGTGCAGAAAAGAGGAGAACCATTTTAGCACATTGTCGGAGAGCCCTATCCTATGTTCTAGTAGGTCAATCAGGATAGCATGGTTGATGGTGTCAAAGGCTGCTGACAGATCACGTAGGATCAGGAGGCAAGATTCAATCTGGTCGACTGAGCAAAGGGCATTGTGACAATGTGGACCCTAGCAGTTTCGGTGCTATGACCCGATCAGAAGACAGATTGACAGTGTTGGAATTGTTCTATGTGACTGTGCACACATTTTTCTAGGAGTTTCGCCAGAGTAGGGATGTTGGAGATGGGGCGGTAGTTGTTGGAGGTAGACTGGTTGGATTCAGGATTTTTTTGTTTTTCGAATAAGGATAACCTAATCAATTTTTAAGCAGGCGGGTGGGGAGCCTTGGGTGAGAGCGGCATTGATTATCCTAGTCCAAAGTGGGAGTAGAAAGTGAATAGGTTAATTTAGGAGTTGATGGTGGTCAATGAGGTGGTTAGAATATTTCAAGGAGGTCAGAGGATGCAGAGTGCCCATCTCATCAAAGGTTATAAAGCTAGACCAGCAGGCATCATTTTTGGGTGCGAAGAGGTGGTTTTACAGGTGAGTTTCAGTGTCCACAGTGAGAGGGGGAGGGAGCGGTTTGGGCGGTAAGAGGCTGAAAGCAGTATGGATGTCGTTGGGGATTAACGACGTCGTGTCAGCGAAAAAGGAGTTAAAATTTTTACAGGCGCTATGTTGTTTGAGGAAGCAGGATCGCTTCTGCAGGAAGAGTGGCGTCTGATGATTTCAAACAGTTTTGTAGGGTCCTTAGTAGCCCAAGATGCATTAATTTTTGGGTGAGACTCGAAAGGCGTTCCCCTCTCGGAGACTTTTGTTTGTGACTTTCCATTCATTTTGTGGTCATCTTCTCCTTTCTTGGTGACTTTACGACTCCTGTGCTGGATACATTGGGACTGTTCATCTAGGAGGGAGAGTTCTTCTGCGTCTGAAGTTCTTGTGGACTCACTGCCTACGAGTGGCCATGGATTGATTCTTGATGACTCCCTTCTCCTTTATTACTTCTTTGTGTGCCTTTGGGTCTCGCTGGTGGGGGTTCGTGTGCTTGTTCGGAAGGGCCAAGGTTAAGATCAACTAGGTCGGGAAGGGTTTGAGTGGCTTTCACAAGTGTTTGACCTGCAACTGTTTGATCTAAGAGGCTGGGCGGTGTATCACGGTACCCCCTATTTTCTTTTTTTTTATAGTGTTGTCATAAGTTTGTCTTTTAGTGATAGGGGGTGTCTGTTTCTGGCGGGGGGACTAAAGGGGCTGGGAGCCCAAACGGATAATCCCTCCTCCATTCTTTTTCCTACCTTTAGGGTTTTAGTTATTAGGGGCGACAGGCACGCTGCTAGTGGGGTCAGGCTGTAGCCATTTGCAGGGGTGCAGGGTGGGGGGGGCTTGAAAGGGTTTTTTTATTTTGCCTTTTTTTATTTCTATGGCCTTTCTTTTCCTTATTTTTCTTTCCTTAAAGGATCAGTATAGCTACGAATCATTCGGATTCTTATCCTGTGCTTGTATTTAGTGCTTATGCTTTTCTGATATGCTGATTCCCGGGTGGGCAAGCCTCGAGAACTGCCGCAACATTGAATGTATATTGTGTTGTCGTTTGTACCGATCCATATGCTTTGGCACCAATGCTCCATTATAGCGGTTATTACATGCATATCCTGTCTCTTGACCTGTCCCCCGCATTCTTCGGTTTGATTGAATAGCACCTGATCCACTCTTCTATAATATAAAATGGAACCTCTGTCTCATCCTGGAACCTAGTTGTGCATTCTAATACAAGTTTTATCCTGAATCGCTGCCGGACCTCTGGGTTGTCGGCTGATGAGCTGTGTTGTACTGAGATATCGGCGGTCTTAATTTGTTTAGCGGCCAGCCCCTGCGGTTGTAGGCCCATGCTTGTATTTTTATTGAATGCTAAAATAAAGGTTTTCCAAAAAAAATAATAATAATTTGGGGGTGAGACGAGGCGATTATATGGGCATGCTTTATTATCCAAAGTGGAGGGGTGCAGGAGGGGTTGGTGCGAAAGAAGTTTGAGAGCAGTCTCGAAGTAATTAGTGACTTGCGATGTTTTCGCAGCGAAAAAAGGAGGCAAAGGTTTCACAGTTAGGAGGTGCTCTGTTGTTTGTGAAAGCAAGATCGCTTATGCAGGTAGATTGGTTTCTGATCATTTCGAACAGTTTCTTAGGTCTGTCAGTAGCACAGTCTAGTTGATTTTGAAAGAAAGCTACGTTGGAGTTCCTAATGTGCCTATTATGGGTGCTGTGTTTTTGACGTAGGAGTTTGAGGTTGGCCAAGGAGGGCTGGGTCTCCATGCTCTTTCAGCAAGTCTGAGGTGTTGACATTCTTAATTAAAGTTACTGTTAAACCAGGGGTTGGATCGTTTGACAGGATTCTTTTAAGTTGTTTGGGCGCTATGGTGCCCATGATTTCGGATATGGAATTGAAATAGTGATCAGTGTGGTCCTGGGCATCGGTCATGGGGGAGGCAGGAACAGGGATTTGTAATTAATAGTTGATATAGTGCGTGGTTTAATGTTTCGAGGCTAACACAAGGATATGATGGACGGAGTGCTAAAACTCAACCCCGTCACAGATCTGGGTTTAATCCATCATCGTTCTTTAGCTCACTTTGCAATACAAGTTCAGACCCAGCCATATGCAAATCAATTTTGATCCTGTTCCTCACGGGAACAGCCCAGTCCGAAATGCCAAGCCAGGTCTTCCCTGGACCGGAAACAAGCATCCTGGGGTAGGTTTCGAGGTAACACCGCTTATCAGCCAGGCTAGTTTGAATCCGGTGGCAAAGTGAGCAGGGGACCCATGTCTGTACATACCCTGCCAACTTTGGGCGAACAAAGCAAACACAAGGATATGATGGACAGAGCGCCGAAACCTTTCAGACACTCACACCCAGTCACAGATCTGGGTTGACCCCTGCCATATGCAAGTCAATCTTGACCCTGTTCCTCATGGGAACAGTCCAGTCTCTGGTGTCACGGACCCAGTGTTTGGCTTTCTTTGGTTGGCCCTTGGAGATCATTGCTTTAATATTTAGGGAGAAGGTCACAATGGCGGTCAGTGCAATCGCACAGGAGAATATCGTCAACCTATAAAGTGTTCTTTTTAGCAATAATAAGGTCAAAGGTGGCTCCTTTTCTATGGGTCGGACTGTTGTAGGCTTGGTTGAGGTCCTGGCGAGAGGATTTGAAACAGTTTATGAGCAGGTCATTGGTTTTGTTTCAGTGAACGTTGAAGTCACCAAGGAAGATTTGGTTGGTGTGGTCATCAATGTTGGAGATTATTTTCATGACCTGTTCAATGAACAGGCAATTACTCCCAGTGGGTGAAATAACGTGTAGAGGGAGCACTTTGAGTTCTTAGTGGTGGATATGTCCATTTGGAGGTATTCATAAGAGGGCAAAGATGTAATGTGAGATTGTTTCACAGTGAATGAGACTCTGTATATGCAGGCTAGGCCAACACGAGCGTTCTGGGTGGTCTAATCTAATGATGGCATACCTGGGGGAACAAGAATGTCCAAAGTGAGAGCAAAGGTGTCGCTTAACCAGGATTCCGTCAGCATGAGGATGTCAACGTCCTGGTCGAGGATAAAGCAGCTATGTCAATCGCGTGTTTTACGTCATAGTGGAAGTTTAGTCATGAGCATTTAGGGGGTGTATTAGAGGTGGGCGTATTAGAGATGGGAACTTGGGTGAGGTACGATTTATTGATAGACCTAGAATTGGGACAGGATGAACTGAAGGGGAGTGAGTTGATAGTCTCGATTTTGGTGGGAGGTCAAGTGAGATTGGCCGGGATAGGGTCATAGGGATCTAGAAGGTTGAGTAGATCATTTGATAGCTGTGTGACTAATCTATTGGGTCGAGAGGAGTGATTTAGGCTGGGTATGGTCCTATAGCCAGGCTGAGTGCTCCTCTGTAGGCGGGGATAAGCTCAGAGTAGCGGTTGGGTACTCTGGGGGTGTGGTCAGAAAGGAGGAGAGCTAAGTGTTGGGACCACCTGTGTTCGAGGTGATACAAACTAGTTTGAGAATACCTGCTTGGATCAGATGCAGTTCGGAGTTTATAGTGCCAAGTATTAAGTCATAGGACAGGTTTCTGAGAGTTTCCAAGTTGGGGAAAGCATCTTAGTGAGGGGGGAGTATCCGAGCGATTGAGGGAGCTGGCATTGGGAAGGTTCACCACTGGAGCCTCAGCAGCGGTTAGTTGAGCAGAGGTAGTGGGTGGGTGGAACTTGTTAATGGAAGTGTGTATGCAGGGGGTTCCAAGCGAGTGGTGAAGTCAGACAGGTGTAGATGAGGAGTGGAGTGAGTGTTGTCAGTGGTGGGGGGAGCGATGGGAAACAGTGGTGTCCGTGGATAGGTGTGTGACCGCTCAAGTGGAGAAAATGGGGGAAAAGGTGGACTGGTAGAGTAGATGGGGGGTTGGGGTAATCTAAGGGGGGGGAGTTGGAGAGTATAGGTGCGGGGATAGAGATCGAAATTGTGGCATTGCCGTGGTAAAGCGTGTAGGGTGCATTACTAACTTAATGTCTATGAGGGATTTTCTCGGTTATGGTGGCGTTAAGTAAGGAAGAGAGAACATTCCTCCATTTGGCACGCCAATTGGCTGAGAAAATGAAGTCAGTCAGTAAGGTGCCCTAGTTGTGGCAAAAGTAGGGGTCAGTGAAAATGGCTTCTTTCCTAAGTTTGAGGATTTCATGTTTGAGATTTCTCTTGATTGCAAACAAATCATTTTCTGAGGGCGATAGCAAGGTGTTGAACATTCCGGCATCTATTTGGGGTGGGAACAAGGGAACTATGGGAAGAGTAGGAAGGAGTCTTTAAAGGGGGATGTCTAAGCGAGCGGAAGCATACGCCAAAGGTAGAGGAAATAATTTACTGTGGTTGATTTACGGCCCTGTTAAGGAGGTCAGAGGGCCCTATGGCAGAATGACAGATTACGAACCGAAACCTAACTCACGGAGGATTCGTCTCCAGATATTTTATCAGCCCTTCCGACCGAATACTATATTTTACAAACAGACCAACAGGAAAAATGGGCGGTGGCATAGCCGAAGTAATTAGGAAACATATTACATTTTTCTAAAGTCTTCCATCAGTCGAAAATCTTGTGATCAAACTGGACTTCCCTACCCCCTCTTTGACATTTGTCCTCCTATACAGACCTCCAAATTATGGGGCTCATTATGATCAGTCCGTCCGCGACCATCGAGGAGGGAACCTCCGCATGGCCTGCGGAGTTCCCTCCTGTCCAATTAGGATGTGACCGCAACCCTGGCGGACACATCCTCTATTTTTAACATTGCGGCGGGTGCGGCTTCAAGCTGCACCCGCCGCAATGTTAAAAATGTATACATTGCATTTGTATGCAGAAAGCGGCAGGCACCGTGCGGTGCCTGACGATTACTGCATACCATAGGTACCCCCCATGTGCACCCCCCCCCCCCCTTCACCCTGGGGGCCCACAACGGGCCCCCGCAGTGAAGCTTCGTATGCTTTTCCACGGCGGAAAACCCGCCGTGGAAAAGCATTTCTTTTTGGGCATCCTAATATGGCTGGCGGTGTCTGAGAGACACCGCCACCATATTAGGGTTTTTCCGCCGCGGTTGTAAGCCAACCGCGGCGGAAAAGCTGCGGACAGAAACCAGGACCCACCAGCCATCCTAATGTGGCGGTGGTTCTTTGGTGGGTCCGCTGCGGTTTTTCAGCATCCTCCGGGCCGACGGTGGCTTCCGCCGGCCCGGAGAATGCGGAAAAACCGCAATCCTAATCTGCCCCTATATGTGAAACTTCGCTTAACTCCTAGTGGAAGCTATCTGCCCTGTAATTATTAATCAAGCCAATTCATTGCTGATAGGCAATTCTATTTATTGGGCAAATGAGGAAAAAGGCGGGCAGCAAGCAGTCAACATCACCGATACCCTCAACAGTTTTAATTTAGAACAGGAGGTATTTCAACCGCGACATTATAAAGGTTAATTTCTGACTCCCAAGCACACGTATATTTATAAACACGGTTTCCCTTTTTCAATAACACACATATTTCATATGCAGTAAAGTATAAATCCACAATTTCACTCTTCAAATCAAATTCTTGTCTTGTTTTATTCGGACTTCTTCCAAACAGCAAACAACAGCCAACACGTTTCGTCGCTTTAGATAGTAGTCCTGCGACTTGCTCAAGGCTGTGCAAGATAAACATACAAAATTTGTATTGTATTTCTTCATATTAATTACTCTTTCATGATCAAAAACACAATATAAGATTCCCACAATCGTAGTACTTGTTCACCAATTGTGGAGAAAAGAACCATTCGCTGTTTTGTTCTTTTAAAAGTATTTGCCACAACATAAGCAAATACGAAATTTTATATACATCAGAGAACCACGTGATGGAGAGAGCGGAAACAAAACTTTTCCAATGGTTCATAAGATCTCAACCTTATCACCCATAAGAGGAGATATTCAGCAGAAAATTTATAGAATCTCGAGTAGCAAAGCATAACATAGCATGACGGTGGGGGCGCCCCTCATCAGTGGCAGAGCGGGAGGCCGACCGAAACTGATGCCAACGAGAAGAGGCAGGAATATACAAAAGCAGGGGGTGCATCAAGAAGTAGGAGAAGATATGGTCTCCCTGGCGGGAATACTGAGGCATGTAGAGGGGGCCAAGAGTTCTCTGGCACACTACTCCACTCTCTGAATTGTGGGATAAGTAAAGCCAAGTAAGACTCATACCCTAAGCAATGCGGATTAACAAGAGAAAATGCTTCGAATGATTTTTAAGTGGCTGCTATTGTTTGCTCCTACCATGATGTATCATAATATGTGAATTCAAATTGGTGATGTACATGTAAACACTTTTAGCCTTGTGATGTATAATGACCTTGTTTAATAAAAAGAACACAAATTTAAAAAAGAAGAATGGACTATGCCAATTCTCTTTATTTAGGTCTCCTCGACTATCTACAGACTTCAGTTGGTTCAAAACCAAGCAGCTGAGCTGATCTACCAACTCCCCAGACACTGCCACTTTTCTCAAGTGATAAAAGATCTTTACTGGCTCACAGTTGCCCTGAGATCCGTATTCAAAACATGTTGCATAGTATACAAATTACTCCATGTGAACAGTCAACCTTTTAATAAATCGTGCATCCAAAATTTCACCTCTATTTGAAATCTTACCTCGACCCATCTACGCTATCTGGTGAAACACTCAATTCGATAGGTAAAAGACAGTCAGATTCTCAGTCATTGCCAATCGCATCTGGAACTCCTTGCCCTTGGAACTTAGGACTTCGCCCAATTATGGGAAATTCAAACAGATGCTGAAGACCTAGGTCTTCAAGCAAGCCTATTAACAATAATATTCTGTGCTGTGCTGGAATAGTTACCTCAGTGCCAAGAAATCGTTTGGTTTATGTGTGCTATACAAGCCATAGTAACCTACATAACATGAGCTCCACTCGAGACGAAAAGCGTCTCAGAGCGAGTTCCGCCTTGGAAACATCAGCGCGCAAAACTGCTGAAATTGCACCTTCTTGGCAGTGGTAAACAGATCTAATCAAGGCTCTCCTCACTGCTGAAAGAGACCATGCACTAACTCTAGGTGGTAAATCCCAGATGAGCGCTGGTACGGCCAAAAGGAAGCACGGTGAACTAAAAGTACTTTAAGCCTATAGTAACCGCAGATCGCGCCAGTGAGCAGACAGGAAGAGAATAAGAAAGTAAGTGTACTGCAAGTCCTGCTCTGCGTCGTATCCATCTCCTCTGAATATGAAGTCCTCTAGATATATGCCACCAGCTGCGTGCTGTCAGTTTTCTCATCTCCGCTCCTGCCGTCGGACGAAAAGCCACTGAAATAAGATGGTGCAGTGTGTAATGTTTTAGATTGACATCTTATTAATGTTTTCAATGAGCCTATTCCACAGAAGAGGGAGGAGGGAGAGTTAGTGAGGAATCTGCAGTTAAATAGATGTCTCTAACTAAATGCCTTTTCTGGTAAAGACTAACTGCAGATTCCTCACCTTGTGAATAGATACCAAAGCAGTAAACCTCTCCCAGCAGTATATCTGTGGAATTGTTCATACCAGTGAATCCTGTAGAACGGATTAGGTAAACTGCATGTCTAACTACACCGGACTATCCAGGAACTAGTGCATGGTGAATGTCTGGAGGGACGTCCATATAGTAGCAAGTTTCCATGTCCGGCACGCTGAACCAATGGAGTGGTAACAGCCTTTGCTCTGGTGGAATGAGTATGCAATCTTTCTGGGGGCTTCTTTTTGGCAAATCCTAAGACATAAGACAATCCATCTGGAGATGGTAATTTTTTGCTTCAGTTTACCTTCCTTAGCACCACAGAAACTGAAGAAAAGTTGGTTATCCAGTCATTAATCTCTGGCCCAATCGATGTAGAAGATGAGAACCCTTTCTGGGTCAAGGAGATGAAGCTGTTCTTCCTCCTTCCAGGGATGAGGTGGTGCGTACAAGGAGGGCAAGATTGTGGATTGTTGTAAGTGGAAGGGCACGACTATCCTGGCCAAAAATGAATTTTGCGTTTGGAGGACCAGTGTGTCTGGTAAGAATGATGTATTTGGTATAAGACAGAGAAAGCCTGAAGTTTGTTAACTCCCCTGGTTAATGTTATGGTGGAGAGAAATACTGTCTTGATGGTAAGTAAACAAAGAGGAATACTGTGACTTGGAGAGATTGCTGATTAGGCCAACGTAAGAATGCAAGGCTAGCTGGACTAGTCATTGACAAAACAGGAGAACATACAATAACTGTGCATTCAAGCGTTGAATGTTTCAGGAAGAAACACCAGACTAATTTCTCCCAGTGTCTTCAGTAAACAGATTTGGGTGATGGATGCCTGGCTGCTAGGAGGCACCAACCACTTTGAGAGGGGGCAGATCTAACGCCATCAAATGTCGCTGCTCAATCTAGTTATGCATGTTAGGGTACAAAACTGGGCCCTTCTTTGGCAAACGGAATCTTCCCAAAGGGACAGGTGGATCAGATAACACATGGTTATGGCCAGAAGTTCTGAGTCCACACTCTGTTCGCCCAGTCCAGTGCCACTAAGATGACTTGGGCCTGGTCCCTCTTGATTGTTTTGAGTACTCTGGGCAGGAGAGGCATACAGGAGTCAAATGAAACTTGTCTCCCTAGGCTCTCATCAGCAGATACTGACAGCACAGAACTGATGGCATTGAGCAGTTTCCAACAAGGTGAACAAGTCCACCTGAGGAATGCCCCCACTGGGCGAAGAGGTCCTGGACTATATGACAGAAGACGCTATTTATGGTCTGCAAGATAACCCTCAATCAGGCTTTTGGCTCTGACATTCAGAGAGACGCAAGCTGATTGGTGGTGATCCATATCACTTGAGGGTTAGACAAGATCACAGTCAAGCAAAGGAGGTGATACCCTACTTCCCCCCCCTTGTTTGCGGACATATTAATTCACTGTTTTCCGTCAAGATCTGAACGGACCAACCATGGATGGAGGGGAGGAAGGCTTTGAGTGACAGCTGTTTTGCATACAGTTCTAGCAGGCTGACATGAAGAAACTGTTTTTCAAGAGACTAGAGGCCTCTTATCTTCAGAATCTCCAGATGAGATCCTCACCCTCCAGTGGAGAAGTGTGGCTCACTGGTTAGAGGTGGCAGACCCGGACGCTGAGATCAGACCCGGGACCAGGGTTCAATTCCCGACAGGGCAGGGTCTTGAGCCCAAAATGTCCACGGACTCGGTAATTCTCGCTTCGGTGCCTACTGGAATCACAGGTTCACACTCTGCAACTCTGGGCAATAGCTTGCTTAATCTCCACTACGGCCCCCGCGGCGGGATGCCTGGTTTTCACCTTGGGGATACCCAGTAGGGGCTATCTCACAGGGAAAAACCAGGACGGGTTCCCAATGCAAAGCGCTTTGAGACCTGGCGGTGATATTGTGCTATATAAAAACCCATCCATCCATCCATCCATCCATCATTACCATAGCCACGGTTGGTGGGAGAGTGATGGCCATGCTAAAACTCCAGTTTGTTTCATTCACCCACCAAACCACCTCTTCCGCAGTGCTCAGGGACATTACAATAGAGTGACAGATCTCCCCCATACTGTGGCAAGAGCCTTTGGAAGCACCACTGAAAGGCCATCACCTGCCAACATGCATGTATGACCAGGAGAATGCAGTAAGCCAGCAGACCCAGGAAACTCTCAAACTTCGCATGCATTGTTGGACTAATGGGACCATTCCTGAACGTCAGCAGTCCTCTTCGGTGGAGCAAAGGTGCGGAGAAGAGTAGCGTGCAGCACTATTCTTAGGAACTGAAGTTGTTGGGAGGGCCTCGGGTGAGATTAAGGCGTGTTGATCAAAAAGTGCAGGTCGAACAGCAGGGATACTGTTGCTGCAGTCGTGTAGCTTGAAGGAAGGGAGTTGCCTCTTTCTATGAGCTGAAAGATCCACTGATCTGAAGGAATGGCCTTGCAGGCCTAAATAAAGGACACCTGCCATCCCACAGGCTCCAAGCGGGCTTGAGGAATCAAACTAGGTCGGCTTGCCTGGTGGAGTGGGACACAAGGAAGAAGAGAAGGAGAGTTGCTGGGTGCATCCTTGCCTCTTTCCTCTGGCTCTGCCTCTATACTGTTTAACCAGCAGGTTCTGCTGCTGTTGGGATTGGGACCGGTAGAATTGGTACAGCTGAAAGGAAAATCCCTAGAAAATATTGAAATTGGGATAATCCTTCATAGGAGGCAGCGATTAAACCCCAAGGAGCAGGTTGTTGCTTTACTGGTCTTGAATCTTCGCAGTGCTAAATCTGCCTTATCCCCAAACAGGCGAATCCCATCAAACAGGAGGTCCATGAGGTTGGCTTGGACATCAGAGGAGTAGTTCAAAATATGGAGCCAAGCGTGCCTGTGGATCAAGACTGCAGTACCCAGCTCAGGCTACGGTCTTGGTGGTGTCTAGTCCAGATTTAATTGTGTGAGTGACACATTCAGGCTCTCCTGGACCACTTCTTGAAAGTGCACCTTCATCTCATCTGGTACGTGAAGCACCATTACCTGAGCCATATTGCATAGATTGTGAGGGGGAGCGCTAGGAGGTGAGTCGCATTCAGGGACTTTAATGTCATACAGCCTGCAGAAAATGTCTTTTCCCCCCAGGACTCCAAGTGCTTGGACACTGTCTGTAGGGACGGTTGGAAAGGTCCCAAACGAGTTTCCGGATGGGCATCCATGTGACCAGGCTTTCAGGTGAAGGATGGGAAGAAAGGAATAGAGGGTCTCCCAGGGCATGACAGCAGAGAGGAGCCACAAGCCTACTGACAGCTGGAGCGGAGGTGGGACTCTCCCACGCCACCAGGATGGGATCCAGGAGGGATTCATTGATAGGGAATAAGGGTCTGCCTGTAGGAGGGCTTCTGTGAGGATATGGGACTGGACTTCCACTTTCTGGAGTTGAAGACATCACCTCTAGCATGGGCGGACCAACTGGTGAATCCATTACTACCTCAGAGGATGTGTCCAGCCCACATGCAGATAATAGGCCCATTCCCTCCTGACCTGAGTCATTGCTGTCATCGTCACCCAAGGCATACAAGTTTAAAGGGTCTTAGTCCAATCTGATAATGTCATTAATCCTGCTCCTATATTCCACTCCATTCATAAATCTCAGTGTTTCCTTACCTGGTCTCTGTTATGGCGCAAGCGTGGGGATAGGCACCTTAGGTGGAGCCAGACACACAGTAAGTGGATGAAAAGTGTTGTACCAAACAGCCATATCAAAGGAAGGCTGATGGTCAAAGTGTAATGGAACTGAATGGCATTGGGGCCAAAGGCATGAACAGCTGAAAGCTGCACGGCACCATGGGCCCTGAAGGCGCACCGACTGGCATCAATGCTTTGGCAAAGATGGAATACATGCCATTAAGAAATGCTGTCAGATCAGAGTCGGGGACTCTGGAAAGGCTAGCACCAGTGACTCAGAGAGGAGGCTGCAGTGTCAAAGGGTCAGAGAAGGACAGAGGTGGAGATTCAGCTGGCTCTGGAGCTAGGTCCAGTGGGGTCACCTGGAGCGGGAAGCTCATAATGGGATCAACCGACTAGAGCTGCCTCAGAGTTTCTCGTTCCAGAACAGGGCCATAAATGGTTTCACCTCCTCCTTCCCCTCCTTAATGCCCTTTGGGTGCATGCGCCAGAACGCTTAACAAGATGGAGTTGTGGTCCGAACGAAGGCACCAGAAGTAGATGGAGTAGGGACCAGTTATGGACATCTGTCCATGATAATCATTAAAGGGCTTCAAGCATGATCCCCTAGGAGATACCGGTAGGGCTGAAGAATACATGTCACATAAATAAAAATCTGTACTTATGTGTTGGCACTGGGGTGAGCACTATATGGCTTCAGTGACCTCATCTGATGCCATTTCCTGTGTGGGTACGAAACCAGCTCTTCAACAGTCCCACTATTCATCATCTTATTATGGAACTCATTGACAACAAAATTAGCACTGATGACGATGCAACCCTGGAGAGACTAAGGGCCTGATTTAGAGTTTGGTAAACTTATTATTTAGTTACAAACGTGACTGATATCCTGTACGCCTTATTAATAGTGACATAGGCAGATGTGACATCTGAAACGTTTGTAGAGAGTAACATATCTGCCAATCTCTAAAACAGTCCCTATCAGAGTTTATTAATCTGGAATATGCCACTACCTAAGAGAAACTGAGTGTTCGTTTTACTGTGGAACTCCTCAATTAATTCACCAGAATGAAGTCAGAAATAAAAACAGTTGCTGACATGGAGATGAGATTTATTTTTCATTTTGTCACATTGTTGTATCAATCATATAGGCCCATAATAAAGCAAGCTCTGATGGACATAGCATGTATCACAAGAAAGACTGCTCACCGCACACACCTCAGGATGAAACTGCTGCTCCGTGCGAGTGTGACAGTACTGGCACCCATCTCCATGATCACACTTACTTGGGTCTCCCCATTCGTCACCATGTTTCACGCTTGGGCACGGGGATGACCTGTTGAACATCAGTCAAGTTAAAAGTCAGCAGAGTGCAAGGTCTGATGCAGGTGAAAAGTACAAAGTGTAAAATCTGCAGGTAAAAGAATGTGCCAAACTACCTTCTAACACAAACAGCAATAGCAACAACAGCACCTGTGTGCTGTCAGACATTAGATGAAGTGTTTTTGTCTAACTAGTCTTGCCAGGTGCTACATTCTGTCCTAACGTTCATTGAAATCCTAATTCATGCGTTCCCTAAATCTCTCACCGTAGCTTAAAGAGCTCCTAACCAATAACAACAACCTATATTAACTCAGTGTTCCATGTTTTGCCTAAATGTGCCTGACAGTTGAGCTCATCTTTGTCATTTTCCTCTCAAGTTTATCTCAATCAATCTAACTAGGAAGCCGTCTTGTCCAAGCTGCAGCCTGATATTTCTATGGGCTGTTGAAGGAGCGCTAAAAGTAAAGCCAAAAGCTAGGCAGATTTCTAGGACACTTCAATGCTTTATGATCATTTGAAAGCCAAACAGGGACTATCAAAATAATACCTACCAGTGAAACCATATTTCCAATGTGGGTACTTCAGGTAGATCCACATGCTGTTTACAATATGTTGCTGTATCTAACGGAGAATCCAGAACATGTTTGTTTAGTCTCACGCTTGTCAAGTGACACCTGCTTCGCTACCTTACCAGAAGCACTAAGTTGTTTTTTTTACCAGCATATTAGACATGGTACAAATATCCAGTGCATCTTGGCATGTCTGATATGCTTTCTGCAGCGAGAAGTGGATGGCAGCAGCAAGCACGAGCTAAACAACGGAGGTGGCATTGGTACTTTTTTGGGGCAAACAACAGTAAGTAGTAACAACCCAGAAAGATGCGAGCACTAAATAAGTAAACATAGCTCAATGAATATCTCAGAGTTCAGGCATATGCATGGAGTGTAAAGCCGTTTGACAGGACCAGAAAAAAACGCAAGACTAGGTAACAAGTATCTAAACCCGTTTTACCTTAAAATCTTTGTCTTCGCCTTCTAGTGGAAGCATATTTTGGGCTTGACAGAATCAAGGGACTGCAAGGTGCTTTGTGTGACTGCGTGCAAGGACTAACGTCAGGTTGTAGTGTATTTATATAGTCTACTACAATAGAATACTGCCTCAACACAATGACCAGAGAAGTTACTCTGCTAAGGAAGGATCCTTTTTTTAAAAAAAAAAAAATGTTTATTAGATTTTCAAATATAAATATTTGGATGGTCATTAACCGGGACTCTTCAGATGACAACACAGCACAGTGGAACAGTCACACATAATTATAACGGCCATGCTAGGACCTAATACTTCTTTTTAAAAGTATTTTCAATCCTGCTTCACAACGTAAATACTTAGTAAAGGTGCACAGCGTTTTCCTCAACCATGGTATACGAATTTAAGGTTGGGTAATAAGATTCTCACCCAATTACTTCTCCCCTAACTTCATTCCTCCTCTTCCATTGCTCATTCAGAATTCAACATGTCTGACCACCCTAATCTCTTGGGAGTCTTTTTGTAATTAAACATTTCAACTCATTTTGTCGTTTTAATTAATTGCATCAGAGCCACACGATAAAGGTAAGTGATGTACACTTGGGTAAATTCTGCATAGTCTGAGAGGAAGTCACCGACCTTCCATCGGGAGTCAGTTGAGATGATTACAGCAGGTCGGCACCCTTCATAAGGTGTGTGTCCCCGGAGAAGGGAGCTGGATAAAGGGGAGCAACCTTTCTAAGACAATATCTTGCGGTAAAATGTAAATAAAAACAAAGGAAAGTTTTTTTGTCCTTGTAATCCTGGTCCTACTTCAGGGGAATCTCCACTGAAAGAAGTAGTAGACAAAATAGAGGTTGGATTGATCGTAACTGTACACAGGCCCTAAACAAACTTAAACAAGCCCTGGGTAGTAGACCTAGAAATATGGAGACAATTAAAAACTCACACCATAACTACAAATTGGTTCTTAAGGCAAAAAGATTTAAGCTCCAAGAGTTAGCGTGGGGTAAGTTATCCAAGGCAGCCGATACAGCGAATAGTAAGTTATTCTGGAAGACTGTTAACTCACCGTTCCTAAAGAATGATTCATTCCCTGAATTAATCTTGTATGTAAATTGTGACGAGTGGGTGAAACACTTCTCTAGTATTTTTAATCAACCTGAGTGCGATTTATTTTATTTGCCAAATATAGAAAGAAGTCAGTGGCCGGTGTTGCCATTAGATATCACCATTGAGGAAGTCCATGATGGATTGACCGGTAGTAGGGGTGGTAAAGCACCAGGCCCAGGTGGGTTTCCCATTGATTTGTACAAAAGCGAAATAGCTCTATGGAGCCACATTTTAACCAGAGTTTTTAAACTTAGCAGCAACGGAGACCATACCGCCATCATGGGGTCAATCTGTGATATTCCCTATTTTTACAAAAGGTATTAAAACTGAAGCAAAAAATTATCGTCCTATTCGCTCTTGGATTCCTCAGTTAAAGTGATGAGCAAAATACTATAGGTGAGACGAGAGGGCTGGGTTACCGAAAATGAGATCCTCTCTCCAGTTAAATATGATTTTAGAAAAGGGCTGGGAACCCTTGAGCAATATATTAACTTAGAACTCTTGCTAAGTAAATATATACACGCTAAAGTGTGAAGATTATATCTGTGCTTTGCAGATCCTAGCAGTGTGGTTGACCTGGTTGACCACTCTATTTTATGGCCAACCTTGCCTAATCTAGGTGCCCCCAAAGAAATAATTTTTTTCTTAGAAAGGTTGTATTAGAAACTCTCCAGCAAGGTGCGACATGGTCAACGGGGAGAGTGTACACCTCACTTTGAGGTCAAAAGAGGCTTTCACTAGGGATGTGTTTTGGCACTGTTACTTTTTTCCCTTTTTATAAATGAAGTAGACCAAGCCCTTAGTTCGGTACAGGCAAATGCACTACAAATAGCTGGCAACCCCGTCCCCGTCTTACTTTATGTAGACGATGCGATGCTGCGCTCCAGAATCCCAGTTGGCCAACAGCGATGATGGGAAATGGGCGAACGAATTTGCTAATGTACATTCCAAGAGGGTCAAGAGTGCCCATGGGATCTTTAGATGTGCAGCCAAGCTAGGCAACTGTCGTATTAAGGATATGGTTGACCTATACAAGGCCAGATTTGTCACCATAGCCCTTTTCCGGCGGGGTTTGGAGCCATAATCATATACAGGCACACCAGCTTGAAGAAAACTTTTTTAAAATGCCTATTGTGTTCACCCCCATCAGCCTCCACCGAAATTACACACTGTGAAGTAGGCATTAATTAACTGAACGGATCTTATTGCCTTGCGGCCATTACTTGTACGGAGATCCATTTGGACTAAAGAGGAGACCAAATGTACCCAAACCATCATTAAAGACGGTCTACTCTTGGATAAAAGTTACAATATCCCCTGGCTTCAATATATACGGGATTGGTTTAGTAATTTATTCAATCTTCCAATCCAGGTGACCTTGGCTTTGTGACATTTATATCTAAACAGGAGATTAAAAACACATTTTTAGCCCATCATAAAGAGGTTTGAAGGAGAGTGATTGGGAAGTAACCCACTCTCGTATTTTATCAACAGCCAGAGGTCGGAAGAGGTTTCCAAGATTACGTGACAGTAGTGACTAGGCCATCACATCGCTTTGTTTTGACTAGTTTGAGATTAGGCATAGTACACCATTTAGTTTGCTTTCCCACCACGAAAATATGTCAGTCGACATTATGTCCCTGTGATGGGATATCCAAACAAAGCACCACCCATGTTTTGCTATTTTGTAAGTTCTATTCTTTTTTAAGACGATTTTATCTGAAACCTACATTCTTAAAATTCAATGTGAGAAGAACCCATGCTGCAATGAATATGTATTGATTACCCTTAATGACCCCAGATTATGTGGCTTCTTATATTCTAAAATCAATTGATGCTAGGAAATATATCATACTTGTTAATTAATTGCTTGTGCATATGATATTTTTATAAACATATTGCTGCTAGGAAATGTATTATGCATTACAATTAATTGGACTGTCATAATCTTTGGATGTTTTATTCATGTGTGTTTTAAAATGTTTTTGCTTTTATGGTTGCTGCAGAACCGAATAAAGCTCTTTTTACTTCACTTGACATTTCAACTAATTTTGACATTTTAATTAATTGTATCAGAGCCACACGATATAGGTTAGTGATGTACAGTTGGGTCAATTGTGCATCCCCTTCATGGCGTTAGGCAGGGTATCAGCGGTTATCAGTCAGAAGTTATCTAGGTCTCAGGGCTCCCTGCCGTGTTGAGCCCGCAAGAAGGTCTGGAGCATGGTCGCCCAGCGTGCCATGTACTCCTTCGCCCCCTCATCTCTGCACATTCTTTTCAGTTGCACTTCTTCCGCAGGCACTTGCTCCATAATGTCCAGGTGCCATTTAGTGAGCGCCGGGAGACCGCCAGTGTATTGCTATCCGGCGCTTGGCCAGTAGTAAGCCTAGGGTTGTAAATATATGCAGATTTTTCCGTGTTTGGGCTTGGGATCTACCAGGGCTTTAAATGGGCAGGTATTGTCCGGCACGGCGTACTTGCTCGTCTTTAATTTGTGTGCGTGAGTACCTCCACTTACTCAGCAGTCCTGTAATACATTTAATAGGATAGTGTTGGCACGTCTCAGGAACACACAGGTACTCTGAATAGTGAGTACCTGCACTTTTCTATATGCATTTAAAGCTCTTGGATCTATGCCAAAATGGCCTTGTCATATGGTTGACGTGAGTCTAACGCAAGTCACACTTTCAAGCTTTAGGACCACCTCGCTCCAGTACTGCTGTATGTTACTACATGTCCAGGTCATGTATAGGAACGCGTTCCTTATTCACTGCAGCAGGGACACGGAGGTGCTGGCTGGGTAGGAAGGTGCTCTGGAGCCTAGCAGGCATCAAATATGCTATAGAGATATCTTAAGGGCACTCATTTGAAACTCCATTGCTTGCAACCTCCCGCACTTGCGCAAGCCATTGCCCACCTGCGTCTGTCAATGGGGACGGGAGACCGTCATCCCAAGCTCGTTGAGCCTGCAGCGTGCCAGTGATTTATCGTTTCCCAGTACCCTGTATAGATGGGACATCAGCCTCCTCTCACTTCCCCACCCCTTCCTCCAGGAGAATCTCCAGGGTGGCGTAGGGGTCCAGCATCTCCGGAAAGCCGGTCCACACCTCAGGCCATACCCATCAATTTGGCAAACTCCAGAAACTGCCCTGCTCCGATCATGAACGTCTCTGCCACTCCTCGAAAGTAATACTCCTAGTCTGAGGATTAAGATCTCACATCACAAGGCACCTCCATCTTCCATGCAGGGTCAGACTGGGATCACAATTCGACCCGGGCACTCTCAAAAAGTGGCCCACATTCCTGAATGGATAATTTTTTGGGTAGTTTTATTTAGCATGAACTCGGTCCAAAATCATTGGAGTTATTACCATGAGCACCAACTACATTGCACATGTTTAAATTCATTTTTATTTTAGGTAGGGTTAAGTGATTAGCCCAGTATCACTGGAAGTTGAGGTGACGCCATAACTCAAAACGTACAAACGGGTTTCTACATCAGGACCTCTGAGACCATAACGCCACAACTTATGCTTTGTTTTCCTCTGGGAAAGGTGATTTCACAGCGAAGGCTAAGCAAACACTCCTCCTCCCCTCCACCAAGACCTAAACGACACTGGGGCCGAGGTGACAACACATGGCCCTCAACACGGCCACTTCTCTTAGTCGCTTCCTCCCCATCCCATTATAGCCTTTGGGTAGGGCCTTGCAGGCGAGGAGATCCAAAAAAACACGAGACTGCTACTCCTACTCCAGCGGGGCTTAGGTGAGAATGCCTCCCCTCCCCCCCCCCCCACGCCCCCCCCGATTTACAGAGGCCCTCAAAAAGCAGCCCACAGGTGACCCTGAAGCACCGAACCATCGCCTGACTGCCCGCCTTCCCAATCAGACCTGGTTTCCACGCCGGCAACGACATCGCTTCCCATATACACATCAACAGTTGCTCCGATCGATTGGGCGTGCACTACTAAAGAACATTTGTCTCTCTCTCTCTCTACCGTTCCCCACGCAGAGTCACCTGGTTTACCAGATTAGGTGTTTGTGGGGGCTGATGTACTCCTCTTATGGGTGGATCAGTAAGGCACCACCTGGCAGTGCCTCTTTCATCAGTGTGGTTTCCCATTCGGGCCCTCAGAGCATCACTTCACTCCATGCTTCAGCGGTGAAACTATATAATCAAGTTCCAGATTTGTGTATAGAAGTCTAACCCAGTGCAAAAAATGTATTTCAAAGTTCATTGCCCTGAGGACCTAAAACATGAATTCCCATCCTAAGGAATCAAACACTTTTTCAATATCAAGTGCCACAAGGGCACACTGGTCTTGGTGTCCATTCAATTCATGCCATGACATTGCCAAGGCGCTGTATACTCATGATTGTACTGCTGTCCAGTCTTAAAGCTGCATTGAAACTCATATATCAGAGCCCCCCATGCTGGGCATCAGTCAGTAGGCCAACGTTTTGTCGAGGATTTTTGTATCAGTATTTAACATGGACAACGGACAATACACGTCAGATTTGTTTTGAGTCGTTGCCGTGCTTTGGCACCATTACAGTGGTGGCCTCTCTCAGAGTGTGGTAGGCGATTATTGTCCTACAATACGGTTGGTGTAATTCAGAGGGAAAACCATCCCCACCACGGGTCTTACCCGTAGGGATCGTTGGGATCGCGGTCTTCATCTCTCACATTGGATTTCCAGTACCAGCGCATCAATGTCCGTTTAGGAGAGCCAAGCAAGCCAGTGACCCAAAAAATGCCCTGATCTGTGACAGGTTAGGAGGTGCCGGCCTCCTATAGAGGCAGATTAAATAGTCTGCCAGGGATTTATTTATACAAAAGGGGGTGGTGATGGACGGAGCATCTGAATCAATCAAACACTCGCACACAGTCAAAAGATCTGGGTTTAATCCATCACCGTTCTTTAGCCCACTCTGCCACCCCAGTTCAGACATGGCTATATGCAAATCAGTCTGACCCTGTGCCTCATGGGAACAGTCCAGCCCGAACTGCCAAGCCATGTCTTCCCTGGACCGGAAACAACCTTCCGAGGACCGGTTTCTGGCATTCCAGCCGTCTTCAGCCCGGCTTGCTTGAATCCAGTGGCAAAGTGAGCAAGGGACTCACGTCTGAGCATACCCTGCCACACTTATGGCAGCCAAAAGCGGTACAAAAGGGGCTGGTGATGGACGGAGCATCTGAATCAATCAAACACTCACACCCAGTCAAAAGATCTGGGTTTAATCTGACCCTGTGCCTCATGGGAACACTTATGTCCATCACCTCCCCCTGTTGTACCGCTAAACTGGTGATGGTTTCCTTGATTAAAAAAGCTTGCTGGGGTGGCTCGAGTTTTACTGCCACCGCCGAAAAAGCATGGAACAATCTACCATTCCACCTTAGAAATGAAACTAAGCTCCTCTCCTTTAGGCGAGGAGATGAAAACCTGGTTATTTACTTTATAGTTGTTTCACTCCATGGGAACCATTAGGCAGTACTCAGCGGCAGGACCCCTTAGGGTAACAGTCGCGCTCTAGAAATTTTAACATAACATGGTCTGGACGGCAAATATGTTCTTGAATATTTCGAATCTAAGGTTGTCAGAGTCTACTTGTTTTCATTTTTGTGACCCATTCTGCAAATTTAGTGATTGAGAATGAAGATCCTATTACTGTATGTCTCTGCATCAAATCCCTACTGGGCATCGAAGTCTCCTATGTCTCAAAGTCATTGTTTCGCTAGACTTTGAATTATGTCTCTTTGTGGATGTCAACCTGTCTCTCAGGGTGCGCCTGGAACAGTTACTACAGTGGTGACATTTGTCTGGAATGTGAATGTTGAGAAGTTAAAGTATGTACAGATCATGGGGATCAAATGTTGCCTTTATTCTTCCACAGGTAGGACATTAAAGAAATAAAGATGCATTTGTATTAGCCTAAAATAAAAAAATTCCTATAAAATAAAGACAAAAAAACTCTTAATGTCAAAACATGTCAGGTGAAGCAGTTTATAATAAATCTGAAGAGGGGACCATTGTGCTTAGGCATGTAGTTGGACACGACTTGATATAGATGGTGTAATGGTGTCCCTAGAGGAACCACAAATGGACTTAAGCTCTGGAGCAGTGAATGCCTATTCCCTGGAACTTTATTACCAGATACAACTGGAACAAATCACGAGGAACCAGTGCACACATGGTTGTACGACCTAGTGCTTTTGCCTTCCCAGGGGTTACGAATATACACTGCACTTGGTCAGTGGCCAACAGGGGAGAGGGCCCTTGAATAACACATTGTGCTTCTTCATTCAGTAAAAAGGTGCTTGGAAGCATGTTCAGTTTCTAAGCTACTCGCCTTAAAAATAAAAATTATCTTCGCAAGTGGAAATGGGGTCTTTACTCTACACACGTTTCTTGCAGGATTGCGAACCGACAGCAGCATTCAATGAAGACAAAACGTACAGCTATTCCACAAGCAAGGCACACAAAGAATGTGGGCAAGCTGGTGCAATCTACTGCTATTACTACACATATAGCTTAACTCTTTGCGCATATTAGGAGAGGGGAGATTAAAAATGGAAATTAACCACAAGTAATACAAGGAGAATATAGGGAAAAAGCCATGTGGAAACGTTCTACAGGAAAATGTCATTACCATGCAAGCATCTGTTTGTAGCATGTAGCGCTGTAGTTTTGCAATGTTTGGAAATTCCTGCCATTTAGTGTTGGATTTGGATATGATGAGTTGCTCTTCGAAGAAGCTTTGTGTCACATGAAGTTGTAGGACTCCTCCCTTAGTGTTCCAATGCTCATGGACACCGAATCAACCTGTTGATTGTTTTCCACTCAGCAGGTGAAAGTGGAGTGCCGAAAGTACTAGAGATGTGTCCTGCAGTTTGTAGAAAAAGAAATTATGTTTGTATTGTATGAAACGTGCTATCATCTCTCTTCCAGGGAAGAAGGTGGGTGCATGTGAATCTACGGCACTACATGCTATAATCAGATGCTTAGAGGGTAAGGAAATTTTACTTCTAAACCTACACTGTAGGTATATGCACTGAAGTCATGACAGTAGAATATTTTCACCTATTTGAGGGGACCCAGGTACACTTTCTTCTTGAAATATTTAGAGTCAATCTGCAGATGGAGGTATACACCTCAATCCCAATAAACTAGCAATACTTCCATAATTAGCAAGGCAGGGCAGCTTTTACTGTATTTACTGAATTGGAAAAAGGTATTTAATGGAGTGAGACCACATTGTAGCACCTAACTGAAGGCAATGCAGTATTTGAAATAACTCTATAACCTACATATAGAAGGAATAGTGAAGTAAGAGTGCCTGGGAGGGCCAGAGTGCAGAAGCTGCAGAGAAGAAATGCATTGCTGCTTCAAGATGTCGATTCAGAAAAGGGGGTGGTGATGAACAGAGTGTCTGAATTAAGCAGACCACTCTTACCCAGTCCAAAGATCAGGGCTTGATCCATCACCCTTAAAAAAGGGTGTTGGATCTAGCCCTGATCTCTTGACTGGGTGAGAGTATTCTGCTTAATTCAGAAACTCCCACCCTAAGGCTGGAAGGGTATACTCAGATGTGAGTCCCTTGCTCATTGCACCATCAGGATTCAAGCAAGCCGGGCCGACGATGGCTGAAATGCCAGAAACCGGTCCCCGGAAGCTTGTTTCCTTCCCAGTTTAAGAATTGGCTTGGTAGTTTGGTTTGCCCTGTTCCCATCATGCACTGGGACAGGAACAGACTAATTTGCATATAGCCAGGTTCTGAACTGGGATGGTGCAGTGAGCTAAAAAACGGTGTTGGATAAAGCCCTGATCTCTTGACTGGGTGAGAGTATTCTGCTTAATTCTGAAACTCTGTCCATCACCGCCCCTTGTTAAATATTTTGTCCACCCTAAGGCTGGAAGGGTATACTCAGATGTGAGTCCCTTGCTCATTGCACCATCAGGATTCAAGCAAGCCGGGCCGACGACGGATGAAATGCCAGAAACCGGTCCCCGGAAGCTTGTTTCCTTCCCAGTGTAAGAATTGGCTTGGTAGTTTGGTTTGCCCTGTTCCCATCATGCACTGGGACAGGAACAGACTAATTTGCATATAGCCAGGTTCTGAACTGGGATGGTGCAGTGAGCTAAAAAACGGTGTTGGATCTAGCCCTGATCTCTTGACTGGGTGAGAGTATTCTGCTTAATTCAGAAACTCTGTCCATCACCACCCCCTTGTTGTTAAATATTTTGTCCACCCTAAGGCTGGAAGGGTATACTCAGATGTGAGTCCCTTGCTCATTGCACCATCAGGATTCAAGCAAGCCGGGCCGACGACGGATGAAATGCCAGAAACCGGTCCCCGGAAGCTTGTTTCCTTCCCAGTGTAAGAATTGGCTTGGTAGTTTGGTTTGCCCTGTTCCCATCATGCACTGGGACAGGAACAGACAAATTTGCATATAGCCAGGTTCTGAACTGGGATGGTGCAGTGAGCTAAAAAACGGTGTTGGATCTAGCCCTGATCTCTTGACTGGGTGAGAGTATTCTGCTTAATTCAGAAACTCTGTCCATCACCACCCCTTGTTGCTTCAAGATGTCTGCAGCTTCTACTTCCCAGCATGTACTGTCTGGCAGTTTGCCTCAAAGCCTTAGTTGTTCTTGAATAATGATATGCTATATATATCATACTGAAAAATATATTAATTGCATTGACAAATGGGGCAGAGAGAGGGTTGGTTATGGCTTTATTTAGGATATAAATGATGCAGAACTGGGATTACAAGTAACATTTTGTAATGCATCGCAGGATCCTCACTGATTTTTTTTATTAAATCGTTTTTACTTGTTTTTAACAAATAAACAAATCTGCCAGGTCATACAGCAAGGTTCAATAACAGAGCATTTTGAATGCCATTCAAACATGTGCATTGTGTATTCACTGGGGCTGTGCCTGGTCAGAATGTTTCTGTGACGTGTTCCAGTCTGGCTTTATTCAAAATTGCAGCACTGAAACAGCCCTGCTGCAAGTGATCGATGATGCGCTGCATATACTGGATTCGGGGGAATCGTGTCTTCTGATTCTATGTCAGGACTGGAGGCGAGGATTATGCTCAATCTTTCTTCGCTTTTAATCATCAAATTTTCACAGCAGCTATCATTAAACTTAACAAAACTACATTTCCCATAACCAGGAAATATAAACAAACAGTCTCTGAATAGTCCTTTCTCTGTGTTCACGACATCCAGCCAATAAATCCTGCTGGTCCTTTCTCAACTTCCTCTTTCTTCGCTGCTCGGCAGCTGGAGTTAAGTGCCCTGATTTTCTCTTATTGTGGGGGACATTGTGGGCGTATTCGTGCAGCGTTTGAGGGGATTGTGTTTGCCTAATGTTTATTTAAAACGGCACAGATTCCCTCGTTGGGCCGCGGGAACGCTAGTGCGCTCCTTATGCGGCCTTGCCTTTCCCCTGCGACCACGGTGCGGTCCTCCGCCCGTCAGAGGGCGCTGTGTCCGCTTCGTGACTCAGTGTTCTGGGAGCACGGTGTTTCAATCAGCAAAGCTCAGCGCTTCCACCACAGCTACGTCTGAGCCTGGTAACTGCCTGCAATGGCCCGGTGCTGCGGCCCGGGTCTGTATACATTTTTCCCCCTTTTTACCGCGACGCCCGCACTCCGGGTAGGTAGTGGTGCGAGGCACCAGAGGTGGTTTCCCTGAAGCGCCCGGTGGCACGGGTCAGTAATTGGTAGTGTGGGGCTTTGGGGCCTGATCCCGCACTTGCACCTGGGCAGGCAGGGTTTTTTCCCCGTGATATTGTTGGGTGTGCTAGGTGCCTTAGGGGTTGACAGCCCCGTGAAAACGTGTGCCGCGGCCACTGCACTCCCTGAGAGACCCTCAGACAAGAAAGGGGTACAACTTGTGCCAGGGACTATTGAACTCCCTGAGAGAACCTCAGGCAAGGAAGTTGGGACGCTGTGGTGCGTGCTATCTGCCTGGGTGTGCGCTGGGCATTTGTGGAGAGATGGAGCAGGACTATTATGAGGAAGAAGACTCTCTGTCTTACCTCCAGTGGGATGACGATTTCTATACTATTCTATCTACCGGGCGGTCAATGAACTCATGACCCCCATGGAGCAGTGCTTACCTGATAGGATCGATCAGATGTGCACGAAGATGGCGCAGATAAACATGCCGGGGACATCTCAGGCGGCTGTGGGGGTACGGGCCGCAACGGATGGTTCAGGTTCCCCACCGCCTAAAAAGCAATGCACAAATGGGGTGGACAAGGACGCTTTTGAGCATCTAAAACAGGCCTTCCTAGATCATACTGCCCCAGTGGTTCCCCCCTAGGGCGCTCCCCCTCCGGCAGAGACCCCTCACCCAGCCTCTCCCAAAACGCAGCACATGGACTCGCCTGAAGTATCTGACTATGAGGCAGGCTCCTCAAGGTCATGGCGACCGTCTGGGTCTGCGGACCTGCCTAAGACAGGTATAGCGGACATGCTGGATCCGGACGACATAGTACATCCGCGATCGGCGGAATGGGTTCCTGCGGAGAAGGCGGCGTTGTATGTAGCGTCCCGTCTCTGTAAGCCTTTGGAAAATGAGGCCAGAAGTGGGCTTAGAGCAGAGTGCCCTCGCCCCACTCTGGATGGCAAAGTTTTGTTTAACCCAGAGATAGAAAGCAAGATGGCCACGTTCTTGGCGAAATTCATTAAGAACCCCAAGAAGGGGATCGATAGATCGTGGCGAGCATGCCAGGATAAATTACTGAATGCTATTGGTCCGATGACCAAGATATTAGACATGGCTGAGGAGGCGCGTAGCTCAGGGGCCCTGATCGATCCGGAGGGTTTGTCAGCATGGGCGCAACGCGCCATATGCTTCATGGGAAATGCCAACTGTGCGCTCGACAGAGCGACGCAGATCCCTTTTAATTAAGGTGGACCCCAAGTTGGGCGATCTGGCCTGTTCTGAGGCAGGTGCCTCAGCGCAAGGGGGTTGGTTTGGTGAACCCTTCAAAAATGAGTTTGGGAAATTTGTTGCAACGTTTACCTCACTCGATAAGGCGCAGGCCAGCATTAAAAGAGTCTTTAACCCCCCGGTTTTCCGCGGGGCCGGTCGGGGCAGGAACCGCCCGCCCGGCCGTGGCCAAAATCAACAGCCCCAAAGCAGGGGGCAAGCCTCTGGATGTGGCCAGTACCAGAAGGACCAACAATACAATAACTTCTACCCAACCAGGGGTCAGCGGTTCCGTGGCCATGGGAATTACAGAGGTCACGACGGAAATTCCACAGGTGAGTGTCGCGCCTGCGAGTAAGGGGCAGGCTGGCGATGTTTTTCCCCGCTTGGGAAGCGCTTACTGGCGACGCCTGGGTGCTCCAGACAGTGAGGGGCTTCCGGATAGAATTTTACGGTTCGCCCAGGCAGGCCGTTCGGCCACGACCGATAGTGTTTGGTGCGGCGGATGCCGCTTAGGTGGACAAAAGTCGCTGAACTGCTCCAGGAGGGGGCGATATGTCGCACGGAGGTTCACCCGACTGGGTTTCTCAGCAACATATTTTTAGTGGACAAGGTGGACGGGGGCAAGAGGCCCGTGATCAACCTGAGGGAGTTCAACGAGTGGCTGGGGTACAGGCATTTCAAAATGGAGGGCATGCACTTGCTCAGGGATGTGCTCCAGCCACTTGATTGGATGGTCAGATTGGACCTGAAGGACGCGTACTTGGTGGTACCGATCTGCAGTTCATCTGGCAGGGACTAGCGTACGAGTTTTGCAGCCTACCGTTCAGCCTTTTCGCAGCACTGTGGTGCTTCACCAAGGTGCTCAAGCCGGCGGTGGAGTACTGGAGATCGTGAGGGGTCCGCTTGATCGTCTATTTGGACGATATGCTCATCATGGCTCAATGCCCCGAGCAGCTGCAGGATCATCTGTGGATGGCAGTCGACCTACTTCAACAGTTGGGGTTTGTGATCAACGAGAAGAAGTCTCTGCTTTCCCCAACCCGGCAAGCCACCTTTCTGGATTTTGTCATCGATTCCGTGGCAACCACACTCAGTTTGCCTTCTAGGAAGGTGGCGAAAATACGTCACGAAATCCGACAAATCATGGCCAAACAAGGAGTTTCATTAAGGCAGATCGCCAGGTTAGTCAGACTTTTCTCGGCTTCCATTCAGGCGATTTTCCCGGGGCTGTTACATTACAGGGCCTTGCAGCGTCTAAAGGCGCAGCATTTACGAAAGAGCATGACGTACTCACAAGTGGTCCCTTTGACGGACGAGGTACGAGAGGAATTAGAGTGGTGGCTAGCGCACATGGAAGCCTGGAACGGAAGAGCAATCTTCAGTTCAGCTCCCGACTTGGTGATAGAGTCGGACGCAAGTCGATCCGGTTGGGGAGCAAGGTGTGGTGAATTCTCCACCGGAGGAAGTTGGTCTCGTCAAGAACAACGGCTTCATATCAACTGCCTCGAGCTTCTTGCGGGCTCCTTTGCGGTTCGGTGTTGGACCAAGGACAGGGTCCAAGCTTCAGTCCTTTTGAGGATGGACAACGTGTCAGCGGTCAGGTATATCAATCACCTGGGCGGGACACGTTCCAAAGTTCTAGAGACTTTGGCGTAGCATTTGTGGGAGTTCTGCCTCTCCAATCAGGTGTCTGTCACAGTGGAGTACCTTCCGGGAGTCGAGAACTCTGTGGCAGACTGGCATTCCAGTCATCTGCGGGATGCCAGCATTTGGAAACTGGACCCGGAGACCTTCCGGAACCTACAGGACCGCTGGGGTCCTTTCTCCATCGACCTGTTTGCATGTCGGTTGGACAGTGTTAGAACCGGAGGTCTCTGGTTGGCAGCTCCACGTCAGGGCAAGGGAACTACTTCTTTGAATAACCCCTGCTCACCCTCTAGGTAGTGTGGCGCGAGCAGACAAGGCTAATCCTCAGGGCGATAGTAAGTTTAGCATTCATGATCACACACAGTAAACCCACTGACCCACCACAAATGGACACCAGTCATATGGTTGTATCAAAAATACGTATACTTTATATAAAAGATAGATTCAAGCAGGATTATCACAAGACCAGAATAACGTTTAGTAACTCGAGGTCACCAGATTACAATAGGCAAACTTAGTCTTTCAATGTTCGTTGGTTAGCAAGTTACGATGACAGGGAAATAAGAACGTTGCGGACCCTGGATCCGATATGAACTCGAGACGGAGTTCAAGTGTACCTTGCTGGTGGAAGTCCGAGGCGTTTCAGGCGCGCCTACTTGTGAGGGCGGACCCCGAACGAGGCCGACTGTTCTCCAGAGGATCTCTCCGGCTCAATCCCCCTCGAGGAGCGTGGTGAAGGAGCTAGACTGTGGAGGGTTGCGGCGATCCGGAATCGGTACAGCTCACGGGGCGAGGCGCCGTTCAGGCCGGCGGGGCGTACTACTTCTTAGCACGCAGGGTCTGACTCGTGGATCTGTGAGGGGATTCAAGTTATCAGGCAGACGGGTGCAGCACCGAGGCTTCCGGTGCGGGGAGGCCTTTCTTGAGGTGTGGCACGAGCCTTGGTATGCAGGAGCGCAAAGCGAGACAGTCGGGTACGTTACGACGTACGGACCGTCGGAGGCTATGAGATGCTCTCCGTGCAGATTCCGGCTGGAGAAGATGAGAGGTGCGAAGCTCGCTCCGTAAGCGGCGAGGTGACAGGAGAGCAGGCGGCCCGGCACTGAAGCAGGAGCGGCTCAGGAATGAGCGGGACTCTCTACGGCGGGGCGACCAGGCTCGGAGCTGTCACGACCTGGGAGAGGGCGAAGGCACCAGAGTCACAACTCTGGCGAGGGAATAAGAACTGAGGCCAAACAGCAAACGGGCAAAAGCAGATAGAACCCAATGGTCCTAGGGTTCCGTTCAGGGGGCAAGCTCTCGATCAAGCCCTTGGAGATCGTTTCTGGTACAAGTCTACAAAGTCCTATCTGGTCCTTTCCTCTCCGTTCTCAGCAAGGAACCACTGCAGGCCAGTCTTACAGGATACAGACTGGTTCCCGTCCTTCAGCTTCTCTTGGTCCTTCTAGTCAGGCAGAGGTTCGTCGTGGTCAAAATTGAATCTGATTTGTAAGGAGGGGAGCTCCTATATTTATACTGCATTTCTTCTGTCTTTGCAGGCCAGGGGGCCTGAGCCTGGTTCAACCCAGTTCTGAAGTACTTTGTTGACAGGACGCTGCAGTCTTCTTTCAGGGTGCAGGGCAGAGACATCAGACGCTCCGCAGGAGGTGGAGCCAGCATTGTGGTGGTGGAGCACAACCCTATTCAGAGTCAAGGACTACTCCCCCCACCCATCCTGGTGTAAGCATCTCATTCACTCTCCTGAGCACCCGACTATCCCCTGGGAATCTCCCAGCCCTGTCACTCACACAAACCAAGACAGCAGATACACATCCTGGCAGAGGCGGGCTGAACAGTTAGGCGAGCAAAGGCTAACTTTCTAAAAGTAGCATTTCACAGGATATTAAAATAAACCTTACTAAAGGAAGTATTTTATTATTCTGAGTTCAGGCATACTAAACTCGACCTGCTACCGTGTTCCCTGAGCCTACCGGGACTATAGCGTGTAATAGCTCCGACAGCTCATCTGGCCTAAGAGAACCAGTAGCCCTTCAATAGTGAAGAACGAGAGAGGCGGTAATTCACTACTAGGACAAGCCACACTCTAGGCCTGTCCTACCTTTCGCTACAATGCACCCTGCCCGTAGGCCTACCATAGAGGTGACTGATATGAAGGTGAGGGAAGGTTCCTGGGACTGACAAGTGTGGGCAATTGCAGAGTCAGCGTGACAGTGCAGGACTGTACGCGGGGTCAGCAATGGCAGACCCGGGACATATCTTACGAGGCCGCTTCTGTGGGTGGCGCAACCAGCGCTGCAGGCCCACTAGCGGCATTTGTATCTACAAGCCCCGGCACGCCTCGTGCACTTTACTGGGGACTGATAGTAAACCAAATACTCCAATCGTGGACATCAATTGTACATACACTTTACATTGGGAGCACTTGCACTGCGGCACGGATTGGCCATGGCGCAGTGCCCTGAGCATCGAACACCAGCAAAACATCTGAGGCACATCAGCAAAAAGTGGAAGGGAGACTCATGCCAAGGTGCCAGGTCTAACAGACAGCCAACTCCCCCGGTTCTTCAGTTGGAGGCCGGATCCGTTGGCGGTGGCGTCGGATGCCTTTTCTCAGGAGTGGAGTCAGGAGAGAGGTTATGCGTTCCTGCCCTTTTCCATGATAACTTGAGTGGCGGCGCAGGTTCGCAGACAGAAGGCCTCAATTGTGTTGATAACACCGCTTTGGAGGTCGCAAGTGTGGTTTCCGGTTCTACTGGAACTTTCCTGGGATTCTCCAATCCGACTCCTCCAAATTCCTCGTCTCCTGTTGAGTCGGAGGGGACTCCTCACCGGTTGGTGAAGGAGGGCTCGCTCCACCTGATGGCATGGCGGATTACAGGCAACGTTGGAGACTGCCTGGACTTTCGAGCCACGCTGAACTCTTATTGTCCAGAGCGTGGGCTGACAGCACCTTCAAACGGTACAGATCAGCCTGGACTCGTTGGGTATGTTGGAGTATGCCACGGGAAGTGGATCCCGTGGTCGCTGATTTAACTAACATCTTAAACTACCTGGCGGAGCTGGCTCAGAGAGGGTTTGACTATAGGTCGGTGAATACCGTTCGTTCTGCTATCTCGGCTGGGCATGCCCCGGTAGACGGTGCTGCAGTGGGTGAACACCCTTTTGTGTGTAAACTCCTTCGGGGCATAAGACTTTCTCTTCCCCCAGAACCCCGGTACTCAATCCTGTGGGATGTCAATCAGTTCTTAAACCTCCTGTTGTTGTGGCAGCCGAACCGTTTCCTTTCTAGGAAAGAGTTGTCAGCCAAGTTGGCGGTGCTGCTTTGTTTGGTTTCGTGCAGAAGAGTTTCGGATGTCCGGGCTTTGGACATTTCCGCAAGAGTTTTTTCCCCAGATGGGGTTACCTTCACAGTGAGTAGACGCACAAAGTCTAATATGCGCACGATCTCTTATCCGGCTTTTGCGGAAACACCAAAACTTTGTGTGGTACAGTGCTTGAATGCCTACGAGGAGGCCACGGAGGAAGTTCATCCCCCAGGCGAACGACAACTCTTGATTGCCCTTAAGAAGCCTTTCAAGGCGGTCTCTGCACTCACCATCGCCAGATGGGTGCGGTGGGTAATGCAGGAGGCGGGCATTAACTGACCTGTTTTTGGTGCGCATTCTACTAGAGGTGCGATGGCTTTGAAAGCTTTTAGCCTCGGGGTGCGCCTGGAAGACCTTATGAGGGCAGCGGATTGGTCGTCTGACTCCACCTTTAAGAGGTTTTATTTTAAGCCGCCGACTAATGTGGCTCAGGTGGTGGTCGACAAGCTTTGAAGGAGCATAATCCTCGCCTCTCGTCCTGACATAGAATAGAAATTTGCCTAGCCAACGAGTAGGTAAATTTCAATTCTATTAAGGACGCGGAGGCGAGGATTATCCCTCCCAGCAAGCGCGTGGGTTGATGTCCCGCCCCGTATGAATGTAAGTAATCCGTTTTGCTGGCTTATACCATTTGTAAAGATTTTGTACATATTTCTAATGTACTATAGTTATTTATATGGGATGGAATGTTTCATGGTCTTCAACTGTTTTTGATGCATGTACTCCTGTTGAGGGGTAGTATGTGATCATTGTGGTTTTCTTTCAGGAAATGAGAATACGAAGCAATCTGGATGAGAAAGGGAGTGATCCTCCAGCGAAGAAAGAGGAAGTTGAGGAAGGACCAGCAGGATTTATTGGCTGGATGTCGTGAACACAGAGAAAAGACTATTCAGAGACTGTTAGTTTGTTTTTATTTCCTGGTTATGGGAAAGGTAGCTTTGCTAAGTTTAATGAAAGCTGCTGTGAAAGTTTGATGATTAAAAGCGAAGAAAGATTGAGCATAATCCTCGCCTCTGCGTCCTTAATAGAATTGAAACTTACCTACTCGTTGGCTAGGCAAATTTCGATTCTTCTTGACCTCTCTGCAGCCTTTGACACTGTTAATCACAACATCCTCCACTCTGCAACAGAAAATGGGCGTGGAAGGCACAGTGCTTAAATGGTTTGCCTCATTCCTCTCGGACAGATCCCAAATGATCAAGATTGCGAACAGTCTCTTGTCTCCACTGGTGGTTGATCAAGGCATCCCTCAAGGTTCTATCCTTGCACCCACTCTGTTCAATCTCTATCTGGAACCATTAGGGAACCTCCTAAGCAAATCTGGAATCCATCTCTATGCAGATCACACCCAAATCTACCTCAGGGTGCCTTCCTCACAAGATCGCTCTCTATTCAACTCTACTCTTAACTCTATTCACGACTGGATGTCAGTTCACCAACTCATTCTCAATCCCTCCAAAACTGAATTCCTCCTCCTATCTACCTCCCTCTCCCGCCTCCTGTTCAATCCTGGATGGATCAGCTGAATTTACTCAACAGTAAACCCATATTTGTCGACTGCGCTAAATCCCTAGGTGTCATACTGGACAATAGACTCAACCTAATCTCACACATTAACTCCATTGCCAAGAACGCACATTATCAGCTGCGCCTTCTGTGGGGGTTTCGTCGATTCTTCCCGGAGTAAGACCTAAAAACCTTGGTCCAATCGCTAGTTCTCTCCTGACTGGATTATTGTAATTCTCTTCTGACTGGCCTACCAAAATCTCACCTCTTCCCCCTCAAATCTGTCCTCCATTCAGCAGCCTGCTTCCTTTCAGGGTCCAAACGAAGTGACCACATCACTCCTATCCTGTCTTCTCTCCAATGACTTCCCATCGAGGCAACAGCTATTTACAAAACGGCCTGCATCACCCACAAATCCCACAAATCCTTGCACACTTCCAGCCCTTGCTATCTGGTGAACAAACTGAAACTGTCTGGAGACTTGAGACCTTCTCGGAATGCCGAAAAGTTTCTGCTTGAGCCCCCCTCCTTCAAAAGGGAAAAACGAAGTGACCACGTCACTCCTATCCTGTCTTCTCTCCAATGACTTCCCATCGAGGCAAGAGCTATTTACAAAACGGCCTGCATCACCCAGAAATCCTTGCACACTTCCACCCCTTGCTATCTGGTGAACAAACTGAAACTGTCTGGAGACTTGAGACCTTCTCGGAATGCAGAAAAGTTTCTGCTTGAGCCCCCCCTCCTTCAAAAGGGGGAAAATAAATAAATAAATAAAAAAATCGATGGCTCAATCGTTCTCAGGTAATGCGGTGAGAATCTGGAACTCGCTTCCTCCATGCCACCACCTCCGTCCAGATCTTCAAAGCTGACCTCAAATCCCTTCTATTTCAAGGACACTTTCAGGACTAATTCCTTCACTCTCAGACCCCGCCAGGAAGTTTGTTAGTCATTGTAAATTGCTGTGTTTGATTTTGTGTCAACTCATTTATGGTCTTCGTAACGCTCCTACTACAGGGGGATAGGGATATGGATATGGATATGGATATATATATATATATATATATATATATATATATATATATATATATATATGAGTCCCAGCCTGTCAATGAATGACAGGCAGCAGCAGGGTGCAGACCTCACAGCGTCACAGCAGACAGTTAAAGGTAAAGCTCTCCAATAATCCAAACTCGAGTGAGTAGCAGGTTCAAAACATTTAATAAGAGGTAACGCGTTTCACTCCACTGGGGAGCTTGATCACACAAAAGCACTCATAAAAGTGAGGATATATATACAGCATGTGGGAGGGGCTTGATTGGGGAAAGGAAACGCCCAAAAATAAAAAACAGAAAAATAAATAAAGCAACAGTGTCTACATTATCCTACATGTTTGAGTTCACATGAGAAACAGCATGTACCACATGAGATTTAGCATGTTAAAGGTAAAATAGTGCAATGTGATAAGGGATAGAGTCTAAGAAGTGAATGTCAAATAAAACAGAAACAGCGCTGCTCAATGAAAACTGATTGCGGTTGAATGACATGTAAAATAACATGGGGATCACGACATAGTGCCATAAAAAAGTTACATGGGAACAACAATAGTAAACCACAGGATCAGAGACGCGCTGAAGACAATAACGGCATAGTGCCCGAAAAAGTTATCTGCACATATTAGTCATTAGAACATAAAGGAAACTCATCACAAAGCAATGAATGGTCATACGAATAAGGGTAAACGTGGCGTGGAGTAACATACTGCATGAGACATGTGGGCCAAGATAAGGGCAAATAAGGAGAATACAAATTGCTAAAAAAATATAAGTGAAAAAAGTAAAAAAAGAAAAAACAAAGAGCCCAACCACAGATGTGAGAAATAGCAAGTGAGAGGAGAGGGAAGACAACAGAGCAGATAAACAACAAAATAATATATGGCGGCGTCATATGAAAGTGAAAAACATGGCGACAAATCCTAGTCAAGAAAAATTGTAACAAGAGTCTTGATTCAAAGGTTACGCCATGTTAGACATTTGGCAAATAGGCCAACAGACAAACAGTTACGCCTAAACTGAGCAAAAGAGGGAAAAGCTAGAGCATGGATAGAGCTACAGAGACCAGACCACCAAACTGTAGAGAAGAAGAAGCATTACAGGAAGCTTTTCAAATCTTCAGTCAAGTTGAGACCATTAGGGGCTTTGGTGTCGAGGGACAAAATGAGTTGGGTTTCACGCTGCCTGAGCATTTTTTCACGGTCGCCTCCCCGGCTAGGTGGAGGCACTGAACAGAGAACCATGTATTGGAGGTCCTTAAGTTTCTTGTTGTGGACCACCCCAAAGTGTCGGGCAACCGGATAGCTGCTGTCACTGTTGACAATGGCCCTGATGTGCTGCAATATTCTTTGGTGAACTGGCAGTTTGGTACTGCCAATGTATTCTAAGTTGCATGTGCACTTGAGTTTATAGACCACGAACTCTGATCTGCAGGTGAGGTATTCCTTAATGGGAATAGGAATGTTACTGAAAGCAGTAACGTAGTGAGTGGCATTGGTGGCAAAATTGCAAGCACGGCAGGAGGTGCATTTAAAGAAGCCCATTTTGGTGGTTTTGTTAGGTTTAGGAGGATTTTCAGGTGCAATTCTATCAAGCGCATCACGCATGGATGGTGCACGTCGGAAAGTAATGGTAGGAGTTTCACTCAGTAATGGGCCTAAGACTGGGTCAGTCAGAATGATAGGCCATTCAGTGCCTATGATGCGTCTGATTTTACGCTCTTGTGAGCTGAAGGTAGTTATGAGCCCGACAGTGCGTTGGGAATCATCCTGGTTATCATTAGTGCCAGTAGTGCGGAGCTCTTTGGGCTTAAGTAATAAGGCCCTATCTAGTGATGAAGCTTTGGCCAAAGCTTGATCCAGTATGGCTCTTGAGTAACCCCTTTGCAGAAAGCGTTGTTTAGATTCCTCGAGGCATAAGGCAGAAGAATCAGGGTCACTACAGATTCTGCGAATGCGAATGAATTCGCCAAATGGGATACTGCGAATGGTATGGGCAGGATGGGAGCTATGTGCGTGCAGGATAGAATTTCCCGCCGTACTTTTACGATGTAGTTTGGACATGAGGGTGTTGTCCCTGATGAACAGTTGTACATCCAAGAAATCAGCTTCGGTACTGCTAAGGTTAGCAGTGAACTTAAGGTTCAGGGTGTTGTTGTTACAATCTGATACAAATGAGAGGGCTTGGTCTTGGGTGCCCTTCCAGATGATGCAGATGTCGTCTATGTAACGCCAGTAATGCGCGATACAAGGCGACCAGTGCGCATGTGTGGCTCTGAGCTCGTGCTCCTCCCACCAACCAACATGAAGATATATATATATATATCCTACTGGCAGTCACCAGTAGGGAGTTATAGTTAGGATTATTTTGAATAGGGAAATCGCAACATTCTATTGTGAATAACTTTGGCGCCGGTTGAGGAATCTGCCTGAAAATTTCCTCAAATTTGCCTGGCGCCGCTCCGGTCCTTCCCTGAAAGTTTGGGGGGGATTCGTCAAGCGGGGGACGAGAAAAAAAGGGGGGGTCCCAAAACGTGTTTTCCCCATGTTCATTTCCATAGGGCGGTCGACCTCACTTTTAGCCCGAACGGCTGAATGGATTTTCACCAAACTTGGCAAAATTGTAGGGACTGGTAGCCCGATGTGCCTTTGCTATGTCTCAAGATATGTGCTCCAGTGGATTTTGAGTAATTTAGGTTAAAAAAAATATATATATGTCTATAAGAGCGCCCCGGTACGCGCACCGGAGCAAGAAACCAGCGCGCTACGCAAGTTCGCGCGCGGAAACCTGATTGGCTCTCGGGTGTCTGTCAATATTCCAAACAGTCCGGAACAGCCGCCATATTGTGTCTCGGTAGGATCGAGACACAAGAGGTGGAAAAAACAAAGGGGGAAATGACCAATAGGGGGCAGAGTAGACCCCCCCCCGACCCCTTAGGTTTGATGTGGGGGCCATAAAAGGGCCCCGTGGGGCAAAAATAATTTTTTTTTCTCGATGTGTGCGCGGGGGAGCGCCCGGTACGCGTACCGGGGAGCGTACCATGGGGGAAAAAGAATGACAGAGTTTTTAAAAAATGTAGCCTTTTTTTATAAATTGGAGGTAGTTCTGAAAAGAACTGTTTTTTTTCTTCTTTTTGTTGTTTTATATATTTTTTTAATGTTTTTTGAACATTTTATACTTTTATTGGCTTTTATGAACAATTTTATATTTTTTTGTTATTTTTATGGGGAGAAACAAAAAACAGGGAATTGTAAACGGCTCAACTGGAGCAAAAAAAAAAAAAAAAAAATCAGGAAAAAATAGTTTTTTGAGGCAATTGTGGTTGTCACCAGCACGGTTGATGAGCTTTATGCTTTGCTCACCATAGGTGATGGTCTTACCACAAAATATACAAGTGATCTTGTATTGCCCAAAATGGGGTTGTATGTTTGGGACCATCTCCCTTGTCACTGGTCCCGATGAAGTGGGTTGCTTTCTTTTGGAGGTGCTGGCTGAAGATTGGGGAGGGTTTGTGGCCAGTTCTCGGACCTCTGCCGCAGCATAGTTTTTGGGATGCCTGCGCTGCATGTAGCGAATCATGGTGTTATTGCCAAATGAGTATTTTTTGTTAGGGTTCCCCCTTGAAAGTTCCATGTTACAGATTAGGCAAGTCACCTTTGGCGCATTCACTTTTTTGAGGCCACTTGGGAAGGAAAAAAATCCCATACAATGTGTGGCTTTGGCCTATAGGGGGTATTCTCTTCTGACAGGAATGTCCTCCTACACTCCTCCTCCTCCTCCTCTTCTTCCTCTTCTTCATCTCCACCAGTGTGGTGTTGTGGTGGTCCTCTTGGTGGTGGTGGTGGCTGAGATGCTCCTGAAGCCATTTTTCAGTCCAAAAAAGTACAGAGAGGTCTTTCAACAGGTCTTCTTCACTCAAGGTACAAAGTGAGAATGAGGAAAAAAGGTGGGGGCTTTCATCATTAGGAGAAAAAAACTGTACACGCCCTGGGGCGCGCCGCAAGACTGCGCTTTCCGGTGCGCTCACCGGAACGCGCACCGGGAGCGCTCCAGGGCAAAAAACAAAAAACAAAAACAAAAAAAACATTAACAATATACATTAAAAAAATAGTATTACATAAATATAGATTATAGGATTCATTATAAAAAATATTACATTTCATAGCTATAGAAATTTGCTATTAAAAAACCTTTGAAATTCACTGAAAAAACCAAAGGTTTCACACCAGTTCTAGTTGGGAATTAGCATTTAAAAAACCCATTAAATTCACTGAAAAAACAATAGGTTTCACACCAGTTATAGTTAGCTGGAAATTTTACTGACATAAAACCATTGCAATTCCCACGTTATAGTTAGTTGGACTCACTATAACTTGCGCGCCTGCAATGCACTGCTGATGACGTCACATATTACATCACTCATGACATCACTGATAACACCATCCTTGTGACAGGCTGACAGACCTCCTTTCAGTGTAATGTAACCCTTGAAACACATATTCAAAAATAGAAACTAACATTTTCACAAAAATGAATACCCATATCAGTTACAACAACCAATTCAGTAATTCCACCATCTATATACACATCCACTCATTCAGCAACAGTTCTATATAGTCACTCATACATATACTCACTCATCATATGTAGTGATACACATATATATCCTGTTACAAACCGACAGTCTTCCTAAAGTTACTCACACACACTCACACATGCAAATAAACTATTTAACATCCATTTATTTGCATATAGAGCTATACACACACTAGCACATTACTTCTAAGGAAACTTACACATACTTACTCTCTTAAACAATCACTTATAGAAACACATACTTATTTAAACAGGAACTCTTACAATCTCTCACTCTCACATATACTCACTTATATACATCAATACTCACATATACTAGATTAAAACATATGTAGTTACTCATAAAGACACTAGTGAGGCAGGCATTCAATCACTAACACACATATATACACACTCGTCCACCCATACAGTCCTGCACATATGCTGTGTTCAAAACACATACAATCAGTGAATCAGTCACCAACCCATGCAGCCACTTATACACAAAGTGAAACACTGATACATATATTTAAATATTTAAAAATTACTCACTAATATATGTATTCACTAAGATACACTTAATAAGCCAGTTAACTAATCAATATTTAATTAAAAAAACATTCATTTACACACTTATTTAAACATTTATTCTTCCATCGACCTTTACAAATACATATATAAAACCTATTTATTTTTCAGAAAGACACACATTCACTGGATGGTGTTATCAGTGATGTCATGAGTGATGTCACTGACCATGTCATGAGTGATGTAATATGGGACGTCATCAGCAGTGCATTGCAGGCGCGGAAGTTATAGTGAGTCCAACTAACTATAACGTGGGAATTTCAATGGTTTTATGTCGGTAAAATTTCCAGCTAACTATAACTGGTGTGAAACCTATGTTTTTTTCAGTGAATGTGTGTATATATATATATATATATATATATATATATATATATATATATATATATATATATATATATATATATATATATATATATATATATATATATATATATATTCACTTAAAAAACCATAGGTTTCAGGCCTTATATAGTTAAGGAATTAGCATTTTAAAAACCTTGTAAATTCACTTAAAAAATCATAGGTTTCAGGCCTTATATAGTTAGGAATTAGCATTTTAAAAAACCATTGAAATTGCTCCTATATAGTTAGTTGTACTAACTATATTAGTTGTACTAACTATATTTTGCGCACCCGCAATCCACTGCTGATGTCACATATTACATCATTCATGACATGGTCAGTGACATCACTAATGACATCACCGATGACATCTCAAATGACATCACTGATGACATCATCCAGTGACTGTGTGTTTCTGTAAAGTTTAAATATGTTTTACATATTGAAGAATGAGTGGATGTATAATTGTCTGGATGAAGGATTTAGTAGGTGCATGACTGACTGTATGAGTGAGTGATTAAATGTGTCTTACTAAATGCATGGGTTAGTGACTAAACTGTCTGAATGTGTGCATCAGTATGTCTGTTGTTGTGTAAGCTGCTGCATGTGTTGATCAGTAGCTATACGAGTGGCTACATGGGTTATTGATTGGTTGCCTAAGTATTTGAATGGGAGACTGAGTGTGTGGGTGGCTGGCTGGCTGGCTGGGAGGTGTGTGACTCTGTGCATAGATGTGTGAGCAGTTGATTCACTAGGTTTATGAGTTCAAGAGTGCATGTGGAAACAGCTATATGGGCGATTGACTGTGTGCATGGGTGTGTTGGTGAGTGAATGGATATCTCAGTGCTACATGTGCAAGTACATATGTAAAACACAGTGCATGTGAGAGTTGGCATATATAAATGACTATACATGAGAGCCAGTGAATGTGCGAGTGGCTATATGGATCATTGTGTACTTGTATCAGTGATTGTTTAAGGGAGTAAGTATGTGTTAGTATATGTTTGAATAAGTAAGGTGTTGTGTGTATAACTGTATAGTTGAGGAAATGGAAGTGTGATTGATTCTTTGCATGACTAACTAGGTGTGTGAGTAACTCCATGGATGAGTGGCAGTGTGTGAGTGTCTGTATAGGTGTATGAGTGCATATGATAGTGTTGTATTGATGAGTGACTGTATGTATGAGTGATTCTATGGGTGAATGAGTGAATGTGTGTGTAGACCTAGGAATCAGTGAGTGCGTATGTAGTAACTGGTATTGGTGTGTCAATGGTTTCAAGAATGGTAGTCTGTATTTAACACTGGGTGCATCAAAGGTTATATTAGAGTGTGAGGAGGTGCATCGTATTATCACATGAATGATATAATCAGTGATGTCAAATGATGTCATCAGGGATGTCATCAGTGATGTCATTTGAGATGTCATCAGTGATGTCATCAATGATGTCACTGACTGTCATGAATGATGTAATATGTGACATCATCAGCAGTGGATTGCGGGTGCACGAAATATAGTTAGTACAACTAACTATATAGGAGCAATTTCAATGGTTTTTTTAAATGCTAATTCCTAACTATATAAGGCCTGAAACCTATGGTTTTTTAAGTGAATTTACAAGATTTTTAAAATGCTAATTCCTAACTATATAAGGCCTGAAACCTATGGTTTTTTAAGTGAATTTGCAAGGTTTTTTAAATGCTAATTCCTAACTATATAAGTCCTGAAACCTATGGTTTTTTAAGTGAATTTGCAAGTTTTTTAAATGCTAATTCCTAACTATATAAGGCTTGAAACCTATGGATTTTTCAGTGAATTTGCAAGGTTTTTTAAATGCTAATTCCCATCTATATCAGGCGTGAAACCTATATTTTTTTTCAATAAATTTCAAAGGTTTTGTAAATGCTAATTCTATTAGCGTATAACGTTTATATATGTTATTATCCTTCTGGGACCACCTGAGCAGCCATCTTGTTTCTCAGGAGAAGTGAGGCACAAGAGAGCACAAAACAAGAGTGGAAAACGCGAAAAGGGGGCAGGGTTGAGACGCCCTGACCCCCTAGCCGTTCTCAGGGGGTCCCAGAAGGACCACCAAGTGCAAAACATTTTTTTGAATTTTTTTTAAATCGCTGGGTATGTGCACGGTACACGTAACCTACGCGTACGGTGCGCGTACCCGCAATTTTTTTTTTTTTTTTTTTGCCCTTCGGGGTCCTTTTGGGACCCCCTGAGAAGGGCTAGAGGGTTTGGGGGTCTCTACCCTGCCCCCTTTTTGTGTTTTCCACTCTTGTTTTGGGCTCTCTTGTGCCTCAGTTCTCTTGAAAAACAAGATGGTGGCCAACACTTCCTGGTTTAGACAGTTTGGAATGTTGACAGTCGACTGCCAGCCAATCAGAAACTCGCTCGCGCATGTAAGGGTATGCGCGCGTACGGTACGCGTACGGTGCGCGTACGGTGAGCGCATATATATATATATAATTTGATCAAATTCAATTTTCTCAACAACTACTGGAGGGATTTTCACCAAATATAGAAAAGGCACTACTGCATACCTGTCCCTACCATTTTCCAAGTTTGTTGTAATTCCGTTCAGCCGTTCGGGCAGTAGCCGTGTCTAAAGGTCCCATAGAAAATGCCATTTGAAAAATTTCAAATTCAATTTTCTTAAGAACTACTGGAGGGATTTTGACCAAACATAGCAAAGGCACATCTGCATACCAGGCCCTACCATTTTGCCAAGTTTGGTGTAATTCCATTCAGCCGTTCGGGCTGTAGCCGTGTCTAAAGGTCCCTATGGAAATTAACATGGGGAAAACACGTTTTGGGACCCCCCTTTCGGCCCCGCTTGACGAATCCCCCCATAACTTTCAGGGAAGGAGCGGAGCTGGCCTACATTCTGGAAAATTATATGCAGATTCCTCAATCGGCGCCAAAGTTATTCCCAATAGAATGTTGAGCGCTAATAGATATATAATTTGCTCAAATTCATTTTCTCAACAACTACTGGAGGGATTTTCACCAAATATAGAAAAGGCACTACTGCATACCTGTCCCTACCATTTTGCCAAGTTTGGTGTAATTCCGTTCAGCCGTTCGGGCTGTAGCTGTGTCTAAAGGTCCCATAAAAAATGCCATTTGAACATTTTCAAATTCAATTTTCTCAAGAACTACTGGAGGGATTTACACCAAACATACAAAAGGCACTGCTGCATACCAGTCCCTACCATTTTGCCAAATCTGGGATAATTCCGTTCAGCCGTTCGAGCTGTAGCCTTGTCAGAATGTCCCTATGGAAATTAACATGGGGAAAACACGTTTTGGGACCCCCCTTTTTTCTCGTCCCCCGCTTGACGAATCCCCCCGAAACTTTCAGGGAAGGAGCGGAGCGCAGCGAGGCAAATTTAAGGAAAATTACAGGCAGATCCCTCAATCGGCGTCAAAGTTATTCCCAATAGAATGTTCGGAATTTCCTATGGTAACTAGGTCCTAACTATATATACCTACTGGCGACTGCCAGTAGGTAATATATATATGCATATTTTTGGCTATTGCTCCGGGGTCCCCGCACGTGGGCGGGACTATTCAGTGCTTATGACTATTGATGAGTATCCCCTGGAAGAGAAGGAGAAATTACTTACTTGTAATCCTAGTTCTCTTCCAGGGGTATAGTCATTCATCAAAGTCATAAGCAGTGAATTATCCCCACCCATGTGCGAGATCCCCGAGTGTGTGTGTGTGTATATATATATATATATATATATATATATATATATATATATATATACACACACACACACACACACACACACACACACACACACACACACACACAGGTGTATGCCCAGATCATAAAGTATATAATGCTTCCAAACCCATACACCTACATATGTATGCATACATACATATAAACATGCAGTCCCAACAACAATCCAAAAGCAGGGCAAACAGCCAAAATTACATCAGTTTTACTTGTATGAAAATAAGCCTCTCAAAACTCCTTGTAATAGAGACCATACAAGAATACTTTATTTTACAGAAAAAGGAAGAACATGTAATTGCAGGCAGTTTGGCCCATAGGCTGCATAAGAATAACTGTCCTGGTACAGAAATTAGATCAGGCACCTCACCTTTAAGGTTTCCAAGATTCTAAACACTTTGCCTTTAAGAACTCCTGGGAAAACTCTGCTCCCAGCATGCCCCACAGGTTACAGTTAGGTCAGTTCTTTTTGTAACAGCATACTAAACTATTTAAACCTGGTACTAACATTGCTCTCCGGGGAGGAGGGTGGGGGGCTTATGACTTTGATGAGTATACCCCTGGAAGAGAACTAGGATTACAGGTACGTAACTTATCCTTCTCTTCTAGGGGATACTCATCAATAGTCATAAGCAGTGAATAGAATAGCATGCCCATACCCCACACTTCGCGGACGAGAAATCCAGCATTAGGAATACAAAAAAAAAACAATGATACAGTTTAAACAGACAATAAATCAAACAGATTTCCCAGAGATGCACTACCAACTAGAGCATCTGCCTGAGCATCTGAATCTAAGCAGTAATGGATAGAAAAGGTATGAACAGACCGCCATAATGCCGCTTTGCAGATTTCTGCTATGGGAATGTTCCTGAGGAGGGCCGTAGTAGAGGCCTTTCCTTTGGTTGAATGTGCTTCAGGTCTTCCCTGAAGAGATGTATTAGCCAACTGATAGGCCAAAGAAATGCAGGAAACTATCCACCTTGAAATGGACCTTTTAGAAGCTGCTAAACCTGTACTAACAAGACCGTAGTTGACAAACAATTGGTCCGTCTTTCTTATACTTTTGGTCTTGTCCAGATAAAACTTCAACACTCTCTTAAGGTCTAACAAGTGTAGGGCCCTTTCAGGAGGAGTAGAAGGATTAGAGAAAAAGGTAGGAAAGGTGATCCCCTGATTAATATGGAAATCTGAGACCACTTTCGACAGAAAACTAGAAAGAGTTCCGAGAACTACCCTATTTGAATGAATAACAGGGTAGGGTTCCTTACAACACAATGCTTGTAACTCGTGGACTCTACGAGCTGACGTAATAGCCACCAAAAAAGCTACTTTCCAGGACAAGTGTTGCAGGGAGGACTTGTGTATTGGTTCAAAAGGTGCGCCCATCAGTTTGGTAAGGACCACGTTGAGCACCCACGAAGGAGAAGGGGCTCGTACTGGTGGATACACCTTTTTTAAGTCTTCAAGAAAATCTTTCACCACTGGCATCTGGAAAAAAGTAAACCCTGCGTGAGTGACTTCCTATATGCCGTAATTGCTGCCAAGTGTACCTTAACAGATGTGAACTGCAGGCCCGACTTAGCCAGGTGTAGGAGATACGGCAAAATGACCTGTTCTTGTCCTCTAACCGGGTCATGACCATTATTCAAGCACCATTTGTAAAAATGCTATCACTTAAAAGCATAGGCAGCCCTGGTAGAAGGTCTTTTAGCTTCCTTAAGGATGTTCATACAGTACGCTGGCAAGTCTAAGTGTCCATACTGCAAAAATTCAGGAGCCATGATGTCAGCCTGAGTGAAGAAAGGTTGGGGTGAAACACTCTCCCCTGACTCTTGGACAGCAAGTCCGGACGGCAAGGCAATCTCCGGTGTGGAACCCCGGAAAGTTGGAGAAGGTCCGGGTACCACCTCTGGCGTGGCCACTCCGGAGCGATCAGAATCATCCTGGAGTTGGTCTTGTAGAACTTAGTGATCACTGCTGGAATGAGAGGCAGTGGAGGAAAAGCATAGAGTAAGCTCTGAGAGCATTTTATCAACAGAGCATTCCCGCTTGAACCTGGTTGGTGAAACATGGATGGATAGACGGGGTATTTGGCGTTTGTTGCGTCTGCGAACAAGTCTATGTCCGGTACTCCCCATATTCTAAAGATCTCCTGAGCCACTTCGGAGTTTCGCACCCAGTTGTGCGCTTCTACGAACTCTCTGCTTACGAAGTCCGCCTGGACGTTAAGAACGCCCGGCACATGGACCGCAGTGATGGTGAGGAGTTGTGCCAGTAGCCATGGTTTGTGCCTTCTGGGACAGAATTCTGGACCTGGTGCCTCCCTGCTTGCGCCGATAAAACATTGTCGTGGTGTTGTCTGTCTGAATCAAGAGGGAGCTCGACTGAAGGGACAGAAAGAAGGACTTGAGGGCTAACTGAACGACCCTCAACTCCAGCAAGTTGATATATCCCCTCTCTGTGTCCGACCATAGCCCTTGAAGGTGATCCATATGAGCACCCCAACCTTGTAGGGAGGAGTCTGTAACTATGGTCAGAGTCGGAGTCTTTTGATGGAAGGGAACACTTGATTAGATGTGACCGCTTTGTCCACCACATGATGATTCCCTGGAAGACTGGGGGAGAGTAATCCGATCCTCCCAACTGCATGAGGCTTGCACCCTCTCATCTACCAGAGCCTGCTACAGGGGACGCATGTGCAATCTGGCATTGGGGACGATGAAGATGCAGGAAGCCATGGACCCCAGGAGCGAGGACAATTGTCTGACCTTCGGGTGGTGTGACTGCAGGAGATCTCGGCATTTCATCTTGATCGATGAAAATCTCTCCGCCAAAGGACACACGTTAGCCTCCATGGTGTCTAGCGACGACCCTAGGTACTGAATTTTCTGGGTTGGATTGAGAATCGTTTTTTTAAAATTTACTCGTAGACCCACCACATGATGAGTCCCTGGCAGACTGGGGAGAGTAATCCAATCCTCCCAACTGCCTGACTCTTGCACCCTCTGATCTTCCAGAGCCTGCTGCAGGGGACGCATTTGCAATCTGGCATTGGGGACGATGAAGATGCAGGAAGCCATGGACCCCAGGAGAGAGGACACTTGTCTGACCGTCGGGTGGTATTATTGCAGGAGATCTAGGCATTTCATCCTGATCGATTAAAATCTCTCTGCCTAAGGACACATGTTTGCCTCCACGGTGTCTAGCGACTACCCTAGGTAGTGAATTTTCTGGGTCTGATTGAGAATCGATTGTTTGAAATTTACTCGTAGTCCCAACTTGTTCAGTAATTGGAGACTGTAGGAGAGATGCGACTGAGGTAGAGATGGAGTGGAACTCTTCAAGAGCCACTTGTCTAGGTACGGATAAATGAATATTTTTCGCCTGCGGAGAAAAGCCGCCATCACTGCAATGCACTTTGAAAATGTCCGTGGAACTGACTTGAGACCGAATCGTAGGATTCGGAACTGAAAATGGCGTAGAGCAATTTGAAAACAGAGAAATGTTCGATGTTTCCTGGACATAGAAATGTGGCAATAGGCGCCCTGCAGATCTATGGAGCAGATCCAGTCTCCTTGATGTAAATGCGGGAAGATTTGGTGTAGGGCAAGCATCCGAAACTTTGCTTTGCGGATGTATTTGTTCAAGATGCGTAGGTCCAGAATTGGTCTGTACTCCACTGATGGACCTCTTTTTTCGACCAGGAAATATCTAGTGTATATCCCCTGGCGCCTCTGACGAACAGGAACATATTCCATGGCTTTTTTCTGCAGAAGACTGTTTACCTCCTCGTGTAAGATGTGATGACACAAGCGGAGTCCTCCGCTCTGAGGAATCGATGGTGGTGGGGTCCTGAAACATAGCAAATATCCATTCTCGACAATATTCAACACCCATTTGTCGTTGGTGATATGTTTCCACTCCTCCAGATGATATGCGATACTTCCTCCTACCAGAGTGGCAAAAGCATTCAGAGGAAGTACTCTCTTATTGTTTTGATGGCTGATTTGAGGTAGAGGTCTGCTCCTGATTGTTCCCTCTTCCTCTCCCAGGTCTCCGTTTATGGAAGTGAGACCTCTAATGCTGCTGGTGACCCGGAGACGACCACTGAGGGGTTTGAACCCTCTGTTGGAAAGGGCGTTTATCGTAGGAGCGAAAGCGCCTGCGAAAATCCTTACGCTTCTCCAGCCCCACAGCGTTCAACGTGTCCAATTCTGCTTTCATCTTCGCCATTTCGTCGTCCGCATGCGGCCTGAAGAGAGAAGACCCATTGAAAGGAAGATTGGTTATGAACTTCGGGTTTAAGGCCAGTCAAACATAACCAAGCGGAACCCCACAAACAGATATCATGAGCGTACACTTGGGCAGCTAGATCAGCTGAATCAGCGGAAGCACTAATCACCTGATTCGCCAGTAGACCTCACTCTTGCAATATTTCTCGAAAGTCCTGCTGATCCTCTTTTGGGAGCTTATCCGCAAAGAAGCCCAGAGAATCCCACTGGGATCTATCATATCTCCCCAGCAGAGCGGAGGCTCTGGCAACCTTCATGAAAGATGCTGAAGTGTTGCACATCCTTCTACCTAAAGAGTCCATCAATTTCCTATTCTTATCCAGAGGTGCTGAGGAGGAAGATATAGATGAGTGCATCTTCCTAGCCGCTGCCACAATGATGGAATCCGGAGGAGGATCAGATCGAAGAAATAACGGATCTTGGTCGCGGGCCTTGTATTTCTTCGCTATCCGAGAGGGCACAGAACCCACTGTTACTGGTGTCAAAAAGGTCTGTGTAGCAAGTTCGATAAGGCCAGGGACAAGAGGAAGCAAAAGCCGGACTGAAGAGCGGTGATGGAGAGAAAAAAAAATTACTGAGGGGGAAACAGTCGGGACCGACATAGTGATGTTCAATTTATTCGCTCCTCTACAGAGAACCTCATTGAACATGCTGAGATCATCAATTGGTGACACTCTGGATGGAGGTGCAGTCGTAAACATTGGAGAATGATCTCTGAGTGAAGACCTGGTGGAAGAAGACCAGGTGGGAGACCTCGGTTGCCTTCTCTTCGGAGAAGAATGAGATGAGTGAGATCTGTCCCTTGATCGAACATGGCGGACATGTGGAGAGCACAATCTGCACGGACTCCTCCTTCTGGAAGAAACCACAGTCGGTGATCTTGATCTTCATGGTGTTCTTCTTGGAGCCCTTGTTATGGGATGGAGAATCCCTTGACAGACAAGAAGGAGAATACGTACGGGAAAAACCCAACCCCAGGCTACAAAGGGCATTAGAATTCCAACGCTGTGCCTCCTCACCAACCACCGAAGAGCCCTCCGGGGAGACCTGGACAATATGTAGTCCTGGAGACGATCCAGACCTTGAGGTCGATCGAGAAGCAGCTCTAACCTTCTCCGAGGCAACAGCAGGCTCTTTATCTCTCGACATCGAGGGCCTCGACGTCGATCTGTGCTTCTCCCTCGACGTCGACCTGTGCTTCTCTCTCGACGTCGGGCGATGCATGGAAGGAGTTAGGGACCTTGCTGTCCTCAACGGCGACCTCACCTTCCTCAAAGAGGACCTCGACGTCGACCGTCTATGGTGTTGTGGTGACTTTGAAGGAAAGCCCTCTAGCCTCCTCGACATCGACTGGTCTCGAGACCCCTTTGCCGTCAGCAAACTTCTCGACGTCGACCTACAGTTAGGCGGAGTGTGCCTCAACGTCGATGGGTGTTTAGACGTCGATCGACCCACATCTTGAACATACCTCGAGCCTGAGGCAGAACGCTTCGCTGTCGAGGCCTTTCTCGACAATGGAGACTCACGCCATCTCAACGTCGGAGACTGTGTAGGCCACTTCTTCGACGGTGATAACTACGTCAACGGTGAACACTCCGGAATCTGCCGTTTCCTCGATGTTGTAGAAGCAGAATGATGCTGGCGTCGATGTTCCTGACGAGAGGAGGGCTCTTTGCAAGCAAGGTCACTTTCCAGCCGGGCTGTTCCTCTCTCAAGCACAGCTTGAAGGCGAATCCTCTCTCTCTCGCGATGTGTCCTCGCAGAAAACTTCTGACAATGATAACAAGAGTCGATCTTGTGACTGGAAGGAATGCAGGCGATACACACAGAGTGTGAATCTGAGATGGCCATCTTCTTTCCACAGGCTGGACATTTGCAGATAAGAGCCAGCATTCTGACAGGAAAAAATGAAGATGTTCTGTCAGAAAATGATGATAAACCGCTGCCAGCACAGGCAAAACTGCAAAAAAAACAAGAAAACCAATTCCTGACAGAAAAGTCAGAAAACTGTTGAGCTCAAGCTCAAGGATCCTCACAGAAAGAGCGGGGGGAAAAGAACTGACCTGTCACTGTGGGGCATGCAGAGAGCAGTGTTCCCTGGAGTTCTTAAAAGCAAAGTGTTGGAAGCCTTAAAGGCGAGGTACCAGTTCTCTTTTCTGTACCAGGACAGTTATTCTTATGCAGCCTATGGGCTAAACTGCCTGCAATTACATGCTCTTCCTTTTTCTGAAAAATAAAGGATTCGTGTATGAAACCATAACAGTGTATAATCTCTATTACAAGGAGTTTTGAGAGGCTTATTTTCATACAAGTAAAACTGATGTAATTTTGGCTGTTTGCCCTGTTTTTGGGTTGTTGTTGGGGCTGCATGTTTACATATATGTATGTATGCATACATACATATGTAGGTGTATGTGTTTGGCAGTATTATATACTTTATGGTCTGGGCATACACCTGTATGGACAATGCTACTTACCAGTATGCATCTGTACTTGGCATGTAGAGCTGCAGAGTTACAAACTGTGCATAGATCGCCACCTAGTGTTGGGGCCGGATGTTTGCAGTTTGTTGTTGTCCTGAAAAGTTCTTTGGAAGTCACGAGATAGGTGACTCCCCCTTTGGACCACATAGCGCATGGGCATCTGCTCCATCCTCAGATTGTTTTTCGCCATTAGGCAAATTGTGGAGCTTTGCAAGAAAAGGAAGGATGTCCATGTAATCTGTACCTAATTAAGATAATACTGGAACAGACAAGGGTAGCCGGGGAGGCGGGTGGGCATGTGTAGACACCCACGGGTAGTTGCGCGCTTTAAAAGTCGCATAAATAAATAAAATAAAATAACTCTGCAGCTCTACATGCCAAGAACAGATGCATACTGGTAAGTAGCATTTTCCGTTCGAGGCATATGAGCTGCAGATTACACACTGTGCATAGATTGGATAGCAGTACCAACTCTTAGCGGCGACGACCCCTATCTCTTGCAGTAGTTTGAAATAATGTTTTGAGAACAGCCTGGCCCACATTAGCTTGTTGTTTGGTTTGCACATCTACACAATAGTGTTTTGTGAATGTGTGCGGTGTAGACCATGTAGCTGCTCTGCAGATGTCATCGAGGGGAATGTTCCCTAAAAATGCCATTAAAGCCCCTGTTTTCCTTGTAGAGTGGGCTTTAGGAGGAACAAATAACGTACGTTTAGCTTTGTGGTAACATATCTGTATGCATTTGACAATCCTTCTAGCTGTCCCAGATTTTGAAATGGGATTACCTTAGTGTGGAGGTGACAACAAAAGGGTTGTGTTCTCTCGATATAGTATAGCAATTCTCTTTTGACATCTAGGGTATGAAGAGCTCTTTCTGCTACTGTCTGTGGCTGCAAGAAGAAAACGGGCAGTTCCACAGATTGGTTGAGGTGGAAGGGAGAAATTACTTTGGGCAGGAATTTCGGATTAGTGCGTAGAACGACCTTATTATGATGCATTTGCAAGAAAGGTTCTTGAATGGTTAGTGCTTGTAGCTCGCGAACTCTTCGCAGAGAAGTAATCGCTACTAGGAACGCAACCTTCCATGTTAAAAATTGTAGTTCACATTTATGTAATGGTTCGAAGGGAGGTCCCATTAGCCGTGTGAGAACAATGTTCAAAATCCACACAGGTGAAGGTAGTACTGTGAGAGGTATTATTCTCTTAAGGACTTCCATAAAGGCTTTAATAGCAGGCACTCTGAACAGAGATAGATGCTGTCTGTTTTGCAGATATGCTGCTATTGCAGCCAGATGCAGTCTAATAGACGTGTAGGCTAAGTTACATCTTTGGAGATGCAGTAAGTATCCTATGATGTGTTGAATAGATACGCCTAGAGGATTAATATGGTTGTGACAATATATTACAAAACGTTTCCACTTAGCTGCATAACATGCTATAGTGGTTGGACATCTAGCTTATTTTATGACATTCATGCAGTCTGTAGGACGGTTAAGATATCCAAATTCTAGGATTTCAGGAGCCAGATCGCAAGGTGAGCTGAGCTGGGTCCGGGTGCCTGATCTCTCCACGGTTCTGTGTTAAAAGGTGTGCAGAGAGGTATCCTTTTTGGTGCGGTACTACAGACAGTTGAAGCAGTGTGGTGTACCACAGCTGTCTGGCCCACGTTGGAGCAACTAGGATGAAGGTCAGAGAATGCTGCTGTAGTTTGCGTACTACTAGTGGCATGAGTGGTAGAGGTGGAAAAGCGTACCCAAATTTGTTTGACCAGTTCATCCATATCGCATTGCCTTTGGACAGTGGGTGTGGATATCTGGTGGCGAAGCTTGGGCATTTGACATTTTCTTGGGTGGCAAAGAGGTCTATCTGAGGTTGTCCCCACATCTGAAAGAATGGTTGAAGAACTTGCATATGAAGTTCCCACTCGTGGGTCTGTTGTGTCTGACGACTTAACAGATCCGCTATGGTATTGTGTACTACTGGAACATGCTGGGCTAGAAGGAATATGTTTTGAGATATAGCCACTGCCATATGTCCTGTGCTAGTTGGGAGATTTGCAGGGAGTGTGTTCTGCCCTGTTTCTGTATGTAATACATGGCTGTCATGTTGTCCGTGCGGACTAACTTGCTTTTGGAAAGCTTTTAGTGCTAGGAATATAGCTAGTAACTCCAGATGATTGATGTGGAGTAGCTTTTGTTGCGGTGTCCACCTGCCTTGCATGGTGTGTTGCAGTTGGTGGGCCCCCCAGCCAGAGAGCAATGCGTCCGCTGTCAAGATTATCTGAGGAACTGGCTCTAGGAACGGTCGTCCCTTGGAAATGTTTTTGGTGTTCCACCACTGCAGAGAGCAATGAGTCCGACAGTCTACCAACACTAGGTCTGTTAATTGACCTTGAGCCTGGTTCGATTGACGTGATAGGCACTCTTTTAGAGGGCGCTTTTGAAGTCTTGCATGGGGCACTATGAAAATGCAAGAGGCCATCATACCTATGAGTTGCCTGAGCACTGGTGCTGGAAGGGAGTGTTGTGGCTGAAACTTTGTGAGAAGAGTTTGCATGCTGGCTATCCTTACTGGAGTGAGATAAGCTAGCGCTGTTGAGGTGTTTAAAGCAGCACCGAGGTACTGTTGTACTTTGGATGGTTGCAGATGAGACTTGGTGTGGTTTATTGAGAACCCCAAGTTGTGGAGCAGTTGGATCCTGGCATGAGTGTATTCCACATACTGGTTGTATGAGCTGGCTTTTATGAGCCAGTCGTCGAAGACCTGGATGTGCTGTCTTTGTAAATGTGCTGCCACTACTGCTAGGCACTTGGTGAATACTCTTGGTACTGTTGTGACTCCGAATGGGAGTACTTTGAATTGATAGTGCTGCCCGTCTATTACAAATCTGAGAATCATCCTGTGAGCCTTGTGAATGGGAATGTGGAAGTATGCGTCCTTGAGATCTAGAGTAGCAAGGAAGTTGTTTTGTAACAGGAGAGGAAGGACTTGTTGGAGTGTGACCATCTGAACATGGTGTGACTGTATGTATATGTTTAGCGGTCTGAGGTCCAGAATAGGCCTTAGAGGCCCGTCCTTCTTTGGGATGAGAGAATATAGGGGAGTAAACCCCTTTGTTTTGTTGGTGCAGAGGAACTGGTTCTATTGTACTTTTTTCAAGCAGAGATACTACTTCTTGCTTTAACAGTGATAGATGTTCTTGTGACATTGGACGCTGTTTGGGTGGTATGTTGGGGGGGGGGGGGGGGGGGAGGTAGATGTTAGTTCTAGACAGTAACCTGACTGAATAATTTGCCGCACCCACCTGTCTAATGAGATGTTGGTCCAGGCAGGAAGGAATTGCTGCAGTCTTCCCCCTACAGGAGTGGAATTTTGGAGGGGAAGGGGAGGAAAGTCATTGGGTAGGGGTGGAGGCAGAGCGAGAGTTGTTGATTTTGCCTCTACCTTTGTTGTTGTTACCCCTGTAACCCCCTATCTGGTAGCCCTTAGTGTATGTGGATTGGCTAGGGGTTTTGTAGGAAGTGGAGGGGCTTTCGGAGGAGTAGCCTCTTGTGTTGCCTCTATATGATGAGCGGCGAAAAGAACGTCTGGCAGCTTGCTGCTGCAAGGCTCCCATAGATTTTGCTGTGTCAGTGTCTTTTTTCATTTTCTCTAAAGACACATCGACATTAGGGCCAAATAAATGTGTCTCATCAAATGGCTGATTGAGGATGGAATTTTGTACCCCAGGTTTAAAACCTGAAATTTGTAGCCATGCATGTCTCCTCAAAAGGGTACTGGTATTGCCTGCCCTCGAGGCAGTATCTGCAGCATCTAGGACACAACAAATGGAAGTATTAGTAATATTTTTACCTTCTTGTAGGAGTTCATTGGCCCTATTTTTATATTTGTCTGGTAGATGCTGCATTATGGACTCCAGTTCATCATAATGTGCCATGTCAACAACGCTTGGGTATTGGCAATGCGCCAAATGTTAACTGCCTGTGACGCTGTTCGTTTACCGGAGGCATCAAGGAGCTTAGATTATTTATCTGGTGGTGAAGCCTCCCCTAATGTTTGTCAATTAGCACGTTTACGTGCATTAGACACTACTAAAGAATCTAGTGGTGCTGGACCTCAAATGTAAGCTGGGTCTGTAGGAGCAGCTTTATATTTTTTCTCAATGCGAGCGTTGAGGACCCGAGCCCTGACAAGATCTTTAAAAACCTCTGTTGCGTGCTTAATGACACCTTTAAGCATTGGCAAAATGGCAGTAGAGCTTTGTGTGTTATCAAAGTGTCTAATAGGAAATCTTCCTCCACAGTATCGGTGTGCAAGTCAACCCCATGGTACTGGGCAGCTCTCCGGACTAGTAGGTTAAAACCTATAGTGTCCTTTGGTGGGGAAGGTCTAGAAGGATATACATCATCTTGTGGGACGTAAGGCACATCAGGGGTGTTATAATCATCCCATGGATTAGGTGATTGAGGGGGAATATTGGTCCCTGCTGGGTCATGTGTACCCCCACCTTTGTCATCAGAGTCTGTATCCACATCATCATCTGGATTAGTGGATGGTGTAGGTGAATGATGTGGTGGAGGTGGTGTAGGAGAAGGAACAGTATGGGGAGGTGGTGGAGAAGGGACCCTTAATGGAGAGGTTGCAATGTCTCTTCTTTGGAGGAGGAGAAGAAGGTGCCGGCGCCTCTAGTGGTCTCTTCTTGGAGGTAAGAGGTAGCTGGCCAGTCTTAGGATCCTTTACAAGATTTTTTCGATTAGGGTCTGGTGTAAAAAGTTCTTCTGTACAGGGCAGATCCTTTGGAGTCGAAGTTTTCCGTTCCTGAGGTTTTTTCGGCATTGAGTCGGTAGCTGGTCTAGGGTCTTTTGGTTTAGAAGCGTGACCTTTCGAAATGTCTTTTACCGGAACATGTTTTTTCGGTTCCGGGTGTTTCTTCGGCTCCGAAGCGTGTGAATTGGGGCCTTTGGGCAGTTTTTTACTGGGCTCAGAGTGCGGTTTTGGCATCGATGAGTCGCTGCCAGTCTTTAGCGCCGTGTGCTTAGGTGTCGGAGCAGTGGTCGGCGTGGTTGAGGAATATGGCTTCTTCTTCGGTGTCGGTATGGGATCGGCACCGGGAATAGGCTGACTCGAGCCCGAGCCACCTGAAGGCTTAAGTAGGCTTCTTTGCCAAGCCCGACGGCGGGGCGTGGGAAGCAGTCTCTCGGTGTGCACCCGGGCTCGAAGGGGAGGGTGTGACCAAAGCCTTTTTTGGGGTGTCGAGGAAGGGTTGGGGGTAGACGGTCTTCCTTACGACCCGTTGAGCTGGAGTGATGTCCTCGACGTCTGAGTCTTCGGCATCAGAGGAGCTGGCACTTTCAAGATGTCGTCGGGGATCGAAGCTGACGAGCGAGCCATTATTCTTTGAGCTCGTAGGTCCCGAATAGTCTTCTTGGAGGGGAAAGAGGCACAAGTGGAAGAGTCTTTGGCCTCGTGCTCCAGTGAGAGGCAAAGGTTGCACACCTCACGTAGATCGGTGTGGGGACCCTTCAACCCACATTGAGGACACTTCTTAAATGGCGTCCTTTCCATGAGCCAGAGAGTAAGGCCTAGGTAGGCCCGAAGGCCTTCGTCAATGACCGGAATCGAAGACTTCGAAGTGGTGAAGAATCGCATCGAAAGCGCGATCGAAACAATACCATCGTACTGGTTAAGGATTGCGCGCCGAAGGAAATTCGGTTCCAAACCGGAGCGCAGGAAACACATCCGAGCCCGATGGAGGAAAAAAACAATCTGAGGATGGAGCCGATGCCCATGAGCAATGTGGTCCAAAGGAGGAGTCATCTATCTCGTGACTTCCAAAGAACTTTTCAGGACAACAACAAACTGCAAATATCCATGTGAATCTATGAAATACACTAATACTGGAGAATGACAGTTTACAGGTAATTAACTTTTGTTCATATGAAAGACACCAATACTGGAGAACCACAGTTTACAGGTAATTAACTTTTGTTCATAGTCATAAGCAGTGAATTATCCCCGCTCACGTGCGGGATCCCGGAGCATATAGCAATAAATGTGTGTATGTACATTCATACATACATATATGTACATACATACATATATGTACATGACTATGAACAAAAGTTAATTACCTGTAAACTGTGATTCTCCAGTATTGGTGTCTTTCATAGATTCACATGCTTGAATATTCCCCGTCGTAGAAGTGGGAGTCCCACGGTACATAATGTAGCAATAACACAACCGTAGTAGAAGTAAGACAAAAAACATAGAGCTTTATAGTCACTTCTATAACATATCAAAGTCCTTATGAATAATCCAAACTCCAGCCAATCAGGCTCTAGCACCCTCTAGAATGTTCTCCTCAGAGGCTCAGGCCCTCAGATTTTCGTAGCACAAGAGTGACAAAGTCAAGTAGAAGAGGAGAGCCTCTGAGGGGAGGAGGGTGGGTCGCATGTGAATCTATGAATGACGCCAATACTGGAGAACTACAGTTTACAGGTAAGTAACTTTTGTTCTTCTCTAGGATTGGGGTGTCTATCATAGATTCACATTCTTGAATAAGAGTAGTATGCAGTGGCACCAGAATAATACATAGTACATATGAATCAATATAGTAATATACAGTACGAAGAGATTGAAACATAACTAAAGAAAAATGGTCCCTTGTATACAGGAGGAGGGAAGCAACAGAGGCTCACCTTACTTAAAAAGATTACATAGAACTGCCCGCCTGTGTTGTCAGCAGCTTCCAGACAGGCGTGCCTTGTAAAGGTGTGCCTGCTGGACCATGTTGCAGCCCTGCAGATGTGTTGAAGAGGAACACCAGCAAATAGCGCAGTAGAAGAGGAAACCTGTCTGGTAGAATGCGCTCGAACAATTGCAGTACATGGTTTTCCAGCTTGCTGATGGCAAAAAAAAAATTGCAGTAGATATCCAGCGTGCAATAGTTTGTTTGGTGACTGGATGCCCCTTTCGCATCCGTCCGTAGGCTACAAAATGTTGATCAGTCTTACGGATATTAGCCGTTCTTTGAAGATAAAATTTGAGGCATCTTTCGATATCTGAAGAATGGAGAGTGCTCTCCGCTGATGTTTGAGGATTAGGAAAAACTTTTTAAGATGGTTGGTTCATTAAGGATGAAATCCAATGGCCCCTTGGTGCGTAACAAGACAGAGTCCTTGGAGAATTGAAGATAAGGCGGTTTAGTAGTAAACGCCTGAATGTCACTGACTCGACATGAGGAAGTGAGAGCAAATAGCAGCGAAGTCTTCCAAGTAATGAATTTGAGATAGACTTTATGGTTTGGCCTAAAATGGGGCTTCATGAGCTGTGTCAATACAATGTTTAAACGCCAAGGAGGAGGTGGTCGACGAATTGGTGGGACCATCCGAAAGAGACACCTGAAGAATTGCTGAATTACTCTAGAGGAGTAAAGAGAGTTGGAACCATCCTGACGAAACCTTGAGATTGCTGCCAGAAAAACTTTGCCAGATGTAAAAAGAAAGGCAAAAGTTGGTCCGGCGTGGAATAAACAGGATGTATTTGAGCATTGTCAGACCATAGACAGAATCTTTTCCATTTGAGCTTGTATGTCTTTACAGAGGAGGCTTGCTTAGCCTTAGCAAGAACTTCCCTACAGTCTGAAGGAATGTTTAAATTTGCTAATTCATAGTGCTCAGGTTCCAAGCTGCTAAGCGAAGAGATGCTGGGTCGGGATGACAAACCTGACCCTGATCCATGGTCAAAATATTCGGAAGCGGGCAAAGCATGATCGGGCCGCACTGCGACAGGAGCAGGAGTTCCGTAAACCAGATTTGTCAAGGTCACCTGGGAGCTATGAGAAGAATGTGACAGGGTTCTTTCCTCATTTTGCGAAGAACTTTGGGGACCAGAGGAATCGGTGGAAAAGCGTAGGCATATATTTTTGACCAGTTCATCAAAAAGGCATTCCCACACAACTCTGGTTGGGGAAGCCAACTTGGGTAAAATGGGCATTTGCGGTTCAGATGGGTTGCGAACACATCCAGATTTGGAGGCCCCATAACCGAAAAATGCGATTCAGTGAGGGTTGATGTAATTACAACTCGTGATTGGTCGAGGTCGACCTGCTTAGGGAATCCGCAAGAATGCTGGACGCTCCTGGAACGTGAACTGCCGTGAGGGTGATTTGATGTTGGATTGCCCAATCCCAGATTTGTTGAGCTTGAAGGGATAGCAAGATGGACCACGTTCCCCCTGGTTTGCTTATGTAGTGCATGCATGTTGTGTTGTCCTTCCGGATCAACACCAAAGCTCCCTGTATGATGGAGCGAAAAGCCTTCAGCGCCAGAAAAATGGCAAGTAACTCCAGAAGGTTGATGTGCCAGGTCCTCTGGTGGATGTCCCACCTTCCTTTTACTGTAAGATCCTGAAGGTGTGCACCCCTCCCTTCGAGAGATGCGTCCTTTGTTAGAGTGAAACTTGGAGCGTCCACCAGAAATGGACAACCTGAAGAGACGTTTTCCTCGAGAGTCCACCAAAACAAAGCTGTTTTCATCTGAGAGGTGACTTTGATCATATCCTTGCAGGATCCTGAGACGTGAACCCATTGCTTGTCCAGTTCCTCCTGGACTGGTCTCATTTTCAGGCGGCAGTGAGGGACTAGAGGAATGCAAGAGGACAACATACCTAGAAAAGACTTCAACTGCTGAACAAAAACAGACTTTAACCGGAGGGAGGCCGCTAGGTTGCAAAGTCGTCGACGCCTTTCTTGTGACACAAAGGCTTTTGCCAGCTTGGTGTCTAGGATGGCTTCCAAGAACAGTCTGTTTTGAGAGGGGAGAAAATGAGACTTGTCCATGTTGAACGTGAGGTCCAGAGACTGGAAGAGGGACCTGCAAAATAGAGTGTCTGGATGCCTGTTCGAATGACCGTGCCTTCAGAAGGCAGACGAGATAATGAAAAATGTGTACTCCTTGTAGACGAAGATAACCTGCCACCAGTGCGAGGACCTTGGTAAACACTTGGGGCCCGGAACGAAAGCCAAATGGAATGACTTTGAATTGGAAATCTCTCCCGGCCACTCTGAATCTGAGGAATTTTCTGTGTCTCGGCAGAATGGAAAGATGAAAATAGGCATCTTTAAGGTCCAATGTTGTCATATACTCCCCTTGGGATAGTAAAGGAAGCACCTCCTGAAGGGACAGCATGCACAATGTTTGCTTTTTGATGCATTTGTTTAGGGCGCGTAGGTCCAGAATAGGGAGCCATTCTACCGACTTTTTCGGTATAAGGAAGAACTTCAAATAGAATCCTCTGCCCTTTTGTAGTTTCGGGACCACTTCGAACGCGCCTTTTCTTAGTAAAATTGTGAGTTGGCCTAAAAGTTCTTTCAGATGGGCAGGAGGAGGACCTTTTGGCGGAGAGTTAGGTGGGATCTTCACAAACTCCAAAGCGTGCCCTCTGCGCACAATATCTAGAACCCATTGATCTGTAGTTATCAGTGACCATCTGGAGTAGAAGCGGTAGATTCGACCTCCAACCTTTGAAAAGGTGGGGGTGTCAGGGATGGCGGATGGAAAAAGTAATTGTTTCTTGGAGGAGTCCTTTCCTCTGTAAGAGGATTTACTTCTGTATTGTCTGTAAGAAGTGTTTGGCTGTTGTCTGTACGATTGTTGACTCTGGGAGGAGTAACGTTGTTGGCTTTGAAAAGAACTGTACTGTCGGTACTGATTGGAACCTCCCCGAAAGGAAGATGAGGAGCCACAAAAGGGCTGTTTTTTTATATTGAAGAGTGCAGAGAGCACGAGCAGTGTTGGTGTCCTTTTTGATCGTCTGAAGGGCATCATCGATGTGTTGGTCAAACAGTGATTCACCGTCATAAGGCAGGTCCTATATTTTCATCTGCACCTCTTTACGGAAAGAAGTGGCCTTTAAGCAGCCCTGCTGCCTGAGGACTGCCACACCCGCCAGTAGACACGTCAACAGCACAATCCGTAATCTCCGAAGAAATCCTTTCCCCGGCTTGAAGAATTTTTATCGCTTCTGCTTTATAAGGTTCTGGTATCAAATCTACAAGGGATGAAATGTCTGACCAAATTTGTCGATCGTAACGGCCGAGGATAGCTAAAGAATTGGCCGCTCGGACCGTAGTTGCCGCCACAGTGGAGAACTTCTTGCCAATAGCGTCAAGGCGTCTACTCTCCCAGCCGGGAGGAGCTGATAATAGAGAGGATTGATTTCTGGCCCAACTTTGTGCTGCCTGAGTAATAATGGAATCAGGCTTCGGATGTGCAATAAGACGAGCAGGCAAATTTGCTTGGGGTTTTGTATTTTTTATCTAGTTGTGGCAGGACAGCAGGCATGAAATTAGGGTTTGGCAAGAGCTTGAGACCGTCCTGCCAAATAAAATCGATGAGGGGAATAGCACGTACTTGTTTCTGTGGTTGCTCTTTAAAATCATACAAAAACAATCCTCCTCTCTGGTGACAACAGGAAGGTGAAATCTTTTTGCCGCCCTTCCCATGAGGAGATGAAATTCACCTATGTCCACCGGTGGAGAATCCAGAGGAGCTGGAGTAGTGGGAGATGGTGTTTGAATCTGATAATTGTCCCATTCCGAAAGGAGGGATCTATCATCCAGCTAACCCTCTTCTCCGTCATCATCGTTAGCCTCATCATTATCCTCCTCAATGACATAAGGAGCGTCCTGGTGTTGTACTCTGGACGCCGATGTAGAAAGCGTGGCAAGAGATTCTGCAGTAAGGGAGGTTGAAGAGGCGCTTGTGGTGCTGGTGAAGCCTGGACTGAGTTTGGAAAACAACGGTAATAGTCATCCAGCATGAATTGGAGGTTGGAAATAAGCGACAAAGGCATCTGCGCCTTAGGAAATTCCGGTGTAGGCTGCTCGGCACGAGGTAGAAAATCCTCGTCTTCCTGGTCATCATCAGAATCCTGGCATTTATTTAGAAGCTCAGAGGGACTGAGAGCAGCTCGAAACCTGTCATCCTCCTCCGATTCATCATCATCAGAGTCAGAAGAAATAATCATCATCTTCCAGCAGAAGTAGTTTGAATTGGCATCAAGGTATCCAAAGAGGAGTATCGCCGTTGAAGTAGAGAACTCGAAGACTTCAAATGAACTAGATCCATGGATGCAGTCGTTGATGCGGTCACCGATGATAGAAGTTGTTGCAGAAGTTGAAGTTATCGATGTAGAAGCAACTACAGCAGTCCTCGTAGACGGAGGAAGCGACGATGAGCTCGTCGACGAGATAGTCAGATTTTGAGGTAAAAACTGTGCAGCTAGAGTCTTGGACGCCTGAGAGTCAGACCTCGGGCGTAGAAGGTGAAGATAGACTCTGAGGTGCAGAAAGCACCCCTTTTGAAGTCGAAGGTCGGTCAGTGGGCTTATCAATATGATGTTTCTACGCCATTTTATTTTTAGGAGAAACCTTCTGAGACTCACTGGCTCTCTTCAAGGATGAAGTAGTCCTGACTGAGAACACACTCTCCACATCTGACAGGGGTTCTCTGAAGTCTTCAACTTCTGCAGTCACAGAAGGAGACGCCTTTCTCTGTCCTTTAGTGTCTTTTGGGAGAAAGTCCTGCAAATTTTACAATCCTTTACCTGGTGTTCAGGGTAGAGGCAATAAATGCACTTTTTATGAGGGTCCTCAGAATGAAGTCGCTGTTTACCACAAGTCCCACAAGGTCTGAAGAGGGACTTCTTGGCTGTAGGCATGATAAAAGTTGTTCTTTGAGAAGAAAAAGAGAAAACTGAGCAGAGCTCAGGGAGACTCCCTTCACATGAAGTGCGGTAGAAAATCTGAGGGCCGGAGCCTCTGAGGAGAACATTCTAGAGGGTGGTAGCGCCTGATTGGCTAGAGTTTGGACTATTCATAATGTCTTTGATATGTTATAGAAGTGACAAGTTTTTTCTCTCTATAAAGCTCTATGTTTTTTTCTTAATTGTACTATGATTGTGTTATTGCTACGTTGCTATGATATGTACCGTGGGACTCCCACTTCAACTACGGGGAATATTCATGCATGGATCAGTCACCCCTCTAGCTGGGTGCCCTATACCAGTGGTGAGGGTACACATGCATGAGCCCTGTACCCCTACAGTGTCTAAGTCAACTCTTAGACATTGTAAGTGCAGTGCAGCCATTAAGAGTATATGGTGCTGGGAATTTGTCAATACGAACTGCACAGCACTATAATGGCTACACTGAAAACTGATAAGTTTGCTATTAAACTTCTCAGCACATTAAACCCACACTGATGCCAGTGTGGGATTTAATGAAAAATGCACTCAGAGGGCATCTTAGAGATGCCCCCTGAAAAATGACCAGCCTCTGGTAGGATCCCTGACTGGTACACACCAGCCTGCCACGAGACATGTTTCTGGACCCCTAGGGTGGGAGCCTTCTCTCCCTGAACCCAGAAACAAAGCCGTTCCGGGGCGGGGGTGTTCACACCTCCTCCAGGCCAGGAAGAACTATCTGTGGCAGGGGAGCTTCATAGGCCTGGCAGCCTTTGTAATGTGACCCCCAGCCTCTCCTGCTATCAGGAGCAGGCCCCCTACCTGTCTCCCCTCCTTTTCAGCGGAAAGACAGGAGGGGAAAATTAGCCAGCACAGAAGGTGTGCCCACCTCCGCCAACCCCACCCCTCAGGTGGGGGGCGTCGAGGTGAAGCCCACTCTTCAGTGTCCGCCATCTTGCAGATGGCAGGCCTTCCCCAATCAGGATTTGGGATTGTGCTCACTCCCCAACATGGGGTGAGCACACCAAGGGTGTAGTCACCCTAAGGTCAGTAGCCCATTGGTTACTGACCTTAAGACCCCTAACCCCTGTGGAGAAGTGTGGCTCAATGGTTAGAGTGGCAGACCTTGATGCAGAGCTCTGGCCCGGGACCAGGGTTAGATTCCCACCTCAGCGGGTCTTGGGCTCAAAAATTCCTCGGACCTGATATTCTCGCCTCAGTTCCTAGTCCAATCATGGGTCCCATGCTGCAACTCTGGGCAATAGCTTGCTTAATCTCCACAACGGCCCCAACAGCGCTAGGATGCCTGGCTTCACCCTGGGGGTGCCCAGGAGTGGACACTTCACAGGGAAAGCCAGGAAGGGTTCCACAGCGGTATGAGTAATAGCGCCACGAAACCGCTTGGTAGCAATGCGCTCTACAAATACTTTACATTTACATTTAAAACACCCCCTAAATACAGTATTTAGGAGGCAGCCCTGAACCAAGAATTCAGACCAGAAAAAACTACAAGAAAAGAAGAGGGACCGAACAGCCATGCTAAAGCTAACAAGAGGAAGATTCCCACTGACTTGGACCCAGCCCTACCGGCCTGCCTCCACCTCGTACCTGCTCCTGCGAAATCCCGGTGTGTCCTGCAGCCAGCAACCTCGTAAAACCCCGGAGGACCTGCGCCTGCCTTCAACCACAAAGACTGTCTCCCATGAACACCGAATTTGTTCATCTCCAACCACTGGCTCCGGCCGGACACCGCAAATCCGCATCACTCTGCACCCACCGTCCACGGCCCAAGCTCGAGTGGGCAAACACAACAAGGAGGTCTGTCCGTCGATCCTGACCCGAGATAGGGCAGCCCTTGACCTGCCTCAAGCCTCCAGTCGACTCCTGCAGCCTAAATCCGGAAGGTCCCCCGCAACCGTGACCAGGAGCTGATATGGAGATCCGACCCTAAAAGGCACCCCTGCACCAGACGCCACAAGGCCTTGGGTGGCCAAAGCGACGGTGCCTAACCAACCCCCACATCCCAACTTACCTCTCGAAGTGGTGGTCGCACCCAAAAGACCTTCGTCCCCGAGCCTGCAGTGCCTTTGCAAACCGGAGGTTCCCCACTGCAAACAGGACGCCCAACGTTGAAACAGCACCATGCATACGGCCGCCCTAGTGCTGCTGAGGGTGCACCTTTGGTGCTACTTCGTTTCCCCATTTGCCCTGAGCTAAAGTCCAGGAGCTTTGCTCCCACAACCAAGTGACCTGCTCGTCAGCAGCCACCAACCAGAGGCCACCAACCAGAGGCACCCTATTCCCCATTGGATAACATTGGGCCTTAGCACTCTGCACCCGGCCGCCCTAGTGCCACTGAGGGTTTAACGAGAGTGCATCCCTGACCCTGGGAGACCTCTGAGTCTACCCCCAGAATCTCAACTCCTACTACTGAATACTTACCCTAAAACCGATAACACTATTTTCCTCCATAGAATAACACTGACTGTTTTTCTTGGAAAAGTTTTAAAGTATGGAGTTTGAAAACTTAAAGAAATTCTTTAAAATTGCACTATTTAATAAAAACGCTTGAACTTACCTTTGTACAGGAAATGTCCCAGTGTAGTATCCAGGTATACTACACGGTGTAAGAAAAGTACCTTACCTGTATTTTACTAAAAGTCCTATTCAAATTATATGTACTGTATTTACAAAGCATTGCATTTCTCAATAACAATACTGTAAGTCAAAACAAAGTGCATATACAATTACAATCCAAACTGTATTACAACTGTATATTTACTGCAAAGTATGATTCACTTACTTGTGCCAGTGGTTCAAGGAAATAAAATAACTAAAAGAATATTTTGTATACAAAAACAATTGGTCTGTCTTTGTGTGTGTGAAATTATTTGCTGATTGAGTGTGTGCAACAACTGCTTAACACTGTCCTCTCATACTGCCTTACTGCTCAACCACACTATCCCAAATAGAGAACAAGGTTCTATCTACTTTTACCTAAGCCTTCCTTTTGGGTTCCACTGGACTCTGCACACTATACCTCACTTTGGTATAGTATATACAGAGCCAGCTTCATACAGGTCTGGTTTCCGAAGAGGGGGCTCCTATCTCTGTCCATTTTCTTCTGCTTCTTTTCTTCCTCCTGGTGTAGATTCTCAAGTTTCCCTCTGAGAAAAATGCTCTTCCTTTCCTTAAGGGCTCTTTTTGGTTCTTTTGACAACATTTACACTCTTTAACGGAGTGTGAGGGACGAGGACAAACAAAACACACAGAATGAGAGTCTGAATACATCTAAATGTGTTTATATGTGATGTGGGACATGTAACAAGCATTTACAATGCAATGGTTTTGCCTTTGTTAAAGTTAGAGCTATTGGCATTGCTCTTGACACTCTGAAGCTCCACTCTGCATTCTGAAGCTCCACTCTGCACTCTGAAGCTCCACTCTGCACTCTGAAGCTCCACGCTCCACTCTGAAGCTCCACTCTGAAGCTCCACTCTGCACTCTGAAGCTCCACGCTCCACTCTGAAGCTCCACTCTGAAGCTCCACTCTGAAGCTCCACTCTGAAGCTCCACTCTGAAGCTCCACTCTGAAGCTCCACTCTGAAGCTCCACTCTGAAGCTCCACTCTGAATCTGAACTCTGAAGCTCCACTCTGAAGCTGCACTCTGAAGCTCCACTCTGAAGCTCCACTCTGAAGCTCCACTCTGAAGCTCCACTCTGAAGCTCCACTCTGAATCTGCACTCTGAAGCTCCACTCTGAAGCTCCACTCTGAATCTGCACTCTGAAGCTCCACTCTGCACTCTGAAGCTCCACTCTGAATCTGAACTCTGAAGCTCCACTCTGAATCTGAACTCTGAAGCTCCACTCTGAATCTGCACTCTGCACTCTGAATCTGCACTCTGAAGCTCCACTCTGCACTCTGAAGCTCCACTCTGAATCTCCACTCTGCACTCTGAAGCTCCACTCTGCACTCTGAAGCTCCACTCTGCACTCTGAAGCTCCACTCTGCACTCTGAAGCTCCACTCTGAAGCTCCACTCTGAAGCTCCACTCTGAAGCTCCACTCTGAAGCTCTACTCTGAAGCTCTACTCTGAAGCTCCACTCTGAAGCTCCACTCTGAAGCTCCACTCTGAAGCTCCACTCTGAAGCTCCACTCTGAAGCTCCACTCTGAAGCTCCACTCTGAAGCTCCACTCTGAAGCTCCACTCTGAAGCTCCACTCTGAAGCTCCACTCTGAAGCTCCACTCTGAAGCTCCACTCTGAAGCTCCACTCTGAAGCTCCACTCTGAAGCTCCACTCTGAAGCTCCACTCTGAAGCTCCACTCTGAATCTGAACTCTGAAGCTCCACTCTGAAGCTCCACTCTGAAGCTCCACTCTGAAGCTCCACTCTGAAGCTCCACTCTGAATCTGCACTCTGAAGCTCCACTCTGCACTCTGAAGCTCCACTCTGAAGCTCCACTCTGAATCTGCACTCTGAAGCTCCACTCTGCACTCTGAAGCTCCACTCTGAATCTGAACTCTGAAGCTCCACTCTGAATCTGCACTCTGCACTCTGAATCTGCACTGTGAATCTCCACTCTGCACTCTGAAGCTCCACTCTGCACTCTGAATCTGCACTCTGAATCTCCACTCTGCACTCTGAAGCTCCACTCTGCACTCTGAAGCTCCACTCTGAATCTGCACTCTGAATCTCCACTCTGCACTCTGAAGCTCCACTCTGCACTCTGAAGCTCCACTCTGAATCTCCACTCTGCACTCTGAAGCTCCACTCTGCACTCTGAAGCTCCACTCTGAATCTCCACTCTGCACTCTGAAGCTCCACTCTGCACTCTGAAGCTCCACTCTGAAGCTCCACTCTGAAGCTCCACTCTGAAGCTCCACTCTGAAGCTCCACTCTGAAGCTCCACTCTGAAGCTCCACTCTGAAGCTCCACTCTGAAGCTCCACTCTGAAGCTCCACTCTAAAGCTCCACTCTGCACTCTGAAGCTCCACTCTGAAGCTCCACTCTGCACTCTGAAGCTCCACTCTGAAGCTCCACTCTGAAGCTCCACTCTGCACTCTGAAGCTCCACTCTGAAGCTCCACTCTGCACTCTGAAGCTCCACTCTGCACTCTGAAGCTCCACTCTGAAGCTCCACTCTGCACTCTGAAGCTCCACTCTGCACTCTGAAGCTCCACTCTGAAGCTCCACTCTGAAGCTCCACCCTGAAGCTCCACTCTGCACTCTGAAGCTCCGCTCTGAAGCTCCACCCTGAAGCTCCACCCTGAAGCTCCACTCTGAAGCTCCACTCTGAAGCTCCACTCTGAAGCTCCACTCTGAAGCTCCACTCTGAAGCTCCACTCTGAAGCTCCACTCTGAAGCTCCACTCTGAAGCTCCACTCTGAAGCTCCACTCTGCACTCTGAAGCTCCACTCTGAAGCTCCACTCTGAAGCTCCACTCTGCACTCTGAAGCTCCACTCTGAAGCTCCACTCTGCACTCTGAAGCTCCACTCTGAAGCTCCACTCTGAAGCTCCACTCTGAAGCTCCACTCTGCACTCTGAAGCTCCACTCTGAAGCTCCACTCTGCACTCTGAAGCTCCACTCTGAAGCTCCACTCTGAAGCTCCACTCTGAAGCTCCACTCTGAAGCTCCACTCTGAAGCTCCACTCTGAAGCTCCACTCTGAAGCTCCACTCTGCACTCTGAAGCTCCACTCTGCACTCTGAAGCTCCACTCTGCACTCTGAAGCTCCACTCTGAAGCTCCACTCTGGCGCTCCACTCTGAAGCTCCACCATGAAGCTCCACTCTGAAGCTCCATTCTGAAGCTCCACTCTGAAGCTCCACTCTGAAGCTCCACTCTGAAGCTCCACTCTGAAGCTCCACTCTGAAGCTCCACTCTGAAGCTCCACTCTGAAGCTCCACTCTGAAGCTCCACTCTGAAGCTCCACTCTGCACTCTGAATCTGCACTCTGAATCTGCACTCTGAATCTGCACTCTGAATCTGCACTCTGAAGCTCCACTCTGAAGCTCCACTCTGAAGCTCCACTCTGAAGCTCCACTCTGAAGCTCCACTCTGAAGCTCCACTCTGAAGCTCCACTCTGAAGCTCCACTCTGAAGCTCCACTCTGAAGCTCCACTCTGAAGCTCCACTCTGAAGCTCCACTCTGAAGCTCCACTCTGAAGCTCCACTCTGAAGCTCCACTCTGAAGCTCCACTCTGCACTCTGAAGCTCCACTCTGAAGCTCCACTCTGAAGCTCCACTCTGCACTCTGAAGCTCCACTCTGAAGCTCCACTCTGCACTCTGAAGCTCCACTCTGCACTCTGAAGCTCCACTCTGAAGCTCCACTCTGCACTCTGAAGCTCCACTCTGCACTCTGAAGCTCCACTCTGAAGCTCCACTCTGAAGCTCCACTCTGAAGCTCCACCCTGAAGCTCCACTCTGCACTCTGAAGCTCCGCTCTGAAGCTCCACCCTGAAGCTCCACCCTGAAGCTCCACCCTGAAGCTCCACTCTGAAGCTCCACTCTGAAGCTCCACTCTGAAGCTCCACTCTGAAGCTCCACTCTGAAGCTCCACTCTGAAGCTCCACTCTGAAGCTCCACTCTGAAGCTCCACTCTGAAGCTCCACTCTGAAGCTCCACTCTGAAGCTCCACTCTGAAGCTGCACTCTGAAGCTCCACTCTGCACTCTGAAGCTCCACTCTGAAGCTCCACTCTGAAGCTCCACTCTGCACTCTGAAGCTCCACTCTGAAGCTCCACTCTGCACTCTGAAGCTCCACTCTGAAGCTCCACTCTGAAGCTCCACTCTGAAGCTCCACTCTGAAGCTCCACTCTGCACTCTGAAGCTCCACTCTGCACTCTGAAGCTCCACTCTGCACTCTGAAGCTCCACTCTGAAGCTCCACTCTGAAGCTCCACTCTGAAGCTCCACTCTGAAGCTCCACTCTGAAGCTCCACTCTGGCGCTCCACTCTGAAGCTCCACTCTGAAGCTCCACTCTGAAGCTCCACTCTGAAGCTCCACTCTGAAGCTCCACTCTGAAGCTCCACTCTGAAGCTCCACTCTGAAGCTCCACTCTGAAGCTCCACTCTGAAGCTCCACTCTGAAGCTCCACTCTGAAGCTCCACTCTGAAGCTCCACTCTGAAGCTCCACTCTGCACTCTGAATCTGCACTCTGAATCTGCACTCTGAATCTGCACTCTGAAGCTCCACTCTGAAGCTCCACTCTGAAGCTCCACTCTGAAGCTCCACTCTGAAGCTCCACTCTGAAGCTCCACTCTGAAGCTCCACTCTGAAGCTCCACTCTGAAGCTCCACTCTGAAGCTCCACTCTGAAGCTCCACTCTGAAGCTCCACTCTGCACTCTGAAGCTCCACTCTGCACTCTGAAGCTCCACTCTGCACTCTGAAGCTCCACTCTGAAGCTGCACTCTGAAGCTCCACTCTGAAGCTCCACTCTGCACTCTGAAGCTCCACTCTGAAGCTCCACTCTGCACTCTGAAGCTCCACTCTGAAGCTCCACTCTGCACTCTGAAGCTCCACTCTGAAGCTCCACTCAAAAGCTCCACTCAAAAGCTCCACTCTGAAGCTCCACTCTGAAGCTCCACTCTGAAGCTCCACTCTGAAGCTCCACTCTGAAGCTCCACTCTGAAGCTCCACTCTGAAGCTCCACTCTGAAGCTCCACTCTGAAGCTCCACTCTGAAGCTCCACTCTGAAGCTCCACCTCCGCTCTGAAGCTCCACTCTGAAGCTCCACTCTGAAGCTCCACTCTGAAGCTCCACTCTGAAGCTCCACTCTGAAGCTCCACTCTGAAGCTCCACTCTGAAGCTCCACTCTGAAGCTCTACTCTGAAGCTCCACTCTGAAGCTCTACTCTGAAGCTCTACTCTGAAGCTCTACTCTGCACTCTGAAGCTCCACTCTGAAGCTCCACTCTGAAGCTCTACTCTGCACTCTGAAGCTCCACTCTGAAGCTCCACTCTGAAGCTCCACTCTGAAGCTCTACTCTGCACTCTGAAGCTCCACTCTGAAGCTCCACTCTGAAGCTCCACTCTGAAGCTCCACTCTGAAGCTCCACTCTGAAGCTCCACTCTGAAGCTCCACTCTGAAGCTCCACTCTGAAGCTCCACTCTGCACTCTGAAGCTCCACTCTGAAGCTCCACTTTGAAGCTCCACTTTGAAGCTCCACTCTGAAGCTCCACTCTGAAGCTCCACTCTGAAGCTCCACTCTGCACTCTGAAGCTCCACTCTGAAGCTCCACTCTGCACTCTGAAGCTCCACTTTGAAGCTCCACTTTGAAGCTCCACTCTGAAGCTCCACTCTGCACTCTGAAGCTCCACTCTGAAGCTCCACTCTGAAGCTCCACTCTGAAGCTCCACTCTGAAGCTCCACTCTGAAGCTCCACTCTGAAGCTCCACTCTGAAGCTCCACTCTGAAGCTCCACTCTGAAGCTCCACTCTGAAGCTCCACTCTGAAGCTCCACTCTGAAGCTCCACTCTGAAGCTCCACTCTGAAGCTCCACTCTGAAGCTCCACTCTGCACTCTGAAGCTCCACTCTGCACTCTGAAGCTCCACTCTGAAGCTCCACTCTGCACTCTGAAGCTCCACTCTGAAGCTCCACTCTGCACTCTGAAGCTCCACTCTGAAGCTCCACTCTGAAGCTCCACTCTGAAGCTCCACTCTGAAGCTCCACTCTGAAGCTCCACTCTGAAGCTCCACTCTGAAGCTCCACTCTGCACTCTGAAGCTCCACTCTGAAGCTCCACTCTGAAGCTCCACTCTGAAGCTCCACTCTGAAGCTCCACTCTGAAGCTCCACTCTGAAGCTCCACTCTGAAGCTCCACTCTGAAGCTCCACTCTGAAGCTCCACTCTGAAGCTCCACTCTGAAGCTCCACTCTGAAGCTCCACTCTGAAGCTCCACTCTGAAGCTCCACTCTGAAGCTCCACTCTGCACTCTGAAGCTCCACTCTGAAGCTCCACTCTGGCGCTCCACTCTGGCGCTCCACTCTGGCGCTCCACTCTGGCGCTCCACTCTGGCGCTCCACTCTGGCGCACCACTCTGAAGCACCACTCTGAAGCACCACTCTGAAGCACCACTCTGAAGCACCACTCTGAAGCACCACTCTGAAGCACCACTCTGCACTCGGTATAATCTTCATGCCTCCTACTTTCCCTGCAGCCAACCATCTCCTCGGATGACGGGCTGCCGGCGATACCTCCCTGCAGCTTGGTTTGACCTTCATGCCCTTTCCCGGCGGGTGCCCTCAATCCCGGACCAGATTCGGGGGCGTTCCCGAGAAGAGGCTTTCGGCTGACGTAGCCAAAAGCCAAAGAATCTCGGGAACGCCCCCGTGTCTGGTCCGGCATTGACGGACAGGCCCCTCATCCAATGGCTAGGCTCCATTTATGGAGCCAGCCAATGAATGACGAGGGCCGACCCAAAGCCACACTACAGTTCTCATTAGGTTTTTGCTGCGCAAAAAAGATGCGCAGAGCGCATCTTTTTGGCGAGCTCCACTCTGAAGCTCCACTCTGAAGCTCCACTCTGCACTCTGAAGCTCCACTTTGAAGCTCCACTTTGAAGCTCCACTTTGAAGCTCCACTCTGAAGCTCCACTCTGAAGCTCCACTCTGAAGCTCCACTCTGAAGCTCCACTCTGAAGCTCCACTCTGCACTCTGAAGCTCCACTCTAAAGCTCCACTCTGCACTCTGAAGCTCCACTCTAAAGCTCCACTCTGCACTCTGAAGCTCCACTCTAAAGCTCCACTCTGCACTCTGAAGCTCCACTCTAAAGCTCCACTCTGCACTCTGAAGCTCCACTCTAAAGCTCCACTCTGCACTCTGAAGCTCCACTCTGAACTCTGAAGCTCCACTCTAAAGCTCCACTCTGCACTCTGAAGCTCCACTCTGAACTCTGAAGCTCCACTCTAAAGCTCCACTCTGAACTCTGAAGCTGCACTCTGAAGCTCCACTCTGAAGCTCCACTCTGAAGCTCCACTCTGAAGCTCCACTCTGAAGCTCCACTCTGAAGCTCCACTCTGAAGCTCCACTCTGAAGCTCCACTCTGAAGCTCCACTCTGAAGCTCCACTCTGAAGCTCCACTCTGAAGCTCCACTCTGAAGCTCCACTCTGAAGCTCCACTCTGAAGCTCCACTCTGAAGCTCCACTCTGAAGCTCCACTCTGAAGCTCCACTCTGAAGCTCCACTCTGAAGCTCCACTCTGAAGCTCCACTCTGAAGCTCCACTCTGAAGCTCCACTCTGAAGCTCCACTCTGCACTCTGAAGCTCCACTCTGCACTCTGAAGCTCCACTCTAAAGCTCCACTCTGCACTCTGAAGCTCCACTCTGCACTCTGAAGCTCCACTCTAAAGCTCCACTCTGAAGCTCCACTCTGAAGCTCCACTCTGAAGCTCCACTCTGAAGCTCCACTCTGAAGCTCCACTCTGAAGCTCCACTCTGAAGCTCCACTCTGAAGCTCCACTCTGAAGCTCCACTCTGAAGCTCCACTCTGAAGCTCCACTCTGAAGCTCCACTCTGAAGCTCCACTCTGAAGCTCCACTCTGAAGCTCCACTCTGAAGCTCCACTCTGAAGCTCCACTCTGAAGCTCCACTCTGAAGCTCCACTCTGAAGCTCCACTCTGCACTCTGAAGCTCCACTCTGAAGCTCCACTCTGCACTCTGAAGCTCCACTCTGAAGCTCCACTCTGCACTCTGAAGCTCCACTCTGAAGCTCCACTCTGCACTCTGAAGCTCCACTCTGAAGCTCCACTCTGCACTCTGAAGCTCCACTCTGGCGCTCCACTCTGGCGCTCCACTCTGAAGCTCCACTCTGAAGCTCCACTCTGAAGCTCCACTCTGGCGCTCCACTCTGGCGCTCCACTCTGAAGCTCCACTCTGAAGCTCCACTCTGAAGCTCCACTCTGAAGCTCCACGTTGAAGCTCCACTCTGAAGCTCCACGTTGAAGCTCCACTTTGAAGCTCCACTTTGAAGCTCCACTCTGAAGCTCCACTTTGAAGCTCCACTCTGAAGCTCCACGTTGAAGCTCCACTCTGAAGCTCCACTCTGAAGCTCCACGTTGAAGCTCCACTCTGAAGCTCCACTCTGAAGCTCCACTCTGAAGCTCCACTCTGAAGCTCCACTCTGAAGCTCCACTCTGAAGCTCCACTCTGAAGCTCCACTCTGAAGCTCCACTCTGAAGCTCCACTCTGAAGCTCCACTCTGAAGCTCCACTCTGAAGCTCCACTCTGAAGCTCCACTCTGAAGCTCCACTCTGAAGCTCCACTCTGAAGCTCCACTCTGAAGCTCCACTCTGAAGCTCCACTCTGCACTCTGAAGCTCCACTCTGAAGCTCCACTCTGAAGCTCCACTCTGAAGCTCCACTCTGAAGCTCCACTCTGAAGCTCCACTCTGCACTCTGAAGCTCCACTCTGAAGCTCCACTCTGCACTCTGAAGCTCCACTCTGAAGCTCCACTCTGAAGCTCCACTCTGAAGCTCCACTCTGAAGCTCCACTCTGAAGCTCCACTCTGAAGCTCCACTCTGCACTCTGAAGCTCCACTCTGAAGCTCCACTCTGAAGCTCCACTCTGAAGCTCCACTCTGAAGCTCCACTCTGAAGCTCCACTCTGAAGCTCCACTCTGAAGCTCCACTCTGAAGCTCCACTCTGAAGCTCCACTCTGAAGCTCCACTCTGAAGCTCCACTCTGAAGCTCCACTCTGAAGCTCCACTCTGAAGCTCCACTCTGAAGCTCCACTCTGAAGCTCCACTCTGAAGCTCCACTCTGAAGCTCCACTCTGAAGCTCCACTCTGAAGCTCCACTCTGAAGCTCCACTCTGCACTCTGAAGCTCCACTCTGAAGCTCCACTCTGAAGCTCCACTCTGAAGCTCCACTCTGAAGCTCCACTCTGAAGCTCCACTCTGAAGCTCCACTCTGAAGCTCCACTCTGAAGCTCCACTCTGAAGCTCCACTCTGAAGCTCCACTCTGAAGCTCCACTCTGCACTCTGAAGCTCCACTCTGCACTCTGAAGCTCCACTCTGCACTCTGAAGCTCCACTCTGAAGCTCTACTCTGCACTCTGAAGCTCTACTCTGCACTCTGAAGCTCCACTCTGAAGCTCCACTCTGAAGCTCCACTCTGAAGCTCCACTCTGAAGCTCCACTCTGAAGCTCCACTCTGAAGCTCCACTCTGAAGCTCCACTCTGAAGCTCCACTCTGAAGCTCCACTCTGAAGCTCCACTCTGCACTCTGAAGCTCCACTCTGAAGCTCCACTTTGAAGCTCCACTCTGCACTCTGAAGCTCCACTCTGAAGCTCCACTTTGAAGCTCCACTCTGCACTCTGAAGCTCCACTCTGAAGCTCCACGTTGAAGCTCCACTCTGAAGCTCCACTTTGAAGCTCCACTCTGAAGCTCCACTCTGAAGCTCCACTCTGAAGCTCCACTCTGAAGCTCCACTCTGAAGCTCCACTCTGCACTCTGAAGCTCCACTCTGAAGCTCCACTCTGCACTCTGAAGCTCCACTCTGAAGCTCCACTCTGCACTCTGAAGCTCCACTCTGAAGCTCCACTCTGGCGCTCCACTCTGAAGCTCCACTCTGCACTCTGAAGCTCCACTCTGAAGCTCCACTCTGCACTCTGAAGCTCCACTCTGAAGCTCCACTCTGCACTCTGAAGCTCCACTCTGAAGCTCCACTCTGCACTCTGAAGCTCCACTCTGAAGCTCCACTCTGGCGCTCCACTCTGAAGCTCCACTCTGCACTCTGAAGCTCCACTCTGAAGCTCCACTCTGAAGCTCCACTCTGAAGCTCCACTCTGAAGCTCCACTCTGAAGCTCCACTCTGAAGCTCCACTCTGAAGCTCCACTCTGAAGCTCCACTCTGAAGCTCCACTCTGAAGCTCCACTCTGAAGCTCCACTCTGAAGCTCCACTCTGAAGCTCCACTCTGAAGCTCCACTCTGAAGCTCCACTCTGAAGCTCCACTCTGAAGCTCCACTCTGAAGCTCCACTCTGAAGCTCCACTCTGAAGCTCCACTCTGAATCTGCACTCTGAATCTGCACGCTCCACTCTGAAGCTCCACTCTGAAGCTCCACTCTGAAGCTCCACTCTGAATCTGCACTCTGAATCTGCACGCTCCACTCTGAAGCTCCACTCTGAAGCTCCACTCTGAAGCTCCACTCTGAAGCTCCACTCTGAAGCTCCACTCTGAAGCTCCACTCTGAAGCTCCACTCTGAAGCTCCACTCTGAAGCTCCACTCTGCACTCTGAAGCTCCACTCTGCACTCTGAAGCTCCACTCTGCACTCTGAAGCTCCACTCTGAAGCTGCACTCTGAAGCTCCACTCTGAAGCTCCACTCTGAAGCTCCACTCTGAAGCTCCACTCTGAAGCTCCACTCTGAAGCTCCACTCTGAAGCTCCACTCTGAAGCTCCACTCTGAAGCTCCACTCTGAAGCTCCACTCTGAAGCTCCACTCTGAAGCTCCACTCTGAAGCTCCACTCTGAAGCTCCACTCTGAAGCTCCACTCTGAAGCTCCACTCTGAAGCTCCACTCTGAAGCTCCACTCTGAAGCTCCACTCTGAAGCTCCACTCTGAAGCTCCACTCTGAAGCTCCACTCTGAAGCTCCACTCTGAAGCTCCACTCTGAAGCTCCACTCTGAAGCTCCACTCTGAAGCTCCACTCTGAAGCTCCACTCTGAAGCTCCACTCTGAAGCTCCACTCTGAAGCTCCACTCTGAAGCTCCACTCTGAAGCTCCACTCTGAAGCTCCACTTTGAAGCTCCACTTTGAAGCTCCACTCTGAAGCTCCACTCTGAAGCTCCACTTTGAAGCTCCACTCTGCACTCTGAAGCTCCACTCTGAAGCTCCACGTTGAAGCTCCACTCTGAAGCTCCACTCTGAAGCTCCACTCTGAAGCTCCACTCTGAAGCTCCACTCTGAAGCTCCACTCTGAAGCTCCACTCTGAAGCTCCACTCTGAAGCTCCACTCTGAAGCTCCACTCTGAAGCTCCACTCTGAAGCTCCACTCTGCACTCTGAAGCTCCACTCTGCACTCTGAAGCTCCACTCTGCACTCTGAAGCTCCACTCTGCACTCTGAAGCTCCACTCTGCACTCTGAAGCTCCACTCTGCACTCTGAAGCTCCACTCTGCACTCTGAAGCTCCACTCTGAAGCTCCACTCTGAAGCTCCACTCTGAAGCTCCACTCTGAAGCTCCACTCTGAAGCTCCACTCTGAAGCTCCACTCTGAAGCTCCACTCTGAAGCTCCACTCTGCACTCTGAAGCTCCACTCTGCACTCTGAAGCTCCACTCTGAAGCTCCACTCTGCACTCTGAAGCTCCACTCTGAAGCTCCACTCTGAAGCTCCACTCTGAAGCTCCACTCTGCACTCTGAAGCTCCACTCTGGCGCTCCACTCTGGCGCTCCACTCTGGCGCTCCACTCTGAAGCTCCACTCTGAAGCTCCACTCTGAAGCTCCACTCTGAAGCTCCACTCTGAAGCTCCACTCTGAAGCTCCACTCTGAAGCTCCACTCTGAAGCTCCACTCTGAAGCTCCACTCTGAAGCTCCACTCTGCACTCTGAAGCTCCACTCTGAAGCTCCACTCTGCACTCTGAAGCTCCACTCTGAAGCTCCACTCTGCACTCTGAATCTGCACTCTGAATCTGCACTCTGAATCTGCACTCTGAATGTGCACTCTGAATGTGCACTCTGAATCTGCACTCTGAATGTGCACTCTGAATCTGCACTCTGAAGCTCCACTCTGAAGCTCCACTCTGAAGCTCCACTCTGAATCTGCACTCTGAAGCTCCACTCTGAAGCTCCACTCTGAATCTGCACTCTGAATCTGCACTCTGAAGCTCCACTCTGAAGCTCCACTCTGAATCTGCACTCTGAAGCTCCACTCTGAAGCTCCACTCTGAAGCTCCACTCTGAAGCTCCACTCTGAAGCTCCACTCTGAAGCTCCACTCTGAAGCTCCACTCTGAAGCTCCACTCTGAAGCTCCACTCTGAAGCTCCACTCTGAAGCTCCACTCTGAAGCTCCACTCTGAAACTCCACTCTGAAACTCCACTCTGAAGCTCCACTCTGAAGCTCCACTCTGAAGCTCCACTCTGAAGCTCCACTCTGAAGCTCCACTCTGAAGCTCCACTCTGAAGCTCCACTCTGCACTCTGAAGCTCCACTCTGAAGCTCCACTCTGCACTCTGAAGCTCCACTCTGAAGCTCCACTCTGCACTCTGAAGCTCCACTCTGAAGCTCCACTCTGCACTCTGAAGCTCCACTCTGAAGCTCCACTCTGCACTCTGAAGCTCCACTCTGAAGCTCCACTCTGCACTCTGAAGCTCCACTCTGAAGCTCCACTCTGCACTCTGAAGCTCCACTCTGAAGCTCCACTCTGAAGCTCCACTCTGAAGCTCCACTCTGAAGCTCCACTCTGAAGCTCCACTCTGAAGCTCCACTCTGAAGCTCCACTCTGAAGCTCCACTCTGAAGCTCCACTCTGCACTCTGAAGCTCCACTCTGAAGCTCCACTCTGCACTCTGAAGCTCCACTCTGAAGCTCCACTCTGCACTCTGAAGCTCCACTCTGAAGCTCCACTCTGCACTCTGAAGCTCCACTCTGAAGCTCCACTCTGCACTCTGAAGCTCCACTCTGAAGCTCCACTCTGAAGCTCCACTCTGCACTCTGAAGCTCCACTCTGAAGCTCCACTCTGAAGCTCCACTCTGCACTCTGAAGCTCCACTCTGAAGCTCCACTCTGAAGCTCCACTCTGAAGCTCCACTCTGAAGCTCCACTCTGAAGCTCCACTCTGCACTCTGAAGCTCCACTCTGAAGCTCCACTCTGCACTCTGAAGCTCCACTCTGAAGCTCCACTCTGCACTCTGAAGCTCCACTCTGAAGCTCCACTCTGCACTCTGAAGCTCCACTCTGAAGCTCCACTCTGAAGCTCCACTCTGAAGCTCCACTCTGCACTCTGAAGCTCCACTCTGAAGCTCCACTCTGAAGCTCCACTCTGAAGCTCCACTCTGCACTCTGAAGCTCCACTCTGAAGCTCCACTCTGAAGCTCCACTCTGAAGCTCCACTCTGAAGCTCCACTCTGAAGCTCCACTCTGAAGCTCCACTCTGAAGCTCCACTCTGAAGCTCCACTGTGCACTCTGAAGCTCCACTCTGAAGCTCCACTCTGCACTCTGAAGCTCCACTCTGCACTCTGAAGCTCCACTCTGCACTCTGAAGCTCCACTCTGCACTCTGAAGCTCCACTCTGCACTCTGAAGCTCCACTCTGCACTCTGAAGCTCCACTCTGCACTCTGAAGCTCCACTCTGAAGCTCCACTCTGCACTCTGAAGCTCCACTCTGAAGCTCCACTCTGAAGCTCCACTCTGCACTCTGAAGCTCCACTCTGAAGCTCCACTCTGAAGCTCCACTCTGAAGCTCCACTCTGAAGCTCCACTCTGAAGCTCCACTCTGAAGCTCCACTCTGAAGCTCCACTCTGAAGCTCCACTCTGAAGCTCCACTCTGAAGCTCCACTCTGAAGCTCCACTCTGAAGCTCCACTCTGAAGCTCCACTCTGAAGCTCCACTCTGAAGCTCCACTCTGAAGCTCCACTCTGAAGCTCCACTCTGAAGCTCCACTCTGAAGCTCCACTCTGAAGCTCCACTCTGCACTCTGAAGCTCCACTCTGCACTCTGAAGCTCCACTCTGCACTCTGAAGCTCCACTCTGCACTCTGAAGCTCCACTCTGAAGCTCCACTCTGAAGCTCCACTCTGAAGCTCCACTCTGAAGCTCCACTCTGAAGCTCCACTCTGAAGCTCCACTCTGAAGCTCCACTCTGAAGCTCCACTCTGAAGCTCCACTCTGAAGCTCCACTCTGCACTCTGAAGCTCCACTCTGCACTCTGAAGCTCCACTCTGCACTCTGAAGCTCCACTCTGCACTCTGAAGCTCCACTCTGAAGCTCCACTCTGAAGCTCCACTCTGAAGCTCCACTCTGAAGCTCCACTCTGAAGCTCCACTCTGAAGCTCCACTCTGAAGCTCCACTCTGCACTCTGAAGCTCCACTCTGAAGCTCCACTCTGCACTCTGAAGCTCCACTCTGAATCTGCACTCTGAAGCTCCACTCTGCACTCTGAAGCTCCACTCTGAAGCTCCACTCTGCACTCTGAAGCTCCACTCTGCACTCTGAAGCTCCACTCTGCACTCTGAAGCTCCACTCTGAAGCTCCACTCTGCACTCTGAAGCTCCACTCTGAAGCTCCACTCTGAAGCTCCACTCTGAAGCTCTACTCTGAAGCTCCACTCTGAAGCTCTACTCTGAAGCTCTACTCTGCACTCTGAAGCTCCACTCTGAAGCTCCACTCTGAAGCTCTACTCTGCACTCTGAAGCTCCACTCTGAAGCTCCACTCTGAAGCTCTACTCTGAAGCTCTACTCTGAAGCTCTACTCTGCACTCTGAAGCTCCACTCTGAAGCTCTACTCTGCACTCTGAAGCTCCACTCTGAAGCTCCACTCTGAAGCTCCACTCTGAAGCTCCACTCTGAAGCTCCACTCTGCACTTTGAAGCTCCACTTTGAAGCTCCACTCTGAAGCTCCACTCTGCACTTTGAAGCTCCACTTTGAAGCTCCACTCTGAAGCTCCACTCTGCACTCTGAAGCTCCACTCTGAAGCTCCACTCTGAAGCTCCACTCTGAAGCTCCACTCTGAAGCTCCACTCTGAAGCTCCACTCTGAAGCTCCACTCTGAAGCTCCACTCTGAAGCTCCACTCTGCACTCTGAAGCTCCACTCTGAAGCTCCACTCTGCACTCTGAAGCTCCACTCTGAAGCTCCACTCTGAAGCTCCACTCTGCACCTCCACTCTGAAGCTCCACTCTGAAGCTCCACTCTGAACTCTGAAGCTCCACTCTGAAGCTCCACTCTGCACTCTGAAGCTCCACTCTGAAGCTCCACTCTGGCGCTCCACTCTGGCGCTCCACTCTGGCGCTCCACTCTGAAGCACCACTCTGAAGCACCACTCTGAAGCACCACTCTGCACTCGGTATAATCTTCATGCCTCCTACTTTCCCTGCAGCCAACCATCTCCTCGGATGACGGGCTGCCGGCGATACCTCCCTGCAGCTTGGTTTGACCTTCATGCCCTTTCCCGGCGGGTGCCCTCAATCCCGGACCAGATTCGGGGGCGTTCCCGAGAAGAGGCTTTCGGCTGACGTAGCCAAAAGCCAAAGAATCTCGGGAACGCCCCCGTGTCTGGTCCGGCATTGACGGACAGGCCCCTCATCCAATGGCTAGGCTCCATTTATGGAGCCAGCCAATGAATGACGAGGGCCGACCCAAAGCCACACTACAGTTCTCATTAGGTTTTTGCTGCGCAAAAAAGATGCGCAGAGCGCATCTTTTTGGCGAGCTCCACTCTGAAGCTCCACTCTGAAGCTCCACTCTGCACTCTGAAGCTCCACTTTGAAGCTCCACTTTGAAGCTCCACTCTGAAGCTCCACTCTGAAGCTCCACTCTGCACTCTGAAGCTCCACTCTGAAGCTCCACTCTGAAGCTCCACTCTGAAGCTCCACTCTGAAGCTCCACTCTGCACTCTGAAGCTCCACTCTGAAGCTCCACTCTGCACTCTGAAGCTCCACTCTGAAGCTCCACTCTGCACTCTGAAGCTCCACTCTGAAGCTCCACTCTGAAGCTCCACTCTGAAGCTCCACTCTGAAGCTCCACTCTGAAGCTCCACTCTGAAGCTCCACTCTGAAGCTCCACTCTGAAGCTCCACTCTGAAGCTCCACTCTGAAGCTCCACTCTGAAGCTCCACTCTGAAGCTCCACTCTGAACTCTGAAGCTCCACTCTGAAGCTCCACTCTGCACTCTGAAGCTCCACTCTGAAGCTCCACTCTGGCGCTCCACTCTGGCGCTCCACTCTGGCGCTCCACTCTGGCGCTCCACTCTGGCGCTCCACTCTGGCGCTCCACTCTGGCGCTCCACTCTGGCGCTCCACTCTGGCGCTCCACTCTGGCGCTCCACTCTGAAGCACCACTCTGAAGCACCACTCTGAAGCACCACTCTGAAGCACCACTCTGAAGCACCACTCTGCACTCGGTATAATCTTCATGCCTCCTACTTTCCCTGCAGCCAACCATCTCCTCGGATGACGGGCTGCCGGCGATACCTCCCTGCAGCTTGGTTTGACCTTCATGCCCTTTCCCGGCGGGTGCCCTCAATCCCGGACCAGATTCGGGGGCGTTCCCGAGAAGAGGCTTTCGGCTGACGTAGCCAAAAGCCAAAGAATCTCGGGAACGCCCCCGTGTCTGGTCCGGCATTGACGGACAGGCCCCTCATCCAATGGCTAGGCTCCATTTATGGAGCCAGCCAATGAATGACGAGGGCCGACCCAAAGCCACACTACAGTTCTCATTAGGTTTTTGCTGCGCAAAAAAGATGCGCAGAGCGCATCTTTTTGGCGAGGCAAAACCTAAAAAGCAATGGCATTTCTGTAAAATATTTCCCCTCTGCCGGAAAAAACATACTGAAAAATTTGTCATTTTAAGTGAAAAACGGACTTAAAATTGGGTAAAGAAACCCAGAGAGTGCTCTGTGATCCACTTTCTATGAGCTGGAAAAACAACTCGGCGGATGAGAGGCTAATTGCCAGTACAGTGCTTCCTGGGATGTAGAAGCTGCTGAAGTCTTAAAGAAACAGCACTTTTTTTCTCTGCAGCTTCTGCATTCTTTTACTTAACTTTTCTCCGTCTGTATGTAGGTTATTTCAGATTATATACAGCATTACATTCAGTCAGATGTTGCAATACAATCTTACTCCATTAAAAGAATAAATTTTTTTCTGAATCAGAAAACTACAGTAAAAGCTGTCCTGTCTTGCTGATTATGGAGATATCACCAGTTAATGGATATTGAGGCGACATTGAAGAAGTAAATAAGAATGTGGGCAAGTACAATGTGATGGATTGAACGCCCTTTTGCCATAGAGCAACGCCAAGTATCTTTGGACCATGGCGCAGAACATGGTCTTGCGCCATGTTTACATGCAAAAACCATGATTACAATTATTATTATTTTTTTGGGGAATTTTATATAGTGCAAACTAGAACGGAGACATGGGGTATCACAGAGCTTTACATGGGCACCAGATTTGTTACATTTTGAGTGATTTGCCCAGAATCACAGGATGTTGAGCGTCGTTGTCGAGACTCAAACAGGATTTTATTGTACAGCCCTGGCAATGAGTTCTTGATAGGATACATGGTCATCTGGGAGAGATGGCTTGCCAGGGTAAAGGTCTGGGTCATTATCTGCTGGAGGATCAATTAAGTAATCCGTCCATGGATGAACACAGGCCAAAAAGACTGCTGGCACCTGTGTGGGCCTACTCCGCTCAGCCCCCGGAAGATTCTCCCCGTACCTCTGACACAATCCCGAAAGTTGCTCACTCAGGGTCTTATCTTATCTAGATTAGACTACAGTAACACCCTTTTTATGGCCGCGCCAGAATCCACCATTAATATCCTTCAGCGCATCCAAAACGCAGCAGCTAGGCTGTTGACAGGCACCTCCCGGAGAACATCGGCTAAACCAGCACTCAGAGCTCTTCATTGGTTGCCTATCCGGGAAAGGATCAAATTTAAGGCTCTGTGCATCACCCACAGATCCCTTCAGGGCAAAGGGCCCCCTATGCTTGGGAAAATGCTCTATCCCTACAAAACTACCAGGTCGCTGCGCTCATCCCAAGGTAACCTGGCCACTGTTCACAGAGTTAGGAAGGCCCAAACTGGAGGGCGACGTTTTTCGGTCACTGCAGCAATCTTGTGGAATTCCCTGCCGACAAGTCTTCGATCCGAACCGACCTACATGAAGTTTCGTAAACTCCTGAAGACACACCTCTTCCCACAAAAGCCATAAGTTCACCCGTCAACCCCCTGAGCTTCCCCTCAGACTTCCACTGCACCCACAGCGCTGGGACGCTCCCGAGCAGCCATGTGCTTTATAAATCTTTTTCATTTCATTACTGGTAAATGGGTACCCCCCATCATCAATATCATCATCATCAAGGTGAGATTATGGAGAATCCTGAGGTGTGATTTGCAAAGGATTTGAAGGTGTAGAGGGGTTGGTGGAGAGGATGGTGGTGGTGGATGAAAAAGACTGGTAGCAACAGACTTCTTTTTTAAAGGAATCTTAGAGTGTCCTCATCAGGAAGCTTGTATTTCTGAGGTAGTTTACTATGAATACAACCTATTTCAGGGTTAATATACAGTCTCTTGTTTGGGATCTTTTTTCGGTGGAACAATGTCTAGATCCGGATCCAAAGAGGCGTCTTTTGGTTTCAGTGCCGGCATGGGCTGGCCTTTCGGTACGGAAGATTTCGGTTACAAAGACAGTTTTGTTTTCGGTGAGGACTTTGGTTCCGAGACGGATTTGTATTTGGAACCGAAGGGCTTCGGATACGATGAGGATTTTTGCAGACTCAGAACCGAGCCGGAAGGCTTAATTAGCTGTTTTGGAGCCTGGCCTGGAGGCGGGGAGTCAGAAATGTACTCTAGGTGCCGACCTTGGCCAGAAGGCAGAGGTGGTGCTGAAGCCTTACATTTTTGTGGGTGAGTTGGTGGGGCAAGGGGTCTTCCGCGCTCACATCAACTTGTCCCTGTGGCAGTTCTTCTGTGTTGAAGTCTATCTGCATGGAGAAGGCTTATTCCTCCTCCGTCGCTGATGCACCAACATCTTCTTGACCGGAGTCTTCACCAAAGATGTCCGGCGTGTCTTCGATGCTTTGACACTGCATCTCTTGACGTTGAGCCAGATGATCGCGAAGAGTTTCATTAGATTAAAATGATCTGGCTGCGTAACAGTCGTCTTCTTTGTGCTCTGGAGACATGCACAAGTTACACACTTTGTGTGAGTCAGTGCCCGGATACTTCGCGTGGCACTGAGGGCAGAATTTGAACGGTATCCGTTCCATTGACTGAGAGTGGACCCGAAGCAGTTAGGCCTGAAGGCTGCCCAAGAAGCTTTCCGATCGAAAAATTGACCGAAACAATAAGCGAAGTGGGAAATGCATATGAAACAATACCGACAAGGATAGAGAGGATTGCGCGTTGAGGGGAACCGAAGAACGGCTTTGAACTGGAGTGCAGCAATACACGTCTGAACATGGTTGCAAAAAAAAAAACAATCTAACAATGGAGTCGACGACAATGCGCACTAGCACCGAAAGGAATCGCCGCCTTACCTTGTGACTAGCAAAGACTTCTTCGAAGAAAAACAACCTGCATACATTCGAAACCCAACACTAAATGACAGAAGTATGCAAAGCAGGTGTATCTACAGCACACATGCCTCGAACATGTATTTTCGGAAATCTGTAGTGGCAATAACTCCTGAAAGCCCCAGACCCCTATATCATAGGTAGCTAACCCTACACATAAATAGCCAGCAAGTGGGCAAGCAGCCTTTTGCTCAGTTTCATAGTTTGATACCAAAGGAAAAGACTATGTTAGTATTCCTTGTAAACTGATTTTATCTGTTGTCAATCTGCGAGTGTCAGGACCCCCTACAAATTATAGGTTGCCCCCAGATATTTGAATTTAGTCACATGTTTAACAGGCGTGGCCTGGAGCTTAGACAGGTCTTGGGCCCCGCCTATGGCTGGACATTTGGACATTACACAAATATTTGGTAGTGTTGATTTTCATGTCTAGTCCCTCCATAAAGGATGTAAAGTCATCCAAAAGACGCTGCAATGCTACAGGTGTACACACATGATGAAAATGTCGGTATACAATGGGGCTGGTATTGGGCCCTTTCCAAATCTGGGGCATGTCCCTGCACCTTAGAACTAAATCCCTTTTCAGGTGGTTTATTTAGAAGGAGAATAAGAATGGTGGAAAGAGTCACCTTTGCCTGACACCCCTGCGCACCCTAAATATTTCGGAACCCTTTTCTATAATTTTCTCCAGCTCACTACCTCTGCAGCAGACCTAGGGTGGATGTGAAGTGAGGCCGTCAACTCTTTGAGGGATCTTGGAACAAGCTGCATCAACCCAGCCCCTGATCCTACCAGGCCCGCATGAGTCGCCCTGTGTAGTGCGCATGACACCACTTCTGAGTGCTGAATCCTTTTTGAAACTGGCTGCTTTGGCCTCGGCTTGGCAGTTCGGGCTGGACTGTTCCCATAAGGAACACGGTCAAGACTGATTTGCACATGGCTGGGTCCAACCTGGGGGTGTGGTGTGAGCAAAAGAATAATGGATTAACCCCAGATCCTTGTGACTGGGGGTGAATGTTTGCATTGTCCAGCATTCCGTCCATCAATTGTTTATTTTGCTTTGGCCTTGGCCTCTAGGCAGGCCTCGAATAAAGCATGATTGTCCTTAACCAGTTGAGATGTAAAGGTTTCTACATTAACAAACTTCCATTTAATGCGAGTGCCCTTGCTCTTGTTTGCATTAATACCAGTAATCCTCCTAGAACTACCTATCAACATCTGTGACGCTGCGACGACGACGGAGTAACGAGTTTCGACGTCGAACGCTGTTGATGCAGCGACGACTGAACACTGTGCCTCGACGTCGATCGCCGGGGCGACGACAGAGTGATCTGTCTCGATGTCGAACCCCCACCTGGCGCCGACGGAGACCTACCTCTCAACGGTGAACGTCGCCTGGTTAACGTCAACGGGGGAACTGATACCTTCAACGACTATGCCTTTGAAGTCGACGGAGAACAGGTTGGGACTTCTCTCGACGTCGACCGGGTTCTTTTCTTCTGCTGCCTCACAGGAGACCTACCTCTTTCAGAGTGGCCATAAAGACAAATCCTCTCCCTCTCCTTGATGGTTCTCCTTGACGGGTTCTTTTCTTCTGCTGCCTCACAGGAGACCTACCTCTTTCAGAGTGGCCATAAAGACAAATCCTCTCCCTCTCCTTGATGGTTCTCCTTGACAACTTCTTGCAATAGTGGCAGTTGTCTGAAGAGTGAGACTCAGGGAGACAGAGGATACACACAGGGTGTGTATCAGTCCTGGCCTCCTTCTTGCCACAGGAAGGGCAAGGGTCGAATAAGGAAGGCATTTTTGACAAAAATAAGCCTTTTCTGTCACACAAAAAAGGCAGCACTTGCACTCTACTGCCAAAAGACGTCGAGTGAAAGTGAAAAAATTGAAGTTCAGATAGATATTTTTGACAGAAAGTCAAAAAAGGCAAGAGCTGAAAATCATGGGTCCTGACTAAAGGAGCCAGAAAGAACAACTAACCTGTCACGCCTGAGGCATGATGGGAAGCTAGGGGTCATGGCTGCCTTAAAGGCACGGTGCCAGTTTTGTTGAAAATGCTTTCATTTTCTATGCTATTGGTTTACAATGCAGCCTTTAGGCTAACAATGTCTACTTCATTTGCAGTTTTTATGCTATAGGAGTGTTTTGCTCAATAAAAAACAGAGTTCAAGTGTTACTTGCCCTCATGTGTTTTTATATGTTTGCAAATACAGTCTTTATATGGGTAATTACATTGTTTAGTCTCCTATTGGGAGCTGCATTAGTATGACAAAAAATGATATATGTACATACATATATGTAGAGCTGTATATACGTGATTTCCATATATACTTTTTATATTATTTCCGGGGTCCCCGCACATGGGTGGGAATATTCAGTGCTTATGACTATTGATGAGGATCCACTGGAAGAGAAAATCAATTCCAGACCCTGGCCCCTTGCCCACAAAAAAGGGGGGGGAACCATTCATAGAGTTGTAGTGATTTGCTAAACACAAATTAAACATCAAATTGTTACTGTTGCTTCCAAATGGGAACAATTAAGAGAAGGGTTCCTTTTGCAATCAGTTATGCCACACACATCTTCTGAGGTCAGGGTGAGGAGATGAACATTGAAGTTGCCTTCCCAGATCATACCAAACTCCTAGAGTTGAGGTGGTCCAGATCAGGGTCCAATTTTGACAGGATACATCTTCTATCCACTGTTGGACTACTGTTGTAGACGTTCACAATACCCAGTTATGAACCGGAGGAGAATTCCAGACCCGATACCTGATAAAAAGAGATATCTGCAATGTACTAGAAGAGCTTTCCATTGACAATAGTTGATATGGAGGTTGCCAAGTCCCCTTTTGAATGCCCATAAGAGGAAGGAATAGCTGGTAGATGGAGTGTTCTGAACCTGTTAAAGTGAGTAGACAAGACAACCCATGTCTCCTGCACACATAGGATTGAGTGGGTGCTCACCAAGTCAGTCCACATATGGTTCTCAGATTTCCCCTTGATTCCAGCCCAGAAAGGAGAACTTGGCAGTATTAATAATTCCGAATAATCCTACCAGGTAGTTGTGTGACTCCAACTCGTATTGCGGTTGAAGCCAAATAATCGAGTCATCAAGCAGATACAGATTGGAATTCCTGTCCCCTCTGAGTGTCATTGAGGTTAGGATCTTGTTGTGGATGAGAAAGTGTGGTAAGTCCACACAAGAATCTGAAGGCTGGTATTGGAGATGGATACAAGGGTAGGCATGGCCCAGGAGAGGGGTGATGAGTACCTCCCAAGGTAGTGGAAAAGCTGTGTTCATGCAAGATGGGTATGGGGGTTCTTTTACAAGCTCCTTCTTGAGTTCATGTACTAGAGATTGCGGAATTACTTGCGGCCTGCTGGAATTATGAAGTAACTTCTGAGGAATGATCCACTGCATTCACTCAGATGGCTGTAAACGGTATTAATAGGGACTTGTAAAATTCAGAGCCAATGGAACTTCTCAGAATACAACCAGCTGGTGCACCATGGCTGCTTGGAGTTGGCGGCAGTGGGTTTGTATATGGGGGTGGTGGCACAGGTAAAAATTCAAACCCCCACATAAAAAGGGTATAATTGAGCTGCCAAACGGAATTAGAAAAATCTGGGGAGGGTCACATAGTGATAGTAATGTCACTCGCCTTTTTGCTGGGTTTTCCCTAAACTCAAAGAACTCTAAATGTGTAGAGTTGATCTGTCATGTACATGCAGCTACCCCAAGCAATTTCCAAAAAGCACTCCTGTAGAGGATTTTGTGTTTGCCAATAGAAACGTAAAGCGGAATAAACTCGACTTTATTTTTTGGGAAATGTTAGGGGCGTGCCACCAGCTGCATTGCTGCTTCCAAAGTCTTAACTTTGCAAGTCCACATGCTCAGCAGGGCTATTGAAATCTTCACAGAGGAGGGATGATGGATGGTGACTACTATGGGCCTTTGAAAGTCTGAACAAGAGTATTCTGTACGAGGATGATGGTGCCCAAGAGCTGATCCGGGGATGGCGGGTTGTTTAGCAGATTTCGGCAATGTCGGTGAATAGGTTGCCATAACTGCAGATGGTCAGATGGTCAGGGCCAAGCAGATGTAGCGGGGATAGCGTGATGGGTCAGGCAGTGGCATCAACATAGTTCGCAAAATGACCAGAGGGTAGTCGATGTACAGCCGGTGGCCAATATACCAATTCTTACTTCAGGGGCTCCTCACCCCTTTGTGGTCGAGCATGCTCTAAAGGAGTCGGGTGGGGGGCACGAGCATGCTGCACAAGAGTTCCGAGGGGTTCAGGGTTGGTTAATGAGAGTTAATAAACTGTGGCACGAGAATAACGAAGGGGCCTGGGCTGCTGAGACTTCTGGGCGAATTAAAGATCATACAGGAACCTACTTAAGCTTAGCAGCTGACGGCTTCTGGACAGTTACACTGGAGGTGAGATCCACCGGTGCCGGACGTTGATGAAGAAATTCACAGAGGCTGCTTCCTTTGCACCCACTTGGTGACCTCTTAATGCTTTATTGGTGCCCTTGCGATTTCCTTAATGCTCTCTTGGTGAGCCTGGTTCTTGACACCCACTTTTCTAGGTATACTGTCCGCTGCTGGCAGAGTGGAGCGGACACCGAAGCGCAGACAAGCCCACTGGCCTAACGCTAGCTTCCTCTGTGTAGTACTCTGTGCAGCAGCCTAGTGCTTGCTGCAGAACTCCTGTTCAACTTCTTGGCTCCAGCATTCACAACAGGATTCACTGCGCTTCCCGGCGTTCACAGCGTCAAAACAATGCTAGTGCATAAGAAGTCACTGCAGCACATGGAGTGTCAGAATCGAAGTCTAACTCAGACACTCTGTTCATCACCACCCCCTTTCTAAATCGTTTTTGGCCACTATAGGTGTGGCAGGGTATACTCAGACATGAGTCCCTTTCTCACTGCTCCATCAGGATTCAAGCAAGCCGGGCCGAAGAAGGCTGAAATGCCAGAAACCGGTCCCCGGTAGCTTGTCTCCTTTCTGGTGAAGAATTGGCTTGGTAGTTTAGTCTGCCCTGTTCCCATGATGCACTGGGCCAGGGACAGACTGATTTGCATATAGCCAGGTTCTGAGCTGGGATGGGGCAGTGAGATAAATAACGGTGATGGATCAAGCCCTGATCTTTCGACTGGGTAAGAGTGGTCTGTTTAACTCAGACACTCTGTTCATCACCACCCCCTTTCAGAATCGAAGTCCAGGCATCACATTTCACAGCTCACAGACTCCCCACATAGCCAGTGTCGCGGTGCGGTGAGGAGCACGCCCCGGCCTGTAGGCTGCACTCAAACTATTTAGACTGCGTCAGTAGGTTGAGGACTCCACCCCTAGCCACGACCTAGGCCAGCTGCATCACCTGGCCCAGTTACTGAGCAAAGCGGGCCTTACTGGCTCCAGGACAGACGTTAGGCTGGCTTAAACTAGCACCAGTGCTGGTGTTGAAAGTCATATATGAAGTCAATGAGCAGAGCAAGGCTCAGCAACTGCCTCCCGACCCCCATCCCCCGCGCCTTGAGACCCTCACGGGCTGCGCTATACAAACCCCTGATTGAGTATGTAGCATCTCTGCTATCTGGAGTGGAACAGACAGCTTACCAAGCAACCAACCCATCTGGTACCATACCATACCCTGAAGTAAAATGAGCTATCCATGAGCGACTGGGCTTTCATACAGAGTATTACAGGGCCAAATTCCGAAGAGAAAAATGGAACCCCCAAGATAACCCGGCACCCTACTATCATATTCAGGACTTGGGGAAAAGAGGGGGCCACACTTGAGGATGTCATGGACAAAATAATGTAGGAACAATTCCTGGAAGCCCTTCCGGGGTCCACCAGAACCTGGATAAAGCAACATTCCAATGTGACTGTCAGCATGGCTACTGAACTAGTAGAAAGGTGTGGTGCAGCGGCCAGGGCAGCTGACTTCGGAGCACATGGTTCACGGTTCGATCCCTGGCTCCGGCGGCAGCTCAGCTGCACCATGTGACTCTAGGCAATAGCTCACCTAATTTCCATGTCAGCCCCCAGCGCTTTGAGATCCGTAAGGATAAGTAGTGCGCGCTTTACAAATATGGATTTATTGACCTAGCATGCACTTTTAATAGGTCTCCCGACTTTAGGGTCACCCAGCTGAGAGCAGGACCCACTACAAACAATTGAAGGAGTTCCACTCCTAAGCCCCTTCCGCAGTCCCTTTCTGAGCCCTGGGTACCCTTTGGACCCCAGGGAAGGGACACTAATCAGAACCTCTGTGCTTCCACTCAGCGGACTGGGGACATATAGCACGTAACCTCCGGCAGAACGCATGGAATTTGGATATTCGAGAGGACATGTTCCCTGGGCAGGGGGTAGTCCCAGCAGATAGAGGAAACTCCTAAAAGTAAATGGGGTGATAACAAAGGTGTTTGTGGATTCAGATTGCAGACACTCAGTTATAAGTAAGGAAAAGGTGAATATCGAGCAGTAGTCATAACATGTATTCATGGGGACAGCAAACCCTACCCTGTAGCTACAGCCACCTTTAATTGGGGAGGTTAGCATGAAAACTTAAAAGTAGGGGCAATGCCTCAGATGGTAGAAGAGATGGTAGAGATGGTAGAAGAGATAATAGGGACCAACTATCCTGACTTCACCTTATTGCTAACCTCCACTGAAGGACAGGTGAGAGAGTCAGTGTGGTGGAGGTAGGCCCATTTCCGGGAGGAAGAGATAGAAGGGGGTAAGAGTCTCAAGAAATTCACACAGAGAGAAACGCCTACATAATAGACTATATGTGTTGGCGAGTATTTCTTATGCTTCCCGCATTTGTTCCTCCACAAAAGATACAGAGGGTAAAGCACCTCGTTTCAGAGCTGACTAATTTTTTATCACTGATGTTTACTGATCAATAAGTAAATATTGCCACGAGAACTAGAACAGCAGTTGCAGGCCTTGGAGTCGTGGTCTGACCCCAAGTGCCAAAGGCATACCTCAGGGGGATCCGTCACAGACATCGGCTTGTGACAGTCCCTACAAGGCTTAAACCATGTAGTTTTCCCTTGAAAACTGGATTTTAAGACTACCTTTGGAAAAAAAAGAAACCAAGGAGTAGCTTCAGATATGCATTTACAGGCGCAGAAAAAAAGGGACTGATCTCAGCTGGCATGGGTGGTGCTTATATGTGGTTCTTCTTGTAACTTCTTTAGCGGAATGACGTCAGTACAGGGCAACACTACGCCACCTACCAGTGCAGAGGAATACTGCTCGAAAAGTGTCTGGATATAGTCGGCACCTGGGGAATATTCACAAGGTGAGGAAGAAAACTAGTTACTTACCTGTAACTACGGTTATCCAGTATTGGTATCTTTCATAGATTCACATGCCTGAATCATTCCCCGTCGTTGAGGCGGGAGTCCCACAGTAAAAATATATACAATAGCAGTGCCTAAAAATTTCTTGTAGTAGGCTGGAAAAGCCCAAAGGCCTAACTAGGCCTCAAAACTTAGCAGCCTATCTACATCATTATGTAAAAAGACCTGAAATAGTAGCCTCAGCCAATCAGCTGTCTTCACCCTCTAGAACCTTCCCAGCTCAGGCAGTTCTCCTCAGATTTTCCCAGCACAAGTGAGAATGAGTATCCATAGAATAGAACTGCCCTGCCGGGAGGAGGGTGGGTGCATGTGAATCTATGAAAGATACCAATACTGGATAACCGTAGTTACAGGTACGTAACTCGTTTTCTTATCCAGTATTAGGGTATCTTTCATAGATTCACATGCCTGAATCAGAGTAGCAAGCAGTAACATCATGTCTGTCGATAGAGGAATGTGGGAGACAAAGAAATCATATATCTATCCCCACTCAACCAGGAAGGTAATAGAGTACAAACTTGTAAACATAACCCATGCATTAAAACCTTCATAAAAACATCATTGATAGGACAGCATTATAAATACTTAAACTTTACAAGAAGAATAAAAGACCATAAGTTATCCAACCTTAGTGAAGAAGATGCTGCAGCACCGCATCACCAACTGCTGTATCATCATGAACCGCCGACTGCAGACAGTAATGTTCGGTAAAAGTGTGTACACTTTTCCAAGTAGCAGCTCGGCAAATGTTCTCCAGCATCACTCCAGCGAAAAGGGCCGTAGACGTTGACATTGTTCTCGTGGAATGCGCCTTGACTTTCCTTGATAAAGGTTTGTTGGCCTTGTCATGACAGAAAGTTATTGTAGAAGATAACCATCTAGCTATAGTTGCTTTTGTGACAGGTTGACCCAAGGTGGCTCTGCCATAAGCAACAAAAAGTTGTTTAGATTTGTGGATGTCCTTTGTCTTCTAAAGATAAAACCTCAGGCACCGTTTCACATCCAGTGAATGTAAGACTTTCTCCGCAGGAGTTTTAGGATCCGGGAAAAAGGTTCTGAGTTTGACCGGTTGATTGATGTGGAATTGAGTTGGTACTTTAGGAATGAACTTTGGATTGGTTCTAAGCGTAACAAAGTCTTTAGAGAATTGCAAGAAAGGGTGAGTAATAGTGAAGGCCTGTATTTCACTAACTCTGCAAGCTGAAGTAAGAGTCAGCAAGATAGCCACTTTACAAGTTAGAAACTTTAGTTCCGCTTTATGAATTGGGTCAAAAGGCCTTTTTAGAAGCTGAGAAAGAACAATATTAAGATCCCACTCAGGAGGAGGAAGACGAACTGGTGGAAAAGCTCGGAATAGTCCCTTAAGGAATTGTTTGATCAACGAGGGTGAACATAAGGATGGTTTGTTGGAACTCTTCCTGAATCTGGATATCGCTGCTAGATGCACCTAATGGAAGAAAAAGCTAGACCAGCCTTAGCCAAAGACAGTAGGTATGGAAGGATGGCTTCAGGAGGAGCCTGAAGTGGGTGAACATCATTGTCTCCAACCCATGAGCAGAATCGCTTACACTTAAAACGTTTTGATGGTACTTTGCGCACGTGCTTGCGACAAGATCGCCCTGCAGTCCGAGGAGATGTTTAAGTCCTTTAACTCTAGAAAGTCAGGAGCCAAGCGTGCAAGTGCAGCGATTGAGGATCCGGATGATGGATTTGACCTCCCTCTCTTGTCAACATCGACACTGTCGGTTTGAGACGAAACGGAGGCTGTTGAGAGAGCAGAAGGAGCTCCTGAAACCAAAATTGCCTTGGCCAATGGGGAGCAATGAGGATGAGAGTGCAGTGTTCCCTCTTCATCTTTTGCAGTACCTTCGGAATGAGCGGAATCGGAGTATAGGCGTACGCAAACATTCCGGTCCATCTCATCAGAAGGGCATTTCCTCTTGACCCCCGTTGTGGGAACCTGCTGGCATAAAACAGGCATTTGCTGTTCTGTTGTGTGGCGAACAAATCCAGCGTCGGTGTCCCCCAAAGTCGAAAGATCACCTCTACTTGATGTTGTTCGAGCTCCCATTCGTGACAGCCTGTGAACGTTCTGCTGAGGCTGTCTGCTAGAGAGTTCCGAACGCCTTGTACAGGCTCTGCTCTGAGGGATATGCCGTGGCACAGGGCCCATTCCCACATCTCTTGAGCCTCCAGCGACAGGGTGAGAGATTTTGTTCCTCCCTGTTTGTTTATGTAGAACATGCTGGTGGTATTGTCCGTACGCACCAGCACGGACAAATTCACAATCCTTGATAGGAAGGCTTGTAGGGAGAGAAAAATGGCCCTCAGCTCCAAGCTGTTGATGTGCTTCTGTTGGTACTGGCGAGACCATCTTTCCTGGATCTGAAGGTCTTGAAGGTGACCTTCCCAACCTTCCATGGATGCGTCCGTAGTCAGGGTGAACTCTGGAATATCTTGGAGAAAGGTGAGGCCCGGCGACAAATTGTGCGCCTTCGACCACCAAAGAAGAGCATGTTTCATTTTGGCAGTCATTTTGATGCGGTCGTCGAATGATCCATCGACTTGCTTCCACTGACGTAGTATCTTCTTGCAACGGTCTCATTCGGAGTCTCGCCATAGGAATGAGGCTTATCGCAGATGAGCACATCCCTAGTAGGGAAGCGAATATCCAAACTGAAAGTGACCTTCTTGCGAATATTTGTCTTGCTAGTTTTAACAGCTTGTTTTGCCGCTCTTGTGTCAGGTACGCCTTGCACTGGCATGTGTTCAAGACTGCTCCCAGAAAGGTCAATTCTTGACGAGGTTGAAGCTGAGATTTTTTCGAATTGAGGGTCAGTCCTAGATTTGAGAAGAGAGAAAGCGTACTCCTGACCGCTTCCATTGTTGAGTTTCTGGTTGGACCTTTTAACAGCCAGTCGTCGAGGTATGGGAAAACTTGCATTCCCTGGGACCTCAACATTGCTGCCACCAGAGTTAGACATTTGGTAAAGATGCTGGGGGCCGATTTTAGGCCGAATGGGAGCACTTTGAATTGAAAATGGACGCCAGCCACTTGAAACCTTAGGTACTTGCGGTGTTTCGGGTGAATAGGGATGTGGAAGTAGGCGTTTTGCAGATCCAGAGAAGCCATAAAGTCCCCTTCGTTGAGACAATTCAGAATGTCCTTCAACGTTACCATGCGAAAACTCTGTTTCTTTAGATATTTGTTGAGTTTGCGCAAATCCAATATTGGACGCCACTCTTCTGAATTTTTCTCTATGAGGAAGAAGCGAGAATAAAACCCTTTCCCTTTCTGAGAAGGAGGGACTCGTTCTATGGCATTCTTGTGTTGCATCTTTAAGGCTTCTTTGAAGAGTAAGTGAAGACGAGGGGGAGGGGGACCCCTGGGCGGCGTTGTTGGAGGCTTCTGCAAAAACTCCAGAGTGTGTCCATTCCTGACAAGATCCAGGACCCACTGATCTGAAGTTATCTTCCGCCATTGGTGGTAAAAGGCGGAGATTTTGGCGCCCACGGGAAGGGAAAGGTGAGTGGCTGACATCCGGCAAAGCTCATTGGCGCTTGTTGGAATCTCGCCCTTGATTGCTCGAGCGTCGTTTCCCTCCTTGCCGAGAGAAAGAACCAGAGGCAGGCTGCCTGTAAGATGCTTGATAGTAAGGTTTGTTGTAGTTAGATTGATACTGACGATTTTGTTGGTTGGAATAATTGCCTCTGGAGGAGTAACCACGGCCTCTTGCTCCTCTAAAGGATCCCCTTTTGTATTGCAGGGTACTAAGTGATTTTGCTGTGTCTGTATTAGTTTTTATAGCCAGCAAAGCGTCATCGATGTGCTTCCCAAAAAGTGAATCTCCATCGAATGCCATGCCCAAGATTTTGGTTTGGACTTCAGGCCTGAAGGTGGTAGCCCTGAGCCAACCTTGACGCCGAAGTACAGCTGCTCCAGCCAATTGCCTGAAATCGGTGTTTGAAATGTCCAGGGCGCAATCTATGATTTCTGAAGCCGCCCTTTCACCCTCCTGCACAATTCTGCGTACCTCCATCTGATGATCCTCAGGGATCAAATCAAGATATTCCGTCAGATCAGACCACATTTGTCTATCATAATGAGCCAGGATAGCCAATGAATTAGCTGCTTTAATGGAGGCTGCTCCATTTGCCGAAAACTTCTTTCCAATTGCATCAAGTCTTTCGCCCTCCTTGTCAGGTGGTGTTGAAATGGGAGCAGAAGGATTTCTGGATTTCTGCTGCGCAGCATGGGATATGACAGAATCAGGTCGAGGGTGACCTATTAAACAAGATGGAGTATCCGATGGTGCTCGATACTTTCTCGATTCTTGGAAGAACTGCAGGAATGGAAGCGGGTGTTTTCATTATGTTGAGGCCCTCCTTCCAAACATAGTCAATAATGGGAATAGCCCTGGTAACTCTGCGATATCCCTCTTTAAAGTCATGTAAAAAGCAGTCCGACTGCTCAACTGTGACGGCCAATTCAAATCTATTAGCAGCTTGCTGCATAATATTGTGAAAACCGCCAATATCTTCAGGTGGAGAATCTTAAGGACGGGGCGCAGGCGGCGAAGGCATAGGAATGACATAATCCTCCCAAGGATCCACAGGTGTTTAATCCGGCAACTCGCCTTCTTCCCTGCTTTCTTCGTCATCATTAGAAGAAGTATCCGTATCATTTTGAGGTGCTGGATCTTGTCTTGGCGACAATGAAGCTCGTGGTGACGGAGGTCTTGGCACGTCAACTGGAATATGCGACCTAGCGGGTGCAACCGTGGTTGGTGGAAACCTCTGGCGATAATCCGCCAACATAGCCTGCAAATCCTGAATTAAGGAAGTTGGCAAATGACTAGTGTCCTCAGACCGAGATGGTCTAGTATGAGGGGATTGATATGGCGTGGAATAAACGTCATGCGTATAATGACCATGGACATCATCTTCATCATCCTCTTGAAATTTAATATTTAATTGAGAAGGGTGACGGGCAATCCCAAAAGGACCGTCATCCTCTTCCCCTTCATCTGACTCCTCCTCCACATATGTTTCCAAAATGTGCGATGGTAAGAGAAATGTGAGAATAATCTTGCCTCTGATACGTTTTCATCTGAAAATGAGTGTATTGTATCTTTGTCGGAGGTGAACTGTGCAATAGATGAGCAGCTGTTACAGAGATTTCCGTCGACGGTCCTGTCAATGACAAAGATTTTGCCATCGACGGGGTCGTCAATGGTGTCTTCGTCGACGAACTTCTCGTCGTCGGGACCGTCGAAAGCGTCTTCGTCGACGAGTCCCTCGTCGTCGGGACCGTCGATGGTGTCTTAGTCGACGAGTCCTTTGTCGACGAGCTCTTCGCCGACGAGGCTGTCGATGATGTCTTCGTCGAATAATTCTTTGTCGACGAGGCCGACGATGGTGACTTCAACGACGAGTCCTTCGTCGACGAGGCCTTCGTCGACGACAAAGTGGAAAGTGTCTTCGTCGACGATGATGTCGGCTTAGTTGACAGAATGGTCGTCGACGGACCAGAAGATTTAGTCGACGAAGCCGTCGTCGACGGAGACGTCGACGATGGCAACTTGTTTTTAGTCAGCAATGTTTTAACAGACATCAAAGGTGAGGTAATAGCCGAAGTGGTAATTGTGGAAGTAGATGAGGAGGCAGAAGTCAAGGTAGTAGTAGGTACAGACACCAGAGAAACAGTCTTAGCCTTGGTTGTACTCACAGTTGTTAACACGTTTACTGCTAAGGCAATATTTTACTGCTCATTTAATTTCCATTGAAATCAATGAAAAGTGCATGACGAGTTACCCTTGTCATTAGCAGCCAAGAGGTTAAACCTGAAGAAGCCGATGCACTCTTTAAGGGTTCTGAAGTTCTCTGAGAGGTTTTAAGATTTTTCTTTCTCTCAGGAGAAGAACTTTCTTTGGATCTAGCTCTCTTGCTGGAGGTAGAGGCCTTGTCCTCATTATCAGTGGAAGAAGACTTCAACCACAAAAGAACCCTTGCCTCCCTATCCCTGATAGTTTTCTGAGGGAAGGTACGGCAAAACCTAAAGTCCTTCACAATATGTGAAGGGTGCAGACAATAAATACAGTCAGAGTGCTGGTCATCCACATGGACCCTCTTCTTGTAGCAGGTTCCACAAGCTTTGAACAGAGCCTTCTTTTCAGACATTTTGAGGAAAAAAGATCAAAAACTGAGTAGGCACTCAGGGAGACTCCCTTACACACGAAGTGCGGTGAAAATCTGAGGAGAACTGCCTGAGCTGGGAAGGTTCTAGAGGGTGAGGACAGCTGATTGGCTGAGGCTACTATTTCAGGTCTTTTTACATAATGATGTAGATAGGCTGCTAAGTTTTGAGGCCTAGTTAGGCCTTTGGGCTTTTCCAGCCTACTACAAGAAATTTTTAGGCACTGCTATTGTATATATTTTTACCGTGGGACTCCCGCCTCGACGACTGGGAATGATTCAGGCATGTGAATCTATGAAAGATACCCTAATACTGGATAATCTGTGGTTAGAAATATCCTTTAGAAATGTGTATCTACAGCAAAACAAGCTACAAATGGGTGGCTCCACTGCACAACATTTGACTTATCAGAAAATAAAATTCTACCGGATGAACATCCTTGAAGAGTAAAGGGCATGGCTGCACATATATTCTTGTGTGGAGTATTCCTGCACAAACCCCCATAGAGTTCACATATGTACTCACAAGTTTGGATGAAGCAGATACTTCAATCGTTCTTAACTAGTTTTCGATTAGGCACAAACACTATTTGTGCAACACTGGTAACACTGGGTAATGCAGATGAAGCTTCCTTGACTATACTTGTGACCTAGAATCAAACACATAGCTCTCAGACTAATTTTAGTGAGCCTGAATGAGCATCTCTACTGGTAACTCTTGTACCTCTACTCATTACCCTAGTTATGGCAGGTAGACTCTTTACATCAGTACTGGTAGAACAAATGAGTATGATTCAAAAATATGATCTTGTTAGGAGCTTCCAGAAACAGCCCTCCCTTAGTCATTCTGGCTCCAGATGACGCAGCAATACTCCATCTATCTGCATTGTAGCTCCTGCATCTGAAATTCAGAGTGTGGTGGTGTCCATTCTCATGAGGCAGATATGCTCTACCTAGCTTTAATGAAGACACTGAATTAAGCAGACAGGTTTCCCTATCTCTTCTGTGAAAGAAGCAAACCAGATTGTGCTTGCAATCTGGATCATACAGATATGCGCTTTCCACACTGGCTGGGCTAGATATGGTAGATTTGACACTCTTACCTGTACTTATGTTTCCTTGGGCTTCGCCTTCTGTCTTTGCTGTTGTGGTAATAAGGGCAGGCATATCCTTGACGACAAAGCCTGGGTGGTTTTTTACATTGCTCAGTCTTGTAGTTTCCTAAGACATATGTTGTGTCTGCAAAAGAATACACATTTGCATATAAATCAAAGGAGTACAAGACAAAAATGGAGGATAAGAGCTTAGTAGTTTTTAGGAGACAATAAAATATACTGATTCGATACCGGGGTTGTACTGATACTGAATATTATGTGTTATTAGCCACTCTCAGTCTCATTGCACCAGCGACCCCCCTGCGAGGGGTGACTTGATAGCACTGTCGTAAGATGTACTTTGTAAAACACCAATATGTTTGACAAAAAAAATTATATACTGGTTCTTACATTTTGGACTTTTCAGTAATGGTTTTACAATTTTCCAAATTTGGTGTGCGGATTTTCCAGGCTGAGTCAAAGAAGAACACAGCCTTTACTGCTTTATGAAAAGCCTGTGATCAGCGTCCAGAACGTTAAGCACAAATAGGCTTGAGGAAAAGGTTTGAAGGGCAACACAAATGGCTTGATTCACCAAAAGACTAAAATGTCCTCCTGTAAGTTCCCATCTTTGTTTGAATTAAGTTTAAGATATTTTGGAATTCACAAAGGTTACCAGGAGTATTCTTGGAATCTGCAGTGGTCACAGTCTCCCCAATAGTACTTCTGAAATTCTTTTGTGAATTTCTCTTTCACATGATCAAACATCACTTCCATGTTCAAGTGAAAATCTATGAGAAAGAGTAAATCTACTTACTAACTTTTCGTTTACTCCATGGAGAAATTATTTTTTTCCCTGTGGAAAACCCACACCCCAACACCACCAATAATTTTGGCATCAGTAAATCTCGGATTCAGGAGAGAGAATAGGATGAGGAAATGTTTGAGAATACTGATAATATCATAACATTAGTGGATGAACTCATACTTTCCATGACATCTTCACGCTTGAATGTACTGTCCATCATCAGACTTGTAGTAATACGTATCGTGTATGTAAACGGGTAGGCTATTTTTTAAAATACAGTAACATCATCACCCTTCAACATAAACCACTTAAATCTTTGATGTGTTGCTCGTTCCTATGAAAGAGATCGGATGTTTACAGACATTGACAAGGCTCTATAAGGCAAACGGAAACACACCAAAGAGCAGATAGGCCTCTGTTGCAAAAAGGTATAATTAATATAAAAGAATTATCTAAAACAAACACTATAGTACAGAATGCATGTAAACATGGAGATTCTGTCTTTGTACTAATTTTATAAAAATATAAAAGATAATTTTTCAGAAATATCTCATTTCTGCTCATCAGTGTTAATCAGGAAAATAGAGCAGAAGAAAAAATCATTACGTTTTTGCTCTTTAAGCTGTAGCTTTAATTATGCTCCATGTCCTGCCTTCCATCCTGGCTGCTGCCCAAACAGTAGGCATTGTGAATTCAGAACTTATTACCGGTGAGAAGTTAAATTATTTCTTTATTTTAGGTCACTACAAATGTCAACAGTAATAAGGAGATTAGAGACAGGCTTTTATACATGGATGGCAGGCTTTCGGGTATTGTATATAAATAAATTAATTTAAGTGTATACGCAGGTTTGTGAGAGCAAAATACATGTTTGCATTTGTAAATCAAATAGTTATGTTTTTAATAAAACGTAAAGGTGCAAATGGCACTGTATATGAGAAGATGACTATTTTGTTGAAACATTTTGGAACTACAGGTTTTTCACCAATGTCTGACCTTGCGAAACGAGCGATCACTTTTATCAAACAGCAATATATTCCCAAATTAAGTATGTTCTTGCTTTGTGTAAGGAAATACCTCTTTTTGTATTGTCACCCCCCAGGTTTTTTGGATTGATGCTGCTGATAGTGTGACTCAGAGTGCAATGTGGGCTACTAATCAGGCCTCAGTGACTGAGTCCTTATCCTTATAAAATGATATGGGGCAGATGAACGACCATTCCATTTGGCGACACGCAATTTGCGACTTGCTAAAAAAAAAAAATACAAGTTTCTTACCTGTACACTGTGGTTCTCCAGTATTGATATCTTTTATAGATCAACATGCTTGAATCTTTCCAGTCATCATGGTGGGAGTCCCACGGTAACAGTAGAAATAGTAGTACTGAATACATGACATAGACCTCCATAGAGAAAATTCAATTCAGCACTATCAACCTCATTTTATAACATCCAAAGTTCAGCCAATCACAGCAGAGACCTCAGAGTACCTTCTCCACAGAGCCACCACACCGTAGATTTCGAGCACAAGTGAGTGTGTGTGTATATATATATCAGTCTTTCATCTGAAACACCCCTTTCAAACAGATAGATGAACGCGGACCCAAGGTTCTTCGTGCGAAAGTGTTTTATTGATCACCATGCATCGCAGCCAGGACGCGTTTCAGCCCCACCTGGGCCTTGATCACATGATATATATATATATATATATATATATTACTCCGAGGTAGAATAGTGAGCCTAACCTGGGGCAAGAGCGGGTCGCATGTGAATCTATAAAAGATATCAATACTGGGGGGAACCACAGTGTACGGGTAAGTAACTTGTTTTTTCTCCAGTATTGTATCTTTTATAGATTCACATGCTTGAATCTGATTAAAGAGTAGTATATCTGTATATGAATACAAACAACAATGAAGGTGGGAAGCGCATAATCCCACCATGACAGTATCAACAAATCCTGTATATATCAAACCAGAATTCGCTTAATACAAGAATAAATAACCATAAAAAAAGACTTCATAAGAATACACACCATAAGTAGATAAGGAAATCAAGATGGCTACAAGCCTCCTACCCTAGGCAAAGAGATTATGGAGAGCCACGTGTCCAACGGCTATATCTGCCTTCTAGGCAGTAATGCTTTGGGAACATGTGGGTCCTCTCCCACTCTGAATGATAAAGGCACCGCGCCACTTCGAACCGGAGATATCTTCGATGCTTGGGGTAAATGGGGATGTGAAATTAAGCCTCAAGAAGATTGAGAGACGATAGATAAACCCCTTTTTCCATAAGAAGAAGAATGTCCTGCAGAGACAACATCTTGAAAGATTGTTTTTTGATCAATTTGTTCAGTAATCGGAGGTCCAAGACCTGCCTCCATTTTACGGTCTTCTTTTAGATCAAGAAAATGTGGGAATAAAATCCTCAATTGCGCTGACGTAGGGGTACCTTTTCTATGGCGCATTTGAAGAGAAGAATTTTTATTTCCCTCTAGAGATCTGGCAGATGACTATGTAATACCTTCGGAGGAGGGGGTAGTTGGAGGATACTGAACAAACTCTAGGGTATGACCGTGACGGAAGACATCCAAAACCCATCTGTCCAACGAGATGGACTCCCAATTTTTTAAGAATTTTGAGCAGGTTGATCTGAATTGTTGTGGGACTGTAATGGCGGGGGCCTGAAGAAAATCTTTGCCTCTTCTGAGAATCCAGTTTATTTCCAGCAGATTGCAGACTTTTACGACCGGCAGTTCGCGAATAGGACTATGCAGTGCCAGACCTGTAAGGATGGCTGAACGCCTGATAGGATGTTTGAGGGTACAGTTGGAACCGCTGTTGGAACTGCAGTCTGGATACATACTGCCCTCGAACCCTGCACCGAAAGGACTGGAAACGACGTTGTCTTAGCGTTGCCAGGGATTTAGCCGGGTCGGTGTCCTTTTTTTTTTATAGATTGAAGAGCTTCATCTATATGATTTCCGAATAGGCATTCGCCGTCAAAAGGCATATCTAGCACCTTAGCCTGAACCTTAGGACGGAAAAGTAGTTGCCTTCAGCCAACCCTGCCGCCTCAACACAGCTGCCCCTGCCATTTGCCGGAATGATGTCTAAGAGATATCGGTTGCAATCTCTATCATCTCAGTGGAAGCTCTTTCAACTTCCGATAAGATATCCCTTGCTTCTTTCTTCTTATCTTCGGGAAGATGTTCTAGGAGCGAAGAGATGTCCGACCACATCTGTCGGTCGTACCTCCCCATAATGGCCATAGTGTTGGAGGCTCTTATATAAGTGGCTGCCTTGGGGGCAAACCTCTTCCGTATGTTGTCCAGCCGACGTCCTTTATCCGGAGGTGTAGAACATGGAGATGCCGGATTTTTAGCTCTTCTTTGATCAGCCTGCATGATTACCGAATCCGGTCTAGGATGACAGACGAGGCTGGCCAGTGAATTATCCGGGGCCTTGTACTTTTTATTCAGCTTCGAGATTACCACTGGGATAGAAGCTGGTGTCTGCATCAGTTTTAGACCCCCCTACCATACGTAATCCACTATAGGAATTGCCCTAATGGATCATTGGGTGCCTAGCTTAAAGTCATAAGAAACACTCAGTTTGTTTAACTGGCATGAGTAGATCAAAGTGCCTCGAGGAAGGATCTTAAAGGTCATGAAAGCGCCTGATGTCAGCAGGGAGATGGGAGTCTGCAGGAGGGGGGGTTGGAGAGGACTGTGTGGGAACCACATGATCATCCCATTCTTCCTGTGTGTCATCAATGTGTATCTCTCTTTCTCTATCTGTTGTTGGTCCACATTTTGTGATTCATCAGGAATAACGACAGGAAGAGGCAAAATCTTTTTTATCTCGTGGATCTAGGAGTCATCTGTCCTGTGAGCCCCACCGGGGCCTGCTGAGGCGGTGGAGGATGGTGGGTAGCATTTGCCTCGGGAAAGCGTCTATAGTAGTCATTTAACATGTGAAGTAAGTCTGTTACGAATGACACTAGAACATTAAAGGATAATTCACTAAAATGGTGAGGATCCTCTTCCTCATAGGGATAACCTCTTGGAAAGATTCTGGCTGCTGAACGGTAGCCGAGCCAGTGAAAGAGTACTCTCCTGCAAGGTATGAGGATGGGTTAATGTCCTCTATGTCCTCATCATCATCAAAGTCCTGACATTTGACTTTTAACTTTGAAGGACTATATGCAGGGACAAACGTGGTGTCCTCCTCAGACTCCTGGAAGTCAAGCAAACGTGTAGGTGGTAGCTGATATTTTTTTGAATTGCCCTGAACTTTAGAAAGTTCAAAATTGATTTTTTCTCCCGTAGATGGTACCATTGACGGTGCCGAAAAAAACCACGACCGGAGGAAAGGAAGACAACGTCGCCGGAGTGGTCGTAGACAGAGAAATTCTCGTCGACTGATGAAGACCATCGTCAGGGTTAACTGCGGGCCTGTCGAAGCAGCGACTGTCAACGTTGTTGCCGTCGCTGTAGCAGCCGTTGACGGCAAAGCAATTACCTCAGGTCTAACAGGAAAAGCTCTCATGAACGACGCAGTCAATGGACGAGAAGAAAGATCCATTACAGGTGTTAAAGAAGCAGAAACTGAAGCAGAAGATGTTTTTAGAGTTCCTTCCGTCTGCTTTCTGTGACGTTTCTCTTCAGATCTTTCCTGCTCCTGTGATTTTGATCTCTTGGAGTCCCCTTGGTGAGAAGAGGAGCTACCTTCTTTCCTTTTCCTGGAGAAAGAGTGGGGCTTTTCCTTAGTATCAAAGCCGGACTCAGAGCTCAGAGAGACTCCCAATCACGCAACGTGCAATAAGAAATCTGTGGCTCTGTGGAGAGGGTTGCTCAGAGGTCTCTGCTGTGATTGGCTGAACTTTGGATGTTATAAAATGAGGTTGATGGAGTGCTCAATTGAAATTTCTCTCTATGGAGGCTATGTAATGTATTCGGTAATACTATTTCCACTGTTACCGTGGGACTCCCACCATTACGACGGGGAAGGTTCAAGCATGTGAATCTATAAACGATACAATACTGGAGAATGGAAGATACAACTGTGTCTTAGACACTGATTTTCAAATGGGTCGCAATGGACCTGCCTCAATATTCACGAGGCAGGTTGCAATTTGCGACCCATTGGGAATGGCCAGCACTTAAAGGGATGGTGGCTTGCTGGGGTCAGCAGACCACCATGTCTGTGACAGCTTTTTAATAACTCATTTTTTTTTTTAATGAAGCCGGTTTTCCTTAAAGGAAAATGGGATGAGTTTCAAAAAGAAAAATTAAACTTTTCAATTATATTTTTTGAGAGTAGGCTGTGGTCCATGAGACCACATTCTGTTAAAAAATATTTGCATCCACATTCGCAAAGGTGAATGGTCTACCACCAACTTTCCGTTGGGGGTAAAATGTGAATGTTTTGCGACCGCATTTCGGTTGCAAAACATTCGTATATGGGACTGCGAGTTGCTATTAGGAAAGGACGCCCTTGGCACGCCCCTTTCTAATAGTGAGTCGCAAACCCTAGGGTTGGTATATGCCACAGACCTATTTAGTGGTCGCAAACGGGCCGACTTTTCATTTGTGACTGCTAAAAGGGTCCGTCTGGCCCTTGCTGAATTGGATTTTACCATAATTGAGCTAACCTATCTGTAAACCCCTAGTAAATAGCGCCCAGGGTAACCGGGCATGTATGTCACAAAGTCCGCCCAGTGATTGCAGCACCCAGCCTGCCATTTGCCGACTGACTGCTAGCCAGACTTTGCCATTTAAAGAACTGACAAAGCCAGACTTCCACTTGGAATATGTGAAGTCACCCCTGTGGCCTGCCTATTGAGTCCTAAGGCAGGATACAACATATTCTCCAGTATTAGGGTGTCTTTCATAGATTCACATGCTTGAATATTCCCCGTCGTCGAAGTGGGAGTCCCACTATAAATAAAATAGCAATAAAAGAATCCTAATAAAGTATGTATATATAAACATATCACATAATTTGCAACACCAGAAATACTTATAAGTACCTAGTTAGCATAACCACATTGAAATACATAGAGAAAAGAAACAACCTGTATAACATATTCATGTCATTATGTTAGTCCAAACTACGGCCAATCAGGCGCAAGCACCCCTCCAGAACTTTCTCCTCAGAGGCTCAGGCTCTCAGATTTTCTACTGCACGTCGTGTGAAGAGTCTCTCCCTGAGCTCTGCTCAGTTTTCTACTTTCTTCTGGTTTTCCAGTGTTTCAACTATGTCTTCAAGTAAGAAGTCTTTGTTTAGACCTTGTTCTTCTTGTGGGAAGTTACGGCTCAACTCTGAGGACCCCCACAAGAAGTGTATATAAAGCCTCTATCCTGACCATGAGGTAGGCAAATGTAAAATCTGCAGGTCTTTTTCCACAAAAACCCTTAAAGATAGGGAGGGTCGTCTCCTTCTTTGGTTGCAAAGATTGAAAGACAAGGACTCAGTTCTATCTGACACAGAAAGCCTGGCGTCAGGTACTTCTAAAGCCGCTTCTAAGCATAGCAGGGTGCAGGATCTGCCTTCCCCCTTCTTGAAGAAAAATAAACTTTCTCTCATGAAGGTTCCTGCGGTGTCTCTTACTCCTCCTGCTACGCCCCGGAGATCTGACTCTCGGGCGTCTTTGGCTTCTTCAAAGCATGTTTCTGTCAAAAAACATGCAAAATCCCATCGACTATCATCCCGACAACGAGATCTGCCGTCTCCGGCTCGTCGACGACAACAGTGACGACGACTTCTGCTTCTAGCTCGTCGACGTCGTCTGCATCGACGAAGGTATGCCTCAGTTTTAAAACTGTCTTGTCGACGATTCCTATAGCCTCGACGTCGAAGAAGAGTATCGTCGTCGTCAGGATCTTCGTCGACGAAGGTTGTGAAGAGTGCCTCCGCGTCGTCGGTGGCTCCGTCGACGAGTGCTCAGTCGACGACTGCTTCATCGACGGCGGGCTCCGTCGACGACACCGGCTCTGTCGACAGAGGCTCCATCGACATCTGTACTGTCGTTGACGACGAATTCGACCCCGTCGACGGTGGTGCCATCGTCCTTCGCATCGCTGCCTTTGGTGCCACTTTCTTCATCTGGGTCTGGTTCTTCCACTGTCGACCCTCTGCATCAACGTGGCCATGTGCCTTTGGACCAGATCAATATTCCAAGTACCACACAGCCTCCATCACCCCAGTTTGCCACAGGTTCCGAACAGGACTCTAGTTCTGAGGAGGACGAGGACGAACACTTCCGGGCAGCACAAAGCCCTTCTGAACTTGTCATAAAATATCAAGATTATGGGGATGATCAGGATGGTTCGTATTTACAAGAGGAGGAACCTTCTACTCAGGTTCCTACAGCGACACTACCACTTTCCCTCATTTCCAATCTCCAATATATGTTGGAAGATTACTACAGGCGATTTCCGCCATCTCGCCATGGCTCTCCTTTGCCTACAGCGCCCGCTCCTGCAGCAGCTCCTGCTGCTGCTCCGCAGCCACCACCAGCAGCGCCATCTGTTCTGGTTGCGACCTCTATTCAGGTCCATGCTACAGTGTACGAGGAGGATGATGATGATGTTCGTCCAGAGCGAGAGGACAGCGAGGTTCAGGATGACGATGATGATGGCAATATGGCAGATTGGGACGATTACTAGATCCAAACACCGTCTCCGCCTCCTGCGACTTCGCAAGTTTCTACCAGCTGATGGATAGAGCGGCGCTCCGCTTTAAACTTCCTATGGTCCAAAAGGACGAAGACTGTTTTCTTTACGACTTTACAAGTCAACCTTTCAAACAGGTCCGGACAGTCCCCATCATCAATTTTATTTGGAACAAGGGTGTCAAGTTGATGTAAACGCCAAATTCCATCCCGGCACAGTTACCTCGTTTGGAGAAGAAGTATAAGGCCCCCCATGGTTCTCCAGCTTGCCTAGTTGCCCAGATTCCGTGGTCACACAGGCTGCCCAGCGCAGTTCCAGAAACCCCTCTTCTCCAATTACATCTCCTCCTGATCGTGAAGGTCGTCGCCTTGATGACATTGGGCGAAAGTTTTCTACTATGGCTTCCACTACTGTGAGGGTTGCGAATTCTCTGGCCATACTAGGACGCTACGACCGACAGATGTGGTCTGACATGTCTGCCTTTGTTGCTCTCATTCCTGAGTCCTTCAGAGCAGAGGCTCTAAAAATTCTTCAAGAGGGGGAGAGAGCATCAGAAGAGATCATTAACTGCTCGATAGATATCGCCTGCACTGGCTTCCGTCAGCACGCAGGGGCAGCTGTTCTGCGGCGGCACCGAAGACACCGTCCGCACGATGAACTCCATCCACTCCAGATCTCCGACCGACCCCTGTCCTCACCACGTCTTCAACAAGGCCGACGCTGTCATCGCACCCCACCTGCGGGACATCATCAACACCTCCTTCGACACCGCTACCTTCCCGGAGAGCTGGAAGCACGCCGAACTCAGCGCTCTACTAAAGAAGCCATCAGCCGACCCCACCGACCTCAAGAACTACCGCCCCATCTTGCTGCTCCCGTTCCCTGCCAAAGTCATCGAGAAGACCGTCAACAAGCAGCTGGCCGCCTTCCTCGAGACGAATGGATCCCTCGACCTCTCGCAGTCTGGCTTCCGGGCCAGCCACAGCACCGAGACCGCCCTGATCGCAGCCACCGATGACATCCGAGCCCTGCTTGACAACGGAGAAACAGCAGCCCTCATCCTCCTAGACCTCTCCGTGGCCTTCGACACTGTCTGCCACCGTCACTAGTGCAGCGCCTCAGCAACGTCGGAATCCAGGAGAAGGCACTGGAGTGGATCATCTCCTTCCTCGCCAGAAGGACACAGAGAGTCCGTCTCCCCCCGTTCAGATCAGAGGCCACCGAAGTCATCTGCGGCGTCCCTCAAGGCTCCTCGCTTAGTCCAACCCTCTTCAACGTCTACATGAGCCCCCTCGCAGACATCGCACGCCAGCACAACCTCAACATCATCTCCTACGCCGACGACACCCAGCTGATCCTCTCCCTCACCAACGACCCCGCCACCGCCAGAGCCAACCTTCACGAAGGGGTGAAAGAGGTAGCCGAATGGATGAAGAACAGCCGCGTGAAACTGAACTCGGACAAGACGGAAGTCCTCATCCTGGGATCTTCGCCCTCCGCCTGGGATGACTCCTGGTGGCCCCCCACCCTAGGCAGCGCACCCAAACCAACAGACCACGCACGCAACCTGGGCTTCATCTTGGACTCCTCCCTCTCCATGACCAGACAAGTCAACGCCGTCTCCTCGTCGTGCTTCAACATCCTGTGCTTGCTACGTAAGATCTTCCGGTGGATCCCCACCGAGACCAGGAAGACGGTCACCCAGGCCCTCGTCACTAGCCGTCTGGACTACGGCAACTCCCTCTACGCCAGAACCACCGCCAAACTCCAGAAGAGACTCCAGCGGATCCAGAACGCCTCAGCACGACTCATCCTGGACATCCCCCGTCGCAGCCACATCTCCGGACACCTGAGAGACCTGCACTGGCTCCCGGTCAACAAGAGAATCACCTTCCGTCTCCTCACCCACGCACACAAAGCCCTACACAACCAAGGCCCAGGATACCTCAACAGCCGCCTCAACTTCTACGCTCCCAAACGCCAGCTTCGATCGACCGGCCACGCCCTCGCCGCCGTCCCCCGCATCCGAAGAGCCACCACAGGGGGACGGTCCTTCTCCTACCTCGCCGCCAAGACTTGGAACTCCCTCCCGACCCACCTCCGCCTGACCCAGGACCACCTTGCCTTCAGGAAGCAACTCAAGACCTGGCTGTTCGAGCAGTAGCGGACCCCCCCCCCCCCCCGCCCCCCTAGCGCCTTGAGACCCTCTGGGTGAGTAGTGCGCTATATAAATGCTGATTGATTGAGGGCAGGCTTCGTTCTACCTCTTTTCGGCAGGAGGTTCAGGCAAAAATCCTGGACATGCCGTATGACGAAGAGTCGTTCTTCGGTCAGCACGTCGATGAAGCATTGCAGACGATAAAAAAGTATACAGAAACAGCTCGTTCCTTAGGCACTTTACAGTTCTGCAAACAGCCTTTTCGGGGTGCGCGCGGACGCAGCACCACCTCTTCCTCTTTTCGCGGTGAATCCAATCAGTACCGTTCCTACGGTCAAGAAAATCAGCGGCACTTCTCACAGTCGCAACAGTCCTCCCGCCAGCAGTCTTCCAGATTGTACCGAGGAAAGTCTTCCTGTAGAGGCTGTGCTTCCAAGAGACAATGACTTGCCGTCCCCGCTGAAAGTTGGAGGTCAAATCTCCCTGTTATTTTCTCAATGGTCCTCAATCACCTCGGACCGTTGGGTGCTGGACATTGTATCAAGGGGCCATGCCCTGGAGTTTGTCAAGCTTCCTCCTCACACTCCTCCGACTGGTCTGCCTCCAGCGCACCTCAAAGAACTTTACCAACAGATTTGCATCATGATCCAAAAAGGTGCCATCGAAGTGGTTCCCAAGTCTCAGAAAGGGATGGGATTCTATTCCCAATTTTTCCTCATCCTCAAAAAGGCAGAGTATTTGGGATTGGGCACTTCGGCACCACATTACCCTGACAGCAGTTCACCTACCAGGCGTCTCCAACATCCTGGCGGATTCCCTCAGCATGTCCGCATCCTCGACTCACAAGTGGGAGCTGCATCCGCCGACCCTGGACTTCATCTTTCGGCATTGGGGTCATCCGCACATGGATCTCTTTGCGAGCCCTGTGAACCGGAAATGCCCGTCCTTTGCAAGCTCACTTCCCCATCCAGAATCGTCCGGGAATGCCCTTTTGATGGACTGGTGCGAGCTATTCGCCTACTCTTTTCCGCCGATTCCACTAGTTCCTCGAGTGTTATCGAAGATGCAGAGACAGCCATGCCACATTCTCCTGATCGCTCCCAGATGGTCTCGCCAAGCGTGGTTCTCGGACCTGCGGCTTCTCTCACAGTGCGAACCCATTCTCCTTCATCCCTGAGCGTATCTCCTCACGATGGACGAGGATCAGATCGGTCATCCAGACCCCTCCTCTCTCAAATTAGCGGCCTGGAACCTGAGCACCTTGAATTTGCCCATTTGAAAATTTCGCCAGCATGCAGGGACATTCTTGCCAATGCCAGGGGTCTGTCCACAATAAAAACCTACAAGCTAAAGTGGAAAAGATTCTGTCACTGGTGCACAGCTGCCAACATCCATCCTGTTCATTCCACTCCGGCTCAGTTACTGCCGTTCTTTCTACAACTGGCACAATCAGGACTTTCCCATTCCACTTTGAAGGTTTTCTTGGCGGCAATCTCTCGCTTCCGGCAGGATGGCTCCTCCCCTCTCTGATCCTCCAGAATCATTCGTCAATTTTTCAAGGGACTGCTCAGGAAGTTCCCGCCCATTCGACGTCCTTTCTTTCCTAATCCTCAGTCTCCAGCGGAGCAACGTTTGCATTCACTGGACGTTAAACGAAGTCTGAAATTTTACATCGACAGGACGGCACCCTTTCGCAAATCTGATCAATTGTTCGTTGCTTACGGACGCATGCGCAAGGGGCGTGCTGTTACCAAGCCAACTATTGCTTGTGGATTTCTTTAGCAATTTCCTTCTGTCATGAAAAAGCTGGCAAGTCTCTTCAATCATCAGTGAGAGCTCATTCCACCAGGGCGATGTCATCCTCTACTGCCCTGTTTGCTGGTGTGCCGATTCACCAAATATGCCGAGCAGCTACGTGGTCCAGCAGGCACACTTTCACGAGACATTACTGCCTTGAAACGATCAACGAAGCCGATACGGCAGTGGGCCAAGCGGTGCTTCACAATCTTTTTAACTAAGGTGAGCCTCTGCTATCTTCCCTCCACCTATATGGTTTATGTGATGATAAAAGATAACAATAATAGCATAACATAGCCAGATAGCGATGATAATGTTATCTTTGCATTTTTCATACCTATGCTTTGCTGATTTGCTCTTACAGCCAGATGTTAGTGCTCACTATTCTATTCAAGCATGTGAATCTATGAAAGACACCCTAATACTGGAGAAGAACAATTGTTACTTACCTGTAAACAGGTGGTTCTCCTGCATTGGTGTCTTTCATAGATTCACATGCAACCCACCCGCCTCCCCTCAGAGGCTCCCTTTTCCTCCTAGACTCTTTTGTCACTCCTGTGCTACGAAAATCTGAGGGCCTGAGCCTCTGAGGAGAAGGTTCTGAAGGGGTGCTTGCGCCTGATTGGCCGTAGTTTGGACTAACATAAAGACATGGATATGCTATACAGGTTTTTTCTTTTCTCTATGTATTTCTATGTGGTTATGCTAACCAGGTACTTATAAGTATTTCTGGTGTTGCAAATTATGTGATATGTTTTTATATACATACTTTATTGGGATTCTTTTATTGCTATTTTATTTACTGTGGGACTCCCACTTCGACGACGGGGAATATTCAAGCATGTGAATCTATGAAAGACACCAATACTGGAGAACCACCTGTTAACAGGTAAATTGTTCTTCGACGTGCAAAACATTTACCTTTACAAGTTTTAACAGTAAAAAAGCTGAACCATCATTTTTACTGTGGAAAAGCTTGCTTGCCCAATTGGCGAGTGCAGAGTTACACACTGACCCTTCAACTGTGCTAACTCTGGAGTGGTGCGACCAAAGTGGGTCATCCAAGGTATCCAACACATTGTTACATTAAGCTTGGGTCGAAACTAAGTTTGCCATGTGCAACTTTAGCAAAGTTGCCACTTTGTTGCCTGTGCCCATATTGGTTGTGACAAGGACTGCCTCACCCCCTTTGTGGGCTGACAAATAGTTGCAGCAAGACCCCCCGTTGACCTTATCGTATCTACAGCATCCTTTGAGCATTTTCACATCCTTAAATCAGGAACAGTTACATAAGAAAACCCTGCAAAGAATAAGACTGCCTAGAACTGACTCAAGACTGCTTTATCTGCTGAGGTAACCGTCCAGACGGACTTCCTACTGGAGTTGGTCGCCTAAAGTGACTCTAAGTGACCTCATTATGACTTAACCCTAACTTTTTTGTGAAAAAGTTTTTAAGAGTCAAATTTATTGAATTTGTCAATGCTCGTTTGCGGTTTAGTGAACTATCTTTATTTAATATACCTCGTAGATTCTATATCTCTGGACCCCTTAAGTGGATTTTTTTGTTGGTGTCTAAAAATACATAAAAATACAGTCTATTTTTATAAATCAGTGTGGAATTTTTTAGTGGCTTGTCGATTTTGTCTTCATTTTGGTGTTGTTTCAATGCTTTACACTTGTTCCTTCTTGTGAGCCTTGCTGCTCAAAGCCACAGATACCAAGGTTGAGATAAAGCGGATGGTAAGTGTATGACAAAGTGAGATTGCACAACCACTCAATATATAATACACCCCATTTCATCAAACTTTACTTCCCTAAACTGAAGTGCGAGTTACTCATCGGCAGTAAAGCTCATCTGGTAGCGACTATCTGCCACAGATTCCTTACCTCTGAATATCCCCAGGCGTCACCCTGGATCCAGAAGATTTTCAAGCAGTACCCCAGCATGTCAGTAGGTGGTGTCGTTCGGCTCTGGGTTGGCCGCATCTGCACCAAAGGTGTAGGGCATGGTATCTATATAGGCGCCACATTGTCGCTCTGACTTCAGTTTCTTTTGCAACTTTCCACACCAGGAGCGCAGAGCCACGATGAGAACTGATCACTGATGTGGGAAAGACTAACGCCTGAAAAGGGTGTGCCTTACTCCTCCACCTCCCTGCACCAGTTTGCATAGCAGGAAGGATGGGAGTATCAGTAAGGAACGAGCAGCTACCATATAAGGATTTACTTAAGCTAAGTAACCTGTTTATTTTTATTGAGATTTATAGCCGCAGATTCCTTACCTCTAAATAGATACCCAAGCAATACTGATTCGTAGGTGGGTCTGCGAACCCGATTAAACCAAAAAAGTCCTGCATGAGTGAATGGGCGAAGTGCCCATCACGACGAGCATAACAGTGCAGGAAGTAATGTTTTGTGAATGTGTGCAGTGATGCCAATGTCGCTGTCTGACAGATGTCCAGGAGAGGAGCGCCGCGATCAAATGCAGTGGTCACAGGCTCGTCTCTGATAGAGTGAGCCCGCAAACCTTTAGAGGGCTGTTTCTTGGCCAATGAGTAGCAATTGTAATGCACAGGACATTTTATCTTGAGATGGTATGCTTCTGCACAGCCTTCCCTTTTTTGGCTACGACAAAGCCCACAAAGAGTTGATCATCCACCCGGAACTCTTGAGTGGACAAGGTAGAATTATTAATGCTCTTTTTGGGTCAATATGGTGGAGTCTCACATCTTCTTTGGAGGGCAGGGGCAGAGCACAGAAAGTAGGCAGGTTAATGCTCTGGCCTACTTGGTAGGGGATGACAACCATCGGAAGGAAGGAAGGAAGCCCGAGTCTGGAGGACCAATTTGTTTGCGTAAGAGGAGGTGTAGGGAGGGTGCACAGACAGGGCTTGCAATTCACTGACCTTCCTGGCCACTAAAAAGGCAGTTTTAATGGACAGCAGCTAAAAGGGAAAATTGTGCAAAGGTTCGAAAGGCCCACGCATTAGAAAAGTGAGTAGATGGTGGAGGTCCAATTGACACATGATAAATAGTGTGGGGAAGACGTGTTGCAGACCTTTAAGGAAGCTGGCTACAACAGGGGATTTGAATCAAGGTGGTTGGTATGGCAACCGCAGAAAGGCAGAGATAGCAGAGTGATACCCTTTTACAGTGGCAATAGCACAGCCGTATTGGGCTTAAGATAGGACAAAGAAAAGAAGCTTGGATAAAGGTGCAGAAAGCTACTGAACGTTGTGGGAAGCACAGCATGACACAAATGTATGCCAGTGGATGGTGTATATTGACTTGGCGGAGGTATGCCGGATGCCAGAACAACATCATAGCCTTTGGTTGGAAAGTCAAAGGCTGTCAACTGTGGCCAGTCAATCTCCACGCATGCAGGTGAAGGGTGTGCAGGTTTGGGTGAAGGACCCTGTACTATTGCTGAGATGAAGATCCTCCCGAAGAGGCAGCTTGACTGGAGGACCGATGGTCATGCTCAATAGCTCTGGATGCTAGACTTTCGGTATCCAATCAAGAGCCACAAGAATGACTTGGGCCCCATTGTTCCTGATCTTCTTTAGAACTCTAGGCAAGGGTGATATTGACAGAAAGGAAGGCGTACAGGAGACTGGTGCTGCGCTCGAGACAACAAGCGCCTTCAAGCATGAGTCACCTTGAAAACTCCAGTGTGCAAAAATGCTGACATTGCAAGTTCTCAACAGTGCTGAACAGATCCAACTAAAGCTCTCTCCACTGCTGAAAGAAACCTTGCACCACCTCCAGATTGAGACGCCATTTGTGATCCGCTAGGCATCTTCTGCCGATTTCATCTGAGGTGGCATTCAGAGATTCCACCAGGCGCTGCACCACCAGGGAAATGTGCAGACGTACCAGCCATGTCAAGAGGCACAGAGCCTCTTAACACAGGGTCCAAGGCCCCAACTCTCCCTGTTTGTTGCAGTACCACATGGCGGTGGTGTTGTCTGTAACACCTGCACTAGCTTTCCATTGATCGAATGAAAAAAGGCTTTTAATGTCAAGAGAATAAAATGTTTATGTGGAGCTCTGAATCCACTGGAGACTTGAGTTCTCGAATTTCCACATCTCCCGGATGGCTGGCTGAGGGCAAGAGTGATTCATCTGTCACACCATTATATCTTGTTGGGGGAAGGGAAAGGCGTCTGCCACTGACCCAATCATGGTTCGTTAGCAACCCCTGCAGGACCTTTGCAGTTCCCTCTAGGAACTGGACCATATCGGAGAGATTCACACGATGCTACGGCTACAGTGCCAGCGGGCATGTATTGCCAGCAGGATACAGGAGCATCAGTCAGTCTTACCGAAATCCAGGATAGAGACGGAAACATCGGTATCATAACCTGAATATCCTGGAATCTCCGCTCTGTAGGTTAGGCCCGTACCAGAATCATGTTCAGAACAGCTCAGATGAAAGGGAGCGCCTGAGAGGGAGTCAGATGTGACTTCGGCATGTTGGTGGTGAACTTCAGTGAGTGCAAGAGGTTTGCCATAGTCTGAAGGTGGTTGGCAACAGCCACTCGTCCAGGTAAGGTAAGACTGAAATCCCAACCTCCACGGATGAGCTGCAACCAGCCCATCACCTTTGCTGTACTACCTTCCAGTCTTACCAGTGCCCCCCTGGTGTTCACAAACTGAAAGTGCTCTTGGTCCACCATGAACCACAGATCGAGTCTGTGGGCCGGCAGGATAGGGATGTGTAAATATGCACCCTGCAAATCCTACACTACCATCCAGTCTCCTGGGACTAGGGCAGACAAAACTTGGGTGAGCATGAGCATTTTGAACTTCTCCTTTTTCTTTTGGAAGAACTTTTTTATTGGTTTTATGGAGCATAACATGTTGGAGCCTGCAGACTCGCCCACACTGGGGGGCAATAAGATACCAACCCTGTTGTTTGCAGATGGCACCTTGTTGATATCAAAGGCCCCAGTTGGACTACAACGCCTTATTGATAGATTTCAAACCTTCTGCAACAACCGGGGATTGGTAATAAACAGCTCGAAAACCAAATGTATGGCCTTTAACTGCCACAGGTCATTTAAGAACGGCCCTTTGCTGGGAGAGGTACCCTTGAAAAGGTGGACACTTTCAATTACCTTGGTATAAGGTCTAATGACCAAATGTCTAGGAGACCCCACTTAGCAAAGATGCTGACGGCAAACAAGCGTGTGTCCGGAGTAATAGGGAAGGAACATCACCTTTCACACACTAGGCCTATAGCTCCCGCCCTTCAAGTATATGACACAAAAGCAGTTAGCTCAGCTCTTTACGGAGCAGAGGTTTGGGGCTTTGACAGACTTGAAAAGCCTAGTCATTTTTTTCATTTCAAATAACTTTATTTCGATTCCACAAAGAAATCATAAAAGTATACATCAATATAAAAAACACAAACTGCAATAAAACCACGGTACATATTTACATAATTCTGGTTTTCAAAAACATTCAATATCGGTTTCTAATAACAAGAGCTGATCTAATAAAACTCAGTACAGCATTACAAATGTTTGGAGTTGACCAAGATCATAAATATTCATATCCTTCTTTATAATAGCATGATCCAAAGGATAGTAGTAATGGTCTAATAAAGGTGCATTACAGGGGCAACAAGGTAGCTTCTCACACCACCCCCCCCTGCTTTGGAAAGGCAAAAAGGAAGTGTAGAGTACTAAGGCGAAACCTTGTCAAGTAGCAACGCCATTGCCAGAGCCTAGTCAATCGGAACATAAATTTCTAAGAGACCTGGTTATGGCACCTAGATATGTTCCCCTCACTCCTCTACTGTTGGATATGGGCAGACGGTCAATAGCCGACATAGCTAGGCTACGCCCTGTACTTTTCTGGGTCAGCATTAGGCGGACTCCCGAGCTTCTTTCCTATGCTGATGCCCTTACCGAGATCCTCCACATAGAATCTGGCTGCAAAATAGGTTGGATGGCTGGCACCAAAAAAAAACCTTGACAGCCATAGGCCTTCGAACCTGTTGGGTCATCCAGGAATCCCAAAGGAGAGAAGAATTTAAATGCCTATATTGGGATTGGGTGGACTAACTGGAGATTTCCAAGCCTAACGTGGGCAAAATAACAGCAGAATTTCTTTCCCACAAACAAGACACCTTGAGCCCTTCTGTGATACAACCCAGGTACCAAGAGATAGAATGTTGTATATACATTTTAGGTTTGGAACTCTTCCCGTTTGGGAGGCGACAACAAAGTGGGCCACCAACAATGGAAAAAATTGTCCATGGTGCATGACCCTTATAGAAAGCATTGCTCATCCAATGTTTGCCTGCCCGGCATATAAAACACCACGGGCTAAATGGCTGAAAGCACTGTCCGCAATTGGGCATATAGGACCACCAGACAGCACTACGCATCTTCAGATATGATTATAGGCCGTTCTTTGAATGCTGTGTAGCAAAGTTCTTGGGACAAGCATGGCTCATAAGGTGGAAACGGAACAAAAGGGGGTGGTGATGGGCAGAGCATCTGAATCAAACACTCACACCCAGTCAAAAGATCTGGGTTTAATCCATCACCGTTCTTTAGTCCACTCCGCCACCCCAGTTCAGACATGGCTATATGCAAATCAGTCTGACCCTGTGCCTCATGGAAACAGTCCAGCCCGAACTGCCAAGCCATGTCTTCCCTGGACCGGAAACAAGCTTCCGAGGACCGGTTTCTGGCATTCCAGCCGTCTTCAGCCCGGCTTGCTTGAATCCAGTGGCAAAGTGAGCAAGGGACTCACGTCTGAGCATACCTGCCACACTTATGGCAGCCAAAAATGGAACAAAAGGGGGTGGTGATGGACAGAGCATCTGAATCAATCAAACACTCACACCCAGTCAAAAGATCTGGGTTTAAGAACGGTGATGGATTAAACCCAGATCTTTTGACTGGGTGTGAGTGTTTGATTGATTCAGAGGCTCCGTCCATCACCACCCCTCAACATCGGTATAATTTGAATTGAAACGAGGATAGACACAAATTCATTGTCCAGCGTAAAACCTATTTGCATTCTCTTGCACAAGCACTTTATTTGTCAAACGTCCGCTGTTATGTTAGGGACATTTTAATAACACTTTAGCACACTGGTCCCTCACTTATATTGACGATGAATTGATTTGTTTTTATACTTTAACTGTAGAAATATATTTGACAAATTGAAATGTGCAACTGATAATATTACCACGTTTTTAATACTTTGAAGATGATGTATGCTTTATCGAACTTATGGCTTCAATGACCATTATGCTGTATCAATTGCTTATGTAAATTGGAAATGCTGTATATTTGCACTGTCTTGAGAAGAACTGCAGTTACACAGAGAGGGTTCCTCATAATCTTGATTCCTTCTTCCCAAATATGGTTGATTATGGGAATGGTGTGGACCGATTTTCTGCTCTGATCTTTAAAATCGTAGAGAAAGCAGTCGGACTGCTTAACGGGCATAGGGAGGTGAAAACGTGTCGCTGCCCTTTCCGTGATGGCATGAAAACCTCTGATGTCTTCCGGAGGGGAATCAATTGCCTGAGGAACTCATGATGATGGCGTAGGGATTACATAATCCTCCCATTCATCCATGGTTGTCGGTGATTTTGGGACTGAATTTGGCGACTGCATCCTCATCATCATCTTGTACTCCTTAGTCTTGTTGGTGCAGGTAAAATATCCTGAGACCTAGCAGCTGGAACAGATGAACTTGAAGTATACAAGACAGATGGAGAAGAAGGCTGTCTTTGAACGAGATCAGCTGCAGTTGGGAAACTAATATGGTAATCCTGCAGCATAACTGCCAAGTCCTGTACCAAGGTCAAAGGCATCTGTACCACCGGTTCCGGACGAGGAAATAAAACTTGATGCCTTTGCACTGTTTGATAAGGCTCATAATACTCCTCTTCCTCATCATCCTCTTTATATTCTACATGAAGCTGAGAGTGGATGCGTGCAGGTCTGAACAGCCCATCCTCAGATTCCTCAAAAAAATGGCTAGGAGGCAAGGGAGAAATGTACGAAGGGTCGTGGTAGCCCCGCATAGATGATAATTTAGATGATAAAATAGGAGTTACTTGTAATGGAGTGGTCCTTTTCCGCATGATCGTCGACGCTTTGACCATGGATGGAGACGTACAGACAGCTGAAGCTGCCATCACTGTTAGCATCGACGTGGTCATCGTTGATGTCATTGACAATGATGTAGTCTTTGAAGGGGGCATCGAGGAGAATGGGACCGTCGACGACAGTGGGAGCGTCGACGAGCGAGAGGCCATCGCCGATGGTGCAGTCGACGAGAGGGATGTCGACGGAGGAGAAACTGTAACCGTCGGTGGTATCATCGACGGTGTCATCGTCGGAGGCGAGTTGACCTTAGTCGTTGAAGGAACAGTCCTTACCAGTTGTTCCATCAACGGAGATAGCGTCGACGAAGTCTGAGGTGGCTTAGTTGTCCACTGAGCCTTTTTTGATGATGACAAAGATCTGACAGAATCTGACTGAGTCCTGGGCTGTTTTAATGCCATTTTAGGTGGCATTTTTTATTTTTCCACAGATTTTCCTTCAGAAGAGAAAGAAGGAGTAGTTTCTGTCCTGTAACTCCAGTTCTGTAGTAGGGGTATCTCTGTTATAGTCATAATCTAGTGAATAGTCCCGCCCATGTGCGTGGACCCCGGCAATCAAAAATAATCTCTTAAGTTGTCAGAATAATGCAGAAACTGCAAAGACACTTAAGAGAGAATTTAAAGACAAATAATGCAGCCTATATCCACAGGCTACACTGTCCATTACTTCAACTAGAAATTCCACCAAAAATCACCACACACAGCCCAGCCTGCTAGTTTCTACCATAGAGAAACCTGCCTCCCCCAGTCAAAGACTCAGGAATGATAGAGAGGAAGGTAGGGACAGACAAGCCCCATAGGCTGCCATTATGTGGCTTAAATAGGATACTGTGCCTTTAAGAGAACTTTCCAGAACTTCTCCCAGTATCCCAGAATGCATAGCAGGTCCCTCTACTTTCAGTTCTTTTTGAAGGCGAAGCACGCCTGACCTGTCGCATTCTTTACATGATGAAAAATCTCCACCGGGGAGGAGGGCGGGCACTTATGACTATAACAGAGATACCCCTACTACAGAACTGGAGTTACAGGACAGAAACTACTCCTTCTGTAGTAGGGGATCTGTGTATAGTCATAATCTAGTGAATAGAATGGCAAGCCCATCCCCACACCTAAGCGGCGGTGGAGAATAAACACACAATGCCACTATTGTGCGAACAAATTCCGCAGCGAAGCCTGTCCAACCTGAGCGTCTGCCCTGGCGTCAGTGTCCAGGCAGTAATGCTTAGCAAAGGTATGAACCGACTTCCAAGTGGCTGCCTAGCAGATTTCAGCAATCGGCACGTTACGGAGCAGAGCCGTCGTGGCAGCTTTGCCCCTGGTGGAATGAGCCTTAGGCTTACCTCCTATGGTCTTATTAGCCTTTTGGTAACATAATTGTATGCAGGACACAATCCACCTAGAGATGGACTGCTTAGAGGTCGCCAGACCTGTCCTGACCAATCCATAATTGATAAACAACTGGTCAGACCTACGAATATCTTTGGTTTTATCCAGATAAAATTTCAACACCCTCCTAACATCCAGAGAATGCCCGCTGGGGATGAAGGGTTCTGAAAGAACGTAGGCAAAGTTATAGTCTGGTTAACATGAAAATCAGAAATAACCTTGGGAAGGAATTTAGGGTGAGTACGCATAACAACCTTGGCAGCATGAAATACAGTATAAGGTTCATTACAACACAACGCCTGAATTTCACTCACCCTGCGGGCCGATGTAATGGCCACGAGGAACGCCGCCTTCCAGGACAGGTGCTGCAACGAAGCCTTATGAATAGGTTCAAAAGGTTCCTTCATCAATCCGGACAGCACCACATTCAATTCCCATGAAGGCGAGGGAAGCCTGACAGGAGGGAATACTTTCTTCAATCCTTCCAGAAAATCTTTGATCACGGGGATCTGGAAAAAGGAAGTCTGTGAAGGGCATTTCCTGTAGGCAGTCAATGCAGCCAGATAAACCTTAATCGAATGCACATTAAGGCCAGACCGCGCCAAATGTAGAAGGTAAGGAAGGATGACATCCTCCTTACAGGTCGTAGGATCATGGTTCTTAGACTGGCACCAGATACAAAACCTCTTCCACTTGTAAGCATAGGAAGTCCTAGTGGAAGGTCTCTTGGACTCCTTCAGTATGTCCATGCAATCATCGGGCAGATTCAGATGGCCATATTGCACTATCTCATGAGCCATGCCGCCAAACTCAAAGACGAGAGGTTGGGGTGTAACATCCGCCCCCCGAACTTCGTGAGAAGGTCCGGCCTGCACGGCAACCGAATGTGAGGAAGGAGAGACCAGTGAAGCAGGTCCGTGAACCACCACTGCCTGGGCCACTCCGGGGCGATGAGTATCATCCGAGCTCTGGACCGGGCCAGCTTGATGAGCACCGCCGGAATCAGGGGAATGGGAGGAAAGGCGTACAGAAAGCTGTTCGTCCAGTCGATCCATAACGCATTCCCCAGCGTCCCTTGCTGGAAGTACCTGGAGGCGAAGTCTCTGCACTTTCTGTTTTCGGCGGTGGCGAACAAATCTACGTCTGGAGTTCCCCACCTTGCGAAGACTTCTCCTAGTACTTCGTCGTTTATGACCCATTCGTGGTTTTCCTGAAGCAGTCTGCTCAGTGCGTCTGCCTGAACATTCTGCACACCTGGTAGATGGGTGGCCGTTATCGTCAGTCCTCTGGCCAGGAGCCAGTGCCAGATCGTCTGCGCCTCCTGTGACAAAGTGCGCGATCTCGAGCCCCCCTGCTTGTTGAGGTAATACATCGTGGTGGTATTGTCCGTCTGTACAAGCAGAGAGTTGGTCTGGAAGGACGGAAGAAAGGCCTTCAGCGCCAAGTGAACAGCCCTGAGTTCCAGGAAATTGATGTGATACGTGGCCTCCATCGGTGACCACGTGCCTTGAATCTGTAGAATCCCGGAGTGCGCTCCCCATCCCAGAAGAGACGCATCCGTCACGACAGTCTGCGTGGGAATGTCCTTGTGAAAGGGAACCCCTCTGAGGAGATTCTCCGCCGAACACCACCACTTCAGAGACTGAAGAGCATGCAGCGACAGTCGAATCTTGTCGTCCCAAGATCCTTTCCTCTGATCCCACTGGTCCTCCAAGCACTCCTGCAACGGTCTCATGTGTAGTCGTGCGTGTGGCGTCAGGAAGATACAAGAGGCCATCGATCCCAGTAGAGAAGACACCGTCCTCACTGTTGTAGATGGAGTCGTCATAAGAGCCTGAGCCTTCCGAAGGAGTGATAATCGTCGCTCTTCGGAAGGAGACACGCTTGCTGACAGCGTATTGATGGAGGCTCCCAAGTACTGTATGCATTGGACCGGAGTCGGGACAGACTTGGCCATGTTGATGTGCAGCCCCAGTTTGTTCAGGAGAACGCACGTCTTCTGGAAGTGTGCTCGCGCTTCCGAGAAGGAGGATGCCTTGATCAACCAATCGTCCAAGTAAGGGTATACGAACACCTTGGTCTTCCTCAGGTGTGCTGCTACCACCGCCATGCACTTCGAGAACGTCCTCGGTGCAGACTTCAGTCCGAATGGGAGTACTGTGTATTGATAGTGATTGGTGCCGACTTGGAACCGCAGGAACTTCCTGTGTTTGTGTGCAATGGGCACATGGAAGTAAGCATCCTGTAGGTCTATAGCGCAAAGCCAGTCTCCCTGTTGCAACTGAGGGTAAATCTGATGCAACGACAGCATGCGGAACTTTTCCCTGCGAATCCATTTGTTTGCTTGTCGCAAATCCAGAATGGGCCTGAACTCGTTCTTGTCCTTCTTGCGAACCAGAAAGAACCGGGAGTACAGACCTCTTCCTCTCTGAGACCGAGGTACGTCTTCTATCGCCCTTTTCCTTAACAGGACATCCGCTTCCGCCTGAAGCTCGCGCAGTTGAAACTGCGAGCTGACCGGGGGAATCGCTGGAGGAGGGCTGGTGAACCGAAGACTGTATCCATTGCAAACAATATTCAGCACCCACTTGTCCTGAGTAATTTTTCTCCACTCTGCCAGAAAAAGTTGTATGCTTCCCCCTACCGGAGTGGGTAACGGATCCGGGGGAAGTAAGTTCCTAGGGCCTAGACCCAACCTGGCCCTTGGGCGCCGGAGCCGACTGCTGGCCTCCCCTGCCCTTCTGCCGCTTCTGGAACGGCTTACGGAACTGCTGCTGCTGTTGCGAGTGCCCCGAAGCCTGCCCTCTTCCTCGGCCCTGTCCGCCGAACCGCCGCTGGAAGGGGCGGTACTGCTTCTTGGTCTCCTTGGGCTTCTCCAGGCCCACAGCGTAAGTGTTTCTGCCTCCGCCTTCATGCGGGCCATTTCATCATCCGCATGCTTTCCGAAGAGGGTCTCTCCGGAGAACGGCAGATTGGCCACCCTCTGCTGTGCGTCCGGTTTCAGGGACGTAAGCCGGAGCCATGCGTGGCGCCGTTGGTTGATTCTGTGGCAGAATCCGTGAGCCGCCAACAGGGAAGAGTCCGCTGCCGCGCTGATTATCTGGTTGGTCACCAGCATCCCCTCACTCAGGACTTCCATGAAGTCTTCACGCTGATCCCGAGGAAAATGCTCCGCAAAGCGCTCGAGGGAGTCCCAGAGGGCGCGGTCGTAGCGGCCCAACAGAGCCGTGGCACTCGCCGCTTTCATGGATGTGGCTGAGGTTCCACAGACCTTTCTCCCCGCCGAATCCATCCACCTTGACTCCTTGTCCGGGGGAACCGTGGAGGACGGAGTAGTGGCATGCTGCTTGCGGGCCGCCCTGACGATGACAGAGTCAGGCGGAGGCTCCGCTCTCAAAAAGGCCGGATCCGAGTCGGGAGCCCGGTACTTCTTTAGCAATCTGGACGGAGCCGCTCTCGTCACCGCCGGGGTGAGAAACAGAGCCATAGCCTGTTCTTCCAGGCCCGGCACCAGAGGCAGGAGAGGACGAGCCAAATGTTTTTGATGGAGTCTCGAAAATGACCGACGTCTTTGGAGTAGGCACCGTCAGGGATATGCCTAGCTTCGCAGCGCCCCTCAACAGGACGTCCTGAAAGGCCACCAGGTCATCTATCGGGGACACTCTGGTGTCCGGCGACCCCGATAGGGTTGGGGAATAATCCCTGGTTCCAGAGGACCTCGTGTGGGAGCGAGATTCGCGCCTCCTATGGCGGTGTCTCGATCTCGTGGATGATCTGCGCCGCGATCTCTCCTTCCTCCCAGAGCGAGAGCGAGACCTGCCCGCTCGCGGGCGTTCCTTCGGTCCCCGTGGAGGGGTCTTCCGTGGTTCCTCACGGGGTTTTATTGGATCCTCCCTGGGTTTCGGTTTCGGAGTCCCCTTAGGAGGAACAGGCAGGGAAGGCAGGGAAGTGGACCTCGGAGGAGGAACCTTCGGCTGCGGGGTAGGCCCATGTGGAGGGACCGGAGGTGGAGGAGGGTCTCCTGAAGGCAGTGGCGGTTTGGACGGAGGGTCCTCCTTAGGAACAGGGGGAGGAGTCTGAGTCCTTGGCCGAGATGGGGTGTACACTTCCGAGTACACCGAGCCCGGTGACCCTTTAGGCGAAGGGCGAGGAGAGCCATCCCCATCCGCAGGCGACCGCTTCCTCTTGTGCCCCCCACTGGAAGCAGCGTGACTCCTGGGACTAGAGTCCCCTTTTCGCCGTTTTGGAGAGGGTGACCTACTCCTCGACGCTGACCGCTGTCTGCTGGACGCCGAGCGACGCTTCTCCGGCGTCGAATGGCGCCTCCTGGACTCCGGCGTCGATCGCCGTCCCCTCGGCGTCGACCCTCTTCTCCTCGGCGTCGACCGTCGACTCCTCGACGTCCACCGTCGTCTCCTCCACGTCGACCTCCTCTTCCGCGTCTTCTCACGTCGCCCTCTCGACGTCGGGCGGTCCGTCTTCGACGACGAACGTCGCCGTCGTCTCGATGCTCCCGACGTCGAGGAGCCCCTCGACGTCGATCGACGGTGTCGCCTCGACGGCGATCGATGGTGTGGCCTCGACGGCGACCGACGGTGTCACCTCGACGGCGAGCGTCGGTGCCGCGTCGACGGCGAGCGCCGATACACGTCACTGTGCCTTCGGCGTCGGAAGATCTCGACGTCGACGAAGACGATGACGTCGACGGTGGCTTCGACGTCGGCTTCTCCTTCGACGGCGAGCCGCGACGGCGTCTCGACCCGGAGCCCCGGGGAGAAGGGGAGCACGCCGTTGTCATCCCTCTCGACGCCGTTGTCGATGCCATCGACGTCGACGGAGAATGGGACCGTTTGCTGGACTTCCTGCCCCCGGGGAGCCCCCCAGGGGCCTCAGCAGAGGCAGAGGGAACCTTCCCAGGCTGCCTAGACCCACCTGCAGCCCGCAGACGCCTATCCTCCAGGCCAGCCAGCCTGATCTTCAATCTGTCCCTCAAGGTCCGAGCAGTAAGCTGCTGGCAGATGACACAATCCTCAGGGACATGATCTTCTGGAAGGCACACGATGCAGACATCATGGGGGTCGCTCTTGGCCTTCTTCCTCTCACATGCTGGGCACTTAACAAAAAGGCCAGGCATTTTGGAGCCCCAAAACGCCTAAAACAGCACAAAAAGGAGAAGAGAACACCAAGAAGTAAACAGCAACACTTTTTAGAAAGCAAAAGTGCAAAAACAATTCCAATAAACCCTTGAAAAAGGGAGAGCTCAATGCCAGGGTCCTGTAAGCAGGAGCCGGAAAAAAGAACTGAAAGTAGAGGGACCTGCTATGCATTCTTGGCTACTGGGAGAAGTTCTGGAAAGTTCTCTTAAAGGCACAGTATCCTATTTAAGCCACATAATGGCAGCCTATGGGGCTTGTCTGTCCCTACCTTCCTCTCTATCATTCCTGAGTCTTTGACTGGGGGAGGCAGGTTTCTCTATGGTAGAAACTAGCAGGCTGGGCTGTGTGTGGTGATTTTTGGTGGAATTTCTAGTTGAAGTACTGGACAGTGTAGCCTGTGGATATAGGCTGCATTATTTGTCTTTAAATTCTCTCTTAAGTGTCTTTGCAGTTTCTGCATTATTCTGACAATTTAAGAGATTATTTTTGATTGCCGGGGTCCACGCACATGGGCGGGACTATTCACTAGATTATGACTATACACAGAGATCCCCTACTACAGAAAGCTCTTTTTTAGAGGTATAGTGGCTAACCTCATTGTGAGACTTTTTAGATGTCTTGCCAGCTCTTTCAACTGGATCTTCAGATCTACCCCTCTTCTTAGATGCAGGTATGCTATCTCCATCATCATCTTCAGACGCCACCTCAGATCTCACTTTCAATTTCTTCAGCCATATCAGTAACCTTCCTTCTCTAAACATTAAGGTCTTTGAAGAAAAGGTTCTACAAATTCTACAGCCGTTGACCTTATGTGAAGGATACAGACAATATATACACTCCTTGTGGGATCTTCGAAATGTAACCTCTTTTTCCCACAGGAACCACAATGCAAGAACAATCCTTTCTTTGTAGAATCAGACATTCTGTACTCACAGTATTCAGCAAAATTGAGAAAACTGAGCTGAGCTCAGGGAGACTCCCTGTCACACAAGTGCGGTAGAAAATCTGAGGACTTGCCTCTCTGTTGAGTGTTCTAGAGGGTGTTGGAGCCTGATTGGCTGTGCTCCAGATTTGGTTCTTTTTACAAAAAGACAAGGATAGGCTAGTGTAGTGACTTTACTGTTCATTATAGCCTATTGTATGATATTTTATTACTGTTATGTATATATTTTATTTGCACCGTGAGACTCCCACCTCGACGTAGGGGATAATTCAAGCATGTGAATCTATGAAAGATACCCCAATACTGGATAAGATGAATTTGCACAAATACATTCTGTCGCACAGAAGGAATCATTATTTCCACTCTTTCTGAATTGCATTTTAAATACGTAAGGCTGCAAATAATTACCTTTCCTTCTGTCCATCATATGTGGGCATTAATGCTATCTGGGCAAACACTGTAACCTCCTTAGAACCTGCTTATTATCGTGAATACTGCAGTCTAAACTTAAAAGATCAGTTAAATTGGTTTGGTGAAATACACAATTTAAGCAGTAGAACGTGATAACAGCAAATGCATAATTTTGTAGAAAGCGCTGCGGCCACAAACTGTGGAATTTCAATAGACTTGCACATAACGTTTAAGTGATTACAGAAACAAATTTTTCCGGATGAAGGAAGAGGGAGCCCAGGCAGTCTGCTAGAATACAATGTGCCATTAGAATGCACAAATGGTTATAAAACACTTGCTATAGCACTAAACATTCACTCCGTTCAGTAACGATTTTTGCACTGAATGCGAACTGCGCTCCGGCCAAAACCCCATGCAAACGTTTCCTCCTAAGGAAACTGAAATGAATACTAAGCTTACCTTGCCACCGAGGTTCCTCCGTGAGAATTTTCTCTATCATGGCATGGCTAGCAGCAACTGCAGACTGTCCTTCTATGCTCCCATCAACCGCTGGCTGTCCGTTCTGTAAAGCATCCATTGCCTGGAGCTCCCTTGAGGGGACAAAGCAAATGTCGGAAAGGTGAGGGCTGCCCTGACTTTTTATATGTATTCAACAAAGGAGGTAAACAGTCACTCATCCTCTGCATCAGGTCACACAACCAAGATGTAAGCAAGCACTGTAGGGTACACCGCATAAGCAGCTTTATTCAGCACAGTGGCGTCATCTCACAGTTCAAGAGCATTTCTCGCCATATAAGACTAAATCGTGTAACTGCAATGAGAAGGCTGACAGCCCCGAGCCATGCTTGGCAGCGCACCTGATGTCATAGACAGGGGAGCGAAGGTCATGGGGTCCATGGGCGAAGGCACAGTGCAGTCCATTCTTAGTACAGTTCCCCTTAGAGTCCGTTTCATGGATACATATTCCAGTTTTGTAATAGCGGAGGTGGTATCTTCTCTCTGTGTCACCCGTGGTTCTATGCAAGAAAGGACAACTGCAACACAAGGGGAAGGGAAAATAGCACGAAAAAGCTCATTACTACTAATCCTAGGTTGTCACAGTGTAAATATTTATCACAGTCAAAGAGCGAATTAGTCCACCATATGCAGGATCCCTATGCACTTTAACACAATATAATTTTCTTCACAAGCATTTTTAAAAATTGACATAGCTTATATTTACGGAATTCGGTTTATTCTTTTAAAAAGCATACAACTAATGACAAATAATGTCACTAATGCGAAAAGAAGAGCCGGCGCCTTATTATACTACTTCACATAAAAAAGGAACAAGTAAATCTAGCTAGAAGGGTACCAGCTTAAAGAAGCTGGAAATAGAATACTGCACCTTTATGGTAAGTAGCTACTCCACTTTCCCACAATAGATTACATGGGCAGTTGATTGTTTGTTTTTACAGTAGGATCATAGTCCTGTAAGTCACAATCCTGATGGCAATGACTTGGGAGGAGTGCAGAATGTTTTTGACATCAATTATCGAGAAATGTGGTTATCAATATCATTTTCGTCTATATAATGCAGCCTTCATTGATGTCAAAAACTGGAGTGATCATAAAAAGGTAGAATAGGTGAGCTAAATAAAATCATACGGAGGCAGGACTCTTTGGCATCTGGCCTAGAGTCCAAATCCATGCATTAGTGCCTAAAGAGTGTTGCATATGGACTGCAAGGTTGCTGCTTTATACGGGTCAAATGAAACGTGTTGCAAAGGCCTCAGCTGCACCTTTCTCTCGCTTAGTACGTTGCTGGTTTTCCGAGAAGAGGCATGTTTTCATTTCGGCAACTCAAGGGGACACAGGAAACTGTCCAAATTGTACTGAATTATATTGAAGCAGCCAGATCAATACACTAACAACTGTCTGGACTTTCGTGATATCTGCTTAAGGTATAAGCATTGGACTCTTTAGAACATTTTAGGGAGAACACAAAATCTTAGGAAGCAAGGGGAAGGAAAGAGAAGAGTGGCATGAAAAAGAAATTGCATCTGGTTGTGGACTTCTGACAACCTTTGGCTAAAAAAACAAGCATTTCAATGCAATGGGTCCCGCATTTGTGAGCATTTAAGCTATTGGCACTGTAAATGACAATGCCTTTTATTTATGTGTTTTTAAAAGCATCACTTATATCAAAGGCATTATTATTTTTAATGCCACAGGCTTAAGCTCTCTCAAATGCAAGAGCACTTTAATGGTGGCCACGCCCCATTTATTTTTTATGCTGCTTTCATATCCAGGTTACATTGATCAGCGTTTAAACAAAGGGGTGCAGCCAACATTAAAGTGAAAGCGTGTTTGGTGCATTCAGCCAAAGTGATAACAAAATCATTTCAAAAGCTTCTGTAGCGCATACGGTAAAGTGACAGCAGCCAGCACTGGTAATTAAATAAAAAATAAGCATGGGCGCCAAAGTGAGAGCGGACCACGTGTATATTTAATAATTAAGTAAGTGCGGCTGCTAACGTGAAAGCGGATAACGCCGTCTATTAAATAAGTTTGGCCGCTATAGGTAAAGTGGACCGCTCTGCAATTTGAATTAATACATTAATATTAAAATAAAAGCAGGCGGGTACTGGGATGTTGTGGGGGGGAGCATTAAAGAAAATAGTGCTCACCGACTTATAAAGCAGACCATGTAACAACACCACTAAAAGGTTTAGTTGTTAAGGGAAGTAACAAATGCAGACAAGGCGATACCAAGGAGGGACTAACAAGCTTATTAACTACTCAGAAACCAGCGTTTACGAAGGACAATGACACAAGCCAATAAAAAATCTGGGCTGGGCTTCAAAGCCACACTACACTACTGCATGCCTCACAGCAGCGCAAGCGCTGCCTAGGCTCGACCTAAAAATAGCTGGCCTCTCTTGGGACCGCAGTTAAGTGTGTTAGAAGGCTTCGGCCGGGACGAGAGAGGCATACGTCAAACACAGATTAAAATAAACAATGTGAATTCCAAGCCAAAGAACTACAATAAAAATCACGGGTTACAAAACACAAGTAGCTTCCATACGCAAGGAAAGAGGGCATGAATTGATGGGGTCATAAGCAAAGGAGAGAAAACTTTGGAAGAAAACTAAAGTACTGGTAAAACTAGGGATAGATTTATACAGCAATTCGGCAAAGGTCAAAGTTAGTGCTCCACCAAGATGGGTTCGAGTTCTATACAGGCTGCTTTTGTGGTTGAGCTAAAAAAATAACACTACACTCCCATATACAATCACTTAAAGGAAAGTCCCTAAATGATCACCCAGTGATCCACAACAAACTTGGTGAAACAGGACGGTTCAGATTCTATCAGGACCAAAGTAATTCGAGTTTTGGCGCACTGCTGAAAATGAAAATTGTGTGTGGTATTCCCCAGATTTTTGCAGTGACTGTCTATGTTGGCCACAGACCTCTATACACTTTACCTCAGCTAACCAGTGGTAAAGTGATTGTTCCTATGTCTTGTTCCACCATGACCATACATTATTGGCACTTTGTGCTTCTTGGAGGTATTTCCACTTAAAACTTTTTTTTTAAATCATACTTTCCGTTCTCTATATTGGTTTTTACTGATTAGTTTGGGGAGTTTAAACGTTACACCTTGCCTCTAAGTTAAGCCTGTAGGGTCTCTGTGCCATAGTTACCAGGGAAAGGAGTGCAGGCTTATTTAGTGATCACCCAGAAAAGGATTGTAGTTATCACTTGAGGTGGGTACTTACCCCTATCAACTAATAATTCCATTTCTTTCACGCACTTGCAGCCGATTGGCTAGCTCTTTAGCTTTTTCACACAATCAGTCAGAAAGAGTATGTGTTCCATTTACTCACAAGCTTCTGCTGTCGCTAGTGTGGTTAGGGACCTTCTTTGGCTGGTTATCTGATTCACAAGAACAAGGGTTCCAAAGTAGCCTCACTGCCCAGGTAGACAGAAAAGATTACTGGCTTAGTCAATCAATCAGACTGTGGTGTTTCTTTAACACAAATGTCTTCTACAAATTAGATGTTGATTTGTTTTCCCAGGGATATGCAGGACTAGCACCGAAAAACTCAACACTACAAATAGCGGGCTGTCTTATTGCCAACACATCCAGATTTAAATATTCATCTGAAAACCAATGCAAGGACCACCATTGTTGCCTATGACAGCTGGTCTTACCAAACCACAAAAAACCTGTGGCCTACCTCTAAAATTATTAATGACAAACGCCATACGAGGCTGGCGCTTGTCCATTTTGTGAAGCTGGTCAAGATTCACTGGAGGAATTTTTGACCTAAATATGGTCTTAAATTCTTTACTCCGTTCAAGACAAGATTTTATTTTGGCCCAGATCTGCTTGATTTGTAAGATTTTGGGACCATAAGTCCCCTCCCTGCCATTAATAGAAGCATAGTGTAGGATTTCACAAGACTGGATCCTTTATAAAGGCAGGTGTCGCCTAGTTACATTCAAGCTTTGGAGATCAGAGAAATTGGCTATACTTAAGAGAAGGGAGTCACTGATCTATATAGTTCTGACCAAAAACTTGGTGCATACAAAGTTAGTGAATGAAGACTGACATATCATCCTGTTAAATTAATATTTTTTTTTTTTACATATTGCGAATTTCTATTTTTTTTAAACAGTTATTTGGGTTCTTTATATTATTTTTTAAAAAAATCATGAAAGGTAAAACGTGCTACCTAATCCAACAATAAACGATATGCAAATCAAAATATTTATGTTTTCATTAAAAAGAGCAGGGTTGAAATATGAAAATGAAAATAGAAGTCATATTTCCCTTTTTACTACAAGACCCGACTTCCAAAAAAAGGGTTTGCTGGGGAGCAACAGAACAGCAGCGAAAATTGGAAGTTCAAAACAATAGAAAGACTTGGAGTTGGTGGGAAAGGAAAAGGGTGAGGAATGGAAGCCATAACGAGAGAACAAGCAGTAACTCGGACAATAGGTTTGATACCTGCACTCAAGTACACAACAGAGTAATAAAAAACCTGTTATAGGGTAAAACAATGTAAACAAACAGTAGCAAACCCAATAGGACTAGCATTGGTTAAAAGGATTTTTGGCTTTGCCAGTGCTCGTATTGTTTCACCCCTGTTTTTGTGAAACTTTATTGATGGAAGAACTGCTGGACTCCGACAAATATAAAAAATTCCCTAAAAGTAAAAGTGTTTTCAAGTTTAAAAAAAAGTAAATTGCCATAAAATAGCACCTCATGAATTCTAATTGAAGCAAAACACCATGAGGAGGAAGATAAAACGAATATACTCCTCGGAGTTGATCGAAGATGCAATTCACAAAGTCTTAAAAAGCCAATGGTGGAAGGTTTCTCAGACAAGGAAGTCAACGGTTGAAGAAGGCTGATCCAAAGTCCCTCCGAGTATTTATAGTATATGTTTTCTGTACACATTAAACCTCAAAATAAGCAAAGCAGAGCACTGTGATGAGGATAGGTCTTGCAACGTGAGACAAAGCATTTTCAAGAGAAAGTCTATTAGTCGTCATCGATTCGACTTCGGCCTTACGAAAAGCATCACAGTTGTTGGTGCTGCATCTCTTTACACTCTTGAGCGTCGTTTGTGGGCGAAGGGATGTATCACCAAGAGGGAGATCAATTAAACAGGAAGAAACAATGGGTTTAGACTTGAGAGAAGACGTAGGGAAGAGGGAGTGGGGAACAGAGAGAGAAACAGCGAGGGGAGTGATGGAAAAGAGGCACAAAGTGAACCCAGTTGACAAACTGAGGGCGGATAGAAACAATGGGCAACGCGGCAGGACAAAGACGAAAGGGAGTGAAAGAGATGGAGAAGATAAAGGGAAAGAAAGGCAGAGGCCGAAAATATGAGGCACATAAGTGATACAATGTTTCAGCAGGTAGACTATGGAACAAGACAGGTGTTGATTTACTGGGACAAATCACAGAAGGAAGGTCAAAGAGGTGTGCACCATGCGCGCAGTGACAAACACTTCAATAAACAGGGCGTTCCCATTGCAGGCACGCTACTCATGCCCAGAAACACCTTTCAAAACACAGGCGTTGTCAAAATTGGCATTAGTAGATCACTTAATAATAATTAACCTCCGAAAGGCACTTGCTGCCATGTCCGGGACTTCATAAAGCAGCAACGTTACTACCACCTCGGTGCAACTCAAGAATGGAAGATTGAGCAGGCGAGGGTATTACTCGATCTGTTCTAAAGCCCTGGCGGTCACAGTTTTCATCTGTGTTTATCCTATTTACCTTTCTTTCTTTTAGTAGACTCGCCCCCCCCCCCATGACCCTTTCATTCCTTAATGGCTGCCTTAATGGCTGCATCTGCATGACAACAGCGGGGAGACTGGCAAAGTTAAAGCGTTTAAAGGTGTGAAGTAAAGTTAACCCCAGCCCCTCTGCCCAGTCCAGGAATGAACAGAGTATCCTGCAAACAAAAAAGAATACAACCACATCACGACAGACTTTTGCAAAAAATGTAGGGGAGAGATGATTCTAAAGTGGGATATGCTATACATAGGGTTGCCACATTTTCAGATGGAAATGGGGACGAAGCTTGTTAGTGGATAGCAATTTATGAACAAATCTGCTGTTAGTCTTTTAAAAAAGAAATCACTCACATCTCAACTTTTTTTTGCTCAGGCAATTTCATTTTAGTTTATAATGTCATCAAACAAAAATGACAGGGGTTTAAAATGAACACAGTGTAGCGAGTGTTAGAGAAAGTATAGTAGTCTTGAGGAGTTCGCAATGCACACTCGGATATTATAGGCAATAATAAGACATCATCTGGAGCACAGTGAATGTGAAGCTGCAATTATGTGGCATAATGCTGCACATTTTGCGATAGCATTACTATATTAGTTTGTAATTTTGACACTTTTTAACACGGTCTAAACATTGATTGCATCTCATTAATACCAGTTTAAAACCCAAACACAGAAATAAGCAACAGAATGGTGACCAGTCACCATTTGCAAAGGTCCTCCCACTGCGTGGCAACATGTTGCTGCGTTATTAGTGACTTTTGAACGTTTAAGCTAAAAACATTTTTTTTTCTGTTAACATCTGCAGATTGTGAGGCAGATGATACTTTGTGGCAAATGCAGCAAATATTTAACTATGCGGAAAAAAACACAGCCATACAGTTGCATACCTCCAGTGGCTCTGGATATATACCTGTATTAACTGCTTGATCTTCGTATTTCGAACAAAAATAACTATGAGCTCTTTTTAAGTTCCAAGATTTTTTTTACTGGCAGTTACTTCAATATAACCGCTGTTTAGGTAACAGACTGGCCAGGTGGCAATCCGCTGGGAAATTACAGCATGGAGTGAAACATGGATGAAAGTGTGGCAGAGCTACTGTGCAAGAGTAACAGGCTATAGGAGTGAGGGAAGGAGCAAGGGGAAAGGTGAGTGTATGAGGGAAATAATCAGTGAGAAAAAGTAACGCTCAGCAAGAAAGAGGAAGGGTGGACACGCATGGAAGAAGGTAATAGACGGGAGAGCTGACAGTTGAAGATTAGGGCATGGAGGTAAGGGGTGCAACTGCAACTGCGGACACTGCTGACATATTGAACCAATATTGCTCATTATAAAGCATACTCATGCAGCTCTGGTAGCAAAGATTGACACTCTAGTGCTTGATGTAGGATTAACTCGGATCAGAAGAAACTGGCAGTTTTAGTTTCAGAAGCCAAAGAAAAACTGACACGAGATCAGAGTGCTCTGGAAGCACTTTGAGAATGTGCAAGACAGAATCTCATTCCTTGAGTACTGGGCCGAAAATGAGGAAGGAAAAGGTATGAGGACCAACATTCAGATAGGGGGCCTCACCGAACAAAGAGCTTTAGCACTGAATTTTTTTTGGAAGGGTTACTAAGTATAACACTTGCAATCTATTACCTGACACAATTCTTCTCAGTTAAACAGGCACAGGCCCATATTATAACTACTGCCATCCAAAGGGCCAGCCAGAGCTATAATAATGTCATCTGATGCTACTACAGAGTTTGCTCAACTTTGTTTCACTTGCCACAAGAGAGCTAACTGTTATACTGCAGACAAAGTGGCATAATCTTGCAATGTGCTAGGCGAGATGACCCCAGCACTGCCAAAAAGTGGGCAGGCAGGGCGATTTTCTTCATGTTCTGCTCCTTGAAGAGGCCATGCAATGCACTATAAGTGAGACTTTCGGCATGATGTGCAGCATTTTTCACAGAGTGAAGGGTTAACTGTAATCATAGTCATGCTATGAAACAGACCATGGCCATGCTGTGACAAAAGCCTGGCTTCCAGTTGACAGGTTGTGGTAGGCAAGCATGCCTAGGTAGGTGTATTGAGCCTCCTATAGGAGACCTTTATTGTTATAGATTCAGCCTCATTATTGAACATTAACCCTTTCCTTGCTGCCGTCGGACATTGGCCGACGGCAGCACCTCCCCCCCAGTGCTAACATCGGCCGACGCGGCCCCGCCTGCGCACGGAAACGCCCGCACCGCGGCGGAATTACTGCCGCGGTTAACGGATTCAACAACATGCAAGAGAGGTTTCTGCACAGTTTGCATCCTGAAGAATTATTTCTAGGTGCCTGTAAATATAATGATCCTGAAAAAGGAGCCATAGTGAAGGAAAGCAATTGCACAGGGTCAAACAGTTTAGACATTATAGATAGCCAGGTTCTTTGGGACAGGGCACCACCATAGCTCCAGACTGGCCTGGATGGCCCATACACAATTGATGATACACAAGTACTGATTTCTGCAGATTACACTCCAATGGTGCAACAATAGAGGAGAGCATATCTGGAAGGTAAGAAACAACTCCCTGAATTACACCTCAAGTACATGTTTTCATTCTAAGCGGACCTGAAAGACTTGTACAATGGGAAATTCGCATCTATACTGATACATCCGCAGTATGGAAATGGGCCGAAGCTCCGACAAACTCTGGAAGCCCTATTTATTGGTCATCCCAGAACTGATTGAAATCCCGACCGCAACGTAGGGGAAAAACACAAAAGGTTGACAGACCATCCGCTACTCTACACAAGCTGAGAGGGCTGCTGCAGCAGTGAAGGCACTCTATGCATCGCTGGGCTTATCACCAGTGCCTTAGGAGACAGCACATTGGTGATTAGTGGCAACACAAATGACCCGGAAACTTTCCTGAATATGGGACTCGTGGCTGAAGCTCAGTACATATGCAAAATAATAAAGCCCACTGGCTGCTCTTAGTTTAACTGGCCTGGGTTATATTGCCTTTTAAGATTCACTCATGGAAACCTCAGGTGGCTGTGCTGTGAGATGCAACATTTTGGGGGGCTGTGAGGGATGCCAATGTGGACTATTGTAGGGAAAGTGGAGGTACATTATGGAGAGTGCTGACTGAATTCTAAGTGTTAAAGCTAATGATTCGGGGAGTGTGTATCAGCATAGTAATTGGGGCACGAGTGCTGCTAAAGAGGGCTCAAACTTTAATCATGACCTCTGCATCAGGGTCTGCCGCTCTAATCATTGAGCCACACTTCTCCACAGAGAGTGGTTTACTCGATGGCAGCCCTCCTAGATGTTTGCCAGCAGTGGCATCCTTGCCCTTTTCAAATTAATACAATTTAATTTTCTTCATCAAAACTATTTCACCCCAAGGAAGCTCGAAAAGATATGGAGATTAAAGATTAATCTTTAAGACATGAGGGTCTAAAGACAGATTTGATCATCATCTGTCTGTAAACTGAAAGACTTTCGGATTATAGGCCACCCTCAATGACCGGCCCTCCCAACTGCATAAAAGACTATACTGGTATGTGGTTAACAATTAAATATAGACTGTATAAGAGGCAGAATATAATCAAGGGATGGACACACACTACTCACCGGAACAGCAGATACACCGTTGAGTTTGATAGACTCACGACCAGTGAGAGACCCAGTTTACTTGGGGTCGAAATCAGTATCCTATGGTATTGCATAGTTGTGATCACCCATTAAAAACAGGTTAAAGCTGACCCCAACACAGTTTTTTGCATTGTTTACTGAGGTATACATCTTATTGTCTGCACTTATAGAAGGATTGGCTATGTCACATAAAGAGTACATTTTAAAATAACAATGTATGTCCTTTAAGGTGATATTCATATGCACTGTAATAACATGATTGTTTTAAACTTTATAAAATGTGTATTAAAATACCAATTATTTAGAGCAATATAGCATTGAAGACAATGCCCTGGAGTGTCTTACCTTTTTTCTATCTAAGAGGGCATAAACAGTCCACATCCCCCTATTTTAGTTATGTTTGAGACCTCTCACTTGCAGATTCCCACAGGGCTTTTCTCTGAGCCCTACATTGTTTACTCTTTATCTTATTAAGTTCCCTTTATTTATACAACCCTTTAGTTTCTCTGCGATGTCCTACACAGATGATATCATAGGATCATTTTCTTCAGCAATGATCTGGGGTCTGCCGAGAGAAATTATGATCTTGCTTTTTCACAGTTGCCTCCTGGATCAAGTCAAATCAAAACTCAATAGTGTCAACACAGAGGGCTTCATCTTTAGGGAACCTTCCATGAATAGATATAGTCTTCACTTTGGTGGGGGAGCTGGACCCTTCGCCCACTCAAGGTTGACTCAGCAAAAAATCCCAAATTCATTTTCAACGACTTTTTCTCATCGTTCAACAGATCAGGCACATTTTCTTCTTGTATTAACAGCATTCTCATGCTATGCAAAACCATCTCTTCTTGCAATCATAGTACTGCTATCAATTCAACTATTTTCTCACAACCAGATAATGGAAGTCTATCTTGGGCTTCCGGCTTTCAAATCATTCAAAACCCTCCTACAAGCCTCATCTGAGGCCTGCCCCCTTTCTTCACAATCTCCTCTCACTCACTGTTATACTGTCTATTGCCTTTGATTGTGAAACAATGTGACTTCAAAGTGTTGTTCCTAGATCTTGGCACTCTCCATAAAGCAGATTCTCTGCTTCTTCACCATTGTATCACTCTATATATTCTTTCCAAAATCCTATGCTTTACAGTAGTCAACTGCCTGCATTCCTAACATTAGGCAAGTACCTCTTGGATGCTGATACTGCTCCTTTCTGGCATCAAAGCATTGGAACTCTCTTGCTCCCGAGCTCCAGAGACTCCAGTCCTCCATAAAAAAAGTGAGTTTTGCATATTAGTGCAGTCTCAACCTCTCCTTCATTTACTGCTCAGCCCCAGGCTGGTTGATTAGGGAAAAAGTGCACTTCACATATTAATTTTAATCATTCATTTCATTCAGTAGAATAAAAACTATAGAAGTGTGCTTAAACTGCACTATTTGCCACAATTTTTCGAACCACTCTGTGAGGTGGGACGATGGAGGAACCCACATATCTTCTAAAAGTATTTTGAACGGCTAATGGGTTGAAGCCAATACAATTGACCTCAGGTGTTTTACAGTGCATCATATGTCATTAATTGTTGGCAAAACTGTAATTATAAAAAAAATTCATGTGAGAGTAGGTAAACTCATTAAATGTGTACTAAAATACAACATTTAATAATTGTTCTACTAGAATTCCTTGAAGGAAAGTCCTAAACTTCCTGCAAAACTTATTAAATACTATAATGAATACATTAATGTTAGAGCCCAGCGTGCTGTGAATTGAGCTGTAATGTATCGGCAAAAAAATAAACCCTATGCGTTATACCACCACAAGGACAGGATGACCCACCAGCAATTTTTAGTCTGACTCTGAATTTGGCTCCGCCTCCAGCATTTGAAGTGTTAGCCCCCCCCGAAATTTGGGTCTAGTTGCGCCCCTGAGCCAGACCCACCGCGACTAAGCGGCGTCCTGCAGTCTGATTTCAGCAGCGCGTGCACTACCCTACATAGCTACCTTAACACATTCCGTTTATTTTACAGGCAGTGCTGCAAGCGCGACCCCATATAAACCGATACCTCAAACATCTGTGTTACCTGGAAGGCTTTGCCGAGAGGACAGTGTAAAGCTGCTTTATTGTGTGCGGTCTAGTCTCCGAAGGAACGCTACCACCTAGCCAGTCTGCCCAGCAAAAATCCAGCCTTCCTTTGTCCTTTCTACCTGGAACAACATGCATTTGCAGAGCAATAGGTCCGGTATTTACTAGTGTTAAAGCTATTGTCCTTTAGAATGGCAATAGCTCAAACTCTTGTAAATGCGAGAACTATTGCACTTCAAAGAAGGGCTGCAGCCATGTCCGGGGCTGCTTGAAAGTGAAAGCGCGCATGGCACGCTGAAAGCATGTCGTGCCTGCAGTAGGAGAAATCCATTAAAGAAAAGAGTGCTTACAGACTAAACAAGGCATACTGTGTCTGAACCTGGGTGGCAAAGTGAGCTAAAGAACGATGATGGATTCAACCCAGATTGTGATTGGGGCGAGTGCCTGAAAAGTTTCAGAACTCCCTTCATCATCTCCTTGTGTTTGATTTGTTCGTCCTAATTGGGTAGGGTATGCCCAGACATGGGTCCCTTGCTCACTTTGCCACTGGATTCATTCTAGCCTGGCTAATGAGGGCTGTTAGCGATAAACCAGTCCCAGGATGCTTGTTTCGGGTCCAGGGAAGACATGGCTTGGCGATTCAGGCTGGACTGTTCCCATAAGGCACAGGGTCAAGACTGATTTGAATATGGCTGTATCTGAACTGGGGTGGCGAAGTGAGCTAAAGAACGATGAAGGATTCAACCCAGATCTGTGACTGGGGAGGAGTGTCTGAAAAGTTTCAGCGCTCCGTCCATCTCCTTGTGTTTGCTAGGTAACAAATGCAGACAAGGTGATAACAAGGAGGGACTAATAAGCCTAACAAGCATTTGCAATGCAATAGGTCTCGCATTAATTAAGTTTGAGCTATTGGCATTGGTAAAAATTGCAACACCAATTGCAAAAAAGTCTATAAATTGTAGGCCCCCCAAAAAAATTGTATTTATTTTTGTAGCAATGGTGGCATGCTGCGCTTTAGATGAATATGTTTAAAAGTAAAGTGCGCCATGCTGCGATTGCTACAATAGTTAATTGTGGATGCGTTAACAATTGATGTGTGCACTGATGGCTGGTGGTGTGCGTGCCTGTAGAAATTGTGCACTGATGGCTGGTGGTGTGTGTGCCTGGTGGAAGTGTGCACTGCCGGCTGGTGGTGTGTGTGCCTGGCTAAAGCGTGCACTGACGGCTGGTGGTATGTGCCTAGTGAAAGCGTGCACTGACGGCTGATGGTGTGTGTGTGCCTGGTGAAAGCGTGCACTGATGGCTGGTGGTGTGTGTGTGCCTGGTGAAAGCGTGCACTGACGTCTGGTGGTGTGTGTGTGTGTGCATGGTGAAAGCGTGCACTGACGTCTGGTGGTGTGTGCCTGGTGGAAGCGTGCACTGATGGCTGGTGGTGTTTGTGCCCGGTGAAAGCGTGCAGGGACGGCTGGTGGTGTTTGTGCCTGGTGAGAGTGTGCACTGACGGTGTGGTTGTGTGTGTGGTTGTGTGTGTGGCTGTGATTGTGTGTGTTGTGTGTGTGGTCGTGTGTTGTGTTTGTGGTTGTGTGTGTGGTCGTGTGTGTGGTCGTGTGTGTGGTTGTGTGTGTGGTGAAGTGTGCGGTCGTGTGTGTGCTTGTGTAGGCGAGACCTAAAAATGAACCACAAGCTCTCAGCACAGCAACAGGTAGCCGTGCAGGACAAACCGGGGATTTCAGCCCATCACATCGATCCCCACAAACAAATGCCAAAAGTGGCTACATCAGAGCCCAACAGGCACCCGCCAGACAGGCGAGGAAAAGCAAGAAGCACAAGCAATGGCAACCCCAGCCAGCAAACTCTGGTAAGGCAGTCTGGAGCAAAGCGGACCACAGAAAAAGCAAAGTATACACCGGCCAGAGAGAAAGCAGCACAGACCTCTGACCAGGTAATCCATGGCATAAAACTATGCCCACCCCAGCCAGAGGGAAGCACAGCAGGACTCCGGCTTCGCATCCCAACCCCAAATCCTCCCAGCCAGAGAAAAGGACCGCAGACCACCAGCCGGACATCAATTAAACAACTGGTAAGTGTGAAAAGGGCATAATTGAGGAGTCAAAGACCAAGAACGAACAGTATGTATCAAACAGGCGGACACACATAGACACCGGCGGACGGGCGCCCAGCAAATAACCAGAAGGAGAAACAAGTCAAAATGCACATGAAAAAAGACATCTGTAGGTTTATTCCCTTTTAACGAAAAAGTCTTCAATCCATATATGTTCGCGCAGTGCAGCTCTTATCTGACTGCGTACTGATGACCCAAAGGAGGTTGTTTTAAGCGCAAGAGGCTTGCGATCAATTTATTTAAGAGCCTTTCAGGTTCACCCAAATGCTAATGAAGGTGTGTAGCACAGTTATGCCACAGTCACACAGTTGGAAAAACTAGTGCCCCGCTATGCCCTCTGAGCTGTCACAATGCACACACAACTATCGCTGTAAACGCCTCTGATGTTTTAAGGGTGAGACACACAGACAATGCTTTTGACCGGTTCCATTTTAATTGAATAACATTCCTATTGGAAGGTGGAATATCTCCAGGCTAATGTACCTGCTGAAGAGATCTGTATAACTAACAGCGTCGAATTCTTAGAGTGCCCCATTGAGTTGACCTGCCTGCTGCTGAGGTTTGCGTGGGTTGCATGCTGGGTGATCAGATGCATATGTAAAAACTGAATCAGGTTTCCTCTTCAGCCGCAGGGTTGCAATGTTGCTTCCTTCTACACTGTATGTGAGGTTTCCGGTCACCGCGCCTACCCAGACTACAAATCCCATCACCCTTTGCGGTGGGACGTATATGGGGGGGAAGCGCCCAGGCATCGGTGCGCGTAATACTGAGTCCGTCCTTTGTTTTCTTTACTGGTTCCGGCTGTTCGGCGTCTGTGGGAGCGGCTGCTTCTGCCACTGTGTTCAGCGGTTTCGCGGAGACGTGGAGGTGTAGATGTACTGTAAGGGGTCTTTGACGTTGGGAGCCGTAGCTCGCGTTAATCCCCCTCCACCATTGTGTTTTGTTCTTCGCACTCTCGCATCGGCTGATGCGAGTCTGATTTTGTCCGGGAGTCTTGCTCTGCTTGTAGAAGCACTGTGGCAGGTGCTGACTGCCGCGTTGGAGATATATAGTCCGTGGAATTGTTCGGGGACTAACCAAACGGAGTAACAGCGGGGCGTGGTGGTGTTCCACACGTCGCCGTGTGTTAGGAATCCGTGTGTCTGGGAATAACAAGTCTGGGGCAGTGAGGTGGTCACAACCTCCCGTCGCCGGATACTTAGTGTGTGTTTTGGATCGTCGGTTATTTGCGGAGCATAGGGGTGACATTAACTTCATGCTGCCGTTTTTCTACATTGCTGTTTGGATGGCTAGGCAGAGGAGCATTGGGGTGGACGCAACCTCATGCTACCTTTTCCTATGAGAAAAGTACTGTTTACCATCTGCACTGTTATAGTGGTATTACCTTTCAGAGTGCTACGAGAGATGCATCTCCAACTCCTAAGGGTTTTATAAACTGGGGACAATGACTGTTAAAGATTCCTAATAGGATACTACAATAAGGGGACAGATTATAAGTTCATTTCCTCATAATGGGGTGTGTGAGAACAAGTATACTGCATACCTAGATTGTGTATAAGGCTGACATGAAATATTATAACATGTGGTTTTCTTTGTAGGAGTATGAACTGGGAGTTACGTTAGTGCTGGAAGAATGATTACAGCTTGACAAGGTAGAAGGTGTTCTAGCGAGAATTATTGAGTGTAGGATTGTATGTTGCCTAGTACTTATCCTTTTACTGTGTTTTGTCATTTCAGAACCCTTGTCCCTGCTGTCCCCTTCCCGTCCCCGGTCTTTCTTGTCCTTCATTTCTCCCTCACCTGCTGGTTCGGACACCCTGTGATTTACATATCAGGGTGTTGGTAACAGCTGGAGGTGGAGCCAGTTACTCATCAGCCGGATCCTGCAAGGCGGGCCTTGACACTGTATACCTAATAAGAATCTTTGGATTGGGGAACAGGTACGCTTGAAGCACGTGGGTTTTTAAAAAATGGACAAGTATGGACAATAATGTATGTGTCTACCGTCATTCTTAAAATATATACTCTTTTACCTAAACAACAGAGACGTATACACTGATGCATGGAATGCACTTACTATCCTTCCCCAGTCCAGCAAGTAGAAGGGGAATCTTACCTGACTCTGCCTCCTTGAGTGATCCCTCCCCGCACCTCTGCAGTCTGATCCCAACAAGGAGCAATCTATTAAAACCAGGGCGTTTCCCAAGAACCTGTACCTGGTATCTGGGCCTGCAGTAGCTGCTTTGAGTGCCAGAGAGCTGGACAGCAGCGGCACGACAATATCACCCTCGGACCAAAGTCTGCGAGCAGCGTCACAGATACAGGAGCCTCAGTTCATGGAAAGAGTAACTGACATACGTAATGCCTTCTGCGCCAGGACTGCCTCATGTGACCCCGCGGGACAACCTTCATAGATTTCTTCTAGTAGTTACTGATAAAGTAGCCCAGACGGTTGAGGCATTTATGTGTTCATTGCAGAACGTTTAAATGTCTGTCTACGCTATACATCCCAACCCGACTTACACTGAGTGAGGTTAGGGGAGCCGGGAGCAGGCTCCACCCCTTTCACAAGAGTTCAACAGTTATTGAGCAGAATAAAACAAAACGGACAGCAGGAAGGTCCATCGGAGCAGCTCTACTCAAGTCTGCATGGCAGCGTAACTAGGCGCCCAAGCAAGCTCCGCAGCCACACAAGTGGTGCTCCAAGGCCTATGAGCGAACAGACAACAAGTCACGGCGGTGCCCGGGGGCAATATGCTCACGATTCTGCAGGCTGAGGGGTGATATTTTCTGCCGAAGGGTGAGGCTGCAATTTCAGATCGCGCAGCACTGTGCTTGCTGTGAAATGTGCATTCCGTGTTAGACGAGCGTGTTCAGACCCTGCCTTGATGGGAGCATGCTGGGAGTTGCCCGAGAAGCAGCAGCAAAGAAGAAGGGAAAAGACAGGAAATGGATAATGTAAGTATAAAAAGAAAGGCAGGAGCAGTGAGTGAAAGAAGAGAGGAGGAGGAGGTGTAAAGAAAAGGAAGATGGGAAGACCAGGATTACGCAGGCAGGAAAAGAAAGGAGACAAGACCAAGACAAGCATTGGCCGTGCGGCTGCCACGAGGCCGCGAAAGAAAGTCTAGCAATAGGCAGAAATAATAATTTTAACCCCTTCCCTGCTCATGACGAGCTCAGCTCGTCATGAGGCACAGTGGAGCTGTGCTTATGACGAGCTGAGCTCGTCATGAATCATGCAATAGTGCAATTTCCAGCACAGTAGGGGAAAACCCTTAGCAGCCAAGGTGTAAAAACAGTCCAGGAACCCTCCAAACTAGGTAATCTGCTCACGATGGATCCCGCGCCATATGAGATCGTTATTTCACTCGCAATTATAGTGTTTAAAAATTATTTATTATTACCACTGTTAATCACAAGGTGTCAGCTTGTAGACAAGCGCACATGGAGAAGGATTACTGAATGAACAATAAAACCAGAGAATGATCATGTTCCTGTGCAGTGCGACTTAAAATGTTTTCAAGTGCAAAGCCAAACTATTTGGAGATGAAATTAAAGCTGAAAGATGCATGATTTTCTGAAGCCTTGTATTCCCATGCGGGGGAAAAGCCATTTTGTCTGAAGCAGAGGAATAAAAGCGCAGCGCCCGCCTGGTATGTATATGGTTGGGAGACAATCACACGCCATATAAAACAAGCAATGGCCGCGCAACAAAGAAATAACAAGCATTGGCGGCCGCGAAATGAAATTTAAAAAAAAAACGCGAGTGGTGCGCACGCACGTCACCGCAAGTGCACGAGAAACGCGAGTTGTCGCGATCAGCTTGCTATAACGCTTATGTGCGCGCACTCTTGTGCGCGTTCTAGCAAACTGTTCGCCCGCAAAAGGATTTCTCAGAGCCCCACTAAAGGTCTTGGCCGAAGCCGAAACCAGCGCATGCGCTGGATCAGGCCGAGACCTAAAAACGACGGGCAAGCCAGCGTTTACGAAGGCCAATATCACATGACAATGACAAATATGGACAGAGAGATGAAGGGGCTTCAAAGCCAACCTTCGATGTTGCATGCCTTGCAGCAGCGCCTGAGCTGCCCAGGCTCGATCTAAAATGGAACAGATGAGTGTTCAAGAATGCCCTGTAACATGCTTAGGAACATTTCTATAGGTAACAGTAACTCAAAGAGCTGAGGTGGTGACCACAACTAGGAAAAGTATTTTCAGTATAGATGTTGAAGTTGTACGTGGATTCAAAGGTACAGCAGTATGGCCTATCATGTCTAGTTCGTACACAAATCAAGCCTCAAACTAATGAAATACTTGTGATTGCAAAGTGAAAACCGAAAACATTCACCACTACCGATCTCCTTAACTCACAACCACTACAACCTTTACGACATACAACCTTTACCTGGTGATCCCAACAGTGATTTAATCTGCGGTCTATTCCAGGTCAATTCTCTCCTCTAGAATGTAAAAATACTTCAAAAATGGCACTGCAAGCCTAAGGAAAAACATGAATTATCTGTTGTGAGGTGCGGCAACAAAGAAGATGGCTGCTGTTACACCATTTGTATAACATTTTTTTTTTAAAGCTGGGGTTCCACATGCATTTTTAGGTTTCGCCTGCACAGTGCTGTGCTTGAGAAATCTATTATCTATACTACTATTATAAAGAGAGAAGTCTGTCTTTTGAGCCAGGTAAACTCGAAAAGTACACCACCAATCTAAACACCCAAGAGATCTATGAAAACCTCTGGGCAAGCAGAAGGACATAGGCGATATAAAAATAAAAAATATACGTCATTTAAAACATTTAAGAATAAAAATAAAGTAGTCCCTAGAAAGTAGCGCCGGCCGCGACGTCTGCGTGATGACATCGGGAGCGCGGGGAGGAGCGGCGTTCAGGAGCAACAGGAAGAGCGGAGGACATGAGCGCGGGGAGGAGCTGTGGAGGACAAGCGGAAAGGAGCGGCGAGAGGCGGAGGAGCAGTGGCAGCGTGGGGAGGAGCGGCGGATGAGGTAGCGGACAAGCGGTCAGGAGCGGCGAGAAGCGGAGGAGCAGTAAACAGCAGCGCGGGGAGGAGCGGCGGATGAGGTAAGTCAAGCAGCCGCGGGTGTGCAGCGAGGGACGGGCGGGGGCCATGAACAGTGAGTGATAAAGGGTGCGCAGCGAGGGACGGGCGGGGGCCATGAACAGAGAGTGATAAAAAAGCATTTTACACAAAGTCGGGACGTCGGGGGAAACAAAGCGTGGGCAGTAGCGGCCGCTCTGCTGCGCCTCTCCTGCTGCCATGCTGCCCCCAGCCCCTTTCTGCCCCGGGCAAGGCCAGGGCGGGCTGCTAGTTTTTAATATAAACTTAAAAGGGACGTACATCTTGTCTTCTCTCTTTGCTGGCTTTTCATTGGTTCCTGTGCGTACCACTTACATTTTCTACATTTCTATTGGCTGTAGCATATCTTACTGCATTTACCAAAGCTTGTTACTTGTCTGCTTCTCTTATCAGTTTCCCGCCACCGAAATACTGGTAACATCCACTTTGGTGGAACTGCCCACAGGCCCCCAATATCTGGGACACAAAAGTTAAAGGAGGTGCAACTGCCCCAACTGCATTGAACCCAGTCACTGCCACGCAGCCTTGAGCCCTCTCACAATACCCCAGGAAGGCCTCTGCTTTTTTTAGGACCCTCACATGAAGCACATGCACAAGCATACATGACAACCAACCCCGAAGGCCGAACTGATTTACATCCAGACTAAAGACCCTAAAAACATAGCCACAAATACCCGCCCACGCCCAAACCCTTAATAACCCTCCCCTAGGTCGTCGCAGAGTTTACAGTTAGTTAGCGGGCCCTAAACCCTTTTTATTTTTTCCACCACGAGGCAACAAGGGGAGGCCAATCCCCTCCCAGGGAGAAAAATAGACTCAACTGAAGTTTGATGTGATGTCATCTTATAGTGAGTTTACTTTTTTTTGTGCTCCTACCCCCTTGTAACAGACTCAAGACCTTTGTAATTTCTACCAGTAATATGCATATAATCTGTAAACAACGATGTACAATGATCCTACAATGTGGAAAACCCAATAAAATGGTTTAAAAAAAAATCCACTTTGATAGAACTATATTTTCATAAAGTTTTGCCTGTTACGATTGCAGCATATTTTTATGACAATTTATCACTCAGAGATTAAGTGATTTGCATAGAATCACAGAATGTTGCGAGGCGCCAAGGAGACTCAAATCAGGATCCCCAGCCCTCGAATCAGCAGCTTTGCCTGCTGTGCCACATCCTCTCCACTCCTGTGTTATCTGTCAGGGAGCTCTTTCCTTTTGCCAGACGACGATTGATGATGACAACTCATTACATAGACGAAACCGATGCACTACCAATGCTTGTTTGCAGCTGCCTTGACTGGAGCAATAAAAAAGTATTACATAATGTTGGCCTTCGTGCTTGCCGTGAAGTCAGAAACTCAAGTGGATTACAGGATAGCCGCTGAAAGCAAAAGGATAAATTCAGCTTTGAGGTGACTATGTTACTCTTAGTTCGAAAGCTCTACCTGATTATCAGGATATGGATATTCCAGCAACTTACGCTTTTATTATGAGCTGCTTGAGAACAAGGGGGAGCTAGGCCCAATGGGACAGGACCCAGGTAGGGCCTTAATATATTTGAAAAAAGAAGAAACCTGGTGTCCTAATTATTTATAGATTCTTTTTATGACAACCACACTATTTTCATTTAGTGATTGGGTTATTTATTCACCCAATTTTTAACAGCTCTTTCTCTTTGAAGGACTTTTACATCCGTAATATGGAACACCACAATGTTATATACATATTTACATATATCACAATTTGCACAGTACTTACACCAATATACAACACTAACATTTTCATGACAAAAACAATACTTTACACAAAACTTTATACAACCATAGATACATCAAGACAAACCAATGTGTTACACAAACTCAAGCGATGGCTCAATTAGATACCATTAAGCATTCTGATACTGAAATCTGAACTTAATCCTGAATCAATTCTATTTCTTTTTGATCCTTTATCCACTTTTGCTACTTTATTAGCAACTGCCGACGCATTTCAAGCCTCACTGGTTCTCTATGGGGCTCTCATCAGGGCATCTTATTTTCACCACATTGGACACATCTACAATATAAATAAAAATGGTGCTATCTTCTGGTGGTGCTACTTTACATTAACAGACATACCTTCCACAAACCTGTCTCGTGGCGGTACGTTGTTTTTTGTGGTGGGTTTTCTTATGGGCACAAATTGATACTGAATCTGTGGGAAAACCGACAACTATCTCTATAACCATGAGACCCTCGTTTCTACGGACTCGCACGGAAGGAAATCACATGTGTGTGACATACCTTTAATCAATAAAGTGAACCGGTAGTGCATTCGTCAACTCTGTGTTATCCTCCTTAGTTCCGCGGAAAGCAAGAACAGGCGGATTTAGTTACAACCACACAAACTTGAATTTACAAACTTAACGATTGATTGACGATTATGTACTCACCTTGTTATTCTTCCTAACAGCGCACTTGCGTCTCCTCAAAGTCTCACAACGGAAGGCGCCGTATTTTTTGGTAAAACCAAGAACGTTATATATGCAATACTATGCCCCTGTGCCAAATTGTACATAGGCAAAACTAACCAACAAATCAATCAGAGGATAACACAACACCGGTCCAGGCAAAAAAAAAAAAAAAAAAAGTGACAACAGCACCAATGGTAGAGCACTTTGTGAAGGCGGGGCATTCTGAACGGGACTTTGAATGGACTGTTTTAACTGCAATGAATGTGTCTAAAAATGTGGCAGATGTCGAGTCACTTATTGTTGAAAAAAGAGGCATATTTGATTAGGAGATTTATTAGTGTTCAATCAGGATTAAATGAAATGTCAGAACTTTCAAGGATATGACGTGAATGTGATATAGAGTTGCATAAGCGGACATACAACGATAATTGAAAATGATCGTTCAACTGTAATCTGTATTATGCATCAAACAAGCTTCTTTGTCAATATTTTTGTGAATAATTTTGTGATCATGTGTCTGTTAAAATATAATCCGGAGATGGTTAAGGTTAATCTTTTAAAATAAGGGTTTGGTGGTAGGTGCCACTTGAGACAAAGAACAGTGTAATTGCTCCTTAAAAAAAAACTTGATTCAGAGAGACATGGTGGCGTAAGTCGGATAGGCCAGATACGCCATCCAGCAGAAGGGTAGTCCTTTTGATATGATCAAGATGCAATAGATGAGGACATTATTGTAACCCAAAAATCTTCATGAACACCCGATAGTCTAATTTTTAGGACATTCCCGCAATGTCTTTGATTCGCTTGAAGCTGTATTTTCGAAGAACATTTATCTCTCTCAATGTCCATAATGGCTAGACCGCCTTACATTATGTTATTTTATTTTAAAAAAGTATGATGTGTTCTTGAGATGCACAGAAGTAGGCAGGAAATTGGCAATTGAGCGTGTGAGGAGTCACGCAGAATGAATAGAACACTACAATCCCCAGAAGGCATACCGGCGTTAGATCCATTTCCGGGGGACTGAAAAATACGGCGCCTTCTGTTGTGAGACTTTGAGGAGACGCGAGTGCGCTGTTAAGAATAATCACAAGGTGAGCACATAATAGTCAATCAATCGTTAAGTTTGTATATTCAAGTTTGTGTGGGTGTAACTAAATCCGCCCGTTCTTGCTTTCCGAAGAACTAAGGAGGACAACACGGAGTTGACGAACGTACTACTGGTTCACTTTATTGATTAAAGGTATGTCGCACACATGTGATTTCCTTCCGTACGAGTCCGTAGAAACAAGGGTCTCATGGTTACAGAGATATTTGTTGGTTTTTCCCACAGATTCAGTATCAATTTGTGACCATACATAAACACACCACAAAAAATAACGTACCGCCACGAGAAGGGTTTGTGGAAGGAATGTCTCTTAATGTAAAGTAGCACCACCAGAAGATAAATATAGCACCCGTTCAGTTTTTTTTCAAATTGAACTTTATTGTTAAAAGACAGTAACGAGAAGTACATTCACTTAAAAATTTGCAAACATTCGTGACAAGAATTTTCAATTCTATTAAGGACTAGGAGGCGAGGATTATGCTTTTCTCATTTCTTTAATGAAATGCTCAGCAGCCAATAAAATGAACAAAAAACTACATATCCCATGAACACCAGGGAGTAACCATAGAGTATAGCGTATAAAAGGTCAACACATTAGTCTGTCTTCCTCTGTCTTTGTGGAAAAATGTCCAAGTTAAAATAAAATCCCAAATACAACAGGAACAACAATTCCAAACAGGCCGCTGTCATCCAGAGGATCCTGAAGAAGGCAGCCGAAGAACCATGGGTCCAGAAACCAGGAGGAGCAACAGATTCCGCCGAGGAACAAACGACATCACTTCTGGTCTGAACCTGGAAAAAAGACACAAAGCCATAATATCCAAAGTAATAATACTGAACAGCAAGTCAGGGAGGGAGAACAAGGAATGAAATATTTGTAACCGCGTGTATACAGTCATAATACATTAGCATACAAATATGAAACACGGGTGGGATAATCCTCGCCTCCTAGTCCTTAATAGAATTGAAAATTCTTGTCACGAATGTTTGCAAATTTTTAATTCTATGTCAGGACAGGAGGCTCCGATTATGCTTTTTTAAAGCTGATCTACCACCACAGAAGCAACACTATCAATTGGTTTAAAATAAAACGTCTTAAATACAGAAGCAGATGACCAATCTGCAGCCTTCATGATATCAAACAGAGTAACACCCATGGAATAAGCTTTGGATGCCATCGCTCCACGTGCAGAATGCGCGCCAAACACAGAAACATGAATTCCTGCTTCAGACATAAGCCACCGCACCCAGCGCGCCAAGGTAGCTGGAGAGACAGGGCGAAAAGGCTTTTGTAAAGCAATCAGAAGCTGACCCTGCATGTCTGAGCGCAAAGAAGCGGTACTCACCTCATAATCTTTCAGGCATTGAACCACACAAAGGTTGGGGTGAGAAGGAAAAGAAGGATAAGAAATAGAAGGAGTATTAGATTTGGTACGTCTGGAGAGACGAAAGGAAACTCCTTCAGGAGTAAAGCTGCGACCCGCCAGATCTAAAGCGTGTACGTCCGACACGCGCTTACATGAGACCAAACATAGCAACATCGTCAGTTTTGCCGATAGTTGCTTGCGAGACAAGGAAGAATTGGAAGGCCAGGCCTCCAAGAATCTGAGGACAACTGAAACATCCCACAAGGTAACATACTTAGGAGTGGGAGGTTTTGCAAAACGAACTCCTTTAAGTAACCTGGAAACAAAAGGATGTTCACCCGCGGGTTTCCCATCGATGTGGGCATGACCCGCCGAGATAGCCGAACGGAAACCATTGATAGTCGAATAAGCAAGACCAGAGGTGGCTAAGGAGGCCAAGAAATTAACAATCATACTGATATCTGCTGAAACGGGATCAACTTGTTGTTGTGAACACCAATCGCACCAACGCTTCCAAGACCCCTTATACCGTTTGTGAGTATTGGGAGCCCAAGCCTCACTAAGGAGCTTGGAAGCGTCGCTTGAAAGGCCCGGGAGCGACCAGCGATCCCCGAGATCCTCCACGCGAGAAGGGGGAGGGAGCCTGAGAGAATCAGGGGATGAGGATCTCCGAGAGGGTCCAATAGGAGATTCCACAATGGGGGAAGGAGAAACGGTGGAGCCGAACACATTTCTAGAAGGACCGGAAACCACGCTTGAGCCCTCCAGAGAGGGGCAATCAGAATCAGATCCGTCTGAAATCGTTTGGAGTAGGCCAATACCCTGGGAATCATTAGAAATGGAGGGAAGGCATAGCAAAGAGTCGATGGCCACTGCTGGAGAAAGGCATCCGTGGCCAGAGCCTGAGGGTCCGGCCTCCAACTGTAAAAGTGCGGAAGCTGCGCATTGAGGCGTGAGGCAAAGAGATCTAGTTGGCAAGGACCCCAACGCCGATGGAGAGCACGGAAGACCCGAGGATGCAGCCTCCAATCGCTGTAATCCCGGAGATGTCTGGAGTGCCAGTCCGCTATCTGATTGTGGCATCCCGGAAGGTACTCCGCAATAACAGTGATCTTCTTCTGCAGACAGAAGTGCCAAAAATCTTTGGCGATCTCCGCCAGGACTTTGGACCTGGTTCCGCCTAGTTTGTTTACATAGCGGACTGCTGATATATTGTCCATCCGGAGAAGGACACAACAACTGGTCTGCAGGGGGGGAAAACATTTGATCGCAAAGGAACCCGCTAGGAGTTCCAGACAGTTGATATGTAGTGTCAATTCCTGAGGGGACCAACGACCCCCGGTCGAGACCGAGCCGCAACGGGCTCCCCAACCCCACCGACTGGCATCGGATTCTATCACTAGATCCGGGGACACACCGAAGAGGGCTCGACCATTCCAGGCCTCCATGTGGTCCAACCACCACTGCATCTCCCAACGGACCTCCTCCGTAAGAGGAATCTGATCGGAATATCCGAGGCCTTTCCGGAGATGAAGAATTTTCAGTCGCTGCATTGCCCTGTAATGTAGAGGGCCCGGAAATATCGCCTGAATGGACGACGCCAGCAGACCTACTACACGTGCCAACGACCTCAACGACACAGTCGGTCTGGAAATAACAGATGTCAACTCTCTCTTGATATAACGCATCTTTTGGTTGGGCAAGAGAAGTTGACAAACCACCGAGTCGATCTGGAAGCCCAGGAAATCGATACGCTGGGCTGGAACCAAAACCGATTTCTGAACATTGATTAGAAAACCCAGAGACTGTAAAAGAGTGATGGACAATTCCAGATGTTGAAGAAGTTTGAGTGGACAATCCGCCATAAGGAGAATATCGTCCAGATAAATAATCAACCTGACACCCTGAGACCGAAGATGTTCCACAACCGGTCTCAACAGCTTCGTGAAGCACCATGGTGCCGACGAAAGACCGAACGGGAGAACCTGATACTCGTACCAGACTCCCTGCCAGAGAAACTGGAGAAAACGGCGATGTGGTTTGTAAATCGGAACCGAGAGGTACGCATCCTTGAGGTCCAGCCGGACCATCCAATCCCCTTCTCGAAGGAGATCCCTCAAGAGATGGATTCCCTCCATCTTGAAATGTCGATAGACGACTCCGCCGTTGAAGTCTTTCAGGTTGAGAACAAGGCGAGCACCGCCCCCTTTTTTCTCGACCAGAAAGACAGAGCTGGCAAATCCCTTTGGATGACGGGCGGTTGGAATAACCGCCCCCTTTTTTAGGAGAGAGTCTATCTCCTCGGAGAGACAAACCTGATCCTGAAGAGAAAAACGTAAACAAGGAGGGGGACAAGTCTGATGCATCGGGTGATAGAATTCTATTCTGAACCCCTGAACAGTTTGAAGCACCCAAGCATCGCTGGAGAGCATGCGCCAATTCTGCAGGAAAAACTGAATGCGACCCCCCAACATCACATCGCATGCACGAATCAGGCTCACCTGTAGAGTGGGTATCCTGGTATTGTCCCTGCTGACCACCGGAACGTCCTTTGCCGTACTGGCCTTTTCCTTTTCTGGAAGGATAAAAGTTGGCTCTCGTTGAGTAACCTGCGTCGTAGGAACCTCTGTGCTGAGAGGAATTGCCTCTCTGGGACTGATTGGCAGAACCACGGCCGAACGAGCGTCCCCTACCTCGTCCGGCCTTTCCAAAAACCGGACGCATGGCTCACCGCAAGGAGGCCTGCGCCTTGTCAATGCCACTGAAGGTGGATACAAAGCGCGTGAGTTCCTTAAGGAATGGCTGACCAAACAGGAGGCCGTCCGCCTCAGGGCCCGATTCTGAAGTGGCTAATTCAGAGAGTCTAGGGTCAAGCTTCAGCAGGATGGACCTGCGACGTTCTGCAGACATTGCACAATTGGCATTTCCCAATTGGCAGATCGCCCGTTGCGCCCACTCGATCATCTCCTTTGGATTCACAAGGGCAGAAGCTTCCTGTGCTCTGTAACCTAGATCTAAAATCTTAGTGAGAGGCCCAAGCAGGTCTAACATCTTATCTTGACAGGACCGCCAAGATCTATCAAGGCCCTTCTTCGGGTCCTTGGCATATTTTTTCAAATACGTGACCATCATGGGGTCAACGTCTGGTGTCTCAGCCAAATGGGCAGACAAATCAGGCCTCGGGCACTCTGAGCGCAAACGGGCACGAACTGAAGCCTCAAAAGGCTGGCGGATATGCGCCTCAATGTAGGCAGCTACAGCCGGAGAAGGCATCCTTGAGGAAGAGTTCGGATGAATGATGTCTGCAGGCTGGAAATTGAGCACCGGAGGACGCTCGGGAGCGTCTACAAAATGTTCCTTACAGACCCGTTTTTTAGGTGGAGGAGAAACATGGTCTGATGATTCGGAAGACAGCACGTTGTCCGAATCAGCATCGTGAAGACAAGTAGTTGTGGATGGCACAGACGCCAAACTTTTCGCTAGACGCTGAAAGTCAGTCTTGTGAGGGTTAACAGGAGACTTCGCTGTTTTCTTGGAAGCAGGCAACCAGCCCTGCTGCTGTGCATAGAGATTGAGATGACGCTTCAAAGGATTAATAGCACGTACTAGTGCTTTGTTAACGGACTGTTGAACACCCTTATCCAACTGTTCAACTAAATCCTGTTCCAAGGAGCCTTCCTCCTCATCAGCATAATAATAGTCGTCTTCAGCGTCATCATAATAGTCAGCCATTCTACACCAAAGGTAGAGGTAAAATGCCCACAAGACGACTAGAGAAAATATGGAGTGTTGGAAAAACACAAGTCAAGGGGGAGTGTATAGACCCCAAAGCAGGCTCAGAAGCAGGAACAAACCTGACTTACTAACAAATAAAACGTGGAGGGAGCCAAAGCCTGCACCAAACAACACTCTAGGCAGAGCCTATGCCAGGAAAAAATACAACCAAAGTCCTGAAAGACCTCGGCGTCAGACGGGGTTAATTTCAATGACAGGCCGTGGGCAAGACGTCAACAAACGCCGTCACTCAACCAGCTGAGGAGAATCCAACCGGAAATGGGACAGCGCGCATGCGAGACTGTCGCCTGCCAGTGAAAACCGCCGAGGAGCGCTTGCGCTCCAAAACAAACGGAACCCCTGCTCCCGCTCCACAATAAGCGCGCGAGCAGCTAGGAAGCGCTCGGCAACAGAAACGGAGGTGAGACACACGCTCCGGTAACAAGGCAAACAGCACGCTAGAAGCAGCGAAACGCGCGTAGAAAAACAACGGAGACCGAGCCCCCAGACGCGCGACACACTGCGCAAAGGCAAAGCACAAAGCCACAGTAAGCAACAAGGCACAATGCAAACAAACAGTAGAATGCCAAGAGTAGTAAATATAATGCACTTAACTGGCTGCGGAGCAGCAAAGAAAGAGGAAGACAGACTAATGTGTTGACCTTTTATACGCTATACTCTATGGTTACTCCCTGGTGTTCATGGGATATGTAGTTTTTTGTTTATTTTATTGGCTGCTGAGCATTTCATTAAAGAAATGAGAAAAGCATAATCGGAGCCTCCTGTCCTGACATAGAATTTTGGTCATTGAGAGAGATACATGTTCTTAGAAAATACAGCTTCAAGCAAAATGGTTCACGACATTGGCAGGTATGTGCGCAAGTGCCAGTAAGGGGCACAGGAATAGAGCGAAAAGGGTAGTAGGTGTAACAAGTCATAACTTGTTTTATTTATTTATATTGTAGATGTGTCCAATGTGGTGAATATAGGATGCCCTGATGAGAGCCCCATGGAGAACCAGTGAGGCTTGAAACACGTCGGCAGATGCTAATAAAGTAGCAAAAGTGGATAAAGGATAAAAAAGAAATAGAATTGATTCAGGATTAAGTTCCGATTTCAGTATCAGAATGCTTAATGATATCCAATTGAGCCATCGCTTGAGTTTGTGTAACACATTGGTTTGTCTTGATGTATCTATGGTTGTATAAAGTTTTGTGTAAAGTATTGTTTTTGTCATGAAAATGTTAGTGTTGTATATTGGTGTAAGTACTGTGCAAACTGTGATACATGTAAATATGTATATGACATCGTGGTGTTCCATGTTACGGATGTAAAAGTCCTTCAAAGAGAAAGAGCTGTTAAAAATAGGGTGAATAAATAACCCAATCACTAAATGAAAATAGTATGGTTGTCATAAAAATAATCTATAAATAATTAGGACACCAGGTTTCTTGGCTGCTAGGGGTTTTCCCCTCCTGTGCTGATGATTTATGAATACTATAGCTTCATGACAAGGTCAACTCGTCATAAGCACAGCACAGGTAACACCCATGACGAGTTGAACTTGTCATGAGCATGGAAGGGGTTAAGAGCTGGGCAGAGGATATCTCAGTTGGAGATACTGCCAGAATTTAAGTTTAACCATTTGTTGGCACAAAAACTCATAATGGCTGATAGCTAGGGTGGTGCAATCAGTTGGGAACAGTATCTCCTCCTGCAGTTACTGGCCACCTAGGAATCAGGGTCCTAGTCGTGTGACAAGAAATTGGCTTTAAAGCTGTTAAAACAGAACGTTGTGGACTGGCATCGCAAAATGCGACTTGTAATTAGTCAAACATGGCATTCTCTCCTTAACCTGCACATATGCACTGTGCTGACATGTCTCTTCTTAAGAAAAGGCAATTAGTGTGCTTTTCTGCCTGCTGGTTGGGTAGGATGATCTGAATACTGTAAACGTTTATCGATGAAATCTAAAGCAGCTACCATACAGGTAACTGCATCTTACTATCAGCTGAAAATGAAAAAGGAGAATGCAGCAGCAAACATCTTATATACGAAACGTTTTTAAGTGTGATGCTGGTAGAATACATATAAGGGCAGCCTACATAACTTCCAAGCATACATCTCCCAACAGACACATGCCTGGAGAATGCCACTCAAACAACCTAAATGAAATGTTCTCAGACGCTGCACTGAGGTTAGGAATTGATATAAAGCGTAGCCACTGGTGATAAAGTTGGCATTGGTGGTTTTAGCAAATTTTCCTTCAGCATGCCTCATGGTTTCCACAGGTTTATCTGATCCCTTGTACTACCAAATGCAATCAAGTTGACAACGGCATCTTCAGTAATTCCTCAGCCAGCCTCATTGCCTCTACAAGTAGTGTAAAGTTGATCTTAAGGATGAAGGTTCCCGATTCTATTGAAACGGAAAAGCACAGCAGGCCTGACATTCATGTTGAGTAGGGTCTCCTCAGGCCGGGATGGAGATATGGGTCGGAAAAATGTTTGAAGGACAAGCTCATTCAGGGAATTTTGACAGAACATTTGGGGCAAATTTAAGTGAGTCCTACGGTACACCATGCCCTGATGTAATATACAGTTAATTGTTCTGAAGGGTAAAGGGCTTGCAGCTCACTTAAGCACCATCACACAGTTATGGATACTGAGAAAACATTCCTCCAAGAGAGGCAATTCATGTCACCAAGTCAGTGGCTCAAAAGGTTTATGCATCAATCTGCCTGGAAGTTGACACAGACCAACCAAGAGGCAATGGGACACATGACTGGAAAAAACAGAGATGCAAAAGGTCCATTAGGTCTTTCAACACTCATTTTCTGTTGAAAATGTCACCTCCAGATCTGTCCCGACAGGAGCCCATGACCACCAGGTAGGGTGTACATGGTCCACCTGCATGTGATCTCATCATCTATCAACCTAATTTCTTTTGAAAGGAATCCATGGCAGACCTCTTACATTTCCTTGTACACTGAGCTTTGGTGGAGGAATTTATGGGAGCTGTTAAGACATCCAGGGTCTCAGCATAGGGCACTACTAGGAGGAGTAGTCACTTTTAGCTCCTGCTGGACATTCAGAGTCAAAAGGCAGCTAGAAGTATCAATATTCAGTATACGGTGTCAAGCATCTATGGAAGACATGGATTCATGGCGAGTCCTAGCTACCCCCAACTCTCTTTGGCGCGATCGAGTATTTTTGATCTTCTACAAAAAAAAAGTGGGAAACCAGGGAGATAGTCTATGTAGCTCTTGCTGTGCAGGTTGGAGATGGTAGTACCAAGCCTGCAGTATAGGTTGCAGGTCACAGTTGGCAAACCCTGGCCTGGACTATAGATGACTGATGGATGGGCTCAACACTGTCCGCCAGGTGTGCAGAAGCAATCTGAGTGCGAGTGAAGGGAATTAGAAAAATACAAAGTTTCAAAGTGACTATAACGGTCATGAGAACAGATGTCTATTTGGATGCCAACGATGCTACAAAAGACAGACAGGCATTTTCTGCAGGTAGACTGGGCAAAAAAAAGATAGTTTTGTGGATTTCCTACTCATGAAAATGCCTGTACAGGCTATCTGGTCAGCCGGTGCCCACCCCGCGATGTGAGAGACCAGCATCACATGCTGTGCTTAACTGCCCTTCCCTACAACAACACTACCAACTGAGAGAGAAGAAGGGAATGGATTGCACCTTTTTTTTCGAACAGAAGACTGCCAATGTTTGATTTACACCCCCTCCAACCTCAAAATAATTGTAGGAAGGCTTTTACTTCAAGAAGGATAACTTTCAGCTCCAGTATGTTTAATGGAAAAATCTTGTCTGTCCCACAAGCCACTGCTGAAAGAGTTCCTCGCAGAAATCCCATCACCTGTACTCCCAAGAGTTGGCTGTAATGGGTAAAGGTCTGTGCTGGCTTGCCAAGAGAGAAGAGGCAGACTGGAGTATACCAGAGGTATTCTCAAATGGGTAGTCAGCATCTAGCATTACAGCTAACACCACGTTTGTATCAAATTACAGCTCTTCATACCACTGTCCTTGATCAGTGAGGAAAACAGTTACAGTGATAAGAGATCTGACAATGTGGACAGAGTGCTAAAAAGCCCCAATGCACTTAAAGTCCCGCTTCTCAAGCATGAACTTTGGGGGCCATAGCACACAAGCGTTACAGAAAGACATATAACTTAAATAGATTCCCACTTGAAAAGATCTGCCTCACTCTTGACCAATCAACCCTTGACTATATTCCAAGAGGCTTGACAAACAGCAGCCTTATCAGAGTACTTGATGTTGATCACAATCTCAGTCCTACTGAAAACCATGTGCAGGATACATCCCAATCTCCTTTCTTTACTTGGGGACCAATATCCTCACTTGTGTTCTGGAAAACCAACTAGTTTAAAGAATTCCCTACTTAGTCTATCAAGGCCAAAATTAGTTTATGCCAAGCAAGAGCATACAGCACTGTATTAGATGCAGGCTAGAGACTCCAGCTTGCAATAAAGAACTCCCTGGTCCCATTGGAGCTGGTAAACTTTCCGAAGGTCTTTGATTCCCTTAACTGGAGCTTCCTTGGCCAGGTACTACATAAAATTAACTTTAGCCTTCACTTCCTGTATCATATTAATATGGTTTACAATAATCTACAAGACTAAATTCGAATTAACACTGTCCTGTAGAGTACTTATTTTTTTTTAAATATGTGGATTTCATGCAATGCTTTGGTGCAGGAGCGGGGGCACAGAAGACCTTGTATACCAACCAACATGAGGATGATGTGCATATAATGGACGGAGCACAGACTGATAGAAATCCGAGAATTATATTGGGAAGGCTACAAACTGGAGGCACACTGTAGTAAATAGATATATGATATGTGAGAGAACTGTGGCAACTTGCTTCTGACCAAACTAACTAATCAGACTAGTAACTTATATCTTGGGGGCAGATTAACTAAGATATTTTGCTGTTGGAAATCCTTAAATATGCAAAAACACCCACTTGCAAAGCAGACGTTGCAATTTCCAATGTACTAAATCCATTTTATGAGTCAGAAGCTTTCTGCACTGTTAAAATAGGTTCTGTAACCCACACCGAATCGCAAGTTGCAAAGGGCATGCCTTCCAAATTCCGTTTCAATACTGAACACATCAATAGTTTGTGACCCAAATTACATTTGCAAACCCATTGACCAGTTACTATCTCCTCCAAGGATGTGGTAACTGATTCGCTAAGGGGAATGGAACTTCTTGCGACCCGTTCACCTTTAGAATTGCGGGTGGCAAATTTGGGGAAACAGGCAGTGTCTACTGACTGTGCATCCTGATTGTAGGAGGTTGGACTTCTCTTTGTAGATGTACCCCCACTTTTTGCCCCGATTTGAACTGCCAGATGCTCGTTTTCAACTCTAACAGTGCACTGAAGCCTGCTAACCAGGCTCCAGGGCGGCTTCATAGAGGAGGTGACCTTTGACAGGAGGATGTGAGGCAGAGTAGGCCCTGAAAAAGTAAAGCAGTCTCGACTTATTCCTCGCGTGATAGGCCAAGAAACTGTCCCAGAAGTGGGCTGAGTCTCTTGGGAATGCTCGCTGGGATGAGGAGGTTGGAAGGGAGGGTAGGGAGCTGGACCTCTCTTTGATATGTCCCACCCCCCTCTTTTGGCCCTCATGTGAACTACTAGATGCTGGTTGCGACTCTGACCATGCACTGAGGCCTGCTAACCAGGCTCCAGTACCAGTGTTCTTTCCCCTAAACGTACATGTTCAATGTAATTCAATTGGCAAGGACTTAAGCACCCTTGTAAGTCCCTGGTAAATGGTACCTATAGTACCCAGGGCATGATACTAAAGAGGGTCCTTATGGGCTGCAGCATGTATTATGCCACCCAAAGGGACCCACACAAAAACTACCTGCAGACTGCCATTGCAGGATGCATCAAAGGGAGCAAGCCCTTCTGAAATCCAAACATTGCACACTCGCTGTGTGCAATGCCCAAGTACTCTACATGTCTTATATTTAAGTCACTCCTACAGCAGGGATTAAAGCCCTAAGGCAGGGTGCATGCATGAGCGGTTATGACCCTGTGATGTCTAGCTCAATTAGCAGATACTGCAATTGATCAGGCAAACCTTCTAAGGTATATGTATTGGGAACTGATCATTACGAGTTCCCCATTTGGATGGTGGTTTTACTGAAACTAATGGTGTTTGGTATCAAACACCTCCCCTTAATAAATCCATACAGGTTCCAGTATTGGATTTAATACATCATGCACTTAGAGGTGCCACCTGAAAGCCTACCAGTTTCTAGTGTGCTGGCTGATGGGTATCTATCAGTCTGCCACCACAGGCACGTTTCTGACCCCCTGCACAGAGAGCACTCGCTCTCAGAGGTCAGAAACAATGCCTGCTCTGGCAGGAGGTTTTACACCTCCACCAGCAGGATGGCTAGTGTTTTAGAATATCAAGGTCAGAAGATTCAAAGCCTCTGCTGCCTTTAGTATGCAAACCCTGCTTCCCAAAGACCTGGGGAATGCCAACCCGTGACCTGGGGCTCATTTGGCTCCAGAGTAGCCGGCAAAATCAGCTAGTAAGGAAGCGTGCCACACTCTCAGGCCAGGTACAACCCTGGGTGGGCCACCTGAAGTTGACAGCCATGAAAGGGTTTTACCATTGCGAAAGTGGTCATATAGGGGGTGTGGTCATATAGGGGGTGTGGTCATATAGGGGGTGTGGTCATATAGGGGGTGTGGTCATATAGGGGGTGTAGTCATCCCAGGGGTAAGTATCCCATTCTGTGATATCCTGGACTCTAATTAATACCCCTAACTCCAGTATTTCGGGGTTCTCCTGAAACCAGGAACTCAGACTCTTCCATCTGAGAACAGAAGGAGGCAAAGAAGAGCCAACACCACAAGAACTGTGGACAAACACTGAAATTGGTGCCAAACCTTGCCTGGTTGCTGCTCTCTCGACAATTGCAAGAAAAGGCTTGTCCTGCTCCTGAGCAGCCTCCTCAAACTCTAGGAGGACTGTACAGTACTTAGTCAACCAAGCAGCATCTTCCTGCATCTGAAGGCACCAACAGCATCGGCTCGGTTTACAGTTTTGCTGGTCTTTGGGTCCACCAAGAGAGCAACTCACCATGAAGAGGTCATCGGGAGTCCAGGCGGTCACCCCCGTCGCTTCACCAAGTCTTGAGAGGCTGAGCCCTCCCGGAGCCTCCCTGCACCAATACCCAGGATACCGGGCCCTAACAAGCACCAAGGCATGTTGTGCGTCCAGCCCCAACACCACCAACGCCAACACCGACTTGCTGACCAGTGATGACAGATTCTCCAAGGTAATCAAAGAGTATGGCCCCGCAGTCTTGCTTTCTCCCCCTCTCCTGGTCACCGAAACCAAATGAGAGCCTCTTGACTAGAACGACACACCAAACAAAACACCTCTGTACCTGAGCCACCCAGCTCGGGCCCACGTAAACCAACTATGTCGCTGTGCTCCAGAGACCCTTGGAACTTTTGTTTCCTTTTTACATTTCCTTTTTTCCAAGCCTTATTAATTTTTTTCAGTCCAACATATTCAATAACAAGGCTGGTCTACTTAATTATCAAAACTCATTTCTTCCTAATGTAGGTCCTGATGAGATAATGTGTTTTCACAACATATAATGTTTTATGTTGGTGCCTGAAACATGCAAGGCATGAAAGAAAGTATTTATGCAAAGCTTTAAGCAACATTTTATGCTGTTTTGCATATATCCATTTTATGACTCAATTTTTTATTTAATTTTTTTCATGTACAGTGATAGATTACAAATGTTTTGGCAGCGTTTACTATATATGGTTCAGCAATATCATGTCAACTTTATTACCCCGTAGATCACCCTCTCTCACCTCCCCCCACCCTCCTCATTATATTTGTGGTTCCAACCGTTGCTTATATTTCCACCCCTCTTACGGGCTGCTTTCAGGGGTCAGCACTGTACATGGCAGTTCACATATTTTCCCTCGGGATTAATTCCATTTCCCCCATATTCGCGTCCACTTTTTAGGGCAACCCCGATGTGTGTAAACTGCTTTTTTTGCTACCATCGCTACGTCCATATCATTCTCCCATTGTGATGGTGCGGTGTTACCCCCGAACCCCAGTTCCGTGCTATATTTTGTTTTGCAATAGCCATCCCCAGTGTAGCCCACGCTTTATGCGCCACGTTTAGGTCTGTTGGTTGCCATACATTTAAAATGCAGCATCTAGGGTATGCCTAGACCGCCACCCCGCTCACTTCCTAGATCTGGTCTAGAACTTGTTCCCAATATGATTGTAATTTTGGGAAATCCCATAATATATGGAAGTATGTGCCGGTCCGCTGCAACGCAGGCAAAGTGAATCCGGTGCGTGCTCCAGTTTGTGTATCATGGTGCGGGAGTAATATACATGATGCAGGACTTTGTGCTGTATTAATTTCAAACGAGACAGGATCGCCACCTCTCTGGCCGTTGCCAATGCATCAATCCAGTCCGAGTCTTCTATGTTCCCCAGTTCCACCTCCCATTTCCTACGTAGGGCTACCGTAGGATCTAGGAGGTTGTTTACCAATTTTCAGTACCTTTGTGATATGACTTTTTTGTCTAGGTGGTCTGTGAGGAGTCTGTCCTCAAGTGGGGAAGCGTCTGCCAATTTAGTGCCCGGGGGGATAGCGCCTTGGAGCGCATGCCTGATTTGGGTGTGTAGGTATAACTCTGCGTCTGCCATTCCGTACTTTTCTTGGAGTGCTGTGAATGGTATGATTTCTCCCCTTACCCACAAGTCACCAATATTTGTGATACCTATTAGATCCCGGTGTTTGAACTCCTTAGTGTTCGCCAAGGTGCCCAGTCATCGTGTCTCCAAGAGTGGGGTGGCCAACGTAGCACCCCTTCCCATCCCAGCGCTTTCTGGGCCGTGTGCCATATTTTGATCGTGTGGGCAGTGGGGCCTGTCAAGTGTGTGACGCCTCTTGTTTGTGTAAAGGGCTCTCATCAAACGATCTACCGGTAATACATCCCTGTTTAGTCGGTAAGCGGGGTCATCGTGTGGTGCGTGCAGCCATTGATTGACAATCACTAGCTGTCCAGCCCAGTAGTACAATTTGACGCTTGGTAGAGATATGCCGCCGTCATACCACCTTCGTATCAATTTGGATTGTGCTTTGCGAGCAGGTTTCCCATCCCATAATAGAGTAGCTACTTCGGCATTAACAGCCTTAAAATAGGAGAGTGGGACCGGGAAAGGAGTATTTTGGAGTGCGTAGAGGAACCTAGGGAGTGCCAACATTTTAAAAAGTGCAGCCCTACCTAGCAGAGTCAGTGGGAGGGACCGCCAGTGGGAAACGTCGGATTTCAGTCTGTGTAATGGCTTCATCAGGTTTTCTTCCATAAAGGTGGTATCCTGGGGAGTGATATATATCCCTAAATATTTAAATCCTCTGGTCACTATTTGAACAGGACAATCTGGGAGGGAGGGTCGTCGCTGGGCCGCGTAGCAAGTAGAGCAGTGACTTTGACCAGTTGATTGTGTATCCGGATTTCTCCCCATATACTGTGAGGATTTCTAAAAGGGCCTTCAGGGACTCCGTCGGGGATGTCACGTATATTAGAACATCGTCGGCATGTAAGGAGATGCGGTCTTCCCAGCCCGCCTCCCATGTTAGCCTCCGGAGTAGCGGCGTCGTGCGTATCCAGGCTGCCAGAGGTTCTAAGATCAAGGCAAAGAGGAGCGGCGAGAGCGGGCAGCCCTGCCGCGTCCCTCTGCCCAGCGCAATCTCCCTCGAGATATGACTATTTGCGACCACATGTGCCAGGGGTGCTGTATAAAGTAGCTGAATCCATCCGCAAAATTTGGAGACAAAACCCATCCTCCATAACACGGCAAATAAAAATGGCCATTCCACCTGGTCGAATGCCATCATCGCATCCAAGGAGAGGATGGCCGTATCATTTTGGAGCAACTGGGTGCGGGCCAGAATCCTGTTGAGGCGCCGCAAATTAAGGGAGGTGTTGCGACCGGGCGTGAAGCCCGATTGGTCCGGGTGGACCAGCGTCGTTAGCTGGGGCTGTAGACGTATAGCCAGTGTTTTGGCCAATAACTTTGCTTCCGCATTTATTAATGATATTGGTCGGTAAGAAGAGAGCTGCTCCGGGGGCTTACCCGGTTTCTGTATCGTCACAATATTAGCTAGACTCTGATCCCTGGGTAGTGTCCCCTGTGTTAGGCAGTCGTTGTACATTGTTACCAGATGGGGGGTTACTTGTTCGCTACCTTTTTATACAATTCCATGGGCAACCCATTGGGTCCCATAGCCTTACCTGTGTGTAGTGCCCCCAGTGCTTTTCCCACCTCCTCTGCCGATAAGTCGGCTTCCAGCGTTTCCATATCTTCTATCTGTAGTGTGGGTAGTAGTATGCTGTCCTGGAACTGCCTACAGTCCTCCTCTGTTGCCTGTATTCGTGGTGTGTAAACTTTCTCATAATGTGTTGCTAGCTCCTCTACAATCAGCTGAGGATCAGTTGTAAGCATGCCGTCCTCTAGTGTCAGTTGGGCTATCCACCTACTCGCCCTCTCCTTTTTTTCCAGCCATGAGAGCATTTTCCCAGTGTTGTCGCCCAGTTCGTATACTTTATGCATTGTGTCTGGGTGTCTTGCTTTAGCCATATCTTCAGCATATGCCCGTAACTCCTGAGCTTCTAGTGTCAATGTCTGCGCTGTGGTTTCGTTGGGGTCTAGCACATGCGCCCTCTCCGCCTGCAGTGCCGTTGCTTCTAGGGAATCAATAATTCGCCTTTGTTCCCGCTTGTGCCGGGTGAAAGTTGAGATTGCTTGCCCCAGAATAACCGATTTATATGCCTCCCAGAGCGTGCACGGGGAATCTACTGTTGCAGTATTTCAGCAAAGTAAAGGTCTGTGGCGTCACCAGGGCCTTTGCAATTTTTCGGTTCTGGAGAAAGCTGGGGCATATAGGGGGTAGATGCGCTGTCTCTTCGGGAGGTGAGTGGTGTAAGTAAGCTGTATCGGGGAGTGGTCTGAAATCCCCCTAGCTACGTGGTCAATTGCTGTGATGTTCTCCGGGGGTATCGCCAATGGGAGTGTGTAGTCTATGCGGAAGAGACTATTATTCGCCCCCGAGTAGAACGTGTATTGCTGTTCCGTGGGGTGTTTAAGTCTCCACATGTCAGTTAGACCCATGGCCCCAATAAAGTCCCTGAGTGTCACATACTGCATGTAGATCCCCACCTAAGATCAATTCGCCCTCGGGCAAGTCTAGTAGAAGTTTACCAAGATCATGTAGTGTTGCCTGGTGAAGTGTCGGGGGAATATATACTGAGACCATATTGTAGATGCGCCCCTCCCATTGACAAGTGAGTGCAGCGAACCTCCCATTATCGTCCGTCCACGTTTTTTTAACCACTAATGGGGAGCTCTTGTGAATCAAGACACCCACCCCCAGGATCCCGAGGAGAACTCCCATGTGCGGACATTTTGAACCCCCATCGATTTAGTGCCTTACAGGCCAGCCCTGTCAAGTGCGTTTCCTGAAGCAGTACAACTGTGGGGGCCTTCCGCTGTAGATATTGTAGGACTAGACCTCTTTTAATTTTGTGTCCCAACCCGTTTACATTCCATGACACCACTGTCAAGGGGGGTAATCATATGAGGTGCCCGGGGATCATTTCCCGTCATTTCGGCGCTCTGCATAGTGTTTGTGGAGTAGAGTGTCATTTACGGTGCCTTTGTCAGTAAACCTGTCCCCTATTAGTGCATCCAGGGCCCATTGCCATCTCAATATCGATCCGAGGAGAGACTGTGTAACTTTAACCTGTAAACCAATTTGCACAAACTTTGCGTAACTTTAAACCTGTGCCCCCCACCCTGCCTCCCTGCCCGGCGGAACCAAAACCATCCACCTCCCCAACTGAGCAGAGGGCTTCCATTCCCGTGTAATCTGCATAACTCGTGAGGGTAAGACCTCGTCGACCGTAAGAAGTCACCCCTCCGGAATTAGTCCCACTATTGCATTTTAGGTCCAATATCTCCTACCTCTTGCAGTCTTCATTAACTGTCCGGTTGTATCCACCTTACTCTGTGGCAGACTCCATCTGTTGCATTCCACCCCCTCCACCCCCGTTAGAGCTAACCCACTGGTCGCGGTCTGCATGTCCTTTCAATGTGGCTAAGACCACCAGTTTAGCTGTAGTTCCTCGTTCTTGCAGCAATCTTCCATGTTGTCCTTCCTAGAGTGTCCATCCACAATGCGGTCTCCCCTCCTCAGGTTCACCGCGGGTCGTGCCTCGATTTATGGGGCCTCTTGCCGGCCGCCAACCCTCCAGCCAGTCCCTCGCCTCACCTCTGGATTCAAAGAACTATGTCTTCCCTTCGGATTCTACTCTGAGCCGTGATGGAAAGATCATTGAATACCTGATTTTCCTGCTTTGAAATTCTTTTTTCACTTCCAGGAAGCTCCTCTGTTGTTGCGCCACTGCCGCTGTGTAGGTGTCTTCCGAATTCTCGAACTTAATCGGTGGGGCAACTTGCGCAGCCTGTAAAATGGCGTTGCAGTCACAAAAGTAAAAAATTGCGCCAAAATGGGCCGTTGTGGATTCCCTGGGCGTGGTTTCCCTCCTGGCACACAATGGCCTGGCCCGTACCACCGAGAAGTAATTAGCTAGGCCTCGTGGTTTTAGTTGGTTTTGAATGATGTCCTCCACAAAGACCTCAAGGGCCGGGCCCCCGGCTGTCCCTGGTACGCCAACCAGGCGTACATTATTGCGTCGGGATCTACCTTCTTGTTCGTCCAGCTTGGCCTTCAGCACGGTATTATCTTGCTCCACCTGGCGCACTCTGATTTGCAGGTCCGCTGTGTCCGCCGAGAGTTACTTTGGCGAGGTCTGCTTGCATTAAGGAAATGTCCATAGAGATTGAGCTCATAGAGGATTGCATCGACTGCAGTGTCGCCATTACATCTTTGAGGAGGGTGATTTCCCCGGCGTCCCCCGGGCTGTGTGGCAGTTGTGCGGACAACTGCGGCGCGTTCCCCTTCGCCGTTTCCGTGCCGTCTTGTTGTAGGCATATTTCTCCAGTTTGGGGGCCTGTGGGTGCGCCCTTGACCCCCTGCCGCTCATTGTTGCTCGCCTTAGGGTATTTTCTGTCAGCCAACCTGGGGTGTATGATCAGGAGTCGGTCCCCTAGGCGTCTAGGTCCCCCGCTCTTCAATGACCCCCTCCCGGGACCAGAGCCGGGCAATCTCCTCTTTCTCCCCCTTTTGCAGATCTCCGCCAGCCTCTTACCTACTGGGGGGGGGGAAGGGAGGATGGCCCAATTGTGCCTCGTGTTCTGGGCTCTGCTCCCCAGCTGAAGGTCTGGTTTGGAGTTCGGCAAATATTGGGGGGCTTACGCCGATGGGTCCTCCAAGTGCAAGGCCGGCGCCAGGTTATTGTTGTGAGTACTGGATCCCCCCCCTGCTGATCAGTCTGTGTGCCGGTGCTTCTCCTTTGTGCCTCGCAGGGCTGTTGGTCGCAGTGGTCCCACGGCCTGCCCTCCGCTCGCTGCCTATGTTGTTTTAGGCCCGGAAGGGGGGGGGGGGGTATGTCCGGCCGCCCGCTCCCCTCTTACCTTCCGGACAGCCTGCTCACTGTTTGCGTGGCGCTCCCGTGTGCTCTCCCACTGGGTGTGTTCCTCGGGGTCCTGGCGTCTGTTACGGGCTCCACTGTTGACGCCGGAAGAAGACGTCTCCACAGCCACGCCTGGCCTCGAGCCTCGGACCTAATTTAGTCCCCGGCCCTGGCGGTTAGGTTAGGCCGCAATTCGCACTGCGGCGGATCTTCGTGCTGGTGGGGTTCTCGGCGATGCAAGTTGGCTCCTCTTGCAGCGGAGGTGCTCCGGTCGTGGATCTCTGTGTCAGGCGCCAGTTTAGGACAGGATTACCAGACGGATTTCGTTGGGAGGCTTGTTGGGTCACGGAGCTCTCCTAAGCTGCCATCTTGCCTGGTTGCTAGCCACGCCCCTTAAATTTATTTATTGAGCCATACGTTTACATCTAAATAATAACATAACATAAAATACGAAAAAGGTAAACATCTCAAGTTAAATATTTAAACATACATAATCCAAGAGGGGACCAAGATATATAAAATGAGAAGACAATATCAGTCACTTCTTAATAAAAATTATGCAAACATACCAGGGAAAGAAAAACATAAAATACAATAATCAATCCCAATGAAGACTGTGTAGGAAGGTGGATATCTGACTATGGTTACCCCCAACTTTTTGCCTGGTGTTTTGCTGATTTTCGACTTAGTTAACCTGGGACCCTGATATTCAGGGCCCCAGGCCGGCTGTTCTCTCTCTAAATTGACTCACATGTACCTTAGGTGCATTTACCAATTGGTACTGGGCCACCTTATCAGTCCCTGTACAGTATACCTTAGGTATCCAGGGCATAGGTGTACCCAGGGCCTACCAGGGGCTGCAGCATGTATTATGCCACCCCTGGCTGGCCATCTAAATCTGACACAACTGGCTGCATGACAGCTGGGGCAAGGTGGTGTAATCACCCTTTGCTTTAGATATAGTATTCCTACATCTAACCCTAAAATGGACACATGTATTCCTATCAGTCACTCCTATGGCAGGCCTTAACAATCCTGAAGGCAGAGTGCTTGGAATTATGTGAGAAGGTGCTCTGGCATGAGCTGAGCCCGTTTGCAGCTTGCGGAACCAAGTCCCAATAGCTGTTCCATGATAACGCGTACCATATACTCTTAAGTGCATTATAATCCTCGCGGTTATTTGTCAACTTTGGTATCGCTTTATCAAAACATGTCGAGTAAGGTGTCATACGAATTGGAATACTAACCCCTCGCCAATTCTGGCGACGGGGTTAGCATTCCACCCTTCTAGAGGGACACGACATGTATGTAACTGTGAACCCCGGTTAAAGTTAACTCTAGCCTGAGCATCACAAAATGGATGCTGCCACCACAGACACAAGTCTGACCTCCTGCTGCTGGGAGTCCTTCCAGCAAGGAGAGCTTGGACAAAGGGTTTCCTCTCAGGGGCGGTGCTAGCACTATCCCAGACAGGGTTTTGTGTATCCCAGGTAGGCAGGGCTGAGAGGAAGGTGACTGCAAGTAGCACCCCGGTGCTCATTATGCATCTGCCGGTTTGAACCAGTTCCAGGGGCACACCAGCCCCTGAGCTGGGGAAAGTCCGGGCAAGGGAGAGGGGTGTAACCACCCCCCTCCTGGTCCCACTCATGGGCAGGACCTAGTCGCGTGCCTGCCCCTTTTTTTAGAATAAAGGTAGGAGCAGGCCCCCTTCCCAAATTGGATAGTTCTGAATCTTGACTACTCTCCACGAAAGGACTCTTGACTATTTCTGAAGACTTTCCCTAGTGGCTAAGGAGTAGCCACCCTGCACCCGCAGGCACCATCTAAGCATCACGGTTTGCTGCACGTCCATCCTCCGGATCAAGACTGCCCAGCTCGACGAGACCCGGATTCCCTGGCATCTCTGACCTCTACCTGCATCATCAGCCCAGCTGAGATTCGTGGGTGTGACAAGACCTGAAGGGACCGGCCATCTTCAAAACTGCACGACGCTTATACAGCACGACTGCCGAGGGATCCTCGAGTGAGTGCTTTAGGGTTTGAGAAGCCCTAACCCTGAGCATCTCCAGCACCGAGGTCCAGCCCCCCAGCATCCACGAGATCTGCGTTGGGGCCTTCTGCTCTTTGCTGCTCACCGCGTTGTCCGGTCACTTGCCTGCTGGCTAGTGGCCCTCCTGACAACGAACCACGACGATTACACCGCTGGTCTGGTTGCTCCAGACGGGCCCTTGCTCCCTTCCAAGAGAGGAGCACCCCGGAACCTCCTGGTCCACTCCAGACGCCATCTTGACTCCACCGCGTGGGCTTGACTTTGCCATGGTTTGTTGCCCCAATCCTGGGCCAAGCATCGCCGACAGCAGACACCTTCGTGGGACAGCTCGCACCTCCAGCCTGGTCGCCGACAACGCCTCCTGGTCTGAGGGACAGCAGAGTCCAGCACCGCCCACTCACCTGGTCGAGGTGACTTCATCCGGTGCCATCCTGGTGCCCACCTAATCACTGGCTAGTGATTAAGAACTGGGTCCCCTCTGCTTTCAGGTCGTCTCCATCTTCGATCCAGGCTTGGATCACTCCTGACATCTTCACTGGTCGCCTGCCAGCAACTTCTTCTTTCAGGCTCCATAGACTTCAACGAGGATTCCAGACGTCTTTTGAACCCTATGCAGCCGCAGCCCCTGGGCTAGGTAACCTGAGCATTTCAGTGCTCCAACGTAGGTTCACTATCTAAGTGTCCAGATCCTTTCAGTTTTCAGTCTATCTAGTCGGATTCGTCCGATAACAGTAACTTTGTGAATACTAGTATCCATAGACTTTGTCCTGCATCCCGCGTGAGAGGGCACACTCTGCACCCGATCTCCCTAGGCCTTCTGCTCCTAACCTGAAGGTTCAGTAGTGTAGTCCCAGCGATCCTGAAGCCTCTGGATCTTGTTACTTACCTGCTAGTATTTCGCATTCCACTTTTAGTGTATATGGTTTTTGGTGCCCCTCGGGCATTTGTGTAAATTGTGCAACTTAAAGTATTTTCATAAGAGTTTTGTTGTGTGCTTAGCTCCCTGACTCATAAAGAGATCAGGGTAGACTTGTTATAAATAAATATCCTTTTATTTTCATAACAACTTGTGTGGTGTCCTTTCACTTGGTGTTCAAGGGGTATATGGGATGGTATAACAGCTGGCTTAACACGCCCTCTAGAGTTTAGCCTAAAGACTGCTCTTGTCCATGCTACTAGGATAGCTGGTCTAGAAGGTTGACTTACAACCAATCATCAATAAGGGTTGTTTGGAATGATACACAGTGATCACTAGAATAGTGAGCACTACATATCAGGCCAACTTCTCACAGACTGGACCACACCTTTTTTAATTTAAGCCAAACAGGTGGACCTCTAGCCTTGGCTACTGTTAATTCCATTTCATATAATTGTCAAAGTAGAACCCAAAATTCATTAATACTTGGACTCGTATTTGGAATCCACACTCGGGCAATACATAAACGAGCAGAAGCTATGAAAAGAGAAATGAAAGGTCTCATACTAACCCATATCTCGTATAACCCCTAAAACTATTTCCTTCTCTGCAATCTGTACATCATGCCCAATCATTGTTATAAGTGCAGAAGTTACCTCTGCCCAGAATAAATTCAGCCTTGGACATGTCACAAACATATGCTTTAAGTCTGCAGCGTACAATTGACATTTTGGACATTTTGATTTAGCCAAAGATTGGGTAGTGGCCCATTTAGATATACATTCAGGAGTATAGTATAACAAATATTATCCAATGCTGTTGGAGTTTTACATTAAGTGATGTAATAGCTGTGTCTATACACTCCAGCGAGTCCTGTAGTCCCCCCCCCCCCCCGAGTGATCTCAATTTGAAAAATCCAACTAAGTTTCTCTGAAACCAATAGTCCATCATCGCTAGCAGGTGCCAACAACTTCTGATAAACTTTACCAATTGTTCCTCGGCCAACAGTCGTTAATAGTGTTGGTAATACTTCTGGGGTGTTTGTCAGCTCTAAAAGCCTCTGACCCCGTACAAAATAGTCCCTTACAGGCAAATACTTAAAGAATGTATTCTGTTGTGATCCAAACTCCTCTTTCAAGGCTTCACACGATCAAAACCCCTGTCCATCAAAAAGTTGACCCAATTCCAAGACACCCCTGCACTGCCAGCTTTTACCAATGGAGTCATGAAATACGCTGGGCAAAGTGGGATTACCCCATTATTTCATATACGAATGCAACACTGGAACAGAGAATTCCTTACCATTCCTGCCATATCCTACTGATGTCCCTTATTATCTTAAACCTGACCCGTTTGTAGTAGTTCGGGTCTACTGTTTTATAAAGAAGGAATCCAGTACCAAGTACACAAGCCAATTGATATGGTAGCCAAATGAAGTTAGTATCAGGCCCATCAAGTAAACTTTGAATTTGGCCGTCAAATGCAGCCCAAAAATAAAGTTTAAAATCTGGAATCTTAAACCCCCCCCCTTGTTTATACAGTAATTTAATGTACCCAAGAGCTCTTCTTGCACGTCTGTAGCCCCAAATAAAGCTACCTATTACGCTATCTAACTGCTTAAAAAAAAAAAAAAAAAAATCGAGCAGAGAAACCGTAAAGGAATTGTCTGAAAAAAATACAACAAAATGTGCTAAGATGTTCATTTTAACTATATTACATCTCCCGTATATACTGAGTGGGAGCCGGTGACAAGTTCGTAATTTTTGTCATAATAGTTTTGAGCAGTGGTTCTTAGTTCAAAGAGACCACTTCTTCCGCTCGACTAATTAGACATACTCCCAAATGTACTGCTGTTGTGATTCCTAACAATTGTGTAACCATTGCGGGCTAATAGTTTAGAATAGTTTGAATTTTGTTCACATTTAGTTTGTAGCCTGAAACGAGCCACAACGCTGTGCTTCTTGCGCGATTTCAACGATATCCTCATCTGGACTAGAAGAAAAAATGGCGATGTCGTCCGCAGTTAGTTTAAGCTCCATACCACTGAGCAAAACTGGACAAATCCTTGTGTTTTGCAACAAATGTCTTCTAAAGGGCTCAATATGCAGTGCGAACAATAATGGGAATAGCGGACATCCCTTCTGCGTACCCCTTCTAATAGTAAAATGAGCAGCGGTAAGGCCATTCAGCTTCAGAGCTGCTATCGGATTGTTTTTGAATTGCTGAGATGAACCTTTGACCGAGATCGAATGATGACATAATTGGCCATAGCGCTCCCCAGGCATCTCAAAGGCCTTCTCTGCCTCCAACATTAACATCCCCATTTGCTGATTTAATTGACCAGAAGTACGAGTTACTTACCTCCGGTAACGATGTATCTGGTAGAGACGATTCTAGCCGCAGATTCCTTAACGTAGAATTATCCCCAGGCGTGAAACTGGATCCGGAAAACCTTTGCCACAGCATCCCTGCACGCAGGTGGGGCGGAATCGCGCGACTCCGCCCAGGCGTCGTCTGCGCACGTGACATCAGCGAGGTCATATAAGTTCCACCCCGGCACGCCTACGTCAGTTTTCTTCTGAGAACTTTTCCGCGCCACAACACGGAGCCACCAGACAAACTGTGGGAAGATGGGAACAGTGTGTGAAATAGCAGAACATTTGGAAAAAGGGATGGTGAGGAACAACACCATAAGGAGTAGCGCCAGACACTGCAGAACCCAAGGGCAGGGAAAAGAATAAAGGACAGAGCCCAGCCCTGAACCACCACCCTGCCAGAAAGTAGACAGTACCCCCCTTGAGACAAGGCACACATGCAAAAGGTCATGAGGACCTGAGCAAGAGTAGAACCCCAACCAGGAATGACGAAGGGGAGTCAGTTACAAGACAAACAGGGAACAAAAACCCTCCAAGGCAACCCTAGCATAGAGTGAGACAAATCCCCCCCCCCCCCCCAAGGAAAAAAGGGGCAAAACACTGCCGGGTGACCCCAACCCAAGGGGGGGGGGGAGGAGGGGAAGGACCCTAGTACAAAGAGGGAGGATGGGAAGGGACGAGAGCAAGGCAAGCCCCAATCCCGAAGCAACCAGGACAGAGGGGCACAGGGGTACCCATAGACCCATCCTTTACTTGCCAAAGAGGAGTAAGTAACAAGCAACAAGATAAAACATCCTGTCAGAGAGTGAAGAATGCACTCATAGAAACATAGCCATCCACCAGAAGGCGATTGTAAAAGGCAAAACCAAAAAGGTCCTCGCAGAACGGGGAGGAAGGGCGGGCCGTGAAGGAATCTGCGGCTAGAATCGTCTCTACCAGATACATTGTTACCGAAGGTAACTAACTTGTACATCTGATAGAGACTACTACACGCAGATTCCTTAACGTAGAATAGATACCCTTGCGATACCGACGGGGAAGGAGGGTCTGCGAAAGGACCCCACCAGCCTGGACATAACAAAGGATCCAACAGGGGACCAGTCCAACAGACAGAGCGAGGAGCCCTTCTCCTCAGGCAAGTGGAACCCCACAATCAGAACACCCCCGACCCCAGAGGGGTGTGGGAAGAAAAGAGAATAAGAAGTCCGTTCACCCCCAACAAAGGAAGCAAGGGCAAGGCCAGGGGAGGCCGAAGCACCCCCCTCCCCCACCCCCAAGGTAACCGAATCTCCAGCCAATTCCAGGTAAGGAAGAGGAGAAGAAGGGAAACCTAGCGGGCCCAAGGAAACGAGGGAAAAGAAGGCGAGCCCACCATAGCCGGAAGTCAAGAGACAAGACAGAGTGGTGCCGGCAGCAGAAGCAGCCGGAAACAGGAAGAATAGCCCGGGGCCCCAGGAGACCGGGCAGGCTACACCTGAAAAAGGGGAGAACATGAAACCATGTCAGCCTCAAAGACAGGCCCCGAAGGCGAGGAAATGCCCAGACATACCACCATGAAGGGTCCACGCGCATGATCTAAAGAAGCATCTGCAACATACATAAATGCCATGGAGAGCAGAGGCCCGAAGGTGACCACAACCCCCTAGCACAGCGCAAGCTATACAACAGCTACCACTACCACAAATAGGGTACGTTAAGTCCCAAGACATGGGAACCCTCTTTGGAAGAAACTTCTGCAGCAGAGGAAAAAACGAAAGAGCTGTGGGGCAGAAATCCCCAGCAGACAGCTTGACAAGCAGCCCAAGGGAAAACCGAAGACCTAATCTCAGGGCCAATCAGCGCAGATAACTCAAGCACAAACACACACAGGCAACAAGGGCCGTCCAGCAGCCAACACGCCAGTCACCGCAAGGAGGACTCGAGTGGCCATAAAACACACAGCACAACAAGGCCGACTCGCCCAAAGGAAGGCCCAGGAACCAGATCAATTCACCAGTCACTGAGGGGGAGAAGAAGGAGGAGGACGATGCCCCGCCAAGAACATCTGGATGGCTGAGTCTGCCGGGGCATGAAACAACAGGGTGCCTTCGGAGGGAAGATCAACCAGTCGTTCCCTAACATTCTCAGGAAACGCACTGTCTCGAAGCCAGGCGTGGCAGCGAAGGGCAACCGAAGAAGCCCAGGCACAACCCAGCACCTCTGAAATGTCCAGAGCGGAGCGAAGGATGAACGCCGCCAGATCCCGGCCATCCAACGCATGATGCCGCAAGTCAATCTGAAGTCTCCTGTGAAGCGGCGGATCCCAAAGACTAAGCTGAGTCCCACAAAGAAGAGGTGGCTCTGGACAACACACATAAGGTGTTAAGGGCCCGCAGAGCAGCGCAGGTCGAGGCGAACATGTTGCGCCCCCAAGAGTCCAACCAACGGGCCTCCTGGGACGGTGGAGATAACAGCGGCGGCAGGGAGGGAAAAGCAGTCTGCAAAAGTGGATTGGAGGCAGAGGAGTGGAGGCAAAGACACGCCGGGTCACACGTTGCCGGAAGGTGCCAGTGCAGAAGGTGATGGGGCACAGGTTCCCTGTGGCGGGGCGCCCCCAAGTCCCCATCAGGGAAGAAAGGAGCGAATACTCAAAGGGAAGCAACAGCTCCCTCCCACCAGAGCCCTGGTGGAGCACCTCCAGAAGATGAACTGCAGGAAAATGAGCAGCCGGATCGCCCTTGCGCAAAATACCCACAGCCATGAACACAGCGCGAGCTAAGGCCGCACCCGTCTCTGTAGGGCCCTGCGGCAGAGAAAGTAGCTCCTCCGTGGGCGACGGCTGCAAACTAAGGCAGCCGTCCACGAAGCAAAGAGGGGCAGGCAAAGGCCAGACCTAAAAATTAGAAGGAGGGACCAAGGAGTGGGGGACCTGGTGCTCCTCCGGCGAAAGCCGCAGCCTCAGAAACGGAGGGGAGCCGCCTTTCAATGACGCCGGGAAAAAAGCCACCACGTGGCGCCACATCTCCAGTGAGGACGACACCATAAGGCACCCAACCTCTGGAGAAGAGGGAACGTCTAAAGACGAGTCCGGGATCCTATGCCTGTCTGGCGCCGTAGAGTCCGCCGCCTGAGGCAGGACGTCATCACCATCAGGTGCAACGGGAGACGCCGGACAGGCCTCTTCCACGTCACACAGCACCGGAGCTGCCGCCTGTGTGGAGGGCCCAGAGGGGGGCGAGGGGTCCCCTTACAGCCTCGACCCATAGCGGGACGAGGGGGATCCACCGACCCCTGAGACGCCGCCCGGGCCAGCAGCTGCCGGCGCTGTAGCGGCGTCACCTCAGCCGTAGATAAGATCGCCGCCTGTCCAGAGGGCCGAGAGGGGCTTGGGGAAGCAACCAGAGCCCCTGCAACCTCCTGCGACACCACAGGGACTCACGCAGGAGTTTGCAGCGAAGCAGAGGCGCCATGGTCCGAAGGAGGGACCCCCGAAGGGCTGCACCCCAACGGCACCACATCCTCAGCGACACGGCGGAGGGCCCCGCGCAATGCAAATGATCCGCCGATGTCCCAGGGGGGGCAGGAGGAGGAGAAGCCAGCGAGGGCTGCAAAGCCGCTGCATATGACTCCATCCGGGCTCTCGACGCCCCCTCACCGGGAAATGGTGGATAGGAGGACGAGACGCAGGGTCGCATCACCCGCGGAGACCCCATGGCCCCAACAGCCCGGAAACCAGCCCTCGAAGACAAACTGCGACACTTACCCACCGGGGAGCGACGCTCGCGTGGCACAGGAGAGGGATGAGGACGACAACGGTGACCGCTTCGAGAACCTTCCGCCGAAGCTGAACAAGTGGAAGAAGGCGACCTGGAGAGACGCGCCGAGAGCAGTTTCATCCGGCGTCCCAGCTGCAACTTCGGCTTCAACTGTTGGCACGCCTCACAATTAGGGGAGCTATGATCCTCCCCTAAACACCACATGCAAATGAGGTGAGGGTCCGTCGCCGACATAAGGTGTCTACATGACGTGCAAGACTTAAAGCCCGAAGGCATTCGCACACTGTTCCACACAGATACCACAAAGGGAAAGACAAAGGGGCCCGAACAGGCCCAGAGCAGAGACCGGATCCGCGTTGCACGCGGAAAAGGAAAAAACTGACGTGCAGGGTTGCTGTGGCAAAAGTTTTCTGGATCCAGTCTCACGCCTGGGGATAATTCTACGTTAAGGAATCTGCAGCTAGTAGTCTATCAGATATGTCATATGCAGAAATTTCTGCATTAATATGTGCTGCTGTGTTCAGCCGGGGACGAAACTATGTTGTTCCAACACTAACTGATGTATAGTCGGGGACAGCCGAGAAGCTAAAATGTTCGAATTATTTTTTGCGTCAGCGTTAATCAATGATATGGGGCGATACAAGCCCATTTCCTCTACCGGTTTCCCCTTTTTAGGGAATACTATAATATTAGTAATTTTCCAGGTGGAAGGAACATCCTCGTCTTTCATGATAGTAGTAAACAATGTAATGAAAACTGGTACCAAAATGGCCTTAACGTTGTTATAAAATTCCAATGGGATAGTATCTTCACCAACCGCCTTACCAGTTGGTAAATAAATCAGCGCTAGCTCAACCTCCCCAGATTCAACATCTCTTTGCAAACATTCATAATCCATTGGATTCAAAACCGGTAGCTCAGACTCCTGCATATAGTCCAGAGTTGATTGTATACTAAGGGGCACTGATTCGTCACATAAGTCAGCATAAAAGAGTCTAAATTGTTCTACTATATCCTCTGATCTAGTCTAAAATAGACCATCTCCCCCTTTTATTGTTTAGATATAGGATCTGGCCATTTGATCGGCAATCTGAGTAGCTAACAGACAACCTATTCTTTCTCCATATTCATATTGTTTAGATTTATATTTGTGGTATCTAGAGGCTACTTTATCCACTAACCCTCGATTAAGTTTGGCTCTAACTTCCACCAGGCGCCAGTATATTCGTTGTGCCGCCGCATTTAAGCACAATAGCTCGCATGTTGTTGCTGTAGCTCTATTAACAACTTATGTTCCAGCTCCTTCACCCTATTAGCCTGATGCTTCTGCCTTAAAATAAACTGCAGTGTGGCCCCTCTGACAAACGCCTTCAAACAATCCCATACCACTGCGATAGCTGCAGTTCCCCTGTTATTCTCTAAGTATTCCCATAAAGTATCCTGCATTAATTTCCCATACTCAGGGTTACTTAAAAGATGTCTAGGAAATGTAAATTCCCTAAGTGACTCCTTATCGCCCTGCAAGATCTGTGTGGTTATCAACTAATTGTGATCCGATGTTATCTTTGGACAAACTTTGATAGTTGATTTATCCAGCATAGTTCTTTTACCAAAAATCATATAAATCTAGGAATGTTTATGCGGGGATGAATAGAATGTAAACCTGGGGTCAGTTGGATTTAGGCTCCTCCAAGCATCCTCCAACTGATGCAAATGAAGGAGTTCTAAAATTGCAGCCCTGGAGGAGCCAAGCAGGCGTTCGAGATGGCCGCATAGTCGCTCGGCTCCGTGAGCCCTTTCGCCCCACACGACTATCCTGGCGTTTATCCTGATCTGAGAGAACATACTTTGATAGGAGAAGAACTGCGAACACCTACCGCATGTTCCCGGAGCTCCGGTGTGCAGCGGATCCTTTGAATAGTCCCCGTCTGCTCCGCGGCCTAAGCGGCTACGAGACCGGGGCGTTGCTTCGGTGGAGTGTCCGGCCACGCCTGTAGCGTCAACGGCTGTTTGATGGCGATGAGGAGCCTGCCGTTGGGTGCCGCTGATGTGAAAGACCGCTTCTGGCGGTGAAGACCAGGTTGCTTGTTGGCGACTCGTGAGGAGCAGTGGGGAGACATTGGACCGGAGGGGGCGCTTGACTCTTGCTCCCCCATCCCCAAATTCTGTTGCCCGGGCATAACCAAGGTCTACCCCCGATATAGGCGGGCGGCTCCCGGCCGGGACTTTAGCCTTTTGGTGGCTCTCCTTTCTGGGGCCTGGCCCACAGTTTGTTTGCCCTGGAGGCACGCTCCGTGGAGCCCTCATGGTGAGGCCTAGTCCCCGAGTGTGGTGAAGAGGGACGGGGCCGGCTGGATCAAGATGGCGGCGGATGCACTTCTCTATGACCCGAGTCCTGATCGGATGGCTGATCTGCAGGTGGGGCTGAGATGCTCGCATCATACAAAGGAGTTCATTTCCCGGGACGTGATAGCTGCTCTAGCTGTTTTGCACGAAACTATGCTTTGCTATGCCCGAGACTTAGGCGGAAGAATGGACGCCATTGTGGTTTCGCCGTCCTTGGCGGCCCCGCCCCGACTCCACGGTACTGCCGATGAACTTGCTGCTGACCCACTGGAGGAAACTTCGGCTTCACGTAGGCACGGGGGACCGCCTGAGGTCTGTGCTCCTGTGCGGGCCGCCTTGATTGCTTATTTGGATGTCACCTTGGGACATTTGCCCGGCCGGCGACTGGAGATGGAGTGCTGTTTCTCTTCTTGGAATGGAATGGTCGTGTCGCAGCAATGGATGGATTGTGTGACTTTCCTCTCCTGGTTGGTGCTGTCGCCTGTGAGCTTTGGGAATCTTCCGGGACCGATATTGAGATCATTTGTTCTTGACTGTTTACACTTTGATGGGCTTGGATTATCGACCTCTTCCATGGTTGCGTCCCAGCCGGACCCACTTGTACTGTACGGACTCTTAGGTTTGTGCTCTAAATTGATCAACGAGAGGACTTCTGCCTGTGTTACTGCTAGACAGGGTCAGGGATGATGTGGGTCATGTCTATTGGTGCTATTATTGTTAGACGGTGCATTGGGTATGTTCAATTGATATTGTATCGTGTTTATACTAGTGGTTGGTTACTCTCCAGTATAGTATTGCTTCCATTCTGGGCTTTCCGTGGTGTAGGGGTGAAGGGCGGGGCTGGGCGACACGATGAGGGCCCTCCTCCGCTTATTTTCTTCGCTTTTCTCCTTTTCTTTCTATATTTCGGGTTTCCATTAGGGCGACAGGCATGCGGCTGGGGGGGTAGGCCATGACCTTCTGCGGGTGTGCAGGGTGGGGGTAGTGGGATGGGTTTTTGTTTGTTCTTTGTTTCTATGGCCCTTTAGTCTTTCTTTCCCTTTTTTAGTGTCGTTGTCGTGCATGCTCTTTGCGATATGTTTGGTGTTGAGGGGCGGGGTTAGGTTTATTACCCGAAGGGGCTGTTCCCACCTTTCTCCTGCTTTGTGTATCCTTCCCCCCCCGATGACTCCTTCGTATCATTGCTGTTTGCCAATATCCTGATTTGCACATTGTGGCAGGACTGTGTAACACCTTTTTAGTTTCTTATTTGAAAAATGAACCTCTCGAATCCGGATTTTCAGCTGTTGTGTATGTATACAAGCTGCGCACTGTTATCCTCTCCCCTGGGGGCCACACTGCTTTAACCACGCATAATGCTTGCTTTACTTCTGTTTAGCGGCCGGCCGGGATGGTTGTAGGCCCACACCTGTAACTACATGCAACATAAATAAAGGTTCAAAAATAAATAAATAAAAATAAAATTGCAGCCCTAGTCCTACCCATTCTAGCACATTGTGCTATATTGGTAGTTTCGATCTTATCAAACTATACAATTAAAATCCCCCATTACTATCAAATCGCCAGCCCAATCCAACAGTTCAGAACATATAAAAATGAACAGTTTCCAGACAAACCATGGACCATAAATCACACATATAGCAGTTTTTAGTCCCCTAATTAGTAATTGAGCGATTGCCCATCTGCCTTTAGAATCGGCTAGTTTACGTATTATTGTTGCTCTACAATTTTTCGACTTTAATATAGCTACCCCTCGAATAGAGACTACCTGAGACGAGCATACCAATAAGTCAAATGCAATCTGTTTAAGCTGCTTTCTATCCCTGAAAGCTATAGGTGTCTCTGTAAGACCCAGTATATGGGGTTTAAAGGCACAAAGCTCCTCCATTACTAACCGTTGTTTCCTGGCCTGATTACGCCCTGCTACGTTCCAGCACATGTATTTAAAGTCAGACATTAGATCCTGGTTGTAAACTAGCTTTATTTGCTTCCCCCCTTTTTTCATTGACCTTTCCCTTTTGTACTTCCAATAATATTCTAACTAAATATATTAAAGTGTGGCTATTTAACCCCCACCTCCCCCGCTAACCTCCCCCACCCCACTGACTGCTCCCCCCAGTCGATCGGCAACAGCCAACTACTATTCTCTGCCTACCAAACACCCCTCCTAACCCACCCCTGTGCCTACAAGAAGGAATCACCTCCTTCATCTGCTGTCCTCAAGGACAGCTTTAATAAGGCCCCCCCTACCCTGAGCCCCACCAATCCATACCACCTACCGCCCCCAGTGGTATGTGCAAATGTAAGAAGGTAGGTACAGTTACAAAGAAAAATAAGAGACCAGAAAAAACTATTTTAAAAACGGTAAGAGTTACGAATCCGGCATAACCAGATAGCAAAAGTAAACATTAAGTGTTCATTTAATCTCCGTTACCCATGCCGTGCCATCTTTACTTTAGGCAATCATTTTCTAGAGTCCCAATGCCACTTAGCTAAAGCGGTTTTGGCCTCTACTTCAGTAAAAAAAAACATGCGGCTGGCCATTTTTTATAATCTTAAGGCGGGCATGCTCTTGCAAAAACACTTGGGAGCAGACTGTTTTAAGAGGATCCATTAGTTGCCGCAGCCTCCCACGTTTATACACTGCGAGTTTGCACAAATCAGACCATACGAATATGGAGATGTTGTCCAACTTAACAGGAGCTGCAGGCCTTGCCTTTAAATAGATTACCTAGAATAGTTAGACCTAGCCTGTTTCCCGTGCTTTATAGTCAGAGGCAGTCTATGCGCCCGCTGTACTTGAGTGTTCATATCCCAATCCGCCAGATCTGAGAATGCTTTTTGAAACAAGATAACAATATTGGCCCGTGTGCAGAACCTTCGGACCCTTCCGGAATGCCAAAGATCCTCGAGTTTTGATGCCGTTGGCGATTTTTGAGATCTTCAATTTTGCTCTGCATAAGCATATTTTGGGATTCCTGTATCTTTTTGTTACAGTCATAGTATGTGTATTAAACTCTTCCACTGCTGTAACTCGGTCCTGCAGTTTCATAACCTCTGAAGAGAGCTTGGTAACCTATGAAGTGACCTCCCCCAGCGCTTGTTTTATCTCACTACTGTCCGCCTTGGCCTGTCGAGAACATTCTTGAGCTTCCGCTCTCTGGGTAGTTAATGCCTGCAGTATTATAGACAATGATGGTTCCTCACAGTCACTCGAGTGAGAGCCCCTTTCAGCGTCTGCCGTGGGCGCGGTTATAGATACAGATGCAGATGCAGCTGCAGAGCTACCGGTCTGCTCCGCATATGAAGAAAAAGTCTCTGGTGCAGTGAGAATCCTAGTTGCTGAAAATACTGGAGTTGTTGAGATTGTTACTGGTGGTATGGTAGACATTGCGTGTGATACTGAAGGACACGGAGAGCCCCCATCCAGACTGCCTCTGCCCCCATCAAAACTAGCAGGACCATCTGTCTGTGGTGTAGAACCCACATGATTGGATGGGTTTCTTATTTGCACAGCATCAGCTTCAACTACCGCTCTGGCCGTTACAGCAACCTCCGTATTGCAGGTATTAGATAGTCTCGAGATGATAGCTTTAACATCGCCCTTTGAGACCACTCCCATACGCAAAGGGCTGATACCAGTACCAATACCAGGCTTTGTGCTGGATGCCACAGAGTCCTTTAATCGTCCAACAGCAGCAGCAACCTGTGGTTTAATACCACCACCCCGGCCCTTGCCTCCTTTAGTTGCTTTAGCCGCTATCGGACCTTTTGCTTTTGTACCTTTGCCCCCACTTAGAGGAGGCAATTGCAAACAAAACAGGTGATGGACCGAATGTGGATCAATGTCACACATTCATCCCAGTCCAAAGATCTGGGCCCAAATCCATCGTTTTTTTGCACTCCACACCACCCTGGGTTAGACAATGGCGATATGCAAATCAGCTCTGACCCTGTGCCCCATGGGAACAGTCCAGTCCGAACTACAAAAGCCATGTCCTTCCCAGAACGGAATCAAGCATCCGAGGACCGGACCGGTTTCGAGGTAACACCTCTCATCAGCCCGGCTAGCTTGACTCCAGTGGTGTGGAGTGCCTGGGAGCCACGTCTGGGCATCCCCAGCGCACTTATGGCGGCAATTGCAAACAAAACAGGTGATGGACCGAATGTGGATCAATGTCACACATTCATCCCAGTCCAAAGATCTGGGCCCAAATCCATCGTTTTTTTGCACTCCACACCACCCTGGGTTGGACAATGGCGATATGCAAATCAGCTCTGACCCTGTGCCCCATGGGAACAGTCCAGTCCGAACTACAAAAGCCATGTCCTTCCCAGAACGGAATCAAGCATCCATCAAATTGTTTTTTGTAATTTTCTCCCCGAGTGTACTGGGGTAGCTCAGACGTGGGTCCCAGAGCCTCCACACCACTGGAGTCAAGCTAGCCGGGCTGATGAGAGGTGTTACCTCGAAACCGGTCCGGTCCTCGGATGCTTGATTCCGGTCTGGGAAAGATATGGCTGTGTAGTTCGGACTGGACTGTTCCCATGGGGCACAGGGTCAGAGCTGATTTGCATAAAGCCATTATCTAACCCAGGGTGGTGTGGAGTGCAAAAAACGATGGATTTAGGCCCAGATCCTTGTACTGGGGTGAATGTAAGACATTGATCTACATTCTGTCCATCAAATTGTTTTTTGTAATTTTCCCACTTAGAGGAGTGCATTTCTGAATGCAGGGCTTCCCCACCTTAGTATTCTGGTTGGTCAGGGTGACTTGCATCGCCGCCCTGTAGGTCATTCTGTGCATTTCCCAAGCAGATTCCAGTTTCAGATTACTCTATATCCACAATATCAGAAGATTCGCCAAAGATTAAAATGTCCTTAGTCTGATTTTCAATGGGGCCTGATCGTTCCGCTATCTCAGAAGTGCCAGCACCAAGCAAATTTCTATCCTCTGTGTTTGCGCTGTTTAACTCATATTGCATATGTATCTGCATTAGATTCTGAGCATTCTCCTCGGAATTAACGGATTCACAGTGGGTCCCCCTGCTGACACCATTATTACTATTATTATCACCTCCATCTGCCCGACTCATCATGTTCTTAAACACACTGACCAAATCTCTTTCTTCGCATGTTTCACAATCTTCTTTTTATACAGAGCCAGATTCGGACGCAAGAGGAAATGGTAGCACAGCGGTATGAGGAGCAAATCTTTCCTCCCCTCCCCAGCCTTCCTTAACTGCTGCATTAAGCAGATCAGCCATCACAAGACCCAGGATGGAGTTCTCCGACCCGCAGGATCGTAGCAAGCTAACTGCTCTACCCGAGCGCACAAGCCGTAAAATCGGTTTGCTTAATTGCGAGTCAGAGCCTGGCCCTGGCCCAGGGGCTGCCTCAAATTCGCAGTGAGCCCGCAGTCCCGGTTCCATTACTGCCGCTACTGCCATCTCCTCCACTGCCGGCTGCAGCCGGGGCCTCGGTAACGCCGCGTCCCTTTACAATGCGTTGCGATCAATACCTCTCTCTTGAGCTGCCACCAGCCCCCCCGTATACCTCCGCCTGATGCCTTGAGCGGGAGGGTTCGGTGTCGCAGGAATCGGCACCCATATCGCGCTCCAACGTGCTGCACGTCCACGAGAATTAGGTCCCGCAGTTGCCCAAACCGGCACATTAGCAGTAAGTTTGCCACTCTATACTTGCTCTATGCTTGCACTGTACTCGCCGATAATATTCCACTTGAGGGGGGGAGGTGGTGGGGGGGGGGGGGAAGAGACACAAAATCTTCAGGGAGCATCCTCAGAAGGGGAGTTGATCCTCCATCTTCCTTCCAACCAATAACTCAAATTATTTTAAATGTTAAGTTTTTTTTTCTTTTCTAGTTTAAGAGCATGGATTTCACTTACTTTCATTAGTTTTATTTAGGTTACTCATATAAAGCAAGATCTCTAGAATGAGACCAATTATATGCATTCAGTTCAATTGCGTCATAATCAGACTTACCAGCCGGGGATGGCGTAAACTCCCAATGCCAGGATCCATTTTAAGGATGTTAAATTAGCCTGTCTGCTTTTTGGCCATATTCAGTATGTCATTATCTTTAGCGGAACTCGTTAAAGTGTCAGTTCATCTAAACAATGACTTTGCTAAAGCGTAAGGCGAAACAAATCTGTTACAAGCCTCATGATATATAAACTTTAAGGCCTGACCATGGATGTTTAAAATAAATCTGCAGTTCAAATTGACATATGTTCATTGTGAGAAGTTGGCCAGATATGCAGTGCTCACTATTCTAGTGATCACTATGCATCGGTCCAAACGACCCTTATGGTGATTGGTTGTAAGTCAACCTTAGACCAGCTATCCTAGTAGCGTGGATACGAGCAGTCTTCGGGCTAAACTCTAGAGGGCGTGTTAAGCCAGCTGTTATACCGTCACATACCCCTTGAACACCAAGTGAAAGGAAACCACACAAGTTTTATGAAAATAAACAGTGTATTTATTAGAATCACAACAGCCCTGTACTCTTTATGAGGACAGGGTACTAAGCACACAACGAAACTCTTAGGAAAATACTTCAAGTGCACAATCAATACAAGTGCCCGAGGGCACGGAAAGTTAGTGGTCTCGGGCGGACCCGATAAGGCAAGTCGGAAGCGATAGGGACTCGGGACCCTTAAATAAGGAGGCTATGCGGGCACCGAAATGCCGAAGTTACCTAGCCCAAGGGCTGCGGCTGCACAAGTCTTTACAGACGTCGGGAGTCCTCGCTGACGAGCCAGGAGCCGGAAGGAAGGAGTTGCTGGCCGGCGACCAGTGGAAATAGTTCGTAGAGATCCAAGCCTGGATCAGAGATGGATGACACCTGAAAGCAGAGGGGACCAAGTTCGTACTACTAGCCAGTAGTCAGAGGGTACCAGGAGGGCACCGGATGGTAGTCACCTCGACTAGGTGAGTGGGCGATGCTAGGCTCTGCAGTCTCACGGACCAGGAGGCGTTGTCGGCGACCAGGATGGAGGTGCGAGCTGTCCCACGAAGATTGATGCTGTCGGCGTCGCTGAGCCCAGGATTGGGGCAACAAGCCTTGGCAAATTTCAGGGCCACGTGGTGGGCCTAAAATGGCGTCTTGAGTGGACCAGGAGGGTCCGGGGTGCTCCTCTCTCAGAAGGGAGCAAAAGTCGGTCTGGCGCAACCAGACCAACAGCGTTGGTTGTCGGACGTCGTCAAGGAAGGCCACAAGCCAGCGGCTAGTAACCAGACAACGTGCTGAACAGCAAAGAGCAGAAGGGCCCCACGCAGATCGTGGAGATGCTGGGAGGCTGTACTTCGGTGCTGGAGCTGCTCAGGGTCGGGGCTTCTCGGACCCCAGAGCACTCACCAGAGGATCCCTCGGTGGTCGTGCTGGTTTAAGAAATCATGCAGGTTTTGAAGATGGCCGGTCCCTCGAGGTCTCGTCGCACCCATGGGTCTCAGCTGAGCTGATGATGTGGGTAGAGGTCAGAGGTGCCAGGGAAGCCGGTTCTCGTCGAGCTGGGCAGTCGGATTCCTGAGGAAGGACTTGCAGCAAACCGCTGAGTTCTTAGATGGTGCCTGCGGATGCAGGGTGACTACTCCTTAGCCACAAGGGAGAAATCTTGAGAAGAGTCTTGAAGTCCTTTCGTAGAAAGTATTCTTGATTCAAAGATGATCTAATTTGGAAGGGTCCCCGCTCCTGCCTTTATCCTAAAGAAATGGGTGGGTATGTGACTAGGTCCTGCCCTAGGGGTGGGACCAGGAAGGGGGGTAGTTACACCCCTCTCCCATGCCGGGCTTTCCCCAGGTCAGGGGCTGGTGTGCCCCTGGAACTGGTTCTAGCCGGCAGATAAGTAGTGAGCACCGGGGTGCCACTCCGCAGTCACCTTCCTGTAAAGCCCTGCCTACCCAGGATACACAAAACCCTGTCTGGGATGGTGCGAGCACCGCCCCGGACAGGAAACCCTTTGTCCAAGCTCTCCTCGCTGGGAGGACTCCCAGCAGCAGGAGGTCAGACTCGTGTCTGTGGTGGCAGCATCCATTTTGTAGAGCTGAGGCTTCAGTTAACTTTAAACGGGGTTCACAGTTACGTACATGTCGTGTCCCTCTAGAAGGGTGAAATGCTAACCTCGTCGCCAGCATTGGTGAGGGGTCAGCATCCCGATTCGTATGACACCTTACTCGACATGTCTTGATAACGCTATACCGAAGTTACCAATGGTACGCGTTATCATGGAACACCCATTGGGTCTTGGTTCCGCAAGCTGCAACCGGGCTCGGCTCGTGCCAGAGCCCAATTCACACGATTCCACGCACTCTGCCTTCAGGATTGTCAAGGCCTGCCATAGGAGTGGCTGATAGGAATTCGGTGTCCATTTGAGGGTTAGATATAGGTATACTATATCTAAAGCAAAGGGCGAGTACGCTCCGTTGCCCCAGCTGTCGCGCAGCCAGTTTTGTCAGATTTAGATGGCCATCCAGGGGTGGCATAATACATGCTTCAGGCCCTGGGTACACCTATGCCCTGAGTGACAGGGTCTGATAAGGTGGGCCAGTGCCAATTGGAAATGTACCTAAGGTACATGGAATCCATTTTAGAGAGAGAGCAGTAGGCCTGGGGTCCTGATTGGCAGGGCCCCAGGTCAACTAATTTGGAAAACCAGCAAAACACCAGGCAAAAAGTCGGGGGTAACCATAGTCAGGTATCTACCTTCCTACATTCATCATGCTGGTTCAAACCAGTTATGCTTTGGATTAATAGAAACTCCCCAAAGTACGGTAAAACTCAGTGGTCAACCTTATATAAACTAAATGATTCGTTGAATTAAAGAGGCCTTCTCATCAGGTTATCACAAGAGGTCCTGAAAGACTGTCATGGCATCCATTCTTATGCTAAGAGCAGATAAAGAGAGGAGAAAAGCTGGAGCTCCGCTGAAGTGTGTTTTCCTTTTTAGAGAACATTGTCTCCTGGCTGAAATCTGAGAACCACAGCTGATCTCCTGCAATAAAGTATGCAGTGAGCTGAGGCCCAAAACTCAAGGCAAGTTAGCTACTCCACGCCAACATAGTATAGTGCGTAGAAGTAGCCTTTAGGGTGTTAGGTTGCTAGGAACATTCTAATCATATTTGAACTATTCATCTTAATCTTGCTTTTAGCATCATGCATTTGTACTATTTTAACTATATTCTGTGTAGTTATTACTCATGTACTAAGCAACAGGTTGAGCCTGTTGAAAGGAACACTTTTAAAAGTCTATAGTATCTTTCCTTGGTACAGTGCTTGAGTGAGTGATAAAGAACGCAATTAAGTTTTAATTACCACTGCATTCCTCGCTCTTTTATGGGACTGTTAGTAACACAAAAAGCACAGACACCACACCAGCAGGTATGTGCAGTGGGGTTATGTAGGGCTACAATAACCTAGAAGTCCCCACTCATTCTATGGTGCACTGAACTCAGTCCAGGCACCAATGGGTGGGAAAGCCAAACCATGAAGAGCTCAGGCAGAGTCCTTATTTATATAACATGTTGACCAACCCAATGCTGCTCCTATTTATGAAAGAATTGAAGACATCTCTTTAAAGAACACTATGACAATGTATTTACAGTCCACAAAACAGACACCTCTCCAATTACTTGCTAACTTTATGCTCATCTTCGACCCTATATTAAGGACCACTAAAAATGTTACTCCTTTGAGTCTAGGGGACTACCATCCCCAGCCGCGGACCGTGCAGGTAAGAGCAGTGGGGCCGGGTGAGAGGGGATTTCAACAGACAATGACTAGGGAAAATTAAATAATTAATTTTCCCTCTACATTGTCCATCGAGATCCCCTGAGTTGCTCTTTAACCACAATCCCACACCCCAAGCCCCCCCCAACCCCAAGTTCCCCTAATATCCCACTGGAAAAATGTTGGGCTTTGAATTATTAGTCAGGAGAAAGACTTTTTGTGCAAGTTACTAAAATTGAACCGGTTCCAGAACATCAATGCTAGAGAGCAATACCCCCATGCTGTTGGAACTCCACTGGCTTATCATGGCAGCCAGTACCATCTACAAAACCAGCTTCATCATCTGCAAGCCATCACAACCAGCATCTCTGCTTATCTTACAGAAAAGCTCACCATCTCTGATGGCACTCAGGACACCTGATGGCAGGACATCAAACTAAGAAGGGTTGAAAGAAATAATTAAAAAAAAAAGAATAAACAAGGCAGAAGGCCTTTTCAATCTGTGCACCTTGGATCATGACCAATATCTCTGTATCCCTCAGGACCGGCCCCAATGCTGCTCCAATTTAAGAAACAGTTGAAGACCCACCTGTTCAACAGTACCTTGCTGTTCCATAATACAGCTACCTCTCTTCTATCACTCATGAACTTATGCTAGTCACTTACTTTATACAGTACTGCACTGACTTTTGGCTAGGTTTGAGCTATACAAATAAGACATACATACATATCTACCTGGCAAAACTGTAGCCAGGAAACCTGGCCTCAAACGCACCATTCATCAAAAGATTGGGGCTTCTCATCACTACCCTGTACCAGGGTAAACTAGCTATAAAAAATGGAAAGATAATAGTGTTACCGCCAAATGGTTGGCATGCAACGGAGGCCAAACAAATGGAAAATTCCCTTCACTGCGCTGCAGAAGCAGGCTTTGTGCACACGCCAGCCTATCCTGCCAGGTAGCGCAAATTGGTTCCCAAGATTTGAAGCTCTAATACCATTCAACTACTGCTCACAGTCCCCATTTGCGATAGTGGCCGGAACATCATTATCGCCTCCCCTTGGTCAAAAGATACAAGTTCAGTCAGGTTTCAAACTGTGAAAACTCAATATTTGGAATATGGTGCCTTGCTTAGCTACCCCATGTGGATTAGCTAGATCCCACTTCCGTTAAAGAGTAACGAGGATACAAAAACAAGGGCAGTTGTTGATGCAATACACATTTTTAAAGCTACTACGCATACTTCTTACATAATAATAAAAGTGTTACGATTTTTTCTAAAAGAATAATGATACTTGGACAATCTATTTATTGTGCAGGATAAATTTGCACCCGAGCTTCACGTTTTATCCAACAAAATCCCTAAGGAGCAAATCTTGACTGTTCAACTGCTGACTTAGCCATTATTACTAGTCTGTACATGGCCAATTCATTAAATTGCGCCGGGTCTGATGCATGGCCATATACATGCCAACAAGCTAGAGACAATCCCACTATCCTTAACCAATTGTGTCAGGTCTTGAGGCCATATGCATGCAGTATGCAAATATCCATAGACCTGGTTGATTCCTGGCACGTAGCAAAATAATTGTTAAACAAATGCATTCTTGTGTTATCCTTTTCATCCAACCAGAATTTCCTGTCCTTACTGCAGTTCAATCGTTATTCTCGCCGCTCCTGTCTGGGGTTTTTGGCAAATCTTGCCTTGCTACCTTAATTAGCGCTCAAAGGATTGCTACTGCCCCAATATCACTGAGTGTCATGATGATGACCCTGCACGAGTACAGTTGTCCATGCCAACCCTTTCAAGAAGCATTAGGCCTTCATTCTCCACACCTGACACAGTCACACACTACTTCCCGTCAGTCCACTCAACCGCTTACGTTGCTGTATACCTCTCCTTTCTACCATCTCCTCTTTTTTCGACCCTTTCCTGTCCATCGACTGCTATCCACTTTATATGGGCCTCTAGCCCGTGTTCTCAATGTTATTGGTTTTAAACGGGTCCTGCGACTTCCCACAACACGCTAATTTTGTTCTATGTACTAGATTTACGCGGCCGGCCCAACAAGGGTTGTAGGCAACATGCTGTGTTCCAATTAGTTTATTAATGCCTTTTTCTATGCTGGGAAACACTTGAAAGCAACGTGGCCCGCCCTAAATGGGTTGTGGGCTTAACGCTGTGTACATCTGGACCTATGTTCTACTCCCGATTTAGAAAATAAAATAGATTTCAAATAAAAAGACAACATATCTCTAACTTTCGACTTTTTTAATTTCCACCCATAAGGGGAAGATGGTGGGGGCTATTATTGCAATCCCTCTATGATCAAGTATTAATAGGCATTGCTGATTCCCACATGCTTCCTTGTTTTTTCCTGGCACTTTTGTACGTATGAACTACACGAGAACTGTTCAGCCACATTTTGAGCTATTTCAGCTTCCTTTTTTGGGTTATAGTTTCATGCCTGAACAGAATACAAATTATATAATTTTGCTGTTGCTCTTATTTCTGTGTGCCGCATCATGTGATGTAATATGATGCACTAGCCATGTAAAGGTCTTGAAAGGTTCCGTTCATTTACACTTCCCTAAATAGGTCATTCGAGTAGTAATGACTAACTTGGTCCCTAAAAGTCAAAGCTTAAAAACGAGATATTTGGCATTTGAGTGAGCCTGCAGTAATATCTACTTTCTTAGTTTCCAGGGACAGCTGCAAGGCTTCCTACAAGGATTGTCTAAATGCCTTTGAATTGTGCTGGCACTAGAGAACTGGCCTGATAAAAGGGTTTCAAAACAAAGTTAGTTATACTCACTCATCTCCTTCTGGGCATAGTCCGGTGGTTTCATCATATTTTGTGCAGTAGATGTCAGGGCTGTAGTTAAAGGTCCCATCGCGGCGGCGTACTGATCTCCTCCGGCGTTGGTTAACAAAGTGCCAGTGAAAGCAGGTGTAGGGGCGATGCTGCGAACACTTGTGCTGCACAAATAGAGGACACTGCTCCGTGCGGAACTCCTTCAGGTATCTGCTGGTCAGCAGAAGAGGACAGTTAGAAACCACAGCATTCTTTGCAAACAAAGCCTCTTGTCCAAACAACCTCTTGAGAAAACAACAACTATATGTATGAAGTGTGAAAGAAATCCTGTCACTGCCATGTAAACTGTAAATTATCTTTCAACCAACATCATACAAAGACTGCAACCGATTACATCGATCATTTAATGCAACAGCAATGATTGAAACTTGATAAATATTTGATCTTGTACAAAAAGAAACATAGTAATATATAAGCCGCTGTAACCCATGCTGCTTCATTCTTTAGGACTGCGAGGAAAAGAAAAACAGAAAATCAGATGACCTGATGACATCTACAATGCCAACAAGCATTAGCATAGCAAATAGGTCTCGCCTTTGGGGCCGTATAAGTGTTTAGCCATGCAACAGTTGATGTTGTTGCATCAAGGATATTATGCTGCATAACTAATACTTATAAGGTCTCAAAGGCGAGACCTATAGGTTATGCCAATGCTTGTTTTGTTTAGCCTGCAGTTTTTTTCCTGTTGTGCATTTTAAATGTTGAGCCATTTGTGGGGACTTCATGTTTACGCTGATGTTCCCCAGTAGAGTACCGCATTCGGCCGTCTTGTGATATGCTTCCTAGGAGTAGCCTCAGCAAGGTATCGGCAGATATGAGCGAGAGAGCGGGAAAGAGATGTTTTTTCATGGTAGAAGTGTGATTTTATTTCCTCTTTGTACACAGGTGGGTATGTGGAGTCACTTTTCAGAACGTGGGACATAATCGATATTTACCTTCGGTAATGTTTCCTACCCCCATAGTGGGTTGTCAGCATTCAATAAGTGTACAATCTGACTTTGGAACTGGACAGCATATGAATGACTTCCATGATGTTGCATCAAATTATAGCAGAGTGTAGCGACTGATTTAGTCCCACTTCCTTCTATTAATATACTACTAGTTCAGAGAGACCACCTAGTGGCTTTCCCCACCGCAAAAAAAAACCTGGGACATGTCCGTGTCCATGTGATGGAAAATCCAAACAGAGCATCTGCCATTTCTTATTATTCTGTAATTTTTATACTGGTTTTAGAAAGTTTTATCTGAAGCAATTGTTTCTAAATTACAATATGTGCAATACAAGAGCCGCGATGCAACTGTTATTTAATTTAGCCTCCCCAGACGTGTGTTACTACCTGGCCACCTACATTTTAAAATGTACATCACTAAGGAAATCAATCATAATATGATTGCATATTATGAATGTGTACTATTTTGTGTGTGACCCACCGCTGAGTCAAACTGTTTACATATGTATTTATTTGCTATGCACTTTATATTGCATATTTGCACTTGTTGAAAGTATCATATGTATACGATAGGATTGGTATTTTGCACTTTACACTAGCGTTTTTGCACAAACTTTTCTTACTATAATAACTGCTGCTACAATGTTTATAGTGACTGAAAAGCCTTTTTGCACTCAAATGAGACATGCTTTGTATAATAATATAATGAAAAATGAGTTTGGTGTATAGATATTGATATAATTTAAACTTTCATCATTTAAAACCTACATAAATGTGATTTTGGAATTGTATTTATGTATGTTGCTATATGGTTGTACTTGTACAAACCGAATAAAGCATTTTGAAACTGAAACTACTAGTTCAGAGTTAGACAAGTTTCAGACCAGTGATTTAATAAATAGAAATTATGAGCACAATAAATTAATTTCATTGCCCGTTTGGTGCAGGAGTATAACGGAACAGAGAAGACAGAATTTTGTACAAAAAGGCCAACACATATCCAACTACTTCCACATTTTGCTGTGTGTACATAAGAAATAATTAAACAATGCAGGCTACCCTGAATTCACATTTGCCCCCTCTCACAGAGAAATTGTGTCTTTGAGTCCGATGAAAGCAAGAGGCTTTCACCCGAAACTTTCAACTGGCACCAAAAAACAGGAGCATTTAATTGACGCCATTCATTCAGACTGCGTGTGGACTAGATTATATAGAAACATGGTATTTACCCAGCCTGGTCAAAAGCAAAGGTAACGGATTTCACACAATTTTGGGGGAAGATGTAAATTACGACGTAGAAAATGTATTCCACTTTTCGAATGGGAAATGCTTTACTTAGTTTCAGACAAAATATTTTTACACTTTATTTGTATTACATAAGTAGAAAAAAAAGTTCAAACTGCGCTACTTTTATTTCAGTGTCGTTTGTGGATAACTTTGCACTGGGGCAGAAGCGTGCACATTTATTTACTCCATTCTTTGCCTTGTAAAATAGGAAACGCAGAAATTGCATTTGCTCCACTATGCCAAAATAAATAAATAAGAGAAATAAGAAAAAAATTACTATGAAGCTATTTCGCTTGGTTTAAATAGTAAAAAACTGAACAGGTGTATACAGCATTTCAAAGGTGAAAGCCGAGACTAAGCTCGAGGCAACATATTTTGTCCCTTTCTAAGTATCAACGATTAAGAAAATTAAAATGACCCTTTATGAACTACAAATGGCTTTGTTACTTTTGAATTGTAATTGCACAATGATTTATAATCCATTTTTTTATTGCAGATTTATATAGCGCGAGCACGACCCAAAAGGTATTGAAGCGCTTTCCATGAGCACATTACACAAGGATCCATTCATCCATTAATATAACTTAAGTGTAAGCAATGGCTCCCGCTCCATTTCGTTCATGCGTGTAAGAATGTGCCTTTCAAATGGTCCGGCGTTACCTTTCTAGTAATAAATTTCAAGTGCGCTATCATTAAACATAGCAAAAAAACGGATTTGTCCTGTTTTGCTATTTGCACCAGATCAAAGATTCTTCAATACATCCGGTCTCTTTCTTCGCATCTCCAAGGGAGATCTTGTTATTGCTCCATTGTTTGAAAATAATCTCGTTTTGTCTAGGGCTAGTGCTGCCATCGTCCCCCCTTAAACTACAAAGCGTTACTGAATAAAATAAAAGTGAATCTCTACCTGCGGTCGGAATTGCATGGGATAAAAGAGGTGCCCTTTGGTGCCCGGGCGATTGCCTGCACGCTTGCGGCTGCATCCCTAAAGGCTGGAGACAAAGGACAGGCGGGTGTGAACGGCCTCTGCCCCCAGCTCCCATAAAGCCGGCATCACCCGCAGACCCTCCCACAGATTAGAGTGCTCGCTCACCCCAGACAGCCTCAGCGTCCTATGAACTTCTTTAGCGGTGTCCGGACCCCTTAAAGAATTTGCACCGATCTGTACTACTTATTTGACCCCGTTGCTTACTTGTATTACTTGTATTATTGATTTACATGATTGTACTGTTTGCTCTTCTGACTTACCTGTTTGACTATGCTCCCTCATGTACCCCTTCTGTGTAAAGCGCTCTTATATCTGCAAAGATCTTGTCCGCGCTATATAAAACTTTCAAAATAAATAAAATAAATAAATTGTCTTTAATGACGTCCTGCAGTTAGGGCCACGTTCCGCTGGAGGGAGTCTCACTCCTGGCAGCGGACTGTGGCCGCACGAGCATTGCTGGGGTCCCTCAGTGGACTTTTAGGAGGAAAGAATATGTTGCATCAGCATCTCCATGAATCACCACGAGCCAAACATGAGGAAATCACGTACAGGGGACGGTCTCCGGACGGCTCCAAGCCGAGCACATCTTGGCAACAAACGGGATTCAAGCAGGCCACGTCTGAGCGGCACAAAGCGCCCAGGGCTGGGATCAGAGGCAAGAGGCGCCCCTGTGAAGCACTGTTGTGAGATGTGAGAGGACCGCGGATTAAGGCGCCTGTCTATTTTGCAGCTCAGCTGACCGGGAAGGGAGGAGAAAGGGTGCAGGAGTTTGCTGCCTTGAAAAAACAGATGCAAGAAACAACAAAGGGCCTTGACTCAACTCAGTAAGGCTGAGTCCATATAACAACAAAACGTAGCAATTGCCAGTACTGAGCACCTCTCCTGAAGAAGAGTTTTTGCCTGACTATATGAATTAAACATATTAAGTCCACTTAGAAATCACAACATCAGTTCATTTATTTGATCTTTTATTTAGAAAACATTCCATCAAAATACTTTTTGTGCATAAAAAATTGAAAAACAACACAGAGGGGAAGAACAGCTATGTAAGGAATTACAATCAAGTGTGACACCAACAAGCACTCAATACTCCCATTCTTACAAACAGCATACAGATATTACCAGACACATCTCACAATCACTCGCAACATCCAAACAACACACCAGTGCTCATAAAAAACAGGTGAACAAAAATCTTAATCCCGGCGTCAAATGGACCAATAAATCATAAACCAATGTAGGGATGATTCGAAGAACTCACTATTTCCTACATCAGACACATAAATCATGCCAATGTTTAATCAATTGCATTGCATAATTTAGTTTGACAAGGGAAAAACAGACAAGGTCGACGTTTTTGTAAGAATGGGAGTATTGAGTGCTTGTTGGGGTCACACTGGATTGTAATTTGTTGTACATCGCAGTTCTTTTCCCTCTGTGTTTTTCAATTTTTTATACACAAGCACAAAAAGTATTTTGATGGAATGTTTTCTAAATAAAAGATCAAATAAATAAACTGATGTTGTGATTTCTAAGCGGACTTATATGTTTCATTCATATAGTCAGGTAAAAACTAATCTTCAGGAGTGGTGCTCAGTACTGGCAATTGCTAAGTTTTGTTGTTATATGAACTCGGCCTTACTGAGTTGAGTCAAGGCCCTTTGTTGTTTCTTTCATCTGTTTTTTCAAGGCAGCAAACTCCTGCCACCCTTTCTCTTCCCTTCCCGGTCAGCTGAGCTGCAAAATAGACAGGCGCCTAAATCCGAAGCAATTGCTACATTTTGTTGTTGAAAAAACAGATGGCACACTGCAGGCAAATAAGTGCAAGGGAAGAGGAGGAAAACTGTAGTTAGGCGCCGCTGCCTCGGACTACAAGGAAGTTAACATAGGATCATCAGCCAACAGAAAGCAAGAAAACAACAGCAATGCCAGACTTAAACCAATCGCAAGGGGCGGGAGAAATTACATGGAGTTGAAGCCAATAGACAGATTACTTAAAGTCTCGCTGAGACAGTGCATGCAGTGCATGCACTGCCAAGGTGAGACTTAAAAATGGAAACAGCCAAAGTTGTAACTAAATTCTTTAGCTGATGCAGCTTGGAATGAAAAACAAACAAAATAAATATTAAAGAGGGTAAAAATTGTGTCTGTATAATTTACGCCACATCTTTAATGAAAGTATAGTTTCCTTCATATAAGGGAAATTAAAGGCAGGATCACATTATGCAAGTTCCATGCCTTGCAGCAACCTTTGAAGTTACTTGCTTTCGGTAATGCTTTTCCTAGTGAAAAATATATATTTAATCAAAGTCCTAAACTTTTACATATCCTAGGAATTACTAGATCCGGAAACTCTTGTAAACCATAGCTCCCTAGAACCATCAGACTTCATCCGCGTCTCAAACTGCCCGTGGACAGGACATCAGAATTCACAAGGCACCACCTGCTGCCCTGGCTATAAATCCATAACCTTTTCACACTCCAAAGCTCCTGAAGGAGGAAGTAGAGAAGGTCAGAAAATGTGAACAGCAAGAAACTTGTCAGAGCCCAATTAAATACCATGTGATCTTATTAGACTGCCAGCATCGCCTAAGAAGGGTAGAAAGGGATTCTAAGGCATCTATGGGAAGATGCAGCACCGACCAGACAAAACACATTACTGAAGGAAAGCAACTTGTTGTTCAAATTGATGCTTTTACCTGTAGATTCCTCACCTTTTGAATGTGAAAAAGCTATGGATGACAACATATCCATAATGGAAGGCATTCCGACATCTTCCTGCTCCTTTTTTAATTTTTTTGCCAAAGCATAAGAGATTTTAATACAAAGACCGTCCCAGAGAAAAATGTTCCGCTTCGTCAGCCTTAACCCTCTTGGTATCAGCAAAGCCAAAGAAAAGCTGGTCCTCTGTTCTATTTGCTCTTGTTCAGACTCCCCCCAGGATATTACACCACAAAAAGGGAACAATTGCGACACACAATATAGTTCTTTTGCAGCATTTATGCAGCACCTTATTTCGTGAAATGTAAAATTTAGGACCTTATAAAAAGGCAATCTGCAGGAAAAAAAACATGGTGTATGCTCTCCTAATCACAACACTATTCTGCAAATCACCAATGATCTAATCGCCTCCTCCAAGACTGAAGAACAAAGCCTTAACCTTTTTATGGCAGGAGATTCCCATCCTGTCGCTGAACTGCACTGCATGCATCTAAAAACAATAAAAATGGGTATCAATACCGGCTTCCTGCGTGACTAAACTGTTATCTTAGGCAAATACTCTATTTGACTGAGCCTCCATTTTGTTAGACAGAAACTAACAGAACAAAAACATAACAGAAAGTAAGGCATAGAGAAGATCGTAGTTTCATTACAATTGTCACGTGTATTTCAGAGATCCCAGTATCAGAAAGAACTGACATTTTCTGTTGAGGTAGGACAAAAACAGGTCGACATGCAGAATCAGCCACAGTAAAACCATCACTTGCATCACCTAGGGATGAAACCCCCATTAGCGATCATCTCATGCTGCCCTGTTCAGTGTATCCACTCTCATATTCAGCACCATTGCCAAGTTAATCGCTACTGGATAAACTCAGTCGTGGAGGGATCCACACCAGAGCCAGCAGAAAACCTTTGAGCAAAAGGTTGAGGACCAGACACCCTCTTCTTGTTCAAATAGGGGACCGCTATGGAATTTTGCAAAAGGGGAATGGACTACTAGACCTCTGACAGTTTGAAAAAAAGGGGAAAGAGTCAGACTGATGGCCTGCAGTATCAGCACACAAATGCACAATCACTACTCCTTAGGGCACCAATGGCCACGCACAATGAATTATTCCAGATGATGAACCCACCCCAGAGAGGAGGTATGAGTTATCCTTATAGGAGGATGAAATAGCTAACCCTTTATAAGGCTGGAAGGGCACATACACCACTACAGAGGTTCTGACCGAATAAGAAAACATTGCTACTGTTGGAAAGAGGCTGCACAGTACTGCAGCCATTGACTCTGAAGACACCATGTAAGAGACTTCATTCTCCGTCACGCATGGAGAAGAAGGAGGAAACACAAGGGCATCAAAACCAACAAGTGGGGAAGTGTCCGAAGAAAAAGTACCACATGAGCACTGAACATCAGGATCTATCCAGAAAGTCCACGGTCTCAGAGACAGTGGATGGCTCTCATTCAGTTCACCCCTATAGTAGGAGGCACTTAAAAAGGGAGAAATGAGACTTCAGGGGACTGAAGGACCGAAGAAGATCCAGCGTCTGCATCAGGTGGTCAGAGACTAACTGGAGTACGTTTGCCTTTATCAATCATTTGTCTAACTGGGGAAAGACATGAATCCCCAACTTCCCTAGGTAAACAGCCATCAACACCTTTGTAAACCCTTGGGGTGCAGTGGTCAGGCTGAAAGGTGATATAAAGTGGCAGCCAGCAATTAGAACACATTGTGAGTGCTGATAGCGCCTGTGGGTCGGCATGACTGGGATGTGAAAGCACATTGCGATAAAGCTAAAGATATTATTCAGTACTGCTGGCTAAGGGCCAATAAGAGGTTGCTCGAGAAAGAATCTTGATCTTTTCCTGGCTGTAAATAGGATTCAAAATGCTCAGGCTGAATAGGCCCAAAACGTGACCTTCTTTGGGACAGTAAAGTAGCAAGAGTAAACACCTATCCCCCCCCTCCAACTCTGGCACTGCCACTATGGATACTTTCTGAAGAAGGTCAAGGACCTCTCCCGCCAAGATCCCAGCATTAGCAAGAGGACAAACTTAGCAGATGTGTGGCAAAGTAAAGGACCAGCCAGAAAACAGAGGAAACACTCTTGAGAAGCCAGTGTAGGCACCGCTGATCTGTGGTGATCTCCGTGGAGAAGTGTGGCTCAGGGGTTAGAGGCGGCAGACCCGGAAGCTGAGTTCGGCCCTGGACCAGGGTTCAATTCCCCGCCTCGACGGGGGTTGGGCTCAATAATTCCACGGACTCGATAATTCTCGCTCCGGTGCCTACTTGACTCACGGGTTCACACTCTGCGACTCTGGGCAATAGCTTGCTTAATCTCCACAACGGCCCCTCGCAGCGGGATGCCTGGCTTTCACCTTGTGGATACCCTGCCGGGGTTATCTCACAGGGGAATACCAGGACGGGTTCCCTAAGCAAGTGCATCGATGCCTGCGATGTGGGCGATTTGCGCTATATAAATACATGTACATTTACATTTACATTTACATTTAACTTAGTCAGGAAAACGACGGAGATCCTCTGCCAAAATGGTAGATTAAGGATGAGAGGGGACAAATTAAAGCAGTTTTGCTGCCGCAGAGCCGGAGCACAATGAATTAGAATGGAGCTGATGTCTGCCTTTGGAACCTCTTTACCACAGAAAAGGCGAAAAAATTGAGGACGCGTTTGCTCTAGCTGAGACAGTGGTCTGTGTCTTTCAGGCTGTGCCCTGGAGAAACCATGAAAGCACAGCTGCTACTCATTAAACTACCTAGCTAAGGAAGTCAGCCCCAAGGAGCAAGCCATGCCCCTGCTTTGTTTAAAGCACTTGGGAGAGGAGTCAGACTTTCCCAGAAGAGTCGGTCTCTTCAAATGGCATATCCAAGACGGAGAATGCCACCTTTTTGTGGGAGAATCCAGCAGAGGACCACTTTTACATCAGCAACTTACTGGACGGAGCGAAAAGGGAGCACTCTATGCTCCCTTGACAAGCCCTGGTCAAGAAGAGATTGGCATCCAGCTCTCGGATGCCCTTAAGCTGCACAAACGGGCATGTGATCGGATACCAAAATGTGTGGGCACCAAACACCACATACATATATCACAGGGATCAGAGAGAAATCTGCTTGTGACACTGGCAAAAAAGCATGAATCCTGACACCAAAGGAGGTGACATTTGACTTCAAGTTTGGAGAAAAGTTGGAAACAATATCGGTCAGAAGTGGGTAAAAACAGAACGGAGGACAGTTTGCCAGGTACTGCCTTAAGTAGGGAAATGTCGTGCAGGGAGGCTGGTAAATTATTGGTTTGGGGGCTTTCCAGATTGTCTTGCTTCTGAAATATTCACAAGCTTAGAAATCTACAGGAAGACGTATATACCAGAAGTTGATCAGGTTAAATATGCATACCCAGTCATTAGCTAAACTCCAGATGTCATGAAGACCATCATCAAAGCTTTGGAAGACAATGCTTTCAGACCAGAAAATGCTCCAAACTTGCTACCATTAAAACCAGTCTTACCTTTCTAAGGTGAACCCAACAAGATTAAGGGAACTTGAAAACAAACTAAATGTTGATAACACTCCTGATGTCAACTGTGTGGCCTAATGTATATTTAAAGAATTGGTAACAATAAGTTTGCAGGCAGTTAAGCAGCCAAGCCAGAACTAAAACTACAATTTGAAAGAATCGTAGTAAACACAGTAAGAGAAAACAACTTCAGGAGAAAGCATCAACGACCCGAATACACAGATTTCAGTAAAAGGGTAGTTTAAAGAGAGCTTTGGAAAGTGAAGCATGAGAAACATAGGCCAAACTTCAAAAGGAAGCAGCAGCTGGTAACGCTGCAGATATCAACAGGAGCTAAGCAATCATAAGGTTGGTGGTGTGGAAGAGGTCCCAACTCTTTCATGTCAGCAAGACATGTTTGTGGACAGTTTGATGGCTACACACTATTAATATACGCTACACAGTGGACTGATATGTGATCTTTTATATATTAAAGGGGATTTCAGTTGTAAAAGCAGAAATGACAAATTGTGAAAATTAACTAGCTTTCATATATAATTTTACAAAAAGCTTTAAGTGGGTTGAAAAAATAGGAGACGAACCAAAAGGGCATGGCTTCATCCTGTAAACTAAGCTTCACAGCATACCACTCTCCCCATACAACTGCAACCTGTATACATGACCACTGCACAGTGCCCTCTGCAGAAAGGCCAAGGACGGCATGAGCATGTATTCTAAACACCTTTTTGACCCACTGATGGATACTGAGAGAAACTCAGACTTCCTTCAGCCATAACTCCTTCGCGAGCTCAATATAAAAACCATGTGGCGACTCAATTCAAAGTAGGCATTACACAAGAGAAATATGCGGCCTGAAAAAGAAATACCGTTACATAACATCATGGAAATAACAAACACTCCTCGGGAATGTAACATTAAATAAAGTATGTGCAATTTAAACAGTAACGACATAGATTACTTTAACGTTTTTTACACTCGCTGTTCAAAAATCGAACAGTTTTTGCCTGTAAAATAAGGACTTGAATATAGGGTATGAAAAGGAATCGTTTCAAAAGTCCTTTCTTAATTTCTACTAGGTCGGAGATCCGCCCCACATAAAGCCCTGCTTTTACACTCGTTTGGTTGCAAGAGTCGAGTCAAGTAGCTATGTAAACAGCTGTCACTATTGCCCAATGTACTGATACTCCTATTAGCAATCTTGGAAAGGAGTAAGACTGTGTTCACACACACTGCAATTTAAACATGAAAGTTATCCACCAGGAAAAACCTGCAGTTGTGTTTTTAATGTTTCAAAGATAGCACGACTGATATTTCTGTCTCAGGTGTTTGTTTCTTTTTTTTGTTTGTTTTACTATGGAGACAAGCGTTTCATTCTTTTAAAAGTTATTTTTAACATTTTCAATCATATAAGAGTGCGTGTCAGCAACATGATGCTTACAGAAATTACAGGCTACCATACAGCACAAAAGCATGCATCTGGCAGCGGGCTTCCCAGCGCGACCGGAGCAGAACTCTTGCATCCCCCCTTCCATCCCAACAACACCCAGTAGACCCCCAGAGAGGACAGCCATTAGCGGTGACTAGGGTTACACCATAGAGTCCCCCTGAACGTAGCCCTGAGGGGTAACCCCTAGCTTCATAAATTACTTTCTCCGCCCCCAATACAGACATCCATTCAAATAATCCATTGTGCTCTCGTTGGCAATACAGACGGCCCGCAACCCTGTATGATGTCTATCTGTGCCACAATCAGCCCTGGCATGAAGAATATCCGTTTTTAGGTCGAGCCTAGCAGCGCGCATGAGCTGCTCTGCGAGGCTTCATGTTACTACTCTGTGTGGGTTTGACTCCTCCCACACATTAGATTGGCTTTTGCATTTGTCTTTCAAGAATGAAAGCACGCAAATGGCTAAAGGTGGGTGCCTGTCCCACCTCTTTAGAAATGGTCACACTCATGGCGTTTTGCCTTCGGGAGCAAGCAGCAGCGCACAGGGCCTCAGCTGCAGTGTTTGTGGATCAGGTTACTATGTAAACAACGTTGTTATTTATGTGCTTGATTTAGAATTTTTTTACAGCGCGTGAACCTCGCCCAAGGTATTGGAGCTCGTTTTCAACTCCTTTTCTAACGGGACAGGGAGTGCCGATTTTTAGTGCGATTTATGCGCTTTACTTGTTAAAAATAAAAGTTACATTGCGCAAACTCCAGCCCAGTGTGGTTTAGTTCATGTTTTGTTCACGCTATTGGGGGCGCTCATTATCCCCTGAAATGAAGTCCCGCATTCATGTTTTTTTTTTGTAGGTGCTGTGTATAAAAAGAAAATTCACAATGCGGGAACTGCGTACCAAGGAATCGGATCGCTGTTTCAACTGTTAACATTTTTATGGGATCTCCCACACTTAACATAGCCAATTATGAACACTGAACAATGGCTGATTCTGCATTCTTTATCGTGATCACTCACATGTGACACAGCCTACGCTTTTCAATAGAACGGTGATGGATTCGGCTTTATGCAACAGGTTGTTTTGCGCGCAAAAGAACATTTGATAGTACAGTACCCAATATAATGTGCTGCATTTCCTAAATACTTAGAAGGTCCCAAAGGCGTCCGAGACCTATTGAACTGCCTGGAAAATAAGCATTGGCATGGCCGACATCCCCAGGGATACTGAGGCGTACAAACTGGGATTATACTGTACCGCTTCCCCGATTGCTGTGTCGAGTTCCCAGAGGATCATGTCGCAACACACCTGGATCTCCCGATACCCCAAGATAGTATGATAGAACTATCACTTGGCTGCATCGCATCCAATACGGGGAGCCGTTTTTTTTTGTTTTTACTGCGTTTGGTTGCTCTGTTTTTTACCCCTGATATCCTTGCCTGACTTATATACTGTTAAGTGCTCTGATACCCCCGGTGGTCATGTTCGCACTATAGAAAACATTTAAAATAAATAAGAAATATTTAACAACCATTTTGTTCAATTGTTGACCTTGACATTAACAAAAACAGAACTCTGTAAATCATTGCTCAAAGCTTTGATGATGTACAGAGAACTCCCGCTGATGAACTAAGTGCAACCAAGTATTTCCAAGAGGCCTCAGAGATGGCATTTTCCTTGTTTATTCCGTCTTCTCTTCCAAAGAATGTAAATGTCAGATGTGTTTGTCTCCTTAATATGTACACAAATTACAATTTAAATACTACTATTTTGTTTTATTTCTTTTATAGCGCTTTAGCACTACAGTGTTGCTAAAGTGCTACTAAAGAAAAAGAAAAATAGTGGTATTTAAATTATTTGTGCAAGTGTGATGTGAAGGGCTCGGACATCCTGCATTGGGATGAGAAGTGACACTACCCAACCCAATGCAGGGTATCAGAACACCTTACATCACACTTCCAGATTATACATGGAGAATAAATCATGTGTGTGAACATCTCTATAAAGGATGTTACATAACACAGTGAGGGTTACAAGGTGTAGGTACCACATGTCCTTCAGAGCTCACTCTGCTATATTAGAAAGATTACAATTTATGAACTGCACCTATTGTCACCAGTGGGTCAGATAGAACAACTACCCTTCCTGCAAGTGAGATCAGCACTGTCTCAAAGCATGAAGCACACTTTCACGATCACTAACAGATTAACAAAGCCATGCAATAATCAGTTTCACAAGCCCCAGCCACGCTCAAATTACTGAACAGAATGCAGCAAGTGGCGTGTGCCGAAGCCACTTATCTCCGCCCAACATTGCCTCCACTACTACTTCGTTATATCCCACAAAAAGCAAACAACCGTTTTTTCGTGCTGCTCGCATTTGTAAAGCTGCGAGCCTGCGACCCAAAACGGTCTCTGTGTGATGGGACGTACAGTTAAGTGTGCGTGCTTCACAGGAGACACTGCAAGCTTGTGGTAGCACGGGTGAGCGCACCTACAGGAAACACTGCTTGCAACTCTGCTGTGAGGTTTGTATACAGAAGAGCCACCCAGCTGCAAAAGTGGGGACCGAATACAAAGTGACGCAAGACCAAGTGCAGATAGGGCCAATGAACGGAGACAAATGCTTTCTCTGCATCTATGGAAATGAGGACCAGTGTGGGGCCACAACCCCTCACCCGCATCAAGCTAGTGTTAACAGCCTCTGCAAGTTCAACCAAATAGAAGTACGAGGCATGAATCCAGGTTTAACTGGGTGGACGAATGATGGGATAACTGGGTTGATTGAGCCTTTGTGCCAGCATAGCCGCCAGCAGCTTAGTCTCTATATTAAGAAGTGGGATAGGGCGGTGTGACCCGCTCTCTCCTGGGCCGGCCTGCTTTGTAAATTACAGCGAGGATTACATGCTGGAGGTCCGGAGGCAGTCACCCCTGGGAGCACGAGTTTTCAAACAGTCACAATAGGTGCGGGCCCACCAGCCCGGCCAGCCTCCTAAACAATCGTACAGGTAGCCTATTGGGCCCTAGGACTTTACCACTCTGAATTGCAGTGAACACCCTTGGCAGCTCCTCCAGCGCGAAACCAGCCCCCAACATCTGCATATCCTCCCACTAGACACCTATGCAGCTTACCACGCCCAGATTCATGGGCAAAGTCTCCACAAGCGGTCACCGTCTCTCCCATCAGGCTGACAATTTCCCCCACCCATCTCGCCTCTTCCTCCCTATGGCTCATCCCGGCCAGGAAGTGGCCAGACTTATCCCCCACATCATAAATCCTACTCTGGGTTGCCAGGTAGTGGCCACGACCTGCAAATTTCACCATCTACGATATATTCCTTCCGCGCATCACTCAGCCGCCGAATGGCAGCTGCACCAACCAACGTGGTGGCCCTATATATATATGAAGGTCCGCATATAACACTCGAGAGTGAGCTTCCTATCTGCCACAGTACGCTTCATGCGGGCGACCAGGGTCTGCATTTTGTCACAGAGGACATGATTAGTCGATTGAGTCTTTGTTCTCATCAAAATATCTCAGAATCCAGTCTGAGTTGTCCGATGGTCCCCAAATCACGCATCTCCCGAAGAGTTACATACCCAGAGCCAAGACCCGCACAGACTCCCTTCACCCAGAGTGACCAGCAGGGGTGACTGGTCGAAATACACCAGGTGAGATGCTCAGCTCCTCTTATGCAAAAGACACACAATTGATGGACAGAATGCAGAATAAATCAAAATATTCATCCCCAGTCAAGAGACCTTGGTTAAATCCATCATTCTTTTGCACACAATGCCACCCCAGTTTAGACCTGGCCATATGAAATTCAGCCTTGACCCTGTGCCTCATGGGAACAGTCCAGCCAGAACTGCCAAGCACGGTCCACCCTTATGGGCAGATGGTCGCCCACAGGTACAAATATGTAGTCCAGCCTAGACAATGTCCCCCAGAGTAGAAGGAGATCCCCCCACAGCATAGGATGGCAGTCTCCATGGGCGTTCGCATACATTTTCCCAAGGGGGGGCGGGCAAAATGTTAACATCATCACCATCCTCCGACATGTGTGCCAGGGGGGTCACAAGAAACACCGGGGCACAGGAGGATCCATGGGGGCAGGGAGCAGGCTGCATATGATCTCATACACCATAGGGTTGTTGTGCCACAGCCATCTTTCTTTTGTGGCACCCCAAATTCCATACCCACCCTGAACCCTAAAATTACCCCCTAGCACCCCAAAACCCATACCCACCCTGAACACTAAAATTACCCCCCTGGCACCCATACCCACCGACCCCTAAAATGGTCTCCCTGGCACCCCAAAACCCAAACCCACCCTGAACCCTAAAATTACCCCCTGACACCCCAAATCCCATACCCGCCCTGACCCCTAAAATTGTCCCCTGGCACCCCAAAATCCATACCCGCCCTGAAGCCTAAAATTTCCCCCCCCCCTAGCACCCCAAAACCCATACCCACCCTGAAATATATCCTTCCGTGCAATTGACTTCATTGGAGTGCACCTTCCATTTTCTATGTAAATGTTGTTATCTACATATCCTTTGGCAGCTTATGTTGGGGAGCAGTTGCACCAACAGATAATTGAAACAGACAGAATTAATGTGCTTGACCTTGGTCTGCTGCAGTGTGTTGCAGTGTGCTGCCAAGGAGGGGCAAGCGTCCCGTCTTCCCCCCCCTGTGGACGCCCATGGCAGTCTCCACAAATCAGCAAGTCCATCGGGCAGGTAAATTGCAACAGTCCAAGTGTCTGTCAATAAAGCCCTCACCTAGTATTGGAAGTGTGTTGCCCGCCTTTAAGAGTATAACGCGGATTCTGTCCAAGGAAGTGATACTCAAAGTACGGCCCTCCTGATCTTTACATGGAGCTCCTGGTTGAACAGCAGCACTAGGCTGCTGTTCACTTTACAAAACACTAATGCTCATAAAGATATTAAATAAATGGAAGTATTTATTTACAATCAAACCGAATTAAAAAACAAAGAAGCACAGACGCTGTAGTGCACCACTTGTCTTTACAAATTGAAGTGTTCTGAAAGGTATTTTGCAACAAAAATGTAAAAATAGGATTAATTCCCTTCAAAATTAACATCAACTCCAAATAAAAACATTGCGATTCTTTTTTATTTTTTTTATGTGACAGTTTTCAAACATGAATTTAGAAACATTTATGTCCCAGCCTCCCCACCCCACCACCTCCATTCCCCCGGACAATAATGGCAAAACGCAAAGCAAACAAACAATTGCCCAGGATCATACAGTGTGGTGAAGTGCAGAGCTGGGATTGCTGCCAGGTGCGATTCAACCACTAGATTTACATGTCACTCCCCGATGCCCACCTTACACCTCCCAAGCCCTCGACTGCCACCATGCAGGAATCTGTGCAGCCCTCGGTCACACCACATATTAACTTTGTGGCCCATTGGAAAATGTGTGCGAGTACCCATGGTCTAAGGTATCCCTCGTAGTCTTGGAGGTGCATACACATTTATGTGGCACTACATGCCCCTGGCACCCTAGACCCCAAGGACAGTTCAAACTATCTGCACACATCCGTAACCCTAAAAAGAAGAGTCATCAGTGTCAAAATGGCCACACAGCGGGCCCCTGATGCGACACCCAAATGACCAAGAAACACACGGTCCTCGCCCAAGAACCTACATTTCGTGCCCAGCAAGTGGGTAACCTGCAGGAAGACAATTTCCAGGGCCATACGTTTGATGAACTGTGCCACCACTCTGCTTGATTTTGCTCCACAACCCATGCACATAAGGACTTTGAGACCATGTCCTCGCAATCAGCTGTGATCTAGAAACTTGTCACAGGGTGTCCCCCAGTGCCCTTCCCACCCCTATTGCCACCATTTCCACTCCTGCACCATCAAAAGCTGCATGCACTCGCACAAAAAGCAACACCCCCACCCAAACAAATGCATCGCTTTCCCCACATTTCCTAGACATAAGCAACAATGCCAACCACACAACGCAGGAAAAGGCGAGAGCTGCAACTCCCAGGGCCACATCAATCAAGGTGTAAAAAGATATTCTGGGCTTGTCACCGGTCAATCCAGGACTGCTCTCCTCCCAGCATCCGGGGCCCAACTAATAAAGGGGCTCTGCAGGAGTCAAAAAAAGGAGAGGGTCTCAGGCAGTCCAGTCACCCCGCCGTCAGGTGGGGGCGCTGTCTTAACACGACCAGAGCAGCTTCCAGCAGATTCAGCAAGGTGTCCAGAACCAGACTCAGACAGCCTCGCGGCCCACAGTCATGAGAGGGCGAGGTGGCAGTCTCCACAGCGTGCTAGCCACTCATTTGGGGTCATAGTCTTTACAGGAGGGCAGAATTGTGAGCCTCACCTCCTGCCGCCAGCTTCACGGCATGGACGCCACAGTGCAGCTAGGCGATCATGTGGGCCTTTGCCGTCAGTTTTAGGCTGGGGCCACGATCCTCAGGGGTTGTCTGATGTCACCAAGCCCCCACCCCCAAGGTCAGCAGTATGTTGTCAAGTGCCTCCAGGACCCCAGCCTATGCCCCTATATCACAGGATGACTGGGCAGTTGGGGGCCGGTCCATGGGAGCTCAGGCAAACATGCCTGGCTCCATTGCAGTCGACAGCAAACTGATTTATTGCTTCTAAAATGCAATGCTTAAATAATTATACGCGACACTGCTGGTAAAGCTGATTTCTGTTACTTTAGTTTCTCGTGTGGGATGTTGTACGTGAGGGGGGGGGGTATCTTCTGTAATGTGTAAGCGAGAAATGGAAAGGAGGTTAAAAGAATTTGTTTTGCAATCCACCTCAAAGAATGAGAAGTCGTCTTTACTCCTCCGTAGTAAAATCCAATAACGGATAATGTTCACATAGAAAATCATGGCACTCTGCATGAATGCCGTACCATTAAGATTATACTGCTTGATTTTTCAGCCAACGGCACATGCAAAAGTGGGTATGCATGCTAAATGACAGCTATTTTTAGACCAGGATTTGCATACTTTTTAGGTATGGTCTAGAAGCTGGTTTAGCAAGCCACCCTCATAATAAAACAACGTAAGCAGAAAAATATATACATATATATTTTATTGTTTTCACTGAAAAAAATCTAAGGTTACAGGGACCTTATAGTTAGGCTGACATTTTACTCATACAAAAGCAGAGACATTCACCAGGTATTGTTAGCTGGGCTATCTCCCCACAATGCACTGCTTATGACTTCACATATTATATCACTGATGACATAGTCAGTGACATTACTGAAGATATCTTAAATGACATCACTGATGACATCATCCAATGATTGTGAGTGTTTTCTAAAAGTTTCTGTGTTAGGAATTTATACTTAAGTAAGTGGCTGTGGGAATGCCTGTGTGGGCGTGGGAGTGGGTGTGTATGTGGTGTATAGAAGAGTGAGTGGGTACATGAGAGACTGTATACGTGAATGGGTGAGAAAATGGGTGTGTCAGTGGGTGTATGATTAAGTTACTGACTGTGATTATCATTATGATTAAGTGGGTGTAATGGTGAATACGAGGGTGAATGTGTGGATGTATGGGTGAGTGTATCAGTGGCAGTAAATGAATGAGAGGGTGAATGAGTGACTAAGCAAGTAAATAAGTGTTGGTATAGTTGAATGACTGACTGTGTAAATGGGTGTATCGGTGAGGGAGTAACTGGGCGGCTGAGTGGCTATGTGAGTGGATGTGAGTGGCTGTATGAGTGAGTGAGCAGGACAGGTTGTATGGGAGAGCATCTGTTGGTCTCAGTGACTGTATAGGTGACTGAACATGTGTTAGTATATGTATGAATAAGTGGGTGTGTGAGTAACTGTACTGGTGAGTGACTGGCTGTGTAAGTGACTGTATGGTGAGTGAGTAGGTGTGTGAGTAGCTGTAGGAGTGACTGATTCAGTGTGTGAGTGTTTACGTGTGTGAGCGCGAGAGGCTGTATTGGTCAGTGAGTAATGTGCATAACTGTATAAATGAGTTAGTGGCTGTATGGCTCAGTTAGCAGGTGTATGTGTTTGTATGGGTCTGTGAATGGGTGTGTCAGTGGTTGTGTCAGAGTGGGTGTATGAGATATTGTATAGAGGTGTAAGTGTTTCTGTGGAGGATGCCAACAGTGGTTACATTTAAGATGTCATGAATGATGTAATATGACACGTCATTGCAGAGGTGTATGTTATAGTTAGTTCAGCTAAATATAACTGCTGAATTTCTCTGGTTTTCTACGAGTGAAATGTCAGCCTAACAACAACGCCCATGTAACCTTTGTTTTTTTCAGTGAATTTCTATGTTTTTAAAAATTCTATTTCCTAACTATAAAAGGTTTGTAATCTTTTGTCCGCCCCAGTGGATTTCAACGAACGTTTTTGTAAGTATCTCAGTAAAACTTTAGTTTTTTTTTTCAAATTTCTTTTCCAACATTGTGTGAATTTTTTATTTTATGTACCATTTCAGTAGTAGTGCTTTCAAGAATCCTTCAATATTTTGAAAGCTTTTTTTGTTAACTGTGTATTTTTCTAAATACTCTATTGTTTGACTTAATAGTAAGAATATATATTATAATTTTGTTCATATAAATGTAAGCCGTTTGATTTTTTTGTATATATATATATTTTAAGTGGTAGTTTTTTTTTTTACATTTTATAGAACACTTCTAAACTGTTTTTGAAACAAAACCTATTGGCAATTGTTTTAGTTATTGAAAATGTTAATGTATTTTTTTTAATTGTTTCAGATTTGTCAAAAATGTAGATAATGAAAACCTTTTTATATACAACACTATTTCAGATTTTGTTAGTAGGGTGCACATATTACAGGTGCACAGGGTACAACAATATATTTATTTTTAAACATAAACTTGCTCGAATTGTTATTTCACAAAACAGCGAATTTGTCGATCAGCACCGCGGATTCACTCGGCAACCCCACAAAACATCCTCATTTGATTTGACACATAGAAACCACACCTTTTTTCTCCATTAAACCACCAAAAACATCAAACTCTATTGGAAGATGGATGACATAACTTGGGATAGTCAGATGTTTTCAGTGTTGTGACAGTCACCAACTATTTACAATGGTTGCAACATCAAAACCTGCTCCTGCTAGAGAACCTGTTCTGCTGGAAAATAAGGATGATGAAGAACAGGCTGCCCCACAGAGGAAGGAAAGAGACATTTGTCGATACCTCACTATACCATCAGGCGAAAAAAATCTTTCAGCTAAAACGGTCAAATGCAATATATGTGGCAAAGAACTTTCTTGCGAACAGCAAAAAGGTACAGTCACGGCACCTCTTTAATGCGGAAGCATATCAAGACAATACACAAGAAAAAGTACCAGAGGATGCTGCATGAGAAGGAAGCTGCATCCCATACTTCTGTTTCATCTGCAACTGTTGCGACTCTATCCACCTCAGTAACCATAGCTGCTCTGGCCCCCAATTTGGGGCCCATGACTACCCATTGCTTACAGTGTCTTATGCCTGTTGGACTAGACACAACATCTGTTGCAGAGTATTTACACGCGGTTAATACTCATCCTTGCTAACTTTTTCTTATTACCATCCACATTTGATGCCTGTATTTCTGATGTTGATATCCAGTCCGTTGACATGGAACTGATTTCAGAATAGTTCAGTACTAAGGTTTTTTAAAGTACATTAAATTCTTCAACAACAAAATTATAATAAATAGTTTTTTAAAAAGGGTTATTTTTAGAACTAACCAATAATCAAAAAAAGAGCTCTGTTCTTGGACTCATTTATTCATTGTAAATATGGAGCATTAGTGTGTGTGGATTAGCATATGCATCAGTTAGTGTTGGCATGTGTTTCTGTGTGTATGAGTAAGGGTCTCAATATCTCAGTGAGTGCATTAATATGTTAAAGAGTCTCAGTGAGATACTAAGACACACAGGGTGTGTAAAAGTATGTGTATGCATTAATTAGTCCTAGAGTGTGTCAGGGTATGCATCAGTAACTATTTCAAATATGTTAGTGAAAGGATTAGTGTCTCCATGGTTGCGTCAATGTATAGATCAGTCTAAGGGTATCTCAGTGTGTGTATTTAGTGAGTCAGTGTTTTGTCACAGAATGCATCAGTGTCTTTGTGTGTGTATTAGTGAGAGCCTGGGTGTGTCAGAGTGTGTAGGACGGAGTGAGTAGGTCAGTTAATATATCAGTGTGCCCATGGTATGAGAGTGTATGGATTAGTGAGTTGTACAGGGTTTGTGTGTAGGACTCAGTTATTGCTTTGGTGTCTTCATAGGTGTGTCAGTGTAGGCATTAGTGAGAGCAAGGGTGTGTCAGAGTCAGTATGTTACCGGATTAATCGGTCAGTTTATGTGTGTCATTGTACATATTAGTGACTTCTAGAGTGTGTCACAATATGTATGATAATGTGTCAGTTAATACATCAGGGAGTGCATGGTGTTTCAGTGTATCTATTAGTGAGACCTAGGATGTGTCAGTGTGCATGAAGGGGTATATCACTTATTGCATCAATGTGTTCATGGGTGTGTCAGTGTATATATTAGGCAGACCTAGGTTGAGTCAGGGTGTTTAGAAGTACGTGTGAACGTGTGTTTGTGAATGCATTAGTGAATCCATGGGTGTGTAAGAGTATGTAGTAGTTAAGTCCTAGATTGTGTGAAGGTGTTTATGAGTAACTCTTTCAATGTGTTAGTGAGCAAATTGGTGTGTCCACGAGTGTCACTTTATTAATCAGTTAGTTCCAGTGTCTCTTTGTGTATGAGTGAGTCAGTGATTTTGTTAAAGAATGAATCAGTGTGTGCATGGGTGTGTTAATATATATTAGTGAAACCTAGGGTGTCTAAAAGTGTTTCAGTCAGGGAGTATCTTAGTTAATGCATCAGTGTACACATGGGTGTGTCAGTCTGTGCATTAGTGAGGCCCAGAGAGTGTCAGTGTGTGTATAAGAGAGTGGATATGTGTATAAGTGAGAGGGTGAGTAAATGCGTTGGTGTTTACAAAGGTATTTTTACTGTATGGATGAGCAAGTTCTACAGCGTCTGTTACAGTATCTATTGATACATTTTACAACAATTATATACAGAATCGATTACCAAAACATCTTCAAAAATTGAATCCGTTGATCTGTTATAAAAGAGAAGAAATAGAAGTACATGTTATTAAAACATATTGAAAAGTTTCTACGTACATTCTAAATTACTGAGAAACAAACATTTGTGTTAATAAACAAGCAGTATACAACTGTTGCACTATAAAACACATTTCTTTAATCATATTTTCTGTTCTCAGCTTTTATACTTGTACATCGCATGCAATCTACTGTATAAATAATTGTGGTTCAACAATGGGGGAAAAACCATGCTATAGCTTGTAGGGGGAGAAAACAAGAACTGCACAGAATTACACCACAAATAAGCCATGCCATGCATCACACTCACTACAAACACTTAGGTTATTCTAACTTAAGGTACTCAACTAATATAAAAAAATATATTGAAAAAAAATGATATGATATTGAAATAGTTCAGTACTCGAAATAGATCGAATGCATGTTCAAATGTTGGACTCCATTATGAAGATCTCAACCTTGCTAGGCCGTATTATATCTTACACACCGATAATACATACAAAACAAACACTGTATACTGCTCTTTAAATGACATTCTTACTTAAAACCTTGGTTGAAGAAAGAAGAGATATGAATTTGGAAGTTTGAAAGGTAGTTTTTGTATGAAAGTGAACTTGCTGTCATTGCATTCCGTTTATCAGTTAATTTTTTTTAAATACATAGTGTAGGGTCCTGGAGGTATACGAAGTCATCGTGAAAGCTAATAGTGTTGTGTATGTTCGTCCAGAAATTTTGATTTGTCTTGCTTTGAAGTTTGCAATTTCAATTTTTATTTTTGATCCATTAGCTTTGCATTGTTGTAACAGCAATGTAATGTCTTTTCCACTCCTTTGAATCTGCACAGTAGACATACAATCTGATCTACAATTTGAGCAGGTCTTGTTTTAAGTTGCATTTTTCCTTAGCCGGTTAAAAGACACATTTTAACAATCTGGTAATGTTAAGTAGGTAAATCATTCCAAATTGATTTGAGTAACAGTTGCAAAGCAGCAATCCTCACAGTGATGGTTCTAAGTGTAACACAAACCAAATGATTAATCAATATTAACTACTTCTTCCAAACATCCAAAAGTCACCATAATAAATTCCTGAACTTCTTGTCGACTGTTGAGAAAATATTGCAGATCCACTATGAACGCCAACCACTTCATGACTGCCTGAAACAGAATGTACTACAGTCCTATCGCTACATAAATGTTCCAGGAAAGTACACAGATGAGAGTAGATTCTGTTGTCTCTCTTATGTTGAATTTCATCTACAACATACGGTAAATGGAGAGTACATTGAGAACTACGTTTGCATTGCAGTTGACACACTTACTGTTTTCCAGCTGAAAATCTACAACATCACCGTCAATTTTCAAACACTTTCCTTATCTTGTTTTTGCTACTTTAGAGCAACATTCGTTGATTGCTTACTCAGATAGGATAGGTTCTTTGTTTCTCATAAATAGGATCGTATGCTATTTAAGGAGCATATACACTTCTTTTCATTAAGATCAACCAAAAACGAACCAGACAATGTTCTATCTCGCGACAATTCTTCAGATGACATACCGTCTTAAAACACAGTATTTTCAATATGAATAAAATCTGCATCTGCACTTAAACCTTGTAATTTATGGATAGATACAGCAGACTCTAGAGAATATGGGAACTGCTGATGCCGCACATACCAGTCTTCCACTAGCAAAAATATACAACGCATTGATCAATCTGTTTGATGGCATTAATCTGGTCAAATTTTATAGCCAAGTATTTAAACCTCATTCCTATTTGGGAAATGAATGAAATGAATAACTTTACATATCGCAGCATTAACTGATCCTTCAACATTTTAATTATGCCACAAAATTACTCTACAGTTTTTACACACACGTAAACACTCTAATCCAGCAGACTTACATTTTTCTAATGAATGGATGCGAACGTCTCATTCGCTGTACAACTTACATTTTCAGCATCATCAACATTACTTTAGTAAATATTTTTTGATAGGCATGATGTTGCTTTTTTTTTACCATATTAATATCTACTAACTCTTGCCATATTTTTCTACTCTTTGTTGGAACACCATTTACTAAAATACTAAGAGATTCTTTAATATCTTTAGTTAGCCCTATAGTTTATATATTCAGTTTAAAATATAAAGGTAAATAGCACAACTCTTCCTATTAGTCCTTTCTGGAGCTCAGTGGAAGGTAATTTTCGTGTCTTTGGCTACATACAAACTATGGCTTGCAACACATGTATAAACTGTATTAGAGCCGATTCATAAACATGTCATACTTTAAGTTCTTCTAGATCAGACACCAATTGAACTTATTATATAATATGCCTCTAGCTGGAATTTTATTATTCTCGAACGCATTAAAGCAGTACTTGCATATAATGTGCTGTGTGGACAAATTATATCTTTCCTCACCAAATAAATATGCACCAAATTCTTGCCACTTATCATTGTTCTCTTTTTCAACTTTAGAGTACACAACTACATTGCAGGCGGCGTTTGTAGTGAGTGCGTCGATAACAAATACAGAGTTTGGTTTCTCAGAGCAAACTGCGTTTAGATTTGCAAACGGTTAGGTAAAAAGTTCTCAGTACTAATTTCTGTATCCTGTTTTTCTACACCTCCAGTAAGCAACTCTACTGTTCCCCTAAACTCCTCCTACTAGACCAAACAACTGAAGCGGAATATCTTCACAAACGGTTTCTACCTCTGCTAATGTACCATACAATAAAACTCTAGTCATCTCCCCTAAACATCCGGCAGGCGATTTCACATAGCAAAGTCTTCTAACCAAAGTACGTATTTTGGAGTGGTGAACAGCTAACATCCCGAAACAATGAAAGCTGCTTCTCCAAACTTTTCTTGGAAATCATGCCAATGAATGCCCTGTAAATTAGTATATTTTCTCACTTTGCATGGATCTAATCCTTGCAAAATTTCAATTTTCGGTTTGAGACTTCTGGATGGTAAGTCACTTACAGAATGTTTAAAAATTGAATTGACTCCTGATGAATATTGCACATAGTACTACAGCTCCATTTGCATACTGGGGCATGTGTATACATGTGGTACAAAAGTGGTTGGTGATGGACGGAGCATCTGAACCAATCAAACACTCCCACCCAGTCAACAGATCTGGATTTAATCCATCACCGTTATTTAGCCCACTCTGCCACCCCAGTTCAGTCATGGCCATATGCAAATCAGTCTGACCCTGTGCCTCATGGGAACAGTCCAGCTTGAACTGCCAAGCCACGTCTTCCCTGGACTGGAAACAAGCTTCCGAGGACCGGTTTCTGGCATTTCAGCAGTCTTAGCCCGGCTTGCTTGAATCCAGTGGCAAAGTGAGCAAGGGACTCACATCTGAGCATAACCTGCCAACTTATAGCGAACAAAGTGGTACGGCATGTGTATACATACCTCGCAGCTCTTCAGCCACCACTTCCTCTACATTCCTAGGAACCATCTCCTCTTTTGCAACAGGAATACCATCTTTTACTTCTTAACAATGACCAGTTAAATCAACTGCATGCACTACAAGTGTGTTTTCTTGGAAATAGCTTTTTTCCTTAAAATAAGCTTATGTTCTAGAGGAATGCTTCCATTCACCTTTATAAAACGTGCAAAAATGAGTTGTATTATTAAGCCATTTTCTAACAGTTCTTTTCTCCATACACAACACGGTTTTGTCTACTGTCCTCATTCTATTCAATATTAATACTTTCCCCGTCAGAGCAAATGCTTTCTCAACACCGAGTTCCTTTTTCAACAAATTATTTACTACTCTCTTCCGAAACATTTTAGCTCCTATCTCCTAAAACTGTTTGTCTCCATGACAAAGGCCCTGATTTCTTAGAGCATTTTCAACTTTCAGAATTAAGTACTGCTTGTTTTTCCACTTGATGAGTAAACATTCATTTTTAGACAAAACTTAAGCCACATTTTGCATTTTACAGCACATTTTTTGAGAAACTGCATAGTACTCTTACTAGCTTCTCTTTTTCTTCCTAGATTATTCTCCTTCTTATTTGGTTTGTCTCTTTGGATCTGCAGTTCATAGTACGGTTTTCTCTCGTCTTTCTCTCTTGTCAGGCATTGTAAATCTTTTTCACAAATACAATCAGATGTCTGTAAAAAAAAAAAATAAACAATACATTAACATCGACAACAAATAACTTTATTACTAATTTACTGACTGCCTATTCTTTAGTCTAGGGTTCCTAACCAGTTATACAAGACATTTGTTCCTTTAATTTTGTACTCTCACCTTCCACAGTACAAAGATATATCTCTGTATCCATTTTCCTCTCTTGGATATATGTATTATAGATATACATGACTGCATTAATATGTCTGTGTGTGTAACACTATGTATTACTCTGTCTCAGGACGTCTCACTGTATTAATGTGACTAAGCCAATCAATGTATCCACATATATCTCAGTATAAGTATCAGTGTGTCACAGAATATCTCACTATCTGTATAAGTGAGTGTGTCAGTGTTTCACTGTGTCTATCTGTCTCTCGTGGTATCGGTGTATGTGTATAAGTGATTGTTTTACTTTATCACTCAATGCATCAGAGTGTTTATGAGTGTATCACTGTATGGATCAGTGTCTAAAATAGTGGCTGAGTGTATATATCATGAGTAAGTCAGGGAGAGCATCAGGGTATGCACATGTGATCTTGTGTATATATCAAAATACCCAGGATATCTTACTTCGTGTTTAAGTGAATGTGTGAGTGTATCAGTGAATGTAAGTCTGTGTGCATGGCTGTATTAGTGTACATTTCCAACTGTGTCACAGTGTGTAATTGTATGTATAAGTCAGTACATAAATGATTTTAGTGAGCGTTTTTCTATGTACATACCTGCTCAGAGTATTTATTAGTCTGTTCCAAGGTGTTTGAGTGTCTATATAACTATCTGAGTCAATCACTGAGAGTATCAATGTGTCCATGACTGTGTAACTGTATGCATACATGTCTCCCAGGCTGTCGCATAAGTGATTGTCTTAGTGTATTAGTAAATGCATCACTGTGTCCATAGCTTCCCTATAGTTGTACTCTACAGTTTGTTCATAGTTATGCAAAACAACTGTCCTTTTATTCTTTACCCTTCTTTGTATAGTACACACTTATCTGTCTATCCATCGGCCTCTCTTATACATGGGTATTCCAGATACAGTGAACATATTGTACTAGATATTCATGAGTGCACATGTATAACTACATACACTACTGTTTCACTTACTCTAATTTTGTGTCTCACTGAATATCTGGTCCTGTAAATACCACTCTTTTTGTTTGCTGGGTAGGTTTTTAGAAATGTTGCTATCAACTTTATAGTGGTTGGCCCTAAATGACAGTGTATGATTAGGACCTTTCAGTACTTCTCTGTTTGATATACCTGTATTACAATCCCATCACTTTGTACCTCTGTCTATAAGTAGCTTACTGCAATATAATTGGGTAATTTAATTTCTCATTATATCTTCCACTGTCTCCACATGTCCTACAAAATACTTCAATATCTTTCTGGGTACCTCAGCTAACATATGACTATTTAACTAGTTATCTAACTGCATACATCAATATCTCTGAGTGACTTAGTGCAGACATCAGCTTCCTTCTGACTCTGTAAATATATGCATCACTGTACCCTTTGCCCTGTTACTGTATGCATAGCTATATCAGTATCTGTAAAAAGTATAAGTATTTAACTATGCCTTGATGTCTTAGCAAAAGTATCAGTGTAAAGCAACATATATATATATATCCTTGCATAACTGTATACATAATAAAATGACAGAATATCTCACAGCATTCCACTCCTTGTGTCACTCCCTACATTAGTGTATACCTGTTTTCTGTTTATTCACAACTGTTTACGCAGTCCCTGACCAGTATACTTTACGCCGGGACACCTCTTGGGGTAGCCATGCGCTATAAAAGAGACATTACATAACATAACATTTTCTTTTAGCTTTCTCAAATATCCAGCTCAGTTTCATCTACCTTACTGGCACTCACACCTTTTCTATCGATGTATTTAATAGTTGTGCTTAATTCACATACCTGTTAAATGCAATTGTTGGGGAGTGTTTTCTTTCTCAGCATCAACTTGACAAACGTGTCTCAAAAATGCACACAAAAACCAAGCAGAAGAATGGTAGACCACTCTCATACAAAGCAACCATTAATGGCACCCTATTCAACTTTGCTCTCAAGGTTACAGAGGCTGCAAACAAACAGAAGCACTGCTTTGCTTTAACTTCACTTCCTTACTTATCATACACCTTCTGAATGGTCACATTTCTTAACCCTTTGACTCCTAAATAGAGCCCAATTTGGTAGAGGTTTTGAGCGGCCCTGCAGATCCACAGAGAAACCTGCAGCGCTCACCATGCCCCCATGTGTAACCTCGAAGTTAATCCAAGTGGCAAACCAAAATCTTTTATTTTTTTTATTTTTATAACTATTCCTAAACACTACCACTTACACACCACTGCCTATAAATCCCTACATTTAGACCCAAAAATCGTCAAGTCTTTCATAAACAATGTCTCCTTACATTGACCATTATAGGAGTTTTTGCTTCCTTCCCCCCATACTTCTGTAGGCTGTTTTCATGGTGACCAAAAAAGCAACATTCTCTGCTAGCAGTAGCTCATAAGTTCAAAGTAGTCTCTACAGCAGCGTACTAACTCCTAAACCCAAGTCAGCAGGTGTGGTTGACTGCATGCAATTAGAAACATATCCCATATAGCCACTCACATATGCACTTACTTTAAATTTAAACCACATTTTAAACAGTGCCATAATTGCAGCTTCCAATCAAATGTAGTATTTTAAATTGTACTTACTAGGGTCTCTTCACTGACTTCATTTTGAAAACTGCCTCATTCAGCTGCAGCCTTCTCCCGTCTTGTGTGTGCTACTGCTCCATCCTTCAAAATGGTTAGTGTGTGGATTGTAGGTCATAGCTTTGTGTTCTGGGCTAGAGAGTTTGCTAGAAAGAGTGGAATTAACAGGGGCCTTGGCTTGCCTAATGTAGATTTTACTTGGTTTGGCCAGAGAGGGTTAAAATGGCAGCAATTTCATCCATTGGTTGAAGCATTATGAGTACCAACATCCAGATCTCAAAATGGAGAACTGTGGTGGCAATGACCTGCGCACACTGACTGGGGTAGGACTGGAAATCCTAATGCAGAATACCTTTGAACAATTAATATAACTTTTTCATCACACCGTCTTGGTGTTTTCTAACATATGCCAGAGGCAGACATGAAAGTGGTCTTCTGAATTTTTTCCAGGCAGAGAAAGTCACATGTTAAAACCGGTTCAGCATTTCTCAGAGACCATAACATGGGCTCTATCTACAAAAATAGCCTGCACTTCAACATGCATGGAACAGGAGAGATGAAATTCACTTCACGGACAAATTTATTTCTGAGCAGCTTCAAACTCTGCATCCGCTCAAATGTATATGCGCACATGAACACAATGGCTCTTCTAGGAGCCACCTATGTCCTAAACAGTTGTTCTTTTTAACTTGGAATACTTTTTTTTCATTTTTGAATCCAGGAAGTCGCAAACCAAACACCCACATTCAACGAAAAACAGCAAGTTCTGAATGGATCTCACAGTGGGTATAACAGGGTCTAATTGGCTAAAATGTTAGGTGCATAAGTGTCTCAATGCATATTTTAGCGGTTGTGTCTGTATCAATACATCAGTAGGTGTGAGACTCTGCATTAATAGCGTAGTGGCTCCGAAAGTGTCTATATAGGTGTAACTGGATGCAAGTGTGTTTGTATGGGTTTTGGAATAGGTGTAACAGTGTATGAACAATATTTGAACGGGTGTGACACTGTCCGTATGGATAGGTTAGTTGCTGAAAACAGGTTTATATAGCTGTAAGTGTTGATGTGAAAGTGTCTGTATGGGTTGGTGTGTCAGTGTCTGCATGGTTGTAGGAGTGGATGTGAGAGGGTCTATATAAGTAGGTGTAAAAGTCTGCATGGGTGTAAGAGTCTCTGTATGGGTTTGCGAATGACTGCAACAGTGTCTGTATAAGTGTAAGAGTGGGTGCTAGGGGTCTGTATGGCTATCTGACCGGATGTGACAGTCTCAGTATGGATGTGTGTGAGAGAGAGAGAGAGACTATATGGGTATGTTAATGGGTGTAATAGTGTCTGCAAGATATCTGAATGGGTGGGAAAGGATCTATGGGTATGACAGTGGACGTAAAACTATGTTGGTGTACATGTGGTTGTGAGTGTCTGTATGGGTTTGTGAATGGGTGTCAAAGTATCTATATAGGTGTAAGTGTAGGTGTGAGTCTCTGTATGAGTTTGTGAATGGGTGTAAGCGTCTGCATAGGTATAAGTGTCTGCATAGGTATAAGTGTCTGCATAGGTATAAGTGTCTGCATAGGTATAAGTGTCTGCATAGGTATAAGTGTCTGCATAGGTATAAGTGTCTGCATAGGTATAAGTGTCTGCATAGGTATAAGTGTCTGCATAGGTATAAGTGTCTGCATAGGTATAAGTGTCTGCATAGGTATAAGTGTCAGCATAGGTATAAGTGTCTGCATAGGTATAAGTGTCTGCATAGGTATAAGTGTCTGCATAGGTATGAGAAGGTCAGTATGGATATGCGTGTGTGAAAGTCTGTATGGATGTAAGTGAACGTGGAGGCTGTAAGGGGACTGTCAATGTGTGTAATTTCTGTACGACAGCTGAATTGGTGTGACACTGGTGTAACTGTGGGTGCAAGTCTCTATGGGTTTGTAAATGGGTGGGAAAGTCTGTACGCGTTTGTGAATGGGTGTGAGAGTCTCTGTATGGGGTTGTGAATGGGTGAGAGAGTATCTTAATGGGTGTAAGAGTAAATGTGAGTGTATAGGTATGAGAGTGCGGGAGTCAGTATCCATATGGTATGTGAGTAGCTGCGAGAGGAAGAGTGTATAAAATATATACATTTTTTCCCAACTGGGCTAAATCCACGGATCTCCAGTGGAGTTACACGGGGCCATACTGAGCCCCGCGAGGAATTCACAGACTTCGTGAGTGGCCCAAAAAAAAAAATTTTCACATTCCAGACCCCAGGACACATGCTTAGCCCTCCTTTATACTACATAAAGGGGTCAGGAAACCTCTCACCTGACCCCTTCATTCAATTTGCAAACAAATTTTCAGCCTTGGGGACGCTTTATCTATATACAAAATAACAGCTGCAACCTTTCTGTGAAGGAGCGGCCAGCAAATCCGGACTTTGCTGCAGCACGTTAATTCGCCGATAAATGTCCCTATCTACACAAATGTGCTCTAAAACAACTGAATAGATTTACAGCAAATAAGGGAAAGCATGATCGGCGTAACCAAATCTACCTTTCTGCAAAATTCGGTGCAAATCCGTCCAGCAGTTCAGGCTTTAGGCTTGTTCAAAGGTAAAATGGAAATGAACATAAGGAAAGCGCTTTTGGGACCTGCCCTTGTTTTCAGCCTCTGCTTGTCGGGCCACCCTGACACTTTCTAGACATAAGCTGATGTGAGTTTCCAATGTTTGGGGGAAATTTCGTGAAGATTCGTCACCTGGCACCAAAGATATAGGCAACTGAAAAACAGCTAACTAACTACCTACTGATGATCACAATTAGGTTTAAAAAAATAAAAAGTATATATATGCTCCGTGGCACCAGTAACACAGTGCACTCACCGGCGGGTGCTTCTCATACGAGGGTGCTCTCCTCCCACAAGACTTCCGTCTGGACATAGAAGGTCTATACCGAAACGCGTCAGTTTTGTTCGTGCAAGTTTGCTGTGAATAAATATCGGTGAACAGCCCCTAAGAGTGCTTTTTGCTTCCAGACAGAAGTCTTGTGGGAGGAGAGTTGAGCGGTGTATATATATATATATATATATATATATTCCAAGGATATCCGAATCCAAATGCAGAGTTACCAAAGCTGCAGAAACAGATACTGGCCCAAAATAGGTCCAAAAGCTAGTTCTTTATTTTGTGCTGGTTTTTCAAATCGTCATGACGAGTTTCGTGCTTCCCCGAGCGCTTGATCACATATATATACATGCTCACACACAAATACATACATTTAGGGAGGTGTTCACACTCAATGGATTTGGCTGTTTAACTGTAACTCACCTTTTGCAATCACCCATCACAGCATACTATCCCAGCCACTGCATCAGCCCTTTTCAGCGACTGACTCTTGCAGAGTTTTGGCAATATGTAGAAAGAAAGGAGAAAATACTGCAAGCATTTAGCTGCAAGGTTTAGGCTGCAGCATTTTGTTCCTTTTCATTTATGCATAATGTGCTTTCAAGGAGTTTCTAAATGATTATTTCTACAAAAAAAAAAACATAAGCATGTGATAATGAGCCCATAAATGTCTATTCTTCTGTTGAAATAAGAATACCACTTCGTCCTTTTGCACATAGAAAAAGACCATGTGCAGCACATGTAGCTATAGAAAATCTGGCAATGCTATTTAAGGTGATGCCTTTTAACCTCACCCTTTGATCCTTCTATGCCCCGCCTCCTTAATCCTTTCACAAAGGGTTAAGTGCACGTGCTGCACTTCATTTTTCCCAATTTAAATCGTAGTAGTCACACGCACCCTGTCTTGCAGGGTAACCAAGATCTTTCTGTAGACAGGAAGATGTGACCTAACTATTACATCTTAGGAATTTACAATACCTCGTAAAATATTTTTCTTGGAGAGACTGCATGAAGTTTCAGCAGCACATGCATAATCCCTTGTCCCATCGCACTGGCACTGGACAATGCAAAGTACAAGTTACACACAGATGTCTGCGGCAGGTACATTAACCCGAAACGCTATACAAATCTCAAGTTTTACATCTCTGCAGCAGGTGCATTAATCAGACAATCAATATCATTTATCTCGGAACATATGACCTGCAGATTAAGATTTAGTTTGTCAAATTGACAAGTATTTTTTTGTTTTGTAAAAGCGCCCCATGCCGTGCTTTCACTTTAATATCGACCACGCCCCTTTCCTTAGATGCGGCTCGGCTAAAGAAAGGGGTGCAGCCGCTATTAATGTGAAAAAGCAGAACGGGCTGCTTTTACAAAAGAAAGTATTTGTTAAGTAGCACAGCGCGTGCAGAAGTACGGTGTTGTGCAGGGAGCACTCGTCAAAGATCAAGCGCAGCGTCCATGATCGGGCGCCGTGGGTCAGGAAAACAGGGTGGGTTAGGGAGAGCCTGTCATGCCTGCAACAGCAGCTAGAATAATGACATTAAAGAAAATAGTGGGAGGTTACAAATGTAGACAAGGCCTACGTCCTGTCTTCCTCCTACCCCTTTACCCTATCCCCTTACCCTTCCTGCTCAATTCACCAGGTCCCCTATGTTCTTTAAATGCTTTTCTTGATACCTATGTAACTTTTAACTGATGTAATTTGCAACATTATTGTCCCTCATGTAAAGCGCTCTGATTCCATCGGGTCTAGCCAGCGCTATATAATAACTCATCAATTAAATTGGTTCCCATTTAGAAGTCTTTCTCTCTTGGTCTACCTCCCTAGCTCCTATCCTCTCTCCCCTGAATCTCTCATCTCGCCTGCTAGTCTGCCTAGCGCCCTGTCCTTAGTGCACTTTAACTAAACACTCCTTCTCCCCTTGTTGGGGAAAGATCCAATATTTATACTCTGGAGTCTCAGTGGACCCGCTGAGAGAGTCCACTGCGCCAAGGGAGCCACTCACAGATGAGGTATGGTATGGCACCCCTTGCCAAAGCACTCCCTCTCCCCTTTTTGGGGGAAGGATCCAGTATGTAGGCCTTGGAGTCTCAGAGACCCCTCTGAGAGAGTCCACTGCGTAAAGGGAGCCTCCCGCAACAGAAATAGGGAAGTGATACCACTTCCCCTGGGATCACCGCTTACCTGACTTTGGGCGTTGCTTTGACTCGTCTACCAGTTTGAGTCCCCGTCGCCCTTCCACGCCTCTCTCCATGCGATGTCCTTTACTCTCCCCTCCTCTTTCCCGCCTTCATTACCTGTCTACTTCCCCAGCTCCTTCCCCCCTCCCCTCAATTTTTCCCCTTGCTTGCTTTTCCCTTTTCGTATTTGTGCTTATTGTTTATCTTGACCTTACAAGTAACTATGTTGCCATGCTCTAATAACTGTGTAACCTTTGTAACAATGTAACCTGTAACTATGATCTGATGCTCATGTAAAGCGCTCTGTTACCTCCAGGTCTAGCCAGCGCTATATAAAACCTTTAAAATACATAAATAAGCCTATTCATGAATCAAAAGCAACCATTTAGAAGGACAGTAACAGCAACCAATTGAAAAGATGGGCGGAAAATGGGCAGAGCTTCAAGTCCATACCTGAATACAGCATGCCTTGTAGCGCATGTGCTGCCCAGGATCGACCTAAAACACCTAGTTGGGGTCCCTGAGATTGGAAAATATGAGTATGCAAGCTAAGCACTTGAACCTGTTAACTGGACTAAATGTGCGTGCTAACTCCGTACTGGAATCTGGTATACCAAATACATTTAAGTGCACAGTGAACCCATCTGCAGAACAGACAGACTGCGCCAGGTCTTCAGTACAGAAGTCTAGCAGGGTATAGTACGTAAGCAGAGTGCAGGAATTGGGTGCCTATCCTGCTGCTGTGATGGTAGGACGCACTGTGAATTGGGGTAAACGTACTCCACTGTGGCTCATTGGATGGCTTAATTGCGTAGTAGAAACACATCTTTGGGCCAGAGTTGAGGTGTTTTCTTTCAAAGACGCTGGATATTTGGATTTTGGAGCTAGTGTTTATAAGGGACAGTGGACGATAAGAGTCCACATATTGCGGATTCTTGCCAGGTTTTAATAAGTTGATGAAGAGGGCTTCTCTGGAGTAAGGTGGGAGCCAGTCCTCCCATGCCTCCACATATACAACTTGAAGTTTGGATGCCAGAATATTAGCCCAAGCTTTTTAAAATTCACCCGTAATGCTGTCTCCTCCCGGTGCCTTGCCTGTGTGGAGACCTGAAATGGCCTCAATAATTTCATTAAGCTTAATGTTCTCCAAGAAAGAGGTTACCTATTCAAGGTCAGCAGTGGCAATTGAATACAATGTGAAAACATTCATAATCCTTTGTGCATTATAATTTAATGTATACATTAGACTTTATAACTGTTGTATTACAATGGGCTATGGATTATGAACCTAACTTACATTATACTGAATTGCCACTGCTCACCTTGAAAGTTTTGATAGATTTGTTAATGTGTACCAAACAATATATAATACTACAATAATCAAATCACTACTGCCATATGATTTCCTATGAAATTAGAAACCGACCCGTTTTATTCATTTGGTTTTTGTATTAATCTCATCGTTCCAAGATGGCGGCTTAAAACTGTGTCAGGACGAAATAGAAGTCATATGTTTGAGTAGCTTGTATCTAAATTGTTGTATTATAATGCGCAAAGGATTATGAATGTATTCACATTGTATTCAATTGCCACTGCTGACCTTGAATAGGTACATATAGATATGAGTTTGCACTAATCAATCTTCATTAACTAAATTCATCACATTACCACTGCCTATGTGATCCCCTATTGAATTACATCAGAACTGAGCTAGTCAAACTGATTTATGTCTTGATTACACTTGCCATTCCAAGATGGCGCTTTTAAGACTGTGTCAGTATGGAATATACATTTCCCGTGACAGAGTAGTTTGCATATTATTTGGGATACACATCTGTTGAGGAATTTATTGTTTTAACTAATGAGATAAGATTTAAATATGTACATACACATACAGATTGCACAAAGTATTGAGTGATCGATCCAAGATAGTGGTTACGGTCATTTTGGAAGAGTAAACATTACAGCTACATCCGGTAATGGTAAAACTGAGTAGCTAAACTTTTAGTCTAATAATGAGATAGATAAGGATTGGTCCAAAAGGGCTGAAATGGGGTTTTGCTCAAAGATAGTACAGTTTAAATATGGCAGGACCTAGTTTGGAGCCACACCCGACACATACTCTTTTGACGCTTTAAGTACACGCCCTCACCAGTGCATGGAGTTTCTCTCCTTCGGGAAATGCAGGTCTACACGCCGTGTTGGAGGCTTTACAGGGGGGTTTGCCCGTACTCTGGTAAGTTATTATTGTAGGTTTAAGTATTAAACTTAGTGACCTTTTATTTTGGGGCAGGTTTTCAATACTTTACTAGGTTTCGCAGTGTTATTAACTTAGTAGTGGGATTTCGTAGATAATAGTGGCCCACATTTGGGACGTAACAGGCATTATCCCCAGCCACAGAGGCAGTTTACATGGGCTCCACGGGCTTGCAGATTTTAATTGCTGCAGCCAATTGAGATGCGGTGTCTGTTAGCAATGTACACTAATATTATGTTTATAGGCTTATACTGAGGACATTATAGAATTTATATAGCTGACCATTTTGGTTTTATATAGGTGACGCCACTGAGAATGTATTATAACGGACACCTTAGAGGACGTACTTGAAAGCAAAACGTCATTACAGCAAACCTATTAGCAACAAAATGGCACACTGTAGTGAGATCCATACTGGGATGTACATGGGTTTGGCATAATTTATAAAGTTTGATACTAGAACAAAATGACATGAGTAAGATACATTAGGAATTCTGCTTGTTTTTCCCCTAGAGTGAAGATCTCCGATTTACAGGTAACTTTTGTTCTTGGGTGACGGAGTATTTAGAAGCATGGGCATATTATGGCTGCACTGCACTGGGGTATAGTGCATAAACATATGGCCGCATGATAGTTCATGACTGTCTTACCATTTCTGTTGCAGTAGTGTCAATTGAAGGATAGGAATGCGCATGTCTTTATCTCCGATAGTATGTCAATGTTTTGTAACTGAAGGCCATTTAATTAAAATTTTCTGTGCATGTGATAATTATTATTACAATGTTACATTGAGAGGAGTACAGGAATATACTGAAATTGAAACTATAAGCATGGTTTTCTCTTGTGTCTCACAGTGTGGGAGCACACCTGGCTAATGTCTTAGTGGACAATTGTAATATTTGAATGTAATTGTAAAACGAAACACTTACCCAAAGATGAAACACGCGTTGGCTGGTGCAAGTACCAATTGATTCAAGAAAAGAATTAAAGAACAGGACGACTGTCGGATGACTTTCCTTAGTCTTACAATCGCATGTGCTCAGAGCTCTTGTCTCAAGAACAGCAATAGTAAATGACATGTACAACTCCAGTGGGAATACAGAAGCCAGAAACCAACAAGAATAGCAACTCCGTGACACTGTATAAAAATAGCAATGATTTGAGGATGCATTGGTGTGAACGCAGGCAGACACCAGCGCACCGCACAGTCCAGTTCAGCTCACTTGGTGTCACTTAAGATTGTTTTGAGTGGGCTCAGTGTGCTACTGGATGGGGATGACCTCCCTTTCTTAACTTTGTTGATCCGCAGGCAGCTATTTGCGTTTTAGGTAAAGATGTACGATTTGTTATTTACAATAATCTGGAGGCGAACTGGATAGAACATAGGGATACTTTCTTGCTGCAGCTTGTGCTTAAGCAGAAGTTATAATTGTCTTGTACTTTTTGAATGAAGTGCGGATAGATGGAGAACATAGCGCCTTCATAAATAAGGGGCAGCCTCTCTTGGATCAGGCGCAGAGCAGTGTTGCGGTCTCAAGCGGTGTGCTCGCTCCACCGCAAATATAGAGGTATCAGCACAAAGGCATTTACGGAGGGGTTTGACAAAGTCAGTAATGTTGCCAGCATTTGTGGACTCGGGAAGGCCCACAGGCCAAAGGTTATTACGCCTAGATCAGGCATCTAAATCCTCATTTTTTGCTTGAATGACATCTAGGATTTCTGTATGCCCATTCATTTTTCCATAGTGCTATTTGTGCAGTCCTCCACCTCTGAGATATGAGAGTCAGCTGTTGCAATACGTTTCTCCTGCTCTGCTAGAGCAGAGGCCATCATATCCACCCGCTGTGTGATAGTGTATCTTATTATAGAGGTCAGACTTTGTTGCTATTTGAATTAGAAGGGACTGTATGCCAGGTTTAGTATTCTCAGCAGACATTGTTCAGGCCACTTTCTTGGCATTATAGCCGAGCTTGGTATATGTTCAGCTCTTTCCATTCTGCATCTCCAGCCAGCACGACTCCCTGCATGTCACGGTTAAAGACTCTAAAAGGTGCGTCAAAAGCACGTACTTCGCATTACTGGCTGCTCCACCATCCCTAGGGAACCTAGTGGGGCCACGGAGAGTGAATTAGCATCGTACCGCAGCCACTGATGGCATCCAGCCCACTAAAGCAAAGCTCTTGGTGTGAGAGGTGGAGTTGGAGTGCCATTCACAGCTGCACAGGCCAAGCACTGAATGTAGGAGACCCATTAGTTCGTATTGAAGGAGGACAGTGGGCCCGTTGTCTAGCCAGAGGGGGGGTCACACTGACTTGGCATACCCCCTTAGGCTGATGGTATCATGAGCTGTGGCCTGCCCCGGCAGCACAATCTCCACACAGGGTGGCATTAGCAGGAAGCAGACTGAAAACAGATTGCTCACCCCTTAGTTTCACCGTAGTCTCCAGGTACCTGGTATGCTCTACTTCGCCACCGGAGCCTTATGGCCAGCCCTCATCTGAGCAGTACCTGTGATCAGCACTGCACAATAGATGTTGGGTATCAGTATTGGGCTGTCTGGCCTATGCACCATTCAGTGGACCCCCTTCCATCCTCTAGGGAGCCCGCTCTGCCCCTCGACCTCGTCTCCAGGCGTGGGTCACAGCCACCTCCCTGTAAGCGGGTGTGTTCCTCACCTGCAATCGGAGTCATCCAGCCGAGCAAAGGCTTCACAGTGGCTCCACCGCGAGCAAGTCTGCACCGCTCCCAAGGACCCAGATTGGGCCCCACGGCCTACCCCAAATCAGTGGGCAAACACCATGGGCCCGCGAATCACCTCTTGGCCCTGGTGTGCCTCCACACCTCCTCCGGACTGACACAGTCCTCCACACTATCCGCTTCGGCCCAGCCAGAGCTGCTGCAAGAGCCTTGCGATCCCGTCACCACACCCAGGCTGGATTGGGGTGAAGGCAATAAGACGTGCAGCCACCATGTGTGCAAGCAGAGAGCCACAAGCCCAGATGGAGATCCAAAAATTTATCAAGTTGAAAAACGCAGGCCGATAAAAGGGCAGATGCTGTTGAAACTTGGAAATTAATCAGGATTTTTGTGCCTAGCACGAGGAGCCTCACGCTAGTGCAGCAATCTTGTAGCCCGGTACTCTAGCGCCCACCCTTCTCTCTCCCATTCACTAATTCTTATTCACATACACTCACAAATGCTCACTCACTTATTGATTTTCATGCTCACTATCATTCTCAGTCACTGATTCACAGACACTGACTTTCAGACTTTTTCTCATTCAACTCAGTTACACTATACCACTCACTTTAACTCTCACACTCACTCTCTTCCTCACCCATACTAATCACTCACTCACAAACACTCTCATTCTAACACAGATGGTCACTGACCCTTTCTCACACGGTCACTCTCAAATGCATACAGCAACATCTTTGGAATTGTGCTTTACTTGCCTTTCCTCTGCGGGTCACTCCTCCATCGCAGCAGCAGCAGGTTAGGAATCCTGCACTTGACATAGGACTCAGCAAGACATGGTACAAACCAGGAGCTAGGCAGGCAGATGGGCATCTGCGATTGTAGTGATCATCATTAACGCAACCACCCAGGAAGACTACCACCCACCATATTTAGAGACCAAGATCGGCTCGGCAGAAATCTGCATGTATACAAACGAGGGGCTGGCAGGACAGTATTGTGACACACAGCAAACCCTATGAAGAGCACAATGTCATAGTATAGAAAGTCATGAGCTTTGATTAGTACGGGTTAACATGGAAACCTAAGATGCATTGATTTGGAAAAGAGTAGATTAACTATGTGGGACACTGCATAACAGCAGTAGGTGTTAAATCTAAGGAGTTAGTGGACATAATTTGCAAGCTTGACACAAGAAAACACGGAAGAATTGACATTTCTATGAATGGCGGAATTCTACAGCAGATGTATATGTATATGTATGTATAAACCGTTTTGTAACGCGCTCTGTTACTGGTGAGTATCCTGGCGCGGGGAAAAAGACAGATCGGCAGAGAGCAAGACATCGGGGGATCCTCCTAGACTGCACTCTTGAATAAGTGGGTTTTCAGGTGTTTTTTGAAGGCAGCCACTGTCGGCGTGGAGCGTAGATGGAGAGGGAGGGCATTCCAGGCCCGAGCCACCACAACAGACAGCGACTGGCCGCCCAGTCTGACACGTTTAAAACGGGGAAGGGACAGTTTAAACAGAGAGGCGGATCTCAGGGTGCGTGCCGGGATGTACCTTGTGAATCTCTTTCTCAAGTACGAGGGGCCCTGGTTATGAATTGCACGAAACGCCAACACCAAAGATTTAAACAGAATGCGTTGCGCTACGGGAAGCCAGTGAAGCGAGCGCAGCTCAGTGCGAACGCTCTTCCACCTGGGGATGTTAAATAGTAGGCGTACAGCCGCATTCTGAATAATCTGGAGGCGTTTAACCAGGTATGCCGGAATGCCACTAAACAGTGCATTCGCGTAATCGAGGCGAGCCAGTATGAGCGCTCTGGCAACCGACTCTCTGGCCTCCCTAGGGAGCAAGGGGAAAAATTTGCGGAGCATTTTCAGAGTGGCAAAACAGGTGCCTGTAAGTTTTTTGATGTGATGCTCAAATCTGAGATCCTCCGTAAACCAAATACCCAGATTTTTTGCTGGTCTCCCCATCTCTATTGGGCAAGGGATGTTAGAAGGCCAAAGTGTGCTCTTAAATGAGGGGGGAAAGGAGCCATAAAAGAGCACTTCGGACTTGTCCTCATTGCACTTCAGCTGGGCCTGTGTTAGCCAGCGAAATACCGAGGACAAACACTGATGGACTGTAGACGTGTCCAGATGGTCGTCTGGCCAGGTAAACAACAATTGGGTGTCATCAGCATACCCTAAGATTTTAGCCCCAAACTGTTCAGCTAGGTATACCAAAGGTGTAATGTACACATTGAATAGTAAGGGGCTAAGTGTGGACCCCTGCGGGACCCCTGTAAGCAAAGGCTTTTGCTCAGAGGCATGCGGAGGCATCCAGACCTGCTGGGTCCTATCAGATAAAAAAAGAGGACAGCCATTCCAGCACCACTCCCCCAATACCTATGGCAGACAGCCGACCGAGAAGGAGATCATAGGGGACAGTATCGAAAGCGGCAGAGAGGTCCAGTAAAATTAGGACCGCTCTGCCACCTCCGTCTAGGCATTCCCGAATTGCCTCGGTCATCTCCACCAGGGCCGTCTCAGTGCTATAAGCAGCCCTAAAGCCCGATTGGGCAGGGTGGAGGGCATTAGATGTTTCGACAAAGCTCTCCACTTGTTGAAGAACTACCTTCTCACAAATTTTTGTGAGAGCAGGTAGAAGGGAGATGGGTCGGTAGTTTCCCGGAACCGACACATCCAGTCCTGGTTTCTTCAAGAGTGGAAGGAGTTTGGCGTGTTTCCAAACCTGGGGAACCGCGCCTGCGGCCAGGGAGAGGTTCACCATCTGCGTGATCTCACTGCAGACTGTAACCGCCACCTCCGAGAGCACTCGGGCAGGGCACGGGTCGGCAGGAGAGCCCGATTTTAGGGACTGGAGAAGATGGAGAACATCACCCTCCGCAACTTGTACGAAGGTGGTAAGTTGGTGCCCAGAGGATGAGGGAGAGGTTGAACAGGGGCCAGCTACAGAGCATTCGGCAGGAAGTGCCTCTAAAAGGCCCTGCTGAATCTTCGCTATTTTAGTTATAAAAAAAGTGGACAACTCCTCGCACCATTGCGCAGAGGACGGGAGGGGCATAGCTTCCGCAACAGGGGACACAAAGCTTTTAACAATCGCAAAGATCTCTCTGCTGTTGTTATTGGCCTTGTTAATGCGCCCAGCATAATAGTTACCTTTTGCATCCCTAATGGCTGCATAGTAGTCTTTTTGAGCAAGCCGTAGGGCGGACTTAGCCTCGGGCTGTACTCTCTCCTCAGATCTGAAGCAATGCTGGGTAACACTCAAAAGTTATGGAATTTGCAGTCAAGGAATATTGAATTTGCTTGAGACGTGAGCTGGTGTTTCAATCTGTCAAAGAAAGTCTGGAAAAGCTCCGAATTCCTGGTACAGTGAACACAAATACAAGTTCAAAGGCCCTAGGCATAGCACTAATGCAGGCTGATGGCAAGAATTGCATTTACGTCAAATGCACCAAGTAGAGCAGAGTATAACCCATTCCAGAGAAGGTGGCTTTGGTAGTGCACTGGGCAATCAACTGGCATTAGTTTCCTGTGGGGACAAAAACTGACTATAAACGTTTGCGGACAATTTTCAAGAGGAATAGGTTTGAGAGAAGCAGTCTCCGTTTGAAAAAGTAAGTGGGCTACAGGAATAAGCTTTCGTGTTTTTAGTACATTTCAGGTGTGAAAAAATGTGTGTCATGTTTGGTAACTGAGGAGGAGAATACAGAGGAGGTTGAGAAGATCTGTTTACAGGAAAGCATTTGCACCATTTGAGGTGGTGCTATTCTTCAAAGTCAACGTAAATGCAAAAGATTTGGTGGACAAAGTTTCTAGATGTAGGAGGCTAAGCTGGAAGAATAAAACCAGTTTATCCTTAAATTAAACCCTAGTGGAAAAATAATAAGGAAATAATTAGCTTAGAGGAAGGGGCTAATTTCTAAAAGAAAGATTTAAAAGGCTGACAAAGGAATTGTTTAAGACTAAGGAGAATAAAAATATCAATTTCTAGTGGCTTGGGCTAGATCTGGATGCTGAAAGGCTAATAAAGGAATATTCGGAATGTTGCAACAGCGACAACATTTTCAAACCATCCATTCCTCCTATGCAGTGTAGGGAGTTTGCAAAGCCTTGTGGGAAGAAGTGGACTTTAATTTGATGGGTTCTTTAAAAGTGGGGTATCTATACAGTGGACATGAAGATGTCTCTTCATTTGCTGCACGCAAATAAGTGGTTTTTGCGCTAATACTGCCCAGATGGGACTATTGTAATGCCCTTTATTTGAGCATTAACAAAGGACAGTTGTGTCGCCTCACAATGCCTACTATGGTCTGGGTCCGGAGGGCATTAAAGCTTTATTTAAACACTATGCTCCCACTAGGAAATTCAGGTCAGCAAGCAAACATCTTGTTATCGTTCCCAGGTTCAAAAGGATGAGATGGGGCGGGAGAGCATTTTCATTTGCGGCAGCTAAACGGTGGATGTCCCTCCCTGATGAAATTGCGGGCAGAAATCGCACACGCTCTTTCGAAAGGTTTTAAAGACCTGGCTGTTCCCTTAGATGTTGGTCAGAGTGTGCCTTCTCCTGCTTGCACATTGCTCTGCGGTTAGCGCCTTGATGCCCTTGGGCTAAGTTAGCGCTTTAGAAGTTTTATATTTATCCATTCATTCATTCTATTCATTAGTGGATTTACTCTCCAGATAACCGGACATGCAATGGTTTGGAGACATCAGTTTGGGAAGGTTCATAAAGTTTTTAAGAGTATTTTAGCACATATGTTTTCCTAAGAAAATTGATTGAATATGGTGTGCACTTCTGCTCTGATAAAATTGAGGCGCACTTTGAGAAATATGAGGTCTCACACAGGATGTGCATTTTAAGGTATAATGGAGAGATTTAACCCCAAGTTTAAGTAAAGGACTCAATTGGTGAGTGCAAGGGATTTGCCCTGGGAAAAAAGTGCTACAAGAAAGGGTGTTGGCATACAGAATGTCCTTCCATCAAACGACCAAGAAAACTCATTCAAAATTGTTATGGGGCAAAAACAGCAAACTGGTTCTAGAATGAATGTAGTCATGAAAAGTGTGTGTTGTTGTGTCAGTGGAGGACCGGAGATGTAGAGTACTAGCTATGAAAATAAAAGGCAGAAAAATTATGATGTGCGAAAAGCAGTGAAAGAGATGGAGGTGAATGCTGGAGAGTGGGTGTTAGACTGGACATCCATAGGGTGGTCTGCCCCCAATCTGTTTGCTTTTTACCTCCACGTTTTACTGCATCTCTTTGTTGGTCTTAGGACTCTGAGCTCTTTACCACTACTAATCAATCAAAGCATTTATATAGCGCACTACTCACTCAGAGGGTCTCAAGGCGCTAGGAGAGGGGGGTCCACTACTGCTCAAACAGCCAGGTCTTGAGTTGCTTCCTGAAGGCGAGGTGGTCCTGGGTCAGGCGGAGGTGGGTCGGGAGGGAGTTCCATGTCTTGGCGGCGAGGTAGGAGAAGGACCGTCCCCCTGTGGTGGCTCTTCGGATGCGGGGGACGGCGGCGAGGGCGTGGCCGGTCGATCGAAGCTGGCGTTTGGGAGCGTAGAAGTTGAGGCGACTGTTGAGGTATCCTGGGCCTTGGTTGTGTAGGGGCTTTGTGTGAGTGGGTGAGGAGTCGGAAGGTGATTCTCTTGTTGACCGGGAGCCAGTGCAGGTCTCTCAGGTGTCCGGAGATGTGGCTGCGACGGGGGATGTCCAGGATGAGTCGTGCTGAGGCGTTCTGGATCCGCTGGAGTCTCTTCTGGAGTTTGGCGATGGTTCCGGCGTAGAGGGAGTTGCCGTAGTCCAGACAGCTGGTGACGAGGTCCTGGGTGACCATCTTCCTGGTCTCGGTGGGGATCCACCGGAAGATCCTACGTAGCATGCGCAGGATGTTGAAGCACGACGAGGAGACTTGTCTGGTCATGGAGAGGGAGGAGTCCAGGATGAAGCCCAGGTTGCGTGCGTGGTCTGTTGGTTTGGGTGCGCTGCCCAGGGCGGGGGGCCACCAGGAGTCGTCCCAGGTGGAGGGTGAGGATCCCAGGATGAGGACTTCCGTCTTGTCCGAGTTCAGTTTCAGGCGGCTGTTCTTCATCCATTCGGCTACCTCTTTCATCCCTTTGTGAAGGTTGGCTCTGGCGGTGGCGGGGTCGTTGGTGAGGGAGAGAATCAGCTGGGTGTCGTCGGCGTAGGAGATGATGTTGAGGTTGTGCTGGCGTGCGATGTCTGCGAGGGGGCTCATGTAGACGTTGAAGAGGGTTGGACTGAGCGAGGAGCCTTGAGGAACGCCGCAGATGACTTCGTGGCTTCAGATCTGAACGGGGGAGGCGGACTCTCTGTGTCCTTCCGGCGAGGAAGGAGATGATCCACTCCAGTGCCTTCTCCTGGATTCCGACGTTGCTGAGTCGCTGCACTAGTGTACGGTGGCAGACAGTGTCGAAAGCCGCAGAGAGGTCTAGGAGGATGAGGGCTGCTGTTTCTCTGATGTCGAGCAGGGCTCGGATGTCATCGGTGGCTGCGATCAGGGCGTCTCGGTGCTGTGGTTGGCCCGGAACCCAAACTGCGAGAGGTCGAGGGATCCGTTCGTCTCGAGAAAGGCGGCCAGCTGTTTGACGGTCTTCTCGATGACTTTTGCAGGAAACGGGAGCAGCGAGATGGGGCGGTAGTTCTTGAGGTCGGTGGGGACGGCTGACGGCTTCTTGAGTAGGCTCGCTGAGTTCGGCGTGCTTTCAGCTCTCCGGAAAGGTAGCGGTGTCGAAGGAGTTGTTGATGATGTCCCGCAGGTGGGGTGCGATGACAGCGTCGGCCTTGTTGAAGACGTGGTGAGGGCAGGGGTCGGTAGGAGATCCGGAGTGGATGGAGTTCATCGTGCGGACGGTGTCTTCGGTGCTGATCGGGGTGCTGATCGGGGTCCAGGCGCGGAGGGTGGTGGTGGGTGGCGGTGGTTCGGTCGTGGCGTGCGTCGGTTGAGTGCTGAAGCTGTTGTGTATGTCTGCGATCTTGTTGTGGAAGTAGGAGGCGAAGGAGTTGCAGAGGTCTTGCGAAGGGGTGATGTCGTTGTTTCCGGCGTTGGGGTTGGAGAGCTCTTTGACGATGTTGAAGAGTTCCTTGCTGTTGTGTGCGCTGTTGTCCAGTCGTTCCTTGAATGCGGTTTTCTTGGTGGCGTGGATGAGTTGGTGGTGTTTTCGGGTGGTGTTTTCGGGTGGCGAGCTTGAGGGCAGTCATGTTGTCCGGAGTTGGGTCTCTGCGCCAGGTTCTCTCGAGGGCTCGGCAGTTCTTCTTGGAGCTCTTGAGTTCGTCGGTGAACCATGGAGCTTTCTCGCTACCGGGTCTGCTAGGCGGGGTCTTCAGAGGGGCGAGGTCGTCTGCGCAGTTGCTGATCCACTTCGCGAGGTTGGTGGCCGCCTGGCTTGGGTTCGTTGCGCTGGTGGGAGGGTTCATGCTCAGGGAGGTCGCGAGCTGGTCGGCTGTGATCTTGTTCCAGCTTCTGCGTGCAACCTGTTGCTGGTGGTGGTGGATCGTGGTCCTTCTGAAGCTGAAGTGGACGCAGCTGTGGTCCGTCCAGTGGAGTCCGGTGGCGTGGCTGAAGGCAATGTCCTTGCTGGATGAGAAGACGGGGTCGAGTGTGTGTCCGGTGTAGTGGGTGGGGGTGGTGACCAGCTGCTTGAGTCCCAGGTTTGCGAGGTTGTCCAGTAGGTTGCTGGTGTTGCGGTCGTTGTTGTTCTCCAGGTGGAAGTTGAGGTCCCCGAGGAGGACGTAGTCAGCGGAGCGGAGGGCGTGCGGGCTGATGAAGTCGGCGATGTCTTCGCCGAATTGTGTGCGTGGTCCCGGGGGTCTGTAGAGGAGGGTGCCTCTGAGGGTGGTCTTGGGGTTGATGTGGACCTGGAGTGCAGGTGCTCGGCGGGTGCGAGGGTGTCGTCGGTGTTGGTCGTGATGCGGATGGTGTTTTTGTGGATGATGGCGATGCCTCCTCCGGTGTGGTTGATGCGGTCCCTTCGGATGATCTTGTAGCCGTCTGGGATGGGGATGGCGATGTCAGGCGCTGAAGAGGCGTTCATCCAGGTTTCCGTGAGGAAGGCGACGTCCGGTGAAGTTGTGTCGAGCAGGTTCCAGAGATAGACGGCGTGTCTGTGGACGGAGCGGGTGTTGAGCAGGATGCATTTCAGGTGGCTGCTGCTGTTGCTCGTCTTGGTCTTGGTCGGTGCTGGAGTAGTGCAGGTCCGGATGCAGGTGAACTTGCAGGAGTTGCAGCAGAAGGGTCCGTGGGTGCGTCTCGGGGTGGCTCGGTAGCATCCCGGGACTAATCAGTGCTTAAGTGAACGTGCTTCTTCCCTAAACATAAGTGCAATTGGCACATACCCGATTGGCATATTAAAATGACATACAAGTCCCTTGAAAAGTGGTAGACCATTTTCCCAAGGCCTGTTAAATGAAATGCTACTAGTGGGCTGCAACACTGATTGTGCCACCCACAGAAGTATACTTTCAAACCTAGCTCAGGCCTGTCACTGCAGGGCCTGTGTGTGCAGTTCACTGACACTTCAACTTGGCATTTAAAACTACTTGCCAATCCTTAAACCCCCCCTTTTAATACATGCAAGTCACTCCTATGGTAGGCCCTATGGGTAGGGTGCATTGCAAGTAAAAGGTATGACATGTACAGTTGTCGTTTGCTTATCCTGGTAGTGACAAATAGCCTATTTTGTTTTTTTCTACTTTGAGGCCTGCCCCTCTTATAGGTTAGCATAGGGAATACCGTTATACCTTATTAAGTGGTCATTCCTGATCAGAGAGGAGTCGTTTTCTCATGTTTTATATCTTTGGATTCGTAACAATAAATCCTTCCTGCTGGTGCAGTTGGTTTAAACCAGTTTTAGAAATGCCCCTTTAAGCAGTGAGAACGAACACCACTGAGTCGGAAGTACAGGTACACATTTCTGGAATTACGGGTTGTGACAGTACACGTGAACAGGGTAATTAAGGACGAGTTACAAATCATTATTTCCCCGGGCAGGCACACAGGACCCACAGGGGCGCCTTTGAACAAATGTTGGATGCTGACTGAACTTCAAGTAAAAATAAGAGATTACACGAATAAGGTAGGAGTGAGGAGTGTGTTGTTTGGCATCGGGCAAAAGGCTTGTGATTGGAACAGAGAACTGATTCCATTCTATTGGTTTTTCCCTCTCCTAGACACTACGGCGGGGACCTCCGTATATAATAAATGAACCCCACCTAACTGTGACGACTCTTGTAAGGTATGCACTTTGCAGCCAATACAGATATTAGAGCGATAACATGAGGCTAGCTAGTACAAAAGAGGAATTGACGCTACCCTTCTTTTCTTTTTTATTCATATTTTGCACAAACCCTGCAGGAAAAAGTCATAAAGCCCTGATGAGAACACGCAAATTAAAATAGCGAGTTCGAAACGCGTCGGCCAAATGGAGACAAGCATTTGATAACAGCTAGCAATGAGATGCTCCTTGAACGACTGAAATACAGATTAAGTCCTTCAGTCTCACTTGTATTATCTATGACATTGATTTTTTTCTCCATCTGATTGTTAATATACTTCTTTTAAAGAAAGATAGTGCAAATAATGAATACTTTTGTTGGTGCACAAACTATTGTGCAAATGTATATATGAAATGTTCAGATTCACGTTCTGTTTATATGCGATGTTTTTTGATTAAGTATATGTTGTTTGAATAAGTGTATGTCAAATGTATATGGTATGTCTTTTTCGTACAAATTAATTTCTAACCTAAAAATCAAAAAGTAAAAGGGTATAAATAAATAATACCAGACAAATCTTGAAATATACTTTATTTGTCACTCCAAATAAGGAGAAGTCACTAGCTCTTTGTATGGTCAGCACTCATTTTTCCAAAACTTTTTAGAAAGAAGGCATTTCTCTCAACGTATTGCTCTGTGTGTCTGATAGCCTGACTCCAATACATGTTTGGGTTGGGCTGGGCTGGATGACAGCTACATTTATGCATTCCCTCTAGACTGCCACAACACAGGTCACTCAACTGCATCTGTATTCATCTGCATTTGGATGGGTCTTCCAGGGCTAGGAGGGTTGAGAGGGTCTCACACTCCAACACACAAGGTACTGATAAACCCTCCACCGATAGCCAGACAGAACCGGGATGAAAGGGATCCTTATGCACTTCAGAGAACTCCTTTGAAGCCACGCCACATCAAAGGCAATTTTGGGAATAAGTAGAGGGGCTCTGGCCCCCTAAATACACTTCTGGCTCTACATCTGAACAATTCCCAGAAGGACTGCTGTGCTGCCAGGAGGGACTGACACTTTGCCAACTGCTTTCCTGTGTTGGCCTGCTGCTTGCTGAGTGTTGTGCTGCAGGAAAGACTGCCACTCTGCAACCTTCTTTCGTTGAATGGCCTGCTGCCTGCTACCTTTTGTTGTGCTGCAAGTTTTCCAAAGGCTTGCCCCTTGTTCCTAAAAGTGTCAGGGCCAGCAAAGACTTTTGCCATACCAGCTCTGTTATGGGACTTAGTCTGTCCGTTAAAACATCCTTAAACTCCGCATTCGACTTCTCTAAAGACAAGTGCTCCACCTTGGGAGGCCGATGCTCCATGTCCCCCCCACGTTCTCGCCCTGTGCATAGACTCCAGGCTACAGCAGATCCTCAGGTTGGGTGCCAAGTGGATCAGCTGTATTCCCCTAGAGTGCATTGCCTAGGCAACGAGGGGTGCAGCGACTGCATCACCCCGCCCCTGTCGCCTAGGTCCATTCAATACCAGCTTAATGCTACAGGCAATTATACATTTTGTGAGATCGTGTATTGACCATTGACTGCATGTTGCTTTAACTACATTTGCAAGCACGGTTTCATTTTGTATTTACCTGAACCTGCCTTTCAGCTATATACGCAGGCAGGCTCAGGTTACTTGCGCACACATAGATTGTTTACGTTTCTCACTTCATCAAGCAAGAAAGATAAGCTGTTAGGACAGATGTGTGGGACTTGTACAGTGTCTAAGGATGTGAATGTGAAGAATTCTGCCTCAGCTTTCATCAGAGCCTCGCCAGCTCCGTTGAGTGACATTGACGCAGAAAGTGTAGCCAGCACCTAAAGCGCAGAATAAGGGAGGGGGAACTTCTAGAAGTCTCTCTCTGTGTTAATAAAGAGTATAAAGACAGAGGACTCTCTGCACTTTTGACAGGAACTCTCATGGGAGGGGATGCTCTGCATAGGGCTATTGTGTCAAGTTGAGACCTCCCGCCGAGTCCGTCAACAGGTTTCCCAGTCGTGCTGGCAAGCGCGATGGAAAACAAACAGCCAGTGTAGTATTCCAAGTTCTAATGGCTCATTCTTTTGTACATGCAGTTATCTTTCTATGCATTTATTCTTGTGTATATACATTCACTATTTGCATTTATTTTACATGAGCATTACTACCATTTGATATATAGATACTTGCTGAAATAAATATTCTCATTTACTTGGCAAACTTTTTTATGTTTTATTTTCGTATTCTGAAGTGTGTGTAGAGTCCTATTTTGAAGTGTTCTCATTGTGTCCAGGCATTTTGAAGTGTTGCTCAGGTGTTCTGAAGAAAAAACAAGACATTTTGGTGTCACAAACAGGCTACGAAGTGAAAGGGGCAGAATGTTTGGCAGAAAAACAAAACTGTATAAAGTAGGTTCCCAGATACCAAATGAAATACCACGATGGGTATTAGTTCCATATAGTTAGCTTGCTCATGAGTGGTCATTTAGCTTTCCCAGCTTACAAACATGTTATAATGACATTGATTAATCAAACACGAAATCCCTGATTTCAGGTGCTGGGGCAGTACGTGAATTGGGCGAGTTAGGGAAGTTGAACAAGACTGAGAGGTCCTCCTGGTCTGAAACTCGTACTGATAGTGATTCCAAGAGAAACAGGTTTATGGCATCTCTGAAAGACGGCGTGTCAAGGGAAGAAATTGATGGCATTGATACCAAGAGTATGTAGGTGATGTATTCGAGGCAAGGGTTGGATAAAAAAGGAAGTAAGTAGAAAGGTGAATAAGAAAGACAATAGGCAGGTGAAGGAGGAGGGAGAGTGATCGTGCACCTGGGAAAAAGAGAATTATGTATGATGGGGGTAGGGGTGTATGAGTTATGACCAGGCAGACAAGGAAAAGAGCAGAAGCGGGGGAAGAGGAGAAGCTTCCTGAAAATTATCAAAGAGTTTATCAGAATTTGACAAGGGCAAAAGTGCGCAGGGCGAATTCAGATTAGGGAAGTGGTCAAGCACCGATACAGGGGGTCTCGCAAGGTTAACAGACCCCTTGTTAAGATTAAGATTTATTGCATGATGCATTGTTATTTTTGAACAGACCTTGGACAAATGCAGAAACTCCATTAATGTGAATGTTGACACCAGCTTTACAGTTTCAGCCTCACATGGTCACTAACAACATCTTGTACTGGAAGACAACTCCCGGAGCTTTGGCATCATATCGGGCCACCCTAGAGGCTGCAGGTCTTGATTTACATGCTTTACTGATGCACAGACTGAAATCCAGAGATCTAGCTTTAATTGAAACTGGGGTTGGAATTCAGATTTCTCCAGAGCATTTTTGGATTGATTGCACTCCATCTGGGCTTGCCTTAGAAGGCATCCAAATTCTGTGAGGGATAATAGACTGATCACCAAGGCGAGATAAAAGTGATGGTGTTGAACAGCAGAGACACGGATTTCGTAGTACAACTCAGAGATAGAGTTGCCCAGATTATAATCATGCCAGTTTATGGAGGAATTGTTAAGAAGGGGACTATCCCAGCCCTTCTTACGGTATGAGGAAAGGGAGGGTTTGGCTGCACTGATAACCCAGGACCAAAGAATTGATTTCATTCCCCAAGAACACCCCTCAACCTGCTGAGATCATAGCTACAGGAAAAAGACAACATTCTAGTTGTAATGATACCTGGAGGAGAAATGGAACAGGTGCCTGCAAGAATGATAATACTTGTTTGTTCTCTGTTCTTCTGGAAATCAACATGGTGTGTTTGTCTCATGAATGCACTATCCGGACTGTGTTCGGGCATGTCCGGAGGGGACCTGGAGGGTCCAGGGATGCCCACGGCTAAGAGACGTATCCTCCAGTATCAAATTATGACATTACAGCAGCCGGAGAAAGTGGACATATTTGGCGCAAAATGTGCTCAACATATCCCCTTTCTGTATGCAGAACATTAATAGTACCCTCGACATTAGCTATTCTTGTTTAGTTGCAATACCTACTCCTGTTGATGTTCTGCTACACATTTTTAATATTACCAACACTGTGGAGGTGGGGGAGGAGAGCGATGTCAGAACCCACCTCTCACTAAAGGAATACTGTAAGTTTTGCCCTAAGGTAACCGGAAATCTGTGGAAAAATATGACTTGTATCATAACATTCGATATCTCGGTTGGTGACATCCGTTTCAACCTTACATGTGATCCTGCTAAAATAGGCAAATGCCAGCAGCTAAAGCTTGATGGTTCTATAAGTAACATCTCTAAAGAGCAATGTGCTTTGTGTCAGTTATAGAGCGATAGTATTGTACCACTGTAAATAACAATATGTCTTGCAAACACATAGGGCAGTGGTTCCCAAACTTTTTTGACCCATGACTCCCTTTTTGGCAGTTGGCTGTGGCTCCCCACCATTTTTTTACCCACGCACCGGGGTGCCGCGGCGCACCCTTTGGGAACCACTGGTCTACATGAAGAATCAAGTCTAGACGTGATGAAGGATTCAGAGAGTAGCCATCACTGTCATAAAACTTTATTTGCAATCACAAAGATCTTATAAAGTACATCTCAATGCATAAAGCACTCCCTCTAAAAGTAACCAGGCTAGAGAAAGGTTCAAGGAGCTCTGTGGCGTTACAAGAAGTTTACGCAAGGAAGTTTACGTGAGATGGGCTCTGATCATGGGCATCCGCAGAAATGTTTTCGGGGGGCATTTTTAACTTCATCACCATCCCCCTTGCACCCTTTCCCCCTCTGCCTTACACCCTTCTCCCCCCTAGTACCCTTCTGCCCTCTGCCTTGCACCCTTCTGCCCTCTGCCTTGCACCCTTCTGCCCTCTGCCTTGCACCCTTCTCCTCTTTGCCTTGCACCCTTCTCTACCTTGCACTCTTCTCCCCCTCCCAGTTGCACCCTTCTCCCCTATGCCGTGCACCCTTCTCCCATCCTCCTTGCACCCTTCTCTACCTTGCTCCCTTCTCCTCTCTGCCTTGCACCCTTCTCCTCTCTGCCTTGCACCCTTCTCCTCTCTGCCTTGCACCCTTCTCCCCCTTGCACCCTTCTCCTCTCTGCCTTGCACCCTTCTCCCCCTTGCACCCTTCTCCCCTATGCCGTGCACCCATCTCCCATCCTCCTTGCACCCTTCTCTACCTTGCACCCTTCTCCCCTCTGCCTTGCACCCTTCTCCCCTCTGCCTTGCACCCTTCTCCCCTCTGCCTTGCACCCTTCTCCCCTCTGCCTTGCACCCTTCTCCCCTCTGCCTTGCACCCTTCTCCCCTCTGCCTTGCACCCTTCTCCCCTCTGCCTTGCACCCTTCTCCCCTCTGCCTTGCACCCTTCTCCCCTCTGCCTTGCACCCTTCTCCCCTCTGCCTTGCACCCTTCTCCTCTCTGCTCTCTGCCTTGCACCCTTCTCCTCTCTGCTCTCTGCCTTGCACCCTTCTCCTCTCTGCCTTGCACCCTTCTCCTCTCTGCTCTCTGCCTTGCACCCTTCTCCTCTCTGCTCTCTGCCTTGCACCCTTCTCCTCTCTGCTCTCTGCCTTGCACCCTTCTCCTCTCTGCCTTGCACCCTTCTCCTCTCTGCCTTGCACCCTTCTCCTCTCTGCCTTGCACCCTTCTCCTCTCTGCCTTGCACCCTTCTCCTCTCTGCCTTGCACCCTTCTCCTCTCTACCATGCACCCTTCTCCTCTCTACCATGCACCCTTCTCCTCTCTACCATGCACCCTTCTCCTCTCTACCATGCACCCTTCTCCTCTCTACCATGCACCCTTCTCCTCTCTACCATGCACCCTTTTTCCCTCTGCCTTGCACCCTTCTCGGCCACCCCCTTGCACCCTTCCCACCCAATGGAGGGGGCTGCCACCTGGAACAATGGCACCATTTCAAAAGCATGATGGTCTCCCCGTGCCTAAAAATGAATGTGTCCATCTGTAACGCAACTGGTGCTAATGTAAAGCGTTCTGATGCCTTCGGGTGGAGTTTGCGCCATATAAAACTGCAAAAAAATACTTGGTATGGGGCCTTGTGCTGCTTTTGGGGAGCATTGAATCAGATGACGTAGTAAAATTACAAAGAGCACGGCGCAAGAGGCTTTTCACATCACCATAAATTCATAAACAGCCTCTGAAGACGTATAGCCAGTAGGCGCTTTATACAGCGCTATATATGAAGCAGTGTGTGGTCCGCGGTGCGCTGTGTGCCTACATGAAACAGTGGAGATTGGGAGGGATTTATGAGACCACATTGAGGCCCTCGCCCAGGACCATATATGTAAGATGACGAGGGCACACAAGGGATTCACAGGAGGATTTCCTCGAGGGAGCAGAGCAGGAACACAAAACTGAAAGACAACACACTACACTCTCCAACATGCAGCAGTCATGAGTGACGACCCCTCAACGAGGAGTGAGGCAAAGACAGAAGTTGGCAGAGTGCGGCTGCATCAGGGCATAAGGCGCCCACAAAACGCTCTCCACCAGACCTCTGACCCTCTACCCACCCAACGCTCTCCACCAGGCCCCTGACGCTGCACCCACCCAACCCTCTCCACCAGGCCCTTGACACTGCACCCACCCTGCACCCACCCAACGCTCTCCACCAGACCCCTGACCATGCACTCACCCTACACTCTCCACCAGGCCCGTAACCCTGCCCCCACCCACCCAACGCTCTCCACCAGGACCCTGACCCTGCACCCACCCAACGCTCGCCACCAGGGTCTCACCCTGCACCCACCCACCCACCCAACTCTCTCCACCAGGCCCCTGACCCTGCACCCACTCACCCAATGCTCTCCACCAGGACCTGACCCTGCACCCAACACTCTCTACCAGGCCCCTCACCCTGCACCCACCCACCCAATGCTCTCCACCAGGACCTGACCCTGCACCCACCCAACGCTCTCCACCAGGCCCCTGACCATGCAACACTCCCAACACTCTCCACCAGGCCCCTCAACCTGCACCCACCCACCCAATGCTCTCCACCAGGACCTGACCCTGCACCCACCCAACGCTCTCCAGCAGGCCCCTGACCATGCACCCACCCACCCAATACATCAAATACAACAGCAAGTCTCCAAAATAAATATCCAAAGCGAATAAGTTGAATGCACATAGCAGGAAAAAAAATGGAATACGTCCAATAATAACCTTACGAAACTTTATAGTCTCTTACTAGTTAGAGTCCAGTTTCAAACAAGTTTCAAACAAGTTGCCACACAGAGTTAATCAGATAACAGTTAGTTCATCCAAAGAAATAATAAATCTCAACTCAGAATCTGAAGTATGCTTCTGCACTGTAGGACGAAGCACCCAGGTCCCACATAGACATAATGAACAAGTTACTTACCGTCGGTAACGATATATCTGTAAGAAACAGTAGTTAGTATTAGATTCCTTACCTTAGAATATCCCCAAGCGTCAGACTGGATCCGGAACTTTTTGCGTAGCAATACCCCTGCGCGTCGTTAGGCGCCGTCTCTGGCTCCGCGTCAGTCGTAGTCTACGCCGGAATGACGAGTACTTAGACACCGCCCATGCGCGCTGACGTCAGTTCTTAGACACAGCTTTTCCGCGCCAGATACGCAGAGCCATGCTAGAACCAACACTGGTGCCAAGAAACTAGGGCCCTGAAGGGGGATGACCTTAACCCTAGGTATCAGTTCGCAGAACGGGGAGGATGGGTAGGGCGGTAAGGAATCTAATACTAACTACTGTTTCTTACAGATATATCGATACCGGAGGTAAGTAACTTGTTCATCTGAAAGAAACAGGTTAGTATTAGATTCCTTACCTTAGAATAGATACCCCAGCAATACCAACCCCGGTGGGGGGTCTGCGAACCAATACTCACACCAGAAAGTCCTGGAGGACGGAACGGCCAAAGAAGCCATCCCTCCGGACTTGACTATCCAGGCATTAATGCCTCGCAAAGGTGTGCAGCGAGGCCCACCTAGCCGCCTGGCAAATGTCCTGCAGGGGGACTCCCCGACGCAGGGATGTAGTAGCCGCCGTGGCCCGAGTGGAATGGGCTCGCAGCCCAACTGGAAACTCCTTTCTAGCCAAGGAGTAGCACGCCTTGATGCATAGAACGACCCACAGAGAGATGGTCCGCTTATGCACCGCCCGTCCTTTCTTCGCACCCATGTAGCCAACAAAGAGTTGGTCATCCACCCGGAACTGGCGTGTGCGATCCATATAAAATGAGAGCACGTTTTGGGTCCAGACGATGGAGCCGCTCTTCATCCTTTGAAGGATGCGGAGGCGGGAAGAAGGAGGGCAAAGTGATGGACTGCCTGATGTGGAAAGCAGAGACTACCTTGGGCAGGAAAGATGGTTTTGTACACAGCACCACTTTGTCCGGATGCACAGACATGAAAGGGGGTTTGCAAGATAGAGCCTGGAGCTCACTCACTCTCCTGGCAGAGGTGATGGCAACCAGGAAAGCGGTCTTCAAGGTGAGAAGACGGAGAGGACAAGAGTGAAGCGGCTCAAAGGGAGCGCACATCAGGAAAGTAAGAACCAGGTTCAAGTCCCACTGAGGCATCACGAAAGGGACTGGTGGAAACATGTGCGTGATGCCCTTCAGAAAACGAGTTACTATAGGGGACTTGAACAAAGAAGGTTGATCAGGCAGCCTTAGGAAGGCCGAAAGGGCAGAAAGGTAGCCCTTGATAGAGCCCTGCTGGGCAAGAGAGAGAAGGAAGAGAAGAACTTCAGAAAGAGGGGCAGAAAGGGGATCCACAGCCTTTGCTGTGCACCAGGCCACAAATCTGTTCCACCAGCAGGCGTATACCGACTTAGTGGAGGGACGCCTGGCTGCCAGAACAACATTAAAACTTCAGGAGGCAAGTCAAATGGCCTCAACTGCTGCTGCTCAATCTCCAAGCATGGAGGTGGAGACTGGACAGGTTCGAGTGGAGGACCGTCCCCTGCTGCTGCGACAGAAAGTCCTCCTGAAGAGGCAGACGGATCGGGGGACCGACTGACATATTGAGTAGCTCGGGATACCAGAACCTTTGAGCCCAGTCCGGAGCCACAAGGATGACTTCAGCCCGGTCGCGCCTGATCTTCTTCAGCACTCTGGGTAGAAGTGGTATAGGCGGAAAGGCGTATAACAGACCGCAACTCCACTCGCGACGAAATGCGTCGCCGAGCGAGTGCCGCCTTGGAAATTCCAACGCGCAGAACTGATGACATTGCGCGTTCTCTTCGGTGGCGAATAGATCTAACCAAGGCTCTCCCCACTGCAGAAAGATGCCTTGCGCCACGTCCGAGTTCAGACGCCATTCGTGATCCATCGAGCACCGTCGGCTGAGTTCGTCCGCCCTGGCGTTCAGAGAACCTGCCAGGTGGTGAACCACCAGGGTCACGCCCGGATGTTCCAGCCACTGCAAGAGCCGCAGAGCCTCTTGACAGAGGGTCCAGGACCCCACACCGCCCTGTTTGTTGCAGTACCACATGGCGGTGGTGTTGTACGTGAACACTTGCACTGCACTCCCTCGGACAGAGGGGAGGAATGCCTGCAGCTCCAGAAGGTTGATATGGAGCTGGGACTCCGCCGGAGACCAGAGGCCTCTGATCTCCGCCTCTCCCATGTGGCCTCCCCAGCCCTGGAGGGACGCGTCCGTCACAACCACGTGCTCCGGTTGGGGGAGGGAGAGGGATCTGCCATTGACCCAATCGCCACCACTGCAGCTGTCTCGCAGCGCCCTCCGAGATCAGGACATGGTCGGACAGGTTGCCCTGATGCTGGGCCCACTGAAACTTCAGGTCCCACTGCAGAGCCCGCATCCGCCACCGGGCGTGATGTACCAGAAGGATGCAGGAAGCCATCAGCCCCAGGAGCCGCAGCGTCAACCTGACCGAAACCCGGGATAAAGGCTGAAAGATTGGAATCAGAGCCTGAATATCCCAGACTCGCTGCTCGGGAGGATAAACCCGAAACTGCGCCGATGAAGAGGAGCTTTTGGGAGGGGCACAGGTGTGATTTCGGCACGTTGATGGAAAACTCCAGCAGGTGCAGGAGATCCGCCGTAATCTGGAGGTGGTTGACGACTGTTTGGGGCAAGCCCGCCTTCAACAACCAGTCGTCGAGGTAGGGGGAAGACACACCCCTAACCTGCGCAGATGAGCTGCGACCACCGCCATCACTTTCGTGAACACCCGTGGGGCGCAGCACGGTGAACTGAAAGTGCTCGAGGCCTACCGTGAACCGCAGGTAACTCCGGTGGGCCGGCAATGTGAAAGTAGGCGTCCTGCAAGTCCAACGCCACCATCCAGTCTTGCGGGTCTAGGGCAGCCAAGACCTGAGCCAAAGTCAACATCTTGAACTTCTCCTTCCGGAGGAAGCCGTTGACGTTCCGTAGGTCCAAGATAGGGCGTAGGCCCCCCTTTGCGCTTCTTGGGTACCAGAAAGTAGTGGGAGAAGCAACCACACCTTACTTCTGGCCCAGGAACGCGCTTGATGGCCCCCTTGGCCAAGAGGGCCGTAACTTCCTCCGGCAGAAGTCGCAAATGGTCCCCCGACTCGCGGTGTTACTGCGGTGGCATGGCTGGAGGGGTCGCCTCGAAGGGGAGGGAGTAGCCCCTTCGGACGATTTGCAGCACCCACCTGTCCGATGTGACTGTGCGCCAGTGGAAGAGGTGATGGCGGCCCCGGCCCCCCACTGGCGTCAAATGGGCCTGAAAACTCGGACTAGGAAGGTTTTGAGGCGGATGCTGCGAGAGCGGGTGCAGACTGGCCTCGCCTTTGACCCAGACCGCCTCCCCGACGGTTTCCACGGCCGCCACCGCGCTGAAGATTCGGTTGCGGCGTGAGGCTAGCGGTCCGTGTGGGGACACCCCTTCCTTGGCCACGAAAGGAGCGAAAGGCACCCATTTGCTGGCGTGGGCCGAGAGGCCCAAGGACTTGGCCCCAGCCCTGGAGTCCTTAAAGCGCTCAAGCGTGTGGTCTGCCTGGTCGCCAAACAGGCGACGGCCATCAAACGGCATGTCCAGAAGTGTAGCCTGGACATAGGCTGAAAAATTGGCGCACCGTAACCAGGCGTGGCGTCGGACCGCCACTGTCGTGGCCATCGTTCTGCCTAGCGTATCGGTGGTATCCAGTCCGCACCGGATAGAGTACAGTGCCGCATCTTGACCCTCCACTAGGGCTTGGGCGAGTTTAGCCCTGACCTCCTCAGGGCATTGCGGCAGCACGTCCGCAACCGTGTCCCACAGGGTGTGGGTGTAGCGGCCCAAGAGGCATGCGGTGTTGACTGACCACAGTCCCAGACTAAGGGACGAGAACACTTTCTTGCCAAATTGTTCAAACCTCTTGGATTCCCTGTCGGGAGGGGCCGACGGGAACGCGGTCTGGGAGTTAGAAACCTGGATAACCAGGCTCTCGAGGTTGGATGGGTCGACAGGAAGCTTGGGTCACCCGGAGCCGGGCGGTAGCGTCTGGCCACGTTCCTGTCCAAAGGCTGTCCTGAGGCGGGCTTGGACCAGGTGCCCAACAGAACGTCAGATAAGGCCTCATTGAACGGCAGCAGAGGCTCGACCGAGCTTGACTGCGGTTTGAGGACCTCGGTGAGGAGATTAGTCCTCATGGCCGCTGAGGGGAGCGTAAGGTTTAAGGCCTTAGCCGCCCGCATCAGGACTACGCTATAGGCTGCCCCCTCCTCCGTAGCCACGGTAGGAGCGGAGACAAAACCAGTGTCTGGAGAGAGATCCAGGCCGCTGGCCTCCCCAAGCTCCTCTGTCCAGTCCGCTTGGTCCTGACACTCCTGTGTCAGAGGGTCCTCAGACCCCTCCCAGTCCTCTTAGTCACCCAATGCCTGGTAGCCAGGATCAACAATCGAGGCCCGTTCGTTAAAGTAGAATGTACCCATAGCTGTCTCGTATGGCGCCCAACGGGGCCGTGTCGACGGCTGAACAAGATCGATAGAAGGAATGGGGCCGGCTTCGATCGAAGTCGGCGCCGGTGGGGACACCCTTGGAGACGGCGCCGGCGAGGTCGTAAGGTCGACCGGCATCGACCGGATCCAGATCCGGCTGGGGCCTGCGGCGCCGGGACCGAAGTCGCCGGCGGGGCCGAAGCCGCCGGCGGCGGTGCCGAAGCACCCGACCCGCTAGGCCCCGGAGCCGGACCCACAAGGCCCGAAGGCGCCGTTAGGCCCGGTGGAGAAGAGAGCGACCTCATGGCCATGAGGTACTGCTCGATCTCCTCCCGCGTCGCATCTTGCTCAGGGACCCGAAGGAGTGGGGCAGGATGCGGCGCTAGCGACTTCTGCGGAGCCGCGTGGGTGGTGCCAGCTAAAACCCCGGCCGCGTCAGGCGAGCGTCGGGGGCGGTCGGAGGAGCGATGACGCCGCTCCGACCTCTCATGCCTCTTACCCGAGGAGGTACCAGAAGACCGATGCCGACTTCCGGAGCTGCGAGGGCTCCGTCCCCGTGACCGATCCCTCGACCTCCCATGGGACCAGGACCTCGAATGGTGCGGGGCCGACTGCCGGAGCTCGAACCGCTTGCGGGACCGCTCCCGCCTAGCCTTCGACGTCAGGGCTCGACAGTCGGAACAGGAACGGTCGTCGTGGTCGAGGCCTAGGCATTGCAGACACCAGCGATGGAGGGTCGGTATTCGACATCAGTCGACTACACTTCGAGCAGGGTTTGAACCCGGGCATCCCTACCGGCACCTGAAGAGTCGAAAACGACTTGAAGATCAAAAATGATCAAAAAAGTTTTAGTCAAAAAGTGACTAAGGGGTAGAGCTTCTCCGGATCTGCGCTAGCTGGCGCGGAAAAAAGAAGAACTGACGTCAGCGCGCAGTCTAAGTACACAGACGATGTCATTCCGGCGTAGACGACGCCGACGACTGACGCGGAGACAGAGACGACACCTAACGACGCGCAGGGGTATTGCTACGCAAAAGTTTCCGGATCCAGTCTGACGCCTGGGGATATTCTAAGGTAAGGAATCTAATACTAACCTGTTTCTTTCAGATTGAATTGATGAGCATAACCATGAATTACCATGGAGTAGAGACTGACGCTATTGCAGCAACAATACGAAGGTAATACATTCTATTTTACTGCTTAGCACATGGCCCCATGCTCCTCCTACTGCATTCTTTAAGCATAAGGCGTCAGGTTTAATTTTGCCTCATGTTCTGATATGGCAAAAAAATAAAAAGTGCAGTGCTGTAATGAAAACACTTACGGCTATTTTGCCTAGCAATAAAAACAGGTAATATTGTGTTTGGTTCCATGAACACTTAAACCAATTTTTACAATACCTGCAACGGTCCCAGACAATGTAGCAAATACGCACTGCTAGAGAAAACATTAGTGCTTGTTCTATTTAAGGAATGACATATGCGTACCAATAAAATTAGGTTTGAAGGAGTTTACAGAAAATGATTAACTATTACAGTGAAGTTGTACTCAGGAGTTCTGAGCTGAAAATCTCAAGCCATTTGCAGAAAAGCTGACATTACTTTTTTTATTTCCATGTTACTAGTAGACCCAAAGAGCACCAATCACGTTACACAAGGATACATTCATGTATTCTATTTTGGTAGACGCTGGGAGATTAAGTGATTTGCCCAGAATTACAAGATTCTGAGCTGACGTCGAGGGTCGAAACCGGTTCCCCAGCTCCAAAATTGTCAGCTAAAAGTTTTACTGCATTTTGAGGATAATTATATTTTTCTCAGACCCACATCCTGCGCAGCACCCCTGGCTTCCCTTCACGGCGCACCAGGGTGCCGCAGCGCACACTTTGGGTACCACAGACATAGGGTGTGTTGCTAGTCACCTTTGGCATGTTACTTTACCCAAGGGATGGCTCTGTTCATGTAGCAATACATTCCAGCGAACCCAACTAGTGGACCATGTGCCTTACACCAATAGGACTTACGATGTTTCCTTTGCATTCAGCTTTAAGTTCTCACTATGCAAGAGACGCATTTCAATTGTCTAAAGACCGAGATTCTGAAATTACTTTATCTAAAACTGAACAGTCTAGCTACATCCATAGTAGGCATTCCTGGGTTGACTGTGTGTAATACTAGAATAATAAAGTTTGTATGTAATGATGACTCATATAAATGAAACTTCTACTCCTTTCGCTGAATTGCTATTGGATGTTCAGGGAACAAGAAAAGTCGCTATATAAAATAAAGCTGTTATTGACTATTTGCTTTTAAAAACATAACCATGGCTGTGCAGATTTTGATGGATGGTGGTTTCAATTTGTTTGACGACTAAACATCCATCCATTTGCACCTTAATACATTTCATGAATTAGTCAATGGAGTAAAGCACGATGTGGTCATGGATGGTGGGATTGGTTATTTGGATGGTTGCCTGATTTCAGGAAACATCGCTATACTTTTAGTGTCATTTTCTTTATAAATCGTATTCTGAAATCTTTTTGTTGCTGCATGCAATGTGTGCCTAATCTTATATTGTCCTAAAACCATAACTTTTACACCAATATGTTATGCTAATTATTAGTCAATGGTTAAGGAGTGGAGTTTAATGCTACAGGCAATTCTACATTATGAGATTGTTTATTGACCATTGACGCCATGTTGCTTGAACTAAATGTGTGAGCACGGTTCCACTTTGTGTATGTCTGACCCTGCTTTTCAGCTGTAAACACAGGCAGACCCGGGTTACTTGCACACACACACACACACACACACACACAGATTACTTAGGTTGCTCACTTCACCGAACAAGAAAGATAAGCTGTTAGAACAGACAATGTGGGACACGTACGGTATCCAAGGATGTGCGAAGAATTCTGCCTCAGCTCTCATCAGAGCCTGGCCAGCTGTGTTGCGTGAGCTTGATGCAGAGTGTATAGCCAGCACCTACAGTGCAGCTGAAGGGAGAGAGAGCTTCTAGAAGTCTTGCTGGCTTAGCATAGATTATAACGATGGAGACCTCTTGGCGCTTTGAAAGAAACTCTCCTGGGAGTGGACACACTGCCTAGGGCATTTGCGCCAGATTGGGACCTGCTGCTGAGACTCAACAGGTTTCCCAGTCGGAGTGGCTAGGATGATGCTGAACAGACAGCCAGTGAAGTATTCCAAGTTCTAATTATGCTTGTATACACGGAGCTAACTTTCTATGCATTTATTCTTGTGTATATACACATTCACTATATTAATGTATTTTACATGTGCATGATTGCCATTTGATATATGGGAACTTGCAGCAATAAATATTCCCCTTTACTTGGCAAATGAGTGTTGAGCTTTGTTTGTGTTGTATTTTGGTATTCTTAAGTGTGTAGAGTCCTATTTTGAAGAGAGTTCCCGTTGTGTCCTGGTATTTTTAAGTCTTGCTTAGGTGTTCTGAAGAAAAAAACAACACAGGCAGAGTCCTAATACCCTTGTTCTCAGCGCCCGGAGCAGGTACAAGTTCACAGCAGACCTCGGAGGTCCGGTCACTTTCGTGGTCCCACTGAGAGGCAGAGGCGTCTGTAGCGGGACCGTATTGCTGAAACTCCTCTGTTTGCACCTGGGTAGTAGAAACCGGTCAGAGATACAGTGACTGACCGATCCAATTCAAGTGTTCTTTCAGCACTCTAGAGTTTGCTAATCTTGCATGGTTGCCTACTTTAAACAACATGCTATGAATGAGAGTCTCCCTTCGACATTCAGGAACTATTGGACCCAGTGATTCTTAGTATTCTTCAAATTTACATATCTTGAGAAATATATGTGATATTTTTATCATTTTGGTCTCATTTAGCTATTACTGACCTGTATGGAGTCTTTTGTGGTGTATTAATTGTATTACTGTGTGTAAATACTTTACACATTGCCTCTTTAGATAAGCCTGACTGACCTGTACCAAGCTACCAGTGGGGGAGCACAGGTTTTCTTTTAGTGTGTACGTAGCTTACTCTGACCAGAGAGCTGGTTCTTTTCTGGGGTGGGTGCATACCTCAGCCAACCAGGAATCCCATTTCCAACAGTGGGCGAGGATTAATTAAAGCATCTGTGGTGACTGTGAAATAGGCAATTTACAAGACCTCTGCAGGGGGTAAACTGTTCAAGAATGCCATTAAGACAGGAATGGAAGAGCATGGGACATGTGACATTGTCATACTTGGGCAAATGTGGAAGGTGATATGGAATGTGCCAGGGATTAAGGAATCTCAAAGTTGGAAAGCTTGAAGAGGGATGTAGTTGATGAGAGGTTTGCTCATTGTTTAGAACAGTATATAAAAATTAAAAAATATATTTTAAAAAACAAAAAAAGGACAATACATAAGAAACCAGCTTTCTTGGGGAAAAATCAGCCTTTATCTCTTTTTGATTTAAGGGACTATTGTCTATGTTCTTACTGCAGTTTGCCTTTCACTAGTATTGTACTGTTACACACCTATGTTGTTCTTAAACCCATTCAATTGTTTAAATACTATTAGATCACTTATGTTTTGGTTTTCAACTTTACTTTTAGGTTAAGCGGTACGGGTTTGCATTTTATTAAAGGGAAAAAACAAAAAGGGGAAGAAGTGTGCTATTCTTCTTCTCCATGTATGGTGAAATTCCAACTTGGAATGCTTTCAATCAAACGGGATTGAACAGGCTGTTGCAGGAGAGTGTGGCTGGGGTATCAATAGTCATTTCAAACCTATCTTTGCCCAGTGTGGTATTTTTCTGTACTGTTACATTGACTAACAGCTGACATGCTCACAAAATTAATAACACTGGATCTGGCTTACAGTAATGTCAAGTTTTTTTAAATGGTTTCAGGTATTACTAAAACGATTCCAATATAGAGAAAATGTCGGGCAAAATTAATGGTTTTGTTGACAAGTGCAATAGGCAACCAGGTAGCTTTTTTTTGCTATACCTGACTTCTATCGCACAACTCATATCCAAAAGAGAACAAGCAAAAGCAATGACCAAGCTTTTAAGTTGAATTCAACAAAAAGTTAAACTTTCAAAGCACTGTTCCACATAGATCATGTGGACATCTACAGCCCAACATTACACTTAACTGCCATCAGTAAGCCATGGATTGGTTCTAATGACTTTTGCCACTCTGCCATCTACAGCATCTAAGATACCTTCATTCACACACTACAAACCAATTGAAAAGGTGGTGGAGTTGGTATTGCAATAATCAAAACGCATACAAATCTACGGATGGGTACACTACACCAATCAAACCCTGTACATTATGTGAATTTCATTTCACCATTGTTGATCCTTTAAAAGCATATATTCGAGCTCTTGACTGCTCACCAGCCACCACTGGTTAGTTATTTGAGAACCTTGACATGGTCACAGATCTATCTGAAACCAACTCAACCCACCACAATGGGGACTTCAACCTAAATCCCACCAGTCAATTACGGAATAGGCAATCTCCCAGTTACTCTCACACCAATCACCACTCATCCAACGCTCTGAAGCTACAAAACGCAAAAACCAGTGAGTTTGATATTAATTTCTGACCAGCAATCCATTCTTCTTTACTTTAACCATGGACTAATATGCACTATGATGAACATCCACCCTCCAAAACCTATGGATGGATCATATTGCACATCCATGCAAACTGGTACAGCTATTTTCGTTGTTTTTGTGCTTTTTCTTTTAAATCCTATTTGTTTTGCATTTCAAACATCAACAAATTTTTCATGAGTATCTTGAAGGTTGGTACATTCTTCAATAAAATCATGGGACTTTCCAAACTACTTAAATTTCCGTTAATTATACATTCTTAAATCGACTTTTGTCACATTATCAGTGTTCCATCAAGTTCAAAACTACTTTATTCCCAATGAATTTTGTGCTTCGGTGGGGGTGGGGTTTTTCAAGAGCAATGAAGAACCCAACTTATAGTTAGCTCAGAGTACATTATCATGCCCCATTCTGTATGTGAAGACCCTGATCACTTCTGTCCCCAGGGTAATTTGTTTTGTGCTTACAGTCAGTTCACTCAGAAGTTCCCTTGGGAGCTAGATTTTAATTAGACACCGCTTGGGTTAGATGTACATTCTTGATATCTATAGGTTTAAGTACACAGTCTACTGGGTTGTCGGATTGATCAGTTTCCATGTCATCTAATAGAATAAAGGATCCCTTTTTTAACATTATTGTATCATTTTGAAACATCTTCCGAGATTGGTTATGCGACCAAGAACAGGGCATGCTTATAAAAAAAAGGTATAAACATAACACCCCAGAGAATCTTAATATCTACACTAGAATGAACACACTACCTCTTGACAACAAGGCCATTTAAAGGCCATTTAAAAATACGATTATATCACTAAAGCCGCATCCTAAATTTCTACACACCATGCCTACCCACAACTCACCCCACACTCTCAGCCATACTCGGTAATATTTTATCTCTGAGATGACTACCATCAGAGATAACATCACTACTTTACTTACCGCCCACTATCCTTCACTAGCACACGTTCCTCCACTTCTCGCTCCAGTTAATCCACCACAATGGCCAATAGCCCCTTAAAGCCAGGGATCCCCAACATCTTGTTGGCAATGTGCGACATTGGAGCATAAAAAGAAATGGTGAGCAACATCTGAAGCACAACAGAAGCTTCTGGAAGAAGTGTGCTGGTAAAATTATTGAAACTGGATATAAAACTGAAAGGAACATGATATAATTACATTGCACTTGCACTTTATTCTTGTGATAATTTGTGTGTACTGCTATTAATTTGCTATTGCTAATTCTGCTTTTGTCAAATCTCAGAGATTAGGCACTTGCCATCTTGTGAGAATTCCTTTTGGCCACTTCATCAAATTGAGACAGGAGCACTTTGCTCTTATTACTGTTTTGCACTTTATCATGTTTGTATTTTATACAACCTGTCAAGTTTGTTTTAACAGCTGCTACTATGACATGTTGCCTATCTTTGCATTTCATCCTTTTTAGGTCGAGTTTACTCGAACCTATTACTGCTAAACCAAAAAATTTCTAACAGGCGGATTTTCAACAGTTCATGAGAATAGAATCACGTGACAAGCTCCTCATGCACGAGCTTGCCGGAGCCTTCCCCCTGTTAGCAGCATTTCTCCTGCACTCGGCCCAACCCCCTCCCTCTCCATATGGTGCGCTCAGGCCAGCATCTCTCCTCCCATAATTATTCATTCACTGGAGGGCCTGCGTCTCGTCACCCTTCCTCCCCCTGCCAGCAGACTTCAAAGGCTCCCCCAGCGTGCGCTCGGCCGGCCTCACACCCCATCACCATATGCTTGTTTTTACTATTTCTTTTTATAAGCATGAAATCGATTTTTGCTCAACTCGTATGAATTCGACACTGCCCTGACTTAGAGGAGACATTCCCACTAGATACTCTTATGTAGCTCACCGATGTGGTTATTGGTTTAATATATATGAATTCGACTTCCCCTTAACCTGCATGAAATCGCACCTGTTTTGCTACTTATAAGTGCTGTTTTACATCGAAAAGGTTTTAAATAACCATAAACAAAGTATTCGAATATAACATTTCTGTTCTACGCACCCACATGGGTGGATACTACTAGCGATATGCCGTTTTATTAAAGCACCTGAAAAGCAGCAACAAATGTTTGGTGGGCGAACCTCACGCACTGCGTTAAGGGGTGCTGGATCTCTTGAATACCTCATGCACGCCCGAACCTTATCATTTATCAGAGAAGGAGTTGATATGGTGGGGCTGTTTACCTTGCACAATCTTTAGTGTTAGGCAACTCCTATACACAAGCACAGTTAAAGATAACTTACCAAAGTCCAATCCACCTCTAGGGGCGGGGCACGATGTCGCTTGACAAAGCCTGATCGCCGAAGAAAGCTTGCGACACCAGGGCACTGAACAATTAACATGATTGATTTACAGAAGAGAATGGTCGAAAACTGCGCTGGTTAAGAGCTCCTCCTGCCCGATGTCTCTGTTGGTATATCCGGGGTCATGAAAGACTCAAGCCAAGCTACGCACCAACAGCATCGGAGACGTTACCGGTCACCACCCGACCCCACGGAACTGCAGCAGGAACGCAACTCGCTAACAGCAAGCCCTGGCATAGGTGTCCCCCCCTCCCCCCCGTGGTGCTCAAACCAAGCAGCATGCACCTGCATGCAACAGGATCGACAGCTCTTTTTTGCATCTCTCTCGGGCCGTAGCCTTTACTTCAAATAAATAGGTCACAGCCCAAGTTACTCACTTTTCTCTTGGATACGGCCAACCAGAAAATGTTCAGCAATCAGAAACGTTCCAATGATTATACTATTTGTTTCCACAGAGTAGGCATAGCAAGCCTGAATTAATGAACAACAACATATGTGCTTTCCAGGCAGACAGGCTCATGCAGCCAACAAAATGCACCAGTATAACCAGGTGCATCGGTCTATGACCAGGGACCATCCCGATCCCGTTCACCTGGTTGGGGCACCCGTGGCCGCAACCAGACATACTCCTACCTAGAAAACTATTTCAGTTCATCAGTGGACAAAACCCGGGGTAAGGCTAGAGGTTCCTACTTCCAGCAGGCCAGCACTCGCCCCCAGCCACACCCTCATACTAACCCTACCAGGGCTGAAACCACCGAGTGCCAAAAAAATCTGTTCTCTAGGGTGGGCTTTTGCTTTATGTGCAGGGACAAAAACATATGGTAAGAGAGGCTTTTCGACCGGAAGGGATTATATAATCAATGTTGCCCAACAATTGATTCGGTCACAGAATGAATGGCAAGCTTCCTCCTAGCCAAGCCCAGGACATTGTCTTTTTCCAGGAGGAAGGTAAGGCCTTAACAGGCCCCGGGTCTGTTAACAACTCACCCCTACTCACGGGTATTCCAAGAGCCCTTGCTGGTGGCAACCATGGCTAGGCTAGACAACTCCTGTCAAAAACGCAGGCCTTGCCCATTAAGTTGAATCGATGCAGTGGAAGAGGTTGATCAAGCTAACGAGATGCCATCAAACACACCCTGTAAACTAAGTGCATTAAAAGAGAACTTGGCATGCAGTCAGCTGGCTATTGTGTCAGCCTTAGAGCATTTCAGCTCTGAATAGTTGTGCAGCAAGTCTTGCCATAATCTGGTAATATGAAAGCTACATATTGTCAGGATTTAATCTACAACTATATCTGCAGCACGAAAAACAAACCAGGACAAAGCCAACAGATCGGTCATTTTTTAATGTCCTGATTCATTTTGGGAGGGTCAGTGAATGTGTGTGTGTGCGCGCGAGTGTGTGTTAGGACGAGTCAGTAGTTGATTGGGTGTGCACGTCGCTACATAGCTGCATGAAGCGATGAGTGAACATGGTTTGACATGGGTAAAAGAAATGTTTGCATACTCCGGTTGCAAGATTGGCCAACAAGTTCCATTTAGCCATGCTCCCTCTAACTTACCCTGTCATCGCTGCACACACTCACATTAGAAGCATAGGCCTCTGTTCCTTAACCCACCAGATATACTTACAACCCACAATCCACACCTTAACTTCTATGCAACTGGCAGAGCAAGTAAAAGGATGCTCACTATATTCCACTTGTTGCTGTTATGAAGAAGTACTGCTACAAGATGGAGGGCTGAGCCTACGCTTAATAACCAGGGACATTGAGATCAACTGGGAATTATCCGTATTGGCAAGCATTGCGCCATGCCAGCTTCTGGTCCCACCACTCCAGTGTGCTTCCACCAAAAGAGGTGCATGCGTAACTAAAGTCTCATCAACACGCCCTTGGCTGCATCACTATCTATCGCACTCCATCCATCCATCCATCCATCGCCCTCTCTGTCTATCTATCGCACTCACTCTATCACCATCACTCTATCTATCGATCGCCCTCACTCTATCGCCCTCTAACTATCTATCGCCCTCCCTCTATCTATCGGTCTATCTATATATCGCCCTCACTCTATCGCCCTCTATCTATCTATCTCCCTCCCTCTATCTATCTGTCTATCTATATATCGCCATCACTCTATCTATCGCCATCTCTATCTATCTATCACCCTCCCTCTATCTATCGTCCTCTATCTATATATCGCACTCACTCTATCTATCGCACTCACTCTATCGCACTCACTCTATCGCACTCACTCTATCGCACTCACTCTATCGCACTCACTCTATCTATCCATAGCATCAACACAGCATCACTCAGCACCACCACAGCATCACTCAGGGGCACCACAACATCACTATGTGCCATCACTCGTCGCCACCACAACATCTCTCAGCACCACCACAGCATCAATCTGTGCAACCATTCAACAAAAACAGGTTCAAATATGTTCTCTAAACGTTTCAAGCTTTATTACAAATGTCACAAAAAGATGTTAATATTTCACTTCTGTTCTGGGATTTTCGTCACAATAAAATACACTGAACATAATCTTCACAAAAGTTATTTACAAAAGTTTAAGCTATTGCCATTATAAATTACAATAGCTTTTATTTAAGTATTAATTATTTAAGAAAAATAAAATCCATTGTTATTTGTAATATCAATGCATCTAAGTCACGTAAATACAACACATATTACATCACAAATGCTATAGGTGTCCCATTTGTGAAAGTTAAAACTATTGGCATTGTAAATGACAAAGCTATTAATTTCGCTATTTTCAAAACCAACACATTAATAATAAATGTGTCATTTACAATACCAGTAGCTCAATCTTTCCTAATGCGTGACCTATTGCATTGCAAATGCTTGTTTTATGGGTGATTGAGCTTTTAAAACACTTTATATTGCAACATCTACTTTTGGCGCGTCATGTGACCAAGCTCCGCCTGTGGAGCGAAACGCGTCGAAGAGAGCATTTGCTCTGTGATTACTGACATTAAAATCACTGCTGATAACACGACTGACGGTGTAATGGAGCTTTATTAAAAAAATTGAATTTATTTCAAGGAGAAGAGGTCCGCGCCTGCTTGAGCCCGCGTTGACAGCGGCCAGGATTACTTTGATATTCGTCACCGGACTTTGGTTGTTTCCGGTTTCGCTGGACCCTCCCAACTCAAGAGGCACAGCGTTTCTTCAGACAGCTACGCTTCGGTGTATTTTGACTTCAACTCGGATGAGTTTTTCGTCTGCTGTGCCCCCCGCTAATCAGTGACTTTCCGTTTGAGACGGCATTGGGTTGCTGCACGGCGTGGTGTTCGTGGAATCAGCGAGGTCGGCCAAACCTACGTGAGCCCTGAACGCAGACTCCGGTAAGGCACCCAGTGCTAACAAACTGTGATTTGTCAACTGTAGATATTTTAAGCGGGTTTTGGGATAATTCTCCCGGAATTTTACACAACATGCTCTTGCCATCAAGCATGAAGCGGCTTAATTCCAGAAAAAGCCGAGAAATCTAATATCTGTGCAAACATGATTTCCAGCGACGCGCTCAGAAGTAGAGACAGCGGCTGAGGCTCTTTACGAAAACCTACCGACTGTTAATGATACACCGCCCATTGCTAATCGTGCAACTTCTTCTAACAGCAATGTCAGGGACTTACTAAAGAATTTGGAGAAACTACTCCGTAATGAGTTATCTAAATGGTGGAAAAAAAGTCACTTGAGAAGTATCGCGGCGCCAATCGTGTTCCAAGGGGACTCAGGATATTAATTGTTCCTACGTACGAGAACCCGGATCCTAAGAGGTTACAAGAGTGGGCCGATAACAATCTGCAGGCCTCTAAAAACATGCTGCACATCTTAATTAAGTATGCCCAAACTGATAGAGAAGCTTTACTTGTGGAAATAGATCGTATAAATGGACTGCTAGAGGCTACCGGTGAAACTGACCTTATAAATAAAACCAGAAAGGAGATCGAAACCCGTTTGAGCAAATCTGAGGAGTCAATCCAAGAACGCAAAATACATAAATTTGCGGGTGACCAGCGAGACTATGCCACTAGGAGACTATGTCGCATTTTCACTTTTGCAAGGAAGTACGACTCCTACAAACGGAAGGCCATGTCCGGACAGCAAAAATCTGGACCAGTAGCTGGACAATCGACAAATGTCAGTGTTGACCCTACAGACTCAGACAATGTGTCCTTGACGTCCCACAGCGGGTCAGACGATAGCCGGTCAGTTACCTCCTTGGACCCAAATGAACTGACAGATTTTTCTGTCATAGACGAGCTGAATTTTGTCAGCGAGGACCGGAGGTACTCCCTGCTCCTCCGCAACAACAAGGCAGAGCAGCAGCCAAAAGCGCTGTATCAGGAGGCACAATACCAAAGCGAGGCGCAGCAAGGGGCAACACGCGCAGGAACTTGAACAAGTAACAACAAAACAACAAAATACTGTTATTAATCTGACAGACCTTGTTCTATCAAAGGCGGAGGAGCAGCTTCTGTCATAAGGCTGGTCATATTGCACATCTAATGATTTCTCGTACACTCAGGCACGCATAGACGTTTTTAAGTTCATTAGAAAAATTAAACTGATGAAATATTTCCAACTTCATCCTATGCAAGACAACAAAGAAAGTGCCAACAAAGAATCAGATTCAGCAACAACGCCGCTGCAAGTAAGGAATCTAGAAGGCTTGCAATCTCTGTTATCACTAGCCCATGAAGATAGCTCGCAAGGATCCCCCTCTGTTAGTCAAGTAGTCACAGTCAACAAGCCAGTATCTAGCCCTTTTCGGAGTAAATCGACTTTTCTACCCCTAATGCCTAAGGATGCAGTAGATCTTTTCAGTGACAGAGTTGTCACTAAATTGAAAAATCTGAACAGGGTGACTTTGGGAAGAAAGAAACAACAAGATTACAATAATAAACAATACTTGTCACTAATAAAGAAAATACAAGATAATCCATCTGCGATTGTTAAAAACGCTGACAAAGGTGGTAACACGGTTTTGTGGGCTAAAATTGACTATCTTAAGGAAGCCACAAGACAATTGGGGGACCCCACGTGCTACACTAAAACCACCAAATTTGCCATGTTGAAGAGCAATGAATCCACCAGGAAAACCATCTACCAATTTATTTTTATTTTTTAAACTTGTAAGGCGCAACAGCTACCCAAAAAGGGTTTCCCGACGCCGAGACACAGCACAAAAGAAGCGAGGGTATCCAAGGACGTTCCTGATTATTGCTCAAACAACCAGGTTTTGATATTCTTCCTGAATCTGGCATGGTTTTCCTCCTTGCGGATGTAAGGAGGGAGTGCATTCCAGAGGGTTGGTCCAAGATGAGCGAAAGATCTGCCACCCATTCTAGCAAGTTTGAACCTGGGTATGCAGAAATTGGCTGCTGATTGTGACTTAAGGTTTCGACTGGGGGTGTAGGGATGGGATAGTGCAAGTAGATATTTAGGAGCATTGCCTGTTTTTATTCTGAACATATAGTTCAGTGCTTTAAATCGGATTCGATTTTCTACCCTGAGCCAATCAGGCCACGTCGGTAATTTGAGACACTGGTGGTTTTAGGAATACCACACAGCAGCCTGACAGCTGAGTTCTGGACGAGCTGTAGTCGCCGTACTACAGCTTGATTCGAGCCTAGGTACAAGATGTTACCGTAGTCAAGCCGGGATGTAATGAGGGCGTTGACTACGGTTTTTTGGGTGGAGATAGGCAACATCCAGAGGATTTTCCTCAGCCACTTCAAGATGGTAAAGCAGAGGCCAACAACTTTGCTGGCCTGTTGTTTCATGGAAAGGGAGCTGTCAACAATGACCCCTAGATTGCGTACCTGAGTGCAGGAGTGGGGAAGTTTCCCATCTGGGAATGCCAGTGGGTAGGGTTCCACAAGTCATGTTTTTTCCCTGAGAGGAGGATCTCCGTTTTATCTCCATTTAATTTTAGCTGGTTCCTAGTCATCCAGCTGAAGATGTTTTGGAGACCTAGTTTGAGGGGAGACAAAGATGACGGGCTAGGTTCAGACAGGGAAAAAATGATCTGCGAGTCGTCTGCGTAGGTCATGAGGGCGAGTCCTGATTTTTCCGCAAGGTCAGCCAGAGGTCTAAGATAAAGGTTGAAAAATAATGGGCTCAGAATGGATCCCTGGGGCACTCAGTGTGGGGCATTAAACACTCCGGAGCATGCTGATGAGGATGTGATTTGGAACGTCCGACATGCCAAAAACGACCTGATCCAATCAATTGCCATACCACAGATTCCATATTTTCTTAACGTAGTTAAGAGTATTTCATGTGATATGGTGTCAAAGGCTGCGCTCAAATCTAAAAGAATGAGAGCAACCGTTTTACCATCGTCAAGGAGTTTGCGGATGTTTTCAGTGACTCCTAGCAGGGCAGTTTCAGTGGAGAAACTGGCTCTGAAACCGGATTGAGATGGATGAAGGAGGGAGTTTTCTTCAGAGAAGAGGGTTAGGACGGAGTGAATGTGTCTTTCAACCAATGGCAAAGAAAAGGACTCCTCACCAAGGAGGAGGCCAAATTTCTAAGCGTTACACATCCAATCACCCCAGTTTTTTACCTTCTTCCCAAAATTCACAAACTTGTCACCCCTATCCCCGGACGCCCTATTATTTCGGCACGTGGGAGTATGAATGAAAATGTATCCAAATATGTTGACCTTTTCCTCCAACCCCACATGACCTCACTTCCTTCTTATCTTAAGGACACTACAGACTTTTTAGTTAAAATCAAAGATGTCAATTGGTGTTCTGATTTCTGTTTTTTGGTGATGGACAGTGAATCTTTATACACGAGTATTCACCACTCTCAGGGTCTTGAGGCCACTAAATATTATTTAGACACACGCAATGCAGTCCTGCGAGACCACAATATCATGCTGTTGGAGATGACCAAGATTTGTTTAACCAACAACCATTTCCAATTTGAAAATGATATTTACCATCAGGAACGAGGGGTTGCTATGGGCTCGTGCTTCTCCCCCAGCTATTCATGTTTACATGTTGGCTGGTGGGAGGAGCACGTGCTCCAGGGAGCCCATCGCCACTGGCTCCCACATCTAGCCCACTATTGGCATTTTATAGACGACATATGTGTCATCTGGAAGGGCTCGCAGGTACAGGCCCAAGCTTTTGTGAATGAGATTAACATCAACACTCGTAACTTAAGATTCACCGCAACGATTACATCAAGCTCGGCTGAGTTTTTAGATGTACATATTTACATTGAGCAGGGCAAGTTGTTTACAAAGCTTTATAGGAAGGCAACGGCTGGGAATTCTATTTGCCACGCCCGGAGTGCCCACTCATCTCACACCATAAACAGTATACCCTTTGGCGATTTTATTCGCATTAAGAGACTCTGCAGTGATCCAATCACATCTAACCAGTGCTAAGCGGAGTCAGTTCAAAGGTTTCTTCAGCGCGGTTACAATTTAGATCTTTTAAACCGTGCACTCTTGAGAGCTTCATCTCGCTCGAGAGAGGAATTACTGATTCCTAAGAACGTGGCCATATCCGATTCAAACTCAGTTGTGAACGTAAACTGAGACGGATCATTAATTCTGAATGGCCTATCGTCTTAACAGATGTAATTTTAGGTCCCATCTTGCCCAAGTTACCTGCAATTACCTTCAGGAGGGCTCCCTCCATGAAGGATACACTGGATAAGACTCAGCCTGAGTTAACACCCAAACGCACTTGGCTGTCTAAAACAGGTTTTTTTAAGTGCACGTCATGCCGCGCAAGTACTTTTGCGAAAAATGGCACGCAATACAAATCGGCGTTCAGTGACAAACCTATCGCCATTAATGAATATCTTACCTGTCGCAGTGAGTTTGTTATCTATAAATTGACATGTACATGATATCTTTCTTACATTGGCAGCACTAAGTTGCCGGCTAACCAAAGTATCCTGCAACATGTGCGAGCCATAGTCATCTCTGACAGCAATTATCCAGTGGCTCGCCACTTCAAAGCTGTTCATGACAACAAACTAAAAGACCTGCATTATACGCTTTTGTGTTCGGTCCCCAACCCCGGACGGGGAGGCGACTGAGAAAAACTTCTCAGGAAAAAAGAAACTTACTTCATTTTACTGCTAGACTCTAAGGCACCAAATGGATTAATATCATTGATGAATTACATAACTTTTTGTAAATAGGGCATCTCTGTTTTCATTATTCTGTTTCTGTAGTGTATTTTCCTTTTGTTGGTCATACTAGAAAAGGAAAGTTCTTTGAAATTGTTGATTGCTAGGCCCACACATTCTGTTATGAATTGGTAGGTCGAATAACTTTGTGTCTCAGCCGTCATAGTCACTTTTTTTATAGTTAGTTATTTTTTCACCCATTAGACACTAGCACTTTAGTTAAACTGGCATGTAGCAGCTTTTGTGCATTGCTCTCCATTGTCAATTCATATTTGAAGTTGTGGCCATAGTGAATGCATTTGCACTTTAACTTTTGATGAACTCTGCTTTTAGCGAATCTTTTGTACATTTTTTTCATTGAATATTGCATTTGCACTTTATTCTTGTGATAATTTGTGTGTACTGCTAATTATTTGCTTTTGCTAATTCTGCTTTTGTCAAATCTCAGAGATTAGGCATTTGCCATCATGTGAGAATTCCTTTTGGCCACTTCATCAAATTGAGACCGGAGCACTTTGCTCTTATTACTGTTTTGCACTTTATCATGTTTGTATTTTATACAACCTGTCAAGATTGTTTTAACAGCTGCTACTATGACATGTTGCCTATCTTTGCATTTCATCCTTTTTTTATTGGTGATTGAGCTTTTAAAACACTTTATATTGCAACACCTACTTTTGGCGCATCATATGACCAAGCTCCGCCTGTGGAGCGAAACGCGTCGAGGAGAGCATTTGCTCTGTGATTGCGGACATTAAAATCACCACTGCTAACACGACTGACGGTGTGATGGCGCTTTATTAAAAAAGTTGAATTTATTTCAAGGAGAAGAGGTCCGCGCCTGCTTGAGCCCACAATGACAGCGGCCAGGATTACTTTGATTATATATATATATACATACATATATATATATATATATATATATATATATATATATATATATACACACACACACACACACATATACACAGAAGCATTATTTGCACTAATAAGCGTGATTTTGCACACATTTGGTTTTATAGGCATTTATACTAATATGTTTTAACTTCATATTAAACAATTTTATAGAGTTTTTTTAAACATAAGATGTTTACATAACCTATGCGTTATATTGCACATAACAATCTTAGGCATTTATGCTGTTATAATTTTTCATCAAATACAAAGGAATACTGCGCTTTAAATTATCATTGCAAAGATTATGAAAATGAGAATTAAGTCTCTTTACACACAATTTTTAGTTATTTATTGCGTAATGTTGCACATTGTTTTATAATGCATTTATGCAGCAATATATATATATATAACTATACAAACCAGAACCTAGCGAATGTTTAAACTGGTCGCTACTGATACATAAGGACATAAGGTCAACAGAAGTATCTTCTCACTGTTTATCATCACATGATTGTAATGGTTGAAAAAAATGAGTATTTAAACATGTACCAAACTGCAGTGTCGCTATGTGATCAAGGTTACTAGTTAACCGAAACGCGTCACGCCTGGAATACCATTTGAAAGAGCTAATAAATCTTCCCACTAAATACATCTGCTGCTTCGGGGTCCTTTTGTCTGTTTGGTGTGGAAATCGCCGTGTGAACAGAAGGTGTCAAAGGGTAGAGATTATATATATATATATATATATATATATATAGTATTTTTTTTGACACTGAGGAAGCCGAATAGGTGAAACGCGTATGTCAATAGGGATGACAATTATGACTCATGTGAAAGTTTGAACATGTATAAAAAGCGTTACTTTGTCTGGTCAGATGTTAGTGAGCAAGGCGGAGGTTGCCGCCGAAACGCGTCTGAGCAGAAGTTGATGTAAAATAAACACCCTTGAACTAAGATACACGGAGTCAGCGCCTTCTTGGATGGTGAAGTTTGATTATATATATATATATATATATATATATATATATATATATATATTTATTTTTTTTTGACACTGAGGAAGCCGAATAGGTGAAACGCGTATGTCAAGGGGGCATGGGGGTCTGCCAATAAACCACTTTGGCTGAACAACGACTTGGAGTGCCGTCCTTTTTTGACCTCTGAAAGAATCACGGAGGTGTGTGAAAACTATATATATATATATATATATATATATATATATAGGGTCACAGACCCGAAACGCGTAGAGTGATTGCCTTTAAACTTTCTAATTAAAAGGCTTTTGGGAGATTAAAGTGTTCGTGTGCTTTCTTCGAGGGATTTTGAAGGTACTTTTGACATACATACACACAAACATCTATAGATATTAATAATATGCATTTTAAAACACAGTATACCAGGTATTCAAAATTTCGTTTATAGACAAATTGAATAATGGCCCGTTGCATTTTTTAAGTCACATGCGGCCAGCACGAAATTGGCAAATTTTGATTGGCTTTTAAGTTTTGGGTTGCTCCTTCCAATACATTTTGGGAATATATAGTGCCAAAACGTATTTTGTAAGCACATTCGACCAGTAGGCTGGTAAGTATCTGAAGTATTTAAAGAATGTTTTACAAAGGAGAAATAGGATTATTATTTTTTGAGAGCCACAAACCATGCTTCTGAAATGGCATGTCAGTAACATCCCTAAAAGTTGTTAGGATTTAAATACCATCATGCATGGAAACTCTTCCATTCATTAAATGTTGGAAAATGTAGTGGCAAAGAAGCACATTTATGAGACTTGGCCGGATTTAACTGAATGCATGTACTGGGATTTATGTAGCACATCCTTTGCCAGGTAGATATAGTGCAATATACATTATAAGATTCTGTTGGGAGTTACAACAAGATCGTGTAGATCAAGTGGGGGAATCTACACATCTGAACTACACAACTATAATGCACTTCACATATTTCCAATATTAGGCACAAAATGTTATAACATATGCCCAACATAACACATTCAGCCAAACACATGAGCAAAGTTTAGAATCCAGGCCCCTGGGCTCAAAAATTGGTGGTTTACCTATAAGACTGCAAAGCACAGCTGTGGCAAGCAGGGGTACCATAAATTAATGCAGATTCAACTTTCAGGTAACATTTGCATAATGCATAATTTGCAACACTCTAGCTTGCAATCTCAATAATTCCTCACATATGCACATTTAAATACATCGAGTTCTCCTACTAGTATGTTACAAGTTTCTAGAATGCCTGCTAGCAAATGCTGTAGATTTTCATTATTCTCCAACTAGCAGACTTTGCAGTGGTCTCTGGTGCCAACAATCTTCCATAATTCTATTGTCAACACACTTTGCAAACTTACTTTAAGGCAACCATATAGACACCTGCAAATTCCAAAATTCCCAGTTAGCATGTTTTTAAATTTCTTTAAGACACAAGCAGCCTTTCTTTTGCTTTAAAGCGGCTAGTATGAACACACTGCTACTTTGAATTTTATAATGCTTCATTTAATATGAATGAATGTGTGATATTTGCTAGCTTTGTTCTAGCAGGGCCACGGCTCACATGCTCTAATGGAACTTACTCTAAATTATAAATTAGTGGGTAACAATAGAGCGCCCTGCGGGGTGGAAGAGAGGTAGGTTGCAGCTTTCCAAGCATGCTGCACACCTTTCACTCCACAGCTAGCGTGGTCTCTGCCATCACCTAAGGGGCCATTTACTGGCTCAAATTGAATTGGATTTTCGATATCATAAAGGGATACTCTACACTTTAAGGGTGACTTTTTGAGATTGGGTGTTGTTGCTAATTACCGCAACTATAACCCTAACCATTGGTAAATTAGGCTACATGGTCCTGAAAAAGTGTTGAGATACATAGGGAATTTTCAAGGCATGAAACAAGTTGACTGACATTCCCGCTTTCCTGTGAGCTGTACTGAATCATTGTCTCTAACACAGCACCCCTTGTTTTTAACAAGAGGTCCTATGTATTACATTTTTCAGTGTCTCCCTTGGGTATTTTTATACCACACTTACACCAATCTCTACACACAGCACCCTCACCCACACTTCATCACAGCGTCTTATTTTAAAAGATTTCCAGCAAAAAGCCCCCTCGAGGGCCTGTTGGGCATTGCAGCACCGGCCCAATGAGGAGCTGCCCAAAGATGAAGCATGACACCCATCTGGGTGCGTGAGGGCTCTTGCTTCTGAGCAATCAGATCCCCTACGATCTGCTTGCTCAGACCCATCGCAACCTACTGCATGTTCAGCTACCTTTTTTTCTTCTTTTAGGAACTGCATACTCCACTTGTATACATACTAGAGAGAAATAGAAAAATGTAGTACTACACTTTCAAGATTGTGTACAGTATCTATTAGTGGTACTCTATTGCTGTATGATAGCATTATCGAGCTAGACCTTTTCTACAGAGAAACATGAAAGGGCGCCACTTAATCCCACTATTTCCCATATGATGATCATGCTGACTATGACAGGGAGGACTTCTCTAGTAAGCTTGTGGCTTTTGATAAATCATCATTTGTAACTAGAGTTTTCCGTCACATTGTCTTGAGCCCCGGGATCCGGGAAAATAGGTTTCCCTGCCTTTGCATGCACCTGGAAAACAGTTGTTAGCATAGCCAATAAAAGGACGGCATCAGAAAAGGCTACGCATGCTCCCTTTCACAACTAAAACGGTTTGTGTTGTCTACCACTAGAAAAAGAAAATGAGAACTGGAACCACAAATAAGCAACATATTAGGATGCCGCAAGCAATATGCAGCTCATCAGCTACATTTTTAAATTACTGTGTTTCACCCTCAGCCTTCTGCTATTTTCACTGTTTTTTCCAAAGGTGTTCTTGGCCTAACTTCATTTCTCAGTCGCTGCACTTGTAAATGTTTCAAATTAGTTGGGGTACAGTCTCTACTGAAAAACAAACTGCTGGCCTTTGATACTCATCTATCAACCAGCATCACTGCTCTCTTTCTTCTCTAAGACACCAGAATGTCTAGCCTCCAATCACCTCACTATTCATTTCTTTTCTAACAACCAACTTATCCCTTCTAAACTGGCTTATATGCCCTATATTCAACAGACATGGCACTCATACATTCCCTATGCCAATCACAATGGCAAATCGTCAGTGCTCATTCTTCTTGACCTATTGGAGCTTTTGATACAGCAGATCGCCCAACACTCATCCTCCTCCCCACAAATGGCATTAGCTCAGCTCTTCAATGATTCTGCTCATTAATAACCACGAATTATCAGTGGAATGGAATTCCAAGAGATCCCAATCAACCACTTTTCTTCTAGGAAATTCTAAATCGTCTCACGGCACTCTCTCACTTAAGGACTACATCACCTCGTTCGGTTTCTCCTACCACCTCTAGGTCTACAACAGCTAAACTATATCTCCCTTCCCTCCAGTCATGCGACTGTAGTTCTCTGGATGGCTCTCAGGTTGCTCATGCAGAACTCTTCAAAAATAGTGGTCCTATACTTCCACTCCTCTGCGCCTCTCCTCCCATATCGTCACTTTCCTCCAGACATTCTGACCTATGCCAATTAGTATAGATACATAAGTATACTTTCCAACCTATCTATGAGTATGGAAGCCTTTATGTTTATTAATACTAGTGTCAGGGCAGGACAATACCAAGTAAGGACAAATATACCTGCGTTGCACACTCCACACTACCTACAAGCCAATTAATTATCCTGTGCTCATCAATTTAGATTCCAAAACAACCTGCTGTGGGCTTCCCTCAATATTCCTTCTCTCTAGTGGGCGAGGTGATTAACTTTGCTACCAGGACCTTACTTGACTTCCACCACAGACTTTCGACCTGAATTTGAGCGACTATTCTAAAAACAGAACCTCTAAAAACTGCTGATAACGATTTCAAACTTGTTAACGATATTCCCATGCACTACATTGCCAACACAATGATCTGCTGCACACCCTAGAAGAATTTGCAAGTGGCCAGCCAAAACTTGTTGGTCACACTAAAACCACTTTCTATAGCATCCAGATTGCTATATCTTCTACAGCACAATCACTGGACCACACTACCTAATACATGCAAACTACCACACACTAAACGAATTTAAAACTAAATGGAATTGTCATCACATGAGATCCGAAAGAAAGAACATGTAAAGACAAATTAACTTCTGTAACTCAATCTATCTGGGACTGCCTGCTATCACCTTGAAATAATTCTGAAAGGCGAAGAATGGATTTGTCTTCAGTAGCTCCACTTGCTCTACATCAATAAGAGACTAACCTTCAAACATGCATGTAAATGCAAAAGACCTATAACAGAAAAGGAGCCAGTTTTAATCATCAACTTCCCCAAAATAACCAGGGTATCACGCTATGTTCAAAATGAAAGGATGCTCCTAATATTTTAATAATTAACGATACTACAAGTAAGCAGAGTCTGAACTGCCCCAAGCCCCACATGCACTTCATTATCACCTATTTTCAGTCATGCACTGTTCACCAACACTAAACTGACACATGCATGCTAAATTCAATTCACTTTCCAGTAGAAACCAAAAACTACAGATGAGATAGTGCATGCACATATGAGTACACTAATAGGTGTAACATGCAATTAGTTTTTCAGACAAAATCTAGGAAGTGTTTGAAGAATAACATAGAACTCAAAATTGAAGAGTTTAATACAGAAAAATACAGGACTTATGCATTTGTCCACATGAAGGTCGAGTTGGAGACAAGAATGTCGAATTACTAGGAATAATGACTACTTTGCCTCAATACAGAGCTTGCATTAGAGTTGATACAGACGTGCATACTTGCCACTGCTTTTTTCCTCGCTACATGATCAGTCTGATAAAGTACACTTTTACTTGCATTGAAAAATCATTTTGTACACCATTAGCTACTTGAACGAGTGGTGGAGAGACTCATTTGAAAAAACGCTTGAAGTGAATCACTCATTTCTCTAACCCTAAAACCCAAAGCCGAAACTCCTTTACATCGTTTTAGATATTAAAATTGGTGCAGTACTATGTGTTCCAAACCATAATCACCTGGTCCAGTGATGCATGGAGCCATGCTCCTCCGAACCCTCAGAGACCATAACCTCCAGATATTGTTAGCTCCGAGTTCCGAATCCAGCCAATTACCAATCCTCAGGACTTGTTCTTCTGCAGCACAGGGTAAGACTACACAGCGAAAAGCTTACTACCACGACTGGCAGGGCATGGCAGGGCAAGGCAATAGCAAGTAAAGACAGATATGCTTGTGACTGCCTACAAGCCAATTATTTATCCTGCACTTTAGGTTATTAAAACAGCCTTCTAGGGGGCCTCCCTCAATAGTCCTCCCTACTGGGTAAGGTGCTTAACTTTGCTACCAGGATGAACATCACACAGCCACTCAAAATGTGTAAAATAGTGTGACAAAACACCTATGGGCTCTTATTTCCCATAAACAGAGTAGTGATAACTATCATAATTCATGACAAGACAGTTAAGAACAGTTAGCGTTACAGGTGCAACAGAACCGTTTTAGGGGTTCATTCACTACAAAGTACCACTAGATCAAGTTGTATGGAGTTTGAACACATAAGTGTCAAATTCTTCGCAGTCATACGTCATCAGCATTAACCTATTAAATAGTATGGGTTACACGTCAGAGCTGAAAGAGCAGTAGAGCTTTTCGAGGATTTTTTTTAAAAAACTGCAAACTGAGCAGCTTGGCGTCAGAATACATGTTTCACTATCATATTGAATTTTCAGGAACCCACTAATTGTCTAATGAAAGAACATTATTCAAGATTTGCAAGACAAAAAAAATAAGATGCAAAGTCAAGAACTTCACTGGCAGCCCACGTAAAATTAGATGCCTAAAACGAATTCTCTTGAGTATCCCGCAATCTTTTCCATTGGCAATAGAATAATTTCTCCAATGCCCTTCAAACAAAAGCGCCTTCGACGCTTCGACAACATAACAGAAGAGAGTTCAAAACAGACCAGGTTAGATGACATACATCAATAACTAGGTAGTACCAATGTTGATGACAAAAATCAATTAGGTAGGTAAGGGAACAATGGCTACTTAAGGGTTAGGTGGCTGGGAGTCTCCATTGGCAGAGGTAAATAATTGGCCTTTCTTGGATACCGAAAAGAGGGAGACGGCACCTGCTTTGAGCCCTAACACCACCTGCTGTGCAGTGCACTCTGAAAAGGGGGGCGGGGTCCTTGCCCTAGGTCTGAGACAGGTTGCCTGTGGAGACCGTGTAGCACGAATGTTACCAGACTGATCTGGTGGAGTCTGCCAAGGACCCGTATTTTTCCCGCGCAGAAGCGCTGGTCACAGCTGGATGGAGGTGGCCTGAACCGGAAGGACGTTGCCTCCTTCTGGATCCTCTGTCGCTCAATAACGCTCGCTCCCTCTGCTACCGCCGCTGCGCGTGACGTCAGCCGTGCGCGCGGGCCCTGCTGGTTACGTACGTGTAGTGCTGGGGTTTCTCTGGCTGCGCGGGTAGAGCGCCGCCGACTGGGGGCGTCGTAGAGCCTGCGGGAGAGCTGGGCAAGGTACCCCGCGACATCTTCCTCCTCCCTGTGCGCTCCGCGGATCCGTTTTATTATTCGCTCAACTCGCTCCGAGCGCCGACGCCACGGCGCCTGCGCCAACGCCATTGTTTGATGCCCCCCCTTCCCTCCCCGTGTACAGCAGACTACGGACCGCTGGGGCTTGTGGTCCAAAATGTGACTGGAATTCTGATTGGGTGGGAGAAGAAAACTGTAAAACCCAGAAAGGTAGTGCCGTATGGACTCTGAGGAATTGGCTGTGGATCTAGGGTGGCCAACTGGCATTGGTGCAAATTCAGGATGGCGAGTGTAAAAATTCAGGACAAGGGGTCAAAATTCAGGACAGGTGGTCAAATTTCAGGACAAAAATTTGTGACAACAGGTATGCTTTGCAGACACATCAGTGGATGTTATACAATAGCCTATAAATAAATAGGCAAGGAACATAAGTACAAGTCACTTCTCCTGCCCTGTCACTCTCTCCTGCCTGGTCACTTTTCCTTCCCCGTCACTGCTCCTTTGTCAATTCTATGTCAGTCCACGGAGGCTCAGATTATGCTTCTCTTCACTTTACTGACATAAACAGCAGCCAATAAAAACTTTAAACTGGCATGACCCCGGAAGGACAACCCCCTCCAACAGTATGCACCAATCACTATCAAGTCCAATGTATAACTGTCCATGTTTATCCATACGACCTCCTCTTTCTTTGCTGCTGCAGCAGCGAGTTAAGTGCCCTTTACCTTTCTACTTTATGGTGGTTTATGGTTGGAGGGCGGTGGTTGTGAACGGCGCGGGTTCGTGCCCTTGGCTTTGTAAATGTTGATGTGATTTCATGCCTTAGCGCTCCTTGACTGCAACGTTGTGCTGTGTATCCCTCGCACGCATCTTTCGCGTTGCGGAGGTGTGTTTTATGTATTCGCCTTTGACTCAGGTTATTTTGTGACCCGCTCGGGTCTGTGCCGCGCGTTTGTTTTGCCCGGTGTCCGCGAGTCGGCGGTGCGCGTGTCTCGCTCGGTAGGGGGCGGTGGAGCAGGAGGAGACAGACGCGAGCCTCTCGCGCTCAGGAGGCAGTCAAGTTCGGCCCCACGAGCGACGCGCATGCGCGAGGAGCCGCTTTCGTTTTCAGCAGTGCCGGCTCCTCGCACATCGCGCGTCTTTCCGACTGCATCAATCCTGGTCTCAGTGAACGCTTACCGGAGCGTGTCCGGATCAGAGCCTTGCTCTAGGGGAGCGTTTGTGTGAAAAAAGGGGTCTCCTTCCACCTAAATCTTGGCCTCTCAGCGTGGTGAACTTTCTGGATTACTGTGTGTGTGTGTGTGTTTGAGGCACCCCTGGGCTGCTCCCCCCTGTTGAAGTTCCTCCACACCTCCCTGCTTTAGCGCTATGGCGTACTACGCCGAGGAGGATAACCAATGGGCAGAATATAATGAGTACGAAGAGTATGAGCCACAGGAAGAACAATTGGAGGAAAATTTGGTTGAGGCTCTGGATACTCATGTCCACGGGTCAGTGAATAAGGCATTGATCAAGGCTCTCAAGCCTTTTACTCACACCCTTCAGAAATATGGCAAGAGGAAGTTTAAGTCAGCCCGACAGGGTGATACCTCTCCTCAAGCCTCGGCCCAGGTGTTAGCACAGATGGCCAGGAATGTTATGAAGGATCATGGCTCGATGGTTATGGATACGTCTGGGGATTCGTCCCCGACCCCACCTGTCACTTCTGATTCTGAGGTGGACTCGGTGACGTCCAGGAAGAAATCGAAGAAGGTGAAACACACCGCCTATAAGGCTGATAATAGTCAGGCGCCGAAGAACCTTCTGTTTGATCCAAACAACATTGTACACCCTAGGTCCACGGAGTGGGTGCCGTGCCCGGAGGTGGCACACTATGTGGGTAATAACCTGCAACAGGGTTTCGACAGTAGTGTCAGAGCCACGCTCAGATCTGAATGTCCCAGGCCATCCTTGACGGGAAAGGTGGCAGATACGCCGGACTTGGACCCCACGATGGCGGCCTTTATGAGAAAGTTTGCGAAAGATCCGAAAAAGGGATTAGATAGAGCCTGGCGAGGGTGTCAGGACAAAATGTTGGACGTAGCTGGACCCCTCACAAAGATTCTGGACGCAGCAGTCAAGGCAAAGGATAGGAAGGTGCCACTGGATGTGTCAGAGATCCTTGAATGGGCACAACGTGCCATGTGCTTTTTAGGGAACGCAAATGTGGCCCTGTCTACGGAGCGGAGACGCTCCTTTCTTATGAGAATCGACTCCCAGCTGGCGGAAATGGCCCCTTCCGAACCTGGTTCTCTCGCCAATGGTATGCTTTTTGGAGACAAATTTGTTAGAGAAATGGGCAAGTACATTGCCACCTTCTCCGCGCTGGACCGAGCGCAATCAAATATCAAGAAGGTTTTCCACACTGGTGTTTTTGATAGGGCCGGACGCCCACGAGGTCGAGGGTCCGGCCGAGGTTATGCACAGACCTCACGTGGAGCAGATCAGAGAGGCAGAGGCAACAGACGCTCCAACTTCTACCCCTCCCGCGATAGAGGAGGCAGGGGCAAAGGACAGAGAGGATCCTATCGTGGCCAGCAGAGTGGTTCTGGAGACAACTCCTACTCAGGTACGACTTTTGTGTCCGTCAGAACATATGGTGGGAGGCAGACTGTCTCTTTTTCTCCACAGGTGGCGCACGCTCACGAGCGACCCTTGGGTGTTGCAGACAGTACAGGGATTTCACATAGAGTTCTATGCCTCCCCGATCCAATGGCGGAGACCGAATGCCCTGCATTTTTCCCAGACAGAGCAGAGTTTCATCGACGTAGAGATATGCTCTTTACTCCAGAAGGGCGCGATTGTGGAAACCGTTCCACACGACCTGGGCTTCGTGAGCACTGTCTTCGTGGTCCCCAAAAAGGACCAGGGGTATCGGCTAGTGTTGAACCTCAGGGAATTCAACGGCTGGGTGGTGTATCGACACTTCAAAATGGAAGGTATACACCTACTGCGCGACATCCTCCTAGAACAAGATTGGATGGTACGCCTGGACTTAAAAGACGCCTACCTGGCGGTGTCCATTTACCCCCCTCACCGGCGTTTTCTACAGTTTCAGTGGCGCGACCGGTGGTTCGAGTTTTCGGCCATGCCCTTTGGGCTGTCGTCCGCCCCATGGTGTTTCACCAAGCTGATGAGACCCGTGGTACAGAACTTGAGGGAACGGGGCGTTCGCCTCATTATTTACCTCGACGACATACTGATTTTAGGTCGGTCGCCGGAGATGGTGTCACTCCATCTGTCCTGGACGATTCAACTTCTTCAGGACTTGGGTTTCCTTCTGAATTTACAGAAGTCCATCTTGCAACCTTCTCAGGTGATGGAATTCCTGGGTTTCCAGGTCGACTCGGTGAAGGCTCAACTACTCTTGCCCCTCAAGAAGAGAGTGGCTATCAGGAAGGAGTTGAGGAGAGCGCTTGCCTCTCCGACAATCTCCTTGAGGATTTTGGCGCGCCTGGTCGGACTTCTAGCGTCATCTATCCAGGCGATATTTCCGGGCCCTTTACATTACAGGGCCTTGCAGCGTTTGAAGGCATTGCACTTGCGCAAAGGTCTGACTTACGCTCAACAAGTTTCCCTTTCGCCAGAGGCTCGTACGGAGATGAACTGGTGGTTAGAGCTTATGGATGCGTGGAATGGCAGAGCCATTTTCGCGGCCACCCCGGAGGTGGTGATAGAGTCAGATGCCAGCCGCTGGGGCTGGGGAGCCCGTTGCGGCTCGGTGGAGACGGGGGGTCGATGGTCCGGCGACGAGCTGAGTCTCCACATCAATTGCCTGGAACTTCTGGCGGGTTCCTTCACGATTCGCACTCTGTCCCCTCAGAAAGTGTCATGCTGCATTCTCCTACGCATGGACAATGTGTCCGCGGTGCGATACATAAATCGCCTGGGAGGCACCAGGTCTCGCCTCCTGGCGGAGATAGCGAAGGATTTCTGGCAGTACTGCCTGGCCCATCAAATTTCAGTGACGGCGGAATATATTCCGGGGTCTGCCAACGTGACGGCGGATTGGAACTCTCGGTACTTGAGAGATGCCAGCGATTGGAGACTGCACCCTCGGATCTTCGGGGCATTGAACCACAAATGGGGTCCGTGTGTGATGGACCTTTTTGCCTCTCGGCTCAACCGGCAACTTCCCCTATTTTACAGCTGGCGCCCGGATCCCTTGGCGATCAGCTCGGACGCCTTCCTTCAATCGTGGACGACTGGCATTCTGTATGCGTTTCCTCCGTTTATCATGATCCCGAGAGTTCTGGCTCAAGTTCGGAGGCAGAATGCGGAACTGGTCTTGATCTCACCGTGCTGGAATGCTCAAGCGTGGTTCCCGGTGGCAATGAGTCTCACCTGTGCACCGCCAGTGCGGATTTCATCGTTTCCGGATCTTCTCACGGACCCGGTGGGTCTCCCCCACCCGTTGGTCCTTCAGAATCAGTTGTCCCTCATGGCGTGGAGACTTTCCGGCGACGTTGGCAAATGCCGGGAGTTTCACAAGACACTCTCTTTTTCTTATCTCAGGCATGGGCACTTTCCACCCACAAACGATATGAGTCAGCTTGGAGACGATGGGTTGGTTGGTGTAACGAACGGCAGGGAGATCCGGTGGGATCCGATATCACTGTCATAGCGAATTTCTTGTCGGAACTGGCAAGATCTGGCCTGGCTTATCGAACAGTGAATAGCTTCCGGTCGGCGATCTCTGCGGGGCACCCGCATGTGGACGGTAAGCCCGTTGGGGAACACCCTTTGGTGTGCAGAGTAGTCAGGGGGGTCCGCTTAGTGAAGCCCCCTCAACCCAGGTATACTGAACTCTGGGACGTGTCAGTGGTCCTACGTTTTTTGGCGGCCTGGCCGGCTAATGAGGGTCTGTCTCGCAAACAGCTCTCAGCTAAACTTACACTTCTCCTCTGCTTGGTCTCATGCAGGCGAGTGTCGGATATTCGAGCCTTGGATTTATCAGGTAGAGTATTCACTCCCACGGGAGTTTCTTTTACGATCTCTAGACGTACGAAGACTCATACAAAATGTATTGCATATCCTGCATTTCCTCATCACAGTAAATTATGTGTAGTCAAATGTTTGAAGGTATATGAGGATTGTACTAGAGAATTTAGAACTGGTTTTGGTCAACTGTTGATTTCATTACAGAAACCTTTCCGCCCAGTCACCAGTGCGACTCTGGCCAGGTGGGTTACCTGGTTGTTGGACCTGGCGGGTATTGATACCTCTAAATTTGGGGCTCATTCTGTGAGAGGGGCTATGGCCTCAAAATCCTTTGGTGCCGGCTCTCGGCTTCAAGATATCATGACTGCGGCAGATTGGTCTTCTGATTCCACATTTAAAGTGTTTTATCATAAGCCTATTGTGGATGTGGCCTCGGTGGTGGTGGATGAACTTTAAACTAGCATAATCTGAGCCTCCGTGGACTGACATAGAATGAAAAATTGTCTAGCAGACGCGACAAAGAATTTTCAATTCTATTAAGGACACGGAGGCGAGGATTATCCCACCCAGGCTTGCAGGATGGTATTTCATGCAATATTGTATGGTTGATGAATTATTGTACCCACCCGAATGATTGTTATTGGCTTGTTGTATTTCCAAGTTTGGGAATGGCCATTACGACTTATGTTCTTGTTTCAGGTGATCAGCACAAGCAGACATGAGATGAACAGTCTATGATCTGGATATCTATGACGAGGTGCAGGAGATGCCTTCCTCGACGTTGGATGCGATGATTGCCACGTTGGCCTCCGGTCTTGTTGGACTGATGATGTGTCGCAAAGAAAGAGGAGGTCGTATGGATAAACATGGACAGTTATACATTGGACTTGATAGTGATTGGTGCATACTGTTGGAGGGGGTTGTCCTTCCGGGGTCATGCCAGTTTAAAGTTTTTATTGGCTGCTGTTTATGTCAGTAAAGTGAAGAGAAGCATAATCCTCGCCTCCGTGTCCTTAATAGAATTGAAAATTCTTTGTCGCGTCTGCTAGACAATTTTTCATTCCCCTGCTCTGTCACTGCACCTGCCCGTTCACTACTCCTGACCATTCACTGCTCCTGCTGCTGCCTAATCACTGCTCCTGCCCCGTCACTTCACCTGCCCCATCACTTCACCTGCCCGTTCACTGCTCCTGCCCTTTCACTGCTCCTGTCCAGTCAGTACTCCTGCTCATGCTTGATCACAGCTCCTGCCTCATCACTTCCCCTGCCCCCTCACTTCTCCTGCATCGTCACTTCTACTGCCCCCTCACTTCTGTCCGTTCATCGCTCCTGCCCTGTCACCTCGCCTGCCCCATCACCACTCCTGCCCCATCACCACTCCTGCCCGGTCACCTCTCCTGCCCGGTCACCTCTCCTGCCCTATCACCTCCCCATCCCTGTCGCCTCTCCTTTCCTCTCGCCTCTCCTTTCCTCTCGCTTTTCCTGCCCTGTCCCTTCTCCTGCCCTGTCCCTTCTCCTGCCCCGTCACTTGTCCTGCCAGACACTGCTGCTGCCCTGTCCCTTCTCCTGCCCTGTTCACTGCTCCTGTCCTTTCACCACTCCCGCCCGGTTACCGCTCCTGCTTCTGCCTGTCACTTCTCCTGCTTCGTCACTTCTCCTGCTTCTTCACTTCTCTTGCCCCGTCACCTCTCTTGCCCCGTCACCTCTCTTGCCCCGTCAGCTCTCTTGCCCCGTCACCTCTCCTGCCCGTCACTTTTCCTGCCTATCACTTCTGCCCCGTCACCTCTCCTTTCCTGTCACTTTTCCTGCCCCGTCACTGCTCCTGCCCGTTCATTGCTCCTGTCTGGTCAGCACTCCTGCTCATGCCCGATCACTTCTCCTGTCCCATCCCTCTCCTTTCCTGTCACTTTTCCTGCCCCGTCACTGCTCCTGCCCGTTCACTGCTCCTGTCTGGTCAGCACTCCTGCTCATACCCGATCCCTTCTCCTGCCCTGTCCCTTCTCCTGCCCTGTCCCTTCTCCTAACCCGTCACTTCTCCTGCCCCGGCACTTGTCCTGCCAGACACTGCTGCTGCCCTGTCCCTTCTCCTGCCCCGTTCACTGCTCCTATCCGATCACTTCTCCTGTCCGTTCACTGCTCCTGCGCGGTTACTGCTCATGCCCATGCCAAATCACCGCTCCTGCTCCGTCACTTCTCCTGCCCGGTCACCTCTCCTGCCCCATCACCTCTCCTTTCCTGTTGCCTCTCCTGTCCTGTCACTGCTCCTGCCCGGTCACCTCTCCTGCCTTGTCACTACTCCTTCCCGGTCACCTCTCCTGCCCCATCACCTCTCCTTTCCTGTCACCTCTCCTTTCCCGTCACAGCTCCTGCCTGTCACCTCTTCTGCCCTGTCACTTCTCTTGCCCTGTCACTCTCCTGCCCAGTCACCTCTCCTGCCCCGTCACCTCTCCTTTCCTGTCGCCTCTTCTGTCCCATCACTGCTCCTGCCCTGTTTACTCTGTGTACAACATTGACAAGTTACACAAGGGGGAAAGTTCCCCACTGTACTTTGTTTGGGGAAAGCTCCTTTGTAATCTCCAACTACGATCTCACTGGCACATGATATGCTAAAGGTGGACGGCAGGTGCATTGTCATTCGAAAGGGGATAATCGGCCTAGGTCGGAATGACAATGGGCCTGCCCACAGTCTGTGCGAGCTCAGGAAGGGGCTGCAGCAGCCTATCAAGTTCAACACAGAGCAGTGCGAGCTGGCCCTTGAGAACTTTTAATCTCTTGGGGCTTCTCGCAGGGAACGGTGTAATTAATGTCCAAAATTACGGACAAAAGGTGTCCGTAAAAGGAATGATTACGGACAACGGACATCACACCAAAATGACGGACGGTCCGTGAAATTTACGGACGGTTGGTCACCCTATGTGAATCCCGGGATGTGTAGTTCTCAATTTATACTTTCTCCCAGCAGTCCTTGTATTTCTAATGCTTGTGTCTATCACTGTGAGTGATGGTTTATTTAGAGCTGTTAAGCATAGAAGATACGGAGAGAATGTTGCCTAAGGGGGGGGCGGGGGGCGCTGTTGACTTGGGCACTAAGAAACCGGTTTCGAGTTTCAACGTGGGCTCAACATCCGGTAATTCTGGGCATTCACTAAACCTCCCTGTGCCTTAGAAAATAAGCATTGGCAAAGCCAATAGGTCTAGCTTATGCAAGAGCTATTGGCTTGCCCAATGTGTTTTTTAGCCATGTTGTACACCAGCGTGGCTGCTGTTCAGCATGGTTAAAGTGACAGAGTGGAGTGGAGCAAAGTGACATAGTCTGGAGGGTCGTGGAGTAAAGTAGAGTGACGTGGAGGGGCGTAGAGTGGATGAAAGTCGTAGATCAGCACAGAGTAGTGTGGAGTAAAGTGTTTTGGAGTTGAGTGGCCTACTGTTTAAATTTAAATTACCCTTAGATTTGCACAGACAAACCATTTTACCGATAAAAAGACACAGCGCACAAATGATAATGTGTGGAAATGGCATCACCTAGTGTATTGATTTATTTTGATCATATTAAAATATTTCTTTCCAGCAAACTTCGAAATTACAAAAAGTGCTTCATTTGTGAGTTCAGAATTCTGATATATTTTAAAATATGTTCACATCATATTTACAGACATTTACATTTTGTTGTGTTCTGTAAAAAAATGTCCTTTCACACCACCAGATCATACGTAAATTCTGTCACTTTAAAGTCAAAAGTAAGAAAACAAAACACCCAACTCATTTGAAAGACAGAATGACATTTGACTGCTTTCTTTGAATGCACAGCAAATGTGACAAAATAAGAACAAAATGTAAAGGCCTGTTTACAGAGAAGGGAGTACTCGTGGAAGAATACAGGAAACAGGCTATGCTCTATGGGATGGATAAAGACATGCTGGACAGCCTGAAACAAATAAAGCCAGCAAATAGAAAGTAAGCAAATGTGATATACAAACTACAAAGCCAATAGTAAGCAATGGGCGGAATACATTCCTACAGAAGCTTGCGGAATGTCCCTGAGAAGTCCTTGAAAACCAGACAGCGTAGGCTTTGACCTAAAAAACGAAAGAGCCATGTTGTGTGCCATAAGCATTCAGGGCTGTCTTTGTGCAGTGAAAGTAGAGTCCATAGTCCTTGTGCGCCCAGTACTACTGCATGTGTATCCTGCATGATGAGTCAAAATCCAAAAATGACTCAGAACCTATATTTTGTACACCTCGTGCATTCAATTCAGATTATGCACTGAACACTTGCTCACACGATGTGATGCAAATATCTCTGTGTAATTAGTGTAAATATTTATTTTTATTTATTTTAAAGGTTTTATATAGCACTGGCTAGACCCGGAGGTATCAGAGCGCCTTACATGAGCATAATTAACAATCAGAGGGGGGAGAGAGAGAAATCAGAATGGATTCATTCTCCCTGGGCATATTTAAATAAACAGTTAGAATCCATTCCTTGAGATTAAGGGTGTCTCCTCCACAGTGGGGAACACCTTTATGTTTTTAGGTCCCCTCACACAACAACAGGCCCCTTGATGTCATGCTTCATCATCGGGGTCATCGTACCCCTCTACGGGGTACGGCGTGCTGCGACCTACGAAGACGTGGGAGCACTTGTTAGACTATGTGTGGTGTTGGTGAGGGGGTATTTTGAATAAATGTGAGTGTATTGTGGGGTTTGGGAAATAGTGATAGTTAAAAAGAACCTGGCTCGTGGGGTGACTAAAAATTATTTAATAAGGCCCGGGCTGGTGCTGTTAAAAATGAGGGTGGGAGGTTACTACGCTGACAATGTGCGTTACCTCCTTTTTGTGTGCGTCGACATGTTTCGGTGCCAGAAGCACCTTCAGGACGGGGTGCACAAATCCCCACCTTAATCACGTTTCTCTAACTAATACCAGAATTTTCTAATAAAAGTGAGGAAAAATTACAGTGCAGGTAAAAGTAATGTACCAAGCAAAAAAAAGACGTTGTCTATTGATCAACCTGTAAAGGAAAGAAGACAAAAACATTTTTTTCTGGTGATCTCTCTCTCCATATCCTTAGGTAAAATGTCCAGTGGTTACAGGTGACATACTATAGCTGTATTCCAGTGCTTATAGTGGGATAAAAAATATTTTACAAAAAACACACTAGACTCACTGACACACAACATAGAGCACACACACTTAATGAGGAAATTTTTGATCAGATGTTTTCAAATCATTTCCTGGTCATAACATGTTTTGGAGTTGTAGATAAACCTCATGAGCCAAAACGTCAGGATCTGGTGTGCTAACTAGCACGATTTCTACGAGGAAATACCTCCCGATCGATCCCTACGTGGCTCCGGCTTTACATGAGCATCAGATCATAGTTACAGGTTACATTGTTACAAAGGTTCCACAGATATTAGAGCATGGCAACACAGTTACTAGTAAGGTCGAGATAAACAATCAGCACAAATACGTAAGGGAAAAAGAAGGCAAGGGGAAAGATTCAGGGGAGGGGGTAGGAGCTGGGGAAGTAGACAGGTAATGAAGGCGGGAAAGAGGAAGGGAGGGTGAAGGACACCGCATGGAAAGAGGAAGGGAAGGGCGAACGGGAGACACAAACCTGTAGACGAGTCAAAGCAACGTCCAAAGTCCAGTAAGCTGCGATCCCAGGGGAAGTGGTATAGCTTCCCTATCTCTGTTGCGGGAGGCTCCCTTTACGCAGTGGACTCTCTCAGAGGGGTCTCTGAGACTCCAAGGCCTACATACTGGATCCCTCCCCAAAAAGGGGAGAGGGAGTGCTTTGGCAAGGGGTGCCATACCATACCTCAGCTGTGAGTGACTCCCTAGGCGCAGTGGAGTCTCTCAGCGTGTTCGCTGAGACTCCAGAGTATAAATATTGGATCTTTCCCCCACAAGGGGAGAAGGAGTGCTTAGTCAAAGGGCACAAAGGACAGGGGTCTAGGCATACTAGCAGGCAAGGTGAGAGATTCAGGGGAGAGGTGATAGGAGCTAGGGAAGTAGACAAAGAGAGAAAGAGTGCTAAATGGGAACATATTTAAATAATGAGTTATTATATAGCGCTGGCTAGACCCGAAGGAATCAGAGCGCTTTACATGAGGAACAATAATGTTGCAATTTACATCAGTTAAAAGTTACATAAGTATCCAGAAAAGCATTTAAAGAACATAGAGGCCAAGGTGAATGGAGCAAGGAAGGGTAAGGGGATAGGGTAAAGGGGTAGGAGAAAGATAGGACGTAGAGACGAGGGGAAAATCTGCCCAAGGTCCGGCAAGGGGGGGGGGGGGGAGTCCACAATCCATCTCCTCTTTAGCTATATGGTAGCTCCACCGGGTAGCAGCCAATTTGCTTGGTCTCCACAGTCTGGGGTAAGTTCCGTAGGTTCCAAGTCCTGATGTATAAGCCGGTTAGGGGATAAGTTCAAGGTCTGGTCAATGTCCAATTGTTGTTCCAGGGAAGTAAAACAACGTGGAGGGGACCACTATGGAAGCCATCTTGGGGTCAGGCAGGGGACTGTACACTGGTACACTGGTGGCCATCCTAAGGTCAGGCATCTGGCCGTTCGTCAATATCCAGGACATCGGCTGCCAGAGAGTAACAAATCCAGCATGCACACACCATCGCACGAGCAGACATGCACAAGCACACACAAATGTGAGCACACACTCATATGCGCACAGACGCACGCACACACACAATCACATATACAGAAACATCCAAAAACGCAAGCACACATAAAATCCCATGCTCTAGTACAAAAACACCCAAGAACATGCACACACCATCACATGCACAGACATGCACAAGCACACACAAATGCGCTCACACTCTCAAGCACACAGAGACTACCAAAAACACAAGCACACATACAATCACAAGCTCCAGAACAAAAATACCCAAGGACATACACACAAGTACATGCGTACACACACACCATCACACGCACAGACATGGACAAGCACACAAATGTGCGCGCACACACTCATACGCGAACATAGGGCGCACACAAGCACGCATACAGAAACATCCACACGCACAAGCACACATACAATTCCATGCTCTAGTACAAAAACACTCGAGTACATGCACACACCATCACAAGCACAGACATAGGCACACATACAGAAACATCTGTGCGCACAAACACAAGCACACATAGAATCACATGCTCTAGTACAAAAACACCCAAGTACATGTCCTAAACCAAACTCTAATGCCAACCTATAAACCAAGGGAGTAACCAGAAGAACAAATTACCTCTACATAGAACCATATACTGAATGATATTTACCGAGCAGTGCAAATTACCCCAATCTTTACATTTAAGATTTCTTTCTTTGCAGCTGCCCAACTTACTGTTACTTTCTTTGCTGCTGACTAACTTATATTTCTTACATTTTCACTTCTGTTTTTTCCTTCTTTGTTTCTTGCTTTTATTTCCACCCGTCTTCCTTCTTTACATTTTTTCTTGCAATTAATTGTAGCTTTTTTCTTTCTTTACTTTTTCCTACTTATTTTATATTCCTTTTTTTACCTTTTTCTTTTTTGTTATTCTGCCTTTGTCCTTTTGTATAAAAAGTTATTACTTTATTTTATTTTTAGAACCAAGAGGAACTCAGTTGCAGGTAAGTAACAGTTTCAAGAATAGCAGTGATACTTTTTAAGATGCAGTAGGAATTGTTGTGCAAGGCAGTATACATGCTTTACAGTAATAGAAATACTTTTATATTGTCAGTCAGAAACAGTAGAACTCAGCAGATGTAAAATATAGACTTTTAAATGCAATAGGAGAAAATGCAATGCAATCCTACGGGAGGAAAACAGGTATATGCGTTTACAGGTAAAAACACAACTTACTCTTCCAGTCTTCAGGGGTTTAGACCAATACTGGGCAAGGTTCAGTGTAAGGTGGATACTGCACTAAAAGCAGCACTGGGGCGGCCGGGTGCAGAGGTCACTGGGCCCAATGTTAGTCAATGGAGATTATTGAAGGTAGATACCTGTGGTTCCTGGGCACAGGCCCCAGGGTTTAAGGTGAGCACACGGGGGCACGAGGCTGCACCAAAGCTACACCACCAGTGGCACAGGGGCGTCGGAGTGTAAATCAGCGCTGGGTGCCCAATGTTAACGAATGGAGGATCTTAGTCACACAAAGACGCTGCCAGCTCGGACCAGGAGACTGTGTGAAGGTGACCATCTGCTGGATAGGTAAGGTGCGATGTTGAGGGAGATCGGGGCACTGTTGGTTGGGCTCCCCAAGGCCGAGGGCTGAGGATGCAGGGATAACTTTTGGTGTTGGATTTTCTTCACCGGTCGCAATCAGGGGGACCCTTCGTTTAGAGGCTGTAGATGACTTTGTGGGTCACATGGAGGATGTTTTCAGGAGGGTTCCATTACTGTGCGGTCTCGAGCTATATTACAAACATACAGACTTATCTCATTGGCCAGTATCGATTCTACCTTTTGAGCATTGTATTTTCTCCATAGATCAATCAAAGTTTTTAAGCAGTGCATTACCATTAGTTTGGGTTGGTGCGCACGTCTCGTTTCATCAGCCTGAGTATTGTAGATTCAGGAGACTTTTAAATAATCTACACGTTCGTGGTTATTAACTAAACGTTATCCTCTCACAGTGTAGCATCAGCGTTTTTTCATTGAATTTCCTTGGCGATGTCTTGACCTGAAGAGCCTCTGTGTTGCATTTTTCAGCTTATTGTCTGGCATCCACTGGTTAAGAACAGACGCGGCATGCATCATTTTCATTGATAAAGGACCAACAATTGGCATTGTTTGCATAGATCTTTGCAGAATATAGGATATCAAGTTGTCAGAGTTGTGGCTTTTCCTGACGAAGGCACTTCTGGTGTCGAAACGCGAGTAGAAACCATCAAAGTCAACTGAGTTTGTGCCATACTGTTTGTCCTTTCAGTCCTAATGCAAAATCTTTGGAATTTTTAACCTTTGTCTGAATATGTATCAAACTATCTAATTACTGATGGAGCAAAATAGATTAGCTCCTGCTAAAAAATATATTAACCACCTTTTGATTGTCTTTTGCATATTGAATATTTAAATTACATTTTTTGGATGTGGTAAATGCATGCGGACATGAGCCAGCTAGTATGAGTGAGTTTTTATTGTAATGTGTATTAATTTGTAACAATAATATCATGTTTTGTATTTTGGGATAAAAAGTATCTTTGGTTCTTTCATTCCATGTTGCAAAAGTTGTGCTGATGAATAAGCAGTTAGTTGCCTTAAGTCTTTGCACTAAGATGACTTTGTGGGGTCCAGGATAGGTCAATGACTGAAGGAGTCGAAGTCTGGATCGCTGGGTAGACATCATTGGACAGGTGAGCTACTCGGGCCGTGGGTGTTTGGTGCAAAGTGGGCAGGCGTGACATATCCCCCTAGATTCGCAGTCCTTGAAGTTGGAATTTTCTGGACAGGGCTGCTGTCATTGGGAGATCTTTGTTAAAAGGTGTCAGTCTTCCTGGAGTTCTTGGAAGTTTCTGGCCACAGGACATGTGTTGTCTTCTTTGCAGGGTCTTGAAGCAGGAGACAGGCTGGTAGGGCTGGGGCCAAATCAGTAGTCGTCTTCCAGGCCCGGCTGCACAGCGTCTTCTTCATCATTTTCTTCTTAGGTTGCAGGAATCAGAGGGTCAAGGTTCAAGTGTGCCCCAAAAAACTGAATTTAGAGGTGTTACTGGTAGCCAATGGGCTACTTGCCTTTATGGTGACTACACCCTTGGTATGTCCCCTCCCTTTGTGGAGGGCGCATCCCCTAACTTGATTGGTTAGTACCCTTCCAATCAAGATGCAGGATTTCCTAAAGAGGGGGTCACCTTGATCCTGGGCACCATAGGGGTGATCCTTACTACTAATTTTCCTGCCAACCTTGCTGCCAAAAGGAGTGCTTGGTCAGAGGAACGGTGTTGTAATCTCCTTCTCTTTCCCTTCCCTACCCCTCTTGGTATAACCCTGCCCACCCTTCCCTGTTTTACCCAGTGGACTCTCCCTTTGGAATCTACCTTGGAATGTTGATTATGCATTCTAGTCTGGAGAGTTGATGGCTAATAAAGAAGTTGCTGAGATCTCACCTCTTCTTCTGGTGATCCCTTTTCAACACTGGAGACGATCCACTGCGTAGGGGGCAGTTTAGCCATCTCTCCTTTTGTGTACTCTATCCATCTGCAGCAGTGTGATTATGGTGGCAAAGCGGTGGGCAAACAGAGTACATGTTTTGACTGAAGAGCCCTTGTTCACCTGCTCCTGTGAACGTTGCTGAGGGGACCCCATTTTGTCTGGAGTCTCTTGTCGCCCTGCTGACTCCTTCGCAGCTGGGCGTAGAAGCCTTCCTGGTGCTGGACCCGTCTCCCACATTTTTGCTGTGTTATCGTGCTCCTGTAAACTTAGCTGACAGGATCTTCACTCTGGAACAGTCTTGGTGGGTTGAGAACTGGGATACTGACAAGAGTGCATGTTTGGGAGAGGATCTCCTTGTTCATCTGCTTATGTGAACGTGATAAAAGGATCCTCACTCTGGAGCAATCTCTGAGAGCTGACATCTGAGATGCCTGAAAAATATTTCCGCGTCCGGAAAATATTGGAGGAGTCCTTGAGCCAGCTTCTGTCAGCGTTGTGTGTGTTCCTGTCATGCTGCCAGTCCCTCGCAGCTGTGCGACGGAACTCCCCCGGTGCTGGACTCAGTTCCCACAACATTGCAACAAGTCAGTGTGGAGGTTTGTGAGCAGCCATCAAGAATTCTTTCTGTGAGCCACAGCAAGTATTCTATCAGCATTCGTTCCTGACTAACTTCGCCTCATGGTAATGCCTCAGCGAGCTCTATCGGCTTTGAAGGAACCTTTTGTTCTGACATGGTTTTTGGCTCTATTTCGGAGTTATGAAGACTTTAAGCTTGCTCACACCTATAATCTGTGTTCTTACCTTGTGTTGGCCCTTTTAAGCCCTTTTTTCCAGAGCTAGAAGAGGATAGCTGCTTTATATGATGATAGATCCCTTATTCTTGACTCTAATCCATCTATTGCCTATTGCTCCTGCAATGAGATCAGCATTTGGCAGTAATTCAAAATTACATCACAGTGTAGCCCGGCTCCTGCTTATTATGGTTGGAGCTGATTCAAAACTTTGAGCGCGAACATCTTTCTGAAGGGAGGGGCTGTTTCTCAGATGAGTAAGGAGTAGCTAGGCCCCAGCCCTTCTGGCTGTGTATGACAAAATTAGATTTTGCCCAAACAAATTTAAAGAATCTGATTTATATAGAATGTTTAAATCATTCCTTGGATTTAGAAGAATTATTTTCATGAATTAGGAGGTTTCTTTCGAAAATAAAAAGCACTTGAGGTGCTTTTTAAATGGAAAATGTATTTTTGCAAGATTGATGATGCGTGTTTCTTGTTTCAGATGGCTTTGTCGTGTGGGGGCCCTGGATGAGTGTCATTTTCTTATTTTGGAGTGCTGTGTTTTTTTTGTTTTCGGAATGATTGTTTCCCAACCCCCAAAACCCCCGAGGCTGAATCCAGGATTAGAAGCAGACGTACCAGGCTGAATCCAGGATTAGAAGCAGACGTACCCGGCTGACCAGACAGGATGGTGTGCGTCCTTGGCACCGGATACAGATGAAGATTGAGAATCATGGCCTACAAAAATGAACTATTTATACCTTTTTAAAGTGACTGACCCTTTTTAAATCAGAACAGAGACAATTTATAATTGGCTGCCTCAGCAGTCAGGTTCAAACCAGATACTTAATTTTTGAAAAAAATTTCATTGTCCTGGAAAGTAATTCCTTGGCCTGCATTCTTGAGCCTTGCATTTTTCCCATGTTTCTATTTCAGATGGACATTATGCCACTTTTGCAGTTACCATATACAGGCCCCACTTAAAAAAAAAGTCTCACAGTCCTGTTCATGGTTTTGATGTTTATGCAGTGCCACATTCATTTAAGATTCATATATATTTTGCTTTTAGTATGCTACGCTATTTCATTATTGATACACTTGTTTATCTTTCACCTATTTCATAGTTTTCCTGTTTTCTGCAAAACAGTCTTGTCACCAGACAGAAAGTAATGTTTTAAATGATGGTGCACACATGTGTTCCACAGCATGATACAATGAGGAACTAGGTGCAAACTGTTTCCTGATTTCGATGATTTGTGATCTTTACCTATTGTCTTTGGCATGGTTCAAATTTAATTCTATGATCTTGTAGATAATATATACACCGCACTTAGATAATTTTCTTTGACTTATTGCTTGATATGCATAGTGCTACACCAGCTATTTTGTAGGAATGGGGTTATCTTTGATTTCCTGTTATTACATTTTCACTTTGATTCATCAACTCTTATTTAGAACAGTGGGATTAGTTCCAAGGGTGGTCACCCTAGACTTTAAGTTGTCCTGGGAGGTGTGTCTTTTAGTCAGGTTATGTCCTACATCTATTAGTAATGTTTGCCCAGACCTTGAGGACCCTTTGTCATGTTTATTTGTCAGATTTCACCAAATTCTTTCTTAAGTTGACCGGAGTAGGTAGGCCTCATTTAGGCCTGTTGTTATTTTTATTCCACACACATGGCCCTACACCAATAGATTTCATGAGTTATCACTAAGAGTTGAGGCACATTTAATTCTTAAGTTGACCAAAGTAGGTAGGCCTCATTTAGGCCCTTTGTTGTTTTATCATTAGAAGTTGAAGCACATTTAGTTCTTAAATTGACCGAAGTAGGTAGGCCCCATTTAGGCCCTTTGTTGTTTTCATTTCACAAACATGGCCCTTCACCAATAGATTTCATCAGTTATCACTAGAAGTTGAGGCACATTTAGTTCGAGGGTGCTTTGGTTAGTTTCTGTTGTTATCAGATCAATCTTAGTTACATTTCAGCATTCAGGTCAAGGGTGCTTTGATTTGTTTTCAGTTGGTTGTTAGATTTGTATTTCCTACATCAAGTTTTAGGTGGAATTTCCTTGTCATTTATTTTAGGGAGTCTTTTGGTTTTTGGTTTTGTTGATAGATTATGTTGATGTTTGTTTATTAGTTTGTTGTTGTTTATAGATGTTCGCAAGATAAAGTCTAGGGTGGAATGTTCTGACATGGTTTTTGTCTCTATTTCGGAGTGATGAAGACTTTAAGCTTGCTCACACCTATAATCTGTATTCTTACCTTGTGTTGGCCCTTTCAAGCCCTTTTTTCCAGACCTAGAAGAGGATAGCTGCTTTATATGATGATAGATCCCTTATTCTTGACTCTAATCCATCTATTGCCTATTGGCTTTGACATAATTATGTGTCCTTTCATTATCCTGCCTATAGTAGAGGGTGGATCCTGTGGTCCTGACTTTATATTACACATTGGTATGGTTTGTGTAGGTACTCTGACAGACCTAAGGGTTATTTCATCCTTCTCAGGCCTACAAGGCCCAGAACTAGAGAGACTCCATTTTGCTTTCTGTCCCTGCAGAGCTGAGATGCTTGAAGGGTAAAGGTAATATTTTAGTTTTGAGCTGTTGTTCGTCCTAAGCGAACCGGAGAGAACCGGCCAGAGCTGAATCTAATCAAGAAGTGTCCCTGGGCTCAGGTCTCTAGACGAAACAAGCAGCTGATCACTGTGGGAGCGTCTAGAGCAAGGAGCCCGGTGCATGGACCTGGTGGGAGGAGGCTACTGGCTGCAGCTTTCCACTAGAGGAGAGGATTCCATATTAGCGAATTGCAGGAGAGGAGGAGTGGTCAGTTTGGTTCTTGAAGAGTGAAGAGTAGAATGTTTGCTGGAGCTGAAGAGTATAGTTCAGTTCTATTGGTTTTCTGGAATGGAGAAAGAAGGCAGATGATTGCTGAAGCTGGAGAGAGCAGTCATATGAACAAAGTTGGAACTATCAGCTGGGGCTGCCAGTTTATCAGAATGCATTAAAGCAGATGGAGGAGTTGAAGCTGCTAGCTGAAGCAGTTGAGCCAGAGGAGTGAAGCTGTGGTGACGGAGGGAGAGAGAGAGAGCCCTGATCCCACCAGAGAGAGAGAGAAACATTCCTTCTAATAGGTGAGGTAGTCTGAATTAGTCTGCTTTACACTTACACCTTAATCTTGTCTTTATTACCTAGGCTATTGTATGTCTAATCCTTTTTCTTACAGCGGTGTGTTACAGTTCCTGTTAGTTACAGAGACCCTGCAGATAACCTTGTCCCTGTTATATGTCTAATCCTTTTTCTTTCAGCGGTGTGTTACAGTTCCTGTTAGTTACAGAGACCCCGCAGATCTGTGTATGTGTCTATTCCCATTCTATTGTTATTGTAATAAAGATACCCCAGTTCTTAGTGAACCAGTCTGCATGTGTTGTTCTTATGATAGAGAGCGTTTAAATCAGGGAATAACTCTTGCATACAGTGTGTGTCTCTTGTTCTTAAAGCACAGGTAACCTTTCCTTCTAGTCAGGTGTTACAGCCAGAACAGATGCTGCCCCTGATCAGGTAAGTAGCCACTGAATAATTAGGGAGAGAGAGGAGCCCTTGGGCTAAAAGAACATTGATACACTAAGTGATTCGGCCATCCCATAATATTATTGTAGTAGCTAACCTTTAGTGAATAGTGAGAGAAACTTCCCAACATAGAGAGAGAGAGAGAGCTGAAGGTATTCATAGGAAAGTGATCGTCGTTGGTAAGCGGCGTTAAAGAGAGCATCAGGTGGAAGCCTGATGTGTATGTCCGCCGGATTGTGGACCGGGCTGTGAGTTAGAGAACACTGGGGAGGACACCAGTGCTTAGGTCCGCCGGATTAAGGACCGGGCTGTGAGGAAGAGAGCACTAGGGCTGCAGACCGGTGTGTAGGCACGCAGGATTGCAGAGGTGCCGAGTGAGCACTGACTGTAGTCAGTGTGTAATGGTAAATAATCAGAATTGCCCCAGGGTAGATTAGTCTGGACCCATGTGGTCGCGAGACTATGAGGTATGAGTGTGGTGTAGGGCATGGACGTCCTTAGTAATCAGTGAGTATTCCTAGTAATCCCTATAGATTTAGTGGTGTTTCTAATGATATGAGCTTCTATATTGCGAGTTCCCCATCCTCAGGTAGGTACCCAGGTGCCTGGATAGATGAGTCCTGAGGAGGGAGGTGGTTACGTTTTGGCCAGGTTGGTGTTGCTATGGTGAGCTGGTCCTATCTGGTTTGAGAATCTGGTCATAACACCTTTCCTGTCAGCTTGAGCTTACTGCCTGCGAGTTGTGGATACGCTGCTCCCCGTACGTTTGCACCCCATGGTCTTTTCTCCTTCATGCGCATGTGTCAGGCAGAGCCGCAGTCAGCCTGAGGTCCCTACCTAGTAGTGAGCGGGCGGTTTTCTGCTGGACCCACCGGTGTGTGAATGATCCTGGAGCGGGCCATTCAATGTTGAGACGCTTTGTAGCGTGTACAGTTTCGGTGGAGTGAGGCTTCGCATCCTCCGCTTCAACCACTGAAATACACGCTTTGAGCTCGCAGGACACTTTCTGCCAGCCCTGTGTGTGACAGCACCACCACACAGGACTTAAATGGGGTGAGACTTCTTGTTGTTGTGTGCTTTTGCCCAACTGCTCTGGGTGCATTTCATCCTCACTTTTTAAAAGTGACATTTAAGTAGTGTGCAGTACCCCACAGCTGCTTGTGCGCATTGCGTGTGAACTTCCAGCCCTTTTTAGGTCTCGCCTACGCAGCGCGCGTGCGCAAAAAGACCTTTAGCCGTCGCTTTGGCTTTTCAGCTAAAAACGTGCATGTGTTCCCTTGCCTTCAATGGCAACGCGTGCACGTGTGGCGATTCACTTGCGGGAGCGCACAGCGCCATATGTTATCAATTGTCGATGCGCCAGCCGCTTGCTCTCGCAAGTGAATCGCTTAGGCCCCCCTCCTGCTGCGCGTGCTTGTTCAACTAGGGGTGTTATCACTTCACAATGGGTTAACAGAGATATCTAGAGCTGCTACTTGGGCTGCAGCTAACACATTTGTGAACTATCATAGCCTCCAGGGATTTGGACAAACTATTTTAAAATCTGTGCTGTCTTTAGAAGTTGTGATTATGTTTTATCTTTCTCACGTTTTTCTCACTAATAAAGCTGGGCTTGTGTATTATTATTGAGATGGCCCCATTCTTTAAGGAAGATTAAATGGCCATCGGGGCTTTGGTAAACCTCAAAGGTAATGGCTGAAATGAGGCTGAGGGATGTAGGGATAATTCCCCTGTTACTTACCAATGTTCATTACAGAGAAGTAAACGGCATTACAGGACAGTGAGCTAGGCAATGCATCCAAGGTAGGTGGACAGTGGCCATGCCATGGGTTAATTGACAACTAATAACAGTAATCATGTCTGATTATTGTATATGATCTATAATACAAAAGTAGGTACATGCATGTGGAAAGCTTGTCGCGCATAGTATTTTTAATGCCCTTTATTTGGATGTTGTCTTTGTTTTCCTTATGGTTTTTTTCGGCTTCTGCAGAAAGAACTTAAGTCCACGCAGTGCTCATCGTTCCATTATTAAACGTTGCCTGGATGTGGTAGAGGTGACGTCAGCCGGTGCCTCGGGAGTCATCTGAGGGAAGGGCTCCCACTTCCCCTTGGCTCGCGCCTCCTGTCAGCAGAATCCGTTGCGCAACGCACTGCCTCAGAGGCTAAATGCGTCTCGTCTGTTGACCTACTACGCGAGGTGACCTCCTTTCACGCCATTAAGTTAAAAGCATCTAATGGCGTAGCCACTTAGCTTACGCAGCAAGAATCCTGCGGTTTCCAACAGTAGTGAAACCCTTACTAGTTATTCTGTGTTTGCAGACCTTTTTAATGCACTAAAGTGAAATAAAGCACTCTGCTGTGTTTGGGGGTGCTTTTAGACGCCAATCTATAAATAGGAGCAGCTCGGCTCAGTTTGACACATATCATGTAAGCATGTCAGAGCGTTGTGGCGGAGCCTGCCCTTGCGCAGCACTGATGCTTGGGCCTATGTCCGAAAGTGGCCCCTGCTTTAATTTTAAGAACCCCCGAGTAAAAGTAATGTGAACATAGCGCAGGTTAGGAGGCCAGCTTTATGGGAAAAGTGCTGCGGGCCTAGATCTGAAGCGGCCTTTCATCCTATTTACACTTCAAGCCTTGATTCAGTTTCCTGAAAGTTAATTCCCTTATTACCTTGGATGAATGTCTGGAACAGCCAGTCAGAATCTAGTGCGAGGGTAAACGTTTTATGACCTTGCCACCTCAGTGGAATGCAGATGTACAACAGATGTAGAGAGAGTATCTTGCAGCCAGGGCCAGACTGGGAACCTAAAGCAGCCCTGGCAAATTTGCAGTCTACCCGGGGGGGAAGGGTTTGGGGGGGGGGGAGTTCTAGTGTGAAACACTGCTGCTTCACTAAACCGGCCCCCAGCGCTGCCGAAATTGCAGCACTGCTCGAAATCGCCCCACAGTAACAAAAATGCCAGCCCTGCTTTATGGGAAAGGTGTTGCAGGCCTTGATCCTAAGAAGTCTTTCATCCTGGCTACACTTCAAGCCTCAATTCAGTTTCCTGAAAGTTGGTTAATCCCTTTATTATCTTGGGTGAATGTGTGGCACAGCCAGTAAGAATCTGATGCAAGCTTAATAGCAGTGAATAAAAATAAGCATTAAAAAAGCCAATAGGTTTCACCTATGCGAGAGCTTTTTGTAGTAAGTTGGACAGAAGGCGAAGGTGATTTCAGACGAGAGGCTTTATTGTAGTCAGGTCCTGCGCAGCAGCCGGCTCAGGAAACCATCAGGCAGCAACTGCCTTAACATTTTCATACACAAACTTCTATATTCTGAAGTGGAATCTTCACGGCCAGAACATCATGGCGTGAGCATTCCAATCAGCAAAGCATGAAAACCAGAACACTACATTATCCTTCTCCTTATAAATGAACGGAAGTAAGGAAAGAGGAGACAAAAAAAGACAAGCATTGGCATAGCCAATCGGTCTCGCTTTTGGGACCTTATAAGTATTTAGTTATGCAGCAAAATATCCTTGGTGCAACAACATCAAGTGTTGCATGGCTAAACACTTATAAGGGCCCAAAGGCGAGACCTATTGGCTATGCCAATGCTAGTTTCTATTAGATGCACCCAGGGCGAGGACCTAGCTGTGTTTGTTGTCTGTGTGGAAGGCAAAATTGACTGCTGGGGTGTTCATTTCGTCCTCTTAAGCCGTCGGCCTCTGCTCGCATTAACCCGTGCCATTTTAAGGACCTTGGTCAGCACTTATTTCCTTTTGTACTGCACGATGACAGCTGTGGCGAGCATGAGTCAACCCTCATCGTTCCTTAATGAAAATGGGGAGCCGGAAATACACAGACTGGGAAAAGTTGTGTGAGTCGTACTTAATTAACATTGGGGGAGATCGTTTCTCCCCATTGCGTAAACAGCCTATCCTTCTACACAACTTGGGGGTATACGGGCGGAATATTTATGAAACATTGCCTGAACCAGAGAATGAAGTTTAAGGGGAAGCTGTGGCCATGGATATATTTGCTAGTACCATGCTCAAGTTTAGTACCCATTTTGGGGACAAAATCAATGTAGTGTTAAAACGCCACAGGTTCTTCTGTAGGTCGCAAGGGAAACAAGAGACCGTAACTAATTACATCGCAGCTTTGAGAGGTCTAAGCAAACTGCGATTTTGGTAACCTCACGATTCTTTGATAAGGGACCAGCTGGTATGTTGCACGTACAGCATGTGTATTCAAGAAAAACTGTTAGCCAAGAACCCCACCCTCAGGGAGGCAGTGGCCACTGCCCAGTCTGTGGAACACACTGCCAAGTGCATCAAAGAGATGAAAGCACCTATGGATCTAGTAGCTAGTGTACAGGAGAGTGACGAGGAAGGTGAAATTTGCAAAGTAAAAGGGAAGGAAGGGTTGCATAACAAAACACAACTTCTAGAAAGGAAACTTGGATGTTTCAGGGGTGGCAGCAGCCATCATTTAGCCAATAATATCCAATGCCTAGCCAAGAGTGTGACATGTAAGAAGTGCGATAGAAGGGGGAATTTCGCTATGGTGTGCAAAGATGGGGACCCCAACAACAGAGAGGGAGGTGGTAAAGAAGGGGTCTGTGTCAAAGAAGTTAAATCTGTCACTCCCAATGAAAAGAAATAAGTCTTCCAGGTAAAAGACATGATCAGGAGTATTAACTTAATCTATCCTAAATGCGAAGTACTGCTCAAGGCTTTCACCATGTATGCAGATTTTTGTTCACTGTCTACCCTTCTTAACCATACTGATCTTGTGAGCATGCACAGGCATGGGAGTATCCCATTAATGAAGCCAGATATCTCACCCACAGGCTACACCAAGGAGCCCATACCCATGGTTGGAATGAATGAAGTGCACATTGAGTTCAAGGGGAGGAGCACAGTGGGGAAGGTCTACATTGTGAAAACAGGGTCTAATCTTTTGGGATAGCAGCGTCAGAAAGAGTTAGGAATAATCCTTGATCCTAATAACCACGACCAAGTGCTTTTGAGGGAGGTCATCCTATCCGGGGCCAGCATATCCAAGGAGTTCCCCAAATTGTTTGATGCAAAACTGGGCTTCCTTCATGATTTCCAGCAAAGGATCAAACTCAAAATTAATGCCAGACCCACTGTGCACAAGTTGTGCACAGTGCCACATTTGATGAAGGAACCCCTAGAGAAGGAATTGAACAGGTTATGCAGCATGGATGTCATACAACCCATTAACACCTCTGTGTTGCCCGCACCTATTGTGATCGAATCCAAGGCCAACGGAGAAGGGATTTACTGGGATAGCACTGTATCCAGATTACTTTAAGATGAACTCCATGGCTATACGACTGACATTCATCCCTATACCAGCATGACTAAGTTGGAAAGGGTTTTGATTGCTCAGCTACAACCCCCACATGACGTAAACCCCAGCAAACGGCTGGTCTGATGGGTTTTGCTGTATAGCCTATGTATTTCAGCAGTATCTGTTTACACATGCGCCTACCTGGTTCACAGTTTTTCTCATGGTCAGACACCATTCCAAGACTTGGTCTGCTCTGTTATGTATTTGGTACTTTGTCAGCAGGGGAAGGAGCAGACAGGTCGTTTAAACTTCCCCTGGACCCTCCACACACCCTTCAGTTTTTATAATATAATCTCCATTTCTAGCCAGTTTTAATCAACAGTGATTCATCACTGTGTTAATGTCACAAATCATGGCTATGTAATGTTTGGCTATATTGTGAATTTGTTGGGTTTTAGATATAAGCCCTTATGTTTTTGTAAATAATATATGTTTGTGATTTACACTTCCTACTCACTTGTCTATCTTCACTTCAATTTCCAACACGTCACCTTCCTGGCTCCCCTCTCTGCTCTAGGGGCACTTTTGAAAAGAACTGTATATTATTATCAACGTATGTACGCTCAGTGTGATTAAATAACACTGCGTGTCAACTAATAATAAGTGTTTTGGAATAATTGTCATTGATTGATATATTTTGTGTGTTTACTTATTGTTTACTGGGACCACTGTTCCTATGTACTGGTGTGCTTCTTGGCGGTAAAACACTTTACGTTTTTTCTGTGGGGTTTGAATTTCACCATCCACACTGACCACAAGCACCTCACATACATGTTTACTTTTAAAGACATGGAACACTGTACGCCCCATCATCTGCAAATGGATATTGGGCCTGGAAAACTTCTGTTTCAAGGTGGAATATGTCCTAGGGGGTGAGAGCAAAATTGCAGATTTCCTATCCAGAACACCGTTGCAAGGGGAACCGCCAGAGGAAATGCTAGACAGTCCTATCATGGCCATGACAGACCCTGCCCTAACAGAAGAAGAATTAGAAAAAATCATGGAAGAGGATAAAGTGTTATGTAGGCTAAAGAAGATAATAGTAAAAGGGTGACCCAACAAGTGCCGAGAAGTCGAAGAAGAGATCCGGGACTTCTGAGAGGGCAGGTTTGAGTGGAGCATCGTAGCAGGCAAGGTGTATCGCAAGGATAGAACTGTGCCTCCAGTAGGACTGAGGAAGAGAATTGTGGAGTTGGCCCACGACGGTCATTTGGGGCAGAGCATGGCAAAAAACAGAATTAGAGTAAATTTCTGGTTCCCCAGGATGGACGCTATGGTAGAACAACAGGTGAAGGATTGTCTCAGTTGTGCCAAAAGTGACAAATCCAAGTCCACCCGTGAAGCCCCTGTCAAACCATGGAGTAGACTTGCCATGGACATAATTGGATCCACGGACAACCTAGGGATGTACCAGAAATTCATGCTGGGGTTGGTGGACTACACATCACACTGGATCATGCAAAAATGTGTCCTTTGCACTAACACTAAAACGGTCCCAGACTTTCTCAAGGACGTTTTCTCAAGGGAAGGGATACCATCAACCCTGGTCACCGACAATGGAGTGCAGTTCACATCACAACAGATGAAGGACTTTTTGCAAAACCTCAATATTAAAGATGAAAGAACTGCACTGTATTTCCCTAAGGCATATGGCATGTTTGAAAGAGTCAATAGACTAATAAAAGAACACATACAGCTAGCTGTAGTGAACGGTCACAATGTCAAATCATCCTTACATGATTGTTTATGGGCGTACCACACCTCACTAAATCTGATATCAGTGGTGTCCTCGTTTATACCCCTCTGGAGAAGAGAACCTTTCACAAAGTTGAACCACATGTGGTTGGGGGAGTGGGAAGGGTGGTTGGTTCCAATCCCAAGGAAGCTGGTGAGAAGGTGGAACGTCACCAAAGCAAGTACAAGAGGTGGTACGATGAGAAGAATGGGGTCAAAGCTCCAAAGTGGAAGGAAGGGGATTGGGTACAAGTCAAAAGGTGTGTAAAGGAATCCAAAAGCAAAAGCAAATTCTATCCCCCATGCTGTGTGTCTAAGGTTTTCAACAGTGTGGTATTTCTGGAGAATGGGCACATGTGGAGTTGTGACATAGTTATCAAATGTAGCAATGTTTTGCGTTATGTAAAAAAGGGAGGTATGTTGTAATCTCCTTCTCTTTCCCTTTCCTCCCACTCTTGGTCTAACCCTGCCCATTCTTCCCTGTTTTACCCAGTGGACTCTCCCTTTGGAGTCTGCCTTGGAATGTTGGTGATGCACTCTAGTCTGGAGAGTGGTTGGCTAATAAAGAAGTTGCTGACATCTTACCTCATCTTCTGGTGATCACGTTTTCAACAGGTTGCATTTCCACTAGCTGGAGAGGCCCTAGTCAGCATAACAATGGGCAGGAAGCCTTTGAGGCTCACTGAATGTTGTTATTGGGGGTATGTATGAAGCACCTCCACCCCAAGCATGCTTTGTTCCTGACCCACAATAGCACAAGGGCTCCCATCTCAGGGGGTCAGAAACATGTCTGTGTATGGCAGGCTGGTGCAGACCAGTCAGGTGCACACTAGAAAGTGGGTCGTTCTCTAAGATGCCCTCTGAGTGTATTTTGTAATAAATCCAACATTGGCATCAGTGTGGATTTATTATGCTGAGGAGTTTGATACCAAACTCCTTAGCATTCAGTAAAGCCATCATGGAGCTGTGGCATTCATAATGACAAACTCCCAGCCCTTGAACTCAATATGGCTCCATTGTACTTATAATGTCTGTGAATGGGCACAGACACTGTAGGGGCATATTGTTCATGCAGCTATGCCCTCACCTGTGGCATAGTGCACTCTGCCTTGGGGCTCTGAGGCCTGCTACAGAGGTGACTTACCTATGCCTTAGGGCCTTTGGTACCAGTGGTACCTTTTACAAGGGACTTGCATGTAAGCTATAGGTTTGCCAGTTGTGAGAACAAAGGTGCCGTTTTGGGAAAGAACACAGGCACTGGGAACCTGATTGGCAGAGACCCAGTGTATACTCAGTCAAAGTGCATTAGAAGTCTGGCAGAGGTGGGAGTTACAGCAACAAAAACCCACTTTCCTACACATACGAAGCACACTTTTGGGGAATTCTGAACTGTGGTGGAAACAAATATTTGAATACGATCAAAACAAACCAATACACTAGGTAATGCCCTTTCTACACATTATCGTTCGTGCACTGTATAGATTTATCAATAATATTGTATGTCTGTGTAAATGTAATGGCCATTTAAATTTAAATGTGTTGTCTGTAATGACATTTCAGTACAACACATTGCATACTCCAATCTACTTCACTCTATTCTACTCTATGCCAGGGGTGTAACACAGGCCCCCGCAGCCCCCGCATTGCGGGGGGCCACGCTCTCCAGGGGGCCCCGGGCCGGCACACTCATTTGACTTACACATGCATGATTTTAATGGTGCGCTGTGCGCACGGCACGCCGCATGCCCGGTTGTAGGAGAGTAGGGTCTGCAATCCTATGGTCACCCCAGATTTTTGCTTTTTGCTTCACTGGTTTATGACTTTCCTTGGCTGTGGGCCTGCTAATCAGACCCACAGCCTAGCTGTTCTCTCTCTAAATTGACACTCATGTACTTTAGGTGCATTTATGAATTGATATTGGGTCACTCTTGTAAGTCCTTGTACAGTGTACCATAGGTACCCAGGGCATAAGTGCACCCAAGGCCTACCAGGGGCTGCAGCATGTATTATGCCACCGCTGGCTGGCCATCTAAACAGACACAACTGGCTGGTAACACAGCTGGGGCAAGGTGGTGTAATCACCCTTTGCTGTAGATATAGTATACCTATATCTAACCCCAAAATGGACACATGTACTCCTATAAGTCACTCCTATGGCAGGCCTTATCAATCCTGAAGGCAGAGTGCTTGGAATTATGTGAGATGGTGCTCTAGCATGAGCTGAGCCTGTCTGTAGCTTTCGGAACCATGTCCTTATAGCTGTTCCATGATATCGCTATACCATATACTCTTAAGTGCATTATAATCCTCGCGGTTATTGCTAACTTTGGCATAGCATTATCGGAACATGTCATGTAAGGTGTCATACGCTTTGGAATACTACCCCCTCGCCAGTTCTGGCAACGGGGGTAGCATTCCACCCTTCTAGAGGGATAAGACATGTATGTAACTGTAACCCCGGTTAAAGTTAACCCGAGCCTCAGCATCACAAAATGGATGCTGCTGCCACAGACACAAGTCTGACCTCATGCTGCTGGGAGTCCTTCCAGCGAGGGAGGCCTGGACAAAGGGTTTCCTGCTTGGGGAGGTGCCAGCACCACCCCAGACAGGACTTTGTGTATCCAGATAGGCAGGGCTGAAAGGAATGAGACATGCCTGGGGCACACAAGGTGTCCCTGTGCATACCCCGGTTCAAACCAGTTTGCTGGGACACTCCAGCCCCAGCTCTGGCGCGAAACCGGACAAAGGATATGGGGTGTAACCACCCCCCTTCCTGGTCCCACCCATGGGAGGGACCTAGTCGCTAGTACAGCCCCCTTTAACAGAATAAAGGTAGGAGCTGGTCCCATTCCAAATTAGATTATCCTGAATTGAAACTTTACAAGAAGAAACTCTGGACTTCGACGTTCTGCTCCACAGAAGACTGAAGAAATCTCCCTTGTGACCAAGGAGTGACCACCCTGCACAAGCAGGCACCATCAAGCGTCCTAGCGGTTAACTTTGTTGTCCTTCCTGCTGGAACCAGACCTCAAAGCTCGACGAGACCTGGACTCCCAGACCTCTCCGACATCTACCCACACTTGCAGCACAGCTGACACCCATGGGTGCGACGAGACACGTGGGACCGGCCATCTTTGAAGAACTGCACTTCGCTTCCAGCACGACTTCTGAGGCACCCTCGAGAAAGTGCTTTGGGGATTGAGAAGCCCCAGCCCCGAGCAGCTCCTGCACCGAAGACCAGCCCTCCAGAATCCACGAGATCTGCGTGGGGCCCTTCTGCTTGATTGCTACTCAACGCGTTGTCTGGTCACTTGCCGGCTGGCAACTAAAACCATGAACAAAATCATTCACGAGTGCGTCGAAGGGACGACACTCCTGAGGGAAGTGCCGCATTCCGGATCCTAGTTAGCTCGGAGCACAGTGAGCTATACTTCGACAGCACCACCTACAAGTACGAACTTTTTCTATCAGCAACACACCTGAGTGCGATCACGACTACCATATAAGGCGTTTTACTTCCGTCAGAGGCGGGACCGATGCCTTCTTAATCGGCACTTCACTCTCCCGCGCAGCGGACGCGCCTGAAATGCGAGGCGCTGGCGCAGCGCGCTGAAATTCATTTTTAAACCTGCTATCTGGCATATGTGTTTTAAATAAAGCATATTTCTGTGCTATTTACCTTGTTGTTGCTCGGTCATCGCCCTGGTCCACCACGGCTTGTGCTGCTTGTGTGGAGGGTGTTGCTGACCTTTGGCCCGGCCCCTGAGGGCGTTTTATTTCCGCCAGAGGCAGGACCGGTGCCTTCTTATTCGGCACTTCACTCCCCTGCGCAGCGGACGCGCACGGCGGACCGCCGGCGGGTCGCCAAAGGCGAGCCCGTCTGCGCCCCTCCGCCCTGGTCCATCGCCAGGAGCCGGGACCTCTGGCCGATAGATTTTTAAATGGCCCCGTATGCTCGCAAGGAGCTGTTCGCTCTTAGGAGCTATGCGAGATGCAGGGCCCATATGTGGCACCCTGGTTCTCTATGTGCACAATGCGACCAATGTGGCTTCAAGGCCTCAGAGGGTCACCTAATGCCAACAGCCAAAGTCTCGGGGGTCAATGATTCCACTAAATTGAAGATAGTGAGCTTAAACTGTAGGTCCCTATTGAAACATTATGAAGATGTTTACGAGCTATTTATCGACCACTCCCCTGACCTCCTATTTTTGACTGAGACCTGGACTACTGTTGACACTCCAGCCGTTCTAACTCTGGCTCTTCCTCCAGGCTACCTAATCTGTGCCCAACATAGACCTACGGGAAGGGGCGGTGGTATTGCAATAATTTTTAAAAGCATCTATACTTGCACCCTTAACTCCACATGTGTAGATAACTGTGAGAGTGCGATTTGTAAGGTGAGGGTCTCTGACACTTTTACCCTTACAGGTTTGCTGGTATATCGCCCTCCTGGGCCAGTGAGCGCCTTCCAGGACTCACTGGTTGCACTCATCTCGGCGCTAGCTCTTCGATCTGCAAACTTCACGGTATTGGGGGACCTCAACCTTCACCTTGAGCGCCATGATGCACCTTCTATCCAAAAATTCCTAGGTGACCTGGAGGCATGCCAGCTGATTCAGCTAGTCAATGGGTCATCACATCAGGCAGGTCATCTTCTGGACCAAGTATTTACTAACATCCAGGAAGTTAAAATCACTACTCCTAGCCCCCTTAGCTGGACCAACCATTTCCCAGTCTTTATTTCGATTGAGATTCCAGTCGGCCGCAGAGATGCGCCTCCCCCTTTACGGGGGAGACGCCCATGGAACAAACTGGATAATGGCCTGTTTGAAACCAGACTGATATTATCATGCTCAGTCTGGCATAGCAATATCGATTAGGCCGACATAGCCTATAGGGAATGGATAAATGAGTCACTTGACTATTTTATCCCTATGAAACTATCAAGGCCTAAGCGTGCGCCATCCCACCCATGGTATTCTGAGGCTCTTGCAGACAAAAAGAGGCAATGTAAGCTATTGAAGCGCATCTGGAGACGATCATATGATCATGTGGCTAAAACCAACTTTAGATCTGCCACTAAAGAATATCATAAACTTATTAAATCATCTAAAGCGAAGTACTACTCTGACCTGATCAACTCCAGTACCAATCGCTCCAAAACTATCTTTGCCTTAGTGAAGGACCTGACCAAGGCTCCGGAAGGTCCAGGTAATCTGATAGCATCTGATGCACAGTGCGAAGAGCTATCTTGTTTTTTCCTGGACAAAATAAAAAGGATTTATAACTCTTTGCACTCGGATGGCCATATTATGGCCTCTGGCCCTACCATAGGTCCTATTGCCTCTTTGAACCCGCTTCAAATCTTACCATCTATCGAGCTGACAGAGATGGAAGCTCTGGCTTCCAGGGTTAAGTTGGGTTCCCCGGAAGACCCGGTAAAACCTGACCTGTTTAGAACTTTCCAGGAGTCCATCTTGCGGGAGGGGCTAACGCTGATTAACAACTCTCTCCAGTCAGCAGCCGTCCCCAAATCCTGGAAACATGCTAAGGTAGTTCCCCTCCGAAAGAAGCCAACGTTAGACCCCGCTAGGCCAGATAGTTACCGACCGATTTCCCTACTCCCATACCTTGCTAAGATCACGGAAGCTCATGTGAATTCCATTCTGACCACTCATCTGGAATCCAACGGAATTCTAAATGACTCTCAGAATGGCTTCCGTGCCAAACATAGTACGGAATCGGCCCTACTGTCAGTCACGGAACATCTAAGGGAGGTGCAGGACCAGGGCGAGACCTCGTTTGTGATTCTGCTGGACTTGAGTGCGGCCTTTGACACGGTCTCCCACAGGATCTTGTTGGAGCGATTGTGGGAGATCGGAGTCAGAGGGAGTACCCTGGATTGGTTCGCATCTTTTCTATCCGACCGTTCCTTGCAGGTGCATGCCCTGCCGTACTCGTCCAGCAGGCACTCTGTGGAGTGTGGGGTCCCGCAGGGCTCGGCGCTTAGCCCCACATTGTTTAATGTGTATGTCCGCCCTCTGGCAGTGTTTGCACGAGATCGTGGAATCAGGCTGGTATCGTACGCTGACAATACTCAGCTTGTTTTCACCATCTCTAAGGATACTGAGTTAGACCAAAGGAAATTCCAGGAAGACATCCTGGCCATCTCTAACTGGCTGTCCCAGAATTGTTTTCAGTTAAACTCCTCCAAAACAGAGGTACTTATCATTGGCAAGGAAACTCAGATTTGGAACCATCACTGGTGGCCCTCCATATTAGGACCTCCACCTATTCCTAAGGAGGAAGTAAGAAATCTGGGTGTGATGTTGGACAACTCACTTTCCTTAGAGTCACATGCCAAAAAAGTGGCGGGCACCTGTTACAGCCGCTTGCATGCTCTTAAACACATTCTTGGCTTCTTTGAGCCTCCCACTCGTCAGGTCATAGTCCAGGTGGTAATCTTATCACATCTAGACTACTGCAATGTTCTCATGCTGGGCTCTAACCTGACAGTGATTAATAGTCTATAGAGAGCTCAGAATGCGGATGCCCGTACTCTGTTTGCCTTGCCTAAAACCTGCCACATCTCCCCGACTCTTAGACGCTTGCACTGGCTGCCTATAAAACAACACATCCAATTTAAAACTCTGTGCATTACTCATAGAATCTTGTATGGCTCCGGTCCACGAATTTTGCAGGGACTCTGTACCCTCTATGTCCCCACCCGTACCCTCCACTCAGCGGATCTATCCCTTGCCGGCACAATCAAAATTTGGAGAAGTAGAGCTGGTGGCCACCCCTTTAGGTACCTAGCCCCGAAGCTATGGAATTCGACCCCCCTAAAGGCTCGGGCCACCACGAACCACATGCTTTTCAGAAAACAGATTAAAACTTGGCTGTTCTCCTCCATCTAGCTTTTTCTCACTGGCCGCGTTCTGCATTTCCTGTTATGTCCATAAGCGCTGGGACGCCCCGTAGCTGGGGTAGCCATGCGCTATATAAGCAAAATTAACATAACATTAACATAACATCCTGGTGGTCGAAGACGCCTCCTGGTTCACATGGCTGCAGAGTCCAGCGTCACCTCTTCACCTGATCGCAACGACATCATCTGGTTCCTTCCTTCTTCCACTCTGGTCACTGGCTAGTGACTTTGAACACTGTCCCCTCTGCTTTCAGGTCTCCATCTTCTTCGATCCACCCTTGGATCACTCCGGACATCTTCCTCCTGGTCGCCTGCAGCATCTTTCTCCAAGGCTCCATTGACTTCAACGCGGAAACCCGACACACTTTCACACCTATGCACCCGCAGCCCGTGGGTGAGGTAACGAGAGCATTTCGGTGCTCATAGGTAGATTGACTCTCCTAGTGTCCAGGTATCCTGTAGTTTTAGTCTCAACCAATCGGAACTGTCCTTACTCACCTATTTTGTAAATTGTTCGTGCCCATTGACTTTGCATTGAAACCCGCGTGTGTGTTCTAGCACTGCACACGCGTCCCGTGGGCCTCCTGCTCCTTATCTAAGGTTGGGATAGAGTAGCCCCAGCGATTCTACAGCCTCTGGGCATCCTCATTTCTTCGATCGTTCTACTTATATCATTTACTTAGTATATGGTTTGCCGTGCCCTTAGGGCACCATTGTAACTTGTGCGACTTCCTGTATTTTTCTGAAGAGTATTGTTATGTGCTTAGCCCTATGATCTCATAAAGAGTTCAGAGGTGTTTGTTAGTAATAAATATATTGTTTATTTTCATAACAACCTGTGTGGTGTCCTTTCATCTGGTATTCAAGGGGTTATATGTGGTAAAACAGCTGGCTTCACATGCCAAAAGAGTTTAGCCTAAGACTGCTCTGTCCATGCTACCATTAGGATAGCTGGTCTATAAGGTTGACTTACAACCAATCACCATAAGAGTTGTTTGAACTGATACAAGGTGATCACTAGAACTAGTGAGCATCATATATCAGGCCAACTTCTCACATTGGTGTGCAGCGGTTGGGATTTGAGCTTGCTGTTGTTTTTACCAAATATAATCTTGCGATATCTTTTGAAAGATCACATAAGGTACCATAGGCACATATAACAAGCTTAGAAATACTCTGAGTTCTACTGAACCAGCTGTTGTAGTAGAAAGGCCTAGCACTCCCTGACTACAACTCTTAGCAAGGGATCAGTAGGAAAACCCATAAGTGCACACACCACACCTCACTAGAAAGCATGTCTATCACAGGAGAGGCCACAGTGACTCCCCTTGTGATTAGTGACCCTCCACAGGTCCTTTCCAGATATGCAGCACTCAGTTTCCAGGAGATGAGACAATTGTGTACCTCCAGGAAACTGAAAACAGGGTTCCAATCCTACCCTTCCTTTTCTGTTAGGGTTCTTAGAGACCTATGATGCTAGAAGGGCCTCTAACCCAGGCCCCTCAGATCCAGCAGATGGAAACATACCCCCCTTAGAAGGGAACCCTGACTCTAACCTCCCTGAAACAGAAAATGTAGATGGTAGGGAAGATGGAAACACTTCTAATGGAGAGGTAGACAATGGCCAAGCTTTAGTCAGCAGACTTACAAGGGCCAACTTAAGCCTACATGGGGATGGGTTTGGGGGAGCCCCAGACCTAGCCACAAGCAGGCCTAACCTTGGGAATAGAAGAGGTAGGTCTCAGTCCAGAGACTCTAACAATTCTATTCACTCCCATGTCTCTCATGCGTCTGCTCAGAGGGGGATGACTTCCCCTCAGAGGAGAGAACACGAGGCAAAGATGAAGGAAGTTAATCTGAGGATCCAAAGGGAAGAACTTGCCCTTGCCAAGGAGAAACTTGCTTTTGCCAGAGAGCAGAAATTGAGTGGGATAGAACCCACTGGTGGCAGCAGTATCCCTAAGGATAAAGACAGGAGTTTTGATAATAGACACCTGAGTAAAATAGTGCCCCCCTATAAGACAGGGGATGACATCCACAAATGGATGACTGCTCTGGAGAGGGCCTGCAAAGTACAGCAGGTACCCCGGGGTCAGTGGGCAGCTATATTGTGGCTCTCCTTTGAAGGTAAAGGCAGAGATAAGCTCCTCACTGTTAGAGATGAGGATGCTAATGACTACCAAGTCCTGAAAAATGCACTGATTGATGGGTTTGGCCTAACAACTGAACAGTACAGGTTGATGTTCAGAGACACCCAGAAAACTCAGGCTCAGGATTGGACTGACTTTGTTGATTGTGTCACTAAGGCTTTGGAAGGCTGGTTACTGGGAAGTAAAGTTACTGATTATACAGGATTGTACAATCATATAGGGAGAGAATACATCTTAAATAATTGTCAGAACCAGTTGTTGCATCAACACCTGATTGACTCCGATCTGACCTCTCCCCAAGAATTGGGAAAGAAGGCAGACAGATGGGTCAGAACCAGTGTTAAGCATCAGAACGAGAACCAGGGTGATGGCCAGAAGAAAGCAGACCAAAAGGGTAGTAATCAGAATCAACAAAATGGCCAGAAGTCTTCAACAGGGCCCCAACAATCTAAGGAGGGTGGGTCCCAGAATCCCCCACAAGAAGAAGAATGATGGTCAGAAGAAACCATGGTGCCAATACTGTAAAAGTAAGACTCACTGGTTTAGTGAGTGCACCAAGAAAGGCTCAGCTCCTACCACTACTGCCCCTAAGGCACCTGCACCCCCTAGTACAGTTAGTAGGGGTAGTGTACCCCCCCAAGGCTATAGTTGGGTTAACCCTGGGAACTGAGGTGGGTTCTGACTTAGTCAGAATACCTACTCAGGCTGTTCTTGTTTGTAGTGGGGACATGGATATGACCCCTACTGTAAGTCCCAGTACTCTGGGCAAGTTCAGGCAAACGCCTTTGATCAATGGAAAAATGGCTCAGGCCTACAGGGACACATGTGCCAGTGTCACTATGGTGACACCAGCCTTTTTGAACCCTGATCAGATCATACTAGGTTCAGACTACCTAGTGACCAATGCTAGCAACGTCACTACCAATCACAGTATGGCAGTTGTTAACTTCTCCTGGGGAGGGGTAACTGGCCTCAAAAGGGTTGTAGTTAGTTCAGACCTCCCAGTGGAATGTCTTTTGGGCAATGATTTGGAATCCTCCTTATGGTCAGAAGTGGAGTATAGGACTCATGTGGAAATGTTAGGTTTGTCAGCACATGTCCTTGCTGTGACCAGGTCACAGGCCAGAAAATGCCCAGCTGAACAGGTGCTGGATCCTGGAACAATGGAACAGACACTACCCAAGAGGAACAGAAGTAGGGTTAAGGCAGTGCCTTCCCCCCTGCCTCAGGTTGAGGATGATCAGCCCTCTCAGGAGGCTGACCCAAAGACCCCAGAAGGAACTGTCCTAGAAGAACTTGAACCTGAACAGGTTGAGTTTCTTGGGACAGGGGGACCTTCCAGGGCAGACTTGAGGCAGGCACAGTTAGACTGTTCCTCCCTTGAACCCCTCAGACAGCAAGCTGCTGCTGAGGCTGCAGGGAATGCTACAGGTACCCACAAGGTGTACTGGGATGAAGGACTCCTATACTCTGAGGCAAGAGACCCCAAGCCTGGTGCTACCAGGAGGCTGGTCATCCCCTTATCTCTTAGAGGTTTCCTTCTTACCTTGGCCCATGACATTCCCCTTACAGGACACTTAGGCCAGAACAAGACTTGGGACAGGCTTGTCCCTCACTTTCACTGGCCACACATGTCTGAGGACACAAAAGAGTTTTGTCGCTCATGTGTCACCTGTCAAGCCAGTGGCAAATCAGGTGGCACAACAAAGGCCCCCCTTATACCAATACCTGTGGTGGGGGTACACTTTGAAAGAGTTGGGATTGACATTGTTGGACCAATGGACCCCCCAACAGCATCTGGACACAGATTTATACTGGTGATAGTGGATCATGCCACCAGGTATCCAGAAGCTATTCCCCTTAGGACCACTACAGCTCCTGTTGTGGCCAGGGCCCTACTTACAGTTTTCTCCAGAGTGGTGTTTTCTAAGGAGGTTGTCTCTGACAGAGCTGAAAACTTAATGTCAGGATACTTGACTGCAACGTGGAAGGAGTGCGGTGTAAATTACAAATTTACCACTCCCTATCAGTCAGTCATAAGCTTTTATTCGATATGCAAGATATCTTGTAAGCACATTTGAAATACAAACATTACAGTTTTCAAAAAAAGAAAAACATTGATACAAGAAGCCAGTATAAAACTCGTTAGAAAAGATGAAAGGACATGAAGTGCCCGTTAATAAATTAGCTAAAAAATGAATTAAACAGCTACTGACAATCTCTTACAACGAATAAGCCAAAACTGCTTTAAAAATTTTGCTGTTCCACACACTATAGGGGGGGAAGTGTCCGTGGTTAGGATACGCAAGGCTACTAGGTGGTTACGTGTGCCCATATTTCGACAAAGAGGTTTCAGCCAAGAGCTCCTAGGCCTTGCATAATCCGGGCATTCGAACAGGACATGCGCAATGGACTCAACCCTGCTCGGGCAGCATGCACAATTAGGGGAAGTACGGGGCGCTGATGTCCATTTCGATACCACAGCACCTAACGGGAGGGATCCAACTCTGAATTTAAAATAAAGGGCTCGGTCAAGGGGGAGGGTGATCATGTCCAGGTACGGTTCAAAGGCCACAGTATCTTTAATTTGTAAAAAGGCAACAGTGGATTTGCAGTGGTTAGAGTTTGTAATTAGACGCTCCGAAATCCATTTCCAGTAATGCGCCTTAACAACTTCTTTTGGAGGGGCTGAACGTGATGACCAGCAGTCTCCTAGTCCGATCTTCTCCAGAAGGTTTTTAGTTTCTCTTAACCATCTTATCTTAGCCCAACCCCCCAGACTCATTATTTCCCCCAGGGCATCAGCATAGGATTTTAGTTCTTCGGCCCTCCAGATTCGTGTCCATAGTAGGAGCGGGCGAAGCTGGGCCTGGTCTTTGATATTTTTACAGCCCGTGTCCAACCACACTGGTACAGATGGAGTGCTCAGTGGAACGGAGATAATGGATTTCAATAGCTTGCTCTCCGCTGTCACTAGGGCGTCCATTCGGCAGTGGCCCCACAATTCTGCCCCATACAAGGCTGATGACACTACTTTGGCCTTGTAGATGTCGATTACTGGGGTAAGTGATCTCCTAGGTGAGGCCCTGAACTCCCTCATGAGAGCTCCTCCTACTCTCCTATGGTTGAGGACCATTTTATCAATATGATTTGCCCAGGACATCCTATCCGTGATCCGATTACCGAGGTAATCGAATTCGGCTACTTTCTCTAAGGGGGTCGAGTTAAGTGTAGGTGGGCGGCCCAATTTCTTAGGAGGATTTAGGACTAGGTATTTTGTTTTGTCCACATTTATTGTTAACCCTTTTGCAGTACAGGACTCCTGAAATCGCGTTAGCAATTTCTGCAGGCCTTGCGGGGTCTTCGAAATCAGGAGCGTGTCGTCCGCAAAGAGTAGGGTAGGGATGCGGACTCCTCCGAGACAGGGGGCGTCGGCTGGTTCTTGCTGAAGATGCTTTACCACCCCGTTCACATATAATGAGAAGAGGGTGGGAGCCAAGACACAGCCCTGTCTTACGCCCCTGGACACTGGTATCTTCTCAGTGAGCTCTCCGTTTTTACCCCAACGGACCTGTGCATAGGTATGGGTATGAAGGCTAATGAGAAGGGACAAGATGTAAGGGGGTAGTCCCAACTCATAGAGTACCCTCCAAAGCTCTTCCCGGGGAACCAGGTCAAAGGCAGTCTTCAGGTCTATAAAGGCCAAATAAAGACTACCCTTGCCTAGTTCCACCACCTTCCACCCCAGTAGTGCCAGCCTAAACACCTGCTCTAATGTCCCCATACCTGCCCGAAAACCTGCCTGAAAGTCTGATAAGATTTTATTCTCCTCCACCCAATGAAGTATCCTTCCAAGGATAGCTTTGCCAGCTATCTTTTGGGTGGAGTCTATCAGACTTATAGGGCGGTAGTTCCCCGGTGTTTCCCTACACCCTTTTTGTAAATCGGGACCACCACTGCCCCTTTCCAGGATTCTGGCACTGCCCCTCCCATCATAATATCGTTTAGGAGAGCTGCTATAACCCTTGCCCACTCCGATGGGAATGCCCTCATAAGGTCCCCCGGAAGGCCGTCTGGGCCCGCTGCCTTACGGGGTGCTACCCAACCTATAACCCCCTCAATCTCTAGGGGAGTGAAGAGATCATAGGCATGAGGTTCAATTTCTCGTGTAAGGTCCATTCCCACGATCAGTTCCCCATCTGGAGGGAGGTATAGGTTCCCAAAGTGTTTTACCCAGTTTTGGGGCGGGATGTTGCAGGGTCTCACCGATGCATCAGGTTTATTCCGTGTGCTTATGAGATTCCAAAAGGCCCTTGAGTCCCTGATCTTACTAGCCTGGAGCAGGTCATCCCAGAATTTTTCTTCCCACTCCCCCCTAGCAAGTTTAAGGGATTTATTATAGGCCTTCCTTGCTTCATGTATCACACCTCGGGACCTAAGTTTAACCGCCTCAACTAGCCTTGTCTTGTGATCCCTACAAGTTTGGGTATACCAGCCATCGACTGGTTTTTTAAATTCTTTGTTACCCGACTTGTTTGGGTACATAGTAAGCACGTTAGTTAAGGCTTCTACCAGGGAGACAAAAAGCCCACTTGCTCTACCCACCCCTTCTAGGGAGGTTCCGAGGGTTGTTACCGCTTGGTTTAAAAGGGATTGAATTTCCCCTACCTTTGCCTCGGATAAGACCAATTTCGCCCATTTTATTCGTCTACCACAAGGGGAGACTTCGGACTCATCCGGGGATGCGGCTACCAGGTTAATATTATCCCTCTTTAAAGTGCGCCACCACTGGACCATACTTAAGGAGAGTGAATTATGGTCACTTTCAGTCGAGGGGACCACCTGCATGTCCCTTACATAAGGCCATAAGAATACATCAATCAGGAAGTAATCTAGCCTAGAGGTGTGTCCTGGTCTATTGTATGTGTGGGCACCCCCCCTATCCGAGGGTGTCCTCCCGTTAGCTGCCCTTAAGTTAAATTCAAGGCTCAGTGAGTATAACTGGAGCGCGACTTCTGTCCACCTTCTAATCGGTGGGATTTCTAGTACCGGGATCCCCATCCTGGAATCCTCCTCGTCTTGGTCGAGGGAGACGTCCGAGCCCAGAGGCTCGAACGTACAGTTCATATCACCTGCAACCAATGTACGTGTTTTGTGAGGGGTATTATTTAGCAAGGTCTCGAGGAGAGATATTACAGGAGACTTTCTCCCACCCTTGGTTCCCCGGGCATAAACATTATAAACATTTAAGACAATTCTTCCCCTTTGATCTATTAGGGTGATGTTTTGTATGTCCGGGGAACCTGTGGGGAACTCCACTACTCTGCAGTCTAAGGAAGCCGCGACCCAGATGAGAAGGCCGCCCGAAGGTCGCCCTCTCCCTGTTTCCGAGACTTGTGCAGGGGAGGAATAGGAAGAAAATCCCACCCTATGGACCGGGACCAAGCTCCATGTCTCTTGGAAGAGGCACAAGGAGTGCTCATCAACCCATGCAGTAAAATCCGGTAGAGTCAGTTTTCTTGCAATCCCTGCGACATTCCAGCTGAAAACCTTAAAGACTAGGTCCGTCACAGCTGGAGTGTCGTTGGGCGCTATAATGCCCCTATCTAAGGACCTCTTCTCAGGCATCTGAGGGGATGAGGGACCTTGTGGGGAGGCTATAGAGACTCCTATTTCACTTGTGAGATTTGTTTGGGTGAGTGATACTCCTGCTGGCTCTACTCTGCTCCCAGTTTCCAGTCAGTGAGGCCCTAATGCCCACAATTGATTCTCCCTAGTGCCCCCCGAGACCCCAGCCCAGTTTTGACCAATAAAAGGGGAACCAAAGCTTCCTTCAGTTGGGCTAACAATTTGCCTGGGGTAAAAATTAGAAAGATCTACCACCTTAACCCCCGGGGCCCCCATACTTTTAATAGGAGTACAAATCGATGGAACTACTCTTGGGTCTTGGAAGTTTATGATTATACAATCCCCCTCCTGCGTTTTTCTCCCCTGCCCTACCCAACCCACTCTGCGAACACTTAGAATAATACCATCCACACCCAGCGGGATTGGCTTATTTGCCTTCAGCCAGTGGATACACTTATTTTTACGTGATTGGTGATTTTCCACCTGGCCATCCTTTAAAGGGGGCACGTTAACCATGACAGCAACGAAAGGTTGGCAGTCTGGTGGGAGGTTTACTGGGGGGATCCGTCGCACTGGATTGCTGGGGACCGTTGAGGGGGTAGAGGGGGCAGTAGATTGGGATGCAGACCTAGGGGCTTTCCCTGTCGCTAGCCCGTGTGATATGCTGCGTGCCCCTGGTTTTTGGGAGTCTTCCGTTTTACCACTAGCTGACTGAGGCTGCTTTTGTAAAAGAGGCTTAGGCTTATTTTTGTCAGGTTCTAAGTGTGTTGAGGGTCCCTTGTGTTTTGGCCCTGATTTGGGACGGGGAGGAGATTTAGGAGCTGCAATTAATGGGCTATTAGGGACAACTTTTTTTGGACAAATTGGTGGCTTAGGGTCTCTCTGAGGTGGTGATTCATTCCCCTTAGCGCCCAAGTCCTTGTTTTCGGTCACTCTGGTTACTTGTTTAAATGTTGTCTTGAGTGAGTGAAACCCATCGAGGGTTGATTGCTCTAATTTGTCTATCCTCTCTCCTAGACCCTTGACTTGTGATAGTAACGGTTTCAAGAGGCTGTATACCTTCTCAAGGATGTTTTCAACTGTTACTAAGTCAGAGAGCTTAGAGGCCTTGGCAGTTTTAACGTCTGGGTGTAGCCCCTTGGGAGAGATCTGAACATCCCCGTCTATGTCAATTTCATTCACTATAGAAGTACCCCTTATGGTTGTCGTACCCGTTCCAGAACGATTTCTTGCTCTTTGATAAAGGGCGGCCTGTCTCACTAGCCTACCCTTTTTGCGTTTTCGTGGCTTTTTACTTATGGGCCTATTCTCCTGCCTAGTGTCGGGGGTTTGAGTGTTGGGGAACGCCCTAACTGACTCCCCTTCTGATATAACTATGGCGGGAGCGAGCAGGTTTGGGGACTCAAAATCACTGATAGCTTCGCTTGGGAGATTGGATGATAGTAGTATGGACAGCTTGCTGGGGCCATCATCTTCCACTGTAACTATAGGGAGAAGAGCAGCCAGATTTTCCAGCCTATCTATGTTTTGCTCTATGCCAACCAACTGAGGGGGGTCTGTGAGAGCACCAGGCATACTAGGTGGGGAAACAGATTGGGCCCGGATACAGGCCGGTGTAAGCGACTGAGCGGCAACCCCCAGAGATGAGCGTCTTGAGGGGAGGTATACCTCAGATAAACGTCGCTCAGACATGGCAATCTCCTTTTCAATCACCGCCGCCACCCTGGTGATGAACCGGTCCATAGTTCCTATAACAGGGCTCGCGGCATTTGACCCCTTATCAGCTTCGCTCCTAAGAAGCTTTCCAGAGCGAGTAGACATGGTTTCAGGAAACAGAACGGGCGGACACAGCAGGCGAATGTACTCACTGTTAACAGAAGTAAAGGGACGTGGCCCAGCCCAGCCTTGACAGCCCCTGACTGCCACAGACTGCCCGCCCTTTGCTCGGGCTTCGCTCGGCGTCCCGCTCGCGTCCCGCGGAGCGCCTGATAGAGCGTTAATCAAAGAGCGTTGCAGGCGGGGGGCGTGGCTGGTGGTGGGCGCGTCCGCTCGCGCACCTGTGAGAGCAGGGACTCCTGGATCTACGCGTCCCTGCTACAGCACCAACGCCGGTTTGATGTTGCTTCCAGCGCCTCCAGGAGCCCAGCACCTACAAGATGCTTTCACCCTCCTTGGTCCGCGAAGCGGCACCCGCGGAGCGGGTGCGGCGAGGGGCAGCGGCTGGAACACAGAGGGCAGTCCCAGGATCAGCGGGACGTGTAATGGCTCCCCAACACACCGCTACTCAACTTCAGCACGCAGGTAGGGTCCCGGGGAACACTGGAGACACGCGCCTTTTCTGGCTGGCCAGGCGGGGGGCGTGGCTGGTGGTGGCCGCGTCCGCTCGCGCACCTGTGAGAGCAGGGACTCCTGGATCTTCGAGTCCCTGCTACAGCGCCAACGCCGGTTTGATGTTGCTCCCAGCGCCTCCAGGAGCCCAGCGCCTACAAGATGCTTTCACCCTCCTTGGTCCGCGAAGCGGCACCCGTGGAGCGGGTGCGGCGAGGGGCAGCGGCTGGAACACAGAGGGCAGTCCCAGGATCAGCGGGACGTGTAATGGCTCCCCAACACACCGCTACTCAACTTCAGCACGCAGGTAGGGTCCCACTCCCTATCACCCACAGTGCAATGGGCTTGTGGAGAGATTCAACAAGACCCTGAAAGGGATGATAAAAGGGTTACCTGAAAAGCTTAGGCGAAGATGGGACATCATTTTACCCTGCCTTCTGTTTGCTTACAGAGAGGTCCCACAGAAGGGGGTTGGCTACAGCCCTTTTGAGCTTCTGTTTGGGCATCCTGTAAGAGGACCCCTATATCTTGTGAAGGAAGGATGGGAGTTACCTCTCAAAAAGCCTAAGCTTGACATAGTGGACTATGTACTTGGTCTCCGCTCCAGGATGGCAGAGTACATGGAGAAGGCAACCAAAAACCTTGAGGCCAGCCAAGAACTTCAAAAAGCTTGGCATGACCTAAAGGCTGTCCTAACTGTTTACCAGCCAGGACAGTAGGTGTGGGTGTTGGAGCCAGTGGCCCCAGCAGCTCTCCAAGACAAATGGTCTGGACCCCACTCCATCATTGAGCAAAAGGGACAGGTCACCTACCTGGTGAACCTTGGAACTCCCAGGAGCCCCCACAGGGTGCTGTCATGCCTGTCGTGTAAACGGGAGAGTGTAACACTTGATAAATCTTATTTTTGAATCCACTTTTTGTTAGCGTCCTTTACCGACCAACTGCAGAGGAAGAAAGACGTGGTTGGCAATGGTTGGCAAAATTACATACAGGGCCCTTGAAGCATGCGCAGTCAACGCGCATGCGCAGAGAAAATGTGTTCAGTTCTTAAACCCGCCCCAAATGCTCAGGAAACGCTTCGCGTTTAGCCAGCTGTTCCCTATCTCGTTCCGGGTCACAGTGAAGGCGTCCCAGGAGCTAGTGGTTCGTGTTTGGAAGGAGTTCGTGTCTTCCCGTGTTTCTGAGCCTGATTTTCGTATCGTGAGTCCTAAGAAGCGGCTTGCTTCTTAGATATTGTTCTCTTCTTGTTAAATGCTTTATTGTTTAGGCCACTTTTTTGACTATTGCGGTTTTGCAAGCTAATTGGTATACAGCTTGCTAGGTGTGCACACCACGTTTCTAGTCACTCAGTTCTGAGTGGTGGTTACATTGATATTGCCCTACTGATCCTTGTGAGCTTAACAAGGGTATTTTTGTACGGTGTTCTGAGGCAATTCCAGGGTTGTATCCTCAATTATTAACGGTGAGTCTCATGAAGAGAAGAGATACATTAGCCGAAGTATTAATTACGCTTTACTTATGGTGTCTCTTTACATTTAGAATTCTGTGTCATCTGATAGACCATATCAAGGCTGATATCGGAGTACAAGTTTTTCTACTTTATTTCATTATCGTCTCCCTCCACTGTCTGAAGGTACATCACATCACAATCCTTATATAGGGAACATTAAGGGGAGGGATTGTTTTCACTCATTGTTATTGTATTTTACTACAGTGCCAGTTAAAGAAGATCAAGTATCCTCTGATTTGGAGAAGATTGTGGAGTGCTGTTGTTCTTCCCCTTCCTACCCTTGTTTTGTTCCCCTGTTTTCCCCCGGTTACCTTTTGGGTGTTAGTGCTTAATCCTGACCCCCGGAGGGTGACAGGGGGAGGCTGGGTGTTTAGCATTGTGAATCCAGGACACTTCTGAGACAAGAAGGTGCGTGCATGACAGAACGCGAAGCCCCTATAGAATTGTCTCCCAAGTGCCATGGATCTCACATTATGGGATGTAGCAAATATGGAAGGGAATCTCCAACGAGCAACCCAATACATTTCTGACAGACTAGAGGCATTGAGCGCTCATAGGGGAGAGGGAGCAGGTTCCAGCACTCAGACTCCTGTAGTTCAAGTTGTAACACCCCACACTATTCCTCTAGCGCCCCCTGAGCGATTTTATGGAGACCCTTCGAAATGTTTTCCAAACGATCAAGCTAAGGTGGCCTTTGTTCTTTCATATATAGGAGGTTCAGCAGCAAACTGGACAATTCCCTTAATAGACAAAGATGATCCCTTATTATTGGACTATGACGCCTTTCAAGAGAATTGCGTAAAATGTTTCATAAACATTCGTTTACTCACGCAGCTGATACAGAACTGTTAAACTTGAAACAGAGTTCAAAGGATCTTATTACCTACATTTCCACATTTAACAGATTGGTTGTAGAGGCAGACTGGCCCGCTGATAAACGCAGTGCCCTTTTTTTTTACAAAGGCCTAAGAGACGAACTCAAGGATGCGCTAGCTCATGTAGTAGATCCCTCTGGTACATGTCCTGAATTAAGCGATCTGGTGGTGAAACTAGACCATAGGCTGGGGGAAAATGTAGAGACAGGGTACATTATGAGTACCCTAGATTTAGCAATAGAGAAAAGAAACGGGAGTCTGAGGCAAAACCTGAGGATCCAGAACCTATGCAAATAGGCAGTATTAAAGGGCCTTTAAGCGAGGCTGAGAAACAAAGACGTAGGGAGAATAGATTGTGCCTCTATTGTGGCAAGGCTGAACATGTTCTGAGGGAATGCCCAGTAAAACCCAAACAGTTCCGCAAATCGGAAAACTAATAGACCCGAGGGTAATAGAGACCTTACCGCCGGGTCCTTTGGTTCACATGGTCTCATCATTAATGACGAATGAAGGACACTTCTTTATTATTTCCAAATTGTCCTGGCTTGCTAAATCTATTATCCAACCCATCATGATTGATTCAGGAGCCTCGGGCAACTTTATGGATCATCAATGGGCAGTTACCCATTATATCCCTAAGGTTAAAAAAGGAACCACAGAGGAAGTGTATACTATAGATGGTAGTCCTTTGAAATCTGGGCCTATCACGCATTCTACCATCTTTTTGGAATTGTACATAGAACCCACACACTGGGAAACCCTTGTTTTTGATTTAATTGAATCTCCTCAATTTCCAGTGGTATTGGGGCTTCCTTGGTTGCGTCTCCATAATCCCCAGATAGACTGGCAAAACACTAGCATCACCTTTGGAAAAGAGTGTAGACAACTCACATCTACCATCAGTACAGACCTTCCTGATTCTTCAGATCAGACACATGAAAAGCCCGTACAACAGACAATTTCTTTGGTCTCAATGATCCCTTAAGAACCATACTCCGTAGAGTAGCCTGACACCGTTTTACCCCCTGTTTATCTGGAATACAATGCAGTTTTTGATAAAGAACAAGCAACCAGCCTACCCCCCCATAGGGTATACGACTGCTGTATTGATTTGCAGCCAGGCGCTCGTATACCAACCAGTAGGGTGTACTCACTTACTGAAAAAGAACATCTGTACCTAAGGGAGTACCTTGATACCATGCTAGATCTGGGTTACATCAGACTCTCTAGATCTCCAGCCTCTTCAGCATTATTTTTTATCCCTAAAAGGGAAGGAGGTTTACGCTGCTGTATTGATTATAGATCGTTGAACGCTATTACTATCAAAGACAAGTATCCCTTGCCACTCATCTCCTCTTTACTCGATCAAATAAAAGATGCGAAATGGTTCACTAAATTAGATCTACGTGGGGCCTACCACCTTGTTTGTGTTAAAGACGGAGATGAGTGGAAGACGGCGCTCTGCACCAAGTTCGGTCTTTATGAATACTTAGTAATGCCCTTCGGGCTTTGTAATGCTCCTTCAGCATTCCAGTTTTTCATCAATGAAGTGCTGAAGGAGTATCTTGACAAATGTGTCATTGCGTACATTGATGACCTACTTATTTATTCTAAATCCCTTGATGACCATATTGTACATGTAAAAAATGTCTTACATCAGTTGCAAAACAATTCTCTCTTTTGCAAACTAGATAAATGCTTCTTCCATAGTCACCAGGTCGCCTTTTTGGGGTTTATTGTATCGGCTCAAGGCCTGCGCATGGACCCACAAAAAGTCAGTGCTGTTTTGCGGTGGCCCCCTCCCAAAAATGTGAAGGAAATCCAACAATTAATTGGATTCTCGAACTTCTATAGGCGCTTTATACACCAATTCTCAGATCTTGTAGCTCCTATCACTCGCTTTTTGCGAAAAGGGGCCCCTTTTCATTGGTCTGAGGAGGCTGACAGGGCTTTTAACGTTTTGAAAAAGGCATTCACACAAGCCCCCATTCTGAAACACCCTGATCCGTCTAGTCCTTATGTGGTGGAGGTGGATGCCTCGCAAGTAGCTGTAGGGGGTATCCTTTCTCAAGCAGATGCTAACACTGGAGAACTTCATCCTGTAGCCTACTATTCCCACAAGTTGACTCCAACTGAGGTGAACTATGGCGTTGGGGAGAGGGAACTCCTAGCAATCAAGAAAGTGCTGAAGGAATGGAGACAGTACTTATTGGGCACAAACCACACAGTTACTGTATTGACAGACCATCGCAATCTACAGTATCTAAAGTCTGCTAGAGCATTGTCCATGCGACAACTGAGATGGACACAGTTCTTCAATGAGTATGATTTTAGCATACATTTCAGGGCTGGCAGACAAAATGGTAAAGTAGATGCTTTATCTCGTCTGGGGTTTGAGCCATTCCCAATTGATGATAGGCCTCCTTGTATCATTAATCCTCAAAGAATAATCGTAGTACTTACTACGGAAGAGGACTTTATCATTAAGTAAAGAACGCCCAACAAAAACCTTCCTCTCAAGCTGTGTTACACAAACAGCAATCTTTGGTCAGGTCAGGCCTTCATTATGTGCAAGGTGGATTGTTCATCCCCGCGATACCCCTTCAAACTCAGGTGTTGGAATGTGCCATTCCCATGGTATAGCAGGACATCCAGGATATAAGAGAACATGGGAGTTGATAAAAAGATATTGCTGGTGGCCTCATGTAGCTAAAGACGTACAACAGTATGTTCGGACTTGTCACGTCTGTGCTCAAGGGAAGACATCACACGAAGGGTTAGTGGGCTTGTTACTTCCCCTTCCCACTCCTTTGGCTCCCTGGCAGTCCGTATCAATGGACTTTATCGTAGAGCTACCACGTACACAAAGGTGGAATAACACTCTTTTAGTCGTAGTGGACATGTTCACCAAGGCGGCTCATTTCATCCCATTAAAAAGTTTACCTACATCCTCTGTTTTGGCAGGTGTCTTTCTACAGGACATAGTCAGACTTCATGGTCTTCCCTCTATCTTGGTCACAGATAGGGGCTCTCAGTTTATATCCATCTTTTGGAAACAGTTATGTAAGTCTCTGAATATTGAAGTCCGCCTCTCCTCTAGTCATCACCCCCAGACAGACGGACAAACAGAGCGGGTGAACCAAAGCCTTGACTAGTTCTTGCATTGTCAACTATTGCAAGAACAGAAAGAATGGGATGAGCTGATTTGGTTGGCAGAAATGTCATACAATAATAGTCATCATTTTTCCACTCTATTCACCCCTTTTTATGCTTCATACGGGTTCCATCCTAAGGTCCTTCCCTTTTCTCCCTTGAGGCCTTGTGCCATTCCAGCTGCACAGGATTTAGTTTCACACCTCAAAACCGTACATTCCACCATCCATGACAACCTCGATAAAGCCAAGTCCGAGTACAAGAAGGCAGCTGACACACATAGACATGCAGGACCCGCTTATCAAAAGGACGATAAAGTCTGGCTATCCACCAAACATTTGGCCTTAAAGGGAGCTTGTAAATTTAAACGCAAGTACATTCGTCCTTTTCCTGTTATCCAAGTCATCAATCCTGTAGCTATGAAGCTGAAATTCCCACCATCATTGAAGATAAACCCTGTCTTTCACATTTCCCTTTTAAAACCTGTAGTGCCAGATACCCGCCTTCAGACGACCCCTCTTCCCATTACGGTGGATGCTAGTGAGGAATACGAGGTGGGAGCTATTATTGACTCTAGAAGAGTTCGTCGTCGCCTCCAGTATCTTATACACTGGAAGGGCTATGGCATTGAAGAAAGATCTTGGGAACCTGCCAGCCAAGTACATGCGCCTCGTTTATTGCGTGCTTTTCACAGGCGATTCCCCCACAAGCCCAAACCGGTGGGGGGCGTTGTGGGAGGGGTGTTCTGTCATGCCTGTCGTGTAAACGAGGAGAGTGTAACACTTGATAAATCTTATTTTCGAATCCACTTTTTGTTAGCGTCCTTTACCGACCAACTGCAGAGGAAGAAAGACGTACTTGGCAATGGTTGGCAAAATTACATACAGGGCCCTTGAAGCATGCGCAGTCAACGCGCATGTGCAGAGAAAATGTGTTTGGTTCTTAAACCCGCCCAAAACGCTCAGGAAACGCTTCACGTTTAGCCAGCTGTTCCCTATCTCGTTCCGGGTCACAGTGACGGCGTCCGAGGAGCTAGTGGTTCGTGTTTGGAAGGAGTTTGTGTCATCCTGCTTTTCTGAGCCTGATTTTCATATCGTGAGTCCTAAGAAGCGGCTTGCTTCTTAGATATTGTTGTCTTCTTGTTAAATCCTTTATTGTTTAGCCTGCTTTTTTGACTATTGTGGTTTTGCAAACTAATTGGTATACAGCTTGCTAGGTGTGCACACCACGTTTCTAGTCACTCAGTTCTGAGTGGTGGTTACATTGATATTGCCCTACCGATCCTTGTGAGCTTAACAAGGGTATTTTTGTACGGTGTTCTGAGGCAATTCCAGGGTTGTATCCTCAATTATTAACGGTGAGTCTCACGAAGAGAAGAGATACATTAGCTGAAGTATTAATTACGCTTTACTTATGGTGTCTCTTTACATTTAGAATTCTGTTGCATCTGATAGACCATATCAAGGCTGATATCGGAGTACAAGTTTTTCTACTTTATTTCATTATCGTCTACCTCCACTGTCTGAAGGTACATCACATCACAATCCTTATATAGGGAACATTAGGGGAGGGATTGTTTTCACTCATTGTTATTGTATTTTACTACAGTGCCAGTTAAAGAAGATCAAGTATCCTCTGATTTGGAGAAGACTGTGGAATGCTGTTGTTCTTCCCCTTCCTATCCTTGTTTTGTTCCCCTGTTTTCCCCCGGTTACCTTTTGGGTTTTAGTGCTTAATCTTGACCCCCGGAGGGTGACGGGGGGAGGCTGGGTGTTTAGCATCGTGAATCCAGGACACTTCTGAGACAAGAAGGTGCGTGCATGACAGATGCTTCATGTTAACAGGCTCAAGGCATATGTTGACAGGGCGGACATGGGCTTGCTCATGGCCACAGATGAGGGACAGGAGGAAGAGAGTGACCCTCTCCCAAACCTGCTCACTCAGAACCCTGATGATGGGTCAGTAGATGGTGTGGTCTTTTCTGACAGCCTCTCGGAACATCAACAGAAGGATTGCTAGCAGGTTCTTCAGTCCTTCAGACATATGTTCTCTCTGACGCCCAGTCAGACAAACTGGTGCACCCATGAGGTGGACACTGGTGACAGTCTGCCTATAAAGAGTAAAATCTACAGGCAACCTGACCACGTCAGGGACTGTATAAAGAAAGAAGTACAGAAGATGTTGGAATTGGGAGTCGTTGAACCCTCAGAAAGCCCTTGGGCTAGTCCTGTAGTTCTAGTGCCAAAGCATCACACCCAGGATGGTAAGAGAGAGATGAGGTTTTGCGTAGATTACAGGGGTCTCAATGCTGTTACTAAAACAGATGCCCATCCAATACCCAGGGCAGATGAACTCATAGATAAATTGGCTTCTGCCAAATTCTTGAGTACATTTGACCTGACAGCTGGTTACTGGCAAATCAGGTTAGCTGAGGAGGCCAAGGCCAAAGCAGCATTTTCTACCCCAGGAGGTCATTACCAATTTGTGATGATGCCCTTTGGTATGAAAACTGCACCTGCCACTTTTCAAAGGTTGGTGAACCAAGTTCTCACTGGGTTGGATGACTTTTGTGCAGCATGTCTAGATGATATTGCTGTCTTTAGCTCCACCTGGGAGGATCACCTGATCCACCTGAGGAAAGTTTTGGAGGCCCTGCAGAAAGCAGGCCTCACTATCAAGGCCACCAAGTGCCAGATAGGGCAGAGTCAGGTTGTGTACCTGGACCACCTTGTAGGTGGAGGCCAGGTTCAACCATTGGAGAGCAAGATACAGGCCATAAAGGACTGGGCTCCTCCAACCACCCAGACACCGGTCAGAGCTTTCTTGGGCCTGTCTGGTTACTATAGGAAATTTGTCAGAAATTATGGGACCATTGTGACCCCACTTAATGACATGACAAGCAAGAAAATGCCAAAGAAAGTTCAGTGGACAGTTAGCTGTCAAAAGGCATTTGATGACCTGAAGCAGGCCATGTGTACTGCACCTAACCTCAAGAGTCCAGACTACTCCAAAACCTTCATTGTCCAAACAGATGGTTCTGAGTTGGGCATGGGAGCTGTTCTATCTCAGCTGAATAATGATGGTAATGACCAGCCCATTGCTTTTATAAGTAGAAGGCTGACCCCTAGAGAGAAACGTTGGTCAGCTATTGAGAGGGAGGCCTTTGCTGTGGTTTGGGCCCTGAAGAAGTTGAGGCCATACTTGTTTGGAGCTCAGTTCAAAATTCAGACAGACCATAAGCCCCTCTTGTGGCTAAATCAGATGAAGGGTGAAAACCCCAAACTTCTTAGGTGGTCCATTTCCCTACAGGGGATGGACTTTACATTGGAACACAGACCTGATACTGACCATGGCAATGCAGATGGGCTCGCCAGATATTTCCTCTTAGAACAGGAAGACTCACCTGGTCAAGGTTAGTTTAATGTCCCTAAGTTTGGGGGTGGTTATGTAGGAGAGTAGGGTCTGCAATCCTATGGTTACCCCAGATTTTTGCTTTTTGCTTCACTGGTTTACGACTTTCCCTGGCTGTGGGCCTGCTAATCAGTCCCACAGCCTAGCTGTTCTCTCTCTAAATTGACACTCATGTACTTTAGGTGCATTTACCAATTGGTATTGGGTCACTCTTGTAAGTCCTTGTACAGTGTACCATAGGTACCCAGGGCATAAGTGCACCCAAGGCCTCCCAGGGGCTGCAGCATGTATTATGCTACCCCTGGCTGGCCATCTAAACAGACACAACTGGCTTGTAACACAGCTGGGGCAAGGTGGTGTAATCACCCTTTGCTGTAGATATAGCATGCCTATATCTAACCCCAAAATGGACACATATACTCCTATAAGCCTTATCAATCCTGAAGGCAGAGTGCTTGGAATTATGTGAGGTGGTGCTCTAGCATGAGCTGAGCCTGTCTGCAGCTTTCGGAACCATGTCCTTATAGCTGTTCCATGATAACGATATACCATATACTCTTAAGTGCATTATAATCCTCGCGGTTATTGCTAACTTTGGCATAGCATTATCGAAACATGTCGTGTAAGGTGCCATACGCTTTGGAATACTACCCCCTCGCCAGTTCTGGTGACGGGGGTAGCATTACATTTGTCAGGACATGACATTGAGCGCACACATAATTAAAAATGCGCGGGCGCCTAACTCTCAGCTGCAGGACAGGCCTTGGTCAGGTGAGTGAGTCTGCATCCCATCCGACGGTCCGAGCAAGCCTAGTAGGCAGGAGGAGTGGTTCGGGGGGCCGGGGGGGGAGGGCGAGGACCGTCTGAGTCTGGGTGGTGGTGGCGGGTTGGTATTGGCGCGCGCGCATACCATTCCTGATCAATGCACAGCCTTTCCCCAGTACATACACAGACACTTTTAGATCAGTGTAATGCTCCAATCAAACCATAGGCTGGCGAGCACGACGACAGAGACTTGTCTGAACCAAGCACTTAGGTCGGCTTCGGACAAACCCTTAGTCTGCAATAGTGTTTTCACTTTTCAAGACACATACCCACTGCCCCAGAGCAGTGCACACTGACAGTGCTGCAGGGAAGTGCCTACATCCCTTGAGGTTGCCAGTGACTGTGAGCAGACCGGGACGGGACCACAGGTATTCCGTGTGCAAAGGTCGACGAAACCCTGGGGGCAGGTGGTGGGGCGAAGGTCGGGGTGTCGTAGCACGAGCCAGGGTCATCTGAGGGATTGTAAGAGCTAGTCCATAAATCGTGTTAGGTTTTAATTTACATTTAATATTCCAACACTTAACTGCCTTGGACGTGGGTATTTAAAGCTACCAAATATATATTGCACCCGTTCGCATGGCCATACGGGTGCAGATCTACAATACAGACGTGGAACATCCTTTGTTTTTGGGAGTAGTGAATTATGTATAGTAAATACAAACAGCAACGAGGTCTGAGCTTTCAAGTTTCTCGGGTACAGGCGTGGGTAACTCATCCAGTCTAGAAGTTAAGGTTGCATCGTGGGACATGTAGTTCATTTTTATACCATTAAAAAAGATTGAAAATAAAACCTGGACCAGGTGAGCTACTCGAGCAATGACCTGGGAAACAAAGCGATCGAGTTTCCCATGTTTTCAAGAAAAAACAGGACAGGTCTTTCTTGATCTTTTGGGATTTGTAGTTCTGTTTTATTTCATTACAAAATCAGGACTACAAGTAACTGAATACCAAAAGTAAACCAGGACTGTTTGTTCTACTCACAAATGGCCTTTGGAAACCTTAGGAGGTTTAAATGTATTTTAACTTCACATCACCTTTATGAACCAACACTAAACTGGCTATTTAACAACTCTCTCTCAGCAAAACACAAGCAAGCACCCATGCAGAACCATGAAAATCCCATAACTAAGGTAGGAAACTCAGGCCACCCTTCCCCCCACCCACCCTCTTTCAACACGAGCCCCTTGAGATGAAGCAATATCCTGAATGGAAGTAATATAGTGCTGTAAGACCAGACCAGCTCGAGAACATGTTGCACCCCGAAGACCTACAGTCTGCGGCGTTAATTTGTTTGACTCCCAGTGAAATCGTTGAAAGTGCTTATCTAATGAATGCAGGAGAGGGAAATGCAAGCGCTATGGCAACAACATGGAAAGATTGTCAGGGAAACTCCCTCAAAAGGGGGCTGTAGTTTTTAACTTCACAGGTTGAAAAGTTTGACCGAGAGACACTTTGAGACCTGCCCCTCCTGCACGGCTGCCCTTTGCCGTTGGACACACAGGGAAATGCAGTAACACGCATTGGCATAGCCTTTCGGACCTTATAGGTGTTTAGCCATGCAATAGTGTTGCACCAAGGATATTGTGCTGGATAACTAAACATTTATAAGGTCCCAAATGCGAGACCTATTGGCTATGCCAATGCTTGTTTTAATAGGGTCGTTCAGCTGTACATAATATCTTTTTGGTTATATATAAGGTAATAAAAATGCTTATAACACTTTTATATTATAACTTTTCAACATGCTGCACAGCAGCCACACTGCTCTACGACATAGCTTAAAGACATTGGCAAAGCCAATAACTCTTGTTAAAGACTTATAAGGTCACAAATTTCAGGGGCGTAACACAGGCCCCTGCAGCCCCCTGGGTGCGGGGGGGCCATCACCCTCCAGGCGGCCCATCAGCACTGCACCTCTGCTGGGGAGCTCTAGATTGAGTCCGGAGGGGGCCCCTTCACGTACCCTGCAGGGGGGACCCCTCAAGGTTCGTAACGCCACTGCTCTACGCCACTTTGCTCCACTCTACGGCACTCAAATCCACTCTACATCCCTCAAATCCACTCTATGCCACTCCACCCTAAGACACTCTATGCCACTTCACTCGACACCACTTGTGTCCACTCTATGACACTGCAGTCTACTATACTCCTCTCTATGATACCCCACTGTAGGAAACTCTAAACTCTACGCCACTCTACTCTACACCACTTTACTCCTCTCTTTGCCCCTCCATGCCACTCCACTCTATGACACTTTATGCCACTCAACGCTACTCCACTCTACTACACTTTATTTCAATCTATGCTGCTCCCTTGTGCTGTTTGCCATGACAATCTGACATTATATTCTATGACACTCTACTCCACTTTACGCCACTCCACTTTAAGACACTCTAGGCTACTTCGCTCCACTCTACAGCTCTACTTCCCTCTACGACACTGTATGCCACTCTATACTACTTTACTCCATTCTACTCCACGCCACCCTAAAAGACTTTACTGCACTCTATGGTACACCACTACACTCTATGTCCCTCCTATGCTCTTCGGTTCCACAACCCTCCACTCTACACTCCTCCATCCCCCACCAAGCCACTCTAGGACACTCTGTGCCAATCCACAACACTTTACTCCACTCTATGCAAATCCTGCACTTAACTCTACAAAACACGCTATACCATCCCACTCTACTCCACTTAATGCCACCCCATTCTACAACACTTTATGCTACTCCACTCTTTGGCACTCTGCTCCACCCTACTTCACAACACTCCACTCTCCTCTACGCCACTAACTTTTAGACATGCACGTATGAACTCGAGCATTACCTTTCGTGCGAGAGGTGTGTTACGTCAACATCTAAACACGTTGGGGTGCAAGGTTATATAAAGGTGGTAATAATTTACAGTTTGTCACTAATAGCAGCCATCCTGTGTTTTTCTTACTTTCTCAAAGCTTCTCTCTTTTTGAAAACTCCGTTCTTCCCACGCCTTTCTCCACCCCCCATTCTCCTTCTAACTCTGTGTTCTCTAATTTATTATTTGAGACTGTTGTGCGCCCCTTTCGCCAGGCTGGCTCCCGCCTCCCACATTATCTCAATAATCCCTCTCTGTCATTAGTGTGTTCACTACAGGGCACTTGCTAATGGTATGCTCTCGAAAGTTGTTTTGCCACCGCCCCAAACATAACGGTGGGGTAGTTTCAAAGTGTGCCACGGAGGACCACTATGTCTGAACCCTTCACTTAACCGCATGCGCGCTAGCGGAATTCCGCTCTCATGCTGTGATTTTGTAAATCGCATGTTACGTGACGAGCTGGGCTCGTCATCAGCATGCGAGGAGGCTACGCCATGACGAGCCCAGCTCCTCATCAGCGTGGAAGGGGTTAAACAGTTTCCTCTCTATACTGTTATCATAATGCATTTCCATCTCGAGCCTTTCCGCACTGAAGAGAACAACAGATTGAGGAGACATCCACGTTGACCCCTGTTGTCTGTATAATTAGATTAAATAACCGAAAACCAATCCTTCCAACTGCATTTATTTGTATAGCATGTTCTTTTATAGTTTTTAGCCGCGTAGTTGTCTCTATTGCCTGAGCGTACTCTATATATATCCTTTAGCTTGTATTGCATTCTACACTCTGCTTTGAGCTGCTGCTTTCATTTCCTGTGCTGAGCTTGGTGTCAAAACGTGGATACAACCATGTCCTGTTCTCGACCAATCGTGGTCCTTTGCTTTGCTTTTAACTGATTGGCTCTTTTGTGTTACAATGTAACCAATCAGCAGCCAAGTTTAAAGACCAATCAGACGCCAGATCTTTGACCAATCAGCATGGGCTCGCCAAATTGGGTTGGTAGTGTGTGACGTACTGTATAGACTGTGAGCACGAGCCAATTGGAGGACGGAAGCGGGTTTTGCTAGTTTAACGCGCTTTATAAGGCGGCATTGCGCGCATTTCTGCTCAGTATCTGATCCAAACCGAAGGCGGGCGTTTTCTAAGAAGCGTGATCTGAATTGAATTTGTGCGCAAAAAGGATTGAGCGGTTCAGGAACTATTGGTGCGCAGTTCACAGAACACAGTTCGAAGCAGTTACTGGTCAACTGAAAAGGTGAGAAGCGGTTTTCAAGGAAATGAGTCGTATTGGTTTAGACTGAATTAAATGATGACTGAGCGAATATAATATACAGAAGTACGATTAAGCGGTGGCATATGCTTGTAGACTATATAAATCCTAATTGTCACATATACCCGTGTTTATGTGGGATTGAGATTCCTTCTTCCCAAACCGATGGCGTATCTGTTGCTAATTGTCGGGAGAGGGGGTGTCTTCGTTTTGGATGACGTGGAGGGTAGTCTGACGCGGAGAGAGGAGTTGCTGACAATACTTGTATTCTCTATTCCGCGTACTCTATGCCCAGGCGTTTTAACCGAGCTTCTAATCTATAGGTAACTGTAGGGTCTAATAAAGTACGATATGGTGACTAGAAAGGAAGAAACGGTTGACTGTCCGGAAGTGTGGTGGGATCCATTAGGTCTAGTTGGGATGTTAAAAAAAAGTATTTTTCGTGGGCGGGGAGTGTCTGGAGAACCAGGCCCTTACTGACGTTACGTGGTGTCATGGCTGACATTGGTTTGAGGAATGGCGCTAGTAAAACCTTCGAATTTATTGAAATCAATGCCTTAAAGTGAACAAAAAGTAGATTCTAAATACCCCTCAGTTGAGCAATAATAAGCCAAATAGTTTTAAATTTAACTCCTCGTGTATATGGTATCGTATCAATTTACACTCCGCAATTAGATAGTACGTTGGTCTAGGTCTGTAAATGTAGCGACTGCAGTCCGTATGTTTTTATTACACACACACACCTAGTATCCATCCATGCCAATAGTTAAGTCTTCTTTACTTTCTCACTTGCAGTTTCAACAGAAGGCATGGCCAGAACAAAGCAGACTGCTCGTAAATCCACTGGTGGGAAAGCCCCCAGGAAGCAACTGGCGACCAAAGCAGCAAGGAAGAGTGCTCCCTCTACCGGAGGTGTAAAAAAGCCCCATCGTTACAGGTGAGTTCAATCTTTCAACTTGTATGAACTATGATAGCGGCACTTATTACATAATTGGCCGGCAATCTTTGGTTTGTTCAATTTTACATAATTGTCCAGGTCTGTTTCAAGCAAAATTACAATGTGTACCTTCAGTAGCATCTCGTATCTATTGGTGTGGTCTGTCACTCGCATCTTGCTTGCTTCTGCCCATACCGCTTATTTAATGATCCGGGCAAGCCTTCCGTTATATTACATCTGCACACCAAGGGTCTTAATGGCTTTCATAAATACAAGGTTTATGTGCTGCACAATGGCGTTTTGATTCGGCAACTGAATAATAAAGATGGATACACGCTTGCAAGTCAAATAGCCGCCCCCTTATGTTTGTTATTGAAGGCCAACGTTAATAGTATTAGGTACAGGTTACCTTTCGGTTGTTGTCGTATAACTATGGTCGGTCTGGTAACTTTCGGAGGGAATGGGAGCAGTAGTTAACTCGTAGTCTAAGCGGAAACTGCTGTTAATGGCCCCTTCACGCCAGTCTTTACTTTAATCTTTCGTAGGCCTGGTACTGTCGCCCTCCGTGAGATTCGTCGTTACCAGAAGTCCACAGAGTTGCTGATCCGAAAACTCCCCTTCCAGAGGCTGGTGAGGGAAATTGCCCAGGACTTCAAGACTGACCTACGGTTTCAGAGCGCAGCTATTGGCGCCCTGCAGGTGAGATTAACTGCACTGTAATTTAAATAGGGCTTTTAATGCGGCTTAACACTGCCTCGGTTCAGTACCGTTCTAACTGGCTTTTTTGCTGTTCCAAATTGCAGGAAGCCAGCGAAGCCTACCTAGTAGGTCTGTTTGAGGACACTAACCTGTGCGCTATCCATGCTAAGAGGGTTACCATCATGCCAAAAGACATCCAGTTGGCTCGTAGGATACGTGGCGAACGAGCATAAACATGTTACTAGTAAAACCTGTAAAATATATTTTTTAATTTTACGTGAGCTCTTTTGTACGAAATTGTTAATTTAGCTTTTTTTATGCGAAGTGTTCAGCATTTGTCGTGCTTTTCGTGCATGTTTGTCGTTCGAAAATATGGGTACTATGCCTTTGGCCATGTACAGGATCCTCTGCAATAACTATCACTTAATTGTGGTGTAACTTTGGTGCTGCACTGGCAAACCACTTGGATTTGGGCCTTCAAAAAGGGATGCCAGTGACCCTTCAGGTTCTTGAAATGTAAATAATGCAGCTGTAAGACGTGTGCATTTATAATCTTTTTATATTGTAGCTTTGTTTTATTTTTTTTAAATTAAATGTTTTACATTACACCCCACTCTTGTCTTGGTGTGCAATGATATCTGTCTGCAAGGTAGGGATAAATGTCAAGTGTAGCTGTGAACCGATGCACTGACGTTATTGTTGGGTTGCATCTACAAAGCTTGCATGTCGGCAAAGCATCGTGCCGTTTTGGAGAAACAAGCCTGATTTTCGAAGTGGAAACAATGCTTCATTTTTTTAATGGTTAATTTGTTGTACCGTGTGGACCTCCTCATGTAATCTTATTCCTGTCCAGCGTTGGATCGGTTTTACTAATGCATCTCGTGGTCTGTGGGTTTCTATTTAAGGAAAGGCGGGGGTGGTTTGTGGAAGTTTGGAATCGTGACTAAACTCTAAATGTGGGTCATTCCTAAGACACAAGTCATCACCATCACCTGGCGGTCTTGTTGTAGTTGCCATGGCAACTACAAGAGCAGGCCACAGGGCATTAACTCGTTGCTACAGTAGTTTGAATCTATTACATGTTGGTGTTGTAATGATACAGAGGAAAAGGGCCCGGCGCTGCATGGTTTTAAATTCTTGATGAGCTTTAAGGATATCCCCCCTCCCTCGAATTTACAGGAATGCATTTGGGACAATAGAATATTGTGTGGAAGTTGGCAGATACGTGTATGCACACATGAAAACGTCACCGTAGAGCTGTAACTGCCTTCTGCCAACGGCTCCTAACGCCATTTCCTCCATATTCACCGAGCTTTGGAGGCACATGGTGTTTCTGATTTTTAATTGACCAACAAAAAAGGTTCTCGGGTGCGTGTCTGTGTGCAAGCGTCCGAAACGCGTCAGATTTGCAGCTCTAATACACTTACCAGTGCCGGACTTCTGGGATTCGAGCCGTCTTTACGCCGGTGAGGACATGCGGAGAATGCCTGCTTTGGCTCCCTTTTTAGGTTTTGCCTCGCCGAAGATGCGCTCTGCGCATCTTTTCGGCGCAGGCGAAAACCTGTTGAGAACTGTAGTGTGGCTTGGTTCGGCCCTCGTCCTTGATTGGCTGGCTCCGTAAACGGAGCCTTGCCATTGGACGAGGGGCCTGTCCGTCAATGCCGGACCAGACACGGGGGCGTTCCCGACATTCTTTGGCTTTTGCCGACGTCACGCGACGCCGGGAACGCCCCCGAGTCTGTCCCGGCATTGAGCCGGCACCCGCCTTCCTGCTTGCGTGAGTGCTTTGTTTTTTTTGCCGTGTGTGTCTGTTCCCGCTCCCCCCCCCCCCCCCCCACCCTCCGCTGTCAGTGAGTCCGTGTGTGTCTGTTCGCGCCCCCCCCCCTCCCTCCCTCCCCGCTGTCAGTGTGTCCGAGGAGCGGGAGAAGAACGAAGGAGCTGCCCTGCCATTGGCTGAGGCGGTCGAGCCCCCTCAGTGCCGCCGCGCTAGGATTGGTTCTTGAGCCGCCGCGTCATCGCTGGAGCCGCCCTGAGTTTGCCGAGGAGCGATTATGTGTACAGCCGGAGCGGCTTCGTGAACTCCACCCTCGGTAATGCACGGTGTCTTTCTACTCGTTTTAAAATGAAGATTGTAAAGGTAATAAGTGCGATCCATCGCTCCCCGTCTACAATAGGTAAGGGATGGACACTCCCTGACGGCAAGAAGGGTGCCTCGCAGAAACCAACGTTTTATTGGAATACTCTGCAACGGATTGTATAAACTGGCCTTCGCAAAGGTGGGCGGGGGCGTCTTGTCCAGGCTAGAGGTCTCCTCTGATCTTTCGAAGTGCCCCCTGGCTGGCATGATGTGGTAAATTCTCTGCTCCAAAAAATGTGCTACGTGTTTTGAATTTTCAGAAGATGGCTGTGTGGCATGTTATGTGCGCACCAAAACACGGAAAATAAATGTTGTTACACCCCAGTCCGTTTAAAACCAGGCCCCTGATTATAAATAGGCTGGAATCTCGTAGAAACAGATTTGGGTGCCATTCCGTCGGAGCGCCTTGCATAAACTCTCATTCATTTAGGGTTGAATGTAGTATTCGATGAAATCCTCAAACTACGCGTGTACACTCACCGCAACAGAAAGGACGTGTCTCAAAGTAGATCGCTCTTTTTCGAGGAGACCCTGGTGACATATGGCAAACACCGTGACGTGCAATGTAAGGTTTCGCACAGTTAGAGGGTTGGGATGCGGCAATCAAGGTGTCACATTTGAGTGCTTAGAGACTTGGGTTCATTTAATCGAAGTGCCTGAATGCTTGTTTGATTTCAGATCCGACAATCCAGGTTACTTTTTGCGTTGTCTTTCCTCTGGCTAGTAGTAAGCGCTGTCGATGGGGTGTAAGATTGGCGTTATCCATAGTTCTTTACAGAGGGCTTTTAAATACCTTTAGCCCTAACCACGTTTTTATGAGGATGATAAAAATGGGAGTTATCTCTAGTATGACCTAAAATGCCGTCTCTGGGAACGTACTGTTTCAATGAGGTTTGAGTGCTTTGTATTGGAACCGTTCTGCTGGCCAGGTACGGAGCGCTCTCCAAGATATAACAATAAGTTAATATCTTGGTCTTGGTTTCTAATATTAGCAAGAGCAGAAATGACGTCATTAGTGCTTTCGGTTTGTGGGCGCAAATCACTAAGTCTGTCTGACACTCCCCCTGAGAGCGCAAACCTGCTGCAGTCCTGACGTGGGCAGGGCGGGCACGGTACTGTAGGCACAGGTCAGCCATTGTTCCTTGTTTGACATGCATCTTCATGCCAGGCACACATCGCGACATCTTAATCCGGGGGCTGAGCTCTCACTGAGGCTTTGGTGTTTTGTACGGGCGCTTGTTGGGCCAGTTGGAATCAAAGGCCAGAATGCTAATGTGGGGACGCGCTGTGATCCGGCCGCTCTTTTGTCTGCTATGAACTCCCAGTGACCCTTCCTTCCTCCGAGGCCTGCAGAGGGACGGGGACCCTCCTGCAGACGCAGCTGAACAACATCTAGTTGTCATCTCACCTCAAAGTAAATGTACTACAGTGCACGATATTAAGCGGATTCCTTTTTCTGGCACCCTGGACACACCTTAGTGCACACACCCGTGGATGTGAGGCTCGTACGGAACACCCTTAGACACGGCCTCGCTACTCGCTCTTAACGTCCATTCTTAGAGACATGGGCATCTTGCCGGACGATGGTAAGGACAGCGGGCTCACACAGTACACGTTTTATGTCTAGGCGCTCACATTGTACACTCTGTCCAGTCCCGCAGACAAGGCTCACGCTGTGAGATTCCAGGACTGTGAGGTTCAAACTGTACCAATCTAGTGACGTGAGGCTCCCCTGGCACAGTCATGAGAACACGAGGCCAGCTCCGTAGAATCCTGCAAGCCAGAAGCAGCTCACACTGTACCAGCATGCTCGGGAGGATTATACAGTGACAAGGAGTGCGCGTGAAGGCCCCTGCACAAGTCTACGCACTTGAGGGTCACACAGAACAACTTAAGGGGGGACGGGCTTCTCCTATATAATCATGTGGACATAGGCCGACGCTACTCACTTATTCAGGTAAGTGCGGTTAGTTTTGAATGTGTATATGTTTTTTTACGTTCTATGTTAATCTTTCCTCTCTCTCCCCCGTGAGCCCGTTCTCGCCCCCCCCTCCCGCTGCCGAGCTCCGACTGAGGAGGGGCGGCGGCAGAAAGGAAGGAGGGCTGCAGGCAGAGCAGAATTCAATCTCTATCGCACTTTTTTTATTACGCCTCTTATTCTCCCAGAATAGCGCACATTCTTCTTTCACTTTCATGGCAAAAACGCGTTTGAATGTGATTTATTCATGTCAACTGAAAAAGGAGAGAGTTTTCATATTATCCAGTCGTTGCCTCGCGCCCTCGGGTGACTTTCGGAAGAGGGGTGGGTGGGGGCGATTGTCCCATGTCAGGCGTGAGACGCTCCTGCTGTGTTAGTTTTGTCATGGCTTTCAGGCGCTTGCTATTGTGCCTTCTGTGTTAGAAATGCTGGACCACACATCCCAGAATGCAGATGAAAAAGAGCCCTCCGTAAACTGTGCACACACATGTTAGGTGGTGTTTGATGGGGGCCTTTATCTCGAGCCATTTGAGTGAATTGTTCCGGGGAGTGGGTGGAGACGATTACCCCCTGGATCAATCCAGACCGATTTTAGATAACGCTTGTCTGAAATTATTTGTTACTCGTAACATTGGAGGAGGGTGCTAAAGCGCAGTACTGGGAGCTCCGTGTACTCATTGTCATATAGCGCCTCTCTTCACGGTTACTTTGCATAAAGAGCAGACGCGTCTGCATTTTTTTGTTTCGTAAGGATTGTCTGTCGGGAAGTGTGAGGAGGGAACTTTCTTTAAGTGCAGTTTCCGGAGATTCTTGGGACTTCCCAAGCCAGGGGGGATCCCTGCCCTTTCGGGATCCACTTAACGAGCGCTCATTTCTTGGAGTTGACCCACTGTATGAGGGGGCGCTTCCCGCCTCTACCTCTCAAGGTGCCTGGACTCCCTTTTAATGTACCTGTGCCGCCCCCCCCCCCCCCAGCCACTGGAGACAGAGGCGCTGTGTGCGCTGCCTGCTGGGCTGGGGGCGGGGCTCCCCACGGCCCCCAGGCAGAAGGTTCAGGTATCACGGCTGTAAACAAAGCGCCAAGTGTCCCCGGCGCTGCACAATGGGCGGCTCTGATTGCGCCATTTGTTTAAAATCAGAGCGCTCCCTGCTGAAAAACACATAAATCACTCCTTCCTCTACACCCCTTTCACACACTTGCACCCAGACACACACATCCCCATCTCTCCAGAAAATACAGCATTCCCACCTCCCTCCAGCGCACACAGACATTGCCTCGTTAATCTCCACAGAGAAACCCCATGGTCCCACAATGCTGCAAACCCCCACACACCACGCCTCTATATACATGCGCACCCCCACACACGCTGAACACATGCTCCAGGCTCAGGGCTGCCGCCCCTTGTGCTCCTTCAAGCTCACCCCTTCCATAGAAACCGCTCCCTCAGCATAGGAGATCACACATGCATACATTCTATAAATGCTCCCTTATATGCATCCAATGCGTGTATAAGTCATTTTACCGGGCTGAAGTTGCTCAGCTGGTTGTGCGCCGGCAGGCCACGGGTTTCGAACCCAGCCGGGCATATTCGGTCTTTTATTTTCATGTGCTGTGTAAAATTGCCGCAAGTAACATGGTCGATAGTGACATCTATATGGTAAGAGCTAACACCGACAAACCCCACGAGAAAAGCACAGAAACACCAATTTTCCGTTTACCATGCCCCCCTATGTCCCCACCCCTGACGTGGGGGGCTGTGATACATCTCTATACACAGCCTCCTTACAGCAGCCCCGGAGCAGCACCCCGGGGTGCATGGTGGAAGCTCACCTCCTCACACAGTGCATCGCCATGTGTGATCGATAACGCATTAGCAGACCAGGTCTCTGGAAAATCTGTTTATTCCCCGTAGTAGGAGGCTACGAGGAGAGGAAGGGAAGCCGGGTGCACTCTAGATGGGGGGAGTGCACTGTGCAGGGGAGCCGGGCTCCATGTCAGGGGCAGGGTGAGGACACCGCTTGTGATGTTTGTGTAGATTACACCCACAATCGAGCACTGCACCGAGGGTACATTAAACCGTGCATACCTGCTGAGTGGGGGTGATGCGTGTACAGCAACCTCTGGGGAAGACAGTTGTGTGTGAGACATTGGTGGGTGAATGATGTATTAGAGTGCAGGGAGTGAATATGATTCCCATGGCGGATGCACCCTAGGCCAGGAAGCACCGCACTGCTGCCCCTTATCCGACATTAATCCTGGCAACCAATACACCTTTGAAGCACCTGTGTCCCCGGTTTTGACTTTGGAGTCACCCTGCAGCTGAAGCAGTTACTGCGATGCTGCTTAATGTTGGCAAGCGGACTATTGCAGAGACCCTAATCAAGGCCCGCTGCCACAAGGTGTCTGGCTAGGGACAGCTGGCGGGACCAGGCGAACGTGGCACATCACAGGCCCTAACTTGCTCCCTGCCAGACCACGGAGGAGCCTACTGACCAGAGTCTAGGTGCGGAGAGTTGTGAGCACCGTGAAATATATCCCTGCCCACTGCTGTGCCTGAGGCCCGGGACACTCACCATACACACTACTCGAATCAAATGACTATCCAACCGGTGTCCCAGGGGGGACGCAGTACCTACGGCGCTGCTACACCACCGGGCCCCTTTTCTTCTAGCATCTGTTGCGGGGCACCTCGCCCTGGGAGAGGTGGTTCAGGGAGTAGGGGCGGGCGTCTCCAGGTGCAGGTGCGGCTCCTGTAGTCTAAGGGCAGACCCCTACAGCTCTGCTGGGGCCTACCTGCTCTGCTGGCCGTGGGCTGCGTTGCTATCTTGCTCCTAGGCGGCCTTCTCAGACAAAGCGGGCACTGGCTATTTCCGACTGCCCTTCCTGGTGCCTGCTCTGCGCCTTGTTGCCTACCTACACAGTGGAGACTGTCCGGTCGCTGGATCCCTGGGAGCTGTGCTCAATGGCCCATGACCAGAAATGTACTGCCACTGGACCCTGGCCACGCAGAAAAGCCCCTCCCCACCATCCTTACTTGCCGCAGCGCCTGGCCTTCTCCTGTCATTCCTGTGTCGGGGGGGGGGGGGCTCGCAGTGTGTGGGGGGGGCTCGCAGTGTGGGGGGGCTCGCAGTGTGTGGGGGGGGCTACAGTGTGTGGGGGAGGCTCACAGTGTGTGGGGGGCTCGCAGTGTGTGGGGGGGGCTCGCAGTGTGTGGGGGCTCTGTGTGGGTGTGTGGGGGGGCTCTGTGTGGCTGTGTGTGGGGGGGGCTCTGTGTGGGTGTGTGTGTGGAGGGCTCTGTGTGTGGGGGGGGCTCTCTGTGGGTGTTTGTGTGTGGCATTTGCGAGAGATTAAGCTATTGGCATTGTAAATGACAATGCCATTTATTTATGTTAAAAAAACATAAATAAAAATAATGTCAAGAGCAATGCCAATAGCTCTAACTTTAACAAAGGCAAAACCATTGCATTGTAAATGCTTGTTTAATTATGTGAAAGTCAGGATTTGGTAGTCTGGTTGCTAGAATCTTGTCGGGGAGCTGCTCGCCTGCTTTGATGAACTCATTGTGGCAATAAGTCCGACAGACTTTCGGTCCTTGCTCAGGCCATGCTTGTTTGTGCATATGATGGAACCGGATTGACCTAGAGAATGTTTCAGGGTCCCATATTCTAGGCTCGCTGATTACACTATGGGCGCCCAGTTTCAGTTAAACAGGCTTGCATGCCACACATTGAACAGCTAACTTCTGACAATGATACTCTTCACTGTGAGTGGCATCATTTTGTTTTTGCATAGTTCTCTAAAATGTAGTTCATTTATTGGCACAGCTGCTAGACCATTTATTTTTTCAATGTATAATTTTTAATTTTGATATGCACCAGCATTTTTACATATGACTTAAAACCAATGGCTATGGCAAAAAAACATGTTTGGGCTTGCTTGCTAAGACCAAACCTATAGGTTTTGCCAATGCTTGTCTCCCCATCAAAGGCCACGATATGAGCAATATTTTTAGCGGCTGCATGAGTACAGTGGGCTCCTAGATGGACCAAAACTGTTAAACTTAATTCCTCTAAAACAGAAGTTCTCTTGTTCGGAAATCTAACATTCTGGTCCCCTAAATGGTGGCTTGAGAAACTAGGTCGCCTTACAAATCCGGTTCAGAAAGTTTAAAAACCCAGGCGTTCTGTTTGATGACCTGGTGACATAATGAGCAGGTAAGGGACTTTGCACAGCCTATAAGGCACTGTTTGGCTTTGGCCCAGGCTATCTCAAAGACCAATTCAGATTGTATGTACCAGGCAGGTCTTTGCAGTTCTGCTAATCCCCAATCATAAACTGACCTCGGTGGCAGGAGTAGTATCCTCTGTATAACTCAAAACTGGAGTCGCCTGCCACTCGAGAATGAAAAAGGCTATCTCTCATCGGCTTTAGAAAGGCATTAAAAGCCAGGCTATTTAGGCAAGATTAACTTCTTCTTTTACTCTTTTGTCTGATCTTACTAAACTCCTGGATAATGTGTTCTGAAGCAAATATATTTTCTTATCGTTGTTATGACCAACCATACTTCCACCTGGACACCGGTTACGGCGCACAGTGTAGGATGTGGATTCAGGTGATAACTTGATCTTTGGAATGTAACCAAGCAGATTCAAGAAATGCTAATGGATGTCAAGACTACACTTATAATTTGATGGGACGTTTTACATTGAAACAAATTTGGGTGCATCCTGATTAAAAAGTTTTTAAATTTCATGTCTATGGCACCAGCAGCAGCTGATGCTTTTCAGTGTGTGAACTAGTTATAAATAAGGGATAGTTGGACGTGCTGTAGCTGGTGTTAAGCTGCTACATAAACTGTCTTGCATTCTTACACAATTGTGTTATGTTTTCTCATGCAACTATGCGAATGCTAGTTTTTTTAACCGGTTTTTTTAACAACGTAATCAAGTGCTTCCCATTTCTCTGTGAATATCAGTCTAGTCTCATCCTAGCAAGGTTAGCCTTCCTACTGTAGTGTAACTCAACTTGTTCCAATCGACTTGAACCCAGGTGCTGAAGCAACAATGTGCTGATCTGTCTAGGCTGATAAGAGCCTTCCAAAATAAAATAAAAAAACGTTTATAAACTAGCCCTCAAACCAAAGGTCTAAAAATTCCTTGCTTACTGAGATGTATCTCCACCGCGGGCCTGTACTTTTTTTTTACCTTTATTTCCAGTTTCACAACATTACAAATAAATCAAACTGCAAGTTATCCGCTACATGTGCCCCACAGTGTATTTACATTCCCCACTGCAGTGACAACCAAGGTAAGGGATACATTTTAGACCAAGTCAATGAGCCATCATAGAGTGTACTCATCAAGTTTCTGGTGACTTGGAGACCCCTCAAGACGGACGCGTGGCCACTAGAATTAACAACGCCATTTTTTTCAACAGAAACACTCTTTGAATGCTCCCTTCCTTTAACCTGGAGCTCCACCTTGTGGCCTAATCCTGAACTTCGTCCCCCTATGTTTGTTTTATCCTACAAATTTTTCGATCTGCCCCTCGTATGCCTTTTTATGGTTTTTACTTTTGATGTTTCTAACTAGCGCCAGTTTTTCCTCTTTAGTTATCTTACACTGCCAATCGTGTAGTGATTTTTCTGTCAACCTCAATACAACCTCCTATTTACCTTCCCTTCCTAGCCCTCTTGGTTTTCTCATCTGATTACACTATGGCCCATGACCTCTTGTGTATCTGTGCTATGATTATTTGATTCGCTGGACTGTTTTTTTTTTTTGACAATGCACCCAACTTGAGAATATCTGCAGTTTTAGCCGGAACTTTTGGTTCTGAGCCTAGCGATCCTCACATTGTGTAGCTTTGCGGCGATTGATTGCTTTGCTGGGGATATTTCAAAATTGCTTTAATTTTGCCCCCCCCCCCCCCCCCATATGTAGCGGTGATGTGATTTGTTGTTTCGCTGCACTTTATTCTGCTCACTTCCTTTGTACTTTACTTAACTCATATTCTCTTAACTCCGGCCCCTTTCTCTCATATCATCTCACTTTCCCTTTTCTTGGTTCTTTTCCTCTGCTGAATTCTCCCCTTACCCTTTACCAACACTGCGTCCTTCCACTCCTCCCTTTCCAAGTCTCTCCCTCCACAGCCTCAACCCACTGCCTCTCCCTTCACTACTCACGTGACTATCTGATTCCCCTATATTTTCCTTTGCCCAATATGCCTCCTCAATATCCCTTCCCCCCTCCCCGTATCTTTCTCTATCTAAACATGGTCCCAACTCCTGGTCCATTCCGTACCCCATCTTTCTAAACACGCTAGAAAAAACTCAAACACAACCTCCTCATTCAAAATCCTGAACACTTTTTGTTGACAACTATTACAGCCCTACCGCCCCCATTAAAACGAATTACACCTTCTACTCCATACGCCCCTCTAAATGGAATTTTTTTTTCTCCACACATCTCCCAGTCACTAAAACCTTCAAAATACCCCATGGCGACAAACTTTCCACCTCCCCCTCTCCAACCTTTTGTGGGGAAATCAACATCTCCATTTTTAAAACTGGTATACTTGGAGACCCCTCAAGATGGACGCGTGGCCACTAGAATTAAACTGCTCCCTTCCTTTAGCCTGGAGCTCCACCTTGTGGCCTAATCCTGAACTTCGTCCCCCTATGATTATTTTATCCTACATGTCCTGTAAATTTTTCGATCTGCCCCTCGTAACATCCTCATCCAAGCGGCTGTACCCCATCTTAACACCTTCGCACTCAATTTCAGATCCTTGGCCATCCAACTTTCCAATTCCACCAACTGCCTCCCATATCCGCCACCTCCTCTCTCCTCACCGTTCCCGCCCCACCTCTCCCGCCCCTGACCTTTCAAATGACACTATACATACGTTGTCACCCATCCCCTCTTTCCTCATTATGACCTCTCCTCACCCCCAATCCCCTTGCGCCCAACCATTCCCCTCCCTATTACCCCACGCTCCTGGCCCTCTTTCAGTCTCCCATTCCACCAGCCCCCTCACTCCACTCCCAACTCATCCTCACACCCGCCGAATCACAATATTCCTCACCCAGATTCCCCTTCCTTTCCTCCTCCACCCCCTCATTCCTCCCCTCTCAATTCAGCCTCACATCCTCTGAATCGCACTACCCCCACACCCTTCAACTACAGCCCTCCCTGCTCTCCTGCCGGCTTCGGCTCATCTCCTCCTCAGAACAGGCCTCCTGCCTGCATCTGCTCACTGCCTCCTCAGAGCAGACCCCCTTCTGCAGCTAACTCCGAACCCCATGTGTCCTCCTCCCCACACTATTTCCCCCCTCACTCTTATCTCAAACTCCCTTTGCAACATCGAACTTACCATCTCAACTCTTACCAGAGATCTCTCTAGTCTTAGGAACGATTTCCTCAACCTCAAATCCAGCGATTTCCCCCTCCCCGAAGAAACACTGCTAGCCCTGGTCTAATAAACCCCACCACCAAACCGTAGAAAGCAACTCCCTTGCTTTGCCGGGTTCAAAGACCACTCCGCACCACTTGCACCCTCTCACCGGGAGATCCTGCCCTCCATACTTATCAACCACGAACACGCCTCCCCCCCCCCCCCCTCCCTTCACAAGCATCCCCGTCATATTGGGGACTAGTCGTATTACCCTTTTACCTAGACCCCCCCCCTCATCTCACCTCCATCCATGCACTCCCATCTCCCAAACCCCACACCTGCATGCTTGTTAACTGCTGCCCGACATGCCATAGAAATCTCTGAAACTATCCATCGACATTGCGTTCCTTACAGAATCCTGGCTTAATGACCACTCTACAAGCATTCTTGACATACTCTCTCCCCTGTGCTACGCCATTATTAGGAAAGATAGACCCATCCGAAAAGGAGGTGGTGTAGCTATCATCTTTAAAGACTAACTACAGCTCTCCCTTATCAATAACGCAGAATCTGCCTCCTTTGAATACTTCGTAGCTGAACTCCAAATTCAGGGTCGTCCCTGCCTTCACAATATATACAATCCGCCTGGAAATCGCTACCCATTCATTGAGCTATCTAACCTTCTAACCCAATCCTCAATTTCCAAATCTAATAACATCTTCCAGGGAGACTTTAACCTCCATTGGAATGATACTAAAGATCCCTCAATCTCCCTCCTCTCTGACATTCTTGAAATTAACGACCTCAAACAAATCTGTCAGTCACCAATCCACTCCAAAGGAGCCACCCTTGACGCTATCATAACCAGCAAAGATCTAGCCCTCCTATCTAACATCATTCCCATTGACTGATCAGAAATCTCCGTCGTATCCCTCCGGACTTACTTGAATCCAAACTTCATGCCCAGCTTCTCGCTATCCCTCCCTTAACACGAATGAACTAACCGAACAATACAACTAAGCTGTCACTGCTACCTTTGACCTTCTTGCCCCTCTCAAACTCAAAACAAAAATATCCCCTCAATCATGGTTTAACACAGACCTACATAATGAAAGACGTAGACTCAGACTGACTGAAAGATTATGGAGACAGCACCCCTCTCCTTCTAACCTGGCCCGCCTCAGACTTGCTAGATCGTCCTAAAAAAACACATCTTTAGACAAAAAACTTCCTTCAGGTCACAACTAGATCGAGCTCAGAATAGGCCAAGAGAACTATTCAACATAGTCCGCAATCAAACACATCACCCCTTCCTGCACCTCTATTATCTACAGCTCCCTTGCCACCAGCTGTGTCCCCACTTCATTGCAACTAGGCCAAATCACCCCCATTATCAAAAATCCTTTGGCAGACCCAAATGACCTCAATAACCATTTTCTCATCTCAAACCTTCCCCCTTCTTTCTAAAGCTCTGGAAAAATGTGTCCTTCTCCAACTAGATAGACACATTGAACACTTTAACTTACTAGACCCCTTCCTATCTGGCTTTAGGAAAGGATGAAGCACTGAAACTGCCATGCTAAACATTGATGACATCTGCCACTCACTAGACAATCGTGAATCTAGCCTGCTGATCCTCCTTGATCACTCTGCTCAATGTTCTTAAGAGATCGATTCGGCCTGAATGGTACGACACACAAATGGTTCGTCTCATACCTACAGCACCGTTCTCAACAAATCAAATGCCTATCTAACCCTACCTCAATCTCCTTAGGAATTCCGCAATGATCCATCGTCTCTCCCTTTAACCTTTTGATGGAACCCCTCACACTCAGTCTTAAACAAGCCGGGATCAACTACCATCTCTATGCCAATGACACCCAACTCTATTATAAGATTAAAACTCATGCTGACATCCTTCACCTCAACAACACTCATCGATTCAAGCCTGGTTCCACATTAACCACCTCAAACTCAACCCTAAAAAAACTGAAATTATTCTCTTTTCCCCTAAAAATAACCAGCTCTCCATTCAGAATTTGATCTCTGACCTTACCGCCCTCAACTGCTCCTTGTCCTCAGTCAAATCACTAGGGATCTCTCTTGACGACCTCCTAACCCTCAAGGCACACCAATAATTCTGCCAAAGGAGCCCTCTTCACTCTCCGCCACCTTAAGCCCTATCAATGATTTCAAACTAGCAGTCCAATCCCTTGTTCTTTCTCGCATTGACTATGGCAATGCCATACTCGCTGGAATTCCCAAGATCCACCTAGCACCTCAAATCTGTGCTTTACCTTGCAGCTAGGCTTTCCTCAGACTGCAAGCGATTCAACCACATAACCCCTGCCCTTGAAACCCTTAAATGGCTCCCAATTGAAGGTTGATCCACTTACAAAACAGCCTGCATTACTAACACAATTCTCCATCAGAATACACCGACCTACCTCATGAGCAAATTCACTAAAGCCGGTTGCTCCCGTTCCTTGAGAAGTATTAACACCCTCCTTCTTATTCCCCCCCCTTTCTAAAAAAGAAAACCACCCAGTCTTGATCCTTTCACGGCAACGCTCCTTGCATTTTGAATGCCCTTCCAACTGACCTTCGCTGCAACTTTCTACTCTAGTTTCAAAAAAGAACTCAAACTACATCTCAAATACTGGGGACCCTAATCCTTATCTGTTCTCTTCCACTGACTACAACTGTCTGACCCTAAATGCATCTGCCCTCCCTTTTTCAGCCTTACTCGCCCTTTCTCCTCGTCACGTCCCCCTCCTGGTTTAGCACCTTCACTCCTCCTTGCACCCCCCTTCCCTTGTCGGCCCTCATCCCCTCCAACCCCCCCCACCCCCCCCACACTTCTGCCCCTCCCTCTTCTCTTCCTCACCAACTTAACGGACCTCTAACTGCCCTATCCTGACTGCAATTTTCCGACTCTTTTTCTACAATTTGTGCCGGTTATTTTTTTGATTATCACATCCACTTTTTGTTGTGCCTTTTCCCCCATATTTATTATTTTGAAATCTGTCAGGTGGAGACTTATATGTTTATATACATTGATGCTATGTATGTCCCCTTTTTTCTTTTATTGACCTTCTTGTCTCTAAAATGTAAAGCGCTCTGATACCCCCGGGTCCAGCCAGTGCTATATAAAATAACAAATCATGCCTCCACGGCACACAGCAGTGCACCCAAGGTGCCCATGTCTTCACTTCCTCCACCTCTGAACCCGCAGCCTATTCTTCATGGTTTTTAAATGTAATTAGCAGTAATCCCTACGTTTTTATATCCTCCAACACTTTCTCACCTGAGGGAGACAGGTGCATATGTTGTATCTACGCTACCCCCTACTTGAGCACACCTTTAACTCATGTTATATGGGGCTCACTAGTGCCAAGCTAGCCAATAGCCACATGCCTCTGCCAGTAGGATTGTAAGTTGCAAAAACGTATAGGGCATCTTCCACCCGTTTGTCCTCTTCACTATCCCCAGTAAACATGACCGTGGGGTGAATGTGTCTTCAAAAGCCTTAACTGGTTCCACTCTCTGCACTACTCCCCTCCAGTACCCATGGACCTCATTAGAGCCAGGCATGGTGTAGGAAAGAGGCACCCTCCTACTCGCAGCTGGCACACTTTCGACCCCTCGCCTGCCCGATCAATCATATTCAGTTCATGGGGTGTCACATGTCCGATGGAGGTAACTGAAATGTAAAAGTTTGAACTTATTACAGGAGACTGTGTGGACCAGTGTACATGCATGATTCCAGTTTGTCAGGAATGGCACCCCTATCTCCACCTCCCATGTCACTCAGGCTCTGAATGGTGGCTTTGTCATGTCTCTGAGTGCCTTATAGAAGAGAGTGATCAGATGCCTACTTTCCCCTCATCTAGGCAAGCTGCCCAACAGCGTCTTTGGGAAGCTACACGACACCACACCTTCCTGGCTGCCATAGTGCAAGGAGTGTCCCACCCCAACCTGGAAGGCCTGAAAACTGATGAAGTCTCCAGCTTGAAGGCAACCTCCAGCTCTTCCATGGCCAAATCAGTGTCTATATGGCGAAATGGTGCACGGTCCCATAGCCCTAACCCTCTGTCAATCTGAGCCCTATGGAATCTTTTTTTGACCTCTGCCTCCCATATTGAGGCCTTATGGTGCTTCTGAGCACCCCCCCCCCCCCCCCAATATAAACCAGCATGCCAGAGTCACCTCCCAACATTCCCTGCAGGAGTCTTTAATCCCAATTATCAGATTTGGCTAGCGACCGGGCCACGTATTGTAGTTGTGCTGCATAGTAATACAGCTGCTTATCTGGGAGGGGAGAACTATGCCTCCCTCTTCCATATCTCATTTTAGTACAGGCAGGGCAACCCTACTCTGCTTTCCTGCCTAAACCAGAGTGCCAATAAGCTGTTCAGTTTCTAAAAAATTTCGGGACCCAGCGGTTGCAACGAGTTCTGTATATAAGCATTAAGGGATAAAAACACATTGGTGATAGCTGCCTGATCCTTAATGACAAGGGTAGTTTATTTCAAAACCCTACTGACCCAGTGAGATCCTGCAGAACTCTATATTTCACAGGTAATATTGAGCCACCTTATGCATGACCATAACAGAAGCTGTCCACCCCCCCTCGATGTCAATGCTGCTCCCGAGATGTAAATGCAAGGTCCCCCAGTGGGAATAACAGAGTCTTCCAGATGTTGACTCAGAGGCCAGACACCAAATGCAGCCATAAGCCTCATCAGCTGTGCCTCCCTGGGGAAACAGACACAGACCAACCGGTCGTCTGCGTATAAGGAGATTGTGTGATTAGACTCTCCCACCCATATGCCCATGGTGCTAATTGCCGATGAAGCAGGACAGCCAGAGGTATAGGGGCCAGGGTGAACCTGCTTGGTGTCCCTTTTAACCGTCCAACTCGGACAGTGCACCCACCATCCCGCGATGGACCCTAGGATCTGTGTACAGGAGTGTCACCCAATCCCGGAAAGCAATTGCAAATACCATCCCCCCCATCACACAATGCCAAGCTACGGTATCAAACATGAGTGGGAGGAAATAAATTAGTGAGGCCCTTAATGAGCCTCATAACTACGAGAGACTTAAACATCGAAGGCTGGTCTGGCAAACAAAGGAAGCAGATAAAGATGACATGTAAAACTTCAAGCTGTAATCAAACCAGTCAACGAAAAAAAAAAAAAATGTGGAAAAGGGCACCCATAGTCCAAAACTGATACGGTGAAACACAGATTGTTTTTGTATGTATTTATTTTTGCAGTTTTATAAAGTGTGCATTCGACCCGAAGGTATCAGAGCGCTTTACCCGAGTACCAATTGCATTACACACGGACACATTTTTTAGGCATGGGGAGATTAAGTGTGTTGCCCAGAATCACAGGATGATTGAGCCTCCCGCCAGACTCTACTCTGGTTCCCCTGCTTCAAAGTCGGCAGCTCTAGTCAAAGTGCTGAATAAACAGCACAAATGTGCCACCCTGCACACTTCCACACTTCCCGGTGTGTTCCCTCACTTCAAGAAATGACATCTTGTTCCAAAAATAACACAATTTGGGCAGTGTCCTCGCCAAAGAGCTATAGCAGTGACAGCTTTCCGCTCCAGTTCTCTTACTGGGTTTTCCTCCGCACTGCCCTCAAGTTGGGTATGCCTGGGTGTGAGCGCACCACAGAGTGAGCTTTTCCCCGCAATGCCCTCAGGCTTAGCACAAGCTTTCCTCGGCAGAGACCTCAGCCTTGCCTCCAGGGCAAGCTTCGCTCAGCGGCGCCCAGGGAGTGTGCGCGCCTCTTGGCTGTTCAATGCACCACGCACTCATCCCCCCACGCCAGCAGTCAGAATGGCTGTAAACTGTAAATGTGCCGCTCGTGCCCCAGAGGAAGATTCCACCCCTTACTTGGCTTCATGCTCTATTGCGTTTGAGTAAACATTTTAACACAAGCGCGGTCCTAAAAAGCTATCACGGCGTGTGAATAAACGTTTTAACACAAGCGTTTTCCTAAAAAGCTATTGCCACGCCATTGTGGGAATGAAAAAAAAAATGCTCACCGAGCAATTAGAAGACAGTGTGTCACGCATAGGAGTACAAGATCCAGTGGGCGTGGACAATGCGGTAACCCGGAGGGACTAAGAAGCCTCCTTTTCAATCATGAGCCAGTGTTTACCATGGAGGATGACGCCAGCGAATGAAAAAATAGGCGGGGTTTCTGAAAGCTTCAGAATCTGTGTTGATTCCAAGAAGCCCTCGAGTGGCAAGAGCAGTGCATGTGCTGTGCTGCTAACGCCAGGCTAGACCTAAAAAAACCTTTGTCTCATCGGTTGAGGGCGACATGTGAAAATTAACTAATTCCGTATCCTGACAGCCTGGAGTCCGTGCCTTCTTTCATGGATGTCCCTGTGAGAGCTGGATTTTGTCTTCATTCAAAGCAGCGAGGGTGGTTGTCACGGAACACCAGTCGTTTGTGGTTCTCCCCTTTGATCGCTAGTGTTTGGAGGAGTATGGAAGTGCTTGCGGGCGAGCCCCCAAATTGGCAGCCAGGAGGAGGAACAAGGATGGCAGCAGTGGGAGACCAAAGTCACGTAGCAGGGCGGTTTCTTGACCGCCAGCGAGTGGGTCTATGTCACCCCCAGCAAGAAATGCCTCAACCGGGAATCTGGCTCCATTTGGTGACTGGGCACTGCAGACACGGTGAGCTGTGTTTGGCGTACTCCTTGTTATACATCGGTCCCATTCAACCCGGAGTTTGTACCCGTTTTGAAAATAATTTTCATGCTGCTTGCTAATTCAGACATTGAAAACTTTTACCTCTGGCCCTGATTACATTTACTTATGACACTGACTTTTGCAACGTCCTATTTACCGGTCAACCTCTGCAATATGACGTTAATCGTCTTGTGGCATTATGGGAGCAGTATTCCCTTTGGGTTTCAAGCACGCGCTTGGAGACTGGCATTGAAGTCATTAGTTCACGCTCAGTGTACAAGATGACCTCATTGCGTGACTACTATTATCCTGTCCATATGCCCTTCGGTGATTGTTGCACTTGCTACGTGACTTAAAATTAACACTGTTCAAGCAGAGGTCATAGATCGCGAGCTGGAGGATTTGCCATGAGCCTCCGTAGACATTCCTGGTCAGAGGCTGTTTTTCATTTTGATAATTTAGTGACTCGCAGCAGCACAATGTTTTGATAATTTAATATATCTTGTTTTAACTCAGGTGACATGAGATGAAATACTTGGCGTTGCGTTTATATAATCTTCCCTTTAGTGCGTGTGTTGTACAATTTATGTATGCAATCCATTTTTGCTTGTTATGGCAATGGTATAGAGAGTGCTCGGCATGCACTGAGCGGAGACACCGGTGAAACAACTTGCTGAAGGACTTGGAGTCTCCGTGTTTTAAAATAAACCGGAGGCAGAGGTATCGGACCCGAAACATTTGGAAGCATTGGTGATCTGATGAGCGGCAAACATAGTGCAACATTATTGCAATTTGAGGTTGAACTGTGGCAAAAAGACATTGGTGAAAAAGCGCCTGAGAATTTAATTGGATTTATAGGCTTTGAACTGCTAACGCATCCAATAATTAATTTCGTAAAAGGATACACAGTTTGTCCAAGGGGAAAAAAAATATACGAGGATTGGGATATGGACTGTCTGTCTCCTGAGGGGAAAAAAAAAATGTGAATCAGTTTGCCACTCACAGCCTGCTTTCCTTACCACAACAGGCCCGGGACCTCTTGGCCTGATTTGAGGTTCCTGCTGGGGCATTTTGTACAGACTTCGTGCAGTCGTGGCCACCGCTTCACGGGTGTGCCGCTGATCCTGCCCACACAACTGAGGGACTGCAAGTCAAGGACTGGGCACACCTGCAGCCTCTTCCCGCAGCGGCTACGCCCACTAGCCTGGGAGGTTTAAAACTAGGCTACTCATTCCGAGACGCAGGGACGCGCGCGGGACTGAGCACGGACCGGGACGGGCCAACCCCCCCTGGCCCGTTTATTCTTCCTCCTTCTAGTCTTTCCCCTTCTTTGGCAAACATTGAACTTATCAGCGCCTGACGATGACCACGAGGGAAACCAGGAGTAAGAGCACGTTGGCCGCAACTGGTGCTGCCAAGGGCGCACTGGATAATTACTTCGTTAAAACAGGGTCACTACTGATCGACAAAATCACGATCCTGGAGAGGCGAATCTCCCAATAAATAGACTGGGTGAGAAGATCCTCGATGGGCCCCCTGGCACAGGCAAAGAGCCCAGAAAATAGACCCAAGCATACCGAACATCCTGAGTCCAATACAGGGGTCACTAATGAAGGTGAGTCCACTGTGATTCCTGATCTGATTAATTCCAGCTCGCACAGCAGTTTGAAGGATCTCAGTGACGTTGTTGACCTGAGTCGACTAAATCTACCACCTGTCCAACCCCACTCCAACTTGCAGCTGAACCCTGAGCATGACCCTGTGATGGATACCAGCAACTACAGAGATCCGCTGCAAGGGGTAAGGGAAGGGGCAATTCCTAAAAGGAAAAGAGGGACACAAAACAAGGGGGGAAGGAAGGCGAAAACCCCGAAGCCCAACCCTACTGTAGAGATTACTAGTCCCGGACTGAGTACAACGGGGAACTCGCGTACAGTCACAGCTGAAGCCATGTCCAGCGAGATTCCTGCTGTAGAGTTATTGAACCCCAGTATCACAAATCCCCTTGAGACCTCTTCAGTAGATATCACTCTTGCCGATATTGGTTCTCTCCTCAGGTTCCTTTTAAGCCCCCTAGAAGCACATTTAATTAAAATGGAAGCTAGGCTAGCAAATATAGAGAAATCAATGGTCCAACTCTCTGATAACTTTAAATTACATAGCGTAGTAGATAATAAGGGGGGTAGAGGAGGGACAGAGACGAAGATCAAGAAGGGTGCCTCGGCTATTAAAAAGCCAGGCAATAGCGTAGTACTCCCTGCCCAACTGACCAAACCAACTCCCCCTCACAGCATGACTACGCAGCCAAAAAGCAATGCTGCCACCCCATACCAGTCTACAGCACAACCAGAGAAACTACTCCCTTCCCTAACCACGTCCAAGCCCTCTACGGATAATACCCCTGCCCCTAGCCAACCTCTTGAAGCAGCAGTACCCACTGTGGAGGTATTGGGCAATGCAAATAAGGCAAGAACAGTGAACTGGCCGCTGGAGGCAAGCCCGTACACAGTTATCCTTGCGGGGGTACCAGAGTTAAAAACCAACTTCAATGAACCCACCGCTTCACTAAAGAACAAGGTGGTAAGTTGGCTATCTACGTTTAGACCTCTTCCGCAAGGTACCATGAGTGAGGTGCTTATGGTAAGAAGGGCAGCCTGGGTGGGTAGCACAAGAAAATCCATTAAAGGAGACTGCGTCCTGATTAGTTTCAGAGATCCTATGATTGTCTCCCATATTTGTGGATGGTGCCCTGATGACCAGGGGAGCAATATACAGTCCCTACCCCTCTCTTTCTTTTATCCTCGATTGAGAAATACATGCGAGGAGGAGGGTTGGGGGTGGGAAACCAGAGGGAGAAGAGATTTCTATCCGCCAAGAACTTCACATCAACCATATTTCATGCCATATATAGAGGAGGAGGGCTGGGAAACATGCTATGGGAAGGGAGGTGCCTGGAGGGGTAGAGTGAGAGGAGCCTATCCCCAACCTAGAGTTCATCACCCTACACATTTTCCCACATTCAACAGGTACAGCCACCTAGATATGGTAGATTGACAGTTTGTGCGTGACCATAGTGAGCAACACCGGAAGACGGAGGCAGATACTAGATCTCCCAGATCCATCTCGGACCAAACGTTAGAGTCCGGGTACCCCGATGTTCCTATTAACAGCAAAGAGGATAATTTGACTACTGCTCAAACCACCGCTGGTTCCACCCCCATAATCTGATAATAAAGGACTGTATGAGTAGGGAAAAGGGACTGTCCATCCCCTGGCTTAAATACTTGAAGGGAGGCTTGGAAAGCATAGGATGCGAGGACCTGTTTCTGACACCTACCCGTATAGTAGAACTGGACCAGGTCATAGTATAAGAGATGCTTCTCGAACATAGAGCCAGAGCTCGAGAGGTAAAGGACAGAAATAAACATTCTGTTCAGGAACATGTTACAGTAAGGTCCTGTAGAGGTCTGTAGCCCTATCTCGCTCTCATATACAATGCCCAGGACAGGTTTTTATTTACACGTTTTAGACTCAACTTTTTACACCACCTTTTAGCTGATCCGGTGGGTTTTATTAATCAAGTTGAGTCAAAGGGGCCCTGCGGCTGCGATCAGCGATCTCCGCAGGTGATATTTTGTGATATGCCCATTTTATCTTATGCCCAGACATCGTTTTGTAATTGTTCTGCTCACAAAAGCTAACCTCTGACATGTGAAGGAAGCCCTTGAATTTTTAAAAATGGCCCGAGATCCCCTGACTCTCTTGTGTGATACACTTTTTAAGAGCTGCAGTTAAACTAAGAAACACAAGAGGTATTTGCTGACTAAAAATGAACTAAAATTGCACAAGCATTGGGTGGATGGTGGGTTTGTTTTATAAATAATATAAACAATTAGCAGTACTGTTTTCCCTATGAGGTGTTATTTAACATAACTGTCAATATTGTCTTTTCTAATCTGTGCTTTTATGGTGTTACTTAAATGCTGAATAAAGAATATTTTTGACTTTGACAAAGGCTTCTAGCAAGCCAAAACGCATCTCTCGTCTCATGGGTTGAGGGGGACCTCTGAAAATAAACTAATGCCGTAGCCTGGGGTCCGTGCCTTTCATTGATGTTTGTGTGAGAGCTGGACTTTGTGTGTGTGTATATATATATATTATCTACTGGCAGTCACCGGTAGGTAGGTATAGTTAGGACCTAATTTCAATAGGAAGATAGTTTTTTGATGCCACTAACTATGGCGTAGTTCGACGACTCCTCGTGAAATTTTCAAAATTAGTTCAATGCTCAGTTCAGCTGCTGTCTTGAACATTTCGGGGTGATCAGTCCAGCGGGGGCTCAGAAAAGGGGGGGGGGGGGGGGGGGTCCCAAAACACGTTTTAACCATGTTCATTTCTATAGGAAAATGTAGACAAGGCTACAGCCGAACTGCTGAACGGAATTTCACCAAATTAGACAGGTTGGGGGACGCCGAAATCACCTTACTTTGCTGCTGTTCACGGAGGAAGAAGGAGGAAGGACCGCTACAACTCGCGGAACCCGCTTCGCGGGTCCCGCATCGCCGCTGCTGTCACCGGAACCACAGGTAGCTGCTGGGCGTGTGAGTGTGAGACAGGGCTGCGAGTGTAGGAACCGGGACTCGCTTTCCCAGGAGTCCCGGCAATCCTCAGGCCGAGTCACCTGGCCCGCTCTCCCTGACCGCCCCGCCCAGCTGAAGCACCTTAAGAGACCCTCCCTCCCATAGCCAGTGGGGACGCCGAAATCACCTTACTTTGCTGCTGTTCAAGGAGGAAGGACCGCTACAACTCGCGGAACCCGCTTCGCGGGTCCCGCATCGCCGCTGCTGTCATCGGAACCACAGGTAGCTGCTGGGCGTGTGAGCGTGAGACAGGGCTGCGAGTGTAGGAACCGGGACTCGCTTTCCCAGGAGTCCCGGCAATCCTCAGGCCGAGTCACCTGGCCCGCTCTCCCTGACCGCCCCGCCCACTCAACATCTGACCATCGCTCATAAACAGCAGTGATCTACGCTGCGCGGGAGCGCCCGGGGTTAAGCCCGGGCAAAGGGCGGGCCCTCTGTGGCCCTCAGAGGCCCGAGGAGACTGGACTGGGCCAGAAATTCTGGTCGCGTACATATAGCACCCACCCCATCTCTCATTCATTTTGAATACACGGGTTATGTCCTGCCGTGAAACACGAAGTATGGCCGCTGCAGGAGCTAAAAAACTCACAGGGACCCTGGATGATTTCATCACCCGCACTTATCGACGAAGGGATAATTCTCATGGACAGGAGAGTTTCCCAAGACCTGGCTATGGCCAAGCGTTCTTCCCTTGGCCTCATTGCTGATGCTCAGACACCGAAAACGGATTCCCGTCGAGAAGCACAGGTCTTAGTACATCATCCCGGACCGAACGAGGACTTGGACACCCTAAATATTGCCCAGGACCTGGAGGCTTCACCTAACCTTAACATATTGACTGAAAGTGGAACGCAATGTGGTGAGACAAATATTAGTCACCCTATAGTCAACCTAATAGAAAGAGCCCGGGTAGAAGGGGCAATCCCTAAACAAAAACGTAAAACCAACACCTCAACGGTTGCGAAAGGGAAGAAGGCTATTACCTTACCTAACTCTCGTAACGTTGAAAAACCTTCAGTCAGTCTACCTATCCCCACAGAGGGCTTACCTCCCAACAACCCTGGTTTACTGCTGAGTCTCCCAGACGATACCATAATTGACCAGAGTCTGGAAGAAATCTTGCAACTTAGTGGTCCTACAGGTACAGGTCCTACAGGTCATTCAATAATAACACCTCCACTGGAGGAGCCCGGTTCTAGTTTTAATAACACAGTAATCTTTAATATGTTAAAAGCCTTACTAGAACCCATAGAGGTAAGATTACGCTGTTTGGAAACGGTCCTAAAAAATATACACAAGGACATAAGTGCCCCTAGCTTCACTTTAAATAAAAAGCCCACTCAGGTTACTAATTTACCTAAACCCACAAAGTCGATAACGGCTCCTAATAAAGCGTTGGAGACTAATAATATGACGGCTAAGAAACCCAGTAACACTTCAAATCAAGCAGGTTCTAAACCTAAATCCCCTGCTGTAGAGCAAATTAAGAAAACAGACACTATTCTGACCTCCTCTAAAAACAATACAATTTCCCAGCCCACACCCGGCGATGGTCTATCCCAGGCCCCCAATCTCGATACACAGGATATGGGCAAGGTTAGGTCGCGTAAAAATATTCACCTCCCCCCGGATGCCGCACCCTATGTGGTTATCCTTACCGGAGTTACAGAACTTCGTTCGCCAGAAGAAGAATCCTATCAGGCTCTCAAAAATAAAGTCTGTCACTGGCTAGCGAATAATTATCCCCTCCCACCAAACATACCTACCGACATCCTAATGATAGAGAGGGCGCCCTGGGTAGGAGGCAATAGGAAAAATTTGCAAGGGGACTGTGTGGTGGTTACTTTTGAAAATCCGGAGGTAGTAGATTTCATTTGTAACAGCAGGGCCCCAAGATACCAGGCGAGCAGGGTGACTGCCAGACCCCTTTCGTACTTCTATCTTCCCCACAATCAAGCGGATAATCGTTGGAGCTGGCTTAAAGGTTCACACGATCGCATTCCTAGACAAAGGCTTAATTTTCCCTGGGACATACATCCCCCAGTCAGGGAGGAGGGATGGGGGGTGGAATTTGGTGGGGACTAGAGGAGGTAGACCACGTCAAGGTGGCCCCTTGCATGGCTCCCAACTCATCCATCCCTATTATTACCAGCAGCCACTAAATGGCCCATCTAACCCCTTGCATTTCCCTATAGCAAATCGCTTTGACTGTCTGTCAACTACAGATTGGGTGGACTGACATACCCAGGGCTTGCCAGGGGAATGTGGTGTTCGTGGGATGTGGAGGTGGAAAGAAGGTGGGCAAGGTGATGGACTGCCCAATGTGGAAGGCTGTGACTACCTTGGGCAAGAAAGAGGGTTTTGTCGGCAACACAACCTTGTCCGGATGGACAGAAAGGAAAGGAGGTTTAGAGGAAAGAGCCTGGAGCTCACTCACCCTTCTGGCAGAGATGATGGCAACCAGGAAGCAGACTTAGGCATAAGAAGACGGAGAGGACAGTTATGAAGCGGCTCAAGTAAGTTAGAACAAGGTTCAAGTCCCACTGGGGCATCACGAAAGGAACAGGAGGGAACATATGAGTGATGCCCTTTAAGAATCTGTTCACAATGGGGGACTTGAACAAAGAAGGCTGATGAAGGAAGGCTGAAAGGGCAGAATGGTAGCCCTTGATAGTGCCCAGAGCAGAGCCCTGCTGGGCAAGAGAAAGAAGGAAGAGGAGAACCTCAGAAAGAGGGGCATGGAGAGGATCCACAGCCTTTGCTGTGCACCATGCCACAAATCTGTTCCACCTGCAGGCGTATACCGACTTTGTGGAGGGACGCCTGGCTGCCAGAATGATATTACAGACTTCAGGAGGCAAGTCAAATGGCTTCAACTGTCGCCGCTCAATCTCCAAGCATGGAGGTGGAGACTGGACAGGTTCGGGTGGAGGACCGTCCCCTGCTGCTGCGACAGAAGGTCCCCCTGAAGAGGCAGGGGGATCGATTGACATACTGAGTAGCTCGGGATACCAGTACCTTTGCGCCCAGCCGGAGCCACAAGGATGACTTGGGCCCGGTCGCGCTTGATTTTCTTCAGCACTCTGGGCAGAAGTGGTATAGGAGGAAAGGCGTACAACAGACCGCAACTCCACTCGCGACGAAAAGCGTCCCCGAGTGAGTGCCGCCTTGGAAATTCCAACGCGCAGAACTGATGACATTGCGCTTTCTCTTCGGTGGCGAATATATCTAACCAAGGCTGTCCCCACTGCAGAAAGAGGCCTTGCGCCGCGTCCGAGTTCAGACGCCATTTGTGATCCATCATGCACCTTCAGCTGAGCTCGTCCGCCCTGGTGTTCAGAGAACCTGCCAGGTGTTGAACCACCAGGGTCAGGCACTGATGTTCCAGCACTGCCAGAGGCGCAGAGCCTCCTGGCAGAGGGTCCACGACCCCACCCCGCCCTGTTTGTTGCAGTACCACATGGCGGTGGTGTTCTCTGTGAACACCTGCACTACACTCCCCCGGACAGAGGGGAGGAATGTCTTCAGTGCTAGACGAATCACCCGCAGCTCCAGAAGGTTGATATGGAGCCGGGACTCGGCCGGAGACCAGAGGCCTCTGATCTCCGCCTCTCCCATGTGGCCTCCCCAGCCCTGGAGGGACGGGTCCGTCACAACTACGTGCTCCGGTTGGGGAAAAGAGACGGATCTGCCGCTGACCCAATCCCGGTCCGTGAGCCACCACTGCAGCTGTCTCGCAGTGCCCTCCGAGATCATGATATGGTCGGACAGGTTGCCCTCATGCTGGGGCCCACTGAAACTTCAGGTCCCACTGCAGAGCCCGCAGCCGCCACCTGGTGTGATGCACCAGAAGGATGCAGGAGGCCATCAACCCCAGAAGCCGCATCGTCAACCTGACCGAGACCCGGGATAAAGGCCGAAAGATTGGAATCAGAGCCTGAATAACCCGGACCTGCTGTTCGAGAAGAGAAACCGGAAACTGCGCCGAGTAGAGGACCGCTCCGATGAAGAGGTGCTTCTGAGAGGGGCACAGGTGTGACTTCCGCACATTGAGGGAAACCCCCAGCTGGTGCAGGAGGTCCGCTGTTGTCTGGAGGTGGCTGACGACTGTCTGGGGCGAGCCCACCTTCAACAACCAGTCGTCGAGGTAGGGAAAGACTGAAACCCCCAACCTGCGCAGATGAGCTGCGACCACCGTCATCACTTTCGTGAACACCCCGTGGGGAGCTGGTAAGGCCGAAGGGGAGAGAGCACAGTAAATTGAAAATGCTCGTGTCCTACCGTGAACCGAAGGTAGCAACCACACCCTACTTTTGGCCCAGGAACGCGCTCGATGGCCCCCTTGGCCAAGAGGACCGTAACTTCCTCTTGCATAAGTTGCAAATGATCCCCCGACACGCGGTATTGCGGTGACATGGCTGGAGGGGTCGTCTCGAAGGGGAGGGAGTAGCCCCTTCGGACGATCTGCAGCACCCACATGTCCGACGTGACAGTGCAACAGTGGAATTCGTGATGGTGAACCCTGCCCCCCACTGGCGTCACATGGGCCTGAAAGCACGGACTAGGAGGGTTTTGAGGCGGATGCTGCAGGGGAAGGTGTGGACTGGCCTCGCCATTGTCCCAGATCGCCGCCACGGCAGTTTCCACGGCCGCCACTGCGCTGTGTATTAGTCTGCGGAGTGTGGCTGGCAGCACTTGTGGGAGCGCCCCTTCCTTGGCCACGAAAGGAGCGAAAGGCACCCGTTTGCTGGCGTGGGGCCGAGAGGCCCAAGGACTTGGCCGTAGCCCTGAAGTCCTTAAAACGCTCGAGCGCATGGTCTGCCTTGTCGCCAAAGAGGCGACGGCCATCAAACGGCATGTCCAGAAGTGTGGCCTGGATATCAGCCGAAAAGTTGGAGGTCCTCAACCAGGCGTTGCGTCGAACAGCCACTGTCGTTGCCATCGCTCTGCCCAGTGAGTCCGTGGTATCCAGCCCACACCGGATGGAGTAGCATGCTGCATCCTATCTACAGGCTGACCTGTTGCGGGCTTGGACCAAGTGCCCAAAAGAACGTCCCACAAGGCCTCATTAAACGGCAGTAGAGGCTCAGCCGAGCTTGCCTGCGGTTTAAGGACCTCAGTGAGGAGGTTAGTCCTCACGGCCGCGACTGGGAGCTCCAGGCCCAATGCCTTGGCTGCCTGCGTCAACACTACACTGTAGGCAGCCCCCTCCTCCGTAGCCACGGTTGGAGGGGGAGACAAAACCAGTGTCTGGCGAACTGTCTAGTCCACAGGCATCCCCAGGCTCACATGTCCAGTCCTGTGGAGACTGGCACTCCTGTGCCAGAGGGTCCACAGACCCCTTCCAATCTCCCTCGTCGCCCATCACCTGAAATTCAGTTTCAAAGGATGGGGCCGGTTCGTGGAAATAAAAGTCTCCATACGACGTCGAGAGTGGCGCCAGAACCGAATCGAGGGCAGGATCGGGGACGGGTGTCGCCGGGAGCGACACCCTTGGCGCCGGCGTCGGTGAAGTCGATCCGGAAGCGGATCCAGTGGGGGCCCGCGGAGCCGGAACCGAAGTCGCCGGCAGCGCCGGGGCCTGGAGCACCCGACGGTGTCGGAGCCGAAGTACCCGACCCCCTAGGCCCCCCAGCCGGGACTGCTGGGCCCGAAGGCGTCACAGAGCCCGGCGGGGGAGGGAGAGACCTCATGGCACCGCTTGATCTCCTCAGGCGTCGCATCGTGCCCAGGAACCGGAAGGTGTGTTGCAGGTTGAGACGCCTGCGACTCTGTCGGAGCCGCATGGGTGGTGTCACCCGAACCCCCGGCCGCGTCGCGCGAGCGTCGTGGTGGGTCGGAAGAGCGATGACGCCTTTCCGACCTCTCATGCCTCTTACCTGAGGATCTTGATCCCGAAGACCGATGCAGACTCTCGGAGCCACGAGGGCTCTGACCCCGCGACCTGTCCTTCGACCTCCTATGGGACCGGGACCTTGGACGGTGCGGGCCGACTGCCGGAGCTCAAGTCGCTTGCGGGACCGCTCCCGCCTAGCCTTAGACGTCAGGACCCGGCAATCGGAGCAGGTTCGGTCGTCGTGGTCTAGGCCTAGACACTGGCGATGGGGGTCGGTAACCAATATCAGTCGGCTGCACTTGGAGCAGGGTTTGAACCCGGGCATCCCTACCGGCACCGGAGGAGTTTAACGACTCGAGAAAAAACAGATCAAAAAATCAAAAAAGTTTAGTCAAAAAGTGACAAAGGGGTAGAGCTTCTCCTGATCTGCGCTAGCTGGCGTGGAAAAAAAAGACCTGACGTCAGTGCGTGAGGGCGGTGTCTAGGTACTCCGGCGACGTCATTCCAGCGCTAACGACGCCGAACGCGGAGCCGTGGACGACGCCTACTGACGCGCAGGGGTATTGCTATGCAAAAGTTTCTGGATCCAGTCTGACGCCTGGGGATATTCTAAGGTAAGGAATCTATCACTAACGTGTCCCTTTCAGATATGTATGTTACAATCTACGATCTATACATTGGCATCTGCGAAGTACAAAAATAAATAGCCAGTGTTCAGGGCAACCAGAGCAATACCAAATTGGGTCGCCTGTTGGTTTAAACAAAAAGTTTTCTTGCAACTCATACGGCCCTACATGCTTGCATGCATCAGCTACACACTTCAGTGATATTCAGAAAGTCTGCAGAGGTACACATTTTCCAAGAACCCCCTTACCATCTCCCTGAAGGACAGTCTACAGTTCTCGTTTGGATTCATAGAGCTCTCCTGCCCTCCGTTGACCATTTATGCTGAAAAGCTTATTCTTTCCTTTAGGGCTCACATCACCTTTCTAGCCCCTCTAATGAGCAGGTATGATTGCAGATATATGCAACACCTTGATGCATAAGCCTTCAGCAGCAAGGTGCTGGACATATAAAAGTTTTCCTTATTACCAAATAAGATAGCTCCCAGAATTGGCAGTAATCTGCAGAGGAGCTTAATCTTCTATTAAGACATTAAGAATTTCATATGATAGTATATGTTGCTAAGAGAGCCAAAACACCTGACACTTTGCATCAAAATTACTAAAGTATAATGCATGAAGCAGAAATCCTGTGTTGTCATTCTTATGCCTTCAGTAGAACTGCTGATCTGTGTTTCTACAGGCCTGTATATATTGTGCAGCCAGAGAAAGGGAAATTACGTTTTTGAGGGTATTAGCTGTTGGGCTCACTGATAGGGCATTTTGGACCTTCTCAACATGCTGGGTACCCCATCACGGTGGCCCACTACATAACTATTTCCACTCTTTCAATCAGTAGTCTGGACCTGCGTCTAGATGGAAGGATTATACACAATATTATATCAGACCTATGCTGTAACTGTTCTCGAGAGTCAATGATAGACTTATTTTCATTTCAACCATTTTTTGACCTGAGGATCATAAGGGCTAGAAGGCCGCTGGCAGTAGTATCTTCACTGCAGACCTAAAGATGGTAGGAATGCTTGGTTTTAAACCCATTGCTTCTGTTCTAGAATGTAGTATTTGGGATTGTTATTATCTTTTGATAGTTGAATGCCTAGTTTAAATTATATTTTATCCAGCGATTTTATTTTTTAATATTTGTACATTTAATACTCTATAGTCTGCACTGCAGATACATTATTAATAACATTCCTCACTTGAGGTTAATGCCAGAGAGTCGTATTGAGGCATTGAAATTACTAGTCCCAAAGGCAACCGAAAGCAGGCATTGCCTCATCAATTCACGATGCTTCCTTCACCATGCCCTGTTCTGTAAGGATTTCCTGATGCATGTGTGGCATCCGTGTGTATCAGCTGCTTCACAGTAAACAGCCCACATCCTCTGGGTATCCAGGTAGTACTGGCTGAAGGACCACTCCTCAGACGAACCACTCTGTGTGTTTAAATCCAGTAGCTGGGGAAGCAAAACATTTGGATATATGATTACCAAATCTTATTATATTTTTATGGTTATTCAAAAACGGGGAAAATGTTCCATTGATTTCTGAACTGACAAACTAAATGTATAACCAATTTTCAGTTCTGGTCTCTGATGGTGTATCAATAAGCTACAGAGGGCTGTGGGCTACAGCAATTTAATCCAACAAAATATTTAGGTATAATATTTAACAATTACAAGATACTGGACGGATCCAGTGTGACTGTTCTTGCCAAAAAAGACATGGACGTTCAAAATATGACATCAGCTGCATTTTTGGCTCAAGTGCAGCTTCACAATAGCTTCTATAATTACTTTCACCCCTACTGTGTTTTATGACCATTAAACCAAGAACTCACCAATTCTTTTTATTATTTCTTCACATTCATCTGAAGTGTTTGTCTGGAACACCAAGCAGTTGAAGGTTGTGTCTGGTGGAAAAGCTTTCGACTCTCTATCAAATAAAAAAAAAAGCTTTGATAAGTATTTTTTATTAAATAATTCCTAATTCTGTTTTGGGGTGGTGACGACAGAGGAGCTGAAAACACTGCACCGCCACTTAATGACAGTGCAACATTTTTCCACAGTTGAAGTTACTTACCTGTAACAGCTGTAATCTGCCTTAGAAAAAGACCAGTGTCTAATTGCTCATGCACCTCATTGGATAAAACTAACTTCAGCCAACAAGGTGAAAGTGCTCTGAACTCAAGCACCCCAAACCCCAATAGATCAGTATAGGTCATATTTCAAGACACAAACCTGTGTAACCAAGAGGTGAGCCTCTAAATGGGGAGTGTCACGTGCATTTATAAAGGATAACAACCCTGGAGACCTATAGTCACAGGTAGGTAACTGGTTTTTTCTCCAGCACTGGATCTTTAATAGTCACATGGTTATTTTAATAGATTATGAAGGTCTGTCTCACTGATAAATCCCTTGCTGCTTCTGTATCTAAGCAGCAGCGCTTTGTGAACATGTGGTGGTTTTTCAGGATGGCCCACCCGCAGGTATAAACTAATACTTCCACTTCCCTTCTGGAATGCATCATGACTGCCACCAGAATGCAATTGCCTTTGGCTTGACAGAAGTTGATGGTTGAAGCTTTTTATCTTGCAACCCCCTGATTGGCCAGCGGAAAACCCTTGTTTGGGTAAGTGAAGTAAACAAAAAACTGATTTCTATCCCTGAGAACAAGTTATTTACCTTCGGGAACACTCTTACTGGTGGATACTTTATCTAACTTCAGGTTCCTCCTCTTTAGTATAAGCCCAGGCAACAGACTGGATCCTGAAGATTGTTACAGCACGGCCAGTACATGGCAAGCCAAGTAATTTCTTGACTTATACATCAGCACCATTCACTGAAACACGCGTCAACACCAGCACTTCAGCTGTTCTGACACCAAGAAATATTCAAGCTCATGCATTGATTTCTGTGGATGTATAAAAATATTGAGTAAGAGGTAGGAAAAATGATAGGTGGAAATGACTAGTACATGTATATAAATGGATCATGGAGTAACTAAAATAATATTACCATTATAATGATCATATAATTGTTTAAGGTACCAATTATAGGGGTGTCCTATTACGACTGACCTCATGTGTGGGTTTTATCTGGATCATGGTAGTGAGAGAGATGAGTGAAGTCTGAATAGGTTATGTGTTTTATTTGGTCGGGGTGGGGTTGATGATGATTAAATCATGATTTTTCTAAATTTGTTGATGTAAGCTAACCAATAAATAATTTTGAAATATTTCCAGTGTACTTCGTTTTTGATTGATTTATCTTGTTTTCGATTCTATACGCAGATCTGTTGTTTTGGAGGTGGGTTTCTTTATTCTTTTTGTGTTCAATTTCTTCATCCCGCTCATCTATTCGCTCTGTGGGATACCACTGCTTTATAGTTGGAATGTGTCAGGAGACCAGTTTATCAGGGTGCAGGGTAGTATATAGATGATGCACAGAGCCCCTGCAACTCGCTGATCCTCCTGGTCGATGTAATGGCCACTAGAAAAGTGGTCTTGATGGTCAGTAACCGAATAGGGGATTTGTGCAACAGCTCAAAGGGCATGCACATCAGGAAAGTGAAGACCAGGTTAAAATCCCACTGGGGCATGACAAATGGCCTAGGAGGGAACATGTGTTGCAAACCTCTGAGAAATCTCCTCACAACAGGTGACTTAAATCAAGAAGGTTGGTCTGGCAACTGCAAAAATACAACGATGGCTGAAAGATTGCCCATAAATGTGGGCCAAGGAAAGAACAAATAATAAGAGTTCAGTAGGAGGAGCAGAGAGGGGAAATCAATGCTTCTGGATACACACCATGCCGAACATTTGTCCCAGCAGCAGGTGTATACTGTCTTGGCGGAGGAGCTGCCAGAATCACAGACTTCAGGAAGAAGGTCAAAGCTTGTCAGCTGATGCCACTCAATCCCCATGAATGAATGTGGAGGGTGTGCAGGTTCAGGTGCAGGATGCTGCAACTGAAGATCCTCCTGAAGAGACAGCTTGACCAGAGGACCAACTTTCATGCTCAACAGTTCGTGATACCAGACTCTCCATGCCCAAACTGGAGCGATAAGAATACCTTGGACCCTGTCGTTCCTGATCTTCACAACTCTAGGTAGGAGTGGTATTAGCAGAAAGGCTCACAGGAGACCGGACTTTTACTTGAGATGAAAATCGTCTCAGAGTTAGAGCCGCCTTGGAATCACAAGCGTGCAAAATGGATGAAATTGCGTGTTCTCTGCCGTGGCGAATAGATCTAACTAAGGTTCTCCCCACTCTTGAAAGAGACTCTGCATCACCTCCAGATGGAGATGCCGTGATTTGCTAGGCCTCGTCAGCTGAATTGTCTGCCCTGGCATTCAAAGAGCCTGCAAGGTTTTGAATCACTAGGGAGATGCGCTGGGGCTCCAGCTGTGTCTAGAGACATAGAGCCTCCAGACAAAGGGCCTCCAACCCCACCGCCTTAATTGTTTCAGTACCACATAGTGGAGGTGTGTCCAGAATGGCTCAGATGACAGGGAACATCAGAGATGGAGTCAGGTGTAACTTCTGCATGTTTATAGTGAACACAGGTGAAAGAAATTGGACCGCCAAAATCTGAGGGTGGGCGACAACTGCCTGGGCCACCTCCCCCAGATGGCCTACCCAGCCCAAGAGTGATGCATCTTTCACTATAGTGATTTCTGGCTGGGGGAAGGGAGAGGGGTCTGCCTCTGACCCAATCGCAATTCATCAGCTACCACTGCTAATCTGTTGCATTTCAGATCTGGACCCTGTCAGAGAGACTGCCCTGATGCAGCACCCATTGGCAATTCAAGTCCCACTGCAGAGCCGGCATATACCAGCAGGCATGCTTCACTAGCAGGATGCAGGAGTCTGAGGCCCAACTGCCGTTGAGCCTGTCTCACCAAAACCTAAGATAGAGCCTCAAACTTCTGGATCATAGCCTGAATATCTGGACTCACCGTTCGAGAGGATAAGCCGAAACTGCACTGTGTCCAAAACCGCTCTGATGAAAAAGAGCACTTGAGAGGAAATCAGGTATGACTTTGGCACGTTGATTGTGCACATCTACAAGTGATGGAGTTTTGCCATGGTCTGGAAGAGGGAGACGACGGCCTGGGACAAGCTCGCCTGCAACAGACAATCGTCAAGGTAGGGGAAGACTGGAACCTCAGACCTATGCTGCAACCACCACCATCACCTTGGAGAACACCCGAGGGGTACTGGTGAGGCCAAAGAGCGCACACCGAATTGAAAGTGCTCAAACACCCCCACCGTAAACCACAGGTAATTTCTGTGGGTGGGCAGGACGGGGATGTGAAAATATGCTTCTGGCAAGTTCAATACCATCATCCATTTCCCAGATCCAGGACAGACAGAACTTGAGTGAGTGTGAGCTTTTTGTATTTCTTTTGTTTGAGGAAGAGATTGAGAAGGCATGGGTCAAGTTTAGGTCAAAGGCCTCCCTTCTTGGGCACCAGAAAATAGCAGGAATAGCAACCACATGATTTCGGCACCCTCTCGATAGCTTCCTTGGCCAAGAGAGCTGACACTTCTAGGCAGAGTAAGGAAAGATGGTCCTCCATCAACCGATAGTAAGTGGGTGGATGGGTACCTAGTCCCTTTGTACAATTTGCAGTACCTAACGGTCTGATGTTATTGACCTCCAGTGGAGCAGGTGACCCCCATTGAATGCCTGTGCTGGTCGAAAGTAAACAACAGGGTTTGGAGACTTCCAGGGTGAGTGGTGGGCAGGCCCAATATCTGGTTACCTGCCCCACGGTCTAAGGGAGCCGTGTACTTGGGCACGAAAAGGCATGGAAGCTTGTTGGCTTTGAGGATATTGATGCGGTTGGAAACCCCTTCTATGGCCAAAAAAAGGGCAAAAGGCAGACTGGGGGTGTCGAGAGGCCATACAGAGAACCAAGAACCTGGCTGTAGCACTGGAGTGTTTGAGCGCTCCAGCGCTAAGTATACCTTTTCTCCAAAGAGAGAGGAGCCAAAGGACATTTCCATAAGCGATACTTGACAACTCCAGAAAAACCTACGTCCTCAGCCTGGCGCCAAAGGGCCACCACTGAAGAAATCACTCTGCCCAACGTGTCGGTCATATCCAGCCCACAACAAATGGCAAACTTTGCTGCATCCCTCCAGTCTGCAATAGCGTGAGAAAATGTGGCCCGGGACTCCTCCAAGACCATAGATAGCACTTGTGCAACCAATTCCCAGATCATTTGGATGTAATGGTCCAATAGGCACCTAGTGTTCACTGACCGCAGTGCTAGACGGGGGAAGAGAACGTCCTCTTACCAAAGGTATCCAGCGTCTTAGTTTCCCTATCTAGTGGAGTGGAAGGGAACATGTCAAGGTTGATTCTGAAACTGGAATCCTGGACCACCAAGCTCTCTGATGTGGGGTGCTGGGTGAGGCAACTGTGTTTATCTGGAGTAGGGCGATGCACCAGGCAATCGTTCTGTGCACAGGAGCCCCTGTACAAGGCTTGGACCAGGCTCAGGGGTAGATGTCAGTGAGAGCGTCAGTAAAAGGGAGCAAGAGTTCGGAGAGGGCAGTCTCCGGCTGAAGCACCTGTCAAGAAGCTCCTGCCAAGACGTTAATCTTGACTGCCACTGAGAGCAGCTGACGGTCAAAGACCTCAGGCGCCCTACGCACCACTACAACAAAGAGGCCCGCTCCATAGCCATACTAGTTGGGGAGACCAGGCTGGTGTCTTGTGAGGTGATTAACCCACAAGCATGCACCAGATCTCCATACCAGGTGTCCTCTGTATCATCCAATGGGTAGCAATATTCATCAGGGTTGCCATACCCTCCTGTAGGAGGCTGGCTTAGTATATGGTGCACACTTATTCAAGTGGTGCATCTTGCATTAATCCAGGCAACCCTTATGGTGATTTTAGAGGTCTTTTATAACCGTAGAAAGCTCTCAAAATGGTAGCTGCGGAGAGCAGCCTTCAGGCTTATCTTGAAGTAAGTGTTAAGCAGCTTGTTTTACCAGTTTAATCTATAGTGTAGATCAGATGAAAAGAAACCACAGTGTGTAGAAAAAAGTATATTTATTACACCACCATATCACTATCACATTGGTATATCTCCTACCCAGAGACATCAACACAATACACAAGAATACGTCAAACGCATCCAGGTAAGTAGCACAAAATATAGTAGTCTCCAGGGGAAGACCACACCATATATTAAAAAAGCGGAACGCAAATAGCAAAGGAGAACGGGACTCATACCAGCAGACCCAGAGAAGCCGGAGACACAATGAACCACCCAAGGTAAGTACCCAGGAACCCTTACGGAGGCTGTGTGCAGAGTGGAAACACAGCTGCGAGCCCAATGGAAGTCAATAGAGTGGTCGTGGTTGCAGTTTTGAGGAAGGACCCTTCCCAGAGGACCCTGTAGAATACCATAGGAGGACTGAAGGTTGGAGAGCCGCCCCACCCGTGAATGCCCTAGGAACCGGGTTACCTACACCAGCAAAAGCCAGGTGCAACTGAGTGGAGAGACGTCGGAAAGCTCCGTAGACGACAATGGAAGAGAAGAAGATGCCTCTGGAGAAGTTCAGGAAGGAGTCTGGTGGAATCCAAGGGTGGATTCTAGAAGTGAAGAACCTGCAAGCAGAGGGGACAGAGTCAATGCTACCCGGAGATGACCAGGAGGCACGCAGACAATATGCTTACTGATGTCGGGAGGTTCTGAAGAGTCGACAGTGACCATGTCGCTGTAGCTTTGAGGAAGACCAAGGGCTGTCCCATGTCAGGTGTTGTGGACCACGTGGTCGGTGTCCAGTGGGAGCACCAATAAGCCTTGGTAGCAGCAATTGGCGTGGAAGACGAAAAAGCAGCAACTTTGGGACCACCAAGGTTCAAGAGACTCACCAACAGCAGGAAAGTCAGAGCAGGCCCAGAGCAAGCAAGGGAGTCCACTGCAGCAGTAGAAGCCCCTCTGGAGGATCCACGGGCCGAAGGTGCAGGAGTCGCAAGATGGCCTCGAGCAGCTCACCATAGATCAAGGCTCACGGTGCAGAGGATGCGGTGAGGACATTGATCTTGGATGGAAGAGAGGCTGGATGTTCTTGTAGCCCGAAGATCTCTGGAGTGCAGAGCGAACAAGCCTTGGCAATGGTTAGTGGGCAGGGATACTGGCCTCAAAATTGCAGTGTCATGTCCTTTAGGATAGTCCTGTCATGTATGCCCTCTTTTTACATACATTGTCACATCCGCATGTCCATAACGAACAAGTTACTTACCTTCGGTAACGATATATCTGTAAGAAACAGTAGTTAGTATTAGATTCCTTACCTTAGAATATCCCCAGGCGTCAGACTGGATCTGGAAAGTTTTGCGTAGCAGTACCCTTGCGCGTCGGTAGCCGTCGTCTGCGGCTCCGCGTCAGTCGTCGGTGCCGTGATGACGTCGTCGGAGTACTTAGATGCCGCCTCCGCGTGCTGACGTCAGTTCTTACGATATGAATAAACAGTGGTCCTAAACCTATTAATCAATAGTAATTGACAAAATCCATTCGGTAGTAGTTCGGATAGCGATTCAGAACGCCCTAGTACCAGTACGGGCACATCTAACAACATAACAGCTACCTGAACTCTGTTGACAGGAGCTTTGGATGTACCAACAGATTTAAAAAGACTATAAGGTAACTACTGGTGTCTATTTATAGCTTTATCTTGCCTTAAAGTGAGTTAGAATAGTGGATTGATGTTGCCTGTAATCCCTTAGGTAATATCAACCCCCTTCTTGGTACATACATCGAAGTTTGTGCCCACTCCTTAATTGGATGACTGACGCATCTACATTTAAGGTAATTTCTTCACCCATTGTGACTCATATGTATGGGTTGTATGGACGATTTATCTATAGATTAAGTCTAGACGCACTGTATAATTTTGTCTTACAGGAGCACGCACTATTATATAAGGATTCATACTTTGTTGTTTTTCCAACTTAGGGTAAGCGTAAGGTTTCCCCTTTTTATGTTTTCTTTGATTGAATCAATATTGCCACTACCATTGGGTAATTAAAAAACCCCTTTTATTATTACAGGGAGATCGACATCCCCTGGTTGCACACCACTATGTCCTGATGAAGACTCGCATGCCCCAGGTTCAAATGACCGGTTGGCCTTAAGTCGAGTCGAAACGTCGACAACCACCCCCCTTTTTGTACCTTGGACCACATTTTTTGACCCAATATAGTGCTCATTTAGGACATAAATGTCACTGTTTAAAATCTTGAATATAACAGTTCCTTAGCATTTTCTATGTGACCAGGTACTCAATACGCCAAACCAGAACACCGTTATTGATGGATAAAATATTTTGGATTTGTGATATTTATTGCTGTGAATTTTCCTTTCTTCTCTTATTCACTTAACACTCTGATCACTCTCTTTTTGCACGCTCCATTTGGGCAACCTATCCGTTGGTTTTATTTATTGAAACATTAATGTATAAAATGATTTCCAAATATGAGACAATGAATTAAATACATTGTATCTCTGCCTTTGTTCGTAGTGGCTTGCTTTGTGTTTTCTCATGTAAGACTATTGATTAGAATTGGAGCAGATTCGGGTGAATTGCTCTGGAATGTTTAAATGATTGAACAAGGATTGATTTTGTCAATTACTATTGATTAATAGGTTTAGGACCACTGTTTATTCATATCGTAATATACCCAGGTCCATACCTTATGGGCTACCCCATTTTTCTTTAATGGACGTCAGTTCTTAGACACAGCTTTTCCGCGCCAAAAACGCAGAGCCATGTCAAAAAACAACACTGGTGCCATTAAAACTAGGGCCCTAAAAGGGGATGACCTTAACCCTGGATATCGGTTCGCAGAACGGGGAGGATGGGTGGGGCGGTAAGGAATCTAATACTAACTACTGTTTCTTACCGATATATCGTTACCGATGGTAAGTAACTTGTTCATCTGAAAGAAACAGGTTAGTATTAGATTCCTTACCATAGAATAGATACCCCAGCAATACCAAACCCGGTGGTGCGTCTGCGAACCAATAATCACACCAGAAAGTCCTGGAGGACGGAACGGCCAAAGAAGCCATCCCTCCGGACTTGGCTGTCCAGGCAGTAGTAAAATGCAAACGTGTGCAATGATGCCCACGTAGCTGCCCGACAGATGTCCTGCAAGGGGACACCCCGGCCCAGGGCAGTGGTAGCTGCCGTGGCCCGAGTGGAATGGGCCCGCAGCCCAACAGGGCTCCTTCCTTGCCAAGGAGTAACAAGCCTTGATACACAAGACGATCCACCGAGAGATGGTCCGCTTGTGTACCGCCCGTCCCTTCTTAGCGCCCACGTAACCAACAAAGAGTTGGTCATCCACCCGGAACTGGCGTGTGCGATCCAAATAGAATGAGAGCGCACGTTTTGGGTCCAGACGGAGGAGCCGCTCTTCCTCGTTTTAGGGATGCGGAGGCGGAAAGAAGGTGGGCAAGGTGATAAGACTGCCCGATGTGGAAGGCCGTGACAACCTTCGGCAGGAAAGAGGGCCTAGTCCGCAACACAATCTTGTCCGGATGGACAGAAAGGAAAGGAGGTTTAGAGGAAAGAGCCTGGAGCTCACTCACTCTCCTGGCAGAGGTGATGGCAACCAGGAAAGCAGTCTTCAAAGTAAGAAGGCGGATAGGACAGTTGTGAAGTGTCTCAAAGGGAGCGCACATCAGATAAGTAAGAACCAGGTTCAAGTCCCACTGAGGCATCACAAAGGGAACAGGTGGAAACGTGTGTGTGATGCCTTTCAGAAAGCGAGTTACAATAGGGGACTTGAACAAAGATGGTTGATCAGGCAGCCTCAGAAAGGCCGAAAGGGCAGAAAGGTAGCCCTTGATAGTGCCCAGAGCAGAGCCCTGCTGGGCAAGAGAAAGAAGGAAGAGCAGAACCTCAGAAAGAGGGGCAGAGAGAAGATCCACAGCCTTTGCTGTGCACCATGCCACAAATCTGTTCCACCTGCCGGCGTATACCGACTTAGTGGAGGGACGCCTGGCTGCCAGAATGATATTACAGACTTCAGAAGGCAAGTCAAATGGCCTCAACTGTCACCGCTCAATCTGCAAGCATGGAGGTGGAGACTGGACAGGTTTGGGTGGAGGACCGACCCCTGTTGCTGCGAAGAGGCAGACGAACCGGGGGATCGACTGACATACTGAGTAGCTCGAAATACCAGTACCTTCGTGCCCAGTCTGGAGCCACAAGGATGAGTTGGGCCCGGTCGCGTTTGATCTTCTTCAGCACTCTGGGCAGAAGTGGTATAGGCGGAAAGGCATACAACAGACCGCAACTCCACTCGCGACGAAAAGCGTCTCCGAGCGAGTGCCGCCTTGGAAATTCCAATGCGCAGAACTGATGACATTGCGCGTTCTCTTCGGTGGCGAATAGATCTAACCAAGGCTCTCCCCACAGCAGAAAGAGACCTTGCGCCACGTCCGAGTTCAGACGCCATTCGTGATCCATCATGCACTGGCGGCTGAGTTCATCCGCCCTGAGCTTCAGAGAACCTGCCAGGTGTTGAACCACCAGGGTCACGCCCTGATGTTCCAGCCACTGCCAGTGGCGCAGACCCTCCTGGCAGAGGGTCCACGACCTCACCCCGCCCTGCTTGTTGCAGTACCACATGGCGGTGGTGTTGTCCGTGAACACCTGCACTACACTTCCCCGGACAGAGGGGAGGAATGCCTTCAGTGCTAGACGAATCACCTGCAGCTCCAAAAGGTTGATATGGAGCCGGGACTCCGCCAGAGAACAAAGGCCTCTGATCTCCGCCTCTCCCATGTGGCCTCCCCAGCCGTGGAGGGACGCGTCCGTCACAACTACCTGCTCCGGTTGGGGAAGGGAGAGGGATCTGCCGCTGACCCAATCGCGGTCCGTGAGCCACCACTGCAGCTGTCTCGCAGTGCCCTCCGAGATCAGGACATGGTCAGATAGGTTGCCCTGATGCTGGGCCCACTGAAACTTCAGGTCCCACTGCAGAGCCCGCATCCGCCAACGAGCGTGATGCACCAGAAGGATGGAGGAGGCCATCAGCCACAGAAGCCGCAGCGTCAACCTGACCGAGATTCGGGATAACAGCTGAAAGATCGGAATCAGAGCCTGTATATCCCGAACCCGCTGTTCAGGGGGGTAAACTCGAAACTGCGCCGAGTCGAGAACCGCTCCGATGAAGAGGAGCTTCTGGGAGGGGCACAGGTCTGCCGTCGTCTGGAGGTGTCTGGGGCGAGCCCGCCTTCAACAACTGAAACCCCTAACCTGCGCAGATGAGCTGCGACCACCGCCATCACTTTCGTGAACACCCGAGGGGCGCTGGTAAGGCCGAAGGGGAGCACGGTAAACTGAAAGTGCTTGTGGCCTACCGTGAACTGCAGGTAGCGCCGTTGGGCCGGCAGGACGGGGATGTGGAAATAAGCGTCCTGCAAGTCCAACGCTACCATCCAGTCTCCTGGGTCCAGGGCAGCTAAGACTTGAGCCGGAGTTAGCATTTTGAACTTCTCCTTCCAGAGGAAGCCGATGACGTTCCGTAGGTCCAAGATAGGGCATAGGCCCCCTTTGCGGGCACCAGAAAGTAGTGGGAGTAGCAACCACACCCTACTTCTGGCCCAGGAACTCGCTCGATGGCCCCCTTGGCCAAGAGGGCCGTAACTTCCTCCTGCAGAAGCCGCATATGATCCCGCGATACGCGGTGATATTGCGGTGGCATGGCTTGAGGGGTCGTCTCGAAGGGGAGGGAGTAGCCCCTTCGGACGATTTGCAGCACCCGCCTGTCCGATGTGACAGTGCGCCTGTGGGAGTGGTGATGGCGAACACTGCCCCCCACTGGCGTCACATGGGCCTGAAAGCACGGACTAGGAGGGTTTTGAGGCGGATGCTGCGGGGGAAGGTGTGGACTGGCCTCGCCGTTGTCCCAGACTGCCTCCACTGCGATTTCCACGGCCGCTACCGCGTTGGATGTTAGACTGCGGTGCGTTGCTGGCAGCACGTGTGGGGGCGCCCCTTCCTTGGCCACGAAAGGAGCGAAAGGCACCAGTTTGCTGGCACGGGGCCGAGAGGCCCAAGGACTTGGCCGTAGCCCTGGAGTTCTTAAAGCGCTCAAGCGCATGGTCTGCCTTGTTGCCAAAGAGGCGACGGCCATCAAACGGCATGTCCATGAGGGTATTCTGGACATCAGCCGAAAAGTAGGCGGACCTCAGCCAGGCGTGGACAAACCCCCACCGCCATGGAAATCGCCCTGCCCAGCGAGTCCATGGTATCCAGCCCACATCGGATAGAGTACAGTGCTGCATCCCGCCCTTCCGCAAGGGCTTGAGCGAGTTTGACCCTGGCCTCCTCCGGGCAAGCTGGCAGCACATACTGTTCCCTCTGTTTGCGTTTTATGTCCAAATCGCCTCCTCTCATTGTAGTTTTAATTTTTTCTACTATGCACCATTTTAGTTCATCCTCTTTATGCCTTTCTGTACTCCAGTGATCAACCAGTGGGGCATTTTTCTTGTGATTCTTCAGGGCAGATCTATGTTCAGATAGGCGTAATCTGACCTCTCGACCAGTTTCGACAATATATCCCTTCTGGCACGGGCATATTATTAGATATACCACATTGGATGTTGAACTAAAATGGTGCATAGTAGAAAAAATAAAAACTACAATGAGAGGAGGCGATTTGGACATAAAACGCAAACAGAGGGAACAGTTTTTCATGTCCAAATTCCGAACATATACCCATGGCCTTAACAGCAGAGAAGAGTGGGAAAGACTAGTCAGATAACATCTAACTAGTATTGAAAATCTCTTTTCAGTATATTCAAAAACTTTTGAAGTTGTGATATTTATGTCTGTTATAAACTCTTTAAGACTATCACATTTATTGTTAAAAGAACTGGACCATGTGAAATATAAAATGCATCAAATATATGTATCTATGTATGCCTTTCTGTCCGAATATAATGACTGAAACCGCTATTGTATTTATTCAGATGTGTATGCCATTACATGTAATATTGCCACTGCTTAGATCCAAAAATGGCCTTTAGAATGCAACAATTTAATGTGCCGCAGTTTATCCCTTAAGAACTGTTAACAATGATGAACAAATAATATCAATAACGTATAGGTAATATAGATGAGATGTATACCTCTATGTTTCAAATATTTTCAAATACCTGTCAAAATAATGTAAAAGGACGCTCTGTTGTAATAGCTACGAGCATGTACCAGTAATATAATTCTTTATATACTCCATGGTAGAATTTTTTCTATTATGAATTGGCTCGCATCTATACAAATTGCCAACCGTCTAATATTAGTTGCATCTTTACATGCTCAGAACTTAACAACACAAGCGTTTTTCATGTATACACAAGTGTGTATTGTACTCTGTATCGAAATTAATATCAGATAACAAATGAAATGTCTCATTTACATGTAGGAAGTTTCGAATTATTGACTAAAACTACCAAAATGGCGATCGTGTTTTTGCCAGGTTATACAATATACAGAGTGGTGCACGTGAACATATACATACGGGCATTATACCGAAACCTACTAGATCTGTTAATTTTTAACATCAACTAATATGCCCAATACGCACGATACTCCAACTAGAACTAAGAAATCAAATATTCAAATGGCGAAGTACGAGATACGAGCCGACATTTCGGGGTACCTCGACACGAACAAATATAATACAGGGTCTGTAAACAATTACCCATCTCATGAACTTTACCTAAGGGATCTTTAAACTGATTAAGTATGTAACTTTTGTACACTAGCAGTTAGATGAGCTGTTCTACGTGTTTTGTCCGTCTTCGTATGTGTACAGAACCAGCGACGAATGAACTTAAAAAACTATCAAAATGGCGCTCCGAAATCATGTAGCTTTGGCCAAATTAGGTTCAGGTGTAGATAATTGTTTAATTACACACTACCGCCCCACGTATAAATAGAACCGCTATCCCACAGTCTCCATACTGACGCTGTAGACCGGGGAGACCAGGCAGGCGGTTCGTCCTTACGATATTGAAGGTAAGAAATGCGAGGCAAATGGGGCCATGAAGCGTGTCTGAACCAGGGGTAGTGGCAAGACTATCTCCCACTACGTGAGAAAAAATTAGCTTGAGAGCGCATTGTTTAGCTCCTTTTAACTTTTAATTTATAACCATCCAAAGCCTCTGCTGGAGCTAAGTGCATTTCAAAGAGGGAACCGAATATATGGTTCCTTTTAAATGCCCAAGATTGTATCTTTGCTCCTGAATCGTTTTTTTAAAGGAATAAACCCCCCTTTTTTTGAACTATTTAAGACAAAATACAATGAAGCATCCTCTAAATCATGCAATTTGTATCTATTGTCTATTTAGATAAAAATGTTTGGCTTCAATTAAAAAAAAAGTGATAACCTCGACAATCCCTACACAAACCAAGAAGAGGGAAGCCGCCTTAAACCAGCAAAACCGGCGACATACAACGCCTCTTGGTGTAAATGTCTTATGATATACGACTCTACGATCAAACCATAAAGTAAGCCTGATATCATGATGTTTATTTTAAGCACCCGAGCAGTAGCTGGATGTGAAATTTATACTGAGTATTATTCCATATATAGGTCCTTTGACGAAATAGCGGAGACGTATAACACTACATAAGGTTACCCCATCTCCAGGATCAAGACTGGTACCGCAAATTGAAATATGCGATAAATGTAAGAAAATTATTCCTTGCAGCTTAGACACCTAAAGATCCTTAAAAACTTTTCTGTAATAAAACTTAAAATCCCTCATTTGATATATACTAATCTATTTTCCATATACCTTTTTAGATTGAACAATTTTAATGTAGTCCTGAGGAAGGTGTTTCATCGATCAAAGCACCGAAACACGTCGACAATACTGGCTATTTTTAACTGTTTTTCTACATGTTGATATATTGAAATATATTGAAATATACTTGTGATTTATTATGATATATGTAGGAAATTTTATGTACAAGACTTTGTCTATATTATGTTATTTGATAAAGGATATTCTTTTAGTAAATATGGTTTTTAATGAATATTATCTCTTTTGATATAATTTATGTTATGTTTAGTATATATGCAACTGAGGACAGAAAAGTTCTATAGCCTACCTCAGACTTACCCTGGAACATTTCGGTCTGCTGCAACGTTTTATAGAGTGGGTGCTGGGAAGCTACACAAACCCCTCTGCCTCAGTTCAGGTGAATAGACTAAATTCCCAACCATTTCTCAGTCAGCAGGGAACCAGGCAGGAATGTCCACTTTCGCCACTCCTATTTGCCCTGTACATGGAGCTAGTGGCTCAGAGAGTGCGCAACGACCCCCCCATATCAGGGATAAAGTTTGGAACAGACGAACATAAAATAAGTCTGTATGCTGACGATGTCGTCACTACCTTGGAGAAGCCAGGAGAATCGCTGCTGGCGTTCTTGACTGAATTTGAATATTTTGCGCAAGTGTCAGGCCTCAAGGTCAACATCGACAAGTCTCAGGCCCTCAACCTATCCCTGAGTCCCGGGCACCTTGGCACGACTCTAGCAAACACATCACTTCCGGTGGGCCCTAGACACAATCCCCTATCTTGGGCTGCAGCTCTCGGCTGATATACAATCCACTAACTCGACAAATTTTACGGCGCTGCTAAGACAGATCCGGGACTGCCTACGAAAGTGGAGGCCCCTCATGCTTTCATAGTTGGGCTGCCATAAAGATGACAATACTACAGAAGATATTATAAATATTCCAGACTCTCCCGTTGGTTCTCCCAAAAGGGGTATTGCTCTCCATGTAGAGAGACCTGGAGTGATTTATATGGCAACCTAGGATGTGTCGTGAGCTAAGCGACAATCCCCAGGTTGAGGGTGGGCTGGGAATTCCTAACTTGCAGGACTACTATTGGGCGGTGCAGCTGCGACCGCTGGTGGAGTGGTCGAGACCACTCGCTATTTATGGATAGATCGCTGGCCAGGCAGTCGCTCAGGGGAGTCCATTCTTAGCTAAGGCGGCTAGACACCAGAATCTATACATCTCTAAGGTGACGCAGCCAACTCTACTGGCATGGGATATGGTCGCTGTCTCTCGAGGACTAACAACTCTCCCTTCACCAATAGTAAATTTATTTATTTATTTGAAAGTTTTATAGAGCGCGGACAAGACCCTTGCGGGTATCAGAGAGCTTTACAGTAAAAGAGTTCGTTATATCATACATTAAAGATATGCAGTACCAAAATACATAACATCATAGAGAAAACAAAAAGTAAATCAAACAGGATGCAGAGCAGGAGCGGTCTGATGAGTGATGGTAGTACAGTAAGGATAAGTAAGTCAAATATATAAAACATCTACTGAGCAGACAAAAAGCAAAGCAATATGGTGCATAGCGAGGGCGGACTGTTGAAGCATGGTAATGGCCACTATATTGATTAGGTTGACAAGTTTGCTAAAGGGTATGGAAGTTCTCGCGGAAACATGGGACTTTGTTTAAGTTAATTTTGCCATAAGGATGTCTTTTACTTCCAATTTGAAGGATGAGGTGGAGGGGTTCAGTCTTGTTTCCGGGGGAAGGGCATTCCAAATCCTGGGTGCCATTCCGGAGAAGGATAGTTTATAAGTTTTTCTCTTGTTGAATTTTTGTGGCTCCAGAAGGAGGTTTTCCGCACTTCTTGTCGATCTTGTCCCACCAGATATTGTGAGTTTTTGTGTGAGATAGCTGGGTGCATTGTGATGTAAGGCCTTATGCGTCATACATGCTATTTTCAGGTGAATTCTGGCTTCAAATGGCAGCCAGTTTAGAGATTTTAGGTCAGGGGAGATGTGGGCCCTTCTTTTCGAGCTAGTGATGAGTCTCGCTGCCGCATTGGTAGAGGCACTTAGGGGAGCTGTAGTGGCTTTGGGGAGACCGCATAGCGAGACACTTCCATAGTCCAGGCGAGGTAGAACTAGAGCTTGAACCGCCATCTTGAAGTCATTGGCAGGTAGGAAGGGTTTCAGCTTCCTTAGTGTATTAATCCGAAAGTTTGCTCCCTTTGTTGCGTTACTAATGTGTTTCTGCATATTGAGGTTGCAATCCAGAGTTATGCCCAATGATTTTGCTGAATCCACAATGGTTGGTTGAACGTTGAGTGCTGTAAGGTGTTTGATCCAATCGTGCATTATGGTGACTTTGGTGGTGGGGCAATTAGGAGGAATTCCGTTTTTAAAGCATTCAATCTGAGGTGATTCTCTGCCAGCCATGTTTGGGTGGTCTTCAGAGTAGTGTTAAGCAAATTAATGTCGTCAAGGGTGTTGATCTTAATGTACAGTTGGGTATCGTCAGCGTACATGTGAAATTGCACGTTGGACGCTTGTAGCAGATCAGTAAGTGGTTCCATGAATAAGTTCAAAAGTGTTGGGGATAGCGAGGAACCTGAAGGACTCCTAGCGTAACTGTTATGTTATGTTATAACCTATTTGTAAAGCGCACTTTGACCAAGGTTTCATGGCGCTATTTCGAGCAGTTCTGAGTTGACTGTTCTGACATGAATTCAGTAGGGACGGTTTACTCATGTACCTGTATGAACAGCCATGTCTTAAGCTGCTTTCTAAATTGAAGCAGATCGGGGCAAGAACGGATCTCCCATGGGAGTGAGTTCCATAGTTGTGGTGCCAAATATCCAAAGCGACACCCGCCATGCCGCTTGCGTTTGAATTTTGTGCTCACCAGCAAATTTTGATGTTTAGAACGGAGATCACGGGTTGGAGCATACCTCAGGATGAATTTGTTAATACAGATAGGGCTATAACAATTTAGGGACTTAAATGTAAGACAGGCGGTTTTGAAGGTGGCCCCTTTGGAGCAGTGGGAGCCAATGCAGCTTTTTTATCAAAGATCTGGCCGATTGCCACTTAGGCTGCTGATAAATCAGTCTTGCTGCCTGGTTCTGTACAAGCTGGAGCCTCTTGATCTGATAAAAGGGTAGGCCTAGATAGATTGAATTCGCATAATCTAGATGGGATAAGACTAGGCCAATCACAACTTGTATCAGTGCTGCCTGGGTGAGCAAGTGATGTATCTTTTGGATCTTTCGTAGTTGAAAGAAACATTTAGAGACTACTGTACCTACTTGGGTGTTTAAAGACAGATCTCTGTCAATAGTCACCCCCAGACTTTTTACGGAAGAGGAGGGGTTAGGGAAAGACCCTAGTTCTGCTGGCCAATAATGAGGGCCCCAGGAGATACAACTATCTCCTATCAGCAATACCTCCGTCTTTTAGGGGTTCAGCTTCAGATGGTTATGATCCATCCAATTGCGGATGAACACCATAGTATCCTGAAAGTTGGTAATGATTCAGTGGAATTGTCTAAGGTGAAGGAAAGCTGCAGATCGTCTGCTTAGTTAAATGTTGTTACTTTCCTCTGTTTTAAGGCTTTGATCAGGGGAAGTAAATAGATGTTAAACAGGTGTGGGGATAGGGAAGAACCCTGGGGAACCCCACATGTTGTATTCAGCCCTGGCGCTGTAAAATTTGCCAGGCGAACAGCCTGGGTTCGGTCTTCCAGAAAGGAGGTAATCCAACTCAAAGCTCTGCCCTGGAAGCCTGCGCGTCCGACACAGTCCACCAGGATCTTATGGTCCACCATGTCGAACGCGGCAGACAAATCCAAGAGAACCAGAGCCTGGGGGGTTCCGATGTCAGCCTCCCTACGAAGCTCGTCCAGGACTGCCAAGATAACCATCTCAGTCGAATGCCCTGGACGAAAGCCGGCTTGGTGGGAATCCAAATGTCCGGACTGTTCTATAAAGGCAGACATAGATTTTGCAGCATGTGCCTCCAAAACCTTGGCTAAGTATGGGAGCAAGGAGATGGGGCGGTAATTAGATGGTTCTGATAAGTCGGCGCCAACCTTTTTTATCAGAGGGACCACAGTGGCGCCCTTAAATGATTTTGGGACGCAGCCTTGAATGAGTGATGAGTTTAAAAGGGATAGAGCAGGTTAGGGAATAATGGAGAATACTTCCCTCATTATATGTGGGGGCAGCAGTCACGGGGGATCCAGATTTAACTTTGGACATCAAAGAGGTGAACGATTCGGCATCGATTGTAGGGAAACTGTCCATAGTGCAGGTATTCCTGAAGGAGTCAGGCGGGATCACAGCTGATGGAGAGCATGTAATGCTAGCTTTAATTGCTGTAATCTTTTCTAGGAAGAATGTGTTCAGTTTATCACATAATTCCTGTGTGGGGGTTGGTTTAGATAATACTCTATCAGGATTGGAAAGTTCATCCACAATCGAAAAGATCTCTCTCGATTTATTGGTGGACGTTAAGATCTTAGAGGAGAAATATTCTATCTTGGCTACCTTAATAGCTTTGTTGTATTTTACCTGTTCTTGTCTATAAAGGAGCTTGTCTCCAGGGTCATAGCGAGCTCTCCATTTTCTCTCCTTCTGGCGGAGTGATAGTTTCATCTCCTTTAATTCGGGAGAGAACCATTTATGAGCTTCTGCTTTCCGATTTATTTTGATTTTTTTGGGGGGGGGCAAAGTGATCGCTTGCTGGAACTCGAACGGGTTTGGACAGGGTGTCGTTAATCTTGAATTTTTGAGTCCGGTTTTGCAGAAAAGGGGTAAACCAGTTAAGAACTGATCCTGATAGACCCATCTGTGGTTCAACAGATCTATCAAGTTCTCGTATTTGACCGTATCGAACGCTGAGGAGAGGTCTAGTAGGATAAGAAGGCATGTTCCGTTTTGATCAAGTATTTGTACTGCATCATCAATGATGTGTGCCATGGCTGATTCCGTGCTGTGATTTGCACGGAAGCCGGATTGGTGTTTGTTAGGAAGGTTGAAGTGATCGTTATGTTTTGTCAGTTGGTGGTGAACACATTTTTCCAGAAGTCTGTCCAGGGTGGGAATATTGGAGATAGGGCGGTAGTTGTTTAGGTTTGTGGGGTCACTTGTGGGTTTCTTAAGGATGGGAGACACCTGCCCCACCTTTAGGGAGTCAGGGATGCAACCTTGTAGAAATGAACTGTTGATGATTTTGGTCCAGAGAGGTAGAAGCAATGGGGCAAGTTCTTTAACGACATTTGCGGGGAGAGGGTCGTTGAGGTTGATTGGCAGGCTTCAGGGCATTGAGAAATTTGCCTATAGCGTCTTCATAATAGGTGTAAAAGGATGACCATGTAACGTTGTTTTTTAAAACAAACTTTGACGGGATTTGTTGTGTTGAACTTGGGGGTAGAGGGTAGGTTATGGTGAGAGGGCAGGAGTGAGAAATTAGATCATTGAGGAGGTCTTTCTTGACGTTCTCAGTCTTTAGATAAAAATGGTTAGAAAAATCTTCACACGTGGGTTGTGGGTGAGTTAGTTCTTGTGGACGATGAGGTGGGTCCTTAGATTGAGTTTTGATGAATTAAAAACGTTTCTTTGGTCGATTTCTTGCCTGGTGAAGTTGGTGGCTGAAGAAGTCTGCTTTGGTGAGCTTGAACTTTCGGTAGTAAGCATTTCTATTTCTTTTTAGAGTCATGAGAAGCTTGGCAGATGGGACCGATCTCCAGTTACGTTCAGCAGTTCTGAGAGAACGTCTATCCTCGTTAAGAGGACCATTGAACCAGGGTTTAGAGTCTTTTGTGGAAACTCTTTTTAGTTGCAGAATTCACCCCGGGGCTTGATGCATCAGATTTTGCTCGCTGGACTAATGAAGGCTGCGCTCAATAGGACATCTTTTCGATGTGGAGGGCCTACTCCCCTTTGCAGACTTTTGTAAGGCGCACGGTCTCCCAAAAGGCAGAACGGTACCACTACATGCAGGTGAGACACTGGGTATCTCAATTTCAAAACCCTTTATTCGATCTTACTCATAAGATCATAAGAGTGTATACAGTAACAGTTTATAAAAGACATTGTAAAAATTATCATAAACCCAAGTATAAAAATAATGCAAACATTCATTATATCATAAAAACTAATTCATCAATATGTATACAATAAAAACATAAGCCACCCTGCTATATCTTAAGGGTCCAACTGCTTTCTCTTTTTCAGACATGCCCAGAAAAATGAGGCTAGAGAAAAACAAATATAAGAATTCTGCAAGGATTTGAGGAAGAACAGAGCTACACAGCTAAATTTAAAATTGTGACTCTTACAAACTGGTACAATACATTTTTGTCGTTCTTGACAATAAAAACCACAAAAAAACAAGATGTGAAGATCATTTTGTGGGGACTTGTTGTCACAAGGACATACTGAGAGATCGGAATGTTTATATTGCTTCCCTAGAAATCCTATCAACTGGATCATATTAAAGCAAAATCTCAGTAAAATGTATTTGTGGTGTGAGAATGTGACATCAGCCAGATACAGAAAACTTGCCTCCATCTACACAGCCTTCTGGGTGTGGGAGTTTGTTTCTTTTTCAGATATTGAGCCCTCAAAATGAATATCTCAACCAGTGTTTGCTTAGACATGGACTTACAAGTAGAGGGGTCTTTAAAAAGGCGGCTTAAACCAATGGCAGATAATTCTGACTCCACATACTGTAGCCCTTAACTGTACTGTAATTATCTGACCTTAAAATGAGAGTTATCAAATTTTGCATGAGGGGGACTGTCACCCTGCGCCAGATAGAGTGCCACAGTAGGAGTGGTGCCATTTTAATTGTGTCAATGATGTATGGTAAAACCAGTTCCATGTGTAAAACATAGTTTGAGTATGACTGTGGAACGGAAGTAAAGGACTTAAAAAATATGTTCTCTATGGACTGCAGAGTATCACAGGGAGCCGTCCCCCATATCGCTGCACCATATACTGATGCCGCCTTAGTTTTGGCACGGTAAATGTTTTCATTGGGATCAGAGGTTTGACTCCCAGCCTTTTATAAAATGTTTTCAGTGCCATAAGGTTTCTCTGCATGCCCAATACTCTTCCCTCTAATCATTTAAACTATGATTGATTTCTATCAAAAAGGACTCCTAAATAGGGGAACGAGTCCACTACCTTACCGGAGTCCATAAAAAAAAGGAGGTCTGTCTTGTTCCTGCCCCTCCCCCGCAATGATAATAAAAGATTTGCTCTGGTTGACCTTTAAATCTAATGATTCCATGAAAGTTGCATACGCAGATTAAGATACTGGAGCCCCCTCCCAGTTCTCGCCATCAATACGGCGTTGTCCTCGTAGGCTAGCATTGGTAACCACTGATGGTTGGTATCACACCCAGAGATACGGGGTAATGCAGAGAACCCTTACTACTTTAGAAAAGTGGCTGCTCAGGAGACACACGAGAATATATGATCAAATCCCGCATTCTTTATCTCCGCGGGGAATCACAACGCGGTCGTTATCACGACCGTGCTGTGATTCCGCTTACCATTACTCCGCAAGTCGTAACGACTTGCGGAGGGGGTGCGCTGGAAGTTGGAATAGTATAATTTACTATTCCAACTCCAGTCTGTGCGGACACTAGGGAAGGTGTTGGATTTTAAATCCAACACCTCCCCCCCTCTCTGCAAGTCATTGTTACAACTTGCAGACTAATGGTATGTGGAATCATAACGCGGTCGTGATGACGACAGCGTTGTGATTCCCCGCAGAGATAAAGTTTCGTTGTTACCGTTGCTTACCGACACAAGAATGCTCACCTTGTCACAGATCTTTACAAACACCTTAAATGCAACCCCAGACCAGGAAAATCCCCCACACAGCTGAGAAGGGGAACTGGGCAAGACGTTAACAGACAAGCAGTGGACAGAATTCTATTATAGAGCCCCTGGCTCAAGTTACTTACCTTCGGTAATGATATATCTGTAAGAAACAGTAGTTTGTTAGATTCCTTACCTCAGAATATCCCCAGGCGTCAGACTGGATCCGGAAAGTTTTGCGTAGCAGTACCCCTGCGCGTCGGTAGGCGTCGTCTGCGGCTCCGCGTCTGTCGTAAGCGTTGCTGGCGCCGGGATGACGTCAGAGTACTTAGACGCCGCCCTCACGCGCTGACGTCAGTTCTTATACACAGCTTTTCCGCGCCAGAAACGCAGAGTCATGATAAAAACCAACCCTGGTGCCATGAAACTAGGGCCCTGAAAGGGATGAACCTGAACCCTACATATCGGTTCGCAGAACGGGGAGGATGGGTGGGGTGGTAAGAAATCTAACCCTAACTACTGTTTCTAACTGATATATCGTTACCGAAGGTAAGTAACTTGTGCAGCTGAAAGAAACAGGTTAGTGTTAGATTCCTTACCTTAGAATAGATACCCCAGCAATACCAACCCCAGTGGTGGGTCTGTGAACCAATGATCACACCAGAAAATCCTGGAGAACAGAACGGCCGAAAAAGCCATCTCTCCGGATTTGGCTGTCCAGGCAGTAGTGTCTAGCGAACGTGTGCAGCGAGGCCCACGTAGCTGCCTGACAGATGTCCTGCAAGGGGACTCCCCGACCCACGGCAGTAGTAGCCGCCGTGGCCCGAGTGGAATGGGCACACAGCCCCACAGGAGGCTCCTTTTTAGCCAGTAAATAACAAGCCTTTATGCACAAAACAACCCATCGAGAAATGGTCCATTTGTGCACCGCCCGTCCCTTCTTAGCTACCACGTAACCAACAAAGAGCTGGTCATCCACCCGGAACTGGCGAGTGCAGTCCAGATTGAATGAGATCGCACGTTTTGAGTCCAGACTGTGGAGCCTCTCTTCCTCTTTTGAGGGATGCCAAGGCAGAAAGAAGGTGGGCAAGGTGATGGACTGCCCGATGTGGAAGGCATTGACTACTTTGGGCAGGAAAGAGGGAAGTATTCTCAAGACAACTTTGTCCGGATGGACAGAAAGGAAAGGAGGCTTAGAAGATAGAGCCTGGAGCTCACTCACCCTTCTGGCAGAGATGATGGCAACCAGGAATGCAGTCTTAAGAGTAAGAAGTCGGAGAGGACAATTGTGACGTGGGTCAAAGGGAGCGCACATCAGATAAGTCAGAACAAGATTAAAGTCCCACTGAGGCATCACGACAGGGACAGGAGGAAAAATGTGAGTGATGCCCTTCAAGAATTTATGTACAACAGGGGACTTGAAAAGAGAAGGCTGATCAGGAAGCCTTACGAAGGCTGAAATGGCAGAGAGGTAGCCTTTGACAGTGCCCAGAGCAGAGCCCTTCTGGGCAAGAGAAAGAAGAAAGAGGAGAACCTCTGAAAGGGGGCAGAGAGTGGATCCACAGCCATTGCTGTGCACCATGCCACTAATTTGTTCCACCTGCAGGTGTATACTGTTTTTGTGGAGGGACGCCTGGCTGCCAGAATGACATCACAGACTTCAGGAGGCAAGTCAAATGACCTCAACTGCCGCCACTCAATCTACCCGCATGGAGGTGGAGGCTGGACAGGTTCAGGAGGAGGACTGCCCTCTGCTGCTGCGACAGAAGGTCCTCCTGAAGAGGCAGACGAATCGGGAGATCGACTGACATGCTGAGTAGCTCGGGATACCAGTACCTTTGTGCCCAGTCCGGAGCCACAAGGATGACTTGGGCCCGGTAGCGCCTGATCTTCTTCAGCACTCTGGGCAGAAGTGGTATAGGTGGAAAGGAGTACAATAGACCACAGCTCCACTCGCGACGAAAAGCGTCTCAGAGTGGAAATTCCAAAGCGCAGAACTGATGACATTGTGCGTTCTCTTTGGTGGCGAATAGATCTAACCAAGGCTCTCCCCATTGCTGAAAGAAGCCTTGCGCCACGTCCGAGCTCAGACGCCATTCGTGATCCAGCATGCACCGGCGGCTGAGTTTGTCCGCCTTGGCGTTCAGAGAACCTGCCAGGTGTTCAACCACCAGGGTGACGCCCTGGTGTCCCAGCCATTGCCAGAGGCGCAAAGCCTCCTGACAAAGGGTCCACGACCCCACCCCGCCCTGTTTGTTGCAGTACCACATGGCGGTGTTGTTGTCCGTGAACACCGGCACTACACTTCCCCGGACAAAGGGAAGGAATGTCTTCAGTGCAAGTCGGATCACCCGCAGCTCCAGAAGATTGATATGAGCCGGGACTCCGCCGGAGACCAGAGGCCTCTGATCTCCGCCTCTCCCATGTGGCCCCCCCAGCCCAGGAGAGACGCATCCTTCACCACTACGTGCTCCGGTTGGGGTAGGGAGAGGGATCTGGCGCTGACTCAATCGCGGTCTGTGAGCCACCACTGCAACTGTCTCGCAGTGCCCTCCGAGATCAGGACGTGGTCGGACAGGTTGCTCTGATGCTGGGCCCACTGAAACTTCAGGTCCCACTGCAGAGCCCGCATCCGCCACCTGACGTGATGCACCAGAAGCATGCAGGAGGCCATCAGCCCCAGAAGCCGCAGCGTCAATCTGACCGAGACTCAGGATAAAGGCTGAAAGATCGGAATCAGAGCCTGAATATCCCGAACCCGCTGCTCGGGAGGATAAACCTGAAACTGCGCCGAGTCCAGAACCGCTCCGATAAAGTGGAGCTTCTGAGAGGTACACAGGTGTGACTTCGGCAACTTGATGGAGAACCCCAGCAGGTGCAGGAGGTCGGCCGTAGTCTGGAGGTGGCTGATGACTGTCTGGGGCGAGCCCGCCTTCAACAACCAGTCGTCGAGATAGGGGAAGACTGAAACCCCTAATCTGCGCAGATGAGCTGCGACCCCCGCCATCACTTTCGTGAACACCCGAGGGGCACTGGTAAGGCCGAAGGGGAGCATGGTAAACTGGAAGTGCTCGCGGCCTACCGTGAACCGCAGGTAACGCCGGTGGGCGGCAGGACGGGGATGTGAAAATATGCGTCCTGCAAGTCCAACGCTACCATCCAGTCTTCTGGGTCTAGGGCAGCTATGACCTGAGCCAAAGTCAGCATCTTAAACTTCTCCTTCTGGAGGAAGCCTTTGACGTTCCGCAGGTCCAAGATAGGGTGTAGGCCCCCTTTGCCCTTCTTGGGAACCAGAAAGTAGTGGGAGTAACAACCGCACCCTACTTCTGGCCCAGGAACATGCTCTATGGCCCCCTTGGCCAAGAGGGCCGTAACTTCCTCTTGCAGAAGGTGCAAGTGATCCCCTGACACGCGGTGGCATGGCTGGAACGGTCGCCTCGAAGGGGAGGGAGTAGCCCCTTCGGACGATTTGCAGCACCCACCTGTCCGAAGTGATGGAGGAGGTGATGGCGAACCCTGCCCCCCACTGGCATCAAATGGGCCTGAAAGCTTGGACTAGGAAGGGTTTGAGGCGGATGCTGCGGGGGTGGATGTGGACTGCCCTCGCCGCTGTCCCCTGGCATCGCCACGGCGGTTACCACGTCCGCCGCTGCGCTGGATGTTAGTCTGCGGCCCGTGGCTGGCAGGACGTGAGGGGGTGCCCCTTCCTTGGCCACGAAAGGAGCGAAAGGCAGAAGTTTGCTGACGCTGGCCCGACAGGCCCAAGGACTTGGCTGTAGCCCTGGAGTCCTTGAAACGCTCAAGCACACTGTCTGCCTTGTAGCCAAAGAGGCGACGGCCATCAAACGGTATGTCCAGGAGGGAATTCTGGACATCAGCCGAAAAGTAGGCGGACCTCAGCCAGGCGTGGAGGCAAACCCCCACCGCCATGGAAATCGCCCTGCCCAGCGAGTCCATGGTATCCAGCCCACATCGCATAGAGTACAGTGCTGTATCCCGCCCTTCCGCAAGGGCTTGAGCGAGTTTGACCCTGGCCTCCTCCGGGCAAGCTGGCAGCACATCCGCAACCGTGTCCCACAGAGAGTGGGTATAACGGCCCAAAAGGCAAGCAGTGTTGACCGACCGCAACCCCAAACTGACAGCTTCTTACCGAACTGTTCATACCTTTTAGATTCCCGATCAGGTGGAGCAGTCGGGAATGCGGTCTGGGAGTCAGAGGCCTGGATAACCAGGCTCTCTGGGGTGGGACGGGTGGACTGGAAGCTAGGGTCACCCGGGGCCGGGCGGTGGCGCTTGGACACGTTCCGATCTACAAGTGGACCTGTAGCGGGCCTGTACCAAGTGCCCAACAGAACGTCAGAAAGGGCCTCATTAAACAGCAGTAGAGGCTTCGAAGAGCTTGCCTGCGGTTTAAGGACCTCGGTGAGGAGGTTAGTACTCACGGCTGCGACGGGGAGCTCAAGACCCAAGGCCTTGGCCGCCCTAGTCAGCACCATGCTGTAAGCAGCCCCCTCCTCCGTAGCCACGGTAGGAGGGGAGACAAAGCCAGTGTCGGGCGAAGTGCCCATGCCAGAGGGTCCTCAGACCCCTTCCAATCCTCCTCGTCTCCCATCTACTGATAGTCAGGTGCAAAGGGTGGGGCTGGATCATAGAAGAATTGCTCTTCTCTCGGCGTCCAATGCGGCGTCGAGCGACGCCGGATCTGGACCGAGGGAGGGACCGGGGATGACACCCTGGGGGTCGGTGCCGGAAGAGGGGTTGTAAGGTCGACCAGCGGCAATCCGGACCCGGATCCGGTGGGGTCCTGCGGCGTCGGGACCGAAGTCGCTGACAGTGCCGGGGCCAAAGCACCCGACGGCGCCGAATCCCCCGGCTTGCTTGGGCTCCCAGTCGGGGCCGCTGGCCCGAAGGCACCACAGCGGGACCCGACGGAGGAGAGAGCAACCTCATGACCATGCGGAAGGCATTGATCTCCTCCAGCGTCGAGTTCAGCCCAGGGACCGGCGGGTATGGGGCTGGCAGCGGTGCCTGCGGGTCCGTCGGAGCCGCGTGGGCGATGTCGCCCAAACCCCCGGCCACATCCCGCGAGCGTCGAGGGTAGTCGGAAGAGCGATGTCGTCTCTTCGACTTCTTGTTCCTCTTACCTGAGGACTTGGAGCCCGACGAATGGTGTCGACCTCCTCCTCGACCTGGACCGTGAACGGCATGGGCCAACTGCCGGAGCTCGAGGCGCTTACAGGACCGCTCCAGCCTAGCCTTCGACGTCAAGGCCCGGCAGTCGGGGCACGACTTGTCATGGTCGGCCCCAAGGCAATACAGGCACCGGCGATGGGGGTCGGTAACCGACATTAGTCGGTTGCAATCGGCACAGGGCTTGAAACCGGGCATCCCTACCGGCACCGATAGTCTTACGAATCGAAACAGGATCAAAAAGATCGTAAAAAGTTAGTCAAAAAGTGACTAAGGAGTACTGCTTTTTCCGGATCTGAGCTTGCTGGCCCGGAAAAAAGAAGAACTGACGTCAGGGAGCGAGGGTTGCGTCTAAGTACTCCGATGACGTCATCCCAGCACCAACGATGCCGACGACGGACGTGGAGCCGCAGACAACGCCTACCGACGCACAGTGGTACTGCTACGCGAAACTTTCCGGATCCAGTCTGACACGTGGGGATATTCTAAGGTAAGGAATCTAACACTAACCTGTTTCTTTCAGATACTCTGCACGCAACATGGCGAGCACTGAGACTGCAACAAAAATCATTACGTACTGGTACTTAACCCCTCACGATTACATAGGGGTAACCCGGCACAGAGTCCTCTGTTCTGGAGGGGGTGCGGTGGGAATGCTCACACATCAGTTGTGGGAGTGGCTGCATCTTACCCACTATATGGTATCGATCCCAGATGATCTTGACCTCCACTTTAGCACTCAAATACCCCGCTTTCCTAGCTACACACTACTGGGCCTCCCTAACCCACTGCACGACCTCTGGGAGCCTTTCCTGAAACTGTTGCTCTCAGACTTTACAGAACTTACTTGTCCACGATACCAGAGACTTTTACGATTAGCTGAACGACCACAACCTGTGACATCAACCGACGAGTCATAACAAAATGTCTGACCCTCCATGGAATAATTAGCATACGACACGACCGAACGAATGTACCAACCCCTTATTGGCATAGAGGAGGGGGTTGGCGGGGGAGGGGTGTTTCTCTGTTGCTGTGTTTCTCTGTTGCTGTTCTTCACAACTGCTTATACTTTTTGCTGTAAATCTAGTAAGAAGCATGGAACATGCGGTATTTGTATGTTGCTTTTCTGTACTTGAAAACAATTAAAGATATCTGAACATAAAACATTGTGTACCTAAAGGTACAATGCAGGCTGAAAGGCTTACATTAAGAATGAAGAACGAGTGATTTGTACCTGCTAGAACATGGGAGATTCTCCTTACCACAGTGCATTGTACTGGCAGTTGCCTTCAAAAGCCAGTTCTTCTTTACGGATGGTAATAAATAGAGGTGGGCTGGTTGTTTGACTTCAATGAAGATTCATAAGATGCAGATCCACTGTTCTGTATCTTAGGATGGTCACTGATAGTCCTAAACGTTTGAACTGAGTAGGAAGCTATCCGATAGAATACAAAGTGGTTATTGGGCAGTAAGAGAAACAAATGCCTTAGAAATCTGCTGTATAGACAAGAACTTTACATTTCTTTCAAAATTTCTTGTCAAATGCTAGCTTCTGACTCAGTATCTGATGCTAGACAATAAGGTCTTACAAACGTATGTACTGATCTCCATATTGCAGCCTTACAGATGCCTGAAAATGTGGACATGCCCAATTCGGGCTATAGTTGCAGCCTTCCCTCTTATAGAATGGACCTTGGATCTACCACTCAAAGGTCTGTTAGTTAGCTGATAACATAAAAATACATGCTACTATCCACCAGGCAATAGATTGTCTGGGAATAGCTAGCACTTGTCTAATTAATTTGACCACAGTTAACAAACAATTATTTAGTTTTCCTAATATTCTTGATTTTGCCTACTACATTGTGCCATCGGGCCAATTCTTACTAAATGGGCAGCTGTCCCGTACTTGTCACACTTTAGGACAGAGAGGAACCTGCCACGCATCCCGTACTTCATACAATCCTTAATATGAACAATGGTCGTCACCTCATTACTTGGCTTTATAAAGCCATTTATGAACTAGCAGTGAAGCCCCTGGCAGCCATGCTCCAGAATTGTGGGAGGGTACTACACAATAGAAAGTGGAGCCGAGCGCTGGGGTTCCCTCAGAAGATCTACGGCAATTCCTTATTCAAGAGCATACAGTTCTTTATCCTTCATAGGGCCTAACTAACCCCATCAAAATTGAATCACTATTTTCCTGAGATACAAATAGGTTGCCCACGCTGACACAACCCGACACAGACTGTACACAGCAGAATAGGGCGCCCTACGCTATGAGGAGGTCGGCGGTTTGCGTAAGATGCCCTTCTCTCCTCAGTAGTCCACCATCCTAATGTATTTCCAACAGGAAATGGCAAATTTTAATCTTCCGCCATGAGCACGCAAGGAGCCCTTACTGCCCACTAACAATCCGACAACGTCACCCTCACCGAAGGCTTGCAAACCAGAAATCACACTTACCTCTCGCTTGCTCGCTCTCAAGGCACCCCACTGCACTGTAGCACTGTCTGCTCCCTCCCTACAGTTATTAGGACCAAGTCCTTCCAACCTCAGACAAGATTCCTAAACCCGTCCTCCTACCTCCACCCCACTCGCCCAGATGATCCCCAGTTAACGCATTGTGACGCAGCATGGTTTTTGATGATCAAAGTACGATGTACACCAAGTGCACTTATGTGATAATCGGCATTAAACAATGTAGATGTCGTACTTCGTTTTTGATGTCTGATATCAGCTCAATTGAATACAAATTGTTAACTTAGTTAAAGTGAGCCACTTTTGGTAAGAAGGGAGGGGTGAGTCCTTAAAACCACTCTACTAGAATGAAAAATTGGTAAAGGGTTCTTCTCCGGACAGGTCTTGTAATTCACTAACCCTTCTTGCACAAGTGGCTGTAATTAAAGATGAAAGATGCTGCAAAGTAGCTCACCGTTTTGGCTCAAATGATGGACATATTAGCTACACAGCACTAAGTTGAGCTGCCATGAAGTAGATGGTTTCTTTACTGGTGAAAAAATATTCGAGAACTTAAAAAAATCTTTCATGACTGGAATCTTAAAGAAACATAACAGCTTTTTCTATATGCAGCTCGGTGAACCTTTTTTTCTAAAATCTGTCATTTTGATATGGCAAAATGGAGCAAATATGGAAGTATCGCATTCTACTGACATGAAATGGAATTGGGAACTTTGCTACGGCACAATGTGCAGAAAAGCCCTTACTTTAATGCAGAACACGATCTAGTGGATGGGTGTTTTGCCTCTTTTTGTGTCTCCTTACAGTCAGATGGCTATTCAGGTGGCCATACTGACTGATCTCAGGAGTCAGGCATCCAAATTCAATGACTGAAGATTCAGATGTTGGATCTGGCCTTGAAGTCTGGTTAGAAAATCTGGTCTGCAAGGCAATCTTCTGTTTTGTATGGGTGCCAGTTGTAGAAGGTCAAGGTACCAATATTATTGTTAAGAAGAATGCACATGAGTAAGGTAAGTGCAGGAATTTATTGAAATAGATCCTTCAGCACCAGCTTCCAGTCTCTCACTTCAACATTCTAAAGTGAGCTCTCTCCCAACGTTCTACAGATGGAATGTACCAGTGCGTGAGAAGGAAATGGGTGGAAGGAAGGGAGAAAGATGGAAGGAAAAGGACGAAGGACTAGTGGAGAATACTTTAAGTTACAACACATCTCCCTTTGAATAAGGGAATTAATATTGTAATAACATAAAGAGACAAGATAAACAACTTATAATACAATTAAGTGTCTATGCTAGTGATACATTTTATAATCTGCTTGCCAGGATGGCAGTGGGCGAGACCTGGGTTCAATGGAGACCTGTGCGTTGGGTGTTGATCCGCCTTGGTGTACTTCACTGGACAACACAGAAGATTGTACTTTGGGGCAGCTTGCTACATTGTCCATGCTCCAGGTGCTTCCATCTTCCAGCTCTATGGAATTTTTGTTGACTCGTTTTATTCTCAAAGGTTTAGAAAATGAGGACATTGTGGCTCCAGAAATGTTAGGTTTTTCAATGATCACCCATTTCTGGTCATATCTAGATTTGTACTCCAGTTGATGCCTCTCCACTTTTCCTAGAACAGCTTTCTTGTCCACCCAGACCGGACACCCTACATTGAGCCAGTTGGGTGTGAGTTTGGAACCTGGGTTACGCCCTTTCAGAGAGATAAAAGGAGCAATTCCAGTGACAGCATGTGGTGTGGTGTGATAATGACCATAACATCTTTCTTATGGCTTCTTCCACTGGTTCACGGGATGCTAAGGCCAATTGTATGGTGTCCTTTATCATCCTATTAGCTCTTTCTACCAATCTGTTGGATTTTGGGCAGTAGAGCGGAGATTTGAGATGGGTTATGGATAAAGTAGTCATAAACTGCTTCTTTTCATCTGAGGTGAATTGAACCCCATTGTCTGTTATCGGTGGAGAAGTGTGGCTCAATGGTTAGAGCGGCAGACCCTAATGCAGAGGTCTGGCCCGGGACCAGGTTTCAATTCCCACCTCGGCGGGTCTTGGGTTCAATTTCCTCGGACCTGATAATGCTCGCCTCGGTGCCTATTCTAAACATGGGTCCCACTCTGCAACTCTGGGCAATAGCTTGCTTAATCTCCACAACAGCCACAGCAGCACTGGGATGCCTGGCTTCACCTTGGGGGTGCCCAGGAGTGGGCATTTCACAGGGAAAAGCCAGGAAGGGTTCCACAGCAGTATGTGTATAGCGCCAAGACGCCTCAGGGTATAAGTACGCTATACAAGTACAAATTCATTTCATTTCATTTCTGTTATTAGTCTACTAGGTATGCCCTCCTTAGAGAAGGTGTCTCAAAAGAATTCGATCAATGAAGACGTGGTGATGTTAGTGATCATTTTTGTGGATATCCAATGAGAATGATAATCAATAAGTACAAACATGTACTTTTGCTAGTTGTTGAGCAAATTAAGTGGACCAATAATGTCCAAGCCTAACTTGTCCCAAGGCTTGGTGGGAATTGATACAGGCACTAGTAGGGATTTGCGGATAACCTTGGTTTTGTCGCTGGTTCCACATTCAAGGCAATCTCTAACCCTTTCCTCTACCATAGAATCTATTTTTGGAAACCAATAGCTTTTTCTGATTTTGCTGTTTGTCATGCTTCTGCCTGGATGACCTTCGTGTGCAATTTGGACGATGCGCTCATACATCTTTTTTGGAGGTATGATCCTACTACCTCGATAGATGTGGTCATTTATGATATATGGCTCATCCTTCACCACCCAGAACGGTTTATGGGTCTCTGGTAATTCTTGAAGACTTTTCGGCCAACTTCTGCAAATTGTGTTCTTCAGTTCGGAGAGAACTAGGTCTTCCTTCACGCTTTTCTCCCATGTTGATGGCTGGAATGTCGATTGAAAGAATAGTTTCATCAGGAGGAATCACTTGCGGGTTCTCATCAGTGACTGGGAGTCTATAGCAGGCAAGGGCCTCCTTTTCAATAGTGGAATAGTTGTGTTCCGCTTCCTTCAAAGTTCTAGATGCAAAGACTATTATTTTTTTCTTGTCCATTGACATACTGTGTAAGAGATGCTCCTAACCCCTTCATGCTAGCATCAGTAGTTAGCATTGTGTTGACATTGGGGTTGAATGTGTTTAGAACAGGTGCCTCTATTATAGCTTGCTTAATTTGCATGAATTCAGTATGGAGCTGATGGTTCCATTCGAACGGTGATCTTTTTTGAGAAGTTCTCTTAGAGAATGAACTTGTTCAGCAAAGTTCTTTACGTATTTGGACATGTATTCAACTAGCCCAATGATAGATTTAAGTTCATCTTTATTTGTAGGAGCAGGAGCCAGTTTGACTGAGTCTATCAGGCTTGCCTTCGGTTTGATTCCTTCACCCGATGTGGTGTGGCCAAGGTAAGTCAACAATTCAAAACCTATTTTGCATTTGTCTTTTTGAGTAGTAAATCCTGCCTTGCTAAGTCTTGTTAGCACCTCTTCCAGGACTTTATGTTCTACTTCAGATTCTCAGTAAATCCGGATGTCGTCCTGGAAACACATTACTTTATTGATTCCCTGTAATATATGCTGCATTATGCGCTGAAATATTGCCTCAGCGGATGCTAGGCTGAACAGCATTCTTGAGAATTGGTAAGCTCCGAAAGGAGTTATGAAAGAGGTGAGAGATTTGGAATCAGGGTGGAGAGCAACCGGATGGTAGGCTGATGAAAGGTCGAGTATGCCATAGAATTTTGCACCTTGCATGTCTGCGAGCATTTCGTTGATGTTTGGGAGGGGGGTGTCTGTCCACCCATATGTTGGAGTTTAAGTCTCTGAGGTCCACACATAAGCAGATGCTTTTCCCCCCTTCCTTTGATGCTACAACAACGGGCACCAAACATTTGACGCTTTCAATGCGCTCTATTACTTTGTTGGTTTCCAATATATCAAGTTCTGTTTTAAGTGGTTCTCTTAAGACTAGGGTGAACAGACCTGGCTTTATGTACAACTGGTTTGTGTTTAGTTTTGAGTTTGATTTTATGTAGAAAACCTTTTAACAGTCCTATTTTATCGGTGAACACATCAGGAAACTTCTCACACATTTCTTTGCCAGTGTTTGATCTCTCTACCAGGTAAACTGGTTCAGGCGTGTTTGGATCCAGCTTGATCCCTAAGTCTCTGGTGTTTCCACCCAAGTAGATTTGAACCATTTTTAGTGATGTATACTTTTTCTAACGTGGATCTGTCCTTGAAGTCAATGTGCATAAGAAGCATGCCAACTAAGGGTATAGGGTCCTGATTGTATCCGCCCGGACTGATATCAGGAGGCATTAAATTGTATTCCTTGCTTCTTGAATTCATTTGTAACGTGGCTTCATTGATGAGGGATATGGGGAACAGGAATCAGCGAATACCATACACGGAACATTTCAAGTAGAATTTCACATTTAGGATATGTGTTACTAGTACACCCAGCTTGGTTAGATACTTGGAAAACAAGGTCTTCATTGTGAACTGGATCACTTGTCACCATATGAGTGACTCTTTTCTGGAATGCTTTGCAGACTTTGGAGAAATACCCTCTTTTATTGCATTTACTGCAAGTGACACTTCTAACTGGACAATTCACATTATTCTCTAAGTAGTTGGGATTACCACACCTGTAACACCTATATTTGTTTTCATTGGAATGTTGATTCTCTGACACCGTAGATGAAGATTTGGGCTTAGAATCCTTTGCAGAGATGGGCATAAAGTCCTTTGTGGGGATCTTATTTATTTCATTGTCCAAAACTTGTTTGATTCCAATTGCGTCTTTCATCTCATTCATGCAGAAAGCGGTATGTTCTATGCTCTTTGCTATATCAATGGCATGTTTTAAATCGGGCGCTTCGCTAAAAGTCTTTCCTGAATCTTCTTGTCTGATATGCATCTAGCTAGTTGATCCCTAATAAGAGATTCTGTTAGAGTTCCGAAATCACAAGTTGAGGCTAGCCCCCTCAGGACGGCAATGTAGTTATTCACCTTCTCTTTTGTACCTTGTGACCTAGAAAATAATTTGTGACGTTCTAAGGCTACGTTGATTTTTTCTCCAAATTGTGCTTCTAGTTTCCTAAGAGTGATTTGATATACATCTTGCTGTGCATCCCCTTCATCCTCTTCATTAGGATTTATATTTTCAACTATGGAATCAGGAAGATCATCAAATATTTCTCTGCCATGTTTTCCTAAATTGTGCAGGAGAATATGTTGTCTGCGTACTGCAGAAAATCTGTCACCTCCTATAGCAATCAAATATGATTCAAATTGGTTAACCCATTTCTTCCATGGTATAAGGTGTTCTCCTGCTTCATTAAGAAATGGGGGAGGTTGAGACACAGCAAAAGCGGCCATAGTAGAGTGTTTGGAGAGGTGTGAAAAATAAAAGAAAGAGGTAAAAGGGAAAATAGAAAAGAGCAGTGTTAAAATAACAACAAAGTAGCGCTAAAGATAACACTATAGATTATGTCAAATATGAGGAAAAGTAAATTTTGTTATTTACACAGTCCTCTGTAAAGCTGCCAAATGGGTTTATGAAGTGAACAAAAAACAAGGAGCATAAAGTGTGAGTTCAAAGCTGTGCCTGTCAGCGATATAACGATGAACTACTGGCAGTATAACTGATGGCAGGCGGTGTTGCATGTGTTGTAAGTAGAGGGTGTCATAGTGTGAACACCCACATTTTTTTTTAAATTGGTGAGCTGTGCCTGTCAGCAAAGAGAAAACGCTGGCAGGCTGTGGAGAATGGCACCCTCTTTGGTGAAGGGAAAGGATCGAAATGGCCTGCCACATCAGCTGCACAAAGAGTAGCTGAGGAGAAAGGGCAGGAACCCGCCTCTTGATGCTCGACGCTCAGAGACTTGAAGTGGAGCGGCTGCGTCAGCTGCAGGAAGAGCCAGCTGAGAAGGGGCGGGAACCAGTCTGTTAACGGTCGACACCCTGCGGCCGCAGAGCGGAGCAGCCGATGGGTCAGGGGTCGGAACCAGGCAAAGTAACTCACAGCCTCATCGGAAAAGCACTGCTGAGGGGGACGCGGCGGTGCAGAGTCTTTCTTAGAAGTTCTGTCGGCGAGACTGAGGCACAGAACAATCACAACTGTCAATACAGAGTATCAACGAATGGTGATGTGGAGAGGTGAAGCGGATGTCAAGCAGTCACAGCCACAACAGCGTAGAAGATGGACAGAGGAAACAGACGAAAAAACATGTCGGCTTACATCACTCACCGCAGCTTCAGAATAAGGCTGCCCATGTCAACTCACAAGAGCAACAGTTGATGAATGCGAAAGGTGAGATCACGCAGTAGGAGAAAAGATCAGGCTGCAAACATGTCACAGATGAAGTCTCAAATAATGAAGCAGCAGTCCTGAAGAAAATTGGTGGAGATCTGTGGGTAGCTGGTGATAGCAATTGGGTAAGGATCCAAAATCGTCCCCAGCACGGTTGACCTTGTCACCAAAATGTTAAGAAGTCACACGAGTAAGGTAAGTGCAGGAGTTTATTGAAATACATCCTTCAGCACCAGCTTCCAGTCTCTGACTTCAACATTCTAAAGTGAGCTCTCGCCCAACATTCTACAAATGGAATGTACCAGTGGGTGAGAAGGAAAGGGATGGGAAGGGAGAAAGATCGAAGGGAAAGGAGGAAGGACTAGTGGAGAATACTTTAAGTTACAACAATTATCTCAAACAATCTGGTGCTATTAGAATCGTGTTTGTCCTTAACCTGCTGATGTTTGACAGGTATTGATGATATGAATGGGATCAGACAAAAATTGTAGACAAATGGCATACATCATATAATCAAAGGACATTGCCCAATGAGTTCAGTTCTGGTGCACTGGATGCAAAGTCTCTGCAGTTTTTGTTTTGTGCAATGACAAACAGGTCCAAGGATGAAGCATTCCATTGCTTGAAAATGTCTTCTACAACTTCACTGTTCAGTATCACTTCATGGTTTTTCTCATAAGGTCAGGAAATCCACCTCTAAGAGTGATAAACAATGCCAAATGGCTTGCGCTTGCAGAGATAGTTGCCTTGATCTGGTCTCCTCCTTGTTTTTTGGTATAGCACACAGTGGTGGTATTGTCCATCTGAATAATGACATCCCTTGCGCTCAGAGAAAGTAGAAATGCCTTGAGTGCCAAGTGAATAGCTTTAAGTTCCAGAAGTTTGATGTGAAAGTTACTTTCTTTGTAGGTCTATAAATCTTGGATCATCAGATAATTCACGTGGGCTCCCCACCATGACAGGGTTACATGCATGACTATGGATTGCATTGGAGCAGTCTTTTGGATTTTGATGCCCACTAACAGAATCTGACTGCTGCATAACCATGCTAGTGAGTCTACTGCCAATGTTGTGAGATGAAGGGTATCTTCCCAACTTCTCTTTTTTGAGGCCACTGGTCTTCAAAGCACTGCTGTAGAAGTCTCATGAATATTCTTGAATATGGAACTACGTATATGCAGGACACCATGGATCGTAGGAGCGAAGCTGCTTGATACACTGTTGGTTTGTTGGAATTTCTCAGTTCCATGCATTTTCTCTGAAAAGGTAATACTCTTTCCTCCAAAGGATACACATTTTTGATCAACTTGTTATTGAAAATTGGGTTCTGGGTTGAAGGGGATGAAACCCTACTGAAGCAGCAAACACAATCTCTGTCAGGGTGAAACACAAACGCACCCCAAAATTAACCTGTGCTTAACCCTCTGGAATCTTGGCACAAAGCAGTCAGGTTTAACTTACAGGCAATGTGTAAAGTATTTTTGCAGCACTTCAAACACTAATAAAGTGAAAACACAACACAAGAAAAATCCCACACCAATTTGGGAAACTAGAGTAAAATTGATACCAAAACAACAAAAATCCAATCAGTAGAACCATATATATGCAATTTTAGAGGTTTTATGTAAAGCGCTTAAAAGCACCAAGCACCACTCGCAGCAATCTGGTCTTGCGAGACCTGGTGAAAGTCACAAGTTCAGGCTGACCGCAATGGAGCGCGGGCAGAATACAGGGACCAGGTTAGTCTAGCTAAAAGAGTTACCTTGAAAAGTCTAGCACAAAGAGTTCCTTTCGTGTACAGAAGGGGCTGTGCAGTACTTAATTTGTAAAATATAAAGTTGCTCCACTTGCACCGAACTCTCGCACTCACCAACGGGTGCTGTACGGCGGGGGCGCGGGGAGGGGGGGGGGGGGGGGGTGCTCCCGCCAATATTCGCGCTGCACGCCTCCTCGCCACTTCAGAAAAGACACAGCACTCGCGGGGGAGTCAATAGATTTATTTTGACCCTTAACGCACCAGACGCGTTTCGGCAGTTGCCTTCCACTACGTTATGAGGGCGGGCCTGAAACGGCCATGTTTTATGTTCACTTGTGACCACATTTCCTGTTACCAAACTTAGAAAAAGGACCAATCACTTTGCATTACTGCTAGCGCCATATTTGAATGTCCAACAAATGATAGCATTCGCAATTACATAAAGTTACATCGGGATTATCTCCTCCGATTTTGGCAGTGTCCGTCGACTGTTTATATAATACAATCAATTCGGCACATGTATATTTACGACGCCAAGTACATCAACATAATAAATGATAAACAATAAATAAACAGTCCCCACATCAGACCCTGCATGGGCCAATCGTTCCGCTTGTCTAAGTACTCCTACAAGAAACTCCCCGGACATATCTGTTGCCCAAGCAATTCAGCCCTGAATGGGCTCAAGCACTATTAACTCCATTTCATACATGGTCCTATTCTACACACAAAGAAGTGAAATTTAAATAAAACTGCATTGGATCCCTCAGTGATAAATACTCGGAAGAAGAAAATTGCTATATACAAAGGGGTTGAATTCATCATTCGCTCTTCTCAAATCGACAATAAGCAATTGATCACTTATTGGAAGTACAAAATTAAATAGCATTTTTAAATACATATTCTATCTATCCAGTACTAGAAGATATTAACATACCAATCTGAATTCATTAATTTAGAGTTTATGCGTGGCAGAATAGCTAAACCCAGGGCAGAATGGTCTTTAAGGGGAGAGAGCCCTCTACCCCAAATGCACTGTCAGCTCTTTATTACTATTTAGCCCCCCGGGGGTATTGGTACCTAGATGTATAATGTACCTTGACTCTAGCCTTCTTAGCTTCGTTACTCTATCCCCTCCTCTCAGATTCACTGAAACATGGTCCATCGCAAAGAAAGTCAATAACCCGCTGTTGTGATGCATTTGAAAATGTCTTGCAACGGGATAAGTTACATCCCGATTTCTTACAGCTCTTGTATGTTCTGATATACGTATTTTTGTTTGATGGATAGTACTCCCGATATATCTTAGTCCACAAGGGCACACCAGGCAGTACACAGTATACGGGTTGCTACATGTTAAGAACTTTCTGATCCACCTAGGTTTCTCCGTCCCTACTGCTTTGTACAACAGAACTTTCTTACTATTTTTACATGCTTTGCACCTCCCACACGGGTAACACCCCTGAGGTTCCTCACCAAATGGTCTTGGAGCTACTCGTACAAAATGTTTTTTTGTTAAAGGGTCTGTCAGAGCTCTAGGTCTTCTAAAGGTATGTATCGGACATGTAGGTATATCCATCCCAATAATTGGATCCGTCCGCAATAGGTTCCAATTTTTCTTCAATACTGTTCTTAACTCTCCCGCCCCACTAGAGAAAGTTGATATCATTCTAAAGTGGTCTTTTTTCTGCACAACATTTTTTTGTTTCAAAAGATCTTGCCTAGACTTTCCTTGCACTCTATAGAGAGAATACCTTAAGGATTTTTTACCATATCCTCGTGCCTTAAACCTCCTTATGCTAGCTTCTGCTACCTTCTGCACTTGCATTAAAGTCCTCATCATTGGTACAATTTCTCTTGGTCCAGAGTAACTCCCCATAGGGGATACTGCAGATCAATTTGGGGGGGGGGGGGTGGCTACTTGTAGAATGCAAGGTAGAATTCCCTGCCTAAACTTGCGCTACAACCGTGTGTTGATTTTACCAATGTCAATGAAAACCTCCAAATCAAAGAAATGCACACCTTTCGAACTTATTTCTGCTGTAAACCGCAAGTTATTCTCATTCGCATTCAAAACATTTGTGAACATAGATTTCTCCGATCCTCCTCATACTAGAAAGAGATCATCTATGTATCTGTACCAGGCCACTATTTTCTGTGTCCACTCCCCATTGGCAGAGGCCCAGGCCACCCGCTCCTCCCACCAGCCCACGAAGAGATTCGCATAGCTGGGGGCGAAGCAGGTGCCCATGGGCATACCACTGAGATGTTTATAGTGCTGGTCCTGGTACAGAAGGATGTTATTTTCCATACAAAAAGTTATAAATTATAACATGGAGTTGTGCTCTGTAAAATTCACAGAGCATGTGTCTAGAAAGGACTTCACAGCTTTTATACCATCGAGATGTGCTATGTTTCTATATAGGCTGGCTATATCCATTACTAGCATGCAGTCACCATCCCACCAATCAATTTGTTCGACATGTCCCAGAAAATCCTTCGTATCTCTAATGTATCTACGTAGGGTTTTCAGAAAATCAGATAAAAAATTGTCAATAGATACAGAAATATGTTCAAGTAGACTTCCTTGTGAACTACAATTGGTGTCCCTGGGGGTTTGGTGTTGTCCTTATACACTTTCGCCAAGTGATCAAAACTAGGAGTCATTGGATTCAAGCACCTCAAATACAGGTACTCCTCAGATTCCACCAGGCCCTTTACATACCATTTTCTTAATAGTTGATGACAGTTCGTAATGCTGTTCAGGTAGACTTTCTTTTCAATTTTCTCATAACAGCAGGGGTCCGATAGTTGACGTAGTGCCTCCTCATTGTAGGCCTCATAACTTTGGAGCACTACGTTCCCCCCTTGTCCGAAGGTTTCACAATAATATTGGTGTCTGCTCTGATGTTTTCTATGGCTTTGACTTGCTCTTCAGTGAAATTCGATTTGTTATTCATGAATCTTGTTCTCCGCTTCATCAATTCTTTAGATACTGTATCTACAAACACATCAATGTTGTCACTCGGCATCTGTGGTAAGAAGGGCGAAGCCGGCTTGAAGGGACTCTCACCACTGATTTGTTCTATCCCTGTTATTGCCGAAATATCACCCACATCCATGTTCTCACTTTCCATCCCTAGTTCTTTAAGGGCCTGTAGTGATGGTAAATCATGTTCTATCAGAATGTCCGTATTCATCTCCGGTTTATTTTTCCCTATGTGTTTCTTAGGTCGCAGCTTGTAGAATTTATGTAGCTTTAGTTTTCGTGAGATAGTCCTAGTTTCAACACAAATTCTTAATTTTTAGTCAGCGGACATGCAGCGGAACGATAGGCCCATCCAGGGCATGATGTGGGGACTGTTTATTTATTGTTTATCATTTATTATTTTGAAGAACTTAGCGTTGTAAATATACATGTGCCGAATTGATTGTATTATATAAACAGTCGACGGACACTGCCAAAATCAGAGGAGATAATCCCAATGTAACTTTATGTAATCGCAAAGGCTATCATTTGTAGGACGTTCAAATATGGCGCTAGCAGTAATGCAAATGGATTGGTCCTTTTTGTATGTTGGTAACAGGAAATGTGGTCACAAGTAAACATAAAACATGGCCGTTTCAGGCGCGCCCTCAGACCATCGAGGAAGGCGACTGTCGAAACGCTTCTGGTGTGTTGAGGGTCTAAATAAATTTATTGACTCTCCCCTGCGAGTGCTGTCTTTTCTGAAATGGAGAGGAGGCGTGCAGCGTGAATATACATATATATGTGCCAGGGCCCTTGTAAGGAGGGCACTGAGCTTACACAACTCATTGTTCCTGCCAGCACTGGCAATGACAGTACCAACATAACTACTAACCATCACACTCCTAAAAGTGTAACAATTCAGACTATCCCAGGCCACCCAAAGCTATACAAATACCTTGGGCGGCAGATATAAGTAATTTTTATTGTATATTCCATTACTGAACAACTGTTCAACCCAAATTTGATGAACAGGAACACCATGTGGTAGACTGTCATAAGTGTTGTTGTTGATAATTAAGTGCCGGAGCCAAGCACAGGGAGCCACTGGTTCAAATTAAGCACAAGGGCTGGAAGGAGCAGGGAGAGTTTAGCAGATGTTCGTCGATGTAGCACAAAGTGTAGGTCGGGCATTATGGATGGTCGTTGCTGTAGCAGGAAGAGTCTGTTGGGTGTCCTGGACGGTCGTTGCTGGAGCTGCACTTTGGCATTCACCGCAAGCTGTCGGTGCAGTAGCGCAAAGTGCAGAGCTTGCGTTGCCAGAGATTGCTGGCAGTCACTGTGGCACAAAGAGTCAGGTTCACCATAACTTTGCGTTGGCGGGCGGCAAGATTTTGACATGACTGAGCACAAAAATTCAGGATTTCTCCTTTTCATAAGGAGAGAGCTCAACTGATGTCACATCAAGGACTGGAGGTGCACCTCTTGACGTTCAGGAACTCACTCCAGCAGAGGCCAGCAGGGATCAGGCAGGTGCAGGCAGCAGGTTGGCTGGGAAGTTGCAAGGACCATCTGGAGCTTTTTATGTCACTGTAGCTCAGAACAAGAGGTCAGTCAGCTGACTCTTGGAATCACTTCAGCCTAGAATAACGGGTGAAGGTCAAGTCTTCTGTCTCAGCAAGAAGGGCGGCAGGCAGCAGAGTAGCTGGGCAGCGGAGTAGCAGTCCTTCTGACAGCAGTCTTTCTGTAGTAACCACAGGTCCATAGTCTTTCTGTTGTAACCACAGACCCAGCGTTGGGACTGAGGGTTCAATATGTATACCTGGTGCTCAATTTTAAGTAGGAGAAGGTTCTGGAGGTTTCCACCCCAGGTGTCTGGAATTTCCTGCCTCCCTGCCCCCAAGTTGTCTGGGGTCAGAAAAGACTAGTATCAAATAATTTGTAAATGTGCTCAGGCACAGCCTTTTTGATGTGCAAGTGTGGTAGGTGACCGCTCCTCTCCCTTATCAAGCCAGAAACGGTCCATCCTGCCATCATGTATTTTCCATTTGTCTCACTCTCAGGGAACAATACATAAAGACCAACTGCCAGTTACACCTAGTCATGTGACCAATACTGCAGGCACCAAGTGGTTAAAACAAAAAAATGCCAACTTTCTAAAAATTTAATTTTCAGAGTTTTGACTTAAAATCCAACTTTACCATTAAAGAGGGTTTAAAAATACAATTCCTTAGTATCTAGCTTTGCCTCTAGATATGTAAGACATTGTAAGTCTTTGATACTGATCTGTCCATGTTGACTTGAAGATCCAGCTAGGAAAATAGCCTAACTGAGTTTTTGAAGACCTATGCTGCTTTCAGCTGACAGCCATCTTTTAGTAGCCAGTCACCAACGCAGGGATAAACAAAGTTTTCCTTCTTAGAAGGGCTTCAACTACTGCTATGCACTTTGAGAAGATCTGTGAAGCTGATTTTAGGCCAAAATGAGGCATGGCGTATTGATAGTGCCATTGTCCCTTTAGAAATGTCCTGTGATTGATGCTGTAATGTAAAAATAAGCATCCTAACAATCTATGGCCAATCGTTTTGTCTGATTTGCATTTCTATTGCCTGCTTGTATAAAGTAAAGGAAAAACAAGTTTTTTCTTTGAATAATGACAGCTGATGTTTTGAAGCTGGTCTTGGAGGAACTGGCTGTGGAAATGTGCTGAAACAAACTGAATAGCCTCACCGTATTATGTTGAGCAATCCCCTCTTCCTGGATATTAAGTTCCACACTTCCAGGTAAGATTTCACCACTCCTTCTACAGGAGTGGGTAACTGAAGGGGCTGTCAGGCCATCACAGTCTATTTCGAGACAAGTTTCTCCCTCTGGAATGTGTGGTCTTCGGTTGAGTGCTCCTCGTTTCCAATCCCACTTAAGGTATTGCTGTTTTTTTCATTAGCCTCTGATATAGCGTTTCTAATTCATTCTTCATACGAACAACACTTTCTCTGTATGTTGTGAGAAGAGTACTGAACCAGAAAAAGGCAAATTCACAATTATTAACTGCACTTCAAAGCTCTAAAGATGAAAGGTGCAACCATCAAGTACTCTTCATGGAAATCTCATTGCAGGAGTGGATTGCGGCAAGGTCAGCCCATGTGATGATTACCTGGTTAGAGACAAGAGAGCCTGCCTTTAACATCCCTATAAAATCTGAGACAAAATATTTCATGCTGTTCTATATCTCTCTGGGATACCTGTCCAGCAGGGCTACAGCCTGTGCTGTCATTCTTTTTTTTAAAGCCTTTATTTAACCATTTTTCTGAGTTATAGTATAAGAAAGGAGAAAGACAGGATTCAAGACACTGGAGCATTTGTGTATAAAAACATATGTCGACATGCACAAAAATTATGATTGCAATATAACGTTACTGGGAAACAAAAGAAAATGATAGTGGGGTTATATTATTTGTATGGTGGGAATATGCCAAGGAAGGATGGGGAAGCAATAGCGGATGAGAAATCATGCATTAGTATCTTGGTTAGTGTGACCTGAGGAAAGGACAGATTTTGGTGCTAGTGAAGTAAACTCCAGGGAGTCAAAGTTCAGGGTGATGAGATATGAAAGTAGAGGCTGCCAAATGTCTTTAAAAAAATATGAAAAATGTTGGTTCTGTAAACAAGAAATCAATTCTGTACCCAACAGAACCAACATTTTTCATATTCTTCTACACCCAGGTTCTGAGGGGCACTGGGTTACCCCATTATACTAGATGCCAAATGTCTTTCGGCCGGGCAGAGGATGGTTGTAATGAGGCATACACCTCACTAGTTAGATCATGCTTTGCAGCCAGGCCTTTACTGTAGGGCATGTGGCATTGCCCCACTGGAGTGCAATCTCTCGTTTTGCTAACAAGAGAGCAATGACAGCAAAGCGGCGATGTGTTATAGGGATGGGTGCGACATTGCCCAGCAATACCATGGAAGGTGAGGGATCCAGTGCTAGGGCGATCATTCGGGATAGAGTACTAAACACAGTACATCGCAATAACTGGACAGGTCCAGGTCAGGCGTCGGAAGTCTGCTTCAAGGGATCAACACTTAGGACAAAGTGATTACCTAGAGGGGGGTCAATCCTGGCAAGTCCTGCTGGAGTGGTATAAGATCTATGTAGGAATTGGAAGTGAAGCAATTATTGTTGGTGGTTAGGGGAGACTTATTTAATCTGTGCAAAACTGAAAGGCAGCCCTATACTGGCATTCTTTAAGTGTGTGGAAGCCATGCCACACATTTCCCATCAGTTGTGTCTAACCTCTTGCTGTCTCTCTTGAGAGGAGCAGCTGACTGGTACAGATGGATGCTTACGACTCACTGCTGTAACTATAACTGAATCTGGCTTACTATCAGCCCTGAGAAACTCTAGATCTTGCTGGGGTGGTTTATTTGGCCGTTGATGCTGAGTTGTTTGTTGGCGAGTGTTACAATATTTTTACATTGAAGGCAGAGATATTCTTCTCGTCGTCTATCTTGAATAACTTGATGCCAAAGACTAAAAGCGTCTCCTGTGTCGAGGCTGGGTCTCTGCTGACCCATCCTTTGATTACGAACATGATGGTGTAGAGCTTCTCGACGGCGACGCCAACGTTTTCAGTCAATGTTCTATGACACTGAGAATGGTGACGATGTTTGTCTCTGCCAATTGACCTCTTTCCTCTAGATCTCCCTCCCACACTCAAAGAGACAATTTAGGGGGCTGATCTTTCAAGCCATTACCTTTTTTCCTTCCCTTATGCCTTGCATTATGCATGAGCCTGATGTCTTCACTGTCCTTGAGTGTTCTCTGAACATTTTCTTATAAATGTTGCAGTCTCCGACAGAGTGAGAGACAGTGTGGCAGACAACACAGGCTTTTGTAAATGCCTTCTTCCTTCTACATGAAAAAGCACTTGGATTGCAGGGAAGGCATTCTGCCGAAAAACCACAGTCAGAATCAAGAAATAAAATCAATGCACTCGACAGGAGATGGTTTAAAATAAAAAAACTTTAAAAAACATTGAGTTACAAAGATGAAATATACTTCCTCACAGAAAAGAACAAGGTTTTCAGGAATCCTTCTCTTACGAGCCGTAATAGGGAACTGGATCAGGGAAGCAACTGCTAGTGAAATGCACTGTAGGAAAGAGAGCCTCCTAGGTTATACAAGCATTGGCGTAGCCAATAGGTCTCGCTTGTGGGACCTTATAAGTATTTAGTTATGCAGCACAATATCCTTGGTGCAACAACATTAACGTAATGGGTATACTGTCTATTGCGGCTTAGGATGCAGGTGCAGCACACGCCGCAATTCTACAAAAACACATTTAAAACATTCCTGCACTATGTGTCAGGCACCATGTGGTTTAGGAGGGGCACTATAGGTGCCCCCCAGGGCCCATAGCAGAGGGCCTGAGGGGCCCCACTACTGGCCCCAAAGTCACTTTTTGCCTGCCATGAAACAGCCAGAGGAAAGAGACATTGTAATTCCTATGGCGGTGCCTGAGCAGGCACTGCCACTATTGTAGGGACTGCAGTCCCTCTGACGGGCTCCTTGAGTCTGTTGGATGAGTGGCGGACAGTCTCTCCGCCAGCCCACCATCCGCCCACCATCGTAATGCGATGTGCGGACCTGCAGATGGGACCACCACCGATGGCCTGACAGTGGTGGTGCCACCTCCATCGTAATCAGGTCCATAGTTCCACTGTATTTTCACTAGCACTCTGTCCCTCACTGGCCTCATTTCTATCGCTCATCAAAACACCTCTGCTCCTCCCAACTAGGGGTGTTGTAGCCCACACCATGGACCTCACAGTTTGGGTGTGAGTAGGGGACCCAATGAAGAAGCATGTCACCAATGGGCGAGTGAGGGTTCTCGTTCTAAGAAGGATCTCTTCCAATAGAGCTTTCAATACAGGTAACAGTTCCTTGCTATGAACTAGCCTCTAGCCCTCTTTGTATGACAATATCAGTCGTACTTAAGTGTGAGTTGCATGCAATAGTGGGATTAGTATGTACCTGGTGGGGCCAATCCCTAGATCCCCAGTGTGAATATTATTCTTTAGATACTTTACCTACAGTAACTGCAAGCCACTGTGTAATGTGGCAGCCATCTTTGAAAGTTTTTCTTTCTTACTTTTTCAATTTGAAAACGTAAATGCAGGAGCTTTCTTTTGCAAGGCACACATTTTCTTGATTTCTTTGGATCCGCAACCTTTTGCAATTCAATTTCGCTACAATACTTTTTGTTACAAATTTGAGGTTTTACAATATTTTTTAAACAACCTTTCAGGAAAACGTCTTTCACGCCGTACAGCTTGGATACCCCACAAGTTGGCATTATCGCTGTACAAGAAACAGACACAAGTAAACAATTTACAGCATAAAAGCTTTACATATTTTTATAGTTACTTACGTAGCACAAAGGGCAAACATATTTGCTTTGTCCAGACGTCGTCCGACGCTTGAGATCTCTGGATAGGAGTGACGAAACAGCAGCTAGAGTTTAATAATGAGAAACAATTTTATGGAGAACCCCTGGAATTGCACAGGTTTGATCTTAAGTGTTATTCTCTCCAGTCCACTATGCATTTTATGCTATGATGGACACCCAGTTTTCCCCCATTCCTCGCAACTTGGAATATCTTTGAACACTTTTTATTAAAACTTTGCATCACTAAGGTCATGCTTATGAAAGGCCCGAGGTTTTCCAATGTCTGAGTACTTACTGGATGCATAAAGTTTGCATAACCTGGGGGTGGGGGGGGGATGCGTGATAATTACCTGAATTTACGTTACTGCATGTCATTCCCTACTATTGGGATGCAGCTTGTAATATTATCGCGTCCTCCTCAAGCCCACCTGTAATACGGGCTTTAAATAACACTATACATCATCAGTTAGATCGCTAGTTCCCATTAAGACAATTCAGCAATCACTAAATAAAGATCAACCTACATGTGTAAACTGATAATACTGCTACGTCTTGTCTAAAACTGCTTTGCATCACCTTCTTTGTTCAGAGGATTTCTGCACTTCTTTAGTTGCTCTCTCTTTAGGGGATCACTAACATTTTCCAGCCCTGCAGTTGGCTCCAACATCTTTTTCATGGATTTATGTATAACATTAAGAAGTCACAGCCGAGATCTCCAATAGCCAATGCCTGATCTGCTTAAACATAGCAACAAGCATCATCCTTAATATTTACACATGGCAGAAGATTTAAATTCAGGGTAATTCAGCTAACCACTGTGTTCTCTTATATAAAGAGATTTAAATTCAGATTAATTCAGCTAACCACCATTTTCTCTTATCTAAGGAGATTTCAATTCAGGGTAATTCAGATAACCACTGTTTACTCTGATATAAACAGCTGACTTTGCAATGATTATTTAAATCAGTATAACAGCATTCATAATGCATGAGCCAGGGTTACTTAACTAATGGTCCAACTATGGAAACCTAGGAGCCACAATCGAGTATAGCTTCTCGAATTACACACTGAAAGTGACTTGAGATACTCAGTTAGGTGACCTAGAAGGTCACATTGTCCTGTGAGGGTCAAATGAGACTGCATACTGATCTTGCTTTTACAAGAGTAGTTAGTTAGCTCACTCACCTGTACCGAGGACCAGTTACATGACCAATTCGCAGTATATTTTGTCCTCTTTTTTAACAATAACGTAGGACAAGTCTCTCTCTACACATTCCCTTAGTTATGTTAGAAGTTTCTATTTATAATTCTGGTTTTCCTGAATGCACCTTTGCTTTCCCACCTGAAGTCTGCTCACGCCGTACCATCACATCTGTGCTTGCAACTACAGGTACGCTAGTGCCTTCTTGATTCTGCTTACACTTGGAATCCTTCTCGGTCTGGACTGTTCCCATGAGGCACAGGGTCAATACTGATTTGCATATGGCTGGGTCTAAACTGGGGTGGCAAGGTGAGCAAAAGAACGATGGATTTAACCCAGATCTATTGACTGGGGAAGAATGTTTGATTCGCTCTGCATTCTGTCCATCATCCGTGTCTTTTGTTAACATTATAGACTGTGCATCATCCTCCAGCATCTGCGTCAATGCGAGTAGGACTGATGTTGGGGATAGCGCTGAAGCTAAATCGGACACCTGAGTCAGTGCTGATCATAACGTAGGTTCAAGGGGCACAGAAGGTGTCGTGGGTAGAACTAATGGCGGAAGTCTAAAAAGAGGCTCCTGCAGCTCCTTGAGGGTCAAAGGTTCACCAGAGGGAGCTGGTAAAGTGCCAAAGATCCACCACATAGCCTCCCTGAAAGCTTTGACTTGCTGTGATGTCGTAGATGGACCTGCTAACTCAGGGTGCGTGGAGACCAGACTCAGTATCGGCTACGATTGAGATTGGGAGCAAGACCGGAAGGCCCTTGTACCCTCTCTGGTTTGAGAGTGGAAAGAAGGAGCAGTTTCCAGCTTAGATTTTTAGTGTTTTTTTCTTTGACTTACCCACAGACTGACCACAACAATGGCCTGTTGCGGAAATGACTTAAGACTTCATTTTGACTTCAACCATTCAGAGCGCAGAGCCTTCTTGTGTTTGGCTTTGTACCCCCATACAGCCTTCGGGTTGATCTGGGCACAGATGCCATGGGACTTGTGGTCATGGTCTGACCCAAGGCACCATAGACTTCGTGAGGGTCTGCACAGCTGGTTTTAGGGAAGTGACATTTACCTTGCTCACAGGAGACATTTTGATGAAAAGTCTGGTCAAAGACCAAGAAGAAGCTCTGTGTCCACACCTGATGGCACAGAAAGGAAGGAACTCATGTCAGCCCACATGGGTGCTTTTATATCCGGCTTGACTTGTCACTTCCAAAGAAGAACCATATCAGCACGGAGCTGCACAACACAACCTACCAGCATGTGGCATACCTGCTATGAAAGTTTCTGGATCAAGTCTGACACCTGGCGATTATTCACGAGGTGAGGAATCTGTAGTTAGAAAACGTAGTCACAAACAAACCTTAATTTCCTGCATAACAATACCATTTTCTTATACAAGAGGAGTTATTTCAACTTTTGACACCCCAATCAGATTATTCCTCTCATCAATAATACTGTGTGGGCCAAAAGAAGGAATTACGCTTATTTTATAAATTCCCTCCTAGCTGCTCTTACTTCATGATCAAATCATTCAGAATTGCTCCTTATAATAGGTGGATTGTTAGGCCTTTTCCTTTTCTAATGTCCCATTTTGCTAATTATATTTATGTGTTAAATTAATCAATTACTTCATTTTGCACGAGCCAAGTGCAGTGCCACCTCCTATATATCCAACAAATTTCATCACAGCACATATCACATTAATGAGGGATGCCAAAATGATTAAGGAGGGGAGACACAGCATTCTTAGATTTGAGGTAATTCACATTTGGTTAAAAACATCCACCCTAGAATCAACTTTTAAAAACGATGCTGCAGATAGAATTATAAAAGTATGTAACCCTTCCAAAGTATCATCTCTTGTGCTGAACACTGCATCACACAAATCCTGGCAATCGACTGTTCCACATCCTTCCTGACCTGAAGTACACAATTTTTCCAGACATTTTCCATTTGCTGCACTATATTTGTATTGTGCACTATGAGCCTCTTCCCATACTCAGATCAGATAGATTCCTTTTGCCCCTGGGTATGCCCTGAAGGTTATGACTTGAAAAATTCCTCATGTTGAGGTATTTTTCTTTAGAGTCATTTCTGAATACCCTGATTACCCTCACACACATCTGCCACAATGCATCTGGGACTGTTATGCCATCTGGCAAACAACCCTTTCTTAGTGAAGAGCCACCCTGGATTACTACATGGCAGCAAGGCTTCCTCCCCTTTGTTACAACCTTCTGCCCGTCAATATCCCAAGGCCGCCAAAGAAACCAGTCGTGGTCACAGCTGTACTGTGGGAATATCCCTTTACAGTACTTTCGACCCAGCCCCCAAAACAATGTTGAAACTGGCACTACCTGGAACCACCAGGCACTCTTAAGAGATCCCAGCAAGTCTGCCACCACGAGCTTTGGAAGGGCATGCGTGCAGCAGTGCACATTCATGCATTCAAGTTCAGGGTAAGACAGTAGGACAACCATTTACCGCAAAGGTTTCCCCCCACGGATAATTTTGAAGCTCCAAAGCTAGCCCATGAGCTCCTCCACAGAGTTATTTACTGCATCGTCTGCTAAGCACCACAGTTCTGTATAATAGACAAAAGCAAGGGGATAGGGGGCGGTAGGTGGCGCATAGGCAGTATGGCCGCACTCTAGTGAGGCTCCTGCAGCCTGGCGCAGATATCCGCCAATTATCCTGAGTAAAAGCTCACAGAAACAGGTGTTTTAGTGGTACATGGCGGAGGAAGGTGAGAGGGAGCTCCGCTGCAAGTTAGATAGTATGGTTGCATATCATTTCAATGGAGATTCTCCTGAAGATGAACTAGGATTATATGTCCAACTAGCTTACCCATCGTGCGTTGCTGCGATCTCAGAAGAAAGGAAATTCAAGGAAACTCGTTATGATAACATTAAATTTACATTGTGTCATTGTTATTGAAACTTATTCATTTTTTTTAAAAAAACATTTCGAAGTGTGGCTTAAGCAGTGCCCCCCCGATTGGCTTCCAATCTTGATTCTGGTTGCTTGTTCGTTTGAGAAGAACGGGCTTGAGCAGTGGGTACTCGATCGGCTTCCAATCTTGATTGTCGTTGCTCGTTCGTTTGAGAATTACGGGCTTGAGCAGTTTGTATCCGAACAGCTTCTAATCTTGCTCGTCTATTTCTGAAGCTCGTAGTGCTTTTTTCTTTCGTGCTTCTGATGAAGATTAACCAATTGATTTCCGTTTGGGGGTCATAACTGTCGACGATGCTCACAAATTTGCTGTCTATTTCAGTATTCAAAAGATTATGAGGGCCATCGGGGGGCTATTAAAAACATTTTTTTTGACAGAAACCTTCGCGGGAGTGTACTCAACAACTTCCCAAAGTTTCATGGCGATCGGATGAATGGTGTAGTAATGCATAAAGGACAAACAGACAGACAGACATACTTTCGTTTTTATGTATATAGATGATAATCAGAAGTACTAGGCAGAATGGCTAGCCCATCCCAGAATTTGCGACAGAAGAGATAAAAATAAAAAATACACAAGTTTAAGCGAAAAGATTTCTCAAAGAGACCTGCACTACTTGGACATCTGCTCTAGAATTTGAATCACTACAACAATGTCTCCAAAGGTGTGAGCACACGTTACTGCTTTGCAGTTCTCAGAAATTTGAATATTTTGCAATAAAGCTGCAGTAGCTGCCTTACCTCTAGTTGAATGGGCCTTTGGCCTACTGGGTAAAGCTTTGTTAGCTTTCTGATAGCACAAGAGAATGCAAGAAACTATGCATCTAAACGAGATTGCTTTGATGTGGCAAGACCTGTCCGCAATACAATATAGTAGAAAAATAACTGTTTAGGCTTGAAGTCTTTGGTCTCATCTTGATAACACTCTTCTACCGTCCAGAGAGTTGAGGGACATCTCTGCATGTGAAGAGGGATTATGAAAAAAATGTTGGTAAAGTAATGATTTGATGAACATGAAAACCGGAAACCTCCTCAGGGAGGAATTCATCAGCTCACAGAGCCTGTAAGTCACCAACCCTGTGTGAAGATGTTATTGCAACCAAGAAAGCAGCTTTCCAGGAAAGGTGTTGTAGAGAAGCAACGTGAAAAGGCCCAAAGAGAGAGCTCAGAAAAACATAAAAGAACAATATTTAATTTCTAATAAATGTGCGAAGGGCATTTTCTGTATGCAGTCATTGCTGCTAGGTGGACTTTAAGGAACAATTAAGTTGTGCTTTGGCCAAATGAAGAAGATATAGAACCACAGTTTCTTCTTGGCAGGTATTATGGTCTAAAGTGTTCTGTGCACTCTACATGCTGAACCTCTTTTAATTAAAGGAATAGGAAGCTCTTGTAGATGGTCTTCTAGCAACCTTTAACACAACTGTACACTCCTGAAAAAGATTCGAGAGGCCACATTGAACAACTTCAAGAGCCAGGATGCGATTTATTTTGCTTTTGAACCTATGTGTAATTTATTTATTTATTTTATAGGTTTTATATAGCGCTGGCTGAACCAGAAGTATCAGAGCTCTTTACAGGAGTATAAATTAGTTACAGTCACAGGAACAAAAATCAGCAAACAATCAACAGCAATGAATAATAACAGGTTACAAAAGAGTGACGATTTGTAAACTATACAAATACAAGTATACAATCAGCATCAAGTTACAATACTAAAAGGAATGATAAGACGAGGGGTCAGGGTTTAGACCGCCAATATTTGTTAAGGAGGTGCACTCTGAGGTCCTTTTAAAAGCTGAGATAAGAAGGGTTGCATCGCAGGTCTTTGGGGAGGGCATTCCAGGTTGCTAGGGGTATTGACAGAGAAGGAGCAGGATTGGGTGGATTTCTTTTTTAACAAGGGTGGGACTAGGAGGAGAGCGTTTGTACTTCTCAGAGCTCAGGAGCTGCCCGCTATGCGAAGTTTGCTGGCTAGGTAAGGCGGCGTGTTTTGGTGGAGGGCTTTGCGAGTAATGCAAGCATTTTTGTAGGCAGACCTGCCTTCGATAGGGAGCCAAGAGTATTGAGGACTGGGGAGATGTGGTCAAAACGTTTGCAATCGGTGATGAGTCTAGCTGCGAGGTTGAGAACAGATTTGAGAGGAGCTAGGTGGATCTTGGGGATTCCAGTGAGGATGGCGTTGCCGTAATCAATTCTCGAGAGGACCAGTGATTGAACTACTAGTTTAAAGCCTTCAGATGGAATAAAGGGCTCGATTTTTTTGAGATGGCGGAGAGTGAAGAGGGCTCCTTTTGCTGACGTTTTGATGTGAGAATGGAAATTAACGTTATTGTCAATGGAAATACCAAGAGAATTAACTGAGTTGGACAAGGAGAGAGAGCAGTTGAGGGCACTGAGGTCAGAGATCCAAATTTGGACGGGGAGAGGGTTGGATGTAGGGGAGAAGAGAAAGATTTCATTTTTTTTAGGGTTCAGTTTGAAATGATTTATTTGGAACCAGGATTGAGTATTGTGAAGGGTATTGTTTAGGTGTAGAATATCGGCGTGGGTTTTGATCCTGTAGTACAGTTGAGTATCATCAGCGTAGAGGTGGTAGTTGATTCCTGCTTGTTTGAGGATGAGAGTGAGGGTTTACATAAAGAGGTTAAAGAGAGATGGCGAGAGGATAGATCCCTGAGGGACTTCTAGGGATACAATAGTGGGGCTAGAAAGAAAGTTGTGAATTTTGATTTGCTGTGTTCGTGCTGTAAGTAGGATACAATCCATTTGATGGTGGTACCAGCACGGCCAAAACGATCTCTGAGAACATTAAGTAGTGCAGAGTGGTTGACTGTTTCAAAGGCTGCAGAGAGATCGAGGAGGATGAGTAGACATGTCTCACCATTGTCAAGAGAGTAATTAATCTCATCAACAATATTTAGCATGGCAGTTTCGGTACTACAGCCTTTTATGAAGCCTGATTGAAGGGGGTCAAGTAGGTTAAAATGTTCAATGTGTTTGTCTAGTTGTAGCAGGACACATTTTTCGAGGGCTTTAGAAAGAAAGGGGAGGTTGGAAATGGGGCGGAGATTATTAAGTTCATTGGGGTCAACATAGGAGTTTTTAATATTGGGCGAGTTTGACCAAGCTGAAGAGAGATAGGGACACATCCCGTAGCCAGGGAGGTGTTGATGATTTTGTTCCAGGATGGTGCAATGATGTGTTTTATTTCCTGGATAATGTTAGAGGGGAGGGGGTCTTTGGTGTGGGAGGAAGGCTTAAGTGTAGAGATGATGTTAAGAACTTCACGTTCAGTGACAGGGAGGAAAGAATGCCAGGATGCATTATTTTTGGGGAATGTAGCAGTGGTTCTGTGTGTCGGGGGTAAGGAGAAGCGGCCAAGAAGAGGGGGGATCGCGGTGTATGGAGAGGGCGGTGAAGGATTTAGAGATAGTGTCAGAAGAAGGAAGAGGGATGGTTGTGGTAGGAGTAGAAGGAAAGGATTGGTCAATTTTGGAATTTTTTTCGGCGAAGATGTGGGCGAGTTCATCATATCTAGCAGTTGAGGAGAACAGGATGGGCGGAGCGGCGGAGGTTTGGTTACGAATGATGTTGAATAGTTCTCTAGATCTTTTTTTGGCCATATCAAGTTGGGTACGGAAGAAGGATGCCTTTTTGGGAAAAATTAGTTTCTTGTATGCTGATCTAGCTTCTCTAAGGAGTGTTAGGTTAGCAGGAGAGGGATGATGCCTCCAGGTTCTTTCCATTAGTTGAAGAGAACGTCTTTCCTTATTGAGCTCAAGGTTAAACCAAGATTTGGAAGGGATGTTGCTTAGATTTTTAAGTTTGATTGGGGCAATTTGGTCGAGGACATCAGTGACAGCTTTATTATAATGCTCAGTAAAATCGATAGCATTTTGAGAGGGAGGGGTGAGGCACAGTTGGGCTTGGAGTTTGGACTCAAGAACACCAGGGGGATCTGTTTAAGGTTTCTAGTCAATTTCTTTGGTTTGATGGACTGGGTCGGAGGAGGAGGAGGAGGCGTGGTAGGGATGGTGAACAGTATGAGGTGGTGGTCAGACCAGTCAATAGGGATGATGTTGGTCAGGCAGGCCTGCTCCTTATTAGAAATAATGTCATCTAGGATGGCTCCTTCGTTGTGTGTAGGGGCCTGACAAAGTTGCTGGAGGTCATTGATCTCGAGAACATTGGAGAGAAGGGTGGTTGTGGGGTCTTTGGAGTCATTTAAGTGGAGGTTGAGGTCTCCAAGGAAGAGATTTCTAGAGTTGGATATAGAGGATTGGGTTAGGAGGTCAGAAAACTCATCAATGAAGGGATGAGGATCGCAAGGAGGGTGGCAGATGTTGTGCAAACGGATTGGGAGCGAACCTTTAATTATTAGTTCAGCTTCAAGGTATTCAAAGTAGGAGTGGTCGGGGTTTCTAACTATGGAGAGCTGAAGTTCATTTTAAAGATTATGGCTAAGCCGCCTCCTATTCTATCAGGTCTGTCTTTCCTGAGGATAGAATATACGGGGGGAGTGTCAAGCATGCTTGTAGAGTAGTCATTAAGCCAAGTTTCTGTGAGGAACGCAATGCAATGGATTTGCTTAGGATGAATTCAGAGAGGGGGGAATGTTCTTAGTTGTCGTTGGAGGGATGTGGTCTGTTGTGTGGGACCAGTGGGGGAGGGAAGAGGAGAGATAAGGTTGTGGGGCGCAAGGTGAGGTGAGGTGGGGGACAGGAAATTACCTCAGGGTGAGAGGATAACAATCTTACAAGGGTGTGAAGAGTATGGATAAGGGTTGCATCAGGAGTTAATGGTCGAGTGGGAAAGGGTGGGAGGGATGAGGGGTTACTGGTGGCATTGGGTGGGTGGGCCGAGGGGTTAAGGGAGGGAGATGGAAGGTCTTGGGCGGGGGGGCATGGACAGGGAGCCAGGGGGAGGGTAAGGAAGTAAGCTGCAATGGAATGGAGGGAGGAGAGGGGGTTAGGAATAAACTTGGGGGATGGGGAGGACGGATTGTTGGAAAGTGTGAGTGATTGGGAGTGGAGGTGTGCGGGGGGATGTCAGGAGGTGGGTACATGGTGGCATTGGGTAGGTGGGCTGAGGGGTTAAGGGAGGGAGATGGAATCACTCAGATCCTCTTCCAGTAGAGCACAGGGTGCAATCCCACATTGTCAGATAATGTTCTTAGCCTGATGTCCAGCCTAAGGGTGAGCAATGGGGTTCTTAGAGGGAACCAATCAGCTGTCACATAAACCTCTTTACCACCACAGTTAGCGTGTTCACACCCAAATAGCCCCACAGTGTCCCACTATACAAAGCTGCCCCTAGGGCCTGAAGTATGCAGAGCAGGTTGTATAGGTACTGAGAGTCCAGTGATAATTCCACTTGCTTGTTCCATCTTTAACCTACGCTATGGGATGTAAGATTGCCATCTCATATGCTCTGTTAGTGTCATGCCTACGTACACAAAAGTGCGCAAGCATTCTAGTGGGACCCCTGATAGCAATTGCCCTAGTTGTGAGTCCCGGATTCAGGATCATATACGTGGTCTTGCTCACATTTATCTGTAGGCCTCTCATCTTGCAAAAACACTTAAATCCTTCCAGCAATTTTTGGAGTCCCATAGGGGATTTGGCGAGAAGAAGGGTCTCATCAGCAAACATGAGGGCAGAAACCCTCATGGTTTCTAATCTAGGTGCATCATTATCACACTAATCTAAGAAATTAACAAGCCCATTGATATATGATGGAAGAATAGAGCAAGTAGGCAACCCTGCCTGACTCCACTAGTGACAAAAAAGGGTTCAGTCAGCTTGCCTGCATTACCCCACCCTACCTGCGCATAATTTCTAAGGTGCAGTCTCACTATAATGTCAATTAGATAACTGGGCACCCCCATCCCAGCAAGCACCAGCCAGAGTGATGTTTTGGGTACCAAATCAAAAGCGGACTGCAGGTCTACGCAAACAAAGTAAAGTTGACCCCCAATCCCCACTGAGAGGAACAGTCTTCCAATAGACCATCTGTAAACTGAACACTTGATCAATGGTGCTAATGAACTTTAAATCTGGCCTGGAGAGGGGACAATATTTCCTTGGCTGAAATCCCGTCATTATGTGTGCCCAGGATTACTCTACAAAACAACTTTTGTGAGCTTTCAATCAGAAGTATGGGTCTGAAACTTACGGGCGAGTCGCATGATCCCTTTTGAAAAATGGGGAGGATTCGGTACTGCCCATGTTGGTGGAATGGGTGCACCTTTCATGATGGCTGTAAATATTGCTGAGAAGTATGTGCTCCAAATACCTATCTCACTCAAAAACAGGTCAAGAGGGATCTTGTCTAACCCAGGTTCTTTTTTTGAAACTATTTCCCTGATGGCCTGACTTATTTCCTGCAATGAAGCCATGTGGACGTCAGGTTCTTCTGGTTATACTACAGACCTGGGGATTTCAACTTTAAACTTGGAGACGCCTCCCTTACAACTCCGTAAGACTGTCTTGACTCCTCAGAATCCAGTGAATTGTCTTGGGGGGGTCTGGTCATCGCCTATTCGTGTGTATAAATTATAAGGAGTAGTTTCTGTCCTGTAACTCCAGTTCTGTAGTAGGGGTATCTCTGTTATAGTCATAATCTAGGGAATAGTCCCGCCCATGTGCGTGGACCCGGCAATCAAAAAATAATCTCTTAAGTTGTCAAAATAATGCAGACACTGCAAAGACACTTAAGAGAGAATTTAAAGACAAATAATGCAGCCTATATCCACAGGCTACACTGTCCAGTACTTCAACTAGAAATTCCACCAAAAAAACACCACACACAGCACAGCCTGCCAGTTTCTACCATAGAGAAACTTGCCTCCCCCAGTCAAAGACTCTGGAATGATAGAGAGGAAGGTAGGGACAGACAAGCCCCATAGGCTGCCATTATGTGGCTTAAATAGGATACTGTGCCTTTAAGAGAACTTTCCAGAACTTCTCCCAGTATCCCAGAATGCATAGCAGGTCCCTCTACTTTCAGTTCTTTTTGAAGGCGAAGCACGCCAGACCTGTCGAATTCTTTACATGATGAAATATCTCCACCGGGGAGGAGGGCGGGCGCTTATGACTATAACAGAGATACCCCTACTACAGAACTGGAGTTACAGGACAGAAACTACTCCTTCTGTAGTAGGGGATCTCTGTGCATAGTCATAATCTAGTGAATAGAATGGCAAGCCCATCCCCACACCAAAGCGGCGGTGGAGAATAATACATAACGCCACTACTGTGCGAACAAATTCCGCAGCGAAGCCTGCCCAACCTGAGCGTCTGCCCTGGCGTCAGTGTCCAGGCAGTAATGCTTAGCAAAGATATGAACCGACTTCCAAGTGGCCGCCTTGCAGATTTCAGCAATCGGCACGTTACGGAGCAGAGCCGTCGTGGCAGCTTTGCCCCTGGTGGAATGAGCCTTAGGCTTACCTCCTAAGGTCTTATTAGCCTTCTGATAACACAATTGTATGCAGGACACAATCCACCCAGAGATGGTCTGCTTAGAGGTCGCAAGACCCGTCCTGACCGATCCATAATTGATAAACAACTGGTCAGACCTACGAATATCTTTGGTTTTATCCAGATAAAATTTCAACACCCTCCTAACATCCAGGGAATGGAGAGACCTCTCCGCTGGGGATGAAGGGTTCTGAAAAAACGTAGGCAAAGTTATAGTCTGGTTGACATGAAAATCAGAAATAACCTTGGGAAGAAATTTAGGGTGAGTACGCATAAGAACCTTAGCAGCATGAAATACAGTATAAGGTTCATTACAACACAACGCCTGAATTTCACTCACCCTGCGGGCCGATGTAATGGCCACAAGGAACGCCGCCTTCCAGGACAGGTGCTGCAACAAAGCCTTATGAATAGGTTCAAAAGGCTCCTTCATCAATCTGGACAGCACCACATTCAATTCCCATGAAGGCGAGGGAAGCCTGACAGGAGGGAATACTTTCTTCAATCCTTCCAGAAAATCTTTGATCACGGGGATCTGGAAAAAGGAAGTCTGTGAAGGGCATTTCCTGTAGGCAGTCAATGCAGCCAGATGAACCTTAATGGAATGCACATTAAGGCCAGACTGCGCCAAATGTAAAAGGTAAGGAAGGATGACATCTTCCTTACAGGTCGTAGGATCATGGTTCTTAGACTGGCACCAGATACAAAACCTCTTCCACTTGTAAGCATATGAAGTCCGAGTGGAAGGTCTCTTAGACTCCTTCAGTATGTCCATGCAATCATCGGGCAGATTCAGATGGCCATATTGCACTATCTCAGGAGCCATGCCGCCAAACTCAAAGACGAGAGGTTGGGGTGTAACATCCGTCCCCCGAACTTCGTGAGAAGGTCCGGCCTGCACGGCAACCAAATGTGAGGAAGGAGAGACCGGTGAAGTAGGTCCGTGAACCACCACTGCCTGGGCCACTCCGGGGCGATGAGTATCATCCGAGCTCTGGACCGGGCCAGCTTGATGAGCACCGCCGGAATCAGGGGAATGGGAGGAAAGGCGTACAGAAAGCTGTTCGTCCAGTCGATCCATAACGCATTCCCCAGCGTCCCTTGCTGGAAGTACCTGGAGGCGAAGTCTCTGCACTTGCTGTTTTCGGCGGTGGCGAACAAATCTACGTCTGGAGTTCCCCACCTTGCGAAGACTCTCCTAGTACTTCGTCGTTTTGACCCATTCGTGGTTTTCCTGAACCAGTCTGCTCAGTGCGTCTGCCTGAACATTCTGCACACCTGGCAGATGGGTGGCCGTTATCGTCAGTCCTCTGGCTAGGAGCCAGTGCCAGATCGTCTGCGCCTCCTGTGACAAAGTGCGCGATCTCGAGCCCCCCTGCTTGTTGAGGTAATACATCGTGGTGGTATTGTCCGTCTGTACAAGCAGAGAGTTGGTCTGGAAGGACGGAAGAAAGGCCTTCAGCGCCAAGTGAACAGCCCTGAGTTCCAGGAAATTGATGTGATACGTGGCCTCCATCGGTGACCACGTGCCTTGAATCTGTAGAATCCCGGAGTGCGCTCCCCATCCCAGAAGAGACGCATCCGTCACGACAGTCTGCGTGGGAATGTCCTTGTGAAAGGGAACCCCTCTGAGGAGATTCTCCGCCGAACACCACCACTTCAGAGACTGAAGAGCATGCAGCGACAGTCGAATCTTGTCTTCCCAAGATCCTTTCCTCTGATCCCACTGGTCCTCCAAGCACTCCTGCAGTGGTCTCATGTGCAGCCGTGCGTGTGGCGTCAGGAAGATACAAGAGGCCATCGATCCCAGTAGAGAAGACACCGTCCTCACTGTTGTAGATGGAGTCGTCATAAGAGCCTGAGCCTTCCGAAGGAGTGATAATCGTCGCTCTTCCGAAGGAGACACGCTTGCTGAGAGCGTATTGATGGAGGCTCCCAAGTACTGTATGCATTGGACCGGAGTCGGGACAGACTTGGCCATGTTGACGTGCAGCCCCAGCTTGTTCAAGAGAACGCATGTCTTCTGGAAGTGTGCTCGCGCTTCCGAGAAGGAGGATGCCTTGATCAACCAATCGTCCAAGTACGGGTAGACGAACACCTTGTTCTTCCTCAGGTGTACTGCTACCACCGCCATGCACTTCGAGAACGTCCTTGGTGCAGACTTCAGCCCGAATGGGAGTACTGTGTATTGATAGTGATTGGTGCCGACTTGGAACCGCAGGAACTTCCTGTGTTTGTGTGCAATGGGCACATGGAAGTAAGCATCCTGTAGGTTTATAGCGCATAGCCAGTCTCCCCGTTGCAACTGAGGGTAAATCTGGTGCAACGACAGCATGCGAAATTTTTCCCTGCGAATCCATTTGTTTGCCTGTCGCAAATCCAGAATAGGCCTGAACTCGTTCTTGTCCTTCTTACGAACCAGAAAGAACCGGGAGTACAGACCTCTCCCTCTCTGAGACAGAGGTACGTCTTCTATCGCCCTTTTCCTCAACAGGATATCCGCTTCCGCCTGAAGCTCGCGCAGCTGAAACTGCGAGCTGACTGGGGGAATTGCTGGAGGAGGACTGGTGAACCGCAGACTGTATCCATTGCAAACAATATTCAGCACCCACTTGTCCTGAGTAATTTTTCTCCACTCTGTCAGAAAAATTTAATGCTTCCCCCTACCGGAGTGGGTAAAGGATCCGGGGGAAATAGGTTCCTAGGGCCTAGACCCAGCCTGGCCCTTGGGCGCTGGGGCCAACTGCTGGCCACCTCTGCCCTTCTGGCGCTTCTGGAACGGCTTACGGAACTGGTGTTGCTGTTGCGATTGCCCCGAAGCCTGTCCCCGTCCTCGGCCTTGCCTGCCGAACCGTCGTTGGAAGGGGCGTTACTGCTTTTTGGTCTCTTTAGGCTTCTCCAGGCCCACAGCCGTTAGCGTCTCGGCCTCCGCCTTCATGCGGGCCATTTCATCGTCCGCATGCTTCCCGAAAAGGGTCTCCCCGGAGAACGGTAGATTGGCCACCATCTGCTGTGCGTCCGGTTTCAGGGACGTAAGCCGGAGCCATGCGTGGCGCCGTTGGTTGACTCCGTGGCAAAATCCGTGAGCAGCCAACAGGGAAGAGTCCGCTGCCGCGCTGATAATCTGGTTGGCCACCAGCATCCCCTCACTCAGTACTTCCATGAAGTCTTCACGCTGCTCCCGAGGTAAATGCTCCGCAAAGCGCTCGAGGGAGTCCCAGAGGGCACGGTCGTATCGGCCCAACAGCGCCGTGGCACTCGCCGCTTTCATGGAGGTAGCGGAAGTTCCACAGATTTTTCTCCCCACCGAATCCATCCACCTTGACTCCTTATCCGGGGGGACCGTGGAGGACGGAGTGGTGGCATGCTGCTTGCGGGCCGCCGTCACAATGACAGAGTCAGGCGGAGGCTCCGTTCTTAAAAAAGGCCGGATCCGAGTCGGGAGCCCGGTACTTCTTTAGTAATCTTGATGGAGCCGCCTTCGTCACCGCAGGGGTGAGAAACAGAGCCATAGCCGGTTCTTCCAGGCCCGGCACCAGAGGCAGGAGAGGACGAGACAGGTGCTTTTGATGTAAAGTCTCAAAAATGACTGACGTCTTCGGAGTAGGCACCGTCAGGGATATGCCCAACTTCGCAGCGCCCCTCAACAGGACGTCATGGAGCGCCACCAGGTCATCTATCGGGGACACTCTCGTGTCCGGCGACCCCGATAGGGTAGGGGAATAATCCCTGGTCCCAGAGGACCTCGTGTGTGAGCGAGATTCGCGCCTCCTACGGCGGTGTCTCGACCTCGTGGATGATCTGCGTCGCGATCTCTCCTTCCTCCCAGAGCGAGAGCGAGACCTGCCTGCTCTTGGCCGCTCCTTCGGTTTACGTGGAGGGGTCTTCCTCGGTTCCTCACGGGGTTTCGTCGGTTCCTCCCGGGGCTTCGGTTTTGGGGTCCCCTTAGGAGGAACAGGCAGGGACGGCAGGGAAGCGGACCTCGGAGGAGGAACCTTCGGCTGCGGGGTGGGCCCATGCGGAGGGACCGGAGGCGGAGGAGGGTCTCCTGAAGGCAGTGGAGGTTTGGGTGGAGGGTCCTCCTTAGGCACAGGGGGAGGAGTCGGAGTCCTGGGCCGAGATGGAGTGTACACCTCAGAGTACACCGAGCCCGGTGACCCTTTAGGCGAAGGGTGCGTGGGGCCAGCCCCATCAGCCGGTGACCTCTTCCTCATGCGTCCTCCACTTGAAGCAGCGTGACTTCTGGGACTAGAGTCCCTCTTGCGTCGTTTCGGAGAGGCTGACCGACTCCTGTACGCAGAGCGACGCTTTTCCGGCGTCGAACGCCGTTTCCTCGACTCCGGCGTCGACCCTCTTTTCCTCGGCGTCGACCCTCTTTTCCTCGGCGTCGATCGTCGACTCCTCGACGTCGATCTCTTCTTCCGCGACGTCGTACGCCGCCTTCTCGACGTCGAGCGTTCTGTCTTCGACGATGAATGTCGCCGTCTTCGTGATGCTCTCGACGTCGAGGAGCCCCTCGACGTCGACCGGTGCCTCAACGCCGATCGACGGTGTCGCCTCGACGGTGATCGACGGTGTCGCCTCGACGGCGAGCGTCGATGCCGCTTCGACGGCGAGCGCCGATGCCTGTCACTACGCCTCCGGCGTCGGTAGGAAGACCTCGACGTCGACGAAGACGATGACGTCGACGGTGGCTTCGACGGCGACTTCTCCATGACCTTCAACGTCGAGCCGTCCCGCCGTCTCGACCCGGAGCCCCGGGGAGAAGGGGAGCACACCGCCGTCATCCCTCTCGACGTCGTCGTCGATGCAATCGACGTCGACGGAGACCGGGACCGTTTGCTGGACTTCCTGCCTCCGGGGAGCCCCCCAGAGGCCTCAGCAGAGGCAGAGGGAGCCTTCCCAACCTGCCCAGACCCACCTGCAGCCTGCAGACGCCTCTCCTCAAGGCCAGAAAGCCTGATCTTCATCCTGTCCCTCAGAGTCCGAGGAGTAAACTTCTGGCAGATGGTACAATCCTCAGGGACATGATCCACAGGGAGGCACACGATGCAGACATCATGGGAATCACTCTTGGCCTTCTTACTTCCACATGCTGGGCACTGAACAAACAGGCCAGGCATTTTAGGGTCCTAAAACGCCTAAAACAGCACAAAAAGGAGAAGAGAACACCAAGAATTAAACTGCAACACTTTTAGAATTCAGAAGTGTCAAAAAAATCCAATAAACCCTTGAAAAAGGGAGAGCTCAATGCCAGGGTCCTGTAAGCAGGAGCCGGAAAAAAGAACTGAAAGTAGAGGGACCTGCTATGCATTCTGGGATACTGGGAGAAGTTCTGGAAAGTTCTCTTAAAGGCACAGTATCCTATTTAAGCCACATAATGGCAGCCTATGGGGCTTGTCTGTCCCTACCTTCCTCTCTATCATTCCAGAGTCTTTGACTGGGGGAGGCAAGTTTCTCTATGGTAGAAACTGGCAGGCTGTGCTGTGTGTGGTGTTTTTTTGGTGGAATTTCTAGTTGAAGTACTGGACAGTGTAGCCTGTGGATATAGGCTGCATTATTTGTCTTTAAATTCTCTCTTAAGTGTCTTTGCAGTGTCTGCATTATTTTGACAACTTAAGAGATTATTTTTTGATTGCCGGGGTCCACGCACATGGGCGGGACTATTCCCTAGATTATGACTATAACAGAGATCCCCTACTACAGAAATATGTTTAACCCAGTCGCTGGCCGCAGTCTTTTCCATAGAGCAAAATCCTACCTTACTACTGGAGGATACCAGATTCCAAAAAGAGTGATGATCCTCTGGTCTGGCACCATCTAAAAGACCTTCCCAGATTCCTCGCTCCCATTTTCTTTTGACATCGGATACCGCTTTTTTATAGGACAGACTCGAGTTCTGTCCCAATTAATTAATTAATTAAATTACCTTTCTCCCTGAGAAAAGCGGGATAGGAAATGCAGCGTTTGTAGTTTTGTGCGGAGTTTCTATGTCAATTAGCGGGCCACGTGACAACGCAGCTGAAAGGGAGAAAGGTAATTTAAGTGAGCGTTTACCAGAACTGTGCAAAGCCATTTTAGTAAGTAAAGAGTGAGATTGGAAAGCAGTTTCGCCGAGGGATAAATGCACAACAAGGATGGTGATGCAGTCTCTCGTTTTTAAACAAACGTTGCCACGGTGAGCATGAAATATCAGAGGCCTTTTGAACGAGTCTAATCAAGGATTGCAGGGGAGGGGGCACTATTCCAGGAAAGAACGAGTGTTCAGTGCTGTTGAACAAAGTTTAGATTGGGAGTAGTAACAGTTGAATATCGGGAACGTTTGAAGTGTTTTACATATATAAATCATGGCAGCAATAGAATGTGCTCTGAGATAGCGATGGAAAATAATGCAGATACTATGTTGTTGTCATGCACAAAACGTTGTTGTTGGAAAAGCATTGTTTTTGTAAAACATGTTTACCATTTAACTGACAGGTAGAACTTCTCTTTTGTGTACTTTAGACACCCCCAAAGAAGGAAGTTTTCTCCCGAAATGCATTGAGTGAATGAATAAACATGTGGCATAAGGAAACAACAATTCTCCTGTGATTTTTACAAAGCCAAAAAGCCAAGGAAAATGGATAGAATGAATTGAAAAGAAAGCAGAGCAAAGAAAGGATAAAATGGAATTGGTTGAAATTAAGGAACAAATAATATAATGATTACGAATTGAATTCATTAAATTAATTACAATAGGTTGTGCAGCTATGGAGACCGTAAATGAGTCTCCTCTACGTTTTTTATTCCTGGCTGTGCCACATCGCACAATTTGCGCACCATCTTTTCCATTATACACCAAATCAATCCTGCTTTGCCAGTGGTGGCCGTCTTATAGGATGCCACAAAGGCATTGGACTCTTTAGGATAGACTTTTCTCTTCACCCTGCTAGGCCGGCTGGGGCTCAGCCCTTCCTTTATTAGTTAAATTAAGCTACTATACACACTCCCAGCAGCACGCATCCGCATAAATGGTCAAGTTACAGAACCTATACGCATCACCAGAGGCACCAGGCAAGGTTGTCCTCTGTCTCCTATGCCTTTTGCCATTGCCATGGAGCGACTCGCGGCATGGCTGCGGAAACACCATACAAGGAGGGGCAATGGGTTCTCATTCCACGGTCTGGTTACATCTATGTATGCAGATGATGTTGCACTTTATATTCACGAACCTCAAAAAAACCTTGCCCCCATGACCAGAGAGGTCATCCGATTAGGTGTTTACTTCGGGGTACAGATCAATTGGGCAAAATTAATCCTTTCTCCATTAAAGGACGCAACCCATACCTTCCACATGGAGTACCCAATACAGTGGGCAGCTGGCCTGACCAAATATTTGGGCATCTGGCTCACAAGGGAAACTGAAAAGCTGTGGAGAGCAAACTATGGTAAAGCAATGGACTGGCTCGAATCCAGAATTCTTATTTGGAAAACCCTCCAACTCTCCCTAGCAGGAAGAATCGCAATCCCCAAGATGGTGGTCCTGCTCAAATTCCTGATGGCACTCACATCTCACTTTTTTCAGAGACTGCGATCTAATATGATCTTGCTCTTCTGGGCGGGCCGCCAACCATGCATAGCATACGAAACACTAACACTGCATTTCTCTCGCAGTGGCATGGGCGCCCCAAATTTCAAACTGTAATTATACTCAGCTCAAGCCAGTTTCCTCCTCTTTTGGCTACACTCCACACTGTTCCAACCACATGTCGCGGTCAAAACTGACCTTGCCTCCCCGTGGCCACTGCAGACGGCAATATTCCTTCCTTACACTGCCCCAAAGGGAGATATTGACACAATAGAATGCATGCGTGGGGCCCGGGATGGGATTATAAGACACACAGGAGTTAAGACATTATATGCTCCGGTGATGCAAATGGAAAACAACCCCTCATTCCCCCCGCTACAGACGACTGGTATGGCACGCCACGCTGCCGCATTAGGCATTAGCACCAATGCCGATCAGTATCCCAATGGTCACTTTGTAACCCTCCCAGAAAACGCAACTCCACTAGATAAATTACTATACTTTCAAATCAGAGCTACATGCAGGAACGCTAATGTTTCCTTCCCCAATTCCCCTCCAGAGCACTACACTAGAATATATTCACACTGTCACTTCTACGCGCTAACTGGTTACAAGACTTTACGCATCGACTCTCGCAGCTTCCCCAGTTGACACTGAACGGCACGTCTCGCCTGGATGTCTGAACTTGGAGATGGACCCATGCCTGAATAGTGGCTATACTGCTGCAATCAATCTCAAAAACTCTCCCAATTATCGTTTACGCCTCATACATTTCTAATATTTACATAGATTGTACTGCACGCCCAGAGCTCTCTATAAAATGGGCATGACTGCAGACGCTAATTGTATGAGATGCTCCGCTCCTAATGCATCATTTGCGCACCTAGCTTAGACGTGCCCCAGAATCGCGTCTTTCTGGTGTGACATATACCCCATCACCTCAGACACTCTTGCACTAGACCCCATGACTTGCCTCTTAGGGTATGTCAAGAAGATCCCAGACGCTAGCCGAAGATTGGTCGCGATGATGTTGCTTCTTGCCTGGCGTAGGGTGGCAATCCACTGGGATCGGAAGACGGCACCATCTCCCAAGGCCTGGCTGGTGGACGCTGCACATTGTCAGACCCACTTAACCGAATACTGAAATCAAATGCCTCCCGTAAGCAGGTCACACAATATATGGGCTCCCCTGGTGACTTATTTACAGCGGACTGACTAAGACAATCATACTTCTGACAACACTGTAACAGACTCATGTGCGGTCAATCTAGCGATTGTTGAAAATGATAAGCGGCGTGTCAGCTTGATCAACGGTTCTTAGGCTCAACGCACTCAGCTGGTCATTTACTGGACCTTTTTAGGTTTTGACTAGCCAATGCGTACGAAGTACGCATGGCTAGAAAAAACTTAATGATGTGTGTGTGTGAGGACTGGACCGTCCCCACTCTCTCATTGGCTAGCTCCATAAATGGAGGATAGCCATTGGGAGACGGGCCTGTCCGTCAATGCCGGACCAGATTCGGGGGTGTTCCCGAGAATTTTTGGCTTTTGGCTACGTCAGCTGAAAGCCTCTTCTCGTCAACGCCCCCAAATCTGGTCCGGGACTGAGGGCACCCGCCTTCCTGCTCCTGTGCGATGGCGCTTTAATTACTCACTCCTGCCTTCGCCTCACAGGCTCGCTTTCAGCAGCTATCCACACTGAAGTCCCCGATACTCTCTCCTCTGTCACGAAGGCCTGCTTGCATCACCGCTGCGGCCCCTCCAGACTTCAGCTCACACTACACTGAGCAGGGCCTAAAGTACTGCACCATGCGTGGCTCACAACAGCTCTGCCACACAGGTCCGCTCCCAGCAGCAACACCGCTCCAGCACGCCCCTGCATTTCGGCCTACCAGCGTCACCGCCTGGCCCGGAGAGGATCTCCACTGCAGCCGTCGCACACCAGGACCTTTCTGCAGTGGAACGGATGAGGGGGCCTACGGCGGGGGTGGTAGTGTGAGGATTATGCAAGAATATTACAGGGCTGGCGGGGAGCACTGGGGAAGCGCTATTATCCGGCCATCTTGCCAGGCCACGCCCTCCCTAAAATCTATTGTTTATTCAGAATGGCCAACAAATATGCAAATAACACACTCTGAAATGTATTACATGTAAATTGAGCTTATGCATTTTCCTTGTGGATATCCTGAACGCCTGAGTTTGTTTTGCTAATCGGTGGGTCACTTGAACATCATTACCTAGAGAATACATCAAACACTTTCATTCCATCCCAAATTGATCGCTGCATATTCTCTCTGTTAGTTGATCAAGTTCACCGCTTACATAATCCTGCACCGTGCCCACGTGGCGGGCCCGCACACGTGCGTGCGGCTGGCAGAAGAGGCATGGCAGGGATGCTGCCCGCCGAGCTTCACGCACCTGCAGGGCATGGCTGCCAGCGGGCGCTGGTTATATATAGCCTGCACATGGCAGGCCGCGCAGGACTTCTGTGCTGACATGGCAGCTTCGCACCTCATCCAACTCACCTCCGTGGGCACCCTAACTGGTGATGCATACCGCCTCCTGCCTAACTGCCAACCCCCCTGCGCCATTATGCCGGATTTATTTCTCGGCTGCCAGTTGCGGGCCGGCCAATGGGTAAAGTTTGTGATTGTTCACCGGACCCAGAGACCTCTCTCTCCTGTGCCTGGCTCCTTGGCGGATTCTGCCTGCTGTGTGTGTAAAGTGTAAAACGGCGCACATCCCACGCCGCAGCGTTCGGCATCCCGCCTAGTGCTTCCCTCCGCTGCTGGTTCTTAGTGCGCACGAAGATGGCCCAGCGCCTCAAGGCTGGGTCTGGGCACAAGTGGGTGAGGGAGGGCTCAACCATCAGGCATCATGCAGGGCATCCCGAGAGAACGAGGACCCGATGGCTGGGCTGCCTCTGTACACCTGCATCTCTGGGATGCCGACCCACAGGGCTAAAGAACAACCCGAAGCCCTGTGCCAGCAATAGGCGCTGTGAAGCACAACTCAGAGCCCAGGGTTAAATTCTGGGCGTCAGTGCTGCCAAGAGGTGCCAGGCCACCGCCTGCGAGTTCAAAGCCTTCTTTTTCATTTTAGCTATTTCAGCAGCTTACAGTTTTTCTAATTTCTTTTTGCCATGTTCAATAAACAGAACACGTATCATTAGTTTTTTCTAAACACGCGCCGGCAGTCAATTAGTTTGGCATTTAATCTTTTATTGGGTGAATTCTGCACCATGGTCGTACTTTCTCTCTCCCTCTCTTTCTCTTTCTCTATGTCTTGGTCTCTATCTCCCGCCTTAGTGTTCTCTCTCTCTCTCTTTTTCTCTCCCTCTCCACATTTTAATTTATCAATATTTCTTTCGTGAAAATATTAACCCGAAACAAGTATATTTCCATATCTATTTAACTAATCAAGGTACATTTGCAGTTGTACACCGCATGTATTTTAGCGCTAGAAAAACTTTATATAAGGCATCGCTCATGTGCGATACGCTCCCAGACATTAGCATTTTAGTACACTAGCGTTTGTACTAAGTAAAAAGTACATTAGGAAACACTATCCTTTCTAGGCCTCACTTAAGACAGCGTGCACAGGCTGTCACCTGCAATAGGTATTTTAATATACTACAAGGGGCTTAGAGCCCATCAATTGATTGACATTCGTTGGGTTCATTGCCACTCTTAATTGATCAGCGTGTGCTGGCTTCACTTCTTTAGGTTTTGACTGGCGATGCGCACGTAGTGCGCATGCGCCAAAAAACCTTATGTTTTGTGTGTGCAGTCGGGTATCCGCCCCAGTCTCCCATTGGCTAGCTCCATAAATGGAGGCTAGCCATTGGGAGACGGCTCTGTCCGTCAATCCCGGACCAGATTCGGGGGCGTTCCCGAGAATTTTTGGCTTTTGGCTACGTCAGCCGAAAGCCTCTTCTCGTCAATGCCCCCGAATCTGGTCCGGGATTGAGGGCACCCGCCTTCCTGCTCCTGTGCGATGGCGCTTTAATTACTCACTCCTGCCTTCGCCTCACAGGCTCGCTTTTTTCAGTAAAATGCTTTGGTGCATTAGCAAGATGGATCTGTCTGGAAATCACCGGCGTTGGAGGGACAGATCAGCGACATTACATCAGGCACTAACAAGACAACAATTGTCCAGAGACTGAATGGCGCTGTCAGCACCTCATAAGTTAATCACTTTAGCTGGATTCACAAATCTCTGCTAAAGGAATCACGTATGGGGCGATCTTGTTCGCCGATACTCATATCGCGTTCCCCCATTGTCACAAGCACCGGTTTCAGTTTTAACAAAAGAGCGCGCCTTTACTCTGTGGGCAAACACGAGGAATTGTTCCTTTCAGCCCATTTGCTTTCATCGCCCCCAGGCTATTGGGATTCTGCGGTGGTTTCAGCGTGCCGGAGCTTTTGTCAAAATGTTTCTGCTGAGTTGCTTTGTGCCGCAATTTCTTCATATAATGATCCTGTTGAGTGGAAGAAATGGCTCCGAAATGATAGGTAATCTCGCGCTTAATTTTCTTTTCTACCCGAGTCCTGCGGGTGACTTGGCTTGCAGGGTTGCGGCGCGGCGCCTCGCCTCTCGAGTTCAGCGGGGGCAATGGATGGCTTCTCCTTCTCGTCGGGGACTTTCTGCGTCTCAGTTTCCCACAATTTCAACTGTATGGCGAAATGCTGACGAGAGAGTAAATTGTAGTGGGCTGCCTGTGTTAATCGTCGGGGTAATTACATGCTATTAACAAAAACAATTCGCACACGCGGTGTGCATTTTAGTTGTTGTTGGAAAATATAATTTTCTGACGTTGATAAAAACATGGTTCCTTCATTTCTCGTAAACAATAATAAATTAGTTGATATAAAGTGTTTCTGCAGTTTCACAGATGGTAATATTGCTAATGGTCGGAAAGTGGGTTATTCATTTGGTACAGGAGGCACCCTTACCTAAATAGTGCTCTGTGAAAAGCTGCTCACCACTTCTGTGGCACAAGCAGCAGGCAGCTCCCAGAGAGATGTGTTTGAAGTTGCTCGGGGTTAATGATTTCAATAGTGTTAAAGTGCAGTTCGATTGTGATATTTACAGTTTTGTTAAGTAGTCATTAAATGTCACTCATAATTAAAGTACAATTCTGAAAATGTCACACAAAGCAATCTGAAACCTTGGCAGCTATGTGGGTGGAAGGATGAGTGTGTTGAAGGATGAGTGGGTGGAAGGATGAGTGGGTGGAAGGATGAGTGGGTGGAAGGATGAGTAGGTGGAAGGATGAGTGGGTGGATGGATGAGTAGGTGGAAGGATGAGCGGATGGATGCGTGGGTGGAAGGATGAGCGGATGGATGAGTGAGAGGATGGATGAGCGGGTGGAAGGATGAGCAGATTGATGAGTGGGCGGATGGATGTGTGAGCGGATGGATGAGTAGGTGGAAGGATGAGTGGATGGATGAGTAGGTGGAAGGATGAGCGGATGGATGAGGTGGTGGAAGGATGAGCGGATGGATGAGTAGGTGGAAGGATGAGCGGATGGATGAGTGGGCGGATGGATGAGTGGGCGAATGGATAAGTGGGCGGATGGATGAGTGGGGTGATGGATGAGTGGGCGGATGGATGAGTGGGCGGATGGATGAGTGAGCGGATGGATGAGTAGGTGGAAGGATGAGCGGATGGATGAGTGGGTGGATGGATGGATGAGTAGGTGGAAGGATGAGTGGATGGATGAGTAGGTGGAAGGATGAGCGGGCGGATGGGTGGGTGGAAAGATGAGCAGATGGATGAGTGAGAGGATGGATGAGCGGGTGGAAGGATGAGCAGATTGAGGAGTGGGCGGATGGATGTGTGAGCGGATGGATGAATAGGTGGAAGGATGAGTGGATGGATGAGTAGGTGGGCAGCTGGAGGGAGGGACGAGGGAGCGGATGTATGATGAGGTCGGGGGGCGCCTGCTTTGATAGATGAGTGGGTACCGGAATGGACAAGTGGGCAGCTGGGTGGGTGAATGAAGAGATTGGCAAGCGCATGCGTAGATAGATGAGCGGGTGGATCAGTGGCTGGGTGTTCAGATGGGTTAGATGAGTGGTTGAATTTGCTATTGTAAATGACAATGCCATTTATGTTAAAAAAAACATAAATAAAAATAATGTCAAGAGCAATGCCAATAGCTCTAACTTTAACAAAGGCAAAACCATTGCATTGTAAATGCTTGTTTTACCAATACCTTCCCTTACGTTCCGTACTCCTATCCAGATGGGCTGGTCGGAACACCTTTTAGTTTCCATGTCCGTTCCGGATGTCACACCCACGCGAGAGCTTGAAGAAAGGATTTCGATCCGTCCTCTAAGGATTCCTATTAGGCCGCCGTAAGGAGATATCATAAGGCCATCCAAGTTGAGCGCGCAGCTTTTTTCGCAGAGCAAATCAGCAAGCGCACCAATCCAGCCAAGAGCATCTTTTATATACTCTGTAGCCTTAATAATCAAAAGGATGCCGCCGGATCACTGAACACTTTTGATCAGCAGTGTGAAGCGCTGGCTGCCTTCTTTGTTAACACCTTGGCTGCTAAGGGTTTTCCCCTCCTGTGCTGAAGGATCTAGATCCCCATTGTTCATGACAAGGTCAGCTCGTCATAAGCGCACAGCTCCACTGTGCCTCATGACGAGCTGACCTTGTCATGAGCATGGAAGGGGTTAGGAAGATAGAACATATCTACAAATGCTTCCCTACGATCCTCCCTGGTCCCAATGAGGTACCATGTAATCACACCAATGCTACATGAAATGCGTTACTTACCTGTAACAGCAGTTATCCAGTATTGGTGTCTTTCATAGATTCACATGCCTGAATCATTCCCCGTCGCCGAGACGGGAGCTCCGGTACATAAAAAAGTAAAGTCCTATAGACATACATAGAGAAAATAGGCCTAAGGGCTTCCCCTTAGCAGCCTTTCTTCGTCCTTATGTAAAAAGGACCAAACTCTCACCGTTAGCCAATCGGCTCCGACCTCCCTCTAGAACCTTCCTGGGAGGAGCCTCAGTCCCTCAGATTTTCGTACGCACCCAGCTAGGTTGGCGTAATAGTGTTAGAGAGGGATGTGAGTCCTTCCAGGGGAGGCGGGAGGGTTGCATGTGAATCTATGAAAGACACCAATACTGGATAACTGCTGTTACAGGTAAGTAACGCATTTCTTATCCAGTATTTGGGTGTCTTTCATAGATTCACATGCCTGAATCAGAGTAGCTAGCAATTATATATGCACATTTGCAAAGCAAGTAGTTCTGCAGTCATGTCAGACAATATACAAATCATCAACGACATGGTAAAAACAGCGGAAGCAGAAACATACAACCATAATGGATGTGCATACCTGGATGGTGGGATGTAGGAAGGCTCACCTCACTGAAAGAGATGGCGCAGCACCACCTGGCCCACTGCCGCATCCTTCTGAAGCTCTATATCCAGGCAGTAGTGCCTGGAGAAAGTGTGCGGAGACTTCCAGGTCGCCGCCCGGCATATGTCCAAGATTGGCACTCCAGCGAATAGCGCCGCTGACGTGGACATCGCCCTGGTAGAATGAGCAGTAACACGATCAGTCAAAGGCCTTCCGGCCTGGTCGTGGCAGAATGCAATCGCCGAGAAGATCCATCTGGAGATACTCTGTTTCGTAAGAGGCAGGCCCATTCTTGGGCTGCTGTACGCCACGAACAGTTGTGTAGACTTTCTGAGATCCTTGGTTTTATCCAAGTAGAACTTTAGGCATCGTTTGAGATCCAAAGAATGCAGCGCCCTTTCCGCCGCTGTGGAAGGGTTCGCAAAGAAGGACCTAAGGACAATCGGTTCATTGAGATGAAAGTCCGAAGGCACCTTTGGTATAAATTTAGGGTTCGGTCTGAGCACCACCTTGTCCTGTCTGAATTGCATATATGGTTCCTGAATGGACAATTCTTGTAGCTCGCTAACTCTCCTGGCCGATGTTAGGGCGAGCAAGAGCGCCGTTTTCCAAGAGAGGTGTTTGATGGATGCCCGATGAATGGGTTTAAACGGATGTCTCATGAGCTGGTTGAGTACCAGATTCAGTTGCCAGGTTGGAGGGACTTTCCTAGGCCTCGGAAAGGATCTGTAGAGCCCCTTCAGGAATTGTTTGACCAGCCTACTTGACCACAGAGAAGGTCCCGAGAAAGTTCAGGTGAACCTAGAGATAGCTGCTAGGTGAACTTTAATGGATGCATGTGCTAGCCCTGACTGCGCCAATTGTAGAAGGTACGGCAATATCTGTTCAGGGGTGACGTCAAGTGGCCGCAGGCCCTGGTCCGAACACCAAATGCAGAACCTTTTCCACTTGAGCGAGTAGGTTTTGTTCGTACTACCTGCCCTCGCTTTCGCCAGAACCTCCCTGCAGTCCTGCGGGATATCTAGGTCGCCGAACTCTCTGTGCTCAGGAGCCAGGCCGATAACTTGAGCGAGCGGAGGCTCGGGTGCTGTACCTGTCCATTCGACATCGTTAAGAGGTTCTGGTGTCGCCTCAGGTGAATCGGAGGTCTGATGGAGAGGCGAAGCAGATCCGAGAACCAGTGTTGTCTCGGCCAGAACGGAGCAATCAGGATCAGGGTGCAAGGCTCCGCTTTCATCTTCCGGAGGAGCCTTGGGATCATCGGAAACGGAGGAAAAGCGTACGCAAACACGCTGAACCAGCCGATGGAAAAAGCATTTCCCAGTGACCCCTGTTGGGGATGCCAGCTTGCGTAGCTTGGGCATTTGGCGTTCCCCTTGGTTGCGAAGAGGTCGATTTTGGGGACACCCCACTGAGAGAAGATGTGAGCCAGAGTGTCGTCGTTTAGTTCCCACTCGTGGGAGAGGGATCTCTGGCGGCTGAGGGTGTCCGCGATGGTATTGTCCTTCCCTGGAACATAGTCCGCCTTGAGCGAGATTCCGTGCAGCACCAGCCAGTTCCAGATTTTCTGCGATTCGCGTGATAGAGAGAGCGACCGCGTTCCCCCCTGCTTCTTCAGATAGTGCATCGTCGTGGTGTTGTCTGTTTTGACGAGCACCGGGGAATTCTGGATGCGTGGCAGGAAGGCCTGTAGAGCAAGATATACCGCCCTCAGCTCCAAAAGATTTATATGGAGCAGTTTCTCCTGATCCTCCCATTTGCCGCTGATCCGAAGGTCCTGGAGAACAGCGCCCCAGCCCTCCAGGGAGGCGTCCGTCGTGATTACCAGAGGGGCCGGCGGAAGGAGAAACGGCAAGCCAGTCGTAAGATTCTTTCGACGTCTCCACCATTGAAGACCTTTGGAAATGCCTGGCGTTATCCGTACCGTGTCCTCGAACGAGCCAGTACTTTGAGTCCATTGTCTCATGAGAGCTTCCTGCAAGGGGCGCATCCTGAGTCTGCAGTGAGGGATGAGCAGTATGCAGGAAGACATCATTCCGAGTAAGGAGGTGTAAGTCCGGACTTTGAGGCGTGTCTTTGCTGCCACAGCCTTGGCCAGGGACAGTATCTCGTCCGTCCTTTCCTTTGAGGGGAAGGCCCTTGCGCACTCCGTGTCCAAGGTAGCCCCGAGGAAGGTAATCTTTCTCGTCGGAGTAGTGCAGGATTTTTTGAGATTGAGGGTCAATCCCAGCTTCTGAAAAAGAGTGGTGCAGGCGTTGGAGGACTCGGCTGCGCCTTCAGGTGAGGGTGCCTTTACCAGCCAGTCGTCGAGGTAGGGGAAGACTTGGTGACCCAGCTGACGTAGAAAAGCCGCCACCGGTGCAAGGCACTTTGTGAAAATCCGCGGCGCGGATTTGAGGCCGAACGGTAGGACCTTGAACTGATAATGTCTGCCTGCTACCTCGAACCTCAGGAACTTTCTGTGACTTGAGGATGGGGATGTGGTAGTAGGCGTCCTGGAGGTCCAGGGAAGTCATGAAATCTCCCTTTTCCAGCGCGCCCAGGATTTCCTGGATTGTCATCATCCTGAATGATTGGCTCCGTAGGAAGGTGTTGAGCGCCCGGAGGTCCAAGATGGGTCTCCACTTGTCTTCCTTCTGTCGCACAAGGAAGAAGTGGGAATAAAATCCCGTCTCCTTCAAGGATGCTGGAACCCTTTCGATCGCTCCTTTGTGTAGCATGACGGACAGTTCCTGGAGAAGGAGGCGTAGGTGCTTGTGCGTCCGTCTCAGGGGAGGCGTATTGGGAGGGATGTTTGTGAATTCGAGAGAATGTCCAAATCGTATAATTTGCAGGACCCACCGGTCCGTGGTAATTTGGTGCCAATTGGTGAGGAAATGGGTCAGTTTTCCTCCAATTTGAAAGGATGGAGACGGTAGTGGGACTGGCTGGAGTAATCAGTCACTGGTGGCCGCCAGCGCCCTTCTTGGTATTTTTGCCTCTGAAGGTAGATCTGCCATAGGAAGATTGTCTACCATGTTGCTGTCTGTGCTGGAACTGATTTCTGTTATTGTACGAGTAAGAGGACCTGTTCTGGTAGGAACCCCTATAGGAGGACTGACCTCTGGAGCGGCCGCCCCGAAAGAACTGGTTTCGTGACTGCAGGGTGCCCAGTGCCCTGGCGGTATCGGTATCATTCTTTATGGCCTGCAGTGCCTCATCGATCTTTTCACCAAAAAGATGCTGGCCGTCGAAGGGCATGTCCAGCACCTTCGATTGAACCTCCTGGCGGAAAGATGTAGCTTTTAGCCAGCCCTGACGGCGGAGAACCGCAGCTCCAGCGAGCTGACGGAACCCAGTCATGGCTGCATCGATAGCACAGTCGATTATCTCTGCAGCGTAATTCTGACCTTCCACAAGGAGAGCCTTGACCTCGCTCTGGACTGCGTCGGGCAGTTCTTGTACGTAAGGGGCAATGTCCTCCAAGAGTTGGCGATTGTAGCGCCCCAGCAGGGCGATGGAGTTGGCCACCTTGATTGTCATTGCTGACGTAGTCGTGAACCTCTTTCCAATCGTGTCCAGTTTCCTGCCTTCCTTGTCAGGAGGCGCGGGGAGGATGGGTTGCGGGAGTGTTTCTGGGCCGCCTGAGTCACCACCGAATCCGGTTTAGGGTGGCCGTTGAGGCAAGCCGCCGCCGTAAGTGGGGCTTTATATTTCTTGTTCAGGCGTGGCACCACCGCGGGCACAGAAGCGGGCGTTAGCATCAATTTCTTGCCCTGGTCCCATAGAAACTCAATAATCGGAACAGATTTAGCCGACTTTTGGCTGTGCTCTTTAAAGTCATGCAAAAAGCATTCCATTTCAGTCGATTCCACGACCATATGAAACCTCTTAACCGCCCTGTCCACCAGTTTGTGGAAGCCGCCAATGTCTGCTGGCACCGAGTACGCTTGGCGTGAGTGCGGCGAAGCCGGAGACGACGAAGCTGGGGAGGACGCTACATATTCATCTTCGTCATGCTGGTCCGAGTGGACGTCTTGGACCTCTCCTTCCTCTAATTCTTCTTCCTCCTCCTCCTCTTCTGAGGATTCCTCCGCCTGAGGTTGGACCTTGTCACGGGGTCTCACCACCTGAGGCCGGACCTGTTCGCGGCTGCTTTGGGCGGGAGGGTGATTTGGGGCGGACGCCGGGGCACGTGTGACAGGTGTCTGAATCCCACCGTCCGCGTCCGGGAAGCGTTGTTTGTAATCTTGCACTAGGTACCGCAGGTCATTGACAAGGGTCGCCGGCAGGCATATCATTGGGGTGACCTCCGTGCGGACACTAGTGTGGACGGAGTGTTCCTGATAAGCGAACTCCTCATGCTCCTCATCAGTACTTTGGCATTTGACGTTAAGGTCCGAGATAGAGGTAGCGGGACCTGGCTGGTCCTCCTCTTCAGACTCCTCACTTTGGAAGATTTCCTGAGGTGGCTGCTTTTCCACTCTGCTCGGAGACGTTGATTCCGGGGTAATCTGCACCCTGGTAGTTTTGCCAGACATGGACTGCAATCCTGCCGCGGTGGAGGGAGCCGTTGACGGTGTTAACGAGAGGGCCGACACCTCGACTAGCTTGGATTTCTTCCATGGCGCCGTCAGCGCCGTCTCCGTCGACGATTCGCCCGTGGACGGAGCTTCTGTCGTCAACGATGACCTGACCGAGGACGGGGTAGTCGACGGCACCTTTGTCGTGGGCGACGATTTCGACGTCGATGATGTCGTCGTCGATGCACACATCGACGGCGAACCCGGTAGCGGAGCTTTCATCGACAGCGCCGTTGAAACCGGCGTCTTCGGCATCGACTCCTTCGTCGACGGCTTAGTGTTCGAGCCTCCCGTCGACGTCTTCCTTGTCGACGGTGGGTTCTTCGGTAGCGATTTTGACGACGATGGGCTCGTCAACGCTAACGTCGTCGGCGGGGACTCCGTCGTCGACAAGGTCTCCGTCTTCGACGATGATTTCAGCAGAATGATAGAGGAAACAGGTCTACCTGAGGACGAGGATGTAGTCGTGGTTGCCGCCGCTGAGGGCGACGACGCTGACGTCGTCGACACGGTGGTCGTGACCGAGGTAGTCCTCTGGTCTAGTGTCTAGTGGTAGACTGAGCAGGCTTTTTGAAAGTTTGATCGTCTCGAACAGACACTGAAGATGTCGTAGATCTTGCCTCTGAAGACTTCTTGTGTGCCTTCTTAGGAGAAGTGTCTGTATGGCCAGGGGAATGTACCCTGGGCCTCTTTTTAGAGACGTTCGAGGACATGGAAACACTGCCTTCTGAAGATTCCAGAGTGTCTCTGTCCTTAAGCCTGTCGAGCCATGCGAGAAGGCGAGCCTCTCTATCCTTCACAGTCTTTTTAGGGAAGGCTCTACACCCCCTGCATTTGTCAGAGACGTGGTCAGGGTACAGGCAATACAAGCACAGATCGTGCTTATCATCCGCATGGATCCGTTTCTTTCCACATGAGGAGCAGGCCTTGAAAAGGGCTTTCTTCTGCGATTCCGACATGGAAGAGGCCTTTTTCTGCGATTCCGACATGGAATAAGGCAGTGGAAGGGAAACACGTACTGTAAGAACAGTGCAGTGAAGTAGCTTATTGCAGATTTGAGATCGAAAAAGCACTTTCAGAGAAAGTTTGATGATTTCGAAGAAAACCTGAGGAGAGCTCAGGCTGGATACTCCCTAGCACAACGTGCGGTAGAAAATCTGAGGGACTGAGGCTCCTCCCAGGAAGGTTCTAGAGGGAGGTCGGAGCCGATTGGCTAACGGTGAGAGTTTGGTCCTTTTTACATAAGGACGAAGAAAGGCTGCTAAGGGGAAGCCCTTAGGCCTATTTTCTCTATGTATGTCTATAGGACATTACTTTTTTATGTACCGGAGGCTCCCGTCTCGGCGACGGGGAATGATTCAGGCATGTGAATCTATGAAAGACACCCAAATACTGGATAATAGAGGCTTTTCCCACCATTCCTCAGAACTTATTGCTCACCCTTTGTTCCAAAGTCAAGTCGCGCTCTCCTGTCGATCCCCTAAAGCCCAACCAATTTCGGAAAATTCTTCCTACTATTCTACACCCTCTGTAACAGTAGAACAATGCGTCCTTTAGTTCAGCGGTCGTGCCTACAGCTTGGAAACAGGCCAGGATGCTACTGCTGCATCAAAAACCTTCCTTAGACCCTAATAAGCCAGAGAACTTCCGGCCAATCTCCCTGTTACCCTGGGATGTAAAGATAATGGAGGCTTATGCAAACTCTCTCCTCATGGAATTTTTAAATGCCAATACAGGTTTGGGCCTTTCCAAACCGGCTTTCGCCCCAACCTCAGCACAGAGTCAGCACTCTTGGCTGTGACTGAACATCTTTGGAAAGCTTTAGACGTTGGGCAGACGTTGGCACTAATCCTTCTAGACCTTAGTGCCGCGTTTGTCACAGTGTTTCCTGTCATCTTGCTGTGTCGCCTGGAGGAGGCAGGAGTTACTGGCTCTGCTTTGCAGTGGCTGGCCTCTTTTCTTGCAGATAGGATGTTCCAGGTGATTGCTCCTCCCTTCATCTCCAGCATCCGTCCCATAAGTCAGGGGGTTCCACAGGGCTCCTCCCTGAGCCCTCTGCTTTTCAATTTTTATATTCAACCTCTGGCCGGAGTAGCCAAGAGCAGAGGGCTGACCATGGTCTCCTATGCCGACGACACACATTTGGTGGTGGCTCTCTCATGCGACACTAAGCAGGACACCCTGAAATTTCAGGGTGATCTCGCGGCCGGCGCCGAGTAGATGACCGCCAATGGTCTCCAGCTGAATGCCAACAAGTCGGAGGTGTTGTTGGTGGGCAGAGACCACGGTCTATGGAGTGAGCTCTGGTGGCCTAAGAGCCTAGGCACTGCCCCTCTCCCTAAGCAAGCAGTTGAAGAACCTAGGGGTCTGGATGGATGCCTCACTTAATTTTCGAACTCAAACAAAAAAAGTGGCAGGTACCTTCTTCGGACTACTGCGGGGACTCGACCTTATTCTGGGCTTCTTCGATGCCCCTACTAGGCAGATCATCATCCAGGCCCTGATTATGTCACGACTGGACTATGCAAATTCACTGTATTTGGGAGTTAATAAGTCTGAAGTTCAGAGGCAGCAGAGAGTCCAAAACGCGGCTGTAAGATCCCTATTTGGTCTGCGCAGAGTCTGCTCAGTGACAGGCGCCATTCGTCATTTACACTGGCTACCTGTGGCTAGGCGCATCGAGTTTAAGACTCTTTGTATAGCCTTTAAAACTCTGAAGCTGGCATCTCTACTAAAATCTTGACTGACCTGCTTTTACCTTATGTCCCTTCTTGCCAGCTTCGTTCTGTGGGACAACATCTGGAGGGTTCGTGCTGGTGGTCGTTCCTTTCGGAACAGAGCAGCCATCCTCTGGAATTCTTTTCTGGCCCATATTTGGGGGGTCCACTAACTACCTCGAATTCAGGAAATCTCTCAAAACCTTTCTCTTCCCCATTCCGTAGGTCCCTGGGCCTTTTATGTTCTGTCACCTCTCTGCTGGTTAGCGCCGGGACGCCTCTTTGCTGGGGCAGCTGTTGCACTTAATAAACCTGTTAATATAACATAACATAACATAACATAACACATACAAACCTTTATGTTAATATGACACAGTGAATTCCGATAGATCAATCCTGAAGGTCGTTGTTATGCTGAGTATTTGTATTTGTTGTCATGCGTGCTATCATTAACTGGCAAAGCTCACTTATCCATGCCGAAGATGCCTTGAAATTATTGTCCCTTCAAATGCCTAACTTGTAATGCTTATTTTCCAGAATAAAGTTAAAAATATATATATATCTCCACCAAGCATACTTTTCTGCTCCCACCTCTGGAGGATGGGTGTCATCCAGTCCCCCATGTGCCTCAGATGCTGTGAATTGGAGGGGACCTTCTTTCACACAGTTTGGAGTTGTGGGGCCAACACTTACTGTTTTTGGGCCTCACACTTGCCAAACTGGGCATTGCCCAAACGTGGAAGGAGACCTCCCCGCCAACAATGGGTGGGTGGAGGGCAGTCATTGACAGATGCATGGGGCTGAAATCGTAGTGTATCTGGCGCGTGGCTGCCTACAGAAACATAGGAAAATATGGTCCCTTTGGGTGAGGTATCGCGGCATAGACTTGCCCCCCCTGCGCCATCAGACCCTCTATAAACCCGGCAATCACATCAAGCTGGACCATATACAGCAAATATGAGTTGTTCTGTCATCTTTACACACACACATCTAGACACACTACTTACAGTGAAACACATAGTAACTTCTGCCAAGTTTTAGTTATAGGGCCTATACGTTCACAGGTTAATTTGTTGTTTAGATATAATTGGTACGATCTCATTCAAACTGTATCCATTAGATATGCTCCGGGCACTGCCTGATATGTACCATTAAACTCAATAAAATTTGTTTTAAAAATAAATAGAGGTTCCTCAAATTTTGGAACATCTGGTTATGTGCCTCTGAGATCGCCCCCAGGGGCTTCCTCATGCCCTCTGACAAATCCAGGTAACACAATCCTTCCATACCTTCTGCGAACTGTCTATAAATCTTGCAAATAAACTCTTGGGAAAGCTTCATGCTACTCCATTTGACCCCACGCTGGATACTTGTGACTCTCAGTCTTGCGTCAAACAGCTCACAGGAATGCAAAATGCTTCTATAGTGGACAGACTCAACTTGAGAATCAGGGCATTGTGATCACTATCAGAATGGGGAAGCACCATCATATCAATCAAGTATGGCCATATTTTGACATCCAATATTATGTTGTCAATTAGACTGGTATGGTTTGATCTAGTCTATGTATGTTTGCAAGACCTGTCAGAGCAAGATCTACCTTCGCAGGCCCTAAGGTCCTAATTTAATAAGAGGGCTTTAATTTGTACAGCTACAGGATACCATTTCTTAGTGGAGGGGATCTATAATTCCAGGATTGACCAGACTGCATCCTCGTCTGCCATAAGTGATTGGTTAACGATGCACAGGTCTTAGAACTGGTAGTTAAAGTCACCCCACAGACGTGGTCGTTAGTGCGGCGGGTGAGCAGTGCATAGCGGAGGGGAGCAGCGAGAGAGCTACGAGAGCTGAGAGCCACGAGCCGTGGGAGAACATCATCGAAAACCGCGGTCTTGAGATGAGCCAAGGACGAGCTAAAGACGCGAGGGAGGTGCCCTGCTGCCTGGTGAGTGTGTGCAGACAGCGGATAATTACTGCAGACTTAACGACATAACGGCAAAATGGTAAAACGCTAAACGCCGGCCGCCCCTCTCCACCCTCTCCGGTTCTATCTATCAGCGCTACCACGTCTCTTAGATTACAAGTGCGACTGCGAAACCTGACAGTGTAGCGGCCGGGGGTGAATGCTTTTTTGAAGCAGCGAGCACCCCTGCTGCAGTAATCCCCCTCAAACGGGGCCGCCAGTGGAGAGAGCAAAGCAGAACAGACAAGAGCCGACGGAGTTTGGAGCCACATAACTGCCGTGAGCCGTGCACTGATCAAGTGAGGCGGGAGCCGCAAACCTTTTTCCCGGGCGGATGGGGCTGTGAAATCCGCTATCCAGAGTGGCGGGAGCTCCTCCCCTCTGAGCCCCCAGTGCCCCAAAGACCCCCTAGGTGCAGCTGGTGCCTATTGGGGGCAGGAGGTGTTGCTCGCTGCAATTCCGGAGCAGTTTGGAGCCCATAGGCACCCCCTAGGATTGGCAGTGCAGGGCCCCTGTGTGGGGGAAGACACAATCTCTTTTTTTTTCTGGGTGGCAACGGGCTGTTAACTGTTTGTTGACGCGGGAATCACTAAATGGCTACTATGAGCGAATGACTGGAGGCTTAGTGGAGGCAGATAGAACCAGCAATAGCATTAATGAGCTCAGGTGCCCAGGTCCCCAGGTGAGCCTCAGATCACATTTGCAGAATAAGCCAGGGGCGTCCAGAGGATTTCGTTGTGCTCTGCTGAAGTGACTGTGTCCTTCTCTGAAAGCCCCATAGAGGGGGTTAATTTCACTCCAAGTAACTACTTTTAATCACACCTTAAGCAATACTGAGCGCTTCCAAAAGCATGCGCTCAGGAAGAGAAAGGGCAATGGGCCCCCCAACAAGGCGATCACGGAAAGCTCAAGCACCCCAGAGTACTAAAAAAAGCCAAAGCACAGCCTAAGGAATCGAACCAGACGCTTATTTCACCAATAGCACGGATGGTCGAAAAATCCTTTAAAGTCCCGCACAAATTTGATTTCTTGAAAGATCCTACTGGGGCTATGATGTCAAGCCAAATAGATTCAGAAACAATTAATCTACAAGCCCCCATCAGGCCTATAAGTAATACGGAAATAACCTCACTTCCTCTTGAGCAAAAGCAAGATTTTGGCATAAAAGCAAAGAATGCAGACTTAGAGACCAATAGATCAGAGCATGCTACAGACCATACGTCGAAAGAAATTACAGACGCTGAATTATTATGTTTCACTTCGCACTGTCAAATGGTAAATGTCATCGGCCAAAAGGATTACAAGGGTCATACTCATCCGGAAATTATTGAGGACTCAAAAATCGAGTTGGCGCTTGAAATACCGTCTGTGACACTTGAAAAAACAATAGCTCCCAGAAAATTACCAATCGAAGTTAAGGTTGAAATAAGACAAAACAATGTTCAAAGTCAAGTCTACCCATTTGTTAATTTGTCGGTAGAAGGAGTCACAAGAGATAGCTTAGGAACAAATATCGATGAAAGGAATCAGGATAGTTATTTGATAACACAAGAACATACATTTCCTTTGCCAGAATCAACAATGATGGAAAAAAATTAGAAAGTTATACATTTGGAAATAAACCGTTCTGATCAGATTAAACAGATAAATAATTCACAAATCCAACTACCTATCCAATCAGCTGAGCAAGAAAAAACAACATCAATTGGCAATTGGGCAAAAGTAATATTGGACGAAAGCTTACAAGTTCCAGTAGCCTTGACAAATAAAACGGAAATCTTTCAACTTGATATCGATAACAGGTCAAATTACAATGCAGAGGACAGGGAAAAGGAGTCTCTTGGTATCAAATAGAGTCCTGAAGGGGAGCTCAACACAAAAACTATAGAAAAACATGACTTGGTGTCCATTTGAGACATCTTTTATCAAACTTCAACACTAACTCTTGAAGCATTGACTCTCCAGTCAAATACAATGGACATTCAAATAGAAATACTCGGTACAATGGCACAGGCGGTGGCTGGAATAGACCACAGACTAGCTGATCTAAATAGTCTGATAATCAGAGCACAATCCGACTCAGCAACTACCTATTTGGAATGTTCATGCGCACCAATGATAAATAAGTTAACATCAATTCCAGAAGTCATTAATACTATATTGGAAGACGTGAAAGCCAACCTTCAGTTGAAAGATGCTAAGAAACCAAATAATAATGTAAATACGGACTAAAGAGTAGAAAGCAATTTTATAACAACAACAGAGTTAACACCTAAAAAGGATTTAGAAACTCAGGAAGGATTATTTCCTCCAAAAATCCTGAGAATTATATTCCAACACGAGGTGAACTTTCTGTCCAACTTTCATCAAACAAGACTGAAGATCAAGGGATTAATGCAGAAGATTTAACACCCTACACAATTACAAAAAGACAGAGGAAAAAACTACACAAAGCAAGACACAAAATTAAGACGGAGAATCAAACAAAGACACACTCTCTGGCGGAAATGTAGCAAATGAGTCTAAAAGTGAAAAATGTCATGCGGAGGAAACCACTGGACAACAAAAACCCAACACATCTGATGACCAGTTTTCATTAGGAACATCAACAAACATCCAGTACTTTGATATCTTTGTGAAACCAGCCAAATTTCAAAGAAAATGAACACCTGTAATGGCGAAGATTTAGTAAGTGACAATGTAATGCTTTCACCTATTGAACGAACCAAGGAAAGGAAGAAAGCGCAACCAGACAAGACACCAAACAGCAGCAGGGGAGCTGCTTTGAGGAAAAAATAGTCAGGGAGGACATACAACGGAGCACACTGAAGAAGGGAGAGCATATAACAAGTCCGCTAAAAGAGGGAAAAGCCAATGCCCTGTAAGTTTTAAAAGAAGTAGAGCATACAAATTGCAGTAACCAGGGCCAACATCACTTTATGGCGATCGTCATATAGTGTCGAATTTAAATGGGAATTCAAAGCAACCAGCTTGTCATCTTCCTTGCTCTGGTCGAATACAACCAAATAATAATGCAGAGCATGAACCGGTGCGACATTTGGAACAATAAGACCCAATTGAGGATGGAAATCCATTATCAAAAATAGACCATTAAGTTATAGTAAGACAAGGTGAGCACAAAAGCTCACCAGGAATCGATGATCAATCCAGAAAGGGAATTGCCTGTCAACGGGTCGGAACAACTGATTCTCAAACCTGTATACGAATCCCGAGGTCAGCAAGATATGTTGAACAGAGGCAATCTCTTGCGTCTCTTTAAATCGATACCTTCACTAGCCAACATGTCGTCAAGTGACATTGATTGTGTTGGTTTCCTACATAATCCTGATGGTTCTCAGCCACTAACAATAATAACTAATGTCATCCTCTATAGCCGAAGAAATTATAAACGAGCAAGAAACCTTTCGCAATTGGGGGATAATTATTACCAAAGTCAAACCAAAGGAATACCCGATACCATTGTTAACAGTAGAAAACCGGCCATCCGGCGAAAAAGGAATACAAGGCATCCCGGTTTTCTCAGTATTAAAAAATCCGCAAGGAAAAACAAACTTAGATGTCGAAAAGCAACGGGTTGATGAAAAGTCAGAAAATTCCAGAGGGATAAATGAGAAATGGATAACTATGGCTTGCATGGGAAAGATAACAATTGACATAATAAACAAGACAAATAATATAAAAATGTAAAGAACGAAAGTGATACATTAACATTCTGTTTGTGGAATATAAATGGAATAAGCAAAAAACTAGATAACTTTACTCAATCATCAATATTCAATTCCTACCAGATTATATTATTACAAGAGACCTGGGCAATCCATCCGTGCCCTCTACAGGGATATAAAAGATACTGCAAACCAGCGAACAAGCTCCACAAACATGGCCGTCCATGTGGAGGCTGAGCGATTTTCATATCAATAGACTTGAAAGCAAAACATCTGCAAATGGCGTCGAAAAATGGCAATGTTCAAATGGTAAAGTTAGAATATATAACACACAATCAAGTACAAATTATTAAGTTGGTTAACTTATATATCCCTCCGACAGGAATCGCAAGGAAGTCTTTGTGTTCTACGCTTACTAGGTATCTATTGGAACAAATGATTGACAATCCTTTTGCAGAGCTTATAGTTATGGGAGATTTTAACCTAAACCTGCTGGTTCCATTTACAAGAGACGATGACACCCAGTCACAAGATCTACAATGGCCGATCCCAGAGCAGCCAATGGACACACCTACAATAAAAACTAAGCACAAAAGATCAAATCTAAACTTTGTCAAAGATATCGAAGCACTGGGGCTGCGTACATTAAATGGGAGATTTCAAACGGACTCGCCCCCAGCATGGTCTTTTTACGCACAAAACGCAAAGTCCTGAATAGACTACACAATGGTTTCATTGAGCATCTTTAATAATATCACTTCGTTCTATTTCAGGAAACTGGCGGAGAGTGACCATAGCCAGCAAATATTCACTACATCATTTAAAAACATGAAGCACAAAGTATATCGGTCAACGCAAGGGCAGGTTGAAACTATAATTTACAGGAAATTAATTTGGAAGCCAAATATAAAAGAACGTACCAGCGAATTAGCACAAAAGCTGGTAATCGAATGCTTTCAGGATAAAACTGCCTTTTTCGCAATTGATCAGTGGGTAAGCTTTACACGAAAAATAGTTCAGCCACACGCCCTCTTTAGTAAACCAAGGGAAAATAATTCTAAGCAAAAAGAACAAACTGAAACTAAAATTAATTTGACATATACAGTTCGGAAAATGAAACAGTCACAAAATGAACTCTTGAAGGAGTTAACCAAGCTGCCAAACAACAACGAAATACTAATCAATATAAAATTAATAAATAAAAGTTTGAGGAACCTAATCTGGAATGAAAACATTAAAACCAAGCAAGATCTGTGGATCAAAAATGTTTATGCCAGTTATCAAGCTAACTCAAGGGAGTTTTGGAAAATAATAAATAGCTTAGCAAGACCAGATTAAACTGTGGTGTTATCTGTACTAACTGAGACCGAATGGGTAAACTTTTTGGGGAACCATCTAAATCCGGGTTGCAAAGCAACGGAAAGATACGACCATAGAGAGAAGGAGACATCAGAACCAGAATGGCAAATGAAATTGATATAACACAAGCTCAAGTGGTTAACTTAATAAAAAAAACTAAAAGATGGGACACCCGGTCCAAATGGTATCCCTTTTGCCCTCTACAAGGAGGATCCAGGCATATGGGCTGAACACCTAACCAAAGTCTTTAACGAAGTGGTACGGAGAGGCACAATCCCCGAATCTTGGAGACGCTCACTTATATCCCCTATCTTTAAAAAGGGAAATTGGGCCCGCCCTGAGAACTACCGACTAATAACACTACAAGACACGAACGCAAAACTGTTTGCGGGGATTTTGTTGTCAAGCCTATCGGACTGGGTAAAGGAAAATAAAATTCTACTGCTCAATCAAACAGGCTTTATTAAAGGCCTAGGTACTGAGGTAATATAAATTTTATGGTCAAGTTATGTTCCCTAGCGCGTACCCCACCGACTCCATGTACGAGTTAAAGTGCATGTAACTTCCCTCCTGTACCAGCTATGAAGACGCAAATACATCTGCGTCCAACGTTAACTTGACCTCTTTCAGACCCACCATGAATGGGTTGGATGGTCCGTTCCTAAGTATGCTATGCCAACGTCTTTTTGAAGTGTACTCCTACGTTTTTCAGCCTGGCTGAAAGTAGGCCCTGAATCTCTGCCACCGAGCCTTTTTTTCTGGCTTCTGACTGCGAGGGCCCCTGCCCAAGCAGCCCCCGTATCCGTGAACTCTGACTTACTTCTAGCGCGGCCCTCCGTGCTCAGCTCAGCCTGCTGCCTGCCAAGATTGACTATAACCTTCGAGTTATCTGTTTCCCTCCCCGAAAATACATTCCAGCCTGCTAGTTTCAGTAAACATCCTTCCTCAGCTACAGGGCTAAAGGGCCGACCTGTCTCTGTGCAAGTAATTCATAGCTCCGTTACCATGCTTTCATGGAAGGCCCCTCGCCCCACGCTTCTCATACAGACACTCAGGCGCTTATACACGCACTCACAGCAAGTATAGAATAGCTTCTGCTCTAGAGACCTTTCTGCCCAGATAGCTTAGTTCCTAAACATCAGATATCAGATATAATAGAAGCACAAGTTGATCTGACATGCCAGACTTCTGTCTCTTTCCGTCAGTGTAAATGTCAGGCCCCCTGCACCCCGTCAATCACACGTCATGCAGCTGCGCGCGCATCCAAGCTTCCGATTTCTGCTGACATTGCAACATTCTGTTAGCACCACCCCTTGGTGCCACCCACTTGCGTCACCTATCAGTGACGTTTCTAGTACACACCTCTAGTTCACGCCTAGTTTACGCCTCTTGATGATGTACATGCACCACGTGTATATTGTTATCTTGTCTTCTCTCAGCTGTTACGCCTCTTACATTGAACATTATGATGTAAATCAAGTATATAAGCTATGTATTGTCAATAAACGAGAGCGCGCTCATCTATCCCTTCTGACACCCTGTGTGGTGGTCAGAACACGATATCCTGATTCCTTTATGAGGAATAAAACCCTTAGAAACTCTTACACCACGGACTCTGTTTTCCTTCATTCTGATTGAGTTATTATTGATTAAGTACTTACCTGCATAGAAATTAAGAGAGTAAATTAATTATTTACGTCATTTTGGCGCCCGAACAGGGACCCCTCCCCCACCTCACGCGCCGGTTGGCGCGTTGCATACTGTGTCCCCTGCCATCAGTTAGATGGAATACACGTGTACTGGCAGGATTTCCTGCATCTCCCTCTGACCCACGGAGGTGACGAAGACTGCAATCAGTGCCCAGACGAGGCGGTGAGGAGTGCGGAGGATCCCGACCAGAGCCCAGCCGAAAGAAGCAAGGTCCGAGGTGTGAAGAGGCCCACCAGTTTTCCGAAGTTTTCCGAAGTTTTCCGAAGTTCCGAGTCGAGTCCAGTCGAGTTTTCCGAGGCCTTCTGTTTTCCGTGCTTCCCGGTGAGTACCATTGCTGGGTCGTATCTAGACGGGTTTGGGTGCGCAAGTCCGGTCTGCACTGTTTTTAGGCAGTGTATCTGTACTGTTTAGCAGTATATCTAGTATTCCGAATTTCTGAAATTCTGCACTGTTACAACAGTGTATCTGTACTGTTGAGCAGTACATCTAGTATAGAGGGGTAATCATCTATGTTTTAAATGTTTTTGTAATTAATGTCGTGGTATGAATGTGATTGTTTTTGTGCATTATTGTGTTTTCTTGTATAAATAGTTACAGTCGACATTGAGTATCAAGGATCAAGCATTTCAGTATCAAGTAGGCACAATGCCGTTTTTCAACAAGTTAAAGCAGATAGGAACTAGGAAAGGGATGTTAGAGGAAGAGATTCCAATCCCCCCTAGGGACACTCCAGGTAATTTTATGTACAATAAACATGGCATAGACGCCATCTTGTATCTAGAGTTATGGACCGATTATACCAAGCACCTAGAGGAAAGATACCGATGGCCAGTTAACGGAACATGGGATGCCGAGTGCATCATAAAGGTAGAAGAAATATTACGGAAAAAGAAAGCCAGACAATCTCAGAAAGACGCCATAGAATTTTGGCGTAAGGAATCACGTAAGCGTGCTGAAAGAGCGCTCCGTAGAGAAGACAGACTTCAGGAATCGGAAAAGGCCCAAGAAAACGAATTAGTTGCTGAGGGAATTCGAGTAAAATTGGAACAAATAGATCGTGTCCAGAATAGCCAAGTGAACAACATGTATCTTTTGGCCGAGGGTGCCCCTGACGCCATTTCAGAAATACCGAAAAATTTGCCGTCACCATTGGTTCCAACTAAAGTAATGCACAAGACTACTAAAGACATATTCCTAAATTCCTATCTAGATGATGCAGCACCAGCTTACACCAATCTGCCTGTTCGTGCCCTGCCTGCAGACAGGGACGGGGGTGGTACTCCACCCCCAGGTCACGTTCCGCCGGTACCGCAACAGACTTCTCCTGTTCCGCCAGCCCCGCCACTTCCCCTACTCAAAACTGACCTACCGAAACCACGTTTGCCTGATCCACCTAAACGACAAGTTCACGTTCAGATACAGACTCCGCGGAGAGATAGTGCCCAGGCATCCGCCTCAGGAGGTGCGACAGCGGGTCTACAGACCCCGCCACCGACACACAGATTGCATTTAAAGGACACGCAGAATCCTTTCCAGTCTCCCCACTACTCATCCCGGCTTGAGGCATTGAAAGATAGGATGTCATTCTGCAGATATGATCCAGTACCCGGAACAGACGATCTAATGGTATTAGCATCACTGCGCTTAAGATCTGCCACCGATAGCTTGTTATGCTGTGTGGGAATGCAGGATGCCCTCGACAGACTATACAAATTCATACAGACAGGGAAAGACCCCGACAGTGTCCAAGCTGCCATGTATAAACAGAAAGTTGACATTCAAAAACAGATATTACGATTCTTCATTAATTGTGTAATAAGAGAACGAGACAGGCCCGGAACAGATCAGAGTGAATTAGACGCATTGAACAAGTGGGGCCAAAATATAGCAGAAGCAAAACATGACAAGGGGACTTGCATAGCCGCTATGTCCCAGAGAATTAGAAAGGCAGTATTAGCTGCACACCAGGAAGAAACTGATAAAATTTCCTCCGAGGAGGAAAATGAAGATGAGACATCAGGAAAGTCTACAGACATTATAGCATATGTAGGTAGGGGAAACTACCTTAGGAAAGGTGTCCGTCCGGAGAGCAAGAGAGTTTTCTTCTCTGCCTTAACAAATCCGAATTCTGCTGAGCATCAGTTCCAGGAAACTGATAAACGGCTTCGAGACCGAGTTGGGTACCATGTACTCAATTCTATGGATGAACAAGAACTAGCCCGATCAGCTGTATCATGGGCCGAGAATGCAGACATATATAATGATGATACCGTAGCACAGACATTTCTGAACCTCTCCCCCGACGAACAGAAATTAGCAGGTGTATACATGATTCAGCACCTTCTCATCAAATACAGAAAACATTATTCTGATCCAGGTCCCTTACACGAAACACTAGAAACACTACTGATGGATAGATGGAGAGGTCTAAGCACCAAATTAATTCAAATAATTCTAGAACAACGACGCAGATATGATACCTTTGTAAGCTCTGAATATGTTCCCGCTCCCCCTCCAGAAAGGAAAATGTACCACATGCAATACGGGGGTGGTATTGAAAGTCAGAACCCCTTACGAGAAGTGCACCCTGTTATGGGTGAGGATAAGGTTTTGAAACGCGTGTATGTACACACGCCTCTGACTAAATTAGAACTGTTAGAAATGAAGAAATTAGTTCCGTGCCATGATAAAGACCCTGCAGGTTTTCATAGGGAGCTCAAAGATATGTTACTGATGGGAGACTACACGTATGATGATATCATGAAAATGTTGAAAGTATTACTGCCTACGGGTATATTCGAGAAACTGAAGGAAAAGGAATGGGAGGTGGGAGACACAAAGATTGCCTGGGCAGAAATAGAAGAAGAAGAGAAAAAAAGGGTTCCAGGGTTAGGCCTTGGGGACAAAACTAAAGCATTACCAGGTTTGATAGTACAGGTCTTGCCCAGATTATTGACAACTAGAAAAGAAGATTGGGACGCAATCTCGTCCTGTAAACAGAAACAAGATGAAGATACTAGCGATTTTTATTCAAGATTCGAGAAATGTTTTATTATCAATAGTGGCCTCCAGCCAAGTAGCGAGTCGTACCCACATCTTTTTGTATCGAAGTTAGTCGAGAATTCCCTACCGTTAGTTAAAAATAGAGTGTATAAAGTATGAAAGACACGAAAATGAAAATGTTAGTAGCTCAGACGGTCCCATCCGACAGTCACAGAAAAGGTACGACCCAGACAAATCACACTACGGCTCCCGTTAAAGGGACATGTAACTATTGCAAGCAGCCAGGTCACTACGTACACGAATGCCCAGTCCTGAAACATAACATAGCGACAGGTAAAACTAAAGAAAGACCGCATCCACCTAGACAAGACCATAACCAGCATCAGTCTACACAGAATACACAGCCTATGCATGCATCCGCACAGACAGCACAGACCGTAGCAGTACCACAGCCACAGCCCATTGCTGCAACTCAGCAAGTTTCACAACAGATGTACCAGTATGCCCAGTCTGCTTACCCCGAATATTCCCGATATACATGAAACAGCCTAGAGAGGGAAGGTGGCTTGCCTCTTATTGAGATTCCCGTAGATCAAGAAGGTCCTTATGTACATAGTCAAGTATTAGGAAAAGACAGAAAATTCTTAATTGACACAGGGGCAAGTCGCACGACAATAAGTCATGATGAAGTTCCAGGGGCACCCCTCTCAGGCTCACAGAATGTTTCCCTGGGTTTTTCAGGACAGCCTATTGTAAATGAAGTATCAGAACCCGTTCCCCTGGCTGTGGGTCCATTATCACGCGTTACAGACCTGTTACTCACAAAATCATGTCCGGAAAATCTGTTAGGAATTAAAACATTGAAGGCTCTAGGAGCCATAATCTGCTGTTCCCCGGAGGGAGTTAGACTCTTTCTGCGGGATTTCAAGGGTCATTACGTTCTCCGTGAGTTTGACGTCAGATTGAAAAATGTACCTGATTACTTGTGGGCAAAAGGCCCAACTGATGTAGGATGTATGCACATTACACCATACCGCGTTACACTCAAGGCAGGTGTTGTATTACCCAGAATAAGACAATACAAGTTACCACCCGAGGCTGTAGTGGCTTTACTGAAAATCATTGAAGAGCTCATTGCCCAAGGAGTGGTCGTCGAGACCGACTCCAATATCTGTAATTCACCCATCATTCCGATTCTTAAACGTACTGATCCCAATGCCCCGCCAGTATATCGGCTGGTGATTGATCTTCGAGAATTGAATAAATGCATTATTCCACAGTATCCTGTGGTCCCCGATATCTCATCCTTATTGACTGCCATTGATTCAGAAGCAACGTTCTTTACTGTAATTGATCTCAAGAACGCCTTCTTCAGCGTGCCTATTGATCCAGAGAGCCAATATCTCTTCGGATTCTGTTTAAATGGACGCAGTTTCAAATTTTCGCGCGCACCTCAAGGATTCACAGAAAGCCCCAGCATCTATAGTCAAGCACTGAAAAGACAACTAGATTGTATTCAAATGCCAGTTAACACCGCTTTACTGCAATACGTCGATGATCTGTTGATCACCGCACGAAGTGAGCCCGAATGTGAAAAAGCATCACTGACAGTTTTACATTTCCTGGCCGACAAGGGACACAAGGTGTCTCCTTCGAAGCTACAATTCTGTGTTCAGCAAGTTGTGAACTTGGGTCACTTGCTGTCCAAAGTGGGGAGACAGCTCACTCCCGATCGCATCCAGTTAATTGCAAATATGCCACAACCCCAGACACAGAAGGAAGTGCGGGCCTTCATAGGCCTCACCTCGTACTGCAGACAATGGATTCCCCAGTATGCATTTCTAGCTAAACCACTCATCCAGTTAACGACACAGGAGGCAGCGACTTCGACTGCCCTCCCTTGGACTCAGGAACATACACAAGCTTTTGAAGACTTAAAGAAAGCCCTATGCCAAGCACCAGTATTAGCGACACCATGTTACAGCAAACCGTTTACACTTTTTGTTACAGAACGTGATGGTACAGCATTGTCTGTCCTCACTCAAGATCAAGCAGGTTCACATAAGCCTTGTGCTTATTTCTCTAGTACATTGGATTCAGTAGCACAAGCACTCCCTGCGTGCTTAAAGTCAGTAGCAGCAACAGCGTTAGCAATAAGACAAAGTGATTCAATTGTTTTAGGTCATCAGTTAACAGTTCAAGTTCCACATTCTGTAGAGGTTTTGTTAAACAGAACCCAGACTCAACACTTAACTATAGCACGATTGACAGGTTATGAATTAACACTATTCCAGCCACACATAGAAATCAGACGTTGCAGCATCCTGAATCCAGCAACACTGTTACCTACAGTTATGACAGATCCAGCCCCACATGATTGTATAGAAATAATTAATGCAGTAACTAAGCCTAGACGAGATTTAACAGATGTCCCATTGACAAATCCGGACCTGACACTTTATGTGGACGGTTCATGCATGAGAACAAGTACAGGAGAATTAGTGGCCGCGTATGCCGTGACCACTGAAACTGAAGTTAAAGAAACACATCGTATTGATACACTGTCTGCTCAAGCAGCAGAGCTCATCGCTCTGACCCGAGCTTGTATTCTAGCCAAGAACAGAAATGTCAACATATACACAGATTCCCGCTATGCCTTCGGAGTTGTACACGACTTCGGAGTCCTCTGGCAAGAACGAGGTTTCCTGACCTCTCATGGGGCCAAGATACAGCATGGCCCCCTCATTCAAGCACTGTTAGAAGCAATACATTTGCCCTCGGGCATATCAGTCATGAAGTGTAAGGCACATACTAAAGTCACAGATTCTGTTTCCCAGGGTAACGACCTGGCAGACCAGACAGCAAAACATACAGCACTGACTCACACCCAGACTACTGATGTGACAAAGACAATAGTACCGACACAGTGTATGGCAGTTAGAGATCCCGCCCTAGACGTAATTGATATCCAGACACATGCTACTCCAGATGAAATAAAGAAATGGACTGAACTAGGAGGGATTCAGACAGATCAAGGTTGGGTGACGAAGGGAAAATCTGTATGGTTTCTCCCCGACTCAATGGTTCAGGTCATGATAAATACAGCACATAGCCCGGCCCATCTAGGAGAGAAGGCGATGTTAGACAGTTTACAGAATCTCTGGTACAACAAACACTTACGAGCAGCAGCAAAACAGAAAGTGCGTACTTGCATGATCTGTTGTCAGTTCAATCCAGGTAAAAGCGTCCCTGTTGAGCAAGGTGGATTTCATCCTCCCGATCGCCCTTTTGAAGTCCTCCAGATGGATTATATCCAGATGAATAGCTGTAGAGGATTTAAGTATGTCCTTGTAATTGTTTGTGCTCTGTCCCGTTGGACCGAAGCATACCCAGTCCCAGATTACACTGCTCCGACCACTGCCAGACAGTTGGTTCGTGAATTCTTCCCACGGTACGGTTTGCCCCGTGTCGTGTATTCAGATAACGGACAGCCATTCTCGTCCGAGTTGATGAGACAAGTTTCCCTCTTACTAGGATATCAGTGGAGGTTCCACTGTGTCCGACATCCCGAAGCAGCTGGCCTTGTAGAAAGGCATAATCAGACACTAAAAATCCGCCTTGCCAAGATCTGTCAGGAAAAAGGGGTCGACTGGATAGTCGCCCTGCCCGTGGCACTATTCTACATGAGAATGGTCGCCCACTCAAGATCGGGGCTATCCCCGTACGAAGTGGTCTTTGGCAGACCACCGAATATGTGGGGGACGCCCATTCCGAAAAAGATCACTGATGTTGATTGTAACATGTTGACAGATTACCTTGCCTCCTTGATGTCTGCACTCCAATCATGTCGTTCACAGGTTGCCGCAGCCTTCCCTGACAATGCCGATGTAAAGGCGCATGAGGTCCGTCCAGGGGACCTGGTTCTCGTCCGGAATTTCGACCGGAAAAGTCCGCTGGAGCCCCGCTGGAAGTCTCCAAAGACCGTCCTCCTTACCACAAGGACCGCTGTGAAGATCGAGGGGAGAAAGGGGTGGGTCCACACGAGTCACATCAAACTATGCAATGAACTAAAAAACGGACTGAAACAGGACTCTGACTCGTCCACCCCCACCAAAGACTGTGTTGAAGCACAAGACGTTACCGTCTCTAAACGAGAAAAGACTCCCCAAGAACAATACCGAATGAAACTCCGATCTAGCAAGTCAGACAGTTTAATTGTTTAAGTCCTCCCCTAGGTGAATCGGTTAAATAGTTTCTGACATGTATCCCCTAGATCGAGATAGAGAGAGAGAGAGAGAAGCAAAGAAAAGTACATACTGTAAATCACTGCGTAGTCACTGCATAGTGACGTTGTTAATAATGTTCTTTCTAAGTATTCTAATTATTATTGCCAGCCTTCTGCTACCTATATATTGGCCTATTTTCAGGCGTGAACAATCTGCTTACAATGTCTCTGCTGAACACACTTTTAGTGAACTTCCTGCACATGAACTCTCTTACAGACTTGCGCTGCGCAACAATACATTCATTAGTATGTTACACCACTCCCATCAGACAAATAATGCCACCGACTGTTGGATATGTGGCCGACTCCCTCCCTATCAGAATTACAAGGGAGCTCTGCCCCTCTTTCCGTACCCATTCACTCACAATGGCTCCTGTGGAGCATGGTTTAAAATAATTAATTCCTTAGATCCTGATATTGCTGTTTTCGATGGGGGCTGGGTTTGGGGAAACTTGAACTTAGTCCTGCTCAACGTCTGTTACCCTGATAAAGAGGGACTTCCCACTCGAATAGGAACTGATCTAGAAAATGAAGTATATGGATTAGGTAATTACACAATTAGCCTTATGATCCTTACTGTTGAATCTGAAACAGCCCCAGTTTTGCCCCATATGTTAGTATTACCAGTCACAGGTGAATTATGTATTAGCAAGAAAGGCTCAGTACACGTAGGTCATAGTAAATGCACTACTGTGGTCGAATTCAGTGACCATGGTAAATCATCCTTCAAAGCTATCAGTCACTCCTATTTTGTTTGTGGTCATACCGCATACATACGTCTGCCTCCAGATTGGGATGGTACCTGTTACATTGCATTCCTTCTGCCACCTGTTTTTTTAGCTCCCCCCGATTACCATAGAAATACGAATCTAGTACCAAATAGACCCAAAAGAGATATTCCCCTTGTCGACTACACAGAAACGGCATGGGAACAGTACACTGATTTCAATAAAGGATTCTTTTTCTTCCTAGGACCTGTCCAAAACAGTAAATTAATACGCAGATTAACCAGAACACTTGAAGCAGTAGTACATGAAACTGCCTCCGCCTTAGGTAACTTAACAGAGGAGCAATCTGCTATGCGGGTTGTTGTCCTTCAAAATCGTCTTGTGATTGACGTCATCTTGGCAGATAGAGGTGGAGCCTGTAAGGTCATCGGGTCGAGTTGCTGTGTTTTCATTCCACAAAACGCACCATCTGTCTATCAAGCTATTACCCGTTTGCATAAAATTGCAAATCAGATACATCAGAATCCAGGCACCTGGACTTGGTCCGGTTGGTTCTGGACAACGTTAACAGCTTGGGGATGGAAGATCTTATCATTCCTAGGCATTGGCCTTGTTATAGTATTCAGCTGCTGCCTGTGCCTACAGTGTGGGCCGGCGATCTGTGGACTGTGTGCCACATCCTGCATTGAGCATTCCAGTTGTCTCTCAAACAATCAAAGAAAGAAAGATGAACATATAATGTTACAAGAACAGACTGATAGATTCATGAGGATTGATATATCATGAAGGGTCCGTAGGGAACAAGGAGGGAATGAGGTAATATAAATTTTATGGTCAAGTTATGTTCCCTAGCGCGTACCCCACCGACTCCATGTACGAGTTAAAGTGCATGTAACTTCCCTCCTGTACCAGCTATGAAGACGCAAATACATTTGCGTCCAACGTTAACTTGACCTCTTTCAGACCCACCATGAATGGGTTGGATGGTCCGTTCCTAAGTATGCTATGCCAACGTCTTTTTGAAGTGTACTCCTACGTTTTTCAGCCTGGCTGAAAGTAGGCCCTGAATCTCTGCCACCGAGCCTTTTTTTCTGGCTTCTGACTGCGAGGGCCCCTGCCCAAGCAGCCCCCGTATCCGTGAACTCTGACTTACTTCTAGCGCGGCCCTCCGTGCTCAGCTCAGCCTGCTGCCTGCCAAGATTGACTATAACCTTCGAGTTATCTGTTTCCCTCCCCGAAAATACATTCCAGCCTGCTAGTTTCAGTAAACATCCTTCCTCAGCTACAGGGCTAAAGGGCCGACCTGTCTCTGTGCAAGTAATTCATAGCTCCGTTACCATGCTTTCATGGAAGGCCCCTCGCCCCACGCTTCTCATACAGACACTCAGGCGCTTATACACGCACTCACAGCAAGTATAGAATAGCTTCTGCTCTAGAGACCTTTCTGCCCAGATAGCTTAGTTCCTAAACATCAGATATCAGATATAATAGAAGCACAAGTTGATCTGACATGCCAGACTTCTGTCTCTTTCCGTCAGTGTAAATGTCAGGCCCCCTGCACCCCGTCAATCACACGTCATGCAGCTGCGCGCGCATCCAAGCTTCCGATTTCTGCTGACATTGCAACATTCTGTTAGCACCACCCCTTGGTGCCACCCACTTGCGTCACCTATCAGTGACGTTTCTAGTGCACACCTCTAGTTCACGCCTAGTTTACGCCTCTTGATGATGTACATGCACCACGTGTATATTGTTATCTTGTCTTCTCTCAGCTGTTACGCCTCTTACATTGAACATTATGATGTAAATCAAGTATATAAGCTATGTATTGTCAATAAACGAGAGCGCGCTCATCTATCCCTTCTGACACCCTGTGTGGTGGTCAGAACACGATATCCTGATTCCTTTATGAGGAATAAAACCCTTAGAAACTCTTACACCACGGACTCTGTTTTCCTTCATTCTGATTGAGTTATTATTGATTAAGTACTTACCTGCATAGAAATTAAGAGAGTAAATTAATTATTTACGTCAGTACGACAACAAATATCCTAGCCCTATCGATATTAATGGACAAAACAATTGCAATGTTCAGGAAAGGGTTAACCGTCCTGATTTAGACAAGAAGGGATTAGTTTCTGGCAACCGCATAAACATGACAACTTTGCTCCCTCAGAATAAGAGTGTATCTCTAGAGTCGTGTGAAAACAATAGACAGCTATTTCACTCAGTCAATTGTGCGTACTTAGTTTCACCAGAGTGCAGAGAAAAGAGAGACAGGCGTTTCCAATAAAAAGGTGTAATTTATTGACAAGTCTTCTTTCTCATGCAAGAGAAATGAATTGCCATAATTGCAATACTTAAAGTAAAGTAAAGTGCGTACAGTAAAAAGAGTATTATGAAATAATACTGTAAAAGCATTGATATGGTTTCTTAGTCATAAGATACTTTAAAATGGATAAAATATATACATACATATATACATTGACTAACGTACTCAACTGGTGGTTCTAAATACGCCTACCCCGGTGTACCTGACCTAAGCCTAATACGTGGGAAGGAGTAAATAAGTAGCAGTTTAAGTTAAGTTGGTTTTGCCAAGAATCTGACTCAAGAATTCTCTTTAAGGATTTAGTCAGGTACCTGGGTAATAGAATGCAGGAGGTCTGGTATCTCTCTTTCAGGACTCGATATACTAGCAGCCCGCGAAGGCGGCTGAGAACACCGGAGCTGGATTTCTCGGCAGGAGAAAAGACAGCGTCTCTCTCAGTGCGTCAAAAGGGAGGGGCAGCGTCCGTGGGCTCTCGCATCAGCTGGGCTCTCGGGCAAGTAGATAGCTGCTCGGCTCCAAAACCACCACTGTGTGTTTGCTTAAGGAAACGTTGGTATATTTATACCTGAAAGGTGCCGAGTTAGACGTAAGGTTTGGACATAAGACGTCAATAAAGATGTCACTAAGAACTGACTGTTCCTTTAGTGTTCGCAGGAGTTCAATGACAAATCAAAACAAAAGCAAATGGGGATTTCCCAGGTTGCTGGAGGTTTGGTGTGTCAAAAGAACTCAGTGTGCTCTCTAGGAATCTAAGGAAGTAGCTTTGCCGTGCCTTGGACTGCAAGGGCTATTTACTAAATATGGATCTGATTCTTATGCCATTATAGGGATATTATTGATTATAGCCGTACAAGGGCATAAAATAGCAATATTGATTTAGGTTCCTAGATAAAAACACAATACCCACTCCACGATCTAATGTCCATCATTACTAAAACTAAGCAATAGTAAACATTTAAAAGTGCATGTGTATTCCAACCCACCCCAAAATACATTTTTGCATTTGAAATGGTGTATGCGAAATACACGAAAATGATTATTGGTACTGTACGCTTTTCAAGCAGTGTAATCATTCAGTAAAACATGCTTATATATATTAGCTGAACGATTTGCGAAAATTACACATGAAATGGCTCTTAATACAGAAAAGAAGGTCGAGACCATTCCATCACATATAAATACAGTTGCTGTAAATGTGCTAGAGGCTGAGGTAATATGTTGTCTCTAGAGTTCCTAAAAATAGAAGCTCTGTTCTTTAAGAATAGTTCTACTAGTACATGTGCCAGAAAAAAATAAATATTTTGGAAGTTTTTTTGAAAAAAAAAATTCGCTTTCAGGGGAAAAAATAGTTCCAAATGTTTTCAGTAACTTTTGTTTATCAAAGCTGAAGGCCGAATTCAGAGTTCAGGGGAACGCTATGTGCTCGTTGCTTAAAAAGTTATTCTTTCTGTTCAGGGGAGAACATCATTTCAGACAAACTCGCAAAAAATTGGTCTACGACATCAGGTGAAAGTTCGACCAAGTTTGAAAGTGCCTCAATAGTGCAGTCGTGAGAATGATTGCTATCATCGATGTCAGGATCAGCAATGCTCACAGAAGGTCGTATCTGGGTGATGCTGCTCTCATCTCGTACTTCACTGCCACCTAATCGTAGTGGTGAAGTCTCAACGAATGCCGTCATCAGAATGGGTAGCCGCTGGAGACAACACGATGCATGAGCTGTTACAGGACATAGCAAAGTATCTGTATCCAATGGTACTGCTGATGGTGGTGTAAGACAGACGTCCAACACGCATTCTTCTCCGCATAGCATACATTGAAGCACAGGTAGGATGCAATTTTGCCAGATTGCTCTGAATGAAAGAAACCAGGTCATATTCAGATCTCTTAGCCGGGCTAATCCAAGGACTTTAGGTATGCGGTCCCGATAGCGTATAGCTAGGATTGATTCTTCCATTGTTGCTTGAGTCTTGTCTGCGACTAGGCTTGCCATATCGGAGCAGAAGGGCCAAAAATAAAATTCCTGCTACGAGTCCCAAAAGTAGTGGTAGGCCGCCAAAGACAGAATGGACAAAATTGGGAAAAATGCCCAGAACTGTTTTGAAGGGTGTTAACAGTCCCGAAAAAATTGTCTTAAATATATGTGGGATACCACTGGCATCAGACATATTTAGGATTTGGCTTAGCATTTCTACGAAATGCACGGGGCAATTTGTTGATAAAAGGGTATGTATCTCTGCCGTTGTCCTTGCAACCAGAAGATCATACGTTTCTTTTGATGACGTTAAAGGCACGGTTGTCTGTAAAAGAACAGACTTCATTCTGCTTAAAGTATCAATTCGAATAGAAGAGATATTCAAAGAAGGCCAAATCGTCGCCTCCGTATCTGGAGAGCTGTTTGGATACAATACTTGCATACAGCAAGTGACCATGGAACTAACGCTTACGAGATAGGCTTTCCCTGGCACCATGCCACAACAGCTGTGGTCCATTATTAGAATATAGCTCCCGTTAGAAAGCCGTCTAAAGAAAGGCTATATTTGTGTTGCAGGTGTGCCGTGCTGGTGACATGAAAGGTTATTTGTAGTCCCCTTACAGGCCCCATGCAAATTAATACCTTGGCACAGAAGTATACCGCTTGGTGATTGTTTACAATTGTTACCATTAAGAAATACATTCTGTTTATTTTCACTATAACATGTGTGTGTGTAAGGCAATTTCCTTGATGACTTAATGTACCCTTTACCCAACCTTTCATACTGGCCCGCTGGTATATACTCTTGGCAGTTTTTAAATTGGAAAGTTGTTATCGGAATTGTGATTATTCTGTGTATTATCCATTCAATGACAGGTCTTTCTGACATTGTCAATGGTAATCTCTCAAGTTTTTCAATGCTCAGAATCGTATAGTCTGCTCCTTTTTGTGCCAAACTGATTTGTTTATCAGTAAGGTTAAAGATAGAGAATAATGACGTTGTGTTTATCAAACGCCATGGCACGTACCCTGAACGCAGATTTTGCAACGTCTAGCCTAGCTGCACAATAGAACGTAATTGGGACTGACCGTGTTGTAACATTAGTAAGTCCTGATCTATTATATCGATAGCAGATGATACAATACTGTCCAGTGAATATATTCTGAAGGACAGAGCCATTAAACCCTTGTCCACAACAGAAAGTGATTTTTCCAAATTAATACAATCAATTTCTCGTATTTTCTCTGCTGTCTCAATTTGAGTTACTTTTCAAGCTTCGTTGTATGCAGCGTATATACCGGCCGCTATGAAACGTTTTTGACGCTGTTTGCGTGGTCCCATTATGAAATCACGCAAGTCAGCACCGTCTTTAAGTAAAGTCAAGTGTTGCTTAATTTCAGCCAGTGTGGATGTCTGTAGCCATTCAAGGCATAGTTTCCCTACACTGTATGTTGTTACTTTCCCTGGATGTTGTCTCTGGGAGTATCTAGGGTCTGGTCTGGTCATTTTTAACCCCTGTTTTTTGTTCAGGAATCTATCTTGACAGTTATTTGTGTCTGTTGGCCAGATCAACCACTTTTTCCATTCAGGATGTGTTCTGTTTTGGTGTAAAATATTGGATACGTCTATCTCAATATCTGTAGTGGTATTACTATCAGGTATTGGCTTTGGAATAAACGGTTTGTTTAAGTCTTTAATCTTAGCTAGACCAAGACAAGTAGTCTGTTGAATGGTGTCATTCAAGAATATTATTTGTTCCGGGATCATGCAGGCTGTAAATAATGCTTCTAAATCTTGGACCTGCCAATTTTTTGTACCCCAGATAGTTTTCGTTTCAATGTTGTCTTTCCAGAATTCAAAACCAAATGTAATCATTTTTTCATAAAATGTTTCAGAATAAATCAATTTAGTATTTGTCAACATTGTTTTTATCCCTGTCTTATTTAACAGTTTAAAAAAACGTTTCTGCATCACTTGTGTTAAACCCTGAGAAGTATGGGAATTTCTCATAAAATGTTTTCGAACTGCTTTTAGGCGGAGTTGCACAATGTTCCCATTGGTTATACTTAAAAACATTTCTAGGTTGTGCACATGCATGTAAATAGTGATGTGCAAAGTGATTGTAACAGTACATTTGTTCATAATTCGACGAACCCTGTAAGTAATCATATTCTGTAAATTTTGCTGACATTACTAAATCTGACATCATATTATTTATGCTTTCAAAGTCCCAATCATCAGAGAATGTACTTGGTTTTACAAAGTCACTTAATGAAACCTTGAACTGATGTGGATATTTCACGAGTTCAACCGGGCCATAGATTTCGTAAATCGTTTTGTCCCAAGCTACCCCACCGGGTATTGGAATGGCTGTGACATTCACAGATGATAGTTCTCTTTTCTTGATGTGAGATGACTTGTTTGGCTTTAGGACCAAGTTGATGTTCTGACTTGCTGGGTCCATTTTACTGTATTTTCCCTCAATGAATTTTCACAAACAAAGTACCATGATGAGCCAAAGCAGGAGGGAAAGTACACCTAACACAATCCAAAATTCAATCCATGGAGAAATCAGATAGGTTTCTTTGAGTTGGTGAAATAGTTCAGTTAATTTGTCTTTGAAAGTTTTTGTTGTTGGCATTTCTTCAGGTTTGCTTGGATCTTCAGAAAAGTTATCGAAATTAATGAAGTAGCCAGATGCAGTTCTGTCAATAGTTGGAATTGCTTCCAAATCTTCCTTTGTTTTTTCATTTTTTCTTTCATTAGCATAGTCTGAGGCTACATCGTTGTAGACAGGTGTTTCTTGACAAACTGTTTCAATTTGGGTTTCAAGAGGCACAAGTTCCATGGCATTGTTGCATAGTCCTTTTTTATTCACTGAAGGTTTATCAAATGTGATTAGTCTCTCAGTTTGAACCTCTTGGATTGTAGCAAATTTTGGTATTCTGCTATTTCTTGGGAGTCCACTGGGCCTACTACTTATTATTGGCCACATGATTGTGGTTTTACCAGGTTGATGGATATAACTCGGTTCTCCTTTTTACCAGCAAGGGGCGGTAGTACAACTGATCTTGTTCCGCTGACAGCTAAGACAGGTACTGCTTTTCTGTAAGAAGGCCCAAATTCCTTCTTCACCGCGATCTTCTCTCTGACCAGATCCACAATCTTTGGATTCCAGACAGGCCTTGCTGGGACAGGTGATTTATCTTCAGTGGCTGTTGGCTGCTGTTTTAACTTTATGTTGCTCAGGTCTTTTCTTGTTTCATTTAAGTCCTGTAAAACAGCCAAACAATCTTTGATATCAAAGCATTTTTTTTCTACCACTGAAGTCTGACTATCTAAGTCCTGAATATGCATTCTAGTACCGAACAATAGTTCGTACGGGCTGAAACCTTTTAGAGAATTTCTTGGCAGATTATTAAGACTACGTTGGACACTTGTTAAAGGTTGGACCCACCCATCACCCGAACCTAATACCCTCGCCGTTATAGATTGCTTTATGTCCCGGTTTTTTCTTTCCACAATCCCATTTCCCTCAGGATGGAAGGGACAAGAGTATCGCAATGCAATGCCCATGCTGTTCATGGCCTCCTAAAAGCAGGACCCTGGTCAGAATGTAGCATGGCAATTGCGTATGTGCCGATAAAGACTCGCAAATCTTTTATAATAGTTCTGGCGTCAGCCGAGCGCTGGTGTCTTTATTTTTAAGTGAATCTAGTCTTAAAAAGAAATTAATGGGACGCGGGATTTTATGTATAGATAGCCTTATGCTAACTACAAGAATGGCCATGGCAATACTCCGGTCGGTTCACTACTGCGATCTCTGTTGCAGTTTGGACAGCTCTTTGCAAATTTGTAATGTTTCAGCTTCATCCCCGGCCACCAGTATTCTGTTTGTAATTTTCTCATAGATTCCTTGATCTCTTGGTGCCTTAGACCCAATCCCATGTGTGCATCCGCTATTAAGAAGATTCTCCTGTTCGTGTTAGGAATTACTCTATCCCCCACTCCAGGGATTCGAGCAAAAGGAACGGAGTTTGCATCAATTATGTATGTATAATTGAGTGGATAGTTCACGGGTAGTGCTGCGCAGTCGCCTTTTAAAGACTATTTTACCGCCAGCATGGTTTCCCCATCTATGTATTTTTCTGAACGCTTTTTTGTGGCTACGGAAGCCGGTTGAGTTGCTTCCACTGTGGCTGTATTAGCCAATGAATTCCCTGCAACGTGAACGCCATCACGTTGATGACTCAGTATATGTATCACGTGAGTCTTTCGTAGTTCTTTCTGCAAAACAACTACCTGTTCCCAAAGCTTCTTATGCTTTATTGTGGCACCTGTGTCATCTTTGTAATCGTTTTGAACCCAGTTCTGCAAGTCATTATTGTAAGATTTGACGCAGAAATGTGAATCGCACACTATTAGTGTCGGGAATTCACGATCGGCATTTTCAAGCGCCATCTTTAAAGATCTGATTTCAGCTCGCTGAGCCGAACAGTTTCCCAGTGATTCAGTTTTTGTTATTTTTGGACTGAATTTACCACACCACCAGCGACCTTTAACAATCGCGCATGCTGCATTGTAGGATTTATTATCCGCATCGTAATGTTGTGCAAATCTGTCCATATCGATTACACAAGAGTACTGTTGGAGAGGCAGAATTTCGATTGGCAGAGGATATTCTTCTTCATATTTTAGATCTTTCAGTTTTTTCATGTTTGGGTCAAAATAGTATTTCACGTCTTCTGCAGCAAGAGAATTTTCCAACTGTATCCATTTTGGATCTAATGCCACTGTTTTTAGATTACCTGGGCTTAATAACGCCTCAAGGGCTGATTCTGCTGTACAAACAGTTATTCTTTTGCTTTGGGCTTGGGCTCTTTCTTTTGCTACAGCAGTTTGAACCGCATTTACAATATTTTCTGTAAGGCTGAATGTTTTTTCAGCTTGTGTGTACAAATGTGATTTGTAAGCTATTGGTACCGTTTCGCCCTCATTAGAGGTGAGGTTCGTGAATCCACATCTTCCAGGGATGACTCGGATTACAAGGTTGCGTGTGTTGTCGCGAGTTTGTAATTTTGTTTTAGCTAACATGTCTATTTGCAATGATCTCAAAATTTCTGTGTGTTTCTGAGTCCAATTGATTGGTTTAAAATCAGGTTTTATTAATTCATAGAGAGGTTTAACCCTCTCTGCATAATTTAGAATGTAAGTTCTTCCAAAATTCAGGAAACCTAGTATTGATTGTAAGTTCTTCAGCGTTTTTGATGCTTGGAGTACAGCGCACTTCTCTAAGAAGTTGTCTGCTAGGCTTTTGCCTTCACTTGACATTTCATATCCTAAAAACAGGACAGTTAGGTGGGCAATTCGTGACTTTTTAAAGTTGAATTTGTAACCCTATGCTGCGAACACAAGTATTATGGTGTTCACTCTTTTCAAGTGCGTATCCAGGTCATCATCTGTGAGATAGATGTCATCGACATAAGATAATGCCTCATCATCATACATTTGTAGTAACTCTGTTACCCTTGCTGAGAATAATCCTGGGCTATTTTTGAATCCCTGTTGGAGTCGACAGAAATTTTTCTGTGACCCCATTATTGAGAAAGCGGTTAAATACCTGCTTTCAGGTGCAATGTTTTGACAAAAGAATCCATTAGAGATGTCTAATGTTGTTTTGTATTTATTGTGAACGATGTTATTCATTAGTGCTGCACTGTGTGAGTTTTGTACTGCAAATGTTTTGCAACATGAGTTAAGGTGTCTGTAGTACAAGACTAGACAATATGAATCGTCTGATTTGGAGACAGGAAACAAAGGATTGTTCATTTGAGAGGTGCATGTTTCGATCACCCCTTGGTATTCAAGTTGATCTAAGATCTCCCAGACTTGTTTTTTTAGCTTCTTGCTTAATTGGGTACTGCCTTTGTACAGTTGGTTGAAATTTTAACTGGATTTTGTGAGGAGGGGAGTCCTCATCCCATCCTACATGATTTTTATATAATGCAGGAGCTTGAGCTACTGCCCATTTTTTGCATATGTGTATTTTCTATGAATTGGAATATGATTTGAGAAGGCAGGCATAATCATTTCTTCGCCATGAGGGCACTCCTTGACAAACTCTGGTGGCCAGTCTTTCTCAGCTAATAGGATGTCATAGCCTTTTGAAAGGTTATCCCAAAACAGACCCCTTACTTTCCTAGTCTTATCTCCCTCTATACGCAATGTTATTTCGTATATTTTATGAGGTTTGCTAACTCTGGTATCTGCAGTTTCCACCTGAATGTATTCATTCGTGTCCACTGTCTCCAGATGATTCATCAGGATCTTGCGAGCTATGGCCACTTCTGCTGCGCTGTCTAGCATTGTCTGGGCCCACTCTCCGTTTTTCAGCTGTGTCCTCAGTATCCTCGGCATGTTTTTTTTTTTTTTAAATTTTTATTTTTGGTGTTGCATTCTCATGGTGTATATTCACAATTTAAACGTACTGTAGATCAGCTTCAACATTCAGCCGCCTACGATCAATAGAGCAACTTTTAAATTTTTCCCCCCCCCCAACATAAAACTTGCTACTTCAGGGGTTGCATTGTACAAACATGAACTGTAGGCCATTGTAACCAGTATCTGCATGCAGGTATTCGGCAATACTATACATAGTCTCTGGCGATAGTAGTCCTTTGATCCTCAAATCCCCTGATCCCGGACTCCTGCAGTGAACCTGGGCCACCCGCTTCCCCCCTCACATCAATCCAAGTCTTCATCGTCCCCTGAGCTGTCGCCATCCTCCCCTTCGGGCAAGGGCTCACAAATGTCCCCTCTGTATGAGTTCCACTGTGACCAAATCCTGTTCCATTTACGTGGATTACGTCGCTGTTGATATACTGCCCTCTCCGTCACCATGAGCACATCCATATTCCTGCACCATTGCGCCAGCGTCGGTGTCTCTAGTGCCCCCCAATTCTTCGCTATATCCCGCTTAGCCATCATAACTCCAATGACCACCCAGCCCCTGGCATACAACGACAAGTCTGTTGGGCCCCATACGTTCAGGAGACAGATTCTGGGGTCCGGCGTGAACGGGCTCTGGAGGGCCTGACTGATTGTGCGTGCGACCCGCCTCCAGTAGGCCTGTATGCTTGGGCAGGTCCATATAGTGTGGAATAGTGTGCCTTCCCCCCCACATTGTCTTAGGCAATACGGGTGTTCTGCCCTGTGCATTTTATGTAGTGTGGTGCGGGTGTAGTAGACCCTATGCAGTATCTTGAGCTGGACCAGCCTGAATCGGGTGGAAATACCCGCCTCCCTGGGTGATGCCAGGGCTGCGTTCCATTCCGCCTCATCTAGGTCTCCCACCTCATCCTCCCAGTGCTCCTTCAACTTCCCAAGGGGATCCGGCAGGTTGTTCATCAATTTGCGGTAAGTGAGTGAGGTTGCACGGGACTCCATGTAGTCCGTAAGCAATCGGTCCTCTAACGGAGCCGATTCCGGCAGCGTGACCCCTGGTTCCAACACCGACAAGAGTGCGTGCCTGATTTGTATGTACCTGTATGTTTCTGTGACCTCCAGGTTATATTGCTCCCTCAGTGTCGCAAAGGAGAGCACGCCCTCCCTCGTCCAGAGGTCGCCCACCACGGAGATCCCAATAGTGTCCCACTGCTCAAACCCTTTTGAACTGTGCAGGCTGCCGAGTGCTTTCATGTCCCACAGTGGCGTGAGGCCCGTGATCACTCCCTCCCATGCCAGTCGCCGTTGCGCTTTGTGCCAGATGGTCACTGTGTGTTTGGTAGGTCCCTCAAGCTTCCGCACCAGTCCTTTGTTGTAGAGTGGGGCCAGAAGGGTGGACGTGCCCAGCTGGCTCCTGTCAGCCTCGTATGCCGGGTCGTCCTGTGCCGCGTGAACCCATTGGTTGATCACCTTGAGGTGAGCGGCCCAGTAATACAGTTCGAGGTCGGGGAGGGCTATCCCTCCACTGTACCAGTCCCTGGTCAGCCTCAGTCGCGCCACCCTAGCCGGTTTGTCACCCCACAGAAGGCCGGACAGCTGAGCCGCCACGTGGCGGAAAAAGGATACGGGGACCATCGCTGGGGTGTTTTCCAGGACATAGAGGAAGCGAGGCAGTGCCATCATCTTGAAGAGCGCTGCTCTACCTAATAGTGTTAAGGGGAGATTCTTCCAGTGGCGCACGTCCGCCTTTAGCCTGTCTAACTGGGGCTTAAGATTCAGCTCCATGAAGGTCGAGTGATCCCTCGTGATCCATATCCCTAGATATTTAAAGGAGGTGTGTTCTACGATCAGTTGGCAGTCCTCAGGCAAGGCTGGAAGGTCGCCCTGCACCATGAAGATGATGGACTTGGACCAGTTAAGTTTGTAGCCCGAAGCCGTACCGTGGGTTTCGCACAGTGCCAGTAGGACCGGGATGCCGTTCTTGAGGTCCATGAGGTAGACGAGCATGTCATCGGCATATAGGGATACTCTATCTTCCCAATCACCTCCCCATTGTATGCCTCTCAGCAGCCGGGTGGCCCTGATAATTGTGGCTAGGGGTTCCAGCACTAGGGCGAACAGCAGAGGCGAGAGCGGACACCCTTGTCTCGTGCCCCGTGCCAGCGGAAACTCTCTTGATATGTGGCCATTTGCGGTCACTCGCGCCACTGGTTCGGCATATAGTAGTCTGACCCATGATATGAACGTCGGGCCAATACCCATATGTTCCAGGACCGCAAAGAGATAGCGCCACTCCACCATGTCAAACGCCATTTTGGCATCTAGTGACAGTACCGCCGCTGGTTCCCCCAACCGTGGTGCTCGCGCCAGTACCCCGTGCAGCCGTCTCAGGTTCAGCGCCGTACTCCGGTGCGGCATGAAGCCCGACTGATCCGGGTGTATCAGGTGTGGCAGGTGAGGCAGGAGCCTGGTGGCCAACAGTTTCGCCAGGATCTTACTCTCCGCATTGAGGAGGGAGATCGGGCGGTATGAACCGCATTCTTCAGGGGGTTTGCCGGGTTTGGGTATCGCAACAATTGTGGCCGTGCGTTGGTCAGGAGGCAGTCTCCCTCGTTTCCTACACTCTTGGAACATATCAAACAATGGAGTGGATAGCGTTTCGGACATCACTTTGTACCACTCTATTGGGACTCCGTTGGGGCCTAGCGCTTTCCCCGGGTGCAGTGCTGTTATGGCCATCTGTATTTCCTCCGCTGTCAGGTCGGAGTCAAGCTCGTCCCGTTGGTCGGGGGTGAGAGTGCGGGTCTGCACTCCCAAGAGCGAGCTTTCTGCCATCTCCCGTGTGACCTCATACTCAGGGGTGTACACGGAGTGAAAGTGGTCTGCCAGGAGCTCCACTATTCTCGCCGGACTGGTGTGTGTCTCGCCATTGGGGTCTTTCAGCTGGAGTATGGTCTTCTGACCTCCCCGCTCTTTCTCCAACCACGCCAGGAGTTTCCCTGCTTTGTCGCCTATATCGTACACCCGACTCGCAGTTGCTGACATTTGTTCCCTCACTCTGTGGCGCAGAAAGTCGGTATGTCGTTGCTGGGCTATTCGGAGCGCGTGCTGCGTGTCCCCGTTTGGGTTCCCTTCGTGGTCCTGCGTTGCCTTGGCCAGTTGTCCCTCTAGACCCACCCGTTCCTGACGCTGCGTGCGCTTATGTTGTGCTATCACTGAGATCGCCTGCCCGCGGAGCACCGTTTTGTAGGCCTCCCACAGGACCGTAGGCGACGCCACTGATCCCACATTTTCGGTGAGGTAGGATCGCGTACTTCTTTTCAAGGCCTTGGCTATATCAGGCACCCCAAGGTATCCCGGGTAGATAGGGAAGATCCGCCTACTGGCCCGTTCCTGACTGGAGAGAGTCAGTGTTAGCGGGGAGTGGTCTGAGACCCCTCGCGGTCTAATCTGTGAGTCGGTGAAGGTGAGGTGCCCCCCTCCCAACGTCAGGAAATAGTCGATCCGCGACAAGCTGTCGTGAACCGTTGAGTAGTAAGTGTAGTTCCGGTCCACTGGGTGGAGCCGCCTCCATATGTCCACTAAGCCTTGCGCTGTTATGAAGTCTTGCAATTTAGAGTGTGCCGGTGTTTGTGTACGTATCGGGTACCTATCTAGGGAGTCATGAGCCACTGCATTAAAATCCCCGCCCAGCACAAGAGTCCCCTCTGGGAGGTCTAATATGAATTTGCCTAGGTCCGGGAAGGCGACAGTGTGCAGCGCCGGCGGGATGTATACCGACACTATGTTGAGTGGTTCTCCCTCCCATTGTCCATGTACCGCTGCGAAGCGGCCCTGTGTGTCCGTTGCCACTGATTGAATTACAAACTTGGACGACCGGTGAACTAGTATCCCGGTGCCTCGGGACCCTCTCGTGAACTCAGAGTGTGCCACCATGCTATAGCCCCTCCTGTCTAGGGCCCTAGTGGCCGTGCCTGTGAGGTGCGTTTCTTGTAGTAGGACCAGGGCGGGATTCACTCTTTTGATACTCTGCAGGACCAGCCCTCGCTTGATTTTGTCGCCCAGGCCCCTTACGTTCCATGACATGAGGCGCAAGGGGAACGCCCCCCCTACATTAGTGTCCTCCCCCATTGCGTGCGGGTATGCGGATTGAGAAGATGTGCGTATGGAGGACCAGGAGGTCCGTGTAGTGACTCTGCGTGCAGTATCGTGACAGTGGCATGTTGTGGTTGTGCGCCCCCTTGTAGCAATCTTGACCCCTTGTAGAAACTAAGAACCATAACCCCATCCTACCCCCAACACCCCCCCTCCCTGCCCCCCTGCTCAACGGACTCAAAACTGCCCGCCCCCCCAACTCAGCAGAGTGCTTGATCCCCCCCCATAACATAGTACTTGCTCGCTGGGGTGAAGGTTTCTCCGTGGTTGGCGGCCCCCTTCCTCAGCTGCGGAGGCCCTTCCGCCCAGTGTCCAAAGCGGCCTTGTCAGTCTCTGTTTTCAGCGGTTCATCCAGTCGTCAGCAGTGAGTCACAGCCCCCCGTCCGCACTGTCCTCATGAAGATCAACCAAGGGGGAATGCACCTCCGTGTCTTCGTCGTTGGTGTGCGAGCCCTGCCGTGAGCCAGCATTACGGTGTTTGTTCTGCCTGTTGGAGCGACGGGGAAGGCCCGTCGGTCTCCATCCCTCCAACCAGTCTTGCGCCACCTCTGGGGAATCAAAAAACCAGGTCTTGTTGTCAGCCACGACCCGAAGCTTTGCTGGGAAGATCATGGAGTATGGGATTTCCCTGGCTCTCAGTTCTTTTTTGACCTCAAAGAAGGTCCTCCTCCTCCGTGCCACCTCGGCCGTGTAGTCAGGAAAGAATGCGAGTGTCGCATTCTGGATTTTAATGGGAGGCGAGTTCCTTGCCGCCTGTAGGATGGCATCTCGATCCCTGAAATTGAAGAGTCTCGCTATTATTGGTCTGGGGTTAGTGCCAGTTTTATGGCGTCCTCCTGGCACCCGGTGCGCCCTTTCCACTGTAAAGAAGGCCGAGAGTCCTTTGGGCTTCAAAGTCTCTTTGATCAGGTTCTCGACGTACAGATCCATCGCCCTCGTGTCTTCCGATTCTGGCACACCTATTATACGTATGTTATTTCGTCTTGAGCGCCCTTCCTGGTCATCAAGCTTTTCGCGCAGTTCCCTGTTTTCTTTAGAGATGCGTTCCATGCTGATCTGCAGTTCAGACACGTCTTCGACCAAGGATTTGGTCACCACTTCCATGTTGTTCACCTTTTCCGTCATTTTATGAAAGTCCGCCCTTATGAGCGTAATCTCGGCTGAGATCGACCCCACCGTGGCTTGTACCTGCGTGAGGGCTCGCATCACATCGTCTATTGTCGCCTTCTTGCCCCCGGGCCCGTCGGTCGTTTTACTTGATTGTGATTTGGCCTCCTGCGAGGGAGAGCCGGGCTTCTCATATGCGAACCGGTCCAGGCGTGACTGCGCCGCCACGTTTTTAGGTCCTTTGCCTGCCATGTCGTCGTCGCCTGGGCCGGCTTGGTGCCGTGTAGTCGTCGCACTCCAAGTTCCACAGGGGCTGCGCCTCACAGACCTCCTCGGACGGTTAATAGGGGCTGTTCCGGGGTCCGTTCAATGTGTAGGTGTGGGGTGCAGCCTTCGAGGGACTGTCCATGCACTGCGTTCAGTAAAGGCGTCCAGCCGGACCGGATCTTCCTTGTGTGGAGGTGAGAAGCCACCTGCAGGGTCTCGGGCTGTTGTGCGGGGTATGCAGCTGATCTGCGTGGCCCTGAGGGAACTATCACTGCCCTCTTTGAGTGCCTCACGTGCCCCCTTCTCTTTGCGGCCGTCGGGCCCCTGCTCGGGATCTCTGGTGTTGATGTGGGGCCCCGTGCCGGCGCCAGCCAGTTCCTGCCGGGGAACGGACGGGCGCCCCGTGCGAATGTGCTTCAGGTCTCAGGCCTCAAGCCGGGCGTGGGCGACCTTTAGGTTCTCTGCGGCGTCTGGGCTCGCTGCCGCTCAAGGCTCCCTTGGGGAGTTGCTGCGTGGTACCGTGAGTCAGCGCGGACTCCGCCGGCCAAGATGGCGGTCGCCGGCCCGGGTTCCGCCTCTCCGTGTGTCACCCTTCGTCCACGCCGGGCGTCTGCGATCTCTTTGCTCTCACCTCTAGTGCGCCTCCCGCCAGGCCCCTCCTGCTCGCGATGTCCGGCGACGGCGGCTGGGTGCTCCGGTCAAACTTCCACCGCCGCACTCCGTTGCTGGGCACTTCCGGTGTTCCTGCGCCCGAGATGGGCCACTTCCTCCCGGCCTGCCACGCACTGTAGTCCCCGGTCCGGACGCTGTGTACAGGCCCCTCCTGGGCACTGCCAGAACCGCACTTCCCGACCTCGGATCGAGGTCCCGCTTGCACGGTATGTCGCCGCTTGGTCCTAGGCTTCCGTGCCTTCCCGCTTGGGAGGTTACAGGAACGGATGGATGTTCGGATTGATCCAGGGAGCCGCCTCAGTCACGGAGCTCTCCCTCTAGGCTGCCGCCATTGTCGGCTGCTAGCCACGCCCCCCATCCTCGGCATGTTTGATTATTTTAATACTCGCTACCTTCTTTCTTGGAAATTGTAATTTTTTACTTTGAGCAGGTTCCTTGTCTTTGGACTTGACGTGCTCTTCCCTGTGTTCTGACCGTCCTCTTCTTTCCGATTTCTGCGAGGAAGTCTGAAAAGATCGAGAGGGACGTGTATCAATATCTTGATATCTATCAGGCTTTTTTAAATTATCCCTATTTCTAAGGTTGTATCTTTTTTCAGAGGGCTCCCTCTGGGGAGACTTGTGTCCTTGGTCCGGAGATTTTTCTCTCTGCAGAGGAGACCTTCCTCTGGACTGGAATCTTTTTTCTTTGGGAGTGGATTGTTTATTTCCATCCCAACTCTTTTTTGGAGTGTTTATATTATTTTTAATAAATATCTTTTCAGGATTTTCAGTTAGTTGGGGTTTTACCGGTTTCCCACCCAAACTATCTCTACCTAGTTCTTCATAGGATTTTTCTATGATTCTGGCAAGTTCAATTGGTTGGGCTGTTATATCTGTTTCTTTCAATTTCTGGCGGATCGCCACAGATGCTGCTTCTCCTTTTATGTTGGCTAATAATATAGCCAAGACCTGCTTGAAGTCTTTCAGTAATTTCATACCCAGAGTTAAAGCAGGTTCTTGACCGTATTCATTTTGAATCTGTCTTAGTTCTTCTGGTATTACCGCCATGGACGGAACACCATGTGTTTTTGTGTAAATGGAAGCAAAGACTGTGCCCCAATCCTCCACTTGTGGTGCGATCCCCATTGGAAGGCAGATAGGCAGAATTCTGTGTTTCTCACTAGGGGTAGTATTCGGAAATACCGCCTCTATTTGAGTTATCTTTTGTGCTAGCCAGAATGGAATTTGTTCCCGTTTTGCGGGTGTTTTACCAAGACATGAGTGTATGTTCTGTGGTGTAATTTTGTTTGTGTTTCCCTGATGAGGGTTCAGCTGTGGAATGTTAATAGCTGGTTGGACTGTTGAAGTCCGCATTACATATTGGACTAATTGTCTATGTATTTTAATTAGTACTTTTAGCTGGGCTAAAAGTTCCCGGTCTGACATTTTTTCGATGTCTGGATGTGGTGTGTAGCTGGCTAGAACCGGCCACGTTGCTCCTGGTCTACCTAGTGGACCGAGCCTGGTGATGTGATCATTATGTTTTAGGGCGCCTTTAAACCAGAGCAGGTGCTCTTGGTAATTTAGTGGGATTTCAACTTCCTCAAAAGGAGTGTATTCATCCGGAGGTTCCTCTATTTTGTAATAGTGGAATTCGTGTGTTACAGTGTTTGCTGCTGGAAAGTTTATCCATGAATAGAATACCTCTGTCTGCCGATATTCATGGGCTTCTACCACGAATATGACTGTACCACCCCGTGATGTCAGTCCGTTTTCTATAAGTTTAAGAGTTATAGTTTTTTTATGTTGACCGGAATGAGTAAAGCATTCGGGTCATTCTGTAGGAGACTCGTGCCATCCTCTAGGAGTCGAGCTGCTATTCTAGCTGCCTCCCTCTCTTCTTCACTTTCCACCATTTTACTGGCAAAAGGTTTTTGTTGCAGATCAAGTTTCAAGGAAACAAAGATTAGGTGCACAATAACTAAACCAAAAACTATACATAGGAATCTCTTCCTACTAAGTTTCGACTGATTTTAACCTCTTACCCACTCCAGACGTCTTTTGGAGTATTTACGGGAAAAAGGGTCTGTGTGAAAAAGCACGACTGAGTTACTCCGTAGTCTTGCGTTAGTTTTATCGCCTTACCAAACGTTGGGCGCCATGTAGTGTAGTTCCTATATTCCCAATAGGCTCTGCGCATTGGAATAATATATTCAGCAGTGTAGACGTAGGACTGAGGTCGACTAGGTCTCTACTGACTATATTAGACTTAAGGTTTGCCAGCTAGCTCAGAGGTCACTAGAAACTTTCTTGAATAAACGAGGAGGAGTTTAACCTCCCTGGATAGACAAGAAGGGATTAGCTTCTGACAACCATATAACATGACAACTTTGCTCCCTCAGAATAAGAGTGTATCTCTAGAGTCGTGTGAAAACAATAGACAGCTATATCATTCAGTCAATTGTGCGTACTTAGTTTCACCAGAGTGCAGAGAAAAGAGAGACGGGCGTTTTCAATAAAAAAGGTGTAATTTATTGAGCAGTCTTCTTTCTCATGCAAGAGAAATGAATTGCCATAATTGCAATACTTAATGTAAAGTAAAGTGCGTACAGTAAAAAGAGTATTATGAAATAATACTGTAAAAGCATTGATATGGTTTCTTAGCCATAAGATACTTTAAAATGGATAAAATATATACATACATATATACATTGACTAACGTACTCAACTGGTGCTTCTAAATACGCGTACCCCGGTGTACCTGACCTAAGCCTAATACGTGGGAAGGAGTAAGTAAGTAGCAGTTTAAGTTAAGTTACATTTTTGCCAAGTATCGGATTCAAGAATTCTCTTTAAGGTTTTAATCAGCTCCGTACCTTGGTTATAGAATGAAGGAGGTCTTGTATCTCGCTTCTCAAGACTCGATCTCCCAGCAACCCGCGAGGGTGACTTGGGAACACCGGGGCTGGATTTTCTCGGCTGGAGAAAAAGACAGCGTCTCTTTCAGTGCGTCAAGGGGAGGGGCGGTTTCCGTCGGCTCTCTTAACAGCTGGGCTCCCGGGCAAGTAGAACGCTGCTCTGCTCCCAACCACCGTGTGTTTGCTCAATGCAACGTTGGTATATTTATACCTGAAAGGTGCCGGGTTTGACGTAAGGTTGGACATAAGTCGTCACCGAGAACTAACAGTTCTTTCTGGACTCTAGGAGTTCTTGTGCAAATCAAAACAAAAGCAGGGGGTTTTCCCGGGCTGCTGGAGGCTTGGTTTGTTTAAAGAACGCGTTGTGCTTTCTAGGAGTCTATGCGAGTAGCCTTGCTGTGTTTTGGACTGCATGGGCTATTACTAAATATGGATATGATTCTTATGCCTTTATAAGGATATTATTTGTTATAACCACACGAGGGCATGAATCAGGAATATCAAATTAGGGTCCTAGATAGAAATACAACACCATCTATCCCCCTGAAAAAAGCAGGCAACTGATACTGTATGTAGGCTGTGCAAATCTGGTGAGGAGAATTTTATTCATCTCCTGTGTCTCTGCTCTGAACTGAGAAATGAAAGAGTAACCATTCTAAAAAGTCTATTTAATGAAAGAGGGGCGAGAACTTGCAGACAGGCACTGATCCTATGTCTTTCCCCAGAAGATTTACCTTTTAACTCAGCTCTGGCAACATTTTTAACGAAAGTATGGAAAAAACTAGAACTCTATGAAACAAAAAAATAATAATTATTTTATATTCTGCCCTTTTAAAAATTTTATTGATGGCTTTGTAACGATTTTATCAAAAATACTTATTCTTATAACATGTGTTGCATTTTAACAGAATTGTTGCTGTTTGAACTGTATAAAATGGATTACTGAATGATTTTGTTTTATTGTAAGATTTTAATTAATCAAACAATAAAGGATACTTACTTACAAGTCTCCCCGCACTATTTTTCTTGCAGTGGCTGGGAGTATGGCTAGATGTTCACTCAAACGATCTATGACGGTAGATTTTATCTTATTACCAGTGGTCTACTATAAACGTTATAAATATAATAACCAGGAGAAGCAGCCAAGCTGAGGCATAAAATGTCTGGAGAATCCACCTTAACCTCTCTTATCGGTCCCGGGATGGTAGTTTTGACTCCGGTCATAGGACCTCCAGAGGGTCTGCCCATGCCTTCGGTCACAGCTGCCTTAAAGAAATTTACATATCCTGCGCAGTGTATTGACTGCAGGGACCATGTCTCTTGAAAGAGACAGAGATCGTAATCAGGAGCGTAAAACCTTTGTTAATTTATCAAACTTTGCAAAATGCGTCCTTTTTTCACTGCTCACTGTTTACTAACAACGTTTATGCTTTTAGGTTGTAGGCACTGCACTAACAACATGTATGCCTCTAAACCACAAAAACAAATCCGAGGGTTCTGCATCAACATCAAAATCTTTATGAATAAATTCTTACCCTAATTGGGCTAGGCACACGTGCTCGAAGACATTGTTCTTACTTCCATTGGACTATCATTTGTTATGGTTCTTTTTTTGTGCAACTGTCCCTGAATATGCGATCATTCCTGTTTTCTACTCCTACTTGATGTTGATTTTGCATCTATGTCCTTCCTCCCATCCTATTGTAAAGCGCTCTGATATCCCTCGGGATCTTGTTCGCGCTATGTACAACTTTATAAATAAACACAGGCCCCTGCAGCCCCCAGGGTGCGGGGGGCCTCGAGCTGCAGGGGGCCCCCTCATCACAGAACTCAGGCATGAAAGCTCTGGATTAAATCCGGAGCGGGGGCCCCCTGTGTACCTGGCAGGGCGGCCCCCTCAACTTTCGTTATGGCACAGATCGCAATGATCAACCAGTTGGCACTGCTCTGGGCTGTTTTGGGGTGTCATACCTGCTACATTCCAAGAGATAACATTGATTTGAGAGGCTGTTTATGAGACTGCCCTAGTCTCTTCCTCAGTTAAAATCGGGGAGTCAGGGTAGGAGGACGAGGCAATGTCAACTATTTGCAATGGCATTAGGTGTTTATTAATAGCACCTTGCAATGAAATGTCCCCTGGTGAGCTAAGAAGAGAAGTACTCTTGATATACCCTCCATGAGGTTGGTAAAATCGATAGTGTGCACTGCCAACTGTACACTATTTAAGAGTCAATCTACATCTGCTAGGGATTCATAGTGGTTGGAAGTTGGAATTTAGGGGATTTCACTGAAGGTCATCTCTGTTGGGCGTACGATGGCTGAGGTCTTGCCGTATAATCTCTGTGGCTGATGGTGTGATAAAGAACCCAACCGGGCAGCTGGCCTGTAAAAGTAGTCCCAAGGCGGTAGCTCGATGATACTCCTTGCTAATACATTATTGCCTTCATAACCAAATAGCACTTTTTGGGCCCTGGAAAGAAATAAAAAATTGACTACAACAGTCTCCACCCCGATCTACCCTACCAGGCGCAATCCAAGAAACGTTTGAATGAATAATATGTTATTGGCCTGCAAGTCTCTATGCTGCGGGAGCCAGCTCAGTGTTTTATTAAAGAGCTCCTCATATGACTTGCTCTGACCTGCACGCAAATGCTTGACTCTAGTTAAGATTGCTAAGTAGGAGCATGATTCTGAAGTAAGGTTCACTATTGGTAAGTTTGGGCTTCCCATAGGACTGATAGATCCAGTGTTAAACCGTTCTTCGCTTATGACAGAACCGTTTCGTCACGCGCCTCGGGTGAGCTGTGCTAGTGACGGAACGGTTCCGTCATGGCCCGCCCGCCGCGCCTGCGCGTTCTATTGAGCGGGCGCATTGGTGACGGAACCGTTCCGTCACTAGCACAGCTCACCCTAAGCGCGTGACAGAGCGGTTCCGTCACATGCGCAGGTGAGCCGCGCGGCCCCCCCAACCCCCTAGCACTGCGGCAGAATTGCCGCCGCAGTGAAGGGGTTAAAGGAGAATTTCACCCTGGTGTGTTCCCTGCTTTACTATAATGCGATTTTTCTGATAGCATAGGAGGAGGCAAGCGGTCAGCACCAGTCCGATGGTTCTAGGGTCATCGTTCTGGGGTCATTGTGCCTTGGGAGGGCGCGGATCTATTAGCACTAGGACACTCCTTAATCATTGTAAATTTGGCAACCCTAGTGTTCCCGCATTTTGAGGAATTTACTGTTGCAGAGGTCCCTAATCCTGTCTTAGTACGGCCAACTCACTCTCAATGGCTGCCAGACGGTCAAAGAAAAGGGGAAAGTGTGCTCCGAATTATGTCTGACTTTATTCATGCAATCCTCAATGAACAGCTCTACCATTCAGGCTTGGGCGTGGAGACTTCTCCCACAGGATATTTATGGAATGCACTGGGCAGAGCCTTAGTAGGGTACATAGGAGTAGGGTGAATGTCACTAATGGCCTGTTTTGTCTGGTTGTCTGGTTCTGTTAGCTCTCCCAGCAATTTTAGAAGCTCCCTTAGTGGATGGTGCAGTGTCGGATGCAGAGTCTGCAACACAGTCACTAAAGACAGGGCAGTAAGGGGTAGGCAGGGGGGCTATATAGTGTTATGTGAGGATGGAACTAGTGCTCCGCCCTACCATGGAGATTACCCCGATTGTAAGGACAGGCAATGTTCCGTAAGCTCTATCTCTGTACTATTAACTCCCAGGGCCCTATGGAGCATCCTGTCTATGAAAGTGCACTTTGCTGGGTACGTAGCAGCAGGCAAAGTTTCAGTGGCATTCCTATTTCCCATCCTGTCAAAAACAGTGGCTAAAGCCGTTGAGCCCTCAGCATAAAGAGCCAAGTGAAGGCTGTATCCAACAAGGAGCCAGTCAGTTAATAGGTCCCTGTGGAAGATATCAGCAATGTTATTAATTAGTCAGGCCCGGATCTATGACGTTACAACGCGTCATTTTACAACGCGGACAGTTACAACGCAATTTTTACAACGCAGGATCCATTACAATGCATGCCTTTACAACGCATGTCATTACATAGCATATACTATTACAACGCATGCCATTACAACGTAAGTATAGGTAAGTATATCTTTTTTTAAATAATGTAATTAAGTTAATGTTATTAATTGAATTAAATTAATTTAATTTTATTAAATAGAAAAAAGTAATTAATGTAATTTAATATAATTATTGTAATTTAATAAATATTAAAATTGTAATTAATTTACCGTATTTAATTTAATTTAATTAATGTAATCTAAATAAATTAAGTATTGTAAATAATATAATTTAATTTAATATATTTAATTTAATTTTAATAATTTAAAAATAATTAATTTAATTTAATTTTATTAATGTAATGTAATTAATTTATAAATTGTAAATAATATAATTTAATTAATTTAAAAAATGTAATGAATTTAATTTAATTTAATTATTGTAATTTAATTGATTTATTAATTGTAAATAATATAATTAATTTAATGTAATTAATTTAATTAATTAAATTTATTTAAAGTCGTGATTTTGAAAAAAAGTAAACCCTAAAAATACCCCAATACCCCAAAAACCAAACCCAGCCCTAAAACCTAAAAATACCCCTGTACCCCAAAAACCAAACCCAGCCCTAAAACCTAAAAATACCCCTGTAACCCAAAAACCAAACCCAGCCCTAAAACCTAAAAATACCCCTGTACCCCAAAAACCAAACCTAGCCCTACAACCTAAAAATACCCCTGTGCCCCATAGCCCTAAAACCTAAAAATACCCCTGTACCCCAAAAACCAAACCCAGCCCTAAAACCTAAAAATACCCCTGTACCCCAAAAACCAAACCCAGCCCTAAAACCTAAAAATACCCCTGTACCCCAAAAACCAAACACAGCCCTAAAACACTTTTTTTTTAAAATTACTTAAATTAATATATATTATTTATTTTTAAAAAATACATGAAATAATATATATATTTTTTTTAATATTAATTAAATAAATTACATAATGTTAAATCAAATATAAAATTAAATTATATACTTACCTATACTTACGTTGTAATGGCATGCGTTGTAATAGCATCTGCTATGTAATGACATGCGTTGTAAAGGCATGCATTGTAATGGATCCTGCGTTGTAAAAGTTGCGATGTAATGGTAGTGCGTTGTAAAAGTTGCGATGTAACGGTGCAATACCGTCAGGCCCACCCTTATAAACTAGTTTGATAGTTTATTTTGGGCATTTAACACTACTAAATCGTACTAATGCAAAGGGGGGAAGGATAAGTTACTTACCAGTAATCCTAGTTCTCTTCCAGGGGTATCCTCATCAAAGACATAAGCACTGAATATTCCCGCCCATGTGCGGGACCCCGGAAACAATATAAAAATATATATGTAAAAAACACATATATCTCGCTCCGTATATTTGTACGTACATATATCATTTTTTCACACCAATGCAGCCCCAAAACCAAGGCTATACAATGTAAACACTTATATATGCACAGCAATTAGTAAGGAACAAAAAACACATTAGGCCAAATAGTCCTTCAACTTTGTGTTTTAATGAGTAAAACCACTCATAAATCCTGAAAATTGCTCATAAAAGACATTGTCAGCCATGGGCTGCATTGAGAAGTAATAACACAGAAACTGAAAGCATTTTCAGCTAAAAACTGGCACCGTGCCTTTAAGGCAGCCATGACCCCAGGCTTCCCATCATGCCTCAGGGGTGACAGTTAGGTCAGTTGTTCTTTGCATAACCCTGAAGGCAGGGCTAAACCACAAGTCAGAAATGTACAGCTCTCATTTACCTGGGGAGGCGGGTGGGTTGCTTATGACTTTGATGAGGATACCCCTGTAAGAGAACTAGGATTACAGGTAAGTAACTTATCCTTCTCTTCCAGGGGATCCTCATCAATAGTCATAAGCACTGAATAAAATTGCAAGCCCATCAACCACCTGCAGGTAAAGGAGAAGTACATAACCCAACCGAAAAAGACCAATCATAACAGCCCAAAATTTAGCTGCTAAACAGATTCCGCAAGGAGGCCTGGCCTACCTGGGAATCTGCTCTAGTGTCTGAATCAAGACAGTAATGTCTGGTAAATGTATGGACGGACCGCCAGGTCGCCGCCTTACAGATCTCAGACATGGGCACATTATTGAGAAAAGCCACAGTCGCAGCTGTGGTGGAATGGGCCTTAGGAGAAAACCCAAGAGTTTTCTGCGCAAACTGGTGAGCAAGCTTGATACACGAAACGATCCACCTGGAAATAGACCATTTCGAGGCTGCATGACCTGTTCTGATCGATCCATAGTTAACAAACAGTTGATCAGAGTGACGAATAACCTTGGACCTATCCAAGGGGTTGGGAAAGAAAGTGGGCAGAGAAATGGTCTGATTTACATGAAAATCTGACACCACTTTAGGCAGAAAAGAGGGATGCGTACGTAGCACCACTCTATTCAAATGGAACACCGTATAGGGTTGAGAGGAACAGAGAGCTTGAATCTCGCTCACCCTGCGAGCTGACGTGATTGCCACCAAAAAAAGCTGCTTTCCAGGAAAGATGTTGTAAAGTAGCTTTATGAATGTGTTCAAAAGGCGGACCCATTAGCTTCGATAGCACCAGGTTCAACTCCCAGGGAGGAGAAGGAGGACGCACTGGAGGGTACACTTTTTTTAACCCTTGCAGGAAGTCCTTGACAGATGGTAACTGGAAAAAAGAGGTTTGAGAAGGTGACCGCCTATAAGCTGTTATAGCAGCTAGGTGCACCTTGATGGAATTAAACGTTAAACCTGCTTTATCCAGATATAACAAATAAGGAAGAACTGCTTCTTCCTGACATTGCACAGGATTATGACCATTCTGTATACACCACATATAAAATCTCTTCCACTTGCATGCATACGAATGTCTTGTGGAGGGACGTTTTGCCTCTTTCAGGATGAACATGCAGTCCTCTGGCAACCCTAGATGGCCGTATTGTATGACCTAAGGAGCCATGCTGCAATGCTCAGTGACAGAAGGTTGGGATGGTGGATCCTCCCGTTCATCTTGGACAACAGGTCCGGCCTGCTTGGTAGCCTCTTGTGAGGAGTCACTGACAGGTGAAGCAGGTCCGTGTACCACCTTTGCCTCGGCCAGTCTGGGGCGATGAGGATCATCGTTGTGCACGAGTGTGTCAGCTTGCTCACCACCTTAGGAATCAACGAAGGGGTGGAAAAGCGTACACAAAGTCCCCTGACCAGTCGATCAAAAGAGCACTCCCTCTCGATCCTGGCCGGTAGAACCTGGAGGCGAAGTCTCGGCATTTGGTGTTTTGGTCGTTCGCAAACAGGTCTATGGTGGGACGACCCCAGGATTGAAAGAGCTCTTCTACTACTGCGTCGTGGAGGACCCAGTCTTCCCTGTCATCGAAATGATGGCTTAGAGCGTCCGCCCTCACATTCTGCTCTCCTGGGAGGTGAACTGCTGTGATGGACAACTTGAGAGCCAGAAGCAAATGCCAGATCCGCTGTGCTTCCAACGACAGAGTACGTGAGCGTGTTCCCCCCTGCTTGTTCAAGTAGTACATCGTGGTGGTGTTGTCCGTCTGTACTAGTACTGAAGCTTCTTGAATCGAGGGAAGGAACGCTTTGAGAGCTAGGTGGACTGCTCTCAATTCCAGGATGTTGATGTGGTAGGTACTTTCTTTGTGAGACCACAGACCTTGCACCTGTAGTTGACCCATGTGCGCTCCCCAGCCCAGAAGGGAAGCGTCCGTGATCAGTGTCTGTACAGGGGGAGGTTGATGGAACAATACTCCCACCTGCATATTTTGCTTTTTGGTCCACCATGGAATGGAAGCTCGAGCTGCGTCTGAGATAGTGATGTGATCGTCCCAGCGAGCCGATTGTTGTTCCTACTTGTCCTTCAGATCCTGCTGAAGAGGACGCATTCGAAGTCTGGCATTCGGGACCAGGAAGATGCATGACGCCATCGACCCTAGCAGGGAGGCAATCCTGCGCACTTTCTGAGCCCTGTTGCGAAGAACCAGCTGACATTTCTGGGTTATCGAAAACTGTCTCTCCTCCAAAGGAAACACTTTTCCTACCTCGGAGTCTAGCAGAGCTTCTAGGAAGTGAATCCTCTGGGTGGGCTGAGAGACTGATTTTCTGAACTTGACATGAAGCCCTAGTCGCTGGCAGAGCTCTATGCAAGTCTGGAATTGACTTCTTACGCTGGCTGGGGAAGGACCTTTCAACAGCCAATCGTCCAGGTATGGGTATACGAAGACCCCTCTGCGTCGTAGAGCGGCTGCTACAACTGAAACACACTTCGTGAACACCCAGGGAGCCGACTTCAACCCAAACGGCAGGACTTTGAACTGATAGTGGGAGGTCCCCACCCGGAACCGAAGAAATCTTCTGTGACGGGTGTATCGGAACATGAAAGTAGGCATCTTGAAGGTCCAGCGAACACATCCGATCTCCCCTCCTGAGATGTGGATATATTTGGTGCAGCGCCAACATGCAAAACCTTTCCTTTTTGACATGCAGATTGAGTGTTCGCAAATCCAGAATGGGTCTGTATTCTGCCTTTTGGCCCTTTTTTCTGACCAGAAAATAACGGGAGTACACTCCTTTTCCCCTTTAAAACACTGGCACTCTCTCGATGGCTGACTTCTCGAGTAGAGTGGCGAATTCTTTTTTCAGAAGGTGCAACTGATGATTCGATGTTGCCATCGGGGGACTGGTGGAGGCCGATGATGACTGAAACGAAGACGGTATCTATTCTGAAGTGTAGACAACACCCATCTGTCTTTTGCGATGTTTTGCCACTCTTTCAAATGACCCGCCAGGCTTCTCCCCACTGGAGTGGTCCACGGCGCTGGGGGAAGGTAAGACTCATTGCTTTGACTGGGCTTTGCCGGTATTGTTTCTCTGGCATTGATTCCCTCCTCCTCTGGAATTACGCTTTCCTCTATATTGGGACTTTTGCTGTCCCTGCTGGTCTTGACTCTTCTGCAAGTGAGGGGTTTGAACCCGCTGCTTTGAAGAGCCCTTGTTGTAGGAGCGATATTTCTTTTTGAACTTCTTTTTCTTCTCAAGCCCTACCGCCTTGAGAGTGTCCAGCTCTGCTTTCATGCGCTGCATCTCTTCGTCCGTGCTCGCTCCAAACAATGAAGTCCCTGAAAAGGGCAAGTTCACAGAGGTCTTGACCTGCGGAGTTGTTACGGGAACTCCCAGTTTCAGAGCCCTTCTACCCAGTATGTCCTGAAAGGTAAAGATATCATCGATCAGAGATATCCTTGATGGAGGTGAGTCCGTCCTAGCGGGCGAGTAGTCTCTATGGGAGCGTGTTGGAGAAGAAGAGGTAGTAAGGGATCTTCGTTCTCTCCTTCTGCTCCTAGATCTTGATCTACGCCTGCTGGATCGCACCCTGGAGAGTGATCTTTCCTTATGGTGAACCGAGTAGCGTGATCTTTCTCAGGGCCTCACCGGAGAGCGTGACCGTTCTCTAGGCCTAGAGATCGGCTGCTGTATTCGAGACGCTGTCTCCTTGTCTGTAGCCCAGTGATGTAGTGGTCTATATCATCGCGGTGAAAGTCTGAGGGCAGGTGACTTTTGTGTTGTGTCTCTCACTGGAGAGCGTGCAAGAGGTGTTACATCCTTTCGCCCATGTGGAGGAGGTGTAGGAGACCGCCTTGATCCCTCGATGCCCGATGTATAAATGATCACATCAGGACCGGAAGAAGGGCCTGACGAGGAAGACATGCTCACAGGATAAGCCGGGGATCTTGTGCGACTGCAAGACCCACGATGCTCTGGTGTTCTCTTCCTCTTGGCAGCGTAACTGATGCTCACTGGAGAGCCCTGGTCACCTTCCGCAGCTGAAGCTGATCTTGAGGACCTCTGAGATGTGGGCCCATGACTCGAAGACGGAGCCGGCCGACTCGACGTCACGGTGTGCTGCGCCACCACTGGCTGAGGCTGCGCAGAGGAATGGTGAACTTGTGGAGACTGCACTGGAGTCCCATGCCTCGACGTCGAACACCGGTGAGGTGACGTCGACGAAGGCCGATCACTGGGCGCCGACGGAGGATGCTTGGATGCTGAGTGCCCTCGACTGGACTGCGATGGATGTCGCGACGTCGAGCGTCGATGTCACGTCAACGACGGTGAAAGTCTCGACGTCGAGCGTCGATGGTGAGACGCCGACGGAGGATGCCTCGACATCGAGCGTCGATGATCAGACGCCGACGGAGGTTGCCTCGATGTCGAACGCCGATGACTAGGCGTCGACGTCGAAGACTGGACCTGAGGCTTCGACGACGGAGGTCTCGACGTCGAGCTGCTATGCTCCAACGTCGCCCTCTCTCTCGGCGCTGCACGTCGCCCGGTTGACGGCAGCGGAGGTACCTTGACTCTCGACGCTGTAGTCTTCACCGTCGAGGGGAGTTGACTCGTCGTCAGTGGAATCTTCGACGCCGATCCCGGCGCCGAAGGAGAGCAGGTCGGGACCTCTTTCGACGTCGACTGCGTCCTCCGCTTTTTCTGTCTCTTTGGAGACCTACCTCTCTCAGAAAGTCCATAAATTCAGATTCTTTCTCTGTCCTTGAGAGTTCTTCTTGACAAGGACTTGCAGTGATCACAAGTTTCTGCGAGTCAGGGAGACAGAGGATACACACAGGATGTGTATCAGTCCGAGCCTTCTTCTTCCCACAGGAAGGGCAGGAGTCAAAAAGCGAAGGCATTTTGACAAAAAAATTAACCTTTTTTGAGCTAAAAAAGGTAGCACTATCTCTCTAGGCAAAAAACTGTCGAGTGAATACAAAAATTGTAGAAAATCACCAAGTATTTTTGACAGAAAGTCAAAAAAAGGTAGGAGCTGTTAAACCAGGGTACTGACAGAAGGAGCCGGAAAAACAACTGACCTAACTGTCACCCCTGAGGCATGATGGGAAGCCTAGGGTCATGGCTGCCTTAAAGGCACGGTGCCAGTTTTCACCTGAAAATGCTTTCAGTTTCTGTGTTATTGCTTCTCAACGCAGCCTATGGCTGACAATGTCTTTTATGAGCAATTTGCAGGATTTATGAGTGGTTTTACTCATTAAAACACAAAGTTCAAGGACTATTTGACCTAATGTGTTTTTTGTTCCTTACTAATTGCTGTGCATATATGTGTTTACATTGGATAGCCTTGGTTTTGGTGCTGCATTGGTGTGAGAAAAATGATATATGTACGTACAAATATACGGAGCGAGATATATGTGTTTTTTACATATATATTTTTATATTGTTTCCGGGGTCCTGCACATGGGCGGGAATATTCAGTGCTTATGACTATTGATGAGGATTCCCTGGAAGAGAATGCCAAGATCTGATTATGAACCTAAAATTCTGGGACTAAAATTCCATCCCGGTAGAGCCCTACCTAACACCCAATTCTGCCTGACAGCCCAACACAGAGTGGTCTACTAGGCTTTCCCCTCCCTTAATAGATTGAGGGCTGACCACTCGAGACTATAGTAATACACATAAAGACAGAAGTAATTCCAGGTAGTTTATTTAGGCAACCAGAAGTACATCCTCAGTAAGAAATCCCAACTGAAAACTCCTGTTCCAACCGTCCTCCTAGAATACCCAAGGGTGAACCTGACTACATCACAATGCCACTCAGAAGGCTTGTAATGTAAACTGCTTTGCCCATTACAACACATATTTCCTTCACACAACTCAAATAATAAGAATATAAACATACAAGAGTTTAACAGGGAAATGATTACACAAAAATAAAAGAATATACCGAAAATAGGACACAATATATTATAAGTTAAAGACAAGAATGATTAGAACTAACTTTAAAAATGTATAATGAACAGGTCATATAGCCTGTTATGGATTCACAAGTTGACAACAAAGTCATCAAGTTTCTTTGGCTTGTTAACAATCCTTCCAAAACAACTCATGCTGCTTCCACAGGGGTACTTTCCATGGGGCTTTTCAGATACAATAGGATTATTTTTTGCCGCAAATTGCTGCTTTACAAAGCAGTGAGCATGACACCTGAATCGGCACCCACATTATCATTCACTTCACTTGACCCATCTACAGTGTTGTCAACATCCAGCCAATCATCACCATTGAGATTGCAGCCCGAAGCATTGTCTGATGATGAACATTTTGCAATCCTACTCATGTGCCAAACATTCCCATAGCTAAGTTTAACAGAGTTGCAAAAGATCTCACATACACATGGTTGTGAAAGCCTACTCTAACCCTTTCCAACATTCTTTTCTTTCCTCACTCTAACCCAATCACCACATTTAAATTCTATAGTGTTAGAACCATGTTGTTTGTCATACCAATCTTTGTATGATTTTTGGGCTAAAGTAATTTTCTCTCTGGCCCATTCGGGAGACCATTTGGCTTTTTTAGAGGAATCCTACCAACACATTTCCTTGCCAACAGCCAGTATTCTACGCATCATCACAAATGGGCTTTTGCCTGTAACGAGACTGGGGGTGATTCTATAGCCCAAATAAATGTGTAGATCGCAACTTCCCAATTAAGTCTATTGCTTTTTGACAATTGTATCCAACCCTTGAGCACTCTATTAAAGCGCTCCACTAAACCATTACCTTCAGGATGATACACTGAAGTGGTCCTGTGCACAATCCCATTACGCTCAAGAATTATTTTTTAAAGAAGAGACTAATTGTGGGCCATTCTACGTGATTATGTATTTTGGTAAGCCCTCACTCATGAACATTTTGTCCAGGAAAGTAATAATGTCAGCACAGTCTGCATTTCGTACAAACTTGATCACATGCCATTTTAAGAAGTGATCAACAAGAACTAAAATGTATTTGTACTCTCCATCAGCACCTTCAACTGGTCCCACAACATCCACACCTATACTTTCCCAAGACATACTTGGACTGTCAATAGGACACAAAGGCTTTTTGAAGGTCTTGAAACATTTATCTGAGTTGTTACACTGCATGCATTCACAAACTAGAACTTCAATCTGTTTGTTGCGACAAGGCACCAATAATTACATTTCATTCTTTGATCGGTTTTAGATACACCAAGATGACCTTCATGGCTTAATTATAGTATCTTGGTCCTTAAAGTACTTGGTGGAACTACTTTTCCACATCTGAAAATGAGGTAATTTTTAACACCCAGCTCATTCCTAACCTCCCAAAACATTCTTTCTTCGGCTTGGAGATTACTTTCACTAGGCCAACTATTTGTTACAAAGCTAACTATTTTTTTTAAACAGTTATCATTACTCACGTGGAGCTTCCACTCATCAAGTGAAATACCTTCCAAGCCACAATCAAACAGCAAAGCAATTTTGTTATCTTCATACAACAAGTCATCATCCGAGGGTGGTAAAGGCAACCTACTCAGAAAGTCGGCCACCTTGTTCTTGATACCAGGCCAGTATTCCACATCATACATGTAGTCTAATAGTTTCACTGGCATTCTGCTTAACTTTGGAGAAGCATTCTGTAAGCCTGTGCTAGTCAAATTTTTCATTTGAGGCTTATGATCAGACCTTAACAGAATGCCGAATTCCCACACATACTGACGGAAGTTATTGAGTGCCCAAGCACATGCTAAAGGCTCACGTTGAATTACTGAGTATTTTTTCTCTGCTGAAGTAAGTGAGCGTGATGCAAACGCAATCACCCACTCCTTGCGTTCCTCTTCACAGTGAGAAAGCACCGCACCCAAGCCTTTATTGCTGGCATTGGTGGTTACGATTATTCAGGATCAAAACTCTTTTAAAAAGGCGCACAGCAGATTTAGTTTTTTATGCCGGACTTTTCATCATATTAAAACGAGTTGCACACCTTTGCTTTCACCTAAGATTCTCCACAATTCTAAACTTGAACTTAATCATGGCGTGCTCAATTGAGTCGTGCCTAGCCCAAACAGCATGAAAAGGACTTTTGACACAAATCATCCCAGATAAATGTTGTCTTACTTTTGAGCAACTGCCGGATGTGATAAGTCTTTTTTGAAAAGTTTTTTTGATAAATTTCGAGTAAAATTCTATGTGTCCAAGAAAGGCTCTAACAATGTCTTGACACCTGGGACAGGTTGCCTCCTTAATAGCATCCACTAAACCCTGCTTGGCTTTAATACCATCCTTACAAATGCTGTGACCAAGATACACTACCTTACTCTGAGCAAATTTACATTTATTGAATTCAACTGTCAGTCCCTTGTCATTCAGAATTTTAAAATCTAATTTGAGCCTAGCATCATGTTCCGACTTACAATTGCCCATATGCAGGATAGATATCTTCCTGAAAAAACATAACGCCATCAATCCCTATAAATATATTGGCCATAATTCTCTCTCTGAAATAGGGCCGCGGCAGATGCTAAACCAAATGGTACTCTGGTGCACAGCCAAACAAAGTGGTGAATTTCTTGCTATCAGCATGCAGGGTTACCTGATGGTAGGGAGATTTAAAATCAATCGTAGAGAACCAACACATCCCATCCTCGTCGCCACTTCTGTAGTAATCCACATGAAGACAGAAGTAATTGCAGGTAGTTTATTGAGGCAACCAGAAGGACAGTAAGAAATCCCAACAGAAAACTCCTGTTCCAACCATCCTCCTAGAATCCCCACGGGTGGACCTGATTCTATGTCAGGACCGGAGGCGAGGATTATGCTGTACTTTCTTTATTTCAATAACTCAGCACTTCAACATTAACAACAAAAACTACAACATCCATCATTTTTGTAGTCCCAATGGTAAACTCCGTCCTCCAATCAGGGATGTCCTTGGTCCCTGAGGGCATACTGTCACCAACACTCCTCCTCTTTCTTTCCTGCTCAACCTAAGATAAGTACAGTTTTTTCCCTCGCTTCAAGGGCGGGTGGCAACCGTTGCTTATTTGCATGCTTTGATGGGTTTTGTTGACGTTTGTTACTATTTGCCTAATTTCCCATGATTTCTGAGTGCTGTGGCGAGTTTTATGGGTTTTAATGCTCAAGTGGTCATGATGTACTGATTGTGTCTACTTTGAAGCTGTGGGCGACAGTGCTGCGCCGTTTCCTTCCTTTTTAGGTCTCGCTCGAGACCTATTGCTGTGGAGTTGGCTCTCAAGGGAGATAGACCGGGGCACGCGCACAGGTAGGCAGGTAGGCACGCACACGCACACCCACACACATATCCCCCCCTCCACCACCCCCACTCACCGGGCTCTTTCGGCGTGTCCCTCTCCCTCCGCAGCGGGTCAGTCTCGGCAGCACGCAGACTCGGTGGTCGGCGTGTCTTCTCCGGCGATCTTCAGCTTGCGCCGCTACAGCTGATGTGCACGCTCACGGCGACTGCGTCTCGTGTGCTCCCACCACGCTGTTTCGCGCCCGCCGATCCTCAGCTTGTATTTCTTAAGTAAATGAATCAATTTATCATGGCTGATGTGTTCTGCGGCCGCCTGTCTCCGCGCGCGGCTGGCCGGCTGCGTCATTACCCCGTGCGCCTCCCGAGCCTAGCGCCATGTCATTGTGTTTGACAGCCATCTCATCCCCCTGTCACAAGTAGTTTGCTGCTAATCACATTCCCACCGTTTAATGTCGATGGTGCCCGGAAGTGCATAATATTCCTGCACATCCACTTTCTAATTTTCTTGCAGGAATTATTCGGTCGTACATCTCGGCTGAAATGGAAAAAGGGGGGGCGACCGAGGTGCAGAGGAGGGAGGGACGGAGCGGAGGCTGCATGTGTAGGTAGGTGCATGATGATAAGGCGGATGCGCCGGTGAGGCCTGTGAAGGCTCGAGGAGCAAACTGTTGCGGGTTCTTTAAGCTTAAATTGTGTAATCAGCACCGGTATATTAAATTCCATTCATTGGTGTGGGAGTGATTTGTCACTTAACACGCACAAGAAAAAAATATTTCCTTTCAAACATTTATAAATAACTTCCAAATGAAAAGGTAGGTTGGTGTGCAACTGCGTGTTACCAGCACCCCATGCTTGTGTGAATAACGGTCACGCGCCATGTTTTAGAGAACACGCTCCCAAAGGTCATGCGCCTCTTAAAGCGTCTTCCATAGAGGACTGGCGAGCTGAGTTACGTTTGGACCAAAACTTGCGTAGGTTTCACTAAACTAAGTGGGGGGGGAAATTATGCAGCGTATTCTGTTACTGAATAATCGTGTTTTATGATGTTCACACACACTGATGCAAGAATGCTCTCAAACTCAATGGAAGTACAGACATTTTTAAAAGCGAATACGAGGAGTCCACCAGATTATACTGAAAATATTATTCCACCACAAATAATGGTTTTGTCTCGTCTGGTAGCGCTACGTTATTTTATTAACGCCTCCTCTCTAACTCCAAGAGCCAAATAATTAGTGTCTGCTACAAGCGTTGCATATAGAGCCTGTGGGTTAAAGGAAAGTACTGGCAGCCTGTGAGTTAAAGGTGTTCACGGCACCTGCAGAGTCTGGCAGGCCAGATGTTAAGAAGTGCAGCGGCCTCCTAGGCAGTCCGACAACCCCAGGGTGAACGGTGGAATCCAGTGACCTGGGCGTTAACGCTGTGCAGACGGCCCGTGGGCTCAAGGTATGCACAGCATCCTATAGATTCCCCCAGCCTAAGAATGAGAGGTGGACACGGTCCCTGCAGAGTCCGCGGCCTCAAGGTATGCATGCACAGGCAGCACAGCACCGACATCCTATAGACTCCGACAGCCTAAGGATGAGAGTTCGGTAACCTTACAGGTGGACACCTGTGGAATCCGGCTACCGAGGGTTAATGGCAGGTTAATGTTGTGCACACGGCCCTGCAGAGTCCGCGGCCCGTGGGCTCAAGGTATGCATGCACAGGCAACACAGCACCGACATCCTATAGACTCCGACAGCCTAAGGAGGAGAGGTGGACACGTCCCTGCAGAGTCCGGTAACCTTACAGGTGGACACCTATGGAATCCGGCTACCGAGGGTTAATGGCAGGTTGACGTTGTGCACCGGGACCTGCAACGTCCGGTTATCCTGGACTGACTATTCACGGGCAGGGCCCGGCAAACCGTGGGTTAAAGTTTTGTTTGCACAGTGCCCTTCAGAGTCATGCAACCCGTGTGGTAAAAGTGTGCTTCGCCCCGGTGCATTTCGGCATCTCGGTGCTCACAGGTTACTTTCCACGGGGCCCCTTACCACTGGAAGAAAGTGTAATGTCCCACCCTACGCACGGGCCCTCGCCGTCCTGATTGTGCGCCCTTCCCCACAGCCAGGGCCAATCACTTCCGAGTGCTCCTCGCTTGATTGGTGGGGGGCCAGCCGCGACACAGACGTCCATTAGCGGGGTGATCCGCTATCCGTTCGCCAAGGAGCAGCAGCAGCAAGGGGCTTTCCCCGCCTCCGGCCCCTCGGAAGACTGCGGGAAAAGTAAAGCTGGCGACCCGGACTACAGTCGGAGGATTCTTGTCAGAGATGGGTCACGTCTTTCTTTCACTGCTGTGCTCTCCTGGGCTATCCGTCTCAGTGCTCACAGGTTCCTTTCCCTCAGCAAGCATGCTGCTCCCCCTTTGCCACCACATTTAGTTCGCCATATTTTGGATAAAATTATTTTTTCCTATAGGCAGAATCTGGGAGCTACTATCCATTCAAGCGTGAGCTCCCCACCCCCTCCCCCCCTCATTGCTTGTGTGCGTGAGCTCCTCCCCCCTCCCCCTCGTTGCTTGTGTGCGTGAGCTCCTCCCCCCCTCGTTGCTTGTGTGTGAGCTCCTTACCCCCCTCCCCCCTCGTTGCTTGTGTGTGCGTGAGCTCCTCAACCCCCTCGTTGCTTGTGTGTGTGTGAGCTCCTCCCCACTCCCCCCTTGTGGCTTCTGCGTGCGTGAGCTCCTCAGCCCCTCCACCCTCGTGGCTTCTGCGTGCGTGAGCTCCCAACCCCCCCCCCTCGTTGCTGATGTGCGTGAGCTCCTCACCCGCTCCCCCCCTCGTTGCTTGTGTGCGTGAGCTCCTCACCCCCCCTCCTCCCCTCGTTGCTTCTGCGTGCGTGAGCTCCTCACCTCCCTCGTTGCTTGTGTGCGTGAGCTCCTCACCCCCCTCCTCGTTGCTTGTGTGTGCGTGAGCTCCTCACCCCCCTTCTCCCTCGTGGCTTCTGCGTGCGTAAGCTCCTCACCCCCCTCCACCCTCGTGGCTTCTGCGTGCGTGAGCTCCTCACCCCCCTCCCCCCCTCGTTGCTTGTGTGCGTGAGCTCCTCACCCCCTCCCCCCTCGTGGCTTGTGTGCGTGAGCTCCTCACCCCCCTTGTTGCTTGTTATCATTATCATTATTATTATTATTATTATTATTATTATTATTATACATAATGATAATAATAATAATAATATAAAGGGGGCAGATTTTATACTGTTTCTTTCTTTTTTTTAGTAAGGGTTAGAGAAACGTAGTTCAGTACTTTTTTCCACATGTACAAACAGAATCCCGGCGTCGCCGTGGGGAGACTGTGTACCAGGCTGCACACATAAAAACCTCCATTATTTACGTGCAGTGCGAGGGAGACCATTTTAATCAGTAATCCCCTGCTGACCGTTTGGGAGTTCAGATTAAAAATAATGTGCCTGTCTGAACCTTACTGTAGATTGGCGAAGGGCGTGCCGGGGGGAGGGGCTGAGCCGGGGGAGGGGGTGCACGTACTTCAAAATGCAGGTGGAAAGATGGAATGTTCACTTCAGCATCCTGCTTAGTTCGGTTGAAATGTACTTTGCAGCAGTGTCATTCGCCTTTCATTGTCCTGACATTAGCGGAGTCGGTAGTCTTTCCTCTGCTTCTATTGCGCGGCGCAGGTTGTCCCGGCCAAGAGTAGGTGTTTGGGCGACACTATTTAGGCGTCGTCAGTCTTATGGCTCCGACAGACCTCCAGTGTTGCCACACAATACTCGTGGCCGTTCCTGTTTAGTGGTTATTGTGTTCGTTTAATTGTTCGATTGTTAATGCGTGTTACTTGGAGTTGCGGAAATGATGTGTTTTTGTTTTGTGGGTTTGGTTTGTGTATGTTTGCGGGCGCTGTGCTTTTTCGCTGATTGGTCTGTTCGCCGTGACTATTTTGGGTAAGAGTGTGTGTGTGGCTCTGTGTGTGTGTGTGGCTCTGTGTGTGTGTGTGGCTCTGTGTGTGTGTGTGTGGCTCTGTGTGTGTGTGGCTCTGTGTGTGTGTGTGTGTGTGTGGCTGTGTGTGCGTGTGTGTGGCTCTGTGTGTGTGTGGCTCTGTGTGTCTGTGGCTCTGTGTGTGTGTGTGGCTCTGTGTGCGTGTGGCTCTGTGTGTGTGTGGCTCTGTGTGTGTGTGGCTCTGTGTGTGTGTGTGTGTAGTGCTGTGTGTGTGTGTGTGGCTCTGTGTGGGTGCAAATGCAATAGGTCTTGCATTTGTGAGAGATTAAGCTATTGGCATTGTAAATGACAATGCCATTTATTTATCTGTTTTCAAAACCAACACATAAATAAAAAGTTTGTCATTTACAATGCCAATAGCTCTAACTTTTGCAAAGGCGAGACCGTTGCACTGTAAATGCTTGTTAAGGTTTGGTGCCGCGGGAGCTTCCTCGCTCCACTCGCGGCCCCTCAGAGTGGTGCGGTGCGGCGACATAACTGACAGGGGGCGTGTGTCCGCGTCTCTCTGATCTCGGTCGCGCTTGCTGGGAGATCAGGGAGCGCCGACCGTTACCCGCGCCGCACAGCCCCCAAAGCGCTGGAAGCCTTTACGCCTGCTGACAGCGGGTCCGTAGTGATTTTCTGGGTATCCCCCCCTTACGTCCGCATCGCGGGTCGGTAAGTGGGATCAGTGAGTGCCGCTTGAAGCTTGGAAGCTGCTCCAGCGCATGTTTGGCGCTAGTGGGGGACCCCCGGGGCGGGCCCAGCTGCGTGTGCCCAAAAGTCTGTGCTTTGCCACTTGAAAGTGCACCCTTGTAAGGTAGTTTTGCTATTAGCGCTGTAAGCGTTGGGGTGGCCTCTCCCAGGCTTTCTTCTTCTTTCTAAACGCAACCTTCCTTTAACCGATCATGGAGAAGTGCACGGAGGAGGAATCAGTGCAGGTCATCCCACTCTATGACGACTTTTGGGATGCGGTGGAAGCTTCCATCCACCAGGCGGTGAATGCGGCCATGGGGCCGTTTGAACAGCGTATCATGCAGTACGCTTTCGCGTTTGATGCGCAGTGCCCTAACAAACGCAAGAGTTAATCTTCGGATGACTCGGGCGCTTTTGACCGCCTTAAAAAGGTGTTCTTGGCCAGGGCGGAAAGCGAGCAACATCCCATCCCCCCAACTTCCCCAACTCTGCCACCATTACAAGATGACGACGACGGCGACTCCTCCGACGAGTCTGCAGAGGAAGCTGGTCCATATAGACCCTGGCGCTCCATGTAGCCAGGGTCTACGAGGGGGAAGACCAATCCGACATGTTGGTCTCAGACGACCTTGTGCATCCCCGATCTTCGGAGTGGGTTCCCTCTAGTAAGGTCTGCACGTTTGGGGCGGGGCGCTCACGTAAGCCCCTGGAGAAAGAAGTGGGGGCCTGCCTAAAGGCTGAATCCCCGCGCCTGGCTCTTCCGGGCAAGGTAGCCTTAACTCCGGATGTGGACCCTAGAATGGCCACCTTACTTCAGAAGTATATTAGGGACCCCAAGAAGGGGATTGACCGTTCCTGGCGTTCGTGTCAGGACAAGCTCCTGGACATTGCTGGTCCCCTCACCAAGGTCCTAGAGCTTGCAGAGGAGGCCAAGGCCTCTGGTAACCCCCTCTCAGCCGATAGAATTTCCTGTTGGGCTCAGTGCGCGATTGTCTTTTTGGGCAACGCGAACTGCGACCTTTCGACAGAAAGACAACGCTCTTTCCTGATCAAGGTCGACCCGAAGTTGGGGGACCTTACCACATCTGAGGCGGGTGCGTTGGGAAACGGCGCTCTCTTCGGGAAACCGTTTGTAAAGGAATTGACAAGGTTTGTGACAACCTTTACTTCCCTTGATAAGGCGCAGTCGTATTAAGAGGATCTTTAACCCCAAGGTTTTCGTTGGGGCCGGTCGAGGCAGGGGGCGCTCAACCGGCCGCTTCTACACACAGAGCCCTCAAAGCGGCAACGGCAGGAAGCAGCAGTACACTAGACGGCAGGAGTTCTTCCAGTCTCGCCGGGGCTCCAGAGGTCGAGGTGGAAGAGGAGGAGGCAGAGGCCACACAGTGCCTAAATCAGGGGAGCCTCCCTTCTTTACCCCCTCCCAAGGTGGGCGGCAGGTTGGCTTTTCTCGTCGACAAATGGAGGGATGTTACCTCCGATGCCTGGGTACTTCAAACCGTCCAGGGGTTCCACATCGAGTTTTACGGCTCGCCTGTGCAGGAGGTCCGACCTCGTCCGTTGGTTTTTGCAGAAGACCAGGTGTCCCTCATAGACAAGGAGGTGGCAGATCTTCTGCAAAAAGGAGCGGTGCGTCCTTCACATCTCCATCCCAGAGGGTTCTTAAGCAACATTTTTATGGTAGACAAGTTGGATGTGGGACAACGACCGGTAATCAACCTAAAGGAGTTCAATCAATGGTTGAGTTATCGTCATTTCAAGATGGAGGGCATCCATCTGCTGCGGGACCTCCTACAACCAAACGATTGGATGGTCCGCCTGGATTTAAAAGATGCGTATTTGGTCGTTCCCATTTTTCCCCCGCACAGTCGCTTCCTACAGTTTGCGTGGAAAGGGCGGGTTTTTTAATTCGCCTCTCTTCCCTTCGGTCTGTTCTCGGCCCGTGGTGCTTTACCAATGTCCTAAAACCAGTGGTGAAGATGCCACAAGCCAGAGGGTTTCGACTCATTATCTATCTGGACGACCTTCTGCTTCTGGAAAAATGTCCAGTGCGGCTCGCCAAGAATTTGCAGGACACAATAGATCTCCTTCAAAGCTTGGGGTTCGTTGTCAACACCAAGAAGTCGGTCCTGACCCTGCTGCAAAGGTTGACCTTCTTAGGGTTTGTAGTGGACTTGGTTTCCCGCACCCTGAGCCTGCCCCCTCGAAAGATTTCCAAGATCCGCAGAGAGCTTTGGCGGTTGTTGGCGCGCAACTCAACTTCGCTCCGTCAAGTGGCACGTCTGGTGGGTCTTTTAAGTTCCTAAATCCAGGCAATGTTCCCGGGGCCGCTTCACTACAGAGCGCTACAACGCCTGAAGGCTTCGCACCTTCGCAGGGGACTTCAGTATTCAGACCAAGTCCCGCTCAACGACAAAGTTAGAGTGGAGATGCAATGGTGGCTCAATCACATGGAGGCGATATTCGGGTGCGAGATGGACCGAGTGATAGAGTCCGATGCCAGCAAATCGGACTGGGGCGATCGGTGCGGGGACTCATTTACAGGAGGAAAATGGTCCTCAGACAAAGGCCGGCTTCAAATCAACTGCCTGGAGCTGATGGCGGGGTCCTTTACGATCCAGTGCTGGATGAAGGACAGGGCGTCTTGCCATGTGCTCCTGAAGATGGACAATGTATCGGCCGTCAGATACATCAACCGTCCAGGGCGTTGGCGAACCTGGCGCAGGATTTTTGGACTTTCTGCCTGTCCCACAATGTCTTGGTGACGAAGGAATATCTCCCGGGGAGGCCAATGTCATAGCAGATTGGTACTCCAGGAGTTGGCTGGACATGAGTCTCTGGCAACTGCATCCTCCGACCTTCCAGAATCTTCACAACCTAGGGGGTCCTTTTTCGGTTGATCTCTTCGCCTCCCGCTTGGGCCATCAACTTCTGCGCTTCTTCAGCTGGAAGCCAGACCCCTTGGCGGCGGTGACGGATGCCTTTCTCCAGGACTGGTCCAAAGAGGAGGGGTACGCCTTTCCCCCATTCGCCATGATAATGCTGTTAACGAACCAACTTTCTTGGGATTCTCCAATCCTTCTACCCCTCGATCCTGGTCTCCTGAAGAATCCACAGGGCGACTTTTACCCTCTAGTCCAACAGGGTCGGATGCCATTGATGGCATAGCAAATTTCGGGTGGAGAATCTCTGGCCTATCGTCAGCGGCTCAAGCCTTGCTGGGAGCACCTTGGGCGGACAGCACTACCAAGCTTTACAAATCTGCATGGTCCAGGTGGGTCCGTTGGTATGTTCGGGGAGGTCATGATCCCTTGGGGTGCGAAGTGGTGACTATTATGAATTTCCTTGCCTCTTTGGCGACGCAGGGCCTTGAGTACCGCACTATTAATTCTTATAGGTCGGCGATCTCCGCAGGAAATCTCTCGATCGATGGTCATCTGGTGGGGGAACACCCTCTAGTGTGCAAACTATTAAGAGGGGTCCGTCTTTCTCTCCCTCCAGAGCCCAGGTACTCTTCTTTGTGGGATGTGAACAAGGTTCTGCGGCTTTTCCTATCCTGGCAGTCTAATAGGTATCTTTCCCGCAAGGAGCTCTCAGCTAAGCTGGCCATGCTTCTCTGTTTGATATCCTGTCGGCGCGTGTCAGATGTCAGGGTGTTGGATGTTACTAACCGTAGTTTCACCCCGGAAGGGGTTACATTCCATGTTACACTTCTGACTAAATCTGACTCTAGGGTCATTTCCTATCCGGCTTTTGACAAGTCCCCGAAGCTGTGTGTGGTTCGTTGCCTTAAGGAACATGAGGCCATGACGGAGGAGTTCCGCCCTCCGGGTGAGCGCCAGCTTCTCATTTCCATTCGGAAACCTTTCAAGGTGGTTTAATCACCAACAATTGCTCGCTGGATCAGATGGGTGATGCAACAATCGGGTATTAATATCTCGCAGTTTGGAGCACACTCAGTGAGGGGAGCGATGGCCTCCAAATTGTTCACTTTGGGCGCTAGATTAGAGGACATCATCAACGCTGCAGATTGGTCCTCTGACTCAATGTTCAAAAGGTTTTATTTTAAACAGGTTGTGAATATGGCATCGTTGGTGGTGGGTAAGCTTTGAACGAGCATAATCCTCGCCTCCGGTCCTGACATAGAATGAAAAATTTCCTAGTAACCATGACGGAAAGTTTCAATTCTATTAAGGACGAGGAGGCGAGGATTATTTCCGCCCGCGTCTTGAGGAGTCTGCGCCCGACCCTAGTGGAGTTCTCTTCACGCTGGCGGTCCCTTCCATCGTATGGGATAAGTATAACCTTTTGACATCTGTGGTGCAACTCTGATATTGCTAGTTTTATCTAGTTCTGATCTGCACCTCTAATATTGATATTCTTATTGATACTGTTTGTTTAATCTAGTTCTGATCCGGATGTGATGTTATCTTTCAAATGGTAAGGATCGATTCATTGGTTTCTTTGGCTTCTCCTAGGATCTGAAGGCTCCTAAACGGACTAGAGTTTGCTTCGCGGCTGGATGATCGCAGTCAAGAAAGAGGAGGAGTGTTGGTGACAGTATGCCCTCAGGGACCAAGGACATCCCTGATTGGAGGACGGAGTCTACCATTGGGACTACAAAAACGATGGATGTTGTAGTTTTTGTTGTTAATGTTGAAGTGCTGAGTTATGGAAATAAAGAAAGTACAGCATAATCCTCGCCTCCGCGTCCTTATTAGAATTGAAACTTTCCGTCATGGTTACTAGGACATTTTTCATTACATCACAATGCCACTCAGAAGGCTCGTGATGTGAACTGCTTTGCCAATTACAACAGCGACACCTCCAGTTGATAAAGCAGAAATAGTTTACATGGCGCCAAAGCCTTCCCAACACTAGGTGGTAAGCAGTGAGATTTCCACAGACAAACACAAGAAAATATGTGGAGAAAGTAGCCAAAGCTTTCATAAACTGTATAAAGGATGTGATAACAAAGTTCCACACCAAGATTGTATGCCCCACCCAGCGGCGTGAAGCAACCAGGAGAGCTTTAGGAAGTATGCATTGGCACTTAATTAGTCGAGGAGCTAAATATCAGATGAAGCCCATAAACATAGTAGGGTGCAGTATTATAAAAGTACCTTTTACTCAAGTGTCTCTAACAATGTCCAGCAGCAGAGTCAAGGGGGTAAGCCCTGCGTGCATGGCTCGCACGTGACCCACAGGGATGCGAAAAGCTTTGAATAACGCTAATCTCCAACAGCTGCAAGTTCATGGAGGGTTTATGGGAAATGTGGTCCCCAGTGGCCATTTCCCCTAGGCGGCTCAACCCTCAAACCAAATTCGATGGCCTGGAAGCCAAGTTGAAGTGGCCTCTGTTACTGGGAGTCAGGAAAATCACTGCACAAAGCACCCCGGAAGCAGGAAAGGTAAACTCAAGTTCGGCGCAGCTCGCTCACCACAGGGCTGGGACGTGCTTTAAATAGCGCTAAACTCCAACAGCTGCAGGTCCAGGGAGGGCTTCTGGGACATGTGGTCCCAAGCGGCCTTGTGGCTCACCCCTCAAACCAAAACCGATGTCCTGGAAGCCAAGTTGAAGTAACACCAGTTACTGGGAGTCTGGAAAGTTCACTGCACAAAGCACCTCAGCAGCAGGAAAGGTACATTGAAATTCAGCGCAGTATTTAGTACCACATACAGACAAGTATGTAGTTTATTGTTTCTGTGATCGAATACACCCCACGGCAGCACCAGCCAATTCAACAGAACCAGCTCCATCTCCCTGCTTTCCACAACGACCACCCGCTCCAGTCTAGAATACTATGACCTCAGGAGCTGGTTGCTACTTAACTTGACATTACATTGAATACAACATATCCACTTTCCTCAAAACAATATACACATAATGGAAACAAATAGAGATGGCATAATATTGCTAATAATATATAGCTAGAGATAGATGCATTAAACACCTTTATAAAGTATGTATGCTAAGAACTAATTTAACTTGTTACATTTCTAATACTAGTAATACATTAACTGTTCATTCAAATCTAAATGGTCAAGAACTATTCGCACAGATAGTCTTCAAACTTCTTGGGCCACAACGTGTTCCTTGAGCTGGCCCTAACGTCAGCCTCCTGAGTCTCAAACTGACACGCTCTCTTGATCCAGACTTGCCTTTCCTACTCACTACACTTTGTTCCTGTCATAAGATTCCACTTTGTAATATCCTCCAACACCACTGAATACTTCTTCACTTCATGTATCTTCTTGCACTCACAGGCAAGGCAACATCAGCTATTGCTTCACTAAAGACTGCATTGACTATCCCATCGTAAGCTGAACAATATAGAACAGCCCCCTTCAATTAATTGCTCCAATTTAAAACTGCTGTTTTGAAGTATTTACCGTTTTAGGCACTGCTACAGAATAGTCGCTGTACAACTGATATCTAGATGTATGCACTGTCCGTTTAACAATGAAATGTTAATAAGGTTGCTCTAAAAATAAAACAGTACAATAACTGATGAGGAAGAATTAGGGAGAGAACTCGGGATACTGGTATAAAAGGTGCAGAAAGAAGGGAACTTATGTCGATATGCAGGGGTGGCACTCATATGCGCCTCCATCGTGACTTTCATGCGGGAACAAAGTCAACATGAAGCCACACTGTGGCATCTACAGGCACATGGGAACAATACTATTAAATCTTTCAGATCCAGTAGTGCCTCGGGATATTCTAAAGGCTAGATGTTACACTGTTGCAGTAGCTGCCATTGCTTTCACAATGTTGATACCCACATCCTGACATTTCATGTTGCTTGGGAGTCTGAGACCACCTGTGAAGGTTGATTGTGAAGTCTGACAATCACAACTCTTGAGTGAACCTGTTCGTGCCGCTCTAGTGTTGCTGTTATTAAAGGAATGTTTAACTGGGTCAAACAATAACATTTTCTAGGAATCGACTCATAGTGTTGTCGTTTGAATTTTTGGGACTATATTCTTTGTAGCATTTCAGATCCAAGGCACCAGGTTCTTTCAAAAATGGTAATGCTGAAGACACTAAGTGGCTTTGAACTTGTAAGTTGGTCTAGTGTTTGATGTATTTTGCCCCAAGGGCCTTGCTTCCAAGGGACATTTTAGGTTTGATGTGTTTTGATAAGATAATAAATATGAGCACCAGTTTTTGTGGGTCCACAACCTGGGAATTCGGTATGGTCCTTTCCCAGGATCCAAAATGTATTGTTCTAACAATGCCTGTTTAACACCTGAAGTTTAGTCACTGGTGCTAAAGATAGACTTTGGGCAGCTGACTCCGAAAGCAGCACATCACTGTAATCAGGCTTCAACACCACGCTTGAAACATTCAGAAGTTTGAGCTGCAGATTTTCAGCTTGAAAACTGCACAAGCCTAACGTGGAGTTTCACTTTTGTCCAGAGGCAGACACATGGTGAGAGCTCATCAACAGTGATATTTCAAGCAGAATTTACAACGCTGTTTTATTCCAAAATTGCAGCAAAACAGTCCAATAATATGGGGAACACAAATCTCATGATCACTGATGACCTGTACAGCCACAGAGTCCCAAAGTCTGAAGAACCCAAAGCACAAAAAGTATGTGGTCTGAAACCCTGCTCTAAAAACGTGTGTTTCTTTTTCTATGTTGAAGAAGTGAAAACACATGCAAAGCATAGGTTGTCTCCCAGATGTCCTAATGAGGTTTACAACCCAGAATGGCATAAAATAGAATTTGAAGATAGCAGATATGTTGTAAGGTTTTGTGGGTGTCTGGCTCAAACCATTAGGAGCCATACTAACTGTTGGTTTGGCCCTAAAAACGCCCAAAAGATTATTTTCCCAACCATGATTTGTCAAAATAGTGAAAAGTATGTGAGACTATAAGACATAAGTTTGATGGATAACGGATTTGGTCTTGTAGAGGTTTTGATTCTCAGTTGTTTTGCCAAGGTGGAGAACCTGAGGCCCTCTAAATAAATCACTGTGGTAAATTGAAAGAAAACAACATCTATTGCTCACCTTGTAGGTTTTCTTTTCCTTCACAATCACTTCAGTCTCTTTGACATCCAACATGACCTCCTATAAAACACAGACATTTACTGACTTTATTAAATCAACAGGGGTTTTGAAAAAGAGCAAATATATCAGCAATGGACTACCTTTACAAGGAACTACTGCTTGTAAAAATAACTTGGAGCTATCAATTCTGAGAAAGAGGAACATTAATATTAGCATTAATTGGTATTGTAGACCTTCAGTAAATAAGCTATATTACCTAATATCTTGCTGCCTAAACCTATTAATTGACTGCAACCTTTCAACAGCTAACTCCCATGACTGGACACCCTTGCACATCCTCACTCTCTTGAGTGGAAATATGCCACACACTCCTGGAGAGGAGGAAAAGCTATCACAAGTTCACTTCTGAAAGTGAAGTGGTCAGCCACACCCTAAAGTCCATGAATGGATAGCTTGCCACACCTGTATTCTAGTGAAGATCACGCCTGCTAAACCCATCCTCCATCGAGTGGAGAAGAACCTGCTGCACCATTACTTTATTAAGTGAAGAGAAATTGCAACATCATTCGCCACCCTCACTCCAGAGTGCAGCCTTCCACAAGTTCAATACCAATTAAGTATAGTCTGCAAAACCCTCAGTAAAATGAATGAGAAGCCTGACAAGCCTTACTCAAGAAACCCAAGGGACCTCAAGAACTTCCGGCCCATTTCCCTGCTTCCGTTCCCGGCGAAGGTCATCGAGAAAACCATCAACAGACAGCTGACCCACTACTTCGAGGAGAACAACATCCTGGACCCGTCCCAGTCTGGGTTCCGCAGCAACCACAGCACCGAAACTGCCCGTATCGCCGCCACCGATGACATCAGGGCCCTGCTGGACAACGGCAAAATCGCGGCCCTCATCCTCCTGGACCTATCAGCCGCCTTTCGACACTGTCGCCACCGCACCCTACGCACACACCTCAATTACGCAGGGATCCGAGACCAGGCTCTGGACTGGACCAAATCCTTCCTCTCCGGCAGTACCCATAGCGTCCGCCTCCCCCTTTCCGTTCCAAAGCCTCAGAGATCATCTGCGGCATACCCCATGGATCATCCCTCAGCCCAACATTGTTCAACGCCTATATGGCTCCGCTCGCCCAAGTCGCCTGACAGCACGATCTCAACATCATCTCTTATGCCATCACCCAGCTGATCCTCTCCCTCACCAATGACCCCACTGCCAAAACCAACCTCCACAAAGGAATGAAAGCTGTCGCCGATTGGATGAAGAACAGCCATTTGAAGCTGAACTCGGACAAAACAGAGGTCCTCATCCTCGGCTCCATGCCCTCAGCCTGCGACGACTCCTGGTGGCCGACCGCACTGGGAGCAGCACTGACACCCACCGACCACGCACGCAACCTGGGGTTCATCCTCGACTCAACACTGTCCATGACCAAGCAAGTGAACGCCGTCTCATCCTCCTGCTTCAACACGCTCCACATGCTCCGCAAGATCTACAGGTGGAGCCCCACCGAAACAAGAAGAATGATCACCCAGGCCTTCGTCAGCAGCAGGCTGGACTACGGAAACGCCCTCTACGCAGGAGCCTCGGGCAAACTCCTGAAACGTCTACAACAGATACAAAACGCCTCTGCACGTCTGATCCTCGACATCCTCCACCACAGCCACATCCCCCCCTCCCTGAGAGACCTGCACTTGCTTCCCATCAACAAGACGATCACCTTCAAGCTCCTCACCCACGCACACAAGGCACTCCACAACACTGGACCAGCATACCTCAACAGACGACTCACCTTCTACACCCCAAACCTCCATCTCCGCTCCACCGACCTCGCCCTCGCCATTATCTCCCGCATCCGAAGAGCGACCACCGGTGGCAGATAGTTCTCCCACCTTGCCGCCAAAACCTGGAACATCCTCCCCATCCTCCTACGGCAAACCCAGGACCTACTGACCTTCAGGAGGCTACTCAAGACCTGGCTCTTCGAGCTGTAGCAGCACCCCTCCCCCCCTAGCGCCTTCAGACCCTCACGAGTGAATAGTGCGCTCCACAAATGTATTGATTGATTATCCCCCTTCTGTCAGACCATCTTCTCCTCTCTAGACATTCCTGGCATGTGCTTATACTTCAAAAAGAACCAGGAGAAACACAAAACGTTCTTGTATTGTACCTTGGGAGGCAAACGCTGCTCTAAAACCATCAAGATGCCGCGGTCCAATACTTCCTTACCGCCATACTGCAAAGAAGAGAGGAGAAAGTGGGTGTTATAATGAGAAGGCTCTATTATCCCTCCACCCTCCCCAATCCAAATCTCCAGTACTTACCGATCCAACATTGGCTTGGCCCAGGTATCGCACCCTGTACAAAAGCCTGCCAGAGAAGGGAGATAATGTTACAGACGTTGGACACACTGACCCAATCTTAAAAACTAAAGCCTGCATCCTTTGCAGGCAGTCAGATCCACTGCCAGAAGAACTTGATAAGACGGTAGAGAGGCAATGTATCACACCACCATTGGGCACCATGACAGCGAAGAAAAGCTCTCTCAGTTATATCAAACTTTGCAACCAAAAAAAACTGGTAGGTAAAATTCACAAAAAGTATTAAGCGACTATACATATTTTATTTATTACTTAGAGCCATTACTTGCAAATTGAGTCACCTTGCCACAGAACATGAAATGGTAGAGATATAGCAAACGGATATGCCATACTAATGGCAGATTGTGCACTATACAAGTGCTAATTAACAAATAACAAGGACACTTTCCATACAGTGCAGTCTGCAGGCCTTAGATGTGTTTGTTGTAAGGTGATGTACTATATACGCATAAGACTGAAGTCCTCATACAAGCATGAGCTCCTTGCAGTCTATTCATAAGCGACAAGAACCTCAAAGTGTATGTTCAAGCACCCAAACTTACTTACATGGTCTGCCTTTGTTGCCCAAATTCCTTGTATGATCTGTGAATGTGCCCTATCCTTAATCATCTGTCCATGTACCAACGATCTGCAATTTGCATCAGATTCATACTGATGTCTTATCCTGAGCCCCTGGCCAATCAAATAGCTTATCAATGAATGTTAAACTCCATTTATGTATTAAAGGTTTCTCATATATTGTTGACACAATGGAGCCGCAAGTTTCTAATGCGGTCTGTTCATGTGCTCTAAGACTGACACAAAGTATCAATGTCCGGCACTCTACGTAGTGTGTGTCCTTGGATCCTAATCTCTGCTCAAGTGACTAAAAGGTGGTTCTGTTAAATGGCCTGGCCAGGAAGGTAAGTTGAAGTCCTCTCAAAAGGGAGATAGGAAACGAAAAAACTAATAGAGAAGTAAATGACAGACATAGAGAGGGATAGGGGTTGACGAGAAAAAGTATACGTGATTATACTCATCCTTTATTCGGGAGGCAGCGGCAGCTGACATTCAACTCAACATCCACCGTCACAGAGTATGGAAACACATTCCATTAGTCCATGCACAGAAAGACTAGTGAAAGTCATTCTACAGACTCACAGATCCCCAAAGTCACTCAAATCCAATATTTAGAATGTTTAAACACTGAAAACTATTTTGCCTGCTACATCAGCCTGCGCACCTTTGGAGCCCTATCTTAATGGCCACTATGAACTGACAAGATGATGTCTTATGTGGCATGCAATAGATATACAACTCTTGCTCCCTTACTGAACTCCCTAAGAGTGCACTACATCATACTGTATCAACCGTTCAGCAGAGCAAACACCCACCCATGCACTAATCTGCCCTACAGTTCATAATGTAGAACCACCCCATCAAAGGCCATCCTGGAGCTTTGTCCTGGGCCCTACCAGCCATGCTCAGACCAATGACACGATTCTAAATCACAGGAAATCAACCCTTCAATACCTGCCATCCTGAAGGCAACGGTCTTCGCAGGATTCTAAATGCCTGGGTTCTTCCTGCAGCTGAAAAGAAGGCACCTTCTCTCTCAGAACCTTCAAGTATGGCAGCAGTGGTCGGTAGACACTTCCATCATGCCACTTCCAGCGGATAAGTCTAAAACTCAATGGTGTGCCCTTCAAGTTGCCCAGCACTGTCCCAGCCTGGAAGGGAAAAGAGTTACAGCTGTGTTTATAAGATGCTGTGAAAAACCAAGATGGACACACAGGGCGAGGCTAGTTGTAGCATGATAAACAATCTGCTTCAGAGCAGGTCCACAACAATCACACCTGACATAAAGTGGGGTGCAAGATACCAGTTACTCCTCTATCAAACACATGGAATAAATTTGTGAAATACGCTTTTCTCTTCAACTGCCATAGCATCTACCACAATATCGCTTCTATCAAGAATCGTGCATAGGTGCAAAATAATTTCATGTGTAAATCTCATCCCCCAAGTTAATGTGTTGCCCTGGACTGAAGAAACGTGAATCATGCAAGGGAAAGACTAGCAGTAGGTTTAGAATCACTTGGATCTATACAGTGACGTACTGAGGAGGGATTGCCTGTTTGGTACTGAATCCTCAGCATAGTAGCATGGCTGGGTCAGAATATCTGGTTGAACAATGATTTACAATATATAATTTGTATAGTAGCAGACAAGTAGAGGGCAAGGTTGGTTGGACCCTGTATTCCCTGCATGGCCATATGCATGGGCCATGAATTGCTAGGTCTGTATAGCAGCAATTCTGGTGGCTGCATGGGTTGTGTGGGGGAGAACAGCAGGGTTGGTTGAGCTGGACACTGAATTCTCGGTACAGGTCTTGATGGCAACATGAATATATGGAACAGGTTGGTTGAATCCTGGATACTTATGTAGGAATGTACTCCGGAGGGATACTACCAGTCTTTAATGTGTCTTCTACCCCCGAGCAACAACAAAATATGAATATACACCCCACCTGCCCTTTGACTGCGTAACGCAAGGAGATGCCGTTGATTTCATCGATGATGTCGCCTGTCAGCACCACTTCATCCACCTCCGTCTGGCTCCCAGGTAACACCTCTGACACAAATATCCGCCCTTCTAAATACCTGGAAAAGGGTTCACAGTATTTAATTTGAGAAAGAACCAAATGGCTGAAGTTCAGGCAAGGTATCCAGCTACACCCTAAAACATTCAATGAGATAAGGTCGCAGGTACAGAGAAGGTAAAAAGAATACCCAGCAGGCTCTCAGGGTCCTGAAGCAGTCAAGGGTTAATGCGCAGTGCTCCGAGTCACTTACCACTGGCCCCCAGTTAGTTAGAGAAAATGTGCCACTAAGGGGCTATTAACCTAGAAAGTATGTTGTGAAACACCACATTTCTGCCTTAATTTTTAAACGGCTATAGGTGCAATGTGGTCTAATAAGCAAAAATGTGATAACTCAGGAGCACTCCCACTCTACAGGTTAGTGATTATGATAGTCACAAATATACATTCCTACATTTATAGTTTTTAACCTGCCTAATCCACATCAACTAGAATGTATTCTCCATTTGTAGTCTCCAGTTTCCCCCTCAATTTACAATGAGGCCACATTAAGATGGCTATAGTACAGAAAATATGTGTGGTGCCTTAGCTGCCATTCTATATGACACACATTCCAAGAGAGGCATGCTAAGATTTCAGATGGAGGGGACCTACCTAGTGGGTTCAACCTCTCCTTAAGGTATATCCTTGGGAGAACAGATCTAATTTTCATGAGTGGGGAGGCCCAATGTTGTCTGCTTACCCATTATTTTCAAGAACATGAACACCTGACATGCCTACTCTTTAGGTAAAGGGGATAAATAGTGGAGATTGAGCACTTCCTGATCAACTGCTTTCTGGTCAGGACATTCAGTATAGAAACCCAAACAGCCATATTTCAGAACTTCCAGTCTGTGTGGCTGTGAAGGAATGGCCCAGTATTTAGGCCACACATCCTGCTCACTAGGCGCATCGCAAAAACATACGCTGTAAATTCAATGAGTGAGTGAACCAAGTTGTCTCTTCAAATTATCATCTATTATCTTAGAGACACATCAAAATTAGCTGGTTGATTGGAGGTTTAAATACTTGAGCTATGTAGCTATGCTGGGAGAGATTAGAGTTAGACTTTTCTTTATATGAAGCAAATTGTACATACATTTGAAAGAGCATACAGATAACGATCATACTTTCCCATCCATGTTCTTTCTCACTCATGCCCATGTAACCATGTTACACTACATGGGGAGAAAATTTCAAGAGTGAAGTGTCTGTGCGGGTAGCCGAAGTCATAGCACAGCATGTCTGTGACAGGTGCAACACTTGAGAAAGCCACAAATGCGGACTTGTGTGCCTGGATACCAGATGGAGGTTGTGCTCCATTATACAGCGAGCAATACACAACAATATTCACCTGGCAATAGTGGCTTTAGCAGCCACCTGTCCAGAAACCTTGCCTCCAGGGGACACAAAAAAAAAGAAAAGATCTGACCAATGCAAATTCCTGGTTCAAACCAGAAAAGAGGACGTTGTGAGGATGATCTCTGTTTCGATGGAAACACAACAACAATTCTGAAATGAAGGAAGGCAGGGTTTGAAAGCCACCATACCCCTTCAACAATTAGATGCAGTGCTTAATTTGAGTCAGTGGTTTCCTGCACTTAATTATCAACACCGGCACTAACGACCATCTGCCACATGGTAGCGCTATTTGTGTATGCCACATGGTAGTGCTATTTATGTAATTTGGAGACTGAGCACAACAGTTGTTTATTTGTTCAATAAGCCCAAAAAATAATGACAAATATAGGCTGCCAAAGCCATTTTTATAGCCTTTAGGGCCCTGAAATAGCCAGAATGTGCACACTTCAAGGAGTGTGATGGTTAGTAGTTGTGTTGCTACTGTAATTGGTAGTGCTTCCAGCAGCAATGGGCTGTGCAAGTGGAAGTGTCCTCGTGACGAGTGCCCTGGCGTTTTTTTTTTTAAACAAATTCAGCATTGATAATGTGTTTTTTCAAGGTTATGAAACACTTTGCCATTAGTCACACGTGTCTAATCTCGGGGTGGTTGAGAGTTCTTTTCATGTTTTATTTTAAACAGACCCCCAGGATATAGCGGCATGGATTTGCAAATTTAGCGGCACAAATATGCAAATTTAGCTGCACTTTATTTTACTCATATGCATTCATTTTCAGCCTTAAATCAATGGAAACTGTTTTAGCAGAGTATTCCACTTTGATTAGGCAATCTGGAATATGGAATAGAGGAAGCAACCCACAGGTGAAGGCTGTTATCCCTTGGAATTGCAGTTCTTTATCTGCCAGTTGGGCTAAACAGAAGTGTGAGGTCTAAAACTTTGTGTCATATTTTGTGATGTCAATTCCTTTGAGGTCATTGGTCTTGATGCCACTTCCTGTGATGCGATGTGCCATGTCGCGCTCAATGATGTCACTCAATGTGATGTCACGCGCTATGCTGCCTAACTTGGTTAGACCCCCCCCCCCACTTCTGTTTTTTAGGACCTGTGCCCTCCTAAGAAGTGAAATAAAGACAAGACAAAACAAGACAACAGGCCTCCTCCATCCGTGTACCCAGAATCTGGGAGAACATCCCTGTCTCCATCAGGGCCACCCCAGCGCGGATGCAATGCAGGGATTGAGTGACAGGCACTCACCCACACCTGACCCTCCCTGCATGTCTGGTTTCTGCCCCCAAAGCTCTCCTGCCTCTGAAGTCATGGCTCCTGCCTGAGATCCGAGGGGCAGGCGCAGAGTACAAATGATGCGGAAATGAGTCCTGTTCCTAGGAGGGCCGTGCCAGGGCTTACAAGCCCCGCTGAGAGTCTAGACTGCGGACGGAGCCCCCCGTGCAACTCACGACACCAACAACGAGGCGCTTCACAGGTCGTAACCAGGGGGCCCGGCCTGGAAAGGATAAAAAGAATGCGGCCCCCCCTTCCAGCCATAAAAGAAAAATATGCCCCTAACCCATGTATATTGTTTATAAGATAAAGTGCTTCTTCTGCTTAATTCACGTTTTATTGCCGCTTGTTATCAGACATGAACCTGAATATGATTGGTCTTCCTAGATATATTTCTAAGACCTCCTCAGGAGTTGGCAGGGCTGACCTTAACCTGGATGTAGGGAGTGCGCTGCTTCTCAGAGCTAACTAGTGGTGTGCATTCCCAGACAGATAGTTTATCACAAACATTGACTCAAACCCTGGCGAAGAGAGTACAAGCGTTTATAGTGGCTGTGGAATTGCAGTCTACTAAAGTTGTATTTCCTTAAATTGAACCACCATCTTTGGGCTTTAGGCTACAAACGCACGCCCACTCAGGGTTAGGTACACCCACCTTTTCTTTACCCATGCCATTTTGTTTCCTACAGTACATGAGGAAAGAATTCTTTCAAACACTTTATTTCTGGATGTCATTGCCTGCCTCCCAAGAGTTCTTATGTGGTCTTATGAGTGTGAAGCGAGGGTTGATGGGACGACAGAAGATGAACAAGTAAAATAACTGATCGACTCTATTATATCCTTGCTTCAAAACCACCTGCCCCCATTCCTAAAAGCAATCTGGTCGCTGGTGCTTGAGCCTCTTCTTGGGGTCTGGCCATGCACCCTGGTGTCTTTGGAATTGAGACGGCTCTTGTGGTTAATGTGTGCGGGATACTTCCATTGCTGAGGTGTGCAACACTTCTTTTTCTCACATGCTACCAGTTCAATATTTTACCAGCTCGCCTGTAGCTTTCTTTACATTTTGTTTTCTAAGAGCGAGTAAAGATATCTAGTTATAAATCTCCAGGAAGTTCACTTATCCTTCCTTGCCTCCCTCCTCCCCCCACACACACGCAATTCCCTTTAACATAAACCGGTCTCCGAGTCCGGCCGGAGCACAAGCAGCAGTTTTGTTCAGCGAGTCTCGCCTGGACTAAGGATCGTAGTGTTGAGGGCTCTGCGTCACTCTGGGGGTCCTGCTGTATCGGTGTCTGCTATAAATACAGCGCTCTGCTTTCACAGTGCGCTGCCATGGTAACTCCAGTCCCTTGGCGCAAGGGGAGCTTGGCATAATGACCTGTGAAGTACTGGGTGCGGCTGGCAGAGCTCAAAAACTGACTGTGTGTGTCCCAGGAAGCTGCTGACACACACGAGTGGGGGGGAGGGGTGGCGGCGCACAGCCAATCAAACGCATTGTTTGTTTTGCTGTCTCCCGGTAGAGACACCTTTTTCTAAATATCGCGGCCAATATGGTAATTATCGCGGCCATCTGCCGATTTCGCGATTTTTTCGTGAATCGCGAAATCGCGATAAGCTGGAGGGTCTGTTTAAATCTCTGGGCTTTAAAGTAAGTGGTGGATCTTGAAATTACTATTAACGTTTTTAGGTCTCGCCTAGGCAACGCATGCGCTGTTTCTTTGAGACATGCTGTATCTACTCTGTGGGCTAAGTAAACGCCCATTGCTGCCTGTTGCTTTTAATTGGTTCTTTGTAGTGCCTCTCGTAAATGCATGTTTTTTACTGGTCACTTTTTTGTATTTGCCCCTCTTTTTGTTGCTTGGTTTCCTCCCATGGATCCTGCCCCTTTTACATGTACAATTCCTCTATTCTTAATGTATGTGCTCGTCAGCACACTTTGTTTTAGTTCAGTTTGGCTCCTTTTCGGGTTCAGAATGGCGACAGAGATGCTCCAGTCTTGTTTCCTCTACTTTATATTTACTTCCCAAATCTACAGTTATTCATAAGTACCGACGGCTGTAACAGACAAACACGGCACTTCTATGCAGGTCAGATGACCGTAAAATTAAGAGATGCAAAACAACAAAAGTGGGCCTGCCATTAGGGTAAACGGAGACATTAGGAAAATACTGCAGTCTTGGATGCCTATACAGCCCACATGTCCTTCTTTAAACGTTGTTTGTTGTCATGACGTCCCCCACGGCGAGGAGCTTAATCCTCCTTTATAGTTTGCTGCTAGTTATTATTCACTTCAAGCATTTCTTAGAAGTGCCTGCGCCTCTAAATCCTGGCTTCAGCGATCTGCCCGCCTTCCACACAGACCCTTTAATTTACAGCAAAGTGATCGACCAGAGCTGTGCTGAGCGAGGATGATTCTTCTGCGAGTGTCATTGTTGCTCATGTTGACTTGGACAAGTCTAGTTTTTTTTTTATAGTGGAACATTTGGCTAATCTTGTATAAACATTTTAAACAGTTCCTTTGAATGTGGTCTTTTTCTTAATTTGAAACAGAATCCGCACTTAGCCATTATGTTTCTTTATCATGGAGAGTCAATTCTGTGACCCTTATAAGTTTTAACGAGGACAAGTTCATATGTACCAAAGCATAAGGTCCTCTTGTGTTATCACACTGTGGGACAAGTCCGTCTAACTCTGCCCCGCTCTGGAACTCTGCCCATTCTCTTTCACTGTTGTGCAGTGCTGCCTGGCTCTGAATGAAGTACATGCCTGAGCTTTTTAGAAGGAGCTCGGAGCACCATGCATGCAGGACCAGGCCTCTTCGGTGAACGTGCATTCTACTTCAGTATTAAGATCTAGTTTCTGCTAACATGTGGTGGGGCTGAGAGGTGAGTAATTTGCCTGTCACTGATGCTGCCTGTGCTGGAACAACAAGGAGTCAGCAAAATGAGGGGTGCCCACTGATTTCTGGTAAAATTGCAAGTGTCATTCGACTGATGTGAGTGTTTGCTGCCTTTGCAAATGCTGCTGTTTATTAGTTGCCTGTCTTGGCTCTGCTGGTGAAGAGATGAGCGTCTCTCTGCTAGTTGCCTTTCACATGCATGCTGATATTGTATTGTGGCCTGTACCGAGGGGTGCATCCTCTGTTAAGGCATAGGCGTGGTTATATGCTTCCTGGTAGTCTTTGCTCTAGCCTGTACTGGCTGGGATTGTGAGGGCTTTGTTATGCTGGGGCTTAATTTAATGTAAGTCATTAATGGGGTTAAGTCAGTGTCAGCTGACTTTTGTGGTTGTCTGTACAAGTGTCTGCCTGAAACCTAGGTACTGCCTTCTCTCATGTCTGCTTAGTCTGTTTTGCCTGTATTACTTTCACAACCTCTGTAGAGGCAAAAGAGGGTCTGCTAGCTGGGCAAAGCTTATTTACGGTTAGGCGTTTTTGCTATGCTTTCTCAAGATTACTGCTTTACTGAATCTGGTAGAAGCAAAGCCAGGCCCAGCTCACACAGTGCTGCTGCATCACTCCCGCTCCTGTCTTACCTTTGCTTCTTCCCTGAGTGCTTTCTCCTTGCTTTTCTCCCATTTTCCATTGCTTTCTCCCCCCACATTTTCTCCTTGCTTTTCCTTGTTTTATTTCATCTTTTATTACAGACTGACCATAAAGGTTTAGCAAGGCTTCAAGTGCAACACATGTTGAACTTGTGCTGCAGCTCTCATAATAACTTCCTTGGAAGTTATGTTATCTAAATTCTGTATTAAATTCAGGTGAAGCAAAAAGCATTACCTGACTTCCCCCACACACCCACTGCCCCCTCATCTCTCCCTCACACTCCTCTACCTACTCATCTGGTAATTCCACAGCCCCCTCTCATCCAACCCTCACACTCCCTGTCTCCTCTCTATACTGCATGCTAATACACGCTGCCTTCCTATACCTCCTCGCGATGTGCACTGGTCGACCTCTAGCCTCCGTGCCCCTCCACTCATCTGTATCTTGTACTCCCTCTCACGCACTCTTCCCACCTCTCTAATGTGGTTCACTTCAGGTCTTCGAGCACTGTTTCTTTCCTGTGGCTTTTCAGGATGCACATCTTAAACCCATGCTCTCCTCCTCTTCTTGGGGTGTCTTCTGCTTACAAAGACGCTGCCTCTATATGAGTCTATTTACAAAAGACAATGGTCCCTATATGTGGACAGGATAGTAAAAAATAATAATCATACACCTAATAAGTAGTATGTTTCTTTGTCCAGCCGGACAAGAATTTTATTTTAAATGATCAAGTTCATAGAGAGAGTTTTAAGACCAAGATAACAAGTGGGCACAGCCGTGACCCACAACATTTAAGACAAAACAACAAAGAAATGGCCAAAAAGGCAAAGCGAAAATCTGTCTGTATACTATTGTTCAGTGCTACAGACTCAATCTCTTAAACATAACCATACCATTGCGTCAAACAATATAGCATTCATCATATTGCATATGGGGTTTTTTGCAGACGACGTTTCGATGCCTTTTTAAATTATGACATCATCATCAGGACAAGAATTATCAGCATTATTGTTTTGCTCAACAATTATTAACACAATGCCTATTATCACATTAATGTCGGTTTACTTGCTGGTTGTCTCGTTCTGGGTTATTGAGGAGAAACCGCGGGGCTAATGGCATTCTTTCAAAACAATTCCGGGGCTTCCATCAAGGTTGTGTGGAAACGCCAGGAGTGGAGCGCGATGGCTCAATTTGTATTGGCAGGAGCACTGTGGCTAATACGGGAGTCCGATGGAAGTGAGCTCAGAAACAGAAAAAACGCAAATGAGACTCAAATGTGCGACAAGATGGAGAGGAGGACCTGCAGGAAGAGGTGGCTTAGGGACTTCATTCCTAGCTGTTATCCAATTGAAGATGTTCGAAAGCTGTGGAGTGGGCTGCCGCCCAGTTTCAGACTGCTTCCCTCGCCGTTGCATTATGTGGTGCGACCTCTGATGCATGACACCGACCACCTGCGGGAGCTAGCTTTTACTGTGTAATAATGCTTGAACATTGACATTCCTGCAGGTGCGTTTACTAGTACTTGGATCTCGCGTGCTCCGGGTGTCTCTGTGGCTTAAACGGTAACAACTGACGCGCAGACATGCGCCATTGCAATATACTGTTTGACCACGACATATTCTATGTGCAATGAGAGTTATATTGAGGCGCACTAGGAATGTAGGTGTCTCTGTGGTTATATACTGAGTGCCTTTTCTTGCTCTGATTCTTAATGCTGGGAAGCCGGGGCTGGGGGGATGGGACGTTCTACTGAACTACACGGTCTGCACTCTCGTTGGTCTTCTGGCGGGAGTTGTGTGCCACTGCGCCCCCTTGTATGGGAGATCCCCACACTCTTTTATATATACTGTTGGGTTTTTTGGGGGGGGGGGGATTGGGGACAGCTTTGGCAGGTTGGAGATGCTGAAGTGGGAGGCGGGGGGACGGAGGGTTTCTGGAGTTCTGGGGAAGGGTTGCTGGGGTTCCTGGTCTATGGTGGGAGGAGTGGGTGGTTTGTAAAGAGGTTGCAGCACTGCTGGTTGATGCACTGTTTGACTTACGGGGTGCTACCAATTAACATTAGGTCGATAATGTGCTGCATGCAATGTGCCCTTGGCAGGCCTTTGGGATGGTACTATGGTTTTTGGGGCATATTTCAAAATTGGATGCATGGATAGGGGGGGAAAACCTACCTGTGTTACTTGGAATGTCAGAGGATTGAATCGTCCAAGTCAAGTCAAGTCAAGTCAATAAATTTATATAGCGCGCTACATACCCAGAGGGTCTCAAGGCGCTTGAGGAAGGGTGGGGACTTACTTGTCAAATATCCACGTTTTAAGTTGCTTTCTGAATGCTAGGTGGTTCTGAGTAAGGCGAAGGTGAGTGGGAAGTGAGTTCCAGGTTTTAGCTGCCAGGTAGGAGAAGGATCTACCTCCCATGGTGGTTTTGTTGATGCGAGGTACAGTGGCAAGGGCCTGGTTGGAGGATCGTAGCTGGCGGGGGGGGTGTAGAAGGATAGTCGTGTGTTGAGGCATTCGGGTCCGATTTCGTAGAGTGCTTTGTGTGCGTGGGTTAGGAGTCGGAAAGTAATCCTCTTATTGACGGGGAGCCAGTGGAGGCTTTTCAGGTGACCAGAGATGTGTTCTTTACGCGGGATGTCTAATATGAGCCTAGCTGAAGCGTTCTGGATGCGTTGGAGTTTTTTCTGGAGTTTTGCGGTGGTCCACAAAAAACTAGACAAATGTTGGTGTTCCTGAACAGGCATGGCGCTCAGGTGGTTTTTCTTCAGGAAACACATCTTAAGGGAAGGGCGGCAGAAACTGTGGGTAAGCAATGGGCGGGTGTTAGACTGGCGAGCGCTTATTCATCCTATGCACGAGGTGTGATGATCCTGATCAAAAAAAATGTACCGTTTGTTATTCAGCACGAAGAGATTGACAAAGATGGTCGGTATATTATAGCACATGGTAAATTATGCGGCACTCTGGTGACCCTCCTTAATGTATATGGTCCTAATGTTGATGATCCTGACTTTTATGTTATGCTTTGGAACAAAATTTACATGCTGCCTCCATCGGCGGTGATATGCGGTGGGGATTTGAATGTTGCTCTGGACGGGGAGATGGACAAAAAACAAGATAGGCCCAGTGTGCGAAAGAGAGCGGCTGACGCGGTGTGTGACGGGATGAGAGGGCTGGTGAATGCGTGGCGTTTGCGACACCCTGGCAGGCGGGAGGGCACTTGTTACACGTCGGCCCATGACACATGGTCAAGATTGGACTATTGGCTTGTGACCAGAGATGTTTGCGGATGGGTAATGGATGTGGGACACCTGCCGCACACAATTTCAGATCATGCCCCGGTCCGCTTGGAGATGCGATTGCCGGCGCATACACCGGCTCCTTTCACTTGGCGTTTATCGCCGGGGACTTTGACAGATCAGGTGCTGCGTGAACGTCTTAGGGGGATCATTGAGGAGTTCTTTGATAAGAATGTTGGGTCTATAGACAGTATGTGCACGGTGTGGGAGGCCTTCAAAGTGACTGTACGTGGGGCATGTATTGGTCTTCAGTCCGGGTTCCTTAAGTCGCTCAGAGACTCCATGTCTAGTCTGGAGAGAGACTTGTCGAGGCTTGAACGTCAATTGGAAGAATGCCCGGATGAGACCTTGCTAGCTGCCATTAGATCGAAAGTTACAGAATATAATGAACTGGCTGATCAGGAGGTGAAGTTCCTGTCCAAACGCACTAGGGCGAGATACTATGGCGAAGGGGGAAGACCAGGGAAAGGTTTGGCGGATCGTATAAGGGAACCCTGGGCTAGACACTGCACTGTGCAGGAGATAGAAGATGGGGAGAACATCGTGACTAGCACGGCTGGCGTTCTGGACTGTTTTACCAAATATTATGAACAAATGTATGAATATAAGGAAACGGCGGAAGAAGGGGAAATAGCTCAGTATTTTGAGGACATTGCATTGGTCTGGCTATCGAGGGGGCAGCAGGAATTCCTTATGCATCATATCACGGAGGGGGAATTTAGAGATGCGATAGCAGCCCTTCCAAATGGAAAGGCGGCTGGTACAGATGGGCTGCCATCCGAATTCTATAAATAATACGTTGATCTTCTGCTTCCGCATTTGGCAATGGTGCTGGAGGAAGCGGTGGAACAGGGCCAGTTCCCACCTACAATGAGAGAAGCACTGCTTGTGGCGCTGCTGAAGCCAGGCAAACCTCTTAACAAATGCGAATCATACCGACCTCTGTCCCTCATGAACACCGATGTCAAAATTATAGCTAAAGTACTGGCGACCAGGCTGCGATTACTTCTTCCAGTCATGGTACTACCGGACCAGTCAGGATTTATTCCGCTCCGGTCCACCACCCACAATTTGAGGGCACTGTTTGCGGTCCTCCATCTGCTCTAACCGGACTTGCCTGCAGTGGCTGTCATGCTCGACGCCGCAAAGGCCTTCGATTCAGTTGCATGGCGATACATGATGGCAATATTACATAGGATGGGGGTGCCCTTCTTTTTTACGTCACTGATAACCCTTCTTTATACTAATCCCATAGCGCGAGTGAGGGTCAATGGACACGTTTCGGGCTCGTTTCCTGTGCAAAGGAGGACGAGACAGGGCTGTCCGCTTTCGCCTTTGCTATTTGCTATCGTGATGGAACCCCTGGCTTGCATTTTAAGGCAGAGGTATGCGGGCGCAGCTTTGAACTTCCCTCTTCGGTCTTTGGCGGTATCTATGTACGCTGATGACATGGTCCTATATGTGCGTGAACCTGCTCATTATCTTGAACCTATACTCAGAGAGTTCATTCGTTTTGGTCATCATTCCGGGCTCTCCATCAACTGGGAAAAATCTGTCATGCTCCCTCTCACAGATGCTACTCTCCCCTTTCCCTTAGAATTCCCGCTGGAGTGGGCGACAGAAGCGGTGCGTTATCTTGGAATCTGGATGCACCGGGATAGCCAAGAAATTATCAGGGCTAACTATGGGGTGGCTATATCCAAGTTGGAGGATCAGGTGGCACGTTGGACTCGGCTGCCTCTTACCCTGGCTGATCGTGTATCGCTAATTAAAATGGTGGTGCTACCGAAATTTTTGTATCTTTTTGTTAATATCCCACGCCCGTTAAAATCGCACTTTTTTGCTAGGCTTCGGTCCTTATTGATCACTTTAACCTGGGCTGGTAAGAAACCGCGAGTGACGTGGGAAGTCCTGATTAAGCCGTATGACTTGGGAGGTTTTGCTATACCGGATATGAAATTGTATTACTTATGTGCTCAGGCGCACTTTGCCATCTACTGGCTCTCAGCCCCTCCGTATACCCCACACGTGGCGCTCGAAGCCAGTGCAGTTCTGCCGAATCCGCTGAGGGCCATGATAGTAAATACTCATTCGGTGTTCGAGAAGGGCGAAGTGGACACAGTACAATCCACCGCCAATGCATGGCGGGAGCTGGGTAGGCGAGCGAACAAGTTGCCGTTGTACGCCCCTGATATGCCACTGCTGTATCACTCGGAGATCTCGGTGTCGGGTGAAATTGGGGGTTTGCAGGTCCTACAGGGTGCCGGACTACATACCATGGGGAATCTATTCCTCAGGGTCTCATTCCTCTCCTTACAGGCCATGACGGACAGATCCACCAACGCAGTTATGTCCACCTTTATCAATGTCAGACTCAGGGCTGCAGTACATTCCTTATATCCTACATATCCAGAGGAACCACCGGCACTCGGTGCCTTGCAGTTGCTCTATACTACTACGAATAGGGTCAAGCTACTCTCTAGGTTATACCGTGCTGCACAAGAGGACGAAGGGGGAGGTGCAGTGCTGGCTAGGACCAGATGGGACGGGTGCCTTCCAGAGCCACTGACTGATGAAGAGTGGACTGAATGTTGCTCCATGACTGGGGGGTATGCGGCGAATGGTAATTTTCGTCTCCTTCATTACAAATTTGTGCATCAGTGGTACTATACACCAGTGCAACTGGTCCGTTACAGTCTCCGTGCCACTGCACAGTGCGTTTGTTGCGGTGAGGATGATGCTGATTTTGTGCACCTAGCCTGGGGATGTGCAAGAGTGTATGACTTCTGGGGGGCCGTGACTGCAGCACTAACTACAATGACGTTAACTGAGGTTGTGTTGGATATACGCCTGTGTTTGCTGGGAATAGCCTCTGGACTGCCGGCGAAAGTGCGACGCTTGATTGTGTTGGCGTTACAGCTAGCTAAACGGAGAGTTGCTATGGTGTGGGAGGGTAGGAGGGCACCTGACGTTCAACTGTGGCTGAAGGATATGGCATATTGCAGGGACCAACTGACTTGCTACTATGAGGATTTGCCAGCGGCATCACAACCAGCGGACATATGGACCCCATACACAATGTATATGTTATCCCTGGCTGATGACGACAGCACTGGTAATGAAAGTGGGGGTTCATCGGCGGGTGGGGGAGGATCTATGTGATTACCGGCATATGCAACCTTACTGTGAGGGTCTCTGATGTATATTACCTGAACTCTAGCATGCGGGAGGCCCTTAAGAGCATGACTGTTATACTGGGTCGACAATTCCTTTGACAACCAATGGTTACCGACACATGCAGGGCCTAAAGGTCAGGGGCTACACACCATATTTGTTTGCTATTATGCTTTTCGGCAAGTTATGTGTTGCTTTACAACTCTGAGATGTACCACAAGATCTTACTGTGACCAGGAACCGGGAATGTTTGGGTGGGGGGTTGGGGGAGGGCGTTGTTGGGTTTTAAACAAAAAGTCATAAAATTAGACCGTGATCTGATATATGTGCCATGGCGGCAGGACTTGAGTTGTGTCTGGCAAGTTGGCAATTACTGACTTTTGCGTTTTATCAAATGGTATTCCTACATGCCGTAGGATGAGGGCTCTGTACTATTTGATACTGAACTGATTGCAGCCGGCCCTGACATCGGGTTGTAGGCACACTGCTGTGTACATGTCTTATCTGCAATAAAGGTTTCGCAAAAAAAAACAAAAAAAAAAAACCCATAAACTATTCTCAAAAGTAATTTATTTATCAACATATTTATAAAATAATAAATACAATTTTACAAATACAATAGAAAACAACAAGATGGAAGATTCCTCTGGGGACCATGGATGTCGACGACAGAGCTTAGAAAATAAAGCACAAAATAAGGACGTGTGCAATGTGCATATGAAAGGACTGAGGGAGAGAAACAGAGAAGGAAAAACAAGCCAGAGAGAAAAGGAGAGGGAAGGAAAGAAAGGGAGGGAGAAAAGGATTGAGAGATAGAAGGAAAGGAATGAAGAGAGTTAGAGAGACAGAGTGAAGAGAGGGAAGTGAGAGAGAGAGAGAGAGATTGTCGCCTCTGCGCATCGATTAGCAAATAATTAATTGGTGCTATCGGAGTGTGCAGCAGTTGGCGGACTGCACGTGCCTATCAAAACCCCGTCGATCTCAGATGTGTTGCAGAGTCCCGAGTCCTGAATGGTGGACATCACATCACATTGTGCGGGCATCTTACAGATGTCGTTGAGTCAAATGGCGGAGACCACATTAGCTTCTTCGGGGATCTGATAGGTGTCGTTGAGTCGTGTATGGTGGAGACCACTTGAACTTCTGCGCGGCCTGGCATATCTCACAGATGTTACTGAGTCGTCAATGGCAGAGAGCACCTTAGGGTTTAGTGCCGCTAAGCTTGTGGAACTCAAGGTAGTGGCACGTGGTGGTAGGCTCCTGATGGCCACATGAGTTTGGGGTGGCAGTAACTCTATGCATATGAAGTCCGCGCCAAGGGGATGGTAGGCTGCTGACGGCTATATAGTTAAGGGTGCGACTAACCTTATATGCACGTTTTCATGGAGTCTTTATGGTTAAGACCTGTGAACCGTTCGTCAGCTAGTGAGCACCATCAATAAAGGTTGTAAAGTTGTTGATCTATTATATTTGCGTGTTCACATGGCCTGTGCTACATGTGCCAGATGACTGTGGTGTGTGTGCAAACCAGTCCTCAGGGAGTGGCCGTGAGATGTTGAGAACTAGACCACAGACCTGCACACCAACAGCGAGTTCGCCTGCGACAGGTAGCTATGTGGGCCAACGTCGGACCATAATCGGAGTGGCGTGGCGTGGCGTACGACGGAACAGGGCAGGGATAGACACAATGACGTGGATGGCTTGTAGTACTGCATCTGAGTTGAGTGGACGGGCAGCAGCTGTCGCTGTGCGAGCCTGGGTCCGAACTGTTCATAACTCACACTACAGAAGTATTGAAAAACTATTTTGTGGTTCAGTCCCAGGCATTTCTGAAAACAAATCGGAGTTATTTCTGTGAGTGATACCTCTTTTAGGCGCTCCCTCTCCCACATTAGGAGGTAACGTACCCTTTTTTCACATTTACCAACATACCCCCAACAACTTTCTTGGGCCCAGAAGTATCCCTGTGGGGTTGAACAAAGAAGAATCTTAGTCATGTATAGATTTACATATAAAAAAAATTATTTAAAGAAAAGAACAACAAAAAAGACTGAAGGGGTGCTGTGGTCACTGCCACGAAGTTGAGGTCACTGCTGTTCAGGACTCAGGACACAGTTAGATATGTGGGATTTATTTGTGTTAAATAGGGTTAGTGGTACCAGAAGCATTGAGAGTGTAGGAGCTTGTGATGTGTGATGTGGATGGGTCGCACTGGGCGCAATAAGTCTTGCGTACTGGACTGAGTCATGTGGAATCAGGACTGTATTTGAATTGTGAGGACTGCTGACCGAAGTGTAGGTCAGAGGTAGCGATGAGGAAGGCCTACAGCCTCGTGCATACGTTGGTGGTGTCACGGCCTGTGTAGTGCAGGTTCAGTGGCACCACTTGTCGGCAGACTTCAATCTGAAAATACTCCCCACTAATCGAAGGGAGTGAGGTGCTGTGGTTGTTGACACGAAGTTGGGGTCACTGCTGTTCAGGACTCAGGACACAGTTAGACATGTGGGATTTGCTTGTGTTAAATAGGGTTAGTGGTACCAGAAGCATTGAGAGTGTAGGAGCCTGTGATGATGTTTGATGTGGACGGGTGCACTGGGAGCAATGTGTCTTGCGTACTGTACTGCGTCATGTGGAATCGGGACTGTATCTGAATTGTGAGGACTGCTGACCGTAGTGTAGGTCAGAGGTAGCAATGAGGAAGGGCCTACAGCCTTGTGCATAAGTTAGTGGGGTCACCGGCCTGCATAGTGCAGATTCAGTGGCACCACTTGTCGGCAGATTTCAATCTGTATATACTCCTCACTAATGGAAGGGGTGAAGTGCTGTGGTCACTGCCATGAAGTTGGGGTCGCTGCTATTTAGGACTTAGTTACACATGTGGATCGGCTGGTGTTACAGAGGGTTAGTGGGACTAAGTATCGCCGGCCTTGGATATGGAAATTTGGTTGTGATATGTAAAGAAGTTGTGGTTGCGCTCATTCAGGACTCAGGAAACAGTTACACATGTGGGATCGGCTTGTGTTGAATAGAGTTAGTGGCAGCACCTGTCACCAGCATTCCATATGGCAATATGTCTCAGTGATCAAAGGGAGTCTGGTGCTGTAGTTGACTTACGGAGTTGTGGTCAGTGCTATTTAGTACTCAGGACACAGTTGGACATGTACGCTTGTGTTGAAGACGGTTAGTGGTCTATGTGCCGACGGTCTTTCACAGTGTAGGTTAGAGGTAGCGGTGAGGAAGGGCCCACATCCACGTGCATACATTGGTGGCCCCTCAGGCCTGCGTAGTAGAGGTTCAGTGGCAACACGTTTCACTGGCTTTCCATATGCAAATATCATTCACTGAGTGAAGGGAGTTTGGTGGTGTGGTCGGTGCCACGAAGTTGGGGTCGCTGCCATTTTCGGATTCAGGAACCAGTTACACATAAGGGATTGTCTTGAATTGAACAGAGTTAGTGGCAGCACGTGTCGCCAGCTTTCCATATGGCAATATGCCTCACTGATTGAAGGAGTCTGGTGCTGTAGTTGTCTCACAGAGTTGGGGGTCACTGCTATTCAGGACACAGGACACAGTTGCACATGTGGGATCGGCTTGTGTTGAAGACGGTTAGTGGCACCATGTGTCGACGGTCTTTCTCAGTGTAGGTCAGAGGTAGCGGTGAGCAAAGGCTCATAGCCATGTGCATACGTTGGTGGCCCCACCAGCCGGTGTTGTACAGGTTCAGTGGCACCACATGTCGCTGGCCTTCCATATGCAATTATCCTTCACTGACTGAAGGGAGTCTGGTGCTGTGCCATTCAGGACTCAGGAACCAGTTACACATGTGGGATCGGCTTGCGTTGAACAGGGTTAGTTGGCACCACGTGTTGCTGGTCTTCTAATGAATTCTGCCTTAATAAGGGTACGTGGCAATGACTTATGGTGCAGTGAGTTAGTAGCACCTGAAGCACACAGTGTGTGTGCAGCCTGTGATGATGCGTGGTCCAGATGGGTCGCACTGGGAGTAATGTCTTGTCTAATGAATTCTGCCTCGATAAGTCCACATGGCGATGATTTATGGTGCAGTGAGTTAGTAGCACCTGAAGCACACAGCGTGTGCGCATGCTGCAATGAGTGGTGGTCTCGGTGGGCCGCAGTGGGAGCAACGTGTCTTGCAAACTGGACTGCATCAGCTGCAATCACCACTGCATCTGAATTGTGAGCCCTGCTGTCCACACTGTAGATCGAGGCCAGTAGTTAGCATAGACATTGAGCAATGCTTTTTGTTACTTCTTCTTGACAAAATCCGAGGACATAGAGTACAGTTCTCTGTGCAATTAATAAATCAAGGCTGAATTCAAGTTGTGAACCCTGCTGTCAGCAGTGCAGATTGAAGGCAGTAGTTAGCATAGACACTGAGGAATGGTTTTTGTTACTTCTTCTTGAAATAATCTGAGGACATAGAGAACAGTTATCTGTGCAATTAATAAATCAAGGCTGAATTCAAGTTGTGAACCCTGCTGTCCGCAGTGCAGATCGAAGACAGTAGTTAGCATGGACATCGAGGAATGCTTTTTGTCACTTCTTCACAAATTCCAAGGCTATAGAGTACAGTTCTCTGTGTAATTAATAAATCAAGGCTGAATTCAAGTTATGAACCCTGCTGTCCGCAGTGTAGGTCGAACGCAGTGGTCGGTACAGACATAAGTCTGCGGCGTTGTGGCGCTAGGTTTGCAGGGGGCTTGTGTCGAGGAGGCCCGCGGTCATGGCGCAGCCACTTGCCAGGGTGAGGGTCGCCGCTCTGGCAGACTCATTTGTCTTTGCTCACTCACTTAGACATTTATCCACGGCCTCATACACCCCCCATGCACCCACCCACACAGACACTCAGGGAGCTATACAGATACTCATGCAACAAATCAATAATCTATATAGACACTCATGTAGCTATTCAGCAACCCATGCAGTTGCTTACACACCAACGGAGAGACTAATACAGACTTTCACACAGTTTAGTCACTAACCCATGCATTCAGTAAGACGTTCAATCACTCACTTATACAGTCAGTCATGCACATACGAAATAATTCCTTTAGGCACTTGTAAATGCATTTATTCTTCAATACACCTTGGTATGTGTATATATATATATATATATATTTTTTTTTTTTACACTGACGAAGGCGGCAACGCCGAAACGCGTTTGTAAGCTGATCGATCTGCAGAAAGGTTCTGTGAATAAAATACCTGGCGAACCCACGCTATACTGGCTTTGAGTGCTCTTATTTGAAATATCCCGAGGATTGGGGGATTTCTGCGTTTTTCAATATATATATATATATATATATATATATATATATATATATATATATTCACTAAAAAAACATAGGTTTCAGGCCTTATATAGTTAGGAATTAGCATTTAAAAAACCATTGACATTGCTCCTATATAGTTAGTTGGACTAACTATATTTCGCGCACCCGCAATCCACTGCTGATGATGTCACATATTACATCATTCATGACATGGTCAGTGACATCACTGATGACATCACTGATGACATCTCATTTGACATCACTGATGGCATCACTGATGACATAATCCAGTGACTGTGTGTTTCTGTAAAGTTTAAATATGTTTTACATATTGAAGAATGAGTGGATGTATAATTGTCTGGATGAAGGATTTAGTAGGTGCGTGACTGACTGTATGAGTGAGTGATTAAATGTGTCTTACTAAATGCATGGGTTAGTGACTAAACTGTCTGAATGTGTGCATCAGTATATCTGTTGTTGTGTAAGCTGCTGCATGTGTTGATCAGTAGCTATATGAGTGGCTATATGGGTTATTGATTGGTTGCCCAAGTATTTGAATGGGAGACTGAGTGTGTGTGTGGGTGGCTGGGAGGTGTGTGACACTGTGCATAGATGTGTGAGCAGTTGATATACTAGGTGTATGAGTACGAGAGTGCATGTGGAAACAGCTATATGGGCGGTTGACTGTGTGCATGGGTGTGTTGGTGAGTGAATGGATATCTCAGTGCTACATGTCCAAGTAAGTACATATGTAAAACACAGTGCATGTGAGAGTTGGCATATATAAATGACTATACATGAGAGCCAGTGAATGTGCGAGTGGCTGTATGGATCATTGTGTACTTGTATCAGGGATTGTATAAGAGAGTAAGTATGTGTTAGTATATGTTTGAATAAGTAAGGTGTTGTGTGTATAACTGTATAGTTGAGGAAATGGAAGTGTGATTGATTCTTTGCATGACTGACTAGGTGTGTGAGTAACTCCAAGGATGTGTGGAATGTGTGAGTGTCTGCATAGGTTTATGAGTGCATATGATAGTGTTGTATTGATGAGTGACTGTATGTATGAGTGATTCTATGGGTGAATGTGTGTGTAGACCTAGGAATCAGTGAGTGCGTATGTAGTAACTGGTATTGGTGTGTCAATGGTTTCAAGAATGCTAGTCTGTATTTATCACTGGGTGTATCAAAGGTTATATTAGAGTGTGAGGAGGTGCATCGTATTATCACATGAATGATATCATCAGTGATGTGATCAGTGATGTCAAATGAGATGTCATCAGTGATGTCATTTGAGATGTCATCAGTGATGTCACTGACTATGTAGAAATAGAGAGCGACATGTGCGTTTCCATACTAGTATCGATGCCCGGATGGCTGGCGCAAGTCGCCTATTAGTTTCCATTCTGTATAGTTACCAAAATAAAGAGACGGGCGCTGGGAGCAGGAATCACAAGAACAGAGTTTATTTCTCATGAGGAGAGCCTGTCATTTCAGACACGAAACAAGGTGTCATCGGGAGGTGCTCTAACAAGTGAGCTGAGACTCCGTCTTTTATACCTTACAAAACACTTGGCGTTACAATCACAGCATTGTGAAACAAAGAAAAGATATCCCCATAATCCTCGTGTCAATCCTACCCCACATGTGTTCACAATAGGGACCCTTGACTTGCTGATAAGAGGGGAGGGCAATCACGCAGCTGAGTGTTCCGTCAACTGTTTAGAATGTGTGCGCCTGATCATAGCCCAGGGGGTGGGGTGGCCAGGATCAATAGTGGGTTCTTTGAAGAGGAGTGACTTCATACAAAAAGGGCAGTAAATGGTATCTCCTGGCTTAGGCGATGGCCTCGGACATGTGTGGCCAGTCGGACTCGGGGGAAGGGGTCATCAAAGGAGAGGTATTCATGCCGCGTGGACAATCGAATGCGGAGGGAGGGCTTGGCAACAGAGGGGCATTCATGGAAGGAAAGGAGGTGTTGGTCAGGCGCGGCCGTGACTACCAAGGACAGGATCTTGCAGAAGGAGGTTTATGACTTGCCCGTGTGAGGGAGAAGGGGAAGGGGGAGCCAGGGTGTGCACAGGGACAGAGTGGCAGAGAGAGAGAGAGAGATCTTATGACCCATGCATGAGAAAGCGGTGGTAGTCAGGTGCAGCTGGGGAGGGTTAGGTCAGCTGGGGCGAAGGTGACCTCTTCAAGAGTGAATGGGGGGTTTGCGTGGGTCAAGCAGAAGGGCTGCCTTTCAGGGCAGGGTCGTACAGAGGGAGAGGGTTTCATTAATCCATGCATGTGAGAGTGAGAGAGGGGGTTTCAGATACGCGCAGAAGGGAAACCGGTGATCGTAATGAGCAGGAAAAAGGGGGCCAGGGTGCTTAGAATGGCTGTCATGTACGCATGGGTACAGGCCTTTGCTGGCAGAGTGATGCAGTCAATGCTTTACGGTATTCATGGTGTTATGCAGGGAGAGGAGTGGGAAAAGGGAAATGAACGTTGCTTATGTACATCAATATTTCTAATTTTCTACAGTCGCCCCTTTTTACATAGCAAAGTTCATTTTCGTAATTGATGAGGGTACATATAAACAGGGGCGGTTGAAGGATTAGCATTTGTCAATACTAACATAGGGCATATAATCATGGACAGTTGATGTGTTTGGCAGAATGCAGCACATAGGAGATTGCATTTGTCGGTTTCCTGTTATTTCAAAGCATTACATAGCATAAATGTTTCTGACTTAAAAAATGTGACCAATAAGCATTTTGATCAAGTAGTTGAGGGCGGAATTCGGTTCAATACACAAGATCTCTTCGTCACAGTGTCTTTTAGTAGTGAGCCATCACTGGTAGGCTCTAGTCCGTGTCCTTTCGTTGGCGCTGTTGAGTACCGGCGGTGGAGCTATAGGTCCAGCTCGGGTCTATCCTTACGCGTTGCAGGGTGCGGTCAGTCCTCTGCTGTTAGACCACAGTCCTGTTCCCTAAACAATCCGTTCGGCGGCGCCTTATGCTCGGCACCTATATTTCTGTGGCAACACCCTATTCCTATTTGAATGCAGTTCTTCCTTTTGGCAATAAGTCACGTGAAAAAGAGGGTGTGTGTCGTTCAAATAGTCGATAGGAGAGAGAGTGGAGTTGGGTCGGAGTTCCTGGGATACACAAAAGGGACCAAGGGAGCAAAGGATAACAAGCAGGCAGGCCCATCAATCGGGCCCAAAGAAGGGGGACGGAGACTCCAGGCACACGTGGGTTAGCAGGCGGAGGGCTTCAGGGCAGCCCGTCGAGTTTCATTTTCCACGTTTGGGATTGCTGTCTCGTCCCGCATCTAGTTGCTCTGCGGCTCCACCTTTGGTCGAGGTCACACGTGTCTCAAGATCTGCAGCCAGGCTGTGTGTCACGTCCGACCCTTCTCCTTCAGTGATCATGAATCTTTGAATAGGTACAAAACAAGCTTTTAGAGAACTGGCAGACGAAGACATTTATGCATGTAAATTCCTCCCTTAATCCTACGCGTTTGGGAGATACGCTCATCGGTCACAGTCAGAGGTCTATTACCAAGCAGTGCATATGTCGGCATTCCTACTGAGTTCATGCCAAGTTTATTCATCGTCCCATTTATAATTCAAGTGAGGACAAATAAGATTCCCATCAACTGTGCATCTCATCATATTCAACATTTCGGAACATTTCCCTTCAAGGCTGGCTAACCTTTTCAAAACAGGGCGGGGGCGCTATCATCGAGAGTCAGGTAAAACAAGTTTTTCTCGAGGGACGACAGTTACTCATGGTCATCATATTTATACCCGGGACAGCAGCTGGGGTCTATCAAATGGGGCGGGGATGCTTCGGGCGCTCGCGCTTGGGTGCAAAAAGAAGGGGAGGGGGTAGTCTGGGCGTTGGGGGTCAAGCTGAACATTGGCGTTCGACTCTGATGAACAGAAAAATAAGGTGCCATTGACATACAGTTCCCCTATAAAGGCCAGATTGGGGGACCTTAGCCGTCTTACCTGTCCTTTCTTTCTCAACCAATTCGAGTTCATTCATTTTACAGAAAGGAGAGGTAGTAACATGGCGATATACAATCATTTTAGTTTTCAGTCAATTTCGCTGAACGCCTTCGCGTTCAATAATTACCCAATCAGACTGGTGCCTGCGAGGCACGATTTTACCATCAAAAGGAAGAGGAAATAGGGAGACTCTCATATACCGAGAGTCGTCCGCAATCTAAACGAGCCATTTTGGTACACGCATGACATGTAGAGAAAGAGAGAGAGAGAGAGACAGAGAGACAGAGAGAGAGAGAGAGAGAGAGAGAGAGAGAGAGAGAGAGAGAGAGAGAGAGACGTGTACAAAAATAGGTCATTTAGTGCGTTCATAACACAGAACAGTAGGGGGTCAGGTAACGGAGAGACGTAAACAAAGAAAGAACACAAACCCCTACAGTACACACACACACAAACTCAGACGAAGGAAGACAGTACATGCATAAGACATTCACAACAAAAACAGAAAGCAATAGTTGGCCAACAAGATCTATATATTTTTTTTTATTTTATATATCCTATTTATCTTTTTACTATCCTATTTACCTACGTCCTTAGCTCTTTCTACCTTTCCCTCCCTTTTCCCTCTCGCCTGTTATCTTTTCGAGCGTTCTCAATTGCCAATACTTACACCTTGGTTAGTCGATCAGAAATGAACCTGGTTGCGCTATTTACCCATGGTTGGATTTTAAACCATTCTCCAGTTTCTTCCTTTGGTCGGAAGTTCTTCCGGCTGAGGCAACGGCAAGTATTGATCGGGAGAACAGTCGGACAGCTTGGCTAGATCTATGAGAGTGTGAGAAGGGGGGCAGTACATTTTGAACATCAGCAACACTTCTAACTTCCCAGATGGGTGCAGTCTTGGTAACCCTCACCCGTGCACTTTTCTTTTGTCCTTTCCCTACCTAGTCAAACGTCTAGTTACATTCTCTAACGTGTTATTTCTAGCCAATTTTTCGTCATACAGTACCCGTCAAGTCTCTATGTCAGTCCATCCTCCCAGTTGCTATCTTCTGAGGAGGTACAGTCATGTCAAGTCTACGTCCTTTTTTTCTTTTTTTTAAGAACTTATTGTCATAAGGACCATGCTCATATTCCCTTCTTCCCTTTCTCGTCGGTGGTTTGGTCGTCGTCCTCCCATACTTCAGCCGAGGTTCCGACGTGACCTGCAGAAGGGAGGAGAAAGAAGGGGGGGGGGCAGCATTCAAACCACATCAGCATGCAGTAATCCGGAAATGTTTTTTACCTACCACATACTCGACCTATCTCCCCGTAGTGCATTTCTTTGCTATCTCAGCGTTTAAGCCTAGAGGGATCAGAAATGTCAGATAGATAATCACTGACGATCTGCGTATCTACATGAGTTACTTGGTCGTAACCCCGTTTGGCTGGGTGCAAGGGTGGCGGTCAGGTGGCATATCTGTGGTGTCGCTTTAAGGCTTCTAAAAACACTTTTCCGGCTGCCTGTGACGCATAATGTAGCTGCTAAATATCGGGTCCTTTTTAACCTTCAACCTTCATCATACTTTCTCGTTGCTCACAGTAGTAATACATTCAAAACTCATTAATGCAACCGCTACAGCTATGCTTTCTTTTTTCAAAATACTTTTAATAAAAAGTGCTGGTGTTTAAATACAGGTCTATAACCCAGTGGGCCGGCCACGGAGCAGATTGGAACTGTACATAAGAAGAACGAAGTTGGTGGCAGTTCATTGCATAAAGTGCGGCAGTGCAATAAAATCGTATAGAACCTTACTACAGAGTAAGCATGATGCATGTCAAGGATTCAGTTTTCAATTAATTCATTAATTCATTATCCAGATGCTCGTTCACTGTCTAAATTACACCAGTTCATCGTTCCCATTCATAATAAGTACCCACCCTAAGTCATTTCATTGTCAAAACACATAATCAATATCTGTATTGCTTTCTTCTCTAAGCACATAATCGCTATCCATCTTATCGACTTTCATTGTCCGAAAATGCATACATATCTCAGAGCATCACTTATTCGAGCAATCCAGGTGAACAGGGAGTTCGAAAGTTTTCGTTTCGTGTATCGGCGCCATTTTGGGCAAGGTCAGGCAGGTTCCGGTATAGTCAGAATGTCTCCAATGACTCATGGTCGGACCAGAACCTTCCGTTGGCAGTTCAAAAAGTTTTTCGCAATGTGGTAGCAGTCTAACAAATGGACCATCAGTCAAAGAGTGGGGAGGGCAACAACAATTCTCCTACCGGGTCATTCTGGTGTTCCACCGGAACTGAACAAGTCTGTACCTTGGCTGTGTTTTAGCCATTTCCAAACTGAGGCTGGCGCCGGCAGGAGTGTGTCGATGTCGCGGGTCCCAGCGAGGGGGACGGGGGCACCCATGCAGAGGGGTCGGGGGCCCCCCCGGCTCTCATAGAATCTTCAAGGTTGAGGAGAGGTGGCATGGGGCGTGTGCCCGCCCCGGGCAAAAGACCGCTTTTCGATGTGGACCCTCTTTAAGTAAGAGCGTTGGGGTGTCGCTGGAAGCCTCCACCTGGAGGGAGGTGGGGGAGGCTCGTTCGCGCCACCTCCCCCTTCCAGCGACCCCTCGCCGATCCTCGGCTCCGCCGTTTCGATATTGGCCGTGCCGGCTATTGAAGATGGGGGGGGTCGGTGGCTGAGGCAAGACAGCCCCCCCCCCTTTTTGACATGTGGTGGGACTACCTCCAACTCTCCAGGAATTTGAAATGTGGCGGGACTACCTGTAACTATCCAGGCGTCGGCATGTGGCGGGACTACCTGTAACTATCCAGGCGTCGGCATGTGGCGGGACTACTTGCACTTGTCCAGGCGTTGACATGTGGCGGGACTACATGTAAACGCCGCCGTTCTTGCTTTTGGCTTCGGCCTTCTTCGCGGGCCGGTCCAGGCGAGAGACAGAGAGGGGGGGGGGGGGGGGGTGGTCGGTGGCTGAGGCAAGACAGCCCCCCCCCGTGGCCTGCAGGCCATCACGGTTTTCTGGGCCGTCCGCCCCACAGCCTCCCCTTCCGACTGCGGCCAGGCGAGCCCCGCATGCCTCGAGGCCTCGCCTACCGGATGGGCGTAACCGCGGACCTGTGGCACTTCGGGAGTTTCCGGAATGGGGGTAGGTACCTATTGATTTGTATCTATTTCATGTGACCGTTATCTGGGCGTGGTGGGCAATGAGGCAGACATGTTTAGGGCAGGAATAGGCATTGGAACCTAGTTACCTCGTGGCTTGCCTTGGTGTCAAGCTTGTCTTCCCTCGCCATTTTTATGTTTCTTATTACGGGTTATTTCTAACGTTTCTTATTTTATTTTTAGCGAAGTTGATAACTCCTCAGTGGCCTACTGATTTCGCTCAACTCCTTTTCTTGCATTTTTATGCCATAGCCTATTATAAGCTATAGCGACTAGTCCACACTTAATGAATAGGTCCTTATTAGGTGTGCCTTCCAGTGGAGCTGGATGGTTCAACTCTAATAAGCGGTCCGGGCTAAAACAGGCTACCAACCAATGGGGAGAAGATAGGCATGACGGATTACAACGGGGACAAAAGTCTGCACTACCTATCTTATCACGGCGGGCAAAGACTAGACAGAATATTTCTATTCTCCGTTGGTTGCAGGCGGTGAATACCTCAAAAGAACCAATACCGAACACTTAATGTACGGTCAATCAAAACAATCAGTGGGGAGAATAAGTGGGTACGAAAAGTTTGCGTTACCCACTCTTTCTCTACCTGCAAAGAGAGACCTTGTTCCTCCCTGTTTGCAGACAAAGAATCTCCAGACAATAATCCACGAACGGCAGTTCGGGAAACAGTGGGGGAGGAAGATAGGCACGACGGATTACAATGGGGACAAAAGTCTGCGTTACCTATCCTTCACTGCTTGCAAAGAGAGAGCCTGTTATTTTCTCCGTTTGCAGACGGTGAATCTCCAGAGGGTTTCAACAAAGCGTAATACTAGTATTATCCAAACCAAACAATTAATTCACAATTTGTCGCATTTATGCGACCTTACCCGGACCGGACCGCGTGGGCAGTTCTTCGCCTTCCTCCTTCCAGCGCCCGATCGTTCTCTTACTCCATGATTTTACCGCGGCAATCCTGTGGGATTCCAGTCAGGACAGTGGGTCACTCGAGAGAGGTCCGTTCGGAATTGGTGAAGTTCATTCAATCGGCAGCCGGACGAGGGCCCTCTCAAGGCAGGTATACTCCGATCATTTAGATGTTCACCTCATCGTCTGGATCTCTCTCATTGGACCTTATGTCACTGATGGACCCCGCGTTGGGACGCCAATTGTAGAAATAGAGAGCGACATGTGCGTTTCCATACTAGTATCGATGCCCGGATGGCTGGCGCAAGTCGCCTATTAGTTTCCATTCTGTATAGTTACCAAAATAAAGAGACAGGCGCTGGGAGCAGGAATCACAAGAACAGAGTTTATTTCTCATGAGGAGAGCCTGTCATTTCAGACACGAAACATGGTGTCATCGGGAGGTGCTCTAACAAGTGAGCTGAGACTCCGTCTTTTATACCTTACAAAACACTTGGCGTTACAATCACAGCATTGTGAAACAAAGAAAAGATATCCCCATAATCCTCGTGTCAATCCTACCCCACATGTGTTCACAATAGGGACCCTTGACTTGCTGATAAGAGGGGAGGGCAATCACGCAGCTGAGTGTTCCGTCAACTGTTTAGAATGTGTGCGCCTGATCATAGCCCAGGGGGTGGGGTGGCCAGGATCAATAGTGGGTCCTTTGAAGAGGAGTGACTTCATACAAAAAGGGCAGTAAATGGTATCTCCTGGCTTAGGCGATGGCCTCGGACATGTGTGGCCAGTCGGACTCGGGGGAAGGGGTCATCAAAGGAGAGGTATTCATGCCGCGTGGACAATCGAATGTGGAGGGAGGGCTTGGCAACAGAGGGGCATTCATGGAAGGAAAGGAGGTGTTGGTCAGGCGCGGCCGTGACTACCAAGGACAGGATCTTGCAGAAGGAGGTTTATGACTTGCCCGTGTGAGGGAGAAGGGGAAGGGGGAGCCAGGGTGTGCACAGGGACAGAGTCGCACACAGAGAGAGAGAGATCTTATGACCCATGCATGAGAAAGCGGTGGTAGTCAGGTGCAGCTGGGGAGGGTTAGGTCAGCTGGGGCGAAGGTGACCTCTTCAAGAGTGAATGGGGGGTTTGCGTGGGTCAAGCAGAAGGGCTGCCTTTCAGGGCAGGGTCGCACAGAGGGAGAGGGTTTCATTAATCCATGCATGTGAGAGTGAGAGAGGGGGTATCAGATACGCGCAGAAGGGAAACCGGCGATCGTAATGAGCAGGAAAAAGGGGGCCAGGGTGCTTAGAATGGCTGTCATGTACGCATGGGTACAGGCCTTTGCTGGCAGAGTGATGCAGTCAATGCTTTACGGTATTCATGGTGTTATGCAGGGAGAGGAGTGGGAAAAGGGAAATGAACGTTGCTTATGTACATCAATATTTCTAATTTTCTACAACTATGTCATGAATGATGTAATATGTGACATCATCAGCAGTGGATTGCGCGTGCGAAAATTTAGTTAGTACAACTAACTATATAGGAGCAATGTCAATGGTTTTTTAAATGCTAATTCCTAACTATATAAGGCCTGAAACCTATGTTTTTTTAAGTGAATTTGCAAGGTTTTTTAGACGCTAATTCCTAACTATATAAGGCCTGAAACCTAGGGTTTTTTAAGTGAATTTGCAAGGTTTTTCAAATGCTAATTCCTAACTATATCAGGCGTGAAACCTATATATATAATCCTATTAGCGGATAATGTTTATATATGTTATTATCCTTCTGGGACCACCTGAGCAGCCATCTTGTTTCTCAGGAGAAGTGAGGACAAAGAGAGAACAAGAGTGGAAAACGCGAAAAGGGGGCAGGGTTAAGACCCCCTTACCCCCTAGCCCTTCTCAGGAGGTCCCAGAAGGACCACCAAGTGCAACATTTTTTTTTTCTTTATTAAAATCGCGGGGTACGCGCACGGTACGCTTACGGTGCGCGTACCCCGCGATTATTATTTTTCTTTTGCCCTTGGGGGTCCTTTTGGGATTCCCTGAGAAGGGCTCGAGGGTTGGGTGGTCTCTACCCTGCCCCCTTTTTGTGTTTTCCACTCTTGTTTTGGGCTCTCTTGTGCCTCAGTTCTCCTGAAAAACAAGATGGTGGCCAACACTTCCTGGTTTGGACAGTTTGGAATGTTGACAGTCGCCTGCCAGCCAATCAGAAACTCGCTCGCGCACGTAAGGGTAAGCGCACGTATGGTACGCGTACCGTACGCGTACGGAGCGTGTACGGTGAGCGCATATTATTATATTTATTTTTATAGAGCGCGCAGCTACCCGGAGGTTTCCCGGCGCTAAAGACATTTTAAGCGAGAATACAGTAGGGGGACAAAAGGGCTTATAGGAGGATTATTGGTTGAACAACCATGTTTTTAGGTTCCTACGGAATTGGAGGTAGCATGTGTCTGTGCGAAGCTGGATGGGGAGGGAATTCCAAAGAGAAGGGGCAAGGTATGAGAAGTAACGTCCACCCATTCTTGCTCGGTTAATCCTGGGTACCTGAAACTTATGTTGGTTTGAGGAGCGGAGGGTTCTTGGGGGGGCGTATTGGTGAACAAGGGTGCTCAGGTAGGATGGTGCTTTACTTGCCTTAATTCTGTGCATAAAACACAAGGCTTTAAATTTTGTGCGACTTTCGATTCAAAGCCAGTGAAGGTTACGTAAACCAGAGGAGGTGGAAGATTTTTTTGGGCAGTTTGCAAAGCAGCCAAACCGCTTCGTTTTCTACTGTTTGAAGTTTCCTTGTAACTTCCTTACAGGCTCCTAGGTACAAGATGTTGCCGTAGTCCAGTCTAGATGTGATTAGAGCCTGGACTACGTTTTTTTGTGTGTCCTGGGGGAGCATCCATATGATTTTCCTAAGCCACTTGAGGATGGTAAAACAAGTGGCTGCAACTCTGACCGCTTGTTGTTTCATGGACATTTGGTAATCAAAAATGATGCCATGGTTGCGGGCGGTTTTGGAGGGAGAGGGTGTGGGTCCCATCTGAGGTGGCCAATGTTGGGGGCCCACAAGGCAGTGTGTTTACCAAACAGAAGCAGTTTGGTCTTTCCTCCATTGAGTTTCAGTTTGTTATCGTGCATCCAATTGGCAATGTTGTTAAGGCCGGAGCAGAGGGAAGACGGGTTAGAGTGTGCATTAGCGGAAAGTGAGTAAATGAGCTGGGTGTCGTCAGCATATGAGTAGATCGTCAACCCAGATTGTTCCGCTAAAGTAGCAAGGGGACTGATGTACAAATTAAATAATATGGGGCTGAGAATCGAGCCTTGGGGAACCCCAAATTGCAAAAAATGAAGTTTTGAGGAGGATGAGGAAGAGAAGACTTGGAAGGTTCTGTCAGTAAGAAAGCTTTTGAGCCATGCAAGGGCAGTTCCAGAGATGCCACAGACTTGCAAGGTGTTAAGGAGGATGGTGTGGGTAACCGTGTCAAACGCGGCACTGAGGTCGAGTAAAATGAGTGCCACGGTTTCCCCGTTGTCAACTTGCCGGCGTATGGTCTCAGAGACCCCTAAAAGAGTCGATTCGGTTGAGAAACCTGCCCTAAATCCCAACTGGGATGTGTGAAGGAGGTTTCTTGTTTCCGTAAAGTGAGTGAGTTGAGTGACAATATGTTTTTCCAAGATTTTAGAAAATAGGGGTAGAAGCGAGATTGGGCGGAAATTAGAAGGGTCAGCTGGATCCGCAGTAGCTTTCTTCTGCAGGGGTGATACCATAGCATGTTTCCATGCCTTGGGGACTTTGGCTTCCCTTATGGAGGAGTTAAGGAGCTCCAGAATGAGAGTGACGGAAGGGGTGTCGAGTGTCAAAAGGACTTGTGGGGGAAAGGGATCCAGAGGGGAACCAGATTTGATGGTTTTGATGATTTCACGTAATGTTGACAGGTTGAGTAAGTCCCAGTTAACTAAGTGCTGAGAGGAGTCACATAAAGATGGGTCTGGACTAGCATTGTCAGAGTGAGAAATCATTTTGGGAGATTCAGGTACTATTGAAGAGGAAGTTGGGTCTTTGAAATCTGCGTAGATTTTAGCTATTTTGTTTATAAAAAATTCTGCCAAAGCATTGCACTGTGAGGAGTCCAAACATGGGGCTTTCGGTTGACAGGTAGAACCAGAGAGTTCTTGCACAATTTTAAAAAGTGCTTTGGGGCGGTTCTGAGCATTCTCAATTGTTAATTTGGTATATTCAGCTCTGGCTATTTTACAGTTAGCATGATATTTCGTAGGGCAGCTTTATATAATAGCTTTATTGAGGGGTCGTAATGGGCACGCCATTGGCGCTCTAAATTTTTACATGCAGTTTTTTCTAACTTAATTGAATCCGTAACCCAGGGGGCAGGGGGGTGATGTGAGTTCTGCTTTTTATTTCTTTGTGGAAGGCATACATTGATGGCAGAGCTAAGCCAGCTATGAATAACTGCTGCCTCCTCGATGTTTGTTATGGTGTTGAGGGGCCTAGTTTCGTCAATGTGCGTATTTAGTTGGGTAGTATCGAGTTTTTTCCAATTTCTCATCACCCTAGGTCCTGTAGGGGCAGTCTGAGAGGTGACAGGCAGGGGGACAGTTGAATGAATGAATGAATGAATGAATGAATGAATGAAAATATTTGTAGAGCGCGCGATGGCCGAACGGCTTCCTGGCGCTGGGAGCTCTGAAGAACCGAACAGACAGGGCCAGGAGGTTTAGCAGGGGTAGGCCAGGGCAAACAGAAAAGTTTTCAGCGCTTTACGGAAATGAGAAAAAATAGGGATCGAACGCATAGAAAGAGGAAGAGAGTTCCAGAACCGGGGAGCAAGAACAGAAAAACGGGTTCCACCAGTGCGAGATTTGTGAAAGCGGGGAACAGTGAGGAGGGCAGAAGATGATGAACGGAGAGTGCGGGCAGGGGTGTGACGGGAAATCAAAGAATTGATGAAAGCCGGTGCAGAGTGATCAAGGGCCCGATAAACAAGGCACCCTAGTTTAAACAAAGATCTCTGCAAAATGGGCAACCAGTGAAGGGATTTGAGGACGGGAGTGATGTGATGGGTTTTGGGCAAGTGAAAGATAAGACGGGCGGCCTGATTCTGGATAGCTTGTAAGCGGCGGGTTTCATAGGCAGGGATGCCAGCGAACAAGCTATTGCCATAATCAAGGCGGGAAGTGATAAGGGCGGAAATAATGATTTTAAGGGAGTCAAGAGAAAAGAAACGAGAAATTTTCCGAATCATTCGGAGGGAAAGAAAACAGGAGGACACCACGGCACTGACCTGGCCGTGCATGGACAGGTCCTGTCTGACCTTGATGCCCAAAGTTTTAACAGAGGGAACGGGGGTGGGAGGGGGGCCAAGAATGGGAGGCCAGAAGGCAGGGGACCAGGGACTGGATGAGCCGCCAATCAGGACAAGCTCAGTCTTATCTGGGTTGAGCTTGAGGTGATTGGCGCTCATCCACCCAGAGATAAAGACCATGGTGGAGTGAAAAAAGGATAGAGAGTGAGAGGAAGAGGAAAGATCAAAGACGAGCTGGAGGTCGTCAGCGTAGTTATACACAGAGACCCCCAGCTCAAGAAGGGAAGAGATAAGAGGGTGAATATAGAGATTGAAAAGAAGGGGAGAGAGAGAGGAACCTTGGGGGACCCCACAGGGCACCGGGAGGGGAGAAGCAGAGAAGCCGGGAAGGTGAACAGCTTGAGAGCGCCCTGTCAGGAAGGAGGTGATCCAGGAGAAGGCAGAACCTCGTATGCCCGCTGCGCTGACACGGTCCAGAAGAATGTTATGGTCGACCGTGTCAAACGCAGCGGACAAGTCGAGGAGGATCAAAGCTTGGGGGGAGTTGACGTCGGCCTTGGCCTTAAGCTCGTCGAGGACGGCCAACACCACGGTTTCGGTCGAATGACCCGAACGGAAACCAGCTTGGTGAGAAGCCAGAAGCTGGTTCTGTTCAACATAAACAGAGAGACAGGAAGTAACGTAAGATTCAAGAATTTTAGCAAGATAAGGGAGAAGAGAGATAGGTCTGAAGTTAGAGGGAAGAGAAGAGTCGAGACCAGGCTTTTTAAGAATGGGGGAGACAATAGCAGATTTGAATGAAGAAGGGACCAAACCGGTGGAAAGAGAGGCATTAAGAAAGGAGAGAGGGGTATCAGGACAGGAAGAAAAAAGGGTTTTAAGAATACGGGCAGGGGCACAGTCAGTGGGGGAACCAGACTTGATTTTGGTGAGCAGAGCTAGGAAGGAGTCCAAGGGAGGGGGGGAAAAGAAGAGAAGGAGGATTTAGGCGCAGGGGGAACAGAGTGAGGAGGAGTAAAAGGAGTGACCAAGATGTTAGATTTGATTTTTACAATCTTCTCGATAAAGAAGTTGTTAAGAGAAGAGCAGAGGGCCTGGGAGGGAGTGAAGTGAGGGCAAGCACGATCAGAGGTGGCCAAGTTGTTTACCAAAGAGAAAATTTCTTTAGCTTTGTTGGCCGAGAGCGCCACTTGTTCAGAGAAGTACTTGGTCTTAGTGGCCAAAATGGCCTGCTTGTACTCCTTAAGAAGGGTTTTGTATTTGGCCTTATGGTCAGGGCAGTAGCTACGGCGCCAAAGGCGCTCTGAGCGTCTAAGCTCCAGTTTAAGAGTCTTGAGCTCCGGGCTAAACCAACGGTGAGCCTCGTGAGGGCGGATGGATTTGACTAGCTTGAGGGGGGCTACTAAATCACATGCAGAAGAGAGCCAGTTACCAACTGCAGTGGCCTGTGAGTCAAGGGGAATACCAGTGAGGTCTGGGGAAGAAGAAGCAAGGGAGTGAGAGAGGGAAGCCAAGTCAACACGATTCCAGCTACGGGAGAAAACATTCTTGGGGCGAAGGGGCTTGTGAGGGGAGCCAGTAGTGATAGAGAAAGAGATGAGGGAATGGTCAGACCAGGTACATGGGAGGATACTGGGGGGGGAAACTATGTCCTGGGATGACCAGACTTGGTCCAGGATGTGTCCGAATTTGTGGGTGGGAACCAGAACGTGGGACTTAAGGTTGAGACAGAGGAGAGTGGCCGTGAAGTCCTTAGATGCTGAGTCCTCCCTGGGATCGCCAGGCCAGTAGTTCAAATCCCCAAGCAAAAGGACAGAGGAGTTATTAACCACCAGCGTGGCGAGAAGTTCCTGCAGGGAAGCCACGAACAGGGGCATGTTCAGGGGAGGGCGGTAGACAAGAACAACGGTGAGAGGTGCCGGCAGATTGGAAGAGCGAGCGACCAGGAAGTCCACTCCAGCGATGGGTGCTTGGGGGAGAAGCTGGAATTGAATAGTGGATCGGACAATCATGGCAACACCCCCCCCGACCTTGTCCGCGGGGCGGTCAGCCCGAAGGACATAGTAGGAATGGGGAAGGATGGCAAGAATGTCGGGGAGGGAAGCCTCCGAAAACCATGTTTCTGTTAGGAACAGAAAATCAGGGGAGTCTGTAGTAAGAAGATTAAACAGGTCAAGTTGGTGTTTGCCTGCCGAGCGAGTGTTGAGGAGATAAGCAGAAGCAGTGTGAGGGGGAGGTGAGGGTCCAATGGGGAGGGGATCGATGTCTGGCGTAGGGAGGGGAAGAATTAGGTGAGGAGACACAACACGGTCTGAGCGGGGAACATAGATGTCTAAAGCAACAAGATGCTGCATGAGGGTGTGGGGGAGAGGCACATCAATGGTGTAGGAGAGAAGCTGAGCAGGCGTGTATGACAACAAGGAAGCAGGGGGTGTGGCCCCTGGTCCCGGCCCGTCGCGGACGGGCGCAGACGGGCTTAACTTAGGCGCAACTTCGGCGCGCCTTCGTCGCGCCCGCTGCGCTCGTCCGCTGCGCGGCCGGGATAATAGTGCCATAAGTAGGAGACCGGAAGTAGCAGGGCGTGGCAGGGGGTGGAGGGACAGAGGAGCTGCCCCGCCAACCAGAGAGCAGCCCAAGATGTAGCACACGCCCGTCCCCGCCCTCGTGACCTGCCCGTCAGAGGGGGAGGGAACGCTCAGCGTGGGGCGCTCTGGAGGCGGCTAACAGGAAGTCCCAAGAAGATAGGGGGTGCGCGGTGTCCTCAGCGCAGCCCCTGAAGCAGAAGCAGGGTAAGTAAAAAGTGTCCAAGCACTTAATTAAAAAGATCGTTGCGCCGCGCCACGGCAGCGTTGTTGCTCCCGGCGAAGCCTCGGGAGGTCTGGTGATTCAACAGAGCTAGGCGGAACTAGCCCGGCAGGAAGAAATTGCCAGGGAGGGAGGGACAGAGGAGCTGCCCCGCCAACCAGAGAGCAGCCCAAGATGTAGCACACGCCCGTCCCCGCCCTCGTGACCTGCCCGTCAGAGGGGGAGGGAACGCTCAGCGTGGGGCGCTCTGGAGGCGGCTAACAGGAAGTCCCAAGAAGATAGGGGGTGCGCGGTGTCCTCAGCGCAGCCCCTGAAGCAGAAGCAGGGTAAGTAAAAAGTGTCCAAGCACTTAATTAAAAAGATCGTTGCGCCGCGCCACGGCAGCGTTGTTGCTCCCGGCGAAGCCTCGGGAGGTCTGGTGATTCAACAGAGCTAGGCGGAACTAGCCCGGCAGGAAGAAATTGCCAGGGGGGGAGGGACAGAGGAGCTGCCCCGCCAACCAGAGAGCAGCCCAAGATGTAGCACACGCCCGTCCCCGCCCTCGTGACCTGCCCGTCAGAGGGGGAGGGAACGCTCAGCGTGGGGCGCTCTGGAGGCGGCTAACAGGAAGTCCCAAGAAGATAGGGGGTGCGCGGTGTCCTCAGCGCAGCCCCTGAAGCAGAAGCAGGGTAAGTAAAAAGTGTCCAAGCACTTAATTAAAAAGATCGTTGCGCCGCGCCACGGCAGCGTTGTTGCTCCCGGCGAAGCCTCGGGAGGTCTGGTGATTCAACAGAGCTAGGCGGAACTAGCCCGGCAGGAAGAAATTGCCAGGGGGGGAGGGACAGAGGAGCTGCCCCGCCAACCAGAGAGCAGCCCAAGATGTAGCACACGCCCGTCCCCGCCCTCGTGACCTGCCCGTCAGAGGGGGAGGGAACGCTCAGCGTGGGGCGCTCTGGAGGCGGCTAACAGGAAGTCCCAAGAAGATAGGGGGTGCGCGGTGTCCTCAGCGCAGCCCCTGAAGCAGAAGCAGGGTAAGTAAAAAGTGTCCAAGCACTTAATTAAAAAGATCGTTGCGCCGCGCCACGGCAGCGTTGTTGCTCCCGGCGAAGCCTCGGGAGGTCTGGTGATTCAACAGAGCTAGGCGGAACTAGCCCGGCAGGAAGAAATTGCCAGGGGGGGAGGGACAGAGGAGCTGCCCCGCCAACCAGAGAGCAGCCCAAGATGTAGCACACGCCCGTCCCCGCCCTCGTGACCTGCCCGTCAGAGGGGGAGGGAACGCTCAGCGTGGGGCGCTCTGGAGGCGGCTAACAGGAAGTCCCAAGAAGATAGGGGGTGCGCGGTGTCCTCAGCGCAGCCCCTGAAGCAGAAGCAGGGTAAGTAAATTTATTGTGTAAGTTATTGTGAATTCTACCAAGTAATGGTCAGACCAGGGGATAGGTACATGTGGCTTACATGCAATATTGTCAAGATTGGATCAAGTAGATTGCCGGCCTTATGGGTTGGGCCAGAGTTACGAAGAGTAAGGTTTAATGCTGCTAGGTCAGATATGAGGTTGGTGCTGGTGTGACAAGAGATATCATTAAAGTGGATATTTAGGTCTCCGACTATCAGAAAGTCAGTGGCATCTAACAGGAACGGGGCAATGAGCTCAGGAAAGGATGCGGCCCAGGTGCTAGCTGTGCCTGGAGCACGATAGATTAAAGCACCGGATAAGGTGAAATTTGGGGATAGTAGAAGCTTGAAGGATCCCGCTTCGCAGTTTTGGATGTCAAGGTCTATCCATTTACAGGTGTAGATATTTTGAAAAATAATTGCAATCCCACCTCCCTCTTTATGCAGTCTATTTTTGCTAATGTAGGTATAGTTAGCGGGTAGGGCTTCTGCAATATCTGGCCCAGAGCTGTTGTTTAGCCAGGTCTCAGTAAGGAAAAGTGCGGCTGGTTGTGATGTAGTAAGTAGGTCAAAAATATCCTCTTTATTTTTGGTAATGATCTGCAGTTCAGACTAAAAAAAGAGAGTTCATGGTGGGGTGGAGTAATATTTTGTGTAGGCCGTGACGGTGGAAAGTCGGCGGTCTCCAAATTAAGTGCGGAGGGTATGGATAGGAGGCTTAAGTTGCAGTTGGTGCATATTGAGGGGGCGTGCAGGCAGCTAAGGGCAGTGGCTCGTGAGCATTGTACAGAATTACAGGCAAGAAGAGTATCTCTGGAATAGGTAATGGGGGTATTAGAGGTTAAGGCATAGTTTCTGGCCCCTGGCCCCGTCAGGTCGCGGACGGGCGCAGACGGGCAGGACTTTGGCTTGACTTTGGCGCACCCGCTGCGCGGCCTAGGACACATGGGATTATATGGACAGGGGCGGAGTCAGCTGCAAATCGCTGATTTGGTTGGGGGTCAGGAAGTCGTAATCACTTCCTCCGTGGGCTGTTCGCCGTCCCTCCACACAAACCAAACTTTTGGCGGTGGACCGGGGACACGAACACGGCGAAATTAGTCAAGTGAGTGCATTCAATTTTAAAATAACATTAGTCTTTAACACAAGTTAAAATCGTGTAAATTGAGCCTTTACCAGCGCTCTAGCAAACGTGGTCTCCTTGCTGGTTTCTACGCTCAGCGAGTCAACAGAGCGACTGAGGGGGCGGCTTTTAAGCCTGTGGGGAGTCAGCTGCTAATCGCTGAATGTTTGGGGTCAGGAAGTCGTAATCACTTCCTCCGTGGGCTGTTTGCCGTCCCTCCACACAAACCAAACTTTTGGCGGTGGACCGGGGACACGAATGCGGCGAAATTAGTCAAGTGAGTGCATTCAATTTTAAAATAACATTAGTCTTTAACACAAGTTAAAATCGTGTAAATTGAGCCTTTACCAGCGCTCTAGCAAACATGGTCTCCTTGCTGGTTTCTACGCTCAGCGAGTCAACAGAGCGACTGAGGGAGCGGCTTTTAAGCCTGTGGGGAGTCAGCTGCTAATCGCTGATTGGTTGGGGGTCAGGAAGTCGTAATCACTTCCTCCGTGGGCTGTTCGCCGTCCCTCCACACAAACCAAACTTTTGGCGGTGGACCGGGGATACGAACGCTGCGAAATTAGTCAAGTGAGTGCATTCAATTTTAAAATAACATTAGTCTTTAACACAAGTTAAAATCGTGTAATTTGAGCCTTTACTAGCGCTCTTGCAAACGTGGTCTCCTTGCTGGTTTCTACGCTCAGCGAGTCACTGAATATATAATTTGCTCAAATTCAATTTTCTCAACAACTACTGGAGGGATTTTCACCAAATATAGAAAAGGCACTACTGCATACCTGTCCCTACCATTTTGCCAAGTTTGGTGAAATTCCGTTCAGCCGTTCGAGTTGTAGCCGTGTCTAAAGATCCCATAGAAAATGCCATTTGAAAATTTTCAAATTCAATTTTCTCAAGAACTACTGGAGGGATTTGCACCAAACATAGCAAAGGCACATCTGCATACCAGGCCCTACTATTTTGCCAAGTTTGGTGTAATTCCATTCAGCTGTTCGGGCTGTAGCCGTGTCTAAAGGTCCCTATGGAAATTAACATGGGGAAAACACGTTTTGGGACCCCCCTTTCGGCCCCCGCTTGACGAATCCCCCCGAAACTTTCAGGGAAGGAGCGGAGCCGAGCTGGCCAAGATTCTGGAAAATTACACACAGATTCCTCAATCAGCGCTAAAATTATTCCCAATAGAATGTTGAGCACATATAGATATATAATTTGCTCAAATCAATTTTCTCAACAACTACTGGAGGGATTTTCACCAAATATAGAAAAGGCACTACTGCATACCTGTCTCTACCATTTTGCCAAGTTTGGTGTAATTCCGTTCAGCCGTTCGGTCTGTAGCCGTGTCTAAAGGTCCCATAGAAAATGCCATTTGAAAAATTTCAAATTCAATTTTCTCAAGAACTACTGGAGGGATTTACACCAAACATACAAAAGGCACTGCTGCATACCATTTCGCCAAATCTGGTGTAATTCCGTTCAGCCGTTCGAGCTGTAGCCTTGTCAGAATGTCCCAATGGAAATTAACATGGGGAAAACACGTTTTGGGACCCCCCTTTTTTCTCGGCCCCCGCTTAACGAATCTCCTCGAAACTTTCAGGGAAGGAGCGGAGCGCAGCGAGGCAAATTTAAGGAAAATTACAGGCAGTTCCCTCAATCGGCGCTAAAGTTATTCCTAATAGAATGTTTGGAATTTCCTATGGTAACTAGGTCCTAACTATATATATATATATATATATATATATATATATATATATATATATATATATCTAAATAAATAAATATATGTCGGAAAATTTCTCTCACAAGAAATCAGAGGCCAGAGGGGGTTCAGGAAAACAGCACGCTTTATTGAGGTAATGTCAGTGGCGGCGAATGCATTTCGGCGGATGAGCCTTCTTCAGCGCCCACACTGCTATGAGTCTTTCACCTCTGAATCCCACCTGCATGAAATAGGCGCTTGCAGCCAAAAACTCCTCCCCCTAATGCCGTTGGCACACCTGTGACAGTTCGCTTTCAGTCCTTGGAACTTCACTTCCCAGCATGCACTGTGTCGGCAGAACTGGGTTGGTGGCGTGAGGGAGCGAGTATGAAGACAGTCCGTTCGTGCAAGCTGCAAGTGGGTTGTGAAAGGGGCCTCCCATCAGCTCAACGTCCACAGTGGCTTCCCTTGGCCCCCTTGTACTGCTACAGCCGTTCTCCTCAGGTAAGGAAATGGGTGAGGGCTGTCAAATACGAGACATCACGCCCTGTTAAGATATAATACCTTTGTCTGCCCACGTCCGCCTTGGGATCCTGGCGGCCTCCAGTTATATTGATATCTCGATTGCAATGTCACTGCAAGCAGCGAGGTGCCAGAAGTAACGGGGGCTCTTGAAGTGGCAGGGCCTGCTGTGCTGCATATACATATATATGTATAACAAATTTAACCTTTACAGAAACACACATTCACTGGATGATGTCATGAGTGATGTTATTTGAGATGTCATGAGTGATGTCATCAGTGATGTCAGTGACCATGTCATGAGTGATGTAATATGTGATGTCATCAGCAGTGCATTGCGGGCGCGCAAGTTATAGTTAGCTCAACTAACTAGAACAGGCGAATTTCTCTGGTTTCAATGAGTCAAATGTTCAACTAACTTCAACATCCCTGAAACCTATGTTTTTTTTCTATGAATTTCTATGATTTTTTAAATGCGAATTCCTAACTATAACGTCTATAAAACCTATGTTTTTTCCAGTGAATATATATATATATATATATATATATATATATATATATATAAATATTCACTGAAAAAACCATGGGTTTCAGGGACGTTATAGTTAGTTTGACATTTCACTCGTACAAAAACAGAGAAATTTGCCGTTATAGTTAGTTCAGCTAACTATAACTCACGCCCCCGCAATGCACTGCTGATGACGTCACATATTACATCATTCATGACATGGTCAGTGACATCACTGATGACATCATCCACGTGAAAATCTGATGCACCTCCTCACACCATAATATAATACAGACTACCATTTTCAAAGGTTTTTTAAATGCTAATTTCTAACTATAACGTCCCTGAAACTTATGGTTTTTTTAGTGAATTTCAAAGGTTTTTTAAATGCTAATTTCCAACTATAACATAGCAGTCACGTTTTCAGAGTGGTGTAGAAAGGTGAGCGCGGCCTCCAGACACCTTTTAGATTTACTGGAGGGAACAGGAAGGGTAGTTAGCCCCCAACGTCAACCTTGGGGACAACTACCCCTTTTATTACCTCCAGTAAGTACCACACAGCAGGATTGCTAACTTGTTACATCAGGCCCACCCCCTCCCAGCACCACATTGCAAATGCGCCCCCTGGCGAATTGTTAATTGGGGGATTATGTCCCCTTGAATCCGGAGGGTCCCTGGGGGCCAACTAGCCCACCAGTTACCTCCAGTAAGCACCACAGAGCTGCGTTGCAGAGAGGAGTTCCGGAGGATGAAGTCCACTTGTGAACTGAGAACCTCAGGACACAAGAGGACCTCATCGCCCCACCAGCAGTGCACCAGAAGCCGCGTTTGCAGAGTGGTGTATTTATAATGCAGCAATCCCGGCTGGGTGAAGGCTGTCTACTGAGGCGGTCCGAGCACGGGTAGCCGGCAACCCCACATTTACAATATCTTTCTTCCCTGGTTTAGAACAAAAGCTCGGACACCCAGGCACAGTGCAAAAATATAATTTTTGGGCTCCAAAAAACAACACGTTTCGTCTTTCGCCTTGATCACGCTCTCACCAAGCACATTTCATTTCTGCCATTATAAACAGTGCAAGAAAACAAAAGAGAAAAGGGACTGATTCTAACCGAAGTAAGTATCTCAGTACACAGTCCATGAATTGTGACAATTGTATTGTTTAGTTGAATATTTGGTTTATAAATCAGACCATTGATCATATTAGTTGCATTTATTTTGGATTACATATGTATTGAATGGATCACTGAAATAATATCGACGGACAAAATATCGAGTTGCCAAAATATCGTGGACAAAATATCGACAGTCAAAATATCGAGTTTGTATCTACAAACAGGTAAGTACAAAAATATCGTTAACAAAAATATAGATGTAAAAAATATCGACTTTATTAAAAACAGTGTTAAATTAAATTAATATTAAATTTTAATTACTAAAATATACTTAAAACGACTTAAATTAAATTATAATAATTAAATAATAAATGAAAATAATAAAAATAATTTTTTTAAATCTTATTTGTTGACCCTGAACCCTAAAAATACCCCTTTACCCAAAAACCCAAAACTGACCCTGAACCCTAAAAATACCCCTTTACCCAAAAACCCAAAACTGACCCTGAACCCTAAAAATACCCCTTTACCCAAAAACCCAAAACTGACCCTGAACCCTAAAAATACCCCTTTACCCAAAAACTGAAAACTGACCCTGAACCCTAAAAATGCCCCTTTACCCAAAAACTGAAAACTGACCCTGAACCCTAAAAATACCCCTTTACCCATGAACTGAAAACTGACCCTGAACCCTAAAAATACCCAAACCCTAAAAATACCCCTTTACCCAAAAACCCAAAACTGACCCTGAACCCTAAAAATACCCCTTTACCCAAAAACCCAAAACTGACCCTGAACCCTAAAAATACCCCTTTACCCAAAAACTGAAAACTGACCCTGAACCCTAAAAATGCCCCTTTACCCAAAAACTGAAAACTGACCCTGAACCCTAAAAATACCCCTTTACCCATGAACTGAAAACTGACCCTGAACCCTAAAAATACCCCTTTACCCATGAACTGAAAACTGACCCTGAACCCTAAAAATACCCCTTTACCCATGAACTGAAAACTGACCCTGAACCCTAAAAATACCCCTTTACCCATGAACTGAAAACTGACCCTGAACCCTAAAAATACCCCTTTACCCATGAACTGAAAACTGACCCTGAACCCTAAAAATGCTCCTTTACCCAAAATTTATCAATATTATTTAATTAGCAATTAATTATTAATTAACAATAACAATAAAGTAAATATATTAGAACATTAGCTGTAATTATTTTAATAATTAATATTATTTTTTCAAAATTAATTACTTAAAAATTACACAAAATTATATATATTAAAAATGTACTCTAATTAATGTAATTAACTAATTACAATTAATTAATTAACAATTATTTACTAATACAAAATATGTTCAAAATTATATTAATTAATTAACTAATTAATATTAATTAATTATCAATTAATTATTAATTAAAAATATTAACAAACATATATTAATTAATTAATTATTATTAAATTACTTCCCACCCTATTCCCCTATAAACCCACAACCCGCTACAGAATTACATTACGCAATTATTATAAAAACAAAATTCATGTAATAAAATATTTTATAACATTAATACACACTATTCACACATATTATTACATAAAAATACACTATAAAATATTATATATTATTAAAAAATCGATATTTTTGCTATCTATATTTTATACAGTCGATATTACTTCACTTACCTGAAAAACAATATTTTTGTAGTCGATATTATGTCCAGTCGATATTTTGTCCAGTCTATATTAAAAACTCGATATTATGTCCAGTCGATATTTTGGAGTCGATATTTTGTCTCTATACCGTATTGAATATGGCAATATGGTAATAATTTCGATACCGTGTTAAGATGGCTGCCACAGTATTGAACTGAGATACCCAGAGGAAGCGGTTGACATCCAAAATAGGACACAGGCCTTTGACCTTCTTGGGTACCAGAAATTAGAGGAAATAACAACCACAACCTACTTCTGGCACAGGGACTCGCTCGATAGCTCCCTTGGCCAAGAGAGCTACAACCTCCTGAAGGAGAACGACCGACTGATACTCCGATATGCGATGGAGTGTTGGTGGCACTGCAGGAGGGGAAGTCTCGAAGGGGAGGGAGTAGCCCCTTCGAACTATCTGCAAAACCAACCTGTCTGACGAGATGTTGTGCAGGTGGGGGAGGTGATGACGAATCCTGCCGCCAACTGACAACTGGTGGCCCTGAAAGGTCGGACTAGGAAGGTTTGGAGGCAGCTGCAGGGGGGGCATTGGTGGACTGACCCACCCACTGGACCCCGGACCCATGACGCTGGGTCCCACATCCCTGGCCTTGCAGAGGCTGGGTGGCTTGTGGGGCCCTGTGGCTCTGGTTGGAACATGTTGGGGCACCCCTTACAGACTGCGTGGGGCGAGAAGCTGCTGCAAGGCCCAAATACCTGGCCGTAGCCCTAGAGTCTTTGAAACGCTCGAGCACGTTGTCCACCTTGTCAACAAACAAGCGACGGCCATCAAAGAGCATGTCCAAAAGGGTAGATTGAACATCCCCGGAGAAGCAAGTGGTGCTCAGCCAGGTGTAGCGCCTCAGAGCTATTGACATGGAAATCTTCCTATCCAGCGAGTCAGCGGTATCCAGCCCATACCAGATGGTGAACTTCGCTGAGTCTCAACCCTCAGCAACAGCGCGGGCGAGCACGGCTCGGGCCTCCTCCAGGCACTGAGCAGCACTTGGCAACCGTGTCCCATACCAAATGTGTGGAACCGCCCAAGAGACATGCGGTGTTCTCCGACTGCAGTCCTAGGCTTGCGGAAGAAAACATCTTCTTTCCAAGATGGTCCAGCTTCTTGGATTCCCTATCTTGAAGAGCTGTAGGGAAAGTGCTTCCTTTCGAGGATGAGGCTTGGACCACCAAGCTCTCGGGGTAGGGTTTTGGGAGAGGAAAAGTGGGTCGCCCGGGGCCGGGTGGTGGCATTGGGCAATAATCCTATTCACTGGAGGCCCTGTGCTGGGCTTGGACCAGGAGCCCAGAAGGATGTCAGTGAGGCCTCATTGAAAGGCAGCAAGGGCTCCGAAGAGGCAGCTGCCAGCTGAAGCACCTCAGTCAGGAGCTTAGTCCTGACTGCCACCGTAGGAAGCTCAAGGCCCCAGCCGCCCTACACAATACCACAGCGAAAGAAGCTCCCTCCTCCGTAGCCACGGTAGGAGGAGAAAGCATACCAAGTTCTGGGGAGGAATTCAGAACACTGGCATCACTCAACTTCTCTCCCCAGTCCGGCTCTTCAAGCTGGTCTGCCTGAGGATAAACAGACCCCTCCCTGTCCTCCTCACCCTCCTCTGGCTGCCACTCAGGGCGATAGGGAACGCCAGGGTAGAGCAGCGGTACAAAAGTACCCTTCAGGGCTGGTACGGCTCATTGTCCAAGTTGAGAGGGAGGCTGGGGTCAACGCCGGCCAGGGGCACAACCGGCATCAGAGGCGTCGTCAGAGGAATTGGGGTCGGGGGGGGGGGGAACTGTGAGGTCGACCGGCGGCGATCTGGATCCAAGGCTGGATCCCTGGGGGCCCACGGCACTGAGGCCGGAGCCGCTGCATCGGGGGCCTGGAGCCCCCAGCTGAGTCAGCGGGGCCCGAAGGTGTGCCAATGGAGTCGGGCTGCCCAAAGATGGAGTGGACGGCTTCTTAAAATGCACGAAGCTGGGAAGGGGACGTTCCAGCTCCCAGAAACGGAGGGAAGCGCAGAGCCGTCCAAGCAGGCTCCGAGGGCGGAGCCGGAGAACGTCAACACTCCATGTCCCGCACTGCAATGGCCGGGGAGAAGGTGAAGAGCGATGATGCTTATTCGCCTTCTTCTTGTGCTTCGACTTACCCGATGACGAAGACTTCAATGACGAATGGTGGTGATGGCTCCGCGACCAGTCCTGCGACCTTTCCCTCGAGCAGCGCAGAGCCGACTGCCGGGCCTCCAAAAGCTTTTGGAACCGTTCCAGCAAAGACTTAGGGTTCAGGGCCCGGCAGTCAGAGCACAACTTCGGGTCGTGGTTGCGCTCCAGACACCAAAGGCACACGAGGTGCATGTCGGTGACCAACATCAGCTTGTGACAGGAGTCAAAAGGCTTGAAACCGGTTCGACGACTTGACATCCCACGTGCGCAGGAGTCGCAAAACTTCAAAAAATATGCTGACAAAAAGTAAAAAAATTAGTCAAAAAATTACTAAGGGTACCGCTCTCTTAGGATCTGCGCTGGCTGGCACGGAAAAGGAAAAACTGACGTCAGCGCGCAGGGGGGCGTCTAAGTGGAAACCACAACATCATCCCGGCAATCATGACGACGAATGCAGAGTCGACCGATGCCACCTACCGACGCGCAGGGGTACTGCTGAAAAACAATTCTGTGGATCCAGTCTGACGCCTGGGGGTAATTCTAAGGTAAGGAATCTATAACTAATAGTCTCTTTCAGAGATATATATATATATATATACACACACACAAATATACTCATACAACATGTCCTCTCTCATTGAAACACCGACTAACCACTACGCCACTCCAGTGTTGCTGATATCATTAGTTTATTCATGTGCTACCCGGACACAGACCAGCGTGTTTCGACCCAGAAGGGTCTTGATTACTTCATCATTTTAGAAAACAACTGTGTATAAAAAACAATAGTAATGGAGGAGAGACCAAATACGGATCAGTAAAAATAAGTCTTTAAAGTACAAAATACAGTTGACCAGTAACAAAATATTTACGTTTGATTAATACATTTCAACAATCATTGTTTTGCAGTGATACTACATTAAACTTTTGCAACTGCCTTCAAGATTATTTTCCTCACTTTTGTTATCAAAACATATACCATCATTTTCTTAGTTGATTCACTTCTTCGATTTTGTCATCATGGATTTAATAAAAGACTAACAGTTTTAACCAGGGTATTTATTTTGTGAGGCCAGTACGTTCTAAATCATAACATTTCATAAAGTAATGAAAATACGAATCTGCAGTCCAAAAACCAATACCACATTGCTGTCTCTTGTGATTGTGAATTAGAAACTTAAAAAATTCATTGTAAACCAAATGCTAGCAGGCGTAAGGTGCATTGCATTTCATTTGTCAATATACCCACTAAGTATATATCTGTATGCATTTGCTAATAAACTTGGTAGAGTTTGATGAATTTTTAAACATAGAAATGTTTATCCACCTCCGCTCCTTCCTGGGGAGATTTGGAGTGTTCCATAAAGCTAGGGGCAATAAAAAGGGGAGAGGGAAAAAATCCCATAATATTGTATTCCCATGTTTATTCCCATAGGAAAGATTGGGAAGCACTACAAACAAAATGATTGAAGGTAAAGACACCAAATTTAGTAAAGAGTGATAACTTTACTCAGAAAGCATGCTTTTCAATATTTGGAGTAAATCCATTCAGCAGTTTGAGAAATTTGTATTTATGAGGTGCCTGGGTGGTCATGAACGGCTTAAAAATATAGTGATATCTAGAAGGTTGGTCTCGTGGGAGCTTCGAGTTACCAAATATTTTAATACCATGGTGTTCTGATTGGACAAGGGAGCTTTTACTTCTGTTGACCTTCTCAGTACTGAGAAGTCAAACTGGCTGGCCGCAACTGGAATAATATATTGCAGCTGCCATTACTGGACTTGGGGAATTTATTTACTATGTCTTGAACTGTTTTTAAAAAAAACATACACGGGGCAAGCTAGAGAATAAAAGTATTACAAAATTAAGTGAGGCCCTCCCATAAGGTACTACAGTACTACTGAGGGAGGTACTGCAAGACCGTGTTGTGTAAGCTTCATTAAATTAAGCATGCATGGTTCTGCGGTAACATTTATAGGAAACATTGGGTGGTATTACTCTGGTGCACTTCAGTGCAGTAAAAAACTCTTTAAAATGTGGGGAGAGAGTTAACGGGGAAAATCACGGCCAAGGAGGGTTGGCTACAGTATCTTGTGAGAGGTTAAGTTGGGCACCCACTCTTCCCACTGCGCATGGCCTTTGGCCATAAGCAGTGGGAGTTGGCCGCCTGCAGGAGGGTGGGCTCAAGGTCTGTCCAGAGGCCAGGTCCTGCAGTTGAGCACCCCCTCCTCCATGTGCACGGACTTCAGTTGTGCTCGGCAGGAGGTTGGCTAATGGTCGTAACCTTTCACAACATGCTGGAGATGAAGCATATATATGTATTCATCCGCATTTAGTACATATTATACTTCTTTTCTGCTACTACTCAGGTGCGTAAGAAATGTAATATCTCTCTAGACATTATTGCTATCAGCAATTTACTAAACATTAAATACCATTCAAAAGAGTACTGTTACATGACCTAAACGACAGGACCAGTGTGAAAACGAGTCTCTCCCTTTGGAGCATAGCTTGCGCCACACTAAAGAGGTCATGGATGGCAGCAAGGAAAAGTGATTCCTTCGTTGTCTGAAAGCTATATAGTAATTGGAAAGTGTTTTAATTAGCTTCAAATAGTATATTTAGTTTTGAGCAGGTTCAGGTTGTGAATAGGCATCAGCGTGTCTTTTTTAATTTAACCAAGGACAAAGAAAGAAAGATTTGCTGATTTAATTACTAATTTAAACAATGTATTTCTCTCTGTAGAGAGGCAGGATGCTTATCTGACACAATGTGACAAACAAAAACTGCTGGTCAAAAATAAAGCTTTGAGGCATATTGCTGTATAAAGCACTTTCGGCCTTGCAGGGTTAGCGCTATCTATCCCAATGCAATTCTGCATATCGTCATGGATACAATATCTGCGGCCCACTTTTGTGAAAGTGGTAGATTTGTATAAGGCCACCCACAGCAGGGTCTGTACCTGCTTGTGTGGATTCTGCACAACCCCAGCGGCTTTACCTGTAAAATGAGTCCAGTTTTGGAAGCCATGAAGCCATTTTATCATTTGCTGTTTTCTGCATGCTCTTTCTTATCACTAAATTCTATTGCAAGCATTATAAAGCAGCAAGTGCTTTCATGGAAAGGAATGTGCCACCTTTGCACAACATAATCTCACTCATGGAAATTTCCATTAAATATGATCAAACATGGACATTTGAAGAAACATGTAGTTGCACTGCATGGAAGTTGTAACTATGGTGTGTAAACACATAATTCTTTGTGTTGTGCTTAATATATGTTTAACCCTATACTAACCACATACCATTCAATGTTGAAGAATTTGGTGCTCCTCCCTTTACTTTTTGAGTGTATTCATTACATTTATGTGGAGGAATTCTCACATTTATTGGTTGTGACCAGAATAGGCCTTGTAACAACGCATGAGATACATCGCATGCCATTACAACGCGGTCATTACAACGACTGCGTTGTTACATCGCATACCATTACAACGCAAGTCGTTGCAATGACTTGCTGTAGGGGGCGTGCTGGATTTTTGAATAGTATAATTTACTATTACAACTCCACTCTGTGCAACAGCAGGGAAGGTGTTGGATTTTAAATTCAACACCACTTGCGTTGTAATGGTTTGCAATGTAACAACTCATGCCATGTATCCCATGCCTTGTAAACAATGTTTCCCTGTGACAATGCTACCACAATCTCAGCATTTCTAATATTTATAGTTAGCAATGGTTGTTTTGTTGCTGATATGACTCCACTACCCTTCTTGATTTGTATATGTTTTGTATGCTTCTGATTTAAAATCCCACCCCATCTACAACCATATCATGTAATACTATATGGTTTCTAGCTAGATTGTTGTGGACTTTGCACTGTAAGTTAGTCAGTGCTTGGAGCAACTCACACTCTGAGCATCATCTCCTGCTTAAAAACAGAAACATCCTCTGCTTCATGTTTAAAGTACGTCTATCCTCTGCACCAGTCTCCGGTAGATCCCAGAGGTAGAGAAAGGCAGAGGTATTATAGACCATGCAGCTCCCATGTAGTCTCAATCCCATTAAGTGCAGCGCTACTTAACCACTCCACAAGTATAACATATGTAAAGACCTTAAGATTGTAAACCTTAATGTCCGAGGCCTCAACCAACAGTAAAATGCTGAGATTCGGTCCCTGCTTGAGAACTCCGGAGAGGGGTGGGGGGGCATATGCCTGGTGCAAGAAACACACCTCCTACCAAGGGATACTGCAGGTATGCGCTCCCGACGGTTTACTCACCAGCTCTGGTCCTCAAGCTCAACCAAAAAGAATGGAGTCACCATCCTCCTGGTTATAAAATTCAGTGGCAAGATAGTCTCAACTATTTCAGAGGTCAAGTGGTGCCTATTAGTGGTTAGGGTTTAGTGGGGATGGGATAAAGTAAGCTGGGAGAGATGCTGGAGGGGATGCAGACAAACAGGCTCACTAGTCCACTTGCTATGGCATTTCCCAGAACTGATTCACTTCTGGGAATGTGTTTCAGATGACATAAGCGGGCATTCGATACCACTATCCCGCGCTTTCTGGCATACACCATCCTGGGTCTACTGAACCCTCTAATGTTTCCCCTGCGCTCCTTGAAGGGTAGACAGATAGCCATAGCGCTGCTAGCAGCGCATCAAGTAATCTTGGCCAGGTGGGGCTCATCGACTATCCCTGACCACACAGCATGGTTACACAAACTTTGGCCAACACTAGCGATGGAACACATGTCTTTAGTAGCAGAGCACAAGAGGGAGGCATATGCAGCACAGTGGGCCCCTTTCATTCATATCCTCTCTACAGAACTACGGGAGATCACATGCCCCATATATTGCAACTACTCCCAACATGCGCGGTGGGACCGCCATCACCAGCCCAGGCGGAAATCTTAAAAAGACCCATGTCTTAAATAGGCCTCCACTTTACTCATGGCTTAGGCGAATTGTGACTGATACAGAGGATGGGTGGGTAGAGGGAGGGACCAGGTGGGGAAGTTACTTTAATTGTTTATGTTGAGTTGTTTTGACCTCATACTGTACGATCCATCTATTGCTGCCTGCCTCCGGGTTTTAGGTGCAAAGCTGTGAATGACTATATTCTATGACATACGTTGCCGGCCAAGGGTTGTAGGCACTCAGCTGTGTAAAGACGCAACGGATCTTCTTCAATAAACAGAATCCTTCCATAAAGTAGGCCTAAAAATCTCACGCACCTCACTCAAAACCTAGGCCAAACTACTTCTAATACTTTATTCAACTATGTACTTCAAAATGGGATTCCATTAAAAATCTGAGCACTTTTCAGGGGTATGAAGGATTATAGTTCTACATCACAGAGCAAAACAACCAGGCAAACATGACAGTGTTCCTCTTCCATGTACGTGTTAGGGTGGGGCCCTGGTGGGGTGGACGTGTAGGCTCTTTAAAAGACCAGTCGGGTGAACATACAAGTGTGGACTCTCAGCAACAGAAATAAGGACAAAGCAGATATGGCCTACAGCACCCGTCCCATTATCCAGGGTGAACTTTGTATTTCTGTGGGAGACAACATGGCCAAACCTCAACAGCTGTACCAACTGGGGTAGGCAGCCCTGGCACACACTGCCTTTCCCAATACCTTGTGCCTGATGCCTACTGTTTTCTTGAGTCCGAATTACAGACCTTTAGCATTGCTGTCTTTGTTTTGCCTACTTCTGAAGCTTTAAATACAATATTACAGCTTCCCTCTCACAGCTAAGAAGCCAAACCCTGAATGAGGATGGAGTTGGAATAGTCCCTTTCCTGAGCATTTTTGTGCACAATGGCAATAATGCCTTAAATTTGCAGAACTGTCTAAAGGCGATGCAAGTTATTGGCGGGGCAGTGTGTAAGACCGAGGAGCATGATAGAGGGAGGTGTTTAAAGGGGATAGAAAGAATAGCAGAGCAAATAGAAGAGGGGACAGCATTTAGAGCAAGAAAACTAGTAAGAGGCATGTAAAAGGTGAGGGAAAGGATGGAGATAGGAGAAAAAACGGATTGTGTGTAAAACAGGAGCAGGATAGTGGGAGGTGTGTAAAAAGATGGAAAGGAAAGGAGGCAAAGAACGAGAGAAGAAGCAGAATACTGTGAGATGTCTAAAGGAGAGGGTACAGATTATAGATGGGAAGGAAGCAGAACAGTGAACAAAGGAGACACAGGAGGAGATGTGTGTAGGAGAGTCGGATCTGCTTACTATGGTTACCCCCACTTTTTGCTGGGGTTTCACTGTTTTTCGACTTTAGTCTGGCTGGAGCAATACTATTCAGGACCCAAGCCTAGCTGCTTCCTCTCTTAATTGATTGTATGTATTTTAGGAACACTCCAGATTGGTTACTGGGTTACCCTTGTGAGTCCCTAGTATATGGTACCTTAGGGACTAAGGGCATACATAGGTACCCCAGAGGCCTACCAGGGGCTGAAGAATGTATCATGCCACCCAGGGAAGCCATCCAAAATGGCACCACAGGTCTGCTACTGCAGCCTGGGTAAGGTGGTGCATGTACCCGTAACTAAGATATAGGTTACCTATAACTAGCTTTAAATCACTGACACATATAAACCTATAAGTCACTCCTATGGCAGGCCTTATCAATCCTGAGGGCAGAGTGCTTGGGTTTGTGTGAGAGGTTGCCCATGCATGAGCAGGACGCCTCTGCAGCTTTCGGACTCAATTCTCTGTAGCTGTTCTGTGATGCAGCCAGACCATACACTCTTAAGTGCATTATAACCTCGCGGTAAATGCTAACTTTGGCTGCATGGAAACATGTCTTGTTTGGTGTCAAACACTTTGGAATCCTACCCCCGCCAGTCCTTGCGGCGGGGGTAGAATTCCACCCTTCTAGAGGGAGAAGAAATGTACACGCTTACCTAACCGGTAATAGTTTGAAAGAGCCCCAGCTTCACAAAATGGATGCTGCAGCCACAGACAGGAGTCTGACCTCCTGCTGCTGGACAAAACTCCGGCAGGGAAGGCCTGGACAATAGGTTTCCTGTCACAGGGAGGTGTAAACACCTCCCACACAGGCTTTAGTGTATTGGAGCTGGGTGGGTGCATTCATAGAATGTTTTTCAGACAGTGCTGGAGGCACACTTGGTGTCCTGTGCATACCCCAGTGTTCTGACCGACTTTTTCGGCCCTCCTTTGAGGGAAGATGATTGGAAGTGACTCTAGTCTATTAACATTCTAGTGCAAGGATTAGAACTATAGACAGGGCCTATTCATAAGGCACAATAATGCACTTTCGTACCCTTTTCCTTAGATCAGGGCTTATAAACGTATATTAGGGGATAGATTCATTAGTGTTGGTGATAATCCGTCCCTATGCAAGAGTGTTAGTATACCTTCTATGGAGTTATGCTTATTTCGGGCCTTGTAGGCCTCAAACGGGAGAGACTCCATCTTGCTTTCTGCCCCGGCAGCTTGAGATGCTTCTAGGTCAAGTGTAATGTTTTAGTTTTGAAGTGTTGTTCGCTTGGAGAGAACCGGCTCAGGCTGGCCCTTATCGAAAGACTGTATTTTTCTCCACTCCGAAGACACAACATCAGGCCGGCCGGCTGGGAACGTGTCCTTGGTACGGGGAGGTACAAGAATTTGGTGGGCGGCAGGTTACTGGCCGTAACTTTCCATGAAAGGACAAGCTTCCATATTAGCGAAAGCATGAGACAGTCAGTCAGTCAGTCTGTAGGCTGCAGCTAGCCGTTAGCATCAATGCCATTAATTATTTCCAGGCAGACCGTCGCCATTTTGAAGTCCGAGAAAGATCACGAAGCTGATACTCTCTTAGAAAGATTGGAGAGGAGAGAGGAGTAGTGCAGAACGGCCACAGAGAGAGAGAGAGACAGCAGCTAATAAAAGGAAGGTTCCAGTGACTTGGAGGGAAGCAGAGAAGACAGAGCATAGCGGTGCAGACGTGTACTCGTGACTGCTGAGGTGTGATTCTAAGACGAGCCAAGGCACAGACGAGAAGGGAACCTAGATGACTGCCGAACCCCGACTTCGCGTCCATAAGGTGACTTCTGCCCATATTCTATAGTGTGCACATTCTAACCTTTCACTTTTCTTTGCAGGATATATGTTATAGTGTGGTATTGTGTTTTTATGATCATTGTAATAAAATACCCCAGTTCTTAGTGAACCAACATGTGCCTCGTATTCTTGTTCAATCAGGGTAACCTGTTCTTCTAGTCAGACATTGTTTTCATGAACGGATGTAATTCCCGGTCAGGTAAGAGGTGACTGAGCAATGAGGGAGAGAGGGACCCCTCGATGTGAAGAATAGATTGCACATTTCCTAATTTGGTAAGTTGTGGTAATTCCTAAAATTGTAGTATCATATCCCGAGTAGCCAATGAGAGATTCCTTCCAAAGGTATTCATAGGAAAGTGATCGTCGTTGGTAAGCGGCGTTAATGAGAACACCAGGTGGGAAACTGGTGCATAGGTCCGCCGGATTGCGGATCGGGCTGTGAGTGAGAGAACACTAGGGAGGACACTAGTGAATAGGTCCGCCGGATTGTGGACCGGGCTGTGAGGGAGAGAACACTAGGGGGAAACACTAGTGGGAAGGCACGCAAGATTGCGATTTGCCGAGCGAGCACTGACTGTGGTCAGTGTGTAATGGTAACTAATCAGAACTGCCCTAGTGTAGATTAGTCTGGGCCTAAGTTGCCGCGAGACTAACTGGTATGAGTGGGATATTGTAGAAAACCTATGCATGTATATTGCTAAGTCCCCATCCTTAGGTAAAAGACATATATATATATATATATATATATATATATATATATATATATATATATATATATATATATCCATTATAAATACGTTCTAAGGAGGGAGGTGATTACGTTCCGGCTGGGTTGGAGGTGCTCTGAGGAGCTGATCCTATCTGGTCCGAGAATCCGGCCGTTACATCGAGTTCAAACCAGTTGCAGGGGCACTCAGACCCTGTTCTGGTGAGAAACTGGACAAAGTGAAAGGGGTGTAACCACCACTCTCCCCAGACCCTCCCATAGGTGGGTTCCCACAGTATGTCCAACCCCCTATCTTAGTATAAGTATAGGATCCCATTCCTTTGGACTTCAGATTACACCTGGACGAAACTCTGCAACATATATCCTGGACCTTCGACATTCTATTTAGACTAGAAGACAGAAGAATCTCCTTTGGGGTCAAAGAGTGACTCCCCTGTTCAAACAGTCACCAAGAAGCATCTGGCCGGTCTGCATTTCCAAGGCTCCCGCCGAATTTGCGACTCAGGACACGGACTTCCAGACTTCTATGAGGCAGACAAGAGATCCCAGCAAAGCTGATACCTGCAGCCCTCACGAGTGACGTGGAACCAGAACTCCTGGACACGTGCACATTTGCAAGTGCATCGACTTCCTGAGCTTTCCCGAAGTTGTGCATTGAGCTACTTGTAGTCCAAGCCCTGAGCACCATCTGCACCGAAGATTGTGGGCCTACACTCCACGAGTGTCCCGTTGGCCCGCTACTAGCATTTCCGCTTGAGGCTCTTTTGCAATCCCTTGTCCGTCGACTGGTGGGTCCCCACGAAGGTAACTCTTCTGTTCCTTGGGCTTTCCTGGCTGCTCAAGACGTGCACTGACCCCCACCAAGTGGTGAGTCCCTCAGACCTTACTGGTCTGCACCAAAGCCAATCTTTGATTTCTGTGTGGGTTGCTGTTGGCAAGGCTTGTTGGGTCCAATCCCACTGCAGCACTCGACATCCTTCGTGGAACAGCTCGAATCCAGCTCCTGGTCGTCATCGACGCCGCCTGGTCCTCGTGGCTGAAGAGTCAAGCTTCACCTCTTGCACCTGAAATCACCCAACATCGGTGGGCATCTTCTTATCGCCTTCCTAGTGACCCAGACTCTGTCCCCTCTGCTTTCAGGTTCTTCACATCTCCGAACCACCCTTGGATCCACCCGGACACTTTCCACTTGGACGCCAGCAGCATTTTGCAGCAGCTCTCCATTGAAATCGACAACGAAACCTGACACAAAAAGACACCTATGCACCCGGCTTCCTTGGGTGAAGTACTCCGGTGCTCCCGTTGGTGTTGACTCTAGAACCTCCTAGTTCTAAAGGGGTTTGCTCCAAGTCCTCTTCTAAGTGTCCTTAATCTTTAAAATTCAAACAGCGACTTTCCCCATCGAAGCTAATGGTGATTCGCGGCTGTGTTTAGACACTGCACGCATCCCCATGGGTCCCCTGTGTCACTACCTTGGGTGGTTCCTGGTGGCCCCAGTGGTTCTAAAGGCTCTAGGCCTTGTATCTATGTCAATCGTGGTTCTTATACCAATTTTTTTAATATATGGTTTGGTACGCCCCTAGGACTCAACGTATATTGTGCTAATTTACTGTATGCTAAATAAGTTTACTGATTGTACTTTGGCTCTAGCCTCATAAAGAGACTAGAGGGATGAGTTTAAAATAAATACATATATTTTATATATATACCTGGTATGGTTCTCCTTTCATTTGGTCATTCATAGATTATAGACTGATAAAAACAAGCTGCTTTACATTCCTTCAATACTTAGCCTGAAGGCTGCGCTTCACAGCTACCACTAGGATAGCTTTCTATATAGGTTGTCTTTAAACCTACCATCAATAAGGGGCGTTTGGACTGGCGCAAGGTGCCCACTAGAATAGTGGACAGCATATGCCATGCCAACTTCTCACAATGTGTAAAGGAGCTGAAAAGAAATTATAGAATCTTTCTCTTATTCTGCCACTAATTTTCATAGCTTGCAAACTTGCATAGTAAATCCTTGCAAGTTGCACGTAAGTTTAGCTGCAGCACACAGAGAACATTCATTGCCGCACACAAAGAAACAAAATTAGAGAGAACATTGCTTACAACATTATCTGTAATGACGCACATGCAATTACAAATATTTTACATCACTATAGAGATATCAGACATCACATTATCTGTTCCACTTTGGCATAGACCACTATAAATGTAATATAATTTATTGTTTTGAGCATGTGTTGCTGTTTAATTACATTTTGCTTTGAGGTGTTATTTATTGGCATAAATATTCAGAAGTCATGCGCCTTGTTGTTGGTTGTGCACATTATGGTTTGCAATAACTGCCTTACTGGATGTCTTTCTGAAATCAAATCCAACTTCTTGAAAAGTCTTCAGAAAGCAGTGCTACCTCAAGTCATTACTAGATGTGCATCTGCTTTTTGGCAAGGTCCGGAGTATGCAAAAACCACAAACCTACATGAATGTCAGATGCAACTGCTTAAAAGATCATTCACAAAGATGAGGGGGTGGTTTAGACATGTACATTTGCATATACACGTTTGCTACTCCAATGATTTGTACTTGTTTTCTATAGGCTAAAAACATATTCCAAAGATAGTTTATGATGAGTCAACATTGTAACTTTCAATAACCCCCCCTCAAAAAGGTACTTTGACATTGTATTAACATGTGGGTAAATATACAGATACATTGCAGTGCATTTCAGTATTTTAAGTCAACCATCACCCCAGACCATTCATATAAAAATCTGGCCCACGTGCGTAAAGTTCATCTTAACAACATTCCAGCAGTTTAAATATCTTATTACCTCTGCAGGACACCATACTATAAATAGGTAGAAGCAGTCACTGGACTAGACCGGCCAAACCAACCTACGAATCCTAATGGTTTGCTTTGCTTGTGCTCACCTACAGAACTTATCCAACACCGCTTCATTGCTTGGCACGCTATTACATTCAGTTGTTTGCTTGAACTCTTCGTTGCTCAGTACTCTGCTCACTTGTATTCGGGCTTGGGCACCCAGCATCCCCTCTGTCTGCTGGTCACAGCCCGTGCCCAGCCACTTTGAGGTTAGCGGTCCGACCTGAGGACATCAGGATTATACGAGCTTTTGTACAGCGGCCCCAAACTGGCTTGCTCCCAGAGGATCGACTGGCCTCTCAACTCAGCTCCTGGTGGCCTAGTGATCTACGTTGAGTCCACCCTGCTGCTTTGGGGGATTTCCCCATCCTGTCACTGAGGCCAGCCTATCCCGGGAAGCCTGATGTGGCAGGGAGGTCAGGGGCAGCCTGCTTTGGACTGATGATCCCTTGGCAACCAGTGGGGACGCAAAACTGGATGGAATTATTGCATCTTTGCCCCGTCAATCAATCAATCAATCAAGTACTTGTAGAGCGTGCTACTTACCTGCGAGGGTCCCAAGGCTCTGAAGGGGGGGGGGGGGGGGGGGGGGGAGGGGGTGCTGCTCAGCTCGAAGAGCCAGGTCTTGAGGAGTCTTCTAAAGGTGAGTAGGTCTTGGGTCTGCCGTTTGTGAGTAGGGAGGGTGTTCCAGGTCTTGGCGGCGAGGTAGGAGAAGGATTTGCCGAGGGAGGTCGTTCATTGGATGCGGGGGACAGCGGCGAGGGCGATGCTGGCGGAGCGGAGCTGGCGGGTGGGGGTGTGGAAGCTGAGTCTGCTGTTCAGGTAGGCTAGTCCAGTGTTGTGGAGTGCTTTGTGTGCGTGGGTGAGGAGCTTGAAGGTGATCCTCTTGTCGACGGGGAGCCAGTGTAGGTTTCTCAGGTGGGGGGTGATGCTGCTGTGGCGGGGGCGTTTGGGATACGTTGCAGTTGTCGTAGGTGTTTGGCTGGGATTCCTGCATAGAGTGCGTTTCCGTAGTCTGGTCTGCTGCTGACGAGGGCCTGTGTCACCATTCTTCTTGTTTCGGTCTGAGACCCAGAAAGGTTAGTGGATTGGCAAGCCTGCTAAATTCACATTTTTGCAGTTGGTATGGCAAATGTAAATTGGGGTTATTTCCAGCCTTCAAATCATAATCATTATATAGTATGGTGGGTGAAGGCGGCAGCTGGTAACTTCCTAAAAAAAACCTTCTGAACTGTATGCATACCTGCTTCTACATTCAAAGCTAATAGCTATATATACCATCAAGACCCTTGCCAAAAATACAAGATCGCTGAAGCTCTTATGAATCACAAAGTTTATAACCAGAAGCAAGACTCAAATTTCACCAACAAATCTGTGCCTCTTTTAGCAAGTAAAGAAGATCTCATTATAAAATTTCTTTCACATTTTGCCTCAACTAATACTTCCTCTCAGCCCTCCGGCTCTGGAGCAGAGTCTGTCCCTTTGCAAACAACAACTTCGGATTATATACCTGATACTGTTGTAGCAAAGGCATCCTTAGACTCTTTTTTAATATCACAGGATAATAAGAGTCGCCCTCATTCAATTCTGGTTTAGGTAAACCAGGAGGTCGCCGTCACAACATCTCACTCAATTCATATTAATTTGTCAACCGACAGGTTGCCTTTTGGTCTTAGTCAAACAATCAGGTTTATCGGTGCCTGCTGACTCCTCTTCATCGCAATGAACTATAACGGCGAACTCCAGAAAGATGGCTGCTCCTTGGAACAAAATCACCTATGTCACTGAGAAAACAGACAACAAACAACTTGCATTACCCACTTCATCCAGTCAATTACGTTGTAAAAGTCCTCTCTCTTTCCAAAAGCCCTTCAGGAATCGGAATAACCAGGCCCTCTAGATAAATGCAAGGAGTAAACCCGTTGCACGGGAGAAACATCTTGCATACTTCTGATACCAGAATATATGACAAGAGGGCAACACAATGTTTTAAATAGAGGGAACATTCGCAATAGCTCAAATACCTCACAGGTTAAATCGGTTAAATACTGAGGAAATTGATCATATTAAGTTAGTAGGCTGGGCTGTACCTCCAGACAAAGTCTACAAACGTCACTTGGACAAACTGGAAAGTTTTAGATATTGTTTTGAAAAACAAGGAGACATTACGCTCATGGGGGACATTTATGTCCAAGCCAGTCGAAGCTATACACTCAGAACCTTTTAACAGTGCTACGGAGTTCATGAAGGCGAAAAACACGTTCAGTTCTATCCGAAAAGGCTCCAAGGTGCTACCACCACCAGCACGCCTATAAATGATTGAACCGTTTAAATGATCTTTGAGAACAGGTAGACGTGTGCAGTTTTATCAAAGCACAAGCCAATTGCAGTATAAGGCTGAGGATTGGGGCTGGCTCGCAACAACCTTAGAGAACAATGAAGCACTCCATGATAAGAGGGCCAATAGGGTCGGCCAATGCCTATAATCAGTTCATGAAGATAAGAATCAAATACTTACCTTGCTTTTTTGGGAACGTCGTAGGTTTGTCAAAATTACTTACAGTGCAGATTGCTCTTTTTTTAAATGTATTTTTATAGCAAACAATATTATTTGCATTCAAGAATCGTGGCATTGCCCTTCGTCTGCCCTTCCAGGTTACTCAATCTATCATATAAATGACACAAACGGGAAGAGGTGGGAGTAGAACAAAAGGGGACTTGTGTCTTTATCTTGAATACACTTGACTGCACGGCCATCTCACTAGACACGGGATGTGTCAATATTCAGGCAACACAGCTCAATTTGAAACAGAGAGGAGGCCTATTCCCAATACTGAGTCTAAATCGAGGACTATAAAGAATTTGCTTTCAGTCCTCAATGCAATCACCACTGGACAGTTAAACGTGAATACCATCCGAACAGCTAACTTCAAACTAAATTTAGCATGAAATATAGAGGATGATCCATCGTACACCCACACATTGTATTTGGGGAATCCTTTTAACATGTGGGGGAATATACATCTATACTGCAGTAGATTTTAATATTGAGATTGACAATATAGGTTATTACAAGTGGAATTTCACTTGCCCCCCCTTCCGCACTGCGAGAAATAGCTTTTATATTACAAAGTACAATTGTATTTAACGCCTGAAATAGACATTTTTAGCAATGATTATACCAAAATGTCATTCGCATTTTCTTTTTATTAATTGCAAACCGTATATGTGAAATGCATCTCCGCTGCCAAAACATTTTTCTCCTAACATACATAAATTTCACATGACAATTTCCAAAATAATTATGTTGTATATCAATATGATACTCAGGTTGGACAACACATTATTCTCACAAAGCTGTTCCGAATGCATTTTGGGATATACAAATCCCTTCGTCAATGTTGCTGTCAAAATAAAAATAAAAATTACAAACTGTTTAAACTGTAACACAGAGAGGATCACCAATATATATACCACTCCATACATGCCAACCACGTGACCGTTATCTTGTTTCTTTCACTATAGTAGATTGCTATTCACGCGATGCTGTGATATTAATAATATACATGCATTGTGCTGTTCCATGCAATTTATGCAGGTGTGCACACCCTCATATCGAACCGCACCATCAATGTAGTTATACACACTAAACTGCAGGTGCTAGTACAAACTTTGTCCACACGCATGCTCAAGTATACAATTTAACCAAGAGAAAAACCGAAATATTGAAGCTTACTGAGCGTAAGTTCCAAACCTCATGAGCGTATTGAACGTATGTCAGACTGGCTGGGTTATTATAGAGTAACCTTAAACAAACCGAATCCTCGTTTTACAATTCATACTCAGGATGCTAGCACAAACGAGTCCTTGCTACCATAGCAATTAAAATGCCTGAGTTCTGTTGTGGTGTGTATCAACTTTGTATACTTGTGTGTGTACCGCAAAACCTATGTTCGTTGCATTAGCAGTCCTGCCAAGATTCACGCAACAGGTGTGACACTCACGCATTTCAGTGTGGTGATCCGCATCACCTCACTGAAATGCGTTGTCACGCATTTGCCACCAGTGCCAGGCGCGCCACCAGTGGCGCCTGTGCCCGGCCTCTGACTGCAGCTCTAGACGTGCTGTGCTGCCTGAGCCCGAGGCGAGTTCCTAAATAGTTAACTGCTGTCAGCCTCTGTGGAGTGGCTGAGAGTGCACACACTGCATGGGGAGGGAGGGGCTGCCCTCTCTAAGCAGACGCGATACTGCTGTCAATCACCGGCCGTGGCACCATGGGGGCCGAGATAATATCCGGATGTGCCAGCGGTAGAGAGTGCCGTCACGTCCGGACTCGGAGGAGAAGCAGGAATTTGAAGTGCAGGCAGAAGGAGAGACTCTGACTCTCTCTCATGCCCCCATGGCCGCCCGCCGTGGCCCGGCAGGACTAAAGAGGGGGCAAAAGTGATCATCGATTGCGGCGGGCAGGCGGCCGGCTGGCTGGCTGCGCCCCGCAAAACACTGCAGACTGCACCTTAGCAGCTGTGCCGGAGACAGTCAGCTCTGCCAGGCCCACCACCAGGATTGCTAGCGCCAGCAGTCGCACCGCCAGGGGCCGAGGAGTCCCGAGACTGTTGTCGGTCGACTCGAGTGTCCAGCAGCTGCCCGGCTGATGGTCCTGATGAAGACAGGCAAAGTGACCCCTCAGTCGGGTCGTCATAAGTAAGTGTCTGAGGGATGCGATAAATCCTCCCTTTCAGCTATGTTATGTTATGTTAGCCGGATTTATAGAGCACACAGATGCCCCAGCAAAGGGGCGTCCTAGCGCTAACAGGACAAAAAAAAAACGGTCAGAAGCAATAACAGAAGCCCACAACACAACAACACTAGGGGTCTAAAGGAAAAAGAAAAGTTTTTTACAGCCTTCCTGAACGACAAGAGTCCGTCAATCGCAAGGATATGGGCAGGAAGGGAGTTCCATAACTTGGCAGCAAGCACTCTAAAAGAACGGCCGCCAATCCTGGACCTCTTAAAGCGCGGTACTATGGCCAAGTGGAGACCAGAAGACCTCAAGGACCGTGATGGAACATATAGCGAAATGAGGTGCTTCAAAATCTGAGGGGAGGAGTGTTTCAGGATTTTGAACGCAAGACAAAGAGACTTGAACTTGATTCTCTGAGCAAAAGGAAGCCAGTGGAGCTTGTGGATAATTTTTTTGGCTGAACAAAATCTAGGTAGGCCAACCAGAGCTCTGGCAGCAGCGTTCTGAACGCGTTGAAATCTAGAGAGTTCAGCCTGATTAGCTCCCAATAGAAGAGAACTGGCATAGTCTAACTTCGACAGAATCATAGCTTGTACAATAAGCTGTCTAGTAGGCGCATCAAAGAATTTAAAAATAGATCTCAGCTTACGCTGGGTCCCGAAACACATGGCAGCAACCTTTTTTTGTGTGGGTGGTGAAGCTGAGTTTAGAATCGAACCAGACTCCTAGATTTTTGTAACCTCAGTAACAGAGATAGGAGTAGGACCGAGCTCAGATGGCCACCAGTTGTCGCCCCATAGGTGACTTTGTTTCCCAACAATGAGCACCTCGGTTTTCTTGGAGTTCAGTTGAAGGAAATTATCAGTCATCCAACGAGCCACAGAAATAAGCCCCTCACGGAACTTAGCAGCCTCAAGATCGGAAGCCCCACTTATTGCAAACGCCAGCTGCGTGTCATCAGCGCAGGACACCATAGTCAGGTTCCCACGCTGGGCGACAGCAGCCAGCGGCTGCACATAGAGGTTGAACAAAGTGGGGCTGAGAGCCGATCCCTGCGGGACTCCCTGGGCGATCGCATAAGGTTTGGATTCAAAAGGTGGAGTGGCAACCTTGAAGGTAAGACCAGATAGAAAAGATCGAAACCATTCAAGTGCCATATTGTCGACACCCGCCTCAACCAGTCGCTGAAGTAAAATATTGTGGGAAACCGTGTCGAACGCGGCACTGAGATCAAGAAGAACCAGTGCCGCAGTGTAATTAGAATCAACCAGCATGCGAAGGTGTTCAGCCATAGAGAGAAGCACAATCTCGGTACTATGACCGGGCCGAAACCCATTCTGCGATGGATCTAAGATATCGGCAGACTGGAGATGGTTAGATAAAATGGTGTTAACATGGGCCTCGGTCAATTTAGCTGCCCACGGGAGGAGGGAAATAGGGCGGTAATTCTCCAATTTTAATGGGTCTAGGGCAGGTTTTTTTAAAATGGGAATCACCTGGGCCTGTTTCCAAATGCCAGGGACGGAGCCTGAGGATAGAGACAAATTGATGAGCTCACATAAAGGAGGGAGGCAGAGGGAGGCAGATTCTCTAAATTGAGCAGGTCGTAGTTGAGAACCTGATTTAACTTTCGCTACAAGTTTGTTAAAATCCTCCATGGAAAGCTCTGGGAGGTAGGAAAGAGATGAAGTAATTTTCGAAACAGGTATCAGTTTCTGCGAAGACCCTGTGGAGCTGGGAAAGGCACGGTAGATACCCTCCACCTTACCCATAAAAAAAGCAGTCAAATCCTCACAATGGGAAGAAGAGCAAATCTCAACAGCTGATGCTCTGCTAGTGGTAAGGTCCTTGAGCACCTTGAAAATAAGTTTGGTTGGGTTGGTACTGGTACTAAACTCACGAGAAAAGTAGGCGGCACGAGCCCTACAGATTGCTCTATGATATTTTTTGATAGCAGCAAGGTACTGAATTTTTCTTTCAGGTTGATATGATTTACGCCAGGCTCTTTCAGCTTGTTTGCAAGATTTTTTTAGGAGCCGGAGCGAATCATCATACCAGGGCCTGGAGTCGGTACGCCGCTGTTTGCTCTCAGCGATAGGAATCAGCCTATCCAAGGCTTTAGTCAGCCAATTGCAATAAAGATCATAGCCAGACTCCACATCAGTGAAAGGGCCCAGGGGAAGCGCACCGAGAAGCTGATGGAAATCGTCCAATTTAAATTTTTTCCAAGGGCGTCTGAGAATAGTAGGGTTAGAGGCTTTGAAGGATGGATCATTCAGCGTAAGATGCAATTCAATTAAGTGGTGGTCAGTCCAGGCCATAGGCCTCGGAGACATCACCTTAACCATTGTCAGGTTAGTGAAAAAGGGGTCCAAAATATGACCACCAACATGTGTGGGATGTTCAACTAATTGAAATAGCTGAAGAGCCTCCAGATCGGCAAAAGTGTTGCTGGCCCCCGGAGGGCAAGGAGAGTCAAAGTGTAGATTTAGATCACCGATAATGCTAAAGTTAGCAGCTTTTAGGGCCAGAGAACTAACTACATCAGGAAGAGCAGTCCTGAAAGCAGCATCCGGACCCGGGGGCCGGTAAATGAGCAGGCCAGAAAAAGTAAAATGGTGGCTAACAGAGACGGAAAAATGGGCGCTTTCGCAGCCAGCTATATCTATGGTCTTCCAGGTACACGGATAATAAGATTTAACAGCCGCCGCAATGCCACCACCTCTAGAGTTACGATTAAGGGTGTAGATGGTATACTCAGGAGGGAGTGCCAGATTAACCGCTGCCAGAGCGTCGTCATCAAGCCATGTTTCTGACATAAAAAGAATGTCAGGAGTCTCCTCCATTAATAAGTCATGGATGTCCAAATGATGCTTAACCATAGATCTAACATTGAGATGGCATACCTTAAACATAGGGGGGGTCATGCACCTGAGAAGAGCTAGAGTTGTTGGAAGCTCTTAAGCTGAAAGCAGAAATAGGAACAGGGGATGTAAGAGAAAAAGCACACCCAGGGCAACGAAAAGGGCCGCACAGAGGATGTAAAGATACATCAGAACAGGGGGACAGAGTTGGACGTAGGCGGAGTAGCTCATCTCTGGTATACATACTTACAAGAGAAGGGGAAAACGCCGCAGAAATAACAGAACTGTGGAGCCCTGCCCTAGCACTTCCTAAGAGCTGACGGGCGCAGACGGGCAGGACTCTGGCACGACTCAGGCGCAGTGAAGGCGCGACCGATGCGCGTCACCGCTGCGCGCTAGAGGGAAGGTTTAAGAAGGGCGGGCGGAGGAGAGCTGCACAACTAGAGCGCTCGGTCAGGCTCCTCTAGAATGGCGCGTCCACACCCAAGATGGCGTCTCAATACAAGCAACAGGCTAAGAGCCCACAGACCCGGACCCGCTAAGCAGAGGTGATTGTAGCGATTATGGTGCAAGTAGGGGCCAGGAAACCCTATTAAAATCAGGGGTAAATGAAATAAAAAATAACCAAGATAAGAAAACGGGCAAGTTAAAAATGCGCAGAGCGCAGCCTGCAGAAGCGTTACCGCGTGCGAGTCCACAGCACGCTACTGCTCCGAAGTAGTGTCCTGACTGACCCCCTAGAGGACCAGCCTTAAGAAGGGCGGGCGGAGGAGAGCCGCACAACTAGAGCGCTCGGTCAGGCGCCTCTAGAACGGCGCGTCCACACCCAAGATGGCGTCCCAATACAAGCAACAGGCTAAGAGCCCACAGACCCGGACCCGCTAAGCAGCGGTGATTGTAGCGATTATGGTGCAAGTAGGGGCCAGGGAACCCTATTAAAATCAGGGGTAAATGAAATAAAAAATAACCAAGATAAGAAAACGGGCAAGTTAAAAATGCGCAGAGCGCAGCCTGCAGAAGCGTTACCGCGTGCGAGTCCACAGCACGCTAATGCTCCGAAGTAGTGTCCTGACTGACCCCCTAGAGGACCAGCCTTAAGAAGGGCGGGTGGAGGAGAGCCGCACAACTAGAGGGCTCGGTCAGGCGCCTCTAGCTGTGTTCATAATAAACTGAAAACTGTTTTCTTTAAAAAATAAATGGATTTGTCCATCCCTTCTTATCCGCTTCCGGTTATGTAGTAGTTGCGTTACTCATTGAAGCTCTGGCATATGCACACTAAAAAAAACTACATAACATATCCTGGGACAGAGACAGCAACATGGAGTTAGAGTTAACCTGTTTGGAATCGGTACATGTGGGCCATTTCTGACCTAAAGAGATCTGCATGAGAGTGTAATGCACCCTGGCAGACAATTATAGAGGGTTGATATGCGTCTGTCCATTCTAACTTACTACAGTGAGAAGGCTTAGAAATTGGTGAGGTTACACGTAGAAGTTGATATGGGGAGCAGAGTGCTCTGCAAGGGTGTGTACATAAGAGATTGGAAGGGGTGAAGCTCCCTCTGCCTCAGCATTGTACTTCAACGATGATAAGCTACTGAGATAATAAGGTGAGATGTGCCCTAGGAGAGGGATATTACCTTGGAGTAATGTGCATTAGAAGAATCTGCAAGGGTCAAGTTCCCCCGAAAAAGACTGCCTCAGTACTGAGATTCTGTCGGGTTAGGAATGGTAGGCTCTCTTTTTCGGTTCTACCAGCAAATAATGGAACCAGCTCCCGTTGGCAGTCTGGGCCAATTCTCAAGACTCAATGTTCAGGCCCTAAAAATCCACTTTTGTCATCTCACTAGTGGGCCGGTTATGGGCGTGCCTCTGCAGCTTTAGCTCTGTGACATTTTGTGGAGTAACTATCCCATTCAGAAATCTTTTATTCCTTCATTCAAACTTCCTTCTCACTCTTTGGTTAACTGGTTAGATGTCAAGTCATTCAATACAGAGAGCCAGAAATCGAAGCATTCGGTTCAACCTAGTGAAAGTCCACCCGTGACGGTGACGTGTCTTTATGTAACATAGCAACTGTGCATGTGTCTGCATATGTACACAGAACTTTAATAAAGTACTGCTGCTCAAAAACATAACTTGTATATTATCATGATTATGTATTTGTTTACAGTATAGTCCAGTAAAAGGAGGGCGCAATAGAGTTTGTGTCCTTCCATTTGTGGTGCTCTGCAACAGTTTCAAGAAGTTCCTAGAGTTTCTTGTTGCTCAAATGGCTGTAATTTCTGATATTTAGAAGTTTCCCTCGTCTTAATTGCATGATTTTTGCTCGCAAGAAAGTGTCACTCATAGTCGTTGAAATGTCACTCATAATTTCACTCAAATGTTTAAAATGTCACACATGGCAATCTGAAACCTTGGCAGCTATGCATTAGATGCTGAAAAAACATGAAAGTACTCGACCAGAATTCCAATATCAAAATCTAAACCCTTGCAAACACATAGCCTTGTTTGCAAATCACCAACGCTCACCTGCTCAAAGGATAGATCCCCTCAAAGTAATGCGCGCAGTATTGAAAACCGAGTCAACTTTCATGGGTGTAGCTACCACCTAAAATACTATCTTGAAAGTAAACACTAATCATACTATTGCTGGTGCACAAGTGCGGCCATTTTGAACTAAGAATAAGAATCGCTTCACCTCCTTATCGATAAGCCTTGTGAATGTGTAAAATACATCAACTTTCCAACTAAGACACCAATGTACAACCAGAATACACACTGTAAATGATTCTTTGAGCAGATACAATGGGGCAGCATGTCAGCTCAAGGCAGCACTTCATACAGCATGCGCATCATTATAGAGTTTTAACATTGTTAGTCCGCTTAGACAACCATATTCTGTTTAGGAGGTGTTTTCAGTATTGTAGAATTCTTTAATATGGTTTGCAACATCAGTTGGCTACAGAGTATTTCACCAGAGCGCCGATTATTTATTTCCTAGTTCAAAATGGCCGCACTGGTGCACCAGTGATAGTATGATCGGTTGATTAATGAGTCCTACCTTAGTGTTACTTCTATGATAGTATTTTACGTGGCAGCTACACCCGTGAGAGTTGACTCGATTTTCAAAAGTATGCGCAATACTTCACAGGATTCAACCTTTGAGCAGATGAGCGTTGGTGATTTGCAAACAAGGCTATGTGTTTGCAAGGGTTTAGATTGTGATATCGGAATTCTGGGCGAGTACTTTAATGTTTTTTCAGCATCTAATGCAACGAACATAGGTTTTACGGTACACACGCAAGGATAAAAAGTGGATACACACCACAACAGAACTCGGGCATTTTAATCGCTATGGTAGCAAGGACACGTTTGTGCTAGCATCCCGAGTGTGAATTGTAAAACGAGGATTTTGTTTGTTTAAGGTTACTCAGTTATTACTAGGGGTGGGCGGAATTTACGTAATCGCATTACGCACATCTCTGCGAAACAGTAAAAAATCTCTGTGAACACGCAGAAATTCCACGAACACGCGGAATTGCTTGTTCGCAATGCTTTTGTACTGTTCACAATCGCTGTTTGCGTGCTCGGGGAGAAATATCTTGCGAACACGCATTTGAGAACGCGAACAAGCAAAACATTTTGCAAAGTCGCAAAACGCAGAATTTTGGGCAATTTTGCGTTCTCCGCAGAAGGCGAAATTACCCCAAATCTGCAAATTTCGCAAGTGGAACGGAATTTACTGCCCAGGCCTAGTAATTACCCAGCCAGCCTGACATACGTTCAATACACTCGAGAGGTTTGGAACTTACTCTCAGTAAGCTTCAATATTTCGTTTTTTCTCTTAACTAAATTGTATACTTGAGCATGCGTATGGACAAATGTTGTACTAGCACCTGCAGTTTAGTGTGTATAACTACATTAATGGTGCGGTTCGATATGAGGATGTATACACACCCATGCAATTTATGCTGATCAGCACAATCCATGTATGTTATTAATATCACAGCATCACATGAATAGCAAACTCTACTATGGGGAAAGAAACAAGATAACTGTCACGTGGCTGGCATGTATAGAACAGTATATATATATTGGTGATCCTCTCTGTGTTAAAGTTTAAACAGCTTGTAATTTTTATTTTGACAGCTCCCCTGACGAAGGGATTCGTATATCCCGAAATGCATTGGGAACAGCTTTGTGAGAGTCATGTGTTTTACAACCCGAGTATCATATGGATATACAACATTATTATTTTGTAAATTGTCATTTGAAATTTATGTATGTTATGCGAAAAATGTGTTGGCAGTGGAGATGCATTTCACATATAAGGTTTGCAATTATTAAAAAGAAAATGTGAATGACATTTTGGTATAATCATTGCTAAAAATGTCGATTTCAGGTGTTGAATGCAATTGTATTTTGTAATATAAAAGCTATTTCTTGTAGTGCGGAAGGGGGCCAAGTGAAAATCCACTTGTAATAACCTACATTGTTTATCCATGAGGCAGGCAACCTCATCCCCGACCAGCACGCTATCAATGTTCAAGTTATAAACAACAGTTAAACTAGCAGAAAAAAACATATTTATAACATGAGTGTGCATTAATCTATATTCATAATATTGAGATTGAACCATCACCCCAGACCATTCATGTGACTTTTGTAAAAATCTAACATATGAACATGCATTAAATTCATTGACACAACATTACAGTAGTTTAAGTATCTAAAGATCTTTCCATGACACCCTACATAAATAGGTAGGAAGCTTCCAGGAGATATCCTAATGAAATAAACTCATTTTTGGAGTCTGTGGACAGCTGTTAGACTATACTTGTGTCATGGCAGAGCACTTTCATTATTGCACTTCTATTGATATTATCACAACAATAGAGGCTGATCATGCAGGTAAACAGGGACAAGCTTTCCATTCCCCACCTACACATCAAACCTTTTAAGTTTTAAGAGCTCTTGCGAGGTGCCAACACTTAAAGCGCCTTTCCTGGACTGCCGCAATAAGTGATCAAATTAATTACTGGATTGCTGTGGAGAACAGCAAGAGTGTAATAAACACCTCGTTAACCCTGGATTCCTGCACTAAGACCCGTTTGATATATGGGCATATACATCAAAATATTCATTGATTCTTTAAAGCCAGAAGTCTAAGGCTCTCCCCGCCTCACTTTGGGTGCCAACCATCGGCATCTATGGTTTAATCACAAGCTTAGATCTTTAAATAACTTAAGTTAGCATTGCAAACAAAACTGAACCCTTTCATTTGACTTTGTGTATGGCCGGCGAAACACAACTGTAACTATAACAAGCAGATATTAGGGGAAGCAAAGAGTCTATATAGAAAATCAATTGTTAAAAACCATAGAAATTAGCTAGTCAGAGTCTTTAAAAATATTTTGCCACAACATACATTTCACTTTGGTAATGCCATCTCAGAATCAATTTAGGTCACCCATATTGAGACATTATATATGGTGCAGATCAAGGGCTAGGACTTCCCATTTACACTTGCCTATGCAGTCTCTATTGTGGAATGGGAACTAGTGCAGACCAAAATTAAAATCGTACCTAACACTAATGGCCACTCAGAAGCAAAAAAAAAAATGTTTAATCACTATTTGGGATATCTGGTCGCGCTGGACTGGGACCAAGTCAAAAGTTCAGGCCGACTGCATTGGGGCGCAAGCTGGCTACATGCACCCAGTTAGGCCCGCTGAACAAAAGTATATTAATCATGGTTGTGGAGTGATGCCTGGATATGATGTTTTGAGATGGGACAATGCTGCGGTGCAAAGTTTTGATGTATTGGCGTTGAGAATCCTTCCAGCGGGGCATGTGATGTGAAGGCTGGTGTCGAGGATGTGAGGTGCAGTGGAGACTGCTTTGGTTCCACTGAGCGGTGAAGGTGCGATGCGGAGGTTCGTCATCATCAGTGTGCCACCAACAAGAGATACGAGGAGCTTGCGCAGAGAAAAGTGTAGTACAGTGGTGGTTTTGAAGGTGATGAGTTGGTCCCAAGATGAAGGATGCAGTAGTCTTTTCGACGGGTGCAATCCATGCAACAGTGGTGATATGTCGGTTCTGCTTGAAGATGTGCTGTTCAGCCGAGGAGATGTGTTGGTTCTGCATCGCAGAGCATAGGATGCACCGGTTTCCCTGGAGACACACCTTAGGCCCACTTCAAAGGGTCTAGGGATTGGAAAGGCACCACTTGGCAGGGTGGACCCACAGATGGTAGAGTCTTAGTGATATAAAAGACTTCAAACCAACCAGCTTCTGCACTGGAGACTACAAATCAAGAGTCCAGCCAGCTAGCCCTCTGAGTCACTCTGGGTTCAAGTGATGCAGGTCCAATCCCCTCACCCAGGCAGAAGGCAGCAAGCAACACGTCAGCACAGCAAGGCAGGAGTACAGCAAAATAGCATCCCAGCAGAGTGGCAGTCCTTTCAGCAGCACATCAGTCCTTCTTCCTGGCAAGAGTCTTCACCGTTCCAGAAGTGTACTGAAGTGGTGGTGTCTGAGGTCCAGTATTTGTACCCAGTGGTGGCCTTTGAAGAGGGGTAGACTTCAAAGACAGGTCTTTGAAATGTACAGAGGCCTTTCAAGAGGGTGAGACTTGCCCTGCAATGCCTGCCCAGACTACAGACTCACTACAGGGGGTATGCAGCCCTTTGCATGAGGACAGGACACAGCCTATTCAGGAGTAAGTGAGGCTTGGTTCAGGTCCTCCCTCCCATCCCCCCAGGATGGCCCATCAAGTCACACCCAAGCTCCCATTATGTGTGGCGGGGAAGGGGGAATACACAAAGCCCAGCTGTCAGCCATCCTAGACGTGATCAGAGACAGGCAGCAGGCACCAAGTGGCTAAAGTCAGAAAAGGCCAACTTTCTAAAAGTGACATTTTAAGAATTGCAATTTAAAATCAAACTTCACCATACGTTTGGATTTTACATTGTGATTCCAGAGACATCAAACTTGAATCAGTTATGCATTCCAATTTGAGAATTATCTTATAAAATAAAGTAATCCAAATGTTATCCTATGGGATATATAGGCCTTGCAGTAGTGAAAACCTAACATTGAGATGGCATACCTTAAGAGTTTTTCACTTACAGAAGTGTAAAACTGAGAAGAACATGTCCTGCCTTTTAAATACAAAGCACCCTGCCCTCTGGGTTGTCCAGGTTCTACTTTAGTGGTCACTTATATGTATACAAAGGTTTATTTTGCCAGGTTGCAATTACAATGTAAACTGCACACAGGCTCTGCAATGGCAGGTATGAGACATGGTTAGAGGGCTACTTAAGCGGGTAGCACAATCAGTGCTCAAAGCATACTAGTACATTTTAAATTAAAGGCCCTGGATACATGTAGTGCACTTTAATAGGGACTTATAAGTAAATTAAATATGCCAATTGGGTATGAGACAATGTTACCATGTTTATGGAGAGAGCACAAGCAACTAAGCACTGGTTAGCAGTGGTAAACTGTGCAGAGTCCTATGGCCAGGAAACAAATTCTAGGAAAAGTGGAGGAGGAAAGCAAAAGGTTTGGGGTTGACCCTGCAAAATGGGTAATTTCCAACACTAGCAGTCACTGGTAAATTCAGGTGGCTACAAATTTGTGGCTAGCAGACTACTTCTAAAGTGAAGGATTACATGTATGCTTGCAAGCAGCAGTTGTTTGAAGTGAGGTGAGCATCTAGCTGTGCTAATTGACTGTGCTAGAAGGAAGAAGCAAACATCAGTGGCAGTTGTATAAAATCAATGGATAAAGGAATTTGACCAACAAACATGTGTGTGTTTTTGGTCAAATTCCTTTATCTACTGGTTTAACGTAGAGTAATATTTTATTACCATACGTAAAGCCAACCGCCTGCAGGTTGCCAACCCCATTGCCAGGGCCTGTATCCAACCCATTAGTCAAACCCCCCTCCTTGAGCCAATTTGGGCCCTGGGGACAAAAGTCATTTGTAAAAGGGGAGGGGCACAGGGCCCAACTCTCCGAACTCTGAGGGCCCGGGCCGTTAGTGGGCAAATCGTGCATGCCCCCCTCCCTGAGCCAATAGTTGCTCTGGGGACCCCATCTCCCTGGGCCATTACTTAAATTTAGGAGAGGGGCACAAAAACCCCCTCCCAAGCACTAAAAGGCCTAGGAGTCCCTCATCCTGGGCCAGATTGCCATAAAAAAGGGGATGATAGGCCACCAGGCCTTCTCTCTAACCCTTAGTAGGTCCCATGACCCCATCCCTCCGGGGTATATCTTTTTATTGAAGGGGAGGGGATGGGGCTCCCTCCCTGAGCCTCTTGTGCCATGGGGACCCCCATCTTCAGGAGCCCCTTACCCTTACTTTTTTGTGTGCGCGAGGGCACGAAGCAGGTCTTACCTCGGAAGAATCATTGGTGAACTAAGCAAGTGTGAATAATATAAGAGTGGCCGTGTTCCCAGGTGACACATGGTGGAATTGGGAAAGTTACGCTGGTGTGTGCCAAGGGGGCAATTCGGAAGGAGGGACCTGCGTGGCAAGAGGGCTCTGGCAGGATTGAGAGCTTCCTGGATAGCAAGAGAAGAGACAGTGCAGCCCCAGCTGTGGAGTTGGAGTGCTATAGTCAGCAATGCTCAGATGAGCTGAGTAATACAACTAATAGGTTAGACAGACTGGTTTGGCTCAGCTGTCTTATAGCATGGCTGATGTGTCGCAATCAGAAAACTACACAATGTGCAAAGAACAAAACCTAACACCCAACAGGGTTACACAATTAATCTGTACACAACACCGCAGCCCTCCACCGGGAGGGCCACTCGACAGGCCTGTGCGAAACTGCAGAAGTGAAATGAAGATTTAGTGGGAGAAAGATCCAGAGTGGAGCTGGTAGCGGCTACACACGGTTCAAGAGCCGCAATATAGGGTAAAACCAACAGCCTCCATAGAGGTGATCTTACTCCCAAATTGACTTACACAAAGTAGTTGACAGAGTCAAAGCTGCTGAGACTTTGATCAGCGACATGCTGGCGGAGGTGAAAATGCTTAAAGATTGAGGGCCATATGTACAAAATTTGGTAAGAATTACGATTACCAAATCACAATTCCAAATGTGCAAAAATATACACCTCTTAAATATTCCTAGAGGGTCGCAAATCAACCTACCTCATGAATATTGATGAGGTAGGTCACAGTTTGCGACCCATTAAAAATTGCAGCCATCACAGTCTGTGAATGTTTTTTAATAAAGCAATCTTTATTATTATTTTTTTTTTAATGCAGCTCTTTTTTCTTAAAGGAAAATAGGATGAGGTTCAAAAAATAAAAATTCAACATTTAAGTTCCATGGGAACACGGCCTACTTAATAAATTATTTATTTTAACATTCACAAAGGGGAAGAAGTCCCTTGGGGACTCCTTCCCAATTTTGAATCCTTACCACCTCCTTCGAGGTGTCCGTAAGACATGAATGTTTTGCAAACGTAATTCGGTTGCAAAACATTCATACATACCACTGCGGTATTGCATTTGGAAGGGATGCCTTGAACACGCCTCTTCCAAATAACGAATCGCTAACGCAAACTTGGTATATGTACATTACAAAGTACTTTTTCTGCAGTCGCAAATGAGGCAATTGTGCGAAATGGCTTGTTTCTGACCACAAAAACGGTTTGAAAATATGCCCCTAAATGTCAACAGTGACCAGAACCTTGGAGTACAGGCCAGGGGACGCCAGAAGGGTGATCCGGCAAAAAATATATGCAGTTGCTGGAGTTTATGGAAAGCGCTAAGGGTAACTCGACAGAACACTTGCTATAAATATGGATCCTTGAGAAACTAAAACCATTGGGTCTGTCAAAAAATTTTGCAGTGGAAAGAGCTCATAGGGCTTTGACTGGAAGGCCTTTCCTGGGAACCCCTCCAAGGGTACTCATACCACAAATTTTTTATCATGCAGATAAAGACTGCAAATTGAAAGCAACCTGGGAGGCCTGCACCATCCATCTTGAGAATCACAGAATTTCCCTTTACTCAGACTGTACAAGCAAAGCGCAGTAAGAAAGTTGTTTTTGGATGTTAAACCAAAGCTTAAGGAGAGGAACCCCACATACTAGTTGATGTACCCTGCAATGCTCAGGGTAATTGCCAATGGTAAAATCAACTTTGACAGACCAGAGGAGGTTTGGGCAAGGCTGGAGCTCTGGGACAAGGTGCTGCAATCAAGGATGGGTGCTTCCCAGACCCGCTCAGTCAGGAATGGTAACAAGGGGTAGAGCATGTGTACCCCTGGGAGTGCACCCTCCCTTGGATTGGATGACCAAGGTTAACTGTGCCGCAGGACAGGAGAGGAAGCTGAAACATCTTTGAGTGGATCCAGACACCAAAAGCATCCCCAAAATGTCTTGAGAAGTCAGTGGTGGTGGAAATGGGGGTCACAACAGGATAAGTGGAACCCAAAAATGATCAGGGCTGATGCTGCTGACATGGTGTGCTGGTGGAGCTAAAGATCAGGCGCACCAGATTATGTGGCATAAATTGCATAATAGACTTAAGGGGGTCTGAAATGTGTTGATGGGCTCTGTAGGAGCAGAACTTACTTTTAAGGCAGTAAATGTATAGAACTGTTCAGATGCTATCTAATTGGTTGTTCCTTGATAATTTGGGCATTCCCTACATCTTATCTTATTGTAGCTTGGTTATTGGGGAACCTGCGCTGAACACATTGTGGCCCGGTGAATGGGCAGGGATATATTATGTTACAATGTGGTTACCCAGGATGTGCTGAAATGTTTTTTTCTAAGGTTTTATCATATAATTTGTGGTCTGTTCTGGGTAATTTTCCATATCCTAGATTGTAAGTTTTGCTGCATGCTGAATGTGGATTCTCTGCCAGCGGGCAGCTCTTAGGGTAGGCCGTTGGAGTGGGTACTTTGAAGGCTGCTGATGCCTACAAATCATAAAACAATTACATGAAATGTCTAAGCCCTTAAGGGCTATTTTCAGCGTTCTAGAGTGTGATCCTTAGGAAACATGAGTTATAACATGGCTTCAGGAGACTCATCTCATAGAAGTTGAAGAAGCAAAAGCTTAAGAAAAGGAGAGGACAGTTGTACTTGTCCACGTACTCTGCCTATGCCCGGGGAATGTCCATATTTGTGGCGTAGGAGTCTTTTTCTGGCTTACTTAGATGCTGATATGGCGGCAGGTACGTTCTTATACAGGGAAAACTAAATGGGAAGAGATCTCCGTATCCTTAATATTTATGCAACAAACATTAATGACAAAGTACTTTTTTTAAATACAGGACTTTCTGGTGAGCATCAATGCAGTTGCATGTCTGGCCACAGTACATCCATGAACATCTGCAGATTGACTGATCCGATTCATTCAGTAGAAGGCACGAATGAAGAGCTCACATTAGTAATGGTTAATCTTGAAAAAACATCAGACACCTCTGACTAAACATATGTGATGAAGGTGTGAAGGCATATAGGTCCTGATTTCTGTGGCAGGGTACGGCTTTTGTACACAAATTTCAGGGCCAGGATCTGGAGTGGAAAAATAGTACTTACAGATTGGAGAGTGGCCCACAATGGGGTTGCCCACTATCGTCTCTGCTATTTGCACTGACATTAGAACCTTTAGTGGTCATGCCCTGATTTGGGGGGATATGGGGAGAAGAATTGGTCATCTGGATGCTGATGTTTTGGAAGGTCATCTATAAAATCTGGATGCTCTCACAGGTTTCGCATGGATATCTTCCAGGGATAGCCATTGCATTTTTTTTTTTTTTTTTTAGATGAGTTACCCCATACCTTCCTGACAGTAGCGTTCAATTGTTTTCTTTCTCACTGTGGCTGAGCAGTTATTTCTGGAGCGGAGGCATGTCTGTCTCACCAAAGTTCAATTCAGATTTTAGAAAATCAGGATCCTGTTGTGGAGATATACATTGTTTCAAGAGCATCCGAGTGGCTGCTTTCAATCAATCAGTGACACTTATAAAGCGCGCTACATACCCGTAGGGTCTCAAGGCGCTGGGGGGGGGGGGGGGGGGGGGGGGGGGCGGGGGGGCGGGGGGGGGGGGGGTCGGGGGGCGGGGGGGGGGGGGGGGGGGGGGGGGAGCCGCTACTGCTCGAACAGCCAGGTCTTCAGCTTCTTCCTGAAGGAGAGGTGGTCTTGGGTCAGGCGCAGGTCGGTCGGGAGGGAGTTCCAGGTCTTGGCGGCCAGGTAGGAGAAGGACCTTCCTCCTGTAGTCGCTCTTCGGATGCGGGGGACGGCGGCGAGGGCGTGGTTGGCTGATCGGAGGTGGCGTTTGGGAGCGTAGAAGTTGACTCGGCTGTTGAGGTAGCTCGGGCCTTGGTCGTGTAGGGCTTTGTGTACGTGGGTGAGGAGGCGGAAGGTGATTCTTTTGTTGACGGGGAGCCAGTGAAGGTCTCTCAGATGTCCGGAGATGTGGCTGGTTCGTGGGATGTTGAGGATGAGTCTGGCTGAGGCGTTCTGGATCCGCTGGAGTCTCTTCTGGAGCTTGGCGGTGGTACCGGCGTAGAGGGCGTTGCCGTAGTCCAGTCGGCTGGTGACGAGGGCCTGGGTGACGGTCTTCCTGGTCTCGGTGGGGATCCACCAGAAGATCTTCCGTAGCATGCGTAGGATGTTGAAGCATGCCGAGGAGACGTTGTTGACTTGCCTGGTCATGGAGAGGGAGGAGTCCAGGATGAAGCCCAGGTTGCGTGCATGGTCTGTCGGTTTGGGTGCGGTGCCCAGGGCGGGAGGCCACCAGGAGTCGTCCCAGGCGGAGGGAGAGGAGCCCAGGATGAGGACCTCCGTCTTGTCCGAGTTCAGTTTCAGGCGGCTGGTCGTCATCCACTCGGCTACCTCTTTCATCCCTTCGTGCAGGTTGGCTCTGGCGGCGGCGGGGTCGTTGGTCAGGGAGAGGATCAGCTGGGTGTCGTCGGCGTAGGAGATTATGCTGAGGTTGTGTTTGCGTACGATGGCCGCGAGGGGGCTCATGTAGACGTTGAAGAGGGTGGGGCTCAGAGATGATCCTTGGGGGACGCCGCAGATGACTTCGGTGGCCTCTGACTTGTACGGTGGTAGGCGGACTCTCTGTGTTCTCCCGTCGAGGAAGGAGATGATCCATTCCAGCGCCTTGTCCTGGATTCCGACGTTGCTGAGGCGCCGTACTAGGGTGCGGTGGCAGACCGTGTCGAATGCCGCGGAGAGGTCCAGGAGGATGAGGGCCGCTGTTTCTCCGTTGTCCATCAGGGCTCGGATGTCATCGGTGGCGGCGATGAGGGCGGTCTCGGTGCTGTGGTTGGCTCGGAAGCCGGACTGTGAGGGGTCGAGGGATCCGTTCGTCTTGAGGAAAGCGGCCATCTGCTTGTTGACGGTCTTCTCGATGACTTTGGCTGGAAACGGGAGGAGCGAGATGGGGCGGTAATTCTTGAGGTCGGTGGGGTCCGCTGTTGGTTTCTTGAGTAGAGCGCTGAGTTCGGCGTGTTTCCAGCTCTCGGGGAAGATGGTGGTGTCGAAGGATGTGTTGATGATGTCTCGCAGGTGGGGTGCGATGACAGCGTCGGCCTTGTTGAAGACGTGGTGAGGGCAGGGGTCGGTCGGTGATCCGGAGTGGATGGAGTTCATCGTGCGGATGGTGTCTTCGGTGCTGATCGGGGTCCAGGCGTGGAGGGTGGTGGTGGGGGGTGGTTGTTCGGTCATGGTGTGCGTTGGTTGGTTGTTGAAGCTGTTGTGTATGTCCGCGATCTTGTTGTGGAAGTATGAAATCAGGGAGTTGCAGAGGTCTTGCGATGGGGTGATGTCGTTGTTTCCTGCGCTGGGGTTGGAAAGCTCTTTGACGATGTTGAAGAGTTCCTTGCAGTTGTGTGCGTTGTTGTCCAACCGGTCCTTGAATGCTGTTTTCTTGGCGGCGCGGATCAGCTGGTGGTGTTTCCGGGTGGCAAGTTTGAAGGAGGTCCTGTTGTCCGGTGTCGGTTCCCTTCTCCAGACTTTCTCGAGGGCTCGGCAGTTCTTCTTGGAGCTCCTGAGTTCGTCGGTGAACCATGGGGCTTTCTTGCTGCCGGGTCTGCTGGGCGGGGTCCTCAGTGGGGCGAGTTCGTCCGCGCAGGCAGGGCTAAAGATAGTTTACTCTGCGATGTCAAGCTGGACAGTTGCTGGTGGTAGCAAGGATTTCGGAGCTAGTCTTGGCTACAAAGTTTCTAAATTCATCTAAATTGCTGCTTGTGGAATTTCCAGAGGAATGTTCAACTCAGCTGCTCCTCTAGCTGAAAGGTTGTACTGTTGTTAATGGAGAAACATGGGCGGGAGATGTACCTGGTGAGGTCCATGTGTAGGATGAATGAGTATCAATTGAATTGAAATAGGAGATCAGGAAAGAGTCCGTCTTTCTCCTTTCCATATTATGATGGGAAGATGTCAAAGATCTGTGAGGAGGTGTTGGAATTGGTCACATTTTCCAAAGTAGGTTAGAGAACAAAAAAAACTTCAGATGAAAAAGAACAAGAAATATCTAATGTGACAAATACACCGACCTTGACGATTGACCATGTCCCTGATCTCAGGAACATGTTTGACCTACTCTATAATATGGAGGATGAAAATCTAACGAACACACAAATGTTAGACATACTGGAAATTCAAACAGACAAAAGAGTGGACAGTGGGCTGAAAAGAAAGTCCAAATACTGCCCTGTCCTGTCACCAGGAAATAGATTTGACCTTTTCTCTGATGCAATTATTGAGGAATTAGAAAAGATTCCTAAGAAGAACAATTTAACCAAAAGAGAAAATCTCACCAGTAAGGAGAGAAAGGCAATGGAAAAATTGATGGAAAACAGTGAAGTGACAATAAAGCCCACTGATAAGGGAGGAAATATAGTACTAATGGACACAGTGGATTATAAAAAGGAAGCCATGAGACAACTAAACGATACAAAGAATTATCAAAGACTAAAACAAAATCCATTCAACAAAATGGTTTTGGAATTGAATGAAAATCTTACAGAATGGCAGAAACAAGGTCTACTCAGTGATGAAGAAGTCACATTTTTAACAAAGGACCTCCCGACAATACCAACTATATAGTTTTTACCAAAAATACACAAAACACTAGACAATCCGCCAGGGAGACTTATTGTTTCTTCATGTAATTCCATATATGAAAATGTATCAACATACATAGATCAATTTTTATCTCCAATAGCAAAGAGTATGAGCTCATATATAAATGACACTGGGGAATTTCTCAGAACCCTATCTGACATTACGTGGAGTGAGGACTTCTTGTTAGTAACAATAGATGTAGTGTCACTATATACATCTATCAGACACGAAATAGGCTTGGAAGCATGTAAATTCTTTTTGAAACAACGCAGCATTACAGAACGCAAACATTCAGAAATGTTGATCAGAATGATCGAAATTTGCTTGGTTAACAACGTCTTCACTTTTAACAAAGAACTATTCAAAGAATGTTGTGGTACAGCAATGGGCATTTCATTTTCTCCTAATTTTGCCAACATCACGATGGGATGGTGGGAGAGAGAATTGGCATGGGACTCTGAAAACCAAGAAGAGCTGGATCGAATAGTGTTGTTGCTCAGATTTATAGATGACCTATTCCTGATATGGAGAGGCACGGAACAGGAATTTGATCGATACTTCTCCAAATTAAATAACAATGGAATAGGCCTCTCATTCACCAGTACCAGAAGCAAAAAAGAAATAGAGTATTTGGACACAAAAATGTATATAGAAAACAATGAGATCCACTCTACACTATTCCGCAAAGAGACAGCAACAAACAGTATATTGCACGGTACAAGTTTCCATCCCAAAACACTCCTGGAAGGCATCCCCTATAGGGAGTTTATCCGAATGAAACGCAACTGCTCCAAGCCGACAGATGCCACAGATAAAATTGAGAAAACTGCAAGACGATTAAAAACAAGAGCCTACCACGAAACAACACTGAAGAAATGCAAAAAACGGGCAGAAGGTAAAACAAGGGAAGACACACTGATCCCCAAGAGGAAAGAAGAAACCATCATCATCAAAAAGCTTTATTCGAGGTTTGATCTCATAAAAGCATGGACATGCATTTAAAATACAGTATTAAAAATATAACCTTATAAAATACAGTTTTTAAGTAAAATTTGTACAAACATAAGCAGTTGATCAAAGAAGGGGAGCACAATAACTTTTATACACAATTGCACAAATGCCAAATTGAATGCCACAACATGTATACTCTAAAGAAGGAGGGCCCTCCGTCTTATAGACCATGCCCACCCCAGAAAGAAGAAACACAATCAGAACAACAAGCACCAAGATTCATCACAACATACAGCAAGGAAAGCACGATCATAACCAATAAAATCAAAAAATACTGCCATCTAATCTCAGGAGATCCAGACATTGGCAAACTGTTGGGTCCCTATCCAAATGTGACTTACAAGAGAGCAAGATCACTAAAGGACATGCTAGTGCATAGCCATTTCCAAGAGAAGCAGCCCACGAATTGGCTAATGAATCAACAGAAGGGATTCAAAAAGTGCAACACATGCAAGGCATGTAAAATTGGGAAAAACATGAACAGCATTCGAGATCCCAATGGCAATGTGGACAATATCGAACAAAACATCACCTGTACATTGCAGTTTGTTGTGTACGTAATAGAATGTAACTGTGGGATGCAATATGTTGGCAGCACGACATGCATGGGGAAGAAACGCATACTTGAACATATTCGAGCTGTCAAGAATGGAAATATTGCATATGGTACAGCTAAACACCTTGCCCAATGCCAAAAGGGAAACTGGAAAGCAATGACTATGCAATACACATGATCCCCCAGGAGAACGAGGAGGGGACAGGATCAAGAAATTGCGTCAAATTGAATTGAGGTACATCATACAACTCAGAACGAAGTATCCCCGTTGGATTAACTTCGACGAGGAACTTTATGTTCACCCTGATTAAAGAAGGACATACAAGCGGGATGAAGATCTAAACAGGTGCCTCCAAATTGAACATGGTGTAGAAACACACCCACAGAAAATGGGAAATATGGGTACTATACCCAACACTGTAAAAATATGTAAATAATGGAACTTTGCAAAAAGATAATGTCAAACAAAGCGCTAACTCAGGATAAGGTGTACTATACACTGAAAATAGCGCAACATTGCCATTGCTGAAATAAAGTGTACATGATAGAATAATAGTACTATACGATGGACAATGAGAGATACATGAAATAATAATGTAATCACCATGAATACCCCATTCACACAATGTCCTTTTGTAAATATATGTATAAAGTTTTATTTCAAACACTACAAAATCCCATAATGACTCATTGTGGCAGATATGGGTATTTAAAGTGAAAGAGAAAAGGGACTCACTGACCGTGACTAAGGCCATCCAGAGTGAAACGCGTTGGTTGAGTTGGTGTGTGGTAAAATAAAATACCATTAAGTAACCTACTCTGGAGTGCCCCGTCTTTTGTGAAGGAGTTACTGTTTGGGGCCAGGATCCGGCCCTAACGCTGAGCACCCGCTGTGGAGCGCTTATATATATATATATATATTCATTCACACGATCTTCAAACCTCCACATGCAGCGGCGAAAGAAGAGGCAGACCCCACGTTATCCTGGCAAGATGTTATTTATTTCAGAATGCCTTTCAAAAATGCAACGTTTCGAGTACTAACGTACTCTTGATCACACACCAGATTTAAGTTCGGAAACTTCTTTTATCTATGCAGTTCTGACCCACCCTATAGGGCCACACCTACCACACGTGGGTCACATGGTTCTACCTGCTGCTAGGTTCAAGCAATTTAAAGTCACAGTACAAGTATTAGCTATGTCTTTGATCTATTATTGCATCAAAAAGACCAAACAACTTGTTAAGAAATGCTTAATATACATTTTGTCACAATCACTGACAATCCATGTCAATATATATATATATATATATATATATATATATATATATATATATATATATATTCAATCAAAACAGGTAGCCTTAACAGAAGCTCTGCCACACGAAGTTTTTCCAATGCGCACGTTTATTTGAATCCATTTCACTGCTCGCTTCCCAGCAGATTTCAGAGTCTCCTTCGAACATAAAAGCCTGATGCGTTTCAGGGATGACCCTTTCCTCAGAGGCAATGTTCGTGAAGGTCAATCAAACAGTTCCTGGTAGTGTCTACTCAAATAGCTCTCACCTGCCTCTATGGGCGTGTCTCAGGCCCACTGAATCCTGGGCTTTGTAGTACACTGTCCTTTAACCCACAGTGGGGCTGCTTCTTCAACCTTGCAATTTGAAACTAATGTTCTCCCAGTGGTGCGAGGAGGGCACTGGAACCTGAATGGAAGCGCACTTGCAGCAGTGAATTCGTGTCCAAGGCAGCACCACCTGCGTTGGCGCTGCTCCTGCCTTCGTTCCATGACTGCAAGCTCTTACCAAAAGCCTGCATGGACCCTCATTCAAGGTGGGACTTGCTTCCCGACTGGGCAACAGCCGAAAATATTCAATCAAACAGGTAGCCTTAACAGAAGCTCTGCCACACAGTGTACTACAAAGCCCAGGATGCAGTGCGCCTGAGACACGCCCATAGAGGCAGGTTAGAGCTATTTGAGTAGACACTACCAGGAACTGTTTGATGCGTCCACGTCATCACAAACTGAGGAGTTGAGTGAATGAAGGGCAGGCCCAGAATCACATTTTCCTCAATCAGCCACCAAGACATTGCAGTTTTCATAGCAGTCGAGATTTGCTTTATGTTGTTGAATGACCCCTTGGATTGAACCCATTGAGTGTCCAGTTGCTCCTGCAGTGGGCGCATACGAAGACGGCAATTTAGAATTAGTTCAATGCATGAGGACATCATCCCGTGCATTTATTTGTACTTTCTGACAGAAATTGACCTTTTTGACGATAGAAGGCGTGTCATAACCTTTCGAGAGTTGGAAAAGCTTTGCCGAGATTTGTAACGATGCAAGCTATTGGGAAAGTCAGAGAATTGGAAGGAATGAGAGAGGACATTTCTAGATTGAGGTGGAGAACCAGAGACTGAAAGAGATTCCGGCAAGTTTGAGTAGAGTTCCTGGCTGCCTGAAACGAAGGAGCTTTTATCAACCAATAGTCCAGGTAGGGAATACCTGGAGACCTGAGTGTCTCAGAAAGGCATGCCATGCATTTGGTGAAGACTAAGGGAGCCGACTTCAAACCTAAGGGAAGCACTCTGAACTGATAATGGCACCCCGTCACTTCCAACCAGAGAGATCTTTGTTGCTTGGGGTGAATGGGGATGGGAAAATAAGCATCGAGAAGATTGAGAGATGACAGATTATCGCCATTTTTCCATAAGAAAAAGGATGTCCTGCAGAGACAAAATCTTGAAAAATGGTTTTTGATTAATTTGTTCAGTAACCGGAGGTCCAAGACTTGCCTCCATTTTCCTGTTGTCTTTAAGATTAAGAAGAAGAGGGAATAAAACCTACGATTGCGCTAACGAAAGGGTACCTTTTCTATGGCGCGTTTGGAAAGAAGAATTTTTATTTCCCTCTTGAGATCTGGCAGACGACGATCTAGTACCTTCGGAGGAGGGGTAGTTGGATGATACTGAAAAACTCTAGGGTATGACAGTGACGGAAGACATCCAAAACCCATCTGTCCAACGAGAGTGACGTCCAATTTTTAAAGAATTTTGTGCAGGTTGGTTGGAATTGTTGTGTGAATGAAGTGGAGGTGGTCTGGAAAATTCAGTGCACATTGTTAGAATCCTGCTGTCTTCCGGCCGATTGCAGCCTTTTACGCCTAGTGGGCCGCGACTAGGACAATGCAGTGCCGGACCTGCAAGGTTGGTTGTACGCTTGATAGGTTGTTTGAGGGTAATGTTGGAACCGCTGTTGGAATTGCAGTTTGGATGCGTAATGTCCTCGAACTCTGCGCCGAAAGGACTGGATATGATGTTGTTGTAACGTTGCCAGGGATTTAGCTGTGTCGGTGTCCTTTTTTATAGATTGAAGGGCTTCGTCTATATGATTTCCAAATAGGCATTCGCCATCAAAAGGCATTTCTGGCACCTTAGCCTGAACCTCAGGAAGGAAGCTGGTTGCCTTCAGCTACCCCGGATGCCTCAACACCTGCTCCTGCCATTTGCCGGAATGAAGTCGAAGAGATATCCGTTGCAATCTCTATCATCTCAGTGGAAGCTCTTTTCCCTTCCGACAAGATATCCCTTGGTTCCTTTTTCTTATTTTCAGGAAGATGGTCTAGGAGCGAAGAGATGTCTGACCACATCTGTCGGTCGAACCTACCCAGAATGGGCAAAGCGTTGGAGGTTCTTATAGAAATGGCTGCCAGGGCGGCAAACCTCTTCCCTATGTTGTCTAGCCGACGTCCTTCGTTATCCGTTGGTGCAGAACATTGAGATGCCAGATGAGAGCTCTTCTTTGTGCTGCTTGCATTATTACGGAATCAGGTCTAGGATGACCGATGAGGCATGTGGGGGAATCATCCGGGGCTTTGTACTTTTCATCCAGTTTCGGAATTACCACTGGGAGAGAAGCTGGTGTCTGCATCAGTTTAAGACCCTCCTGCAATAAGTAATCCACTATGGGGATTGCCCTAATGGATCGTTGAGTGCTTGGCTTAAAGTCATATAAGAAACACTCAGTTTGTTTAGCTGGCATTGGTAGATTGAAGCGCCTCGAGGCACGTTCTAAAAGGTCATGAAAGCTCCCGATGTCAGCAGGGAGAAGAGTCTGTAGGAGGAGGGATAGGAGAGGACTGTGTGAGAACTACGTAATCATCCCATTCGTCCTGGGTGTTCACATCAGTGTGTATCTCTCCTTCCTCTATCTGTTGTTGGTCCACGTTTTGTGAATCATCAGGAATAAAGATAGGAGGAGGAAAAACCTTTTTCCCTAGTGGGTCTAGGAGTTACTTGTCCTGCGTGTTCCATAGGGGCTTACTGAGGCAGTGGAGGCTGTTGCAGAGCATTTAAGAAAAAAGTCTCCCTCCGACCTACAGTTATTTTACATTGATATTATTTCACTTTTCATATGTGAGCCATCCAAAAAATATTCAAAACACAAACCAATTCACAAAAATATCTTTTTCATTTCTTTTATCAAAAATATTGTTATCTTCTTATTCTCTTTTTTTAAACATATATAAATTATTTTTCTCTTTTTTACAATTTCAGAAGAGCAATACATAAATTATTCAAAATCAAAATATATATATAAAGAGAAGATCAAGAGACATAATATACACAACACATTTTGACCCCGCAAGAGGAGACACTCAACCAACTCACACACACACTTTCATACCATGGAACCACATTCCCCAAAAACACATTCAATCAATCTGGGAGGATCTGCGACGGAATGATATAGTAGTTTCCATAGACTATATCCAACAGCTGCACAAGGCAGGATCTTGATTAGGCTGTAGTCGACGTGTTTCGGTGGTTAAACAAAGATGACATGCCACCTTCTTCAGGACCAGCCAGAAAACAAGGAGAAGTATCTACTCAGCCCGGGGAAAATAACCACCTAAGGAAATATAAATATACACTATAAAGGATGCCCACTCGAATAGCAAGAATAAATCTTCTATTATTTACATATCTACGGACCATCAGAAGAACAATGTTTACCTTTGCTTTGACCCTAAAAGAGGATTCCAAAAGGAAAAAGAAAGAGACTGTGTGCAAACCAAAAAAGCAACCAATTACATAACAAAAAGTTTTTTTTCCCCTTACCTACTCAGGGCGAAATGAGCTTAATACAGCCACTGTGTTTACAAACCATCACCAAACACCCACGTGAGGTATACATAACATTTTGTAGAGAACCTATCGGATCTACCTCAACAGTTACGTGTTTTTTATCCATAGACACTTACCAAAATGATGAATGGATTCAAAAAAGCTTAAAACTCAACAGGTTAGAAGGAGGTACACCTTTCCTTCCGTTCTGAAGTGTGGGGATAAAGGTTCATATGTTCTTTATCCTATGAGACAGTTAAACAGATGGTATATCCTACAGTTTTTATCCACTCTAAAAATATCCCTGTTTTCCAAACCAACTTAATTCAAGGTTAATTTCTAAAAACAGATGTAATATGGTCAGCATGATTGAATATAATCCATATCTATAGCCCCACTTCCACCCTGTTTATTGGAGAGATTAATCACTAATAGGTGTATAGTGTTTGGAGAGAAAGGCAGAAGAGGGATCTACTACCTAATATTACTCCTCAAAACTCATATGACGTCATTACATAATTTTATAATGTCAATAATCTCATAGGGACCAAATCCCATGATACAGGCATTTCAGATTACATACCTATTATTTTGCTCTTTCTACCACGACTATTTCATGTAGCATATATGGCCATGGATTTATTCAAATGACACCTTGTGCCAACGTCTGTACAGAGAAAGACGTAGTTTGAGATTTATGTCTTAATAGCTCATAACATGCTTGATTTAGGTTCCAGATATATATACCTAACAAGGCAAGGAGATGCTGATCCCAGCTATTGTCTCAATCTGGTTCGTGTTTTCTTAAATGCCTCGTGGTCACAATAATACACACCTATAAAACAAGAGAACACCTCACTCAGTGGGTCTTTTCACAAGATGGATGTATAAGAAGGACTGCCACCGAGTACATATTTACCTGAAAGGTGTTTGATATCATATAAATATATATATACATATATATATATATATATATATATATATATATATATATATATATATATATTCAAACTGCGTTTGTCCCCAGGGCCTACCGGGTCCAAAACAAAAGAAGCCGGAAAACCAACGCGTTTCGTGAGCTCCCCACTCACTTGATCACGGTACAACCGGGGAGCTCACGAAACGCGTTGGTTTTCCGCTGTGACAACATGCTGTAGAGGTTTAAATAATAAATCTACTGGTTTCTGAAAAACGAATTTGACTGCAGTGGCGGCTTCTTTTGTTTTGGACCCGGGAGGCCCTGGGGACAAACGCAGTTTGAATAGGTTGCGGTTTGGTTCTACCGCGTGAAGCGACGCACTTGCAAGCAGCGCTAAACACAAGAGGAAAAACGGAACCATCCTGGGAGCATATATATATATATATATATATATATATATATATATATATATATATATAAAGACTGCTATACTATAGGCTTGTTATACATTTGTCCCCGAGCCCTGAAAGAAAAAAGACGGCAAAAGGATGCTCCCTATATTTGATCTATAGCTAAACCCACAAAAACTGCAGAACATCAGAATATTGACAGAAAGAGGGAAGGAGGATACGTGGCATATTGACACTGTTAGATAGATAACTAAATAAAGACATTCCCCTTCATGTACTTACTATATCGCTTCTATAACATTTGATGTACTTTGAGCTTAATATTCCTCCGGTCCTTCTTTCAAACCCACAACAACGAATAAACGGTGCTCATTGCATTAACACCACAGTCCAACTCAAAGAAAATATAGAGCATATATAACTGAATATTGGAAGCAAGGGGAAAACTCTGTACCATATGCCCACTGCTGGATCAGTAATTTAGTTAAGAAACGCCACACATGACGTCTACCCTTAAACAAACCCTCACCTCTATGTCCGAATATCCTCCGTCAGCAAGCGCAGCATTCGTCGTGGGTTAAGCACACCATCAGAAAGCCAGCAGCCCCCACTCGGTTTAAGTACCGTATTCAATCAAAGCCGACTAGCCGCGCCTGCCAAGATTACAGACACCTGTGAAAATGCTAGCAAGACCGGAAACTGACTATGCCCGACCTAAGCAATATCGCCGCCATCTTGGAACGGGACAATTATCAAGAAAGAAGGAAAAGAGACTACCGCCAGATTATTAAGATACAGCATGTGTCCTGGTACTTGCACTCAGAATAAAAACTAACCTGGGTAATAGACATTCCATCATCTACCCTAAGTAAATTAAAGGATTTTCATCTTTGTTTAGCCACCGAAACGTGTCGACTACAGCCTAATCAAGATCCTGCCTTGTGCAGCTGTTCGATGTAGTCTATGGAAACTACTATATCATTCTGTAGCAGATTCTCCCAGATTGATTGAATGTGTGTTTGGGGAAAGTGGTTCCATGGTATGAAAGTGTGTGTGTGAGTTGGTTGAGTGTCTCCTCTTGCGGGGTCAAAATGTGTTGTGTATATTATGTCTCTTGATCTTCTGTTTATATATATTTTGATTTTGAAAAATTTATGTATTGCTCTTTTGAAATTGTAAAAAAGTGAAAAATAATTTATATAAGTTTAAAAAAAGAGAATAAGAAGATAACAGTATTTTTGATAAAAGAAATTAAACATATATTTTTGTGAATTGGTTTGTGTTTTGAATAGTTTTTGGATGGCTCACATATGAAAAGTGAAATAATATCAAAGTAAAATAACTGTAGGTCAGAGGGAGACTTTTTGCTTTGATGTTTTTGTATTTTCCCTCTTCTCCCTGACCTTTTATTGCTTTTTCAGATGGGGTCCCCCTTTTTCTGCGCAGCATTCACGGTTCTTTAACTGTGGGACTTCATAGCACTTAATTTAGTGCATACAGTAGTGGTGAGTAGATCTGTTGGACCATCTATTACTCTATTGCTTTGGCACTTTGTGAGGTGTTGGTGTATTTTGTCACATTTTCACCTGTCTGTATTTTTGTTGTATATCACGGATTAATATTGGGTGTATGGTTTTGATCAAAACTGTGGTTTTGGGTTGTGTGCTTGTACAAAATTGGTGGTTACGTTTTTGCTTAAGTAAGAAAAAGAGGACTATTTGAGTTTTTCAGGTAAATAATATGGTGGGCCTCAAGACATTCGGTTTCACCGACGAAGATTTCTCTGCACTAATGGGCCAGGTAATGTCTACTGATAATCCACCTTTACATCAGGGTGAAAATACAGAGTGGAACAATCTCTTGAATCTGAGAAAGATGTTAAAACGTATGGAGTCTCACTCGCACTTCATGCGCGAATACTTAAAAGCAGGTATCATACCATCAGGTTTAAGGGTACAGAACGTGCCCACTCTGTTTGTAGAAATTCGCAAGTTCCTGGAGCGGTGGTCGCATATTGCAAACCGCTGCTCCAGGGACTGGATGCTCCTGATCATAGAAACAGCAAAAGAAATTATGGCAGTTTTAAATCAGGAGATCCTTGATTTAGAAGAAAAATTTAAATCTTCTACTGCTTTGGAAGAAGCCACTGCGAGACTTGCGAAAGTCAATACCGACATGCAAGATTTTGAAACCTACCAAATGAACAAAAATAAACTGAGAAATTAAGAAAGGACATCAGATGGTACACCCAAGAAAAGGCTTATCCATATGTTCAGACTACATATTATCAAGACTGGAATCAGGGAGCTGGACAGTATCAGGGATATCAAAGAAATAATTACCAGGAAATGGGTGGGGATCGCTTTGATACACGCCCATATAGGGGTAGACAAAACTATCGCACATTTCGTGGTCAATCTCCTTTTTTGGGAAGGGGCCAGTACAGAGGAAGGAACAGGAGGTGGGCACCAGAGAGAGGAGATCCTGCCCAAGCGGTTGCTCCTCATCAGCAACCATACCTAAAGACCCAGACCCAACAATATTGGTGGTAAATAAGGATACCCCCAATGTCAAATCCAGTGTTACAGACATGCTACCTGTTTTTAATCTCTCTACAATGGAACTGAGTGCGGAAGAAAGATCTGTGCTCAGTCAGGGCCTTTCGTTTGTTCCATCTACATCTCCTAACATTTTTAAATTACATGAGGATTTGTACTCCTTTTTTCGCAAAGTTAGACTGAAAAAGTTCTTTTTTGATCGACCTTTGGAAATTAATGAGGAAAACCAATCACATTGTAAACCCCCATCTCAATTTACGCCTACTATTGACATGGTGGGACCAGAGGTCAAGATATTTGAACAAAATGTAATCAAAGACATTACGCGCATTACTAAATCTCCACATAAGGTGCGTGGAATTTGTCACAAGTGGAGAATGATGCAATTTAAAAGATCCAACAGACTAAAAGATCTGATAGTCAAACCTTGTGATAAGGGTGGGGGGATAGCTTTAATGCGGCAATCAACATATGATGAAAAGATGTTTAAGATGTTGTCTATCCCAGAACATTACAAGAGAGTCCACCCTAGAGAACTTGCCAGACTTAAAACTATTATTGAAGAGATGACCGGTAGAGCCTTAGATCAGGGTCTCATATGCTTGGAGGAATTCAATTTCCTCAATAAAACATGTCCAAAAACACCAGCTCTTTATGGACTACCAAAAACTCATAAAGATACTACGGACCCTCCCATGCGTCCCATTATCTCCTCCATTGGCTCGTGCACTGAGCCATTGTCGAAGTTTGTGGATGTATATCTTTGTCCCCTAACACAAAACTACGCATCCTACATTCGAGATACAGGTGATATCATCAGTAAAATCGAGGGGACCCTGTACAATCAGACCAGTGAGATCCTTGTGACGCTTGACATTGAAGCTTTATATACTAATATCCCTCAATGTCAAGCGTTACAAGCGGTCGCTGCATTGTTACATAGATCGCCGGGTATCAGACCAGATAGTTTTATACTTGAATGTTTGGAGGTGGTTTTAATGAACAATTATTTTGAGTTCAACGGTAATCTTTACCAACAGCTGAAGGGCACCAGCATGGGAGCTTCCTGTGCTCCCAGCATAGCAAATACGTATATGGGGAGTGGGAGATCAAACATATTTTCAATGAGGCGGCCCCATTTTTCGACCAGGTCGGCATGTGGAGACGCGTTATTGATGATTTTGTTTTGTTTGGAGAGGTGACAATGAGTCACTGAATGAATTTATACAGTGGCTCAATGCGAGCGATGTCAATCTGAAATTTACCTCTAACAGTAGCCCCAATAGCGTAGAATTTTTGGACATCCTCATCTCTGGTGTTAGTGGCTCACTTGAAGTGAGTTAGTTCAGAAAGCCCACTGCGAAAAATACGATTCTGCAGTACCATAGTTTCCACCCGAACTGTCAGAAAGACTCTATTCCCTTTGGGGAATTTCTGAGAGTCCGTCGTAACTGCACTAATATAGCAGAGTTTCACATACATGGGGATGCCCTAAGAGAACGTCTTTTAGCGAGAGGGTACCCCCGGAGGTTGGTTCGTCATGTCTGTGAGAGGGCAAAATACTACAATCGGGATGCCTTGTTAGAGGCCTCCCCGCGTACACCCCAAAATCGTGTTGTATGCGCAGTGAACCACTCCTCTTTACATTTTAAAATCAAAAACATCATCTGTAAAAATTGGAAAATCTTTAACAGTGATGTAGATGAAACGCAGTTAGAACTACCACTTGTAGCATATCGAAGGAATCGCAATTTGCGAGACATGTTGGTCCATACTAGACCAGTAACTCCAACCAAGCGTGAGATAGCAATCACAGGACTTCCTGCTGTACATGGAAATCATAGGTGTGGGTCTTGCCATGCCTGTGACGCAGCAATTGTTACTGACTCACTTAACCATCAAGGTCATAAGATCAGCTTAAGAGACCTTACAAATTGCAGAAGCCACAATTTGGTATATCTGCTTATGTGCCCCTGTGAATTAGTATACATTGGGGAGACTGCACATGAGTTTCGGGTGCGTTTTAGTGAACATAAATCAGCTATACATACCAAGAAAACTGCAGCCCACATCGTCCAACATTGTATAGATAAAAATCACTCGGAACAAGACATTAAATGGTGTATCTTGGAAAAGATCAGAAATACAATTTGTTTTCCAATGGACATTAGACGCAAAAAGAGAGAAACCTATTGGATTTTCTCTATAACAGTGTAAGACGTGGTCTTAATGAGGATATACAGTGGATTGTAGACTCATCCTTGGTAAGCTAGTGGATAGTTGTCAGAAAGCTGTAGTGGTAGAACATGGGAGACATTACTGTAATTGGGGCCTTTGGTCAAATGCCTTGAAAATCCTTTAATTTACTTAGGGTAGATGATGGAATGTCTATTACCCAGGTTTGTTTTTATTCAGAGTATAGGGTTTTGATTTTTCCAAAACAATCGCCTGTTTTTGACAAGGTGAGGTATCTAAGCTGAGTAAGATATGAGCATCACTAACATTATGAATTCTTACTTTGTTGCGTAATATTTTCACTAGTCGCGGCAGAAAATGTTATAATCACTCCTATTATAGTTTTTGAATCTCCTCTTGCCGTAGAATGTATACGTCTAAGTATATCTGTACCAAGACACACGCTTTATACAATCTGGCGGTAGTCTTTCTTTTTTTTCATTTCAGCAGTTGAGGTATCAAAACTGAGTGAGATTTGCCCATTACCAACATTACTTAATTTTTCTTTTTGCGCACTAATTTGATTAGTTGCAGTAAAAAATTCAAATATCACTCTCATTATGGTTCTCAAATCTCCGTTTTCCATTGAGTGCACACGTTTAAGTATATATGCACCAGGACACATGCTGTATCTTTATAATCTGGCGGTAGTCTCTTTTCCTTCTTTCTTGACAATTGTCCCGTTCCAAGATGGCGGCGATATTGCTTAGGTCGGGCATAGTCCGTTTTCGGTCTTGCTAACATTTTCACAGGTGTCTGTAATCTTGGCAGGCACGGCTAGTCGGCTTTGATATAACACGGTATTTAAACCGAGGGGGAGCTGCTGGCTTTCTGATGGTGTGCTTTACCCACGAGGAATGCCGCCTTGCTGACGGAGGATATTCGGACAGAGAGGTGAGGGTTTGTTTAAGGGCAGACGTCATGTGTGGCGTTTCTTAACTAAATTACTGATCCAGCAGTGGGCATTTGGTACGGAGTTTTCCACTTGCTTCCAATATTCAGTTATATATGCTCTATATTTTCTTTGAGTTGGGCTGTGGTCTTAATGCAATGAGCACCGTTTTTTCGTCTTTTTCCTTGTTGGGGGTTTGAAAGAAGGACGGAATAATATTAAGCTCAAAGTACATGTAATCCCTGGATAACCTCGGGATTGAGTACTGTTCGTAGAACCAGGACCAAAGACCTTAATGAGGCACCAACAGACCAGAAGTATAGTTAAAGGCTTTATTGGAATAACAATAATGCTCCAGATAAAGCTCTCCGAAGTCATGAACCAAGAAGAAAATCGGGTTCTAGTCACCCAACGTAAACCTAGGGACTCACACCGTCCTCCGCATGAATGCCATTCCTGGCACTTCCCAACGGAGGGCACCGTGCTAAGAAATGGCCGACAATGCCACTCGAGCTTGTCTGTCCATTAATACCATTGACCAGTAAGCAACTGGTCTTACCATCCCCCGCAAAAATGCTGGTCCCGGCACTCGCCAACGAGGGGTACAGTGAAAATGTTGTGGTCAGAAATGCCACTTTGTTCAGGGTTATTAACTCCTGGGGTAGAGTGAGGGACCTCGGCTCCACAGCTATGACAGTCGTCTTAGCCAGTAATTTTTCCGTGAGCCTGGGCTGAGAGGGACGCTGTATGAAGCCTCGTCGTATTTAGACCCTCATAACAGGTTTAGTAACATGCCCTCGAGTGTTTAAGTACAGATGATGGAATGCGCAGGAGCTGCCGCTCTACTTACGCTATATTCCCGTGCAGTCCGGCAATGTAAACAATGGCACCAGCTAGACCCATGACAAGGTTCCCAAAGTACTCACGCTCCGGTCAGGTCGCGTAGGAGCAACCGCTCGACTCGCGTGTTCCCCGCACCTCGGCACACTTGGGAAGGTTGTTGTCAATGGAAGGCTGTTCCTTGCCTCGCAGCGATTCTCCGTGCATCAGCTCCGGCTCTTCAATATCCGACGCCGTTCTCGGCGTCCGCCATCGTTTTATGCGCTTCCTGGTGTGCGCATGTGCCGCGCACTGCATGTCGGGATTCGTAGTCCATTTGTGGTCACTGCTGGGGATCATAGTCCGTTATCGCCCGCATTCACGGTACCGGTTGCGATGTTCCCGCTTGTTGCTCCGTATCCTCCCCACGAACCATGACAGTACATCCCTCCTCACACAGGGGCCCCACAAGGGCCGGGTCTCGCAGGATACTTCCTGTGGAAAGAGCAACCAGACGTGGCGCCGACACACCAGAGACCGGTTCCCACGACTGCTCCTCGGGACCAAACACCTTCTACGCAACAAAGTACCACAGCTTGCCCCTCCTCCACCTGGAATCGCGAATGCCCTCAATCTCGGAATTCGCGATCAGCATCCCCCTGAACATCCACTGTTGACGGGGGCCTCCTGGAAACCAAAGGTTTCAGTAACGATATGTGGAACATAGGATGGATCCTCATGGAAGAGGGCAATGAGAGCTTCATGTTCACCGGGCTGATGCATTTTTCGATACGAAAGGGGCCTATGAACCTTGGATGGAATATGCTGTGTTTCCGGAAGTGCATATTGCGGGATGAAACCCACACGTAGTCCCCCGCTGTGTACAACGGACCAGGTCTCCGATGTCGATCCGCCTGAGCCTTGTACCTCGCCGTGGATTCCTCCAGACACCTTCGGGTGAGCAGCACCGTTTCCTTGATGTGAGCTGTTCTCATGGTCGTCTCGGGTAGGCCTGTGTTCCCTGCCGGATGCACCAACGGGAAAAAGTGAAGATGTTGTCTGTAATTGCTGTAAAACGGTGACACCTTGGTGGAACTGTGTGTGGCGTTGTTGCAGGCTATTTCGGCCAGCCATAGCTGATCAACCCATTCCTCCTTACCCTGATCGATAAAACTGCGCAAGTACTGTTTAAGGGTCTGGTTGAGTCTCTCCGTTTGGCCGTCCGTTTGGGGGTGATAGCTCGTAGACAAAGCGGATGTAACGTGTAACGAGGAGCACCAGGTTTTCCAGAACCGTGCTGTGAACTGAGATCCCCTGTCCGACACAATCACACTGGGCAGACCGTGTAGCCTTACCACCTCCTTCAACAATACAGAGGCCAGCCGTCCGGCCGATGGAACCCCTTTACAGGCTATGAAGTGCCCCATCTTGTTGAGGTAGTCGACCACCACTAGAACGGCGGTATACCCTTGGTCCACAGGTAGCCCCACTATGAAATCAAGGGAAATGTTCTCCCATGGCCGCGTGGGTGTGGGAAGGGGTTGTAGCAAGCCTTGTGGTCTGCGATGATCGGTTTTCATAGCTGCACAGACGTCGCATGAAGCGACCCACTCCTTCACGTCTTTCCGTAGACTTGGCCACCAAAACTGTCGCAAGAGGCAATCCGCTGTTTTCTCTGGCCCCAGATGGCCCGCACTAGGCGACTCATGACACCACCCGAACGCTTGTTTTCGAAGTCTTGGAGTGGGTACCAGGATGCAACACCCCTTAATAGGGATACCATCCTTCACCTGCCACTCCGCGTGGTGAAGAAGCCATTTCTTCCACTCGAACGAGAGCACGCCCATCTGTACCCCCTTTAGGAAGTTGCCAGGCTGGATCGCCCCAATCACGTTCTCGGGGTGGATGATCGAATTCACCGGTGCTGGGTGTGGTGTCGGGATCGCGGATTGGCGGGAAAGTGCGTCTGCTTTCCTGTTCTCTACCCCAGGCCTATACGTGATAACAAAGTTGAATCCAGAGAAGAAAAGCATCCACCGCGTCTGCCGTGGTGAGAGATGTCTGGCCGCTGTCATGAATTGGAGCTTTCAGTGGTCCGTGAAGACCGTAACCACATGTCTAGCCCCCATCAGGAGATGTCTCCACTCTGAGAACAGGTCCTTGATGGCCTACATCTCTTTCTCTGCTATATGGTAATTCCTCTCGGCCTCATTCAGCTTCCTAGACATGAAGGCCACCGGATGGAGCACACCAGATCCAGAATGTCTTTGCGACAGGATGGCCCCCAGAGCCACGTCGGAGGCGTCCGCCTCCACAATGTACGGAATGTCACTGTTCGGATGAGCCAACAAAGGCGCGGTCCCGAAGGCGTTTTTCAGTGCAGAAAAGGCTTCCCCCGCCTCCGGTGTCCACAAAAACGCCTGCGATTTTCTCAGGAGTTGCTTGATAGGGGCTACCAAACCCGAAAACCCATCAATGAACCTCCTGTAAAAATTGGCAAAGCTGATGAAGCTTTGCACCTCCTTGACGTTCCTAGGGGGGGGCACTCCTTTACTGCCTTGACCTTTCTTTCCGCCATGGTCTGACCATCTGGGCTCAACATGACTCCCAGGAATTCCACAGATGTGACATGGAAGTCGCACTTGCTGAGCTTACAGAATAACTGGTTCTCCCGCAAGATCTGCAGCACGGTAGAAACATGACGTATGTATTCTTCCTCGTCATTGGAATACACCAGGATATCGTCAATGTAAACCACGACGTAGACATCCAGGATTTCGTGTAGGGCGTCGTTCAGAAAAACTGAAATGCTGCAGGGGCGTTGCAGAGCCCAAACGGCATCACCATGTATTCATAGAGCCCGAACCGGGTCTTGAACGCCGTTTTCCATTCATCCCCTGTTCTCATGCGCACTAGGTGGTGTGCTCCCTTCAGGTCTAGCTTGGTATAGATCCTGGCTGTCTTTACTTGCTCTAACAACACTTTGATGAGGGGCAAGGGATACCGTTTTTTTACGGTAATGGCGTTGAGGGCCCTGAAATCCACACAGGCGCGGAGTTCCCCATTGGCTTGCGGGATGAAGAACAGGGGAGAGGCCGCCGGGGATTTCGAGGGGCGTATGAATCCAAGACTTAACATCTTGTCCAGGTATGAGCGTAGATGTACATTCTCGGGTTCGGACAACGCATACAGTCCAATGGGTACACTCGCCCCCGGAACAAAGTCGATCTGGCAGTCATAGATCCGGTGTGGGGGTAGCACCTCGGCTTGGGTATCATCAAACACATCATTGTAGGCCTGGTATGCATCAGGAAGGCTGACGGATTTTTCTGTAGCAGTGGCGATGGTTAGAGACGTGTTGCATGCCGACACCGTCTGTTCTGAGGACATACCGCAACGCTGCACGCAATAAGCGGAGTCCATGTGTATTTTCTGCGATACCCAGTCAATAGAGGGGTTATGTTTCTGGGGCCAGGGTAACCCCAGGATGACGCCATACTGTGGAGCTTGGATGTGCTGAAGTCGATGACTTCAATGTGCTCCTTTCCATACCTCACTCGAACATCACCGGTGTGTTGCTTGATGAGCCCTGATGCCAATCTTCGCCCGGCTACAGTAAATACATCCTCCGCTGTTTCCTTGTTTTGCAGATCAATGTGTATGCGATGTGCTTCCTCTGCATCCATAAAGATACCCGTAGCTCCAGAGTCCACCATGGCTTCCACCGAAACCCACTCCGCCCCTACCAGAAGGCGAATGGATATGAACAGATGTCTCTGGCATGGAGGCTTCGACAGCTGCAAGGAAGGGATAAAACAACAACTCCCAGAAACCCCCTCTCTATTCCTGGAGTCCTTCAGTTTTCTGCCACGCTATTGACTGTTGCTGTTGTCGTTCTTGGGTTCCTGAATCGACCTGTCTTCGGTTTGGCCGGACACTCCCTTACGAAGTGACCTTTCTTGCCACAGTAAAGGCATAGTCCTTGTTTGCGACGTGACTCTTTTTCAGTGGCCGTTAGGCTGGCTCTTATCGCCCCGATGTCCATGGGTTCTGTGCGAGTGGAAGGAGGTAGATCCATGGAACCTGTATGCCCATGTAAGGGCAGTTCTTTGTCTTTTTTTCTTGTGATCGCCCCGGCGTTCTCCCAGCCTGTGATCCAGACGAAGGACCAAGCTGATGAGATCCTCACACGTCGCAGGTTGTGGGTCGATTTGGGCTATTACGTCCTTCAATTCCTCACTCAGACCGTGGCCCTCGGTTTCTGACACCAAACGTCGGAATGAATTCATATAGCGTACCAGCCCAGTGCTGCCCTGACGTAACTCTAGCAGCTCCCTGTCCGCCGTGTACGAATCCGCTCTCCTGTCAAACACCTTTACAAACTCCTCTTGAAAGGATACCCAGTCATGCAGGAGGGGGTCGTCTTGGCTCACCAATGGCACAGCCCATTGGGCGGCGTTCCCTGCCAGATAAGAAATCAGAAAAGCGACTCTCGCCTGATTAGTGGGAAACGATTTCGGTTTGCACGAAAAGTGCAGGGCTACTTGAGTCAGGAAGACCTGTACTGTGCTCGGATCTCCGCTGTATCTCTCAGGTGTGACAAGCGGTATAGACACTGGCATCTCCACCATTACAGCAGCAGGTGGTACCACCGCGGGAGTCCCGGCATCAAATGGGTTTCTCTGCAGGTTGTCCAACCTAGCCCTTATATCCGCGGTCTCTAGCCTAGATGCGGCTAGTTCGGTCTGGACGGCAAGAAGAGCTGCTAACACATCGTCCATTGAGGCCATGGTGCTTAACCCAACCGGGAGGCTGATTATGGATAGATAGGTCGGATATTTTGTAATCCCTGGATAACCTCGGGATTGAGTACTGTTGGTAGAACCAGGACCAAAGCTCCTTAATGAGGCACCAACAGACCAGAAGTATAGTTAAAGGCTTTATTGGAATAACAATAATGCTCCAGATAAAGCTCTCCGAAGTCTTGAACCAAGAAGAAAATCGGGTTCTCACCCAACGTAAACCTAGGGACTCACACCGTCCTCCGCATGAATGCCGTTCCTGGCACTCCCCAACGGAGGGCACCGTACTAAGAAATGGCCGACAATGCCACTCGAGCTTGTCTGTCCATTAATACCATTGACCAGTAAGCAACTGGTCTGCAAGAATGCCGGTCCCGGCACTCGCCAACGAGGGATACAGTGAAAATGCTGTGGTAGAAATGCCACTTTGTTCAGGGTTATTAACTCCTGGGGTAGAGCGAGGGACCACGGCTCCCCCAGCTATGACAGTCGTCTTAGCCAGTGATTTTTCCGTGAGCCCGGGCTGAGAGGGACGCTGTATGAAGCCTCCTCGTATTTATACCCTCATAACAGGTTTAGTAACATGCCCTAGAGTGTTTAAGTACAGATGATGGAATGCGCAGAAGCAGCCGCTCGACTTACGCTATATTCCCGTGCAGTCCGGCAATGTAAACATTGGCCCCAGCTAGACCCACGACAAGGTTCCCAAAGTACTCACGCTCCGGTCAGGTCGCGTAGGAGTAGCCGCTCGACTCGCGTGTTCCCCGCACCTCGGCACAATTGGGCAGGTTGTTGTCAACGGAAGGCTGTTCCTTGCCTCGCAGCGATTCTCTGTGCATCGGCTCCGGCTCTTCAATATCCGACGCGTTTTATGTGCTTCCTGGCGTGCGCACGCGCCGCGCACTGCATGTCGGGATTCGTAGTCCGTTCATGGTCGCTGCTGGGGATCGTAGTCCCGTTATCGCCCGCATTCACGGTACCGGTTGCGATGTTCCTGCTTGTTGCTACGTATTCTCCCCACGAACCATGACAGTACATCAAATCTTATAGATGCGATATAATAAGTACATGAAGGGGAATGTCTTTTTTTAGTTATCTATCCAACAGTGTCAATATGCCACGTATCCTTCTTCCCTCTTTCTGTTGATATTCTGATGTTCTGCAGTTTTTGCGAGTTTAGCTATCTATCAAATAGAGTGAACATCCTTTTGTCGTCTTTTTTCTTTCAGGGCTCGGAAAGAGGGGACGAATGTATAACAAGCCTATAGTATAGCAGTCTTTATATATATATATATATATCTATATATATATATATACATATGAGATATCAAACACCTTTCAGTTAAAAATGTACTCGGTGGCAGTCCTTCTTATACAACTATCTTGTGAAAAGACCCACTGAGTGAGGTGTTCTCTTGTTTTATAGGTGTGTATTATTGTGACCACAAGGAATTTAAGAAAACACAAACCGGATTGAGACAATAGCTGGGATCAGCATCTCCTTGCCTTGTTAGGTCTATATATCTGGAACCTAAATCACGCATGTTATGAGCTATTAAGACATAAATCTGAAACGACGTCTTTCTCTGTACAGACGTTGGCGCAAGGTGTCATTTGAATAAATCCATGGCCATATATGCTACATGAAATAGTCGTGGTAAAAGAGCAACATGATAGGTATGTAATCTAAAATGGCTGTAATCATGGGATTGGGTCCCTATGAGATTATTGACATTATAAAATTATTTAATGTGAGTTTTGAGGAGTAATATTAGGTAGTAGATCCCTCTTCTCCCTTTCTCTCCAAACATTATACACCTATTAGCGATTAATCTCTCCAATAAACACGGTGGAAGTGGGGCTATAGATATGGATTATATACAATCATGCTGACCATATTACAACTGTTTTTAGAAATCAACCTTGAATTAAGTTGGTTTGGAAAACAGGGACATTTTTAGAGTGGATAAAAAGTGTAGGACATACCATCTGTTTTATCTGTCTCATAGGATAAAAAACGTTTGAACCTTTATCCCACAACTCAGAATGGAAGGAAAGGTGTACCTCCTTCTAACCTGCTGAGTTTTAGGCTTTTTTTAATCCATTCATAATTTTGGTAAGTGTCTATGGATAAAAAAGACACAACTGTTGAGGTAGATCCGATAGGTTATCCACAAAATGTTATGTATACCTCAATTGGGTGTTTGATGATGGTTTGTAAACACAGTGGCTGTATTAAGCTCATTTTGCCCTGAGTAGGTAAAGGGAAAAATGAGTTTTGTTATGTGATTGGTTGCTTTTTTGAATTGTACACAGTCTGTTTCTTTTTCCTTTTGGAATCCTCTTTTAGGATCAAAGCAAAGGTAAACATTGTTCTTTTGATGGTCCATAGATATGTAAATAATAGAAGATTTATTCTTGCTATTTGAGTGGGCATCCTTTATAGTGTATATTTATATTTCCTTAGGTGGTTATTTTCCCAGGGCTGAGTAGACACTTCTCCTTGTTTTCTGGCTGGTCCTGAAGAAGGCGGCATGTCATCTTTGTTTAGCCACCGAAACGCGACGACTACAGCCTAATCAAGATCCTGCCTTGTGCAGCTGTTGGATATAGTCTATGGAAACTACTATATCATTCTGTAGCAGATTCTCCCAGATTGATTGAATGTGTGTTTGGGGAAAGTGGTTCCATGGTATGAAAGTGTGTGTGTGAGTTGGTTGAGTGTCTCCTCTTGCGGGGTCAAAATGTGTTGTGTATATTATGTCTCTTGATCTTCTGTTTATATATATTTTGATTTTGAATAATTTATGTATTGCTCTTCTGAAATTGTAAAAAAGAGAAAAATAATTTATATATGTTTAAAAAAAGAGAATAAGAAGATAACAATATTTTTGATAAAAGAAATTAAAAAAGATATTTTTGTGAATTGGTTTGTGTTTTGAAAAGTTTTTGGCTGGCTCACATATGAAAAGTGAAATCATATCAATGTAAAATAACTGTAGGTCAGAGGGAGACTTTTTTGCTTTGATGTTTTTGTATTTCCCCTCTTCTCTCGGACCTTTTATTGCTTTTTCAGAGGGGGTCCCCCTTTTTCTGCGCAGTGTTGCAGAGCATTTGCCTCAGGAAAGCATCTGTAATAATTATTTAGCATGTGACTTAAGTCTGTTACCAACAACACTTAATAGATGGTTCCCTAAAATGGCGAGGATCCTCTTCCTCACAGGGATAACGCTCTTGGAAAGATTCTGGCTGCTGAACAGTAGCAGAGTGAGTGAAAGAATACTCTCCTGCAAGGTATGAGGATGGATTAATGTCCCCTAAGTCCTCAACACCATCAAAGTCCTGACATTTGACTTTTAGCTGGAAAGGACTACATGCAGGGCCAAAAGTGCAATTATCCTCAACGTCCTGGAAGTCAAGCAAACGTGTAGGTGGCAACAGAGCAGTTTTTCAACAATCCTGAACCTTAGAAAGTCCCAAAGCGAATTTTTCTCCCGTCAATGGTACCATCCTTGAGGGTTTTGGCTGAGAAGTTGCGGCAGTATTTGCATTCCCTGGGCTTATGGTCAGGGTAGAGACAAGGTAGACATTGCTTGTGGGCATCTTCTGAGAAAAGTCTAGATTTGTAACAAAACTTATAGGGCCTAAACAACCATTTTTTATCAGGCATTTGAAAGTCACAGGAAGAAATACCTTGAAGCTGAAAGGTAGAGGTCTAAAGTTGAAAAAGCCAACTGTCACTGAGCAGAGCTCCGATAGACTCCCTATCACAAGACGTGTGGTAAGAAATCTGAGGCGTGGTGGCTCTGTGAAGAGGACTATTCTGAGGTCTCTGCTGTGATTGGCTGAACTTTGGATGTTATAGAATGAGGTTGATAGAGTGCTCAGTTGACTTTTCTCTCTATAGAGGTCTATGTAATGTATTCAGTACTACTATTTCTACTGTTACAGTGCGACACCCACCATCACAACAGGGAGGATTGAAGCATGTGAACCTAGAACAGATACAATACTGGAGAATGGTGTCGTCTGTGTTTTTCTTTTGTTGAAGAACTCCTTTCTCTGGATCTTCCTATTTCGGGGCAAACTGCTTTTCAGAGGTAGCATGAAAGGATGACATCTCCATTCTTCAACTTCCTTTCTTCCTCCGCTCACATATCCAGCTGCATTCCTTTCAGCTTGAGTCTTTCAAAGCCCTTCTGGACATTTTCTTATGGGCGTCACAGTCTAACAAAGTGCAAGACAACTAAATAAACTACACAGACAATGTGAGGGTCAAAGACAGCCTTCTTTCTCCCAGAAGAGGGCCACGTCTCAAAACATAATGCATTTGAAGAGAAAGTTGTCAAAAATAAGCCATAGAAATTACTTCACTCGAAAAAATTATATTAAAGACATTAGGTGAAACTGAAGAAAATGATTCAAAATCACTTTTTAGTCAAATTGCAGAGTTGTGAAACTTCATATGTGTTCCCACATCCTACTCACAGGAGCTGGACAAAACAAGCATTTGCAATGCAATAGGTCTCGCATTAGGAAAGTTTGAGCTATTGGTATTGTAAATGACAAATTTTTTATTTATGTGTTGGTTTTGAAAAATAGTGAAATAGCTTTGTCATTTACAATGCCAATAGTTTTAACTTTTGCAAATGTGACACCTGACATTAGTTGTGCAAGAAACGCTTGCAAGTAGGACTGGAGTCTTGATATTTTATACTGTGTTAATGTCATTGTCTGTTTACATTGATCCTGCAGTTAGTTTGAAGTGCATGCATTTTCACCCAGTGGGCATACCTTATATTTTTTGTCTCTTTCCAAAATACCTGTGTCTCAGTCACAGAAGTGTGTATCAAGCGTAAGTGTTGTGTGAGGAAGAATGTACAGAGTGAAAAATAATGTACTGAAAGAGGATAGTGGAAAATTAGAATTGAAATGTCGCCATATCTCAAAATGGGGCGCGTGATACAGAGACAGCAAGAAGTCGAAAGGAAGTATGTTTTTGTTTTGGAAAGCAACGCAGATAAAGGGGTGAGAGAGAGAGCCTCCAAAATAGTTGTTATTTCAGTGTAACGAGAATTAGAGAAGTAAAAGATAGAGAAGCAGAGAGATTATAAGCTATTACAGTGTGTGATGTTTTAAATCATGAACGGTTTAAAGTTGCTAAATTGAAATGCCATATTTAAAAACAGAAACTGGATAATATGAAACACAGAACCTGTATAAACGGAGATTGGAAGCAGGTGTGAATGGGAGAGAGAGTCACTCATTTACATAGTCAGTTCTGTTTACTGAGGAAGTGAATTAGGAGGCTAGTCCAGGGCTGAGGGGACAGGAGAAACTACGATGCAAAGTGGTAATCTTTTGAAAGTAGCACTTGGTCCCAGTGCCTTTTTATATGAATCATACTTGTTGTCTGTTGACCTGAGACTGTGAAACCAATAGTCTATAGTCCTCTTTCAGGACACATTCTGTGTTCTCCTTGTGGCCTCTGTACATTTGGAATACTGAAAGACTGACGTGTGTGTACCTCACTATGATTGTCAAACTTAACAAACATTGGCAAAGCCAGAAACTTTTGCCTATTTGACCTATTGACCTTCCCAATGCTTTTTGCCAGTGTTGTGTCCATCGGGAAAAATAATTGTTTTTTTGCCCATTCTGTGTAGAATTGGCCAAAGAAAGAGGGGGTGGGGAGGCACAATGACTGCTGTGTCATTCTCCAGGCATGCATATGTGATATATTCATGTGCATATATCACCACACATGCGTACGCCTCGGGAAGGATGTGGGTGGAATTTTACGTTGTTTTTCTACCAATCCAAAAGTTTAGGTGCCATTTGGAACAGCAAATAAAGAAAAATGTAATTTGAGCTGCGCAAAAGTGCTTGTTGCATTGTGCAGTGACCTGGCAGCAAATGACAGCACCTTACTCTACAAAAAAATAAAAGGACAGCAAATACTTTGGGGAACAATAGAGGATTGGATGGGAAGGAAGCAGTAGAGGGTTGGCAGTGAGTAAGCAAAGAAGGCTCTTATGGCTGAGCTCGTGCCGGGGAGGGGAGGAAATAAATAATAGAAAAGAAAAGCCTGAAAGGGGTGGCGAAAGCAATGGACAAGCTTGTGGGTCGTGTTGAGAAGCTTGGAGCACTGAGGGTGGAGTTGAGTGTTTCCTAGGGGCAGGACCAGCAGACTGGGTGAGAGCTAGAAAACATGTGCATGCTCATGGAGTGCTGAATTAAAAAGAACGAGCCTGCACCAAAATAAGCTATTGGAATTCTAAATGACAATGCCTTTTATCTATCTGTTTTGATAATTAACACATATATAAAAGGCATCATCATTTACAATGCCAATAGCTCAAGTCTTGATCATTCCTTCAATCTCTGTCAGAAACACAGTACAACCTCGACCCTTAATGTATCTGCCCCGCTCAGGCCCCGGCTCACATGGCCTTGTCAGATATGTTGTACATTCTACTTGTGTATCAAATAAAATAAAATCATAAAACATTGATTGAGCGCACATATCACTCAAAAGTCTCACTGCGCTAGTGGATGTCTCTGAGAGGATAAGATTTTAGATGCAGCTAGATGTCAAACAACCATGTCTTTAGATTCCTAAGGAAACAATTGTGATCACTTAAGGTGCGTAGGTGTAAGAGTAATTTATTCCAGAAAGACGGCACAAGGTAAGAGAAAGATCTCCCTCCACCTGTAGTAGTGCTTATTCTAGGAGACACAAGAAGCGCTTGATTGCTAGATCTCAGGATTCCACATGGTAAATACCAGGTTAGTTTTTTTAGCCCTAAAGCTGGACCCTTTACGTACATGTTCTTGTGCGTAAGACAGTGTAATTTAAAGCGTATATGTTTTCGTATGGGCAACCAGTGCAAAAGCTTCAAACTGGGGGCCGATGGAAATCTAGGTGGAAGATCAAGTACCAGTCTAGCTGCAGTATTCTGCAGAACCTGCAACTTTGTTAAAAGATTTTCGTTGGTGGAAGCCAGTAGGGAATTCCCATAGTCCATACGATTGATGATAAGTCCTTAGACTAGGGGTTTTCTTGCTTCCAGTGAAATCCACTTAAAAATGTTACGCAGGCTACGCATAACTCCGAAGCAGGCACCAATAGTCTTATTGACATGGTCTTTCATTGACAATTTGTTTTCTAGATGGAAGCCCAACTTTCTCACTGACTGAGTTGGAGTAGGACAAGGGCCACTATTCGGGTGTCCAATACTCATCAGCCTTACCAAAAAGCATTATCTCGGTTTTCCTACCATTCAACTGAAGGTGGTTAGTGCACATCCATTTCTCAATTTGAGACATACAGTCTTTGTATCGTTGTATGTGTGTGTTAGTGTGAGGACGTTTGTGTGTATTTGCGTGTAGTAGATAGTAGGTGTATGTATTATTGTGTGTGTATCTGGGTACATGTTCATGTGTATTTGTGTTTTTGGGGAGATCCTTTGGTATATATGTGAGTATTTGTTTTTGTGTATGTGTGTGTGTGTGTGTATATGTGTGTAATATCTGCGTAAGCTTAATTGTGTACTAGAGAGAGTATGTGTGTGTGTGTGCGTGTGGCTGTGTGTGTGTGTGTGAATGTAACTGTGTGTTAGGTTGTGTACGAGTTTGTGGAAGTGGAAGTGTGTGTGTCTGTCTCTCCAAGTTCTTTCTGCACCGGCTTGCCTCGGCTGACTTTTCCTATGCAACACCAATACACCAATAAAAGACTGTGTGTTATATCAGCACTGGTGGTACGGCCTTACAGTGAGGGGCGGGTGGAAGGCACAGGGTGGGCAGCCAACAGCATGCCGTGTACAGTGTGGTAAGGGTGGACCCGTGCCTGCAGCAGAGAGCGCTCCTGCGCACCGCCATGTTTGCAAGCCCTCGCCACTGATGTTGTAACCACACAGCCCCCAAATAAGCCGCCTTAGAAATATTCATAACATGCAGCATCTCCGAGGGGCAGGAAGATGGTAGGAGTAGATTTCTACAAGTCCTAGCCCATGTGATTAGCGAATTAATTAATTCTGCACGTCCCTTAAGAAGCAGGGCGTCGTCATCAATCTGCCAATCAAAAAAGACTCTATCAGACTTGATACCCGAGGAGATCCCAAGAATATAATATACAAAGGGTTAGCAGTCTCTATTCTTGGAACTGCTGTCTCTTTCAGAGCGGTACAAAAGGGGGTGGTGATGGACGGAGCATCTGAATCAATCAAACACTCACACCCAGTCAAAAGATCTGGGTTCAATCCATCACCGTTCTTTAGCCCACTCTGCCACCCCAGTTCAGACATGGCTATATGCAAATCAGTCTGACCCTGTGCCTCATGGGAACAGTCCAGCCCGAACTGCCAAGCCATGTCTTCCCTGGACCGGAAACAAGCTTCCGAGGACCGGTTTCTGGCATTCCAGCCGTCTTCAGCCCGGCTTGCTTGAATCCAGTGGCAAAGTGAGCAAGGGACTCACGTCTGAGCATACCCTGCCAGGAGTACCCTGCATACCCTGGAGTGCAAATAAACGATGGATTTAGGCCCAGATCTTTGTACTGGGGTGAATGTAAGACATTGTTCTGCATTCTGTCCATCAACTGTGTTTTTTGCAATTTTCACCCCGAGTGGGCTGGGTGTACTCTGACGTGAGACCCAGGCTCTCCACATCACTGGAGTCAAGCTATCCAGGCTGAAGAAGGCTGATAGCCAGAAACCGGTCCTTGGATGCTTGATTCCGGTCTAGGAAAGACATGGCTTGGTAGTACGGGCTGGACTGTTCCCATGAGGCACAGGGTCAAGGCTGATTTGCATATAGCTATTGTCTGACCTAGGGTGGTGTGGAGTGCAAAAAAACGATGGATTTAGGCCCAGATCTTTGTACTGGGGTGAATGTAAGACATTGTTCTGCATTCTATCCATCAACTGTGTTTTTTGCAATTTTCACCCCGAGTGGGCTGGGTATACTCAGACGTGAGTCCCAGGCTCTCCACATCACTGGAGTCAAGCTATCCAGGCTGAAGAAGGCAGTTAACAGTTAACATTCGGGAATGTCCACGTGGTTGCTGGTAATAACAATGAATTGTACTAAAATGCCCATAAAGAAGTTGTGATCACGTTGGTGGTAAGACAGTGTAAACAACGTGGGAGTGTATGAGCAATTCTGGGGACAACATACCGTGCAGTACAGTTTTGACAGAAACATCTGACAGCATTAAATAGTATCAGTGCGTTATGACACTTTGCTAATCTAAATAATTATGTTGGGAATAAACATGCTGAAGGTAGTAACTTGGATTAGTATCTCTGCCTGTGTGAATGTCCACTCTCAAGCGTACAGTGAAGTCAATTTAATGCGCTATTCAACGTACAGTGCAGAACTTCTAAGTAGCTGCAATGAAGAGTTGGCGTGCAGTAATGTTTAAACTAGCAGTAATGGGGTCAGGTGGATTATAATTAGGAAGCGCGCCTGTCATTATCCACTGCACCCTTCTTGTCAATGTAAAGTAAATATGACCCCAGCCCACCAAGGCCTTTTACCAGATCATGGATGAGCTGCTCCTTTAGTCCCACTCCTCGGCTGGTTCTAATCTCGTGTACGGGATCCTTGGGAGCCTCCGTCCTGCTGATGTTCCTGTTCCTCTGGAGGATGCTCTCGGCCAGCTCCAAGTAATCCGGCCAGGGACGCTCCGGTCGCCTCCGGTGAACTGCACGGGAAGACACCGCAGGGGTCCCACGTAGGGAACAGAGGTAGGAGCAGAACCTCTGGGGGAGAGGCACCTGACAGAAGGCCCGGGTAAGGAGCTCCATTCACGCACCAGCTCCATGTGGCCCTTCTCCTGTTCTTCTCCCCTGCCGGTCTCTCCTCCTCAGAGGTGCCCCTCCAGGCTGCCTGATATGTATTTCTATTTCGTTCCTCCAGGTTCGCCGGAAATCCTGCAAAGAGGAGTGTCGAAACATTATAACACGTGGCTCAAACCCAGCTTGGGGTCTTCCGAGGTCCTATTTACCTTGTTCACCGGAACAGTGATGAAGCCTCCACTGTAGTCCACTCCATAGGAATTACTATATTTACAGACAATGCTCTGTATTCAGCATCTCTGGTGCTCTGCAGGCGATGCTCTGCATTTTATCTGTGTTTTCGCTCACTCACCTACTAGGAGCAGCGCCACATCCCGCCCAGCGCAGCAGGCTCTGCTTCGCTTCCGTGGATGGGCCGGCATCCCACACCCCTCCTTCCGGCCTTGATTGACCCGGAGCCCGCATCAGTGAGAGTCCTGGGCTGGGGAAAGGAGGGGGCAGGAAGGGAGTCTGGGTTCGAAGCAGCGCCGGGAGCGGAGTGTAGGCAGGGGTGGGGGGGGGGGGGGGTCGGGCGGGGAGACACTGCAGCAGCGTTGCATGGATTACACCAGGTCCATCTAGCACGAGATCATCTGCCTGAAAGGTAGGGGGCTTTGAGGGAGGGGCTGGGGCGAGGTCACTGACCTAAATTTATGCTGTGATTGGCATTCCCTGCACTCAGCCTGGGGCGTTTAACAACCCAGTGTCCTGCCCCAGTTGTGTGTCCCCGCCCCCTTGTTTGGGGTCTTGGTGGTGGGAGGGGTCCAAGTGTGGTGGGTGCTGCGCGGTCCTTTCTTTCACGTAGCGCCTCAACTTTCCCTGCCATATGTGTGGGACCCCGAGCATGCTGCCGCAGAAGCTGGGCAGATAATCGATGTTCGAGGGCGGGGACATGATATGTGCAACGCACAATGTGGGTGGAGAGAACGTACTTCAGGGAATTGTTGGTTGCTCGAGGTCAGGGGTGAGTAGGTCACCCGCCCCTGTGTTTATTTGGTGCATGGTGCGGGAGCTGAAGTCCCGGGTCCCAGGAGGGGGCCCGGGTGAAGAGCAGCGGATAGCACTGCGGGCGCCCAGGCCTAAGGGGAGTGCCCCACGGCACTGGCAGAGGAGCTGGAGTGCTCCGGAAAAGCGCTGCAGTCAGCTGCTGAGGAGGAGTCCCCCCCCTGCAGACCGGGTGAGTGGGGGATTCTCCATTAGTGTAATGCTTGTGCCGATGAAGGCACAGCGTAGAGATGTATTTCCTGATCGAACCCGCCGTTCTGGGCCGCTTCAACGATGGGGCAAGAATTTTTTATTAAGAAATAACAGAAAGTGAAAGGGCATGCTGGCTTGAAGGAAGGGGGACAGGAGATGTGCACGTACACCTGCTTAAATCGCCGAAAGCTCTGCGCGTGCCTATCTCCTGTCCCACTTCCAAGGCAATTCCCTAACAATAAAGCTTGCTGGCGACAGCAGTGCTTCGCACTGCTTACGGCAGGCGCGACCTAAAAAACTGATGGAATGTCCAGTAGTGTGCATGATGAACAGGAGTCTTTTAGGGTCAGGACATTTTTTCCCTCACCATTTAATGTAAATCTAGCAGGTTTATTTTTTCCTACTTTTTTGATACACTTTCATCTCTTTCTGCATATCCAACTGTTCAGAGGTTCATCGCCTTATTTTCAGGAAAAAACACTTTAGCCTTGTTGAGGCTGTTACTGGATGCTGCTCACCAGGAGGAGAGATAGGAACTGAGACCCTATGTGACATTTCAATGGACAATACATCCGTGGAAAGTGCTGCGAGTAACACACACTGGGAATTTTTCTAACGTTTATGAGCTTAATGGAGATATTAGGATGCACAAGTTCCAGACTCCTATCTTGCCTGGGCACGTTCTTCTAGAATTTGGTCCTGCTGCCTTTTCACTGTCCTTGCAATTTCTCATTGTTTCCCCGTGACATTCAAATAGTACTCTTGCATATTCCTGGTGCACTCTACCAGCAGTCTTCAACCTCTGCTACTTGCAAATCTTTCTCTGCTCCTTTTCACAGCTCATTTTTATCCGAACATTTATTCTGCAGTCCATCCATTATCCAATCTCCTCCAAGTGGCTGTGACAGCTTACAAAGCAAAAAGCTTTACAATAAAAGCTCTCATGCTGTAGTACTGGAACAAGAATGTCTGTTGGTATATCTTACCTCAGCTCCATTCCAAGCTCCCTGCAAGGCACAGTCTCATAAGTGTGACACACCTGTAACACAAAAAAATAATTTGTGAGCTAGTTCCTCCACTAGCTATAAGAGCTAGCAACCAAAAAGAAATAATTCACACATTAACTAAAAGAACTGTAACCTAAAAGTTAATGCACTACTCTTTTCGTTTACAGGAGTACATCAGCCCTATCTTCAATAATCAGGTCATCTGTGAGCCTGGGGCATCGAGAAAGCGATTCCAACAGAGTAACTGCTCTATAAGAATTCCTACTAGCTGCTTTGGAAGTGATAAACAAATTGGCACTTAATTGTAATCACTTTCCCACTGTAGTAACTTCTGTAAGCCACTACAGTGGAAAAGTGATTTCAATCAAGTTCCCTTTTGGTTATCAGCACAACTTAAAATTGCACATCATTCCCTGTTATAATATCTGTAAACAGTCTATGCTCCACATTACTTTTTTGTACCTTTTATCAGAAATATGCTAAAATGTTTTTAATTCCATTCATCAAATCGAGGGAAACGGACAAATTGCATGAAGACATTTATTTTTCTGAAACAGATGGAGGATGATGAAACATGCTTTCATGTAAGCCTATTTTTAAGGGCAGCTGTGCGATCCAGACGCCCTACGCACTTTAATTCAGCACACAGCACTTGATTTAAATTGTTTTGATAAATGTTAGCACGGGATACCCAGATTTATACTAAACAAAATGTTCATGTGATTGTATGGATAGAATCTGTTTTATATTATATTACATTATAATATATTGTATTATTGTTGTATTTGATACTTTTATGACTGAATATTCAGCTGAATAAAGTTGATCTGATTCTGATTTCTATATGAATTTCAGTTATTTTGCATGTAAATACTTTATTAATAGTATACTCAGATCTTTAACTGGTACACAACACCAACCAGCAAGCCACACAGTGATTAAATCAGAGGCATCTATGACTAAAGATCCCCATTGCCAATAGTCACTTACGCGAACAATTCACCATGGTACCCACAAATCCTTACTGGCATCCAAAAAAAAAAAAAAGTAGGTTATAGATAATATAGATTATAAACAAATCTAAAAGGTTTACTATCTCAAGACAATACACTTCCTATTTTGGGATACATGGATTGAAAAGGGAATAATGACCATTAAGCAACAATGCGGTTTAGGGCTGGGGGAGGGACGCGGGACTCCATTGTCCAATTAATGGGTCACATCAATTTGCTTCAAAGAAAAAAGGAACTACTAATACCGAACTGAATTTGCACTTTGAAAAATTAATTTACAGACTATATCATCCATAGTCTAATATATAAATGAACATCCAACCTAATGGCCTGAGCAGTCTTCCAAAGTATCCAAATACATCAGAGACAACACTATGAGCCAAGGCACTATGAAGGCCATTCAAAGTACAGCTTGAATATTTAATCATATCTGTACTCAACTAAACTTGTTGTAAAATCTGGAAAGGAACAATTATTTTCACATTAACTACCTAGACACACGCGATACAGACTTCACCAAGCTTTATTTACTTGAAATTAGTACTTGATGCCGCTAAAACAAAGAATGATATACTAGATGATGTGCTTTTTCTGATGCCAAAGCCTTCTCCACTACTGGTTGGACATCTCCAAGAAAATTACCCTCTTCGTCCAGGAATGAAGGTCCTTGGCAAAGGAGCTTCTTCTGTCAACTCTTGGTGAAGATACACCTACCTCTAGTCAAGGAATCAAACTGATTGACACACTTCTATCAATTCCATCAATGTGAATAACATAAAATAAACTTCTTCTGCCCAGCCCAGCCCAAACTCCCCCCTCAACAGCTACTCAAAGAAGGAACTCCATCTGTTGGAGTCACAGGTTGGAAAGCAAATTCTTCTACTCCGATAGACCATCAGCAAGATGAAATACTAGGTGTATGCCACTAACAGACTTTCAAATTAGCTGCACCACTCTCCAGAACACAAGAAGTCTCCCATTATGCAACACAAGACGTTCCCAAACCATACTGAAGAATCAACACTGCACACTTTATCTCAGTCCTTAAGTTATTAAGCATTTATCATGGTCTCTGTATGTACTTTAACAGAACACTGTGCTGTTACGATATATTTAGGGTTTCCCGTTTTCACTTAAAACAGATTATAACCGATAAAACAAAAACACTAAATTGAAAATTAGTATTTCACTAGAAACTTGAACACAACTGATTTTATCGCACTTTAACTCCTTTGCCACGTTCTGTAGCTAAACAGTAGAAGTGCAGTCCCTACCCCTAAGCACTTTTTTTGTGATGGATCCTCACACGGAGTCCTACTAGAACCTTGGTAACCCACCTAATATATTATGACTATCCATAAACCCCCAAGACCCACAGGGACTTATAACCTGTCCTGTTTTGGGAGCATGGCTCACTCATTACTACATATTGCTGCGGAGGGGCCAGCAGGTTTGCAGCTGAACTCTGGGCATTGGCTCAGTCCAAGGCAAGTAACACCTTTATGAGGTTATCATCATTCAATGACGGAGAGAGTTTTGTTTTCTGAAACCACAGGTAACAGGATGGTGTAAATAAAGATTACTGTGCATATGGATTCCTCCAGAATAAATGTCCTCTCATACAAATACTTCCCCAAACACTGTTGTTGTCGGGTTTGTATGGTGATAGTCTGAAAAGCATGCCTATAGCAGTAGTATGCCCGCCCTTATACAAAATAATCGGGGCAATATCACGAACATCTATTGTGCCCAAGTGCAGGCCCAGGAGTCCATGCACTGGTTTTGGGGAAACTGCACTATTTTTAACACATACCTTAACCCAGAAGATCTATAGGTTAGTGCATCAGCTGTTCACAGTAAAGCCAGAGCCATTTATAGGCAGCCACTGCTGTGTGTTTCCTACTATCTGCTGTAGACAGTTTCAGAACAAAAACACAAGTACTTATACTTGATCTGATCCTGCATACTGATGTAGGATGTGCTCTAGATACAATGCGGGGGATCACCTACTTCAGCATTCTTTCCTAGCGCCTTCATGTCAAAATGAAGTTAGGAACGTATAATGCCGAAACAAGAATCGCCACTTGGCAGCATCACCTGTACAAACCACTGTGGCTCCATTTATTGGAAACATATTGAGCTGTGATCACTATTTACCCCCAAGATCGAAAATGCACTAGAACATAGCACAATGCACAGAACACAAAGAGAGAGTGCCTTATGCAATTGTCACAACTTTCCCTCAGGATGATAGTTAATGTGCTGCTTTCAAATAAACAAAGACCCACCCACGTGCTTTGTAAAACTTGAAGCCTTGATATCTTTGCGCTGGCATTCAAATAAACACAAAAACCCATAGACATGGCGCAACAATGTAAAACAAACTTAAGTTACAATGTCAGCTGCACAAACGAATAAGCAAAGGTATCCTGTAGGTCATGAAGCTCTTTACAATGTCAGGTTCTTCTTCAACCACCCTACGTCTAACAGAATGCACAGTAAATATTTCCTTAGATTTCTTCCCTCCGACTACTTAGGGCAAGATTAAACACTAGACTATAAATATCATGTCCCAAGTAGAAAATCTTAATTTAGTAGTCCCTTGCCATTTGTCATAAGCACAATAGGGGAGCAAAACAGTGTGTTAATTGCGAACCATTTACCCAGTACAATCAAATCTTAATGAGGTGCAGACATATCTACACCCATTCACATGCTTCTCATTGGGTCTGATTGGACTGTTGGGAAGAGGTATCTGAGTTCTGGCAGATAAGACTGGTGGGGAGGTGAGGAAAAAAAGTGAAGTTACTTGAAAGAGCACATTCAAGTAAGGGATCAAAGAATGGAATTAGCCGCAGGAACAAAGCGAGGAATATTTGAGAAGAAGAATGAACAAAGCAAATAAAAGCTCATTTCTTTATAAGCACCATTGTTGTCATTATGTAGGAGCAACAAAAGAGTAAACAGAGAAAACTGCAGATTTTGAAACACTGGAAACCATTCGGAAACAACCCGCAAAAAAAAAAAACAGAATTTACAACAAATATAAACTAGAAATAGCAAAGCATAAATATATAATTTCTTATTAAAGCTCCGCCTCCTCCCCCCCTTGATTCCACTGGTCTGAGCTCATTCATCCTCCAGGTTTACAACATGCATGGACTGATAACCCTCCTCCCAATGGATATCAATTACATCATTTATACTACTAGTCACACTACCTATCTGTATAGCATGATGTGATATCCCTCTTATTATTGTATGTACTGTGATAAAAATGCTGGAGTAAAAAGAATAGTGTTGTTCGTCCTTTGAATATATTATGGGCTTGGTGTTGCCATGCTAACAACATATGGCACTGTGAACCAATCCCAGAGAAACATCAAATACTGTTTGTGGGAAAAGCCAAAAGCGTAAAGGTAACAAAATAAATCCTGCGGAGACACAACAAACAGCTTGAGTTTTACCAAACAAGTGACTGCTGTCTAACACGAAACAAGGGACATGAAAAGTCTAACACACATCTAGAGTGGTTGAACACATGCCAAAGGGCCAAAAGCAGAGACTGGAATATTATGTCTTTAGGGAAAAGCCCAAAACTGATTTGCATATAGTTTATTCCATTGCCCAACAGCATAAACAAGCTAAGACAAAGGAATAGGAGGGTGCCACACTTAGGCAATCAGAATGGTAAGACAATCAGGCAATAAAGTGAACAATAAGACTACTGCTCTAGCCTGCACGCATGACACAAGCAATACTTACCTTCCGTATTTCTTCAGCACAATGGTTAGGAGGCCGTTAATGCAATTGTAAACACTTACATTTTACCAACAAAACATATCAAAATCTCATATTAAGGAGTGTGCTGGTTGACATCTAAAATAAATACATAACTCTGAAATTGGCAAGTTACGACTGTCAAATATATGCTTCTTCCCACTGAAGTTTGAACGTGGATGAATTATGGTTGTGGGGGTTGGGATAAATAACTATGCAAAGTCACAGTTTTTTACTTTTTATATCTCAAAGTACATTTTTTCAAGTGAATTTCAGATTTGATACGTTTTTTCTTATATTTGAGGATTATCAAAATTGTGGAAAAGTTCTGCAAACTGCTTTTCACAATTCCAGGCATGTAATTCCTTTTTTTCCTCTGAATCCAGCACTGTTTTAGACTATGTTTTGTTGAGAATTGGGGAATATTCCACAACTCGAGTGTGCGCAAATATTAACCAATCCGTTTCAGTTTAACTATGCATGACTTTTCTAACAGTACCGATTCACCTAAAATTGACGAATCAGCTTTTTCCCCACAGTAACTGAAAAACTAATAAACAGTTTTACATCCTATATGCCATGATCTCTTTTTAGATCTCGTCCTATTCCATTCCGCAAGGAATGAATAGGACGAGACTATTGGGGCTAAACTAAGAGCTAAACTAAGCTCTCAAAAATGCGGATTTCCAGAAGTGCATGTGTCCCGTGCACGCGCTTCTATCTGCCTGCCTCGCATCACCACATCAAAGCCAGCCATCTGTTGCTTCCCCTGAAGCTTCCCCCAGCGTGCGCTCGGCCTCAGGCATTTCTCCTCCCCTAATTATTCACCGCCCACGGCCGGCGGTACTTTCACTTTCACGGCCGCCAGGCCGTGTCTCGCATTTCTCCTCCCCCCTCCCAGTGTATTAAACTTGTTTTGCTTTCCTTTTCACCCGTTTTCTCAGGTCGTCGCTTATAATTTTGGTCACAGCCTCGCTCGTAAGTTTTCCTTATAGAATTCCTCTTTTACTATGTTTTTTGTGTGTCTTGAAACTTCACCGTCAAACATGATCCCATCTCTTATTCCTCTGTACCTATGATTTTTTTAAATCTGTTTTCTAGTTTTGTCATTCACATCGATTCCTTGAGGATAGCCTGCACATTGGTTGAGGGTCCAGGTATACTGTCACGGGATCACACATCATAAACAGTGTTTTTCCCCAAAATACACACAACGAGCACAACATTTGACCGTTATTGCATTTCTCGCCTCATCCGACAATCAGGGTGCACGTTCTAGTTCTCATAGACTTGGCACGTACGTGTCTGACTGCATCTGGTACAGAACGCGTTCCTGGTAGTGTGTGGACTTCAGAGCATACTCGCTGAAGGTAAAAATATAATCGGTTTCTGATCTGGCACTTCATAGACTTGTTTGCTCTTTGTAATCTCTGTCGCTTATCTCTCTTCCTCCTCGTTCTCTCGTTCCCTCCCCATTTACTTCTCCCCCTGAGCCCCCTCTCTGTCTCCTTCTCGCGGCCTCTCTTTTCTTTGTCTTGCTGTCCATTTGATTCTTTCCCTCTTCTCGTTTTCTCTCTAACCCCTCTATTTTCCTTTTATTTCTCACCCACCCTGTTATTTTCATTGTTTTGAGCTCCGTGTTGTCGCTGGCATGTGCCACAGGTGCCAGTGCTCATTGGTTGTTCATTGTACAGCCGGCCCAAGTTCTTGGTGCTAGTGCAAGAGCGCAAAGTTAGTGTTGTGTGATACTAGTGATGGGACTCGACTCTCCTGCTGATGGCTATAGGGATCAGTGGTGGTGCTGGGTATTGTCGACTCCACTGCCTCTTGGTGTGACTGTTCCTGCACGCACCTTCATTCAGTGAGCATCGCAACGTGCGTGTACGCCTGGGGCGCACTGGACATGTCCTCATGCACCTTCATGGCACTTCATAGACTTGTTTGCTCTTAGTAATCACCTCTGTCGCTTATCTCTCTTCCTCCTCGTTCTCTCGCTCTTTCGTTCCCTCCCCATTTACTTCTCCCCCTGAGCCCCCTCTCGGTCTCCTTCTCGCGGCCTTTCTTTTCTTTGTCTTGCTGTCCATTTGATTCTTTCCCTCCTCTCGTTTTCTCTCTAACCCCTCTATTTTCCTTCTATTTCTCAGCCCCCGCCCTGTTATTTTCATTGTTTTGAGCTCCGTGTTGTCGCTGGCTTGTGCCACAGGTGCCAGTGCTCATTGGTTGTTCATTGTACAGCCGGCCCAAGTTCTTGGTGCTAGTGCAAGAGCGCAAAGTTAGTGTTGTGTGATACTATTTATGGGACTCGACTCTCATGCTGATGGCTATAGGGATCAGTGGTGGTGCTGTGTATTGTCGACTCCACTGCCTCTTGGTGTGACCGTGTCTGCACGCACCTTCATGCAGTGAGCATCGCAACATGCGTGTACATCTGGGGCGCACTGGACATATCCTCACGCACCTTCATGCAAACTACACAATGAAAACACAGTACTTTGCTTCAGGCACAAGTTGCCTACATTGCTATTTGCACCATCTCAGTCCCTCAGCCTTCTAAAGTTGATATATTGAAAACACCACACTTTTAACTAAAACATAAAGGTCTTTGTATCGATTTAATCCACAATTAAAAGCTCTCCAATTGTTGGTTACATCAAACGCTCCCCTTTCTTCTTAGGCACCGGTTGGGTCACATAGCTTAACAAGCATTTTTTGTGCCTTCTTCTCCTCTGATTGTACTTGTTTTTCGCGCCTTCTGTTCCCCTGATTGCACTCAAGTTTATCAAGTTTATTTTATTTATGTTTTGGAACTCTTTACAGAGGTTACATAAAATCATCCAACATTGACATTTGAAGCATTATCAACAATTTACAAAAAACAAATCCAATATATATCCCAAAAACTTTATAGGTCTCAACCATTTGAGGCGATGTTGTTTTAAAGCCGAACAAACGAATAACACATGATTAACATCCTGTTTGTTTTTGTTGCAAAAATTACACATCACTGATGAGCCATACCATTTTGATAACAAATTATTTAATGGGAGTAAGTCTTGCCTCAGGAGGAACAGAAATCGGCGCATCCTATGGGGGAGGTTCCAGTAAACATAAGGTTGAGAAATCCTAATTTGGTAATGATTAATAGCCGGTAGTGGGCCCCTTTTTGCAGTAAGGGCCTCTTTATCTTAATCAAAACTTAGGTTCCATGAGGCGAATTTTAGAGTCTGTTTTAACTGATAAGTGGATAAAGAAAAGAGTGTCAATTCATTCAATTTCAAAAGTTTAACTGCTAATCTAAAATTCTTGACAATAGTGGAATGCTCTTTTAGGGGTCCTAGATGTTCTTTTTGGATAAGGTTTCCTAAGGTACCAGGTTCACCATTCGCCAGGATGGAGACCCACCGTACTACCCCAGCAAGACCCTGGACCCAAGTGCTTCGTATACCAAATTCCAACCTAAAGGCTGCTATATTACACGCAGTATTAACCATACACAATTTCCGTAGGATTTTCCCCCCAGTAGTATTCAAAAAAAAACCAACTTCCCACTTCGAGTAATTCTATGCCATATAGTAAGGTAGATGGGACTTAAGCTCTAAAAACCTCCAATAGGTAGGCGAAATGCCTCTGTCCTGTAGATCTATAGAGGGTATTTAGTCCCCTCTCATGGGACATTGCCTTCTGGATATTGTTAGCTATATGGGCCTTATTGCTTAATGTACTAGATACTATTTTCCCCAAGAAAGTATAGGAATGGACAACTTCCAAACCAAGGCCCCCTATATTCCAAAAAAAGTTCCCATATTTTTGCTTTTTCCTTCCTGTAATGCACATGACTTTACTCTTGGATATATTTATCCTTAAATGGTACGATTCTGCAAATCCCTGAAGCGCGTGCAACCGATTATTCAATCCAGTGGGGGTCAAATCCAAGATTAGTATATCATCTGCATATAACAGACATACTATCGGTTTGCCCCCCAGAGTCGGGGCAATACCATCACTTGACGATAAGTTTTGCGGAAGGTCCGACAGGTATAACGAAAACAATAGTGGGGCCAAAAGGCATCCTTGTTTTAGCCCGTTGGCAGACGAAATAGCTTGAGAGAGACCTCTTTCCTCTCCCAAGAGCACTCTGCACCATGTATCGGAGTGAAGCTCCCGAACCAACTTTAAAAGCTCGGGGGGCATGCCTAGATCCAATAACTTTCTCCACAGCAGAGGGCGATCCACCTTATCAAAGGCTGTGGAGAAATCTATGAATGCTGCATATATTCTCCCTCCCCGGAGCGTGATGTATTTCTCCGATAAAACTTGTAGAGAGGTCAGGTTATCCATGGTGCCATGCTTTTTCAGGAACCCCGTCTGCTCAAGAGGCAAAATATTATTCTCGGCTAACCAATCATTGATTAGTTTCAAAAGACATTTAGAAAAAACTTTGCCAACAGCATCGAGGAGGACAATCTGTCGATAGTTTTGGGGTTCATTTCTGTCACGCTTCTTATACAGGGGGACCAGGATGCTACCCTTCCAGGAAGGAAGGATAGTGGTATGCAAAAAGCAAAATTTAAACACCGGGAAAAGAATCTTACTCCAGATGTCACTATTCTGTTTTAATACAGAAATGGGGAGCTCGTCCGGGCCCATTGCTCCAGACGAACGCATACCCTTGATGGCTAATTCAATTGTTTTTTTCGGAGGGTGCAACAAGGCTGGAATTGTCCCAAATAGGAAAAAAGAGAACAACTACCCTTCCATTTCCACGTACAAGTTCAAGATATATTCTACCCATTTTTGTTCTTCAATCGGGACAGGTAAGGATCTAGATCTAAGACCACATCCTTCCCCGATCAGAGACCAGAATAGCCTAGGTTTGCCATTAAAGACAGCCTCCCGCAGTTTGATCCATACAGAGTCCTCTCTTTACTTTTTTAGCTTAATTTTTAGCCTTGTCCTCCTTCTTTTTAGCAAAGCCAGGCTATGATGTCTTAATGGGCAATACCTCAGATATTGTTTTCTTATAGGTTTATTAATTTCTACATTATGCAACTTCTGAGAAATAGGAAGCTTTTTAATATGGTCTTCCTTTGATGGTTTTTTTGCGACGATAACACCTTATTCAGGAAGTTAGCGAAGCAAATTAATTCGGAACCCTTCCAATTGATCAGGTCATTTACTGCACTATCTAAGAGGCTCTTAATGCCCTTGATTGCTTTAAAATTCCAGAAGCATCTCCCACTATGGACTACAAAGTTAACCAAATTACCATCAAAGGACCAATGATCCGTAAGAGGGGGATTTAAATCTAATAGGATGGTTATTATTTTGATTGCACTCGTTTTTTCTTGCCTTCTGCTCCCCTGATTTTTTTTTTTTTGTAAGACGTTTATTAGTAGTATATAGAGCGGTACACAATGCAGAGCCTACAACCCTCGGGGCCGGCTGCAACATTTCGATGCATTGTAAGAAAGATAAAACAAAAGAAAGGTATACATCTCTTCCGACCGTAACATCAGAATAAATGACATTAATTGCATCATTCGCATCACGCATGCTAATGGTTCAATTTTACATTCAAATGACGTCTTGTTTTATCGTTTTATAAGTAAAGAATTTAACTCTGTAAACTTAACAGTTCTTATCAGTTTGTCCCAAATAGGTGGCTGTGCCATCGAGTAACATTCCGGTGTCTACTGTACTGAAACTCATGAAGTTCACGGACAGACCCTGTAAGTGTGTCATTGGGATAGGATTAGTTATTACACGTGTTCGGTCTATCCTTGTCGTGATTCACACCACCTACTCAGAGCGGCAAATCTCCACTGATTATCAATGTAGTGGGTGATGTGCTACATGGATAAATAGTATAGCCTAATTGTTTACTGGGGAGATGCGACTTACTGCAGGCCTTGCAGCTGGTCAGGCGTCTGAGTATGCCTCCCGGGTGAGACGTTTAGGGAAGAAAAGGCTATATATGAGAGACAAGAGACCAAAATTAAATAAACGGGGGGATTTATGCGGGAGGGAGTGGGGTGGAAGAGTGCACATGAGGGAGCGATGTCGTGGAAAGAACCAGGAAAATATTATATCATGTCATGGACTAATGAATCTTCGTGTGGGTGGGTGCTCGGACCCGCGGCTAGCGCGTCGGACATATGTTACAATCATTATTCGATGCGGCTGGGGGGGGAGGCTAGCTTCTTCCGATCTGTAAGCAGCACATCACCAGCGCCCCGGGCGTGCGGGCGTCATGAGGGGACAGTATTGTCCGTGTCCTTAGTATCCCCACACCTTCTCCACCTGCGTTTCCCAGTATGTGGCGATCCCTAAGTGAGCCCTCTGGTCGTGCCCTCCTTCTGGAGGGAGCTCATTATGTCATCCCAGAGTTGTGCAATTGGGAATTCTCTTAAGCCCGCTATCTCCTCTCGGAGTAATGCAACGCTTTCCGCCCTAGCCCAGTTAGTGAAGGAAACATACCAGTACTTAGTGAGTGGTGGTTCCTTCCTTTTCCAGTGTTTGATGAGCAACCGCTTGGCAGTAATAAGGCCTAGATCCCAGAACCTGGCTTGTATTTTATTGAGTTTATTTCTTTTGTATAATCCTAGAATGCAAGCCTCCCATGTGTGCGGTAGCCCTGAGCCAGCGCTGCGCGTCAGGAGAGATGTCACCTCTCCCCAATATGTGGCAAGGGAAGGGCAATGCCAGAGCATGTGCAAAATATCCGCGCCTAGTAGGTTGCATCTGGGACAGGTAGTGGTGTTGATCATGAAATACCTGTTGATTTTGTCCGGCGATAAGTATGCCTGATGTAGTATGTAAAATTGTATTGTCTTGAAACGGGAGTTACGTGGGATATTCACGGGGCTGGCTAGGATCATGGTCCACTCCTTGTCCGTCCAGTCCCTTCCTTGGAGGGCCGCCCATTTGTCCCGTAGCGGTTGTGTAGACCGCTGTGTGTGCATGAGGAGGGCCTGCGCCAGCCAGTGGATGATATGGGAACCGTTGCCCATAACATGCAAGTACTGCATTAGGTGGTGTATCAGTGGTTCCTCCTGAATATCGCCACAGGACTCCGTGTATGCACGTAGAATAGACGCATGAAGTAGGAACTGCCCTGCCGGCAGACCCGTGCCTTCCATCAGTTCCTCAAATGGGAGCATGGCTCCATCCGCATAGAGGTCGCCCATGGTTTCCACCCCAGCCTAAGTCCAGCTCTCTAGAATGCGCAGTGTCACCATTCCGCTCCTCCTGGGGGTACCCAACAGGGGAAGCGCGGGGGCGTAAGGCTTGACTTCCCGGGTCAGCTTTAGGCTACGGAGGAAGCATTTGCGGGCCACAGCCACATGTAATGGTAGCGGGCGAGGTCCCTTAGTCAAGGGATGAAACAACGTGCATATTTGCGTGTGTGTCCATACGTAGGTAGCGTTGGCTGTGTCATCTAGGTGTGTGCCGCTCAGCCAGTGTGTCACCCATTGTAGCTGAGCCGCCAGATAATACAGCTCTAGGTTAGGGACCGCCAGCCCCCCTTCTGTAGTTGGGCAGTAGAGTTTCGCCAGAGCCACTCGAGGGCGCCCAGTGTTCCAAATCAGGTTGCGGACCATTGATTCTAGTTCACGGAATACCCTTGTGGGAACATACTGTTGGATATTAGCGAAGTGATAGAGCAGCCTAGGTAATGCTATCATTTTGGATAGTGCTATCCTACTGGGTACATTCAGAGGCAGTGTCTTCCAGAAGGCCATCTGAGCGCGCAGCGAGGATATAGCCCGCACCAGGTTACCCTCCAGTATGTTCTGCGTGTCCCTATAGATGTGCATTCCGAGGTATTTAAATGTGGTGGGATACCATGTAAGTCTGACTCCTCCGAGGCGCACGTCGCATTCCTGTGTGTCCGGACTAAACGAGTACACTCCGGACTTCGCCCAGTTGACCTTAAGTCCCGACACCTCTTCAAATGACTGGAAAATTTCCGACAATAAGCCCGGCACAGCTGTAAGGTCGCGCACATACAGAAGCACGTCGTCTGCGTAAAGTGAGACTATATGTACACCGTCAGCCAGCGGAATCCCCCATCCCGTTCCCCTCATCCGTAACAGCGCCGCTAGGGGCTCTATGGCCAGAGAAAAGAGAAGGGGCGACAGGGGGCAACCCTGTCGGGTCCCTCTGCGCACCTGAACTGCCTCCGAGAGCAATCTGCCCGTTCGTACTCTTACACTGGGCCGTTGATAGAGTAGCCCAACCATGTCTGCATACGCATCGCCCAGGCCGAATCTGTCCAGCACCGCCCGAGATAGGGCCATTCCACGGAATCAAAGGCTTTCTCGAGGTCCAGAACCAGACATCCCGATCTCGGCCATTGCAACGTGGCGGCTTCCTGTATTCGGAAGAGGCGGCGAATATTGCGTGAGGTGCTTCTTGCAGGTACAAAACCATTTTGGTCGTGATGGACCAAGGCTGGGACCACAGTGGCTAAACGCCGGGCTAATAGAGAAGTGAAAATTTTGTAGTCGGTGTTTAACATGGCCAAAGGCCTGTAGGAGCCCATGCATGTTTTTTCCCTACCGGGTTTCAGGAGTGAAACCAGGGTAGCCTCATTAAGTGTAGCCGGGAGTGCCGAGTCGTCTATTGCAGCATTGTACATTTTGAGCAGTTCCGGGATCAGTGTTTCCGAGCATGTTTTAAAAAATTCGGCGGGTAGGCCATCTGGGCCAGGTGATTTGCCATTGGAGAGAGCGAAAATAGCCTCGCGCATTTCCTCCTGTATGAATGGCGCCCCTAGTTCCCCCCGCTGTGTATTCGTAAGGGAAGGCAGCTGGATATTCGCGAGATAGTCTGCTATAGTCTCCGATGAGACCCTCAGCTGCGACCTGTATAAGGCTTGGTAGTGGTGCACAAAGGCTTGGTGTATTTTACTCAGAGTGTACACTACCTCCCCTTCGGTCATTCGGATGGCAGACACCGGCTCTGTATGGTTCTCTTGTTTGACTAGCCAGGCCAACAGTTTCCCGGGTTTGTCACTGTATTGGTGCACACGCGCCGAGTGGGCTGCATAATTGATGTGGCGTAGTCGTTCCAGTAATGTTGTGTGTTCCTCACGGGCCTCGCGAAGTTGGTCATCTGCTCCTGTCACTGCTTCCTGCTCCCGGCGGAGCTTGCCTTCTGCTCCCCTGATTGCACTCGTTTTTCTTGCCTTCTGCTCCCCTGATTGCTCTCGTTTTCTTGCCTTCTGCTTCCCTGATTGTACTCGTTTTTTCTTGCCTTCGGCTCCCCCTCTCCATCCATCCCCCCACTCCATCCATCCATCCATCCCCCCACTCCATCCATCCATCCCCCCACTCCATCCATCCATCCCACTCCACTCCATCCATCCACCCCCCACTCCATCCATCCATCCACCCCCTCTCCATCCATCCATCCCCCCCACTCCATCCATCCACCCCCCCACTCCATCTATCCCCCCACTCCATCCATCCATCCCCCCACTCCATCCATCCATCCCCCCACTCCATCCATCCATCCCACTCAACTCCATCCATCCACCCCCACTCCATCCATCCATCCCACTCCATCCATCCACCCCACTCCATCCATCCACCCCACTCCATCCATCCATCCCCCCACTCCATCCATCCATCCCCCCACTCCATCCATCCATCCCACTCCATCCATCCACCCCCCACTCCATCCATCCATCCATCCCACTCCATCCATCCCCCCCCACTCCATCCATCCATCTCTCTCCATCCATCCCCCCACTCCATCCATCTCACTCCATCCATCCCCCCACTCCATCCATCCATTCTTCCACTCCATCCATCCATCCCCCCACTCCATCCATCCATCCATCCCCCCACTCCATCCATCCATCCCACTCCATCCATTAATCCATCCCCCCACTCCATCCATCCATCCATTCCCCCCACTCCATCCATCCATCCCCCCACTCCATCCATCCATTCCCCCCACTCCTTCCTTCCTTCCATCCATCCCCCCACTCCATCCATCCCCCACTCATGCCATCCATCCCCACACTCCATCCATCCATCCACCCATTCCCCGCACTCCATCCATCCATCCCTCCCCCGCCCCACACTCCATCCCTCGCCCACACTCCATCCCTCGCCCACACTCCATCCCTCGCCCACACTCCATCCCTCGCCCTCTTGCCCTGCCTCTATCTCTCACCCTGCCTCTATCTCTCGCCCTCCCTCTATCTATCTTTCGCCCTCCCTCTATCTATCGCTCTCACTATCGTTCGCACCACAACATCACTATGCGCTACCACAGCATCACTGAACGCCACAGCATCACTCGTCACCGCTACAACATCATTCTGAAGCATCAATCTGTGCAACCATTCAACAACAACTGATTCAAATATGTTCTCTCAATGTTTCAAACTTTATTACAAATGTCACAAAAAAAGTTAATATTTCATTTTTCTTTGCTTGTAAAATTTTCAGGAAAGAATCCAATAGAATTGTGAACCGGATAAAGAGACGTAGGACATCTTCCACGCTCAACAGTATACCCGGTATCATTTGCCTTAGTGTAAATACTTTATTTTGCAAGTTTTTTTCTTTTGCAGTAGTGTATTATTAGGTCCTGACAAAAGCCAGAAGGGAATATCCCTAGGAAATGGCAGAAACATGTTGACCACTATATCATCTATTCTTGACATTTATTATGTCAAACTGTCATACACTTTGTTTGAACATTGACACCATGATTGTTCCCTATTAAAATTATTCCTTGCTGTCATGGTAGCCAATTTTAAATTATACACTTTTGTTTACACATTTTCTCACTGCAACTAAATATCCCACACCATTCTATCCCTCCTTCTTCATTCCATGGTTGGATCCATCGCTGGTGGTCTCTTGGAAGTGGATAATAACACATCATTCCAACAGGTGTGCCTCCCTATCCATATGAGTATCCACTAAAGTCCCAGATGATGATGTTCCGCCAGTTGGGTGGGCTGATGGGATTCATTACCTGTACACAGTGATACTCTTGTCATTTCAGACACATAGTTTATTTACTCTACAGACCACTGACAGTCACATTTGTTTGACACTCTTAAGCTATACCCTATATCTTACCCCTAACCAGCTGCTTACCAATACTCTACTTCCCCCCTTCACTGCCAGCCCTTATTTTCTCAATCAAATTATCTGCTTCCTCCACATGACGTATAATGTGCATATGGTTACTCCACATTACACGGAGTGAAGCGGGGAACTTCAGCTGGGCACGGGCCCCCAATGAATTAAATATTGCCGCCCTCTTACCAATTCCCATTGTTTAGACGCTGTTATGGATGAGACATCCGAACGGATCATAAATGTGGAGAAGGAAGATGATTTTATGTGGCCTGTTTTGAGGGCCAGTGATAGAATCTTTTCTTTAATGGCATAAGTTAAGAAGTTCACCAGTATTTTCCTGGGATGCTCTTTGCCTGTTTTCCTCCTATATGGGTCACGATGGACCCGCTGAATATCGGCTAATAAATCCAAATCCACTTCGGGCGATTCCTTTAGCACTGTTGTTTTTAAGAGCGCTACTATGAATGCCTTAATATCACTGCCCTCAATATCCTCAGGAACATTCAAAAATTTTAAGTTGTTCTTTCTCGTATGGCTTTCTAACCTCTCTATGTCATCCCTCATCTCCCGATTCTGTTGGGCAAGTTTATCAAAAGCCATTGTGGTGGCACCTATGACCTCCTTAATTTTTGGCAGCTCCATCTCTAGTGCATCCGTCCTCGATGCCACCTCCTCCACCTTCCGAGCCAGTATCTCACAGGAAGCCTGAATCGCATTCTGGTTTGCTTCTGAGATGGTGAACCGTTTTCCAATATCCTCTTTTAGCCCTAGTAATATATCCACCAATGTTCCAGGAACTGTCATTGCAACTGGCGTTATGGGAATATTGTCTGTGCGATTCACTACAGGTATGTCATCCTTAGGTATTGCTATTGCTGCAGATAGATCTTCCTCTCCTAAATTGTCCTCCCCAACTTTCCTGCTGTCTTGCAACGCCTGCTCAGCCTCACCATCTTGTGCCACGTCTTGAATAGCCAGAGCTGAGAAACTATTTGACAGTTCTATTGTTGGATGTACTATATCCTCTATAGGGGAAGAAGTAAAGTAAGATGGTGGGTCTATAGGGTCTATTGAGCTAGAAGGGCTGGGTGTGGAAGGTATGGGAAGTACAGGAGGCGTGGAGGCACTTATTATGTCCCCCCCCTCGCAAGGCTCTCCACTGCTACCTTGCCTGTCATTCTTGTAGCACTAATAGTGTTTTTAGCACTTCTAATACTTTTAGGCCTATTGCTTGTGGTATTACTTGTGGTATTACTTGCGGCGCTACTTGTGGTGTTCACGATGCTAGTAGTAGTTGCAGTGCCTGTGGTGGTTGTGGTACCAGTTGCTGCCATCTTTTTTCCCTGATCTGTACTACTAGTGGATAAGACTTTATTGTACGATTTTAATGATGGTGTAACCTTGGGAAATGATGGTGTAACCTTAGACAGGCTAGAAAACCCTCCCAATGTACCAGCTCTCACTTTCTTATTTTTCCCCTTACCTTGGGGAGTATCCGCCCCACCAGGACTTATCTTGCCTCTCCTGACTCTAGCCTTCAATTGTATCACCGGTGGAGTAATTGATGATTTTGAAGAGATTGTTACAGCGTTCGTATTCGTGTTCACAGCTCGATTCCGCAATGTGTAGCGAGTTACTCCAGCCCGGGAAGCAGTGGTTTCAAGCTCACAACCACGATCACCCAAAACAGTTTTTTGGCTGAATACGGACACTAGCTGCACGTGGTCTCTCTCCTCCATGCAGGAGACCCGATCCAGGTACCAGTGCTGGCGATAAAAAACCTGTTTTATACATATTTGTGTGGATTTGTATAGGTCTGAACCCAAAGCCCCCCCACAGTTACTTGCACCGAGGATGTATAGCTTGTCTTTCAACCGCGTGCATCTACTTGAATATTTGGTTGTATTAAGCAGCTTACCGGTGGTGAAGACAAACCTGACAGTACCGACAGCCTGGTAAACTTCCCTTCCAGCAGACCCAGACCCTCCAGGCCAGGAAATCAATCTCCTGTGAGCCTGTGTTCAAGATCTAACGGCTCCAAGTTCCTTACATCACGCCGGCACCGCCGACTCACCGCTACATCCACCCTGGACCATCCGCTCTACTGCAGGGGGACGCCTACGGCCGTCGCAACTGGTGGAGAAAAGGAATCTCAAGCTCAAACTCTAGTAAGTTTTTCCCTCTAAGCTCACTTAAATGCACAAAACAGCCATTATGTGCCGTTTATTTCTTCGAGGTAGCTCGACCGAGAGACCGCAAAACCTCCAAGGAACAGACGTGTTAAACGCTAGCACTCCGTGGACGCCATACACAGAAGGAGGAGGGGCTCTGTCACGGCCGTTAGCTTCCGGCCGTCATGTCCTCCCTGACCTCTGACCGGACTCAGAGCGCCCTAGCCTGCGGGGATTTACCGGGCACTGGGCGGGGAAGGGAACCAAGTAGAGGGAGGACACACCTTCTATGTGTACTTTCCAACCCGGGCTGCACTCGGTGTTGGTTTTCTTTTTGTAGAAGTGGTGTTATCTCCAGCACAGGACCCATACCCTATATCAGGATATCCCTGTCCAAATATGTGAAAAGAGTTTTTTTGTTGTTATTTAAACCGGGGGGGGGGGGGAGGGGATTGGGCACCTAGGGTCCGGGAGAGCACTTTTTTTTTTGCAAGAAGCTTTGCTTCCTAAACAGATATAAAGTTTGAAAGATTCCACTAAGATCTTTGTTTATTATCTTGCAGGGTAGAGGTTGGGGAATAACAGGGTGACAGATGTAAATTGAAGCTAAAAAGCAGAAGTTTCAATTGGATTATTGATCACGGGTAGAGAGGAGGTGGAGTGGATAAGAGGGAGAAGTCCAGTTTCACATGTTGGCAACAACGCTAAAGATTGGCTGATTAAGTGTACATTTTCTTGTTAAAAAGAGTTGTTCACAGAACGACATTATCTGCGCTGCGAAGGCAGCATGATGCACTGGAGTTTTTTGCTTCCATGCAAGCAGTGCGGGGTTGAATGATTTAATTCTGTGCAGAAAGCAGGGCAATTTGTTGAGATATACACTGGAGTAATGTCAAATCTTTGACTTTTCGAGGTGAGTTGGGCAGAGCATGGAGAGTGCCTTTGATGGGCACCTAGAACATTTTTAGGGCTCACTATGGGAGTTGTGTTCCAATAGTATAGTTTGAAAGACAATTGATACTTCCATACAGCCATAATTCAATGCTGCTTTATTGCAGGTTTGTCTCAGAGATCTCTGTGGCTCAGAGTTTAAAATTGCAGGTGCAATTTGAAAAAGTTCCTGTACCAGGTCCATGTTCTTTGTAGCAAGCTCTCATTGCTTACTCACTCTGAACCACTCCCTTTGCACACAGGATCTCATCCCCCCACCACACTCAGATTTTAGGAATACACTATTTTCCACAGGGCAGCACCTTACAGCAGACCGGTCATGATCTGTGGCTCAAATTACATTCCAAACTCACTGATGCTGTGATCTTTCAAAGGATGAAAGGGCTTTCCATCTCAAACTACATGTCCCAATTTTCCATGGAAGTCTCACTTTGTGTGATGGCAGAGGCCATTTGAAGCCATTTGGGTATTTATATGTTTTTCTGTGGTTCACGGCCTCCTTGGTAGGCAATCAAGATACTTTGTTGCTACTTTTGGGTCCTGGATCCAGTTATTGTGGATGCCTTAGAGACTTTTTACTTTTTCTTGAAGTGTGTTTGGAAAAATGGAATCTGAACAGAGAAGTGTTCTAAGTAAGTGCTGTAATTTTTGGAGAAACAACAACATATTTCTACAAGTCTTGCTATTTTCGAAAGACTTGTGAGGTATTCAGAATGCACATGTTTATGTTTTAGAAACACATTAATTTGTATTGAATGCGAGTTATAGAACGATGCATTTTTATTATATGACAGAATGCCTCGGGTATATATTCTAACCGTTCTCTGGCAGCCAGTCAAGAATCGAAATTTGCCTAGCATAGTAACGGTAAGTTTCAATTCTATTAAGGACACGGAGGCGAGGATTATGCTTTTCTCTCTTCGCTGTTTATTCAAAAGTCACCGCATAGCAGCCAGAAAAGCAATTAACATGAAAAGATATCTCACATAATACCCAACATCGGGTAAATAAGATCAACAGAAAAAACAGAACATATTCAGGGAACTCCATATCCCATCAGTCCATGAACATAGTCCTTCTACAGTGTCCATAATCCTTAAGGTAGTCCGTCCATCTTGTGGTCTCCTCCTCTTTCTTCACGCGAGCATGCCACCTCATCCGCAGTCTTGCTTTGCGCATCATTGCCTAGCAGGAAGAATACAACAGCGTGAGCGTTGCCAATTCCGCCAGAGGAAAAAGACCAATCTTTAAGAAACACCACATGTCAGTACCATAAATCTAGGTGGAGTAGGATTGGAGAATCCCAAGAAAGTTCCAGAAGAACCGGAAACCAAACTTGCGACCTCCACCAGGGCGTGACCATCACCACGTCCGCCTTCTGGCAGCGCAGATGGGCCGCCGACCTCACCACCATCGAGAACGGGGGAAAAGCGTAAGGCTGTTCCCGGCTCCAATCTTGGAGGAACGCATCGGTCGCCTCCGCCAGAGGATCCGGTCTCCAACTGAAAAACCTCGGCAACTGAAAGTCGAGACGGGACGCAAACAGGTCCACCGAGAACAGGCCCCACATAGTCTTCAACCAGTGAAACACCCGTGCGTGCAGCTTCCAGAGATTCGAATCTCGCAGGTACCTCGAGTGCCAATCCGTCACCTGATTGGCTTGGCCCGGGAGGTACTCCGCCGTTACCGAAACATGATGGGCTAGGCAGTAATCCCAAAAATCTTTCGCCAGGTCTGCTAACGGCCGCCCAGGTGGTTGACATAGCGGACCGCCGATATGTTGTCCATTCGTAAAAGAACACATGACTTCGCCAAGTCCTTGGTCCAACAACGGACCGCGATAGAGCCCGCCAGAAGCTCTAAGCAATTGATATGGAGCTGCTGCTCCTCTAACGACCAACCGCCGCCTGTGGAAAAATCCCCGCAGCGGGCGCCCCAGCCTGTTCTGCTTGCGTCCGATTCTATGATCAGATCCGGAATCGACCCGAAAATTGCTCGGCCGTTCCACGCCTCCATATGGGAGAGCCACCAGGACATTTCCCCTTTCACCTCCTCCGACAGAGGAACCGACTGCTCATAAGATAGGCCCCGTCTGAGGTGGTAAGCCTAGAGGCGTTGCAGGGCTCGATAATGAAGCGGCCCTGGAAAGATTGCCTGAATCGATGACGAGAGAAGCCCTACTACCCTGGCAATCTGACGTAGGGACGTGTGAGACTTGGCGATCGTCTGTCGAAGCACGTGCCGAATCTTGGCCATCTTCCGAGAGGGAAAGCACCATGAACCCTAAGGACACCATCGTCTGGGAGGGTGTGAAGACAGACTTGTCCTTGTTGACAATGAATCCCAGACCCTACAAGAGGGAAATCGTCTGGTTGAGTTGAAGCATTAGCTTGGTGGGACATTGGGCCATAAGCAGAATGTCGTCCAGGTAGACGATCATCCGGATTCCCGGACTCCGAAGGACTTCCACTGCCGGGCGTAGCAACTTGGTGAAACACCAAGGGGCAGAGGAAAGTCCGAACGGAAGGGCCGTGAATTCAAAAATCTGGTCCCGCCAGAGAAACTGTAAGAATCGACGGTGAGGCGGGTGTATGGGAACCAACAGATAAGCGTCCTTGAGGTCCAGCCGGACCATCCAGTCGTTGGGCAAGAGCACGTCTCTCAGGAGGTGGATACCCTCCATCTTGAAGTGATTGTAAACCAACCAGCCGTTGAACTCCCGGAGGTTTATAACAGGTCTCTTTCCCCCATCCGCCTTTTCCACCAGGAATACATTGCTGAGGAAACCTGAGGGGTGCCTCGTTGATCGGCAAATGGCCCCTTTGCGTAACAGCTCTGAGACCTCTTCGTCGATCAACCGCACATCTTCTTGCGAGAAAACAATTGGATGGGGCGCTTTCGCCTGGAAAGGCTGATCGTAAAATTCTATATGGAAACCTCGCATGGTCTGAAGAACCCATGCGTCCTCCGTGATGGCCCGCCAGGCCTCTAGGAAACAAGCCAACCGCCCTCCTATGAGTACCTGATTCGGATGGATTACACTCACCGTGGGAACTATTGTTTCCAGTGTCGTTCCTGAAGCCACCTTTGCCATGAAAACGTTGGTTCTTGGTGGGGTAGAAGTTGTTATGGTTGGCTGAGGAGTTGTACTGGCCTCTGCCGGAGCCTTGTCCCCTATTGGGTTGGTTCTGTCCTCCACGGCCGGTCGTGTGGCCCCTACTACGACCGGCCCCCCTAGAAAAACGCTGCTGGAACACCCTTTTGATGGTGGACTGGGCTTTGTCCAGGGAGGAAAAGGTGGAAACGAACTTCCCCAGTTCTTTTATAAATGGGTCGCCAAACAGGCCGCCTTGCGCCACCGCTCCCGCCTCAGAAGAGGCCAGATCCCCTAACTTGGGATCAAGTTTGATGAGTAGCGAACGCCGGCGTTCAGTGGAGAGCGCGCAGTTGGCATTGCCTAAGAAAATGATTGCCCTCTGCGCCCAATTAGACAACACGTCAGGGGCTATTGTAGAGCCTGACGCCTTGGCCTCCTCTGCCATATCCAAGATCTTCGTCAGGGGGCCTATAGTATCCAAAAGTTTATCCTGGCATGGCCGCCAGGAGCGGTCGATGCCTTTGCGGGGGTCCTTCACAAACTTGGCCATAAAGGTGGCCATCTTTCCGTCTAGTTCGGGAGTCATGGCCACCTTCCCTTCGAGTGTCGGACGCGGACATTCTCCCCTCAGGCAACTAAGTGCCTCCTTCTCAAGAGGCTTGCGGAGGCACCCCGCCACGAACCTCGCGACCTTGTCGCCCGGCGTCCAGGCAGCCGACCTCGGATGGATGATATCGTCCGGGTCCAGCATACCTGAGGCGTCCTGAGGCAACTCAGTCGGAGTACCGGACGGGCGCCAAGACCGCACTGAGTCCTCCTTGTCGTCGGTGTCCGCTTGGGAGAGCCCTCCCGGAGACGAAGGGGCTGTCCCCGTATGCGCCAAAGGGCCCGGGGTCGGGAGCGATGCCGGGGCAGGGTCGGTCGCCTTAGCCAGAAACGCATCCCTAAGGCGTCCTTATCCACACCCGGCTCACCCCCTGAGCCGCCGTCCCTACAGGCCTTCTTGGGTGCTGGCGGGTGACCCTCCCCCAGGGACTGGGAACCCGCAGGGGCACCCCCTGGTGCGGGAGCGAGTTTCGCGCACTCTTCCGCAATACGGGCCGAGAGGCGATCCTCCATGGGCCCCACTATCTCCTGCACGCACCTGTAGATAGACTGATCCACTGCGTCATAAAATTAATCACCCCCCAAATACTGGTGGATTTCCTCCTCCTCCTCAATGTAATACCCTTCCGCCATATTGCCTATTTGCTATGTCGCGGAAAAGGCGGAAAGTTCCAACTGGTAAGAGGGACCAGGGGTATGGGCCAACCGGAGGTTAGCAAAGGCTTTTGTCGCTGGTAAACCAGGGCGTCTAGTGGCAGCACTCCACCCAGCGCGCTAACCCTCTCAGCAGAGACCGGGTCAAGGCCACCTCCCTGCGCGCTAAGAGTAACGCTGGCAAGCGGGCTAACCGCCCGACGTGCTGAAAAAATATTACAGCCCGAAGGCGTCAAACGCGGTAATCCGCTAAGTACAGACCAGTTAAGGGCGTAGATCAAATTGGGGCAATACAACCCAACAGGGCGTCAAGGTGAGGCGGCAGAGTAAGGCTCCGGCGTGGCTCTCCTCCTCGGCGCGGCTCCCGTCTGACGGGGAAACCACACCGAGGAGGAGAGAGACCCGAGGCCCCCTCTAGCGGTGAGGAGGTAACACCGCAACTCTCGGGGACAGTCGCGTCAGGGGCGAAGCGTCCCCGCGACGAATACCAGGGCTCTGAAAGATAAACGTGCACAAATATACCAACCAAGAGCCCCTAAGCCCAACTACAAACATATATATAGTGTCTAAAACCCAAAACACCCCCACATTGCAATAACGAGGGAGAGCATAGGAAAAAGCACTTAACTGGCTGCGAAGCAGCGAAGAAAGAGGAGGAGTCCACAAGATGGACGGACTACCTTAAGGATTATGGACACTGTAGAAGGACTATGTTCATGGACTGATGGGATATGGAGTTCCCTGAATATGTTCTGTTTTTTCTGTTGATCTTATTTACCCGATGTTGGGTATTATGTGAGATATCTTTTCATGTTTATTGCTTTTCTGGCTGCTATGCGGTGACTTTTGAATAAACAGCGAAGAGAGAATAGCATAATCTGAAGCCTCCGGTCCTGACATAGAATTCTTTTGTGCAGTATACAGGCACAATATTTTTTTCTTTTTCAGCTACAGGCTGGCTCTCTACTTGCAATAGCTCAAGATTCATTTTGTACATGGTAAAGTAGTTATTAGTAGGAAGACCTATATCAAGCTAAATAAAATTCCCACGCTTTTGATTCCTACTTTTGTGACAGCATGGTACACTTCATGAATTCCCTTTTAACCCTTTCCCTACTGTGCTTTCTGAAAGAGTCATGTGGAGGGCCTGCTGGAGACCAATGTCATTAAGAGGTATGAAGTGGCTTTGAACTCCAGCCGTAAATGTGTAGATCAGGAGAACGCACTCTGGCTGGCATAAGGCAGCTATTTTACATCCCATAAATATTTAAATAGTACATGGTAACTGGAATCTAACTTCGTCAATGGTCTACTAAAATCATCTTATCTGTACGCTCTGAATTTGATTCTGTTCAAATTTGACATTCAAAGATTACATGCTAACACCAATGTTACATTTGTGTCGCAAGTGACCACTCTACAGTGTAACTTGCAAATATTGCAATAAGAAACCAGCCATATCCTATGTATAAGGGGGGCAGCTGCTCAGAAGACAGGGGTACAGACAGCAGTGTTATTAGAGTGTCATATATAAAATGTAACATATAATAACACACAGCTATTTGGAAACAAACATGTACTTCAACACATGACATGTGCCAGGAACAAGACTTAAGGCTGCAGAAAGAACCAAACAGATTTATAGTGCAAAACAAGGTGAACAAGCCAAAAAAGATAGAATTTCTCAGTCTCCGTACAGAATGTGTTACTAACCCTGTAGTGCTGTGGATTCACAAGCGTGGACATTTGCAAGTTATTTTTCTTCTACAAAGTCTTCACACTCAAAATGTATCAGGACTCCTCCCTTAGGACACAATGGAACAGGACAAAGATTCCACCTCAAATGTGTTTTACTCTCAGCGGGTGATTAATAATTAAGTAGAATGGAGCGATGCTAAATAGAATAGTAAGTACCAACAGTAAATGTGAAACTAGAGTGAATTGAGGAGGAGGGAGGGCGTATGTGAATCTATAATAGCAATACAAGCAACAGACAGTTGGATACAAGGGAACATTTTCTGTTTGTAGCATATGTTTCTGGAGATGCACAGTATAGACTATTAAACAGTGCTACTTGTGTTGCCATTTTCTGAACTAGAGCCAACAGCAGGGTCAACTTGGTCATGCCTGGTTTCTGAATAGAAAACATGATGGTCATGTTGTCCACCTTTATGAGGACTTTGTTCCCTCGAATCCGGATGTAAAGCACCATAGATGCCAAGTGGAATGCTGCCAATAAGCAGTTGATTTGGCAACCCTGCTGTTGCATTAAGCTACCCGAAACCATCATGTGGCTGAGGTGTGCCCTCTAGCCCATGAAGGAGGCATCCATGCTAATGGCTGCAGTTGAGGGTCAACAAATGGCATGCCCAGAAACAAGTTCCTCTCGTTCCATCATTTTAGTATTACTGAACACTGCTCCACCAACACTATGCCTTCCACTTGAACCTCCACTTGGGACTATTGCTTCACTAAACACTCATGTAGTAGGCACATGTGCAGTCTTGCATGAGACACAATTCCAATGCATGAAGCCACCATCCCCAACAGTTTCAGGAGCATCTTTACTGTGATTAAATAAGATGTCTTTAAAAAAGCTGTATCGTTTGAAATGCCATCACCCTCTCTTGGGTAGATAGGCTTCCTCTTTCGCAGTCTTTGGTACAGCTTCAAGTCAGTCAGTCAAGAAAGCTTTATTATCGGTTAAAAACCATAAAAGCACATGTATACAATAATTTGGGACAAGAGCATACCATTATACAACAATACTATGCACTCAAGATAACGAACAACACTCCTAAAATGGTTTAAAATACAATATTAAAAGCATGTCAAGATCCTATACAGATTAAAATAAAACAAAAAAAATAGAAAAATAGGTCGGTCCCTGCGCGTATTAGTATTAAGGATACCTTCTGGATTACAGTAATTACGCTAGCGCAGTTGGAGCAATTTGGCATTTCTTAATTTTGGCGCCTCTTGTGCACCACATAGACAAAAGGTATCTGGAGGTTGCAAACACGATCAGGGGGGTGGTGTCGTATTTTAGTATTCTAAATACCTCCCTATAATCCCTGAGACCCCTGGACTTACATAGTTGGACGATCCAGTTAGCTCTGGCCTTAGAGTAGAAAGGGCAGAAGAGTAGACAGGGCAGAAGAGCAGAACGTGCAGATCCGTCTCTTCACTACTTTCACACCTAGGGCAAGAACTCAGTGCATGGGGAGCGTTTGACCACTTGTTTGTCACAGCCCCCACTGGGAGTATTCCATGTCTAAATTGGACATATAACTTCTTTGCCAGTGAGGGCTGGATATCGTCTCAAAATTATAGTTATCCTTGACCTCCAGTAATCTATTGGTCAGCCTACCCAGAGATTGATTTGATGATGTGAGGTCCATTCGGTATTGCTTGAGTACAACGACCAACGACCTCTTGGTGGTCAGGGCGCACGTTTCCTCAGGAAAGAGCCACATGTCTCCCCTACCCAGTGCATGACAGAGCTGCTTAACATGTTTTAGCCAGGGGATTTTTCCCACGCCCCTTATGGTCAAAAGGTCCCTTAGGTCATCCCTATAGCTTAGGAGCTCTGGAGTAGACCAAAGTCGCCTCCAGTACAGCAGAGGGCGATTTGAGGTGACTTCCTGTATGGGGGCCAAACCTAGATCTACCCGTAAAGGGGTCAAAGGTGTGCTCTGGGGAAGTCTCAGTAGGCGCCTGATAAAACTATTCTCGGTGGTGGTCAGGGAGGTGGCGCTGACGTGGCCCCATAGCTCTACTCCATAGAGCGCCCCACCTCTCGCCGGAGCTTTGTAAATTTCCACTGGTGGTCCCAAGGATTTAAATGAACACTCATTATAAACCTTTAGTATACCGCCAGAGGATTTGGCCAGCTTCATATTTGCCTTGGCCATATGCGACCCCGAAACCATCCTGTCGTTTAGTGTTACCCCTAAGTAGTCGAAAGTGGAGACTCTTTCCAACACCCAACCCTCCATATGAGGGTGGGGGCAGTTGGATGATTTTGCGTTAAAAACCATCTATTTGGTTTTGGAAAGATTGATCTCCAGATTTCTAGATCTACAAAAGGAGCAAAACGCCTCCAGTATTCGCTGTATACCCATAGAAGATTTTGATAGCAAAAGGGTATCATCAGCAAACATCAGGGCTGGTATCTTGCAGGCTGCTAAACTAGGAGAATCTAGATCCCTCGCTCCCATTAGATGTTCAATCAATCCATTGAGGAACAAGGAAATAGCGTAGGGGCCAGCACGCACCCCTGTCTCACACCCTTTTTGACCGGAAAGCGAGCCGAAAGCTCCCCATACCTCAACCTTGCAAAAGTGCCTTGATGCAGACGTTTGAACAATTGGCACAAATATACCGGAGCGCCCATCTCTAACAATATCGCCCAAAGCTTATCCCTCTGTACCAAATCAAATGTGGATCGAAGATCCACAAAGATCAAAACTACCAGCCCCCACGGTCACTGTCTTCCAGTAGACCAGCTGGAGTCTAAACAGTTGGTCGATTGAAGAGACCTTGGCACGAAAGCCCGCTTGGAGGGAGGTTAGGATGTGATGTTCGTCCATCCAGCTCTGCAACCTTGATAGTAAGAGGCGGACAAACAGTTTCAGCAAGACATCGATGAGACTAATAGGGCGGTAGTTAGCCGGGTCGAGAGGGGAAGCCTTTTTATGGATGAGGATGATCTCTGCACACAGCCAGGTTGGGGGGGGATCTTCATGCCATGTAAAATGGCATTAAAGTATAGCAAAATATAGGGAACACATACCTTCTGCTCGCTCAAGAATAGATCTCCCGGGATCCTATCCAGACCGGGAGCCGTCCCGGAAGACAAGCTACTAAGGGCCGCCTGGATTTCGAGCACAGTGCAAGGTTGATAATCGGGATCCTTTGCATCCGATAATGCTCGAGCAGATGTACTCTTCATTGGTGAAAATAAATCTGCTGAGGATGCGGTGTCAATGTGGGAAAAGAGAGGCTTAAAGTGCGCTATCCAGACCTCTTCGCTCAGGTTGGGTATTATAGCAGACGACCCCTCTGACGAGCCTGATCTAACTATGTTCCAGAAGGCCCTGTAGTCGCGTCCGTCCAGGGCTTCTTTTATGCTTTCCCATCTCAAAGCCTCCCATTCTGACTTGGACTCTGTAATTATACTTTTGTAGGTGTTTCTAGCCCCTCTAATACTCAACAGAGAACCGGTTTTAACCTCCCTAACAAGAGCACATTTAGTCCCCCTACAGTTATTGTTAAACCATTGGGCCTTGTTTTTTGTCCGTGACCTCTTGTTGACTGTGGTGTAAAAATAATCGGCCAGAGAAGAGGTTAGTGTGGATATGCTCAAACCATTTCATTGGGCCCCGGTTGGTGAAATAGTCAATCTACATTATTCAAAGCACTAAAACTGTTAGCTACGGGTATATTATATTCTACTTCCTGTACACCATGGTGGAAATAAGTTGGTGCAAGCCCGCCTGGTGCTAAATCCCGTGAGTGGAAATACCCCAAGGGGAGAGGATTGATTGGACCCAGGTTACGAGGACCTTCCCACTCAAGGATGTGATTGACCACTCCAGGATCCCTGATATTAACAATCACAAAATCCCCTCCAATATCTTTGGGTTTAGTCCCCAGCCAGCTAACTCTTCTAACAAATAAGATTTCCCCATGGCCCGATCTTATTAATGGTCTGTATCTGTTCAGCCAGAAAATAACTTTGTTCTTCAACTCAGGGAATGTTTCGCCTCGCTCACCTGACAGCAAAGGAACTCCTGGTAAAACCACCACGTACGGAGAAGCCTCAGGTGGTAACTGGGGGCAAGGTGGAGGTTGTTGAATTCCATTGCCGGAATCTTTCATAGCAGGGTTTTGAGGTGCCAGAGCCTGGTCTGGCCGCTGCTTACTAATGGCTTTCGGAGTAAGAGGTGGGTCTCGGGGAATCAGGCTAGCTGTATCTGGGTGAACCCTGGGTGGAATAACAGGTTCGGGAACAGTAGTGTCAGGGGTACGTTTACGCGTATTTAATGGAACCAATCCCTGTGCCAGGTTGTCTAATCAAGGACCTTCATTTAGGCTATAACCTTGGGTTGCATGCTTGGTATTGCCTAAAACCACTTTCACAGTATTATTCCCAGTTGGAGTGGGTAGCTGTTCTCCTCCTCCACTTTTATTATTTATCAATGAAACTACTTTATCAATTCTACTCATCAAGATTTTCAAATGACAATTGATAAGCTGTTTCATTTGGGCTTGGAAATCAATTAATAAATGAGTAGCCCAGACCGGAGGTGCTAAGGTGGAAAAGAGGGGGCCTGACTCTGCCTCTGGAGCATCTAGGGTAGATATAGTTCTCTTAGATACTTTAAGTGATTTCGGCCTCTTAGTTCAAGAGCGAGGCTTTGATGCCTTTGTAGCTGCCTGGGGAACTGAAGACGATGCAGGATTAATAGGAGAGCTAGCATCTGGCACGATCTGCGCACATGGAAGCTCAGCAAAAGAAGACACTAGCATCGAGTCGGGAGAATTAACAGAGGCTAAAGATACGTTCCCGGTTGGCAAAGAGGGGGGCATAACAGGTGTAAGTGAAAGACGTCGTTCAGTGTTCTCTATAGCCGAAGCAACCACCCCTATTTTTTTTGTAACATTTTGTCGATGGCTGTTAAACTCAGGACTGGGGTTGATGAGGCTGCTTTTTGCCTTGTAAGAGGGCGAGAGATTGGGGGATTAGTTTTGCCCATGGTACTCAGCATGGGATTCTTGGAGATTTATGTTTACAGAGACTCAAATTAACAGTTCCAAATACATAAAGAAAAGAATAAACTAATCACTAAAAGGTAATAAGGCCCCAAAACACAATTTCAATAGTCAGTATAAAAATTTCACTTTAGAGCCAAGCTTTGACTGAATAATATAGTGATTACCACAACAAGAGGGTCCGGTCCAGTCTCTGCTCATCCAGCCAAGAGGGGTAGCCCTGCCCGGCCTCCTTTGGCCCCCGACGGCACGCACTTTGCGACCCACCGCGCGCGGCCTGCGGTGCGGGAAGCTAAAGATAAATATAAGCCCTCAGCAGGTGAGGTGGGAGGGTCTTCCGGTATGCTCCGTGGCCCCCGCTGGTTCCTGGGCTCTGGAGTCCTCAATTGGCCGCCCACAGCAGTTCACAAGACAGCTCGGCGTCTTCCGCGAAGCGGGAGGCGCAAGGAGTAGATGTAGGCAGGTAGGTGAGGTGGGAGGGGCTGCCAGTATGTTCCGTGGTCCCCGCTGGTTCCTGGGCTCTGGAGTCCTCAATTGACCACCCACAGCAGTTCACAAGACAGCGCGGCGTCTCCCACGAAGCGGGATGCGCAAGGAGTAGATGTAGCCCGGCAGGTGAGGTGGGAGGGGGTGCCGGTATGTTCCGCGGCCCCCGCTGGTTCCTGGGCTCTGGAGTCCTCAATTGGCCGCCCACAGCAGTTCACAAGACAGTGCGGCGTCTCCCACCTTCAAGAAAAAGTTGGGTTTGGAGAAGTAACTTTATCACATTGAAAGTGAACGCTAGTATGGGCAACAGACACTGACAGTTGAATGTGAGCTATGCATTGTTTTTGGCGGCGGCTCTCCTTAATCAATCATCCAAATACAGAAATACAAGGCACTGGTATGCCTCTGCCAAACACTTGATGAATATTCACGGGGCTTTGGGAGAAATGTGAAATGGTGGTGGTGTCCACTTACAGTTAAGTACAGACAGTGGTGACTCCTGGACGTATGGGGGTGTAGTAGTGGGTGTCCTGGAGTTCGAGGGTCTGAGGTGGAGTCTCTGTTCTGGGGCATTGTGAGTTTAGAAGAAAAACAATTTGCAAACATCTTCTTCCAACACTGGATGGCAGGAGTATGCTGGGCATATGCTTCTACTGCAAGATATACAACAAACCAGAGATTCTCTTCTCAGAAGCTTTTCAGAACGTTTTAGTAGGGATTTTCTGTCACTAACATGCAAGCAGGCATTTAGTCCATACACAAAAATAATTTTCACTTACAAATATCTGCTGCTGCAACAAACTGCTTCTCAGTCATAAAAAGATAAATCGGGTTCAATGTATTTTGGACAGTCCAGGCACCATATTTTAAACTAGGGCAACTTTAATAAATGGTAACATTTAATAATTTTCCTATATGATGCTTACATTCACAAACTCACTTTTTGTAAGAATTTGGTTGCTTTTTACAAATCTGAACTATGAAGTTACCAAAACAAACATTTTGAAACATAATGGTATTGCCCTGTTTTTTTAAAAACTGCCCAGCCTTTGCTCAATTAGATGTCCATCTCATCCTGCTGCTAGATTAATTTTGTATATATCATTTATAATAAGTCTTCTCAGATAAATGGGATTAGGCTGTTTGAGCACTCTAATGCAAATTAATAAGCTATATAGATTTACAATTAACTTTCAGTTTATTTTATTGTTTTCTTTATAGTTAATCAATTTACTTAGAACAGACAAAACAACTACAAGAGCATGGTAGTCAGTTTTGTGCCAGCTAAGAAAATACAAGTGTAATTTGCAGTTAGATTGCCTTTTTGCCATGAAAAATAATTATCATAACCTGTTCTCACATAACACTTCTTACCACATTGTTGACATTTCTAAGGCTGTAAATGACAGTGTTTCTATTACTCAATTTGATGGAACAGACTTTGCCAACCTTGAAATAACGGAAGGTGGATTTGGTGGACTTCAAACTTTTTTATTTTTATGTTTTCTTGCTATCACGGTTAATATAAATGAATATGCCTTCAGATATATAAATAGCCACTGGATCTCAAATGCAATCAACATTTTACATGCAGGTCAATAAACCTGTAGTTTCTTGATCAGTGACAGAACAATCAAGGAGGGAGAGGAGTTGGCCTAACAGCTAGGGCTGTCGACCTCGAATCTGGGGAACTGGGTTTGAGTCTCAGCAATGACGCTGAACATCCTGTGATTCTGGGCAAATCACCTAATCTCCCCGTGCCCAACAAAAATGAATTTGTCCTCATGTAATGCAACTGGTGCTATGTAAAGCGCTCTGATACCCGATTCTGGTCAAATTGGCGCTACATAAAACTCTGTTAAAAAAAGAAAAAGTTAGTCTTAACCAGTTCTCTTTCTTCATCAGTTAAATATGCCTCTAATTGTAATGTTCCCCAATGAGATGGAGTCAGCCAACCTATCTATATTTTGGTCAACACATGATGACAGGCTGCTGCACATATAAAAGAACAGGGGTGGCCAACACCGGCGGGTATTTTCTGTAAATCTGGCAAAACAGTTCAGGCTGCACTGCAAAGACAGGAACATGCATATCCACTGAATGGTAGAAGCTGGTAGCTATCTAGGTCTATTTTTGTTTGTGCACTGTACTAAAAATATTTTGGGTCTGATGTGTCAGGTAAAAGAGTAGCATGTGTCTCAGTGAACTCAATTGGTATAGCAGCATATTTTAACCAGTCTTTGTCCCTAGCAAGAGAGCATTTTATCCAGGACATTGACAAGAGCAGCTGTACTGTCATGAGGTGTGTACATCTTTTTGGAATATCCAGTAGCGTCATTAGTGAGATTTGGCACAATCTTCAAAACTATGTACGATATTTCAGACCAGTATGGTTGTAGAGTGGAACAAGGCAATGCCAAATGTAGAAAGTTAGCTTAGGGAGACCCACATCTGCAACAGGTATGACCAGCTGTAGAATCCAGCTTGTAGTTAAGGAGGTGTGTAATGAAGGCTGAATTTAAAAGTTAGTAGTTTAAGTCTATGGTTCATGGATATTTTTTGGGGGGGAGGGGGGTATTCTCATTCTGACAACTCTCTTGCTGGTATTGCTCTCGTCCTTCAGTTGCCAAGAAGGAGAGAAGACCATTTCCACACAAGAATCTGTTTCCACTTCCATCACCTTCACATGTAAATCGAGGCGAAGAGGAGCTGGGACAGACAGCATATTTGGCTTAATCATCTGACCTGCTGAAGAGCTGTCTCCACTCCACCAATAAAGCCCAAACCTTCTCCGAACTCTTAGGGTCACAGGCCACATCGAACTGAAACTCCTTGCCTGATACAACCCTAAGACGACTAGAACTATAACCATATAAAAGTATAGCAAAAAGAGGGCCAATTTTTTCTTTTTTTTCCCCATGCTCCCATCACCCTGTGCACCCCAGCTCTCTCAGACAACCCCCTTTCCTATCCCTGGGCGATAGAATCCCCCCTTCGCGACACCCCTTCCAAGGAGAGAAAATTACACTTGCATTTAAAGAGAAAAAAACTGAAGAAAACCCAACTACTTATAGTAAGATTGTATTGATGCATCTATGCTATTTCACCTCTTAAGGGACCCGGACAGGACCCTACAGGCCTGAACTGGAAGCTGATTCCTCCATCTGAGCCTTTAAAAAGGTGTCCACCTCTTCTGGGTTGTTAATATTGTGCATCTTGTTTCGCCACATTATTTTCAATATCGCAGGAAACTTCATCTGGACCTGGGCGCCTATACTCCATAAATCATTCATCCTGGTGCCTAGCTTCCATAGCCTCTGTGCGGTTCTCTTGCCAATATCCGATCTCACTTGGTAACTAACGTCCCCAAATTTTAACAACCGTTCCTTCAAGCACGTCCCAGCACTAGCTCTTTAATGGCATAAGTAAGAAAACGTATCAAACTTTTTCTAGGAGTCTTCCTGGCGGGATTGAACTCTAAGGGATCCCTATGCACTCTTTGGATCTCCTTTTCAAGATCCGGCTTATCCTGGAGTATCCCCTCACTAAGAAGTTTGCATATAAAACTCTTAATGTCACTTTTTCCGGAGCTTCCGGAATATTGAGAAGTCTCACATTATTCCGCCTGGTCTGAGTTTCAAGCCTCTCCAAATCCTCCTGTAATTGTTGTACGTTGCGCTATTCCATCTAGTTTTTCCTCTAATACCCCACATTTTTGTTGGATACCTTTTTGGTTACCCTCGGAGATCTCAAACTTCGTGAGAATGTCTTGCCTCAGGTTGAGTAGCATCTTTTACAACTGATTCTCTGGCGGCCCTTCATCCAGAGCGCAGGGCTTCACGTGATTTGGATTACCTGCCCCAGACGATCCATTACTATCCTGGGATTGTCTGAGACTTAGACCTAAACCCCCCCATCTTAGGCATTCACAACCAAATTGGCCAACGGAGAGAAGCGATTTTCAAGCGAGAGCACCACTGTTTGAGACTGTGTCTGGATTGCACAACACCCCAAATACCCCGAATATACGCAGCAACTTGCTCCATAATCCAGAAATAAGAGCAAAGAGATGGTGTGGGTTTTGAAAGTTGGCGGACTTCTTTTGGCCCGCATCGCTTGATTTTTCCCACAGCTTTAAGCACCTTTTTTTTTTTTTTTTTACAGGGCACAGCTACCGTCTTCCGCACCATCAGCTCCTTTATTCTCCCACTTTTACCTTTTCTCTAAAGAACCAACCGCAATTGGTCCCAATTCCTTAATTGTGGTGCTTGCGATTCTCTGTGAGCCGGGGTACTAACTATATTGGCCTTCTCTCTAGTACCCTGTTCAATATTTTCTCCAGCACTCTCTGCCCCCAACTTTTCCTTTACAGAAATCTAGAGGAAAAAAGTACCTGTGGGGGGATCCTTTTCCGTCAGCCCCTGCTGTACCTCCTTTGCTTTCAGGAGCTGCACATCATTCTCTCTTGCATCCCATCTGCCCAAGAAGCTCTAGCACCAAGCCACCAGAGCCTTTGACACACTGTCTATCTCCCAGACGCAGCCCCGCTGTGCTGCCTACACCATGTCCAAGCTGGAGGCCGGCAAATGCAGCTGCCGCATGAGACATCCGCCAAAGGGCCGCCATCCAGCACCAGATCACCGGATGGCTCCCCGCGTCAGTGCCCATACAGATACTGCTGCTCTTACATCAGGTAAACCTCCTTATTCAGCGTTGCATATCGTTTTTGCAAACTTTCAATGGGTTTGGCTTTCTCCATTAATGTTTTCTCTCTCTCTCCTCCGTCTGGGAGCTCCCACAACTGGCATCAGCCCGCCATGTTTCCCCCTTGTTGCAAGTTCTAGGTTCATGGATATTTGTGACATCTGCAAGCAACACTGTTACCAGCATTAATCTGGGATATCAATTAAACAAAAATGAGCCTTCCATCTGTGCCTTGTAGGAATACAGATATCTTCCGTTTTCACTAATGTTTATAGTCCAGAGTAGTGGCAGCAGGCACCGATCTGGGGTGACGGGGCGGTGGGGCGTAAAAAACAGAAAAAGACACTTCTCTTTGTCGCTCAACAGGAAGCAGCCAGGCTCCCCTGAACCAATCACAATGCTGCATTGCAGTGCCGTGATTGAATGAATGAATGAATGAATGAATGAAAGCAGTCTTATAATGCGCAGACTTAGCCATGGGCATCAAGGCGCCAGATTGGTCTGAGCACCGTACTTCGGCGCTCAGACGGGGACTGGGGGTCTGGGTATGTTCTCCACCCAGGCTGTAATGCTGCCTGGGTGGAGAACATGCTAAGTGTGCATGACTGATTCGCTGGCCAGACAGCCAGCAAAGCATCATGCGCACTTCAGTGTGCCCACCACTCATCCCCCGTCCTGCTTTGTCAGCAGAGAAGTCCCGTCCACCCCATGCTGCTAAAGCAGGACCAAATAAAATGATAACATCAAGTTATTATCATTTTATGTTTCCTTTCTTTTACTGCCGCAAAGCAGTGGGGCAACACTCCTCTGCCTTAAGGGAAACACTGGTCTAGAAGCCAATTTTTTGGTTTCTTCAGATGTTTTTAGAAAAAGTAAGAGGAAAATATTTGGAGGGCTCGTCAGTTTGAGCCAGGTTCATAGCTTGCATAGTTATATTGAGCACAAAATACATGACTAAATCCAACATAGTGGTTCGTCCTTTCTCTTGAAATTGCTCTATATTTTTCCTCTCGTTGAGTTCCAAGACAATAATTCAGATTCATCAAGTGCGTCAGTCACCACTTGCTCAGCATGAAGCTAAGGCTTATTTAGAGCCGTTGATGCTGGGGAATATGCATGTATCGTTCAAAGTGTGCATTACTTTAGAACCAGCAGTAAACTATTTGTACTGTAGCTTTGTCACTAAATCCTTCTCTGCTACCGTATATAGTGGGTGTGAGTCTGTGTGGCACCAACTGACTGCAAATTGGGCCTGTGCAATGTAGAAATAAAGCTCAGCATCTCGAACAGAATACCCCCTGAACCCCAATCAACCAACAATGTCCATCATCCACCTATTCATATGACTTTCCAAGGTCTCCATCTCCAAGTCATATTTAGCAGTAATTATCACTTCCCTTTATCTATACATTTTTCATAGAACCTGGACAACATTATAGTGGGTATTCCATCTAAAATTGCAATGTATTTAAAGTAAGCGGCATAAGCACGTACTGCATCCAGTTTATCTGAAAACCAAAGAGTGACCTAAATAGCATTACTTTGCGTATAACTGGCGACATGTATTCTTTTGGGTGTTTTATTAACCCCTTCGACGCTAATGACAAAGCCAGCTCGTCATGGGCGTTACCTGCGCTGCGCGGATGACGAGCTGGCTTTGTCACGTTACGCAGGATTTTTGAAAATGCCGCGCACAGTGGGAAAAGCCGCCGCAGCGATGCGGTTAAAAACAAAATATCACTAGCATACCTAGATACTATTAGCCAGCCAGGGGCAAATGGTATTCATAGTATTCCTGTAAAAATGACAAGCATTGACTCCATGGCAGTAATAAAAAGCATTGGCAAAGCCAATAGGTCTGGCGTTGGCCACCAGCCTTTGTGCAATTCTTATTTTGTGAAGGTTTTTACAACACTTTAATTTTTGGGAATGTGCCGAGCCCTCAATCTAAAATAACAGTTTCAAATGGACACAATCTGATCAGGTATGCTGTGAAATGGCAGCAGTCAGAAAAGCAAAAGAAATAAAGAGCAAGCATTGGCCTAGTCAATAGGTCTCGCCTTTGGGACCTTATAAGTGTTTAGTTATCCAGCACAATATCCTTGGTGCAGCAACTGTTGCATGGCTGAACACTTATAAGGTCCCAAAGGCGAGACCTATTGGCTATGCCAATGCTTGTTTGGTATAGCCTCTTTTAGCAACAATTCTTCCAACCAATGTGCTGCTGATACACAAGTCACCTCTTCCCCACTCTGATGAAACACTGCTGTATCATAGGTACAGTGCGATGAATAGCACCGCACTCCCTCGTGTTCAGCACTCAGACACTTGCCTTGCATTCATTCATCTATCTATTCTACTGCGTCATTTGCCGGTTCTAACAACAACAAAAAGTTCCCAGCTCACATCGATTCAAAGTTAGTCAAATAAATAGGCAAAACCACACCTGGCGCAAAGCCGCGGCAGATCCTTTGCAGATGTTAACTAGTTCTGCATTCAGGCGCTAAACTGATTTTAATGAGGTAAGAATACCAAGGTCGCCAATGAACTGCGGAAGGGTTCCAGTGTGCAGCATCAAACTAACTCTAAAAAAGTTAATTGAAACACTGTGGTCAAAATGATGTCCTTTATTATTCATGGATACCCCGGTTACCCAATAAGTACTGCCCCAAAGCAGCAGCTATTTCAAGCAAGCACACTTTTGTTTTCGTTTTCTTTTCATTTTCGGGATCTGATGCTTACAGTGCCCCCTAATTAGACCCTTACATCCAAAACATGTCATTAACAATTCTGCTTTACAGAGCTATTTGGTAATGGAAAGAGCGGTTTCTAGAGGTTCAACCCCAAACTGACGGACCAGTTGCAAAACGTAACCGGGCTCGCGGAGACTCGTTTTATAACATTAAGAGTGCGCAACAAGCTTTGCTCACTGCTGAGTGCAACACTGTATGTGGCACATATACTTACCCTCAGACTTCGAAAGGACTGTGTTAATAAAACAGCGTAACCGTAGTTCTAAGCAGGATAGAATCATTGTTCCTCAGGAAATATCCCCTCCTCAGGGTCTTGCTGAGATCCCGTGACACCCTGAGGAAGGGGACACGTGGTGGCTTGAAGCACTAGAATTGGCAGGGACTACAATAACTATTTATAAAAAAAACAGTTACGGCTAGAGCGGTCGACCTCGACGTCTGGGCAACGATGCTCAACATTCTGTGATTCTGGGCAAATCTCTTACTCACCCCGTGCCTACCAAAAAAAAAATGAATTTGTCGGTCTGTAACAAAACTGGTGCTTATGTAAAGCGCTCCGATACCTGATATCCTCGGGTCTAGTTGGCGCTAAATACAACTTTAAATTAAAAAAAAGATTTTTAAAGGAGAAACTCCCGTTTTGGAATCTGTGGTGAGTGAACGCTTAGCTGGCCGTTTTAATGGTCCTACAACCTCTTACCGGACCCCATCATAAAGATACATGGCATCTTACACACAGTCTCAGCTTCTCACATGCCAACTTGAAGCTGTTAGTCACACCACCAATCAAAAGATAAACATCGGAGTCGGCCCTGATCCGTAACTGCTGGGACCCGACTTTGGGAATGCCCAGACAGGTCAGATCTGCAACAGGCCGTTTAAGGACAAATGAATGTTCTGAACAAAATCGGCGCCTGGAGCCCTGGAAATGCAGTCACCTGGCCAGCCTCTGACCTTACTTCCTGAGTGTCCTTGCATACATTAATCCTGAACAGAGCCATCTGACTCCGAAGTTTAAACAGGTAATAGGCTCCAACCTTAAAGCACTGACTAAGTCACATAATTCGGTATCATGCTCTTAAGTCGACCACAGCCTGTTCGTATCGATCCCTTTGTTCCTATACGGGGCTCACAATTATTTCAATGATCACAGAGAACATGTGTGTTTTACTCACAGTCGAATGACTGATGAGCTGTTCAGTGAAAATACGAGACCCGGAGGAATACAAAAGGTTGTCGGCGTGCGGTGTTCTTTGCTTTTATGAGAATGATTCTCCTGGGTTCCCTGGGCTTCTGTTGTGTCTGTGAGACCTATATCAGCTGTTTGTGAGAGTGATCCCATCTGATTCACTATGTGAGGACGCAGATTGTGGGTGCGTGTCCGTGCTGTTTGTGGCAATGATACTCCCGCTGGCTCTCTGTGTACATGTCTGTGAGAATGACACACTTGGGTGTCAGAGTCAGAAAGATGCACTCTCCGGAACCTTGTATACATCTATCATGATTATGAGAGCAAGGCTTTAATTCCGCGTTCGCCTCCCTGCAGTATATCACGATGCGAATGAGACACCCGGGTGTCCTGCATGTCTTTAGTTTTAGAGAATGAGTTCACGTTGTTGGAGGGCATGCAGAGAGCAGGCAGCGTTTTCCTTGTGGGCGTGAGCGCGATAATTGATACTATATGGCGGCGCTCGCTCCCGCAAGGAAATCGCCTCACGTTCACGCATTGCCATTGAAGGCAATGGAACGCGTGCACGTTTTAACCTGAAAAAGGCAATCGATGGCAACAGGTCTTTTCCTAAGCAGCGCATGCGCGTTGCGTAGGCGGGACCTAAAAAAGGGAAAGTAAGAAAGAAGGAAAGAAAAAGGCAAAAAAACTAAGAAAAAAGAAAGAAAGAATGAAGAAGGCAAAAAATAAGGAAAGAAAGAAGGGACAAAATAAATTAGGAAAGGATGGAGAGAAAGGAGAAAAATAAAAGAGTATAACTTAATACAAGAGAATTTCAAATGGGGGGACACTCATGTGAAGGAGACTGCAAGCCCCAGAGTTGTTGGGAAGGCGAAGAGTTTTCCAGCGCCAGTTGGGCGCCTTAATAAATCTTGTATCTTTCCCGTGCGACGCGCTCAAAATGTGCTCCTCAGGACACACACAGGCACATGTCCGGGAAAAGACCGAGCCAATCGTAGGCCCATCTGCGTCCGGAGGAGGCTGGCCCACCCTCTTAACATCCACTCACAAATGTATCAAACCTCCTGCAATAAGGGTGAGATGCCTCCTTACAATATTCTTGTGTTAATTCACTATATATCTATTCCTGCTCGAGTTCTGGCACGATGGGCAAGCAAAAAGCCACCGATACTCTTGCAGGAAAGAGGAACAAAAGTTTCAAATGAATGCCCAGTCACTGTTCATAAGCCCTAAGTAAACACCAAGCTGCAGTACACTAATTGAGGAGGTAGAAACTTTGCTGGGAGTAACAAAGTCAAAGGACAAAAACAAGGCAAATCCTCCACGAAGGCTGTGCCCATCTTTGGCAAAAAAACAGAAAGTCAATTTTCAAATCACAACTAGAAACCAACCTGCCCGGACGATTTAAACTTTAATGCGCCCCTAGAGGCTATTGTTGAAAACATTGCTGCTATCAAAACTGTCAAATGTGCTCCTATACCCTGGAGCCAGTCATTATATTTACAAACAGCTTTTAGTCTCTTTTGGAAGGCCATTTGTTCAGTGGCCTGGAAGAGACACTAGAAAGAATATTTGAAGGAGGGAAATGGGTGTAGCTTTTTGCACAGATCGGGGCTGAAAAAAACTGCGAAAAACCATATTTATGTCCATCAACCTGCACAAGACATTCAAAGCATGCATAAAACTGGACATTCAAAGCATGCATGAAACGGATTATGATTATTTGGGCATTAGGTTGACATTGAATATGTCCAGGCTCCATCAAGTCAGAAAAAGTAGCTTAAACCTGTACGAACAAGTATCTGGGATACTGAGGAAATACAATTCAGCAAAAACATGGCAGTTATCACCAGCCCTAAATGTGTATCAGATCAAAGCAGTAGACAGTGCCCTATATGGGGTTGAGTCATGTGGACACATTCTGCTGACAACCTTGGCAACTGCCGGAAACAATTTTATAAGATCCTTGTTGAGTCTACCATAGAGCACACCTTTGGTCCCTTTGTTGTGGGACACAGGCATAAAATCCATTAAGAATAAGGCTAAATTAAGGACAGTTTTATACCGGCGGAGATCACAGTCCTTGAAAATTTCTACAATGCTTTCAAGGAAATAGTACACTTGAACAAGGGAAAGACAAAGTGGTTATCCAATCTAAAGGTATTCCTGTCACAACTCAACTGGGCCTAGAGGAGTATTGGGGAAGCAAGATCCAATGGAAACCCCAAACTAGAGATTGTGTAAAGGAAACATTCTGGGCCCACAACTGGGGACGAGTAGTAAGCAGCTAGTGTCTAAGAACCCTTACCTCAGTTTTTATGGCTTTTAAAAATCACTGCGGGTTAGAAGATTTTCTTGAGTTTATTATGGCTCCAACAGCTAGACAACTGTATATCAAGTTCCGTCATGGCACTCCAGCTGTCAATTTTTTTTGCACTAAACGGAGAGATATCTCTGACCTGAGTAATGTGTGTTCAGGCAGATGAAACAGAATTGCAGTTCCTATTTTTTTCTCAGGCTATGAGCGCCTAAGGAAGCAATGGATACTGCCAATTTGTAGGCAGCTTGGAATTAGACAGTGTGAAGTGGCACTTAGACTCTTGCTTGCTGAGACTAAAGTGTTGTTGCCAAATTTTTACATTGTAGCTGCGCTATAAAAGCAACGTTGTTGAGCTAATTCGAATAGGAGGTACTTTTTCACTTGTTTGCAGCACAAGGTAGAGTGTCTTTCATTGTACTGGCAGCAGATCAAAGAGGGGTTATTCTGCACTTTCAATTAAATCTGATGCACTTTAACACCACTCTTGGTTGAGCAAGCCATATATGATGCAATGTTTCCTTTATTTGGGGGGTGGGGATTTTATTTATTGACGTTTTCAAAAATAGAAAAACATTCAATGCCAAAGGAGCACAGCCACAGTTGTCCAATTAGTAGGTGATCAACAAAGTTTCAAAATGCAGAATGCCCATAACGAACAATAGTTACTTACCTGTAATCTGTGGTTCTCCAGTATTGGTGTCTTTCATAGATTCACATGCCTGAATCATTCCCCGTCGTCAGAGTGGGAGTCCCACGGTATATAAAAAAGCAATAATATGCCTGTAATAACCAAAAAAACTTGGTAATAACCAACCAGGAAGTAAAGTAGCCCTCAGCTACAGGAGCAAAAGCTCCCACACTCATGACTATCCTAGTCATTATGTATAGACCAAACTGCAGCCAATCAGGCGACAGCACCCACCAGAATGTTCTCCCCAGAGGCTCAGGCTCTCAGATTCTCGCCCAGGAGTGAAAACAACATAACTGCCTGAGGGAGCCTCTGAGGGGAGGTGGGCGGTTTGCATGAGAATCTATGAAAGACACCAATACTGGAGAACCACAGATTACAGGTAAGTAACTATTGTTCTTCTCCAGTATTTGGGGTGTCTTTCATAGATTCACATGCCTGAATCAGAATAGATAGCAGTACACATAACCTAATGCTCATAGACGCTAACAGTATCATAGTATACATGCATAATGATAAAATGCAAAAGACATGGTAAAGCGTCTAAGAAAGAGCATAAAGGAGGCGGGAGAACAGAGGCTCACCTTATTGGAAAAGATTGCGAAGAACTGCTCTTCCCACCGAAGCATCTGCATCACTTCCCGAGTCCAGACAGTAGTGCCTCGTGAACGTGTGCCTGCTAGACCACGTTGCAGCTCTGCAGATTTGCAGAAGAGGCACCCTAGCGAACAGGACAGTGGAAGAGGAGACTGCCCTTGTAGAATGCGCTCTTGGTATGGCCTGTAAGGGTCTTCCTGTCTGTTGATAACTGAGTCCAATTGTTGACGTGACCCATCTAGCAATAGTCTGTTTTGACACTGCACAGCCTTGGCGCAGTCTGCCATAGGCCACAAACAACTGATCTGTCTTGCGCAAAGCTGATGTTCTTGAAAGATAAAACTCGAGGCATCTCCTGATGTCCAAAGAGTGCAAAGCTCGCTCAGCCGGAGTTTGTGGATTTGGAAAAAATGTCTTGAGGATTACCGGCTCATTTAAATGAAATTCCGATGGGACTTTGGGCATGTACCTTGGATTGGTACGCAGTACCACCGAATCAGATGTAAATTGTAAAAAGGGCGGTTTAGACGTGAATGCCTGAATGTCACTGACTCTTCTGGTAGATGTTAAAGCCAATAACAAGGAGACTTTCCAAGTAATAAACTTAAGGTCAACCTTATGTATCGGCTCAAAGGGGTGACGCATGAGCTGGGCTAGCACCACATTCAAATGCCAAGCAGGAGGCGGTCGTCGAATTGGAGGAAACATACGAAATAGACCCTTGAAAAATTACTTGATTATTCTTGAAGAAAACAGAGTTCGATCCGTCCTGACGGAATCGGGAAATGGCTGCCAGAAATACTTTCAGGGTTGAATGCGCCAAACCCGATCTAGCCAGTTGCAGGAAAAAAGGTAATATTTGCTCTGGTCTAGCATGAATGGGATGTAGATCAACAGTCTGGCACCAGGCACAGAAACGCTTCCACTGGAGTTTGTAGGTCTTAATAGTTGATGGTGCTCTGGCGTTAGCCAACACCTCTTGACAATGGTGAGGAATGTCTAAGTGGGCGAATTCATTGTGTTGAGGAGTCAAGCTGACAATTTCAGAGAAACTGGGTCCGGATGGTACACCTTGCCCCTCTGAACTGTCAGGAGACTCGGTATTCGAGGCAGTTGTATTGGCCTGCACTCCGAGAGGAGGAGAAGCTCGTGAACCAATATTGCCGGGGCCACCTTGGAGCAATCAGGATTAGACGACATGGTTGACTCCTCATCTTCCTGATGATCATGGGGAATTAACGGAATTGGCGGAAAAGCGTATGCAAATATTCAACACCAATTCATCGAAAGGGCATCCCCGCAAGAGTCTTTGTGTTCGAATCCAGCTTGCAAAGCGTTGGCATTTCCGGTTCTGAGCTGTTGCAAACAAATCCAGGTCGGGATGACCCCACTCTCGGAATATCTGATCCAGGGATGGTTGATGCAGTTCCCATTCGTGATTGGTTCCGGCAGACCTGCTGAGTGAGTCCGCTAGGACATTGGCAACCCCTGGGACATGGACCGCCGACAGATTGATGTTGTGATCTAGGGCCCAATTCCAAATCTCCTGCGCCTGATGGGACAACCGGGCCGATCTTGTGCTTCCCTGCTTGTTCAGGTAATGCATGCTGGTTGTGTTGTCCATTCGTATCAACACCGTAGAGCCCTCCAAGATCGCCTGAAAGGATTTCATGGCGAGAAAAATGGCTCTTAATTCCAGCAGATTTATGTGCCATTTTTTCTGTTGAATGTTCCATTTGCCACTGACTGTCATCCCTTGGAGATGGGCGCCCCAGCCCTCCAGAGAAGCATCCGTGGTCACGATGAATCTGGGTCCTTCTGTCAGGAATGCGCATCCCACTTTCAGGTTGCCATCTTGCCCCCACCACTGGATGGAGTTTCTCATCCGAGGAGTTATGTTGATGACGTCCTCGAATGAGCCTGTTACTTGCACCCACTGACGACTGAGTTCCTCTTGCAAGGGTCTCATTCGCAGGCGACAGTTGGGGGTGAGAGGAATACAGGACGAGATCATCCCGAGGAAAAACTTGAACTTGCGAACAGAAACGCACTTTCTTGTTAGCAGTGATGAGGACATCTTGCGAATCTTCACCTGCCTTTCTTTTGATATGAACACTTGGGCGAGTCTTGTGTCCAGCGTGGCGCCCAAGAACGACTTCCTCTGTGATGGAGTTAGGGGAGACTTTTTGAAATTCACCGAAAAACCCAGGCTCTGGAATAGTGCCAGACATCTCTGAACGTGAGTTTTTGCCAAGTTGATGGAACTGGCCTTGATAAGGCAGTCGTCCAAATATGGATAAATTTGAACTCCCTCTAATCTCAGGTGTGCGGCCACCGGGGCTAACATTTTTGTGAAAACTCTGGGGGCCGAACGTAGTCCAAAGGGGAGTACTTTGAACTGGAAGTCCCTGCCAGCCACTCTGAACCGTAAGAACTTCCGGTGTCTGGGAAAAATGGGCACATGGAAGTATGCGTCCAGAAGGTCGAGTGTTGCCATGTGATCCCCTACTGAGAGAAACTGGAGGATTTCTTGAAGCGTCAACATTCTGAAAGATAATTTCTTTAGGTACTTGTTGAGGGCACGCAGGTCAAGGATGGGGCGCCATTCCCCCGACTTCTTGCGGATCAGGAAAAATCTTGAATAAAATCCTGTTCCCTTCTGATGTTGAGGTACCCTTTCTATTGCTCCTTTCCGAATCATTGAGTGTATTTAGGAAAACAGCTCTTTGAGATGAGCTGGAGGTGGTCCTCTTGGGGGAGAATTTGGAGGGGCTTTGACGAATGCCAGAATGTGACCTCTGGAAACCACGTCCAGGACCCATCTGTCCGTAGTAATCTTGGACCAATTTGAGTAATATCGGGATATTCTTCCTCCAATTTGTTTCAGGCTGGGACAAAGTGGTGGCAGGATTTGTCTCTCACTTGCTCTTATTGTTGTCTCTTTCTCGATAAGAGGTTTTTCCTCTTGATTGAGAGTAATTATTTCTCCTTTGGCCATATGTTTGTTGGTGGTATGGCTGGTATCTCTGATTTCCCTGGGTGTTATTGTAGGAGCGTTGCGGAGAATAACCTCCTCTGTTCGAGAAATTGCCCCTTCCTCTCGCGCCACGAAAGGAAGACTTTCGAAATTGAAGAGAGCCCAGCGACCGTGCCGTCTCTGTGTCTTTCTTTATGGCTTGTAATGCCTCGTCAACATGTTGACCAAAAAGGAATTCTCCATCATAGGCCATGTCCATGATCTTTGTCTGGACCTCTAGACGAAAAGATGTAGCCTTTAACCAGCCTTGCCTCTGGAGAACAGCTGCTCCCGCCAGCTGCCTGAAACCTGTGGCTGCCACGTCCACTGCAGCATCAATTATTTCAGAAGAAACGCTCTCTCCCTCCAGTAGGATCTTTTTTGCTTCAGATCTATCCGGTTCTGCAAGCTTCTCGATGAAAGGGGATATGTCAGACCACATCTGCCTGTCATACCTTCCAAGTATTGCAAGTGAATTTGCGGCTCGGACCGTGGTTGCCGCAATAGTTGACACCTTCTTCCCTATTGAGTCAAGATGTCTACCGTCTTTATCAGGGGGAGCAGAGACCTGTGCAGATGGATTCTTGGCCCTTCTTTGTGCTGCCTGCGTGACTACGGACTCCGTTTTAGCCTGGCCAATCAGGCATGCTGGTGATGAACTAGGTGCTCTATATTTTTTATCTACCCTAGGTAGTACTGCGGGTAGAGAATTTGGTGTAGCCATTATCTTTAGACCTTCCTTCTATATAAAGTCAATGATTGGAATAGACCAACTTTGTCTTTGTGGCAACTCCTTAAAATCATATAGGAAGCATTCGCCTTGTTTAGCTTCCATTGTGATGAGGAACCTTTTCGTAGCTCTATCCATAATCTTATGAAAGCTGGCAATGTCCACCGGTGGAGAATCTGCCGCAGGCGGGGCCGCTGAGGAAGGGGTTTGTGCCTGATAGTCGTCCCACTCAGACGATACTGACTTGTCGTCCAATTCACTGTCCTCTCGTTCATCTTCCCACGAATTTTCACCCCCTGCCTGATGGGATGGTACTGGTGAAGAAGGGAGTGCGGGCCGTGCTTCTTCAGTTGCCATTTGAGAAACTGATTCTTGAAGTCCTAAAGTTGCTGTAGATGTTCTTGGCCTAGGCGTAGAGACATGAGAATCACCCGATTCTGAAGGTGGAAACCTGCGATAATAATCGCTCAACATATATTGGAGGTTCTGGAACAAATACATAGGCATTTGCATGCCAGGTGCAGACACAGTCTCCCGACTAGCGTGCTCCTGGAAATTCTCCTCCTCCTCCTGATCTAAATTTTGAACTTTTATGAACAAATCCGAAGGGCTCCTGGCCGCACAGAGAGTGTCGTCCTCGTAGGATTCTTCTTCCTCAGAATCCAACAATTTATCTGGCAGTTTTAAAGGAGACAAAGTTGTGGAGGATGAACCACGCTTCTGTAGGAGCGAAGCAGTGGTAGCCGGTGATGGCAAAGGTATTGTGGATGTTTTTGCTGACCACACTTGCATTGCCGTACAGGTTGACAGTGGAGGCGTCGATGGAGCCGCCGATGCGGATGACAAGCCTGATTCCCTCTGCGTTGTCAGATCCGTCGTCGACGGAGCGCCCGTCGACGATAGCGGTTTCATCGAGGATGAACTCGTCGACGAGGTTGTTTTCTTCTTCGTCGAAGGTGTCGACGTCAACGGAATTGTCTGCTTCATCGACGAGGAGGTCGTCGACGTATTCATTTTCTTCGTCGACGGTAACTTCATCGAGGGGGGTGTCGTCGACGGTACTTTCGTCGTCGAGGACGTTCTCAACGGTAACTTCGTCGACGAGGATGTCGTCGACGGTAAGGCCTTCTTCGTCGACAGCAAGAAATTCATCGACGCCTCAGTCGACGACGAAGAGCTAGTCAACGGTACCTTCAGGATTCCCGTTGACGGTGGAGCGTCGACGATCGATGGGACTATCTTCGTCGACGGGATGGGTCTAATTTGTACATGAACCAACGTTGACGGTGAGGAGGCTGAAGACATCACCGTAGCTGATTTTGGTGAGGAGAAAGTCACTGTTGGAAGAAGTGGCCACATGAAGAGATGGCGACGATGAGGCTGCTTTTGACTCTGCCGTTGCCAGAGGTGTAAACTGAGGTGAAACCTTTTGAGCAGGAGCTTTGGAAACTGTAGATTTTCCAGATTTTCCTGAGGGCACAGATTTCACAGGTGGAGACACCTTCTTGGAAGTAGTAGGCAAACCGGAATCCTGAGAGGATTGGGCCTTCTTCAACATTTTCACCCTAGGAGAAGCCACCTCAACCTCAGTCTTTCTCTTCCTTGAGGAGACAGAAGACCCTGAGGCAATGCTCCCTACCTCTGAAACAGGGTTATTCTTGTCCTTTATCCTCTGAAGCCACAGGAGAAGACGACCCTCTCTGTCCCTGTGGGTCTTTTGAGGGAAGGTTCTGCAGATTTTACATTCCTTCGCCTCATGATCCGGATACAGACAGTATATGCATTTTTCGTGAGGATCCTCCTTGAACAGCCTTAGCTTTCCACAGGAATCACAAGCCCTAAAAAGGGATTTAGAAGTAGACATCCTTTGAAGGTTAAAAAACCAACTAAAGTAAGAAACTGAGCAGAGCTCAGGGAGACTCCCTTCACACGACGTGCGGTAGAAGATCTGAGAGCCTGAGCCTCTGGGGAGAACATTCTGGTGGGTGCTGTCGCCGGATTGGCTGCAGTTTGGTCTATACATAATGACTAGGATAGTCATGAGTGTGGGAGCTTTTGCTCCTGTAGCTGAGGGCTACTTTACTTCCTGGTTGGTTATTACCAAGGTATTTTGGTTATTACAGGCATATTATTGCTTTTTTATATACCGTGGGACTCCACTCCGACGACGGGGAATGATTCAGGCATGTGAATCTATGAAAGACACCCCAAATACTGGAGAAGTAACAATTACAACAGTAGGGACGCTATAAGTGGGGCTCGCATATTCAAATAGATGTATACATTCCCATCCAACAACTGATGCATGCCAATTGAAATAGATAAATACACTCTAGCACTTCAGCTGAATGGCAGGGTGGATACAGCCATAACTTTACTCTTGGGAGGTTAAGTGATGTCATTTGGTGTTGGCCTTTGAGTGTTAGAGGGCTCCGCCTCCATCTCGCCATTTGATGGTAACAAGAAGTCTTGTAAGAGAAGGAAGGAGAGTAAGGGCTCCCAGATATCTTTGGGGCAAGAGTGTATGGGCATGAGCTCCCAGTAGTTGGTTAATTGTTCTTGGCAGTACGTGACATCCTGAAACCATGTCTTGTAACTAGGACCGGGCTTACTTGCCCAGTGTACCACAACTCTATGGTTAGCAAGTAATAATAGCATGGCAGTGAGGCGGTGACAGGAGGAAGGCGTGTCCGCCACCTAACAGAGGAGCTCAAACAAGGGGGAGTAAAGTGGCTGGTGCCCAGTGATATCACGTATAGCCTTATAGACTTCCCTCTAAAACAGTGCCACCTTCGGGCAAAGCCACGCCAAATGGATGTAATAGGCCAGGGGAAAACCACAGTGCAGACAGCTTGGATCAGGCATTAAGCCAATTTTGAATAACTGAAACAGTGTGCGATTGGTCGATGTAGGAATTTGAAGTGTATGAGCCGATGTTTGTAGTTAGAGGAAAGGTAATGCAACAGCTCACAGTAGAATTCCCATTGCTTGTCAGTTTTGAGGGGGAGAGGGGAGGGGGGTCGATGTCAGCAGCCCAGGCCATCTACGATGTTGGAGTGGTAATCATCGAGGTGCTTTGCATTCTGTTGTATAACCGTGCAATAAACTTATGTGAGGAAGGGGAGGCTTATATGAGCTCCAACGCTGTGAGGATGGGCGATGAGCTGGAAAAGTGGCATGAATAGCACAACAAGCAGTCTTAAGTTGAAAATAAAGGAGTGTATCCAATGGGCTCGGTCTAGGGTCAGCCTCAAATGAAGCGATGAACCGACCGTCAGGATATAAGTTTGAAAAAGTTCTAATTGGGCGCTTCTGCACTCGCAGCACAGCTCCCCAGTCCTGGAGTGACAGGATCAGAGGATTAGGAGCGACTGATGCAGAGGGAGTGTATAAACACTCCAGGCCCACGTGTCTACACAGTCCACCCCAAGCCCAAAGGGCACACTCTACCGTGTCTATTTCAGATTTTCGTGCTATGTAGGGAGCAAGAACTACTGTAGTAAATGGTCAGGGGGAGGCATGGTCATGTTCAATAGCAGTATGGGGTTTACATGGCGTTGGGTGAAGCCAATAATGTAGACATTGCACCTGAGAGCAGCAGGCGTAGAGCAACATATGTGGCTCCCCCCCCCCCCACCAGCGCAAGTAGTAAGGTAATGAGACCCCAGATGGGAAACAGCCTTTTCAACGTGGTTTTTACCACTTTGTACCTGTACCACACTTTTTTTTACCAATCAGGTTTTTAGAAAGCATATGCTTTTACAACGTATACCTTTACCACGCATCCATCGTTTATATATAAATATAAACATAAACAATGCGTGGTAAAGGAACCAGTTGTAAAAGTATACGAGTTCTAAAAAATGTGCGTAAAAAAATAGTTGTAAAGGCATATGAAGTACAACCTCCCATGATACTCGAGGTTGTTTGTGCGCCCAAATAATTGGAGTGAAGATGGATTTAATACGTTGTGCGGTGAGCGGTAGTGGAACGTTAAGAAATGCATATAAAAATGTAGGGAGTACTATCATATTTTCAACAGCAATAGGCCCTGTAATCAACAGCAGCAATTTGGACCAGTTAGGGACTCTGTCCCCCAACCAGTCAATCACACAACCATAATTAGCTTGCCTTAGCTTTTCGAGGTCTTAGCTGAGCCATATGTGGAGATAATATACCAGTTAGAGGCCCACATAAAAGGATACTCCGTGGGGAAAGGCAGTGTTCCGTCTGTGAGGGGAAACAAAACAGATTTGGCACACTTTACCTGTATACCAGAGTTCCCACCGAAGCGTACCACCTCGGGTGGGAGGGGGAAGGAGGAGGAGGAGGAGTTTACCTGCTGTCCACATTAATTAAAGATAGGGGTCTGTAGGAGTCACACAGGTTAGCCTTTTTGTCCAGTTTTAATAGCGCGATAACCACAGCTTCCGGTACCGAAGGCGGTTGATATCTGATCTCAAGCGAGTCAAGAAACATAGTGAGCAGGTGAGGGACCAGTAGGGAAGCACATTACGTATAAAAGGCAGTAGTAAAGGTCAAGTGCCTTGTCCCCAGGAGGGAGCCAAAATCTGTTCAATTTCATCTGCAGTGATGGGCGAATCAAAGTATTCTCAATGTGCATGGTCAAGCCAAAGTAGCTGTATAGTGTTAAAATAGGTTGTGAGCTCGTCTGGGCCAAGCATCGGTGAGGCCTCACACAAGCGAGAATAGAAAGACATCATTGTTTGGAGTAGGTCAGACGGGGAAGAAGTAGGCTTAGATTCCTCATCCAGTAGCTCCACAACATAAGTGTAGGTTCGCAGTTTACTGAATAGACTTGCAAGGGACTTACATGGGTGGTCACCCTCGCCGTATCTCCAAGCCTTGGCACCCTGATGAACGTGGCAAAAAAGTCTACAATGGCACCACAAATCTACCAAAACACTGTATCTCGAAGTGCATCAGGAGGCAAATGCCAGGCGAACGTGGGGGGCACTATCTGAAGAAACCGCAGCTTCAGCAGGACCAAGGCATGGTCCGACAGAGTACAGGGAAGGTGTGTCACGCTGGCGGTCCATGTCTGAACCTCCCTGAAGATTAGCCAGTAATCTATCCCGGGCTAGGCTTTAAAATGAGTAGTAACATAAGTGCTTTCCGAGGCGTACCCGTTTGCCTGCCTCCGCTCAGAGTTAGGGTGAGGCTGCCTGGAGGTCTCGAATCAATCTAAGCGAATGTCAAGAGCCACATTAACACCATCAGTGCTGCAGCAATTCCCCCTCTGTGCTACTCTTGATTTATTCCCATTGTTCATGACGAGCTCAGCTCATCATGAGCAAACGACCAGTGTACTGCATGACGAGCTGAGCTCGTCATGAGCATCGAAGGGGTTAAAATCTCCACCCCAGATCAGTGCATGAGGGCGCAAATTGGAGACCCATCTCCTGTTCACAGAAAAAAACTCAGGGTAGTTAGTATTTGGGCTGAATATGGCTGCTAAGATTACAGGGTGTTTGTCTAGCAGACCAGCCAAGTGACGTATCTCCCCACAATGTTGATGAGAGAGTGGGACAATTGCCAGGGAAGTCCCTGCAGAGTAAGACGTGACGCCTATGGCGTAGTTGGAGAATGTGGCAGCTCCTACATCCTGAAAACAAAAAAAAACTGGAGAAAATCCTTTGACCCAGTTGGTTAACTGTGTGTAACAAGGCAACAATGTCTCAACTGGTAACTTAGTTAGACAAATTCATAAAGAAAACATGTTAATTTCACGCAAAGGAATGCAAGGGAGACCATAATAATTAAGAGGAAACATATAAATGGTCTGTATTTCAGTAAGGGAATGAGTAAATATGGGAAAGGTACATGCGCTCCCTTTTCTTCCTTTACACTGCTATACAGAACTGACCGAATCTCAGTAACCTGATCCTGATGATGACCTTAAGTTTTACAAGCTGAAACGCAGTCGACCATTCAGCGCATCTTTGGGCATTATCTTGGTTTCTCAAAACAGTTGAAACTTTTCATGAATTATCTATTGACTGTTCCACATCCATTCCTCAAATTGTTTCTTGCGCCACCTTTCACTGTTACTTCACATTTGTCATGTGTCACCTACACTGTTCACCTTCTACACAAGCACGTATGTGCACACAAACATTTGGGTTACACTTGCATAAAATGTAATGTAGTACTGATATAACGACTACTACTTAAATAAAGGCCATTTATAGGTTTCCTCTTAATTACTGTGATCTCCCTTGCTTTCCTTTGCGCAAAATGTACATGTTTTCTTTATGAATTTGTCTAACTAAATGATTACCGGTTGAGACATTGTTACTGCATATATATCCTGGCACCATCTGTAACGCAACCCCAACGCCAATGGGTTCGCCAAATGTGTCTCCTGTAGGAAACGAATATCTGCATTGTGCCTAATGAGAGAAGCATGAACTAACTGTGTTTTCTTATAGTCATTAAGACCGCTTATATTCCACGTGACACAAGTGGTAGTAGTCATGTTATTAGCGTAAAGTGGGCAAGTGATTGGTGTGAATATATTATTGTGAAATTAGCAATGTGTGTAATTGGAACATGATGTGTGTGTAGTGACTGGATCCCAAAAACAGCAACAATATACCCTGAGAACAAACATGCAAAATAAACAGACCCCCACCCCCTACCATAGGTTGAGGAAAACCATCCCATACCCCACCCAACAAAAATTCCCACAATTCAGAAACATGATAAGGAATCATTCCTGAGGGCAGAGAGAAGCCAGGTGAACAAACCCTACCAGGTGCGGCAGGGCGGCCGAGCCAATATTGCAATGGGCGAGATATTAAAATAAACAGGATATGGGTCCCCTCGTGCAACTTAATGTGAGGCAAATGCCATGGTTTGCCGAACAGTGTCAACTAATGAACATGAAAGTTGAAGGTTGCTCATGGGTAGAGATCAGTTGAAAGGGTACCACCTGTTGTGAGCAGTATTTGCCAATAAGCTGCAGGAGGGGGCGCTTTTATTAATTGTCGCTAAGTGAGTTTCTATCTCCAGCATATGGTGAAGCCCTCTGGGAGCGCTTATTCTTGGTGATGTTTTAAGCAAATGTCAAGGCAGAGTTGGCATCCGAGAAGAAGTGCTGTTTGCCCTCCCAGGCTGCCCGTAGCTTAGCAAGGTAGATTAGAGCATAGTGAATTTCTGCTTTTTGCAGGATCCTTTTAGCTGGCAGAAACTCTCAGAGAGCAGCCTGTACCAGCAGCGTGTAATCGGGATAAAATAACAGATTGTTCCCTTGCAATTGGATGGATCCGCGATCAAGATAGCATTGGGGACCCGGTAGTTGAGCAGGCGTGCAGCTATGGGATGAGCTGACGCTCCCGGGGGCGGCCTGGGACCCAGCAAGCGATGCACACACTCCACAATATGTACAGAAGACAGCCCATCTGCAAAAAGCTCCTGGAGCATAGTCTTGATGTAGTTTTCCATTTTTGTGATGTTGGTAGACTCCTGTACTCCGGAGGCTGTTGTGCCGGGAGTGCACCTCTAGATGTTCATTTTTGGCCTCTATAATCTCGAGCACTCTGCCCATCCTGAGTAGCTGCTCTATGGATTCCAACTGTGCGTCATCCAAGTCTGACACACAATTCTCTAGATGATCGATGCAATCTTCTGGTTTGTCAACTCTGTTTAACCTGTGTAGCGGGAATTCCGTTCTCCTACAGAACTGTGCATAGAGACCTGGAACCTCGGTGAACTAGGATGGCCCAAAACTCACCTCAGTACTCAAAATCCCCTTACCGAGCTAGCTACAGTGTCTAATTGGTCATAACAAACTCCCAATGTTTAGACAAACCAGAACATGATTATAAGAAACAAAGTTATCAGCATAGTTACTAGTCCATAGAAAGTGATTGGTGACAGCATGCTAAGATGCTGTAATGAATAGGAATTAACAATACCTAATTCTCACCCTCCCTATTTAGCATAGTATTTTATATCCAATGATCCGAGCACGGTCAAAAGTAATGTAAGACAAGACCAGAATAGGGGCATAAACATGAAAGCAGAGTTCAATAATAATGAGCTAAGGCAATATTCAGAAGCAAATGCGAAGGCCTTATAGCGGCCCAATTAAAAAGGCTTAAACTTATTAAATCAAGGCCCACATTCAACCAGTTCAATAGGGCCGGGGCTTGACAAAAGTGTATGTACGCAAAAAGTACCTTTTTGTAATAAAAAAATTGCACTCAGGAACGTGCAAGTAGCAAAGGTTCCGACGGTCCCTAAGGACAGGACTGAATACGCAAAAAATGCAGCAACAGCCTCCAGCATGAAATCACTGTCATCATCCGAAAACAGATCAGCCATCCAATCAAGTAGTGGGAAAGAACATACGTGCTGATCCAGCACTGGATCCTCTAGCATTATCAGAGGACAACTCGGTGGGTTCTCATGAAAGCTCTATGCCAAGAATTCATGCGCTGCTGCCATTATGCCCCAACAACCCATTAGTCCATGCATCGCTGCCAAGGCCATAATCCTGTCGCCAGAACAAACCAACTCGTGAGCAACTACGGGGCTCATCAGATGATTAAAATCGACATCAGGAGACAGTCTTGCAGAGACACAAATCAAGGGCCCAGTCGAAATCGCAGCTCAGGCAATGAAACACAGGCTGGACACAAGTAAAATAGGAAAACCGAAACGATAATCCAAAAGCCGTGCTTAAAGTCGCAAGCGGCAGGGTGCCATAGTAATCAAGCATCCGGTTGCGAAACACTGACAGGAGGGGCTGTGCGGCCACTAACGCAGGACGGGCATCCATGTTTAATAAAACAAAATATCACCAAAACGCCTGCAGCTAATGCTAGCAAAACTGGGAAGCCATCAAACAGGCTTGAAAACAAAGAATGAAAGAAAGCAGGGATGACTCCAAATATTTTCTCGAAGGAAGTCACAAGACCACTGCTAACTATCTTAAAAAAAATGAGCGTGGCCAGACGTGGAGGAGGCGTTTTTGATGAACCAGCTCGCTGAAATGTAACGGCAAATCAGTATTTAAAAGCGCCTGCACCTCTGTGCGCGTGTTAGCAATGTGAAGGACAAATGTTTCTCGGGCCGAACTCAGGGCCACTACCTTTTGAGAAAAAAGGGCTCTTATTCTACTCATACCATTGAAGGAGTAGTTTCTGTACTGTAACTCCAGTTCTGTAGTAGGGGTATCTCTGTTATAGTCATAATCTAGTGAATAGTCCCGCTCATGTGCGTGGACTCCGGCAATCAATAATAATCTCTTAAATTGTCAAAAAATTGCAGAACTGCAAAGACACTTAAGAGAGAATTTAAAGACAAATAATGCAGCCTATATCCACAGGCTACACTGTCCAGTACTTCAACTAAAAATTCCACCAAAAACACCACACATACAACACAGCCTGCCCAGTTTCTTTCACAGAGAAACTTGCCTCTACCAGTAAAAGCCTCTGGGATGATAGAGCTGTCATAATGTGGCTTAAATAGGATACTGTGCCTTTAAGAGAACTTTCCAGAACTTTTCCCAGTATCCCAGAATGCACCACAGGTCCCATTTACTTTCTATTCTTTTTGAAGGTGTAACACGCCAGACCTGTAGCATTCCTTACATGAATAACTTTCTCCACCGGGGAGGCGGGAGGGCGCTTATGACTGTAACAGAGATACCCCTACTACAGAACTGGAGTTACAGGACAAAAACTACTCCTTCTGTAGTAGGGGATCTCTATTTATAGTCATAATCTAGTGAATAGAATGGCAAGCCCATCCCCACACAAAGCGGCGGTGGAGAGAAGAAGATTAACACCCCTACTGTGCGAACAGATTTCGCAGCGAAGCCTGCCCAACCTGAGCGTCTGTCCTGGCATCAGTGTCCAGACAGTAATGCTTAGCAAAGGTATGAACCGACTTCCAAGTGGCTGCCTTGCAGATTTCTGCAATCAGCACGTTACGGAGCAAGGCTGTCGTGGCAGCCTTGCCCCTGATGGAATGAGCCTTAGGCTTACCTCCTAAGGTCTTATTAGCTTTTTGGTAACACAATTGTATGCAGGACACAATCCACCTAGAAATGGACTGCTTAGAGGTAGCAAGACCCGTCCTGAATGATCCATAATTGATAAACAATTGGTCAGACCTACGAATATTTTTTGGTTTTATCCAGATAAAATTTCAACACTCTCCTAACATCCAGGGAATGTAGAGACCTTTCCGCTGGAGATGAAGGATTCTGAAAAAACGTAGGCAAAGTTATGGTCTGGTTGACATGAAAATCAGAAATAACCTTAGGAAGAAATTTAGGGTGAGTACGCATAACAACCTTAGCAGCATGAAATACAGTATAAGGTTCTTGGCAACACAACGCCTGAATTTCACTCACCCTGCCGGCCGATGTAATGGCCACGAGGAACGCCGCCTTCCAGGACAGGTGCGGCAACGAAGCCTTATGAATAGGTTCAAAAGGCTCCTTCATCAACCTGGACAGCACCACATTCAGTTCCATGAAGGCGAAGGAAGCCTGACAGGAGGGAATACTTTCTTCAAGCCTTCCAGAAAATCTTTGATCACAGGTGTAGGAAGGTGGATATCGGACTATGGTTGCCCCCAACTTTTTGCCTGGTGTTTTGCTGTTTTTTCGACTTAGTTGACCTGGGGCCCTGCTATTCAGGACCCCAGGCTCACTGCTCTCTCTGTAAAATGGTTTCCATGTACTCTAGGTACATATCTAATTGGATACGGAGTCACCTTATCAGTCCCTGTACAGTGTACCTTAGGTACCCAGGGCATAGGTGCGCCCAGGGCCTACCAGGGGCTGCAGCATGTATTATGCCACCCCTGGCTGGCCATCCAAATCTGACACAACTGGCTGATCAATCAGCTGGGGCAAGGTGGTGTAATCACCCTTTGCTTTAGATATAGTATCCCTATATCTAAACCTAAAATGGACACATATATTCCTATCAGTCACTCCATGGAAGGCCTTATCAATCCTGAAGGCAGAGTGCTTGGAATTATGTGAGATGGTGCTCTGGCATGAGCCGAGCCCGTTTGCAGCTTGCGGAACCAAGTCCTAATAGCTGTTCCATGATAACGCTATACCATATACTCTTAAGTGCATTATAATCCTCGCGGTTAAATGCTAACTTTGGTATAGCATTATCAAAACATGTCGAGTAAGGTGTCATAAGAATTGGAATACTACCCCCTCGCCAATTCTGGCAACGGGGGTAGCATTCCACCCTTCTAGAGGGACACGACATGTATGTAACTGTGAACCCCGGTTAAAGTTAACTCGAGCCTCAGCATCACAAAATGGATGCTGCCACCACAGACACAAGTCTGACCTCCTGCTGCTGGGAGTCCTTCCAGCGAGGGAGGCTCGGACAAAGGGTTTCCTGCCTTGGGAGGTGCTAGCACCACCCCAGACAGGATTTTGTGTATTAGGTAGGACAGGGCTGAAAGGAATGAGACATGCCTGGGGCACACAAGGTGTCCCTGTGCATACACCGGTCCAAACCAGTTCCTGGGGCACTGCAGCCCCAGAGCTGGCGCAAGACCGGACAAAGGAAAGGGGGTGTAACCACCCCCCTTCCTGGTCCCACCCAGAGGAGGGACCTAGTCATAGTGCAGCCCCCTTTAGCCGAATAAAGGTAGGAGCTGGTCCCATTCCAAATTAGATTATCCTGATCAACTTCACAAGAAGAAACTCTGGACTTCGACGTTCTGCTCCACAGAAGACGGAAGAAATCTCGCTTGTGGGCAAGGAGTGTCCACCCTGCACAAGCAGGCACCATCAGCGTACAGCGGCTTCCCTTTGTCGTCATCCTGCAAGGATCCAGACTTCAGAGCCCGACGAGACCCGGATTCCCAGACCTCTGCGACCTCAACCCACATCTACAGCAGAGCTGAGACCCGTGGGTGCGATGAGACACATGGGACCGGCCATCTTGAAAGAAGCAGCACTTCGCTCCAGCACGACTTCAGAGGCATCCTCGTCCAAGTGCTTTGGGGACTGAGAAGCCCCGACCCCGAGCAGCTCCTGCACCGAAGATCAGCCCTCCAGCATCCACGAGATCTGCGTGGGGCCCTTCTGCCTGGTTGCTGCTCGACGGGTTGTCTGGTCACTTGCCGGCAGGCTAGTGGCCTCCTAGACGACGAACTCCGACAACTTTGCTGCTGGTCTGGTTGCTCCAGACTGGCCCTTGCTCCCTTCCAAAAGAGGAGCACCCCGGACCCTCCTGGTCCACTCCAGATGCCGTTTCCACTCACCGCGTGGGTTGCCTTTGCCAAGGCCTGTTGAACCGAATCCGGAGACGACACCGCCGACGGCGAGAGCCTGCGTGGGACAGCTCGTGCCTCCATCCTGGTCGTCGAAAACACCACCTGGTCCACGTGGCTGCAGATACAAGCGTCCACCTTCACCTGGTCGCGCCGACGACAGCTGGTTCCACTCCTGGTTCCACTCCAGTCACTGGCTAGTGACTTTGAACATTGTCCCCTCTGCTTTCAGGTTCTTCTCTTCACTGATCCACCCTTGGATCACACCGGACATGTTCATCCTGACCGCCTGCAGCATCTTTTCCTCCAGGCCCCATAGACTTCAACGCCGGAACCCGACACGACTTGGCACCTATGCACCCGCAGCCCGTGGGTGAGGTAACACAAGCATTTAGGTGCTCAAGGGTAGCTTGACTCTCCTAGTGTCCAGTTCCACAGCCGTTTTGGTTCTATCTAGTCAGGGACGTCCGTACTCACCTTTTTCAAAAACTGTACTGTCCATAGACGTTTGTACGCATCTCGCGTGTGAGTTCACACTCTGCACACGCGTTCCGTGGGCCTCCTATTACTTACCTCCGGTTAGTATAGCGTGGTCCCAGCGATCCTACAGCCTCTGGACAGCTCCATTCCTTTGAGTGACTTTCACATTCCACTTACTTAGTATATGGTTTGTCGTGCCCTAGGGCACTATTGTAAAACGTGCAACTTAAACGTATTTTTCCTAAGAGTTTGTCATGTGCTTAGCCCTCTGACCTCATAAAGAGTTCAGAGGTGTATGTTAGTTAATAAATACTTGTTTATTTTCATAACAACCTGTGTGGTGTCCTTTCACTTGGTATTCAAGGGGTTATATGTGGTAAAACAGCTGGCTTCACATGCCAAAAGAGTTTAGCCTAAAGACTGCTTTTGTCCATGCTACCATTAGGATAGCTGGTCTATAAGGTTGACTCACAACCAATCACCATAAGGGTTGTTTGGACTGAAACAAGGTGATCACTAGAACTAGTGAGCATCATATATCAGGCCAACTTCTCACAACAGGGATCTGGATGAAGGAAGTCTGTGAAGGGCATTTCCTGTAGGCAGTCAATGCAGCGAGATGAACCTTAATGGAGTAAACATTAAGCCCAGACTGCGCCATATGTAGAAGGTAAGAAAGGATGACGTCTTCCTTGCACGTCGGGGTCATAGTTCTTGGACTTGCACCAGATACAGAACCTCTTCCACTTGTAAGCATAGGAAGTCCGTGTGGAAGGCCTCTTAGGCTCCTTCAGTATGTCCATGCAATCTTCAGGTAGATTCAAATGGTCATATTGCACTATCTCAGGAGCCATGCCGCCAAACTCAAAGACAAGAGGTTGGGGTGCAACATCTGCCCCCCGAACTTCGTAAGAAGGTCCGGCCTGCCCGGCAGCCGCATGTGAGGAAGGAGAGACCGGTGAAGAAGGTCCGTGAACCACCACTGCCTGGGCCATTCCGGGGCAATCAGGGTCATCCTCGCCCTGGACCGGGCCAGTTTGATGAGTACCGCCGGAATCAGGGGAATGGGTGGAAAAGCGTACAGAAAGCTGTTCGACCAGTCGATCCATAGCTCATTCTCCCGCATCCCCTGCTGGTAGTACCTGGAGGCGAAGTCTCGGCATTTGCTGTTTTCGGCGGTGGAGAACAGATCTACGTCTGGAGTCCCCCACCTTGCGAAGACTTCTCCTAGTACTTCGTCGTTTATGACCCATTCGTGGTTTTCCTGAATCAGTCTGCTCAACGCGTCCGCCTGAACATTCTGCACACCTGGCAGATGGGTAGCCGTTATCGTCAGTCCTCTGGCCAAAAGCCAGTGCCATATCGCCTGCGCCTCCTGCAACAGAGTGCGTGATCTCGAACCCCCTGCTTGTTGAGGTAATACATTGTGGTCGTATTGTCCGTCTGCACAAGAGAGTTGGTCTGGAAGGACGGAAGAAAGGCCTTCAGTGCCAAGTGAACAGCCCTGAGTTCCAGGAAATTGATGTGATACGTGGACTCCGTCGGGGACCGCGTTCCTTGAATCTGCAAGTCTCCGGAGTGCGCCCCCCAGCCGTGGAGGGAAGCATCCGTCACGACGGTCTGCGTGGGAATGTCCTTGTGGAAGGGAACCCCTCTGAGGAGATTCTCCGCCGAACACCACCACTTCAGAGACTGAAGCGCATGCAGAGACAGTCTTATCTTGTCGTCCCAAGATCCTTTCCTCTGATCCCACTGGTCCTCCAAGCACTCTTACAACGGTCTCATGTGCAGTCGTGCGTGTGGCGTTAGGAAGGTACAAGAGGCCATCGATCCCAGTAGAGAAGACACCGTCCTCACTGTTGTAGATGGAGTGGTCATAAGTGCCTGAGCCTTCCGAAGGAGTGATAAGCGTCGCTCCTCCGAAGGAGACACGCTTGCTGACAGCGTATTGATGGAGGCTCCCAAGTACTGTATGCATTGGACCAGAGTCGGGACAGACTTGGACATGTTGATGTGCAACCCCAGCTTAATCAAGAGAACGCACGTCTTCTGGAAGTGCGCTCGAGCTTCCGAGAAGGAGGAGGCCTTGATCAACCAATCGTCCAGGTACGAGTAGACGAACACCTTTTTCTTCCTCAGGTGTGCTGCTACCACCGCCATGCACTTCGAGAATGTTCTTGGCGCAGACTTCAGTCCAAATGGGAGTACTGTGTATTGATAATGATTGGTGCCAACTTGAAATCGCAGGAACTTCCTGTGTTTGTGTGCAATGGGCACATGGAAGTACGCATCCTGTAGGTCTATAGCACACAGCCAGTCTCCCTGTTGCAACTGAGGATAAATCTGATGCAACGACAGCATGAGAAACTTTTCTCTGCGAATCCACTTGTTTGCCTGCCTTAAGTCTAGAATGGGCCTGAACTCGTTATTGTCCTTCTTGCGAACGAGGAAGAACCGGGAGTACAGACCTCTTCCTCTCTGAGACAGAGGAACGTCTTCTATCGCCCTTTTTCTTAACAGGATATCCGCCTCCGCCTGAAGCTCGCACAGTTGGAACTGCGGAATTGCTGGAGGCGGGCTGGTGAACCGAAGACTGTATCCATTGCAAACAATATTCAGCACCGATTTGTCCTGAGTAATTTTTCTCCACTCTGCCAGAAAAAATTGAACGCTTCCCCCTACCGGAGTGGGTAACGGATGTAGGGGAAGTAAGCGCTCAGGGCCTAGACCCGGCCGGGCCTTTGGTCGCTGTTGCCGACTGTTGGCCTCCTCTGCCAATCTGGCGCTTCTGGAACGGCCTTCGGAACTGCTGTCGTCGTTGTTGTTGCTGTTCCCAAGGTTGGCCACGCCCTCTGCCCTATCCGCCGAACCGCCCCTGGAACGGTCGGTAGGACTTCTTAGTCTCTTTGGGCTTCTCCAGGCCCACAGCCGTGAGCGTCTCAGCCTTCATGCGGGCCATTTCGTCATTCGCATGTTTCCCGAACAGAGTTTCGCCAGAGAATGGCAAATTGGCAACCCTCTGTTGGGCGTCAGGTTTTAATGACGTGAGGCGGAGCCAAGCGTGTCGTCTCTGGTTAATCCCATGGCAGAAGCCACGCGCTACCAGGAGGGAACCATCGGCCGCCACCAACATCCCCTCATTTGTCGCGAGGCAGGTGTTCCACAAACTGCTGGAGGGATTCCCAGAGTGCGCGGTCGTAGCGCCCCAACAGGGCAGTCGCGCTCGCCGCCTTCATAGACGTAGCAGACGTTACGCAAACCTTCCTCCCAGCAGAATCCATCCACCTGGATTCTTTATCCGGTGGGACCGTGGATGACTCGGAGTGGTGGCATGTTGTTTACGAGCCGCCGTCACTATCACAGAGCCCGGAGGAGGTTCCACTCTTAAAAAGGCCGGATCCGAATCGGGAGCCCGATACTTTTTCTGCAGTCTCGAGGGGGCCGCCTTAGTAACCGCCAGGGTGAGAAAAAGGTCCATGGCCGGATCCTCCAGGCCCGGCACCAGTGGCAGTAATGGTCGAGACAGATGTTTTTGGTGCAGCGTCTCGAAAATTACCGACGTCTTGGGAGTGGGCACCATCAACGAGATGCCCAACTTAGCTGCACCCCTTAACAGGATGTCGTGAAAGGACACCAGATCGTCCACCGGTGATACTCTCGTCTCTGGTGACTCCGACAGAGTCGGGGAGTAGTCCCTGGTCTCTGAGGACCTCGTCAGGGAACGAGACCTGTGCCTCCTGTGGCGTCGTCTCGATCTCGTGGATGACCTGTTGCGTGATCGTTCCCTCCTCCTGGAACGAGAACGTGACCTCCCAGTTTGTGGACGTTCCGCAGGTTTCCGTGGAGGTGTTCTCCGTGGCTTATCCTGAGGTTTCGGTTTAGGCGTCCCCTTAGGTGGGGTTGGAAGGGGAGGACGTGACGTCGACCTTGGCGGAGGAACGGGAGGCATCTCCGACCAAGGGACGGGCCCCGGAGGCGAAAGCGGTGGTGGTTGTCCTGAGGGAGGTAGGGGCGGAAGTGGAGGTTTGATGGGAGGATCCTCCTTAGGGACAGGGGGAGGAGGGGCCTTTGGCCGAGGTGGTATATAAACCACTGAGTACACCGAGCCCGGTGACTTATTCGGGGGAGGGGACTGTGAACCAGCCCCTCCAGCAGGCGATCGCCTTCTCTGGCGCCCTCCACTAGAACCAGCGTGACTTCTGGCACCAGAACTCCTTCTGCGCCTCTTAGGAGAGTTGGAACAACTCCTAGACGTTGATCTCTTCCTCCTCGACGCCGAGCGTTGTGTCTCCGGCGTCGAATGTCGTCTCCGCGACTCTGGCGTCGATCGCTGCCTCCGTGACGTTGAACGCTCCTTCCTCGACGCCGAACGCCGCCTCTGCGACGTCGAACGTTCAGACCTCGACGGCGAACGTCGGTTCTTCCTGGACGCTGACCGCTCCTTCGAGACGTCGAGGATCCCCTAGACGCCGATCGTCTTCTCAACGGCGAACGGCGGTGTCGCCTCGACGGCGAGCACCGACGCCTGTCATGCCTTCTTCGACGTCGATGGTTCGACGCTGACGTCAACGACGAAGAGGCCGTCGACTGGGACTTCGACGGAATCCTACCTCGGCCCTTCGACGTGGATCTTTCCCGTCGTCTCGACCCGGAGCCCCGGGGAGATGGTGAACATACCGTTGTCATCCCTCTCGACGTCGTCGTCGATGCAATCAAGGTCAACGGAGACCAGGACCGTTTTCTGGTCTTCCTGCCTCTGGGGAGCCCCCCAGAGGCCTCGGCAGAGGGAGCCTTGCCAATCTGCCCAGACCCACCTGCAGCCTGCAGTCGTCTGTCCTCCAGACCTTGAAGCCTAATCTTCAGCCTTTCCCTCAGAGTCCTTGCAGAAAGGTTCTTGCAGATGTCACACTCTTCAGGGACATGTGCTTCAGAAAGGCAGATGATGCAGACCTCGTGTGGATCAGTCTTGACCTTCTTCCTCCCACATGCTGGGCATTTGTCGAAAAGAGCAGGCATTTTAGAGCCCTAAAAAGCCTGAACAAACACACAGGAGTGAAGGGAAAGCACCAAGACACAAACTGAAAACACTTTTAAATCACAAAGTGCACAAAAATCCAATAAACGCTTGAAAAAGGGAGAGCTGAATGCACCAGGGTCCTGTTAGCAGGAGCCGGAAAAAAGAACTGAAAGTAAATGGGACCTGCGGTGCATTCTGGGATACTGGGAGAAGTTCTGGAAAGTTCTCTTAAAGGCACAGTATCCTATTTAAGCCACATAATGACAGCCTATGGGGCTTGTCTGTCCAGGCCTTCCTCTCTATCATTCCAGAGGCTTTTACTGGTAGAGGCAAGTTTCTCTGTGAAAGAAACTGGACAGGCTGTGTTGTATGTGTGATGTTTTTGGTGGAATTTCTAGTTGAAGTACTGGACAGTGTAGCCTGTGGATATAGGCTGCATTATTTGTCTTTAAATTCTCTCTTAAGTGTCTTTGCAGTTCTGCAATTTTTTGACAACTTAAGAGAATTTTTGATTGCCGGGGTCGACGCACATGAGCGGGACTATTCACTAGATTATGACTATACACAGAGATCCCCTACTACAGAACTCTGCTTTCAAGGTTGGGATGCGCGGCCAGATGGAAACCTCTGAATTCCCATGTGTAGGAGGATACAGAACGTTTTTGCAACAGACCACACGTTCTGATACTGTTACCACATAAGCGATACCTTTAATTAACCCACAACATTCTTCGTTATTCAACAGTAAATAACTACCGTTCGCCAGCAAAGTGAACGTGGGAACTATAGCGGAAACCGGAGTCCCTTTCAAAACACAGGCTAAATTAGGCAGATCCTGGTTACAAGAACCGTGCAACTGGATGTGTCTGCATAATAATAATAATAAATGATCAGGTGTCTCTGTGCATTCCTCCCCCTTAAGATAAACTTCCTTCTCGTCTTTCAGGCACCTATAAGTGAATGGAATCGACCATGCTTCATGGAGAAACGAGCTACCTAATGGTTCATATCTCCCTATCGCAATATATCGCATACAATTTGTAAATTTGTACAAGGCAAATGGCAATGTGATCAATCCGTGGATAAGCCACGTTGCAGCAGTGGCCTCAGCTACAGAGAACGGTAAAGACTCCAACCTCTCAATGTGTAACATGGAAAAGGATGCATCACGCATTGAAAGCATGCGTTGCTTGTCCGTTAAATTAAAAGGGGCAAAGAGGGACGACACGTTCATGTAATTCCAAGGCACCCTACTAGCCTTAAGCGTTTGCAGGGTCCACGTAAATTGCATAATGGAACGCAATTGATTTTGACCATGGTAAAGCACAGACACTTCATCATGCACAATATCAACAACAGAAGATACAATATTATTCAACGTGTAAATGCGTGAAGAAAGCATGTTAATACTATTATCTACAACTGCAAGCACCTTTTCCAAATTAGCTTGATCAATAGCCCTAAGGTGCTTAGCAGCCTCAACTTGAGAAGTTTTCCAGATTTCATTGTAAATCGCATAAATCCATCTTTTAGATCTAGCATTAGCCGGGCCCTTTATGAAATCATTCAAATCTACATCATCGGTCAGTTTGGATAGATGTAACTTAACTGCAGCCAATGTAGAATGTTGAAGCCAATTCTGACACAATTTGCCTACTGAGTAAGTGGTGACAGAATGGTCAGTATCAAAACGGGGATCAGGCCTGACTTGTGTAAATCCTTCAGTTAAACCCAGAAAGCGACGTTGGCAAGAATCAGAGCTTCTGTGCCACATCAGCCAACCCTTCGGATCCAAACTGGATACATTAAAGGATGAACTGTGCAACAGTGTTTGCAATTCTCTAATGGAAAACTGTGTAAAATTATTCCAACCGGAATATTCTTCTAAATCAGGGATAGTAGGTGTATTTAATTTTTTAGAAGTAGCCAATCCAAGGCATGTGGTCTGGAAAACGGTAGAATTCAAAAACAACATATGATTTGGGATAAGACATGCACGGTGCAAAGCCTCAACGCCTTGTACCTGCCAACTTTTAGAACCCCAAACTGATTTAAGGGCAATGGTTTCCTTCCATAGCTCATAGCCCTCTAACGCTAAATTGTCGAGGAAGGACTTCGAATACAACAATTTAGTATCGGTAAGTCTAACTTTGGACATGGGCTTTTGTGTCATTTCAAAATAAAAGGACTTAGGATTTGATTGATTAAAGTCGGTAAAGTAAGTGTACTTTTTCAAAAATGTACTAGAACTGCCTTGTAATGGCGCTGGACAGTGTTCCCACTGTGTGTAATTAACAGTACTCCTTCTGGAATTCGTTTTATGTAACTAATTGTTACCAAAATGTTGGAAGCAAAACAAATCACCATAATTAGCAGATTCTAAATACAAATCTTCATCATCAAAGGCAGCATAATATTTTAAATCAGAGAAAAGTGATTCGACGGCCTGTATATCCCAATCATCAGAACGTATGTTTTGTTTCACCACATCCCCCATGTTCACTCTGAGTACATTAGGGACATTAACCACTTCAGTAGGGCCATGGATTTGAAATTTAACTGCATCCCACACAATCCCATCAAGAACAGGCCAAGCAGTGATGTTAACAAAACTCAAGTCTCTCTTTAGTCTGTGTGCAGAATGTGACGCGGAAAGCGGGGCCAAAGTTCCATTAAGATGTCGAATGCATGTTCTCTCCTCGACATAGTATCCATCGATAAGACTGAAAAAATAAAACACAAAGCCAACTGACATAAAAAGGTCAAATGAAAAAAGTACCAGCAGAATATATGTCCAAGGGGGGATCAAAAAATGCTTTTTAAATAAAGTGGCATAAACTGCAAAACGTGAGGGTTTTTTCAAATTCACTGAAACAGAGTCAAAGGAGAATCTGGACTCTGTGGCCAAACGCATTTGCAAATCAGGCATCGGTAAGTCAGCAGGATAGGCGTAGTCTAGGTCATCAATGTTATTAATAGACAAAGTACTTATTAAAGGATGGGAAACAGCAGGCATCTCGAGGGCCACTTCTGGCTCTGCATTATAAGTAGTGGCCAAAACAGAATTTCTCACAATCGAAGGACAGGAGACCGCCGGTGTCATACTATGAAGAATCGGCCACCCTGTGTATCTTGACATTGTCAATAGAGATAAACCTGTTTTCCTTACGACCTGGAAGTGGTGGTAAAATGACTGTTCTTGTGCCCTTCACACCAAGAACGGGAACCGGAGCTCGGTAGGAAGGACCAAATTCTTTGTTATCGATCTTCTCTCGAACCAGTTCTCTAACCCGGGGTAGCCAGCCAACTACCGGGATCTGCAACGCATCATCCGATGTGGAGGGCAAATGTTCCTTTGCAAGACGGTCTCTGGTCTTTTGTAGATCCTGTAAAACATTGCAATGTTCATCTACGTCAAAGGCCGTGGCTTGAGCCATGCAGTCTAGACCGTCAAGGTCAGGGACATACATCTTGATACCAAAGAGCATTTCATACGGGGTCCGCCCACCCAGAGACCTTCTAGGGAGATTATTAAGAGCACGCTGCACGCCATTGAGAGGGGCCAACCAGTTTCTGCCAGTGCCTATAACTCAAGCTGTCAAAGATTGCTTTAAGTCACGGTTCATATGCTCCACTACACTATTACCCTCAGGTCTGTACGGAGACGAAAACTTGACTTGGACCCCCAACGAAATCATAGCATCCTTATATGCCTTAGAGGCGAAAGCCGGACCCTGATCCGAATGGAAAGTTCCACAGGCAAAAATCCATACAAAGACACGCAAATCTCTTATGACAGTCCGTGAATCAGCGCTGCGATGGGGCCATACCCACACAAAGCGTGTGCATGAATCAACTGCTACTAAGATGTACTTATACGCAGTATCAGAAGTAAAAGGACCGCAGTGATCTAAATAAACACAACCCAGTGATTTATTAGATATGTACAACTGAGTCCGAGGCGGACGCGCAGCATTCGAAGGCTTAATCTGCTGGCAAATGTCACATTGAAGTACATATTCGCGCGTCTGTTTGTACAGTCCCCGCCACCAGAAGTGTTGTTGTAAATGAGTTACAGTGGCTGAGACGCCCGCATGCGAGACGCCACACCTTCATGCGCCGCTGTAATCAACGTAGCCCTGCGATCCAAGTTGGGAATCAGCCGTTCCCCAACTTCAGGGATTTTCACATAAGGAACCTTGTCGGGACTTAAGTGGTAAGTGTACTTTGAAGGGAACCCCGTAGGATATTTACCTCCCTTCTCAGTGGAAGCTACTGCCGCCAAGATGTCATCATCTATTTTACTTTTAGACCGTGTAACTGCTGCAACTAAATATTTTGATACTGCTGATTTCGCCGCTTCATCAGCAAGCGAGTTACTGACAGCGTGAACTCAAACACGCTGATGGCCAAGAGTATGAATTACAAACACAAGTGGCAACTGTTCCTTAAGTTCAGCCACTCGGACCCAGATCATCTTATGTTTTATTGTGCTACCCTTGGAATCACGAAATTCATTCTGAATCCAAAAGAACAAGTTCTAATTGTAAGACTGGACACAGTAGTAAGAATCACTTAAAATCAAAGTCGTCACACTAGGATTTGCATACTCCAATGCAAGCATCAGAGCACGAAGTTCTGCTAATTGTGCGGTGCAGTCCCATAGAGTCTGCGTGTGCACGACACTGGACTTGAACTCATCGTTCACCATGGCACCGACCACAATGGCGCATGCGGAAAAGTAGGCATCTTTAGAGCCATGCGCAACCTGCGCCGAACCATCAGTGTAAATGATGCAATGGAAATCCTCCAAAGGCCGCATTGCTAAAGGAGCTGGATGATCGAATTCATACTGTAAGTACTCCTGTGACCGTAATGAGGCGTCAAAAATAAACGTGACATCCTGGGATGTCAAGGATGCAGCCCATTGAATCCCCCGAGGTGCAAAGCTTTAGAATTTGGTACACTGGCTTTCGTAACTGCCTCCAAGGCAGGACACGGGGTAACAACCAACATGCGTTTTCCCTGTGACAGGGCACGTTCTTTAAGAATTGCCATCTGCACAGCCGTCAACACTTTCTCCACAGTGGAAAATCGCATTTCAGCCAAAGTGTACAAGTGTGACTTGTAAGCAATAGGTACTGTGTCTCCCTCATTAAAAGTTAGGTACGTGAAACCTACTGTTCCAGGGATAATTCTTATCACCAGGTTGGTCTGGTTATCACGAGTCTGTAAGAATTTAGAAGTGAGCAGATCAGCTTGCAAAGACTGCAGTATAGCTGAATGCTCAGGCAGCCAGCATGATTTGGAAAAAGATGGTTGTATCAAAGCGTACAAAGGCTTGATACGCTGGGCATATTCCGGAATGTATGTCCTCCTGAAATTTAGGAAGCCCAGTAAAGATTGTAATTTTTTCAGTGTCGTTGAAGCGCGCAGCTGTGCGCATTTCTCCAGGAAGTGAGGAGCCAAACCTTTTCCTTCATTGTTGAGCTCGTAGCCCAGAAACAACACCGTGTACTCTGCAATGTGCAATTTTGCAAAGTTAAATTTGTAACCCATATCTGCAAAGTTACAAATTATTCCGTTGCCTCGACACAGATGCTCCCAAAGTTCGTCGTCTGTGAGATATAGGTCATCCACATAAGAACAAGCATCCGGGTTGATTCTCTTCAAAAGAGAGACTATGCGGGCAGTAAAAATCCCAGGACTATTCTGATAGCCCATAGGTAAACGCCGAAACTGTTTTTTGACACCGCCGCAAGTAAAGGAGGTCCATTGGGAACTTAGACCATCCAATCTATGGGCATAAAAATCATTGGAAATGTCAAGCGTGGTCTTAAACCGCTTACGCACAAGACTATTCACTAGGGCAGAGCCGTGAGTATTCTGTACTGCACAGTTACAGCAATGCGAGTTTAAATGCAAGTAATCCAACACCAAACGATATGAACCGTCAGGCTTGTTTCCAGTAAAAAGAGGGTTATTCATCGGTGACGCACATGTTTCAATTACACCTTGATATTCCAATTGTTTAAGGATTGCCGCGACGGAAGCTTTGGCTTCACGTCGTATGGGATATTGAGGTTAAGGCTGTGGCTTAACCTCTCATGGCACGGGGACAATTTATCCAAACCACATTGATTGCGGTACACAGCCGGCGCTAGAGCCAGAGCCCACTCTTCTGCAAAATGCAGCGCATCCTCTTTCGAGACTGTGTTCGCGAAACTGGGGAGGATTACCTCCTCCCCTCGCGGAGCTGGGAGCACAAAAGGTGGGAACCAGTCAGCCTCGGAAAGCAAAGTGTCATACGTAGACAAAAGATTCTCCCAAAATACCCCCTTAATGGTTCGCTGTATGTCACCTTCGATTAACAGGACAATTTCAAAAAGTCTATCAGGGGGTGCAACTCTCGTATCAGCTGTCTCTATCACAACATAAGAATCAGTCGCTGTCACCTTTAGTAGTGGACAGAGGGCCTCTCTCACTATGGTAATCTCCGCCGCGCTGTCCAGCAAGGTCAGAGTCCACGTCAGATTCCGAAGCCGCGTTCTCACAATCTGTGGCATATCGATGCGCTGTTTTATTTTATTTATTTATTTGGGTTCTTGTATAGCGCAGGAATCGACCAGGAGGGTATCTCCGCGCTTATGGTTTTCCAAGATGCCAGATCAGAAACATAATCATAGGGAGGCCAAGATCTTATATGGCTGCAAACAGATAATTTTTTAAGGCTTTCTTAAAGGTCTGTATATTAGTAATGTGTCTTAAGGCAAGGGGCAAGTTGTTCCACAGAATGGGGCCCTTATAGGATAGGGCACGGCCCCCTTGTCTTACCTTCTTGATCCGGGGGACTTGTAACAATGAAAGGTTACTAGAACGCAATGAACGGATGGGGATATATAGCTGAAATAGTTCAGCCAGCTGTTAAAGCCGCGACTTTCTTTTTGGCAAACTGTGGTCTCCTCGGAGTCGAGTCGTCCTGCTTTCCCTCACAGTCTTTCAGGCGGGGCTGTCCACGTCCTTGCTGGCCACCCCGACCCCTGCCGCCCCCTCCACCACCGGTCGACGAGGCCGATGTGTCCTGAAAGGAACGAGGAGAGCGCTGATCAGATGCCTGAAATCAATCAGGAGTTTTAATCGTCGCGCGATCGCGCAAGTCATAACGTTCTGTTTGCGCAGGCAACGGAGACGCAGAGCGCGAAACCTGTGTTTGTTGTTGCTGTTGCTTTCCCTGTTTTTGTTTTTTAGGACAATTCTGTTTCTTGGACTTGGGCTGAACATCTGTTTCCGAAGCGTGTCCCTGGGGTTGCTTTTTCTCCTTAACAGAAAAAGGTTTAAGACCTTTATTATTGCGACCCACGGTTTTATAAGCCGCCACAATAATTCTCGCTAACTGTCGGGGTTTATCGGCATCGGGAATTGCTGCCAAAGCGTTCGCTACCTGAAAGTTCACTGCACCCCCCTTGACATTAGCAAGGATCAGATCGCAAACCACATCAAAGGAGCCACACAGGCGCATACCCAACTCAACCGCAGACTCCGGTCCGTGATCCTCTTGAACACGTTTAAGGACCGTAGGCAGCACAGCCATACACGGAGTGCCGTAGCACCTCGCATAGACCTCTGCAAAAGTCTTTCCCCAGGACTCACAGTCAACTAGTTCAGGGGCCAAATCTTTCGGCAAACTAAGTGTTAGAATCCTGTGTTTTTCACCAGGAGTCGTATTAGGAAATACAGCTTCCAGCTGGTCAAATTTCTCGGCAAGCCAGAAAGGAAAATCATCCTTATCCTGGGGCTTCTTGCCCATCACAGCATTGACCATCACGGGACTGAGTTTCAAACTACTCTGTCCGGCTGGAAGTGCTGCACCTCCCGGAGGTCCAACCGGACGATAACGGCCCATGTAGTGCACTAAGGCTCTAATCACGGCAATGGAGACCACATGCAGTCTCCGAAGTTCAGCTACGTTACAATTGCCGTGCAGAGGATGAGGAGTAAAACTAGCCAAAACAGGCCAATTTGCGCCTGGAATGGACAAAGGACCTAACCGCGGAGCGGTCAAAGAGTGGGGTAGGGTGCCACCAAACCAAACGATGCTGCCAAACATCAATAGGAACTTCCTGTGCTCTGTACGAAGCATATTCATTCGGTACAACAGAGGGAGTGTAAGAGTGGAACACACCAGAATTAGCGTCGACCTCCGGAAATGTCACCCACGAATAAAACAGTTTGTAAGGGTAAGCTTGATCCGCACTCACCACCATTATCACAGCCAAGCCTTCCAAAGGCACATTGTAATTCCGCAAATGATCGCGCACCGCAATGTGACTATGCTGCGGAATGTCCACAGCAGCCATGACAGCACAGGAACTAAGGAAAACAAATAAACTTTATAGCACAACTGGGTAGTAATTCAAGGAAACCGTTTTAGTAAGATTCAAGCTTGAAAATACCTATTTCACAAATAGGTAGGTTTGTTCCGACACCACCGTCTTCCGGAAACGACAGCGAAGGGGTTAAGGATTGAATGATATACTACTCGAGTGTCATGATATAAGGCCACCAACGTATGGGCGCCATGTAGCGGGAATTCCGTTCTCCTACAGACCTGTGCATAGAGACCTGGAACCTCGGTGAATTTGGATGGCCCAAAACTCACCTCAGTACCCAAAATCCCCTTACCGAGCTAGCTACAGTGTCTCATTGGTCATAACAAACTCCCAATGTTTAGACAAACCAGAACATGAACTTAGAGTACCTCAGGTATCGTGGAACACATGAACACTCTTTCGCTATATAATCATTTCAAACCAGAACGTGGAGTAAATGAGGACACGTGCATGTTTGAAATATTTATTTACTAATGCAGGGTTCTCAAACGCAGTATCTTATATAACACAAGCAAACATATTATAAGAAACAAAGTTATCAGCATAGTTACAAGTCCATAGAAAGCGAACGGTGACAGGATACTAAGATGCTGTAATGAATAGGAATTAACAATACCTAATTCTCACCCTCCCTATTTAGCATAATATTTTATATCTATGAAGGTCTCATTTGGGTTTTAGCAGGGCGGGCCCATACCTCAAAATCTCAGTGGCAGAGGATCACATCATCTTCCACCAGCTCTCTGCATGCGAAGCACCATCAAGTGTGTTACATGTGTTTTCAGCAAAGCAATATAAAACCCGCTTCGAGCCAGATTCTGGCAGCAGCTGCATTTATGTTATGTCTAGAAAGGTGCGAAGATCAGACTTCACAACAACACTGTGTCGAGATATCCGTGGAAGCTTCAGCACTCACTGTGCAGACAGCGTACCAAGCAAAGTTGATATCAGAGCAATAACATATTATTTCTCAAGTAAATCACAACGCTCTTCTAGGTTGAAAGCTAAAATAACAATTATGTGTTGTGTGCAAAAGTGAAGCAAAAGGAAAAATGGCTTTTAAACATTTAACAAGCTCATGCTAACTTAACATACTATATAGAAAAGAAGTAGCTACATGACACCTGGTCCGGACGGGTGGTGAGGATGTCAAGTTCAGTGCCTATGGACTTAAGGCTGGATCACACTTCCACCAAACGTTCGTTCACATCAATGTCCTGCAGTTGATCGGGGTCAGAGAGCTCCTGGAGCTTCTCGGACCGTGGCATCTGATCCCCTAGCCTGGTAAGGCATCTGTTCTCAGAGGGGAGCGTCCATTGATTAATATCATGTTTCTCCACAATGTAAATTGGTACTAGGAACAAGTAAGAGCCAATGCAGAGGGCAGGTGTGTGAGGAGATGCAGCTCCGGTGCCAGCTGTGATGAACAGGGCAGGACATGTGATGACACAGCTTATGCCTCTCAGCAGTGCGTTAGGGTCCCGCCACACCAGATCCATCTCCAAAGCCAGGGGGCACAAGCAGGCCCAGGATCAGGACCAAAGACCACGCAAGACTGGGATGGGTTCCCCTAATATGGTGCAGCAGCAGTTGGAGGAGTCACACCCAGAAGAAAATAGGGGCCCACGCTCCGGAGCAACACAGCCCCGCTGTATTACCTCCAATTTCGCACACCTAGACCTCAAATAAGGATCATGGTTCCACAAGTGAGCAAGAGTAGGAGCGTATCTAATACAATGAGGCCCCCCGTGGCTGCAACAGACCCGACGCAGTAAACGCACCAGCTACGTAGCTGTACAGATGGTAGCCATGTAAAGGATGGCAAGTTGCAGCACTATTGCTAGTGTCCTCTGTGTCCAATGCACTGCCTCCCAGAATGATTGGGGATATGCCCCGCCCCCTACACCCATCCACAATGGCCTGGCAGCGTTAACTCTGGGCCTCCACCAAGGAGGCTGCATTCCCTTGTCCGGGTCCTCGCTCACCTTATGTTCTAAGAGCGGGGAGGGGGGTCCGCCACGCACAGCCCCCTCCGGTGACAGCAGCTGATGTAATGCTTCCTTAGTGTTTGATGTTTTAGTGTACTATCATAACTTCAATATGCCAAAAATGTTGCACTGATTTAGTAGCTACATCATTGCAATTTTATGAGTTGCTGATGTCTCAATATTTTTAGGGTATACTTTTAGGGTTTTGTGAACCGAAATAAAGGGCATTAATATAGTTTCAAATGGACGCAAGTTGATCTGCTATGCTGAGAAATACCAGCACGATACAAAAGGGGATGATGGACGGAGCGTTTGAGCAAATCAAACACTCACCCCCAGTCAACTGATTTGGGTTTAATCCATCACCATTCTTTAGCTCACTCTGTCACCCTAGTTCAGACATGGCAATATGCAAATCAGGCCGACCCTGTGCCTGCCTGGGAACAGTCCAGCCCGAACTGCCAAACCAGGTCTTCCCTGGACCGGAAACAAGCATCGTGGGACCGGTTTCGGATTCATAATCCTCATCAGTCAGGCTATCTTGAATCCAGTGGCAAAGTGAGTAAGGGACTCACGTCTGAGCATACCCTGCCAACTTAGGGCGAACAAAGCGATACAAAAGGGGATGATGGAAGGAGTGTTTGAGAAAAACAAACATTCACCCCTAGTCAACTGATCTGGGTTTAATTTTATGAGTTGCTGATGTCTCAATATTTTTAGGGTATACTTTTAGGGTTTTGTGAACCGAAATAAAGGGCATTAATATAGTTTCAAATGGCCGCAAGCTGATCTGCTATGCTGTGAAATAACAGCAGTCACAAAAACAAAATACTCCAAAAGAAATTGACAACAGCACTGGCAGAAGATGGGATATGATAAAGATGGAATATTAATCAGAAGCATCCTGCTATCACATCAGGCTCACAAAGGCAACAGTAAAGCAAAGCAAAATGCAGTCACTCCAAGTGAAGTTAACGAGTGGCTTGAGTAGGCCGACCCACTGTCCCATGCTATATGCTGTAGTGGGTGTAAACAAAATGTGAATGACACAAATAGATGAAGCAAGGCAGCTGAACGCTCCTCTATGAAAGTATATCATACGTATTTTAGACAAATCAAAAGTTCTTAGCTAACGCCAGACCGAAAAAAAGTGTGGGGGTGGTATTTGAATCCATCTGCTGCCCCAGAGTATCACAATGCCCATTATTGTCATCTTCGCCACGGTTCCAGAGTATAACAAGTCAAACGATCAGAGTAGATACACTCACCTCTGCCCTGGAAAGGGAAATTTTCAGAAAGACTATTCTAGAGGACCAAAGGCCTTCATGGAATTTAGGGCACTGCCACTGTGTCCATCATGGGGGTTCAGCTGATAAATTAAATCAAATAAGCTGCATTAACTATTCAGTCGTCCTTACAGGCATAAATCCAGCCTGGACAGGTAAAACAAACCTGTTCACCAGTAGGGTGCATGACTTTAATTTTTAACAAGAATTGTAGCATTTTGCCCAAATTTATAAGGAACAGAAGTTATATATATATAGCTCTGCATGTTATCTCTACAATGCAGCCATACCTCAAGGCCTACAACCGCTGCTAAAAAAAATTGCTATACGTACAACCCTGCTCATGCATGCTCACGGAACGCCCGTTCTGCGTTCATAACAGGTGGGACAGAATAGAACTTCGACCCCCATTGTATATGGGTCACACAGTCCCCCCTCGAAAATGTGGGTGCACGCATCAATCTATATATGTCCCCCTTGACACCACAGGCAGAAGCTTGTGCGGCAAAAATATTTTCATATGCCGATGATACACTGCTTCTTTTCACCTGTGATAAGGGAGCAGACTTTGAGGGTGAGAAGATTTGAATTTGCCTCACTAAGGTGTTTAAGTGGCTAAGGAGAATTCAATTGAAATGTAATCCAGAGAAGTTTGAATGTATCTTTTTTGCCTCCCTGCCCTCTGAAGAGTGGAGATGCTGGTTGCCTGGGGATATGTCACCTCCTCTCTCTATGCAAACCACTGTAAAAGATCTGGGCTTCACGATGGAAGGCATGCTCTCGATGAGATCCCAAGCCCAGTAGGTAGTAGGCATCTGCTTCGGCCTACTTCGAATGCTGAGAAAATGTCTTCCCCCTTCTACCATTGGATTCCAGGAAAACCTTGGTCCTGACTTTGGTCACTTTGAGACTGGACTAGGCCTTCCTGAGTGTCTTCTCAATTGCTTGCAGGTGGCTCAAAATGCAGCCACTAGAATGGTACTCATGCTTAAGCCCAGGACTCATATCCCAGCATCTGAAGGCATTACACTGGCTTCCAGTAAAAAAAAGAAGATTAGGTTTAGGCTCTTGTGTGGTTTTTCAAGGTAGTGGCGCTGGCTAGATCAGTTGGTCTCTCCGCCTGGCAAGTCTGCGAAGCAATATTTTCCTATGTTTCCTCATTGGTTGTCCATATTCAAGGAACTTGTATTAATTATTACCGCACAGCAAATATTGGATCATGGAAGTTGCTGCATCCATGAAGTGGAGTGTTTCATTACTCCACATTGGCTCACTGAAGTTGCTGTCATCGAGGGAGTGTGTTATTACACATTATCAGATTGGCTCACGGCAGGGTAGAAACAGAGGGATTGTTTGGTCTACCCCTTCGGCATTGTGTGAAATCGACACAAGCTAGTTTTTTTTTCTAAACTAAAGGAGCGTCTTGGGTTAACCCTTTCGGCACCTTGTGAAATAGAAAAAAGTTAGACATTCCTCATGTTATGGTAAAAAAAAAAAATCTTAACTGTGGGGCACATGTGCATATTTATGCTAGAAGAGAACTTCTATCTTTTGAAAGAGTACTGCAGTCAGTTTAGATGTGTACCTTATCACTGTGATACAGACACTATTGATTCCTCATAAGACAGACAACGGTGACTACTTGTATCATTTAATTTTTTTTGTTTTTCTCTTGGTCTTTTACATTTAAAAAATCTAAATATGTCAGGAATTGTACCACCTCCATCTTTTCTATCGTCTCCTGGTGAACCACCCATGGCTTGCGATATATGGGAACCAGTGCTTTGGCGTATGTTGGAGTGCTTGAAGGGGAAGAGTGATAACAGGATAGGAATTTGGCTCTTTTCAAACATTCTTTAGGTGGTATGGGTTTAAAAGAATTAAAAAATCTTCCAGCTATTGATAATCCTGGAAATATTAATGTGTATCTCTATGCAGCCAAACAATTACGTTTGAGGTATGGTAAGAAAACCAACACTGTTATGAAGAGATTTATATCCTACTCTAGGAAACAGTTGGCAAATGAATCCACTGAAGAGTATGTCTCTGCGTTAAGATCACTAACTGTCACATGTGATTTCAAACATATTTCATATGAGCAAGTACTAAGAGACCAAATATTAATGAGGACTAATAATAAGAAAATACAGGAAAGGTTATGGACTACTTCTGATATGTCTCTTAGTGCTGCTATTGATATTGCAAAAAGCAATTGAACATTCTGAGAAGATTGTACAAGAAATAAGAAGTAAAAGTTGTTTCCAAACATTTTGTCAAAAAAAAAACGTATCTTCCAAATTTAGTAATGACAAGTCCAAAGATCCAAGACAAGTTAAAAGAGGTCCTTATGCATGTTATAGATGTGGTAGCAGGGGGCATCTAAGGAATTCTAAAAATTGCCCAGCTATTGAAAGATCCTGTTTAAAATGCGGAAAGAAAGGACATTTCAGCAGAGTATGTAGATCAACTTGCAGGAGAGTACATTTTGTGAATTTCGCTGATGATATTGACAACTCTGAGAATGACGAACATGATGTGAATACTATGTTGAACTTAGATGAAAGTGATACCAAATTTCGTTCTTGTAATGTCACAATCAATGGTGTGAGCACTCATGTATTGGTAGATTCTACTGCTTTGGTATACTATTTTGTCCCATGATGTTGTCAACAGAAACGGTCTTAAAGTAAAGTTACATAACCCAGATATCAGTCCTGGTGGATACACTGGTCACAAAATTGGTTTGGTTGGTTTCTTTTGGGCAGACTTCGTTTTCTCTGGTCATTTCACACTTGGTACATTTTATGCATCAAAGAAGGGTCAATCGCTTTTAGGCCTCCCACATCAAGAAGAGATGGGGATTAAATTAGATCCTAATGCTGATCCCCAAGTGTTTAATATAGGAAATTTCAATTCTAGTAACTGTGATTCCACTAAAGTCACATAAGAATTAAAAGAGTTATTTCCTAGCGTGTTCAATGACAAGTTGGGTACTTACCAAGGATTTAAACATTCCATCAAAATCATGGAAAGTGCTATTCCTGTGCGTCACAGAGTGAGAAATGTTCCTCTTTCTTACAGAAACAAACTTAAAGGTAAGTTGCAAAATTGATGTAACAAAAACATTATTGAATCTGTAGAATCATCCCCATGGGTTTCTACCATTGTGATTTCGGTCAAACATTCTGGGGAGTTGAGATTATGAGTGGACTTGCACAGTTTAAATAGTGCCATTTGGGTAGATGCTCATCCTCTCCCATATTTACATGAAATGGTCTCAACTCTAGCAGGTGCCAATGCTTTTTCATGTTAAGACCTCGCTAGCACATACCATCAGTTTGTCTTGGGTGATGAATCTAAGAACTATACTGCATTCATTACACCTGAAGGATTATTTTGGTTCTGTAGAATGCTATTTTGGTTGGCAGTTGCGGCTTCAGTGTTCCAGAGACTTATGATGGAAACTTTGGAAGGTTTATCTGGAGCTGTTGCAGTCCAAGATGATATTCTAGATGTTGGTAAAGACCACAAGGAAAATGATCTCAATCTTAAGAAAGTTATTTCTGCTTTGTCATCTAAAGGTCTCAATTTACACGCTGACAAGTCCAGATTACAAAAATTGGAAGTAAAGTATTTTGGGCACAACATTAGTGGGGAAGGTATTACACCCAAGTAGGGCCATGTTGACAGCTTAATCAATGATCCTCGTCCTAGTTCTAAAGAACAATTGGTGTTTCTTAGTTTAACCAAATTCTATGCAAAATGTATCTCAAACTATGCTTCTAAGGTGGACCTTTTCAGGGGGTTGTTACAGAAAAATGCTGTTTTCAAGTGGACCCAAGAGATGAGCACTGCCTTTTCCATGTTGAAAGCATGTGTTATCAATGCTCAGTGTTTAAAACCATTTGTGATTGGTAAACAAAGCATTGTAATGGTTGATGCCAAAAATAGTGGTTTGGGGAGTGTACTTATACAAAGAGATAATGGCAGGAAATGGATAGTTGCCTATGTATCTACAGGTTTGCGTGATGCTGAGAAAAATTATTCTGTAATTGAAATAGAACTGCGTACACCCTTACTTCCACTAATAATGGATCTGGATATTCATCGTACTGATGACCACGCGGCCCTACGTCCATTGCTGTACTGGATCCGCGTGTGGTCAACAGACTATTTAGTAGACTATAGAGAAGCGTTAAAGGAAATTATGAAAATAAAAAATTTAACAAAGCTGGTATGGCTGAACCATATTGAGGACTGGCTTGTCAAGCTGGGGCTAAGTCATTACTGGACAGATCCTGAGTGTCTTACTTTGAATGGCAAAAAGCTGTTGAAAGAAAAATACTGGCGGTTTGTCGCAAAACTAAAGTCACATAACTGGGACTTGGGGACTTTAACTGTCAAGTTTCTTAACATGAAGGCAGAGAGTAGATTCGAGCCATTCATGGACGAGATCCTACCAGCTCTAGCAAAATCGCTGTATTTAAAATTCTGTTATGGCGCACTGCAAATCAAAGTAAACACTGCGAGATGGACGTGCAATGAAGGCAATGCAGGGAAGGTTGATCGAGTCAGATGCAAATTGTGTTGTATTGGGGCTAAAGAGGATGAAGCGCATGTACTGTTCTTCTGTTCTGCCTACACACATGTAAGGAAAAAATGGATAAAACCTATCTGCCGTCTCTTGGGTTTCAGGCGTTTTAGTGAGGCAGAAAGAATTCTTAGAACCGAAACAACCCAATCCATTGTCTTTAGTGTAAGCAGGTACCTTTTTCTGTGGAGATAGTACGAAGGAGATTGGGCCTTAAGCTCTAATGATATTCGGCAAGATCTGTACTTGAACTAATATGACAGCTGGAGTTCGGGTGTGAAACCACGAGTTGTGTCGGTACTGCCTATAATTTTTTACTATCTAGTTCCTTTTTCTTTATTTGAAAAAATGAAATAATATTGTCTATAATAAGTATGTCCTAATCGAAATTGTCTGTAATGTTATGATTTTAAATGAAATATTTTTAGACTTAAAATTTTTATTTATTGTCTTAAAATCGCAAACGCATCTGATTGGCCCTCAATTTGCAAAATGAACTCTGAGAAAATGGGTGCGGAAATGTAAATTCTATTTTGTTTTTACATGTGTTTGTATATCTTTTATGGTTATCTAACCGAAATAAAGATATTTGAATTGAATTGAAATAGAGCTTTTAGCCTGGGTTTGGGGTGCTGAACATTTCAGAACTTTCTTATGGGAACCAAGTTTATTATTACCAAAATCCTCTAGTATACATGATGGCACCAGGTGCGGCTAGGTTGGTAAGGTTAGCTTCCAGACTGCAAAATTTTCGTAGTCAATTGGAGTACGTGAATGGGAAAAATAATGTACATGATGATTGCATGTCGAGGTTGCAGTTAGCCACTGGTTCCTCCGAGAGAAATGACAAAGTAGAATGGTAAGTAGCATTTACATACAAGGATATTATTTTGTTTGGTAATTCTTGTTCTATTGTTCAAGAGGATAAAAGTTTGGTTGAAATGGAGAAAGATATTGAACTCAAGACTTTCGCTGAGTTTATTGTTAAATGATGGCCAGAAGAAAGGAGAATTCGAAATGATTTGTCTGTTAATTTCAAAGTGCGTGATATGTTGCTGGTTGGAAATGGCATGGTTGTTAGGCTGAACAGAGGAATACATTTATCCCCCTAAGAAATTCTATTATTGGTCTAGCACATGAAAACATTTAGGAATTTCCAGTACCAGAAAACGAATCAAAGAATGTTTTTGTTGGCCATATATTGATGCTTGCGTTGAGAAGCAATTAACGGTGTGCCAACAGTGTGCAATGAGTGATAAATCCGCAAAAGCTCTTTGTGCTGAGCTGCAACCCATTCAGATCCCTGATGGTCCATGGCAAAAATTAGGTCTTGATATTATTGGACTGTTTGCTGTTTTGCCTAAACAAAATTCATATGGTTTGGTTCTTATTAACTACTATTCCAATGGCCTGAGGTCAAGATGGTCCAGAATGTTACCTCTGTGGTTGTAGTAGAATTTCTGGACAGTGTATTTTTCAGGGAGGGAATTCCCCAAGAGTTGGTCACCGACAATGGACCACAATTTGTCAGCAGATTCTTCGGAGATATCTTTTTAAGTGTGGTGTGCCGAATAGGAGAATCGCTGTGTTCCATTCTGAGGCCAATGGTCAAGTGGAACGTTTTAATAGAGTTGTTAAGGAAGTGCCAAGAGTGGTAAGAAGTGAAAAATTGTGTTACAGTCTATGCTACTGCCTTATCGAACAGCTCCCAATGCTATTACTTCAGTTAGTCCTTTTGAAATGCTTAAGGGGCATAAACCTGGGTCAAAATTAGTGCCATGGTGGTTAAAAAACAAGCGCAGTAGTACTGGTAATGATGTGGAGTTGGATTTTAAGGTAATTAGACGCAAAATGGAGGAGTAAAAATCCAAAATGAAGCAAGACATGGGTTGCAGAAGGGTTTTGTCAGCAAGCAAAAAGTAAACGTTGGTGATGTTGTGTACATTGAAAAAGCCAAAGCTGATGGAAAGGGGAAGAGTATTTGGTCGGACCCCATCCATGCAAACAAACTTTTAGGAATGCTGTGCGTGTTGAGGGGGGTAGTGTATGGAACCTCAACAGAGTGTCCTTGTTTACAGGTAATATTGCAAGTTGTGACATTTCTGAGAGCAATGTATTTTTGGATCTAACTAATCCTCATCATTTTCGTGTTGATGACATCACAAGGCAGAAACCTGATAGAATAAGGCGTCCCCTGCTAAGTTTGCAGATTATGATCTTAGTAAAAAAAATATTATATATATATATATATATATATATATATATATATATATATATATATATATATATATATATATATATATATATATATATATATATATATATATATATATATATATATATATATACCTGCTTATTCCAAACTGACAAACACGTCCCTCAGCTCCGGAACGTGACAGAAAGAAGGAACGAAGACCCAGGATGCAGGTGAGTTTTTTTTATTGATCGCACCTCGTCAGCATAACGTTTCGTCCTACGCAGAGGCCTTGGTCACAATATATATATATTACGTTCTATGTTTCCTTCCCGTTTGAAGAATACACGCAGGCTGCTTCTGAATGAATAAGTGATTTTATTTAAGGCACAATATTAGCAAATTAGCAGCTTCATATATTAACACCATCGATGCTAGTGTTATTTTCCTCCTGTGCTGGCACTCGTTTATTCCCATTGTTCATGACGAGCTCAGCTCGTCATGAGTGTATGGAGGTGTACACCATGACGAGCTGAGCTCGTCATGAGCGTCGAAGGAGTTAAATACGATGAGATGCTATTGCAGTGGTATGAAAGTGGCATATTGGAAAAGGGAGAATTCTATGGATTGCGGTGTAATTATCCCTAAAAAAACATTTTATATCTCCTACCCAAACTTCACAAAAATCCCGTATCACCACCTGGCAGGCCAATTGTTTCTTCTATGGGGTCGCAATTGGAAAAAACATCTAAATATATAGACTTCTTTTTAAGACCCTTTGTAATTTCGCTGCCAGCTTATCTGAAGGACACCATGCACTTCTTGAATATGATTAATGATTTATCTTGGGAACCTGACTATTTACTGGTTACACTTGATGTGACTAGTTTATACACAGCTATCAAGCATGGCATAGGGATTCAAGCTATGAGACATTTTTTGAGAGACAGATCCATAACAACATTGCTCCATACTGAAATGTTAATTGATATGGCTTACTGCTGCCTAACAAATAACTTTTTCTACTTCAATGATAAACTGTACAGAGAAACTCAGGGCACAGCGATGGGCACCTGCTTCGCCCCCCCTACGCGAACTTGTTCATGGGCTGGTGGGAGGAGCAGGTGTCCAGTAGCCAGGGTGACCAGGGGGAGCGGGTCATTTGTTGGACTCGCTTCATAGATGACATTTATGATATGGAAAGGGGACGAGACCAGTGTAAAATGATACATATCTACCCTAAATGAGAACGATTGGAATATCAGGTTAACATCCCATGTAAGTAAGAAAAAAGTAATATTCCTTGATGTGGTAGTAGAAGTACAGAATCAAAAACTGGTAACAAAGCTCCATAGAAAAGAAACTGCGGGTAACAGTCTCCTCTTTGCCTCAAGTGCTCACCCTTACAGTTTAATTCAAAGCATTCCATATGGAGAATTGCTTCGAGCAAAAAGAAATAGTAGTGCCATGGAGGAATTTGAGGCAGAGAAACTTGTGATGTGTGACAGGTTCAGTGACAGAGGGTATACGAAGAAAACAATTAGTCAAGCCATTGAACGAGTTAACAAGGTGCAAAGAGCAGACCTATTGATACCCAAGCAGAGGTCTGTGGATGAAGAGGAGAATAAGGTGAGGTTTATCACCACCTATTCAGGTCAGGCTTACAAGGTTCGCCAAATATTGACAAAAAATTGGCCAATCTTAACAACTGATGCCTATTTGAGTCAGTATGTCAAAGATACCCCACAGATCACCTTTAGGAAAGGTAAATCATTAAAGGACGAACTGAGCAGAAATGCAATATCATCTAAGTCTAGAGGGAAGAACACAGGCTCAGGAGGTTTGGAGTGCTGTATGAAATGTAAAGCTTGTAAAGGAAGCAAAAACTGTACGAGGATTAAGGTACCGAATAGTACAAGAATGTTCACGATCAAAGGGCCCTTTGATTGTAATACTGAATTTTGTGTTTATTGTCTCATCTGCCCGTGTCAAAAACTATATAACGGTAGTACGATACATAGGGCGAAGATCTGGATACTAGAACACAAAAGAGCGATCAGGAATAATAATGAACAGTATCCTGTTGCTCGTCATTTTAAAACAAATCATGATCAAAATGACAACCTGCTAAAATATGTGGTGTTAGATGCAGTCAATCAATCTGTGAGAGGGGGAGATAGACTACAACAATTGAGAACATTAGAATCAAGATACATCATTGACTTTGAAACATTACAGCCAACTGGGATGAACTGTAATGAAGAACTAGCAGTGCATCTTGGGTGAGAAAGAGATAGAACAATAGATCAAATCCGATAACTTCTTTGAATAAGAGTTTTTATAACTATGTAAATATAAGTAGTTTTTAATCATCACATAGACTTGTTATTTTCCTGTTTGTTTGTGCAGGAACTTAGGACCCATTGAAACATCTTGGAATACTGTCAAACCTTTAAACTAGTGGAAATTATCGAATGTTGCTCGTGAGAGGATTGCCCACTTGGGCTAGACTTGATTAACTGTGCATAAGCCCACTGGGGCGAGATGAAGTATACCTATAAAATCATGGACATGTTTGAATTGTAGTAATGGTTTTAGCTGCAACAACGAATATTTATCAATGTATTGAAATTGCGGCTCTAAAAATTGATGTGTATTTAACCATTCCAATGTCTGCCAAAGCCAATGCGCTGAATGTGCAGGACAGTCCTGTTTCTATGCAAACTAACTTGTATGTAAATAGCACCAAGCACAAATTGTTTTTTACCGTGACCAAGCCTTAGTGGCGAAACGCGTCTGTAGGCAGCTACCAGATTTTGTGCCTTAAATAAAATCACTTATGCATTCAGAAGCAGCCTGCGTGTTTTCTTCAAACGGGAAGGAAACATAGAACATAATTTGAAGGGTGTCCGGTACCCGCACACGCTCGCCGCAACTTTGAAACCAGAACAGCCGGTGGATTGTTTATATATATATATATATATATATATATATATATATATATATATATATATATATATATATATATATATATATATATATATATATATATATATATATGGTTTTTTTTCCGGCCACCAAGGTTGCCCTCATGAAACAGTCACAGAAGGAAGGGTTACCGCACACGACGCCACAGGTAGTCGGCTGTCAGCAAGTCGTACTCCTTCACAACAGCCATACCCGTTTCGAGCTGGAAAAGCTCTTGTTCACTGGCAAAATGATGAGAAATGAGCTTGTCATTGTGAACAGCTGATTTATTATTCAAGAGCCCCGTCCATGTGGGCGTTACCACAAGCATGCTGGTAACAGTAGTCCGGATATGCCTGAGGACTCGAAAGTTCGTTAAGGCAAGTGTGCTGACTTTTCATCATTTACAATAATACTCCCGTTTGGGCAGAAGGTCGTTGCAGCATGCTGATCAGCTTCCCAAGGTCAGCCTGTGGCTCTGGTCCCCTCCTTTCCTGCGAGTGTTAATGATTACCAACACCCAGGATCCGCTAAACGCAGCGGGGCAGTTCCGCGACCGGCACAGCTGCTAAAATTTCGTCCACCAAGGTTGCCCTCATGAAACAGCCACACAAGGAAGAGTTACCGCACACAACGCCACAGGTAGTCGGCTGTCAGCAAGTCGTACTCCTTCACAACAGCCATATGCGTTTTGAGCTGGAAAAGCTCTTGTTCACTGGCAAAATGATGAGAAATGAGCTTGTCGTTGTGAACAGCTGATTTATTATTTAAGAGCCCCGCCCATGTGGGCGTTACCACAGGCATGCTGGTAACTGTAGTCCTGATATGCCTGAGGACCCAACAGTTCGTTAAGGCAAGTGTGCTGACTTTTCATCATTTACAATAATACTCCCGTTTGGGCAGAAGGTCGTTGCAGCATGCTGATCAGCTTCTCAATGTCAGTCTGTGGCTCAGGCCCCCTCCTTTCCTGCGAGAGTTAATGATTACCAACACCCAGGATCCGCTAAACGCGGCGGGACAGTTCCGGGACCGGCAGGGCCGCAAAAATTCGAACCCCTGGCAATCTTTGAGGCCCAATGGCAAGCCAGAATCAGCAGGAACAGTGCCAAAGATACAGAGCATGATGTTATTAAAGGACTTGACCTCGTCTAGTATCGTCAATGGCCTGGGGAATTCGGGGAGCATCAGGATCCACTGTGGAATAGCCTCCTCAATCGAAGATCAGGAGTTAGACTGACTGGCACTGTTAAGCCCTTGTGACTTCTCATTAGATACAGAGTGGTGGGATAGAGTCCCGATTCACCTTCTTATACTTCTTGGACTACGACTTATAGAATTCAATGGAAGACTTTGACTGTGTAGACTACTTCTCACTGGAGCGGGTTTGCGCCCTCAACATGGAGTAGGAGCAGGACTTACTCTAGGCCCATGACTTATTGTGCTTGGTGACATACAGTTTTGCAGTCCTGGTTTGCCATTAGGTGCATGAGGGCAAAGTCCTTGCACAACTGGGTCATGCCCTAAACTCAAGCGTCAATGACACAACTCATGCACATCTATGGCAAACACACTATTGTTTGAAGCTTGTGGTTTTAGGAGGAGTAATCAGTCCCTTGCACACTCTGTTTAGTTTTGAGGGCCATTAACAAGCTAAAGAAAGAGGGAGTAGAGCTCCAGTTCAGAGTTTGATGGCACAGAGAGGAAAGAACAGAGGCAAACACGCAGAGGTGGCGATTATATGCGGGTGTACTCGGTCACTTCTGGGACACAACAAAGCTTATGTGGAGTCACACAGCGCCACCTAGCAGTGCACAGGAGCACGGCTACGAAATGGTTTCTGATTCAATCTGGTATTTGGGAATATTCTAAAATTGAGGAATCCATCAGAAATGCTATTACATAATGGGCAACACCTTTTAAAAAATATATTCATGGATAGGGTTGTCTCAGAATTTACAGGTGCTCTTCCTATATTGACTAGAAATTAAAACACTGCAACAAATTGAACTTTAAATATCTTAATATAATAAGGCGATGTAAGATCTTTAGATGATTTAAAATTGTAAGCCCAGAATCAATTAAACAGGTCTTTTACCATCTAATGAACCAGGAAGACAAAGGTGTGAGGGAAGATTTGGTATCATTTAACAAGGCCATATCAATATAAATAGATTTGCTATATATATATTTTATACTTTGTATACAGATTTTACAAATCAAAATTAAAAGAAACTAAAATTTAAATTAACTCACAAAACTTACTCCTAGGAAAATGTAATGAATGTTTAAAATACATATATCTTTGTTTAAAATGTCACTTACTGGCAACAGCCAACTCTCGTCCAAGAAACTGCAGTTCTATAAATGCAAAAAGAAAAAAAAACTGTAGCATTCAAGTCACTAAAACAGATCATGTGCATATGAAAACTGGCTGTAGAGACAAAGCAAGTTCCACATGGGTAATTTTCTCTACAGAGTTCTAGACATGCTAGGTAACTTAGGGCCTGATTACAACTTAGGCGGTGTGGGAGCGGGGCTGCCACACAGTCATCCCGCTTCCAAACAGCCAAAGCTGTGTGAGCACCGCCCACCAGATTATGAGTTTTCTCATGCCTGGTGGGCATTTCTTAGGCAATTCCACAGCAGTGACTCTGGTGCTCCCATTGCATTGCCCATTTTCAAAGGGAGTTCCTGCACCGCATGGACTTTGCAGTCCATGACATACAGTAACTGGGGTGCATGCACACAGGGGGGCAACAACATGGGCCCGCTGCATTCATCCCATGGCCCGGAGACAAAATGGGGCCCTGTAAGGCCCCCTTTGTTTGCTCTCTGCCACAGTTTTCATGGCTGGCTCACAGCCATGAAAACCGTGGTGGAGACAAAACGCGTACTGTGAAAGCAAATTGGGTCCTCAAGACTGCAGCAACAGCGCCAGGGATCTCTGATGCCTGGCAGTTGCGGCGGTCCCATGATGGTCAAACCGCCCAATAATGTAATAGGGTGCTTGGACCACTGGTGCAGCAGTTCCTGCACCTCCACTGTGGCTACTATGGTCTATTGGACCACCATAGACATAATTAGGCCCTCTGTCTTCTGCATCAGAAAGATACAGAGGACTAGGGGTATACCAATCAGATGTCAAGTGTATGCCTCCAAACGCAGGTAAGGATGCAGTAGAACTGTCCATATTGTAGGCTAGATCCTGAACGTAGCCAACGTTGTCCCATCCAACTGGAATTTCCAATAGTTACTCCAATGGAGAAGTCTTCCAATTGAAATACAAGCCTGTCTGTTCAAGATCACATTCACACTCACCCACTCCGATTACTGGATTCCATGAGTCCACAGAAATTTACCTCCAGGTCCAGTACGAAAGACATCTCAGAAACGACCAGCATCAGGGAAAGGAAAGGCTCTATAAATAAAGATGACAGAGTTTCACTGTTCTTCTCTCAAGTCATCCATCAACAAGCAACTTATATACCCAATGAAAGACATTTAATTATGAAATGAAATCTACTTTATTAGCTGGGTCATGTATGTCTTTTGTTGCAATAGCTGAGTATCAAAGCAGGTCCTCGATTTTTCCCATCTGTCTCTCATATATGATCTATTGTACACGTTGCACCTTTTACAAGGTCCTGTCTATTTCTAGATGTAGAGTGTAAAACGGTCAACTTAGAGTTCAGTTAGGCTACATGATGGAACCCTCTTAGTGAATGTTGTCTCCAGGATCACAGAGATATACCCCTAGCTTCAAACACCATAATACTCATGGGAACGACAAAGGAGTAGTCTTTCACAATGAAGGACTTTCAACAGCTGGACGCCGAGGTGGACAATGGCCCCCTCCTGCCCACCACCACCCATCAAAAACACTGAAGCACTGGATTCCCAGGGTAAGCAAGATAGCGCAGAGGACCACGGACCCAGACATGGTCTATGCATGAAAGCAACTAATACAAATTCTAGCCGAGAGCAGAGAGGCTATGCTATCTTTTGCAGCAAAAGTAAAACAGATACAGAATTAAAAAGAAGAAACTGCTTAAGGGGACATGTTTACAGATCAAGGTCAGGATCTGCAAATATATATGTATTTTTTATTTGAAAAAACAAAGGTTTAAGATTAGTTATAGTTAGAAAAACGTATTATTTCTATACAAAACCAACTTAAAGTACACAAACATTAGACATTCTTAAGTTATAGGGCCAGATGTACGACGGAAAATTGCATGCGCAAACGGTTTTGTGACCAGTTTGCGCATGCAATTTTCCTCTGAGCCATATATTAACACTATTTTGCGACTCGCAAAATAGTGTTTTGCGACTCGCTATTAGGAAGGGGCATTCCCTTCCTAATAGCAACTCACAAGCCATGTACGACCCTTTCCCCTACACAAATGCAGGAGGAAATACTTTTTAGTGGCAGGCAGTGATCCCAGGGACCACCACCTGCCCTTAAAAAATGAAACAATAACGTTTCATTTAGTTTTTTTTTTTAATGCATCCTCTACTTTTTCATTCACAGAGGGATAATCCCCCGGATAGCTTAATTCGAGATCCATTCCCTGACCTAAGCGGCACCTTTAACTGGGAACGTGTTCCTACTAACCACGCCCCCTGGTCTGTCGTCATTAGTCCTGATCCAATCGAGGACAGGGTTCAAGAGACGACGACAGACTGGAATCTGGAAGACGCCGAGTGTCGGATCGAGGGAGGAATAGCGAAAACGAATAAGATACCGGGAACAGAATCCAGGAAATGAAGCTGGAAACAAAAACAAGTGACCCGATTCCAGTCTTCACTGCCGAGCGAGACCACTGGACCGGTGGAAGAGTCAGGAGACCCACGGGACCGTGCAACCTCCAGCCACACTCCAGGAGGAGTGTGGCTCTCCCAGGTGAGTGCACGGATTACAGGGTGGGCTGGGAGGCGGGCGAAGGCCAGCGGGGAGAAGTCCAGCTAAACCCCATAGAGCCAACACCAGTCCCCTCTCTACACACCTACACTAAGCCTAGTGAAAGAGCACCGGGTGTCTGCTCACTCCTTTTCCCTTTATGGTGATGGTGTTAAAGAGGAAACAGAATCTTACACCATTTTCTTTTCTGTTTGTTCTTTCTTATTTTTGAGATTATTGTGGATGAAGATACTGAAGGAAGAAGATTCTCGCAAAAGAACCAGAATTCATGGTAACTGTGACAGACCGAGAAGTATTGTACAGAGACTTTAAGTAGGAAGGAAAGCCCTGACGTAACCTAACTGGACCTATAATAATAAAGAGCATTGATAATTCTCCTGTTGTGGACCTTTCTGATTCGTCACACTCACAGCATTTCGTTTTCCTTTAAGGAAACCCGGCTGCATTTAAAAAAACTGCTTTATTTAAAAGCAGTCCCAGGCATGGAGGTCTGCTGAGCTCAGCAGGTGACCATCCCTATGAGGGCCAGCCATTCCCAATGGGGCTGCAAATTGCGAGTGCCTCATTAATATTCATGAGGCTCGCATTTTGCGACCCCATTGGTAATCGCAATCAGTTCTCAGACACTGTTGTACATTTGAAATTGTGACTCACAAACTGCGACTCGCAATCAAGCGCAATTTGCAAATCACAATTTTAAATGGTCGCACATCTGGCCCATAGTTCCAACTTTAAGTTAAATTTTGCACTCCACCCAAAACGTAATGTAACTCGCACACCTCCATAGACAATGTTGTGAACTCACTAGCCACAGTTAATTAAATGCCTCGAAAATGAATGAGTCTCGAGGAGCATAGTGGCGTGGGGACAAGTGGCAACCAGAGGAGTGGAGTGGCAGAGTGGAATAGAGTGATGTAGAGTGTCGTGGTATAGAGTGCAGTACTGAGGAGTGGAATGATGCAGAGTGGAGTGGAGTGGGCTGGCGTGTCGTAGAGGGAAGGAGTAGTTTCTGTCCTGCAACTCCAGTTCTGTAGTAGGGGTATCTCTAGTATAGTCATAATCTAGTGAATAGTCCCGCTCATGTGCGTGGACCCCGGCAATCAAAAATAATCTCTTAGTTGTCAAAAAATTGCAGAACTGCAAAGACACTTAAGAGAGAATTTAAAGACAAATAATGCAGCCTATATCCACAGGCTACACTGTCCAGTACTTGAACTAGAAATTCCACCCAAAACACCACACATACAACACAGCTTGCCCAGTTTCTTTCACAGAGAAACTTGCCTCTACCAGTAAAAGCCTCTGGAATGATAGAGAGGAAAGCCTGGACAGGCAAGCCCCATAGGCTGTCATTATGTGGCTTAAATAGGATACTGTGCCTTTAAGAAAACTTTCCAGAACTTCTCCCAGTATCCCAGAATGCACAGCAGGTCCCATTTACTTTCAGTTCTTTTTGAAGGCGTAACATGCCAGACCTGTAGCATTCCTTATATGAATAACTTTCTCCACCGGGGAGGCGGGAGGGCGCTTATGACTATAACAGAGATACCCCTACTACAGAACTGGAGTTACAGGACAGAAACTACTCCTTCTGTAGTAGGGGATCTTTGTGTATAGTCATAATCTAGTGAATAGAATGGCAAGCCCATCCCCACACCAAGCGGCGGTGGAGAGAAGAAAATTAACACCACTACTGTGCGAACAGATTTCGCAGCGAAGCCTGTCCAACCTGAGCGACTGTCCTGGCATCAGTGTCTAGACAGTAATGCTTAGCAAAGGTATGAACCGACTTCCAAGTGGCTGCCTTGAAGATTTCTGCAATCGGCACGTTACGGAGCAAGGCTGTCGTGGCAGCTTTGCCCCTGGTGGAATGAGCCTTAGGCTTACCTCCTACGGTCTTATTAGCTTTTTGGTAACACAATTGTATGCAGGATGCAATCCACCTAGAAATGGACTGCTTAGAGGTAGCAAGACCCGTCCTGACTGATCCATAGTTGATAAACAATCGGTCAGACCTACGAATATCTTTGGTTTTATCCAGATAAAATTTCAACACCCTCCTAACATCCAGGGAATGTAGAGACCTTTCCGCTGGAGATGAAGGATTCTGAAAAAAACTTAGGCAAAGTTATGGTCTGGTTCACATGAAAATCAGAAATAACCTTGGGAAGAAATTTAGGGTGAGTACGCATAACAACCTTAGCAGTATGAAATACTGTATAAGGCTCTTGGCAACACAACGCCTGAATTTCACTCACCCTGCGGGCCGATGTAATGGCCACGAGGAACGCCGCCTTCCAGGACAGGTGCTGCCACGAAGCCTTATGAAAAGGTTCAAAAGGCTTCTTCATCAATCTGAACAGCACCACATTCAATTCCCATGAAGGGGAAGGAAGCCTGACAGGAGGGAATACTTTCTTCAAGCTTTCCAGAAAATCTTTGATCACAGGGATCTGGAAAAAGGAAGTCTGTGAAGGGCATTTCCTGTAGGCAGTCAATGCAGCGAGATGAACCTTAATGGAGTGAACATTAAGTCCAGACTGCGCCAAATGTAGAAGGAAAGGAAGAATGACATCTTCCTTGCATGTCGTCGGGTCATAGTTCTTGGACTTGCACCAGATACAGAACCTCTTCCACTTGTAAGCATAGGAAGTCCGAGTGGAAGGCCTCTTAGACTCCTTCAGTATGTCCATGCAATCTTCAGGTAGATTCAAATGGCCATATTGCACTATCTCAGGAGCCATGCCGCCAAACTCAAAGACGAGAGGTTGGGGTGCAACATCTGCCCCCCGAACTTCGTGAGAAGGTCCGGCCTGCACACAAGCCGTATGTGAGGAAGGAGAGACCGGTGAAGAAGGTCCGTGAACCACCACTGCCTGGCCCATTCCGAGGCAATGAGTATCATCCTCGCCCTAGACCGGGCCAACTTGATGAGTACCGCCGGAATCAGGGGAATGGATGGAAAAGCGTACAGAAAGCTGTTCGACCAGTCGATCCATAGCGCATTCCCCAACGTCCCCTGCTGGTAGTACCTGGAGGCGAAGTCTCGGCATTTGCTGTTTTCGGCGGTGGCGAACAGATCTACGTCTGGAGTCCGCCACCTTGCGAAGACTTCTCCTAGTACTTTGTCGTTTATGACCCATTCGTGGTTTTCCTGAATCAGTCTGCTCAGTGCGTCCGCCTGAACATTCTGCACACCTGGCAGATGGGTAGCCGTTATCGTCAGTCCACTGGCTAGAAGCAAGTGCCAGATCGCCTGCGCCTCCTGCGACAGAGTGCGTGATCTCGAACCCCCCTGCTTGTTGAGGTAATACATCGTGGTCGTATTGTCCGTCTGTACAAGCAGAGAGTTGGTTTGAAAGGACGGATGAAAGGCCTTCAGTGCCAAGTGAACAGCTCTGAGTTCCAGGAAATTGATGCGATACGTGGACTCCGTCGGGGACCACGTTCCTTGAATCTGTAAGTCTCCGGAGTGCGCACCCCCAGCCGTGGAGGGAAGCATCCTTCACGACGGTCGGCGTGGGAATGTCCTTGTGGAAGGGAACCCCTCTGAGGAGATTATCTGCCGAACACCACAACTTCAGAGACCGAAGAGCATGCAGAGACAGTCGTATCTTGTCGTCCCAAGATCCTTTCCTCTGATCCCACTGGTCCTCCAAGCACTCTTGCAACGGTCTCATGTGCAGTCGTGCGTGTGGCGTTAGGAAGATACAAGAGGCCATCGATCCCAGTAGAGAAGACACCGTCCTCACTGTTGTAGATGGAGTGGTCATATGAGCCTGAGCCTTCCGAAGGAGTGATAAGCGTCGCTCCTCCGAAGGAGACACGCTTGCTGACAGCGTATTGATGGAGGCTCCAAAGTACTGTATGCAAAGGACCGGAGTCGGGACAGACTTGGACATGTTGATGTGCAACCCCAGCTTGTTCAAGAGAACGCACGTCTTCTGGAAGTGCGCTCGAGCTTCCGAGAAGGAGGAGGCCTTGATCAACCCATTGTCCAGGTACGGGTAGATGAACACGTTGTTCTTCCTCGGGTGTGCTGCTACCACTGCCATGCACTTTGAGAATGTTCTCGGCGCAGACTTCAGTCCGAATGGGAGTACTGTGTATTGATAATGATTGGTGCCGACTTGGAATCGCAGGAACTTCCTGTGTTTGTGTGCAATGGGCACATGGAAGTACGCATCCTGTAGGTCTATAGCACACAGCCAGTCTCCCTGTTGCAACTGAGGATAAATCTGATGCAACGACAGCATGCGAAACTTTTCTCTGCGAATCCACTTGTTTGCCTGCCTTAAGTCTAGAATGGGCCTGAACTCGTTCTTGTCCTTCTTGCGAACGAGGAAGAACCGGGAGTACAGACCTCTTCCTCTCTGAGACAGAGGAACGTCTTCTATCGCCCTTTTCCTTAACAGGATATCTGCCTCCGCCTGAAGCTCGCACAGTTGAAACTGCGAGCTGACCGGCGGAATTGCTGGAGGCGGGCTGGTGAACCGAAGACTGTATCCATTGCAAACAATATTCAGCACCCACTTGCCCTGAGTAATTTTTCTCCACTCTGCCAGAAAAAATTGAACGCTTCCCCCCACCGGAGTGGGTAACGGATGTAGGGGAAGTAAGCGCTCAGGGCCTAGACCCGGCCGGGCCTTTCGTCGCTGTTGCCGACTGTTGGCCTCCTCTGCCTTTCTGGCGCTTCTGGAACGGCCTTCGGAACTGCTGTTGTTGTTGCTGCTGTCCCGAAGGTTGGCCACGCCCTCTGCTCTGTCCGCCGAACCGCCTCTGGAACGGTCGGTAGGACTTCTTAGTCTCTTTGGGCTTCTCCAGGCCCACAGCCGTGAGCGTCTCAGCCTCAGCCTTCATGCGGGCCATTTCGTCATCCGCATGTTTCCCGAACAGAGTCTTGCCAGGGAATGGCAAATTGGCAACCCTCTGTTGGGCGTCAGGTTTTAACGACGGGAGGCGGAGCCAAGCGTGCCGTCTCCGGTTAATCCCATGGCAGAAGCCATGCGCCGCCAGGAGGGAAGAATCGGCCGCAGCACTGATGACCTGATTCGCCACCAACATCCCCTCGTTTAACACCTCCTGGAAATCTTCCCTTTTGTCGCGAGGCAGGTATTCCACAAACTGCTGGAGGGATTCCCAGAGTGCGCGGTCGTAGTGCCCCAACAGGGCCGTAGCACTCGCCGCCTTCATAGACGTAGCCGACGTCCCATAAACCTTCCTCCCAGCAGAATCCTTCCACCTAGATTCTTTATCTGGTGGGACCGTGGACGACGGAGTGGTGGCATGTTGTTTACGAGCCGTCGTCACTATCACAGAGTCTGGAGGGGGTTCCACTCTTAGAAAGGCCGGATCCGAATCGGGAGCCCGGTACTTTTTCTGTAGTCTCGAGGGGGGCGCCTTAGTCACCACCGGGGTGAGAAAAAGGTCCATGGCCGGATCCTCCAGGCCCGGCACCAGTGGCAGTAATGGTCGAGACAGATGTTTTTGGTGCAGCGTCTCAAAAATTACCGACGTCTTGGGAGTGAGCACCGTCAACGAGATGCCCAACTTAGCTGCACCCCTTAACAGGACGTTGTGAAAGGATACCAGATCGTCCACCGTTGATACTCTCGTCTCTGGTGACTCCGACAGAGTCGGGGAGTAGTCCCTGGTCTCTGATGGAAGAATGTGCAAGACCTGATTTGGCCAGAGACAGAAAGTAAGGTAATATCTTATGAGAAGCAGAAGAGAACGGATGAAGGTTCTCTCGGTGGCACCACAAACAAAAAACGTTTCCATATTACGCGATAGGTATTATTTGTACTCGGGGCATGGGCTTGAGTTAAAATTTCCTTGCAGTCTTGAGGGATATTTAAACTCTGGAACTCTCTGTGCTCAGGAGCCACGCTGTCAACTGAAGTGAGCTTGGATCCGGATGCACCACTTGGCCCTGGGACATCGTCAATAGAGAAGGAATGGGACGCAGGTGAACTGGTCGATCCTGAGAGAGTAGGAGAAGCTCTGTGAACCAGAACTGGCGGGGCCCCGCCGGTGCTATTAGAATCATTGTGCAGGGTTCAGTCTTGAGTTTCCGGAGTTATCTCGGAACCAGAGTAATTGGTGGAAAGGCGTAAACAAATGCGTCCGTGGTCAGAACCAAAAGACTGGAGCAACTTTGAAAGTGAGACCTTTCGCAATATTGTTCCTGATGGTCCACCAGTTGGCCGCCTTTTTCATAAGAGGAGTGACTATTATTCTGTTGTCGATTGATCCTTCTGCTTGGCGCCATTACATGTCCAGCTGTTCTTGCAAAGAGCGCATACGAAGTCTGCAATGCGGAATTAAGGGAATGCAGGATGAAATCGATCCTAGGAGAGATTTGTATTGGCGGACAGACGGAGTTTGTCTTTTCTGCAATTGAAAGCCTTGCAGCAAGTTGTATCCAGAATGGCCCCTAGGAACTTGGCCGACCTGGATGGAAGAAGAACTGATTTGTCTCTGTTGAGTTGAAGACCCAGATGATTGAAAAGCTGAATGCAACTCTCGACTGCCCTTGTAGTTGCTTGAGAAGATGGAGCCTTTATCAACCAATCGTCCAGGTAGGAAAAAACCTGCAGTGACTGCTTTCTGAGAAACGCTGCAACTGGGGCCAATACCTTTGTGAATATCTGAGTTGCGGATCTGAGTCCGAAAGGTAGGACCCTGAACTGAAAGTGGCTCTTGGCTACGGTGAAGCGTAGAAACCTCCTGTGTGCTGGGTGAATGAGAACACGGAAGTATGCGTCCTCAAGATCCAGAGTTGCCATATACTCACCAGGATTCAGGAGACGCAAGATATCCTGAAGAGATACTATCCGAAATGACAGTTTTATGAGATAGGTGTTGAGCTCCCTCAGGTCTAAAATTGGGCGCCATTTTTCTTCTGTCTTGTGAACAAGGAAAAACCTGGAATAGAACCCTTTTCCTCGTTGGGATAGAGGTACTGGCTCTATCACTCCTTTGATGAGCAGTTCATGAGCTTCGAGATGTAGAAGATTCAGATGTTTTGATTCGGTGGCGCGAGGGGATCTGGAAGGTGGCAGGTTGAAGGTTTTGAAACTCTAATGTGTGGCCAAATTGGGTGATATTGAGGACGCACCGATCCGATGAAATGATCTCCCAGTTGTGGAGGCATTGTGATATCCTGCCAGCCACTGATGTTACAAGGAACAGTAGGCAGAGCCGGGAAGCCGCTATTGGCGTTTAGAAGCATCTCTCCCCTGACGTCCCTGTCGTCCTCTTGATGGCTGACTAGAGCAAGACGGCGATTGGCCTTGGCGTTGAGAGTACTGAGGTTTATACGACTGTGAAGATTGCGAATAGGAGGAGTAGCGCTTTTGGTATCCTCCCCTGTAAGTCGAAAAGCCTTTCCCTCTTGCGCCCCGGAAGGGAACCTTGCAGTATTGCAATGTCCCCAATGACCTTGCTGTGTCTGTGTCTTTTTTGATGTCCTCTAGAGCGTCGTCCACATGCTTTCCAAAAAGCATTTCTCAATCAAATGGTAAATCCAGGATCTTATTAGGAACTTCAGGGCGAAACCACGTAGCCCGAAGCCAGCCATGCCGTCTTAGAACAGCAAACCTGCCAAAGCGAGAAAGGCATTGGTGGCAATGTCCATAGCACAATCTATAATTTCTGAAGACCGTTCTCCTTCCTCCAGGATCTTCCTCGCCTCCGCTTTGGAACCATCTGGCAGTTGATCCATAAATGAAGATAAATTGCACCACATTTGGCGATCATATCGCCCCAAAATTGCATGTGCATTGGCCGCTCTAACAAGAAGACTGGACATAGAGGAAAACCTGTTTCCCACATACCTACGGCTTCAGCTTTCTCCGTGGCCGGGCTTTGCTCCGCCAAACAGCACAGCAGCACCAGCAGCTAAGGGCCGGGCCTTGCTCCACCTACTCCCCGGCCGGGCTTGGCTCCACCGGGTCCCACCCACCACCAGTGACGCCCACAGCAGCGCCAGGAGGCGCATAAAGGCAGCGCCAGTGAAGAGTCCCGTGGGGGAGACATACCTATGGCTTCAGCTTTCTCCGTGGCCGGGCTTTGCTCTGCCAAACAGCGCCACAGCACCAGAAGCTAAGGGCCGGGCCTTGCTCCGCCTACTCCCCGGTCTGGCTTGGCTCCGCCGGGTCCCACCCACCACTAGTGACTCCCGCAGCAGCGCCAGGAGGCGCATAAAGGCAGCGCCAGTGCAGAGTCCCGTGTGGGAGACATACCTACGGCTTCAGCTTTCTCCGTGGCCGGGCTTTGCTCCCCCAAACAGCGCCGCAGCACCAGCAGCTAAGGGCCGGGCCTTACTCCACCTACTCCCCGGCCGGGCTTGGCTCCGCCGGGTCCCACCCACCACCAGTGACGCCCGCAGCAGCGCTAGGGGGCGCCTAAAGGCAGCACCAGTGCAGAGTCCCGTGGGGGAGACATACCTACGGCTTCAGCTTTCTCCGTGGCCGGGCTTTGCTCCGCCAAACAGCGCCGCAGCACCAGCAGCTAAGGGTCCGGCCTTGCTCCGCCTACTCCCCGGCCGGGCTTGGCTCCACCGGGTCCCACCCACCACCAGTGACGCCTGCAGCAGCGCTAGGAGGCGCATAAAGGCAGCGTCAGTCCCTCGTCCCGCGGGACACGCGCGGGCACATGCCGGGAGAAGCCCGGGACAAGGGCGGGACAGTCGGCGACAGTCCGAGACTGGACGAGGCCGGGCTGGGCCACGGACTTTGATATTCCGTTTCCATCCAACCTTTCGAACTGTGAGTGACTATTTTATAGCCTAACAATGTCTAGATTACGCTCCTCCAAAACGTCTATATCTGCTGGATCGATTGAGAATTATATGGTTAAGGTCGTTGAAAAAATTAATTCTGAACAGCGAAAGTCTATAGGCCAAGTTAGTCCACTTCCCTTACTTACAAGCAATTGCACTCTACCTGAGATAGTTGAAGTAGTGCCAGGGAATGTCCAACCTGATCAACTGGGAGGCGATATTGATAGAATTGCACAACCCATACAGGAGGTGACGGATAATCATATCCCCTCTATATCGCAAGATTCATCACAAATAATATCCTCAGTTCCCTCAGTATCCCCACAAACGTCCTCACCCTTGCGTAGAACTGTGAGGGCCTGTAGAAGGACCAGAACAAACGGGTAGTGTATCATAGAGTTAAGAAGTTGGGCGTGACTGCTGATAAATCAAGGCCCATTCCTGTTACTCAAATGGAGGATGACTTAATCAGCCTGAAGTCATACCAACTTGATTCCCTGGTAAACCTGTTCGCGCTTAAACTTGAGGACATGATTAAACCACTGGCTGAGAAAGTAGAACAGGTCAGTAAAGAAGTATCTAGATTGGGCACACTATTGAGGTGTCAGCAAGCGCAAGTGTAAGTAGTGGGGGGGGCATTACTCAAGTACCAGCGGCTCAGCCTCCCACTCAGCCATGCCCTCCGCCACCTACACTGCAGGTCAATACTCTACCTAATATTGCAGGAGTTCCTTTTGAGCGGAGGTTAGGAAAGCAAAAACCTATTGTTAATCTACCCCCAGATTGTGCTCCATACATAGTAGTGTTGACTAACGTCCCTGGTATAGATTCACACATAAAGATGCAAAAGGGGAAACCCGCGATTCTCTAAATCATAAAGTGTTAGCCTGGTTGAGTAAATATTGTGGCTTCCCTGTTGCTTTTTCTAACGACATCATATCAACACGAAGAGTAGAGTGGTTGGGTAATTCAAGAAAGTCTACCAAGGGTGATTGTGTGATCATAAACTTTAAGCATCCACAGCATGTAGCGACTGTTTTGCTAAGGGCTGCTTCTTTGCCATCGACAGATAATTCTGTATGTGCACGCCCCCTTGGTTTCTTTTATAATCACTTGAATGACATCATTAAACCGCAAGGAGCACAACATTATCCACCAATTTCTCTTTTTATGCAGGGTAATGTGCCATATCTTTTTCCTGGTCATCATAACTCAATGCCCAAAGATTCTTATTGTTATAACTTGTGTCGACCAAACTTTCCAGCTGATCCAATTCTGCCTTTATTCAATCGTTTTGCACCCTTAACTTCTTTGGAGGACAATGATTGACTGGTAAATCAATCACGGACCATCACACAAGTTTGTAGAATCATGACCTGGAACACTGCTGGAATAAGGGGCATAGTGGGCAACGAAACTTGGATTGACTTTTTGAAAACGTTTGACATTGTGGCTTTACAGGAGACCTGGGACCTCTCGAACAGTTTTTTCCTTGATGGATATAGACATTTTTTCATTCCTGCTACAGCCAGTTTGGCTGGAAGACCGAAATGAGGGCTATTAACTCTGTTTAAGTTAGAGCTAAAAGGAGAACTGTCACAGCTTGATTCAGGTTGTGAAAATTGTTTAATTATTGAAATGAATTCCCCCGATTCATCCAATATTTTATTTATAAATTTTTATAATGCTAAAGCTACAGAGAGCACCAGACATTATCTGGACCAGATAGATACATTTTTGTCAGTCTATAGAACTAAAGTAAATTGCTTTGAGATAATTCTATTTGGAGACTTTAATATTCACCCGTGTGATTACCCCTGTGTCAACTTATTAGATGATGGCCCATCCGGTTCCACAGTTTCACATTTTGAACATTCAAAAAGGGGGGAGGCTCTTGAAAAATTTTTGGCTGTTTGGAACCTATATGAATCAGGATGCAGGGAGGGTGATTTAACTGTCCCAACTTTCAAAGGCACAGGTGATGGTATAATTATTGATTTTATCTTTATGTCCTGTAAAATTTTAGATAAAGTCTTAAGATATAGAACTGAGGTTTCGGTTTTTAGCGACCACAACCCAGTCCTGATGGAGGTTCTGTCTAGGGGCTTGTTACCTTTTAAAACAGTACTTCATAAGGGAGGTCAGCGAGTGATTGCGATAGATCAAGGACGCAGATTAAAATGGGAGAACATAGAACCAGAGGCAATCTTACAGAATGTTTTGATTAGGGTAGAGGACGATACAGCTACGTGTTTAGACCCACAGGCTGCTAGCGAGCAAGTAGTTAGTGCATTTGGTAGTATTTGTAAACAGATCAATCAAACTCTAATGGTGGAAAAAGGTCCCCCTAAAAACTCAGGGAAAAGATGGTTTGATCACTCTTGTTCAAAGGCACACGCTGATTTGTTAAAAGCCCTGAAGTCTAATAGAAAAGATCGCGTACTAATAGCCAAGCTGAGAGCAAACTACAAAAAGGTCATACAGATCAGGAAGAACACTGTGAAAGATAATGCTTGGTCACAGTTACTCTATCCAGAGGTGTTAAAGAATAGCAGCCAATTTTGGAAAGTGGTAAATCACCCCTTATTCTCACCGGTAGAGAACTGCCCTCTTGAGTCCAACATTGCTGATGAGGCTTGGATTACGCATTTTAGTAACATATACTCTAGTACCGCTCCTCAAGAGTCATTAAATATGACAGTTGAGAGAGACAAGGGTATTTGTATTTCTTTCGAAGTCTCAGACGTGGAAAGGGCAATAGATCAGACCTTGAGAAATAAGGCTCATGGTCCTGACGGGGTTCCCGCTGATATTTTTAAATGTGCTCCAAAATTATGGTCGGAGATACTGTGTAAGGTCTTCAATAAACGAAATCATAATAACATCCCAGCATCCTGGAAAGAGTCCATTATTGTCCCAATTTTTAAAAAGGGTGATCGGTCAGATCCAGCCTGTTATCGACCGATCTCCCTAACAGATTCGTCAGTTAAAATTCTGGGACGGGTCATCCTTTTTAAATTACAGGATTGGTTTGAAGAGAAAGGGATTCTGTCAAATGTTCAATATGGTTTCAGATCCAAAAGAAGCACTGTGGATCAGTGTCTTAACTTACAACTGTTAGTGGACAAATATACCGTTGCTAAGGATGGGATACTATACCTGGGGTTTATGGACCTTTCGTCAGCTTTCGACCTTGTGAACCGACCAAAATTATGGAAGATTTTAATTGGATTGGGCCTCGATCCAGTCCTGGTAAATTTCTTGGCAGACTTACATACTGATCTGCGAGCCTCTGTCAGAGTAAATTCAGCGGGACGCTGTTCCAGCCATTTCCACCCAGAAAGGGGGGTTAGACAGGGGTGCATAATGGCCCCTCTCTTGTTTACAGTTTATATAAACGCTCTTGAACCTGTACTCAGGGGGGCAATGGCAGACATACCGCATGCAGGAGACCTGGGTATACCGGTTCTCTTCTATGCGGATGACGCTGTGCTTCTGTCACGAACCGGGGTGGGGCTTCGAATACTGGACTCATTCGGTTGCTTCATGAATTCCTTAAAATTTATGTAAAATAATCACAAATAATGATAGTTGGGAGAGGTTCTCGAAAGAAAAGTATTAAAACTTTTTTCTGCTGTAATGAGGAATTGAGCAGAGTCCCCACCTTTCCGTACTTGGGTATTATTTTTGAGGAGAGGGGGAAATGGGGTCCACAGATTAAAGTAAGAAATATCGCTTTTGCTAGAACCTCTATGGCAGTCATGTCCTTTAGCAAAAAATTAGGGCTAGGCCCATATCAGCTCTGTTAAACATTTACAAAGCAAAGTGTCTGGAAGTTGCTACGTATGGCTGTTCACTATGGGGATACAGTACTACGGACTGCTTGCAAATCACCGAAAATAAATTTATGAGATCAATCTTGTCGGTGCCACAGTCAACCCCTTCATTTTCAGTGCATTCAGAGTTGGGTGTTGGCTTTATCACAGATATGTTGAAGGTAGCTCTATTAATAACTTGTCCGAAGACTTGGTTGAACGATGAACTCTCCCTGAATCATGCTATTCTTAAGGATTGTTTTGGTTTAGACAACCAAAATAAAATTAAGTGGTTGTCCTACGTCAAACAGGGTTTTCAAAAAATTGGAAGACCTGAGCTCTTTCACTCCCCGGAAAGCATAATTCGTAGGGACATCGCATTTACGAAGGAGACTATGTTACAGATGCTGTCTCTGGAAAGGGAGGAAAGGGAGCTCAGAAAAAGCACAGTTAGATCTTTTATCATGGTTGCTAATCCCCCTGGCCCTGAACTTTACTTGGTTCTAGTGAACCGACCTTATCATAGGTTTCTTTTAACGCGTTTTCGTTTAAATTTGATTTATTTAACATTGATCATGATCAGGCACCGCTGTGTTCATGCAACAATTTCTCAAAACAAGATACTATGCATTTTGTAATGTTCTGTGGCCATTATTTAGCCGCAAGGAGGAAGTTTCTTGTACCTATCCTTAGGGAGGCAGGCTTCATTTAAGTGAGGCTTGCACTCCTATACCTGCAACTATTAGACAGTCCGAGGGTTATTTCTCATGTCGCTAGTTTTTTGGTAGGGGCAGTGAGGGAGAGAAGTAAGATAATGAAACTTCGTGCCTAAATGTACTCCTATAAAAATGCACTTTTTGTATATATTGTCTTTTTAAATAAGTGACCTATCATAACAGCTACCACTCTGTGAATTGATAGTTTTTAATGTTTTTGAATTTTTAAAGTTTTTTAAATCTGACTGGACTTTTTAACATATTTAATATATTTAAAAAGTGTGAGTGTAATTGATTGTATTTTGTTCACCATTGTCTTTTTATGATATTGAATTATCGAATAAAGTATTTTGACTGACTGACTGACTGTTTCCCACATTGTCTAGGCGCCGACCCTCCTTATCTGGTGGTGTGGTAAGGGGCGCAGATGGATTCTTCGATTTTCTTTGAGCCGCCTGGGAGATAACAGAGTCCGGCTTTGGTTGACCAACCAGGCAAGCGGGACTATCTTCAGGAGCTTTATATTTTTTCTCCAGCCACGGAAGAACAGGGATGACTGTAGCTGGAGATTTTATCACCTTTATTCCTTCACTTCATACATGCTCCACAATCGGGATAGAACGGAAGGATTTCCTGTAAGGCTCCTCAAAATCATAAAGGAAGCATTCCGATTGTACAGATGGAATGGGAAGACCAAACCTCTTGAAAGCCCTCTCCATAAAATTATGGAAGCCTCCGATGTCTGCTGGAGGAGAATCAATAGAATCTGGTGATGGTGAAGCAGGATCCGGAATGACATATTCGTCCCACGCCTATCTGGGTCCGGGACCTGATACACATTCCGATCTTCATCTGATGAATCATCATCATCATGCATAGTCACGATCGTACGGCTCCTAATACCGGGTAAACCGGAGTGGGATCGAACAGCGTATCGTCCCCTGGCGATGTTAAACATTTGACTATAAGATACTGAGCGGTATCTTGGCCGGTCGCCTGATGGTGCACATGACAACTCTGGTGCACGGGGAACAGTCTGGGTTCATTCCTACCCGGAACACGGCCATGAATATTCGGAGGTTATGTCAACTGATGCATGAGGTGGCAGCAGGGGGCGATGAGGAATGTGTACTATCCATAGACATTGAAAATGCCTTCGATATCCCAGAGTGGCCGTATCTGTTTCTGGTTTTGAGGGCCTTTGGCTTAGGTGAGGGGTTTGTAACCTGGACAAAGATTCTCTACACTCGCTCGACGGCCAGGGTTCGGACAGGCGGGGGCGATTTCGGCTGCTTGCAACATGGGCCGGGGGACGAGACAGGGCTGCCCGCTGTCTCCCCTTCTGTGCGCCCTGGCAATGGAGCCACTAGCGGCTCGCGCACGGACATGGACACTACAGGGCCCTAGAGGGGTTGGTTCAGATGCATTACATTGCCTTATATGCTGACGATTTGTTGATGTTCCTTGTCAATACTACTGATGAGCTATGGGAGCACGGGAACGGCTGTGGCGAGTCGCAGGACTCAAAGTTAACTGGGCCAAGACCTGTCTGTTTCCGGTGCGTGGGGGGCGAGGCGATCCTCCTGAGGGGATTAATGTCAAATGGGAAGGCAATTGCTTACATTATTTGGGGGTTAGAATTTATTATGAGGCTGCTGATTTATTTGAGGGTAACATAGGGCGAGCCCTGCGAACTACCAAGAGTAACCTTGACTTCTGGGGGTCTCTACCTTTGTCGGTTGCGGGACGAGTGGCACTACTAAAAATGATAACCCTCCCCGTTTGCTTTATTATTTTGTCACACTGCTGCTCTGGGTACCTGGGAAGTGCTTTACTCAACTCAACTCCTTGGTTTCGAGCTTCCTATGGGATCGGGGAGACGAAGAGTGGCTCTGCCTACTATGATGTGTCCAAGACAAGAAGAGGGCTTCGCAGCACCTGATTTTGAGGCTTACTATCATGCGGCTCAGTTCCAATGGCTCACACAGCGGATGGCAGGGAAACTAGGAGTCGAGGCAGATCAGAGAGGCAGGGATCTGGAACTTCCCCACCTGATTCGGATTCTGCTACAGCTTACGGGGTGTGAAAGAGAGGTGCCCAGAGAGTTCTGGGTATTGCAGCAATGTTGGTATAGGGCTCTATGACGCAATAAAGCGAGCCCGGTATATGCGCCCGAGATTCCAGTGTGGTTCTGCGAGGAGCTGCCTCACGGAGGGGATTGGCAGAGACTACACGAATGGGAGGAGCTGGGGATCTCATCCATTCCAAGATCTCATGGAAAGACACGAACTGCCGGCACAGGACTTTCTTCTGCACACAGCAGTGACGGCGGCTGTCGCAAACACTGGAAAACAGGGTTGGAGGAACCACAGGTCTTCCTCCCTTGCCAATATGTGGTCACCTCCACGGGTAAGATCAAGGCGGTTACGTGTTTATATCAGATACTGACACAGGGCTTAAGGGCTCCTCTAGAGGAATTGCGCACTAAATGGGAGGCTTATCAGGGAATGCCTATAGAGGCAAAACCCTGGGAGATACTACTGGAACAAGCATGGAAATGCTCTTGAAACGCGAGATTCCAACTCATCCAATTCTATGTGTTTCATCGGGCGTCCTCACTCCTTCCAAAATGAAAAAATTTTTCGGCTCCCGCACTGCCTGCCCGCAATGCAGACTGGAAAATGCAGCATTTATGCACGTGTTCTGGGATTGTCCATTGTTTCAGAGGTATTGGGGAGAGGTTCTGGCCAAATTGACAGAGTTGACGGAAAGGGAACTGCAGCATACCCCAGCGGTGTGCCTGTTACACTGGTTCCCCCACACTGCCCGCAACAAAACCACCAGTAAGTTCCTGGATCTGGGGTTAGTCCTAGCCAAACGTGAAATCACTAGTCATTGGAAGGCGGACACAGCCCGCAGTGTTGTGCGCTGGGTTCGGGAATTTATAAAGTGGGTGGACTTCCAGGGGACCCTCCGGCTCCAACTAGCTCAGAGAACTGACAATGACAAAGTGTGGGACACGGCGAGAGCCTGGGTGGCCATGGTAGATCTGCTTAAAAATCCGACTGACTATGATGACCGATCCTCCCGGCTATGGGTGTCACCCTTTGCTACATGAGAACACAGCCGCAGGTCGCAGGGTCAGAGGGTAGGTGGGGAGATCACTAATGTGGGTGCATCCTCCCGGGTGGAACATGGATCACTGCCATAGGGAATCTAAAGGAGTGTGTGGAATAAAAAATGTGCAACAAGTGCACTGTTCTGGAAAGCAACATGTCTGAGGGGAGAGGGAGGTGGGGCTAAGGGGGGGGGGGACCAGGGTGGGGGGGGAGTGAGTTGGGGAGGGGGGGGTTGCGTGCTTTGCTTTCTGATTCGATGAATAGATGCCGACAGTGCTTGCATAATTTAGGGGCACCACGATTCAGCCACTTAGGGCTATGTCACATGAGGGATGGGAAAGGACTCCTACATTAGGAAGGACCACTCTCCTCGCGACGAAGAGCAAGGCGGTCTAGACGAGATGCGAGGCTATGATAGGATGTGCCAGATAAGAGACCCTGTGGTTTGTTGTTACTAAATGAAGTCAGAAATACTGACTAAAACAAGACGTGATTCCGAACTGACAAAGGGATCCTGAGCCCGTTTCGAAACTGACCCGAGAGTAAATTCCGGTGGCTCCTCCGTGTTTAACTACTTTACGTAGTTGCCTTATCACAGGTACCACATGAGCATAAGAAACAGATGTAGACAAGTTTCCAGTTGTTCTAGAAGTCTTTTAAATTTAAACAAAAGCTTCAAAAAATTCAGATTACAAATCAAATGTCAAAATGTTCTGATGAAGGTGTGACTATTAACGAACACCGAAACGCCGCGTCGACCCTTTCTTTTGACTTTTTTATCACAGATTCTTTCACTATGTGGAAAATTTATTTTAATGTATCTTAATAATCTAGATTGTAACCCTCAAGGGAGGTTTTATAATAAACTGTGTTTTTTATATACATTTCTTATATCTTTGGTGGATTTGTTTATAATATTTGGATATACAGTATGAAAAGTGTTCTTTATATTCATTTGCCATCATAATTTAATTGACAGATTAGGACTTCCCACAGACCTACCTGCCCCCACACGTCTTGTTTTAGTCAGTATTTCTGACTTCATTTAGTAACAACAAACCACAGGGTCTCTTATCTGGCACTATTCTCCCCCTCCCCGTGTAAACAACCAGGGGAACCTTCCAATAAATGTGTTATGATAGGATGTGGTCACAACTGTCCGTTGGGTTTTGCAGGTAGAATGTATTTTATAAGATTGTATGTATGCTGCATCAGAGTGAAATATGAAAAACCAATAAAGTCTGTTTAAAAAAAAATCATGCATAGTCACGATGTTGTGGTGACTTTCTATTGGTTCCAGCTCCGGAGGTTGAGGTAACTGAGGAGCCACTGTAGCTGAAGAAGAGGTCGGGAGTGGTGGAGGCGTTGGTTGCATGGATTGCTCAGAAGTCTGAGACGGAAACCTTCTCTTGTAATCTAGCAACATAATTTGTAAGTCACTAATGAGTGAGGATGGCATGACCACCATACCCTGCTGTGACTGCTCCTGAGGTCTGTCTCGTGGAACGTAATGTTGTTGTTCCATATAATAATCTTCAGAATCAGAGTCCTGGTACTTTACATGAAGTTGGGACGGGCTGTAAGCAACCCCATAAGGACCTTCCTCTTCCTCTGAATATTCTTCCTCCAAGAGCAAAGCCGGAGGTAATGGTGTCACTCTACAAGGAGATGTCATTTCAGGAGTGATTTGGTGTCTTTTTATAGAAATCTGAACTTTTTGAATCGTCGACTACGTCGTCGAAGGAATCGCCTTCGGAGAAAGGATCGTCGACGACGATGGGCTGATCGCCGACAGTACCGTCGACGAGCTCGACGTCAGTACCATTGCAGCCGTTGTCATCGACATAGTTGTCATCGACATCGTTCCAGTCGACGTCATCATCGTCGAGGTTGTCAACATAGTCAACGACATTGTGACAGGTACCTGTAGCGTCGACGAAGTCGTCGTCGGCAAAGCTCTCGACGACGGGCCCATCGACGGAGCTGGGATTGACGGCAGGTGAATTTTAGATGCCGTTGTCGACGTACCCGATATAGTCGTCGACGGACGTTTTTTTCTCTCAGATCTTCCCTCCTGTGGTACAGAAGCCAGTTTCTTGAACAGTTTTTCCTTTTCAGGTGGTGGAGAGGAAACAGAAGGACCGTGGACCACCTTCTGAGTTGGAAGTACCTTAGGAACTAGTCCCTTCCTCTCCTTTACATCTCTGTGAGGAGATTTCTTGGGACTTGGCCTGTCACTCCTATCAGAGGTCTTTTGTAAAGCCTGAGCAGGAGGTTCAGACGAAGTTGAAGTGGAAGACCTACCCCTCTTTTTAGACCTCCTTGAAGATGTAGCTGAGGAGGAACCATCACTGTCACTGGATAGAACTTCTTTCCGTGACTTAATTTTCTGCAACCAGGTCAGCAGACTTTCTTCCCTGACTCTCAGAGTCTTGGTAGAGAAGGTCCTGCAGATTTTACAATCAGTGGCCTTATGATCAGCGTACAAGCAATAGATGTAGTCTTTATGCTTGTCCTCAATGTAAAGCCTTTTCTTAGAGCAATTAGCACAGGCCTCAAATAAAGCTTTCTTTTTCTTGTCCGACATCCTTGAAGAGTAAAAGATGAAAAATCCAAAGAGAAATCTGAGCAGAGCTCAGTGGAGACTCCCTTAGCACAACGTGCAGTAGAACATCTGAGGCTCTCTCAGGAAGGTTCTACGGGGTGAGGCTAATCTGATTGGTTGTTACATGGTTTTGGTCTCTTTTGCAAAAAGAGGTGGATATGCTACAAAATGAGATGAGCCCCTGGCCTTTCTTTCTCTTTTGTACCTACTGCTATGTTATTTTTTGATTTACAGAGGCTCCCATTCAGACAACAGGGAAGGAATATGCAACTTACTAGTATGCATCTGTTTTTGGCATGTAGGGCTGCTGACATTCATATCTTGTGCATAGATTGCCGCCTAGTGTTGGGTTCGGATGATTGAACTTTGTTATCTTGGAAGAGTCTTCGAAGTATCACAAGATAGGTGACTCCTCCCTTGGACTACAGTGCGCATGGGCATCTGTCTGAATTATTATTTTTTGCAGTATACACTTGGACTAGGAGTATTCAAGTCTCCGTTGTCATTTTTAAACATCCCCGTTCAGACGTTTGACATCATTGTGACTCAATATTCGCCATTATAGGTAATTATGATTCACTTGCTCTATGTAGACTGTAGTTATACACTACTGTATTAAATCGTAGTCACTATCATATACATCATAGTCTCGATGCCTCAGATTCGTTGAAACTACACCGTTAATTAATCTTTAGATCTGGCTCTCTATTGGACTATTTTAGACTGTCATGTTTATTTCTTTTTATCCTCCTTTCTTCCACAATGATTGTTTTGCATATTCTATTATATCCTGAGAACTAAATTCCATCTGTCAGGTCATGTCATCTGAGCGCTCATTGTGTTGAAAGAAGTTATATCCTCCATAGCACTTTTTTTGATACTATTGCTTTATATGTGTTCTTGTTTATTGAATAGGAATTTGATTTGGAGTAAGAGTTGAATCTTTGACCTGCTCTACAAGATATCACCTCTTCTGTTGTATGACTACGTTACATAGTCTCACTTGTAAGTTTATATCATTACTTACATCTCTTTTTCTGATTGACAATGTCAATGTGATATATCAGTATTCTGTATATATGTGGTATATCGGTATCCTGTATATATGTATTATGCCAGTTTCATCTTCTAATTGGTATAATAAATAAGATGCACTTTAAGTGGGCACATTTATCAGTATGCACCTTAATAGACAAATACTGTACAATCGTGTAATATAATTTGTCAATTCTTTGACACAGTGTGAATAAATGAACAGACTTTACCAGTTTTGTATGTAAGGAGGTCAAGCATATTTTAGATGTTGTCATTTATGAATTGTATATTGCCTGAAATTGTATTTGTAATGTATTTGATGAATTCAGAATATAAGAAACTATATAACTGATATTGGTTTTTCTCTCTCTGTAAACATATTTTCAGATATACCATCGATTACTCCTGAAGAAGGCGTTTTCTGCCGAAACGTGCGTCCAGTTTTCTTAATGTCTTTCAGTAAATTTTGACATTGATTTTATATTTTTACTACTTGTGTATACATGCTGCTAATTTTTTATGTATAGATCCAATTCTGTGTACATATATGTTATCATATAGTCTGATTTCTGTTCAGTTCCTATATGATTTTTAACTGTGATCATTAAAAAACATGTTTTTTATATAATTTTGTATTCCCTTGATTGTTCCCCATACAACTGGTATAAGTGTATTGTTCACCTCAATTGTCCACGGCCTAGGTTTTACTCACATACGCATGGGCATCTTCTCCATCCTCAGACTGTTTTTCGCCATTGTGGCAAAGATGGAGATAGCTAAGTAAGACATGGCCATGCCAGAGATAATGCTGCAGCTGCTACAGGCACCAGGGAGGAGGGCGGGCGATATGGATTCAGCAGCCCTACATGCCAAGAACAGATGCATACTGGTAAGTAGCATATTCCATTCGAGGCATGTGGGCTGCTGAAATCATATCTTGTGTATAGACTGTATAGCAGTATCTCCTCTAGCGGTGGCTACCTGTGCCAGCTGCAGCAGTTTGAAAAAGAGTTTTGAGGACAGCCTGGCCTACAGCAGCTTGCTGTTTTGTTTGCACATCTACAGAGTAGTGTTTTGTGAAAGTGTGCATGGTGGTCCATGTGGCTGCCTTACAGATGTCTTCAAGAGGAAAATTTCCTAGCAAAGCAATGGATGCCCCCATTTTCCTTGTGGAGTGTGCTTTTGGGGGGATGGTTAAAATGTGTTTTGCCTATTGATAGCATATTTGAATGCATTTAACTATCCATCTGGCTATTCCTGATTTTGAAATTGAATTTCCTTTGTGTTGTGGTGCAAAAGCAACAAACAGTTGTTTTGTTTTCCTAAAGGATTTAGTTCTGTCCACATAATAAAGTAGAGCTCTCTTTACGTCTAATGTGTGCAGGGCTCTCTCAGCTACTGACTGTGGATTTTGAAAGAACACTGGCATTTCTATTGACTGGTTGATATGGAAGTTGGATACAACCTTAGGCATGAATTTAGGGTTTGTTCTAAGAACCACCCTGTTGGCACGTACCTGCATGAAAGGTTCTTGAATTGTAAGTGCTTGTAATTTGCTCACTCTTCTGAGTGAGGTGATGGCAACCAAGAATGCGACTTTCCACGTTAAGAATTGTAGTTCGCATGAATGTAAAGGTTCGAAAGGAGGGCCCATGAGTCTGGTAAGTACTATTTTCAGATTCCAGACTGGGGAAGGGGGTGCCTAGGAGGAATCACCCTTTTTAAATCCTCCATGAAAGCTTTGATTGCTGGTATTCTAAACAGTGAAAGATGTTGCCTGATTTGAAGGTATGCTGCTATAGCAGCGAAGTGTAGTCGTATTGAAGAGTATGCTAAGTTACATTTTTGTAGATGTAGCAGGTAACATATAATGTTTTGCATTGAAGCGTCTACGGGGTTGATTTGATTATTGTTGCAGTAAATAACAAATCTCTTCCATTTAGCTGCATAGCACGCTTGTGTGGTTGGTCTTCTTGCTTCCCTAATGATGTTCATGCAATCTGGGGGCAAGTTAAGATATCCAAACTCTAAGACCTCAGGAGCCAGAACGCTAGGTTCATTTGATTGGGATCTGGGTGTCTGATTTCTTTATGGTTCTGAGTTAGAAGATGAGGTGCAAGGCACAGTGTTTGATGGGGAACTACTGAGACTTCCAGGAAGGTTGTGTACCACGGTTGTCTCGCCCATGTGGGAGCAACTAGGATTAGTGTGAGGGAGTGTTGCCGCAGTTTGAGTGCCACCAGCGGGATCAGTGGTGCTGGGGGAAAAGCGTACGCAAATCTGCCTGACCAGTTCATCCATATCGCATTGCCCTGTGACAAGGGATGTGGGAACCTGGCGGCAAAGTATTGGCATTTCGAGTTTTCTTTTGTGGCGAACAGGTCTATTTCTGGATGACCGCACTCCTCAAAGAATGGCTGGAGAACCTGGGGGTGAATCTCCCATTCGTGTAGTTGGTGGCTCTGCCTGCTGAGCAGGTCGGCAACCTGATTGTCCTTCCCTGGAAGGTGTTCTGCTAGGAGAAAAATGTTTTTCGGAATCGCCCACTTCCATATGTTCTGTGCCAGATGAGATAGCTGTGGAGAGTGCGTTCCTCCCTGTTTCTGGATATAGTACATCGCGGTCATGTTGCCCGTCCGGATCAAGACCGTCTTGCTGTACAAGTATTTCTGAAATGCTTTTAGGGCTAGGAATATTGCTAGCAATTCCATTTGGTTGATATGCAGCTTTTTCTGTTTGTTTGTCCAGAGCCCTTGTACTGTGTATTGAAGGAGATGGGCTCCCCAACCTGTCAGTGATGGTTAGTACTAGTTGTGGACCAGCTCTTGGAACAGTCACCCCTTGGAAAGGTTTTGTGGGTCCCACCACTGCAGAGAGTTGTGAGTGCGACTGTCTACCAACACTAGGGGCCAGCTGTAGGAGCCCTACCGGTCGGTAACGGCCGAATTCGGCCATTACCGACCGGTATTAGGGTTTTCAGATGTAGGGGGCCTATATTTTACAGATTCTGTAAATATACTGAATCGGTAAATTTACAGAATCAGTAAAATACCTAATCGGTATATTTACCGATTCGGTAAATCCACATGTGGGTGGCACTCCTAAGAGTGCCACAGGCCCTTAAGAATCGGTATTTTACCACCCAATCCTATTGGGTGGTAAAATACCGAATTCAGGTGTGCATGCACATCTGTGCATGCACATCTGTGCATGCACACCTGTGCAATGTGACACACAGCCATGCCCTTAGGGCATGTCTGTGTGCCACATGGTACACAAGTCCGGAATTGGGGTGCTAGAGGGTGTCAAAGTGACACCCCCTGCACCCTTGCAGGATTCGGTATTTACCGATTCGGTAAATACCGAATCGGTATTGCCCATTGATTCCTATGGGCTTCAAGGCCCATAGGAATCAATGGGCAATACCGATTCGGTATTTACCGATTCGGTAAATTCCGAATGTTAACGATTCGGTAAATCAAATAAAAAAAATTGCTACATCTCCCTCCTTCTAATTTACTGATTCATAAATACCGAATCTGTAAAATTCGGTATTTATGAGTCGGTAAATTAGAATTACCTACATCTAGCCCTAGGTCTTTTAGTTGTCATTGAGCCTGGCTCCATTGCCGTGCTAGGCATTCCTGTAATGGGCGCATTTGAAGCCTGGCATAGGGGACAATGAATATGCAGGAGGCCATCATGCCTATGAGCTGCAAGAAGACTTGAGCTGGAAGAGAGTGTTTTGGCAGGAATTTGCGAATGAGTGTCTGCATGCTGGCTATCCTTGCTGAGTTTGGATATGCCTTTGCCACTGAGGTGTCTAGAGTGGCTCCCAGGTACTGCTGTGTGTGGGACGGTTGCAGATGTGATTTTGTGTAGTTGATTGAAAAGCCTAAGCTGTGTAGCAACTGGATTGTTTGAGATGTGTGTGCTGCACACTGTTGGTACGATTTTGCTTGTAAGAGCCAATCGTCCAGATAAGGGTACACATGGACGTGTTGCCTTCTGAGATGTGCTGCTACTGTCGCTAAGCATTTTGTAAACACTCTTGGAGCCGTGGTAACCCCGAAGGGCAAAACCTTGAATTGGTAGTGTTGACCTTCTATTGTGAACCTGAGGTATTTTCTGTGGGCCGGATGGATGTGTATGTGAAAATACGCATCTTTGAGGTCTACTGTTGCTAGGAAATCTCCTTGTTGTAGCAACAGGAGCACTTATTGTAGTGTGATCATATGAAAGTGCTCCGATAGTATTTATTGATTTAGGGGTCTGAGGTCCAATAATAGTCTGAGGGAACCGTCCTTCTAGGGAATAAGGAAGTATAGGGAGTACACTCCAGTCCTTGCTGATGGAAAGGGACCTGCTCTATGGCTCCCTTTTCTAGCATGCAGTTCACCTCTTGTTGTAGCAGGGTGCTGTGTTCCCTGGACATTGGACGATGTCTGGGTGGTATGTTTGGAGGTGTAGAAGTCAGTTCAAGGCAGTAGCCAGACTGGATATTTTCTCTCACCCACCTGTCTGAGGTAATTGCGTTCCAGACAGGCAGGAACTGTTGGAGTCTGCCTCCGACCGGTGTTAAGTGGTCTGGAGGTAGCGTAATGAAGTCACTCTTTTGTGCAAGTGGAGGCTCTGGTGTTATTGCCTCCACGTCCTCTTCCCTTATTATTGTTACCTCTGTAACCTCCTCTGGTTGTGTTCTTCTTAAAGGAACCTTGTGTGTTACTTTTGTATGAGGCAGATGTTTGTGAGGTATTTCCTCGTGTAGTCGCTCTGTATGAGGAGCGGCCAAAGGAGCCTCTATGTTGCTGAAATTGCAATGCCCCCATTGATTTTGCGGTCTCTGTGTCCTTTTTCATTTTATCCAAAATGGTGTCGACAGCAGGGCCAAATAGAAAATTCTGATTAACAGGCTGGTTAAGAATGGTGGACATTTTTAAAACCAGAAATACGCAGCCATGCATGTCTGCGTAGTAGGACGCTAGTGTTGATTGACCTAGCTGCAGTATCTGCTGCGTCAAGCGTGCATTTGATGGAGGCGTTTGTTATGAATTTTCCCTCTTGTATAAGATCCTGTGCTTGTGCTTTGAAAGGCCCAGGTAGGTGTTGCATTAGGTTTTCTAGCTGATCGTAATGCGCCCCGTCGTAACGAGCCAGTAGGGCTTGTGTATTAGCAATCCTCCATGAGTTGGAGGCTTGTGCTGCTACCATTTTGCCTGATGCCTCTAGTATTTTTTATTCCTTGTCGGGGGGAGGTGCTTTCCCAGTTGTTTGGGAGTTGGCTCTTTTCCGTGCGTTGGCCACTACCAGGGAGTCAAGTGGTAACTGCCCTCTGATGTATGTAGGGTCTGTAGGAGCTGCCCTATACTTTTTTTCTATTCTGGGGTTGATTACCCGTGCCCTGGCTGTATCCTTAAATATGTCAGGTGCATGTTTCAGAACTCCCTTTAACATGGGAAGTGTTTTGACACATTTTTCTGATGTAGGGAAGGTGTCAAACAAGAAGTCTTCCTCAACAGGGTCGTTATGCATATCTACGTTGTGGAATTGTGCTGCCCTGTCTATGGGTTGGTTAAAGACTACGGTGTCATCAGTAGGTGACGGCTTAGTAGGATAAGAGGGTATATCAGGGATGGGATGGGTGTTGTAAGGGTCTGTTGGCTCTTCCCATGGTTCCTCTTTTGGTTCAGGATCTTGTGGGAAATCATATTCAGGCTGTGGCTCATCCCCTGTGTTACCTTCATTGTCCCCGAGTTGAGAAGGAGAATAAGGAGAGTAGGGAATAAAAGGAGTAGTAGGCATGATAGGCTGAAAAGGAATGAAGGGTCTAGAGGGAGAAGTCCCAAAGTCCTTTTTCTTTAATGGAATAGGGGACTGAGGCTCAAAGTCCAAAGGCCTTTTTTTCCTATGCAGGATGGTAACATTACCAGTCTCTGGATTAATGTATATTTTTGCCTGGTCGGCAGAGGGATCTGAGGGGAAGAGTTCTTCCTCTACAGTCCTGGGTTGAGTGTTCGACTTTGATTTTTCGACGACTTTTGGCTTAGTAACCGATTTTTTCGTCTCGGGTCCTTTTTTTCGGGTCGACCTTAACTTTCGGTTCGACGCGTTTCTTGTGCTCCGTAGGCTTCTTTGGAGGAGTGTCTTTTTCAGAGTCGATGTTCTTTTTCGGATCGACTGGTGACTTAGGCTTTTTTGGATGACTGTCCTTTCCAGAGTCGATGGTATTCTTTGGATCGACTGGTGTTTTTGGAGCCGGTGTCTGTGGGTCGACAGGTTTTTCTGGCCTCGGCGCGGGTTTAGGTACGGCGCCCTTTGCCGGGTCGACGAATTTTGGAGCCGAAGGCTTGTTCGGTTCAGTGACCTTTTTTAGTTCGGCGCCCTTTGGTTGTGTGCCCTTTTTCGGTTCGACAACCACTCTTGGCTCGACAATTTTGGGCTGTGCGGCCTTTTTGGGGTCGACAGTCTTTTTCGGCTCGATGCTCTTTGGCTGTACGGCCGTTTTCGGATCGACGCCCTACGGGTCGACGACCTTCTTTGGCTCTGGAACCTTCTTTGGGACGATGGTACTGGCCCTGGGGTTTCAGAAGGTTTCGGTTTCGGAGCGGGGCTTGCGAAACCAACTTTTTTCTGATCTTGGCTAAGGCCCTTTGGCGATGCCTTGACCGGAGCCTTTGGTAACGGGGTAGTTGGTGTCAGGGGCAGGGTACTCACGATTTGCCCCGGTGGGATGTCGTCATCAGAGTCCGAGTAGTCCTCGACGGTGACGATCTCCAAGTCCGAGTTTTGAGCTTCTTGTAGATCCTGGTCATCATCGAAGATGTTGTCCGAGTGCCTGTCGCTGCATTTCTTGCCTAGCGGCACGTCAGTTTCGAATAGTTTTCTTCGATCGAAACTGTGCGCAGGCTGGACAGCTTTCTTCCTTATGGTCTGGGGAAAGGCATTTGTTGCATACTGAGTGCTTATAAGTATGTGGGGAACTTGGATTTGCATTGAGGGCACCTTTTAAACGGGCTTCTTTCCATCGACGGTCGGCTCACGTGGCGTCGAAAAGGCCCAACGGCCCGCGTCGACGACCGATTCGAGATGGAAGGCTGGATCGAGTAGAAAGTTACTGAGCGAGAACAATACCGTCGAATCGAAGGCCTTTTGGCCTTTAGAAAAGTTTTGTTTTCGATTCCAAAGTTGGAGTATAGGAGTTTGCATCCGAACCCAATGGCGGAAAAAAAACAATCTGAGGATGGAGAAGATGCCCATGTGCACTGTAGTCCAAGGGAGGAGTCACCTATCTCGTGATACTTCGAAGACTCTTCCAAGACAACAAAGAGCAATCATCCGGACCCAACACTAGGCGGCGATCTATGCACAAGATATGAATTCAGCAGTCCACATGCCTCGAACTGATACAAGCTATGGGAATCTATGAAAGTTCCAATACTGGTGTAAAGGGTAGTACGCCATCAATACAACACCGCAGGTGACTTGCCATAAGAAAAAGCTGTTGGTTATTAAAATCGGACATCACAAGAAATAGTAGTCATGATTCCAAATTAATTAAGGAATGCAGAAAACAATAAATACATCCCCAAAAGACAGGTAATGCTGATCAGACTGAACTATGCATATCAAGAATATCATAGGAAGACAAAAAGATTACAATTAAGTCAAAAACCCTCCTATTATAAAGATGTCTTCCAAGATTTTGTATAGATTCATTGGCGGCCTTGTTGGTGACCAAAAACGGCCCAACCCCTTAGGACATATTGTCTGAAGTCAAGGACAACAAGCCATCATCAACATTTGGCGGCCAATTTACAGCATCACAATATGGAGCAGGGGTAGGAATTACCTGCAGTTGAGGTAATATTTATGCCTTTACTAGACAATGTTCATTTATAATAAAGGAAATACTCGCAAGCAAAGTAGCATTCAAACAATGCAAACACATACTCTGAGTCAGAGCAATGCTTTAACTTGCTGAAGCACCCGATTACTCCAAGAGATCAAAGAAAACAAGTTACTTACCTGTAACTTTGGTTCTCCAGTATTGGTAACTTTCATAGATTCCCATAGCTTGTATCATTCCCCGTCGTCGGAATGGGAGTCTCGGTAACCAAAATAACATAGCAGTAGGTACAAAAGGGAAGGAAGAAGGCCTAGGCCTCATTCCCTTTTGTAGCATATCCACCTTTTTTAGTAAAAGAGACCAAAGTAAAGCAACAACCAATCAGATTAGCCTCACCCCATAGAATCCTCCTGAGAAAACTTCAGAGCCTCAGATTTTCGCAGCCGTTGTCTAACATTATAACAAAACCTGCTGAGGGCTGAGCTTTCCCAGGGGAGGAAGGTGGGTGCATGGGAATCTATGAAAGTTACCAATACTGGAGAACCTAAGTTACAGGTAAGTAACTTGTTTTCTTACTCCAGTATTGGAACTTTCATAGATTCCCATAGCTTGTATCAGAGTAGCTAGCAGTCATAAACACATTTTGCTCCCTCAATGTCATCTCTTGCTCTCTTTTCTCTATTATCTTATTTATTTATTTTAAATTACATCAAGCTAAAACATTAATCAACAGTGCAATAACATTAAGATACATAGCAAAATGTGCCAACAACAATATAGAAAGGAAGGAGGGAAGAAAGGAAAGCTCACCACTCAATGGAAGAGGTTCCTTAGGACTGCCTGGCCTACAGCCGTGTCTTCTTGTGGCGAGGTCTCCAGGCAGTAATGTCTTGCGAAGGTGTGCATGCTGCTCCAAGTTGCAGCCGCAGACTAAGCCATGGACCTTGTAGAGTGTGCTCTGACTCTGCTGAATGAATGACGGAACTGTGTCACACTGGATACCCACCGAGCAACACCCTCCTTGGACAGGGGTATGCCTTTGCGGGGAGCACTAAATGAAATGAACAACTGAGAAGATTTCCGAAATTCTTTAGTACGGTCTTCAAGCATCTCTGCACATCCAGCGAGTGGAGTGCCCTTTCCGCCGGCGTAGAAGGCTGAGGAAAGAAAGCCTTCAGAATCACTGGCTCATTCAAATGAAAGTCCGAAGGCACCTTCGGTATGACCTTTGTATTAGTCCTTAGAATCACTATATTTCTCTTGAATTGGAGGAAAGGTTCCTGGATTGTTAGAGATTGTAATTCACCAAATCTTCTTGCCGAAGTGAGAGCTAGACGGAGCGCCATCTTCCACAAGAGGAATTTCATATCCGCTCGATGAATCAGTTCAAAGGGATGCTTCATCAGCTGGGTGAGAACCAAATTCAAATGCCACGTAGAAGGCGGAGGCTTCACTGGAGAAAAGGCTCTAAATAGGCCTTTGAGAAATTGTTTGATAATTCTGGCTGACCAAAGGGAAGGTCCAGATGCAGTGCGTCTATAGCAAGAAACTGCCGCTAAATGAACCTTTAACCTCATCCATGCTCCCACGATTCCCCTCCGGTGCTGGGGCCCAATGTTAATGGGTGTGGTCATGACGGAACGTTTTCGTCATGAGCACAGCCCAACCGATGCTCATGACGGAACCGTTCCGTCATGAGCATCGAAAGGGTTAAGGATGAATGAGCCAGTCCTGCCTTAGCCAAAGACAGGAAATAAGGAAGAACCTGGTGAGGTTGAGACGAAAAAGGGTCAATACCTTCCTGCTGACACCAAATACAAAATCGTTTCCATTTCAAACAGTGTGTCTTGTTAGTAGAAGGAGCTCTAGCCTGAGAGAGAACCTACCTTATCTCTTCCGAAAGATCAAGAAACTCTTGCTGCTCAGGAGCCATGCTGACAGGTGTAAGGAGCGAGGATTCGGATACCCGACCTGGCCCTGGGACATTGTGAGAAGATCCGGGACCGTGGAGGGTCCTGAGAGAGGAGGTGAAGCTCCGTGAACCAAAACTGCCTTCAGCCAAGCTGGAGCTATTCGGACCATCCTGCACAGCTCAGTTTTGATCTTCCTGAGTATTCTCGGTATTAACAGAATTGGGGTAAAGGCGTATACAAATGTGACTGACCAGGCTATCAAAGCGCATTCCCTAGGGATCCGCGATTGTGTCGCTGGCTTGCGTAAAACTGGCATTTTTTGTTCTCCAGGGTGGCAAAGAGATCTATTGAGGGTTTGCCCCACCGGTGAAAAATCTCCTCCAAGACAGACTGGTTTAGTTCCCATTCTTGGAAGGTGTACTGCCTGTAGTGATATACCATGTAGGATCGCCCACTCCCAAATCTTCTGGGCCTCCTGCGACAACAGAAGAGATCTGGTACCCCCTTCTTTGTCTATTAGTGCACCGCTGTGGTATTGTCCGTGCGGACGAGAACCGCTGAAATTTTGCAACCATGGGAGAAAAGCTTGCAGTGCTAGACGAATCGCCCTGAGTTCCACGAGATTGATATTAAGCAGGTGGTGCTAAGGTAACCAATGTCCGCTTACATGCAAGTCTTGAAGCACCGCACCCCAGCCTTCCAGCGAGGCATCTGCAGTCACTACTTGAGGAGCTGGATTGATTACGAAGGATAGACCTTGGGATAAATGTTCTTCCTTCGTCCACCACAAGGCTGCCTTTTTAATTGCCGCAGTGATCACTACCTTGTAGTCGAAAGATCCGTGTACTTGCTAACATTGCATATCGAGCTGCTCCTGAAGTGACGGCATCTGCAACCTGCAGTGGAGTATCAGAGGAATGCACGAGGAAATCACTCCTTGTAGGGATTTGTAACTGCGTACTGAAAGACACTTTCTTTTTCGTAACAGATGAGCCATGGACATCAGTTTCTCTTGCCTTTCTAAGGATGGAGAAGCCTTGCTGAGAGATGTGTCCAGGATGGCTCCCAGGAATAGTGCGTTTGTGGCCGGGCAGAGAGACTACTTCTCCTTGTTGAGAGTCAGGCCTAGATTGCTGAACAGATTTGTACATGCCTTGACTGTTTCTTCCGCTGCACGCCTGGTTGGGGCCTTCAGCAACCAATCATCCAGGTAGGGGAAGACTTGAAAATGTTGCCTCCTTAGGAAAGCTGCCACCGGTGCCAGCACCTTGGTTAAGATCCTTGGAGCAGAACGAAGTCCAAAAGGTCTACCGAGGCTCGCCAGGTAGGCGTGTCAACGCAGGAGAGCGGAGAGGCTGTCGGCAGCGGGTGCGCGGTGTGCGAGCGCTGCCGTGCTGGGAGCCAGAGGAGGGCGGGGAGCGAGCTACATGCTTGGCGAGGGCACAGCGAGACAGACGGTCGTCCTGTAGCCGTGGGGGAAGGATGATTGAGACTGGTGAGACTCACGGTAAGGCAGTACTCAGCACATGTGAGGGGGGGCACAGGGATCGAATGGGGCTGACCGAGAGGTAATTTGAGAGTCAAACTCTCAAACCACCACCGCCGTTCACTCCGGTGAGCGGGTTGCTTCCTCTCTTGTCCCCCCGCCTCCCCCTGATGCGCTGACTGCTTGGCGTTGCTTTGCGTTTGTGTTGCAGCCCAATGCGCCTAGACCCACAGAGTTCCTGAGCTCCTCTCCGAGTCCTCCCCATCGGCCTAGTTCCTGTAGCCCTCACGGCTTGCTGTGCTCCCGCTGCTTTCGCTGGGGCTCCTGGCGGGCGCCTTAGCCTCCTAGCGCTTAACTCCCCCAGTCCTCCCTCACTCGCTGTCTGGCTGGTCACTGGAACCCACCAGCTCTGGGGCTGCTCCCCTTGCTTCCATCCCATAGTTAGCGCAGGTCCTGACTAGCCCACCCAGACCCTGTTGGCTCCATTTCACCCCCAGGCCTTGTGGTGCTTGCACGCGCCTCCTAGAGTTTGCTTAGCACGCAGCCCCAGTTGCTCTCGGACTCCGGTCCGACCCGGAGAGGCGAGGTGGTGAGGTGGTGTCAGCGGGTGGGGTTAGGGTTGGGGGACCCAGTGCAGGAGGGACGAGGCAAGGAGGGGGATGCCACATACTAACATAGCTTCACAACGCACAGTCTGCACACAGTCCCAGAAACCAGAATCTTAACAACTCGTTGCTGAAATAAAGCTGCAACAAAGCACCACCGGTGTTGGACCTGGGAGCTACCAGAAGAGTCCAAGCCCAAGCCCTCGGGAACAATGAGACCAGGAAAAGAAAGGAAGTACACAGCACCTAAAAGAAGGAAAGCTAAACAACCTGATGTCGTAGAGGTCTTGGCCAACGCCAACCACAGTTTAAAAACTCAAAAACCCCTAAGCATACAGGACTTCTTTAGAAAAACGTCATCAAAGTCCATGGAATCGCCACAACCATGAGCGCAATCTTCGGAGGCAACCACCATTAATACCCTGGCGCAACCAGGGTTGATTAACTTGGCCCAACCAGGGTCGATTAACTTGGCCCTGGCACAACATTGGGCACCTGAAACCGCGAGGGTAATTGAGCCATCAGAGGTCTATATTTATGGGTCTACCTGTACCGACCACAACAGTAAAAACTCTCAACTCGTCCACTCCCCATCGGACAAGTTTTCAGTGTCTCCAGCAGAGGACCTCTGGTCTTGTCAAGCACCGCAAGCCCAGTTGGGGAACACTATGTGCTCAACAGAGGTCCAATTAATGCCGCCCCAACCTACTGTTATCTGTGTAGCGACCCCAATCAAGCCTCCTGTGGCCTCTTTTCACCAAACAACGATGGCACAAATTCACTGGCAAGCCAACCCGAGCACTCCAATAGCAGTCAACAATCCTCAACCCCACAAACAATAATCTCCACAACAGCACCACCAGCCCTGAGCCCCCCGTACATGCTATTTTCGCCTTCTGGACACACAAAGGACACATCGCAAAGCCAGCCAGTACTGCCTGCCCAGAACGATCAGTTTATGACGGACCGGTCTCTTTTTTTCAAGACGTGTCAAAGCTCCCCCAAGTCCAGCCCTATTCCAAATGAAAAACAAAACACTGAAGAAAACACCGGGACCAGTGCTTGGCCACAACTTTTAAGGACCCTTCAGCAAACAGTTAATGCACTTAATTATCATTCGATAAAACTGGAGGTGCAGGTTGACCTATTAAACACCCTGGCACTATTTACGTCTGGGATCGACAGCAAACTAGACAAACTTAATTCCTTAATTTTAAGGGCGCAAGCCTCCACGAAGCTTGCCCAATCAACCTGCTGTTGCTCCCCAATTATAGATTCTCTTTCTCTGCTCCCAGAATGCCTAACCACTGTCATAAGGGAAGTAAAGCTGTTGAGGGGAGGAAACGTTTTTACCAAACCTCCACCCCCTACACAGCAAGAACATCTAAAACCCATTGAGGTTCCTGCTAAGCAGAACACAAACATAAATGAAGGAGAGGCGCCAAACACAGGAACATTTACTGGCCCAACGAAGCTGAACAGTCATTCCCAGAGCGCTCAACCACAATCAAATCTGACGGCTGAAAACGGTCCCCCTTTGTGGCCAATTGGACTTACTACCAGGCATGATCAACTTGAGCCTGTGCGAACAAATATCCCGGTTTCTCAAACCGAATCAACAGCGGCGGCTCTCCCAGGGCCTGTTTTACCTCATAGTAAGAGAGAGCGTAAACGTCACCGCAAAGCCAGAAATAAACTTAGGGCAAACTCCAACATGGTCCACCAGGAACTTTTTCCTATCTTCAAAAAAGTCGAAAATAAAAAATCCCCCGTCAAAAACAGTGCCGCAGAGCAAAGGACTATCTCCAAGGGAGGCACCCGGGAAAAACTCTCCCAAGAATCAGCGAGGAGCCCACAGGACCAAAGCAATCAAGCCATGGCCCCAGAAACAACCGAGGGCAGTGCCCACACAGAAAACACCAGGGTGAGTTCAGAGATGGCAAGCGTAACTGAGCCTAAGACGACACCAGAAAAATCCAGGCCACCAATGGCTCTCATTTCCCCTGGAAAAGAAAATGCAATGTCAAGATTCAATTAGTCCAAAACCATCTGTAACGATCCTACAGCTCCGACCAGTCAGTTTACATTCGAAGAGGGCTTCGCAACGTCTGTCACAACAGTTATATGAAATCGAACCAGACAGGATAGTCGAAAATCCAAACATTAAGCATTCAAGAGTTCCGGAGTCACTCAATAATGACCTATCGTGCAATCAGATTCTATTGGACCCGAATACAAATCTAAAGGGCGGCACGACATTCTCAACAGATCCAATCTGTTAAAACTAGCAGAGGGAATTTCGGGACAAGCCGAACTGGCCACGAACAACATAGAATCCATTGAATTCCTCCCTCCTCGAGGAAACCAACCTTCTGAGGTCACTGTGGTGACTTTCATCGGCCAGCTGGGTAGGAGTTTTTCTCGGACAGAAGTCCACCCTGCAGAGTGTACCCCTACTCCACCCCTAGGTACCCTACTTCCCTGCTAACAAGACCGACTTGACCCAGCTATCTGGCAACAACCAAAAAGGACGCGTGAGACCTTATTCGGTCTTAAAAAATGCCTCAGGGTCCGACGTTGAATCAAAAGGCCCCGAAAAAGCCGGGGACAATGTAGAACCTAATTATAAGTGGGGGTGGCTGCCAGCAATCCTTTCATCAAAACACTCAAACTGACCGCCTGTGGGTGAAACACTCGCAGAAACACATATGGCCGAGATACCCGCCACCCCCTCTCAACACACTCCCCAAGGATGGGAAACCGGAAACAGTTCTGAACTTTTGGAAGACGGGAGGGAGTGACCCTCCCGGCCGTATTTATTAAAAATATGAAACAAAATTAAAACATTAAAATAACAGTTTCATATTATGTACAATTTCATTACCACATTGCGATGTTTGGCTAACCTTAACATATTCTCTAATACAAAGGTTCTCCTAGCCGAACTAACATTCTACAAAACATTAACTTGAAATTTTGAAATTGTACATCCTAACGTTTAAGGGCCAACGGCAAGGTCGTAACCGGTGTCAAGATCCCTAAACCAGAAATATCCCCCTCACTTATGAGGGGCGACCGCACAGAGGTGTACCTCAAGTGCAACTACCAATTTCCCTTGACTTGACGGGGGCCCCAATAAACTCGGCGCCACTTAAAGGTCGTCCGAGGACTCGTGTGAGGTATCTAGAAGGTAGCGTAGACCCCCTCCCAAACCCCACACAACTTACCACATCTGCCGTCGCAGATATCCTGGCCCCGGGAAATTCCCCAGGAGGGGGCTGTAGCCCCTCCTACCCAGGAAGGGGCCTTGACCGCCTTTCCTTTCCTTTCGGCGTCCCATCCTTAGAAGGGACCGCCGACCCGTTGAGGGGCCAATGGCCACCTCCCTCGAGCGCTCCCATCCGTAATGGGTGACGCCCACTCATAGGGATCTACCAATTAGTGCTCACCGATCATGACCTTACCGCCCGACCAAAAATAAATACGACAATTTTAACTAAAATCACTCAATTACCAACAACCATAAACATTTCACGTATGATCACTGATCATTACTAGTGCAGAATTACTTTATTCACAAAACATACTGTAGCTGACCATTCTTTATTGCATACTCAAAATAATACGACAATCACCATCACCTGCAAGAAATAGAATCACCACATCAAAACTTTATTCAAAACAACTGGCTGTCTTCAGGGGCTGGTGGGTGGGTCAAAATTGGCTCTTCGTTCCGTCTCGAGCTCACGTGTAGCGAGGGGGTGCAACTTCAGAGCACAGGAACAAGAGGATGCGTTCTTGGCTTGTTGTTCCTTTTATCCGTCTTCAGGGCGGGCGTAAAACCCGCCCCTGCCTGCCCCTAGGGCGTGGCCGTCCGCGTCAGTGTCTAGGCCAGCCCACTCTAGGGCGGGAAAAAGCGCGCCCCGGCTACGCCGCTGCGGGCATACCAGCCGAGGCTCGCCTCCCGCCCAAAAAATGGCTTCCCGGGGGGCTCGTGGTACTCAGCCATACGTTCGGGGGGACCGAATGGTCGCCCCTTTCCATATGGCCGAGATACCCGCCACCCCCTCTCAACACACTCCCCAAGGATGGGAAACCGGAAACAGTTCTGAACTTTTGGAAGACGGGAGGGAGTGACCCTCCCGGCCGTATTTATTAAAAATATGAAACAAAATTAAAACATTAAAATAACAGTTTCATATTATGTACAATTTCATTACCACATTGCGATGTTTGGCTAACCTTAACATATTCTCTAATACAAAGGTTCTCCTAGCCGAACTAACATTCTACAAAACATTAACTTGAAATTTTGAAATTGTACATCCTAACGTTTAAGGGCCAACGGCAAGGTCGTAACCGGTGTCAAGATCCCTAAACCAGAAATATCCCCCTCACTTATGAGGGGCGACCGCACAGAGGTGTACCTCAAGTGCAACTACCAATTTCCCTTGACTTGACGGGGGCCCCAATAAACTCGGCGCCACTTAAAGGTCGTCCGAGGACTCGTGTGAGGTATCTAGAAGGTAGCGTAGACCCCCTCCCAAACCCCACACAACTTACCACATCTGCCGTCGCAGATATCCTGGCCCCGGGAAATTCCCCAGGAGGGGGCTGTAGCCCCTCCTACCCAGGAAGGGGCCTTGACCGCCTTTCCTTTCCTTTCGGCGTCCCATCCTTAGAAGGGACCGCCTACCCGTTGAGGGGCCAATGGCCACCTCCCTCGAGCGCTCCCATCCGTAATGGGTGACGCCCACTCATAGGGATCTACCAATTAGTGCTCACCGATCATGACCTTACCGCCACAGGCCGGATAGTTGACCGGCTATCCGGACCCCCCACACACTCCTACCTAAAGGTCATGTCTTAAAGTCCCCAGCCAAGCTATCAGGTCTCCTATGAGTAACTCGTTCCCCACCCGGGACAAATGAACACCATCACCCGAATACATACTGTCCCCTTTAATACAACCATGCGAAATAGAATGCAGTGTACTTGAACGGAACAATCGACTCACTTTATTATTAATCTTCCTTACTGAATGATTCAGAGCAGACACTGAAAGAGCCCCTCGCCACACTTTTCGCGGTATCATATGGGACCATGCGATTGTGCACCCTGGAACTCTTCTCGCTAACCAACTTACAGTGGAAAGCATTGCCTCAAGAAGTAGTCGTCTACCAGTGGACACCAAATCGTTGCCCCCAAGATGTACTATGACTATAGCCGGCGGTGACCTCGTCCGCCCTAACAAACCCTCAAAAAATGATTGAAACTGGTCAATACAGAGCCCGCCCTTTCCGTAGAAGGACACACTGTACCCGTATTCCCCAGCCACGTGAATCATGTCACCTGCTTTGAATACGTCCGCGGCCCGCCTCACGTATGAGTGGCCCACGACCCACACCTCCTTTTTCACAGCCGGTGATGTCTGACCGCTGACCCGGTGTTGGGTCGACTGCACAGTCCGCCCCGCCTCGTAGGCTTGCGCAACTGAAAACCAAAGAAAACAAGAAGCGTGAGTACATCATTACAGCTTCACAACATGTGCAACCGCACATACCTTTTATAACAGTTCGAGGACCAACGCCCCACACGTTTAACTTGTTCGACATTCAGACCCCTGGCTGTAGCCTCTGTAGCAGCCCCTATCCGAAAGGAATGGGTCCCAAACTCGCTGGGGTTCAAGCCCGCAGCGGAGATTGACATCCCAAGCACCCGCTGAAACTGAAACCTCATCAGTGGGGTGGTGTCAGCGTGTCGCAACAAAGTCCCCCCCCCATGATGCCACCCTTTGCGCTAAATATTCCTCTACGCAACTTACCGGGCACATGGAGGACCCGGGAATCCTTTGTATGATTATGCAGTCCCCCATCGCACCCTGGTCGGTCTTGGACCTGACAAACGAGATGGACATTGTCTCCCCTCTGACCTGAACGTGCTCTCGGCACAGTCCCCCCGTCACATCCCGCTTGTTCCTCGCCACTAGTTCGCTTACCCGCATAGCCCCATGGAATGCCAGCGCAAAAGCGGCTCGGAATAACACTGTTTCATACTGGGATGAACACGTTGAAGGGAGTACAGATAATAACAGGGCCAGCCTATCCAGACCTATCGGGCGCCTTTCATCTACTCTGCGACCCTCAAGGCGTTGCCACCCACGTAGCGCTTTTTGTACAACGAAAGACGCTGTCGGGTCCTGGATCCCATAAGCCCTAGCCATAAAGGAAATGGCTGCCCGATGCCTCTGGGCAGTAGCCACAGATTTGCCTGCCTGATGTAAAGACAGCAGGAAATTTACTACCCACTCCTCCTGGCCCCAAAGCTCCCCTCCAGCAGTCCCCAAAAAGGCCAAATAGGAACGGAACGCCCCTTCATATGCCTTCCTTGTCCTGGGTGCTAAACTCTCTCCCACGAGGTTTCGTAGTTCGGGGCACCGAGAGACCAGAGAGCTTCGGGAAAGGGTGCCGCCACCGGGTCCGCTGTGGGCAGAAAACCCCAGAAGGCCTGCATACGGAAACGAGAAAGCGCATCAGCCGCTTGGTTCATCACCCCCGGCACATGTCTTGCCTTAAATAGGACATTCAATTGCATACACAACAAGACAATTTCTTTCAGCAGCCTCAGGATCCATTTGCATCGTGCCGCCTGGCTATTGATACACTCAACCACGGTCATGTTATCAGACCAGAATACCACAGAGTGATCTCTAAACCCCTCAGGCCAAGTTTTCAGGGCCACCAGAATGGGGAACAGTTCAAGAAAAGCAATGTTACTCGTCAACCCATCCTCATGCCACCATGACGGCCATTTTTGAGCCGACCATTGTGTGCCAAAGATGGCACCAAAACCAATGCTCCCTGCCGAATCTGTCCACAGCCCCAGCTCCTCGGAGGACACCGCCGGTTTGTTCCAGACAACTCGACCATTAAAATCCGCCAGAAATGCCAACCAAATGCGCATGTCCTGGCGAACCTCGGCCGAGAGCCTCGTGCGATGGTGACCCTCCTTCAGGCCGACCATGGCCTGAGCGATCGAGCGGGAAAAGGGGCGGGCCATCGGTATTACTCTCAGGGCAAAATTCAGCTGTCCCACCAATTGTTGTAATTGCTGCAACTTAACCTTAGACTGACTAATACACGTCTCCAGGGATGCCCTGAACCTAAGCACTTTTCCTCTTGGTAAACGAAAACAACCCTCCTCCGAGTCGAGCTCGATCCCCAGAAACTCGAGGCAAGTCGAAGGACCCACCGTCTTACCGGGTGCCAATGGCACACCAAAATGGTTCATTAAGACACAAAATTCATTCAAAGCCCGACCACATTCCGGATCCCCGGCTGCCCCTAGAAACAAAAAGTCATCGAGATAATGCATAACCTGATGAAACCCCGTCTTCCTTGTGAAGACCCATTGCAGAAAACAACTGAACTGCTCGAAATAGGAACAAGATATAGAGCACCCCATTGGCATACATCTATCCATGTAATAGTGTCCCTGAAACGTGAAACCAAGAAGACGCTGATCGTCTGGATGTACCGGGAGCAACCGGAACGCTGACTCGATATCAGATTTCGCCATCAGCGCACCGGGCCCTAGGCGATTCAAAATGGCTACGGCCTCATCGAAAGATGCATACCGTACTGAACACACTGCCGGGTCTATCGCATCGTTTACGGAAAGACCACGTGGGGCTGATAAATTATGTATCAGCCGAAACTCACCCGGGTCCTTCTTGGGGACCACCCCTAAGGGGGAACAAACAAAGTTAGCAACCGGTGGCACATTAAACGGTCCGGCGACTCGACCTCGAGCCACCTCTTTCCCAATCTTCTCCTGTACCACGGTCGTGTGCTGCAAGACTGATATTTGGTTTTTACATTTCGCTAAACCCTGAAACTCCCCCACTGGGATGCGGAAACCATATGAAAACCCGTTCCGCAACACCCCAGCGGAAGCGTGGTCCGGGTATTCGCTGAGCCAAGGAATCATTGCCATGGTATCAATCGGAGTAGGTAAAGGCGCCCCTCGGACTATTTCAGACCTGTTTGGCGCCTCCTCTACCCCCGTTATCACCCGTTTTGGCTCTGCACATGGACTCAGGATGGGACGCTTGCCCACACCCGCTACATTCGTGCCTAAATTTGCATGACCCCTGGGGCCTCGTACATTTACCCCTGTTAAAGTTCCAACAACTCCCCTTTTTACCTGTGGTGCCGTTCGGCCTGGACTGGTATTCGTTACTCGCGCCTGATCGAAAGGAGGTCCCAGAATATTGGCGGGAGGACTCCCCCACACTACTCCCTACTAATGGCAAATTCAACATACCAGTATCCGCCATTTTTGACCATGACACAGAATCGTAACAATCCCAAGTTAAGTTTTTATCATGTTCTTTCGCTTTTCTGAAAATATTATCGTAACAGAACCACTGATTGCCCCCATGTGACACGGAATACCCCATGATCCGTGACTGATAAATCGGCAATTCAGACAGTAATTCGGGCCTACGTTCGCCCAGGATGGATGTAAAAATCCCCCACGCCTTGCCCCAATTGCCAATGTTCTCATTTACCTTGAAGGCGGCCATCTTTGCGCGCCAAACACTCGGATGCATGAGCTCCTTTTGGCTCTTAACATATTCCATCTCATAATGATCGGTAAGTAACGAGAAGATGTTTACATACTCATCTGCCCATATCTTCTCCTTAATAGCTAGAGGGACATGTTGACCCAACTTTTCCCTTCTTGACGGGGCAGACTCATCCCTCGCAATCGGCAATGGCCGCTTACCTGAACCGGAAGCTGTATCTGCGGCTGAGCCTATCCCAGGTGGCTTTCCTCCTGCCGCGGCCGGCGTGATGACTGGCGATGCTGCCTTAGCCGCCTCCCTTGTTTCGCGCAGTTGCCTCATCAAAACCCGTGCGTCGTCAGCCGTGGCGCCCTCGTTATTTTTACCCAACCACGCTGCTAATTGTGCTGCCAGCTCGGGCGGCATATCCTCCCCGGACACGGGGGTGACCACCACGGGAATCGGATTCCCCTCCGCCGGCACCGGAGTTGGCTCTTCGAGTGGGGTACGGGGAACCGGGGTGTCCCCTCCAGCTGCTCCCCTTCTGGGCCTCTTGCCTTTTCCTCCCGGAGCTGCTCCAGCCAACGGACGTTTCGGTCCCTCTTCCCCATCTTTCTCCGCCATTCTCTTCTTTAAGTCGGTCACCTCTTTCATAAGAACACGCAGCATCTGGTCGGTAGTCATTCGCTTTCCAACTTTCTTAGGCATTCTCCAACAGAAAATCTGTAAAACAAACAAGAAAGATTAACACGTTCAAAATTGGCTCTTCGTTCCGTCTCGAGCTCACGTGTAGCGAGGGAGTGCAGCTTCAGAGCACAGGAACAAGAGGATGCGTTCTTGGCTTGTTGTTCCTTTTATCCGTCTTCAGGGCGGGCGTAAAACCCGCCCCTGCCTGCCCCTAGGGCGTGGCCGTCCGCGTCAGTGTCTAGGCCAGCCCACTCTAGGGCGGGAAAAAGCGCGCCCCGGCTACGCCGCTGCGGGCATACCAGCCGAGGCTCGCCTCCCGCCCAAAAAATGGCTTCCCGGGGGGCTCGTGGTACTCAGCCATACGTTCGGGGGGACCGAATGGTCGCCCCTTTCCACAATCCCTCTAGAAATCCCCTCTCAGCGGCAGACACACAGAACAAAAGAGACAACAAGCAAGAGACAACGGGAGAGCCCGTGTAATAGAGCTCTCTATTACACGGGGTTTGATTTTTTGCACGTGTATATCAGTCTTAGTAAAGAAGGAATGCATAGGTTCTTTTGTATGTCGTTCTTTTAGATGCTCCCCGACGAAGGACAACTGTCCGAAATGCATTGGAGCAGGAGAAACAATTTTGGATATATTGTTACATATTGAGTATGTGTATTAACATACTAAATTGAGTACAATGGATTAAAACCTTTTTGTTTAGGAAAACTCATTAATCCTGTTTCTTTAAACTTTGGAGGCAAGGATCGCCATATAGTGTGCCCTAAGGGATGCTATCAGTTTTCAATTGATAGCACTTCATGTTCTGAGAGTACCACTCGTCCATCGGGCAGAGGACGATACCTGGGAGCACCTACTCTACCCATTGAACATTTCCTTTATAAAGAGTTGACCTACATCTGTGCACTTGTCCATCAACCTCTACGTCATAAGAAGGAGGACACAACATGTAGAGGATGCGGGTTAGCAATAGAAACATTCTTGCATGTGCTCTGTATCTGTCCCTCATTTAATTCTCAACGCAGGTGTCTGCTCAAGCCAGAATGGAACAGGTTGGGAGTTCGGACTTGGAGGAATGCCATTATTGCTGCTTTGTCTCTAGATAACATTGTCTTAAATATAAAATTGGCAAAATTTACTCAGCAAGCATACCGCAATCTAGATAAAATGGACACTGCTAAGGCCTCACTGCTCATGGTCTAGACTGAACATGTATTTTAATAGAACTTGTAACGACTGGGAGGGCTAATCTACAAATTGAAATGTTTTAACTAGCATGCTTACGGTCATAGTTTATCTTACTACTCTTTTAATCAATTTTTATTTATAAAACTGTACATAATGTGTTTTGTGTAATCTTTTAAAGATATGTTTTATATCTAAATAAAGGAATTATTACCCTGAAAAAGTTGGAACTTTGAACTGGAAGTGGCTCTTGGCTACTGTTAACCGTAGAAACTTCCTGTGAGCTAGATGGATGGGTATGTGAAAATACGCATCTCCGAGATAGAGACTGGCCATGAAGTCTCCCGGATTGAGGAGACGTAAAATATCCTGAAGAGACACCATCTGAAAGGATTGACTTATGAGATAGGTATTTAGCTCCCTGAGATCTAAAATGAGGGGCCACTTCTCCAGCGTCTTCTTGACCATTTGGAATAGAATCCTTCTCCCTTCTGAGAAAAGGGGACCGGCTTTACAGACCCCTTGAGGAGCATCTGATGAACTTAGAGCAGGAGAAGACGCAGAGGTTTCGAAGGCATGGCAGCAGGGGGCTTGGAAGGTGAAAATGAACAAACTCCAGCGCATGGCCACCTTGAATGAGTACCCAAAGGTCTGATGTTATCCGTTTCCAGTTGTGGAGGTATTGGGGTTCAGGAGGCAGAGCCAGAACGCCGCTATTGTCGTTTAGTGGTGTCACCCCCACTGGGGATTCTGCTTTCCTCTAGAGTTAGACCTAGAGAAAGAGGAGGTCTGGCCTTGTCTTTGATTAGACTGACAATAAGACTGAGGCGTCGAACCATAAGAAGAATACCGTTGCTGCTGGTATGAACCCCTCCCTGTAGGATGTGGTACTCTTTCCCCTGGCTCCACGGAAAGGAACCTTCCGATATTGTAGAGTTCCAAGAGATCTTGCTGTCTCCGTATCCTTTTTTATGTCCTGGAGAACATCATCAATATGTTTGCCAAATAATGCCTCACCATCAAACGGAAGGTCCAAGATTTTGTTTTGGACCTCCGGCCAGCACCATGTCGCCCTGAGCTAGCCTTGGCGATGAAGAACAGCTGTGCCTGCCAGCGAGCGTAAAGCCGTCTTGGCAATATTCATTGCGCAGTCTATCACCTCCGCTGATGTAGCCTCTCCCTCCTGCAAAATCTTTTTCGTTTCCACCTTGGACTCCTGTGGCAGCTGGTCCAAATATGGTGAGAGGTCGCACCACATCTGGCGATCGTATCTGCCAAGAATTGCCAACACATTAGACGCTCTAATCAAAAGACTCGCTATCGAGGAAAACCTTTTTCCCGCATTATCTAGGCGTCTGCCTTCTTTATCAGGAGTAGTGGTCAGGGGCGCAGAAGAGTTGCGTGATTTTCTTTGAGCCTGCGATATTACCGAATCCGGTTTCGGCTGACCTATTAAGGATGCTGGACTATCATCAGGGGACTTGTATTTTTTCTCCAGGTGTGGCAAGACTGGAATGACAGTAGCCGGGTTCTTCATTGCCTTTAACCTTTCGTCCCAGACATGGCTAACAATAGGAATGGAATGGACGATTTCCGTTAGGGTTCTTTAAAGACATAAAAAACCACTCTGTCTGAACAGAAGGCATGGGAAGTTTAAATCTACTTGAGGCTCTTTCCATTAGTTTGTGAAACCCCCCAATGTCCGTCGAGGAAGAATCAACTGTATCCGGAGTAGGAGAAGCTGGGTCCAGATTCACGTAGTCATCCCACTCCACACCCTGGTCAGGCCTGTTGTTATCGTCGTGATCCTCGTCTGAGGAATCATCCTGTACCCCCAGAACCACTGGAGGTACAACCGGCTGGAAACCTGTGGCTGTGATACCATCTGGGATGGTGCTCTTGGCGAAGCCACCAAAGAAGCTGGTGGAGCAGACACATCTTGCACCTCAGAAACTGAAGGAGGAGGAGGAGGTTGAGAGAATCTCTTCCTATAGTCTAACAACATGCCCTGAAGATCTGCCAAGAAGGAAGACGGAACAGAAATCATCTCTTGGCCCGCGTCTTCCTGACGATGAAAATACTGCTGGTAGGAGTGCTCATGAAGGTATTCACCTTCAGAATCAGTGTCCTGGCGTTTAACCAGAAGCTGTGAGGGGCTATTGGCATAGCCAAAAGAATCATTTTCATCTCCCTCAGAATCTTCTTCCTCTTCAAGCCACAGTGCGGGAGGCAAGGGGGCAACCCTCCTTGGAGATGTCATATCTAGCGTTATTTTCCTCAGTGTGGATGAAAGAGAAACCCTCATCGACGGGAGATCCACTGACAACGGGTGGATCGTCGACAAAGAGATGGGCGTCATCAACACTGCCGTCGATGAGACCGTCGACACTCCTGCCGTCGTAGTGGTCATCGCCATTGTTGTAGCCTTCGTCGACGACACAGTTGTCGCCGCTACCGTATTCAACACACTCGTCGACGATGCAGTAATCGCTGTCGACGAACCCTCCGACACTGAAGTCGAAATCTGGAGACTTGAAGGTACCGTTGATGAGCCCGTCGACTGTGGAACTTTTTTTACCAGTATCTTTGCAGTCTTCGTAGACGGAGACTTCTGCAGCGTCATCGACTATTTGGTATCTCTGTCAGACTTCTCAGATGTTAGAGAAGATGGCTTTTTGAAAGCTTTAGCAGACTCCACCACTGCTGTAGCTGAAGGTAGTCCTTCCCTCTCCTTTGCACCATGGTGAGATTTGCTAGGACTCCAGCTCTCAGACTCAAGCTGGGTCTTATTTGAGGCCTTTGCGTGACGGTCTGTAGATGGTGAAGGGGAACCCTACCCCTCTTCACTTATCTTCTGGATGAAGTGGCAGATGATGAATCCTCGCTGTCAATTGACAGTGTTTCCTTCCTCGACTTCAGCTTTTGGAGCCAAGTGAGGAGGTGACCCTCACAGTCCGGGAGAGCCTTTGTTGAGAAGGTACAGCAGATTTTGCAGTCCGCTACCTTGTGGTCAGGGTACAGACAATATATGCAGTCCTTATGCCTGTCCTCCACATACAACTTTTTCTTGCCACAGGTGGAACAAGCCTTAAAAGGGCTTTCTTCTCCTTGTCAGACATTCCAAGATGAAATATTAAACAATTCTGAAGAAAAAACTGTTGAAACTAAAGTTGAAGTGAGCAGAGCTCAAAGGAGACTCCCTTAGCACAACGTGGGGTAGAAAATCTGAGGCTCTGAGGTTCTCTCAGGAGGGTTCTATGGGGTGAAGCTAATCGGATTGATTGTTGCTTTACATTGGTCTCTTTTACAAAACGAGGTGGATATGCTACAAAAGGGAATGAGGCCTAGGCCTTCTTCTTTCTCTTTTGTACCTCCTGCTATGTTATTTTGGTTACCGAGACTCCCATTCCGACGACAGGGAATGATACAAGCTATGGGAATCTAGGAAAGTTCCAATACTGGAGGAAGAGTAACAATACACCTAACTACAACTGACATAACCATTTGCCTCTAAAAGAACACTGAGAAAGCTATGCAACTTGCATACTGAACTGCTTCGAAGAAGCATGTAACAGATCTGCTTCCATACAGGAAGACACCTCTTTTAATAATAGCCGCTTGAGCTGAAGGCGCACCCACAGAGGCCAGGAAACAAAGGGTACTTCCAAACTCATTTAATTCAGTACGAACTAAAAAAGAAAATGGTACTGAGGTTATAACCACTAATCCTCACCAGAGTACACGTAGTAATACTGAAACCAAAAACTGGACATATACAACGTCCTAATAAGGCTATTTCCTGACCAACATAGACATATATCCCAAGCCTAGTTATAAGCAAAGCACACAGACAGAAAATGTAGGACTACAACTCTGTAGTTCTCAGTCTTTCATGGAAGCATCTTAATGCTGCATCTACCTAATCACCAAAAAGACAGGCACCATCAAATGTTATATCGGCCAAAGCCGGCTGGACAGCCTCTGAGAAACCCAAAGATGCCAACCAAGCTCGACATCTTAGCGCCACTGCAGATGCCATGGCCCGACCCACAGAATCCGTTGTGTCCATGCCATAATTTATGGTAAGCCAAGCGGCCTGCTGGACATCTACAATCAACTTACCTACCTCAGCACGGAGGTTATCCAGAAGAGATGGGAACATGTTCTGTTAAGAATCCCATAAGGCATTGAAAAAGCGCCCCATCACACAAGACGTGTTGGTGGCTCTCAGTGCTGAGCAGGCTGAAGCAAATCTATGCTTACCACAAGCATCACGACTCCTAGCATCCTTCCCCAACAGAGTCTTAGGAGTAGAATCTACATCCTGTGAAGACGCTGCAGCCTGAGTCACAAGGCAACTGGTGGAAGGGCGTCTATGCAAACAAACTGGGTTCCGGTTGCAGGCAAATGTCTACGTGCAACATCACGGTCCACTGAGACCCCCGACTCAGGCTTGGCCATAGCACCTAATAAAACGTCAAAAAGGGTCTCACTATATGGAAGAACAGACTCTCCTCCTGTAAGTCCCTGCCGAAGGATTTCAAACAAAGGGTCTGTAGACCTCTGCACCGTGGACAGTGACAAGTCTAAGACTGCAGCCACTTTCCTCAGGATGTCTGCACCGGAGGAACTTGCCTCCGTGGCAAGACTATGTAGAGAAAGCAACCCAGAGTCTGGCAAAGAACCCAGCCCACTAGTCTCACCAGCTCTCCTTCACCTGAAACACATTGGTGCCAGAAATGGGGAGTAAAGGTCGAGCCACAGTCGATACAGGCGGACCTCCCAAAGCCTCTTCCTGGAAAGGGACCACAAATTGTACAATGCCCTCAGTTTGCACAGCCGAATCCGTATCAAACGCCGTATGACACCGAAGCGGCGACTTCACCTGAAGAAGAGGTGACTTAGACCGCCGCCACCAGACCGGCGTTGTAGGCAACGATCCCAAAGAACGAATACGAGCAGAAGGGCTAGTGGTTTATTAGATGAGTGGCAGCTATGCCACACATCTTCTATCCCACATCGTCTATGTGTTTGCTTTAGTGATCTGGTGGTGCTGGTATTCCAGAAGTAGAAACTGGTTTCTTTCTTACAGAAGTCACTATAACAGTCTGGTTTAGTTTTTAAGTCAGGATCATGATATGGGGCCTGGTATTTTTAAGCAAGTTTGGCATGGTTGATTTGACTGTTTGATACTGCTGAAGACAGATTTCCTACTCTTACCAAACCAGGAACTTAAGAAAAAAAGAGGCTAAGGAGCCACTCTTGTTTGTAGCGTTTCCAGAAACATCAACATTGTTGATTGTGGTGCTTCTAGAGGAATGTTTCCCTGGCTAAACCTTGTGAATGGTAGAAACGTCATCAAATCGAGAGGTGCAAGATGGAAAAGCTGGTGTCTAGGAAGTAGTGCCATCTGAGACCGAGAAGGTGGTCTTGACGGAGATCTGAACAGTCTTCTTTTTCAGGGGTTCGATGAGAGGATCCGCAAAAAGGTTTGCTTTTCCTTGGTGGAGACCTAGAAATAGGTCTCAACAGTTCTAGGAGATCGCTGCAGGGGTTGTAAAGGTTCCTCAAGCTTATCCTCAAAAGACATTGTTGGTTTTATTAGCTAAATGGCAGTGGATGAGGATCCGGGGTAAGTGTTGTAGTTTAGATGGCTGAGGCCTATATAAGCGGTCTTCTTTGGAGTTGAAGAAGTGGAAAATCTAGATGTAGCTATACCTAGTTGTTCTAGTGGCATTAGCTGCAGAGAATGTAGAGGCAATTATGATGATGCCAAAGACACAAACGACGGTGATGGGGCACAAATAAACTCTACTAATTTTGAAGGAGTTGAAGTCAAAAGTAACCTTTTGGAAGTCAATTGAGACAGAGACATCACATGATATCTAGGAGGTCTTCTGATCAATGGCAAGTTTATTGACATTGAGAGAGGATCAGTTTCAACGTCACACATGGAATCATCTACAGGGACAGTGTTTTGGATGCTGCCATCAAGGTTATCGGTGTTGAGAGGTGAATGTTTTTATTAATTTTATTTATTTATAAAGTTTTGTATAGCGCAAACATTACCCAGGTGGGTATCAGAGCACTTCAGTCAGGGTAGGTAGGATACAAAAGTGGGACAAGGACAATAGTTACAAATAGGTTCAAGGTGTGAGCAGGAAGATGTCGCCATTAAATATTTCAAATTGAATTGAATATGTTCGAATGTTGAATGATGTGTACTCTTCAATAAAGAACTATGTTCATGAAGTCCTTCTTTAAGCATTAAGCCCTCATGTGACAGGAACAAGTAGGAGCTGACGGCGTAGACATCATTGCCGTTGAGGTAGAAGGACGAGCGGGATGTCATTGATGTTCCAAAGACAATCTAATTTCAATAGATTATCATTTGCTGGATTCTTTGTTGAAGTAAGTTGCTTCTCTGAGGCGGCATGAGAAGATCTCGTTAGCCTTCTCTTTTTCTCCTTCCCACACATATAATGAGCCCCCTCAACTTGTTTCCTTCTCGGTCCCCTTAAGGTCCTTTCAAATTCTTTTTTTTTTTTTTTTTACAGATGTCAGTCTGTCACCAAGAGAGAGCTTGGTTAACACATCATAGAGGCCTTGTAGGGGGTCAGAAACAGCCTTTTCTCCTACATGATGGGCCCTTCTTAAAGAGAAAGGGTGTTTTTGTGGATACATTCTCTCAGGAATCTGCAAAAAAAGGGTTTTACTAAACAGAAATGAGTTAAAAAAATATATAAACATTGAGTAAAGCTGTAAAATTCAGATATTTGTTTCAAGTTTTAATCAGACATAGGAGTATGAAACCTCTCAGGTGCTCTGTAGGATCTGCTCATGTGAGCTGGTAAAAATAAGTCTCTCTATATAGAAACTACCAGTAGAGTGCACTAGGGGTAGAGGAACCTCCTGGACTATAAGAGACAGGACACTTTTCCTATCTAAAGCCTGCCTATCATGTTGCATTTTATTTTCCTTTCCTTCATACATTTTCACCTTCCTGCACTTTAAATACAGCAATGCAGGCTTGAAACAGTTGGAGTCTTCATAGTCTCCGAGGAAAATTAAATTGAGCCTCTGATAGGGGATCACCTGGTGTGGCTTATCATAACAGATAAACACAGACACCCTGTGAGAATTTTAAATGAAAATGAATCTATGATAAGTGCTCCAGGGTCCAAGCAGGTAGCACAGTTTTTATGACAATCACTGAAGATCATACAATACAGAACATAACTTTCTGGTCATACCAATGACAGCCATGAGCAAAGCTTGCCAACTTCAGTCAAGAGAGTTGCTCCAAACGGGAAACAGTTCTACCACAAATGAGCCATTAACACAAGGAATCAAGTAGCTACATTTTCACCTAGAACTGAATAAAAGTCACTTACCTCGGAGGTCTTCATTGCCCAAAACAGAGCCATGCAGGTCGTACCACTACAAAAAAGATAAGAGTGAAAAAAACTCTATAAAAATGGATTCTTATTAATTATATGAAATAATTGCTTCTCTAAAGTGCATATCTATACAATATTAAATTATTATTCACAGAACAGGTACACTATAGCTATAAGTACAAGCCTTCACTGGAGAGTAAGAAAGGTGCCAGGTGGGGAGGGAGAGGTTAGTGCCACAGCTCTGGGCTGTCTGTTGATTAGCCAGGTAATCAGTTTCTTCCTGAACTCCCGATGGGTTGGGGCTGCTCGGAGGTGGAGGTAGTTCCAGTGTTTAGCAGCCAAGTGGGAGAATGCACCGCGGATGCGCATACTCTGGACAAGTTAGAGCGACGCAGAGTGTAGTAGTCTGGTGGGTTGGAGAAAGTTTACTCTGTGATTGAGGTAGGATGGGCGTGTGCTGTATAGGGCTTTGTAGACGTTTGTGAGGAGTTTGAACTGACATTGTTTGTTAAATTAGAGCCAGTGAAGTGCTTTGAGGTCGGGTGTTATGTGGGTTTGCCTAATGATGTCAAGGACGAGCCTTACTAATTTTCTTCAACATGCGAAGGATGCCGAAGAGACAGCATTTGCCTATTATCTAATTCTGAGCTTGCTCTTGAGTAGGACGCCTAGGGTTTTAGCGTGTTGTTGTAATGACCTACTTCTCTGTATGTTTTGGTGTTTCTGTCAGTCACCAGGCCATTACTTACCACATCCTTTCTCAGGATCCAGAAAGACACCACATTTTACAGTACTTACCCAAGAAAGGAATAAACACTGACAACATATAAGACCATTGCAGAGGAACTTGCAAATAACAACAAGTCACAACACCTCCCCATCCGAGAGGGTACGCAGCAATTCACAACACCTCCCCATCTGAGAGGGTACATAACGCATGCTCCTCCAAGCAATGTATTAGATAGAATAATAAGAATTTAGACATCCCTGATGGGAGCCGATTTCCCTCCCGTATCAACAATTACCCATTAGAGGGGAATCGCCCATCCCTCTGTAAGTACTTGGTAAAAAAGGGTCTCGACCTTCCCTCAAAAGGAATGAAGACAAATTATATTCTCCAAGGGTTCTTTATTACATGATAATAGGATGACAAAAGAAAGAAATAACTAGACATCACAATAGACATTTGTAGCAATCACCAACACATACATATACATAGAGCCTGAAAATAAAAGACATAGTTAGATACAATAAGTACACATGGAACACCTCACCATGATCTTAGGCGTCTTTTCATCTGAAGAAGAGTCCGTCTCTCTTTCCCTCTCTGGTTGGGTCAGGACTCTCTGTTGCACAAACACGACTGCACCGTGATGTATCACCAGAACGCCAAACCACCAGACCAGCATCTCAGCATCTCTCCATCTCTCGGACCCCCTTTCTCTAATATAGAACTCTATCCTCTATCGAAGATTTTGGGAGAACCCACTTACATTTCTCACAAGATTCCTGTACCTTTCCACACCAGGCACCCAACAGCAGCTGGCCAAGCGTTTTGTTATGACGCCAATGCGAAGAAGGCACATTCCTCTTGATAAGAACTGGTCTGCTCTGGTTCACTGCCGGTGAACAACACATGTAATCTCAAATATAACCTCTCACCTACAGAGGCTCGGAAGATGGCTGCAGTTCAGAATATGGAGTTGCTCAAGCATAGGCCTCTACTACTTGGAAAGCAGAATGATATTAGACCACGTCAAAGCCAATAGGCTAAAGTCATAATTCACCTAACTCAAATAACATTATGCACTTAATCCCTCAGTATCCACTATGGAGCACCTATGTGCACCATCACCAACAACACTGCACCTCGACATCCCATACCTTCTATTCTTTGGCAAGATTATTCTAATGCAAGACCTTCCGACATTAAGGCTAAGGTAACATAGCACACTAAAGTCAGTAGACAATGGTGGTGATAAAGGGTCATCACAGATCATCAGACCACTAAAGTGGCTCATTCACTACAGTTGTGTGGGTTGGGGTGAGGTTCAGCTGGTCACCAGGTGTCATTCTAGGGGGAGGTGGTGCCTCCGAAGAAGAGTACCTCGGTTTTGTCAGTGTTAAGCTTTAGGCACTAGATTTGCATCCAACTGTGGAAGTTAGCTTTGGAGCTGGAGGGGTCTGAGGAGAGGGACGGGATGAGTTGAGTCTCATCCGCGTAGGATATGATGTTCATGTTGTGAGATCGGACCAGGGCGGCTAGCGGGGCCATATAGGTGTTGAAGAGATTTGGGCTTAGGGATGATCCTTGAGGGACGCCACAGATGATGTCCTTGGGTGCCAAAGAGTATGGTGGGAGATGTGTAGGAGGGTGTAGTGAGATACGGTGTCGAATGCTGCGGAGAGATCGAGGAGAATAAGGGAAGCGGTCTCTCCCTTGTCCATGAAGCCTCTTATGTAAACAGTGTTTGCTATGAGGGCTGTGTCCGTGCTATGGTTAGCACGGAATCATGAATGAGATGGTTCCAGAAGTTTGTTGGTTTCTAGATGGTTGTTAAGATGGATGTCTTTTTCCAGGACTTTGATCACTAGTTCTTGAGGTTTTCAGGGTCTGCAGAGTTTTTTTCTGGAGGGGTTTGACCTCTGTGTGCTTCCAGGCTGCTGGGAAGTATGCTGAATGCAAAACAACAGTTGATGGACAGAATGCAGAACAATGTCATACATTCACCCCAGTACAGAGATCTGGGCCTAAATCCATCGTTTTTTTGCACTCCACACCACCCCAGTTCAGACATGGCCATATGCAAATCAGCCTTGACGCTGTGACACAGTAATAGAGTCCCACTATTCTGGTGCACTAAACTAGTGAGACCCTGCCTGACCCGGATTTCAGAATTTCTGGCAGATCATTACAATGTCTTTCTCAGGAGACCTCGTCACAGGGTCGTGTGGTGTCAGGAATCTGACTGACTCCACTCAACCCCAGATGGGAGTTGGGAGTTGGGAGATGGGAGATGGTGGGGTAAAAAAAGTAAGAGGCACAGCATGCTGCTGAAAGCTTGAACCTAGGTGGTACGTCAAGTTGGTGTATGCATTCTGCAGGCTTGAGCTTTCAGTTTATTGAAAGTGCCCAAGGTGGGAAGGAGCTATGCTTGTGCTCTGAGGGTCTATGAAAGCACTCTCCAGCAGGTGGGTGTGGGTCTGTAAGAGTGTATCTGTGTGTGTGAATGAATTACTGTCCTGGGGATTGTGTGGAAATAACAGAGAGTGAGTGACATAACTGTATGTGATTGAGAATGAGTGAATAACTATATGACTGAGAATAAATGCCATTGAGTGACTAAGTGAGAGAGAGTGAGAAACAAATGTGTGTGTTTGTGTTACGCTTGGGATTCTGCTACTCACCATGGCATCCTGGAAGTTTTTCTTGGCTCATGGAGCCACCCAAGGTAAAATGTTGGCATACTGGAGGTACTTCTTGGCATACAGGGCATTCGTGCATAATGCAGGCACACTGCAAGTTATTCTTGGCATAAGGGGCACCCATGGCAGAATGCTGCTGGGACATTGGAGAAAATTCTAGGCATATGGGACACCTGTGTAAAATGCAGGTGTTGGCATACTGTAGGTACTTTTTGGCATTAGGAAGGTCAGCATGACATATTAGGGGGATAGGGCAGGCAACCACAACACAATAGTGACCCATCATACTGTGGAAATCTGGAATCATTTCTGGTAGCATAAGCTGAAATCATCTTGGTTGTGGCATCCATTTTGTTGGCTTTGTAATTCTCCCATCCTCTGCTGCTCATCTTTTTCCCTGCCTGTGCTGTCTATTTCAGTTGATTTTCTGACTCAGCTAAAAGCAATATGCATGCTAAAGAGTTTGTAGCTGCCAGGACACCTGGTCTCAGACTCAACGGTCAATCTCTTAGTGCTTCCATAAGCACTCCTGCTCCCCCTCCCACTTTGCTAACTAAGTGATTTCCAATCTGCCCATGTTTGTCTGTAACTATTCCAGTGTAGGCCTGTACCTTCTATTTATTTGTACCCACATGCTTGCCAGTGCAGAAAGAGCTGTATATAAGACCTGTGTTCTGTGACTTCAATTTACTACCTCAGGCAGCACTTGAGAGTGCTGTGTGGACGTAGTCCCACTCATGAGTGATTAATAAACGTATTACTTGAATTCAAGCTTCAGTGCCAATCTCTATTTTGTTGGTCTATGGACCCGTGGACAGAGAAGGGTGACCCCTGCACCGGCGTGCTCATTAAAAGGAACATTTCCACAATACTAGAGGTAATTTAGCACAAATGGGTCACCCTTGGTATATGGATGGCATCAAGGGCAAAATTCTAGCACTGGCATATTGAGTGCAATCCTTGGCCTAAGGGGACAACCTTGGCATATGGGGAGCACCCATGAGAAAACGCTGGCTTAAACTCAGTAGAGGTAATCACTGACATTGTATCCTCTGCACATTTCTTTAAATAAATGGGGCTAACTCCTGGGAAGCATCAGGTTTCATTGGCTTAACACACCATAAAAATGACTGATCTTTTTATTGAGTTTCATGTCAGAGTCTATGGCCTTTAAAGCACATTTATGTGAAAATTAGGCTTTCAAATACACTATGACTGCATTTTGCCAGATTATTACAGGGAAAGAAATAAGTCCTAGAAGGAGTCCGGATGGTCTACATGAATTTGGGACAGGTAATATGCCACTCTATTTGCAAAGATCACCTGCTTCTAATGTCATATTATAGATTAGACGAAAGTCAGAAGTATGATCATTGTGGCAGAATGGCACTGGCTGAAGGTGAAATTCATAAATTGAGTCAATGCCAAGCTGGTACGTTTTTGGATGAACTATCTTTGCTGGTGGGGCTTCCGTTGGAATTACTATTATAGAATGACATTTGTTTTCCATTTCATTTGTACTGTATAGAATGACATATGATTTTATTTAAAGAAAATGGACTTCCTGTGAATTCTGGGAGTACATGACGTGCCTACAGGGGAGTGCTCTGTAGAACAGTATGGTTGAATTATGCAACAGGGTGCTTAGGAAGGGACTGCAATGGTGAGTCTGTGAAATTCTGATTGGAAAAATACTCTGGGAGTATTGTAAAATGCTTAACAAAAATACTGGGAAATTCCTTAAAGACTGACGAGTAGATACAGATATTTGAAGCAATCTTAATTAGGGTCAGATGTCCAAGGGAGATGGTAATAATGTGAACAGCACATTAGGTCCAAATGACAAAGAAAATACTGTTTTTTTTTTTTTTTTTTTTTTTTTGTGTCCTCATCTTGCGATTATTGTTATGTTTGTGAAGTATCAGGTATCTACCTCTTTGCTTATTTCCTTCACTGCCCCTTGATCTCTCTTGATTGGGGAGTTTTGACCACTCGTTGTTTCAGAGGAGTTTCCTTTACTCGACACATATCAATGCCTCTGGCTTGGATCTAGGGGAGCTAGCCAGCTTGGCTACTCGACAAGTACCGTACTTGTCCACCAGAAGACAAATCGCTTTAATCATAGGACTTAAGTTTGTTTTTATTTAGGGTTTAAGAAAATTTCAAAAATATCCCAAAACTTAAATCTTTTGCTTACATTTCCTAGCTTATCGAGTTTGTTGATTCTTATTGCCGAGTTTAGCCATTCTGCATGGGTTGGGCTAGAGGCTCCTATCCATTTAATACATATTTCTCTCCTTGCGAGAACTATTAATACAAAGAGAAGATTCTCCTGCTCTTTAGTAAGACCCCCTTCATTACCTGAGTCCAAAATCCCAAAAAAAGTAAGAGTTGTACTTACAGTGAGTTGTTTGGACAGGATAGTGCTCGGGGTCTTACCGACTTGGTCCCAAAATTCCTTCAATTGGGGGCAATTTTTAAACATATGGATGTCGTCTGATTTCTCTTCCCCACATTTAGGGCATTTTTTTATTCCAGCATTTTTGAATTTGGACAGTTTTTTAGGAGTCCAATATGCCCGATGGATTGTATACAGATGATTCCTCTTCAAAGCCGCGGATTTCAAGGTTGACCAGCATTTAGCTACCGATTTTTCCCATATTAGATCCAAATCTCTTATTTCAATGTCTTTCCATATTTGAGTTTCCATGTTAACACTAACATCGTTGGCCGTTATCAGAGCCCAATACCACTTTGCCACTTCTTTTGGTATTCGCGTTGTTGTGATCATGTCATCTTCCAATTTTTCATTACCCTGTATACTGGGTAGAGTTCTGGACCAACTTGACATTTGATAATATTTGAATTTGGATAGTGTGTTGTTCGACAGATCTTGAAGTTCTGACCAAGTTTTTAAATTTGGGCCATCAAGTATTTGTCCCCAGTACTTGATGTCGGCTCTTTTCAGTGCTAGTGCGAGAGTATCTTTTAGGCATTCCGGGGTTCCGGGGGATTCCCAGATAGGAGCCCACTTACTATAGTATGATATATGTAGAATGCCTCTAATTTGTGTCCACATCTTTACTGCATCTCTCAATATCTTAAGCTTTATTTTTTTGAAATATTTGGGGTGTCCAAACTTAAACAAACAGTGTGTAATCCTCTGATTTTGTGATTGCTTGTAAATAGATTGGATAGTGTTCATGGTTTTTCAGTAGTGGTTTGATATTTTTAAATTGAAAGGCTCGGCAATATTCCACTAGGTCTGGACTGGCCAACCCGCCCTCCTTCTTGCTCCTCCTCATCTTTTTCCATGCAATCCTTATGCCCTTTTTTGCCCAAATAAAGCTTGTTATGTCTCTTTGTGCTCGAGCTAGTTCCGCTTTTCCGAACTCCATTGGTATCGTATTAAATAAAAAGGTAAACTTTGGCAAAATGGTCATTTTGATTATATTCGATCTCCCAATCAGGCTCAATGGTAGAGAGGTCCATGTCTCAAGTAATTTCCTTACGTCCCCGGCAACTTTATTCAAATTCCTGTTTGCAATTTTTGCTATGTCGTGATTTATTAGAATTCCTAAATATCTGATTTCGTTTTTTATAAAATTGTTTTGAAAAGCCGTATTCCATGTCATAATCTCTGTCTTTGTTTGATTCACTGAATATCCTGAGATTTTTCCGAATGTAGTTAAAGTTTTCTCGATATTTGCTTTAGCTTTTGGATAGTCATCAGTAAAGATCATTAAGTCATCGGCGTAGAGAGCGATTTTCTTCTCCCATATGCCATACTTGAAAGGTGTGATTCTTTTATTGTTTCTTAGTTTATTTGCCAATGGTTCAATATATAAATTGAAAAGTAAAGGGGAGAGTGGACAACCCTGTCTCGTTCCTCTGGTTATTTTTATGTTTTCTGTTAACCTGCCATTAATTAGGACCTTTGATCTTGGGTCTTTATAAATCTGATTTATCATACATGTAAAGTGGGGTCCAAAGTTGTTCTTAGTCATAACTTTCTCAAGAAAGGTCCAATTGACCCGGTCGAAAGCCTTTGCGGCATCAACAGCAAGTATAGTCAGAGGAATTTTCTCACTTATAGCAATGTCCATTGCGGTTAATAGTTCTTGTGTTACTTCATGTAAGTGTCTTCCTTTAAAGAAAATACTGTTGACCAGAACATGTATGCAAAGACAAACATTGGTTTAATGCATACAACGAGGTGAGGGGCAGAACATCAAAATCGTGAGAAACAGGCTGTGTGTGTCTTAGCCCTTTTAAATGCTAAAAGTACAGATTAGTTTAGTGTAACTAAGCAACGCTAACCATTCAACGTAAATGGTTTCATGTGCCAGAATGATTTTGGATTTTAGCAATACACAGTACTGGAATGGTGGCTAGATATTTCTTTTCATGAAATATTGCATATATAATATATATGGGTGTGTGCCGTATTTTGTAATATTACGATTATTCATTAGGTCGAGCTGGTAAAAGCAATGCGAAGCATTGCGTCCAGAGAAGTATCTATGTTGCCCACTTTCTGGGAATCTGAGACAGGGGATGTGCACGCGCAAGCCCTTGGCGATTTCACCTTGTGGGCGCGCACGCCCAGCCCGGCGACGTGCACATCTCCTGTCTCACATTCACAGTAAGTCAGCCTCTCGCACACAGCCACAGGCATGCACTCGCACACACACACACACACTGCATACACACCCGCACACAGATAGACACACGCACACACAGACACACTCGAACACACACAGACACATGAGCGCAAACGCCCCCCTCCACCACTCACCGGGCTCTTTCCGTGTGTCCCTCGGCAGCCAGCATTCAGCGTGCAGGGTTCCAGGACGTTCTCCCAGCAGTTCCTTCCTGTTTCTTTGAAGGCCCCGCCCACGTCCCAATGAAGGCTGCCTGACTTCCGCTATGCATAACGGGTAGCATTAGCACTCAGGGGCATCTCAGACGCATAGCCGGTAGCATTAGCACCTCTTTTTTTAGTTTTTTAAGTGTTTGGCCTCTGCACAGTTAACGCGTTTGGTTTGGACCGCCCTAGCGTTACAACGGGCGCTGTGTTGATTGTAGACCTTTAGACCTTGCTGGTACTTAAACAATATTTGTTTATGCAATTATCCTGTTCGGATGTCCTGCTGCCAGAGCGGAGGGGGCAGTAGTGCCTTGTTGAGACGGGGAGGGAACAGTAATTTGCACAATTTAATTAACCTCTGGTTAATAACCACGCATCAGGTTCGTGTCTGTCAGGGAGGAAAGGACTGTTAAAGGAGAAAGCTTGGGGATTCTTTTTAACAAGCCCGTCAGTAATTCCTGCACAGGCCTGGTCTCCACGTGAGGTCTGCTTCCTTATGCAGATCCAGGCTTGGCTGGATTTCAACGGACCATGCTGTTAATACAACACACCACATCCAGAACAGACGCAGCAAGCGGCCCCTTCTAAAGAGGCGGAAAAACTGCTGACATCGAGCGCGCGCGCTCTTGCAGGGGCGCCACAACTGTACTCGGGGCGAAGTGTCGACGGCAGCCTATTTTGTCGGCCTAAGTATCAATTCCCCTCAAAGAGGCACCTGTGAGCCGGATGGAACGGACTCCACGTGATGTCATCAATGGCGGACGGCGCTGGGGCCAAAGCCGTGGTCTGGCCGGATGTGTTATTGCTGTGGGCTTGGCGCCCGGAGATGTGGAGACGCTGGGAACTAATGTACAGGGGAGGTAATTAAGGCAATGCATTCTGAAAATGGTCTGCATTGCTGATTTCACCATGCAGAGGTTGTGAACCAGGATTGAGAGGATGCGTGTGGTGTAACAACTCAAGCAAGCTGAAAAGGCTTATCAAGATATGAAAGTGCGGGGCCTCGCGCCTGGATAGCTGCCCTCTAGTTGTAAGGTCAGTTCTCTGTGCGTACCTGAACGACACATGGGCTCACCTATGGGACTGACATTGGACGTCTGGGATCTGGTGCAAGGGCTTCCATCTGATGCATACAATTTAGTCCCGGGATTGCAGTATGACACATAGAATCTGATCCCAAGTATTTCAGCCCCTTCACCCTCACCCACCCCCACCCCCTCACAAACCCCCTTACCCTCACACCCCATCACACCCAACACACCCATCACCCTCACCCTCACACACCCTTGCACTCACACCCCCTCACCCTCACACCCTTTCACCCCCCTCACTCACCCTCACACCCCCTCACCCTCACCCCCTTACCCTCACACCCTCACACTCCCTCTCACACCCTCACACTAACCCTGGGCGGAGAACTACGCTCCGTTCACGGAGTTTGCGAATTTTTGGCAACTTCGCGGCGAGCGCGAACTGTCGACTACTTCGCAATCTACAGCGTAGCGTAATAGTTTTTCTTCCTCGCGCGCTCAATAGTATTCTCGCATGCGCGGTAATGACTTACCGTGGTTCTGCGTCCGCTTTCTCGCTTTTCTCTCCCGGTCGCGTTTGCTACGATGTTTGGAATCCGTCCGCACAATCCCATGCGACTTTGAGAACGCGATTACGTCATTGGGACGCGAGATCCTCCTTGCAGCGTCATCTTGGTAAGATCGTGTTTCCGAACGCGCAGAAACTGCAATCTGGCACAGAATATCTCTCGAGCATGTTAAAATCTTCTCAAAAATGTTCATTTAACCCCTCAGATGTGATTGTGATTGTGAATCTGGTTGTTGTTCCACGTTTTAAGCTTTGTAGAACTGGTGGACGTTCCTTCCGTGTGTTGGCCGCAAAACTCTGGAACTCACTCCCTGGCCACATTAGTGCCATAGATAACTTACTTAAGTTTAGGAAGGCGATTAAAACCCTTCTGTTCACCTCTGATTGCTCGGATCCCTTTCTTTCGGTTCTGCTGTTGTTTTGCGTAGTGTTGTGTTTCCCTGCCTATCCTAAGCGCCGGGACGCCCCTTTGCTGGGGCAGCTGTGCGCTATAGAAGTCTGCCTAACATAACACAACATAATATAACATTTGGCTGTATTCTTTTGGGCTAGGAGTATTCTTTTTGTTTCTACTCTTTTTTTCAAGAGAAAGGAAGTGCCCCTGAGTCTCCAACTTCCTGTTCCTGTCCACCAGGCTCCTCAAAGTTCTTTGTCCATGTGGTGTTCACTTTCATTTGGAATTGGAGCTGGAAGGATCACTCTTTGTGTATGTCTGCTGCATCATAGCATTTAATTGGATTTATTGAGGAATTTTGGATTTGAACTTTTCTTTTACAAGTAATTTTGAGAATTGAGAATTGGTGTACTGTAAATGTTTGTTTGGTTTGGGGTTTTTTTTAACTACAGTTTTCTGTGCTTCTCAATCTTTCTTAAAAATTATTATGGAGGGAGGCCTGTACTTTCATGATGGGCCAAGTTGTATGTGTTTGAAATTTCATCCAGTAGGCCTAGAGGTACCCATGGGTCCACCCATGTTTCTGTTGTGTCTGTAAAACGTTATGGATGGCATTGGATTTATTTGCATACTCTGTTGTAGTGGAATTTAATTTTTTGTGTGAAATTAGGTAGCCATAGTAGTTCATGTAGGCCTGCTTTAGTTCATTTACTTTCTGTGGGTGGCTTGGCCAGGTGGTGGTGGCCATTTTGTGTTTGTAGCCACTGTGTTTTTGCCATAGGCCTCCAAGCTTGTGGCCTACTCTGCCAGTAGGCCCAAGGGTACTACTAGAGTCCTCATCATGGGTGCATGAAAGTTGTTCAACTGTTATAGGGGTGTTTAAGTTGTAAGTGTAACATCATGTAGGTCATGGATGGCTTTGGATTAAATATCAAAATGTGTTTTTGGTGTTGAATTGCAGGTTTTGGGTGTGTGTTGAATAATATGGCTTTTTCTGCGCACTAGGTAACCCTAGAATTCAGCTCGCGTAGTTTTGGTAACTTTGCACAGAGCTACAACGCGACCTTACAGTTTTTGTCTTCTTCGCGCGCTCAATGTGCGTGCTCGGGCACGCGATCACAACGTATTGTACAGTTCGCACTGCCGAACACGCCGAATTTGCATTCTCGCGAGCAATATCTCTCGAGTTGCCTAAAACGTTCCCGAAAATGTAGATGCTGTTCATTTTGCTAAAAGAAACTCCTCAGGTTGTCATTTGCTTGTAATTTTTGGAGCATGGACCACTTACTGTTTCTGTCCTCTATGTACTTTGCTGTTTGAGGGTGGCCTGACCATGTGGGCGGCTTGGCGGCCATTTTGTCAAGCCAAGCATTGTTCTTTTGCCATAGGAATGTATTGTCTGTCTTCTCTTTCTTTTCATGTTTTTGGGGGTGGCCAGGCCATGTGGGGGCGGCCATTTTGTGTGACCTTCCATCCTGGTTTAGTTTTTTTGCCGCAGGCCTACAAACTTGTGTGATTTTTTCTGCCAGTAGGCCTAGAGTCCCAGAGATAGTCAGCGGGGATGCTTGATGTAGCGGTTTCCATTTTGTCTGTTGAATTTAACATCATTTAGGGCATGGGTGGCAATGCATTGAATTTTCGAATGGGGTGTTTGGGGTGTAGTTAACTGTTTGGGTGAAAACTCTAAATGGCTTTGTTGTTTGTGTTGTTGTTGTGTAACTTTCAAACCTTGTAGCCATGGGGATTTTCTTTTTTGCATTAAGCTGTGATGGGTAACAGGCATACTCTTTTTTTTTTGGCTATATAGGGTATTGATAGACCTGCTTGAGTTTCTTTAAATTTTATGTACTTTCTTGTTGGTGGGCTGACCGTGGGGCTGGTGCCCATTCCCATTTGGTGAAGCCTTGCATTTTGCTTTTCCCATAGGCCTGCTTTGTCTGTTTTTTATTTTGATTCCTTTTTTATTTTTTTATTCATTTTCTTTTTTTTATTGTGACCGCCTGTCCATGTCGTGGCGGCCATTTCCTGGTACTAGTAGTAGCAGGTGTTTTTGCCATAGGCCTCCAAGCTTGTGGCCTACTCTGCCTGTAGGCCCAAGGGTACTACTAGAGTCCTCATCATGGGTGCATGAAAGTTGTTCAACTGTTATAGGGGTGTTTAAGTTGTAAGTGTAACATCATGTAGGTCATGGATGGCTTTGGATTAATTAGCAAAATGTGTTTTTGGTGTTGAATTGCAGGTTTTGGGTGTGTGTTGAATAATATGTTTTTTTCTGCCCACTAGGTAACCCTAGAATTCAGCTTGCGTAGTTTTGGTAACTTTGCACAGTGCTACAACGCGATCTTACAGTTTTTGTCTTCTTCGCGCGCTCAATGTGCGTGCTCGGGCACGCAATCACGACGTTTTGTACAGTTCGCGCTGCCGAACACGCCGAATTTGCATTCCTCGCGAGCAATAGCTCTCGAGTTGCCTAAAACGTTCCCGAAAATGTAGATGCTGTTCATTTTGCTAAAAGAAACTCCTCAGGTTGTCATTTGCTTGTAGTTTTTGGAGCATGGACCACTTATTGTTTGTCCTCTAGGTACTTTGTTGTTTGAGGGTGGCCTGACCATGTGGGCGGCTTGGCGGCCATTTTGTCAAGCCAAGCATTGTCCTTTTGCCATAGGAATGTATTGTCTGTCTTCTCTTTCTTTTCATGTTTTTGGGGGTGGCCAGGCCATGTGGGGTCGGCCATTTTGTGTGACCTTCCATCCTGGTTAAGTTTTTTTGCCGCAGGCCTACAAATTTGTGTGATTTTTTCTGCCAGTAGGCCTAGAGTCCCAGAGATAGTCAGCGGGGATGCTTGATGTAGCGGTTTCCATTTTGTCTGTTGAATTTAACATCATTTAGGGCATGGGTGGCAATGCATTGAATTTTCAAATGTGGTGTTTGGGGTGTAGTTAACTGTTTGGGTGAAAACTCCAAATGCCTTTGTTGTTTGTGTTGTTGTGTAACTTTCAAACCTTGTAGCCATGGGGATTTTCTTTTTTGCATTAAGCCGGGATGCAGGCATCCTCCTTTTTCTGGCCCTATAGGGAGGGATGTAGGCCTGCTTGAGTTTATTGTTTTCTGGCCTTTACCCATGTACCTGTGATGAGAGTGCCCACGTGGAGCTGTGGTGGTAGTAGTAGTGTGCTGTTTTGTTTTTGACAAATTGGCCTGTGTCTTGCCATTGTTCCTGTTGGCTTACTACTTTTCACATCCCCATTGCTATCTGCTGCAGGTCACTGATGCTACATCCCTCCTAAATGATGCACAAATTAAGGATAAACAAGTTCCACTTCCACTACATTTGCATTTTAGTTCTTTGCTTTTCTTACTCTTACTGGTTGTACTAATACTTTTAGCTTTAATTTTAATTACTACTAGAACAATCCACATTCGACTGATGTTATTCTGCCTTCTTTGCTTGTAGGTGCACAAAAGACTGAAGAGGAGGTGTCTGTCATCATTCATCGATTGTTCTACTGCCAGACGGACGACCTTCTGTACTACGTCACGTGTGGTGTGACTAACCTGATCAGACATCATTCTCAGCAACTTGTTCAACTGAGTGCTGCTGCTGACATCTGAAGAAGATGGGCCCAAAGAAAGCAGGTACCATGTCCTCCAAGACCAAGAAAGTTGCTGAGAAGAAGGAAGAACAGAAGAAGGAAGTGACACTTAAGTCTGGTGTTGACCCGAAAACCTTTTTTGGGAAAAAAAAGTACGCCTGCAGCAGCAGTGACCGGGGTCCAAGCTGGGGCCAGCACCTCCGCATCAGTGGGCCCAAGCCACCAACCCAGGCCCAAGCAGATGAGTGGGGAAGAGGTAGCCAGCCTGATGGTGGAAAGCAAAGATACTGAGCCTGACCTGAACTTATCGCTATTTCAAAGTAGTACACATTCCACGCAAGAGGGAAAACAGCAGAAAAGTGGTGAACAACAACCAGCGCCCGCAATAATAGATGTTCAACCTGAGCAACCGCCCGCAATAGTAGTTGTTCAACAACCACCGTCTGCAATAGTAGATGTTCAATGAAAAGAACAACAACCATCACCTGCAATAGTAGTTGTTCCACAACCACCGCCCGCAATAGTAGATGTTCAACGAAAACAACAACCACAACCACCGCCTGCAATAGTAGTTGTTCGACAACCACCGCCCGCAATAGTAGATGTTCAACGAAAACAACAACCACAACCACCGCCTGCAATAGTTGTTGTTGTTCCTCCCGAAGACGGGGCAGTTCAGGAAATTGAGCTTGATGCAGAGCAAGAAGAGGCAGCACCTCATGCAGGAGATCTATTGTTTTCCAAATCCCCACCAAGGAAAAGGAGGGTTAGTCCATCGAGTTCTTCGCCAAACATCCCTTCTGATGATCTTGATCTCAATTGAAAGCCACAACAATCTGAGCATGAGAGGGAGAGACATCCCAAGAAGACCATGCTAGGGAAAAGGAAGGTTCCAGGAAGCCTACCACTTATGGAGTGCGATGTTGAGCAGCCAGATAATGATGGTGATGATGAGTCAGACCCAGTCATCACAAGCATTACTCCTGGCCCTGAGGACATGGAGACCAACATTTTAACCCTATCAAGAATGGCTGCGACTAGGGATGTAGCACGCATACCACCAACACAGGCCACACCAAAACTACTTCCAGCTTCCATTTTTACATTTGCACACAGCCAGCAGCGTCCTACATCCAGCACAAGTTCCACCTCAGCAGAAGTAGGTAGTGGTACTACTGCGCAGCCACATAGTGAAATTCACCACACAACCTCCAGTTCATCCGGCATTGGAAGTGGCACCTCTAGCAGGAGACAAAAGTTAAGCTCCCCAGTGTGGGACTTCTTTACAGTTAGCGCAAATGAGGAGAACATTGCTATATGCTCCATTTGTCATTCCTCTGTTAGTCGTGGTAAGCTTGGTACAAACTATGGTAACGGAGGCCAAATGACCCATATGAAAAAACACCACGCAATCAAGTGGGAGGACCACCTACGTATCAAGTCAAGTCAAGTTTAAATTTGTATAGCGCACTATTCACCCAGAGGGTCTCAAGGCGCTTGAGGGAGGGGGCGAGCTTTACTTATCAAATATCCAAGTTTTTAGTTGTTTTCTGAAGGAGAGGTGGTTCTGTGTAAGGCGGAGGTGGGTGGGGAGAGAATTCCAGGTCTTAGCCGCTGGTGGATCTTTGGATGCGTGGGATTGCGGCGAAGCAGGAACCATTAATGTTGGTGGGGAAGCAGTAGAAGGTCCACGGGTCGAACAGGAAGAAGAGGGAGACATTCTATCTGGTAGTGGTACATTAAATACCCCTGTCCCACTCCCCAGCACTGCAGTGGTAGATCCCACATCCTCCGCATCAGCAACATCTCTGTGGCACCAGAGTAAGAGTAGTAACCCGGAGATACCAAGGAGTACGGGTGCGAAGTCTGCGACGCGAATGACAGCATCGGGGAGAACTGAAAGAAATACCAAGCAGCGTACCATTGTTAGCATGTTTAGACAGGAAGGAAAGTACGAGCGCAACCACCCAACAGCACGTTTGTACAATGCTAAGCTTGCTAAAATGTTAGCTCTGGACATTCTCCCTTTTTCTTTTGTTGAAGGGGTGGGTTTCCTGGAATTTGTGACAACCCTCTGCCCAAAATGGAATGTTCCCAGCCGCTACTATTTTGCCAGAGTTGCTGTTCCAGCACTACACCACGACGTGCTGGAATAGCTTGGAAAAGCCTTGCAGCAGAGTGCTGTGCATAGTATCCACCTGACAACAGACATGTGGACCAGTTGCCAAGCCACTGATTACATGTGCATCACTGCACACTGGATCTCTTTTTCAGGTGTTAGAGACAAGATATCTACAGGCCTTGACACCACTGAGATTTTTAATGATACTCGCAGACATGCTACTGTAGCCATGTTTGCTATGGAGAAATCGCATACTGCTGGAAACATTTTGGATGAGTACAACAGCAAGGTCTTTGAATGGCTTCGACCAAGAGGCCTCAATATTGGTTTTGTTACCACCGACAATGGCAGTAATGTAGTTAAGGCCATGGAAGATGGTCGCTATTTCAGGGTCCTGTGCATTAACACTGCATTAACATTGTGGTCCAAGACTTTCTGAAAAATGAAAGCAAAGTCAGCAACTTACTGACCATTTGCAGAAGAATCTGCACGCATTTCAATCATTCTTTTAAAGCCCGGAAGCAGCTATGGGTCATTCAACGTGAGTATAAAATGCCAGTCAAAGCACTCATCCAGGAGGTACCAACACGTTGGAACTCTACTTATTACATGCTTGATCGGCTGTTTGAGCAGTACATAACACTTAATGCATATGTCAGTACAATGTCAAGAAGATCAGGGGATCCAACTGTTATTAAAGCCATGACAGTTGAGATGTCGCAATGGGACCTCATTAAATGCCTGACAGATATGCTACTTCCTTTTGAGGTCTTCACACGTGCAGTCAGCAGGGAGGACTGTACTATGAGCTAAGCTATCCCATTGTTGTACATGCTAGAGCAAGAGCTGAAGGAGGTGTCTGAAACATACGAAGGTGTTGAAGGAAAACTTGAAGCATGTAATTTGGCGAAGTCCTTAGCCGGCCGCTTATCTGAGAATACAAGGATTCAAAACAAGATTGTGTCACATCAACATTACAGCCACAAATTTTGGATCCACGGTACAAATTATTTGTGAACAGTAATGCAGTAATTCCTTTTTCAGAAGGGGATGTTTCCAAGTACAAAACTGTAATAGCCGAGGAAGCCACTGATTTAGAAAATGAACGGCTCTCAATTAGAGGCCTGCCAGTGCCAGCCCCGGACAGTGCAAGTACTACTGAGCATCCTACAGAGTCAAGTTCTTCTTCCCAGCATGCGAGCAGTGTGTTTGCTTCCCAGCAGTCACCAACACAAACAATAACAACAACCGCACCAACAGGATCTGATTCATCAGACACAAGCAAAAAAAATAGCTGCTTGGTTTCTACAGAAAGGGATGGGTAAGTCCGTTGCTGTCGCAAAGCAAAAAGAGGACGAGCAAACCCAAGCACCAATGAACATTGAGCGGATGGTCCAGGCCTATCTGGATGACACAACAGAGGTGTTCATGGAGCAAAGAAAAACCAAAGGGGTGATAGACGGAGCGTTGACAATACAAACACTCACCCCCAGCCACCCCCTTTTGTACCGCGTTCATGGAGCAAAGCCCATTGGTGTATTGGTATAGGACAAGAAGCCAATGGCCAGTGCTCAGCAGGCTGGCGATAAAGTATCTAGCTTGCCCTGTTGCAAGTGTCTCTTCTGAGCGTGTTTTCAGTGCTGCTGGTGCCATTGTGACTGTGAAAAGGACCAGTCTCTCGCCCAAAAGCGTGGAGAGGTTAAGCATGATCAAAATGAATCAGCACTTGATACCACCAGACTACAAAGTACGTGAATCAGAGCTGGAAGAGGAGAGCGAGTCGGAAGAAATAAGTAGTGGGTTACAGGACCTACTTCTGTCAGAAGAACCACCAGGGTTTGAGGACAAGCTCCTCTTCCCTGACAACTAGGCTTTGAAATTGTTACATTCTCCCTTCCTTCATTTCTCCCTTCCTTATTTGTGTGTATCTATCTTTCTGACTCAAACTTCAAAACCAACACCATCTTCCTTTCTCTTTTAATTACCTATTGGAGTTGCACATCTGAGCATTTACTGTGCACTCCACTCATCAGAGTCCTGCTCCATCTTACTGACTCACCCTAAATACATTTCCATCTTGCCATACATTGGCTGGAGATGGACAATAGTGCAATAATGTAGCCTCTAACAGTCCCTCCATAACAAGTGAAACGTACGTGACTATAGCCATCTTCTGTTTTGTTTCCAATCTGAAATGCATCACGGTCTTAAGGCTACACCTCTGTCTGCAGGCATACAAAACTCTTCAATGTCAGAACTTGAGCAGGGCTCAAAAATTAAAGTAAACTCGTTATCACTTTTAGAAGACTCTGCTGCATCTGTGATCTGACAGCTACAAAGAAGAGAAAAACAGGTATATGAAATGAATGATGCCATACATTGCATTGGCTGCTTGCTGACTCAGAGCAAATGTGCATGAAGTAGAAATATACTAGTAGTTTAATATAATAACAAAGTACTTGTGTCTCAAGTGATGGTCAATGTTTCCATGTTGTTTAATAATATGTATCCAATTGTACTCCTACTACTGCAGGTGCAGTCTGGACTTAATCATAGTCACTCACTACAGACTGAGTTGCTGTTGGTGGTCTGTTGGAGAACACATACACGTGCCACACATGATGATGATGATGATGATGATGATGATGATGATGATGATGATGATGATGACCACTATACTATCTTTGCACGCTGTCAGTCAGTTTGATCAGAGATGATTGATGGAATATGTTCAGGAAGTTGAATACAAAGTAAACACACAACCAATCAACAAGAACCACAGCAGACCTAGGCTGCATGTGTGTGCAGTGGTGGAATAGAATAGTGGTATGATTGACTGACATTGGCGCATTGATTTAAATTAATCACTTGTTTTGGAAAATGCTAGGTTGATGTATATGCCTTTTGTCTGAAACTGTGAAAAATGTAGGTAAATGGAGTTTGGGCCACAGACTCACGGCCCGGTGTTGTGGTGTGGCCCTGTAACTGTTCTGTGCTGGCTCGTATCTTGTTGTTCTTTTCGATGACTGCTGTGCAACTAAAAGAGTAGAGTTAATCAATGTATCCAAGCAGCCTCAGTCTGAAAATCTTCTAGCTCACGAGTCTTGTCTTTTTTGCACTACACCGTAATTGATTTTTATGTTTTCATTCTGGTAACTTATTTTGTAATACCTCATTTCTTCTTTCATCAACACTTACAGGCCGGCCTTTCACCCAGCGCTATTATACGTGGAGCAACAACTCACACTTACCTTACCAATCCTCCTCATCATCATCCAGCCAGAGGCACCCAAGAATGATATAATCAGTCACAGTGTCCATGGAAGGGAGGAAAAAAATGAATGACGAGATACAACTACACATTTGGCCCTGGATAATACATCAACTTTAGTATCATTTTCATTTTTTTCTTTGATTCCTTTTTCCTCTTTATTTATTTTACGCTTGTGTTTGGTAATTGATTGTTCACTTAAACTATCTCTTAATTTTCTTTGCTAGCTTTCAGCCTGCTACAGCAGGTATTACGGTTTCTCAGAGGGCATACAGCCTAGGCAAAAGTCATTTTCATATCATATATAAGAAATACTTACTTTGAATTGTGTAGTAGTAGTTAAGTAATTACCACTTATTATTAACCATCAAGTTAATAATAAACCTTCATCATGCATCCATTTCGTTTTTACATTTATTGGGTAGTTGTGGATCAGCAATCATCGTCTTCATTGTTTTGCTTTTGTTGTCTCCATGCGTACTGTTTTTCTTTGTCAAACCTTTCCCCAAACCCCCGTTCCCATCCATTCATCAAACCCTGACCCTCTTCCCACGGGCTGTGTGGTTTTATATTGAGGTGTGATGTTACTACATTAAATTTACACCAACAATTGATCACACGCTTGCTGGGGCAGATGTGGTGAAAGCAACACTAATGAAATCAAATGTCAACGAGGCAGGGCGAGGATCTTCTTCTGCTTGCCCACCCAAGCTCACTTTATTTACTAGTGTACAAGGCAAATAATTTCCCAAAGTGACCCAACGAATAAATGTAAATCATTGCTGGCATTGTTTGAATTTAATTTTAGAGCATTTAAGTTTACGATTTGTATTGCGTTTTAATGACTCCAACGCAACTACAGTAATCTTCTTCTACTTGGCACAGTCCTCGACACCATTGATTTCCTTGAGTTCGTTTAGCAGTTGCAATATTGTTTGTATTTTTAGTCCGTATTATGTACTGTAATTTTCTACTTCTCTCACATTCTCTCTCAGGCAAATGACTGTCTCTTTGTTTTTGTTTGCCAATGCTAGTGCCAGTGTCTAGTCTACTACTACTATCACACATCCACGGCATATTCTCCGTTGTCTTGGGAAACCATGCAGCCCTTGCGGTGCCAAACGTAATCATCATCAATCACAGGTAAGAAGATAAGTTTGCTGGAGGTATAATGGAGGAGAGGCTGGTAGTACTAATAGGACAAATATAACGGAGTGAGGGGTACAGCATCTATCTGTTTGCAAGTTACACATGTGGTCAATTAATAAAGTATTTCAATCAAAGACTGGCCGCTGCCCTGCATCTAGAGTAAACCTTGTGACGTACAACAGTAACCCCACCACAAAACAACATCATATGTGTAAGTTGAAAAAATAAATAACATTTATTCATGTACAAAAAATATCCTCCTAGTCCTCCTATCCCACCCCTATCCCCACCCTTACTCTTACCCCAACCAATGTACAAATCCAAAGAATGTCCCACAAAAATAACATCAACACCCAATTCCCACCCACCAACAAAAGTATTAAAAAAGGGGCAAATCAACAGGGTCCATTACAATTGGCGGGCTTTGAGGTGTTTGTCCACTATAATCTTGACGCGCTCCTCTAATTGGTCCTCCAGCTTGGCCACCCAGAGGAGAAGTTGTTGCCGAAATGCACGGCACCTACATTTGCATCCATGCTGTGTGGGGGTGGCAGATGTTAATTGCCGGCGATGAGCGGCTGCCTGGCCGCGGCGCCGTACTCCTGCAGGTGGGGCCTTGCTGGGGCCAGACGCATTGGAAAAGGCAGCAGATGCTGCCGCCGCCTCTTCCTCCTCCTCCTCAGCCTCAGCCACCAGCTTGCGGTACTTCTCCACAATGGCCTGCAGTTTCCTTTGCCGGGCCCTGGCTGCCAAATCCTTCCGTGATGGTTTTGGGGAAGGAGTATGAGTATCTATAAAAAAAGAAACATAATTGTAACTGAAACTCTTCAAAATTAATTCAACAGTACATTGTGGCATAGTAGCACTACCAAGCGCAGTACATACAATTGGTGTCAACTTTTAGTATCTATCTAATCTATCCTCCTGCTTCCCCTGCCTGTAGCATTTGTTGAAGTTTTTTCCGGCATTATACTTGCCCTAGTACTGGGTGGCCTTGAGTACACATAAGAACAAAAGTCTTTTTTGTATCTCCTTTTACTTTTTCAAAGTAAGACTCTGCTTCCAGTGACAGTCTTCACCTATGATGAATGCAATACATTTAGGGGGCATCCACCAATTAAAAGTAAATGTCTATCATTCTTTATTATCAGCTTAGCTGGTTTCACTTTCACCAGCAAACACCCATGCGTCCATTCCTTCCTTGCCTTGGGTTTCATTGACACAAACTCCACTCATGATTCTTGCTATCCACTGTATCCATGCACTAACCCTGGGCGGAGTTGGCGGAGTGGGGCTTCGCGGAGCTACGCGAAGTGGGCGAGAAACTACGCCCACCTCCACACTCCGCGTAGCCCCACTCCGCAAACACCACTGGCCGCCAGCCCCGCCACCCGCCTCCCTCCCGCCCTCCCTAAATACTTTCAAATAAAGGAATCAAATAATTTAAAAAGCACTTACCTTGCCGCCGCGTCCCCGGGGCTCGCTATCTTCCGTCTTCTTTAGTAATGCGCATGCGCGGGCGGCCGCGCATGCGCATTTTCTCGCGAAAATGCGCATGCGTGGCCGCCCGCGCATGCGCATTACTAAAGAAGACGGAAGACGGAAGATAACGAGCCCCGGGGACGCGGCGGGCAGCGGCGGACAAGGTAAGTGCTTTTTAAATTATTTGATTCCTTTATTTGAAAGTATTTAGGGAGGGCGGGAGGGAGGCGGGTGGCGGCCAGCTACGCTCCGTCTGCGGAGCGTGCGTAGTGCCGCCTGGCTACGCCAGCTCCGCAAAATGCGGAGTAGGCGGCACTACGCACACTCCGTGCACGGAGCGTAGCTGGCCGCCCACCGTTACCATGCACCCATATTGTTTTGCCCAACCAGGCCTGCATTTTCTTTGACCTTCCAGTTCTACCCATCCTTCAACAACCCATGCATCAGATTCATATCAGCCACATGAATTAACCTTCCAAAGTATCCTTCTATGGTAGTTAGTCTTATTATTACATCTCCATCTCTTTAGTCCTTCCTCCTTAGTTCACTTCTTTCCCTTTTTGTTCAACACATCCCTCAAGGTCATCTGATCTGACTTTTAGTCTTCTCCATAACTTTCACAGCTGAGTTGGAGTCTGATGGAAGAGGCCTTGTTTACTCAACTCACACTGGTAATGCTACAAAGGGTGTCTTCTTCAACCATTGTATATTGTCCAGTACAACTTCAAATTCATACTTTCTTAATAAGTCTCATAGCACAGTGAGGGAAATGTCCCCCTTCCACCTAGTAATGCAAATAAGTAATGAATATAACTTATCACCGCCCACCGCTGAAGTTTCCTCCCCCACTGATGCTCCTGCAGGTGCCGCAGCCAGTGTCCCCTCCTGGATGTCAATCGCATCGCCGCTGGCTCCGTCGGCACTGGTGGTGGGTAGTGATTGTGCACTTATAAAAGCAAGTACACCTTTTTAGATGCCTGCACACCTCCCCTTACTTTACTAGTTGTACTTTTTTCACCAGGAAGGAAGATTGAAAAAACAGTTACGTACAACATGAATCGTTGTGTAACTAGTCCAAATTGCGTCCTAATGTACAGCAGTCACATTAGAAAGAGTTTAGTTTTAATTTATTAGATGGTCCCTAGGGTCGTCTAATCTCTACTCCTACTCTAGTCTTTGGAAAGTTAGCCTGAGCCATATAACCATTATAGATCCGGGTCTACTGCTTTGCCCATGTTACCTCGCAGCTTGTTGCACAGTAAGAAAGACACCTTTGAGGCCACATGAGTGTTGCATAAAACTAAAAAGGTTGACAAACCAGTATTGTTAGTCCCTTTTGCTTATCCATAATGTTGCACTTTTTGCCATGACTGCTAAAAACTGGCATAGTTGTATTCACTGTCTAACGTGCAACATTTTTCTCATAGGCAGATGAGAAGAGAAGAGAAGATTGCCTTCTACGAAACAAGGGATTGGTAGAGATTTCGAAAGATGCATGTGTAACCAGTATACGTTCAACGGTGAGGGGTCTCCCACAAATCACACATTTCTCTATCGTGCACTAGATGTACAACATGTATAGTATTTAATCTTCATTTTGCATGGTGGAGCAGGATGTTTTTCATGGAAATACTTACAAGTTACAACAATACAAAGCTTGTTATTAAAAAAATAAAGTTTTTGAACTTGCACATAGACTCTGTGGTATATTTTGAGTGTCTGGGGTGTTGTGGACTGAAGCGAGTGAGTGAGCGAAAGGGCCTTCTTCTGTTCTGGCCTGGGTTGTGTAATAAAATCATTGGGTATATATATATATATATATATATATATATATATATATATATCTTCATGTGGGGGTCGGGAGTGGGACAAATGACTATGACCGAGACACTTAGGTAGGTAGACGGTCATTGGATTGTGGGTTCTTCTGACTGAGTTCTGTGACTAGGGTGTAAGGTCCAACCTCCCTATCACCAACATCAACATCCTATTTTCTTGTGCATAGTTCTGTATGTGCAGAGAACAATAACCACAACAGTAGTAGTAGTATACTAACTGAACAAAAATTAGTAGGCAAACATCTGGTTGTGCATTTTGTTGGTGGGAATTGACAAAGACTGGAGATTACAGAGGACAACGCAAAAGACAGGAGTGGACCCAGTGGCTACAGCTATTCTATCACAGTTTTATTCAAAAGAATACCTTAACTAAAGAGTGGCCAGCAGGGCAAGCTTAGCTACACACAGTCTAATAGTAGTAGCACAGAGAATCTTAGGGCAGAGGCAGTTTGAAGGAACTGAAAGTCAGGGATGGCATTGGATACCCAAAATTTGGAAAACAAATTTAAGACCAAAGAAGGTTTTGCTAACATTGAATTAGGAAGGAGGCTTAATAGGTTGGAAAAAATAAGGTGCGTTAAAAAGTTAGGGAAATATAATTGTTAATAATATAAGCACTGTAGGACTTACTGGGGCCAGCAGTAGGCTTCTCGGTAGAGGAGCACTCCTCTTGTGGTTGTCCCGCCAACTCGGACCCCGTCTTCTTGCCCTTGGGTGGTGCTGATCATGTAAGAAATAATAAAGAAAGAGAAACATTAAGTGCTGTGAAACAAAGACCTCATTCAAAAATCCTATCAAACATTTTAGGGAACAACAATTCAAATAAAATTGACTTCGAAGTATAAATGACTACTGGCTTGCAGGATCCACAGACCGTCTACTTATAGAACACTAATCAAATGTTCCATAAACATTCTGATTGCAGAATATACTAACAAAGCCAGTACCACCTGACCTACACCACCTATTCAAGAATCCAGACGGGCCAATTGTTCAGTAAGTCGGCCATTCAATTTTATTTTTGCCCGCAAACATGCATAGATGATGAGATGGAGGACACATGCATAAATTTGTGCATACACGGAATTGTTGGTTGCTTGCGTCATATGAACTGCCACCGACTCACCTGACCATGCTATTGCTGCTAAGCCTACCACTCAGTAAACAAACTTCAAACCGGTTCTATGGAGGGGTGGGGTAAATAAGAACTAAGCATTCAGTGACAGAGGAGGCGTCATGCAGACCGTTAAAAAAATATGAACTAATACTATCCATCCACCACTATTTCACTGAAGGACAATGTAAGGACTAGACTCTAGCAATAGCATTACCTAACTTCAGTTCTCTAAAAACTCTAACATCAATAATCAGCAGCCCAAGCTAGCGCTAAGTTACAAACCAGTAAGAGAAGTGGCGAGCAGCACCTGTGTCATACAATAACAGAAGATTTTGAGACGGAATTGATCTGCAATGTAACTAAGCGCACCAGTAATCGTGTTACTTATTTGTCCAAGAATTATACACAATACTTATACTACTATAATATATATTAAATTATTAATATTACTAGCTACTCACCAAGCCCCACGACTTCGACACCTAGCAGCTCCAACAGGTCCTGCTCCCTGTCCAGAATGTCTGCCCACGGGTGGGTCAGCTGCTGGTGGGTGCGCCGGATATCCGAGCGACGGTAGACTGCCCGGCGCACCTTCACCCACTGGCGGTGACGCTCCTCTGGGAGGTAACCGGAGCCTGGCCTGCCGCCTGCTGCCAAGGTCAAGGGGAGGTGGCGCTGGAAGAAAAAAACCAGGGCGGCCACCTCCGCCTCCCTGAAAAGATTCCGGGCCTGCACCCCTGGAGGTCTGATTCTGCCGCAAGGCAGCCGGCTCTTGGGCGCAGGCGCCTTGCCCTTCGAGCCGGTTCTGCTGCTCCCCTTTGCCATGGTTCTGGGGTGGAGGTGGAAAAGAAAAGTTAGAACAAAAGGAAAAAAAGTTAGGGGGAAGAAGTAGGAGCTTAAATAAAGAAGTAAAATAAAACAGTAGAAAAGTTTTTTTTAAAAGGTGGAAAAGTAGAAATAAAATACAAAATATAAACTTAGGGATAGAGAGAGATAGATGATAAGTAAAAAAAGTAAGAAAAACTGTGAAAATAGGTAAAGATTGCACAGATATAAGGTGGATAGAAAACTAGGCCCAGAACCATAGCATAGAGTGTGAAAAACAAGATGGCCGCGCCCATCGCGACCACGTGGGTAAGTTCGCGCCCGATTTCACGCGAACACACACTTTGTCAGCGTGAACAAGTAGATGTGTTCCTGAACAAGACGTGCAACGCGCGAACACGTTATACGCGACCCGGAAGAGGAAATAGGGGACGCAAGAGGGCGGGACAATTGAAAAAACAAGATGGCCGCGCCCATAGCCCACCACATGGGTAAGGTCGCACGCTACAATCCCCCGAACACGCAGACAGCACCCAGAACACGCACAACGTGCTCCTGAGCAAGAAAAACGGCTCGCAAACGGGACCAGCAAGCTACTACGCACGCTGGCGTAGTGCGAGAACGTCTTTGCATAGCTTTGCGTAGCGCGACTACGAGTACTACGCCCAGGGTTACCTCACACCCCCTCACCCTCACACCCCCTCATGATAAAGCATAGCATAACAAAACATAGCATAATAAAACACAACAAAACATAGCATAACAAAACCTAGCATAACAAAGCATAGCATAGCATAACAAAGCATAGCATAGCAAAACATAGCATAGCATAGCAAAACATAGCATAGCATAGCAAAACATAGCATAGCATAGCAAAACATAGCATAACATAACAAAACCTAGCATAACATAACAAAACCTAGCATAACATAACAAAACCTAGCATAACAAAACCTAGCATAGCATAACAAAACCTAGCATAGCATAACAAAACCTAGCATAGCATAACAAAACCTAGCATAACAAAACCTAGCATAACAAAACTTAGCATAACAAAGCATAACAAAACATAGCATAACAAAACACAGCATAGCATAACAAATCAAAGCATAGGATAGCAAAACATAGCATAACAAAACATAGGATAGAAAAACAAAACCTAGCATAGCATACAGCATCACTCAGCACCACCACATCATCACTCAAGGGCACCACAACTTCACTATGCGCTACCACGGCATCACTAAACGCCACAGCATCACTTGTTCGCCACCAGATCACTCGGCGCCACCACAGCATCAATCTGTGCAACCATTCAACAACAACTGGTTCAAATATGTTCTCTCAATGTTTCAAGCTTTATTTCAAATGTAGCAAAAAGATGTTATTATTTCACTTCTGTTCTTGGATTTTCTTCACAATAAAAATACACAGAACATAATCTTCACAAAAATTATTTACAAAAGTTTAAGCTACTGCCATTATAAATTACAATAACTTTTATTTAAGTATTATTAAAAAAAATAAAAGCCATTGCTATTTGTAATATCAATACATGTAAGTCACGTAAATACAACACATATTGCATTATAAATGCTATAGGTGTCACATTTGCGAAAGTTATAACTATTGGCATTGTAAATGACAAAGCTATTAATTTCGCAATTTTTAAAAACAAGACATAAATAAAAAATGTGTCATTTACAATACCAATAGCTCAAACGTTCCTAAATGCGAGACCTATTGCATTGCAAATGCTTGTTTTTCTTATATCTGCATGTTTTTGAAGGTTCTGGACACCTTTGGTATTTTGCTATGAATGGAATGAGTGATAGAGAAAGAAAGAAATGAATACAGAGTTTTTAGGGGTGTATAAAGAAGTGTTTGTGTCAGATTTTACCTTACAGAGTCATTGCACTTCAATATAGTTGCATATCTGCACTGGGACTGATGTTATAGTTCTATTATTATCTTCACAATAACAAATAAAATTACCCTTTTCCAGAATCCACTTCAAGACATTTCAGCTGAAATGGTCCTTCTGGTGAAATCTTTGAGACCCATCAAGACTGGGATTCCTCACTTGACCAGAGTGGGGATAAAGGGTAAGTCTGCTGGGAGTACAAGAGGGCATGTGGTGCCCTCACTAATGGCTTAACAGAGAAGACAGTTCTAGACCTTCCTGGGCACTGTTTGCTACAATGCTTTGCAGGCTCATGTACTGCTCATTCCACTCCCCTCTTTCCCTACACACCAGTGTAGCTCAAGTTTTTTTGTGTATAGGTTGGAACAACTAATCCTAGAACCTCTCACAGAAAGCTGTGCGTTTACTGTCATCTATCTAAGCATAAGCAAGCATACCCAGCCTGTGTGCTGCAAGAAGCAATGTTTAGACAAAAAAAGGACAGTAAAAAAACAGTGATATAAATCACAACGGGGGTAGGGAACAAAAGGAAGGGAGACTACAATGATTAAATTGGAGTGAAAAAAGGTTATTATTTGTAAGTAGTTATAGCAGCACTACAGTACAATTTAATATATAATGACCATAACACACAAAGTGAGCACTGGACGTGTTTAGTGATAGTGAGAAGCGCAGTGACACAAGAGTGATGACAACAGCGTGAACGGCGATAAGAGGTAAGAGGAATGTGGTCAAAATGTACAAAGAGATATATACAATGTTGATGTTTTAAGATTCAGACTAAATACAATAACCACAACAGCGCCCAAGTTCTATGCTGGGTAGTCGCTGGTTTCCCACTCCCTGATTGTCCTGTCCCAGACACTTTACTTACCCCAGTCTAGTTCAGCACTACTTTCAACCTAATTACCATTGTCCTGAAGATGACCTGAAATCAATCAGGTTGAAACACAGTCGACTACCCAGCATAGAACTTGGGTGCTGTTGTGGTCAATTTATTTAGTCTGCTGTTGTGGTCAATTTATTTAGTTTATTTAGTCTGAATCTTAAAACATCAACATTGTATACATCTTTTAGTAAATTCTTACCACATTCCTCTTACCCTTATCACCGTTCACGCTATTCTCATCACTCTTGTGTCACTGAGCCGCTCACTATCACTAAGCTTAACTCCGATAAAACGGAGGTGATGGTGTTTGGCAATCTCTCCCCAGCCTGGTCTCCCACCTGGTGGCCTGATGCCCTGGGACCACCCCACTCCCCAGTTACCAAGGCAAGAAATCTCGGAGTTTTACTGGATATATACTCACTCTCAAGCACCATGTTAATGCAGTTGTATCTTCCTCATTTTACACCATGAGAATGATTAAAAAAACTTCTACCCTATCTCCCCATGAACATGGCAAAAACTCTGGTCAGTGCACTGCTCATGTCTCGCATAGACTATTGCAATGCGCTTTTAGTCAATGCTCAGGAAGGAGTCCTAAAAAAGCTGCAATTGGTGCAGAATGCTGCGACCAGACTGATCACGGCCACCCCCAAGTATACTTCCATATCTGGCACAATTGAACAGCTTCACTGGTTGCCGGTAAAGAAAAGAACTAAATTCAAAGTACTATGCATTGCGTATAAGGCAATCCACGCTCAAGGCCCAGCCTTTTTAAAAGATGCACTCTGCCCCTATAAACCTGTCAGATCCCTTCGATCTTCTACTGCCGGTCTTTTGCAGGTTCCCAGGACTAAGAAGGTCTCCTGGGGAAACAGATCCTTTATAGTGACCACTACCAAACTATGGAACAGTTTTCCAAACCATATTAAAACTTGTACTTCCCTTCTCTCATTCCGCAAACAGATAAAGACCTGGCTGTTCAAACAATAACTACTCATGGACTAGTTCAGTGGACACTCAGCGCCGAGATTCCCTCGGGTATTTGTGCGCTTAACAAATTTCCCAAAATAAAATAAGCACGTCCAAGGCTCACTTTGTGTATTATGGTCATTGTATATTTAATTGTACTGTAGTGCTGCTATAACTACTTACTCCAATTTGATTGTTGTGGTCTCCCTTCCTTTTGTTCCCCACCCCATTGTGATTTATATCACTGGTTTATTACTGTCCTGTTTTAATGATTTCCAGTTGAGACATTTTTTGTTGCATACTTTACCTAGTCTCAATTAAGTTAATGGGTCTTACGCCTGTTTCCGTCTCTTTAGACAAAAAAAGGGCAAGATTATATCCACCTGCTCTTACCAGACAGAGATGCGCTCTCTTTCCATCATCTGTGTCCGGGGATCAGCTCTTGAAGAAAAGTTGTAGCCACAGCATCTTTAAATAACTTCTTTTAAGTAAGCAATGGAATATGGAACACTATCATAGTCTGCAAGTGTAGGCAATGGATATTATAATGCTCCAGGAAGTGCCAGCAGCATGTTAGCTATAAGAACTAATAACTGAGGTTCATTAAAACTTGCTCTCGTTGACGGTGTAGAAGGCAGTGGTCATGTTAACGACGCCACTGTCTCAGTCAACGTTGGGACATTGTGCAATTCTAATGTCAGTGACTGAAATCTTTCTGGTCGACAAGGATGTCAACTGTTCATCAGTTTAACTCTTATCAACTACAAATCTTTTTGAGAGGTCTTAAGTATCTTGGTCAACAATGCGTACGTCAATGTGGCTAATATAAATGCTGTAGGCTGCTCCATCAACGATTTTTTCGGTCGTTGACAATGAAGATTTCTTTATAGGGAACAAACTTAACTGCTTGAAAGTTTCAAGTAGGAGCCAACGTAGAAAGAACTTTACATCAAAAGGAGGTTTTTTCTACTTGTTCTTCCAAAATGGCCAAGGATAACCTCCCTTCTCCATCTTTTAAAAGTTTTGCAGAAAAAAGTATTACAGATATCACATTTTTTTCAGTTACGGCTGGGATGAAGGCAATACAGGCATTTTGATTGTCGATCATCCATAGTTTTTCCACATTCCTTTAATATCCTGAATAGAGATTGCTTCTGAACGAGTTTAGCAAGGTTGATAATAGAGGCTTATGAAAAAGTGATTAAAATGTTCTGGACAGAGCTTCTCCACTGCATTCTTCACTGTAACATGCAGTCGAAAATCTGGCAGTTGAAGCTTCTGAAAAGGAACGAGCTGGGAGTGCTGGTCTTAGATTGGCTGTAGTTTGGAACATTTATAATGATGTTGATACGTTGCAGATAATCTATGAAATCTCTGTGTTATTGAGTGTAAGACTCACATTGCTGTAATAACATTTTTATTGGGGGTTCCCAATCTGACAACGCAAATATTTCAAGCATGTGAATCTATGAAAGATCCAATGCTGGAGAAGGATAGGTTACTTACTTGCAGTCCTGTTCTGCTTCGTAGGAATCTTCACTGAAGCCACACTCTAGATAATTCTGCCTTGTCTGCGTGAACCACTAAGCACGTCATGATATATATAGATAGATAGATATATATATATATTTTTTTTTAGCTCCAAAGGTTGTCCACCTGGTGAGTAGCACTCGATCAGCAGCTTTGTTTATTATAAGCTGGGATGAGGATCTGCTTGTAGGAGCTGCTCCGTAATGAAATTGCTGGACGCATTTCGAAGCGCCATATGCTTCTCTTCAGAGGCTTGAACGGAGGCGGTATATACACACACATACACAAGCCATCATGAAATGTATTCAGTTGTTGATGTCCATCTGATGTCTTTAGGAGAAAAACACCCTGTGATTGCCTATTAAAGGCTCAAAATCTGTTTCTAGGACAAAACTATGACTGAATACAGATTTAAAATCTACTATGCAGCTTTACGGCTCAAGACAGTGAAATTTTCTGAAGAAGGGAAAGAGGAATGCAGCCTGATGGACTTATATCGTAAAGGGATGAGAAACAGTACTGCCCATTTCCAAATCCATGAGGCTTGTCTACACACAGTGCACCCTACTTACTAGCAGTTTGCCACAAACAGCTAGTTTTTCTTTAAGTCTATAGGTAAAGATTCACTTTTCAATGCCCGACAATAAAAGGTGGGGAGGAAGGTGGGTTGTTTAACACATCAGTGAAATTCATACGATGCAGAAGCAGGACTACTAGTATGTAACCTTTTCTTCTGCATCATAGAATCTTTATTGATAGTCAAACACTGAAAAGAATAGTCAGCTTATCCAAGCCTCTATTGGAGCTGTTGGGCGGCAGGAAAAGTATGCCCCATTTAAAAAGATTTCCTAATGTTTCTTGGCCCAACTTCGCATCAGCCTGCGCATCAGAATCTAAACAATTTTTTGTGAATGTGCAATGGGACTTCCAAGTAGCTGTTTTACATTGGTCAGCTATAGGTACATTTATGAGCCACACTGTAGTAGCTGTTTTTCCTGTGGGTAAGTGTGCTCTAGGTTAGTCCGGTAATGGTTAGTTTGTTAATTGATAACAGTATGATTCAAGACGTTATCCATCTAGCTATAGTTGGTTTAAAAGTGCTTGTAATATTGGACCATAATTATTAAAGAGATGAGATGTTACTCTCAAATCTTTTGTTTTATCCTGGTAGAATCGCAATACCTTTCTAACATCTAAAAAGTGTGGTGCCCTTTCTGCAGGTGTTGAAAGATTGGGGAAAATGTAGGGAGAGTAAGAGTTTGATATGAAAATTGGAAACAACTTTATGGAGAAACGATGGGTAATTTCTCATCACTATTCTGATAAGAGTGGAAAATGTATGGTTCAAATACCAAAAGTGCTTGTAATTCACTTGCTATCCTAGCAGAAGAAATAACTATGTTCCACGATAAATGATGTAATGAAAATGTATGTAGAGGTTTAAAATGTGACCCCATAACTTTTGGAGAATACTGTATCTAATTCACAAAGTGGGGAGGGTTGTCGAACCAGAGGATACACTGTTTGCAGTCCTAAGAAAAAAAAAAGCCTTTGACAAATTCACACCTAGGCCACAGACAAAGTACGGTCACAGAACACATCTGGTACTAACAAGCATCAAAGCATCACCAAACACATTTCCATGCACAGCACTCGGAGTAGACTTTGTGACCGCTGTGCCTTTAACGAGGCCGGGTCACCCCCTTCGCTCCCCACGCCTGCCGCTCCTGCCTCCTGTGCCTGGATAGAGCGACCCAGCCGCCGCTGGGCCGCCCGGACCTCTCCTCCCGCCCTCTTGCCTGCCGCCGCCGGCCTCTGTGAAGTGAGCGACCCAGCCGCCGCTGGGCCGCCCGGATCTACCCCGCCTCCCACGCTTGACCCTGGTAGCGTGTCCCTGCAGCCCGCCGTCCAGAGGTCCCGCCGCTGCCTCCCTGCGGCCCCGCCCACCACCAGCCCATTGGCCGCCCCGCTCCCGCCACCCAGCTGACCCGCCCACCCGGCTCCTTACTTATGACACCCCCAGAGCGACCGCGCGCAGCGGGAGCGCCAACAGAGCGCCGAAGGTGCACCTAAGGTAAGCCCGTCTGCGCCCGTCCACGCCTGGACCCCGCCCAGCGCCAGGACCCCAGCCCACCCGCCGACCCCAGCCCACCCGCCGGACTTATGACGCCGCCACCCTCTACGCACTCAACGCCGGCCGAATCCCAGGATGCTACCGAGCCACCCCGAGACGCACCCACGGACCCTTCTGCTGCAACGCCTGCAAGTTCACCTGCATCCGGACCTGCACTACTCCTGCACCGACCAAGACCAAGACGAGCAACAGCAGCAGCCACCTGAAATGCATCCTGCTCAACACCCGCTCCGTCCACAGACACGCCATCGAGCTCTGGAACCTGCTCGACATAACCTCACCAGACGTCGCCTTCCTCACGGAAACCTGGATGAACGCCCCTTCAGCGCCCGACATTGCCATCGCCATCCCAGACGGCTACAAGATCATCCGAAGGGACCGCATCAACCACACCGGAGGAGGCATCGCCATCGTCCACAGGAACACCATCCGCATCACGACCAACACCGACAACACCCTCGCACCTGCACTTCCAGGTCCACATCAACCCCAAGACCACCCTCAGAGGCACCCTCATCTACAGACCCCCGGGACCACGCACACAATTCAGCGAAGACATCGCCGACTTCATCAGCCCGCACGCCCTCTGCTCCGCTGACTACATCCTCCTCGGGGACCTCAACTTCCACCTGGAGAACAACAACGATCGCAACACCACCACCCTGCTGGACAACCTCGCCAACCTCGGTCTCAAGCAGCTGGTGACCACCCCCACCCACTACGCTGGACACACACTCGGCCCCGTCTTCTCATCCAGCAAGGACATTGCCTTCAGCCACGCCACCGGACTCCACTGGACGGACCACAGCTGCGTCCACTTCAGCTTCGGAAGGACCACGATCCACCACCACCAGCAACAGGTTGCTCGCAGAAACTGGAACAAGATCACAGCCGACCAGCTCGCGACTTCCCTGAGCATGAAACCTCCCATCAGCACAACGAACCCAAGCCAGGCGGCCACCAACCTCACGAAGTGGATCAACGACTGCGCAGACGAACTCGCCCCCCTGAAGACCCCGCCGAGCAGACCCGGTAGCAAGAAAGCCCCATGGTTCACCGACAAACTCAAGAGCTCCAAGAAGAACTGCCGAGCCCTCGAGAGAACCTGGCGCAGAGACCCAACTCCGGACAACATGGCTGCCCTCAAGCTCGCCACCCGAAAGCACCACCAACTCATCCACGCCACCAAGAAAACCGCATTCAAGGAACGACTGGACAACAACGCTCACAACAGCAAGGAACTCTTCAACATCGTCAAAGAGCTCTCCAACCCAAATGCCGGAAACAACGACATCACCCCTTCGCAAGACCTCTGCAACTCCCTCGCCTCCTACCTCCACAACAAGATCGCGGACATACACAACAGCTTCAGCACTCAACCGACGCACGCCACGACCGAACCACCGCCCCCCACCACCATCCTCCGCGCCTGGACTCCGATCAGCAACAAAGACACCGTCCGCACGATGAACTCCATTCACTCCGGATCTCCGACCGACCCCTGCCCTCACCACGTCTTCAACAAGGCCGACGCTGTCATCGCACCCCACCTGCGGGACATCATCAACACCTCCTTCGACACCGCTACCTTCCCGGAGAGCTGGAAGCACGCCGAACTCAGCGCCCTACTCAAGAAGCCATCAGCCCACCCCACCGACCTCAAGAACTACTGGCCCATCTCGCTGCTCCCGTTTCCTGCAAAAGTCATCGAGACGAACGGATCCCTCGACCCCTCGCAGTCTGGCTTCCGGGCCAACCAAAGCACGAGACCGCCCTGATCGCAGCCACCAATGACATCCGAGCTCTGCTCGACAACGGAGAAACAGCAGCCCTCATCCTCCTAGACCTCTCCGCGGCCTTTGACACTGTCTGCCACCGTACCCTAGTACAGCGCCTCAGCAACGTCGGAGTCCAGGAGAAGGCACTGGAGTGGATCATCTCCTTCCTCGCCGGAAGGACACAGAGTCCGCCTCCCTCCGTTCAGATCTGAAGCCACCGAAGTCATCTGCGGCGTTCCTCAAGGCTCTTCCCTCAGTCCAACCCTCTTCAACGTCTACATGAGCCCCCTCGCAGACATCGCACGCCAGCACAACCTCAACATCATCTCCTACGCCGACGACACCCAGCTGATCCTCTCCCTCACCAACGACCCCGCCACCGCCAGAGCCAACCTTCACGAAGGGATGAAAGTGGTAGCCGGATGGATGAAGAACAGCCACCTGAAACTGAACTCGGACAAGACGGAAGTCCTCATCCTGGGATCCTCACCCTCCGCCTGGGACGACTCCTGGTGGCCCTCCGCCCTAGTCAGCGCACCCAAACCAACAGACCACGCACGCAACCTGGGCTTCATCCTGAACTCCTCCTTCTCCATGACCAGACAAGTCAACGCCGTCTCCTCGTCGTGCTTCAACATCTTGCGCATGCTACATAAGATCTTCCGGTGGATCCCCACCGAGACCAGGAAGACGGTCACCCAGGCCCTCGTCACCAGCCGGCTGGACTACGGCAACTCCCTCTACGCCGGAACCACCGCCAAACTCCAGAAGAGACTCCAGCGGATCCAGAACACCTCAGCACGACTCATCCTGGACATCCCCCGTCGCAGCCACATCTCCGGACACCTGAGAGACCTGCACTGGCTCCCGGTCAACAAGAGAATCACCTTCCGCCTCCTCACCCACGCACACAAAGCCCTACACAACCAAGGCCCAGGATACCTCAACAGCCGCCTCAACTTCTACGCTCCCAAACGCCAGCTTCGATCGACCGGCCACGCCCTCGCCGCCGTCCCCCGCATCCGAAGAGCCACCACAGGGGGACGGTCCTTCTCCTACCTCGCCACCAAGACATGGAACTCCCTCCCGACCCACCTCCGCCTGACCCAGGACCACCTCGCCTTCAGGAAGCAAATCAAGACCTGGCTGTTCGAGCAGTAGCGGACCCCCCTCCCCTAGCGCCTTGAGACCCTCTGGGTGAGTAGTGCGCTATATAAATGCTTTGATTGATTGATTGTACTATACAAAATTTCAAGCAGGCACATCATCGGGAGGTTGAAACACTACTCGATCATAAACGTGCCTTTGTTACCCACACTACACGATCATAAACGTGCCTTTGTTACCCACACAACACACAGTTAACCACAAAACAATATTAAGTTCAATTACATAATAGGACCGTAGGAATTCACAAAGCATGCATCTAAAAAGCCATTGCAACTATACTTAACCTGTTAGAAAATTAAATCGCCCATCAAGACGTTCCCCCTATGATGCTCATATCGAACGGCCTAAAGAGGTGTTGTTTTTTTTCCTCGCTATACTCCAGATTAACCATCTTACCTCATTAAAATAGCAGGACTACTACTAATATTAGGCAATCGGGTAGTTATTTAGTCAAATTTTCATTAGCATTAAAAGGCTTACAAAGTTTAACTATAAAAGCTGAACGAGTATATTGAGAATGGCCTGACAGTGAATCGAGGGTAGTCTACCTTAATAATGTTATAGTTTTACTTATCTTTTGCATTATTGTCATGTAACAGCTTTTATACAATAAATACCCAACAGCAGAAAAAAGTGTAAACCTTTTGTGTTGTAACACTTTTCTTCAACTTTTATTAATCCCGTTCTGGCAACAGTTCCGCGTTCTGTCATTTTGTACGCATCAGTTGTCAGGGGCGTATTTAGAAAATTCAACACGACTCCTATCACAAGTTGCTAGCCAAATAGAGCTGCACCCGTTTAGCCCTGACAAACCAGACTTTAGAACGAGTCTTATAACTGAGCTGTTCTTGGATGACGGTGTCAGGCCACTTATTACCATAGACAATATACAGGGATACCTTGCTATGCATGTACAGTTCCTTCCATAGCTTCGGTGCAGTTTGTGTGGGCAAACATCAGGTCTCATGTATTATCAGTACTTGAGTCCCAATGTAGCGTTTCATCATATTTATGTTCTTGGAGGATTCTTTGAAGAACTGGGTGGAGTGGGCTGTAGATTCTTCATTAAATTCCAACAGTACTAACATGTCCATAAGTAACTAGGTCAGTTCTTTTTTACCAATCATTCAGGAAAGCCCAATTAGCATGTAATATTTCTGTTCAGACAATTTCAAATACATATATAGTTTCTGAAAAAGTAAGATTTCAGTCTCCTCATGAGAATTAAGATAGCAAATTAACGACCTACGGTTTAAATGCTGATCCAAACCATTCCGCTTAGCCACCTTGTTCAATAGCTTCCCGTCCGCCACCTCCAGAAACTCACCTTGCAGGGAACGGGAAGAGTAGAGGCTACTTTCTCCATGGCCAGGTTACGGATGCTGGGGGTGAGCAGGCCTCTGCATGAGGGACAGCAGCTCAGCTTCTGGCAACACTGATTGCACACCAACTGTCCAGCCTGACACTGCAGAATAGGCGGCAGCACATAATAAAAGCACACGGGGCACTCGAAGAGGGCCGTCAGCTCAGCGACCTGAGCAGGCAGGGTGGCGGGCCCAACCGAGGAGGTACCAGCAGCGGCAGCTGAGGCGCCGTGGACCGTGGATGGCAAAATCCCTGCTACAGAGGGGGCCGCTCCGGCCACCGCCACAGCCAGCAGCGGCTGCCCCACTTTGCTTCCCGCTGCCACCTGCCTTCCCAGAGTCCAGGCCTACCCCGGCCGAGGAGGGGTGGTTCATGGTGAACAGCAGACAGCATTCGGCTCTCAGCTTTGGACGGGAGTCGCCGCGTTCAGTCAGCTCCGCCTGCCCTACCTACGGAGTGGTATTGCGAACTACCCCCACAGCACCCAAAAAGCTTGAGCCTGCTCTAACATGGCGGTAGCAATACCACGTACACAGATGAGTGGGGGCTTGGGAACAGGAGAGTTCTACCATTGGACGAGAAAGTGACGGAGCCTCGTTCCGTATAGGAACCTATGGATGGCACGTAGACGACGCAGCCCTTGATTGGAAAGAAGTAGTTGAAATGTAATTGTTCACATTGCATTGCAAATGCTTACGTTTGAAACGGAGCGTGGCGCAGCTTCACGGACACCGCGCTCGGTTTGTTTATATATTTCTTAACTTCAACACTGAGCGCGGTGTCCTTGATGCGGGCGCTGCCCTCAGTGCTAAAGTTAAGAAATCTATCAATAAACCAAGCTCGGTGTCCGTGAAGCGGTGCCGTGCTTAGTTTCAAAGTTAAACTGAGGGAGACTCGCAGAGCGTTTCCCTTGTGAGAGCGAGCCAGGGGCACCATGTTTTTTTAAGTTAATTACAAACATATGGTGTCAAGCTTGCTCCCGCAATGGGAGCGCCAAACGTGCATACGTTAGTAAAGGGTCAAAAAGGTTTTTATCTTGGCAATGGGGCGCTCTGCTATACAATAACGCTAAGACTCGTGAAGAGTTTGATTTGAGTAGAGTTCGAGGTGCAAAGGGGCGGGGGAATGAACTCTGTAACCCCCCAGTGAAGTGTCAACCTGGGCTAACACTGTATCAGGGCAAAAAAACACAGATACCCATGCACACTCTAAATAAGTAAAAAATGGAGTTAGAAACGGATTAATGGAAAAGTGGAGACAAAGGCATGCCAAATACAATTGTAATTCAAGTATTGAGACAGGATAGATCAACGTTGTCGTAGAGTGTCTCTTTAATGTTCCGACACAAGAAGGACCAGCAGACACGTGTTTCGTCGTATGTGGCACAATTTGCCTACGACTCTTCAGGGCTGTACAAAATTAGGAAATGACCGAAGGTCGCTCAGTCTGTGATAATTCCAAACTGACAGGGCTCAGCACCGGATAAACATAAAGGCGATGAGGTAACGTTTCCCGCACGAAAGTCCTTTGTGCGTAAGTGAACAAGTAAGTTGGCGGTAAGCCTCGAGTTTGGGGTTTCAATGGAAAATTCACGGATAAGTACTAATAATGTTCTATCAGATCCCCTCGGTCTTCTGGGCGTGGAAGGGATGAAGCACGAGGCCACGTGCAGAAAGACGGGTGCGTCAGTCAAGTGTTGAGTTCCGAGTGAAGACAAAGCGCGGTGTCCGTGAAGCAGCACCGCGCTCAGTTTCAAAGTAAAACTGAGGGAGACTCGCAGAGCGCTTCCCTTGTGGGAGCGAGCCAGGGGCACCATGTGTTTGTAACTTAATTACAAACATATGGTGTCAAGCTCGCTCCCGCAAGGGGATCGCCAAACATGCATATGTTGCCATTGAAAGCAATGCAACGCGTGCACGTTTTTGGCCAAAAAAGGGAGTCAATTACAAGAGGTCCCTTCCTATGCAGCGCTTGACCGCCGCTTAGGCAAGACCTAAATACAGTGACCATATTGCTACACTGTTGCCATCTCCTGGCTCCAGTATATACATTTACATAACATGTCCTATCCGTGTTACATCTTCACACGCAATTTATTAATTGTATATGCTAATTTCAACAGGAGATTCATATATCATTCTGGCCCAATCTAACAACTCTGGGTCCCCCCGCCCACCCCCCAGTTAACCAACAGGGCATCACAACTGGTATCTATTCTGGATTGTAGAGTAAGCATCTACTGCATTTTTAACAGGAAACATTAAACATCGATCTATTTTCAGTGTCTAGTTCCTAGGTTGCCCTGTACATGTTGTCTGTGCATCTTATTTCTGTGGCTCTGAACAGTGCACTAGCTGTGCTGTGGTGTGTTAGTAGCATAGGTGGCCTGCGCCGTTGTCTATTGTGTGTCATTTGCAGGGTCAGCTGCCAATTAAGCGGTCCCATCCCATAATTTGAAGGCCTACCGCAGCATATCCCAGGCTATTGCTATGGGAATTTCACTGCCCTCGTTGCTCCTCTTTTCGTATTGCAGCGCTTTCAGCTAGGCTCCACTTCTCTACCTCCTCTTTCCATGCCTCTATCTTTGGCGGTCTAGTTGCTTTCCACCTCTTCGTGATGTGTCTTTTAGCTGGTATTAACACTAAATCCGGATAGTGCGCCTGAACCTTGTATCCCTTTGGGTGTGGCTATAGCCACAGTATGCAGCTTTTTGCTGTGGTCCATGACTGCCCACCTACGACTTCTTCCAGCATTTGGCCTATCTGCGCCCAGTAGTTTGTTAGCATCTCATTTGGCTTGCAGAGCCCCTAGCGGGGAGGAATGTGTCTCTCTAATACCTGCGTATAGCCATTTTGTCAGATGTCTACCATTGCCCATAAGGTGTAGCACATGTACTTGCTCATTTTTTGGCGGTTCCTGTCCGTCTGGGGCCCACACCTGTTTAACATAATCTGCCACCCTGGCATGTAGCAGAAAGAGGGTATCCGGTAGACCATGGGCGAATATAGCACTTTACTACGTGATGCATTACATTGCGTGCTATTACAATGCTGTCATTACAACGACTGCGTTGTTGGCAAGCGATGCATTTACATCGCAAGTCTTTACAACGACTTCCACTAGGGGGCGCGCTGGACTAAGGAATAGTATTATTTACTATTCCTACTGCAGTTTGCGCAACAGTAGGGGAGGTGTTAGAATTCATTTCCAATACCTCAGCGCCCCCTAGTGGAATTTGTTGTAAAGACTTGCAATGTAAATGCATCGCGTACTAACAACGCCATCATTGTAACAACTGCGTTGTAAAGGTATTGCGGTGTAATGACCGAGTTGTAAAGGTTGCTTCCCACCATGGGCATATGCAAAGTCTGAGTGTGTCAGCAGGGTTCCCTCACTGAACAGAGCCACCACTGTGGTTACCCCTCCATCGTCCCGCCCAGCCAGTTGACGCCGCGTGACTGTGCCAGTTGTTATGGGAAGTCCCAAAAGCGGGGTATTTGGCGCACACGACAAACATTGCCTTGTACATTTGAACGCATGTTTCCAATACCGTATGGCTACTTTCAGTAGTCGTCACTCAACACTGTCAATTGGGTGTGTACCATGTAGCATTGCATGCAACTTTCCCTGTGCTAGCATTCTGGGCATGTAGGCAATTTCCTGCAAGTTGAGGCCAGCTAGCCATTATGAGAGCTATTGCAACTGACTCGCCATACAATAGGCACTAAAATCCCGGGCTCTTATTCCTCCAGCTGTTGTCGGGAGTTGTAGCTTCTTCAGGTTTACTCTGCGCCTACCTACGCCCCATATTAACTCTGTCAGCTGGTAGTCCAGTACTCGAAACAGCTTCATAAGGATGAATATTGGGAGCGCTGTAAAGTAGTACTATACCTTTGGTAGCATGACCATTTTCGCTATGGCCAAGTGGCCCGTGGTAGACAACGGTAGCGTTGTCCAAAACGCTATGTGTGAACGTAATGTGGCCATTGTGATCTGGATGTTGCAGTCCAGTGTATCCTGTTGTGTTCTGTATACCCTCACTCCCAGGTACTTGAACTCTGTACGTTATTGCCCCCAAAGTTGATTATATGCGGCACATTAATGGTTTTGAAAGGGAATGCTACTGATTTGTCAAAGTTTATACATAGTCCCGACGCTCTGCTGGACTCAGCAAAGAGTGATGCAGCCTCCGGAAGCCCGCTACGTAAGTCGCAAGTATATAATATTAGATCATCTGCATATATTTTAAAGCTGCATGGATCGTCAGACCAATCAGAATGTCCCAGGCCTGGGCCGAGAGGCGCAGTTTGTGAGTGTTAATATAAAGACCATGAAGGAAAGCGGCCATTCCTGCCTGGTGCCCCTACAAATTGCATAGTCACTAGAGATATACTTGCCCGGTCTGACAGAAGCAGTCGGGGCAACTAATAATAGCCTGACCCAGTTTATATATTCTACTGGTATGCCGTACCGTTAGCATGTACTCCTAGTATCAAACGCTTGTCAGAGGTCCAGTGAGAGACAACCTGCGCCTGGAAACGGACTTAAAGGGGCCCACATCAATTGGTATAACCTATTTACATTGGTCTGCATGCACCAACTTGTTGAGATATGGTAACAATCGCGATGCTAAGCTCTTGCTCAGTATTTTGTACTCAGTATTCAAGAGTGATAGGGGTCTATATCCTGCAATGTCAGTGCCAACCCTCCCGGGCTTTGACAACAATACCACCAATGCCTGGCTTGTAGTCGGAGGTAGCGCACCCTCTTCTAGTGCTGCTGCAAACATTTTACTCAATTGCGGTGCCAGCTCCTTAGCGTATGCAGAGAGGAACGCTGTGGGTAGGCCATCCAGTCCTGGGGTTTTATTTAATGGCAGGTCCCTGTTAGGTCCTTGGATCTCCTCCTCCGTGATTGATGATGGTAACTCCTCTCCATCTACCTCCTCCAACGTGGGCAGCTTTACTCCTTGGAGGAATCCCAAAATATCCTGCGTGTGTGTTTGCGTGGGAGCACTGTACAAGTATTTATATTATTTTTTTAATGCCTCATTTATTGTTAGTTGATACGTTATCTCGCCCCACCCCAACTCCCTTGCGCTGTAGCAAGTAGCTGCATTGCGGTATAAGTCCAGTAGAGTCAAGTACATGAGAGAAGATCAGCAACAGAGAGTTTGGGAAGAGGAGAGAGAAGAGAATAAAGGGGAAGAAATGGCTACACACCCCGGGCCAGAGGCTCGCCCTTTAACAATATACATTATACATAATAACATCCGCACCCACAAAGTTACCAACAGCAGCCAGCTCCCGCATCAGGGTAGACGGAGCATTTTCGTCCTGGTTTTTCACCGATTCGACAGTATAGGCGCTCTTGTTCTACTCCACTAAGTTTTTTTAAACTTTTTAAAAAATATATTTTTCTTGAAAAATTTCGTGGCAGACAACACACCTGGTTTTTATATAATACATTTGCAAGTTACATCTAGCACCGTACTTAGGACTGAGGCCGAAACACCATACATATTAAGCATAATTTTCACAGTCACTTTGTCTCCGTATTTCCAATTCCACCACAGGCGACACCCAAATCTCCCCCCTATATGAATTCCACCGGGACCATTTCCTATCTCACTTCTTCGGGCACCCCCTAGCTACAAACACTTCCTTTTCAGCTACCATGCATCTGTCAAACTCAGTTTTCCAGATCGCCACTGCCGGCGGCGTCACTCCGCCCCAGCCCCTCGCTATTTCCCTCTTAAGTAGTGTGTAGCCCAGCGTTGAGAACTGCTGCTCAGTCTCAGTAAGGTCTGTATCTTGCCATATAATAAGCAAGCCCAAGCGGGGCGTCAGAGTGAGCGTTTTCCCTAGGGCCGATTGCATATGGGCTGTGGCTCCGTCCCATAGTCTCCGCACCAGCGGGCAGTCCCATACCATATGATAAAAGGTGGCAGACTGTCGGCAGCCTTTCAGACACAGGTCACCTGGTCGAGACCCAATTTTTGCTACCGTTCTCCCCGTCAGGTATGAGCGATGTAGAATACGAAGTTGAATTAGCCAAAATCTAAGTGTGATGGCAGCCTCCCTCGATGACATCATCGCCTGTCTCCAATCCTCCTCATCAATCGGCCCAAGGTCCCCTTCCCATCGCTCCTTAAGCTTTACGAAGGAATCAGGCATATTATTACTGAGTTTCCTATATGTCAGGGAGATCACCTTGGAGCGCAACTGCCCGTCCATCAGTGGATCTTCAAGAGGGGATGATTCAGGTATGTCCTCACAGCTGGGGAACGCCGCCTGCAGAGCATGGCGGATTTGTAGATATCGAAAGACCTCACCCGGCGCCAATCGATAGGTCTTTTGCAACTCCTCAAACCTGAGGATCTTACCATTTTTAACCAGGTCGTGGACTGTTGAAATACCAATAGCATCCCACTTGTCGAACCGTGGGTGAAGACAGAGCATACCGAGTTTCTGGAAAGACCACAAAGGTGTCGCTCTAGTAAGCACTCCTGCCCCACCCAAACGGGAATTAGCTTATTTCCAAATCTGCACCGTATGCTGAGTAGGTCCTATATAACGCGGTTTCCTAGTGGAAGAATAAAGAGCCCCAAGATACCCAGAGCGATCCATCTGATATCTGTCTAGGGCGCAGGCGGGGTCATCTGGTGGGGCGTATCGGCCCCTATTTACAGTCCCCAATTGTGAAGCCCTATAGTACAGCCTTATATCAGGCAATGCGATGCGATGCGATGCCTCCATCATTCCATCCATTCATAAATTTCTGAAGCGCGATCCTCGGGGCCTTAACATCCCAGAGCAGTGTGCGTAGTTCCACTTCTACTGCGACAAAGTAAGTATCTGGAACCTTATGTGGGCAGTTCTGGAGAATATATAAGAATCGTGGAATGGCCAACATCTTAAAAAGAGCAGCACGGCCCACCAGTGGCAGTGACCTCTAATGCGTAACATCAGCTCGCAGCTTTGCCAGCGGGGGTGCCAAATTGCGGCTAAAAAAAGAGAGCCCGGTCTGGCGTGACGAAGACTCCCAAGTACTTAAAGCCATCCTCCGAGACCACCAGTTCACAATCTCTTGGGAGGCGGGGGGTCTGTACATGGGGCACATATAGCACGGATTTGCTCCAGTTAATGGCGTACCCGGAGCACTTCCCGAAGTTTGTAAAAATGTTAAGGACCATATGGATGGACCTACACGGATATGTAAGATACAGAAATATATCGTCCGCATAAAGAGATATTCTGTCTTCGCAGTCGTGGGACCATCATATACCCTTTGTCATTACGTTGCGTCGAATCCATGCTGCCAAGGGCTCCAGCATGAGAGAAAATAGCAACAGCAACAAAGGGCATCCTTGTCTGGTGCCTCTCCATAGGGTGAACGATACTCCATTAAGTTTTAAATGTATCTGTCCAGCGCCACTTTTACTCTGCACCGTTACTGTAATTGTTCCATCAGGTCCGGGCGGCGCTACTGCGCGCACAGCAAGATGGCCGCACTGCTGTGAGGCTCTGCCTGACCGAGCCACAATCCGACTATTATCTGCTAGATCGCATGCCCTCGGAGGTCGCTGGGACCATGTGTGGGTCCGCGTTCACTTGCTGCATCCATTGGTGAGGTTTGTGGCTTTGCTGGGTCCCTACCACTGGGGAAAAAACAACTAATTTACCGAGAAGCAGTGAGGCGTAAAATGGTGGCCGCTGAGAGGCAGTAGGCCCGCTCCAGGTGTGGGGCCTGGGATCTTGTCTGTCTCCCTGCGCGGCCCCTCCTGAGCTACGGGGGGCTGCCCTCTGTGGCAGCTGTCATCCGGCTCCCTGGGTCCCGCTGGCGGAGCGCCGAAGGCACGGTGGGCTGTTTGGTGTGGCGAACACCTGCAGTGCCAAGGCCCGGCCGCTGGGGCTGAACATGCGACGGAGATTGCTGGAAGTGCCGAGGGACAAGAGTTGCGGCTGCGAGACTACTTAGCGTGGTGGAGGACCGGATTAGCACCGCCCGTAGGTGCTGGCTGTGGTGAGTGGGGCTGGTCCCGGCTGAGGCTCGGGCTGTGGAGGCGGGATCAGGCCTTGGACTGGGGCCGTGTCCCGTGAACTGCGGCCACGGAGGGCCTGCTTCTGGCGCGGCTGCGGGACTCGGAGAGAGGAGCCGGCTGGAGCCTGCTGCGGTGGTGACACTCTGAGGCCTACATCTGGGAGCGCGAGAAAGGGTTTTCCACGCTGCGTGCAGTAACTGGCGGCAGCTCTATTTACCCTCGTCGGCCGGGGGTGCGCCTGCACAGATCACAGCTAAGGACGGCGGGGGACATCGATGCGCCCTCTGCTCCTTACTTCACAGAGGCCTAGCAGAAACCTTGTTCAGTAGCACGACCGGCCATTAGGCGAGATCGCAACTGCAGCGGTTTGTTTAGACACAGCAGGACATACAGAAAAGCAACAGGCCCTTTGCTCTCTGTGCCCTTAGAAATCCTCTTACTCTGCATGAGCACTGGAGCAGCCTATTCACTATAGGCCTCCAGTCCCTGGCGTATTGGAAATTGAGACCGGCTTGAGCAGCGAGGAGCTCCCCTGCTTCTGTTTCAGAGATACTCAGAGCTTTCCAAAACTGCACGTGTGCGCTGCCCTGCGGCCTGAGTGGTCTACCTACGAGATTGGCCCGAAGTGCATCTTTGTGACAGGGAACTTCACTGGTGGTACAGCTTTGGGTGCTGAACGGGACTCTGGTGAATCTTCTGAGGCCTTGGGGGGAGCTGCCCAGGAATAACCGTGCCCTGCTGTGGGAACGTCGACCTCGGTAGTGCCCAATAGTTGCCTGTATCCACCTCACGCTGACTCATATATTCAGTATTAGGACCGGGAACATAATAATGGGGAGGACGGACAAGAACCAGCCGCGTCTCACCTTCGAGTCGCGACGGGCCCCCAAAACTCTGTGGAAAGCTGCTTCTGACTCGGAGAGAGACACACAAATGTACGTGCCTCCCACGTTAGAATCCACATTGGTCACCATGCAACGCACTCTGCAATCTATTGAAGGTGCAATGGCCACAGTGAACCATCGGCTTGACCACATGTCCTCTCAACTTGAGAAACAAAGCGCTCGAAATGGGGGAGGTGGAACACAGGGTCTCTGCAGCGGAGGATGGCCTGTCCACAGTCTCAGATAAAACCTTGAATACGGAAAAAGTCCTCTCAGTCATCCAGGCAAAGAACGAGGACTTAGAAGCGCGGTCCCAGCGCAATAATATACATATTACCGGGCTTCCGGAATCGACAAATGTGGGGAAGATAGAGACCTACATAGAACACCTAATCACAGACATCTTCGGTACTGAACATTTATCCAGCCTGTTCATTGTGGAGCGTGCCCATCGGAGGACAACAAGATTTTCTCTTTACCGAAGGCCGCAATGGACCATGCTAAAAAAACTAAAAGGCAAGAAACTGGACTCTACGGCGGCGCCTGAAGAGGAGGAGTAGGGGGGCACTTCGTAATCAGTTATTATTGAGGATGTTTCTGGATTTCTCATCATAGTCCCTTGCTCATGATGTGATTTCTGTATGGTCTCATTGTTTCATGCTCATTTAATGTTTATGCTTATAGTGCATTTGAATGCAGGTGACGAACATTTTGTATAACTGTTGTTGATGGACATGTTTTATGGTCTCGTTAACTGGTTGTCAGTTGGCTCAGCTGCCTTTTTCCTCATGGTCAACGATATTAATTACTGCACGGAGTCCCACTCTTCTTTTATGTCCTAGTATACATTACCATAGCCATAATTAGCACTAGTGGTCTCTCTTACTTTACAGCAAGCCTTTTTTTCCCCAGTGTCATGGGTTTTTGGATATGGGATGCGTTGTTCTGACATTGCTTGCTTCGTAAACTCCTACTCTGTGGGAGTGTTGAGCATCTGTGCCCCCACATATGGGTGTGCCCAGAGTTTGGTTGACTATTGAAGGGGGGGTTAGGATGGGTGTTGGGATGGTTGGCGTGCTGAAGTGGGTGGGTGGTTGGAGGTGTTTGGGGTGGGGATGGAGGAATGTTCTTGGTTCTTTCCCAGGCACAGAAGAGATGTATATAGCATTAGCCACTGCTCGTTGTTGATCTGTTTGCGGCCATTTATCAAGTGTCTACATTTATTGAAACCCTGTAATGAGTAGCATTATTAAGTTCCTCACATGGAATATACGTGGCCTTAACACGCCAAGAAAAATCAGGCTGATGTTTGCAAGTTTGGATCGCATGGAAGTGCATGTTGCCTTACTTCAGGAAACTCACTTGACCGCTGCTTCGGCAAAAAACATAGGTGCGTGATGGGCGAGTGTGAGAGCGTCTTCCTCCTACTCCTCGTATGCTAGGGGTGTTGTTGACCTTAGTGAACAAGCATTTGCAATGCAACAGGTCTCGCATTTACGAGAGTTTGAGCTTTTGACATTGCAAATGACAATGCCTTTTATTTTTAAAATATAAATAAAAGGCATTGTCATTTACAATGCCACTAGCTTAAATTTGTGTAAATGCAAGACCTACTGCATTTCAAATGCTTGTTAGAAAAAAGGTTTTAAAACTCCCAATAGAATTATATTCAAGGTTTACTTTATTTACTTAAAGTCAAACTAATCCAGTCTGCCACCTGCAGTTATAAATATATATTAACTCACTACGTGGAGAGATTTTCAGCCTGGATTATATGCCTGCTGTTGGATTTAATCTGCGGACTCAAAAAACACGGGCATATTGTAACAATGAGGCTATCTTCTATTTCTATTGGACGTTTAAAAGTTGGTCTGGATAGCCAGGGAACAATACTCCACGTCACTATTGTAAGTCATTTTTACCATTACCCTAATATGACTTCACGTGCATCACATAGGGTCTGCACCGTACTGGAGTTCTCTCCTTGCTTGCAAGTGAGCCATTAAAGTCTGAGTAAAAACATAAGAGGCACTATATTTAGCCGCACTTCTAAGAGAATAGAGCTGTGGGTTCTCCTATAGCGAGTGTGCCAGGTGAAACACCAAGGGATTATTAACACCTGATAATTAATGTTAAATGGAGATGGTGGGAAATGGAAGGTGGACAGACAGGTGAGGCAGAGAGAGAGTAAATGAAAAATCCATGAGAACCTTAGAGTTTTACACATGCAATTAATAGGACGGCAAAAAGAGAAGAGAAGTGAGGCAAAGTAGAGGCAAAGAAAATGAGAAACAGAAAAATAAGAAAGGAGAACTACGTGCAATTATTCGAAGGATAGCTCGAGATCAAGGCATGGATTGGAGAACCAGTGGGTCGGAAGAAGTCTGGGGTGATAGCTTCCTGCTAGTAATGTCAACATGTACACACCATAACACATATTTTCTAATTATTTTCTTTGGTACTAAAAGTGCAAGGCGGCTTGATGGCTTAATAAGTCAAGTGCTTGTTATTAGCATAGGGGTTAAACTGGAAGTTACAAGCTCAAATTATGGCAGGGCCAACAAGCATTTTTTATTTTCACCAGGCCAACAATTTGAATACGTTAAAAGTGGAGAACAGTGCCCTTTGCAGACCGATGCATCATACCAACTGCCCTCCCCCTGGAATATAAACATGTAGCTCATGTGTGCGAAATTCCCACTGCCCCATCTATGAAACATTATTTATTTATTTCACTTATAAAGCGCACTATCACCTTGAGAGGCAACCTGGCGCTAGCAGACTCGAAGACGTCCCACAGCCGCCCCTTAAATGTGAATTCCTGTATTCCCAGGAAACAACCACTGCCCGCGCGTGAACCTACTTGGTGTTACCTGCCCTTTGCTCGCACCAACTCTTAAACAGGCGTGGCACTGCCGCTGCCCTCCTCCAACTCCAAACCCTGTACCGTGCATGGTCGGTTTAATCACAACCCCACGTAACAACCAACCCACCCGCCCCGCCCATAATGCAGGGTATGTTGAGAACACTGCACCGTGCATGACATACCCCTGCCACCCCAGTCTTATCACTATAACCACGGCTGGAAAAAACAATACAAAAAAACGATACATAGATGCAATCCAGCGTCATAAAAGTGATGGAATACGTTACGGTACAAAAAAAGACTATGTGTGAATAGTAACCTGGACTTACCGTGGTTTCCATCCTGATAAATAAGCCTTCAGATGCGGGGTCCTACAATGTGGTATTCAATATGCCTCGAGGCAACCATGCGAATGTTGATAGATGCAACACACGTGGGATAGGAAGGCGGATGTTTCGGAGCAACCGTAGTGATTGAAAAAAGTTTAGAAATAGTCCGACGGAAGTCATGCGACAGATCACATGTTTCCGACTGCCGCTAGGGATCGTAGTTTGATTCCGAAGCTGGTTAGTCTACGTCTGTAAACAAGCGAGGGTCAGCGGCTGCTACCCTTGACGATCCTTGGAATCTCTGAAGGGACTGCCTGAGGTCGGGTCTCTCTTTCACGCAGCCCACAAGGCTGCTTTTAATGTGATGAGTAATAGTGCCTGCAGCTTCTCATTTTCCCTTAACTAAATCCTAAACAAGCAATAATTCACGGTTGCGGCCCGGGGGCAAAAGCAGGAAGTCAGGCCTACTTGCCCGTGACATAGGCAGGGCCTGTGATGCAGCCGGAAGAGGCTGGTCGTGCTCGTTTACGCTGGGCTCCCATGAGGAAGGGAGAGCCCTGCTGTAGTGGTGAAAGTCCTCAGAAGTCCGAGAGGCGGGGTTTGTTTCTGCAGAGCTCCCGTATGCTGAGGGAGCCCTGCAAAGCGTCGCATTGGAACCCCGAACAGGCCGCTAAGAACAGTCTCTGCACAGCAGCCCGATGAGCGGGGCTGCATGCTGGCAGATGTGAACGGCGTTAGAGGCACGTGTACGATGCGCCACACCGGGTAAGTTTGCACGTTTTCTCTGGGCGGAGGGGGGGGGGTTGGGGGGAGGGTTGTGCCGGTCATGCCAGGGAGCCGGTTTTAGGAAGCGCGTGTACGGTGCGCATTGACGGGCCGTGGACCCCACGCAAGAAGGAAGAGGAAAGTGAAAGTTACTCCACAGAGGCTTGCAAGGGAGATAGGAGATGGGCGCAGCGCGTGAGTGTACGTGGTGGGCGCAGCGTGTGAGTGTACGTGGTGGGCGCAGCGCGTGAGTGTACGTGGTGAACGCGCGCGTTCGCCGATCCGATCTGTAGCCTGCGCGTGCCCTTCTACTGTCCCCCTTGCAAGCCCTTGAAAGCAGACTCTACGACTATAGGTCTCGCAATGCGACAGCGCTTCGCGCTACGTCAAAGGTGCAAGACCTAAAAAGGGGGCCCCCTTTACAGAGATTAGAACAGAAGTGGATGATGGCGGCCGGCTTGTGATTGTGCATGGCAGGCTGGGAGGCTAGAGTCTGTTGCTGGTAAATATTTATGGGCCTAATATAGATGACCCCTCGTTCTTCTCAGATGTGTGTCGCAGGATATCATCATTTCCCCCTGCTGCAATTATTTGGTGAGGGGATTTCAATTTATGTTTAGATGTCACTAAGGACAGGCATGGAGTCAGAGAGGCCCGGTCCAAAAAAGACGGCGGATATGTTGTGGGGACTCATAGACGCTGGCCACGTGCATGATTGGGGCGCTTGCGCCATCCTGCTGCCCGCGAGAGCGCGTTCGCTTTGTCGGTGAAGGGTTCTTGGTCCCGCATTGATTTTTGGTTGGCCTCTGAGGCAGTCTGTACCAGGATAACGGATAACGATAATTTTGCACGAGGCCCGCTCCTTATCAGACCACTCGCCTGCACTCCTGGAGCTATGACTACCGGAATATCAGGCGCTACCCTTTGCATGGAGGCTCCAACCCTCTGAGCTTAAAGATCCAGTATTTAGGCAGACCATAGCGGAGGCAATCAGGAATTATTTCGTAGAAAATGAAGGCACTGTGGAGAGTGCGGGTGTCCTCCGGGAGGCCATTAAGGTCACCATTTGAGGAGCCTGTATCTGGGTGCAGTCTGGAGTCCTGAGGGATATCCGACGTAGGATGCGGAAACTGGCAGCCGACATATTAAACCTGGAGCGCGCTTTCGACGCTGATCCCTCTGCCGACAAGCTAGCAAAAATAAGGGAGCTGGTAACGGAGCATAATGAAACTGTGGACCAGGAGTTACGGCACTGCTCACGGCGCAGAATAGTAGGTATTATGAGGAGAGTGGACGGCCTAGTCGCTCTCTTGCCCAGAAACTGGCAGAGCCCCGAAGCCAGGAACCTATCACTGAGCTCATTGACAACAATGATGAGCCTCGTCACTCGCAGGAGGAACTCTGTGACTTTGTGCTGAAGTTTTATAAAGATCTATATGCAGCTAGGGAATCCCCTTCCACTGAGGAGACGCATGATTATCTTGACGATGTAGCTGTTGGATGGCAGTCCAATGCACATCGTGAATATTTGGTGCAGCCCTTTGATGAGGAGGATGTGAGGAAAGCCATTATGGCCCTGCCAACCTGTAAGGCCGCCGGGTCGGATGGTTTACCGAGCTAATTTTATAAAGTGTATGCGGCAACCCTAGCTCCAATGTTATTAGAAGTCTACGCAGAGGCCTAAGACAATGGCATGTTGCTGCCCTCTCTCCGGGAGGCCCTTCTAGTCACCCTGCTAAAGCCAGACAACCCCCCAATAAGTGTGGATCGTACCGACCTCTCTCAATTATTAACATTGACACAAAGATATTGGAGAAAATGATAGCCACCAGGCTACAGCCTTTGATACATCTATTAGTGCTGCCAGATCGGTCCGGCTACGCTCCACATCTCATAATCTGGGCACGATGTTCTCCACACAGCACTACTTCGAACCAGATTTTCAGGCTGTTTCGGTGCTGCTTGATGCAGCAAAAGCCTTCGACTCTGTACACTGGTCCTACATGTTCACAGTCCTGAGCAGGATGGGGTGTCCCCCTTTCTTTGTGCAGTGGCTTAAGGGCCTCTACAGTGGGCCTGTTGCCAGAGTGCGAGTCAATGGCAGGGTGTTGTCATTATTTCCTATAGAGAGGGGCACGAGACAGGGCTGCACCCTGACACCCATGCTCTTCTCTCTAGCACTAGAGCCTCTGGCATATAAACTACGTCAGAAGCATTCGGCTGCTGCATTAAGGTTTCAACAGCGTCCATTGATGGTCTCCCTATATGCGGACGACATGATGCTCTATGTCAGAGAGCCCTCTGTATACCGGTCACCGTTACTCAGGGAATTTGTTCAATTTGAAAGATTTTTGGGACTCGGTATTAATTGGTCCAAATCAGTGGTCTTTCCACTGACTGCGCATACAAAAGAAATAGAACTTGACTTTCCACTGTCCTGGACCTCCGATGCTGTGAAATACCTCGGGTGTGGATACACCGGGACCCCCGCGGTGGTGATAACGGAGAATTACAGGCGATCCATTATGCGCATTACTGAGCAGGCCGAAAGATGGTCGCATCTCTCTCTATCGTTGGTTGATAGGATAGCCGTTGTAAAAATGGTCTTCTTGCCCAAGATGCTATACTTCTTCATCAACATACCCATAAAACTGAATATAGCGCTGTTCCGCACGCTGCAATCGGCACTGTTGACCTTCGTTTGGAGGGGGTGGGGGGGAACAACCCAGATGTAGATGGGATTTATTAGTGCAGCCCTTTGATCAGGGGGAGGGGGTGAGGGGGGGGGGTTTGGAGGCTCCGGATCTTTGCCTCTATTATCTGTGTGCACAGGCACACTTCACCCTTTACTGGCACTCCCAGCAATGTTTCCAGCCTCACGTGGCTATCGAAACGGATGCTGTTCTCCGTGTCCTGTTGCAAGCGATGGCTCTCTCGGGAGGATCGGGTGGGCCCCAGACTGAAATAAATCCTCCGTTGTGCACGTCATGGGCCTGGCGGTCACTGGCTTCCAGAGCGCAGCTTTCTTACCTATATCCTCCACTACTACCCCTAGCGTCTCATCCGGAGGTGTCTGCGGCGCAGGAGTCCTCTGCCCCGAGGGAGCTTGCGACGGTGGGCATCGTCAGGGTGGGTGATCTATATAGGGAGGGTCACTTTAAAACTTTGCGTGAGGCTAAGAATGGGGTAGACCGTAGCTTTATGTCAAACTTCACGTATGTCCGGGTCCGTCAAGCTATACGTGATGCGTATCCTGAGTTCACTGCGGAGCCCACGGCACTTTGTGCACTGCAGGCCTTATTAACAGGGGAGAGTTGCAAGGGGCTTATAACTAAACTTCACAACTCCTCCCTTCCGGAACGAGAACTGGAGGAACACCCATCATGCCTGCGCTGGCAAACTGCGATAGGCAGCCCCATCACGATGGAGGTCTGGACGGCATGCTGGCAGATCACAGGCCATCTCACAGCCAATTGCAACCTTAGAATTATACATTTTAGATACCTACATCAGGTATACTACTCTCCTCTGAAGTTATATAAATATGGCCTGAGAGAGACTGCGAACTGTGTACGGCTTGGCGCTGCGAATGCAGATTTTTATCACGTTGCGTGGCTGTGCGGTGGCTTGTTTGCCTTTTAGACTGAAGTGGCTCGCATTCTGACGGAAGTGGTGTTGTATGCCTGATCTGTGCCTCCTTGGTTATGTTAAATGCCTGAAACCAGCTAGCTGACCTATTGTTGCGATACCACCCTATTTGCAAAGAGGGCGGTGGTGCAACAATGGGGATCGAGGTCCGCCCCTACTATAAAGCAGTGGCTTCGTGATTTGGTTTATTGTAGAGATTAATTGCAGGTGCAAGAGGAGGAGTTACCGAAGTCCTCCCGCCCTAAGGACTTATGGGCCCCTATCACATCCTATCTGATGTCTCACCCTGACATATTCTAAATGTGCTGTTTTATGTGCTGGAGTTTTCTGATTGAACTGTGACATCCCGGAATCTGAAGGATTTGTACTGTTACCTCGACTGATTTCCTGGCCATCAGGCAGGTGACTAAGGGATTGTTCTTATTGGTTATTTGTACAACGTGCAAAAATGTATTATTGTATTACGGAAGAGTAGCGATAATGTAGATCTGTTGCCTGGAAGGGGGTTGGGGGGGCGGATAGTTCATGGGTCGCATGTGCTCGATTCGTCATGTACAGTTTTGCATTCTTGACTGTATGCTTTGTCTTGAAAGTAATCAATAAATCTTTAATAAAAAAATAAAAATTATTCCACCAGGTCCTGGGCTGTTTGTGGTGTCAAAGAAGGGAATAGTGGTTGGCTACACTCTGAGCCTGTCGCTGGCATTCCGTCCGAGGAAGATTCATGCCTGCTAGTTTCTCCTGTCGTTCTTAATGCCGCCGGTGTTAGCAATGTTTCCCACCTGCTTTCTATCTTCTGTTCAAGGGTGGGTGCTCTCTCATCCATTATCTCTGTCTCCCAGTAGCCAGTTGCACTGTTCAGCTATGACCCTGGCTTAATTTCCGGGGCTGTCTGTGTTTGTCCAGTATTGCCAGGTTCGGGAAGTTAACTTCTACCCATAGCCAAGCTGTCTTTACATCCTCAAAAAATGGCTGACATTATCATGTAGGACCTTGAGCTTGGCTGGGAATATTAATGCATAGCGTAGGTTGAACTGTTGTAGGTGCTGTCCAGGAATAACGAGATCTTTGAGTTTTCATAGAGGAGAGGCGTCTTCTCTCTTGCTTTGCGAAGAAGTGCGTTCCTGTCCTTGTAATTCAAGATTTTTGCCACTATAGGCCTCAGTGGTAGTCCAGGGGGACGCATTCCTGGGGTTTCTCTGTGGGCTCTTCCCACACTAACAATGTCCGTTTGGCCTTCCGGCGCCACCTCAGTGCGCAGCCAGTGTTCGATAAATTGTGTTGGGTCTCGGCCTTCACTTTTTTCGGGCACCCTACTATGCAAATATTACTCCTGCGTGTCCTTCCTTTCGCATCATCCACCTAGTCTTGGAGCTCTTTTACCTGTCGCTTTATCGGTGAGACCGCTTCAGTTTGCGCCTTTCGCCATGGTGTAATGTCGGACAGGGCTGTTGAGTGTGTCTGGACTCTCTCAGCTAGCTTTTTGTGTCTGCCCGGAGTAAGCTCGTCTGTGGTGAGTGTGCCCAGTTGCTGTTCCAGCACTGACCTGGATTCACATATTTCCTTGAGAAAAATATCCAGCTTATTTGGGGGTTGCTCTGCTTGTGTCGGAGTATCTGGTATTCCTCTTGCATAAGTGGAGAGTCTCTTGATAGGTTGGAGCTAGCTTCTCTAGGCGGGCCCTGCTCCACTTGTTTCCCTTTTGGCCTTCCCATTCTGGCTCCACTGGGTCCGCAAACTGGCAGCTTGGAATATCGGTGCTTTGATCATGCAGTGGGCCTTCCGCGCCCTGTAATCGCTGCCCCTATGTGCTGCTGTTCCTGTTTCTGCACAGCTCAGGCAGGTTGCGTATTTATTCCGGTAGGTAGCCTCCAAGCCTTGCATGTCAGTGCCCTCGGGCCAGTGGAGCCGTGGCATACTCCTGCCGTCAACCGCCTTCACTCCAGGTCCTCACCTATTACCTGGAGCTTCTCTTTGCACTCTGTTTGAATGGAACTTTATTTGGACCTGCTAGTGTCCCTCCAGTTTGTCTGTTTTTTTTTGGGGGGGGGGGGGGGTGGGGGGGGGAGAAGAGGCTTCGCTTGGACCCAGTCCTACATCCCTGGTAGCTACACTTGTTCTGGCCTCACTTCCCTTTTCTTGGTTGGGTGCGGCCCCTGCCTCCAGTGCGCCCCCACGATTCCCACTGACGAGTTGCTCACACAGGGCAATCAGTACCTGCAGTCTTTCTGGGTGCTGCTCCAATGCTGGAACTTCGTCCACGGGCTCCCGTAGTCATGCCTACAACCGCAATACTACTCCGTTGCAGGTGCTAGGCCGCAGCCTCACGTATCTTCTGGCCCAGCCTCAAGCCAGGCTTCCTCCTGCCGGCGCTGCAATTTCATGGCCCGTTCCGCGAGAGAAGGGTCTGCTGCATATCTGTCTGCACCTCACTATGTGGCTGCCTGTTTTGTCTACGGCCCCGTTCTTCCTGCTCTGAAGCAGGCATTTCATGCACCTCCAGCCACCCCAGGTCGCAGCTAGCAGCGCCACGTGGCCCAAGGCCCAGCTGCAGGACGGGCTCCCGCCCGCCGATTGGGCGGTCACCCCCTCAGGCCGCCACGTAGCTTGGATGTTTGTGGGGCAGAGTCCTGGCCGCGTTCTCGTCGCTCCCCGATGGCGCTCCCACATGCGGCCCTGTACCTCATCCGGCCTTCTTAGGCTGCAGCCTGCGGGCCCGCGTTTTTCAAGACCCGGCCACGGGCCGGCCCCTGACCACTGGCGCATCGGATCCGTAATTCAGCCCGCGAAGGGCCTCGGTACTTCAGTAGGGTCCTCAGTGTGGCCGGTCGCGGGGCCTCCTGCTACTGTTGCTCTTGCTTCTGGGGCCTAGTGTTGTTCGGACGCCTTCAGAGGCCCCAGGCCACCACCAGCTGCGCCGCATGATCCATGGCCCAGCCGCCTGACGGGCGGACAGTCGATGTGGTAGCCATGCATTTCAGGCCCGTGTTTGGGGGGGGAGTGTATTGATGCCCATCGCCTGGGTCCTCCGCCGCCCTGCCACCTGGATGATTGAGAGGTGGCGCTCCAATAGTGTTTATTAACCATTCCCTGGTGCCGGTGGTCGTGCCCTTACATGTGGCGTTGTATATCTTCCAGTGTTTCTAGGCCGCAGCCTGCGGCCCTGCGTAGTTTGAGCCCTGGCTACGAGTCGGGCCTCCGATTATCGGCACATTAGCTCCGAGAGATAAATCTGCAATTGAACGTAGAATACAGACACTGCAATATCAAATACTGATAATCACTTCATCGGAGTTCAATTAAAACCAGAGAAACACCCGGTCATTCAGCGGTTTTTAATCATAGTGGCTTTGTTTGTCAAAAAATGTATGTTGAATCTACCGGCATGATTTAGTTCCCTTCAGAAACCAACCACAACAGCCTACAACTGTTTCGCCCCGTAGGGATTTTTCAAGACAGATGTGTCATGGGAGGGTGGTCCCAGTGAGCATGTAGTAATTGCTAGTCTCGCTCGGTCGCTGGAGCTTTTGCAGTCAAGTCAGTAAAATTCTCTTCCAAAAGCTTCGTAACTGCTGTTGGTAGATGGAAGAGTGTTCGAATAAGCAGAGTATTATCAGGACAGGTCCCAGATGTGGTGTGTCTGTACTAGTTCAACTGTGGTCTGTAAGCCTCAGCCCAATGAGTCGTAGGGGGGCAAAATGTGCTGACTGCTCATCTATACAACTAATTCATACTTAAAGATTCAACAACGCTATTGAAAAACAAACAATAAAACAACAACGTTTAGAATGCCTGGCACCTGAACTGCACGCATGGACCAAGGCCGCACAGTAACTGCCGCTGATGTTACAGCGTATGTACACCTGACCAGAAACACTTCATCTGTGCCAACAGATATGTATACCTCAGCCACATGGCAATTACTAATGTGCAAGTGTTTTCCTGACGTTTAATAGTACTTGTGCTTTTAGGACTGAGTTCTTACTTACTAAAGAATCCGGTTCAGATGCTTTGATTTTAAAACTTTACGTGAACAACAGCATTTTTAATTCTTAAACTTTCAAGTTGACACAAACAGTGATCATTTCCAGTCTACGACCTGTGACCCCTAGTGAGGTGGCATTAAATGGTTATGTACTAAAGAATTCATAATCTGGAAGTTTTTATTGGTGCATAACGATTAATTGTGAGTATATATGGAAAGTTAATCTTTTTGAAATGTGCCGGAGCTTGTTTTCAGCAATGTTATTTGAAATCCTGCAACTCTGCCTTGTCACGTGCGGTCCTTGATCCAGCTGCTCTCATTACCTCATGCAAGCTTCCAGCGAGGGAGGTGGCAAAGACATTTCTAGAGCAGTAAATTGTATTACACCATGGGATTTAGTCACTCAGCAGAGGATATTTGACTCCACTACGTTGGTCAGCTGCACATCTCGCTCACAAACTCTGAATACATACTCTATTAAAGTTAAGCCCACCATTCCTGACCTAACGAGAGGTGGAAGTGGATTTGTTGATCTACATTGCTAGCAGATCAGCAGAATTTCAAATACAGATCTTAATATGCCCTTACCAAAATGTTGGGAATATGCGGTTTCCTTTCCCAATACTTGCTTGTGTTAATATGTTTATTACAATTACTTTGCACAGCGGGAATCCCGCATTTGTAAATTACCCTCCCTGGCAGATCTAAGGTAGTCTCCAAATTAGCTCAACCTTGAGAACAACGTCCAGGGGAGGGTTGGGGAGATTCTATTAGGTTTCCCTGCTCTGCAGATCGACAGGCTAGCAACACAAAAGAAATCGAATCTCGGACCAAACATCTTTTGGCTCATGTCAAAATAAAAACCGGATTTCTTTTATTAAAGTATTAACAGTGACGTTCAAGTTTGTGTGTTATTTTATAGTTGTGTCTACGTTCCTAAACCAGCATCACACTTCAGGAGTAATCCTTGCCTGAATAACCCCAATCGCCGCTCACCTATCCTCCTAAGCCAGTGTCAAAGTCAAATAGAAGAGGTAATCTGATTTTCAGTGAGCAGCACATGTCCAGAGAGAACAGGCGTATTGCATGTTCTTGTGGCAGGGGTTGCCCAGTACCACCCTAGGTGCAGTTGGACTAGCCAGATGTCAGTTTAATCCCACACACTAAATATACACATACAGCAGATGCAGAGGGCTTTCCTCAAGCACAGACAGCATAGACGATAAGTGCTTTCAAACACAACCTGTAAATTATAGGCAGCACCAATCTAAACCTCCTCCACCAATAGACTTGGCATTGTGCCTGCAGGGTTGGCAATGCAGGCTGAATGTACTGATCTGCCATGGCTGTGAAGGGCTAAAAAATTAGTCTTCTATTTCTAAAAGTACCAGTCATCAATTTGTTTGGTAGACCACATATCCACAGCTATGTTGTGTCAGTCAGTCGCATGCGACCATAGTGCTTCTGAAAGGTCAGTTAAACCACACCAGTTGCAAGCCAAATATGCCCTGCACTTATCTCTTGAACTCCAGATTACTCGCCGCACCTTTGTAGCTGGCACATTAACCACTGGCTTTTTCATTAGCTGATATATAGTTATAATATTGTTAAGGCCTACCTCTTGTAGTTTAGGGGTGCTAACCAGGTGACGGAGGGTGGTACCCAAGGACTTCCTATTTAGTGACAGACGTAGGAAATACCGGCCCCTGCCCTGAGCACTCAGCAACTTCTCACAGGAGTTGGTCTTCTCCACCATAACAGACAGCTGTGGCAACCTGTAGAAGAAAAAAATATATGTTGTTCTAGGTCACAATACTACACATCACAACCTCAGCAGAGCACAAAGAATCCAAGTCACTAAGCGTTGGCAGCATTCTAGTGGCAGATTTGGGATGAAGTTCAAAATGTATCCAAAAACAGTAAAAACAGGTCCAGGAATTGGTTTGCGGAGAAAGGTATTAGAAACTGAAAGCGTGTGCTACTGGGACTATTCGTTAGAAGTGCTTGAAGCCCAACCGCCACCAAAGCAGGTCTGTCTTTGTTCCATTACCTATACCTTAGAAGCAGCCTGTGCACCTGCTGTTGAAGATTTGTGACTATATTCTGTAGCTCCACCCAAAGGCCATTTGTTTGTCGCCATCTTTCTATTTCTTGTATGAGAGTTAGGTGTCCTATTCCAATGATCGTTTGGAAGGACTATTACAAGACACTTAACATGAAACAAAAACTGTCCCAGAAATGATGGAGCTCATGACCTTTAACATCTTGTGATGTGGCTTCGTGCAAGATTCCATAGTTCCTTCAGTGTGGATTTTCCTGGTGGCCTGGGCTTATTCCACAGAACAGGCAGTACAGTAAGTCAGTAATAATATAAACAGCATAGTTATTTACTGAATACTCCCAAACAGAAAAATATGAAATACTGGACACAATGTTACACACTTCCAAAATAAGGAAATATAGAAGTGCGATTACAGATGGTTCTATAAAGAAAATCCTCTCTTCTGAGTGGCTGACAGCCTTATAACTCTTATGCTTCTCCCTATATTAACTGTCCCTCACCAGATTCTATGTCAGGACCGGAGGCTTCAGATTATGCTTTTCTCTCTTCGCTGTTTATTCAAAAGTCAACGCATAGCAGCCAGAAAAGCAATAAACAAGAAAAGATATCTCACATAATACCCAACATCGGGTAAATAAGATCAACAGAAAAAACAGAACATATTCAGGAAACTCCATATCCCATCAGTCCATGAACATAGTCCTTCTACAGTGTCCATGATCCTTAAGGTAGTCCGTCCATCTTGTGGTCTCCTCTTTCTTCGCAGCCAGTTAAGTGCTTTTTCCTATGCTCTCCCTCGTTATTGCAATGTGGGGGTGTTTTGGGTTTTACGCACTATATATATGTTTGTAGTTGGGCTTAGGGGCTCTTGTTTGGTATATTTGTGCACGTTTATCTTTCAGAGCCCTGGTATTCGTCGCGGGGACGCTTCGCCCCTGACGCGACTGTCCCCGAGAGTTGCAGTGTTACCTCCTCACCGCTAGAGGGGGCCTCGGGTCTCTCTCCTCCTCGGTGTGGTTTTCCCCGTCAGACGGGAGCCGCGCCGAGGAGGAGAGCCACGCCGGAGCCTTACTCTGCCGCCTCACCTTGACGCCCTGTTGGGTTGTATTACCCCAATTTGATCTACGCCCTGAACGGGTCTGTACTTAGCGGATTACCGCGTTAAACGCCTTCGGGCTGTAATATTTTTTCAGCACGTCAGGCGGTTAGCCCGCTTGCCAGCGTTATTCTTAGTTAGCGCGCAGGGAGGTGGCCTTGACCCGGTCTCTGCTGAGAGGGTTAGCGCGCTGGGTGGAGTGCTGCCACTAGACGCCCTGGTTTACCAGCGACAAAAGCCTTTGCTAACCTCCGGTTGGCCCATACCCCTGGTCCCTAGTACCAGTTGGAACTTTCCGCCTTTTCCGCGACATAGCAAATAGGCAATATGGCGGAAGGGTATTACGTTGATGAGAAGGAAACCCACCAGTATTTGTGGGATGATGAATTTAATGATGCAGTGGATCAGTCTATCTAGTGGATCAGTCTATCTACAGGTGCGTGCAGAAGATAGTGGGGCCCATGGAGGATCGCCTCTCGGCCCGTATTGCGGAAGAGTGCGCGAAACTCGCTCCCGCACCAGGGGGTGCCCCTGCGGGTTCCCAGTCCCCGGGGGAGGGTCACCCGCCAGCACCCAAGAAGGCCTGTAGGGACGGCGGCTCGGGTGGTGAGCCGGGTGTGGATAAAGATGCCTTCGAACGCCTTAGGGATGCGTTTCTGGCTAAGGCGACCGACCCTGCCCCGGCATCGCTCCCGACCCCGGGCCCTTTGGCGCATACAAGGACAGCCCTTTCCTCTCCGGGAGGTCTCTCCACAGCAGACACCGACGACGAGAAGGACTCAGTGCGGTCTTGGCGCCCGTCCGGTACTCCGACTGAGTTGCCTCAGGACGCCTCAGGTATGCTGGACCCGGACGATATCATCCATCCGAGGTCGGCTGCCTGAACGCCGGGCGACATGGTCGCGAGGTTCGTGGCAGGGCGCCTCCGCAAGCCTCTTGAGAAGGAGGCATGTAGTTGCCTGAGGGGAGAATGTCCGCGTCCGACACTCGAAGGGAAGGTGGCCATGACTCCCTAACTGGACGGAAAGATGGCCACCTTTATGGCCAAGTTTGTGAAGGACCCCCGCAAAGGCATCGACCGCTCCTGGCGGTCATGCCAGGATAAACATTTGGATACTATAGGCCCCCTGACGAAGATCTTGGATATGGCAGAGGAGGCCAAGGCATCGGGCTCTACAATAGCCCCTGACGTGTTGTCTAATTGGGAGCAGAGGGCAATCATTTTCTTAGGCAATGACAACTGCGCGCTCTCCACTGAACGCCGGCGCTCGCTACTCATCAAACTTGATCCCAAGTTAGGGGATCTGGCCTCTTCTGAGGCGGGAGCGGTGGCGCAAGGCGGCCTGTTTGGCTACCCGTTTATAAAAGAACTGGGGAAGTTCATTTCCACCTTTTCCTCCCTGGACAAAGCTCAATCCACCATCAAAAGGGTGTTCCAGCAGCGTTTTTCTAGGGAGGGGCGGTCGTGGTAGGGGCCTCACGACCGGCCGTGGCGGACAGAACCAACCCAATAGGGGACAAGGCTCCGGCAGAGGCCAGTACAACGCCACAGCCAACTATAACAACTTCTACCCCACCAAGAACCAATGTTTTCGTGGCAGAGGTGGCTTCAGGAACGACGCTGGAAACAATAGTTCCCACGGTGAGTGTAATCCATCCGGATCAGGTGCTCATAGGAGGGCGGTTGGCTTGTTTCCCAGAAGCCTGGCGGGCCATCACGAGGGACGCATGGGTTCTTCAGACCGTGCGAGGTTTCCTTATAGAATTTTACGATCAGCCTTTCCAGGCGAAAGCGCCCCATCCAATTGTTTTCTCGCAAGAAGATGTGCGGTTGATCGACAAAGAGGTCTCAGAGCTGATCCGCAAAGGGGCCATTTGCCGATCAACGAGGCACCCCTCAGGTTTCCTCAGCAATGTATTCCTGGTGGAAAAGACGGACGGGGGCAAGAGACCCGTTAAAAACCTCCAGGAGTTCAACGGCTGGTTGGTTTACAACCACTTCAAGATGGAGGGTATCCACCTCCTGAGAGACGTGCTCTTGCCCAACGACTGGATGGTCCGGCTGGACCTCAAGGACGCTTATCTGGTGGTTCCCATACACCGCCTCACCGTCGATTCTTACAGTTTCTCTGGCGGGACCAGATTTTTGGGATTACTGCCTAGCCCATCAGGTTTCGGTAACGGCGGAGTAACTCCCGGGCCAAGCCAATCAGGTGGCGGATTGGCAGTCGAGGAACCTGCGAGATTCGAGTCTCTGGAAGCTGGACGCACGGGTGTTTCACTGGTGGGAGACTATGTGGGGCCCGTTCTCAGTGGACCTGTTTGTGTCCCGTTTTGACTTTCAGTTGCCGAGGTTTTTCAGTTGGAGACCGGATCCTCTGGCGGAGGCGACCGATGCGTTCCTCCAAGATTGGAGCCGGGAACAGCCTTACGCTTTTCCCCCCCTTCTCGATGGTGGTGAGGTCGGCGGCCTATCTGGGCCGCCAGAAGGCGGACGTGGTGATGGTCACGCCCTGGTGGAGGTCGCATGTTTGGTTTCCGGTTCTTCTGGAACTTTCTTGGGATTCTCCAATCCTACTCCCCCGGTTTACTCGTTCCCTTCTCAATCCAGACGGAGAGCCTCATCACCTCATCATGCAGGGTTCTCTCCACCTCATGGCATGGCGGCTTTCAGGAGACGCTGGTCGCTCCCAGTACTTTCGGGCTCGGCTGAGTCGTTCCTGTCTAAGGCGTGGGCCGACGGTAAAACAAAGAGGTACCGCTTGGCCTGGTCCAGGTGGGTTCGTTTGTGTCTTCGACGGGACCTGGATCCCCTGGTCGCAGGGGTCGTACCCATCTTAAATTTCCTAGCGGAGCTGGCGGCAGATGGGCTGGCCTACAGGACCATTAACGCAATACGTTCGGCGATCTCGGCAGCGCACAAACCACTGGATGGGGCCCCTGTCGGGGAACATCCTTTGATTTGCAGGCTTCTTCGGGGTGTATGTCTTTCTTTACCCTCGGAACCGAGATATTTCGTCTTGTGGGACGTAAATGTGGTTTTGAACCTTTTCCTTTCCTGGCAGCACAATCGCTATCTTTCACTGAAAGAGTTATCGGCAAAATTGGCTATACTTTTGTGTCTAGTGTCTTGTCGCCGGGTTTCTGATGTGCGTGCCTTGGATATCTCTGCACGGATGTTTTCCCCTAAGGGGGTTACGTTTACTGTGGGGCGCCGTACGAAGTCCTCTACGAGATCCATCTCGTATCCGGCCTTCGTGGGCGTTCCCAAGCTCTGTGTGGTGCAGTGTTTAAAGACGTACGAAGACTTCTCGCTGGAACTTCGCCCCCCAGGTGAGAGGCAACTTTTAATTGCTCTGCGAAAACCGCATAAGGCGGTGTCTTCCCCCACTATCGCCCGTTGGGTACGGTGGGTGCTCCAAGAAGCTGGCATTGATACTAAACAATTTGGAGCTCATTCAGCGAGAGGTGCCATGGCCTCGAAGGCTTTCTCCTTAGGTACACGTCTGGAGGACCTGATGCGTGCGGCGGACTGGTCCTCCGACTCCACTTTCAAGCGGTTTTATTTTAAGCCTGTGGTGGATATTGCAAGTTTGGTGGTTAATCAGCTTCGAACAAGCATAATCTGAAGCCTCCGGTCCTGACATAGAATCGAAATTTGCCTAGCATAGTAACGGTAAGTTTTAATTCTATTAAGGACACGGAGGCGAGGATTATCCCACCCGTACTTCCTGCGGAGATCCCTCCCTGTATGACTGTAAGTAATCTGTTTTTTCAGTTAAATGAGATCTTCTAGATTTATGGTACTGACATGTGGTGTTGCTCAAAGATTGGTCTTTTTCCTCTGGCGGAATTGGCAACGCTCACGCTGTTGTATTCTTCCTGCTAGGCAATGATGGCGCAAAGCAAGACCGCGGATGAGGTGGCATGCTCGCGCGAAGAAAGAGGAGGAGACCACAAGATGGACGGACTACCTTAAGGATTATGGGCACTGTAGAAGGACTATGTTCATGGACTGATGGGATATGGAGGTCCCTGAATATGTTCTGTTTTTTCTGTTGATCTTATTTACCCGATGTTGGGTACTATGTGAGATATCTTTTCATGTTTATTGCTTTCTGGCTGCTATGCGGTGACTTTTGAATAAACAGCGAAGAGAGAAAAGCATAATCCTCGCCTCCGTGTCCTTAATAGAATTGAAACTTACCGTTACTATGCTAGGCAAATTTCGATTCTGCAGAGGAAGATAAGTTAGCCGTTTCATCCAGCATTGTTCAAGATCACAAAGGGGAGAAGTTGCAAACCCTCTTGTTCTGTGGGTTAGGACTCCCCTACTGAGCTCACTATAGCATTGGCCGCAGCTCCACCTTGGACTGGACTGGCAGAATGGTGGTCCCCAACCACCGGGGAACATTCAACATTCTCCATGTGCTTGCCCATGCTCCACCATCTGTGTATTTTTTTGGACTGCAGTGGACCCTGCAACTTTTCAACAGGCGTAAACTACACACGGAGGGCCTTCTATGCTGAGGAAAATAAGGATTAGTATAAATACAGGTCCCAGGAAACCGCATTCTCTCTACTTTAACCTTATTAATGGATAGGTTGGGCTGGTAGCTTATTTCCCACTGCAAGCCTAAGATCAATATACAACACAGAGGCTTTCGCTCCAGCGTCACAGTTCTGTATCAAGCAGTCCTCTTCATGTAGGCAATACGGATTTAAACAATAGTATTCCTCAGGAATAGTACGATTCAGCCACTGGTACGATTCTCCAGCTAAGAGGAAATTGACTCAAGTGGCTAAATATCCTGCAGAGAAAGAGGACACAATTGACAGTCAAGTTGCTGTATTGTGTGCAGATTAAATCATCTAGTTTCGCAGAAGTCACATAACAGCAGCCCTGCTGAAGAGAACTAGCGCAATCCAAACCTCCTGCCAAGTGGAGGGGGGACTCACTTGACTCAGTCATCTGACATTGTGAAGAACAACTCACCTGACACAGTTATACTGTTGAGAGCACTCCTCCAGACAGCTCCAGTAATCTCGTTTCTTAAAACCCAAAACTGGCTCTATAAAAACATGAGAGAGAATGCATCTATCATTGGGCATGTCACATTTTCTCTGGATTTTGCAAGCGGAGTCATCCCTCCTCATCTACGGTCTACACACACCAGGTTGTTGGGTACACTGTTCCACCTTAACTGGGGTACATTCCATGACCATTGTTGGGTTATGTTTACAAGCCACAACTGGGCAAAATCCTGCTCTCTCTCTCTCTCTCTCTCTCTCTCTCTCTCTCTAGTCTTCAAAGCCACATTTGCATGGTTGTTCTGAGCCCCTGCTGTACCTCCAAGAGTCCCCAATTATGTGATTCCTCTTTTCTTCGCGATCTGCATTCCCAAAAGGCTTTGCTGGCCGGGTTTTAAATATGGGCAATTTCGTTGGTCTTCACAGGCAAATTCCAGGTTTTAAGTTGGAAGAATTTCCTAGATACTGGCTGCATTTTCCCCAGTCATCGTTGGTCATGTATAATTTGGTGATTATTGTACATGTTCCCAATCCTTTATAGGAGCCAAGTACTCAGACTTTTTTTGATGAGGTCTGAAGCACTGCAACATTTCCGGAGGTTCCATGTACCCAGAGCTCCTCTGATTGCCAAAAGTACCCTAGCCTTTTATAGAGCCTAAAGTACTTGGACCTTTTCTGACCACCTGACCCTCAAAGGCTCCTGACCTCTGCTAGGGTCCTACAGTACCTTAACCTTTTCTGGGGCCCAAGTAATATTTGCAGCTTAAGCTATTTGTACTTTCCGCAGCCACAGCTGCTCATGTGTTTACTGGCGTCAATACAGTAGTGATTATTGGCCCTGTTCAGAGTCCTTTGCTGGGGCCAGGAACCCAGGCTGCTGCTCAGGACAACTACCCGGACTGCCTCTGGGACCATCTGCGAACTCATAAAGGTATTTTACCTGAGATCACAAACTACAATCCTCATTGGGGACATGGACCAAGATTTTCACCGGGTCACAGAATGCACTCCCCCTGGGTTGTCAGTGGTTGATTTCCCTTCAGACCTTGCTGCCTGCTTTCCCCTGGTTTGCTGTTGGCCACGTTATATGATAATTTCCGGAACCTATTCCCCCCCCTCATCACCATCTATCAGTTTTTGTCCAAGTAGCTCTGGTCCCATTACGCCTGGTGACTGTTGGTAGTGTTGCTTGATCTGTGCTAGAGAGTTATCAACCAGCATAATTACAAAACGTGCTCCACTAATGTAGATTGTTTGTGGGCTCTATTTCTAGCTTTACTCTCCTGCACCTTTGCTGGAATTCATACCATGATCATCGCTGCCCTCAGACATCACTCAGCACTTTTCCATTAGTCACTGGATAACAATCCCCCAGTCATCAAGGACAAGCATTCTGTAGGCAAAGCTGTTTACTCTTCCCCCTTGGTTATTACTTGCTCCATTCTCCTGGTTCCTAATTCGTTCTGTGATGCCTCCTGTAGGTGCCATGAATATTCCAGGGCCTTGACCGCTCCCCCTTCAATATGATACACACCTTCCCAACAAATATTTCATGGAATTATGGCTGTGCATGAATTACCCGATCTAATTAGGTTAATTATAACTACTGTATCACATACAATCTTCAATCACAGATTAGACATAAGGTGCAATCATTTATAAGAATATTCTGCCCATAATAAAAATTGCAATACAATATTTCGAGAGAGCTTGGTGGTATAAACTGATCTTTTGGCACAGGTGATGACAATTTGAATTATTTGTTAATATAGAACCCCTGGATATAATCTAACTAGAAGCCAAACTTCCTTTGATTATTTGGGTGCACTACCACCACAGGTTTCCGCTATGCATATCCCATTGCAACACTTTAACCATACATTTTACATCTCCTTTAGATGAAATAGGATTCTAGGTCAGGACTGGAGGCGAGGATTATGCCTTCTCTCTCCACTTTATTCACAACAGCGAAGATATAACAAAAAACGACATTTCCCATGAAACCCAGGGAAAATGTAGTTGAACAAGAAAAACCAGCAACACCTGGCAACAGACAATGGCCAGCACAGTCCAATGTCCAATCAGGGCCCCGGAAGCCCCTACATAGTCCTTCTACAGTGGCCTCTCCTCCTCTTTCTTCGCTGTTGCACAGCAAGATAAGTACCATCAGTGTTTTTTCCCTTTGAGATTGTTGTTTAAGGGTTTTTTACTATGTACTATGTAAAAGCGCTGCTTTGTTAAAGATTGGGCTGTGTGGCCGGCTTATGTTTCGTGCCGTTTCGGCTTTGTGATACGTTTCTCTTCCCGAAAGATTTTTTCGTCACGGTTTGTTTCTTCCTCTCCCGCAGCGGGGGTCCGGCGGGGAGAGGAGGTGCCGCGGTTACGGGTTTCCCGTACCTACGCGGTGTGAACTGGCATTGCTCCCTGGTCCTCCCGCCTGTAGAGGGCGTGTGTGTGGGGGGTCGGGCGCAGCGCAACGTTTGTTCTCTTCAGAAGAGGTTTAAACGTCGCGCGCACGTCAGTTGGGAGCCCCGGCTGAGGCAGAACGCTGTTGTGGTGTATTGGCGGCATATATTTCATAATGTTTGCCGCGTTTTGTGCCCCACGCTCTGACACTGGGTTTCTGTGTATTGCCAGCAGGGCCTGTATTAACAGCTTTAGCTGTCCTACGCCTATTGGTCTGTATCTGAGGTGGCACAATTTGTTAAGGGACATTACCCAGCCGGCTGCCCTGCATAAGAAGGGTTGTTTGATTTGTTGCCAGTAGTCCCTGGGGTTCAACCCGTTGACCAGCGGATCTCCGCTACCTAAAGTGTAGGCTGCCACCCAGTCTTGCAAAGCCTTTCCCGCCCAGGCCAGGGATATCCTCCCTTTTAGTTCCTTGAAATGGAATACTATGACGAGTATCAGGATGAAGAGGGGGGACCCTCTCGCTGACATGCCCTGGGGGGACGGCTTTTATGAGGCAGTAGATACTTCCGTCTATAGGACGGTGGACCAGGCCATTTCGCCTCTAGAAGATAGGTTAACACGCCAAATTGACCAGGCTTTTGCGAAGCTTTCCCAACAATTTGCTCCTAGCCCCTCCCAGCCCTCGGCTCCCCAAGATTCCCTCGGCTCCCCTCCGCCTAAGCGTTGCCGTGATTCGGGTGTGGATGGGGATGCTTTTGACCGTTTGAGACAGGCCTTCATGGCCAGCAGCCCTCATCCCCTTCCCCTCCCGTCGGTTCCGCAACCGTCTCCCTCTCCAGGCCAGGTCCCCCTCCAGCGCCCTTCGCCGTCCCTGGGACATCCCAGGAGCCCCCTATCACGGCTGACATATTGGATCCCAACAACATCGTACACCCGAGATCCTCGGAGTGGTCCCCTGCCGATAAAGTGGCAGCCTATGTAGCCGCCCATATCAGACGCCCTCTTGAGAAGGAAGCTCGCAACTGTCTACGGGCGGAATGCCCCCGCCCTTCTCTTGACGACAAGGTGGCCCTTACGCCAGAAATTGATTCCAGGATGGGCACATTTCTCCAGAAATTCATTAGAGATCCTAAGAAGGGCATTGATAGATCCTGGAGGGCATGCCAGGATAAGCTCCTGGATGCCTTGGGGCCGATAACCAAAATTCTGGACATGGCCGAGGAAGCCAAAGAGTCTGGTTCCATCATTAACCCAGAGACCCTTTCGGGCTGGGCTCAGCGAGTGGTGATTTTTATGGGCAATGCCAACTGTGCCCTGTCTACTGAACGCCGCCGATTGCTCCTTATCAAAATCGACCCGAAGCTGGGAGATTTGGCGGATTCGGAGGCGTGGGTGTCGCCCAGGGGGGCCTGTTTGGTGAGCCTTTTGTTAAAGAGCTCGGTAAATTTGTGAATACCTTCCAGTCTCTGGACCGAGCCCAATCAACAATCAAGAAAATGTTTCCCCGTGTTTTTCGCGGGGCCGGCCGATGACGGGGCCGCTCGGCCGGTCGCCAGCAGCAACGCCAGACGTCTCAGAGAGGCTCCGGAAACTATCAGGACCAGTCCAGGTTCGGAAATTTCTACTCCACACGAGGAAAAGGGGGTAAAGGACGAGGTTATCGTGGAGGAGAGGCAGCCTCTAGCCGAGGTGAGAGTTCTCCCTTCTTCCCTACAAGACATAGGAGGGAGGTTGGCACAGTGTTTTCAGGTGTGGCTTACAATCACGAGCGATGCATGGGTTCTGCAAACTCTGAGAGGTTTTCACATAGAGTTCGAGGGAACTCCGGCGCAACACTCGTTGCCACGTCCCATCCAGTTTTCCGCTCAGGACTCCCTCTTGGTGGACGAGGAAGTTTCCTCCCTCCTCCGCAAAGGCGCCATTACCCGCACCTCTCGGCACCCCCGGGGTTTTGTAAGCAATATTTTCTTAGTCGACAAGACAGATGGGGGGAAGAGACCGGTGATAAACCTTTCCGATTTCAATCAATGGCTTGTTTATCGCCATTTCAAAATGGAAGGGATACACCTTCTCAGGGACATCCTCAGGCCCTTCGATTGGATGGTCCGCTTGGACCTCAAAGACGTCTACCTGGTGGTTCCGATTTTTCCTCCCCACCGGCGGTTCCTTCAATTCCTCTGGGGTCCTCACACTTACGAGTTCACTTCCCTCCCCTTCGGCCTCTCGTCGGCCCCTTGAAGCTTCACCAAGGTGCTCAAGCCGTCGATAGAGTTTTTGCGGTCCAGGGGTGTCAAAATGATCGTTTACCTCGACGATCTTCTCTTGATGGCGGCTTGCCCGGGCAAACTGTTGGAACACTTGTAGATGGCGGTTTCTCTTCTTCAAGACCTTGGGTTCATGATAAACGAGAAGAAATCTCTGTTGCAACCAACCCAGACCATTACGTTCTTGGGATTCGTCATAGACTCGACGGATTCAACTCTCAGTCTTCCGAGCAGGAAGGTCACTAAGATTCGTCACGAATTGCGGCGTGTTCTGTCCAGGCCCCAGATCTCCCTCCGGCAGCTGGCTCGAGTGGTGGGCCTTTTGTCCGCCTCGATTCAAGCTATTTTCCCAGGCCCTCTTCACTACCGGGCTCTCCAACGCCTCAAGGGACATTTCCTTCGGAAAGGGTATCCCTATTCTCACTAGTCGGCTTGTCCACAGAGTCTCGGGCCGAGATCCAATGGTGGTTGGATCATATGGAGGCGTGGAACGGGAGAGCTATCTTCGGGTCCGCCCCGGACATGGTTATAGAATCAGACGCCAGCAGACTGGGTTCGGGGGCCCGCTACGGAGACCTTTCTACAGGCGGGTTGTGGTCACCCGAAGATCAGAAGTTACACATAAACTGTTTGGAACTTCTGGCGGGGTCTTTCGCAGTGCGGTGCTGGACAAAAGATTTAGTACAGTCTTGTGTGATCCTCAAGATGGACAATGTCTCGGCGGTCCGGTATGTAAACCATCTGGGGGGCACGAGGTTGAAGGGCCTGTCGAATCTGGCAGCAAGTTTTTGGCAGTATTGCCTCAACAATCAGGTCTTGGTCACAGCGGAATACCTTCCAGGTCGGGACAACTCAGAAGCAGACTACCAGTCGCGCCACTTCCAGGACTCCAGCCTTTGGCGCCTGGATCAGTCGGTGTTAGAGAACTTACGCGGCCTTTGTGGTCCTTTTTCGGTGGATCTGTTTGCCTCCAGGCTGGATCACCAGGTGCCTCGTTTCTTCAGTTGGAGGCCGGATCCCCTCGCTGCAGCGACAGATGCGTTTCTCCAGGACTGGAAAACGGAACAGGGTTATGCGTTCCCCCCGTTCGCAATGATCACGAGAGTGACAGCGCAGGTTCGCAGACAGGCGGCAGAGCTGGTGTTGATCACCCCGCTGTGGAGGTCTCAAGTATGGTTTCCAGTTCTTCTGGAACTTTCTTGGGATTTTCCAATCCTTCTCCCCCGGTTTCCCTCCCTCCTCCTACACCCGAGTGGCTCTCTTTATCCTCTAGTGTCCGCGGGTTCATTGAGGCTAGTGGCGTGGCGGATTTCAGGGGTCGCTGGGAAACCCCTGGCCTTTCGAGAGAGGCTGAATCCCTTATCTCTAAAGCGTGGGCAGACAGTACTGTCAAGAGATATAGATCAGTGTGGCTCCGATGGACTCGTTGGTGTCTGCGACGGGGTGTCGATCCCTTGGGCTCAGACGTGGTCCACGTAGTCAACTTCCTGGCCCAGTTTGCCTCGGAGGGCCTGGCTTACCGGTGTGTTAACACTTTCCGGTCGGCTATTTCTTCCGATCATCTTCCTGTGGTGGGGACACCAGTGGGGGAATACCCATTGGTTTGCCGTTTGCTGCGTGGCATCCGTCTCTCGTTACACCCGGAGCCCCGCTATTCTGCACTTTGGGATGTGAATCTTGTCCTTAATTTGTTCCTATCCTGGCAGCACAATCGATATCTTTCTAGGAAAGAGTTGTCTGCGAAACTGGCCATGCTCTTGTGCCTCATTTCTTGTAGGCGAGTGTCAGATCTGCGTGCTTTGGATATCTCTAGCAGAGTCTTTTCACCGGAGGGAGTGACGTTTACTTTACTTCGGCGCACAAAGTGTCATACTAGGTCTATTTCCTATCCACAGTTTGCGGACTCACCAAAACTGTGTGTGGTAAATTATCTTAAGGCTTATGAGGAAGTCACAGAGGAGTTCCATCCGCCAGGAGAGAGGCAGCTTCTCATTTCTCTGCGGAAACCCTTTAAAGTGGTTTCTTCTCCCACCATTGCTAGGTGGGTTCGTTGGGTGATGCAGGAAGCAGGCATCAGCCTTAGCCAGTTTGGGGAGCACTCAGCGAGGGGTGCTATGGCCTCGAAGGCTTTCAGTCTTGGTGCGCGTTTGGAGGATATTCTTAAGCGGCAGACTGGTCTTCAGATTCCACATTCAAGCGGTTTTATTTCAAACCAATCTTGAATATGGCAAACTTGGTTGTGGGCAAGCTTTGAACAAGCATTATCCTCGCCTCCAGTCCTGACATAGAATGAAAAATTTCCTAGCTAACGTAATGGAAAGTTTCAATTCTATTAAGGACTCGAAGGCGAGGATTATCCCGCCCTTGACTCCTGGGGGAGACCCCTCCCCGTATGTCAGTAAGTAATATGCTTCATTGATTATTATGATAGTTTTATGACTGTTAACTTGGTTTTCCTGCACTGTCTTGGTTGGATGTTTTCCTCAGTGCTCCCTCTGGTAATATGTTTCCTCTTGCCCCCAGGCTCGGATTCCAACAAGCAAGACGCCTGATGAGTGGATGAGTGGCTGTCTACACGCTCAGAAAGAGGAGGAGAGGACACTGTAGAAGGACTATGTAGGGGCTTCCGGGGCCCTGATTGGACATTGGACTGTGCTGGCCATTGGCTGTTGCCAGGTGTTGCTGGTTTTTCTTGTTCAACTACATTTTCCCTGGGTTTCATGGGAAATGTAGTTTTTGTTATATCTTCGCTGTTGTGAATAAAGTGGAGAGAGAAGGCATAATCCTCGCCTCCGAGTCCTTAATAGAATTGAAACTTTCCGTTACGTTAGCTAGGAAATTTTTCTTTCCCTACCCTACCAGATGGTGCTATTTATTATTTTTTAGCCTGTTGGTGTGTGAGGGGTATTTAAACAACACTGTGTGCTCCCCACCACTGTAGGGATCACTACCACTACAAAGAGTGGATTCCTTTTGTTTAATAAAGGTGCTATTTATTGAACATTCATAGGATACCACAGATGTAAAGCAGCCTCTTTCTGATAAAATCACTTCATAGGTTGGGTTATCATGTTGGCCCAACCCTGTAAATACCCTAAAATGAACCTCAATATATCTCTTCCCAAAATATCTTGCCACAAGATTAAATCAATTTATCTAACAAGCATTGGCAAAGGAAACAGATCTTGCCTATGCGATTTGTACAACAACACATAGAAGTTTGTAAAATGTAACAATTTGAGGTTATTTTCAATTGTTCCAGAATGCTCTCCTTATATGCACATACATGCATAAGTGTGAAAGCAAGATGTGATGGTTTACTTTCAAAATAAAAATCAACAATAAATAGCAGAAAATTTTGTAAAACTATTGAGCAATTTTAAATATAATTTACCTGAGCATAGTTTAGTAAAATGTGCTTGGTGCATGCCAGTATATTAAACAAATACATATTAATGAATAAGTAGTGTCAAATCTACATGAGCAACATAAAAATAAAATAGGGGCCCGCTTTTTAAAGCAATTCACAAAAGTGAATCGGCAGGTGTATGTCCTTGCACTGGTGTAAATTTCCAACATTCAGGAATTCGCAGGAGTTTACAGAAGTAGGTCTGAAAAGAGTTTCCTAGCCAACGTTTGTTACTTCCATTTTCTTATGTGCAAATATACATGCAATATACACTCATGCAAAAATCAGCCGAGTATTGCATATTCACTTTCTCTAACCCCATTATTTTGCCCACCCTGGGATTTGTTTTGCTCATGCCTTTGTTAGGAGTACATTTCCAACCTTTCCCAGTTCAAAAACGACTGGAGCGATGTCAGTGAATACCCTTGTACATGTTCGTTTGTGGGTTTGCAAAGAGTCTTATGGCATTCCAAACCTGGAATTCCCATTTCGCTCCTTATTTTAAGGCCACTGTAGGTAGAGTTATAGAAATGTGATCAAATCAGAGCCTTGCTAGAATCTAAATCCTGATATAATGTGAGCCCCAAAAATCAGGGAGCTTTGATATAATAGGAACGCGACCATAATTTGTCAACTCACTGAGTAGCACCAAAAAGGGACAAGTGAATTTATTTTTATCAGACAAGTATTTTTCTGAAGCATCCAGTCCCTTAAACAATATGTGATTTACAAAATTCTACCCCTGAAACACTGTACCGATTCCAGAATAGAACACTGAGGAATGGCAGCATTCACTCCCCTCTCACCTCACCAGGAGTTTCTTTGCGAAACTATGAGAATGGCAGTCTGCTCTCCCCAGAAACCCTTTGCAAAACGTTATGATAAAGGGTACCCCGCACGCCACTCAGTCTCCAGTAGATGTACTTAGGGGCTCAAAGGCACAGCACAGTATGCCCTTCACAATCCCAACAAATGACTGCAGACATCTCAAAGATAAACGGACGCCAACACTTCCTTCAGATACCTGAAAGGGGCATTTTTCTCCCCCAACCCATCATTCTCCAAAAGAATCACATACTTACGTATCAGGCCTTTACGCAGGATCATCTCCAGGACCTCACAGAAGGATGAGAGGTGCAGTGAAGTGTCCGTGATGGGGTCATTCCCTGCTGCCTGCATGCTCAAGATGCTGGCTGCGGAGAGACATACAAAAAGGGGGAGGGAGAGACAGAGATAGAAGTGAAGCTACACAGAGTTCACAAATCACAATTGCAGGAATGCACAGTAAGTAACAAGCCAAACACCAGCTCCCACTCTCACTGTAGGTACATCAGCGTGTGATCACAATCTGGAACCCAAAGCTGGGGTACTCTCTGGAACCCAAAGCTGGGGTACTCTGTTTTTGGACTGGGGTTTTGGGCAGTGTGCGAGGTGAAACACCACAGTGAAAGAGGATAGCTGCTCGCAGACCACACTGTCAGAACAAACGTCTGCCATAGAGTTCCAAGGGACAACAATTCACTCTTCAGTTCCATCAGTTTGAATATTATGTGACAGTGTTTAATGAGTCTCTCCACAGAGAGACCGCTTCAGTCCCCATTCCTTCCTGAGAAGAACATGTTCATTGGTGCCTACAGAGCCCTCTTCGTTTCCAGGTTGGAAATTCTTCTCTTGGACATACGTCTTTCTTCCTACCTGTACTTACATCTTTCTTTGGTTTCTGCTGAAGTTTCGGCTTCCACCAAGATCATACTGATCTCCCAGTCTGAAACTTTATTATTAGGATTCTCAACTGGGGTCCTCACCAATGCAAGAATCTATTCCCAAGATGTCCTGCTGAACTTCCTACCTGCTGGGTGGGCCCACATCACCATAGGCAAGTTACTGCTTGGTCTGTTTCTGGGACTTCCAGGAGTGTCTGGAATCGCGACCCAATTACTTTTGTGTTCCACTCAAAATTCTTTGCTTCCTTTCCACTTGGTACATTTCTCATGAACCTCTACTGCCCTGCTCTTTGGTGAACAATCCAATTGGGTGATACCAGTAGAAAGGATTATTTCAACTAGAATATTTTCTCCTTAAAATAGGAATACAGCTCTCCACTTATCCATACGATGCCCCCTAATATTTTGCCACACTGGTTTAGAGATCAAACAGGGCAGAGGTGTTTCGCCATTCTGGATCTGTGCCTTTTCAACTTCACCAGGCACTTCTGGGTTAAGGGGACCTGGAATAAAATCTTTTACAGTGGCATCAAAGCACCACTTTGAGAAACATTTTTAATACTAGATGGAAGCAGGAGAGACAAGCTGTAAACTTTAGGTCAGTACAGAACAAAAAAAACACAAGTTAATATTTCAGTTTTTATTATCTTTTATCCCAGGCTTAAATCAGAGTAGACATGATGGTCTTAAATTAAAGGATTACGTTACAGTTTAAGACGATGTTCGGACAGTCCTAACACAGTCATTCTTGGCTTTAAACCGTTTTAACACAGTCTTAAACGAGGGGGGGGGGGGACCTAAATCAAGTGCCATGCATTTACTTCATACACATTACTTTAGCTTCATAAAGGTGTGATGGAGGGAGGAACCCTATCAAATTAGCATTGGGACAGTCAATTCTCAGCTGTAATGTACCAACAAATGTAAACTCAGGAATTCACAAATGCTGTTTGCATGCATTCTGTAAAACTGGATACCAAACTTGAGACCTTCAAATAGAAGCGACAATCACAGCATCTGCCTTCTATCTACTTACCTAAGATAAAGTTATTCTGATCATCGCAAATGGTGGGAACACATAACCGTTTTCCTAGCTACAGTTCTGAAGGAAGGTGTTGGTCGCTGCTGCATGCGGATCTAGTCTCCAGCTGAAGTCATTGTTGATTTGCTGATCTGGCTGTGATGTGAACAGATCAGACGAAAAAGGCCCTCAGATACAGGGCATGGAATATCTAAAGATCCAGTTTCCACACGCTTGTATTCTGTAGATATTTTAAGCTCCAGTCAACCACAATATTCTTCTTTAAAGGATGATACTTCATGTTCCCCGACACCTGATTCTATAGGCAGAAGTGCCAGACGTCTTCGGCTATTTTTGTCAGAAGACGACTACGTTCCACCCAGATGGTTCATGTTTGGCACAGAGGAGATGCAGTCTATCTTATGTAATACAAAACATAGTACTCTCTCTTCAGTCCATTTGATTGCAAAGGACCCACTCATGAGGTTCATGCAGTTGATGTGTAACTTGCGTTCCTGTTCTCACCATCCCACTTCTGTAGATAATTTTCCACATCTTGCACCCCTAGCCTGTTCTGAGGACATCTGACTAGAACCAGTGCCAGGTCTGGTCTCAGACAGGCCCTCTCAATTCACACTTCCATATGTGCCAACCACTAACTGATCTCATCCTTGGCCACTTCAGAAAAAAGTACTGATTCACAATAAGTGAGGCCTCATCCAGTCAGTCAGTCAAAGAAACTTTATTCGGTTAGTTAAAACCATAAAAGCAGAACAACGTACATGATACCAAGTTAAAATACAATTAAACATGTATGAAAAAAGGTTGCAACTCCTTCATAAGAACACAATAAAGACTTTTTGTAAAAAATTTACCAGTTTTAAAAGCGAAAGATAGATATGGTAAGTATCCATTTCAGCGTATTTAAGTAATTTCCAACAAAGTTTACAAGTGTCAGATTTGGAGATTCATAGTAGCAGCAGTTCTTAGTTTATTTTGTCTGGCAGCTGCTACCAGAAAACAGGCTACCCCGTATGTGACCTGTACCGAGTTCAGCATCTGTAGGTATAATAATGCTGGCCGAACCTGGACAAAGTTCAGATCTTTCAGAATAGGGACCAGGAATTTTTTGCGAGCCACCAGGTAGTGTTCACAGAGCATAACTAAATGGAGGGTGTCCTGTATAGAAAAACGATCACAGGTACAGGGGGGTAAGTTTTCTGGTGAACCCCACTTTGATTGCGAGCCAAGCACAAGGTGTATTAGGTTGAACCTGAACCTTATAAGTAAAAAGCGATGATAGGGCTTGGTGACATATTTCAAATAAGGTTCCATGGCTGTAGTTGAAGAAAGTTGGAAGAGTAAACGTACCATTGGTTTGCCAAGTTCAACCATTTCCCTTTCACACTCCAACAAATTTTGAAAATGCAGTTTGACCCACTTTATATCCTCTTTTTTTAGATTATGTGGCAGAGAGTACATTTCTGGACGTCCTAGCCTCGCGCATGCCGCTCTAACATACGCCAGCCACAGGATGTTATTGGCTTTGTCCAGAGACATACAGTCTTTGAGAATACAATGATTTAGGCTGATTTCCTCGTTTGTCCAGGTTTTAACCCAGCATAACACTGGGGACATTTTTAGGAGGTCAGTAACGTAGCCCAGACCTATTTCGTTATGAATTGTATGTATAGGGGATGATTTTGGGAGTGATAACAAGGCTCGTATGAAGTTGTTTTCTGCGATTTAAATACCTGGGCTTGCAACATAGCCCCATATAGCAGCTCCATAGGAGGCAATAGCCAGACATTTAGCTTTGTAGATACGAGTCATCGCTTCCATAGGTCTTGAGCCCAATCTTTTGGCGAAATGCAGAAGGGCTGTGGTGGATCTAGAAACTCCATTCTGTTTTAGCCTAATTTGTGCGCCCCACGTTCCTTTCTCATCGAAAGTGACGCCCAAGTAGCAAAAGAAAGGGACCCTGGAGATTGGTGAGCTGTTACAGCTAAAGGACCTGATCTTCGTGTGTTTCTTTCGCGAACCGGTGACCATGACATGGGATTTGGCAGTGTTAATCTTAAGGTCCAGTGCTTCCATAAAGAGGCCAAAATGATCTAGTAGTTTTTGGAGGCCTGTGCCAGTCCGAGCTAAGAGGACGGCGTCATCCGCGTATAGGAGGACCGGGATAGGTACCCCCCCCCCCCATACGTGGAATATCCGGGGTGACTGAGTTCAATGATTTCCCCAAGGAGTTGATGTACAGTGTAAAAAGGAGAGGTGCCAGAATGCAGCCTTGTCTGACACCTCTCCCGGACTTAAACTTCGCTGTACACCTTCCATCCCTGTTCACCCTAACAGAAGCAAACAAATTTAAATGAAGATCGTGCAAAAAATTAACCAGAGTTGTGTCCAAACCCATATTGCGCAAAATAATCCACAGTTTTGAGCGGTTGACCAAATCAAAGGCGGATGATAAATCCATAAATCCCAAGTAAAGAAGCCCCCCCTTCACCACAGTGTACTTACTAATAATAAGGTGAAGGTTAAGACATTGGTCCATAGTCCCTCTGTGTGCTCTGAAGCCATACTGTAAGTCCGACAGGATCCCGCTCTCCTCAAGCCAATCCCCGAGCCTTTGCAAGATGACTCTGCCCAGGATCTTAACGGCAGAGTCCAGCAAGGAGATTGGCCTGTAGCAGGCCGGGTCCCCCCTGTTCCCCTTCTTGAATATAGGCACGATGATGGAGGTGGACCAAGAGGAAGGGAAGCCAGCTGTGGGTATTGCATTAAAAACATTCGTTAATATCTTTGACCAAAATTGTGGGTATTGGATGTAGAGATCTGCAGGGACCCCATCAGGGCCCGGGGCCTTGTGTTTACTTGTGTCTTTGATGGCCCTTTCGACCTCCAAGGTGCTGAATTCCATAACCAAGTTGGAAGAGTCATGAGCACTATCAGGTGAACCAGATGCTGTGGATTCGTAGATCTTTTCAAAGTGGCCTAACCATCTGCCGTCTTCTATCACACAATCCATGTCAGTTTTCCCATCTTCGGAAAAAAGGGCTGGTTCACAGTGGCCCAAAACTTTTTACTATCTCTCAAAACATCCAAAGATAATAGGTTTTCCCACGCTTCCTCCTTAATTTGAGATTTGCGATTGAGAACTGCGGGTTTATAATCCTTCCTTAGTTTGGCCACTAAAAGCCTGTCCCTTGGTTTTTGTTTTAGGGCTTTCAGCAGGGCACTGTGTTTCTGCGAGCATTCCTTGGTAAACCATTTATAAGTTTTCTTGTTCCTTTGCCCAGCAGACCTTAACTCCAAATTCTTGGAGATCTTTGCACAAACCTCCTCATAGGCAACCACAACCTCAGATCCCCGGGCAGTTGGATCCAGGCACACTGCCATGTCGGCTTCGGATTCTTGGGCGAGTAACTGGAAAAATTGTTCGGGAACTATCTGCTCCCATTTTAGGCGCCTTCCCTGGTCTTTAGTCTTCAAATCCTTTGGGGCTTTCACGTCTGTCGATATACGGGTCCGAAAACAATCTAGATCCAACAACAAGAGAACAGGATTGTGATCACTGAAACTAGCAGTGACCACCGTATACTCGCGTGCCTTTGCCAAAACCCCAGATGAGACAAAGATGAAATCTATGATGGTGTTGGCGTCTTTGCCCACAAAAGTTGGGGCTCTGGGATCCTTCTTACTTTGATCAAGTTCAAATAAATTTAAGTTCGCTAAGAGAGACTCAAGACACTCACCCTCAATTGTATGGACAAAGTGGGGAATGGCTTCTGTTGGTAGGCCCCCATATCTATCGTTAAGACAATCTCCCTCGCAGGGGTGAATGTTAAAATCGCCCAGGATTATAATCTCTGGGGCAGGGGTGCAATCATATCTATAGGCCGACAAGAAATTTAATAAAGAAGTCAAATGTTCATTCACGCAGGAGGACTCCTTTGAGTTATAGAAATTAACCAATAAAAAAGTTTGGGAATCAGGTAGGGTCCACTCCACGACTAGCATATTCGCGGATACGGTTTCTATTTGTTTAAATACTCCTACCAGATCCAAGGAACACAGTGTTAGTAGGCCACCTTTTGCTCTTCCTCTTGCGCCAGAAACTGCGGGAGTGGAAAAACTGCAAAAGCCATCCAGTGCAAAATTTGTTGTGGTGTCCCATGTTTCTTGAAATCCCATAATGTCGTAATGTTTTACAAACCCTTGCCATATAGGGTCTAAAGCCTTTGAATTTAAACCTGCCACATTCCAGGTAAGAATTTTACCAAGCGCCGATGGAGCGGTGGGGGGGGAATAGGTATACTCTGACTCTCAGACTCCACCAGACTGTTATCAGGGGTAGAAGGAAGATTACCTATGGGCAGGTCTGTTGTTGCCACTTCCTCGCAGGGAAAAGTTAAAATGGTCTGAGGTCCCCTTCCCTTTGGGGGGGCCCTGTATATGTCAGTCAGCCCAATCTGTGGTTGAGAGGCATTCAAAGCGATTCGCCATTAGGAAATGCAGGGGATTAACAGGACCATTCAGCTGTTGGAAGTAATGATAGGGTTGAATGAAATGCGGGCCGAAAAAAGGGCCACCTTGCGGTGGTCTGCCACCTCTGTTCCTAACCAAATTCCATCCCCCGTCCCAGCCCTCCTCTCGACCAGGGGTTTGTGAGTCCCAGGGAAGGTTGGATTTCTGTCTGGGTTTACGGACGTTGGGACCCTTAAACCAACTCCATCGGTTGTCAACTTGATTTTGTGGGAGATAGAAATACGAAAGGTCTGGCAGTCACCGTGCTCGCCTGGTATCTGGGAGCCCTACTGTTACAGATAAAGTCTACGACCTCAGTGTTCTCGAAGGTAACCACTACACAATCCCCTGGGAGATTTTTCCTATTATCTCCTACCCATGGAGCTCTCTCTATCATCAAGATGTTACAAGGAATATTTGGCGGAAGGGGATAGTTGTTGGCTAACCAGTGGCATACTTTATTTTTTGAAGCCTGATTCGACTCTTGTTCTGATGCGGGGATTTCCGTAACCCCAGTGAGGATCACCACATAGGGGGAAGCATCAGGAGGGAGATGGATATTTTTTCGAGCCCTACATTTGGCTTTATCAGGTGCTTCGGGGTTTACAGGCTGGGATAAGCCATCCCTGGGTGCAACCTGAGGAGTTGGGTTGTTTTTAGAGGGAATGTGGGCGGGATCGGTTTTCTTAGTTCCCTCTGCTGCAGGGGGCTTAGTATTAGGCACAATCTGATTTGAAGTATTACCGCGATTCTTCGGCACCACTTTATTAGTCTCCAAAGTTTTGTTAGCAGTCGCCTGAGGTTTTGATGATTTAGTCTGATTAGGAGCCTGGGCAGTTTTGTTATTTAAGGTAAAACTAGGTGCGCTTATGTCCTTGTGTATATTTTTTAGGACAGTTTCCAGGCAACGTAGTCTAGCCTCTATGGGTTCTAACATGATTTTTAACATATTAAAAATCGCGGAGTTACTAGTATTTAAACCGTCCTCCTCCTGTGGTGGTACTGTGGGTGAATTTCCAACATCAGCACTAAGCTCTAAGATTTCCTCCAGACTTTGATCAATTAAAGTGTCGTCAAGAAGATTCAAGGGTAGACCAATCTTATTAGGAAGTGACCCCCCTGTTGAGCTGGATGGAGCATCTGGGAGCTTATCACCGTTAGGGGGGTTGGGGGGAATCTGGACCTTCTTTCGTTTGGAAGTAGTTTGTTTATTGCCCTTATGTTTTTGCTTGGGGACAGCCCCTTCAATCCTGCCCCTCTCATTCATAGCAGCAGTAGTATCACAGGTGTTTGACTCGTGAAGTTGTGTTCCACTCTCTATTAAGAGGTTTAGATTGGGTGAGGCCTCCAGGTCCTGGGCAGTGTTTATGGCATCCGTGTCCCCGTTTTCATCATGACTATGTACTAGGGCCTGAATTTGTGGCCGAGAATCGGTGCAGGGTGTCTGAGCCTGTGCGATCAGGCCCAGTGATGAGCGCTTGGCCATGGCCAGGTCTTGTGATACTCTCCTGTCCATGAGTATGATTCCCTCATCGATTAGTGCATGAGTGCGGGTGATAAAGTCGTCCAGAGTCCCAGTCAGTTTTTTGGCGCCAGCAACAGCCACGGCCATGCTTCTAGTTTTACGAGTGGACATAACCCGTATGCCCAGGGAATCTGGGCACAGATAGAATAGAAATTCTCAACCAAAGTTTATGGCCCAGCCCGGCCTCTTCTGGCCACTGAGGGCCACAGAGGGCCCGCCCTTTGCCCGGGCTTAGCCCCGGGCGCTCCCGCGCAGCGGGGTTCGTCGCTTCTTAAGGGCGTCAATAGAGGTGGTGGTTTATGCAGGGCGGGGCGGTCAGGGAGAGCGGGCCAGCTGACTTGGCCTCGGGATTGCCAGGACTCCTGGGAAAGTGAGTCCCGGTCCCAGCGCTCGCAGCCCTGTCGCTCGCACACTCACCCTGCAGAGGCCAACACTAGGAGGGTTCCGCGAGGTGCAGTAGAAATCCTTCCCTTAGGCAGCAGCAGCCGGTACCTCCTTTGGCAGCACAGTGAGAGTCTGTATGGCGTCCCAATAGGCAGCTTGGGCCGTGTCCTTTTGTGCTGCAATGCAGGGCGGGGCGGTCAGGGAGAGCGGGCCAGCTGACTTGGCCTCGGGATTGCCGGGACTCCTGGGAAAGTGAGTCCCGGTCCCAGCGCTCGCAGCCCTGTCGCTCGCACACTCACCCTGCAGAGGCCAACACTAGGATGGGCAACGTCGGCGATGCGGGACCCGCGAAGCGGGTTCCGCGAGGTGCAGTCGAAATCCTTCCCTTAGGCAGCAGCAGCCGGTCCCTCCTTTGGCAGCACAGTGAGAGTCTGTAAGGCCTCATCCAAAGCGTGAAGCTTTTAGTCTCTGGAGGGCTCCGTAGTGGAAAGGGACCGGGAAAATTACCTGTATCAAGGATGAGAACAGGCCAGCTATTCTCAAGAACTGTTTTAGTGACATTCTGGGTCTGGACAGAGCCCTCATGGAGTATTCTGACCATCTTCTAGGAAAAAGAGGCTTAAAGTGGCCCTGACTGTGTCTATAACAAGCCCAAGGAATGTTACCGCCTAAAGTGGGAACAATGTGGATTTCCGCCTGTTGAAAATGAACCCCACACCCTCCAAGAGACAGACTACCTTCTTCAGTTGCTAGGTCAGACTCTCCTGGGGATCATACATGATAAGGATATCATTTAGGTATACTGTAAGGCAAATGGCTCGCATCCAGAGTGATTCCCTAACCGGTTTCAGGTCATTCATTAGAGATCATTCTGCTGACAAAATACCAAAAGGGAAGAGGTTTTTTTATTTACCTTTATCAATTGTCTGGGAATACAAGACACAGCAAGCACATCGTTGTTTACATCTGGTGTTACAAAACAATGTTAGATTGATCGGCCAGTAGAGCAGATTTGACAATATTTACCCTCATTTGCACAGCCTTCGCATACTTCATGATACCCAAAACTGTTCCTGAATCCCACCTTTGCCCCTAATCCCAGACCATAGCACATATAACATGGTTCAGGTATGTCTTCTTCCAGTTCTTTACCATAGTATTCCAACAATGGGGTCAATATCTTACAAAACTTCCTCTGGCATCCTTGCATCTGATATGTGACTTTTCTGCTACCATGTAGAGGTCCATGGCTTTTATTAATTCCTTAACAGTTGGTGCATCTGACAACCACCACTTCCTCGCTATATCTGTCTTGGCTACTATCAGGCACAGGTTGGCAAAAAAAGCTTGGCCCTGGGGAGGTCTACCATAATTAGCACACCCGGGAGTATATATTTAGGATCAGGCTGTATAGTATCTTATTATTTTCTCAAGTTCACTTAGTATATCTCTCCAGTATTCCTGTATCCTTGAACACTCCCATAGTGTGTGTATGTATGCTCCCCTTTCCGTTTGGTATCAGAGACACTTCAGATTTTCTGCCCTACCCATTTTATGTAGTCAGCCCCCGTCGTAGTATACGCAATGTAAAACTTTATATTTTATTAATCAGAGCCGGGATTTTTACAAATGGAAGAGTTTTGAACTCAAACCCCTGAAACTTCTCCAAATGAACTCAATTGCAGGAATCTGCGATGGGGCTTGAATATCAGGACCAACAAATATGTGTCCTTGAAGTCTAAACATACAAAGAAATCTCCCAAACACAAAATATCCCTGTAGAGTGGACTCCCCTCTATATTGAAGGAGGGATATACTAGCAACCTTTTGAATTCTCTGTGGTTTATTACTAGGCAGAGACCTTCGTCTTTTTTTTCTCCACAGAAAAAGGCTGCTAACAAAACCCATGGGATATATGCAAGATAGCCTCTTTTGCTGCCAATTCCGCCATCAGCGGATTAGAAGCTACCCCTCTTCTGAGAAGAGCAAAGAGGTCATGTAGGGGGGGTATCTGTCTGGGGAGTTGTAAAAGCCTTTGTGGAAGCCATTGATAGCTTGCAGGACCCACACAACAGCGGTTAGTTTCAGCCAGCTGTGAGAGAACTTTGCCATTCTGCATTGATTTTTGCATGGGAAAAAATGGAAGGACTTACTGCAATTATTTCTTTCGATGGAGTTCCCTCAGGATAATCCTCGTTATCCTGGCTCCTCTAGAGGGGCAGAGGCCTCTAAATGGGGTTAGGTCTGGCCAGTGTCATGATAGAGATATAGATATATACATATACACATATACACACACATATATATATATATATACACATACATATATATATATATACACGCATACATATACATATATATATATATATATATCATATATAGATCAAGCCACTTCGGTGGTGAAACTCGTTATGGCCGTCAACAAATAAACGCACTAATTTTGCACATAGCTTGGGTTTGTGTCTGCTTGTTTCCTGCTCACGGGAGTTCCACGTGGGAAGCGGTCTTTCTGAGCAGTTCTCTGGATATATATATACATACATATACTTACATATATACACACATACATATACATATATATACACACATACATATACATATATACACACACATACATACATACATATACACACATATATACATATATATATATATATATATACACACACACACACACACATATATATACACATACATATATATATACACATACATACATATAAACACATACATATATATATATATATATATATATATACACACACACACATACATACATATATATATATATTCGAAACGATTCCCACCACTTCCAAGCAAACGCCAGGCGAAGAAGGAAACTCAGGCCTCAGCAGCAAATGTTTCAGGCAAGAAGTATTTTATTTGTCACCTCTCACGACAACGCGTTTCGGGCTGTGCAGCCCTTGATCATATATATATATATATATATATATACACATATATATGTGTATATATATATATATATATATATATATATCGTCGGTGGTTACCCAACATAGTCAATTACTGGCGTTTTATAGACGATGTTTGCATAATATGGAAATGTACTGTGGAAGAAGCCAATGCATTTGTGATGGACATAAATACAAATGATTTGAATCTCAAGTTCACCTCTACCATCACATCCAATCCAGCTGAGTTTCTTGACGTTCGAGTGTTTATACAGAACAACAAAATCGAAACATGTCTCCACCGCAAACCTACAGCAGGCAATGCGATCCTGCATGCCCAGAGCGCCCATCCAGCCCATACTATCAGAAGCATCCCCTATGGGGAGTTCATTCGCATTTGCAGGATTTGCAGTGACAAAGAGTCACTTGATATCTGTCTCAGCGAGTCCAAAGAACGTTTCCTCAATAGAGGTTACTCTGATAAAATCCTAGAACAAGCGCTTCAGAAAGCATGTTCCATTGGACGTAGTGCATTGCTTGCAACAAAGGCCCCTAATGTTCCTGTAACTGATTGTAATGTAAGAATGATAACTAACTTCAGCACACAGGAACGGAAGATCAGGCGCATTTTGTGCACTGAATGGCCCATAATTTTGACTGATGTCATTCTCGGGCCATTACTTTCCAAAACACCTAATATAACATTCAGAAGGGCGCCCTCTATGCGTGATGCATTAAACAGGCCTATGCCAGAGGGTCCACTTAAGAAGAGCCTTATCCACAAAACAGGCTTTTTTAAGTGCACCTCGTGTCGTGCCTGCACATTTGCGAGAAACAGTACACAATATGTAACTGCTTTCAGCACAACACCTATAGCCATCTGTGAATACCTGACCTGCAGGTCGGAATATGTTGTGTACAAATTAAGATGCTCTTGCAATCTTGAATATATTGGGAGCACTAAGCTCCCAGTACATCAACGCATTCTTCAGCACATTCGTGCCATCATCAACAGTGATAGTAATTACCCTGTGGCTAGGCATTTCCGTGCAGTACATGATAAAAAACTCAAAGACCTGGAGTACACTGTTTTATGTTCGCTGCCTCAGCCTACTCGAGGTGGTGACCGGTTAAAGTTACTCAGACAAAAAGAATCTCATTTCATACTGTCTTTAGATACTAAGGCCCCAAATGGCCTTAATTTGACGGAGGATCTGAGTAACTTCCTTTAAATATACCTCTGTGCTGACTCATTCCCTGTCTTTTCATCTTATTGGTGCTCGCCTTTCTCTTATAGCTTATTATTACCATCTAGCTATTTCATCACTGTTGACCTTTTTGGGTGTGCCTGTCTTGGATTAGTCACCGGCTGGTGACGATCTTTTGTACATATTATCTGTAAATAGATATGTAATGCATTTAGGAACTGTATACTGTAATATATGATTGTTTATATATATGTATACTAGCTTCTCCAAGCTCATTTTTCTAAATATACCTAGTTTCTAGTTATGTGCTTTCCCCGAAAATAGATCTTTTGTTTTATTCTTTGGTTTATTTTATCACAATACTGTTTCTTTATTATGTTTTTTTAACACGTTTTAATTCACCACTTTTCATATGTTAGATCATTTGACCTGAGAGACAGTCTATTCTAGTTAATATTCTATATTGTGATTAATGCTTGAACATGAAGTGAACACTGTGTTGCAATAGTGGGTTTGTGTATATATATTTTTTCAGTGTATCTTGGTAAACGCCACTTGAGTTTTCCATTATTGAAACAGGCACCATGCCGGTATTTTGTTGATGAAGGATTGTGGTGTGATTTTTCCCCTGGAATGAATTATTCAACACATCTAATTTCCCCACTATAAGATGAATTATGTTTCCAGTGTTTACTTTCATTATCCTTTCACAAATGTACATTTGTATTCATGTGTGTGAATAGTATTCTGTCTTCCTGCAGTTTTTGTGCACTTGCAACAGATATAATCTTTTCACTATTTTTATTTTCACTTTGCAAAGTGGGTGTATACACTTTTTTGTATTGTCCTACCTTTATTCACACTATTTATATGTTTGAATTGGCTCTGAGCGCGCTATGTGAACAAGCTCCCTAGTGGAGTGAAACGCGTCATCCTTTAACGAATAAATCGCCACTCTGCAACTCATTCGAGGTTACATTGTGTTCTTTTGACCTATATATATACATATATATACATATATATACATATATATATATATATATATATATATATATATATATATATATATATATATATGTCCAACTCTCCTCCGAAAAGAAGAAGTGAAAACGCACTCCCAGTGTTAATTAGTTTTCCTTCGATTTATTTTCCAAATGGCATTCAGTTATTCAGCACAAAGCACCGACGCGTTTCGCTGTGCACTCACAGCTTTCTCACGGTCAATACAACAAACATTAGTGAGCCCCTCCTATTTCAATAGGGTGCCGCCAAAAACATTTACAAAACGTGTGTTTATAATAGAGGTGACGTGGGAATTGTAGTTCTTATTGTCGAATTGTAGTTCTTATTGTCATCTTGACTACTATTTTACAATTGATACAAGTTAAACCAGTGATTGTTACATATAAGTTATATAGTCACACTTTTTATCCATCGAGTACCTGATTGTTTAAAAACGCATAATTAATGCACACTGAATTCTATTGTCCATTCTGCGCCAGGGGTCTGCCAAACTGGGGACATATATATATATATATATACATATATACACACATGCATATATATATACATATATACACACATACATATATATATATATATATATATATATATATATATATATACACACATACATATATATATACATATATGCACATACACACATATATATACACACATATATATACACATACATATATATATATCTCTCTCTTCAACCAAACTCCCTCCAAGGAAAGAGAAGAGGCCACACGGGGGAAACTTCGGAGCCAGCTTTATTCGGAAATCACACAGAATTGCGGATGCATTTCGCCGTCATAGCCTTCTTCAGCGCCAGGAGTGTGATCAGGATGTAGGCAAAATATCACGGGTTTAAAATACCCAGCCCCATCCTGATCGGTGTTCAGATGCTCCTCCCCCAGGTAAGTCACATGTGCTAATACCTTTCGTAGGCTGCCAAATTGATGGCGCCTACAAGTCCCAGAGTGCATGGTTCTTAACGGGTCGGTATTGCGGGGGTGGAACAGCGTCATAGTTTGGCACAATACTCCAGAGTCCGTGTGATTCCGAATTCTGCTTTCTCCTCCAGTCCCTCAAGCTGCAGCACCCTCCAGGCAACAGGGATCCATTCCGCGTGGGCAGGTATGTAAATACACCTCGCCAAAGTGCAGTCAATGACCACACACACCGCTCCATCTCCTCCCGTGCCTAGAGGTGGGCCTTGGCAAATCCAGCAACCTGGATAGAAACAAATATCCGCCGAAGCAGTGTTGCAGCAAAAACCAGGGCCAACTAGGTTATATATATATATAAAAGATAACCAAACTCACCCACTTCTACACCAATCCAACAGCACCACCTCCCATCCTTTTGGAGTCCCCTGCTCCCACACCCCCATTAGCAGGACCAACTCATCCCCCACACCCCAACCACCCACTACCAAGCCTCAGACAATGATCCTCACTAATGCCAGCTCCCCCAACTGCTCTGCTATTCCTCTACACTCCATTGCCTTCCCCTACTAAGAACCTCCCAAAAATCTCTTGAAATTCTGAGCTGAAATTAAATTGAGCTGACATTCTCAAACCAGTTCGTATCACCTCCAACCTTGAGCTCAAGTGGTCCTAACACCTAACTCACCTCCAGACTAACAATTCCCTAATCCCCAACTATCACTCTGATCCTATCTCTGCTTACACATAGCTCTCACACCTTTCTGGAGATCCACACCCATCATTAATCACTTCTCCCAGCCCAATAGGCTAGTCAGACATGTATCAAGCAACAATATACTCTCCTTCCTTGATACCTACAACCTTGCTTTTGCCGTTCAGACTCTTCCCGCCACACAAATCAAGACTATTATCACCCACCCTATCAGCACATCCTACCGTAGCACTAGGTTTATTAACATAACAAACCTCACAAAAGTTACTAACGCACATATGTAAATGTAAATGTACATGTATTTATATAGCGCAAATCACCGACCCGGTATCTAAGGGCTTGCTTAGGGAACCCGTCCTGGTATTCCCCTGTGAGATAGCCCCAGCAGGGTATCCACAAGGTGAAAGCCAGGCATCCCACCGCGAGGGGCCGTTGTGGAGATTAAGCAAGCTATTGCCCAGAGTAGCAGAGTGTGAACCCCTGAATCGAGTAGGCACCGGAGCGAGAATTGTCGAGTCCGTGGACATTTTAGGATTCAAGACCCGCCGAGCCAGGAATTGAACCCTCGTCCCGGGCTGACCTCTGCTTCCAGGTCTGCCTCCTCTAACCAGTGAGCCACACTTCTCCTGTCCATGTCTTCGACCGCCTCTAAAGCAACCCTAAAATGTGCGTTGCTAAACAGCTGTGAAGCATTCAACTGATATGGATGACCTTATACTCAACTTGGGCCTAGACATCCCCATGCTCACTGACACCTGGTTGAATGAATCTTCTAATCCTATCCTAGACACTCTAGTTCACCCCCCCGCCCCCAACCGCTCTAGTCATGACATCATTTGACTACACCGCTCAGGACGTGGACTAACCTGTATATACAGAGTCTTACTCTCTATGAAACAATCACACACAATATACCTTCGTTCCTGCAAATACCTCAGGATAGACATCACCACTAACAATGCAAGGTGCTCCCTCCACACGTTTAATCACCCACCAGGAGAAAATCACATGTTCATTGTTACTGTGCTCAGTCAACTTCAAGTAAGTCCGTTGAGTTATTCAAGGAAGAAGCTATTAAAAAGGTAGGATCAGACTGCGTTGTCCTCCTTTACTCAATTAACAGTTCCAGTACCTCCCCATCAACCCAGATTCAGAGATAGGTTTGCGTCATGGGGCCTGTCTGACCACCTGAGCCTACTGATTGATAGGTCACAGGTGGGGTTCCACTCAGCCCGAAGTCAAACGCGCAACCAGTGAAAACCCTGATCTATCCCACAGATAGGCAGTTACACCATAAACAGGTCCGAGGAGACTGGCCCCAATAAAACACGTTTGTCCAAAGGCGCGTTCCCAAAATACCACAAAGTCAGATACCACACGTAGTTAGGAACAATCAGACAATCAGGGAACAGTATGCACACCACACATAGTGATCACACGCTCACCATGCCAGACATCTGGACACATACATACTGGCCCACTCTAGCTCTCTTGGAGGTTAAGAGCCACCTGTGTCGCCTCTTAACAGATGACTGTATTTTTGGTTTATGACCCGCCCCAGACCTAAATGTTTTCCCAGAATTCAAAATTGTTTTATTGTACCTCACGAACTGTTTTGCCAAATGCCTCGTCTTAATTTTTTCAAGGTATATTCATATCTGAGCAACGATTGGGTGGTTAGGGACCACCAGTTGAATATTGCTGAATTTATTTCATTGGTTATCGATTTTTTTTATCATTTTTATCATCCTTACTAATTATATTGTGGATTTCATCTCTATTTTCGGGCTGATTTGTGCTAGACAATAACTACCTGCTTGCCCATTACTGAAGAATGTCTACCAGACCGACATTAGCTATACCACTACAAGATGGCGACTACCATTTTGGTGGGTGAGCCCCGCCTTTGGATAATCACATGGTAGAGATTAGTAGTATTAATATCGCGGAGGTGCGGCCAACGGGTGTTTTCCCATATACACAGAGGACTTTCCCCAGTGGTGTTTAATATTGAGGTAAGCGGCGATACTTGCGAGGTGGAGTATAGCGATGAGTAGTTTTAGCAGAGGGGACTAATACACATAAACCCTACTGTTATCTTATGTAAGCAACAATAAAAATGAGGGTTTATAAGCAATTTGATGGAGGTATAGTTTTAAAGAACTAATCTGCCGTAACTAATATATTCACCCGCATTAGAGGTCTTAATGTGGTACTGTTGACTGTGGTAGTGTTCCGTGCACGAGCGAGTAGTACACCTTAATACATAGAAACCTAGGCTATGTGTTGTCTATATGTAGATCGGTAACACAACAAAAGATACAATATAGTACCTGTCAGAATTAAATCGATATTTGATTTAATTTCCGATAGTTTGGATGGACCAGATAAGGATTTTTGGGCATTGTGGGTAGGGTATGGGTTCTCAGGTTATAGCTATAAATTATTGCTCTCATGTTGTAGGCAACAGTGGCCCACCTAAACTTAACAAAGGGTTTCTCTTCACACCAACGCTGAGATATCTTTTGTCTAGCAATCCTTATGCAGAACCTGTTAAGGAAATATATGCAGGTAATTTTGGTTGAGTATTTTCCCTATATTTATCAAACTATGATGGGAGATGGCCTAACAATAATGGGGCATATGGCCCTTTTTTTGTAGATTTTATATCATTTTTTTAAGTCTCTTTTAGACAGAACTTGCCTGCGACAAAAATACAGGTAATTATTGTCCACAATAATTCACAATAATATTTTTTTTAATAGATTTATTGGGGCATACCGCATGATGGGCTTGTTTTAATCATACTTATGTCTGTTTTTGTAGGGTATTGAGGAGCCCATCGAAGGATAACACATACAGAAAGATTAACCTTTGTCCCAAACATTCAGACTCCTTAATGTTTTAATAGGAGTCTCCGCTCTTATGGAGAAAAGGTATTTTTATTTCAACGCTAAAGGGTGATTATTTCAACTCTTCTCTATGAATTATTGATATAAAGATGTGGATCGATGAAAGGGAAGGATGTTTCTGTTTAGGAATTGTTAATGTCACCAAAATATAAATGGTTTTTAACTGTGGGTGGCATTATTACTAAGAACCCATCGAAATGGGCAGATGCTTTACAGTTTGACACACTACATCTTTGTTAGAATTTGAGAATTAAGTCTATAAAAGTATTCAGGTTCAACAGATGATTTGTTTCAGATTGGTGTTGTATCAATGATATTATGAATTGTCAATTGTTTTCTCCCGCTATGTTTTGTGGTTTTATGAGGTTTTAACAATAATATTTTGCCTCATTTTTTTCTTTTTTTGACTATTTATCTCTACGTGCATTGAATGATTGTTATGCTCTTTTTTTAAACATTGAATATATGTGTACATATAATGAATCTTTATGTATTATGATTTTAATGAATACATATTACATTTTCTATAGGAAAAACTAGCCGTTATATTACGTGTGTACATACAGACATATATACACATACATACACACAATTATATTTGGAATTATGTTTTGGTGATTGTGACGGGGTGGGCGCGCAAAACCCCGTGGTAGGGGATCAGACTGTGCATTGGTGGTCAGCCGCCCCTGTTTCACCTACCTCCATTGCCTCCATGCAGCCCCCTGACAGCCCGGACAGAGAGGACTGGAAGGCCGGGGATCCGGATTATTGGTGGCCGACGATCCAGGAAGACGAACCGTACACCTTTAAGGGTTGGGAGTCCTCCATGGTAGCCACGCCCCTCTCCTTCGACGTGGCGACGTCAAAAGAACCCCGGAAACAGGAAGGGATGGACAACGTTTTCCCTGAGTCGAGTGGACGAGAGGAGAAAGCCAGCCGTTGCCCCGAAGGAGAGGATATCCTGACGAGCCCAGCAGACGAGACCCTGAAGAGCCCAGCAGACGAGACCCTGAAGAGCCCAGGAGACGAGTCGAGGAGGCCAGGAGAGCCGCGGAGGAACGAGCCGCCCCGCCACACGCCCACGGGAGGGGTGTGGCTTAAACAGGTATGGGGCATATGGCGGGTTGGATGGGACAACGCACCCTGCCCCCAGTAGAGTAACTGTACAGCCCCTTGTACAGCCGTCCCGCTTCCCCTACCTCACGAGCACAAACCCGTCACAAACCCTCCTTATGTAAATACACGCGTGCACTGGTTTCCCTCACCCCCGGTCCCTGAGAGTTAGTGTGTATGTGGTCCTAATACTCCGTTTCTCTTCTCCACACGGTACTGGCGGAGCTGCCTTCGGGAGAAGATCGGACCCGTGATCTCGGCACCCTGGATTCTCCCCGGACTACAACCTATGACCCCGCAGCATTTGCCCGAGAGCGCCTCACGAGTCGACAAAGAAAGACTTATTCCAAAGTTATCAAAATAAAGCCCTCCCTGAAAAGTCTGTTACCGTATTCAGCCTCTCCTTCAGTAGATCCGACCCTTCAGACCTCCCCTAGGTCAGAAGTAGCCAGTCATAGCCCGGGGCCCTTCCCCAACCCCGTACAGTGATATTGGCTGATCCTTGGTTTGCATGTTTGATAGTTGAACTGCTAAGTTGTCCAAAGGGGGTTTTACTTTTGACTTTCAGTCTAAGAACTTACAACGCGGGGCACACTGTTATGGGAATGGAAAGCAGAGCCAGGGGGGGTGGAGGCATTGAACGGGGGGGTTGGGGGGGTTAGCACACAAGTCATGATGCTACATACCGGGGAATGCCTATTGAATGAAGGAGTCTCTCAGTGCAGTATGTGAGTGGAGACGTAACGCACTGAGAGTAGCGCAGAGGTGACTGAGATGATTAACTCACCAAATTCATAAACATTTGGTAAGTTAACTGATCAAACTTGGTAAAACAGGAATGAACATCAGAGTAGATTAACCAGACCACATAGCCGGGAGTATTATGAAAAGCTCCCATATTTTCTCAGATCTTGGAGATTTTCTCCTCAAAGAAGTTGGACAGTACACCCCACAATTGCTTTGTGTGCTCAAAGGTCTGAAAAATACATGACGGGGAACAAACAACTAAATAAATCTCTTTGGAGGAGTTGCAAGGTCCCATAATCTTATCTTCAAAGACATTATCCTGGGTCAATTGTACCAGCTTTTTATAAGATTTTAGAGCAAACTGGAGCTCATATTTGGCCTCCAGGGAACAACTTGCTAGCTTTTTTAGCCACCTTTGGCTTCTCTCAAGGGAGCAGTATAACAAAGGGCAGATGGACGAATTGGTCACTCTGAAGTCGGGGCACAGTGTGTAGAGCAGAAGTAGCCCACTCAAGATGGCTCTTATTGTAAGTGCTCACTCAAATGCTCGATGGAGTCAGTTTCAAGATCCTAAAGTGTCCATAAAATTATCATCTGCCTATGCTGTTTGAGGAACGTTCTCGTCTCATGTAGCCCAGTGGGAAACTGAGCTACACGAGACGAGAAAGTTCCTCAAACAGCATAGAGGGTCACATTCGTGCGCAGGCCAAGAACAAAAGCTGGGGAGGTTCAGTGGCTGCTGGAGAAAAAGTGATTTGGGTGGTGTGGCAGCCTTGGGGCTCCAAGAATGAGACTCTGCCCTTGCCATGCAAAGTGCCACTTTCTGTAGGCCTGGGCCCAGGAGGAAGGCCCTGAAGGACACCTGAAGCAGGGCTGAAGGAGTAAAATGAGAGGCAACCCCAAGTGTCTCCAGACCCCCGGCATATGCTGGCCTTGACTGACTCAGATCCGCAAGGGTGATTGAGAGGGTAAAAACGTTGCCAAACATGGGCAAAGACAAATCTGCAAAACCGCCTCCCTCCCAGACCCATATGGAGCAGTCTCCTCGTCCCCCACACAGGTGCAACCCAGTGCCGCAATGGGAAGGGCAAACACAAGGAGATAATGGACAGAGCGCTGAAACTTTTCAGACACTCACCCCAGTCACAGATCTGGGTTGAATCCATCATCATGCTGTGCCTCACTTTGCCACCTCAGTTCAGACCCGGCTATATGCAAATCAGTCTTGACCCTGTGCCACATGGGAACAGTCCAGCCCGAACTGCCAAACCAGGTCTTCCCTGAACCAGAAACAAGCATCCTGCGACCGGTTTCTGGGTAACATCCTTAATCAGCCAGGCTGGCTTGAATCCTGTGGCAAAGTGAGGAAGGGCAGCAAAACCGCAGCAGAGGCGCACCCGGTTCAGGCGTGGACCCAACGCACAAAGGAGGACATCCTCATCGTCTAGAGAGACTGCAAGAAGTATGTCTGGCTCTCATGTGAAGGAGAGGCCACAAGATCTCTTGCAGGAACTGAAGCTGGGTGAACAGACACCCCGGAGTCGATCCCCAACCCCACTGATGGAAGTAGCCAGAGACACAGATTTTTCTTGCAGTCCAGCAATATAAACTGATGCTCCCAAAAGAAATGCTAGCAGCCTCATGTCAGCCTTGCTGGCCATAACGAATTCCGGACTCCTGAACATTTCTGACTCCTATAATATGGAAGGGTACGACACTCTGTCCTCACACCACACTAGTTGAACTTGTTCTAGTTCTTACTGTTAGGGAGACAGATGCTTCAAGAGAAGAAGTATGTGGAGGGGGAATAGTGGAGGGGACAGTTTGAGGATTTGTTTGCATGCTTTGGTTTTATTTTTCCCGGTTGTTCACGACACACAACATGTATACACCACCCGCACACTGACCTTGGACCAGAGATAAACCATTACTCTCCGGCCATGGTCTTAACAAGCACAGGCCTGAGAGCGCCCCAGATCAGCAATCACAGTCCCTCTAAAGATAGCACCCGCTGCCAGCTACTACTGCTTGCATTCCAGGCAGCACACTGGACCATATGGCTACCCACTCGACGGGAAGCGATTGCCTTCTCCCTTCTCCCTTCTTTACCATGCGGCCGGCCCTCTCTGGGTTGAAGGCAACATGCTGGGTTCAATTTCAGTCGGTATGCTTTCATTCCTGGTCTCGTTACCATGGTCTGATCAGATGTTAGCCGGCCCGTTGGGTTGTAGGAGCCAGTGTCCTGTTTTGTCCTGCATCGTGCTCGGCCAATAAAATCAATTTAATACTAAAGATAGAGACACCCCACCTTGATCTGGAACCCCTGCGTATCCGCTCCTGGAATGTCAATGGACTCCTGGACAAGGTGAAGCGCTCTGCGATCTTCAAGTTTTCACACCAGTCTGCCGCCAGCGCCCTTATACTGCAGGAAACCTAGGTTTCACTGCCCATTCCTAGCCTGCCAAGGGTTGGACAGGGTGTTCCATGCTGGATTCACATGGGGGTCCGGAGGAGTAGCAATCCGGATCTGCTGTTCATTCCCATACGTAGTTACTCTGGATTACACAAATCCCAGGGACGTTTTCTGGCCCGCACCGGAAAAGTGGGGGTGGGGGAGGGGAGAGGGGGGGGGGGGGCGAGAATCTTCAACCTGATCACTGTCTACATTCCCCCAGCAGTCCTCGAGCTCTCCCCTCCATGGTCTTGCAGTTCTGCTGTAGTCTCTCCCCCAGGGACTAACTGTGCTCGGAGGAGACTTCAATGCAGTCATGGACCAAGTCCGAGATGCTACTGCGTCCCCTCCTCTCGTCGACGCTCCGGCGCCAAGAGACTCACGGATTGGGCCTCCCAACTTGGCCTAAGCGATGTCTGGAGAACGTGGAATCCACCCATACGTCTGCGGCCCATCACACCCACTCATGTATCCTGTTTATGCCCGCCCCAACTGTCGCCTTGTAGCAAACATCCAAACACTTGCCCGGGGAATATAGATCATTCACCCTTACTCATGGGCCTGGGGGGACCTACTGATGCTCTTCGTCCTATCTGGCAAATTAACGCCTGGTTCCTACAACATAAAGAATGCAAAAAGCCTATATAACACAAACTTAGAGAATACTTCCAACCTAATGAGGGCACGGTCAAATCACCAGGCACGCTATGGGCTGCCAGTAAGGCCACTATCAGAGGCTTTGCCAAGGGCTATATTTGAAGGATACACCAGGCTCGGGAAGAACACCTTTCCCAACTGGAAGCCCATGCAATCCGGTTGGAAAAGGCACAGCACCAGGAGACATTAAATCCTGCCAGCTCCAACTCATACTCAAAGAAACTCGTCATATCTCCCTAGAATCGGCCAGATGTGGAGGTCCTCCACAGCCCGTGTCTACGGATGGGGGAACAAAAATGGTAAGCTCCTTTACTGGCTGGCATCTCGCCCTGTGGCTAATCAGATAATTCACGAAATCATAGATGCAGAGGGTATCACTCAACAGGCATCTGAGGCGATAGCCCAGACATTTGCTCTTTACTACAAACGCCATTACTCCAGAGAATTGATATCGGGCTCGGATTCAGAATCCAACTTCTTGCAGGATGCTCCATTTCCACGACTGCTGGAGGCGGATATTCAGATGCTTGACCAACCCATCTCACAGGAGGAGATAAGCCAAGTCATTTTGGAGCTGGCTATGGGTAGACTCCAGGCCCTGACCGCTACTCAGCAGAGTACTACTTGGCGATCAGGGAGATCCGGACACCATAGCTTCAGACTTTGTATGAGGAGGCTGTGAAGAGGGGAGGCTTTCCGCGAGACACTGGCATGGCTACAATTGTGGTCATCTCTAAAGCGCAGACTCCCTCCACTTCTTGCTCTAACTATCATCCGATTTCACTTATAAACACCAAAGTCAAAATGTGTGCCACAATCCTCGCTGCCCGCCTCAAGAACATACTTGTCATCTTAATACATCCTGACTAGTGGAGGTTCATGCCACAACATAGTACGAGGCATTGCCTGAGACGCCTGCACGTGGCCTGGCCCACCGTCATCTCCTCCCACCATACCTAGACCTATTACTGATAGGCTTTGAGAAGGACTACGACACGGTGGACTGGCGCTACTCAGAAGCCATGTTGGTAGGAGCAGGCTTTGGCCCGTACTTTAGAGGGTTTGAAAAGGCGTTATACTCCAAGCCATCGGCCCAGTCCTGATCAACGGGGTTCTTTCAGAAGAATTCCCTATCTGCTGAAGAACGAGGCAGGGCTGCCCCATCTCCCCCCTACTTTTTGCATGCGCAATAGAACCACTAGCCTGACTAATTCGATCAATGCCCAAAACCATGGATGGCGCTGGAACTCATCCCATGAAGAACATATCGCCCGATAAGTGGATGACATGCTTCTGTTCATGGCATATCCCATTCGTACGGGCCTCTGCTATCTGAGAATCCTAGAACTCTTTGGGAAAGCATCAGGCCTGAGGCTCAACCCGGCCAAATCAATACTGGTTCAGTTACACGTTTCCTGAGAATTGCTGGACTGGCAAACAAATATTCCAATCAGACACCTTACATTTCGCTACCTGGGATTTGGAGGGATTTCCACCCGGAGCTAACTTGGTCCCTCACCTTGCCCCATTGCTAAAGAAGACCAAAGATTACCTTCAGAAATGGCAGGCTCTCCCTTTGAATCCGATGGGGAAAATGGCCTTACACAAGATGAAGATACTGCCCGGATTCCTATAGGTATTACAGAATGAAAACAAGTTACTTACCTGTAACTTTAGTTCCCCAGTATTGGTAACTTTCATAGATTCCCATGCTTTGTATCATTCCCCGTCGTCGGAATGGGAGTCTCGGTAACAAAAATACCATAGCTGTAGCTACAAAAGACAATGGAAAAAGGACTAGGCCTCATTCCCTTTTGTAGCATGTCACCCTCTTTGTATAAAAGAGACCAAACTTTGGCATCAGCCAATCAGAAGTGCCTCACCACTTAGAACCTTCCTGAAGAAACCTCAGAGCCTCAGATTTTCGTAGCCGTTGTGTACTTAGACACCATATCTGTTGTAGGCTGAGCTTTCCTCAGGAAGGCGGGTGGGCGCATGGGAATCTATTAAAGTTACCAATACTGGGGAACTAAAGTTACAGGTAAGTAACTTGTTTTCTTACCCCAGTATTGGAACTTTCATAGATTTCCATGCTTTGTATCAGAGTAACAAGCAGTTGGCAAGATGATCACATTTTGCATCGTAAATTATAGCAATAGACAACATGACATTAGATACAAAATGTGAAAGACGGAAGGTGGGAAAGAAAGGAAAGCTCACCCTTAGTGGAATAGGTTCCTCAGGACAGCCTGTCCTACTGCCACATTATCTTGTTGCAGAGATTCCAAGCAGTAATGCTTGGTAAAGGTGTGAACGCTGCTCCAGGTAGCAGCTCTGCAAATATCCTTAATCTGCACCCCCGCAAAGAGGGCTGTTGAAGAAGTCACAGATCTCGTGGAATGTGCTCGGATCTTTCCAGTCAGAGGTTTTCCTGCAGCCTTGTGACAATGTAGAATGGCACTTGTGATCCATCTCGAAACACCCCGTTTATATAGCTGAAGGCCCTTACCAGGACCCCCGAAGGCTACAAATAGTTGAGGATTACGATTGTGTGTGTGTGTTAGTGTAACTACGTCCTGAGGCGGAAGCCGGGACTCACTGTGCATTCTTTGTAGAATTCTTAATTTTAAAATCGACGCATTTTTAAAAGCATTACGAAAAATCTGTCATCAGCACTTTATTTACCTGCTCACTTTGCTGTATTCTGGCGCTTTTAACTACCCCCTGAACACAGACTCGCTGTTAAAAATAGGGGATCTTTTGGCTGCTGATCACGCTTGATCTCACCCCTCGCAGTCGATTGGACGCTGCTCGGGGGGCCGCCATCTTAGGTGAGGAGCCGGATCAGGGTCAGCATTCCTGTGCTTCGCCCCTCCCGCCCTCCCGCCCTCCCGCCCTCGATCACTACAAAAGCCCTCTCAACCCACACCACGAATGATTACGATTGTGTGTGTGTGTTAGTGTAACTACGTCCTGAGGCGGAAGCCGGGACTCACTGTGCATTCTTTGTAGAATTCTTAATTTTAAAATCGACGCATTTTTAAAAGCATTACGAAAAATCTGTCATCAGCACTTTATTTACCTGCTCACTCTGCTGTATTCTGGCGCTTTTAACTACCCCCTGAACACAAACTCGCTGTTAAAAATAGGGGATCTTTTGGCTGCTGATCACGCTTGATCTCACCCCTCGCAGCCGATTGGACGCTGCTCGGGGGGCCGCCATCTTAGGTGAGGAGCCGGATCAGGGTCAGCATTCCTGTGCTTCGCCCCTCCCGCCCTCCCGCCCTCGATCACTACAAAATGGAGCCCCCATTCTGGTGGCGCAGCGGACGGGCGCAGCGGGCGCGCCGGCGGCGCGCCGAAGGCGCGCCAAAGGCGAGCCCGTCTTCGCCCGTCCGCGCCCGCCCGGGCCCAGGGGCCACAACCCCTGGCCCCCTCATCACATACCCTGTGAAAACACTCAGGGATCTGCAGTTTTCCAACTGTCCTCTACCGCCTGGCGTGCGGGAGCGCACTGCCCTCCTGGAGATCACTAGTAAGCTACCTGACCCTGGCACCCACTCGGACCATGGTCTTGTCCATTCTTGTCCTACGGCCCCCCCATTGGCACCCAACAATGACACCCATCTCCGAGTGCTCTACCTTAACACTCGTTCCATGGTGAAGCACCAGCTTGATTTATTCTTGCTGCTCAACATGGATAAACCCGACATCTTGCTCCTAACGGAGACCTGGCTTACGCCGGACTCCCACCCGGATATCCTGGCGACCCTCCCACCGGACTATTACATCCTCAATGTAAATCGCCCTCTTAGTCGCCCGGGAGGGGGAGTAGCGGCCATCATACACAAGAACTTAAGATTCCTCACCTCCGCCTCGCTCACCCTACCAGGGGTAGATAACATAGTTATCAGCCTGGAAACCTCTGGGGGCGCTCTGGCGATTGTACTCTTCTACCGCCCCCCCCCCAGCCAATGCCATCATTCCCATTGTCCTTCAGTGAGCAAGTAGCTGACCTGCTCACCCACCATTCCCGACTCGCCGTATTCGGCGACTTCAACTACTGGTTTGACGATGACCAAGCCGGACCCCACGCCACCGAACTGTTCGAAATCTTGACAAACCTAAATCTGTCCCAACACATCTCTTCCCCTACTCATATTAAGGGCCACATTCTGGACCACATCTGGACTCACAACCTCGTCCTATCTTGCCCAGTCATCTCCCCCTGCCTCTGGTCTGACCATCACCTGATCGACGTCACTATTTCAATTAAAGGGAAACTCAAGGCTCCTCCCCTCCCCGGGGGACTGAGTCGCAAATGGAATTCTTATGATTCTCAGGGATTTATTGATCACTTGACCAACACCCGCCCCACTACCCACCCCGAATCAGATATTGATTCTATGCTGGATGGGATTACCACCTGGCTGTCATCAGCCAGCGACACATTCGCCCCTCTCACCAAATTTGCCCATACCGGACATGGCAACTCTCATCGCTGGTTCTCAGAGGAATTGAAAGTACAGAAACTTAAACTGCGTCACCTGGAACGAAACTGGAGACGGGGCTACTCCAAGGAGGACCGCACCGAGTTTGTGAGGGCCCGTAATGAATATAAAAACGCCATTACTAAAGCAAAGGCCTCACACATCTCGGAAAGAATCGACACAGCTAGTAATAAATCTAAAGAAATCTTTAAAATCTTTAACGATTTCTCATCTGACCACAGAGTACTTCCAACCCAGGACCCCACCCAAGAAACCTGTAATTCGCTCAATTCTTATTTCATTCAAAAAATTGCAAATATCAAGAATGCTATTCCTCTCTCCACCCCTGTTAGCCTCTCTGACTCCCCCCCTCTTAACCCTTGCTCCTTTACCCAGTTCCCACCAATTACCGCCAGCACTCTCTCTGAGCTCACCACTCGTGTCAAATCTGGATCTCCCAGGGACTGCTGCCCCCCCCCCCCCCAAGTTCTTAGGGCAACTTTTTCTGCTCTGCCTGATTGTATCCTCCCCCTTTTGAATACCTCCCTCAGCTCTGGCACGGTCCCCAGGGCATTCAAGGAAGCCATACTGGTCCCCCTCTTAAAGAAGACAGGAGCCGACCCCGCCAACCCTGCCAACTATAGGCCCATTTCTCTTCTGCCTTACATCTCTAAACTTCTCGAGGCCTACGTCACCTCCTGCCTCTCGGCTTTCGTCGAGAGCTCCGGGTTCTTGGTACCTAACCAGGCAGGCTTCAGACCGGCTCACTCAACCGAAGCAGTCATTCTAAAAGTCTTGGACACCCTTTGGGAGAATGCCGACAGAGGGTCCCCCCAGGCGCTGGTCCTTCTGGATCTATCGGCCGCCTTCGACACGGTGGATCATGACATCCTTCTCCACCGTGTCGGACAGGCAGGCATCAAGGGACCCGCCTGGGAATGGATTAAGTCCTTCCTCTCGGGCCGAGCTCAAACAGTCCATCTAGGCCCCTTCACCGCCACCCAGGTCCCCACTACCTGTGGAGTCCCCCAGGGCTCCTCCCTGTCTCCATTATTGTTTAATTTATATCTGCGCCCACTTATCCATTCACTGAGCTCCTGGAACTGCACTGTCCTCAATTATGCTGACGACATGCAAATCATTTTTCCATTAGATTCCCCGGATGCTGTACCCAACTTTCAGGGAGCAATGCTGCATATCCAACAATGGATGATTCCCAACCAGCTCAAATTAAACCCTGAGAAGACGGAACTCCTCCTGCCTGGTACTAGCCCTCTATATTGGGGCCCTCACTTCTGGCCTAAGGAGCTTGGCACCCCACCTAAACCTTCGAATTCGGTAAAAAGCTAGGGCGTTACCATCGACAATGATCTCTCCCTTAAAACTCATGTTGGTACCACCATCTCTGCCAGCATGTTCCAGCTACGTAAAATTCGCAAGATTTCCCACTTATTCTCCCACGAATCCCTGGTGCAAATTGTCATCTCCCTTATCCTCTCCCGTCTGGATTTTTCTAATTCAATTCACTGGGGGCTACCTAAGTCCCTCCTCCATCGTCTCCAGTTGGTGCAGAACCAGGCAGCCAGACTTATCTGCAAAACTCCCAAATGGCAATCCGCCAGGCCTCTCCTGGCCAAGCTGCACTGGTTGCCTATCGAACAGCGAGCTGCTTTTAAAATCGGCTGCCTGGTATACAAGGCCCGGCAGTCCAAGGGCCCGGCCTTCTTAGAATCCCTTCTCAACCCTCATTGCCCGGTTCGCAACCTCCGCTCCGCCCATCTCCACCTTTTCACCACTCCGATGGCCAAACTAAAAAAATTGGGTGGCCGTAGATTCAGCTACTTGGCACCTAAATTATGGACCTCCCTCCCTCTCCACATTAAAACTTCTGGCACCCTACTAAGCTTCCGAAAGAGCCTAAAAACATGGCTCTTCTCAAAACTCATGTAAACTACGACTCCCACCCTCAATCTCAATCACAGCGCCAGGAAACCTTCGGTGTCAGCGCGCTTTATAAATACAGCATAAGATAAGCATAAGATAAGATAAGAGAAGATTTTCGAAAACCTTTAGTACGTTCTAAATAGAATTTCAAGCATCGCTGCATATCCAACGAATGCAATGCTCTTTCTGCTGGCGTAGAAGGTTGAGGCAAGAACGCCTTCAGAATGACCGGTTTATTCAAGTGGAAATCCGAGGGAACCTTTGGCATGAACCTAGGATTAGTCCTCATGATCACAGTGTTTATCTTGAATTGAAGGAAAGGCTCTTGGATGGTCAAAGCCTGTAATTCTCCAACACGCCTAGCCGACATGAGAGCAAGAAGGAGAGCCAATTTCCACAAAAAAATATTTCATGTCAGAATGATGGACTGGTTCAAATGGACCCTTCATGAGTTGAGAAAGGACCAGATTCAAATGCCATGTAGGAGGGGGCGGTCTCACCGGTGGATAGACCCTGAACAAGCCCTTGAGAAATTGCTTGATAATCCTGGAAGACCACAAGGAAGGACCGGATTCTGGCCTTCTGAACCGTGACAAAGCAGCCAAATGGACCTTAATTGATGAATGAGCTAGTCCCGACTTAGCCAAGGACAGCAGATAAGGTAGGATCTGATGAGGCTTGGAATTGAAAGGATCAATGCTTTCTTTCTTACACCAACAACAAAATCTTTTCCACTTAAGGCGGTAAGTCCTGTTCGTTGAATGAGCCCTTGCTTGGGACAGAACCTCCTTAATTTCTCTTGACAAGGGCAGGTTCATAAACTCTCGCTGCTCAGGAGCCATGCAGTCAGGTGTAACGACTGTGGATCTGGGTGCCAAATTTGTCTGCCGGACATCGTGAGAAGATCCGGCAGAATCCTCAAAGGTAAGGGAGGAGCTATCGACAACAGATGGAGATCCGTGTACCAGAACTGCCTCGGCCAAGCCGGGGCTATCAGGATCATCCTGCACGGTTCCACCTTGATTTTCCTGATCAGTCGTGGTATCAGAGGAATGGGAGGAAAAGCGTAGACAAATGTCCTCGACCATGCTATCGAAAGAGCACTTCCCAGTGAATCTCGATGGGGAAGCCTGCTTGCGTAAGACCGGCAATTCTTGTTGGCCGGGGTGGCAAAAAGATCTATGTCCAGTCTGCCCCACAGGCTGAAGACCTGCTCCAAGACTCTCTGATTCAATTCCCATTCGTGGCTGACTGAGGATGACCTGCTTAGTCTGTCGGCGTTTTCGTTTAGGACGCCCGGCAAGTGTTCTGCCTTCAGCGATATCCTGTGAAGGATCGCCCATTACCAGACCTGCTGAGCTTCTTGCGACAATGGGAGCGATCTGGTTCCTCCTTCCTTGTTTACATAGTGCATGGCCGTGGTGTTGTCCGTCCTGATAAGCACTTGTGAACCTTCCAGGCGAGGAAGAAAAGCTTGCAGAGCCAGTCGTATCGCCCTGAGCTCCAACAGGTTGATGTGGAGGCGTTTCTCCTGGGGTGACCAATGACCGCTGACATGTAGGTCTTGCATCACTGCTCCCCAACCCTCCAATGACGCGTCCGTTGTCACCACTTGTGGAGACGGGTCGTTTGCGAAGGATAGACCTTAGGACAAGTTGTTTTGATCTGTCCACCATAAGGCCGCTTCTTTCATCTCTGGAGTGACCGTCACCCTGTCCTCGAATGAACCGTGGACATGTTTCCACTGATTGTCTAGTTGCTCCTGCAAAGGACGCATTTTTAGTCTGCAATGGGGAATTAGTGGGATACACGACGAGATTACTCCCAGTAGAGACTTGTAGCGGCGTACTGAAAGACACTTTCTTGTTTGTAAGTCTTGGGCCATGGTCTGTAGTTTCTGCCTCCTTTCCGGAGTAGGGAAAGCTCTTGAGAGCTTCGAATCCAAGACGGCTCCCAGGAAACGAGCTCTTCTGGACGGGACCAGGAAAGACTTCTCGGTGTTCAGAGTGAGTCCCAAGTTCTGAAACAAATTGGTACAAGCTTGGACAGCCTTCAGCGCTGCCTCCCTGGACGGAGCTTTCAGTAACCAGTCGTCCAGATAGGGGAAGACCTGAAAATTGTTTTTTCGCAGGAAAGCTGCTACTGGCGCCAGCACCTTTGTGAAAATTCTTGGGCCTGAGCGGAGTCCAAAGGGTAAAACCCTGAATCAATGAGTTTGCCGAACAATGCCTCTCCTTCAAAGGGAAGATCCATGACCTTGTTCTGGATCTCAGGCCGAAACCAAGTAGCCTTGAGCCATCCTTGGCGACGGAGTACTGCCGTTCCAGCCAATGAACGGAATGCCGTTGTTGCAATATCCATTGCACAGTCGATGATTTCCATCGACGTCACCTCTCCCTCCTGTAAGATTTTCTTTGCCTCAGACGTAGACTCCGGAGGCAGCTGGTCAAGGTACGGGGTGACATCACAACAGAGCTGGCGGTCGTACCTACCCAGGATCGCTAGGGCATTAGCCGCTCGCACCAGCAAACTTGCCATCGACGAGAATCTCTTCCCCACGTTATCCAACCTCCGCCCTTCCTTGTCCAGACGAGTTGTTAGTGGAGCAGAAGGGTTACGTGATTTTCTCTGTGCCGCCTGCGAGATCACAGAGTCTGGCCTTGGGTGACCTGTTAAGGCCGCAGGAGCATCATCGGTCGCCTTGTATTTTTTATCTAGACGCGGTAGCACAGGGACCACCATCACCGGGTGCTTCATAGCCTTTATGCCCTCTTTCCATATGTGATCCACAATAGGAATGGACCTAGTTGTTTTCCGAAAAGGTTCCTTAAAATCATATGAGAAACAATCTGTAGAAACCTTAGGCATGGCTAATTTGAATCTTGCAGCAGCTCTTTCCATCAGCTGATGGAAGCCCCCAATATCCGCTGGTGGGGAATCCGCCGGGTACGGGACTGGTGATGAGGGATCCGGAATGACATTCATCATATTCCGTATTGGTAATAGAGTCATGATCCGATTGCTGATCCTCATCAGAGGAATCATCATGAGCCTCTTGTAATACTAGGAATCCTGATGGAAGGATGCTTGAGGCTGAGGGGAAGCTTGAGCCGGAAAATTAGGCGTCACAAATGAAGCTGAAGCCCCTGTAGGCATGATCCGCGTCACAGAAATGGTAATCCTCTTTTCTGAGGATAATATCGTTGACGATTCTGTCGTCGACGGTTGTATCCGCGTCGACGAGATTGGTGTCGTCGACGATGAAACTGTCGACACGCCAGCCGTTGTCATTGTCAGAGTAGCCGTCGTCGATGCCCTCGTCAACGAGACCGTCGTCGACGCCATCATAGTCGTCGACGCCATTGCACCCTTCGTCGTCGCCGGCACCTTCGGATTCTCCGTCGGCGGTGAGGCCCTCGCTGTCAGCTTTGTCGACGAACCCCCTGTCGACGGGATTGTCGACGACATCAAACCAGATTTCGATGTTTTCGTCGACAGAACTTCCGCCGTCGACGTCTTCGTCGTCGAGGACTTTGAACTCCTCTCAGAAGACTGGGATGAAGGTGTTTTGAAGGCTGTGGCAGTCTTCTCACCTGTAGAAGGCATAGTTGGTCCTTCCCTCTCCTTTACACTTTTGGGAGGAGATTTGCTGGGACCTGGGCTCTCAGACTCACTAGGGGTCTTTTTTGAGGCCTTTGAAGATCTTTCCATAGAAGGAGAAGGGGAACCCCTACCCCTCTTCACTGACCTTCTCATAGAAGACATTGATGCTGCATCCTCACTGTCACTTGAGACAGTCTCCTTCCTGGATTTAAGCTTTTGAAGCCATGCCAGGAGCCTACCCTCACGGTCCCGGAGGGTTTTGGTTGAAAAGGTGCGACAGATCTTACAGTCAGCAGCCTGGTGGTCAGGATAGAGGCAATATATGCAGTCTTTATGCTTATCCTCCACAAAAAGCCTTTTCTTGCCACAGGTGGAACAAGGCTTAAAAAGGGCTTTTTTCTTCTCAATTTCCGACATCCTGGAAGGCAGCAACAATCCTGAAGTGAATCTAAAAGATTCTGAAGAAAAATCCTGAAGTAAATCCTTTTGAAGAGTAGAAGTTGAGGAGAGCTCAAAGGAGACTCCCAAAGCACAACGTGCGGTAGAAAATCTGAGGCTCTGAGGTTCCTTCAGGAAGGTTCTAAGTGGTGAGGCACTTCTGATTGGCTGATGCCAAAGTTTGGTCTCTTTTATACAAAGAGGGTGATATGCTACAAAAGGGAATGAGGCCTAGGCCTTTTTCCATTGTCTTTTGTACCTACAGCTATGGTATTTTTGTTACTGAGAGTCCCATTCCGACGACTGGGAATGATACAAAGCATGGGAATCTATGAAAGTTCCAATACTGGGGTAAACACCTTTCCATCTCCTGCGCCAATGGTTTAACGCCCTGGATAAAATGACAACCTTGTTCCTCTGGGGAAACTCAAGACCGCGACTGGCACTGACCCACTGCCAAAAAGCTCCGTAAGACGGTGAGATGGGAATGACCAACCTCTTTCTCTATTACATGGATGCACCCCTCTTGGCGATTAATGATTGGTTCTACCAACTAGAATTGGAAACTCTGGGGGTTCTCACAGATCTAAGCAATGCTTTATGGATCGCCAATCCCATACACTATCCCTGCTGGGGCTAGAGTGTTCCTCCCTTCTTGGCACTCAGAGCTACAGTAAACCCGATGGCGATGGGAAGCCAAACTCACACTTCAAATACCTTTGCGGCGGGGTAAATGGATAGGAGACGTGGAGAGGCTGGAGGGGTTCCAAAAAGGGGACCTTATTGGTATCACTCAGATTGGTGGTGTTGGGAAGGGAGGTCAACTCCGTACCTTTCAAGATCTGCAGAACACGTCCTGCCTCATTATCACGCAATTTTATAAATACCAACAGATTCGGCATGCCATCATGATGTGCACCCCCAGGGGGTACCACTCTTCCTGAATTCAGTCCTTTAGAGGCTAAGCTCCTTATGGAATAGCTGGGGGGGCGGGGGGGGGGGGGCAGGGTCTCCCAGATCTACAAATCTCTTGTCAATAACTCCCCCACCAAATTAGATCGTTTGCAAGCCCAATAAGAACGCCCTTATTGCCCCCCAGGTGATCACTATCTCGGCCAGGCTGAGTCTGAACTAACTCTACTACCTTCACTGCACATATCTCACCCCAACAAGGTTACACCGAGCGGGGTATGTTCAAACTGCGAGCTGCCCACGATGTGCAGAGGTGCCCGCAGACTTTTATCACATGACCTGGTCCTGCACTTCCATATCGAAATACTGGGCGGAGGTGCTTGGTGAAATGAATGGGGCTCAGAGTTGGGAGGTTCCACTCACGACCAAGTCCTGCTCCTAAGGGTACTGGAAGGCAGAGGAGGCAGTGTCTAGATGGAAGAGCTACCCGCCCTACAATTTCCCAGTGGCGCAAAGAACTGGATTGGTGCACCACACATGAACAGCCGATGTACGTGGCACGGGATGTCCAGCCGAATACAAACAAGTGTGGGGTAAATGGCTGGGCCTACTGGGTTAGTAAGCGGGAAAGGGATATGGTGAGCTACTTCGTTGAATTACTGTTCTGGATGTATTACTATTCAAAATTATTGTAAGAGCGGACCTCTCCTCATATCATGAATGGTATATGCCAAGCAGTGATGGTCCCTATATCATGAACTGTTGTGTCTATCGGTTTGCTTATTAAAACCCAATAAAATGGACTATAAAAAATATATATATATATTTATATTTCACCCGTGGGTATAGAAATGTGGGACTACTATTAACCCCTCTTCCAGACATGCTTCTCCTTTGGCACCTTAATCCTAAATTGAACTAGGAAACGATTATCCCAAACTCGGTGAACTAGGTCTGCACACATCAGAGCCCACATCAAGCATGAGAACATCTTGATGTGTAATGGCGGCAACCTATTGAGAGAGGTTTAATGCCGGTAAGAAATGCAGCCTGGCATTATTAGGGAGCTCTGCCTACACATTATAATCACCTAGTAAATGGAAAAGGCCTTTGATTCTGTAAATGGGATATACCTGTTCGCGCCCTCCTTCACTGTCTCAACTTTGTGCCTAACTCATTGCTTAAATAAAACTGCTTTACACAGATCTCACTGCTGTAGTACGGGTGGAGGCGACCGTTCAGAGGCCATACGAAAACAGTAGGGCGGGGGGGGGGGGGGGGGGGGAAGGGGGTATTTGTTGTTTCCTCTCCTTTTCGCCATCACTGTGGAACCACTGATAGTATGGCTTAGATTAAGTGTACACAAATATGTGGATTTGAATGGGGTGAGGGAGTGTCCGTCAGAGTGGCATTGTATGCAAATGATGTTTTAATCTTCCTAACTGACCCCGAATTCACAGGACCATGCACATTCCATATCCTCGATCTTCAGCAAGACATTCTGTGGAATCGATAGTTCTCTGCATAGCCCTATCAAAATTCTTTAAGTCCACATACTAGGAGGTATTGCAGCGGCCAACGTCAAAAAAGTATAGGACTTCGCACCAATATATTATTCATGAACGGTGGACCAACACCCAGGGTGATCTGGCATACAGGGGAGGAGGGTGTTTCAGAGAGCCTTGACACTCCAACCAGCAACTAAGTTAGTTGTCAAACTATGGAAAACCAAACCAACACAGATGGGGTGGGTTGACAGACTTGCAGAACAAACAATGCTCGAAGGTGGGGGAAGCACTGCGACAGGTGACAGCTCTAGAGGATTTTCGGCAAAAGGATCTAATAGGGATCACAACACTGGGTGATATAATGGATGGCACTGAAAACCTTCCAAATATTATAGGCCAAATTTAACCTACACCACAATTTATTCTATTGCTTTCTGTAGCTCCAACATGCACTAACACCATACATTTCGGGGCTGAAGGACCTCCCAGAGTTTAACCTGCTTGAAGGCAAACTTCTCATGGGGGAACTCTGAGACCACAGAGTGAGTACATTTTACAAATTCCTGACAATCAGTCAGATTCCTCTCATGTTCTCCAGTCAGCTTGGGAGACAGATCTGAGCGATCTCACAGACGAGGCAGGCCTAAAAATAAATACCAAAACATTGTCCACAGACTTGCAGGTCTAGTGATTTGAATGTTCTAGTCCACCTAACTAATGCGCTTAACCCATAACTCTTCTCAAATGGTGTAATTCTAGGCAAACATTTTATGTTAGCGTCCAATTTTTCCTTCGTTATTACATAAGATCTTCAAATATGGGAGTTCAGCATTTCTGCTGTATAAATGAAAACTCTTTCATTTTGTTTGATTTAATAGATTAAACTTTTGCTCCATGTATAATAAACATGTAGGGGTACACATGACCCCTAACTTGTCTTAGTTCACTTATAGCTTTGTCCTCAGGGCGGGGGTAGAAATGTTTCTCAGTTCATATAGAAACACACTCACTTTTAATAAATATATTACTAAAGCATGATGTGAAAGCACACTGTCATTTACATGCAGACAATTTTTAATAAAAATGGCCCCAAACTTTCTCACTGGCATGCCGTTTTACTGATAAAACTATATAAAGTACAAATGATAATATGTGGACATTGGGGCAAATATTTATAATCTGCACACGAGGTAAAATATTCTAATTTGGTGTGATCATTATTAAAATCTTGGTTTCCCTCTCATTTCAGACTTGGAACAAAGTGTTTTTCCAATTACTGAAATATATTTTGAAATATCTATACAGATCATTTACAAGCTATTTAAATATTGTGTAGCCAGCACGGTGTTCACTCTACAAAATCCTCTAGATTTGCAGTCCAAGAAAGAACAGGAAACACCAACGTTCCTGATAAAATAATCACCAATTTATAAGACATAAGCTCACATTTGACCACTCTCTTTGAATGAACAGCAAATGTGACAAGATTTAAAGGTGTCTTTATTGCTCATTCACTTTCTTAATGAACAGAACACCTATTATTTGCCAACTGGAGTTCTCTCGTTAGGCCAGTAGGCCCTAAAAAAGCTCACCTTGATAAAACTTCACTTGCCATAGCGAGTGGGAGAGTAAATTTCTCGAAGAGTGTGAGAAACAGGCCGATGATGGAGCATCCCCTTAAACTCAGCCATAGCTGCAAGATTACGACTTATCCAACCAAAATATCTATAACGAGTACAGCTCACAAGACGCATGAGTGTGGAGAATGGGCGTGATCGTCTCGCCCTCTTGCCTCGGGTGCTGGGACGAAGAAGGAGACCTCTTACATTAGATGCAAGATTGTAGCAAACTTAAACCATTCTAAAAGGGAGTCACAGTCTGTTTGGGTTCTGTACTGGGTGGAGAATACCATTTGACCCTAAGCTCGTTCTTCTACATATAAGCGAGAACCTTGACTGTGATAAATACAAAATGGCACTACTCTGACTACCCTTCCTGCCCCCAACCACTCCCCTCTGTCAGTCTAAGAATGCAAAATGGTCCTGGATCACATCATGCTAATTGAAAAATCACTGTATACAGTCCCAGAATGCCCTTGGAAATCCACCAAGATTTGGCAGGCACAGGTGGAATATCAGGGGATCAGTCTTGTACCGATTCACTCCTTAACCAGAGTGCTAGATGAGGAAATTAGAAACTTTAGGGGCTACATTTCCTGGCCTCTGGACTGCCATATAGCTCCTGTTTAGAGAAATACCAACATGGGATGTGACTGGCTAGATGGGAAGTGAGGGGAGGTGGGGGAGGGGGGGGGGAGTTGGGGGGGAGAGGAGGAAACACGCTTAATCGTTGTTCTTTGTTATTTTATCAAACAAGGAAACACCAATATCGACTACAAATGTAATATCTACTACAAATGTCAATGTCATTGCTCCTGTCAAAGATCAATAAGAGGAAGCACCCGTGGGAGTGCTGGTGGACGGAGCACAAGGTAACACAAAAGGTGACCGAGTGTTAGACGGAAACATGCAAATAGCCAGATGGGACGAACACTACTTTGTAGTGGGATAGGCCTAGGGTGCATTCAGTCCCAGATGGGTGTAGAGATAACCGAGAATGCAGCCACCACTATTACCAGAGACAGTTTACAGAGGAGCACAGATCAATTAACCAGGCCCCCAGCCATAGGAAATTGTTGACAAATCTATGGTGTAAGGGGTCTTCTGTGTATAGGAATAGTTTGATTGGTTCCGCCCCTTATTAATTCAATAGGATCACTCCCCTTTATGATTCACAGCCTGGTACCAATAGCACACATATTTCTAAAACACTAGTTAAATTGCTTTCTCAAGTGGCCTCCACATTATGGTCCACAGAAGCCACTAATATAGGGCTTGGCTTCGCCACAAACCCAGTAAAAATCAAGGGCAACCTAATAAAGCATCTGCAATGTATCCTACAGTATCCTCAAGCCAAAGGAAATGGCAGGGATTCAACCATTGTGGACTTGCTTAAACAAGGTGTTTTATTGCAGATTATTAGCAGATGTACTACATCCATTCTTACTATAAAGAAGTTGTGAAAGAGCAATGTGTCCCAGATTTGGGCACGATTTATGTGTAATTAACAGTGCGACTATCCTTCGTTTTCCTGTGGCCCCTAACTGCGCCACCATCCTTTCCTGTAACCTTACCAAACCATAATGGTTTATAGTGGCAAATGTGTGTTCCGCCTTGTTTTCCGTAACCACCCACACAAAGAGTCCATTCCTCTTCAAGCTCTTATTTGACAGATCACAACTTGTGAGGCAGGGGATACCCCAAGGTTTTACAGAGCCTCATCCTAACCTTTCCCAAGCTTTACAGAAAGGTTTGGACACTTTGGTCGTTGCCAGGGGATGTATTTTAGTACAATATATTGATGATCTATTATTGGCTTCTGTTACCCCCGATAACTCCAAAGCCAACTTCATATAACTGGCTAAGAAAGGAGTCAAATGAGAAACTGCAGTTTTGCCTTCCCTGGGTGAGTTATATTGGTCATGAGATCTCTGCCGGAAAGCACCACCTATTCTCAAAAAAGACATCTGTAAGGTGCCCTGTCCAGTGATGGACTTTCTTGGGTATGCGTCAGAACTACAAACAATGGATCCTCTGGTACAACACTATAGCACATCCCTACCAGAATTATATTTTATAGGACACTTAACTCATTTGCACCGGCCTAGAGAAGCTGAACATGCTTTTGTACAAATAAAAAACGCTCTTTCTCCAACGTCATCTTCGTGCAATGAAGCACCCTAAACCCAGCATCTCTAATTCCCATCAATGAGTAGAGAGAACTTCATGACTGTCTCATGGTAATCAAGCATGTAAAAAAGCCTTGAAATGATCTACAGATGCATCCATACCAAATTGTGAATGATTATATTTTGTGGAGAGTTCATGCCCAAGAAATTGTATTGCAATTCTAATTGCATTTATATAGCGCTTACTACCCCCGATGAGGCGTCAAAGCAATTTTTGGCGAGTAGCACGCAACTCCAGAACCCATAAAGGATTAGTGGTGAATTAGCATAGTGAAAATATGAAATTTATTTGAGTGGTGGATATGTAAGTCAGTTATTTAGATTGAAAAGGATAGTGGAGGGATAAAAGAGGGTAAAAGGCTTGCCTTTATATAGCGCTTGCTCCCCCTGATGGGGAGTTGAAGTGTTTTTTCTTTTTCAGTGAGTAGCACGCTACTCTAACCCGTACAAAGGCGAACAGGTTGCAGGACAGGCTACTGTATATCAAATTGTAGAAAGATGCCTCTTGCCTAATGTGAGATCTGCCCGGGTTGCTCAACTTGTTGCCATTATTGGCAGATTCTGCAGCTATGAATTCTGCCTAGGTTCAAATCAGTGATGCTGCTATATATGGTGCATAGACCGATTTGTTTCTCTTACCCTCCCCACAGTATTTTTCTGTTATAGTAGAAAGCCTCAAAAAGCAGGATACCGAACTGGACAAAACTGAGTTGTACAGAGACCCTGAGGGAGTATGGCAAGGTAGCTCAGGGTGTGCTCACACCAAAATGTCTACACCCCAATGTTGCACGGTTATATCATATCATGGAGCTGCACATGTAAATAGGGGCTGGGTTGATAGATGCTACAAAATCTCACTGGTCTGTGCCTTCTTTTCTTCTACTGCCCAGTACTATTGCCCCTCCGGTGTCATCTGAGAGTCCCATATATCAGGAAAAGGATTAAGACCAACTCCACTGGCCACTCTCTTCCTTGAGGCTCTTTTGCCTGGACCCATATGGATTTCATTCAGAAACCAAATTTGCTACTTCTTAAATCGATAAGAGGCGGGACTCTACCGCTCGGAGACCTGGCTGGTGTGTCGGCTGGGCCCCGCATTGTGAACCCTGGCGAAGACGAGGGCTGGGGCGGGGGGCGGGGGGCCGTGGAGGGCAGAGCCGCAGCCTGTAGAGAGGCAGAGAGTGCATGGCCACATAAAGTGCAGCCTCAGAAGTGGATCGGCTGCGGGTGGTAAAATCGCAGAGACTGCTTGGCCCATGGCGAGAGCTGAGGGAGAAGGCACATCAGGCCAAAGGACAAACACGATGGACCAGCTGGTCGGACCCACGAACCACGGAGTGGTGACTAAAAGAGCTGTGCAATGTTTGCAGCTTGTCAATTGTTAAGCAGTGATTCGTTATGCGGAGCTACTAGGGGCCTGCCCTGGGGATAAAGACTGATTCAAGCCAGAGAACTGTGAGATCGTGTTTCACACCATACTGGACCCCACCCCAACTACTCCTGGCCTAATTGCGGAGTGAAGGGAGGAGGCCGTGCACTGGGGTCTTGCAGGGGTGCCTGCTTGGGGACCTCCTATGCCCTGTGCTCTGAGTGGCACAACTGAAATGATATCCTGACATCGCCTCAATCCAAGACACACGTCTATGTAGCTATCCGGAGTTGGAGGCATAAGAGGTGGTTTCCCCAACTACCGGAGGCACTGACGAAGGGGGACTGGAGCTGCGCAGGGTACGAGACTGGACACCTGCTGCTCTGATCGGCTGCAGCCTACCCAAACTGACGCGGGATTGCAGGGTTCATGATTAAGCCAAAAGGGTCTGGATCCCGCTCAAACTAATACAATGGATAAATATGCTGTGCCAAAGATAGGGACGGATGTACCAAAGATAGGGACGGATGTACAAAGTCAACAGCCTGAAAAGACTGAGGCAGCAGAACCGACGCTAAGCGACATCATGGTGACTATAACTGATCAGAAAGGGCTACTGAACCAAAGATCGATGCAGTCACTATAGACGTGAAGTTATTGAGAGCAGATTTCCCAAATATTTCCCATAAGGTCTCTGCAGCTGAAACTAATATCAACCAGTTACACTATAAGCCGAAGCGACTGCAAGAACAAGTGCAACTCCTCACGAAGCAACAAGCAGACATGGCGTTGAGACTGGAGGACCAGGACGGGCGCTCTTGAAGGAACAACATCAGGGTCGTGTATGTTCCTGAAAGACTGGAGGAAACAAGTGTTGACCTGTTCCTGGAGGACCCACTGCTTAAAGAAGTGTGCCTCAAACGTCATTCGAGCTTTTTTAACAGTAAAACATGCACACAGGGCACCTACTCCAAAACCCAGACCAGGTGCACCACCGCGTACAATAATGGCCAGGAACTTGACTTATCGGGACAGACGGTATATTACAGGCTGCCCATTCGCATGAAGACCTCCACTATGAAAATGCTGTGGTGCGGTTCTTCGGGACTGCATGCTGCGGGTGCAGCGCCAAAGTCGGAACTTTGAGACGTAAAGCGGGAACTGCGCAGTAATACCGTCAAATACATGATGTGTTATCCGGCAAAGCTCTGTATAGTGTACAAGAGGAGATTGTGGAACTTTCACACACCAGAAGAAACCTGGGAATGGCTAGAGTTGGCATATAAATGGACGATCACCTCCACGAGACAGGCGGCTGGGGAGGCCGAGAGACTGGCTACAAGGGGTCATGACTGAGGATAAGGACCCACAGAGTTGCGACTGGGCTGGTGGAGGAGAATGACATGGCTGCCCTCAACTATACTGTGGACTGGGGCCGAGCTGCAGTGTACATACCTACGAAACGTGAGGCGTCTGCACATAGCCTTTATAAATTGACCTTTGTGTGTGGGAGGTGGAAAACTGACCAGGGATTTCAATAGATAATGAGCGGAATATATAAATAGACGTATGAATAGGGGGATTTAAAGCAGGTATGTTTGAGGGACCTACTCAACGGTGCTGACCCACACTACTGATGGGTATGTTGTTTCTGGGGTGACAGGCACTCTGCAAGTTGGGGCGGGTGGGAGATTTGAGCCCACAGAGCAGGGTATTAGGGAAGAGGGAATGCGACAACTGAGGATCTTGTTTCAATTCTCATATTGCGTTGATTGTTTTACATATTATTTTTTTCTATTCAGCAGCCATAGCTAAACAGGAATGGACATGGGAGGTGGGGGAGGGAGGTGCAGTGCTCTCCACCCATAGTGTACATGGGCATCGATTGAGGCTCTGCCATGATGAACATCATGACACACTCCCCTGACGTGGAAAACCCACGCGGCCCAAGCTATAGTAGATCCCATGACAGCAACACCCTGGAAGTCATGACATGGAACGTTAATAGTCTTGGTAACAAAATAAAATGCACTGTGGTCCTCCAGGATCTACGCAAGCATGCCCCAGATATAGTGCTGTTACAGGAGACACATTTAAAAGGCCATTATAAAGCCCTGGACAGATATGGATAGACAATGCTCACACATGCGGGATTCACATCAGACTCATGAGGGGTAGGGATACTAGTCGAATCTTCCCTTCCATTTGTCCCGGGCTGATTTGTCACACTGATCGGTGTGAGGAATGGCATGGTCCTCAATGTCTGTTCAGGATATAAACCACCAAAACTCCATAACGTCACCTTACCTTACATTATTACTTGGGATGCCATTGGGCATTCTGCTACTGGAGGGTGTGGTGGGGGGGTACATGAATGCCACCATGGACCTGGGATGGGATAGAGTAGAGTATCGAGATCAGAAAGGAGAACAGGTACAAAGCCATTACGAGCCTTTGTAGACAGGAAGGGACTGCTAGAAATATGGTACAAACATAATCCCAGTGCAAAGCAATTTACCTTTTACTCTGCATTTCATGGGGGTACTCCTATCTAGAGCATCTCCTGACACACACCACTAGTGTGGGTTTCTTCTGGAATGCAGTAAACAAGGCACATGGTATTTCAGCTCACTCACCTGTGGAGGTGCTGCTTCAGTGGCCCGGCAGAGACAATACATTACAGCCTAGATTGGACCGTTGGTTCTTTCAAGATAAAAATATGCAAGGATAAGATAACGGAGCATATGGAACAATACTACCAAGATAATGTGGGGATGGTGAACTCCGCATGTACTACATGGGAGGCCTATAAAACAGTGATAAAGTGGTATGCCCAAGCCCTGGCAGGGGGAGAAGGAAGGAACAAACATTAAAATTTGAAGCCCTGGAAAAAGAGATCGTAGGGCTCGAAGCAACGGTACTGGGTGGCAGTATCCCTGACCCACTAGTCAGCCATCAAATCTGGCTTAAGCAACAAGAAATTAGACATAGTGGAGGACAGGGCTCAGGCTCAGACAAGAGCGAGGCAAAGACAACTCTAATATGTGGGTGACAAGGCTAATGAAATGATAGCCTGGTTGGCGAAACGATAAAGGAAAAGGAGCTGGAACCTGGAGATTTGTACACCCCAGGGAACGATTCATAAAACAGGTGAGATTGCAGCCACATTCACTGACCACTATGAAGCATTGTCCACTTCAACCCAGTTAGGACTGGAAATTACTGTACCGAACTCCTGACAGACATCTGCCTCCCTACACCGTCGGTTAATGTGCGTAATGAACATGAAAAGGACTTAACAGTTGAAGAAATACCTCCCAGCAGCGATGATGCAGCGTTGAAGGAGGGGGTGAGCACACGGGCTCTGCTGGCTCCCCTGCTGGCTCCCCTTTGGTGTGAGGCGATAACGGTCTGTCCGGTTTAGGGGGAAAAGGGCAGCAATTTCCTCAAGAGGTGGCCACCCAAGACTTGCAATCTAGCAAGGCCACCAAACTTAACGGCCTGCCGGCCGACATGTATAAGGGCGTGGCTGCTCCATTGGCATAGCATATGCTCAGCATGTTTCAGGAGGCAAAGACAGTTGGCAGACTTCCAGAGGACCAGCGGCTGGCCACAATAGTGGTTGTTCCTAAGAAAGGCAAGCCCCCTCCCTCTAAGAACTGCTACTCATACCAGCCAATCTTGGTATCAAATATGGAAGCTAAGGTACTGGCAAAGGAAATTGCGACAAAGTTTTGTGGCGGGATAACCTCTATAGTACACCCCGATCAGTCAAGTTTTATGCCCCACTGAAGTACCAGATTTAATTTGAGGCACCTGTGTAGAGTTCTGCATATAACTGCTGACAAGTGGAAAGAGAAAGACGGACTGTTGTCATTGGACGCACAGGCGCTGTTTGACAGTATTGAATGGCATTACCTGTTCTTAGTATTATAGAGGTTCAGATTTGGCCCACGGTTCTGTGCCTGGATAAGATTTCTGTATATCGTCCCTCTGGCGAGGGCATGAGTCAATAGGACTGTGTCTCGTCCTTTTGCCCTACACAAGGGCATGAGACAGGGATGCCCACTATTCCCTATGCTTTTTGCGTTGGTGCTGGAGCCTTTAGAGAGCGAATAGAGAGTTACCCCTTAACTCAAATCAAGGGATGTAGGGTTAACCAACCAGTGAAAAAAGAGAGATTCCCTTCAACAAAGCTAAATTTGTAAACACAATTAAAGTTTGGAAGCGAAAACAATTACAAAATTTGCATGTATAAAAAGAACACAATTTATTGGTTACACACTGATTAAAAAAGTGGACGGTTTAAAGTCCACTTGACACAGATTTAAAAGAAATAACTTTAAAATACCTGACATTCAATATTGACCAGCAAGATTGATACATAAAGACAGAAAACAGTAAGACATTGAACTTGTGCAATACTAAGTGTATATTCCAACTCAATTTCTGACACCAATGTTATGCACACTACGGTACAGTGTATCAATAGGGATATCCGAGTCGTGAATTATACTGAAGAATGCGTCGACACGTTTCGGTGGTTTCCCAAAATTCTATCCACCTTTATCAAGACTACAAATGGTATCTGTCGTAGTACAGGGGTCAGTATAATCTCCCTAAAAAAGAATATTTTTAAATGTTTAGAATTACCAAGTATCAACTCTAACTCATTGTGTATCCATTTTTAGGGAGATTGTACTGACCCCTGCACTATCACAGATACCATTTGTAGTCTTGATAAAGGTGGATAGAATTTTGGGAAGCCACCGAAACGCGTTGACGCATTCTTCAGTATAATTCACGACTCGGATATCCCTGTTGATACACTGTACCGTAGTGTGCATAACATTGGTGTCAGAAATTGAGTTGGAATATACACTTAGTATTGCACAAGTTCAATGTCTTACTGTTTTCTGTCTTGATGTATCAATCTTGCTGGTCAATATTGAATGTCAGGTATTTTAAAGTTATTTCTTTTAAATCTGTGTCAAGTGGTCTTTAAACTGTCCACTTTTTAAATCAGTGTGTAACCAATAACTTGTGTTCTTTTTATACATGTAAATTTTGTAATTGTTTTCGCTTCCAAACTTTAATTGTGTTTACAAATTTAGCTTTGTTCAAGGGAATCTCTCTTTTTTCACTGGCTGGAGCCTTTAACCGTCTGGGTCCGGCACGGCCCATTGGTGGCAGGCATAATGGTAGAGGGTGGCTGGGAGGAGAAAATCTCCTTATATGCACGACGATATATTACTATACGCCACACGCCCCCGCTTTACTGTCAGCAGGTTGCTCCACATATGCCAACTGTTTGGCAGCTTTTCTGGGTGTCAAATCAAATGGGACAAATCCCTCCTATTCCTACTGTCGGGGACCGTCCCAACCCTACCGGCCAGCAGAAGATCCCTCTAAGTAAAAGATAATTTTCAAATACCTTGGCGTATTAATATGCAGGAACAGTAATGAGTTCATGGCAGATAATCTACTTCCGCATTGCCACGTCTATTATACATCCTACAGAACACTTCCTACAGAATACCATAAAGTGGATAGGGAACTACAAAAGGTTTTAAGGGATGGCAGTAGCTCCAGGATACCCCTTCATTAATTACAGGGAGTAGTATTCGATGGGGGCATGGCGAACCCAGATATTAGAAAATACTACTGGGCTACCCAACTGGTTACAATTAATGATTGGGTGTTTACGCGACAGGAGAAACCAGCCTATAGGGTGGATCGTCACACAATAGGACAGGGGGGATTTCCAGCGGTGTTATACAGCTTACAGAACAGTTGTCACCACACAGTCGTTCGTGTCTGACGGGAGGCCACAAAATTCCTCAGTTGGGGAAACAAGGTGAAGGGGAGGACACCACTATGGCATAGTGATCTAAGGGAGGTGGGGAATCTAAAGGTATTCAGTAAATGGAGCCTACTTGGGGTAGACAACCTTGGGCATTTATGGAGGTGCCATGCCATAATCTCCTTTGATGGCTTACAAGCGGAATATCAAGATGTCTGCATCCAAAAAGTTCCGTTATTTATCATTCGGGCATGCGCTGCAGGCTCACATCCTTGAAGGTAAACAACTGCCACAATACACACCCCAATAAGACAGGCTTTTGCTGGACACAATGCCAGACAAAACCATCTCCTTAATATATCGAAAGATTATGATTTATGAATAACACACCAGACCTGCTGTGTGCCTTGCAAGAGACATTACAGGCAGATGTGGGAATGCTGGAAGGCAATGATTAGCTCGAGACACTCCCATGGAGGTGGCTATAAGGGCATGTTTCCGTCTAATACAACTCTGTATTCTTCACAGATCCTACACCTCTAGAGCCCTCATACACTGACTAGGTCACTGTGGCATCGACCAATGAGCCAGGGGTGTGAGGTGGTGGGCTCCTTCTTCCACATTCTGTGGGCCTGTCCAAAAATCCAGCAATACTGGGGAGAGATAACACAAGTTATTTCAGAAGTAGCAGGCCAGATGATCCCACTGGAGGCTACATTGCATATATTGTGTGTGACTGGGGAAAAAACATGGCTGAAATATCGTAAGGCATGGCTGATGGTTGAGATAAGGAATATTGGCATGGGGCGGAAAGACCCCTGCAGGTGGTGGATTGGAAGTTGGATCTTGACTGGTGCTGTGCAGCCGATAAAGTGGTATTCCGGAGCTGGGGATGCCCACAGATATGGGAAAAAGTTTGGGGTCAGCGGGTGGGGTACAGGGGATGTTAAAGGGGCCTCTTGCTACCAGTATTGTGTGGGTGGGCTGTGGAACTGGGAGATGTGCTGCACTAGGTAGGGCTATTGATGTCAAACATAATGATGATGTTTTATATCCGCATATCTAGTCTTGGGCGCAAATGTCGAGGTGGGATCTCCTGTACTCTTTGTCGTTCAGTACTAATGTATGATCATCTCTGCGTTGCTGAGCACCTGTTTAATAAGATTTACAAAACAAAAAAAAATCATTGGGCTCATCGCTCAGAGTCAATCGGGGAAGCTGAGAGAAATAACAGCAAGCTTACAAATAAAAAGCAAATATCTACTCAGAATCCCAACTGACGAAGCCCAAAGCCTTGCCTCTACCTCTATGGTCCAAGAGAGCCATCCTGACCAAACGAACCAGACTGAGTGCCTGTGAGATAGTTTTGCTACATCCTACAATGTTCCCTTCAAATACTGAGAAACAAGTAACTTGGGTAACTGATGGCCAAAATGAAAGTGATACAGTTTTGGAGACCACACGAAGCAACATGCGTATCCAACTGGCAGGTTGTTTCAGAAATAATGAACAGAGTATTCACAATTCATCTGCAGCAAGTAAACCTTACCCAGGCTACCCAGAGACTGGGTAGCCAGCCGGTTATGTGGTGCCTGCCATCAGACACTCTGCAGAACATCCTCTCTCAAACAAACAGTAGGACGCACAAAGAGGTTTTCTGAAACAAACAGATTATTTTCCATTTTGTTTTCTCAACTATATATGGTCATCAAAGAGATAAACATAATGGTCATGTATTTGAAGTAACCAATGACACAGCCATTTCTTTTGGCCTGATCACTGACCTGCTGGATGCCCACAAAACAATGCTCCAACTCAACTGAATGGCCTTGGACTGTTTTTCATGACTAAAAAGGGGATCGGGGGGGGGGGGGTTTGGGGGGGGGGGAATCCATTATAGCTTCAGAATGTTGCACTCATCTCCCCAATATCTCCTTCCGTATCTATGAACAAATGCACCATATTTGGAGTAGTGCAAGAAAAGTTCATTAGATTCAGAGTTGCTTAGACTTGGAACGGAACTGGCCTCTGATTTTGGATAAGTGAGGTATTTCAGAAATGAGGACGGAGGATTTTTAAAATACTTATAGCAGTGATTTTTGTCATACTAATTCTTTATATTTATAATAAATTAACCCCTTGTGTGCTGGTGACGAGCTCAGCTCGTCATGAGCCACAGCGCAGCTGCACTCATGACGAGCTGAGCTCGTCACGGCCGTTGGAACGTTGCACACAGGGATAATTTCCCCGCTGTGCTGAACGTTCTAAAAACAGGTGGGGCCGTGACGAGCTCCGCTCGTCATGAGTGCAGCTGCGCTGTGCTGTGCCTCATGACGAGCTGAGCTCGTCACCAGCACGGCGGCTCCGCCTTCCCCCGCACAGGAGGTAAAAAACCACCGCAGATAAGGGGTAACTTCCATTAATAAAGGTTTCGCCTTATCCGCTTGAAACTGTGGGAGGATGGCAAGAAAAATCTAACAAAGAATATAAACTGAAGGGGTTAGGATACTTGCCATCGAACGGTTATCAGCGTTTCACCTCACGAAAAAACAGGGGAGCCCGAGGATGTAAAATGTTCATATATCTTTCTATTTCTACACTTGAACAAAGATGGAAACGATAAAATGTCTAGTTATGTAACCTGTTTCAGATGACAAAAAGTCCAAAATATGTGACTGCCGGGCACAGTAGTTTAATACATGTAATATGTTTCAGAGAATACATCCAATTGCTCTACTTGAAGAAAGTTATGCTGGGTGATTTATTATGCAGCATTCATATTTCACTGAAGCCCTGATGAAGCGCTTGCATGAGCGAAATGAGTTTACTGTCTATGATGTTTCTTCTTATAAAGAATGGCTGAATAAATGATATTTTAAAATGACCTCGGCTGTAAGCATCTTGAAGGGTTAATGTTTTGGACTTAGTTATTTGAAACAGGGTACATAACTGGACATATATTATCACCGCCTCTGTTCAAGTGTGTAATTTCAAAATCTGGGCTACTGGGCAGCTAAAAGGGAAGTGATCTATGATTTGCTGTGATTGATGTAACGGTATTTACTGCTGGTGCTGTGTCTATTAACAATTGTGAATTCACTTTTTACACCTATTTAAAGCACACTGAAGTCTTAGTGTTATTGCACATTTACATAGATTCTGAATGTACTGGCATTTTGTTATTACATGTTGTACAGTGCACATTTAGCCTGACTGTTCTAAAAAGCATAGCCTCCTCCTGATGTTATCACTACGAAGCGGAAACCACAACAATTTGTGAAGTAATCTGTTTTACTCTGGGTTACTGTATCGCAATTAAGGTCTTCCTGCATTCTTTCCATGAGACAAGTTTTGCACCTATTTATTAATGCCTAAATGTAGTTTCAATTGTCCCATGTGTTCTTTCCTCCACCAAATGCACTGAGAAAATGCAGCACTGAGATTTTAGCAGTGCATGCTTCAACTGACTAGGGGGAAGAAGCTGTGGTCCACTGATATGGTAATACTGTACTTAGCCAGCAAGCATCAAAAACAATCTATTTCTACATTAAATCTAGAGTGCTGTCTTTTAAACTAGGTTCTGGAAGGTTATCGATGAGCAACTTAAAGTCAAAAAGAATGATTCTGCAAATTCCACATGTTTAGTCTACGTGAACAATTGCTACCTTTTTTTATATTGAAGGCCACACTTAATTGAGATGCAGCACGAGCTAGAGTCACGGCACCATGCAAAAACGAACTGCTCTCCCATTTGCGGCCAAGGTCTTACATAGTATTTACTTATTTATTTATGTTCTTGTATAGCGCTGGAATTCAACCCCCGAAAGGGTATCTCCGCGCTTACGTTTTACCAAGCAGCCAAGACCTAGTTCTGAACTGTGAAAGAATAGGGAGAGAATCCCAACAGGCGACGAATAAAAATGTTTTCAGGCACTTCTTGAAGGATTGAAAATTGGAAGTATTTTTGAGAGCAGGGGGCAGTGAGTTCCATAGGATGGGGCCTTTGTAGGACAGGGCTCCCCCTCCCTGCCTAGCTTTTTTTATCCTTGGAACCTGGAGTTGTTGCTGACAGCTGGAGCGCAGGGTACGACTGGGTTTGAGGGTTTGAATAGTCATATCCACCCACCCCTATACTGTAGATCTCATACATCAAGGTAGTTGCATTGCTGAGCTAACAACCTTTACTGGGCACAGCTTCTTTCATTTTGCCAGAGTATCAAACACTACAGGGACCGTGTAATTGAAAGAACGTTGTACTGATACTGGTGCTAACATCAGTTGCCGTACATAGTATGAGAATTTCCAACTCACAGCATTCAAAAACTCCTACGTTCAAGTGATCACGGAGGCAGTTTGCCTCACATCAACCTTTCAAATCTGTGAGTGTGTGTGCTGCGCTGGTGGACAGGTTAGAAGTCGAGAGGGTTCTCGGGTCCCTTGCATCATTTAAACTGATAAGTCAACTCATAACATATCTCTTTTGTTGCAACAATAAAGATTATGCAACAGAGACAAAAATGTTTGCAGTAATGCCATAAAAGTACGAAATGTAGCACACAAGAATGATTATCTGCTACTTTGCCTACATCCCTCCAATCAATTTTGATAGCACAGTCGCCCTTTCTTTGAGCACCTTGGAAGGTAGAAATGTTAATAGGACTCTGTAAGCAAGATGTGGAATTTTCACACTTAATCTGTCGCCAACCATGAATGACAAGGGAGTAGTGGACTTATTGATATTACACCTGAGTTTCAAAGGATAGACTCACTTCAATATTCCTTGAGCCTTGCCATGTATGCTTACTTGTTTTAATTGTATGCACGTTTTTTCTTTGTCTATTATTTATCACTGTATGATCACTTACAAGCACTATGTTTACACAGCATTAGAATTGTGGATGCTTGTTCATGTTCTCGCTGCTTCATTCATTGTATTTTGAAATTGATAAATCGCTTATATATTGTTTTTTTAAATTCTGTAAAATAAATATTATATATATATATATATATATATATATATATATATATATATATATATATATATATATATATATATATATATATATATATATATATATATATATATATATCCCCAACAACAAAGTTGCCTGTTGTGAAAGAGCCCACACAGGTAAGTTTCATTCTGCCACACATTTATTGAAAGAACAGCAATGTCCATGCAGTCAAAAGGGCCTTGCATTCGTGAAACTTCAGGGAACGTGTTTCGTGCATGTAAGCATGTCCTCACTGGAGGAAGAAACAAAGCACTACAATTACCAGGAGGCCACTGTGGTGGCCACGCCCACTGAGGTGGGAGACTTGTATATATTTGGTACCGAGCAAAAAGCCATGACTCCTGCTGAATGCGACAATCGCAGACCATGAAGAAGTGCTTACAGGCACGAAACGCGTCGGCTGAACTTTCACGAATGCATTGCATTGCAAATGCTTGTTCTTGGATGCACTTACAGGAATCAATGAAGGGTTTCTAGCTTTTTAGTTTTTGTCACTGTTACTACCATCTGCTCATCTCTTTACCTTTACAATCGATATCACAGTCTTTAGCGGCCACAAATACATATTACGTAGCCGGAGGTAGTATGAAAGTAGAGCCTAATAAGCAGAGGTGGTATACAAGCTTATCTCTAAACTTGATGCTTTTTTTCTGCTAGGATGAGCATTCTCACTGGACCAAAAAGTACTAATTTAAGCATGTCCTTCATCATTGGTTAATTTTGCTTGTAGCCACACTTCCTGTAGACCTTACAAACATGTCAATGGCTATAATTAAGCACTAGTCATCTTCATCGGGCAGATGAATGAATGAGTGAATAAAAGGGTACTTGTTAAGGTCACAGACGCTCACAAAGAGCATCCTGGCGCTAGCGCAAACCCCTCAATTCAACCATTGTAAAAGTAAATCAGTCTAAAACACCTAAAAAGAAAGTAAACAAAAGACAGAAAGAACAAAGAACTATAAGCAAAAGCAAGGTAGATTAGGCGGAGACACAGAACATCCTGGGCTGAGAAAAAGTAACAGGTGCGGAATACGATTATGTGACTTCTGAGAAAAGTATAGAGAAAATCGCTTTATCACAAACCCCAGTAGGACCATCAGAACAGGAATTACGTGATTGGATTAAAACTTTAAAAGTAAAAGAAAACGAACCAAAAGTATTAGGATGTGGCTAGACTAAAAATCGACATGGAAGAATTAATAATTGGAACGATTGGTACAGATAGATTAAAAACATACCAAGATGATAATGAATTAATGTTTATGTGTAAAAGCATTACTTGGAAAACTAAAAATATGCATGACCGATTTGAAGGATTGGCAAGAGAGTTGGATATGGATTTTACAAAGTATAAAGCGTTGCGAAAAACCCACAGAGTAGATTTTACAGAGAAAGACATTGAAAACATGAATACCGCAGGAAGAATAACTCGAATAAATAAATTGATTGTATTGCTGAGAAAATGGGGAGACATCGGCAAGTGGAAAGTGATATGGGCAAAGGAAAGACAAGAAAGTAATGATAAATCAACATTACCGTTCACAGTAAGGGAAAAAGAATCCGTAGTAAATTAATTCCCTATGAGAGAAATACCAGGAGGAGGATAGGTCCTTGGTCTAGACAGGATATATTATCATTTATGAATGATTTTCCCAGATTAAGAGAAAACCCAGTCGAGTGGTATCAACAGGTGGATAGATTTGTGAAAGTTTCAAAGGTATTATGGGAGGATTTGGATGGATTGTTTGACATAGTAGTACCAGCAGATCTATGGTATGAATGTAAAATTACTGTAGACTGGCCTAAAACTGAATATCCACGAGATAAAGTAACAGGTGCTCCAGGACCTGAAATAATGCAAAAATATAAACAAGTTATAGTATTCCTGAAGAATAAAATCCTACCAAAAGAGACCGATTGGGTAAAGATTGACAGAACATTGCAAGAAGCGAAAGAATCAGTACACGCGGGACTGTTATTAGTGTTTCAAAAGTACAGTGGATACGAGGAGCTGAATGAAAAAGATACGAGTCATTTTGTATAACGATTTGTGTTCGGGTTAAGACCAGAAATAGGGGACATGATCAAGCCTAATCGGATGGGATGTCAGTCCTGTTCCGTCGATGAGGTCTTGAGACATGCAAAATACTGTAGTGATGAAATTGAAGTAAAACAAAGAAAGCTTAAGGAGAAAGTGATGTGGGCACAAGTAAAAGTTGCCGAACATCAAGTAGCTCAATTAGAAAATAAAAATGTAGAAGGAAATCAGAGCAAAATGAAAGGAACTTTCAATAAAACAAAATTAATGGGGAAATTCGGATGAGCTAAAGAAGAAATATCCATGTCATAATTGCGGCAGGATAGGGCATTGGAAGAAAGAGTGTAAGTATCCACCAAAGGTTAAGGCAGGTTCACAAGTGCAGAGTGAGGTAATTCAACAACCATCGCCACAGCAGCAGATAGATACTCAACAAAGTCAGGTGCCGCAACCTCCACTTCCACACAGTGTAAATCTACAGAAATACAGCGCAGAGACAGGATTCTGCGGAGGAGAACAGGTAATAAGAAATCCAATTGTGAGCAGGAGTCCACAGTATTGGTTGAAGGAAGATGGGAGTGTGTCGGACGACAGTTTCTGACGGTGCCTGAGAGAGGGAGAAGAGTGCGTACCTGGTGCTACTCTGGATCAATCTGGTCCTTTTGTGAATGGGAAGGTGAATGATGTAAATGTGACTTTCCTAGCGGACACAGGTGCTAGCCGCTCTACTGTTAGATCAGTAGAAGTCCAAAATCTTCCTCTCTCTGGAGAACACATCCAAGTTGTAGGTGTAGCAAACAGACAGATCAAAACATCCCTAACAAAACCAGTTGAAATAGAAATTTGAAATTTCAAAGACATGCACTGATTTATGGTGTGTGACAGTAGTCCTGTTAACCTTCTTGGTAGGGACATTCTGTGCAAAATGAACTGTGCCATTTACTGTTCACCAGATGGCATTGAGCTTCAAATCCCAGATGAGGATAGCTTGTATAAAATGACCATGTCACTGATAGAATCAGAGAAGAATAGTAGGTTTCCTGTGTTTGATCGGGAGAAGATTAGGTTAATAAAATAGTTGTTCCATGTTGTCCAATCGTGCCAAACCCAGCAGTAATTCTATATCAGATTCCACATGATGCAGAATGGTACACAGTCATTGACTTATGTAATGCGTTCTTTACTGTTCCCTTACATCCTGAGAGTCAGCCAATATGTGGAAAATAAGAAAAATTGATGTACATAAGCGACGTTCATTTCCCTTTTCCCACTCCTCTCCCTGCAAGCACCATGAATACCGTAAAATATTGACCGCATCATTCTGCCAGTAAAGGCCCGTACCCATATGTACATGACAGCCATTCTAGGCACCCTGGCCCTTTTTGCCTGCTCATTAGAATCACCGGCTTCCCTTCTGCGCGTATCTGAACCCCCCTCCCTCTCTCACATGCATAGACTATGAAACCCTCTCCCTCTGCGCGACCCTGCCCTGAAAGGCAACCCTCCTGCTTGACCCACGCAAACCCCCCCATTCCCTCTTGAAGAGGCATCCTTCGCCTCAGCTGACATCGCCCTCCCCAGCTGCACCTGACTGCCCCCGCTCTCTCATGTACGGGTCATAAGACCTCTCTCTCTGTGCGACTCTGTCCCTGTGTACACCCTGGCTCCCCCTCCCTTCTCCCTCACACGGGCAAGTCATAAACCTTCTTCTTCTGCAAGACCCTGTCCTTGGGAGTCACGGCCGCGCCTGACCAGCACCTCCTTTCCTTTCATGAATAACCACTCTGTTAGTAAACCCTCCCTCCGCAATTGACTGTCCACACATGTCTGAGGTCATCGCCTAAGCCAGGAGATACTGTTTACTGCTTATTGTATGGAATCACTCCTCTTCAAAGGACCCACTATTGATCCTGGCCACCCCACCCCCTGGGCTATGATCAGGCGCACACATCCTAAAAGTTGGCGGAACACTCAGCTGCATGATTACCCTCCCCTCTTATCAGCAGGTCAAGGGTCCCTATTGTGAACATATGTGGGGTAGGATTGACACGAGGATTATGGGGATGTCTTTTCCGTGTTGCACAATGTCATGATTGTAATGCTAAAGTGTTCTGTAAAGTATAAAAGACGATCTCTCAGCTCACTTGTTAGAGCACCTCCCGATGACACCTTGTTTCGTGTCTGAAATGACAGGCTCTCCTCATGAGAAATAAACTCTGTTCTTGTGATTCCTGCTCCCAGCGCCCGTCTCTTTATTTGGTAACTATTTAGAATGGGAACTAAGAGGCGACTTGCGCCAGCAGCCTGGGCATCGATAGTAATGCGGGCTCCTGTTCCACAATTGGCGTCCCAACGCGGGGTCCATCAGTGACATAAGGTCCAGTGAGAGAGATCCAGACGATGAGGTGAACATCTAAATGATCGGAGTATACCTACCTTGAGAGGGCCCTCGTCCGGCTGCCGATTGATTGAACTTCACCAATTCTGAACGGACCTCTCTCGAGTGACCTACTGTCCTGACTGGAATCCCACAGGACTGCTGCGGTAAAATCATGGAGTAAGAGAACGATCGGGCGCTGGAAGGAGGAAGGCGAAGAACTGCCCACACGGTCCGGGTAAGGTTGCGTAAATGCGACAAATTGTGAAATAATTGTTTGATTTGGATAATACTAGTATTACTCTTTTGTTGGTACCTCTGGAGATTCACCGTCTGCAAACGGAGAAACAACAGGCTCTCCCTTTGCAAGCAGTGAAGGATAGGTAACGCAGACTTTTGTCCCCGTTGTAATCCGTCGTGCCTATCTTCCTCCCCCACTGTTGTCCCGAACTGTCGTTCGTGGATTATTGTCTGGAGATTCTGCAAACAGGGAAGAACAAGGTCTCTCTTTGCAGGAAGAGAAAGAGTGGGTAACGCAAACTTTTCGTACCCACTTATTCTCCCCACTGATTGTTTGATTGACCGAACACTGATTGTTCGGTATTGGTTCTTTTGAGGTATTCACCGCCGGCAAACAACGGAGAATAGAAATATTCTGTCTAGTCTTTGCCCGCCGTGATAAGATAGGTAGTGCAGACTTTTGTCCCCGTTGTAATCCGTCATGCCTATCTTCTCTCCACTGATTGGTAGCCTGTTTAGCCCGGACCGCTTATTAGAGATGAACCATCCAGCTCCACTGGAGGGCACACCTAATAAGGACATGTTCATTAAGTGTGGACTAGTCGCTATAGCTTATAATAGGTTATGGCATAAAAATACAAAAAAAAGAGTTGAGCGAAAACAGTAGGCCACTGATGAGTTATCAACTTCGCTAAAAAGAAAATAAGAAACGTCAGAAATAACTCGCAATAAGAAACATAAAAAAAAAAAAAAAAAAATGGCGAGGGAAGACAAGCTTGACACCAAGGCAGCCACGAGGTAGCTAGGTTCCGTTGCCTATTCCTGCCCTAAACATGTCTGCCTCATTGCCCACCACGCCCGAATAACGGTCACATGAAATAGATACAAATCAATAGGTACCTACCCCCATTCCGGAAACTCCCGAAGTGCCACAGGTCCGCGGTTACGCCCATCCGGTAGGCGAGGCCTCGAGGCATGCGGGGCTCGCCTGGCCGCAGTCGGAAGGGGAGGCTGTGGGGCGGACGGCCCAGAAAACCGTGATGGCCTCTCCTTCTCTCCTCTTCTGCTGCCCTGCAGGCCACGGAGGGGGGGGCTGTCTTGCCTCAGCCACCGACCACCCCCCCCCCTCTGTCTCTCGCCTGGTCCGGCCCGCAAAGAAGGCCGAAGCCAAAGCGAGGACGGCGGCGCTTACAGGTAGTCCCGCCACATGTCAAACTCCTGGATAGTTTCAGGTAGTCCCGCCACATGCCGACGCCTGGACAAGCGCAAGTAGTCCCACCACATGTCAACCCCTGGAGAGTTGCAGGTAGTCCCGCCACATGTCAAAAGGGGGGGGGGGGGCTGTCTTGCCTCAGCCACCGACCCCCCCCCCCCATCTTCAATAGCCGGCACGGCCAATATCGAAACGGCGGAGCCGAGGATCGGCGAGGGGTCGCTGGAAGGGGGAGGTGGCGCGAACGAGCCTCCCCCACCTCCCTCCAGGTGGAGGCTTCCAGCGACACCCCAACGCTCTTACTTAAAGAGGGTCCACATCGAAAAGCGGTCTTTTGCCCGGGGCGGGCACACGCCCCATGCCTTCTCTCCTCAACTTTGAAGATTCTATGAGAGCCGGGGGGGCCCCCCCGACCCCTCTGCATGGGTGCCCCCGTCCCCCTCACTGGGACCCGCGACATCGACACTCCTGCCGGCGCCAGCCTCAGTTTGGAAATGGCTAAAACACAGCCAAGGTACAGACTTGTTCAGTTCCGGTGGAACACCAGAATGACCCGGTAGGAAAATTGTTGTTGCCCTCCCCACTCTTTGACTGATGGTCCATTTGTTAGACTGTTACCACATTGCGAAAAACTTTTTGAACTGCCAACGGAAGGTTCTGGTCCAACCATGAGTCATTGGAGACATTCTGACTATACCGGAACCTGCCTGACCTCGCCCAAAATGGCGCCGATACACGAAACGAAAACTTTCGAACTCCCTGTTCACCCGGATTGCTCGAATATTGACGCTCAGAGATATGTATGCATTTTTGGACAATGAAAGTCGATAAGATGGATAGTGATTATGTGCTTAGAGAAGAAAGCAATACAGATATTGATCATGTGTTTGGACAATGAACTGATTTAGGGTGGGTACTAATTATGAATGGGAACAATGAATTGGTGTAATTTAGACAGTGAACGAGCATCTGGATAATGAATTAATGAATTAATTGAAAATTGAATCCTTGACATGCATCATGCTTGCTCTGTAGTAAAGTTCTATACGATTTTATTGCACTGTCGCACTTTATGCAATGAACTGCCACCAACTTCATTCTTCTTATGTACAGTTCCAATCTGCTCCGTGGCCGGTCCACTGGATTGTAGGCCTGTATTCATACACCAGCACTTTTTTTATTAAAAGTATTTTTGAAAAAGAAAGCATAGTTGTAGCGGTTGCATTAATGAGTTTTGAATGTATTACTACTGTGAGCAACGAGAAAGTATGATGAAGGCTGAAGGTTAAAAAGGACCCGATATTTAGCAGCTACATTATGTGCCACAGGCAGCCGGAAAGTGTTTTAGAAGCCTTAAAACGACACCACAGAAATGCCACCTAACCGCCACCCTTGCACATAACCAAAAGGGGTCGCGACCAAGTAACTCATGTAGATACGCAGATCGTCAATGATTATCTATCTGACATTACTGGTCCCTCTGGGCTTAAACGCCGAGATGGTAAAGAAATGCGCTACGTGGAGATAGGTCGAGTATGTGGTAGGTAAAAAGATTTTCGGATTACTGCATGCTGATGTGGTTTGAATGCTGCCCCCCCCACCCCTTCTTTCTCCGCCCTTCTGCAGGTCGCGTTGGAACATCGGCTGAAGTATGGGAGGACGATGATCGAACCACCGACGAGAAAGGGAAGAATGGAATATGAGCATGGTCCTTATGACGATAAGTTTTTAAAAGACGTAGACTTAACATGACTGTTCCTCCTTAGAACATAGCGACTGGGAGGATGGACTGACAGAGACTTGACGGGTACTGTATGACAAAAATTGGCTCGAAATAACACGTTAGAGAATGTAACTAGACGTTTGACTAGGTAGGGAAAGGACAAAAGAAAAGTACACGGGTAAGGGTTACCAAGACTGCACCCATCTGGGAAGTTAGAAATGTTGCTGATGTTCAAAATGTACTGCCCCCCTTCTCACACTCTTATAGATCTAGCCAAGCTGTCCGACTGTTCTCCCGATCAATACTTGCCGTTGCCTCAGCCTGAAGAACTTCCCACCAAAGGAAGAAACTGGAGAATGGTTTAAAATCCAACCATGGGTAAATAGCGCGACCAGGTTCATTTCTGATCGACTAACCGAGGTGTAAGTATTGGCCATTGAGAGCGCTCGAAGAGATAACAAGCGAGAGGGAAAAGGAGGGAAAGGTAGAAAGAGCTAAGCACGTAGGTAAATAGGATAGTAAAAGATAAATAGGATATAACAAATATAGATCTTGTTGGCCAACTATTGCTTTCTGTTTTGTTGTGAATGTCTTATATATGTAATACATGTACTGTCTTCCTTCGTCTGAGTTTGTGTGTGTGTGTACTGTAGGGGTTTGTGTTCTTTCTTTGTTTACGTCTCTCCGTTACCTGACCCCCTACTGTTCTGTGTTATGAACACACTAAATGACCTATTTTTGTACACGTCTCTCCCTTTCTCTATCTCTCTCCCTCACTCTATCTCTCTCCCTCACTCTATCTCTCTCCCTCACTCTATCTCTCTCCCTCTATCTCTCTCCCTCACTCTGTCTCTCTCCCTCACTCTGTCTCTCTCCCTCACTCTGTCTCTCTCCCTCACTCTGTCTCTCTCTCTCTCTCTCTCTCTCTACATGTCATACGTGTACCAAATGGCTCGTTTAGACTACGGACGACTCTCACTCTCTATGAGAGTCTCCTTATTTCCTCTTCCTTTTTATGGTAAAATCGTGCCTCGCAGGCACCAGTCTGATTGGATAATTATTGAACGCGAAGGCGTTCAGCGAAATTGACTGAAAACTAAAATGATTGTATCTCGCCATATTACTACCTCTCCTTTCTGCAAAATGAATGAACTCGAATTGGCTGAGAAGGAAAGGACAGGTAAGACGACTAAGGTCCCCCAATCTGGCCTTTATAGGGGAACTGTATGTCAATGGCACCTTATTTTTCTGTTCATCAGAGACGAACGCCAACGTCCAGATTGACCCCCAATGCCCAGATTACCCCACCCCCCCCCTTCTTTTTGCACCCAAGCGCGAGCGCCCGAAGCATCCCCGCCCCATTTGATAGACCCCAGCTGCTGTCCCGGATATAAACATGATGACCATGAGTAACTGTCGTCCCTCGAGAAAAACCTGTTTTACGTGACTCTCGATAGCGCCCCCGCCCTGTTTGAAAAGGTTAGCCAGCCTTGAAGGGAAATGTTAGACTGTTAAAGGCTTGGGTTTGAAAGGCAAGTCTACACTGGAAGCTCCAAAATGTTGAAATTGATGAAATGCGCAGTTGATGGGAATATTATTTCTATACATTTATGTCATGAATAGACGATGAATACACTTGGCATGAACACAGTAGGAATGTTGACATATGCACTGCTTGGTAATAGACCTCTGACTGTGACCGATGAGCGTATCTCCCAAGTGCGCAGGATTGAGGGAGGAATTCACCTGCATAAATGACTTCTTCTGTCAGTTCTCTAAAAGCTTGTTTTGTACCTATTCAAAGATTTGCGATCCCCGGAGGAGAAGGGTCGGACGGGACGTACAGCCTGGCTGCAGAACTTGAGACACATGTGACCTCGACCAAAGGTGGAGCTGCAGAGCAACAAGATGCGGGACGAGACAGCAATTTCAAACGTGGAAAATGAAAAATGACGGGCTGCCCTGAAGTCCTCCGTCTGCTAACCCACGTGTGCCTGAAGTCTCCGTCTCCCTTTTTGGGCCCGATTGATGGGCCTGCCTGCCCGTTATCCTTTGCTCCCTTGGTCCCTTTGGTGTGTCCCAGGAAATCTGACCCCACTCCGCCCTCTCTCCTATCGACTATTTGAACCACACACCCTCTTTTCCATGTGACTTTTTGCCAAAAGGAAGAACAGCATTCGGGTGGGAATAGGGTGTTGCCACGGAAATATAGGTGCCGAGCATAAGGCGCCACTAAACGGATTGGTTAGGGAACAGGACTGTGGTCTAACAGCAGAGGACTGACCGCACCCTGCAACGCGTAAGGATAAATCCGAGCTGGACCTATAGCTCCACCGCCGGTGCTCAACAGCGCCAACGAAAGAACACGGACTAGAGCCTACCAGTGATGGCTCACTGCTAAAAAGACACTGGGACGAAGAGATCTTGTGTATTGAACTGAATTCCTCCCTCGACTAATTGATCAAAATATTCATTGGTCACATTTTTGAGAAAGTCAGAAGTATTTATGCTATGTAGTGCGTTTAAATGTTAGGAACTCAACAAAATGCAATTTCCTATGTGCTGCATTCTGCCAATCACATCAACTGTCCATGATTATATGCCAAATGTTAGTATTGACAAATGCTAATCCCTCGACCGCACCTGTTTATATGTACCCCCATCAATTACGAAAATGAACTTTGCTATGTAAAAAGGGGCGACTGTGGAAAATAAGAAAAATTGATGTACATAAGCGACGTTCATTTCCCTTTTCCCACTCCTCTCCCTGCAAGCACCATGAATACCGTAAAATATTGACCGCATCATTCTGCCAGTAAAGGCCCGTACCCATATGTACATGACAGCCATTCTAGGCACCCTGGCCCTTTTTTCCTGCTCATTAGAATCACCGGCTTCCCTTCTGCGCGTATCTGAACCCCCCTCCCTCTCTCACATGCATAGACTATGAAACCCTCTCCCTCTGCGCGACCCTGCCCTGAAAGGCAACCCTCCTGCTTGACCCACGCAAACCCCCCCATTCCCTCTTGAAGAGGCATCCTTTGCCTCAGCTGACATCGCCCTCCCCAGCTGCACCTGACTGCCCCCGCTCTCTCATGTACGGGTCATAAGACCTCTCTCTCTGTGCGACTCTGTCCCTGTGTACACCCTGGCTCCCCCTCCCTTCTCCCTCACACGGGCAAGTCATAAACCTTCTTCTGCAAGACCCTGTCCTTGGGAGTCACGGCCGCGCCTGACCAGCACCTCCTTTTTTTTCATGAATAACCCCTCTGTTAGTAAACCCTCCCTCCGCGATTGACTGTCCACACATGTCTGAGGTCATCGCCTAAGCCAGGAGATACTGTTTACTGCTTATTGTATGGAATCACTCCTCTTCAAAGGACCCACTATTGATCCTGGCCACCCCACCCCCTGGGCTATGATCAGGCGCACACATCCTAAAAGTTGGCGGAACACTCAGCTGCATGATTACCCTCCCCTCTTATCAGCAGGTCAAGGGTCCCTATTGTGAACATATGTGGGGTAGGATTGACACGAGGATTATGGGGATGTCTTTTCCGTGTTGCACAATGTCATGATTGTAATGCTAAAGTGTTCTGTAAAGTATAAAAGACGATCTCTCAGCTCACTTGTTAGAGCACCTCCCGATGACACCTTGTTTCGTGTCTGAAATGACAGGCTCTCCTCATGAGAAATAAACTCTGTTCTTGTGATTCCTGCGTCCAGCGCCCGTCTCTTTATTTGGTAACTATTTAGAATGGGAACTAAGAGGCGACTTGCGCCAGCAGCCTGGGCATCGATAGTAATGCGGGCTCCTGTTCCACAAATATTTGCGTTCCGGTTTGGAGACCGTATTTTAGCATGGTGCCGAATTCCGCAGGGGTATAACTGAGAGTCTATCTATCTTTAATCAAATGCTAAATAAATCATTAGAGTTTAAGCATGCCTGGAGAATCAGTTCTTGTTCAGTACATTGAAGACCTGTTAGTGGCATCCAAAACAAAAGATGCATGTGTGTCAGACACAGTTGCATTACTAAATCATTAGGTAGAAGAAGGACATAAGGTGTGCCCCTCAAAATCACAGTTTTGTCAGAAAGAAGTACAATATTTAGGCCATTAGATTGCTAAAGGAATTAGACAAGTCACCATAGAAAGAATTAAATTGATACAAGGAATGCAACCTCCAAAAACTCAGAGACAAGTGAGAATGTTTCTAGGAATGGTAGGTTACTGTCGACAATGGATTAGTGGATTTTCACTAATAGCAAAGCCTTTACAGAGGTTGACAAAAGCTGATGTGAAAGATCCCTCAGTACTGAATAAAGCGGAAAATGGAAGCTTTTGAACAACTAAAAACCAGTCTATGTGAAGCACCCGCATTAGGAATGCCTGACTAATGAAAATAATTTGAACTCCATTGCCGTGAGAGAGAAGGATGTGCACTATCAGTTCTGATTCAAAGACATGGAAAACTGAGAAAGCCAATTGCATATTTTTCTGAAGTTTTGGATCCAGTTGCAAGGGCATTGCCTGGATGTTTAAAAGCAGTAGCAGCCACAAGTGTAAGTTTGGAACAAAGTGAAGGTATAGTGATGGGATTTTCTTTGAGAGTATATGTACCTCATTCAGTGGAGATTCTCCTCACTAGGACAAAAACACAGTACCTCACCAATAACAGAATCTCATTATATGAGAAAACAATCCTATGTGCAGATAATGTAACAATTTCATGATGTGTGAATGTGACTCAATCTACACTGCTACCTGATGTTATGGATGTGGTGAAATGAAGTTGATCACAAATGTTTGGATGTTCTTGAATGTTGTACCAAACTAAGGCCCTACATCAAGGATGAACCATTACCTGAATCTTATTATTTAATGTGTGTCGATGGCTCATTGTTAAGAACAGATGAAGGTGCTCGGAGTGCTGCATATGCTGTATGTACAGTGGAAGATGTCCTGGAAGCATCTTGTCTGAAAGGAATCCGTTCTGCTCAAACAGCAGAGTTGATTACTGTGATTCGATCATGAGAACTGGGAAAAGAGATATGGGTCACCATAGGGACTGACAGTCAGTAGGGATTTGGGGTTGTCCATGATTATGGTCAACTGTGGTCCCAAAGAGGTTATATGACTTCTGCAGGATCCCACATATGAAATGCTGAATTTGTGAGAATGTTGAATGATGCATTTCAATTACCTGACAAAATTGCTGTGGTGAAGTGTACAGCTCACAAGAAAGTAGATGACTATGTGACCAGAGGCAATAGGTATGTTGATTCTATTGCAAAATACTGTGCCAAAAACTTTGCGTCTATAAAATCGGGATAGACAAACTGAACATGTTTCAAGTCCTTTAAAGCTACCCACAGTAGTTGAGACTTGGCAGGAAGTGAAGCAGATGCAGGAAGAAGCTAGTGAAGATGGGAAGGACAACTGGTTAAAAGCAGGATGTAGACAGAGAGAAGAGGATGAAATTTGGGTTTATACAGATGAAAGACCAGTAATGCCTGATACATGATTTCAAATATGGCCCGAATGTTCCATGGTCAAGCTCACATTGGAAGAGACTCGATGATTAGACTGTTCAGACAGACATGGTGTAATCCGAAGTTTAGGATGATTGCTGAAAGCCTGTGTCAGAGATGTCTTGTTTGTCAGCAATTGAATCCAAGAAGAAAAACAGTTGTGAGTTTAAGAACCATAGGACGGGAGGGAGGTCCATTTACCAGAATGCAGTTGGATTTCATAGAACTTCCACCTTGTAACAGACTTTGATATGTACTTGTGATTATTTGTCTGTTTTCACGGTGGGTGGAGGCTTTCCCAACTAGGAGGAATGATGGAGTAACTGTTGCAAAGCTACTGTTGCGCGAGATAATACCACGCTACGGTTTCCCAGTAACTCTTGAGACAGATCGTGGAACACATTTTCACAATGAATTGATGCAGATGATTTGTGAAGCACTGGAAGTTCGTCAGAAATTACATTGTGCCCACAGGCCAGAGGCTTCTGGGGTAGTTGAACAAGTAAATGGAACAATAAAAAAAACAGAATTGCAAAAAAGTGTTTGGCCACTGGACTGAAATGGTCAAATGCTCTGCCACTTGTTCTAATGACCTTGAGGAGCATTCCTGATAAAAGGACAGGATTAAGTCTACATGAGATTTTGATGGGAAGAGTGATGAGACAAGCATTTGTGCCAGTTGATAAACTGTTGACTATTAATGATGATATCATACTGGATTACCGGCTGAAGACGGCTGTAATGCCAGAACCCGGTCCTGGGAAGCTTGATTCCGGTCCAGGGAAGACATGGCTTGGCAGTTCGGGCTGGACTGTTCCCATGAGGCATAGGGTCAGACTGATTTGCATATGGCCATGTCTGAACTGGGGCGGCGGAGTGAGCTAAAGAACGGTGATGGATTAAACCCAGATCATTTTACTGGGGGTGAGTGTTTGTATTGTCAACGCTCCGTCCATCATCCCCTTTGGTTTTTCTTTGCATGCCAGCCACACCATCCGTGTGCCTGAGCCTGAAAATCTACAGGAAGAGGGTGAAAGCATAACTGACTCAGACTCTGAAGGTGAACCAGAAAAAGATCCAGATACTGAAGCTCGACCTGTTCATCGACATCTGGAGATATCAGATACTAGTTCTGCATCTGAAGGAGAAAGTGAAACTGTTAAAATACCAAATTCTAAAGATCGACATGTAAGTTGAGATTTGGTAGAAACTGATACCAGTAAGGACACTGAGCAAAGTGAAAATAAAACTGGTAGTCAAGAGAATACTGAAGGACAGTCTGAAAGCTCTGAAAGCAGGAATAGAAATCTTGAAACTGGTGAAAAGGAAATAACTCACGATGAGGTTGAGCTTCCAAGTACCATTTATGAGGAAGTCCCTAACAGAGTGAAAGAACTGACCAAAGAAAAATAAGTTCAGAGAAAGAATCAGACATTATAAAGTTCACCATAAATAAAACTAAAGAGAGATCTGAGACTGATGACAGTGATGATGAAACTCAATTAAGGAGAAGTTCGAGAAAAAGAGCTTGGAGAGTGGAACGAAACACTGTTGAACCTGAAATAATAGGAGTTCGAAAAGGAGATAATTGGCCTAAAGGAACTGATGGACTGACATTTAAACTGGTTAATAAAGCAAATATACCAGAAGATGAAGTAAATGAAATAACCAGTCAAAAAGAGTTGTTGGGAAAGAAAATAGAGATTGTGCAAAAGCCAAAAAGAGTGAGGAGACCAAATCAAAAATACAAGTCACCTGAGTGGACCTATATGTTATTGCCTCCAATAAGTGAAGTAAATAGCAGCCAAGAAAACTTGAGTTGCCAAGGTGAAGAAAAAGAATGTGAGTAAACTGTGACTCAAAGAAAGAAAGGAGATATTTGAAAATGTATTTTGGGAAACTATGGAAAAGAAAACATATGAAAACAAGTTTTGAAATCTTGATGGAAAAGAACATTGCAAGTGTAAAACAAAGGTAAAAGAGAGACAATTTAGAGGTGAAAAGATTGTGAAAAATCGCTGTATAAAAAAATGGCTACTAATGAAGTAACTCAATCAAAGTGTTCTATTTTAAGAAAATGGTGTAGAATGTGGTTATTATGTACTGGGTTATTAATGTTGTTATGGTTAATTCTTGCTATTATTATTCCTTTTAGATCAGACTTTGAAAAATTGAAAGCAAATGAGTATGAAAAAAGGATAATGGTTTGAAAAATGAAAAATTGCATGTGTATAGGCCTGAAATTCATCAAGATAACTCAATAATTGATTACTCACGAAACACGTTTTAGAGATTACTATCGGAGTATGTAAGGACAATGGATGCCAGCGACTGCTATGTCTGTGTGAAGTTGCCAGCATCTGTGTCTGAGGGTGTTACCTATCATCACCTTCCATTAACATATGGAGTTACATGTAGTGTATTAACAAGTTTATTTTATAGAACAGGGAAATTAGAGTATTATTCTTCAGATTATGATGATGTATTTGCCAAATTAAAGATTGTAGCTGAATTGAATCAAATTAAGCCTGCTAAAGTTTTGGGAGAATATTTTTGGAAAACACAATAATTGACACATGATTATGCATTCAAACAGAATTGGACTTGTAAAATGAGAAATGAAGAAAAAGTATTTTTAAATATGGTTGAGGAAAGAAGACTACAATACAAGAGGAAAGAAAAAGTGAAACAAACTAAATCCGCAATGTGGACGTTTGAGGATGATATTATTGAGGGACATAATGTAAATGTGGCTATAAGTATAGATACACAATTATTAGGGAAATGATGAATTCGGAGAGACAACACTGTGTATGACAATTATTTTGTGGGAGCAAGTCAATGTGAAGATACTTATATCAAAAGGGGGTTGGGGATTTAAAGGTGGTAATGACCCAGTTTTTCCTGGCATTTATTTTCTTTGAGGGAACAAAGCTTATTATACATTACCAGACCATTGGTACAGGTCCTATTACATAGGCTTGGTCTTTCCTAAAATGTTCCATGTAGATAGCAGTACTAATGGAATTCATGCAATAGGTAAACCTTTAACTCGTAGAATAAGAGAAAGTGTGATTGAAATAATAGGGTGATGTTTTTGGAGCACTGATACCAGCAGTGGGTCTATCCTTTAGTGCAAACAGATTTCGGAAAGTGCCAACGATAGTGGATTGTTTATCAAAAGACACAGCTGGAGGATTTTTAATGGTAAACACTGAAATGGTTGTTATGAGAAGTATGGTGATGCAAAATCAACTTGCTCTAGACATAATTGTGGCAAAAGAAGGAGAAGTTTGTGGAATTTTAAAAGGTGCAACACTGTTGTACCTACATTCCAGATAAAAGTCGAATCATTGAGAGATATATTACAAATCTTACTGAGTTGCATAAGGAAGTTGGACCACTGGACGTTGATGGTGTTCTTGAGAAACTTGGTAGAAGTTTTTCGGCAGTTAAAAATTGGTTTTATGAAATAGATAGATCTATTATAGGGAAAATACTAATTCCAGTAACAGTAATAATAATAATAGTTATTTTAGTTTTAAGATTAAGTTTTCAATTAAGAAAGACAAGAAATGTCAAAAGAAAGTGATTGAAGAGAAACAAGACAGAGAACGAGAAAAAGGAGATATTGAGATGGAAGAGTTCAAGGAAAAACTTTTATCAAGATAGAAAGAAAGTAGAAGAAACTAGAGTGTAACTATACTAATTAAAATAATTTGAAACTTGTTGGGATAAAAATTTACAAATTTTTGGGAGTTATTTGGTGATAAATGACCAAAGGAGGGAGTTGATGTAGCAAGGTTGTAAACAAAAGATTTTGTATACCCCTTGTAAAATCACTTTTCCATAACAGTAACATGGATTAATTGTGTGGTTTTGAAATTAACCAACATAGAATAGAATGCACATACACAAACATATGTGGGGTATTAAATTGCATGTATTGCAAATCATAATCTACTAATTCTGTAATGCGTCCTGTTTAATCTGTGCGCATTTGTTATAAACAAATTGAAAATCGCATTAATGTGCTTTTTGTCTGTCTTATTGTGGCATAAATGATGGAGATTGGCGAGTAATCCATGCTTATAGGTCGCTTAAAAGCTAGGTAATGACTAATTGGGATACCTTAGTATGAGGCAGGTAAACAGAAGGACTTTATTTCTAAAATTTACTTAAATGCAAGTGGTGGTTTGTGCTTTTAGGTGCTATACTTACCTTAAAGCTTTGACACTTCATATCTATGGTCCTACTGGTTTGAATTCTTTTGTTTTGGTATCAAATAATGTATTACATTTTCCTCTAATTTTCTAAATTCGTGTTGTGTTTTCATTGTATTACTGTTTGAGTGCTACATAGATACTCTACACATTGCCTACAAGCTAAGCCTGACTGCTTTTGTGCCAAGCTACCAGAGGGCTGAGCATGTGGTAATTTGGTGCGTTTAAGTGGTTCACCCCGAGAAGGAATGTGGCTGTTACTCGAAACGAGCTCACACCACCCTCAACCAGCAACCCAATGTGTCACACTGTTTGTCTAAAGCTTTTAATGATTACCCTAACACGAACTCCCTGATGAGGATCACGAGTGGGACGAAGCGAGTTAGCAGGGCTGATATATTGGTCGTATTACAAGATTATGTGACCTATCAATGAAAGCAATTGTTGTATACTTGGTGAACTGGGCTGGAATTCCTGCACTGAACCCTTGAGCAAAAACTGGAATGCCTTCATTATATAATTATTTGTGGATTTTGAACAACAAGGAATGGGTTTGGAATGCTGAAAAGGGACACAGCTTTAATAAACAACATTGGCTCCATTTGACACATTTCCACAACACTTCCCCCAAAGTTGCTTTTTTTTTACTAGTTTGCAGATGGAAAGTTTTGGGGTGACCCTTCATGCGGGGGCAGAGAAAAAAGGGGGTCCTAAATCCTAAAACACATTATCCCCATTCATTTTTTCATAGGAACTTTAGACACTGGGACTGCCCAAACCGCAGAGCGGATTTACACCAACTTTGTCAGAAGCATAGTAATTGTAATTGCAGTGATATAGCGCTTTCTAACCCTGATGAGGCGCCAAAGAGCTTTTCGACGAGTAGCACACTACTCCAGAACCCAAAAAGGATTAGTGGCAAGTTGGTATATTGAAATATGAAATTTGTTTCAGTGGTGGACATGTGAGCATGTTATTTAGGTTGAAAACGATTTTTGGAGGGACAGAAGAGGGAGGGGTTTGCATTCATATAGCGCTTGGTACCCCTGATGAGACATCCAAGGGCTTTTCTAGGAGTAGCAGCCTACTTCGGAACCCACCTAAGATTAGTGATGAATTAGTATAGGGAAATATGAAATTAATTTGACGGTGGACGTGCAAGTCAGTTAGTTAGATTGAAAAGAATAGTGGAGGGATAGAGGAGGGAAGGGTCTAAAAAATGTTTATTTATATTGGTAGATCATAGCAGCAGGTTTGGGATCAGTGCATGGGAGGGAGTCAGAGGAAAGGGTTATTTTGGGGGATCACGGTAAGGGTAGAGTAGGAAAGAGTCTAGAAAAACTTATTTTGGGGGTCATAGTAGTCAGAGGGTAGAGGATATATTGAGAGAGGTATAGGGTGAGATACATTGTAGTGCAATGGAGATGCTGAATTATGTTCCCAAAGATCATTCCCAATCCTTCCTGACCCTTTAAGGATGTCATTTGATTGCTGAATCTTCTTCTATTTCATTCTCGCCACTATCTTGTGATGCACTAATTGTCCTCGTATTGTATTTACCTTGACTGCACAAAGTTTTTCTTGATCTGTGTATATGTATTTACTTCAATTGAACGACCATCTTATGTAAAGAGCTCTGATACCTTCGGGTCTAGCTAGTGCTATATAAAACCTTTTAAATAAATAAATAATAATTCTTGTACATTTAAGTTGTATTAAATAAACTCAGAATGTACTTTAAGCTAATGTATTGGTTTTTATTTATATATACACAGACACATTATATCAAACACAATCTGACCTGTCGCAGAAGGAGCACTTGGCAAGTTGGTGCCGAAGTCGAGACCAGGACAGGGTCCCGTATTTAAACCACTCGCAAAAAATAGTCCGACACTCCGCTTGGTAGAAAGAGTTGGATTTATTTAGCACACTGTGATCGCCTACGTGTTTCGAACCAGATGGTTCCTTCTCACGGCAGCGTTAAACAGTTGTCCTACTTCACTTTCATTATTTATATATGTAAAGCATAATGGTGCATTCTGGGATATGCAGTTCTGTGCAATTTTTGACTTACTCCAAAGTGTCTTGGTACGTGCAGTCTTGTCATAATTTTACAACTGACGTGTAAATTACTACATTAACAAAAATTCATGCTTTCGTTCACATTACAATGTATATCCAATGTGTTAATATTTAAGGCTGAGTGCCCGACTACCAATTGGTACATTTTTAAGCATGCACATTTTCCCATTCTATGCAATATTATGGCGACTGGGCAGTGTTTTGTGCTGTACATATAAGTGGATCCCAATTGTCCTCATTATAAGGCTATTTGGTTTAGCGCTTCATTTATGTGTGGAAGCAGTTTTTATATCTAGGGCTGAGTGCCCTTGCCACTGCCATGTATCAGTCACCACTAACGCCCACTTAAATTCACACCGATCAAGACAAGGTTACTAGTCATTTGTTCCACACTGCAGAGACAGTCCATATCTATTATTGATATTCATATTTTCCATATGTTGCAGTTTAAGCAGTACTTGTTGTTTCATAGAAATTGTCATTCAGTAATCTAAAGATGGAAATAAAGTTCCTCATCCCCATTCAATCCAGTGGGTTGTTTTGAATCGCATGATTAGTTTGGATTCAAGTCTTCGTAGCTTTAGTTTCCTGTTTCCGCCTCGTTCGTGCTGCTGGATCACTGCCAGGCCAAAGAATTGAATATCCTTCCATGTCTTATTGGTATGGCTGGTGAAGTGTTTTGCCATTGCATACGCAAGATCTCCATTTTGTATAGCACGGATGTGCTCCAGGATTCTCTTTTTCAGGGGGCACGTGGTACTTCCAATGTACCTCTTGCCGCAGTAACATTGAAGCATGTATACTACGAAGCTGGTCTCGCAGGTTATGTGTTCCCTTATTGTGTAGATTTTGTCTGCTGGATCTTTTATAGTTTTAGTGTTTTTTCCTATCTTGCAGGCCTTGCAAGTATTGCATTTCACAAATCCATTTTTCTTTTCTGTTAGTCAGTTATTTATTTTTTTGATCTCAAAGTGGCTGTGTACCAGATGATCCGAGAGGTTTGGAGCTCTCCTATGGGTTATTAGCGGTCGTTCTCCTACATTTTTGCCTATGTCCGGATCTTTTTGGATCAAATGCCAATACTTGCTTAATATTTTTTGAATTTTGTAACTTTCCTTGCTGTATGTGATGATCATCCTTGGCGGTTCAGTTGTTGCATTTGTCTCGTTGTTTCTCTTTTCGGACTTTGTTAGTAATGTTTCAGCTCTTGTTTTATTTCTGGCTTTTGTTTCTCCTTTTTGGATATCTTGATATTTGTATCCACATTGTGTAAACCTTTCTTTTGTTTCATCAAAGTTCTTTTCCATTTCACTGTCCTCTGAACAGTTTCTCTTCATTCTTAGTAGTTCTCCATATGGGATACTTTTCTTCAGTTTCTCCGGATGGAAACTACGTCCATGCAGTAGACTGTTTGTGGCTGTTTTTTTCCTGTGTGTTGTCGTTTGTATTTGGTTGTTCTTCACATAAACCTTGGTGTCCAGGAATTCCACCTCTTTGTTGCTGATGGTATATGTAAATTTTAAGCCTACTGTGTTGTTGTTTAGTTCATCAAAGAACGTTTGAAACTCAGATCTTGTTCCTCTCCATAATAAAAAGATATTTCCATCTCTAGATTACTGAACGACAATTTCTATGAAACAACAAGTACTGCTTAAACTGCAACATATGGAAAATATGAATATCAATAATAGATATGGACTGTCTCTGCAGTGTGGAACAAATGACTAGTAACCTTGTCTTGATCGGTGTGAATTTAAGTGGGCGTTAGAGGTGACTGATACATGGCAGTGGCAAGGGCACTCAGCCCTAGATATAAAAACTGCTTGCACACATAAATGAAGTGCTAAACCAAATAGCCTTATAATGAGGACAATTGGGATCCACATATATGTACAGCACAAAACACTGCCCAGTCGCCATAATATTGCATAGAATGGGAAAATGTGCATGCTTAAAAATGTACCAACTGGTAGTCGGGCACTCAGCCGTAAATATGAACACATTGGATATACATTGTAATGTGAACGAAAACATGAATTTTTGTTAATGCAGTAATTTACACGTCAGTTGTAAAATTATGACAAGACTGCACGTACCAAGACACTTTGCAGTAAGTCAAAAATTGCACAGAACTGCATATCCCAGAATGCACCATTATGCTTTACATATATAAATAATGAAAGTGAAGTAGGACAACTGTTTAACGCTGCAGTGAGAAGGAACCATCTGGTTCGAAACGCGTAGGCGATCACAGTGTGCTAAATAAATCCAACTCTTTCGACCAAGTGGAGTGCCGGACTATTTTTTGCGAGTGATATATATATATATATATATATATATATATATACACACACACACATACACATACACACTCATACACACACACACACACACTTCATCCCCAATAGTGAAGCAATTGTAGAGGATTATAAAATTTACTTCTTCATGCAGTGACCTACATGCATGTTAAGCATCGAAAAATATAACCATAAGTAATATGAACATTTGTTAAGCAGAAATAATGAAAATCTATATATATTTATAAAAAATATATATATATTTTACAGATTTATGCAATGGCATACACATATCTATCCATGTGCTGTTAGCCACCTGATGCACACTTCGGCATGGACACGACCCCCCTCATGGCAACATGGCATCTCGCAGCTAATGGCTTGCCGCAACCAGGCTTTTTGCATAAAACCATGGGTGAATGGCTTTTGGATGCCATACGGATAATCTCCTGTGGGCAGATTTATGCTAAGGGGCACTTGACAACGACATGATCATAAAGGAATTGCCTGATGGCATAAGGCATAGCTAGTCGGCTGTGACCTTGATGACCTAACAGAAGACGACCCATGCTTAGAGCATTTTCCCGGCAGGCCTGCACAGAACAGCAGCTGGCTCCTGGGGAGCTAGGAATTGCAGTTGGAGTAACTCGGGTAAGGCAAAAGTGATGCTCCACCCGATTTAGTTTAGTGTACTGTCATCAATATCCCTGAATAACGGAGTATGACAAAATATAAGCTGGGCACTAATCCAGTGACGTCTCTGTGAAAAAGTCTGGATTGCAGCCCTAAAAAAAAGGGCAGGGGTCCGGCACCAAAAAAGTACTATTTGCACTTCTGCCAAAAGTAAAATAAAACTCTTTAAAACAAATGGAGAAAACAGCTCTAAAGTAAAAGATTGGCTTAATCACATGTGAAAATTTATAGCTTATACTGCTCCCTCTACTACTGAATTCTCCGAAGCCTCCGCAATTAGTCAGGACTTAATGCCAGCAACCACAGAAAATATCGGGCACTGCCAAAGAAATGGGTTGTTGCAAGGTACAGAAACATCTCTGCAGCTTGCACTAAAGAATCAAACCCAAGATAGCACCCCCACAATAGAAGCCCAGGGGGGTAAGAAAGGGAAAAATATAAAGGAGAACTTGGACAATGTTTGCAGTGTCTCCCCAGGTGTGACAGGGTCCATGCATAACGAAAGTAGTCAACCATACAGGATTCATCTGGCAGAACCATGAACCTCACTCTTCGGCAACAAAATCAAGCAGTGGCAGAAAAGTTCTTCCCTGTCATCAGAAAAGCAGGTAAAGCTGCCACAAATGCTAAGCCAGGTAGCTGTTCCGGAGAGGACAGTGTGGCAGTAAAGGGTAAGAGTTCAAGAGGAGGGGCTCAATTAATCCTCCAGACAAGGGGTCAAGGCTTGGTTCAACTGCCTCTAAATATGGAGAGTTTAGAACTCTGATACGAATAGGAAATGGTGTAAGAAGGTAATGCCCCTCCAAAAGGACTTTCCAGGGTTTCCCAATTGGTCAATGAAGGCAGAGAGAACCGCTTGGCGGATACAGAGATTGAATTCTTTAAAATATCTTGGCTGAAATTCAAGAGGTCAAGGCTTGTCAAAACTACCTAGTTCAAAGCCTTGAAGTTGAAAAGAAACATTAGACTTTTGTGGCACAGCTGGAAGCAAGGACAACTAGTACATTGGATCTTGAGAACAGAGAAAAGTAGGTATCAAAAAACAATTCCACCCTTCAGAAGGAACTTACCTCTGTGGAAAAATCGGAGAACCAAGAAAAGCACTCCAGGAGTTCCAACCTTACATTTGTTGGCAAACCAGAAAAGGAGGAAAGGAAAGCTGAGACTGCTATTTAATATAAAGATGATCTGATTCACACTCAAATTGTGGATTATACAGCACACTGTCAGTCATGGAAATCTTTGCATTTCATGGTAACACTTAGAGCAGTAGCACAGTGTGCATTATTTTCACCTAGCTATAGCTGCACACAAACACAAGTACACACTGCCTTAGAGCCAAAAGATCTCAGTAGAAAACGTGTATGTGTGTAAAATACTTTCTGCCAATAGTCGCTTTCTACAGTTCTATTGTATGTTTTGTCCTTTTGGCTACTCAAAAAAGTTGAAGGCCAGAATCAGACTAGCAAACTTCACTTACACCAAGCTCACACCCCAGTAATAGAGATCCTTTACTGCTGGCAATACCTAGGTATTGCACTCTCAATGTTTTGTACTATTCATCTTAACCATTTTCCATGGAGATCTTTAACACAACCCAAGAATGGAAGTACAAGGGCCATGCTTCTCCTTGTCTGCAGAAGACACTTGGGCACTGCCTGCTGTTGTGACCTTTAATTCATTGAGGCGATGAGGCGTAATGGCCACAGCTGCCGCCCATGCAACTCTACTCTGTCCTTGCTCCACTGTCCAGCCTCACACTTATGTAATCCTACTCTCCTTCCATTGTGTTCCCGTGGTCTGTCATCTCTCTCCCATCATTTAGAATTTGTTTTGTCCCTCATTTTCATTCTATTCTCTCTTAGACCATTCTCTCCATGCCCTGCTCCCTCGACCCTCTAACGCAGCTCTTACTGTCTATACTGTAGTCCTCATCAGCTTTCTTTCCACTTTCCCTCTACTCTGCTAATTTTTCTCTACCCTTTCGGAGCTGTTTTTGATTCTCTCCTCTCAATCCCTGGTTTCGTTTTCCTATTGCCAATCCTATCTCTTTTCCTCTCCATCACACCTAGTGTGCCTTCTCTCCCCTGCTGTATTTGGGTGTCTCTATTCTCTCCCTTCTTCCCTGTTCCATTTCATCTTTTTTTATCTTATTGACATTCCTTTCAGCTCTTTCACTTCTGGGCCTGCTTTCTTTCGTCTCTCACCTAGACCAGTACACACTCTCTTTTTTCTCATTTCATTCAATAGGCTAACACTGTAAAGGATTGAATAAATTAATAAAGGATGAGGCCCCAAAGACATTTTGATCTCTTCCTTCAACATTTAAATTATTTTTAGGGTGGTTCATATAGCCAGTCATTGTACTGTTAGGTGCTTTACCTCTCAAGGTTGAGAATAAGGAAATGGAGGCACAAAATAATGTAACAGAAAGTTAGAAACACACACCAAGAATTATCATCGAATACCCCCCAGGAGGAACAAATCGAAACAAAATTGCTGTTATTTAACGCAAGTACAATTCCAACTCTAGAACATCCACATAATCAAGGCATTAATGATTTGTTCATGAATAGGCAAAGACTGTAAAATAAACTTTAATTTTACGTGTAGTGAATTTTGAATGCATTATTTCTTTTTTAATAAATGCAGATTTTAAAATTAATCAAAATTGCTAATATTTATTTTAAGTATTTAAGAACTCACATGCTCCATACTTTTAAAACATGTGTTTTATAAAAACGATTCTAAATTTCACAGATCAGAGTACAGTAACTTACGGTCTTTGGTAATGCCTGGTTCAAACAGGTGTCCCTTTCTTAAATTTAAGGGCAAAGAAAGCACCCTCAGTACTGTCGGTAGGTACACTGTCCTGACTCAAAAACCCTAGGCGCAGGCCAGGTCATTATGGCAGGTTTTATTTAGTGATAACAAGTATGAATGGATCCATGAATTAGCAATGTCACTCTTTCCATGCAAGAGTACTGAGACTGCTCGTGGTACGCCACTGTGTCCACGCCATGTCATTTTGTGTTTTGTGACACTCAAAGTAAATTTCAAGGTGCGTTAGTAGAATAGGAGGAGAAGGTAGGGCCCTGTAGTGGAACGGAGTGAGGATAGAAGTGGGGGAGGGAGGAGGGAGGAAGAAAAGATGGAGTTGGGAAAGCAATGAGGCAAGGAGGGCATAGAGGGGCCTGAGGAGAGAGCTTTATATTATGTCACGTTTGTGTCACTTCAAAGCCCTGAAGGGGCAGCCATCTTCACCCTGCATTAGGAATATATATGGAACTGCCACGAAGAATTGTACTTTATTTAGACAGCATTTGTATAGCGCCTACTATCTCGGACGAGGTACTGAAGCTGGGCAGCTCGCTGCCAGGGAACTCAGGGCTGGCGGTTGGTTCAGTGATTATTAATTGTCTCATAATGTTAAAACTCCTTGGCAGTTCAATGCAACACACTGTCCCAACATGGGGAGGATGAAAGACTATCTCAACCTTATCCGGAGTTAGAGCTTCCCCTGTCCCTTAACTGTTAGCTATCTTCCCAATCAGAAGGCACAAAATGAGGTAAAAGATTGGGGGCCTCTGTAGTCTACGCCCTCAACCATGTCCCTGTTCAACTACGATTAGCTAAGCTCCTTGTACACCAATAGCCTCCTTATTTGATGTCTTTCATTCCCAGGTTACATGTAATGCACTTAACAGAGGCAATGAACTCTATTATTTGAGAGGGCGTTGGCTTTAGCCCTTTACTTCAGAGTGGTGTCATTACCGCCCTGACGAGGAGAAGCCATATTCTCCCTCAGAGATTTGCTCTGGGCCTGTAGTTCACAGAATTGTCATCTATTACTTGAGAGATCGGTCTTGTTATTCCAGCTGCTTTTGAGACATGACCGATTTACAAAAGGGGGTGGTGATGAACAGAGTGTCTGAATTGAGCAGACCACTCTTACCCAGTCCAAAGATCAGGGCTTGATCCATCACCGTTATTTATCTCACTGCCCCATCCCAGCTCAGAACCTGGCTATATGCAAATCAGTCTGTCCCTGGCCCAGTGCATCATGGGAACAGGGCAGACTAAACTACCAAGCCAATTCTTTACCAGAAAGGAGACAAGCTACCGGGGACCGGTTTCTGGCATTTCAGCCTCTTCGGCCCGGCTTGCTTGAATCCTGATGGAGCAGTGAGAAAGGGACTCATGTCTGAGTATACCCTGCCACACCTATAGTGGCCAAAATCGATTTACAAAAGGGGGTGGTGATGAACAGAGTGTCTGAATTGAGCAGACCACTCACCACCCCTTGTTGTTGTTGTTGTTGTAAATATTTGAGACATGACAGCACTGCTGTGACCTCGACCATGAAAGCCCTTCAATGGTGGCCGGTGCTGGTCAGAATGCATACAGTTGAAGGCATTGTGTATTATACACACTGTGCTGTATGCATCCGTCTGGCCATGTCACCGAAATATTGAAACCCTGCATGCTGCCCGGATGCCTGGAGCCACTAGCCATTCAGCTGCCAAATCCAAATAGCGCGGAGAATTCAACCCAGGGCTTTGGCTTCCTTGGCAAAAGGAACTGCAGCCACGTGTCATTTCCATGAACTTCCGGACTGGATCAGGAAGGCCACAATGGCACTGGTAAAATGAGCACCAGTAACAAAAATTAAGAGCCTTCGCTGGCAAATTAAAGCATACATTAAGCACTGGTGCTATTGTCAACAGGGCAGAGGTTGAGCAAAGGAATGTAACTCTGTAGAAGTTTAAAAGCGTACACGGTTTACAACATCTGATGTATTAAGTGGAAGCACTTCAGTGTCTAAAACAAATACAGAGTTTTGAATTCTAAAGAGCCTTTTCATATTCTAACCTGGTATTTGTTGCATGATTTATTTCCCCCCTCTATAAAACAACAGCTAGAAAGCTTATGATGATGTTTCTGACCTGATTCATGCTACCAGCTGGAAGGCTGGTGTCTGAAGCAGGCATATTAAACCAATCAATGAGCCTCCCGGTGATCAATGCATGCCAACATTTGTTATACTGTTCACAGTCGGTTCCTTCTTTTGGTCCTCTGTTGTAAGGAACACGATGAGGCCCCCTCAGTGAGGGTTCTGTTAAAGACAATTGTTCTTTTCTTTTTTCACCCTATTTTCCTATTTGTGGCTTTTTGTTGTGGGATCATGTATTTATGATTTCAAAGTCGTTGTCACTCTTTTGTTGTTGTTCTGTATTTAATTAAGAGGTACATGAGTGACCTACTAACCCTGACTCTCTAGTTGTTTATTCCCATTGTGGGGGCGCCTGCGCCCCCCAGCAATTGGCTCAGTTGCGTTTCGCCACCCCGGCTGCCATTGCCAACCAGATCTCATTATACCTAGACCAGTCCGTGGCCCCTTTAATCATAAGTAATAGCCACCTGGGCTCTACAGGGACCGGCGATCCCACTACTGTTGCCATTGTAAGTGCTACTTTGGTCCAGAAGGGCACTATATTCGGGCATTCCTACAGAATATGGTAAAATGTACCTTCCCCCTGACATCCCCTCACACAAAGGGGGGATAGGCTCCTACCCCATGAAAACAGGTGGGTTCGCAGGTAGTACACCCGATGCAAGATTTTTAATTGCACGAGACGGAACCTAGTCCGTATTGAAATTTTGCGGGGGCTTTGCAAGGCATCATGCCAATCCTAGTCTTCCAGGCCCCAGACGTCCCCCTCCCATCTCTCCCGCAGGGACACCAATGGGTCAGGCATGTTCTTTATCAGCTTGTGGTAGAAAGTGGATGTGGTTTCTCTGGGATGGGGTCGAGGAGGAGCCTGTCTTCCATAGGAGACTATTACGGGATCGAAGTGTCTGCGTGTATGTGAGTACACGCAGGGCGTATGTAAGGCGCAGATAGTGATAGTGTTGGGAATCGTGTAGTTGGTACTCTTTTTCAAGATAGTCAAGGGGTCTAGGGGCATTCCCTTTCCATACATCGCCGAGGTAGTCAATCCCAATTCATTTCCATCCCTTGAAGCCTGTTGGTCTTGTCACCTTCGTTAGCTGATCTCTGAGCCAGAGTGGGGTCCTACCCGTCTGAGTGCCTGCCCACCCCAGAAATTTATTGGCCTCCCTCCAGCACTGTCAGGCTGCTTTCTTAATGTTTTCAAAAGCAAAACCATGAAGTTTTAAACATGTGATACAGCAAATTATTCAGAAAAGGCAACCCTCCTACACCCTCCCCCTCTCTGGATGACTAATCTACTACCTCTTTGTCTCCTTTGGCCGAAGCCTGGGCCACCCCCTCCCATTGAAATAAATACAGTTTTGTTAACTCCTTCCCGGGCCACTGTATTGTGCGCCCCAAAGGCATCCTTGTAGATGGCATTGTAATTCACCACTCCCTCTAAAATTATGTCAATGCTGCAGATTGTGCCTTCAGGTCGAGCAATAACTCGCCCTTCCGGCACATGCTCAGCAGGACATGTCCACAATTTGTCACGTTTATTGCTGCACATGTCCACAATTCATGGTGTTTATTGCCGATCAGCAAGTCGTCATTTGTTTCTACCTGCTCGGCGTTTTTTGCTCATCTTGCATCTCCCTCAGGGTGGTAGGGCGACGCTCTTTACGCTTATCAACACCATCCGCCCCTGCTCAGGAACATCAAACACCACCTCTAGAGTGTCCAGTTAGGTCCCACCCTCGAACGCGCTGGGGAATTTTGGAGACTACAGGATGCATAAGAAAGTGCTGTATAGTGCTATAAAAGAAGGAGGTGTTAAAATCAGAGACTGGTTCGAAATATAGGTTTCCTCCGATAGGTCATATGAAACCTCCAAGCGACGAAGGGAATCCCGGCAAATGCTACCTTTATTCCAAGCTTCCGGTGGACAAGCAAGGATTCTACAATCCGCTAGATTTAGAACTTTGTTTAAGGGAGAATTTAAGATGTTCAATGATATTCCGACTGCTCAAAACTACTTGCATGAAATTCGCACTATGAAATAATGATGGGTTTTACAAATTTGTTGTTTAAAGTATGAGATTTCTTCTTTCTAGAATTTCTGATTTTTTTTCCTAAATGTCTTACTTGCAAGCTGCTTGAAGGAAATAAATTATGTGTAGGGCTGGTATCTGTAGGCTAAAGGGGGGGCAGTCTGGGCCATTTAGGGTCCCTAGCAAGGTGCAAGCATTGCTTTGAAGCTAAAGAGGGCAGACATGACTGGGCTGCGAGGTGTGACAGGAAGGTTTTGGTTTCAGAGTTATGGCTGGGTGTAGGGTTGGATGTAGTAGCTGAAGGTGTGGTAGGAAAGGTGGTAGTGGATGGGCAAAGTTTTTTGTGATGGAGCCAGGGATGTGGGAGGGGGTGCTTTGATAGTTTCCAAATGAGGCGTGCATCTATGGGGTAAAAAAATTGTTTCTGTAGGGACGGCTAAGCCAAACTAATGAAGCGGCTAGTGTGGATTGCTGACGTTTTTAGTTTCAGAAAGTGAATATGTCTAGTGTGACACGTGGCTTGAACTGCATATTCTTTCAGTAAATGTAAATGGGGTAAATAACCCATAGAAGCGCCGGGCAATTAACTGGCGCATTGAGCAGAAGGCAACTATTGTCCTTCTTCAGGAGAAACAACTTTTTTTAATCCAAAATCCTTGGTTAATTGGTCTCCTTTTTAACTAATAGGACTTTCTTCTGCATCTGCCTTTGTTAGAGGTGTTCTCGTCAATAGGAAGTTTGAGGTTTGGGAATTGCAGGGTAGCATCTGACCGGTCTACATGATGGCCAGTGGTAGAAATTAAAATTAACCGAAAGAGGTATTCAGTAGTCTTTTCTATGGTTCAACCCCAAACGATCCTCAGCCACTCTATGATCTATCGCTTCAGCTATTAAACCATCCCAGGAATATAATAATTGGTGGGGATTTTAACTTTTCTCAAAAAACAGATGTAGTTATTAGTAGGTGGGCAGTTCCACACTGCAAACCTAAGGTTGCATGGGCAGAGGATTAAGGGTGAACATAGTTAGATCATTGGCAGGCAGCCAACTCGAAGTACACTTTCTTTCCTTCCTTTCATTGCTCTGCTTCTAGGATAGATTACTTTCTCATGTCTAAAGATACACTGATTATCACCTCTTTTTCAATCATCTCTAATTATTTATCAGCTCATGCTGCTATAAGCAAAGATATGTCCTTCTCTGACAAACTGGCTCTGCTAAAAAAAAACTTGTCTTTAAACAGCATTTTTAGAAGAAAGGTCTTTTATCAAACAAATTATGGCACAGGCTATTCTTTTTTTGAGGAAAACAAACACTTTTCTTCCACTGAAAATATCTGGAAAGCATTTAACTGCTTCGCAGCGGCGTACGTTCCACCGCGGTGCGGTGGAATTTGACACGTGCGTAGATCGGACGGACCCCGGCAGTCAAACACGCCCCGGCCAGCATGGAAGCAGCTAGATTGACCATGCGGGGGTTGGGTGGAGATTTTTGCTGATCAAGCCAATTTCAATAAGTTAAGGAACAGGAAATTTAGGGATTTGACCGAGGCTTTTCATCCAACAGAGTTGAAATTCTCGAGAAATATTTTAAGGAGTGAGAAATTGCGATGTGCAAATTGTAGCATTTTCTGCAAGACAACTCAAATAGGAAACCATAAGGGCAACAACTGTTTGAGGAAGGAAAATTAAGTAAAAAGGCTGTTGGTCTGGAGGGTCACAACACTGTAAGCTAAAAATGTCACATATCTGCAGAGTAAGGCCTCTCAAATTGAGGAACTATTTCAACAGCTCTTTTACAAAGCAGATCAACATCTAAGTATGAATGATATAATGGGTTGCTTGGACAGATATCGCCTTCCAAAGTTGACAAATGAGCATAACAGAATCTCACTCCCGTTATGATAATGGGTGCTGTCAAAGCTCTGCCTAGTGGGAAAACTACAGGAGTGGTAACAGATGCTACTTATGGAAGTAAAAGATTTTCTGTAGACCTTGTTTAACAATATTTTGAAGGGGAGCTCTGCTCCCTCCTCTTTTCGTAAAGGACTCCTGGTTTGTTTCCCTAAGAATCATAAAAATTCAGAAGACAAGCTCATTCTGCTCAATAATGCTGCTTAACATAGACTAAGATTTTTATGAAAATAAGTACTGCAAGGGTAGCAGAAGTTATGCCACTTTTAATAGGAAACAATCAGACCAGGTTTATTCCTGGGTGAATACTTTATTAGAATACACATTCTCTAACTGAAGTGATTGATTAATTTTATCAAAGCAGGACTCCTGCAGCAGCTTTTGAACTTGTGAGCTAGAAATATTTACTTCCGGTAATGGAATTTCCAACACAGCTCACAAGGAAGGTTAATTGTAGCAATATTCGAGGGGTCATATGCCACAATAACTCTAAAGGGATAAGGTGCTGAACCCCTTTCAGGTTACATGGGGTACAAGGAAGGGGTGCCCCCATCGCCATCTGTATTTGCTCAGGTCCTATCTTTCCCCAAGTAAAGAATCCAATAAAGATATTGTATTCTTGTGGCTTTTAAAACTAAACAGGAACAACTATTTCAATGGCTACAGATTCCAAATATCCATGCAGAAACCCTTATTAAAATGCGTACCTGAAGAACTGGCAGAAGCCACTATTAGACTGGAGAAGTGCAACCTGTGAAAAGTTGTGGATTGGTACATAAAATGAACTCTGATCCCTCTGTAAGTAGTTTTGCACTGTCTCCCCATACCTTAAGTTGGCATATCTACAAATTACATCTATGTTGAAAGCATACTAGTCACTGCATATTTAGCCAACCAGGGAATTATTTTGAGTACTATTTTAACCTACTGCGGGGCATAGAAAACAAAGACATGGGGTAAATTGGTTCCAATCTGAAAGGACCAATTTTAAGGACCCATTACACGCCATACTAGGTGAATAGATACAAGAAAATAAGACGAACTTAACCAAAGAACAGTGTTTGGAAGTTTCATTTCTTAGTTCTAATTTTCTACGTGGTCCCAATTTTTGACAGATGCAACTTTTCACTCGATGGGTGGTTGTTATTACATACATGGAATGTAAATCTACCAGAGCAATGCCCTAGGTGTTCCAAATTAGGCAGCTGGGTCCATTTTGTCTGGGAATGCAATAGGGTGAAATCATTTTGGGAGGGGGTTTTGTGATGCAAGTGGATCTCTCTTGGTAAGGTATACTCAGCAGACTTAAATGCAAGCTTATTGGGTTGTGTCAAGCATTTGGGAATTAGACCAGCTTCGGCACACGGCTGGTAGTTCATTGCAATGTTAGGGGCAAGATCAAAATTAACATATACTCTAAAGTGTATTTTTATTCAAAATGAAGAGGGAATGCATTTCATTAATGTTTGGAAGAAAGCCGATCTATTTATTAAAAACTGAAATGGAAGTGTAATGAATTAAAAAGAGTCCAGATATTCGTAACGGATCTGGGGAGCAGGGGAGAACTCTGCTGCACACTCATTAAAACACTGCACTTTCACTCTGGCAAATTACTTTATATGCATTTTACGTTATATTACTAGTATTTGTCGAGTGAATTAATTTAAAGCATTGTATTTTTTTTAATGCATTTTAAAATGAATTTAAAGCATAAAGTGCATCATTGTATGTTAAAAATATTTAGTTCTATATTGGCAAGAGACTGTAGCAGTTTTTGTATAAACATAAAGAACTGTGCACTTTTGAACTATGCCAATAGCACTTTAGACAATACTTTTAGGAATCGAATGTTGGAATAAGCTCCTTGACACCAATTCCTGTTTGTGATGTAGTAAGTTTTATGATGCAGGAAATCATTATATATATATAACCACGCCGAACCGCCACCATTTCCTGCAAGGCACAAGCTGTGTTAACCAATGTGACTTCACATACAGCGGATCACTGAACGGGCGCAAGCTGTTAATTGGTGACTTCACGAACAGCATCTTCCAGTACTTACTTTGAGGTTGTGTGCCCAAGTGCGTTGTGGGAATTGTTGGCTGGATGGTAGGACACAGGAATGCTGCTTTTTTATTTTCACGAAGACATCGGGGAATGGGAAGTGAAGCTGCAGGCACGGCCCACTGGGGGCAGTACGTACGTGCAAGTACCTGCAGCATGTGAATTTGGAGCACCGAGACTGGGAGCACCGAGTTCATGGGAACTCCCCTACCTTCGCAGTGCCTGCGCCAATCGTAACGGGGCATTGCGCTTTTAAAAGTGGACAGCAGGAAATCGTGAGGAAATAGGCATTTGATAAAGGCACTCCAGCCGAAACCGGTCATGCCGCCCCTTAGCTGCTGGTAATAAAAGAACGTGTTCCTGTGAACCTGAGTGGACCTGCTTCTTTCTGCACAGAAAGGATCGTGTATTGTGTATATATATATATATATATATATATATATATATATATATATATATATATATTTTAACAGGTTCTGTTTCTGCCTCCATGCTCGCTCACTTCCAGCGCCCTGCCCTCCCAAGCAGCACAGACACGGACCTTGGATTCAGTGCTATTCTTTATTTAAAAAGTTACGTGCTAGTCGCCATAACGTTTTGGCTCAACCCGGAGCCTTGTTCACATGACAACGTGAAAGTGCAAGTTACACCCTTTTGTACGTCACTATTCCCCTTGCACGTGATGCTGGAGAACACATAGACATAGAAAGCAGACATCATGGCACCGGCAATACATCGATAAATATTAAAACATTACATTATTGACGTAGGCGTTTGAGATCAATTTTCATAATAGTGCAAAACATAATCACATTTAATATCCTTGCATTATAAATTAAGCATTTCATGTGTAAATTTTACATGTCTTGGTATTAATCAGAAATTCCCACGAGCCCGTGGAAAATCTAGATTCTAAGAGGTGGCTAACTGTGTATGGAAGATCAGTCACATTTATGAGCAAAAAACGCCAAAGCATATATTACCGGCATGGATTGCATTGATTACAGATAAATAAAATGTCCAGTGCTGACTATATAAATAATTTTTATAGAATTCATAGGTATGTGTCTGCTCAGTTGCAAAATACCGGGATGAATCACCAAAGATCATGATTTCTGCATGTAGTATCAAATACCCACTGCAGATCCCTGCAGCTGAACTTATAAAAGGGAGTGCAAAAAGTGCAATAAAGTGCTAAGTGATTAAATAGTGCAAAAAACATTATAAATGTTTAAAATAGATCAGGTAAACAGCAGGAATCAATATATATTAACACAGCGTGGACGGACTGAGCCCAGTCTAGTCCAAAAACGTAATCACTGTTTCTCAGTAATCATATATAATTACCAGATATAAACATTTTTTAAGCAACAGAGTTCATTATAATAATGGGGTCAACTAGGAAAAAGTAGAATATATCAAATTCAAGTATGATGTTGATAAAATGTAAACATGTCACAGTTCCAGAGGTATCAAGATATAATGGGTCACATCAAAATAAATCTAAAAAATGCATATCCTTTTATTTCACAATTATAAAAGCTCGACATCGTTACTTAAAACCTCCTAAGATAAAAAATAGTACATAAGATAATTAAAACCATAACTTCCAAATGATAAAACCATCTAAAAATCATGGAAAAACCAACTTTATATATGTACAGGAATTCACAGTAACTATCAGTTGTCCAACTGGAATTATAATGTAAATACGAGCATTTAATCAAATATTTATCCCAACACAGTGTACAAATCTTCGGTGACATTGAGACCTCCCGGGGCCTTCGAATCTAAGCGGAGTATATATTTTGTTTCTAATCTGCGGAGCGCAACCTCCCTGTTGCCTCCTCTCCTGCTTGCTGGAACAGCGTCAAAACAAAGAATGTTAAGTCCTTGTTATTGCTCTGATGCACCTCTTTAAAATGGCGCGCCACCGGGTAGGTCTTGTCCTGATTGGAAATTGCCCTCAGGTGCTGTAAGATGCGTTTGTGCACTTCCAACTTCGTACTACCCACATACCTGAGAGCGCAAGGACACTGGAGTACATAGATAGCATACTCTGATTTGCATGTTAGGACCTTGTCAATTTTGTGCTTTCTATCACTGAAACTGTCTTTGTATGTTTTAGTGTTGACCCCATGTGTGCAGTATTTACTAACTTTGCATTTGAAGAAACCACCATTGTTTTGTAACCAGGATAGATATATATATATATATATATATATATATAAAAATATATATAAAATTCACTGAACCCAGGGCGGCGAGGTCTTGACACATGTGCGCACAAGTCGTTCTTGGATAATATTGTTCTCAATTCAAATAGCAACGCTCAACTCCCCTTGGCCCACCGCTCACATGTCACAATGAAACAATACCAATAGGAAAGGAGCATATCAGAAGGGGATACGCTCCTTTCCTATTGGTATTATACTTTTTTTTTTTTTAAAGGTCCTGTTGCTAACCTCCCCTTGCGCACATCAGAAGGCAGAGCGCAGCTTGCGGTGCTACCTTTTGGAGGGGGGGGGGGGCGCTAGGCTTGGCTGAAGGATGTGTGCTGTGTGGGATTGGCTGCCTCCAGGTGGGCTGGTTGCACCATGTTGATTCCTCCGGGTGGCTTGGCTTTACGCATGGTAACAACATATTACTTTACATTAAAAAGGAATGTTAATTCACTGGAAAAAAATAATGGTTAAGGTAACCTTATAGTTAGCTGAGATCTTCAGTGTCAACGTAATGTTTTATAACATACAAAAACACTGAAATTCACCAGTTATTATTCACCAGTTATTAGATCTGATAACTATAACTCATGCCCTAAGGTAACTATAACTTGCACCCTGCCCATGCACTGCTAATTACCCCGCATATTACATCACTCATGACATCTCCTCTGACATCAATAATAATAATATCACTGCAACATTTCCAATAAAAAATGTTATGAGTAATCGGTGCTTGGCGGGGGTACGTTTGAAAAATCACCTTGTCACCTAACTATAACATTACTTTATCCATTTATTTTTCAGTGAATACATATAAAACACACAAATTGCACTTTTCATAAGTAGGGGGGGGGGGTCTACAGTAGTTAAACCTTGAGCGGGTTAAACTCGATATTTGTTTTTGTTGGAAGTACAACTTGTTTGATGTGGTTCTGCCAGAACTGCTAAAATATTTTTAAATAGGAGTTTTTTGTCGGTCTTAAAGTGTGAACGTGTTGGTTGTGTAAAGGGCATCATGTTGTGGCCAAGCGCTAATCTATCAGTGTGTTGGTTAGATGTGTTGGGTATTTTAAGTTAAAGTGTTCTACTCCTGTACTCATCACTTGGCACATCCAGAAGAAAATGTAGAATTGGAGTGTTGCTTGAATTCTGCGGGGACAGTTGCTTATGTTGTATTGTATTGTAAAGGCTCTTCTTGTAGCGATCGCTACCATCGACACAGTCAAATGTAAAAGATTCTGTACTGACCGTCCCTTACGGAAATACTACAAGTCCCAGAAGGCCAGCCGGCGTTGGGGGTTGAATCAATGGGAGGACCTTATATAAACTCCACCTCCGGAACACAACGGGGCTTGTCAATCTTGTTCCGTATTCTCTCGTAGCAGTTGTGGGTGTTCTCTCTTTGAGTGGATTTCCTGTGTACTACGCTGATGAAAAGCCTGCGTGGTCAGAGATGCTGTTCTGAACGACGCCGACGAAGAGCCAGCGTGGTCATTCCTCTGATCTGCACGACGCCGACGAAGAGCCAGCGAGGTCAGTCGACGTTGGAGCAATCAACGCCGACTAAGAGCCAGCGTGGTCAGGATTCCAGGAGAGTTCTTGTTGCAAGCCGTATTCTGTCGTGCAAGTATACCTGAGGAGTGCAGGCTCGCCTCCTGTTCTTTCGTTTATTGCTATTGTTTGGAATGGTCCTAGGGCGTATGCCATTATTGTTTATATACTGGGAATTCCCGTGTTCTCTGTCAGGGTTTTACTGACTCTACCTGCTACTTGGGCTACACCGTTCCACAAGGTGTATTGTGGTTCTTACAAAGCGTGGCTTCTAACGCTTAGTACTATTAGCCCTCCTTATCTACCTTTGTCACCTACAAACTGTTGTAGGTCGAGAAGTGAAGCTAACTTCTCCGTACTTCTGGCAATCTTTTCGCTAGTGCGCAGTGCGTATTCTTGGATTCATTCTCGGATACATGGGGTGGAGAAACTGGTGAGTGTGGCATCCAAGGGGGGGATTCAAAGTTCACACAGTTACCTTTGTGGCATTAATCTCTTGCTCTCTGTCCCCTCCTCTACCTGCAGTGTCCCCGTACCAGTAACCTCGTGGTGTAACGACCAGACGATACCAGAAGTACCATTCCCCCGATGCCAATCCACCTCCCGGCCCCTTCCCGTACAGGCTCGAATAGTGGGTATATTCCATTGTTGGGGTTTGTGCGGTGCGGAGTTGGGAGGACTATCGTCTATCGTCTCTGCTGGCCATCAGAGTAAGGTTAGTGGCGCTTGCGTATTCTTGCGCTGCTCTCAATCCCGACAGATTGACAAGCCCAAGAGTACAGCCCAGCCTAGACGATGGATACTAATACTATTCTCACTTCCTTGTTGGAGAGCTTTACAGAACTTCAACAAGAGGTCCAAACCTCCCGTGCAGAGAACCAGGCTTTATATAAAGAGGTCTCTGATTTACGCAAAGACATGTCCGACCTTGCACACAAAGAGCCTGTGATGAAACCATTGATCAGGCCGGCTACCTTGCAGCCGCCTTCTTCCTTCCAAACAGGGGGTTCGTTTGCAGCCCCATCCACTTCTACCGAGACCACTCCCACGGTCCATATAATCCAAAATCATGGAATACCTCTAGCTCCCCCCGAAAGGTTTTATGGAGACCCGCGAAAATTTGAGACATTTTTGAATCAATGCCGTCTACATTTCCTATGTAAGCCTATGGTTTTTCAGGATGAGGCTTCCAAAATAGCCTTCATGATGTCCTACATGGGAGGGAATGCGTCCAGTTGGACTATTCCTTTGCTGGAAAGGAATGACCCTGTTTTGCATAATTTTTCCGATTTTTGCCTAGAACTCCGTAAATTGTTTGACAGAAAGTCCCACATGTTTTCCCTAGATCATGAATTAATGACCTTAAGACAAGGGTCCCAGGATCTGTTATCCTACATAACCACATTTAATCGCCTTATCGTGGAAACGGCTTGGCCGGCTCAGAAGCGGATCTCCTTGTTTTATCAAGGGCTCCGGGGAGAACTGAAGGACGTATTAGCACAGGTGGCGCAATTGCCTTCTACCTGTGAGGAATTAATAGATTTGACCGTCCAACTAGATCACCGGTTGCTGGAACGAAAAGGGGATAGAAACAGGGGGGATAATAGATACTCTTACCCCCTGGTCAAACCTCGGCAGGGGGGTGAAGAAAAAGTAAAGACACCAGAAGGACCGGAACCCATGCAAATTGGGGGAATACGTGGTCCTCTCACCAGGGAAGAAAGGGACAGGCGACGGAGGCTCAAACTTTGCCTATATTGTGGCAAAGGAGGGGACTTCATTAATGACTGTAGAGCCAGGAATTACGTTCCAGGGAAAAATCCCCTTCCTCGAGGGCAGGCTGCTCTTAGTTCCAGTGAGCCGGCGGAAAACTGAAGGTCTCGGATCAGATAGAGACCTCTGATTTGAGACGACCTCTTGATACGGTCTCCCCTTATGTCGCAAATACCCTACACCCTGCAGTCCCCCATATGAACGTGAGTGTTTCTTTATGGATAGCTAATCAGGACCCTTTAAGGCTCGATGCCTTGTTAGACTCAGGGGCAACAGGGAATTATATCGATCAGAGCTATGCCTTCCGCATGGGTATCCCCTGTGAAAAGAAACCTATACCTGAAACCGTTAAAACAGTGGATGGTACTGTACTGACTTCAGGCCCTGTCACGTACCATACGCTTGCCTTGTTAATGAGATTCGGAGAAGATCATTGTGAGTACATACAGTTCGGCCTTATTGATGCCCCACAGTTCCGTCTCATTCTAGGTATGCCCTGGTTGAACGCTGCATAATCCTTTGGTAAGCTGGGCGTCCCGTACAGTATGTATGACGTCCGAGTATTGTAAGGAACATTGTCGTGAAGGGATAAACCATGACTTCCCACCTGATCCCTCACCCGCTACTTTCTTAGCAAGTGCATGTTCAGTTGATTCCTTTTGCTGTGCCACAGCATTACCCAATGAGTACAGTGATTTTCACGCCTTGTTCGACAAGCAAAAAGCTACCCAATTGCCTCCTCATCGCACCTACGATTGTAGGATCGACCTCATTCCGGGTGCGGATATCCCTTGCAGCAGGGTGTATGCCCTGACCGAAAAGGAGACGCTATATCTAAAAACCTATATCGAGGACAATCTGGCTTCTGGGTTCATTAGACACTCCACCTCCCCTGCCTCGTCACCCATGTTCTTTATACCCAAGAAGGATTGTGAGGAGTTGCGACCTTGTATTGACTATCGAGCCATCAACAAGGTGACAATCAAGAACCGTTATCCTCTGCCCCTAATTCCAGTGTTGATGGATCAGTTGAAGGGAGCTTGCTATTCCACCAAACTCGATCTCCGCGGGGCCTACCATCTTGTACGCGTAATGAAGGGGGACGAGTGGAAGACTGCGTTTAGAACTAAGTTTGGTCTCTATGAATATCGAGTGATGCCTTTTGGCCTATGCAACGCCCCAGCCGCCTTCCAGTTCTTTATGGACGAGGTGTTAAGGGGGTGTTTGGAGTCATTTTGTGTGGTTTACATTGATGATATATTTATCTATTCTGCATCTCTGTTAGACCACATCACCCATGTAAGAACTGTGTTGGAACGGCTACAACAAAACTCACTGTATGCCAAGCTGGAAAAATGCCTTTTTCATGTTCAGCAAGTTGCCTTCTTAGGTTATGTTATCGATGCTCAAGGGTTTCGAATGGACATGAGTAAGATTAACGCCACCCTACCACAGGTCAGCTTCACCCTGTGGCATATTACTCTAAGAAGCTCACACCGTGTGAAGTTAATTATACCATCACTGACAAAGAGCTCTTAGCCATCTAAAGAGCGTGTGAAGAATGGAGACACTACCTCCTAGGGGCGTTACATACTGTCGAAATCATTACAGATAATCGTAATCTGTTGTTCTTAAAAACAGCAAAGGCTTTGACTCCTCGTCAACTGAGGTGGACCCTCTTCTTCTCAGACTTTGATTTTGTAATCAAATATAGACCGGGGACCCGTAACGGAAAAGCAGATGCGCTCTCCAGGTTGTAAGATGAAGAAGCAGTAGTTCCTACGGAACCCCCTTTCATTCTTAAGGGGACCGAATATTCGGAAATGTCTATTGCCTTAATCACCTCTGAAGATTTTCTAGACGACGTTAGAGTCGCTCTAACTGACCAGGATATAGCTGCTTGGGTGCAAGAAGAGCCTGACAATCGATGCGAAAAGGATCAGTTAGCCTATCATTTCCATGCCTTGTATGTACCCTCAACTGCGTTGCAACGCAAAGTCTTGGAATGGGCACATGATTCTGCTTTAGGGGGACACATGGGCATTCACAAAACCACCGCTAACGTGGAACGATCCTTTTGGTGGCCTGGTGTCAGAGGTGATACTAAGGAATATGTAAAGAACTGTGCAATCTGTGCACAGTGAAAAGCCAGTCATATCAAACCACCAGGACTGTTGCAGCCATTACTGATTCCACCCAAGCCATGGCATACCCTGTCCATGGACTTTATTGTGGAAATGCCCCCTTGTGAGAAACAAACGGTCGTTCTGGTGGTAGTTGACCATCTTACAAAAATGGGACATTTTATCTCTTTACCTGGTCTGCCTTCCTCCAGTGAATTAGCCAAAGTCTTCCTGCAACACATAGTCCGACCACACGGATTGCCGAGTGTGTTAATCACGGATCGGGGAACACAATTCACCTCTCATTTTTGGAAGGCTCTATGTACCATTCTGCAGATAGATGCTTGTCTCTCTTCCAGCTACCACCCACTAACGGATGGTAAAACGGAACGTCTAAATCAGACGCTTGAACAATACCTGCGATGTTTTACGTTGCAGAACGCCACTGATTGGACCATCCTTTTGTGGTTGGCGGAATTCGCCTACAATAACGCTGTACATTCCACCTTGGGTTGTTCTCCATTCTTTTGCCTTTATGGATTCCATCCGAACATGCTTCCCTTTGATTGGCCGGCTGAATCCTTGGATCCTGCCATCCATGAACATCATGCTCATCTTCGGGCGATTCTGATCGAGGCTCGGAACAATTTGGAAAAAGCCCAAACAGCCCAGAAGCATTTTGCAGATAAGAGACGAACCCCTGAACCCGAGTATAAGGTGGGTGACAAAGTTTGGCTTTCTACGCGCAACCTGCATATTAAGGGACTTATGAAATTGAAGCCTAAATATGTCGGTCCCTATGGCATTTGTGAGGTAATAAATGCGGTAGCCATGAAACTCTTGTTGCCAGTATCGTGGACGATTCATCCTGTGTTTCATGTGTCGCTCCTACGTCCTTGTCTTCCGAGCGTGCGGTTGTCTGAACGTCCTCGTCCTGTGGAAATCGAAGGACACGAGGAGCTATCCATCCTGGACTCTCGCATGGTCCGTGGCAGGATTCAATACCTGGTTGATTGGAAAGGATTTGGCCCCGAAGACAGAACCTGGGAGCCTGTGGACCATCTACATTGTCCCGAATTGGTTGAACAATTCCATGAGCGGTATCCCGGGAAGCCAGGACGTCCGCCGGGACGGCGGTCCACGAGAGGGGGTTCTGTAGCGATCGCTACCATCGACACAGTCAAATAAAAAAAGATTCCGTACTGACCGTCCCTTACGGAAATACTACAAGTCCCAGAAGGCCATCCGGCGTTGGGGGTTGAATCAATGGGAGGACCTTATATAAACTCCACCTCCGGAACACAACGGGGCTTGTCAATCTTGTTCTGTATTCTCTCGTAGCAGTTGTGGGTGTTCTCTCTTTGAGTGGATTTCCTGTGTACTACGCTGATGAAAAGCCTGCGTGGTCAGAGATCCTGTTCTGCACGACGCCGACGAAGAGCCAGCGTGGTCATTCCTCTGATCTGCACGACGCCGACGAAGAGCCAGCGAGGTCAGGATTCCAGGAGAGTTCTTGTTGCAAGTCGTATTCTGTCGTGCAAGTATACTTGAGGAGTGCAGGCTCGCCTCCTGTTCTTTCGTTTATTGCTATTGTTTGGAATGGTCCTAGGGCGTATGCCATTATTGTTTATATACTGGGAATTCCCGTGTTCTCTGTCAGGGTTTTACTGACTCTACCTGCTACTTGGGCTACACCGTTCCACAAGGTGTATTGTGGTTCTTACAAAGCGTGGCTTCTAACGCTTAGTACTATTATCCCTCCTTATCTACCTTTGTCACCTACAAACTGTTGTAGGTCGAGAAGTGAAGCTAACTTCTCCGTACTTCTGGCAATCTTTTCGCTAGTGCGCAGTGCGTATTCTTGGATTCATTCTCGGATACATGGGGTGGAGAAACTGGTGAGTGTGGCATCCAAGGGGGGGGGATTCAAAGTTCACACAGTTACCTTTGTGGCATTAATCTCTTGCTCTCTGTCCCCTCCTCTACCTGCAGTGTCCCCGTACCAGTAACCTTGTGGTGTAACGACCAGACGATACCAGAAGTACCATTCCCCCGATGCCAATCCACCTCCCGGCCCCTTCCCGTACAGGCTCGAATAGTGGGTATATTCCATTGTTGGGGTTTGTGCGGTGCGGAGTTGGGAGGACTATCGTCTATCGTCTCTGCTGGCCATCAGAGTAAGGTTAGTGGCGCTTGTGTATTCTTTCGCTGCTCTCAATCCCGACACTTCTATAGCGCATGGCTACTCGGGAGCATCCCAGCGCTTAGGACTAACCAAAGGGAGGTAGATTGCAGAAGATACGGAAGCCCAACTCATCTAGACCTTGGGGAACATGACAGTTTTTAACTTCTTTCGAAATGCAAGTAGGTTAGGCTCTTGACGAAGAAATGGAGGAAGAGCATTCCATAACCTAGCTGCATTTTGCGAAAAAAGACGGCCCCCTGTGCGGGCCCTATTAATCCTGGGAATTACTAAAAGGTTTTGCTGGTTCGAGCGAAGGTTCCTAGATGGTTTGTATGGCCTGATCATGTCATTTAGGATGAAGGGGCCCCTCCCATAGAGTCTTTTGTGGACCAAACAAAGAGTTTTGAAGTGAACCCGCTCCCTTATTGGAAGCCAATGCAAGGTGCGCAGCGCGGGTGCAGCTGATGTACGATGGCTGGTACCCATAAGTAACCTCGCTGCGGCATTTTGGCCAACCTGGAGTTGCCGAGTGACTGAAACAGGGGCTCCTAGATAAAGCGCATTTCCATAGTCCAGCCTAGATAGAATAAGGGACTGGACTATGGTTTTCTTAGCTGTTTCGGGTAGCTGAGGAAGGATTTTGCGGATTGTCTTCAGCAAACCAAAGCAAGTGGCCACTGTTTTTCTTGCCTGGGTTTTAAATGACAACTCCATATCCAACCAAAAACGAGGCTTTTTATCTCGGTCTTTGGAATGGGCCCAGGTCCCATACAGGAAGGCCAATGTATCAAGTTGTTAAATGTGGCTTTTTTTCCTAGTAACATCAGCTCAGTTTTCCCTCCGTTTAACTTCAGGTGGGACGAGTCCATTTCGCAACCGCCTCCAGGCAGTTGCAAAGATTGGTCGGAAGGGGCTCCACCTGGTTTAGGGAGACAACTAGCTGAGTGTCATCAGCATAGCTTACTAACTGGACTCTAAAGGGGGCCACTACCTCTGCCAGGGGCGCCATGTACACATTGAACAGTGTGGGGCTAAGGGAGGAGCCCTGTGGCACCCCACACTGTAATGGTACTGGACGGGAGCGGCTGTTCTCCGAAAAGACCTTAAAAACTCTATCACTAAGAAAAGATTCGAGCCTCATAAGGGCCTTGCCCGTGACCCCAATCCTTCCAAGGCGAGATAAAAGGACACGGTGGTTTGACCGTGTCGAAGGCGGCGCTGAGGTCCAGGAGGATAATGGCCGCGCTGCCACGCGCGTCCAGAATCCTCAACCACCCTCAACAGTGCTGTCTCGGTTCCCTGTCCTTTCCGGAATCCTGTTTGAGTTGGATGGAGCAAATCATGGGTCTCTAAGAAAGATGCCAGCTGTTTATTCACCCATTTTTCTGTAAGCTTACTGATGCTAGGAAGATGGGGCGGTAGTTGGAAAAGTCGTCAGGGTCGAGGTTTTTTTTTTAGTAGGGCCCTGACCATGGCCAACTTCCAGTCTTGCGGTACCATGCCTCACTCAAGCGAGGTGTTAACTAAATTGGTGATATGCATGCTGATATGGGGTAGAGCCAGGTTTAAGATGGTAATAGGGGCAGGATCAAGCGGAGAACCGCTCTTTATGGAATTAATAAGGGGGGGTAAAAGTTCTGCACTAAGGGGGGGTGAAAAAAGGTGAGGTGGGGCAAAATGGAATCAGCATCACCTACCGAAGAGGGAGTTAGTTCAGTCATGGGTAGGGGGGGGGGGGAGGGAAAGAAGGATCTTTTGGATTTTTGTGGCAAAAAAACTTGCTAGTTTATCGCAACGAACACCAGATTCCTCAGAGGATGATGATGATGACGGCGGGTCCGGGGCTTTTAACAGAGATTTAGCTATCTTGAACATCTCTCTTGGGGCGTTAGCAGATTCCTCCATTTTTTCTGCATAAAAGGTAGATTTAGCCATGTTAATGGCAGATTTATATTTCTTTATAGTGGATCTGTATTTATTTTTCTTCTCCTCATCGAAATGTTCCGTATGTTGCCTTGTCCCCGACGGTAATGTTTGCCAGCCTATAAATAAAATAGAAACTTAACTTTATTCAACTGAAAGCTATTTCTTTTTCCACTATCAATCATAAAAAAAGGGTAGTGAAGTACAGTAAACAATGAACGAACGAACCACGATCTGCCAATAGGTTGTCTAACTCTTTTTCACCTATTATTATTAAAATTAGGTTGTGGGGAACAATTGTCAGAGAACGAGTTTACTTGAAGCAAAATAAGGGCTATCATATTTATTTTGCTACCATGGAAAATCCTTCTCCCACACATCTGAATTTGTTATCTATTGTGTTACGCTGTATCCGATTTCAAAGTACCAACATGTTTCAAAAATACCTACCCAAGTTTTAGTGAAAATATAGTGACCTTTCGCATGACAAGTCGAAAAAGCCGTTGAAATTAGCGGCAGGGCGAAAATCGCTTCACGGCAGGAAGAGTCTGCACGCTGAAGCAAAGAAGCATCGTTTACAAAAGTTATAGTAACCTACAACCGGGTTTCCACAAGCCAAGCCTCATTTAGGACAGTCAGGTAGGTGTTTACCAGAGGCGTATCGCACAATTGCTAACTTGACAGTTGATCCCTCTACCTCCCACACTTGAAACCACAAATTCTAAAATAACGATCGCCATACAAACGTATTGACTCTCCGATACTGTCAAGCCAAGTACTGTAAATCCTTCACCCTTCTCACCTTTCAGTGTGCTCACCAGCGGCTCCTTCCCCGACATGGTGCCACACGTGCACCTGCTGCTCCGGACAGCGAGAAACCCCAAGACACCGACTTACCCAGAGCACGTCCCCTCTCTTCTCTGCCCCGCCCCGAACACAACAAAACACCCCCCACCTACACCTTCTGTCAACGCCCCCCACACCTCCAGCAGCCACACCCTCTAAAGACTGTTCCTCCTATTGCTCAACTCACGTGCCATTTGTGCCGCTCCCTTTCATGGTCATTACGTGACTATAAACACAAAAAAGGGACACGTTTTCAGATTCCATGCTCCTCCACTACACCACATCGGCGGTGACAGTGTTTTCCTTTCTCTCTTTCCATGCACATCAATATCGAACACACCTCCTTAAACACCCATTCAACAAATAGTGTTTGTCTAACCGCCCAGAGCTATTCTAATAAGATTGTACTTGTATTTATATAACGCTTACTACTCATGAGGAGGCGTTTACCGATTGTGACAGTTGTTAATCGAGAGGCTGCATTTTAAATATTTAATGAGATTAAGACGGCTTCTGCAGAGATTTTTGTGTACTAGGCAATTTCCCAGAGGTAATAATAATGGTAAAATAAAGTGTGGTTAATGCGCTTGCTGTCAAGATCTCGTTCACCGTTTTGACTCCTAAAGTAACATTGAGCATTAATGTGCCTACTGTGAAGCACTCCGTGTAATGTACAGATGACAGATTTGTCTTTTATATAGATAGCTCTGTGGGTTGCTGATTTTGTCACATAACTTTTGGTTACTTGCAGGTCATCAGCTAGAATGCTGTGAATATAGCAGTAAGCTATGTATGAACCACCACCAAGGAGCTGCATGCAAACTTCAAAGCGTGGGTTTAGAACTTTATTGTTCTTTTCTAAATCTTTCATCATGCTAAGGTTGCTAAAAGGCTTCCTTTGGGAAGCAATAAAGACGCATTAGTGTAGACAACAGGAACCACTGCTTTAAATGGGGAAAATAAGTGCAGGTACGCATAAAAATAGAAGTGTTGCAAGTGGGCGGAGCAAGGGGCGTGGTTAAGGGCAACATATCATCATACATAGAAACTTCTGTACCAGTCGCAGCACATATTAAAACACATGCAAATGTGTTTATGTAAAAAAAACACAGATTAATTTATAACGCAATATGAAAGTCGTGATGGCGCTTTCACCCAAATGGTTGCTGCGCACCTGATTGACAGTGCAAGGTCTGTCTAGAGACCCTGTCCTGTTAATCACAGCGTGACACAAGCCCTCTCACCCCCCCTGCAGTTTGGGGACATTCAAATGGGCGCTGCTGGAATCTTCACCAGCAAATCTGGAAAAGGATACTTCAGCGAGTTAATTACAAGCTGCTAAGGCTAAGCAGAGCGGCCTCTGCCCTGCATTGGATCAGAAACTTAACCTGAGCATGCCGAGCCGTGTATCAGGGAACTGGTACACTCCCTGGCTACAGAGAAGTGCCGGGACTGAGTGCAAAAAACGTCGGAAGTGCCGGTACTCAGTCCCGGTGAGTACCGGCCCATTTAAAGCACTGGTTACATTTTAAAATCTGATTTTGTGTTTTTCCCCAGACCATGCACTGCTAACATGTAATGCCTATCAGTAGGGATGATATGTGACTCTTATACCATATAACCCTCATTGTCTTACGTACCAATTCTGGTACATTGATTTACATACTTTTTAAATGTATTGTCTCTCTATTGTGTGTATGTGTGTGATATAAAGTGGTGACACCCTAGCACTATAAAAGAAATCAAATACAAAATAAATTAGTGCTATTTAAATAATTGGTGTAATTACTCATATACTGTGCACAACAAGGAGCTCCAGGGGGTGGGAATCAGAACAGGTCGCCCCCCACTCAATTACTACTACTCAACAAAGGACCTGCTCCTACTGTATGTGTGGACCTCAATCCACAATCTATCGCCAGTGGACTCAACCCTGCTTCAGGAGTCACACTCCTCCAGCCGGATCCATCTGACATTCTTACAGTGTATGCTTATTTCTTACATACAGCAGGTTAAACAAATTCAAAACCATTCCCCCAAATCATAGTTTCTCTTAAGAACTTGAGATGTGACAACAAGCTGTGTGCCTTTGTTTCCCTCCATTTAATTGGTTTCTAGGTTTTAGGCTCCAGATAGTTCACAGCCAACTCAATCAAAAGGAGAGCTGATGGCCCTTTAAATTAGGCAATTGGTTTGAGTCCAGCTGGAAGTGAAAATAAGAAAGCACCTGCACCACCTGCAGGTTATTGGTCTCAATGGAAAGCAGACAAAGGGCGGAAGCTGCTAATGTGTGCCAATACCAGCAAATTACACCAGGAGAAATTCATCATATTTCACTGGGGCCAGCCCGGATCCAGGTTCCAGCTCAATGGCTGCAGGTTGGGATTAAACTGGAAGCTCTTCAATTCCTGGACTGATAGTAGCATGACCCACTACACTTCTCAAGGTCCTGTAGGTAGACAGTTATACAGCGAGAATGCAGTAATCATCAACAATGAACAGTCGTCAGAACTTATAAGAGCATCGGTTGCAGCTTGCAAGAATAGACGGCATGTACTTAAAATGATTGGTCATATCAGCTACATTGAGACCTGGGACAGTGTTACCCTTCAGATATACTGCGTGGTCTGAACTGCAGGGCACCCTTTTCTGAAAATAGATGGGGATATAGCACCGTGGTTCAAAAAAGACCTTGCACCCCAGCACCCAGACACCCTCAGGGGTGACAGTGCAGCGCTCTACAATTGAATGATTGATTGATAGCTGCCGGCCACCAATGGGCCCGAGGGGTAGAAAAAGCAATCCTGGATTTCACTTCCAACAGACCCAGCCTCAATCTAAACAGGGGCCTTCGACGCCCATGTAAGAAGGGTGCAGTGTGTTTCCCTCTGGAAAAATGCCTGGGGTTCCTAGGAACCTTCGTGACCCCCTCCCAGGGGATGCCATTGGTGGTGCACTCACTGAGTCACCTCTTATTTGACACAAAATCAGTGTGCCTCCTGATTACTAGTTTTGGCTTGCGTAATATGGCATGGACGGAGAGGCAAAGATGTTTTCCATTTACATGAGAACATGCCAACATGCCACTGGGTAAGCCCCACTCCCTTGGGGTCATGCCAGCCCACATTTAGCACTGGTAAAATTCAAATTACAGAAATAACTGCATAGGCATCTGCAATGCCTTCTGTAATACCAAAATACCCTTCAGGCCCATTAGTAGCCGGCAGCTGTCAATCAACCATTCAATTGTAGTGTGCAGCACTTTCACCCCTGAGGGTATCTGGGTGCTGGGGTGAGAGGTCTCTATCATGTCGTGTACGATGTCTCGTACAACCAATGGGACGCCCAAACCCATGAGCACAATTTTGAATTGTAATAACCCATAATTTTCCACGCTTACCCCGAACCACAAATAATCCACTAATATATTAATTTTGCCTATCACCACCAACTAGTGCCCAGCACACAAGTTGCCTACTTTGATCCAAGACAATGTGGAACAAGACCTAAATATACAAAAAATGGGGGAATAATTATCTCAGGAACATGTACAAGGCTTTTGCTTCCTCACAGGAAGAGCTATCACAAACCTATCTGCAATTCTTTTGAATGAGATTAGGTCCTTTTTCCAGCCAGAGCAGACATAATAACTTTGACAGATATATATCCATGTAACTATATGTTTTATTCATTAGACATATTCATATAGAAATTGCATAATGTATGCTACAGTAAAGTAAAGGGAATACATCACTGGGCATGAACCCGTTTATCAATTCTGGGTTTTTAGTAGCTTGTTATTATGTTCTATTTTTAAATAGTACTCTTAAGCAGCCTGTTGTCTGTAAATGGTGTAAAAAGTTCAGCTTGGACTTGGAAGTTAAATGTCACTTGTGGAATGCAGCACATAGCTTGCCATCCACTAGTGTGACAAGGTAAACATGGCTTCAGCCCTACCATTGTAGCCTGACTGCTGCAGTTTAAACCTGCAGTGCAACCTGTTAAAATAACCCTTTTTGATAGGTAAAAACCTCGCTTTTAAATATTAGTAAGTAGTTCACAAGGTAGGGTACATGGTATTTAAAATTGAAATGTAGAAAATTATTATTACCATGTCCCTACAGTGACACAGCCCTAAAATATATTTTCACACTGGCAGGCCTAAGTGTCCTATGTAGAACGCCATGCTACAAACTACAATACTAATACTGTATCACAGGAATGTGATCAGCTACAAAACATGATTAAACCACTGTTTTAATAGTATTAAAATCCCAATTCAATGGTGAAGTAAGATCTTTAATAAATATTAAGGAAAAGTAACTTTTAGAAAGTTACCCTTTACCTGCCTGCACTATTAGACTGAAAATTAATAGAAGCTTTTTCCAGCTCTCGGACTGTGCTCAACCATGAATAGGTGTGAAAAAGGTGTGCAATGTCTCCTATAAACATACAATAGGCAAACTGAATTGGGCAGAGAGGATTCCTCTGAAAAGCACATTGTATGCAGGGAGGGGGCTGTGTGCATACTTTTTGACACTAGGGTCAAATTCTGCTTGACAGGTCTGTGAAGGCACATGTAATACTTTTTTAAAAATAGTTTTATTTATTGAGTTTAAGCTTAAAGTACATAACAAGTGACAGTCCCCCCAACGGAGTCATTCATGGCGGAATATCTCGCTGTCCCATTCCTCCTGACATAGGATAAAAGATGCTGCATTCATGTCATATCAGGAAATACATTCAGGAACAGCGGTAAACTAGTTTCTCTATCTACATCCGTTCCTCCTGTGGTACAGAGACTGGTATCGTCTACTGTAAATCCCTCCACCAAGCTATGGTCCAGCACTACATGCAGTTATGTGGGAGGCCTGTCAGGGTTTACGGTGCTTCTTCCGAGATACGAAAGGTTCCCAAATGTCTTTTGATCGTGTTGCCAGATGCATCAGGTCCCAATATGCTGTCAGTTGTTCCTGGCAATAGGAGACATCCGCAAGCCAGGCTTGTTTGGACGGACTCTGTCGTCTACCCCAGTGTATCAGTACCCAACGCGTAGCCTGCAGCAGCAACATCGCCATGAGGAGTCAGTACATGGTGCTTGTCAGTAAAGCATACAGTGCAGGCAATGTGGTGGTTGCCAGGGGGAACTGAGGTTATAATTCATGTATGGCGGCACAGAGAAGGTAGTATATGAAAGTCAGCAACAGGGTGTGACATTGTGTGTGTGTGAGATGTCTTCTACAGCAATAAAGGTCACCCAAAGTTGATGTCTCTGATATTTTTCAAACCTGCCTTGCCAAGGATCTCCAGAGCTCGTGGTTCTTGTGTAACTGATATGAGTGGGTGGAATACCAGGGAGTGTGCTGGGTAGTATAGGGACCCTAAGTGGAGCAATCTATTGTGTTGAAATCGGTCCTAACAACATGAGTGCTGCAAGAGGAATAGCATTCAACATGAGTGGGCTGGCATCTCATGTTCAATCGCTAAGTGTGATATGTAATCTTGGTGGTGGTGTATGCAGAAACTGCCAATACATCCCCTGATGGGGCACTCCGGGGGTGATCAATGATATGATTCACTACTCAGGTAGAAGTTTGGTATATTTATTTTTACTACATTAGTCCAATATCTTTAGACTGATATTAGCAGCATATCAGAAAACAGCGTACATCCATGGAAGTTAACATATGAACTTTTTCTCCAATGCATTTCGGGCTGAAATGCCCTTGATCACGGAGTGCTGTGGAGGAAGGCAAAAAGGAAATGGGTGAGGGGGAGGTTTCAAGGCTGTGGGTAAGGCGTCGGGATTTACTCGTGCTTAAAGTGAAGGGAGTGTGGATGTGAACGTTATCCAAGTGAACTAAATGGTGCTCGGTTATAGGATAGGATAGGATGTGCATTTGTATAGCACGAATTGCTGCCCGGAGGCGTCCAAGCGCTAGGAGAACCGAATACCTACAGCAGGCCTCGAAAGAGAATTAGGGGTGAAATTAGCTAGACTGAATGAAATAAATAGGTCTTTAGTTGTCTGCGGAAGGTTGAGAGGTTAGAATTAGCTCTAAGGTGCAGTGGGAGGGCGTTCCAGGCTCTTATTATACGTGGTGAAATTAGCTAGACTGAATGAAATAAATAGGTCTTTAGTTGTCTGCGGAAGGTTGAGAGGTTAGAATTAGCTCTAAGGTGCAGTGGGAGGGCGTTCCAGGCTCTTATTATACGTGAAGGAATGGGATGTGTCGAGGAGATTTACCGCGTGAAGTTAACGTAGTGAAAACAGGTGTGCAGCGAACGCTTAACATAACTCTAAAATAGCGAAGGGACTTACTTCATGGTAACGCGTAGCGGAGACCGCTATCCATACGGTTGTCTGGTCGCTGTCTCATGTGTTCGTGTATGGGGGTGATTAATGCGGTGCGTTTAGAAAGCGTCAAGGGACTCATGCATTAAACAAAGGACTAAGATCGCGGGAGACTAGTGGGGAAAGTGGCGCGGCCATGTTGGAGTGGGGTAAACGTTCAGGAGGCTCACGTAAAGTGCATGGGGTGTGAAGAAAGAGGGGTGGGTAGAATAAGGAGCACAGTAAAACAGTTAAGCAATGTATAATCAGTACTTTAGAGATAACAACTATATTCAATGCGGTCATTAAGACCATGAGGCTTCAAGGTCTGTAATCGATAGATCCATTCAAGTTATCTTTTTAACAGTAGTTTATGATTATCAATCCCTTCTCTTTTGGGAATGATTTCCAGTACAATGAATTTCAGTTGTGCGATGGTGTGGCGTGAATCAGCAAAGTGCATGGCAACATTAGATTTCTCCAGTTTCAACCGTATGTTGGACTTATGTTCGTTTAAACGTGTTTTTATTTTTCATTCTGTTTTGCCAACATATAATTTACCACAGGGGCATTTTAAGGCGTAGATCAAGTTTGTGGAGTCACATGTGGCGTCAACTTGAAGTTTGATATTGTGACCTTTCATAGGGTGTTGGATACTATTGCCTTTGATGACACTGTTGCAATGGTTACAGTTTAGGCAAGGTTGGGTTCCGCGGTGATGTTTAGAAGTTTCTGTAGGTTTAGAGAGAATCTCTTTGATGTTCCTGCTTCTGGTATGAGCAAATATTGGCAGTTTCTCGAAGATGCCCCGGAAATCAGGTTCCATCTGTAGTATAGGCCAATGCTTAAATATGATTTTTTTGTATGAGGAGCTGGCTGTGGAAAACTTAGAGACTAGCACCATGCGTTGTTCTGTCTCCTTGTTGGTTTTTAGTAGGCTGTCTTTCCTAGAGATTTTGGCTACTCGAGTCTGTGCTTCACAAAGAATGTTCTCAGGGTAACCTCGGTTGCGGAACCGGTTATGCATTTCCTTGATGCGTGTGTCAAATGTGGTTTCATCAGATACAATGCGTTTGACGCGCAACATTTGAGAAAATGGCAGGTGTTTCTTCAGGGAACCTTGGTGAAAACTGGAAAAATGTAGGGAATTGTTGCGGTCTGTGCTTTTCCTGTGGAGGTCTGTAACCAAGCCTTGGGGAGTGATTTTGATGTGGACATCCAGAAAGGAGATATCCTTGTCACTGATTTGCCATGTTAGGTTGATTCGTGGATCCTTAGTATTCACTTCAGTGAGTAGTCTGTTAAGAGAGTCTTTGGTGTCAGACCACAATATGAACAGGTCATCAATGTACCGAACGTACATTTTGGAGTTGTTTTGGAAACTGGGATTGGTGTATATATGATGATTTTCAAAATTCTCCATGTACACATTTGCATACGTGGGGGCAGCGCAGTTTCCCATCGCCATTCCGGATAGTTGTAGGAACCAGTTGGCGTCTAGTTTGAAGTAACTGTGGTAAAGGATGAAGATCATAAGTTCCATTAGGAAAGTTTGCATAGATGTGTCGATATCACTGTTAAGTAGAACATGTTCAATGGCTTCAATTCCCCCTAGATGGGGTATCGAGGTGTACAGGGAGCTGACATCAGCAGTACAAAGAACAAGAGGTTCACTGCTTTGAAATTGAATTTCTGATAGTTTCACTAGAAAGTCCGTAGTGTCTTTAATGTAGCTAGCTGTTTTGGTGACGAGAGGTTGTAGGTACTTATCAATGAATTTGCCGGTAGTTTCATGTATCGATCCCTTTGTGGACACTATGAGTCTGAATGGAGGGTCCATGAGATTTTTATGTATCTTGGGACACATGTGGATGGTCGGGCTTTTGGGATGATCAAGTAACAGGTAATTTTTGGTGCGTTCTTCAATGGTGACTGCTTGGTGAGCTTTATTGACAAGGTCTTTCAAAATGTTCTGAAATTCTTTAGTCGGGTTGTTGTCCAGAGCCATATAGGTCATGGAGTCTTGTATATGCTCATGGAGTTTTTGTATGTACATTTCGGTGTTCAAAATTACTAGAGCACCGCCCTTATCGGCTTTAACACATTTAATTTGCGGGTTATTAGCCAGTGATTTAAGGGTGTCACGGTCTTTGTTGGTAAGATTCTGTAATTTCCTGGGTACTTTGAAATTGATCTTCAACAGGTCATTGCGAACCAGGGTTTCAAACAGATCGATACACTTGTGGCTGGTGGGTGCTTGGTAGGTACTGGGAGGTCGTAAACCTTTGAGTTCGTCCTCTTTCATTGTGGTCGTAGCTGGTAATGTATTGTCGAAAAAATGTTGTAGTCTTAATTTTCTAGTGAACTTGAAGGTACTCACTTCGAGTTCCAAAAGGTTAGTAGGTGTTGTCGGAATGAACGATGTTCCTCCCTCTAGTAGGTTCATTTGGTGGGTGGTTATGAATATAGTTGTTATCTCTAAAGTACTGATTATACATTGCTTAACTGTTTTACTGTGCTCCTTATTCTACCCACCCCTCTTTCTTCACACCCCATGCACTTTACGTGAGCCTCCTGAACGTTTACCCCACTCCAACATGGCCGCCCCACTTTCCCCACTAGTCTCCCGCGATCTTAGTCCTTTGTTTAATGCATGAGTCCCTTGACGCTTTCTAAACGCACCGCATTAATCACCCCCATACACGAACACATGAGACAGCGACCAAACAACCGTATGGATAGCGGTCTCCGCTACGCGTTACCATGAAGTAAGTCCCTTCGCTATTTTAGAGTTATGTTAAGCGTTCGCTGCACACCTGTTTTCACTACGTTAACTTCACGCGGTAAATCTCCTCGACACATCCCATTCCTTCACGTATAATAACCGAGCACCATTTAGTTCACTTGGATAACGTTCACATCCACACTCCCTTCACTTTAAGCACAAGTAAATCCCGACGCCTTACCCACAGCCTTGAAACCTCCCCCTCACCCATTTCCTTTTTGCCTTCCTCCACAGCACTCCGTGATCAAGGGCATTTCAGCCCGAAATGCATTGGAGAAAAAGTTCATATGTTAACTTCCATGGATGTACGCTGTTTTCTGATATGCTGCTAATATCAGTCTAAAGATATTGGCCAAATGTACTAAAAATAAATATACCAAACTTCTACCTGAGTAGTGAATCATATCATTGATCACCCCCGGAGTGCCTCATCAGGGGATGTATTGGCAGTTTCTGCATACACGACCCATTTCATAATTCTTTGGTGTTTGGACGGACAACACCACCCTCGAGAGCACCCTGAACTTTGCAAACTTTTTCTCAAAACGTTGACTAACTACACTGTGCACCTCCCACCTCTCCTTTTTATCATGGTGGTGGTACCAGTGCTGCGCAAAATGGACTTGAGCACAGAAGTAATAGAGTTCCAAGTCTGGTGTGCTGAAGCCCCCTTAAAGATAACGTAAAGGCAGCATGCCCCACTGAAGCCTGGGTTGTTTTCCTGCCCATGCCACAGTTATAACGTGTGTTCTGAGTTTTTAGAAGAAATGTTGCGGTGGCACAATAGGGATGTTAGTAAACAGGTAAAGAAACTTGGGTAGTATCACCATTTTAATGACATCCATTTTGTCTGCCATAGACGGCAGTAACCTAGACCATCTGTCTACTTAATCTTCAAGCTGTGGATCACCCTACTGTAATTATATTGAAACACCAGATCTGGATCTTTATGGATCCAGATCCCTAAATATTTCATAGGATCCGTGCTCCATAGTAAGGGCAACTCCAGTGTATGGGGTTAGTGTTTGTAGTCAAGGGGAAAAGAATGCATTTGGACCAATTAGTACTCCGGCCCGAATAGTGACCAATTTGTATTTATATTTGTGCATAATGGGTACCAAGTGAGTGACGGGGTTTTCACGTGTAACACCATGTCGTGAAATACCTAGGGGCTGCAGTGTAAATTGTAGTGTGGAAGTTGCATGTCTTTAGCGGAAGATTCACAATAGTGGCTCTTGACAACTGCAAACAGAAACGGGGTAAAGGACATGCCTGTCTAGTGCCCTATGGGGATTTATCGCAGCAGATGCAGACCCATTAATATGTATCCGAGCAACCGGGTCAGTGTATGTAGAAAAGTAGGATCTGCTTTTATGGTGACCCCCATGTTTGCCTTGTGCTAAGCTATATTTGACTAATCTGACTGGGATCCTGCTAATCAGATCCCCAGTCTATCTGCTTTCTCCCTAAATTGTATTGCTCAATATGCAGGTACACCCCAGATTGGATACTGGGATACCCTCATAAATCACTATTATATGATACCCATCTACCCAGGCCATAGGTACCCCAGAGGTCTCTCATGGGCTGAAGCATGTATTATGCCACCCATGAGAGACCATTCAAAATGGAACTACAGGCCTGCCATTGCTGCCTATGTAAGCTGGTGCTAGCACCACTTACTAAAGATATAGGTTTCCTGCAAAATATGGCTGCCAAACTCGCCCTCTCCCGCCCCTACCACAGCTCTTCCACGGCAGCGTTACAGGAACTCCACTGGCTGCCGGTCCATCTACGTGTTCGCTACAAAGCAGCGTGCATTGTGTTCAGGGCTATCCATGGCCTGGGCCCAATCCCTTTGCGGAGAATGTTTGCCTGGTACCTTCCATCCCGAGCTTTACGTTCCTCTTCATCCAGGCTACTAATAGTTCCGCGCTTCCAGAGAGTGAGGATGGGTGGCCGATCGTTCAGAGTAGCGGCGGCCAAACTCTGGAACTCCCTGCCAATATCCCTGAGAAGTCTTGAGGATCTCTTGGCCTTCAGAAAGGCGCTGAAAACCTACCTCTTCCCTAGGACAGGCTAAGCTGCTGAATTTGCTGGATCATAGGTCAAAGCGCCAGGATGCCCTTGGTGGTGACAGGTTTGCGCTATATAAGTATACCACAATACAATACAATACAATCTAGGGTCACTGCACTTAAAACCTATAAGTCACCCCAGAGCAGGCCTTTGCAATCCCGAAGGCAGGGTGCTTGGTTCCGAATGAGAGGGTGCCCTGCATGAGCAGGACACCCCTACAGCCTACGGAGTCCATTCTCCCTGGTTGTCAGTGAAGCAGCCATATACTATATAGAGGTGCACCGCGTAATTACGCGATGACCACCTCGAAAACGGCTGCAACGAATCCTATCATGTTTGGTATTAAACATGTTGGAATCATACCCCCACGTGTGTGGGAAGTATGATTCGTAGCACTGGAAGAGCTCCCCATTAGGCTCTCAGTGTTCCTGGTACCAGCCTTCTTTTTTTTATAATGTACTTTTATTGATAATTTGCTCAGTACATTGGTGCCAGCCTTCTTGACCCGGACAGCACAAAATGGTTGCTGCTGAACAAACACGATTCTGCTCTCCTGCTGCTGAGCCAAGTGCAAGCAGGGGAAGGCAGAACAATAGGCATCCTGTCACAGGGAGGTGTGACCACCTTCCAAACAGGATTTAGTGTATTGGGATGGGGTGGGTGAGCTTGCCAGCGCCATTCAGTCTACATGAGGGGCACATTTGGTGTCTCTCTGCATAGTCCAGTTCAAACCAGTGCCGGGAGCCATTGGCTCCTGCTCTGGTGCAAAACTGGACAAAAGACATGCAATAACCGAACCCCTGTGCACTGCATCAACTTATTTATTTTATTTTATTTATTTATTTCATTTCTAAAACTCTCTGTCACCTAACAGGCATCCTGGCGCTGGCAAACTCAGAGTACATAGTGGGAACCTGCAAAAAAAGACGGGGGGAAAACACCGGGAAACAGCACCTAGATTTTCGGAAACAACCATGTTTTTAGTCTCCTTCTGAAGAAAAGGAGATCACTAACTTGTCTCAGTTCCAGAGGGAGCCCATTCCGAAGTCTGGAAGTGGCGACCATAAAGGTTCTGCCACCCACTTTGACTTTCCTGAACCTCGAGGTCTTGAATTATCTCGCCGAAGCGGAACGAAGGTTTCTGGCTGGAACATACCACTCGAATTTCCTCTGCAAAGAGACAGGACCCACCCCATGAAGGGCTTTAAACACTAGGCAGAGGGACTTAAATTGATTTCTCTGCCCCAGCGGGAGCCAATGCAATTCTGCCATGGCCCGAGAGGAGGAGGACCTTCTAGGCCAGCCCAATGCCAGTTTGGCTGCCGTGGAATGAATCCTAAGAAGTCTTTCCAAAAGAAATGTTGGAGATTCTAACAGAAGTTCATTGCAATAATCCAATTTGTGCAACTAATGCCCATGCCTGGGGGGTAGTAAAGGAAAGAGTTTCCGCAAAGATCTGATAATCGCAAGGCAGCTGCCCACCATTCTGGTAACCTGAGCCTCCATAGACAACTTGGTATTAAACATGATGCCCAGGTTGCAAACCGTATCAACTGGTCTCCCTGCGGTTGACATATCGCTAGGCAAAAAGTTACTGGGCAACACAGAGGGAACCCTATCCGCCGAGCAGTAAAGCGCCTCAGTGTTGCCTGCATTGAACTGCAGTGAATTACCCTTAAGCCACAGAGCCGTATCACGCAAGCAACAATGGAACTCCTTTACAGTTGCAAAGGCCTGTTGACTTCTTTCCAAGAAGATCTCTGGGCTCCAAGTAGCTCCAACCTCGGGCACCTCCAGCAACCAGAATCTTCAGCCACACCACATCGTGTGCATCGTGGCCTGCATCTTTTGGTAAGCTTCTTGAGGTACTCCCGCGACTCCAGTGCCTCCGGCCTGTGGCTCCATATTAGGGTCATCGTTGTTTCGTTTGGGCTCCCCTGATTGCATGGGGCCTGCCCTGACTCCCCTGCTCTTGGTGAGTCCCTTGCAACTTGCCGGTTCTGACGTTGCTTCTTCTTCGGTTACTGCATTGGTTGCATTTGCCAAGGCTTGTTGGTGCTCCCGCCGGACACCGTCCCCTCGGCATCCTTCGGGGGACAGCTCGTGCATGGCTCCTGGTCCTCTTCAGCATCGCCTGGTCCTCACAGCTGCAGAGTCAAGGTCATCTTCATCCACCCTGCAACACCCGACATCTGAGGGCATTCGTCTTACAAGTCTCCTGGTCACTCCTGGATGACATAAACTCTGTCCCCTCTGCCTTACCCTTCCTGCCTTCCAAAAAGAGGAGCAGGAAGTGTAAGACTGTACCTTCCCCCCAAACTGAGAGTAAGGATCAATCTCTTGAGGGAGATGATCGGAGCCATTGTGATGGAACTGCCTCAGATGTACTGGAACCTGATCAGGTTGAGTTTTTGGGGGCATGGGGACCTTCCAGAACAGAATTGAGTTTGGAGCAGCAGACCTGCCCCTCTCTTGAACCACTCAGGCAGCAAGCTGCTGCTGAGGCTGCTGGGAATGTCAGTGGATCCCCCAGGATCTACTGGGATGAAGGACGTCTGTACTCAGAGAGTAGAGACCGCAAGTCTGGTGCCACCAGGAGGTTGGTTATACCCCAGAAGTTTAGAGGCTTCCTACTCAACCTTGCACATGACATTCCCCTGGCAGGACACTTAGGGCAAAGTAAGACTTGGGACAGGCTTGTCCCTCACCTTCACTGGCCCCACATGTCTGAGGACACAAAGGAGTTTTGTCACTCCTGTGCCACCTGCAAAACTAGTGGCAAATCAGGTGGCATCACAAAGGCCCCCTTAATTCCACTCCAGGGGTGGGGGTTCCTTTTGAGAGGGGTGGGAATGATATCATTGGTCTCATGAACCCTCCAACAGTAGCTGGGCACAGCTATATTCTAGGGGTGGTGGACCATGCCACTAGGTACCCAGAAGCTATTCCCCTTAGGACCACTCCAGCTGCTGTGGTGGCAAGGGCCCTTCTATGATTATTTTCCAGAGTGGGCTTCCCCCAGAAGGTCTTAACTGACAGAAGTACAAACTTCATGTCAAGTTATATTACTGCAATGTGGAAAGAGTATGGAGTGAATTACATGTTCACCACACCCTACCATCCTCAATGCAATCGGTTGGTTGAAAGATTCAACAAAACCCTAAACGCTATGATCATGGACCTCCCAGAAAAGCTTAGGCGAAAATGGGATGTCCTACTGCCCTGCCTTCTTTTTGCCCACAGAGAGCTCCCTCAGAAGGGGGTTGGCTACAGCCCTTTTGAACTTCTGTTTGGGCATCCAGTTAGGAGTCCCTTATGTCTGGTGAAGGAGGGATGGGAGTTACCTTTCAAACCTCCCAAACAGGACATAGTGGACTATGGACTTGGTCTGCGCTCCCGCATAGCTGAGTACACAAAGAAGGCAACCAAAAACCTCAAGCAAACCAAGAACTCCAAAAAGATTGGCATGACCAAAAGGCTGTCCTGACTGTTTATCAGCTAGGTCAGAAGATGTGGGTGTGGGAGCCTGTGGCCCCAGCAGCTCTCCAGGACAAATGGAGTGGACCCACACCATACTTGAAGGTCCACCTACTTGGTAGACCTTGGCACTCCCAGAAGTCCCCATAGGGCGCTTCATATGAACAGGCTAAAACCTTTTGTTGACAGGGCTGACATATACCTAGGAGTAACCATGCCAATGCAGATGGACTCTCCAGATGTTTCCACTTAGAAAATGAAGACTCAACTGGGCAAGGTTAGTCTCATCTCCTTACATTTGAGAGGGGTTAGTGCAGGAAAGTAGGAATTGCTTCAATGGTTACCCAAACTTTTTGCCTGGTGCTAAGCTGTATTTGACTAGTCTGAATGGGATCCTTCTAATCAAGACCCCAGGATATCTGCTTTCTCCCTAAATTGTGTTGTTCAGTACGTAGGTACACCCCAGATTGGATACTGGATTACCCTTATAAGTCCCTAGTATATGGTACCCATTTACCCAGGGTATAGGTACCCCAGAGGTCTCCCATGGGCTGAAGCATGTATTATGCCACCCATGAGAGACCATTCAAAATGGAACTACAGGCCTGCCATTGCAGCCTGTGTAAGCTGGTGCTAACACCACTTACTAAAGATATAGGTTTCCTATATCTAGGGTCACTGCACTTAAAGCCTATAAGTCGCCCCTAGAGCAGGCTTTTGCAATCCCAAAGGTAGGGTATTTGGTTTTAAGTGAGAAGGTGCCCCTGTATGAGCCGGACCTGCTTGCAGCCTACAAAGTCCATTTTCCCAGGTTGTCAGTGAAGCAGCCACATACTATATAGAGGAGCACTGCATAATTACATGATGACCATTCCGAAAATGGCTGCAATTAAGCCTATCATGTTTGGTATCAAACATATTGGAATCATAGTCCCACACCGTAACTGGTGTGGGAGGTATGATTCCAAGCACTGGAAGAGCCCACTTTTAGGCTCTGTGTACCCAGTCCCAGCTTTCTTGACCCAGGCAGCACAAAATAGTTGCTTTCGACCAGAGACATGATTCTGCCCTCCTGCTGCTGAGCCAAGCTCGAGCAGGGTGAGGCAACACAATAGGCATCCTGTCACAGTGAGGTGTGGCCACCTGCCAGATAGGATTAAGTGTATTGGGATGGGAGTGGGTGCACTTGCCAGCGACACTCATTCTACATAAGGGACACATTGGTGTCCCAGTGCATAGTCAACTTCAGACCACTCCTGGGAGCCATTGGCTCCCGCTCTGGCGCAAAACTGGACAAATGACATGGGAGTAACCTCCACCCTGTCCAGACCCTCCCCTGGGAGGGCCCCCTGAATCTTCCCAACCCTTTCCTTAGGGTACTTAAGGCCTTACCTGGGTTTAGGTCCCTAGATTCAATGTGGGATGAGATTCAGATCAGAAACCATGTTAGGTACTCACCTTCTAGTGCGAAAAGATTCCACAGGAGCAGATGCTGGTTGCCAAATCCCCCCTGCGTATGTCAGCACAGTTCTTAAGTGATCTGCGCTAAACACCCACATGGGGGAAAGTGGAATGGGAGAGAAAGAGAGACTGCCTTCGGTCTTAGGAATCCTGCCTGCACCTCCTTAATAATGCTTGAATGTAAAGATGGAGTGTTCATATAGGATTGTAGTACCACAAGTAACCTGCATTCAAATAAATAATTGCTTATTATTATAGAACAACTCTACTAAACCATTTTAGAATATTCACCACTCATTCACTCAATCTCTGTGTGCATCTGAATCCAATAGAAGGCTAGCTGCTCTCTGTGTAGAATGCTGGAGTTAAAAATTCTTCTTGTTCTTGAAACCAGCTCTTTTAAATGGAAGAAGAATTCTAAAAGGTTCGAGTTGTGCCCAATGAAATGAAATGAAAATAAATTTATAACGCGCTGATCTCAGCCCAATGGGCATCAAGGCGCCTAACGTAATATATTGAATGACCAGGAGATGCTTAATAATAGGCTTTCCTAAAATACCAGGTCTTAAGAGCTCACTTAAAGAGGGGCAGCGATGAAAGGGCCTTGAGCTCACAGGGGAGGGCATTCCAGAGTCGAGGGGCCACTGATGCAAAGGCTCTTCCTCCCCATCTTGTCTTTTTAGTGCGAGGGGTTTCAAGGAGGTTCTGTTGTGAGGATCTGAGGCATCTGCTGGGTACATAGTTGGAAAGCAGAGATCCCAGGCCGTCGGCCGGTCCTGCCCTAAGAGCCTTATGAACTAAGCAAGTGATTTTAAAAGAAATTCGTTGCTCAATGGGTAGCCAGTGAAGGTTCTTTCTGGCTAGTGTAGCGGAAGCAGAGCAAGGAAGGTCCAACACAAATCTCGCCGCTGCATTCTGTGTTACTTGCAGGCGCTGTACCAGTCCCTTGTTAATCTCGGTGTACAGCGCATTGCAGTAATCCAATCGCGATCCTACCAGTGCTACTACTGTTTGTTTTCTTGCCTGCGGGGATAAATAGTGAGTGATTCGGCGGAGGATTTTTAAGACTCCCCAGCAGGTAGCTACAGTTCTGTTGATCTGTAGGGTCATTGCCAGCTCGGTGTCAAAAATGACCCCCAGGTTCCTTGCCGACTGTGAAGGAGTCGGACAGGTTCCCAGTGATGTCGGCCACCATTCACTCGACCAGGCATCCCTGTCCTTTCCGAAGATCAGGACCTCGGTCTTGTCGCCATTCAGCTTCAGGGAATTAAGCGTCATCCAATCGGCGACCGATTGCATGCAACTCCTGAAACTGAATGCTGAAGTGCTGACCGACCGGGACAGGGACACCATGATCTGAGTGTCGTCTGCATACGACACTACCTCCATCCCCTGAGCTTTTACTAGTCTAGCAAGTGGGGCCACGTAAATGTTGAGGGTCGGACTTAAGGCCGACCCTTGTGGCACCCCACATTGCAAGGACTTTACAGGGGAGAGGTATTTGCCCAGTTGAACCCTCTGCTCTCTAAGCTCTAGAAAGGAGGATAGAAGGTTAAGGGCAGGCCCCTCCACCCCCAGCTCCCTCAGTCGAGATGTTAAGACTGAGGGAGATAGGGTGTTGAATGCAGTGGTCAGATCCAGTAACACCAGCAGCGTGGTCTGTCCTTTGTCCACATTCATCCTGATGTTATTGGTCACTACAGTGAGTGCGGACTCCGTGCTATGTAGTTTTCTGAAACCATGTTGGGTCTGATCAAGGAATCCAGAGGAGTCCAGGAAAGCAGACAGGTGAAGGTTCAGGTGCATCTCAAGCATTTTGGCCGGGGCAGGTAGTAAAGAGATTGGTCTGAAGTTTTTTAACACTGTAGGATCCAGAGAGGATTTCTTCAGTAACGGCCTGACAATGGCCTTCTTCCAAGCCGAGGGAAATACACCTATTCATAACCTCTAAGAGGGGGGGAAGGAAAGTGTCCCTGCACTCCTTCAAGACTTTAAGCGGACATGCATCTAGGGGAGATGAGGACTTCGTCCTATTCAACAATAAGTTGAGGTTTTCGAGAGTGATGGGAGGGAAATTAGTGAGGATCTTGTCAGGATACTTTGACCATGTTTCTAAAATTGACAGATCCATGTCTGTGTGTGTTCCCAGTAACTTCCTCTGTATTTCCAATTGAGTGGAGATATCTACAATTTTCGTATGAAAGAAGCTTGAGATGTTATCACAAAGCTCCTGTGAGCCTATTACTGGATCAGGTGTCTGTAGTGAGCAAAGGGAGTCTACGATTTTAAAAAGTTCCCTAGATGAGGTCAAGGATGTTGTAATGTTGGAGAAGTGATCTTGTTTGGTTTTAATAACCGAGGCCTTATATTTCCTTAAGGAATATTTGTACACCTCTCTGTCCTTGGTGTCCCATGTCCTCCTCCACTGTCTTTCCTGTCTCCTACATCACTGTCTCATCAATCTAAGTTGCTTCCCGAACCAAGGGGCAGAAGGTTTACGCCTCGCTGAGTACCTAGGAGTGGCAGGAGCTAGAATATCCACGGCCCCAGTAATGAAGTTGGCTAGTTCAGACGCTGCCTTCTCTGGGTCTGAAGTCAAGGAGATTGATCCGAAAAACGGGGCCAAGGAATCATTGGAAATATTTTTGTAGTTTCGTTTAGATTCTCTAAAAGAGTACTCATTCGTGGATGGCTCTATACTAGAGGTGGTAAGTACAATAGGTACTGTCAAATGATCAGTCCATACTAGCAGTTCCGGTGGCCCTGTACTGATCCGGGAATCATTGGAGAAGATTCCGTCCAGCGTATGACCTGCTCGATGTGTGGGTTCCTTGACCAGCTGTGTAAAACCGCAAGCATCTAGAGGGTCGACCAAAGATATAGTGTCTTTGGATGTAGTGTCCTCTAGATGAAAATTGAGGTCTCCTAATATGGTAAAGTGCGGTTTGCCAGCGTACGGTTCTAGTAATCTAAACAGATCACTGCTGAAATTTGATCTGAGCCCAGGGGGCCTATACATCAGAATCTCTGTGAATGACGAGGATGGCGATGAGGAAAGAAAGAAATGTAGTGCCTCAAAAGGGTCTGGGGATTTTGACAGGGCATTAATTCTGCAGGTTAGATGTGACCGGTAGAGGATAGCCAGGCCACCACCACTACGCTTAACTCTGTCTAATCTCTGTAGAGCATAGTTCTCTGGGACAGCTAAGAGGAGATCATGCCCCGATGTGTCTGTGGCCCATGTCTCCGTAATAAAAACCCATGCTGGTTTCCTAGCTGTCACGAAGTCGTGAAAATATATGTTATTTTTAATTATGGAGCGGGCGTTGATCAGATAGCCTTTCTCGAGATAGGCCTCATTGAGCAGTAAGCGTGTAGCCTGAGCATGGTTACTGAATTTAGGAGTGGTGGATGAGTTATACATACATGTACCACAAAAATACCCTCCCGAAAAGCTTCCGGAGTGTATCTGTGATGACATGAGAGCAAACTGGGTTTCATAACAAGCAATTCTTGGAAGGAGTATGAGCGCATTACCTTAAAAGAAGGCTCAGGCCCACATGGCTAACAGGCACTATTGGGTTCCCCTTGTGCAGCCAGGCCTCAGCGCGGACGGGCGCAGACGGGCTGAACTCTGGCGTAACTCCGGCGTTGACCCGGCGATCCTGCTGCGCGACGCCATGGCCTCTTTTAAATGTCCGTGCGGAGTCCTTGTGACGACTAGAGCGTCCAGGTCACCTTCCGGCGTGCCTCGGCTGTACTAAGATGGCCGCCGCCTGGCTTCAAAGTATAACTGGAGTGTGCAGAGTTTCGTGACCCGCCAAATAGCGGTTCGTTTAAGCTTTAGAACAGCTTTTTTTACAGTGCAAGTATGCGGCCAAGTATTAAAAAACAAGGGAAATGCAAAATCATAAGGAAATGAAATGTGAAAAGCGGATAGTTTTAAAATAGCCTCAAATTCGGCAATGCAATATGGTGCTATCTGCCTAAGTCAGAGTAACCAGAGCACTGGTTTGCCCTCCTTTAAATGTCCGTGCGGAGCCCTTGTGACGCCTAGAGCGTCCAGGTCGCCTTCCGGCGTGCCTCGGCTGTACTAAGATGGCCGCCGCCTGGCTTCAAAGTATAACTGGAGTGTGCAGAGTTTCGTGACCCGCCAAATAGCGGTGCATTTAAGCTTTAGAACAGCTTTTTTTACAGTGCAAGTATGCGGCCAAGTATTTAAAAACAAGGGAAATGCAAAATCATAAGGAAATGAAATGTGAAAACCAGGTAGTTTTAAAATAGCCTAAAATTCGGCAATGCAATATGGTGCTATCTGCCTAAGTCAGAGTAACCAGAGCACTGGTTTGCCCTCCTTTAAATGTCCGTGCGGGGCCCTTGTGACGCCTAGAGCGTCCAGGTCGCCTTCCGGCGTGCCTCGGCTGTACTAAGATGGCCGCCGCCTGGCTTCAAAGTATAACTGGAGTGTGCAGAGTTTCGTGACCCGCCAAATAGCGGTGCGTTTAAGCTTTAGAACAGCTTTTTTTACAGTGCAAGTATGCGGCCAAGTATTTAAAAACAAGGGAAATGCAAAATCATAAGGAAATGAAATGTGAAAACCGGGTAGTTTTAAAATAGCCTAAAATTCGGCAATGCAATATGGTGCTATCTGCCTAAGGAAGTCTTATTTCAAGAATAAGAAGCAAAGTGCTCTTGAACTCTTTAGTTAGGCTTTTCTAAACTCATAAGTTTTATACATTAATGTCACTTTTATCCAGGAACTCAAGATTATTGAATTTCAAATACTAAGTCTACATTCATAGGCAGATGAAACTTTAGGAAGCGTATTCTTACTGTCATTTTCACTGGAAGATGTGAGAGAAGACTTCCAATTTCAGTAATTCGCTGGAAGACGTAGATGCAGCACAACACCCTATGAGACACTAGTCTCCAAAAAAGGGAGGATTTCCCTCATTGTGCACACGACTCGCCAAAAGGGGGAGCCTAAAAACTGAAATAACAATTCTCCACAGAACAAGTGCAATGCTGGAACGCTGCTCTCTTCTACAAGAGTTCAGTTGAAGTACGCGGATTGAACGGCACAGGAGCAGGAGGAAAACACCAAGCTAGGCAGGAAGACTAGAGCGCTGACTCTGGTCCACATGGCGGCCGCCATCTTGAGAGATGGAAAGTTCTATACAAGAGAGTCTGTGCAATAGCCTTTGGAGGAACAACCTAGAATGCAAACGCTGGAGAAACCAGCAAGGATACTGGGAAAAATGGCGCCTTCTCTGTCTGGGTGAGTAGTTCAGAATGCTGGCAATCAACTTCCTGACACACCATTACTCTTCTACCGCCAGGGCACCCTGGACTTCACTGGACTTCGTTTGGGCCTGATTTTGTCTCCCTTCCAGTCTGCTGCATTGTCTGTGCCTGTGCATTATACAGCAACCTTCCAAGGCTTGTGAAGCATCAAAGACACTTGAAGGAATCTCCCTTGGAGTGAAAGAGTCACTCCCTTGCATTCACAGGAACAACAATTCGTAGGCACAGCAACTAAGTCGACTGGTCTGCTGATCCTGAGCTCCTTCGGACTCCAAAGGCTCTGCAATACAGGTCGGTTTTTCCCAGCTCCCAAAGCCGACCCTGCCATCTCACTAACTTTTAGGCCAGTATCCCTTGTGGGGGTTGCAATAACCCAACCCCTGTGCACCACGTCAACTTGCAGTTGCAAAGGCTTATTGACTTTTTTCTAAGAAGATCTTCGGACTCCAAGAAGCCCCAACCTCAAGCACCTTCAGTGATCATAATCTTCAGCCACACCGCATCATGTGCATCGTCACCTGCATCTTTTGGTGAGCTGCTTGAGGTCCTCTAACAACGTCAGTGCCTCTGGCCTGTGGGTCCACTTGAGGGTCATCGTTGTTTCTCTCGGGCTCCCCTGATTGCTCCGACCTGCCCTGACTCCCCTGCTCTTGGTGACTACCCTGGACCTTGCTGGTCTCGACGTTGCTCCTTCTTCGATTCCTGCGTTGGTTGCATTTGCCAAGGCTTGTTGGTGATCATGCTGGACACCGACCCCTCAGCACTCAGCACCCTTTGTGGGACAGATCGTGCATGGCTCCTGGTCCTCCTCAGCATTGCCTGGACAGCTGCAGAGTCAAGGTCATCGTCATCGTACCTGCAACAGCCGACATCGGAGGGCATTCATCTTCCAAGTCTCCTGGTCACTCCTGAGTGACATAGACCCTGTCCCCTGTACTTGCAGGTACCTCTCATCTTGAATAAAGCTTTGGATTCCACCGGACACTTTCTCCTCTTCCATCAGCGGCACTTTCCTGAAGTCCTCTATTGGGTTTGACTGCAGTTCCCGACAACACTTCAAACCTATGCACCCTGCTTCCCTGGTGTAGGTAACGTGAGAACTAGGGTATCCACGGGTGGGGTGGCTCTCCATCGATCTGTCTTCCACAAGGTTCCTTCAGGGCCCACTGGGAAGGGTCCTTAAATTTAAAAAATCCAACTGCGACTGGCACTTAGAGTTGAACAGAGCATGCGGCCGTGTTCCCACAAGGCACACGCTCTCCGTGGGGTCCCTATCTACTCACCTTGGGTGGTTCCTTGGGTACCCAGCACTTCTACGTCCTATTGACCTGGTCTTGACCCGAGTCATGGTTCTTATACCCCTTTCTTAGAATATGGTTTGGTCCCCCCGGGTCCACTATGTATTTCGTGTTATTTACTGTGTTTCGTTGCTAAAGTATTGTGTGCATTGAGCATATTTCTATGTGTTAGAGAGTATTATATAATAAATACATATTTTTATAAATACTTTGTGTGGTTCTTTTTCACTTAATCTATACTATAAGATTGCATTCTGGTAAAAAAAAAGCTGCTTTACACTCTTTCTGGACTGAAGGCTGCTTTCCACAGCTACTACTTAGAGAGCTTTCTAAGGTTGTCTAGGAGCTCTTAAATCACTACAAGGGTTGTCTGGGCTTGTGCTGGGTGCCCACTTACATTAGTGGACATCATATACCAGGCCACCTCTCACAGTGTAGAACAAGCGAATCCATTGCAAGATGGTCGGTGGGATGTCCACTGGGCTCAGAATTGTAAACTTGTATTCCCATTCAATAAAATCAAAGGCTTTAGCAGTGTTCAGGAAGACTGCTGCCATCTTCAGGGAGGTGTTCAATTGATGCAATATTACAAAGCTTGTACGTAAATTATGTGTAATGAAGTGGGCCGGTATAAATCCAGATTGAAGTGGTAGCACTAAGCTAGGGAGAAGTGGCTTCAGTCGGGTTGCTAATATTTTAGCAAGGATCTTTACATCTGTGTTGAGTCGAGAGAGTGGTCGTTAGGACTTTAGTGCCTTATTGGGCTTTAGTAGAGCAATAATCAGTGCCTCACTGAGGGAGGACAGCAAGAGCCACTTACTGTATGCTTCTTCATTTAGTGCTTGGAGATGTGGTGCAAGGATAGAGGCAAATTCTTTACAGAATTCACTTGTCAAGCCATCAATGACTGGGGCGTTACCGTTGGAAAGTGTGCATATGGCATCTTTTATAGTAAAAGGTTGAGCAAGATATTCTGGCAGGCCAGAAGATAGCAAGCCAAAACATTATCATCTAGATAGTCTGGCATGTCACCTGCTAAAGCAGAGTTTTGAGCTCCATATTGGCGAGTGAGGCTCGCCTGGATATCTGGTGTGCCATAGTGAACCATACCATTAGAAGATGCATTCTTATTGACCTTGGAGTGGGCCCAGGGTTCCTTCACCTTAACAGCCAGACTGCACCCCAGGCGACCCCCCCTCTCCATATGTCCTTGCCACATAGCGCCTGGACAAGTACTGTATTTCTTGTGCAGCTGTGTCAATAAAGTTAGTTAAATCTGCTTGTGAATAGCAGCAAGAATACAGGGGTAGGGATTACACTCATAGTCCCACTTAAAGGTATGCAGTGTTTGCCATATGGCCTGCATTTGTGTATGTCATAATTTCAACAAGCCAGCCTACTTACGGATACATACCCCCCTTATTGTGACCTTGAAGGCCTCCCAGAGTGTAGCCACACCCTCTATAGAGCCGTCATTATCAGTAAAGTACGCGTTGATGAATGAGCGCAACTTCTCCTGGAACACGGGGTCCAAGAGGGCCATCGCCTGGAATTGCCACTTGAACTGTGCAGCGGTATGGGTAGGGATCTCCAATGTGAGTAGCATTGATGCATGATCTGATAATGTCTTTGGTAAGTGTGATACCTTGGATGCCCAAGCACAAACATCCCGGGTCGCCAACCAGTAGTCCAGTTAGGATTATGATCCATGGACAGAAGTAAATGCACCCTCTCACTGAGTGGGATGTTAGAGTCTCCAGAATTCTACAATCCCATGTTCTGCCATTCCAGCCTGGGGAATTTTGGTGGAATGTTTGCCATGCCAGTCCGTCGATACCAACTCGTCAAGCACTGGGTCCAGGTTTGTATTCAGCTCCCCTCCCCATGTAATGGTGGTTGTTGTGAGCTTAAGGAGCTGGTTCCAATGAGCCACGTAAAAGTCAGGGTCATCCACATTTGGTCCATATATGTTCACTAGAGTGACAGGGGTGCCACAGAAGACTCCCTGTACAATCGTGTATCGATCCTGGTCATCTATTAAGGTGTGTGTAATAGAAAAGGAGGCCCCTTTTCTAACTAGGATCATGACACTCCTCGAATAAGAGGAGTCATAAGAGGCTATCCTATGTGTAGCTCAGTGTGTCCCCCTTGTGTGTTCAGCTTGTCGTGTCAAATGTGTTTCTTGCAGAAATGCCTGGATGTGTGTTGTGGTGATCTAAATAAGCTAGCATCTGTCCTGTCTTTCGCTGGTTGTTAAGGCCCGGCACATTCCATGTAAGAGCGAAATGTGACCCCAGGGTGGGACTGTCATGTTATCATAGTACAAGGGCACAGAACTAAGCACAGCATTTGTGATGTACGGTCTACAAGTGTTTTACAACAGTCCGCAACATTACAGTGGCAACATAGACAACAAAAACCCATCACACCCTCCACCCAAATTAGCATCCCAATCATGCCAACGACATTCCCACAACGCAAAAACAACAACTGAAAATGATACATGGAATCATGTGTCCAAGTAATAGCAATTTCCCCAGGCATCAATAACTCTTTGGGTGCTCCTGCAGAGGGCCACCAGAAGCCCAATTCAGCCTCCAGAGGTGGCCAGGGGAAGAAAGGAGAGATATGGCCATGATGGCTGAGTGAGGGGGGATGTAATAAACCAGGACTCGCAGTGCTCTGAAACAGGGCTCCAAGTATCAGTGAGCTCAGACAGTCCGGCAGTCTATGTTACAGAGAGAATCACAAGGGTTCAATGTTTGTTGTCATCCATAGCAGATTCTGATGGACCTCCTTGGCGTGGCAAAACATCTTAAGACGTTCCATTGCCGCCTTTGCACATATGTACTGGGGCCCACGGTGGTCAATGCAGAGGCATGCCGGGTAGAGAGTAGTGTAGGTTATTCCTGTATTTTGCCGTTGCCTCTCAATGAGCAGAAATTTTCTGTGGGCCACCTACACTGCTGATGTGAAATCCGGAAAAAAAACGATATTGTTGCCTTGATAGGTTTGTTGCCCTGATAGGTGAGATCCCCCTCTCAAGGGCCAACCGGCGGACTGCGTCACAGTCTCTATAATTCAGCAGCTTTGCTAAGATGGGACACGTAGGGGCCACCGGAGGTAGGGGCACCATGAGAGAGCAGTGGACTCTCTCCACCACCAGCAAGTTAAAGAGATTTTCAGAACAAATAAGAGCGGTCAGCATAGTCTCCACACATTGTTGCCCCCACCGGTGGTCGATTCAGGGATACCACTGATTCACAGGTTATTGAAACAGGATTGACACATAGCATTTTGGGCTTGTTTACAGTGAGGCAAACAGGAACTATTGAAAATGTGGGTAGGGTTGGCTCCGGGAACTTTTAGGCAATTGGTTAAGGCATGCCCAGGAGTCATTCTAACCCATTAGCTAGTGCCAGCCATAAATGCGGCATCCCCTGACAGCCTCTTCAGAAAACCAAAACAACAGTCCCTTGCACACGCCGACTGTATATATTATGTATCATTAACAATAATAAAAAGCACTCTTGTTCCTTCGTTGAAACAATCACTTCAGTTTAATCATGAGATCCTTAGCCAACACGTGTTTCTTTGCGCTTAATTGTTGTGCGCAGCGACTTCTTCAGGGCTTTAATCTCTTTGTATGGATCCTCAGTTCCGGTTGTATTTCCGACCCGGAATGGGTTCTAGTTCTCCAGTAAAGGGCAACAGTGATTACTGTGTCCAAGATTTAGTGTATTCCAGAATTATTTTCTTAAGTGTGGATCTTGTGTGTATAAGTCATAAATCTGTCTTGAAGAATGACGACGTGATATAGTAAAATCACTCTTTGGGGACTAAGTGAGTCCCTCTTGCCAGCAACCAAGTCTTTGCTGGTGGAAACGCCCTTTATTCCTGCGGACAATTAAGCACGACGACACACATGTTGGCTAAGGATCGCCTAGATTAAACTGAAGTGACTGTTTCAACTGAGGAACAAGAGGGCTTTTTATTATTGTCAATGATCTATAATATATACTGTTGTCGTGTGCAAGGGACTTTTGTTTTGGTTTATCAGTGGTTATCCACACAGTGGGGAGGAGGGTGGCTCTCCCCACCCTTATGCACCGCAATCATAATTGTACACTAGAATATACTCACTGCGTATTTCCCAGGAGCGCCATTACCCTACACAATCCACCGACCAAGGAAGATCAAAAGAGGACTTGGCTTGCTGTCTGTAACTTGAGAGGAGCCCTGAAAGACTGGACCTGCTCCCTCTTGTACGCAGGACAAACAAGTTGACTCCATGGGTCATTTTACTGACCTCCTGTGTTTACCGAGAGGCACCAAACTGAATGAGGCCTTTCCTGGAAATACCAAGCTGACCAGTGGCATCTGTACTGGACAATGCTGTGCCTGACACCATGTGACTCTATGAGTGTTTCTCCTGAAGAGTACTTCTGTGGTTGGTTGGGACTTAAAAAACTAAGGGCCTGATTTTAAACCATGCGAACAGCGCGTGGGTCTGCCAGGGCAACAGGTTTAATCACACTGTTGCCCTGGTGGAAGTACCGCCCGCCAAATTTACAAATGACTGCCTAGATGGTAGTCATTTCTAAATCACTAGCAGCCCGTCCCGACGTTGTCTGGGTATGAATTGCTGCCGACCAGTAGTATATTGTTTTGTAGGATTTCGTTTTGATAGCATTTCTTATCTGTGACAGGCCTGTGAAACGCTCCGATTCTCAGTGCACTGCTGATGCACTTAAGAGTGCACGTTCAGTAGTGTGTGAACTCGAGTTTCCCTACTTTGTTTTTCCTTGCAATATTATATAGCGCGAACTCGACAACATGGCATGAGCACAATTTACATTACAGAAGAACACATTAATTCGTGGTAGGCACGGGGAGACAAAGCGATTTGCCTGAAATCACAGGGTGTTGAGCTGATGCCGAGATTCGAACGTAGCTCCCCAGCTCTAAAGTTCGCAATTCTAGAACTTGTGGTGGAAGGTGTGTCTAAAAGTGTATGTCGGTGCTGGCCATCAATGAGAGAGACCTGTGCATTTTTCAAATGGGTAGTGAAAAAATATGAGTATGTTGCTGGGGATGTGGGCCACCGTGCCATCAATGTACTTACCGGGGGAGGGTAAACTCTCATTATTCCGCAACCTTCTTTCCGCATAACATCACTCCGCATACTTTCATTACAAAAGTACCATGACTCCGCAATGCCATTATAACGCATGGCATTACATTTTATATGCTTTTACCACGCATACATTTACAACAAAATTCGTTGTAAATGCATGAATGGTAAAAGCATGTTTTTTTTGTAATGTTTGGATAAGGTAAGTATGGGTATAGGGGAATATGTTTTGGGGTACTGAGGTATATGTTTTGGGGTGTTTGGGTATTTTAAGGGTTCAGATATAGTTTTGGGTTATGGGGTACAGGGGTAGTTTTAGGGTTTAGGGATAGGTATGGGTTTTGGGGTACAGGGGTATTTTTAGGGTTCAGGGCTAGGTTTTGGTTTTGGGGTATAGGGGTATTTTTAGGGTTCAGGGGTAGGTTTGGGTTTTGGGGTACAGGGGTATTTTAAGGGTTCAGGGCTAGGTTTGGGTTTTGGGGTACAGGGGTATTTATAGGATTCAGGGCTAGGTTTGGGTTTTGGGGTACAGGGGTATTTTAGGGTTCAGGGGTAGGTTTGGGTTTTGGGGTACAGGGTTATTTTTAGGGTTCAGGGCTAGGTTTGGGTTTTGGGTACAGGGGTATTTTTAGGGTTCAGGGGTAGGTTTGGGTTTTGGGGTACAGGTTTTTTTTAAGGGTTCAGGGCTAGGTTTGGGTTTTGGGGCACAGGGGTATTTTTAGGGTTCAGGGGTAGGTTTGGGTTTTGAGGTACAGGGGTATTTATAGGGTTCAGGGCTAGGTTTGGGTTTTGGGGTACAGGGGTATTTCTAGGGTTTAGGGATAGGTTTGGGTTTTGGGGTACATGGTATATTTATAGGGTTAAGATAGGTTAGTGTTTTAGGGTGTGTGGGTATTTTAAGGAGTAATGGTGGGTTATGATTATGGGGTGCAGGGGTATTTAAAGGGAGCAGTGTGGGATTAGCACACAATATGAGACATGGTATGAAGGGCGTAATGTACAACAAGCCCCCAGCGTTTGTCACGCCCCCAGCACACGCCCAAAACACAACGCAGACACGCCCACAAGGGACTACTTTGCTGGCACGGTTCTTTTACCTTTTAAATGTATATGGTGGGCATCTGCATAGCCTATGTCCTTCTGCTGCAACTGCGATTTCCAACGCTGTATTGGGTGTTGTGATTGGTGCTGTGGTTCCTGAGATTACTCGCCTCAAAGGTTTGGGCTCTCGCTTTATTATATTAGTATGGATTTATTATGGCATGAACTGCCTTCACAGCGGCTCCTGTCAATATATTTTACTGCTTGCAAGCCGAATCCTTTTTAAAAAAAAGAAAAAAAATCCCAAAACAGGAAAAGAAAAATGTAATGCTCCTCTCACTGAAGAACCGGAGCCTTAAGGGCCCGGCGGCGCAGGGTACGCCTAAATCTTCGAGTTCTCCTGCCTGGTCGAACAGAGACACCGGACACTCCGTTGGCGTAGAAGATTGTATTTTATTAGCTGCAGCCAGCACAGTTGTCCCTGAAGTACAGAAGGTATGTTCAAAGGAGACTGCTCTCGAACTCCGTGGCACACGGGTTTATATACATTTGAGATACACAATGAACAATCCCAAGACATACAAATCAGACAAATGCGAAGGGTTCGGAAAGCAAAGTATTACGTAACTTCAAACAAACTTGGTTGTCGGCTGTATTTGTTAGCCAACCCTTTAAGCTATTCGCAAATGAACCCACACAATCCAACTTGCAGGTGAAGAAACACATTTGTATGTTTAAGAAGGACAGTTGTGGCATCTGAGAGTCCATAAAGGAAATGGCGAAGGACAGCAGATAAGATAGCCTCAGGAAAGAATGGTGCGAACCTACAGACAGTCTGGATGGGGATTAGTTAATTAGACATGGATTGTTGTGCTCGGTCAGACCCTGACACTAAACCTGTAAATAGAGGCGAAAAGGTTACTTAGTATGTGAATGCAGGGAAATGACAAAGAAATACCTGGCTGGCTGTGCTGCCTGAGCGAGGGCAACACAAAATGGAGGCAAGTCGCAAAATGGCAGACGAACACGAACAAAATCGCGAAATACAGAACCTCATCACCATGACAGGCTTCTCCCATTGTGGGGAGAGCATTATAATGGTTTTACTGTTCCTTACTGCCAGGTTTTACCTGGCTGTAAGGAACAGTAGAAAATGACTACAGGTCCGTCCATCTAAATTGGGTGGCTGGGCATGTAGCCGTTTCTCCGACGTCCCTTGATCCTCAGGGTCATTGGAGAAGTTTGGCCATGGCAGAGGCAGAGTTGTCTTCGTTGTCGCCAAACATAAGGACCAATTAAATTTGGCAGGCGAAGCACTACATTGGTGGGGAGGGAATTGAATTGCACCAATATATAAATAAGGCCCTTTTTTAAAAGGTATTTCAAGTCAGAGTTGTTAAAAATACAATAATCACAATATTCAGATAAAAACAGAAAAAAAGAAAACAGAATAAAGAGTGGAAAAGATAGAATATCTAGAACCAGAGAGATAGATAGGATAGAAAAAAATACATAATTATTCACAATTAAAGGGTGAAAAAACCCAGCAGAAGCTGATCCAGATCTTATCAAACGTTTTCAACAAGGAAAGACCTCTCACTTTAGCCAAGGCTACCTCGGACTTATAGATCCAGTGGTTAATTTGTGCCGGTGCTGTCTGGTGCTTAGCACCGGTACTTATTTCTCAGGACCGCATGCACGCGTAAAGTATTTCAAATCTGCTGCCCACCTAAATGTGAGCCACACATCACATTACCGCCAGAAACTAAAAGTGCCTGGGCTGGGTCTTGACGTAGGTCACCAACACCATCACACCCCATTTCCATTTTGCAGTCATTCATTGGTAGCGCGCAAGAGTAATGCACTACCAATAAATGATTGCAAAATATAATATTAGCTTGGCCCCGTCCCTCCTTGACGAATCATGAAGTTTGTGCCCCGAATCGGACCAATCAGTAGTTGTTTTCACCCGTCGCCTGCGCAGCACACTGCGCAGCTGCAGCGTTAATCCTTATCACAGAGGAGACAAGCAATCAGCGTTGTAGTGTCCTGAGGTGCAGGGTTGCGTTCTAGCCTACCCGCGCGTGTAAGGACACGTTAGCGCGAGCGTGTGTCGTCACGCGCTCGCTATAAAAATAAAGGGGCGTGGCCACTGAGTTAGTCCGGAGCCGCGATTAAACCAACAACTGGCTCCGTGTGTTCTTGAATGTTTATGCGCAGCTATAAACAGCGCCAGCGCCACCAAGAACACCACACTGGCGACGAGGGGCTTATTGACCCCATGCTCTGCTGCATTCTGGAAGGCAAGGTCTGTGAGCTGGGTTATCTAGGCCCAGAAAGACCACGAAGGCCTCTTGTGAGCCTGCTGCTGGCTCCAAGAGCTACTTGCTGCTGCCGGTAAGCCTGAGGAGCCCCACTTGTACCAGCCATCGTGGAAAGCCCCTGGCAACACAGAAAAGGAGACCCTCACCGCCCCCTGTAGCTGACCCACTCCGGAGTGCCACGTGAGCCCCCCACTGAGGTCAGGGCTGTGCACCTGGCAGGCCTCCATCTGTGAAGAAGGGAGGGAAGACGGCCACTCGAGTTTGCCCGGCGCAGTCATCATTGACCCCGGCCAACCCCTCGCCGATGCCCCGTGAGGTGGGTGTACAGCGCACGTGCCGCAGAGAGCGCCACGCACGCGCCAAAATGGCGATGATTCCCGCCATAGAGCCATTTATCGTCGACGAAGCTCTGTCATCCCTCACTCCGCGAAGGAGAGACTGGGTGGACCGCCTCCAAATCTATTTCGAAGGGGCAGGCACGGCCCGGGAGAAGCGCAGAGGATTACTCCTTCACCTGGGAGGGCAAGATATCCACCGCATATACAAAACGATAGTGGAAGCCACGCCCAAGACATACCACACCCTCCTCAATGCCTTGAACGCACACTTCAAGCCTATGGCAAGTAAAGACTACGAGCGGTTCATCTTCCGCCAGGCCAAGCAGGACGCAGAAGAATCACTGGACGCCTTCCATGGGAGGTTGAAAGAATTGGCCAGCACGTGTGAAATTCCAGGACGAACAGGAAGAAATCTGAGGACAAATAATCCAAGGGTGCTACTCTTCCAAACTCAGAGTCACCATCCTCCAGGAAGATGGCAAACCGCTGGCGGACATCCTAAAACTAGGGCGATCCAAGGAATTATCGCAGGCCAGAGCGTTCCATATGTAAGCAGCCCTCCATCGGCCCATCAAGACAGAGCAAGTCAATAAGGCAGAGACGGCGAATGTCGTGAGGCCAAAAGTGCGCCAATATGGTGGCAAGAAACAGCAGGACAAGCACAAGGAATGTGGATACTGCGGAGGACCGCCTCACCGCATGCAAGATTGCCTGGCTAAAGGAAAGAGGTGTAGCGCAAGTGGGTGGATGAACCACTATGCGGCGGTATGCAGGTCGACGAGATCAAAGAAAGAGACTGCGCAAGCAGTCGTGGAGGAACGACACCAGTGACTATCCGGTCCACTATGTGTTTGCGATTGATCAGCCACGGCAAAAGAAGCGACGCCTGCCAAAATGCCGAATCAACATTAATCAGCAAGAAGTGAGAGCCACGATTGACACAGGAGCATCCATTGAACTGATGGCAGCCAACGTGTATAATCAGCTTAGCAATAAACCCCCCCCTCCGCGAAGCAAGAATCAGGGTATTCGCATATGGCCAGAAGACGCCCATTCCACTTATAGGATGTCTCAAAACGGAGATGCAACATCAAGGCCTCAAAGTCCCCACCACAGTATACGTCACAAAGGAAGGCAGCGGCATGCTGCTTAGTGGACAATCAGCAGAAGAGCTGAGGCTCATATCATTCGCCATGACAGTATTGGAAGATGAACTAGAGGCCATCTTAGAAGAGTTTGGGGACGTCTTCAAAGGCATCTGATGCCTAAAGGGGAAGGAAGTCTCTCTCCACATTGACCCCTCGGTCCAACCGGTGGCATTGAGACATAGACCAACCATTGACGACATCCTGGGAGAGCTGAACGGCGCGAAATGGTTCTCAAAGATGTACCTCCGGTCGGGGTATCACCAACTGCCACTACACCCGGACTCTCGATACCTAACCACCTTCTCCACGCACGTAGGCCTCCGGAGGTACCAACGCCTCAATTTTGGGATCTCGAGCGCCGCTGAGGTGTTCCAAAACACCATTCGCGAAGTACTCAGTGGTCTACCGGGAGTCTTAAACTTGAGTGACGACCTACTCATCTACGCATCATCAGTTGAAGATCACCATCAGAGGTTGAGGGGAGTCCTACAAAGTATCAAAGAGTCTGGTTTGACCTTACATTGGGAGAAGTGTCAATTCCTGAGAAACAAGATCAGCTTTTTTGGTTACACATTCTCAGATCAAGGAATCGCCCCGGACCCCGAAAAGGTGAAGGATGTCCAAGAAGCCCCACCAACATCTCTGAAACCAGAAGTTTCCTAGGCATGGTAAATTTTTGCGGGCGCTTCGTGCCCGATCTTTCCAACCTCACCAAACTTTTGAGGGAACTGACGAAGTCCACCACGACCTGGCAGTGGGGCCCAGAGCAGGAACAAGCCTTCAATGCCACTAAACAGGCTCTATCGACGGACACAGCACTGTCATACTTCGACCCGACCGAATCCACCAACCTCGCAGTGGACGCCAACCCATATGGACTTGGAGCAGTGCTCACTCAACTACAAGACAATGGAGAATGGGCCCCGATTGCATACGCGAGCCGCTTTCTAACAGACATGGAGCAGAGGTATTCACAGATAGAACGGGAAGCAATCGCCATCCACTGGGCCTGTCGACACTTCCACGTTTACGTGTATGGCCATTCCTTCACTGTGTCGACGGACCACAAACCACTCATACCCCTATTCCAAGGCTCGGTGTCCAAACCTCTGCCTCGGATCGAAAAGTGGATACTCCAGCTCCATGGCTATGACTAACGGGTTAAGTACAAACCTGGCTTGTCGAACCCGGCCGACTATCTCTCAAGACTTCCCCGAAAGGCCACACAGAAAGAAAGAGAGGAGGTGGAAGATACCGAAGAGTACGTCCCGTTGGTACTAGAGAGAGCTCGGCCCCTGCCAATGAGTCTGGAATCTGTCATGGAAGCAACCCAGAGAGATGAGTGTCTACAACTGGTCGCCGCAGCGGTCCAAATGAACGATTGGCGTCCGATACAAGCCACCTTGAACCGGCGGACGCCACAAGCAAAAGGGGCAGTAGAGTTCATGATGCGGGTCAGAGACGAACTATCAGTCGACAGCCAGGGGTGCCTCTTGCGAGGACCACGACTGGTGATGCCTTTCAGCATGGCTCAGCAAGCTGTGGACCTGGCACACTGTGGACAACAAGGCATGGTAAAAACAAAGAGTAGGCTGAGGGCCAAAGTGTGGTTCCTAGAAATGGACGCAATGGTGGAACAAACAATCCGGACTTGTACATGGTGTCAAGCAGCCGTGCAACCTGACCGCCCTCACCCGATCATCACAAAGGAGAACCCCAAAAGGCCGTGGGAATGCGTAAGCGCTGACTTTGGACACCTTCCGGACGGGCGCTATGCGCTGGTAATCATTGACGACTTCACAAAGTACCCCGAAGTGGAAATCGTACCAAGCCAGGCAGCCTCGGAAGTCATCACCAAATTCGAAAAAAACATTGCCACGCACGGAATATTTGAGGTGGTCAAAACAGACAATGGCCCACCTTTTCAGGGACAAGAGTTTGCGGACTACCTACAGAGCTGGGGAATCAACCACCGGAAAGTAACCTCCCGCTGGCCCCAAGCCAACGGGGAAGTGGAGAGATTCATGCGTACGCTCATCAAAACAATATGCATCGCACATGCAGACGGATCACCTGTGGAAAGAGCCATATACAGTTTCTTGAGGGAGTACAGGCAGACACCCCATCTCACCACCGAAGCTGCCCCCGGCCCAGCAACCATGGGCCGAGCAGTGAAGGACACTCTCCCAAACCACCCCGATTGGATCCCCGCTAGAGTGGATGTAGGCAAGACCCTGGCGAACCGGACCCGATCCAATGATCAAGCCAGTGCCAGGAGAGGGGCTAGAGAATCGGACAGCCAAGAAGGGGACAGCGTATTTGTCAAAGACCGATATCCAGGAAGCAAGTTCCGGCTCCCGTTCGAGCACAGACCCTGGACTGTTCTATGCCGGACTGGCACCATGGTGACCGCACAGAGAGGATCAGAATTCGTCACTAGGAACATTTCGTTCTTCAAAAAGGTACACCCCGGAGCACGAGATTGTCAGGAGCCAGGTCACCTGCCAGCCAGGCCCAGCCAGCAAACTGACGAAGATTAATATGAGCTACCAAGGCAGTACCCCACCGAAAATGAGAAACGAATGGAGCTGGACACCCAGCCGATGGTGGAGACGCCTGGGCATAGCTTGCCCAGCTCTCCCGTGCAGTCTCCAACAAGTGGGGCCTCGCCGAGAGTGACACCGTCCGTGCCACTATCCCGAGGGGAGCAATCCAGGTATGGATTGCGCCGGAATCCTGCCCTGTCATCCCGGCTAGCTGATTTCATGGTGTGACCATCCAGAGACTGAAACCAAGAGACTGGTAACAGACCCTCGTTTTTTTCTATGATGCTGTTTGTGTTTTGTTCAAATAAAGGTTAGAAGGAATGTAGTATCCTGCGGCGCAGGGTAGCGTTCTAGCCTACCCGCGCCTGTAAGGACACGTTAGCGCGAGCACGTGTCGTCACGCGCTCGCTATAAAAATAAAGGGGCATGGCCACGGAGTTAGTCCGGAGCCGCGATTAAACCAACAACCGGCTCCGTGTGTTCTTGAATGTTTATGCGCCGCTATTAACAGTGCCAGCACCACCAAGAACACCACAAACGTGTCGTGAAGCAGGCCTCCTCCCTCACAGATTAATTTGAACTAAGAAGGCTGTTCCTGAGTCCAGGTAAGTAACGCCTTTGAACAGCGTTATATTTGTTTATAATTTAAGCTTTGAAATGTATGATCATGCTAAATAATGTTTTATAGTGTGGGGCCCATGGCTGCAGCTCTTCCTCTACTGCTGCGAGCTTTTAACTTTTGCAGCAAAATTTTTTTTTAAGTTAAAAGCCAGAAGCAGAACTGCACCGTGGGCCCCACACGATAAATCGTTATTTTGCATAATAAGCAATTTGAATGCTTTATAGACAAATATAACACGGAACCCTAGTACATAGCTGATGGAAGAAAAGCAAGACTATCTCAACATGCTACTAGACGAAAAATTACCTCGAGTTGCACGTTCAGGTAATCTTGTTTTTCTGTAATCAGCTGTGTTCTACTGTTCAGTGTTGTATACACAGCATTCAGATGTCTTATTATGCTAACAACCATCAGCACAAATTAAGTACTGTGAGTGGAGTAATCTGAACAGAAATGTGATGCTAAAACCATGTCTGCCCTGCTGATCCTGGAGGGGTACCAAGAGAAAATACGAGGCACAATATCTATTTGGATAGCGTGTGCGAGTATGGAAGTGATGCCACAGTAATGAGTGTAGAAGTTAGCTCAGTTAATTAATGCAACCATTGATGCTGGCTTAGTGCAACCACAAGATCACAGGGTTGGATTCCAACAGATGCACTCAGCTGTTTATCTTTCCTTCTGTTATTAGCGCCTGGAGACAGGACAAATCATAATGTTCGGCATATAAATATATAATTTATTGTTGCTGCTGTCTTTTCACAGTGAGCTTCTCAAGGTGACAGTTCTCCTGGCTAAGATAAAACATTGATTTATTATGGCTCCACAGGAAGAAGAAATAGTGCTGTTTGTGGTACAGCTTGGCATTCTGTATCGGAGGAGTGTGCAGCAAACCAGGCTCTTTATGAGGGGGTGATTCCTCAAAGATGCGCCTGATCACTCTGCCAGAAGACAGTTTGAAATGACTGGGACTAATACCTGTCTCCCGAGCCATTCTTATAGCTTTGGGGGCCTGGAATAGTCTGAATTGTCACAACTGTAAAAGTGTGATGTTAGTAGCTGTGTTTGTACCGTCATTGGCAGCTGAATGGGGCAATGTGTGGTGCAAGCTGCAGTGGCCTCCCAACGGGAGCCCCGGCACTTATTTTTTTTACAAAGTAAGCACTGAGTGTGGGTCTCCTTTGTGGGGTGTAGGTCGTCCCTGATGGGGCTTTAGACACCCATGTATGTGATGTAGTTTGGCTTCCATGAGCGCTGACCCGACCTGCTCGGCCACCTCCTTTAGGCATTCAGACACCTGGCATTGGAATGCGATGTGTGCCTCGGTGGGTGCTTCCTGCTGTGTGGTCTGTGCAGGGGCTGGGGTCTCCTCTATGTAGCTGGGCCGCCCTTTCTCCAAGAGGTGGGTTGCCTAAGATATCCATGAGCTGTTGTAGGGCGTTGGTGTCGAAGGTGTGGTCGTCCTCTCCATCATCACTGATGAGTCTTATGGTCTGCTCTGCTGGAGGTCTTTTCTGTCCCTCTGCAATGTGAAGGGGAGATACATGTTGACATTGTGTTGACATGTATGTTGGTGCATTGTTCTTGTTTACATGCAGACTGTATTTCAATGTACATTGTGACAGTTTGGGAGGTGCTACATATTTGATGCGGGACAGGGTACATTTTGACTACATGATGGATGTGAGGTTGTACACGTACATTTCCATCTCACAGTTTCCTGCTATGTTAGATGTGATTGGCCTGTTTCTGCGCATTATCGGTCCCACTTGTGTCCTCTGTTCTGCAGTGTCGGTGTTGCATTTTGTACCACATTGTTGTTGGATGTGCTGTGAATGCTATGTGTGTGTGCTGCAGTGTGCCACGGGGATCAGGGACATTATCCTGAGTCATTGTGGGTGTGCAGTGTGCTACACATCGTTGTGCATGTGTGCCATTGTGCCCCTCTCCCCCGTCCCCCAGTCCCTGGTCGTACTCACCCTGTTGATGTTGTGTCGGGTCCTATCAAGCTATGTCCGTACTCCCAACTCCTTGCACCATCTCCACACTGATGACTGTGGCCTCCATTACCTCCAGCTCCTCCTGAGTCACAGGACTCCCACCTCCTGTCGCCGTTGCTGCCTTCCTATTGGCAGCGGGTTTGTGCTTGGTTTGGCTTTTCACATCATGCCAGATCCTCTTGGCCTCCTCGACACTCTGACTGCATTCACGTTTGTCATAGTGGCGTTCAGTTGATGGTAGTGTTCTGTCACCTCTGTGACGCTGATCTGGTTTTCCTACGGACTGCACCCCGTCTGCCTCTTCCTCTTCTCTTTGGCCTTCCCCGGCCACGAGGTTCCTTGCTGGCGATGTGAAGAGTTGCGTTAAGCTAATTTTGGGGTCAAACAAAGATACCTGCAATTAATGAGTTAGTCAAATGAGCTACCGGATTCATAATAATGTAATATTAGCATCTCTTAGAAGAATTACTATAGTAATAATGGACAGTAGTAGCAGTTTTCAGCACTTTGACTGTACCTTCAATGGGACTCTAATAGAACATTTCAGCAGGACTGATATGCTAATATAATATTGGGACAGTGCCAGAAGTTCTCTGCAGATATTAAATAACTACTTACTTGCATCACTCTCCCATCTGTATACTTGTAACGAGCAACAATACAAGCTATTCCTACCTGTTAAATATCTCATGTTAGAATATAAAGCACGCAGCAGACAGCATGCTTTTTAAAACCACACCGCATGTGTATATGTCACAAACTGATCTAACTTCCTTGAAATATCACCGCACAGACTCTGAGCCTGATCACCATCTTCCTCAGCCCTCAATCTTCATTACATCCAGAGACTCCAACCTGGAGCTCAGGAACCCTCAGCTGGACTTCCTCATTCTTGTACCTCTTTTAGTATGGCTGGGTATCCAAGGTGTTGAGATAGCTCCCACGTCTGAGACGGTGCCTTGGATACACACTTCAGTGAATGTTTTTAGAAGGGTCGGGCAGTTCACTGGGTTGAATGATGCAGGTATATGTACATGAATCTGGTTCTCAGCACTGACAGCATACAACTCACCTCTCAGTTGTGCAGGATCCATAATTCCATGCATACATGCCAACATGCGTGAATCAGCTGCCCGACGTTTGAAGCTTCAACTGGCTTTATTGTAGATGTCTCCCCCCTGAAATTGCTGCTGCTGAAATATATGTCATGGGGAAAATACTTTCTCCCATTTTCTTGTTAAATCTCCCACCTTCAAAATGTTTGCCTGTATGCTCATGCTACCGCCTGGATGAGAGTCTACCTGCATTTGATGTGAAGACAATATGCCTACTGCAGAGCGTATGCTGTATGGCAAGGAGAGAAATAGGGTGGTAATTAAAATGGTCCGTGGTAACAAGAGTTGATGTCTTCCTTTCCCTTTCTTTAACTCTTCCTTTCATTCTTTCTCTCTCCTCTGTTCCCGTCTGGTGTCTTCCCTCTGCACAATTGCTTAGTTCTCTGTCTCATTTGCACTATGTTTCTCTCTCAAATTGTTCTCTTCTCAACTTCAGCCAATAGTCCCTCAGCCCAGTCTGGTCAGTTTCGTATCCAGATTAATTATGACGTTATGCTTGAGTTTCTTTACAGAAAACAGCAGAGGTACAACACGGAGTGTAGATGCAAGCGTACCTCTTAAACATGCACATAACGGGCATACGCATTTCAAACGTTCTTCACTTATACACATGGGGTATGCAGTATAGGCTGCACCTTTGAAAAACACCCTCATTCCTAGCACCGACAGCGTTCGGATCACCTGTGGGGGCATCCCCCATCCCCCACAACACCGGTGCAGAACTGCAAGCAGCAGGGCCCGCCTCCTTCACATAGTTACAGGACGTAGCAGCGGAGGCCGTCGTCACAAGATAAGTACAGGTTTGCTAAAAACTGGGCAATCCTGCTTTACACAAAAGGTGCAAATCACGCGGCGGGCGTGGCCCTCTCAAAACACGCACAGCACGGGGCGTGTTGGAGAAAACGTCAGGACTGGATCAGGGCGTCACGTATAACATGGGGCCCACTGGTAGCTTCTGTGTATGCACACATTCTTAAGTGTCGCAGGCATCCACCTCGATATTTGATAAATTAATTAGAACACCAGGGATAGTTACCTTGACATAGAGTGTATTTGACTCGTGGCTTTAATATTCATGTTTGGAGTCTGGCAGCAAGCCTAAGAGCATACAAGGTTCTCAGCAATCTGCTCTGCATGACTAAAACTTGTAAGTCATTTATTTTATTGTGTATTATTCATTGAAACACACCAGCATCAATACAAGTTGTGTTTGTGGCGCCTTCACCTCCAGGTTAGTTAATTGAAAAACGTACAATTATTCACTGGAGGCGTTGTGGTTTGAGCATAGTCAAGTTTACTGGCAAATCTCACTGGTCAGAGGCATGCAGGCCACAGATATATACAGAAACCTTCAGCTATTCTCTGGAACTGCTTTCTCTTTTTCTGTAGTCCCCGAGCCACATTTCCCGCATTGGCACTTGCAAAATTCAGCCGAGCAAGCGAAGCACACTCACAAATCAGAGTGCTGGGAACCGTATAAACAGTAGTCGAAACATGTAAACGACATCTTCTTGCTGTGACGTAACATTTCATTGCAGGAACATCATGGAGGAATCCTTCTGGCTTCTGTTCTTAACATGTAACGTAACTGGTTCTGTTGTACAGCGCTCTGACACCTTCTGGTAAAGTCCGCACTTTATAAAAATCACCCATAAATGAATAAATATAAACGACATACTCAGAACTAAAGAAACGACCTAGAGAACAGAATTCTTGGGTTGAGGAGGAGTAGGATACCCAGTGTCTCTCAACAATTCCGAAATCAGTGGATGCTCGCCAATCACTCTATTAGCAACTGGGATGTGACCAGTGGAAATAGCCGATCTGTAAGCATTTATAGTACTGTAGAACAATCCATCTGACCCCATGAAAACAAGAAAATTGGTAACACAAGTTATATCAGCTGCACCAGAGCCAAATCCCCTTCCATGCATCAGTTTGACCTCCTGTTTCAGCATGATTTGTATCTCTTGTGAGTTGAAGTGGACCAAGCTTTGGCGAAGAGCTGCATAGCCTAGTCCTGGCATTTGTCAATGTCTCCACGCTACCAATCTTAGTTGATGAATCATTACCAGTGGATTTTGTTGAAGAATGAAGAAGAAGAAGAAGAAGAAGAAGGAGGAGGAGGAGGAGTTTCCAGTAGATGTGGAAACTAGCTCTGTGTTATTCAGAGACGAGAGATCAATACTATCTCCTTTGCTAGTTTTCTGACTTGCAGAGCCCGCCTCAAAATCATGGAGAACGGAAGGAAGGCATCATTTTGGCTCTTCCAATTGTGCAAGAATGCATCTTTCGGCATTGTCAATGGGTACAGCCTCCAGCTGTAGAACAATGGTAACTGGAAAGTCAGACAAGAGGCGAAGAGATCCAAGAGGCATGGAACCCATCCCACTGGATATGGAGCCCTTGGCACAATGGTTGCGCACCTACGGAAGAACCTGGGACAGTCCTCTTAGTGTGGAAATACACTATATGTCGATGATGCCATTGTCTATGTCTGGGATATACATGAAGGGGTGCAAGATATTGTACACGAACTGCACAATTTTAAGAGTGCCTTTGACCTGGGGGTAAATTGGTCTAAACCATGCCTATTCTTGTTACGGCTGAACTGCCTTCCATATGCTATCAGGGGAGACAAACAGAGGATTAAATGGGAGGCTCATACGCTTCAATATTTGGGCATTTATAAATATCACACTGTTCCTGATCTTTTCAAGGTCAATTTAATGAGAGCAATCGCCACTCTCCGGCCCAAATTGCATTTAGGAAGAGTCTCCCCTTCACCTTACAAGGCCAGATCGCGTTTCCCAAAATGGTGATGCTCGCAAGACAACTCTATTACTTCGCAATCCTGCCCATTATGGTTCCACGCAGAGTGCTCTGCGTACGAGATGTGATCCTGTGCGATTTGCCCTGGAATACCGGCAGGCAGAGGGTTGTTCTTCCAAAGTAGAATTGCCCACTAAATTTTGAGTACTATTATTTTGGGGCCCAGCTACAGTGGTCGGCTGTGTTTGGAGGAGACACGCTACATAAAATATGGAAACTTTTTCTCTAGCACATTCTTACCAACCTCCCTGCTGGGGCACTTTCTCACGCATAGACGCTTAATCCTCAACCACCTATGGAGTGTTGAAGTCGCGGAAACCCTCATTCACTAGCTCGCAAAACCACTTTTCACATTTGGCAATAAAAGGCGGCTCATGCCATTTAACAACAAACCATTCCAGATAGAACTGTTCCCCCCTTGCTTCCCTGTGCCAGCAGTGGGAGCAAGATGTAGGGCATGGATATTTGCAAACATTTTCCCAGAGGCCAAAATGTGTAGTCTGTGATGTGACTGAGGGCTGCACTGATACCAGCAGGCAGGCGGACAGGGTGGTGATAAGGTGGGAATAGGGAAGTGAAGCATATACATCTAGTGGCTGAATTGCATTCACCATGTGAAAAGAGAAAACCTATTATTAAACATGGCTACTCCACTATACAAAATTGTGTGATCCTACGGAATTGTTTTATTTCACTTTCTCTCCTTTCTCTTCATTATTGCATCTAAGGGGACAAAAAAATATAGGTCTTCATGATTTGCACTATAAAAAACCTTCTGCTGTGTTGGTTTAATAAAGTATAATTCATGTTTTTGCAATTCTTAGAGTGTGAGGGGATGCATTACATCAGCAATACTCAAAGTACGGCCCGGGGCCTTTACATGTGGCCCCCAGTCTACAGTAGCGCTGGACTGCTTTTTATTTGATTTAGCACTAACATTAAAAAGATGTTGAACAGGTAAGCATTTATTTAACGGTTAATTTAAGTTAAAGAAAGGAAGTAGCTAGGTTGTACTGCACAGATTAACTTTAGGAACATCTTCATTGTTATAGTCATCTTTCAGCAAAAATGTAAAAACATGATACAGTCTCTTTAAAATTAAAAAAAAGTGTATTTCATTAACATGCAGAACCGTTTCACCGTAGCGAATCAGATTACATCAGTGCATTGAGAAATATTTTTTTTAAGTGATAGTTTTCAAACATAAATTTAGAAATATTAACTCGTCCCCCTACCAATACAATGCCAATAGTGAACTGAGAGGCAAGCCAGTTGTTTTGTGCACTCTTTGGGTGGACTGGGTTTCTATTATAAATTATCAAAATGTTCCCACATAAGCTCTCCAAGACTGCCCCATTATAATATATTCAACGTAACATTCTCCACAGGTACTATCTGACACCATCTAGGATCCACAAACTATACCCTATGGCATCACCCACCTGCCCTGCTCCCCAGGCTAACATAATACACATGTTCTTGGATTGTTTGCCGGCACAAAACTTTTGGGATGACATTTATGCAATGCTACTGTGTGTCACAGGTCGACCTGATTAATATGGCAGTTGTGTCTTGGGCTTTTATAGACGAAGAAGAGCTGGGGGGCCATCACCCGCTTCATTGATCTGGTGCTATTGCTGGCTGGGCGTGCAATAGCGATGAGGTGAAAGGCAGTGTCGCTCCCAGGGATCCCACATTGGCAGACAGCATTGATTAGGTGGGAGAGGGTGGAGCCGGTGGCACTGTGGCTGGAAGAGGTCCGCAAACTATTTAAACGTCCCTCAGCAGCAGCTTGGGACGAGTTCCTGCATAAACTCTGGACTGACACCGACAACAATCCCCATCTGTAATGGGGGAATGAAGCCTCTCTATGGCTGCACTAAACAAGCATGTGTACAAAATACAGACAATTCGAAAGCATGCTCACGAAAGATGCAGCATGTACGCCCAGACCCCCATCTACTCTACTAAACCGAATTCTGGGACAACTTATAGCAGTGATGAAGGCCACCAGTTTGAAATGCGGGTGCTTTTATTTTCTGTTGAATATTGTATTGTATTTCCTTTACTTACTCCTGAATCATAATTGAGTATATTATGCGCTGAACAGCTACACAACTCAATGAAGACGGTTTAAAAACAAGCTGGCCACAGCATATTGATTTTTCAGTGACTGTTAGCCATGCTGAACAGCAGATCTGCTGCCAGAAGACATGGCTAAAAGACATTCACATTGACAAGGCCAATATGGGCATGGCTGAAATCTAATGGCTTTGCCAATGCTTGTTCTGTGTTGATGGGGCTTTGCTGAATAAATGTGGAAGTGATAGTGAGAAACAGTTTAGGAGCTTTGAAGCGAAGCAAGGATGTGGCGTACTGGCCATAACTGCCGACAGGTGAGCTGGTGAACCATTTTCGAATCTCGGGGTCGGCTGAACAATTGGTGATTCTGGGCAAATCACTGACGCTTCTCCCTGCCTACGACAATTAATGTGTCATTGCGTAATGTAACTGGTGAGCACTGAAAGCACTCCAATACCATTGGCTTGTGTTAGAACTATGGCAAGATGGAGGATGGAACAAGTGCTCCAATACGATTGGATCTTGCAAAAAATAAAAAGCAGCAGCGACAAGGGAGGTAGTGGGGGGACGGGTCAAGCAGGGAAGCAGGAGGGGATGGGGAGATGGGCAAGCAACAAAAGGAAAAAAACCTTAATTAAAGCAGGATCCGCAATAAAAAATGAATGTGTGATTGTGTAATGTAACTGCTGAGCATTCAAAGCGCTCCAAAACCATTGGCTTGTGCTCCTGTTAGGGCAAGACAGACGATGGGATGAGCCCTTCAATACCAATGAAATAAATAAACAAGTGCTATTTGTGTATTTACAACTTTGTAAGAAATGCATTTGTTTAAGTACACATGCATGCATTTTAGTGGTATGTGTGTATGTGTACAAGGCAGACGGCCTGAAAACAGAAGTACTCCTGTGGAGTGCTTGAAAACAAAGAAAGAAATAGCTCTGAAAACCAGGAGCAGAGTAAGGAGGCATGTATTTGGTCCATGTGCTATGGGAGGACCTCCATGACAAGGCTGACGTGGCAGGCAAGCAGGGAAGAGTGGTTTGGAAAGAACTGACCAGACCATACACACAATGCGGATTCGGAGCACCAGATCTGTAACTCTATTACTGCTGTGCGCAGGCACAGCACGCACACTACTGGCTACACCTGCATACACACATACCTCACATAGCAGTAGAGTACGAAAGTGAACACCAGACCCATCTGGTTACTTATATATCGGAGCCAAGACGTAACACCCTAAGAGCTTAAAAAAAATCCAGTTTGCTGCACATCAATGGCGTGGCACATGCTAGCGAAAAGACTGCATAAACTCCCAACATATGCACCAGCATTGCCCATGAATTACCACCCGCACATACCTGTGATGCAGGAAAAGAACATGATAAAATTACTTGGGGAAATGGGCTTCTGTGTAATGGGTAGCATATTCTCACATGGGCAATTCATATCACAAACTGACGCTTCCCTTAGTGCACACCACACACCTTTAAAGATATTTGCGTACCTCTGACTGCGAATGGTCGTGAAGGAACTCTACCCCACATTCCCTAACGAGCCACCAACACATAACGCGCTTCAAATTCTTTTAACATGACCCACACGCCAACGCCTTGTCATACACCTTTACAACGTGGCCCTACATGAACAATTCTGAGGACAGGAAAAAACTCTACAAAGATGGGAAGAAGCACTGGGCAACCCCATTGCCAAGAAAGATTGGGAATATAGTTGTACACCAACACAAATGCTCACGATAAATTATAACTTGCACATTATACATTTCAAATTTATACAACAAGCATATTATACGTCGGTGTAATTACACAAATATGGTCTAAGGATGGATTACAGATGTCATAGATGCAGTGCTCACCGGGCCGATTTCCTACATATGGCATGGGCATGCCGACAGTTCAAATCAAACTGGCAAATGGTGACCAATATCCTCACAGTCATGCTGACTGAACATATACCTAATGTGCCCCAAGTCTGCCTATTAGGGATTTACAAAATCAAACCAGCTAGAAGATGCAAATTTCTGGCCGTGGCACTACTACTAGCTAGGAAATGCATAGCTCTGTGATGGAGGAGTAGACGGACACCACAGAGCAAAGACTGAATCACAGACATGACATATTGTAAGGAGCGACTGGAAATGTATGCAGAAGAAATACCAGACTTAATTAGATGCCCAATTATTAAAGTCTCAAAAGTGCACCCATGGTATATGTCCATGCATTAAGTGCAGATATATGGCTTTCGTGAATTTATAAGAATTTACAGAAGTAGGCCAAGAAATAGTACTCCTATGAAATATTTGTGAACTGCCTTTTAGCATGAGTAATTATGCATGTGTAGATTTGCGCATGCAAAAATCTGAGTGTTTGCAAGTTCACTTTCCCTCCACCCACTTTTTTCCAACCCTGGAAGACGTTTTATGTCTGCCATTGCCAGGAGTACATTTTCAACCTTTCTCATTATTGGAAAAGATTAGAGAAGAGTTGGTGAAGACCTATAAAATATGGATGTTTGTAGGTTTACACAGACTCAAAAGGGCATTCCAACCCTGAAACTATTACTTACCACTACCTTCATCCCCAGTATGTAGATCTGCGGAAATGTGGCAACATAAGAGAATTACTAGTATTCAAACCCTACTATTGTATGAGCCCTGGCATAATCGGAGAGGCTATATCAGACTTCTTATATAATGTGATTGCTACCATAATTTGCCGCTGCATTACATGGCACAAAAGAAACAAGTGGATTTTGTTACAGGACAAGTAGATTTATAAAGCAACCTGCCCCATGGAAGAGTAGACATTTTGTTAAATTCCACACCCCTGTTCGTTGCTGCCTCCTCCTCTGGACTCTAAACAACAGCAAGACAGTTGGGCTGTCGAGACCAGTCAAGCTCCACTAAACCAATACAGCCGTGCTGCTTGCTGAAATTGGAACCAGAAGCTAGGGGACCGGAGCAAGCTGACACGGGGCTGCTACAAGGTCTAGGGTGGAAAACACTTTCAACTTTAACAAAGTATATTTGAGCTCATTTATACAGGAATGTGGACAGCCATCTTTGCATATTTGTCTACAAAGTTATCATAAATGAATTCAGAAGGATATACCTCTGTACGTCGAATGCGCTACAATGCTTTCCATTAGAACGCGGTCGTTACAACGACTGCGTGGTTAAAACGCAAACCATTACATTGCAAGTCGTTTCAATGACTTGCTGTAGGGGTTTCGCCGGACTTAGGAATAGTATAATTTACTATTCCTACTCTAGGTGTGCAACAGCAGGGAAGGTGTTGGATTGTAAATCCAACACCAGCGCGCCCCCCAAACGACTTGCGATGTAATGGTTTGCGTTGTAACAACTCGGTTGTTGTAACAACCACGTTGTAATGGAATGGGTTGTAGCGTATTTGATGTAAACAATGTCTCCCATTCAGACCCTGACCTTATTGCAGATTTCTTAGTAATCATTAACGGAGATGGCTAACAGAAGAATCTATAGGCTCAAACATAACTGCTTTTGAAACGTTCTCTAACTAGTGTCTTAGATGATCTCTCTTAATTAGTGACACATGCATTACCCACAGAGTTTTGGGTACTGACCCCACTTTGAACCCATTCTTAGACCTCAGGTCTTTTAAGCATACCAGCTTTTGTGTGGACACTTATGTATGAAAAGCTTCAGGCAGATGGAGTAGTGTCTTTCTCGCTCCCGTTTATTTTTGGTTCTCCTTTAATGCTTGCTCAGGGGCAATCTCGTACCTTCTCATAACCTCATCCTAAATGGATCTCACTTTCTTTGTTTCATAAACCGTATTATGCACCTTGTTAATTGTCTGTTTAGGTCTCGCCTGAGCCAATGCGCTTGCGCATTGCTCAAGCGAGATTATAGTAAGGGGAAAAGAACAGTCTACCAAAACGGCGGATCAAACACAGTTCATGTGATCTGTGCTCGTGCACAACGCCAGCCACGTCACACACCACCATTTGTCTGTGCCTCGCATCAGAATTCAATGGCTGCCGCTCCCCCCCCCAATCAGACTTTAAAGGCTGCCGCTCCCCCGCCCCTGAATCAGACTTCAAAGGAATGCGCTCCCGCTCCCCGCCACAGCAATGCCGGGAGCTTGTCTCCGCCTGCTCTCCCGTGTGCTTGCATCTTCCTTCCTTGGCCCTGGGTGTTTTCCGTGTTCTCCCATTCAATGCCTTCTCAACCCCGTACTTGAATGCTTTCCAAGCCCCAGCCCTCGCTGCCTCTATCATTAGACACTCTCCCTGTGTTTTACTGTTTCCCCTTGCTTTTTCCCGGCTCCATTGTTCTGTGCTTTGATAAATTGAACACGCTTTGCAGCACTCAACCCTGCGTGTTCTTAACTTCAGTCTCTGTGCTGCTGCACCACATCACTCCAGGACACCACCACATCACTCAGGGGCACCACCACATCACTCAGGGACACCACCACATCACTCAGGGGCACCACCACATCACTCAGTGTAAAAAGGGTGGGAAGCAACCAATAAACAAAGATCCTTAAGTATTGCCCCGCGGTGTCGCCTCTTTAACCCACAAAATATTAATCAATGAACAGGCAGGCGCTGGAGACTGGAAGGCAGGAAACAAGGGTTTATTCTCTCCGGAGGAGAACACATCAGTTCGGACAGCAAGTATCGTCACGAGGTGCTCTAACAGCATCTCTGAGGCCTGGCCTCTTATACACATGTTTACGATCTTTATTACATGTCACACATTCTTGCAATGCTTTGAAGTATGAAAGGACATCCTCGGAATCCCCGCTTCAGGCCCGTTCCCACACATATTTACAGTTAGAGTCCCCACCCCGATCACAACAGGTGATGAGTATCGCACAGCTGGACATTCCGCCGATTCCCGGAATGTATGAGGTCGATCGGATCTCATGGGGTGGGGGGTTTTGATTAGTTCAAGGATCCTTTGATGGGGGAGGCTTCCTACTGTACAGGAGGAAGGGGGCAATAACAGTATCCGCAGGGCCAGGTGGCGGCCTGGGAACGAGTGAGACAAACGGGCACAAAGGGAAGGGGGGTGTTAACAAAGGATCCGGGACCATGAAAGGAATGGAGGGATGTGCCGCGCTGGGAACAGGATGGGGTTCCGAGGCAGAGCTGCGTGGTAGAGGGGTTTATGACCCAAGACATGTGAGAGAGGGGCTGTCAGCGTGCGGGGGGGATGCTTTGCGAGGTCAGGAGAGAGAGAGAGAGAGAGAGAGAGACGCGCTGGCTATCAGCGAGGGGCAGGGAGGCCGTGGTGTTCAAAATGGTTGCCACTTACGCGCACGAGTGGACTCAAAAAGGACAAGATGGCGCCGATAATGTTGACGTTTGCGGCCTAACTTTTAACAGTCCTCCCTTTTCAACATATCTAGCCAACTTGCCTACTCAATGTCAATCTTCATCAAATTTCTAACCTCGGCATCATATAATGCTCCCATGCGTTCGTTTCCAAAGTCCACAGTCTTAGGGCAAATACAATTTGTACATAATGAACATAGAGGTGGCAGGCATTGAATTCCTAAGCATAGACCACATATTGCTACTACAGGAATCAAGATAATGGTAAACAGTCTCCAGCCCCAGTTCTTAACAGTGCTCCAGAACCATCCACCAAGTGACCATTCTTCCTGCTCCTGGTGGACTTCTGACGAGAGTCTGTGGAGATGCTCGATGGCTTTATATACTGAGGGTGAATTGTCCGGTATGTATGTACAGCAGCTGGACCCAATAATGCGGCATGCTCCACCACGGTCCGCAAGAACCACATCTAGCACAAGGCGGTTCTGGAGTGCCACCAAGCGGACCGCTTGAAGCTCGGCAGTGTTGTTAGCAAGGATACCAGCTGTGATGTTCATTGTTGTCTCAACTGCCTGAGTCAGATGTCGGATGGCACGGCTGTTTGCCATCGGGCCCCAGAGTGGAACAAGTCCCTTCATAGCATCGAGGAACTGTGCTCCTGTTGAGTCGGCTTGTTCAATGTCCTTGGCTCATTTTTGTCTGTGATGATTCGCTGGAGCCACATACGTCGGAGGAAGGATGAAGGAGATGAAACAAGTGCCCCACCAGCCTTTGGGGAGCCAGGTGTAAGCCTTTGTGCCACAAACGAAATACATATTTGGAGAGGATACAAAGGAAGGTGGATCGGTGGAGTCCAAAGTTCTGGTGAAACGGCAGGCGCTGCGGCCTACCAGCTGTGTCCCAAGCCCTTCTATGCACATGTGGCCGGTGACGTTGATGACTGATAGGGCCACAGTCAGAGTGGCAGCCGTTCGTTTCCGCAGGTAAGAGAAGGTGGGTCTGGTTGGATTGTTGAACACCTGCATTTCAATTCGTTCTTTAGCAGGGATGTCCATGTGGATTGAGTCGTTGGAGGTCTGCGGGCAGAAGTGTGTCTTTGTTTGGTTTCGCCAGACCCCATGATAGAAGTGTGTCATGGTTTTGCCGGAGGTGGCATTGTCTTTATAGCTTTCGTGCAGGAGGATCAGCCAAGCAAGGCAGGAGCCGTGAACTGAGAAGGGTGAAGGGATGAAAGGTATCGAGTGTCCGGTGGCGTGGGGTAGCATCCCACAGATCCAACAGTTGGTGGCGTTGGTGGCAAGATTGTGCTGGTGCAGCAACTGTACAAATGAGTTATTCCAAAACTCCTTTCGCCTCTCTCTGAGTTGAGGAGAGAGCGAAATCAGATAATGTTCCTTCATGGTGGTAGGCTGAGCAGTGGTCAGGAATGTTTCATGAGCAGGTGCATTTTCTTCCACAATCCAGAGTGTGGTCATGAGGAGAAAGCAGAAAAGGATTGTGACGAAAAGTGCAATTGTCTTTGAGCAGTGGAGTCTGTCTGTTTTTGGGTTTCTGTGGTGGGTGTTTCCTGTTGCTTCCATCATCTTCTTATTTGACGCTTCCATCATCTTCTTATTTGGCGCTTCCATCATCTTCAAGGTGCTCGGTAGCGGGCAGAACCACAGACTTCGTTTAGCTTCTCTCCAGGTGACCCTTGGTGGTGTTTAGGTCACCGTTCTGAGATTTAACTTAGTCCGTGGTCTACTTAGCCGAAGCTCCCTCCTTTCGGCGCAGGAAATACCCTTCTCTGGATGGCACAGTGGGATCAGACAATTTTGAAAGTTCAAGTGCTTCGGTGTCAGGATAGCAGGTTAGCGACGGTCGGTCCTTGTTCAGGAGCTCTTCTTGGTTGTCGATGCTTTCTGTTGTGACCAAAGTCGAGGAGACCCTCTTGCAGTGGTGTGCGTGCAGCCAGTGCCGTTTCCCCTCCACACGAAGAGCCGTCCGGGTGGTGAGCAATACTTGCCAGGGGCCCGTCCACCGGCGTTCCAGACTCTTCGCCCGCTGAAAATTCTGGATCAAAACATATTCCCCCGGTTGGATGTCGTGACCCGGACCCCTGGAAGCATCGGGGATGGCCTGCTGCACCTGCTGATGAATGACAGACAGAGTTTCAGTCAATTTATACAGATAATCAGACATTAGGACGTCTGGGACGTCATGAATGGAAGTCGGTTTTGGTGCAGACCAGACGCTCATGGGTCGGCCGAAAACGACCTCGTAAGGTGTCAAGTGGTGCTTGGTGGGGGTGGAACGCATCGATAGCAATGCCAGGGGGAGAGCGTCTGGCCATTTCAGTCCTGTGGTAGCTACTATCTTGGCTAGTTTAAGCTTTAGTGTGGCATTGTGTCGCTCGACAAGTCCAGCAGACTGGGGGTGGAAAACTGCGTGGAACTTCTGCTTGATGCCCAGCCCCTTTATGATGAGCTGGATGACTTCGGCTATGAAGTGGGGGCCATTGTCGCTCCATAAAATTCAACAAAGGCCGTAGCGAGGGAAGAATTCCTTTAATAGTACTTTTGCAGTGGCCATGGCGGTGTTGTCACGGGTTGGGTATGCCTCCACCCACTTGCTAAATGCACATACCACAACAAGTACGTATTTCAGGCCTTGGCATCTGTCTAGCTGAATATAGTCCATCTGCAGGACCTCAAACGGGTGATTTGGGACCCCAAACCCTCCCCGGGGTACTACAGTTCCTTTCCCGGGGTTGTGTTGCAGGCATATCAAGCATTGTTGGACCAGACGTTTGGCGGAGTCTGTGATTTTATCATTGTGCCAAACTCTGGAGACAAGTTCAATCATGGGGGCTGATCCTATGTGGGCGGGGGAGTGTGCCATAGTCAGTATGGGAATCAGGTAGGAGTCAGGTAGCAACCATTTGTTTGTGTCCTTTGTCCGCCAGCAGCCTTCGTCGTCTTTTAATCCCACCCGTGTCCATTCAGTCAGTTCGTGTTGTGTGCTAGCCATTTGAATGTCTCTAATAGTGAAAACATGCGTCGGGGAGGGCAATGTCTAAGCAGAACGGGGTTGTCGTAAAGGAAAACTCGAACTCCGTCTTGAGAACATCTAATTGTCGCTCGGAAGTGTTTCAATAAGTCAAGTCCCATAATGGCGTCAGGGCTATTGGAGGAAAGTAAAAACGTGGTGTCAGTGGTGTTGTTTTCTAAGTCGAAGAGGATCGGAGCGGACAAAGGGTTAGTGGAGGGCGTTCCATCGAAACCTGTCGATGTTATAAGTGAGCCAGACAAGGGTGCCCTTGGAATCAGTCATTTAGATAACGCACTACGTGTCGCCCCGGTGTCCACCAAAAATGGGGATTTCATGCCCAGGACCTTAGCAGTGACGTAAGGACCTTGCTGGTCAACACAAAGCTCGACTGGATCCCTCCCTTGTCCCGGGCTGTCCTATGCGAAATCGTGGGCGTTCTCGTAATCGGACTGCTGATACTGATTTTGTCGGGGTCGATCAAATGTGTTGGGTCGGCCTGATCTGTCCTGGCTAAGGTCGTTGGTGGGTCCCCGTCTCTGGTCCCTCCCCCTTTGTTTATTCGTCTCGTCTCTAGCTTCTCGGTTTTTGTTCATTTCGTAAAGGACCGGGCACTGTGATTTCCAGTGACCGTATCCTTTACAGAATGCGCATTGGTTTTCATCTAAGTCCCTCCGACCTGCATAGGGCGCAGACGTACGTTCTCTGGAGGGCGAATCTTTAGGAGCTGTCGACTGGTAGTTTCCTTTGGGGGGTTCCTTACTTATCGCTACTCCCTGCAGCTGAGCTATCATGACCCTCTCTTTCAACTCTTTCTTCTTTTTCTCTGTTGCTCTATCGTTTTCATTTTTCTGATGTTCATAATATTGGGCCATCTGGAGGATAGCCGCAGGTTTGGAGGCTGCCCAACTACTCTCGCTGGCCTGCAGTTTCTGGGAGACATCTGGTGTCAAACCCTTAACGTAATTCTGGACAAACAGATGGTGTCCGGTGGCAGTGGTCATGTCCTGGCCGCTGTAATCGGAGAACACCGTTTCAAACCGGGAGAAGTAATCCGATACATCCTCCTGGGGTTTCTGGCGACAGGCCGTTACTATCGACCAGTCCACTTTCTTTTCTGGAATCAGGGTTTTTAATTTCTGTACGATTTTGTCTGGGAGGTCTAAAATGGATTTCAAAGGTTTTTGTCCAGGTTCTCGTTGTTTATCAATGCCATCGAGTTGTGACCAGGTATGTCCAAACAGCTCAAGGTGGTCGACTTTCCGGATTTGCTTCCACACATCAGCCGGTAGACATAATCCGAAGAACAAGTCGATATCAGCCAGGGTCATAATCGTTGAACCTAGGGCTGTACCTAATTCAGTATAGAAGGCAGTGAGGTTTTTACGTAGGTCAGGCAGAGATTTGCGGAACGTCAGAATCTCTTGCCGGTCCCACGGCTGGTAGACCCAGTTGTACACTACCCTTCCTTTTGCATCTTTGTGGTTTGCATCATCGTTAGTCCCTTCACCTCGTGGAGGAACCCAGTAAGGGGCAGCTTCTCGTATCGGCATCATGGCGTTAGATCGCTCAGTTTGTGGTTCGGTTGCTACGGATGTCGTGGGTTTAGCTCCCGATCCTTGTTCAGTGAGGTGGCGGAAAACCTCAAGCGTTCGCATAAGGAGGTCCGTCACATCACACTCGCCCTCATCCCCGATATCGACCTTCCGATATAGAGTCGTTAGGCTCTCGGGACCTTTGTCTCGATATCGGTCCTCGTATGCGTTCAAGGCATGATAGCACAGTCGAACGGTAAAATGTCGCCTGTGACTTCCTGTATACGAGTTAAACATATCCGTGATATACTCTTCATCTTCCTTTCTTTCTACCAATGTCCTTGCTATCTTGTCAATCCCTGCTCGCTCATCTTTGCTTAATCTGTTTGTTCTTGCAGAACCAGCCCTTCGGGTCTCAGGGTCGCCTAACGTTGTCGTTTGTGTAGTATCTAATGCAAGGAGTTCGGCCGGCACAGAGGCCATGGGGGCCGAAGCGGTGGCGCTACTCTCGTTTGTGCCTGGGGATGGTGGGTGCCGTGCTAAGGGTTGGGAAGGGGCATATGGAGGGGGCATGTAGATGATCGGAGGACCTAACAACAGATCATCATTGGCTCGCTGTTTCGAGGGTAATTCAGGGTAGAGCGTGGAGGGCGTTCTAACCGGACACTGGTTTGATGTTTCTATCTCTGGTTTCTGATTGGCTTCCTCTCTTTCCTTGATCTCTTCTTCTAGTTTCTTAGCAGCTAGGTGGGCTGCCTTTTGCAGCTCTTTTCCCACCCTACTCTCATTTCTCTTCTTACGCTGTTCGGTTTCTTTGCGCCACATGCCGAAACTATCAAGCATAGTGGGCGTTGTCTTGTTTTTACCAAGGGCTGTTTCTAGCGCGCTCATTTTATCATCATCGAAGGATCCTATCAGTGGCCACTGACTTTCTCGATCCTTTTTCGTATATTTATGCCACAGCTTGCTATAAGCTATAGCGATCAATCCATGCTTCATGAACATGTCCTTATTAGGGGTGCCTTCCAGTGGAGCCGGATGGTTCATCTCTAATAAGCGGTCCGGGCTAAACAGGCTACCAATCAGTGGGGAGAAGATAGGCATGACAGATTTCAGCGGGGGACAAAGGTCCGCACTACCTATCCTTCACTATCTGCAAAGACTAGACAGAATATTGTTATTCTACGTTGTTTGCAAACAGCGAATATCTCAACAGCAAAATCTTATTCTAACAATAAAAACAGGGAGCTACCCTTACAATCAATCAATCAATCAGTCAATCAATCAATGGGGAGAAAAGACAGGCACGACAGATTACATCGGGGACAAAAGTCCGCGTTACCCACCCCTTCACCGTCCACAAAGGAAGATAGAGTATTTCTACTCTTCCTCGTTTGTAAGCAGCGAATATCTCAAAGAGCGACAATCGTTTCGCAATTTTGTCGTTTTTACACGACCTTACCCGGACCACATGGGCTGTTTCTCGTCTTCCGCGTCCAGCGCCCGATCGTCCTCCAATCTCCGATATTGCCACGGCACTCCTGATGGTTCCCAGTCAGGACCGTAGATCACTCGAGAGAGGTCGATTCGGAACCAGTGAAGTTCGGATGATCGGCTGCCAGTCGTGGGTCTATTGGGCAGGAGCTCTCCCGATCGTTGCAGTCGTTCACTCTGTCGTCAGGACCTCTCCCACTGGATCCACGTGTCGCTGATGGGCCCCACGCTTGGGACGCAAATTGTAAAAAGGGTGGAAAGCAACCAATAAACAAAGATCCTTAAGTATTGCCCGGCGGTGTCGCCTCTTTAACCCACAAAATATTAATCAATGAAGAGGCAGGCGCTGGAGACTGGAAGGCAGGAAACAAGGGTTTATTCTCTCCGGAGGAGAACACATCAGTTCGGACAGCAAGTATCGTCACGAGGTGCTCTAACCGCATCTCTGAGGCCTGGCCTCTTATACACATGTTTACGATCTTTATTACATGTCACACATTCTTGCAATGCTTTGAAGTATGAAAGGACATCCTCGGAATCCCCGCTTCAGGCCCGTTCCCACACATATTTACAGTTAGAGTCCCCACCCCGATCACAACAGGTGATGAGTATCGCACAGCTGGACATTCCGCCGATTCCCGGAATGTATGAGGTCGATCGGATCTCATGGGGTGGGGTTTTTGATTAGTTCAAGGATCCTTTGATGGGGGAGGCTTCCTACTGTACAGGAGGAAGGGGGCAATAACAGTATCCGCAGGGCCAGGTGGCGGCCTGGGAACGAGTGAGACAAACGGGCACAAAGGGAAGGGGGGCGTTAACAAAGGATCCGGGACCATGAAAGGAATGGAGGGAGGTGTCGCGCTGGGAACAGGATGGGGTTCCGAGGCAGAGCTGCGTGGTAGAGGGGTTTATGACCCAAGACATGTGAGAGCGGGGGCTGTCAGCGTGCGGGGGGGGGGTGAGAGAGAGAGAGAGAGAGACGCGCTGGCTATCAGCGAGGGGCAGGGAGGCCGTGGTGTTCAAAATGGTTGCCGCTTACGCGCACGAGTGGACTCAAAAAGGGCAAGATGGCGCCGATAATGTTGACGTTTGCGGCCTAACTTTTAACATCAGGGGCACCACTCACGGGCACCACCACATGTCTCAGGGCACCACCACATGACTCAGGGACACCACCACATCACTCAGGAACACCACCACATCACTCAGTGACCACACCACATCACTCAGGGACACCACCACATCACTCCGGGGCACCACCACATCACTCAGGAGCACCACTCCATCACCCAGGGGCACCACCACATCACTCAGGGGCACCACCACATCACTCAGGGGCACCACTCAGGAACACCACCACATCACTCAGGGGAACCACCACATCACTCAGGGGCACCACCACATCACTCAGGGACACCACCACATCACTCAGGGGCACCACCACATCATTCAGGGGCACCACCACATCACTCACAGACACCACCACATTACTCAGGGACACCACCACATCACTCAGGGACACCACCACATCGCTCAGGGACACCACCACATCACTCAGGGACACCACCACATCACTCAGTGACACCACCACATCACTCAGAGACACCACCACATCACTGAGGGGCACCACCACATCCCTCAGGGACACCACCACATCACTCAGGGGCACCACTCACGGGCACCACCACATCACTCAGGGACACCACAACATCACAAAGAGATACCACCACATCACTCAGGAACACTACCACATCACTCAGGGACACCACCACATCACTCGGGGACACCACCACATCACTCAGGGACACCACCACAGACTCAGGAACACCACCACATCACTCAGGGACATCACCACATCACTCAGGAACACCACCACATCACTCAGAAACACCACCACATCACTCAGGGGCATCACTCAGGGACACCACCACATCACTCAAGGGCATCACGCAGGGACACCACCACATCAGTCAGGGACACCACCACATCACTCAGGAACTCCACCACATCACTCAGGGACACCACCACATCACTCAGGGACACCGCCACATCACTCAGGGACACCACCATATCACTCGGGGACACCACCACATCACTCAGGGACACCACCACATCACTCAGGGACACCACCACATCACTCGGGGACACCACCATTTCCATCAGGAACACCACCACATCACTCAGGGGCACCACCACATCACCCAGGGGCACCACTCAGGGGCACCACCACATCACTCAGGATACCACCACATCACTCAGGGACACCACCACATCACTCAGGGACACCACCACATCACTCAGGGACACCACCAAATCACTCAGGGACACCACCACATCACTCGGGGACACCACCACATTCCTCAGGGGCACCACCACATCACTCAGGGGCACCACCACATCACTCAGGGACACCACCACATCACTCAGGGACACTACCACATCACTCAGGGACATCACCACATCAGTCTGGGACACCACTACATCACTCAGGAACACCACCACATCACTCAGGGGCACCACCACATTACCCAGGGACACCACCATATCACTCAGGGACACCACCACATCACTCGGGACACCACCACATCAGTCATGGGCACAACTCAGGGGCACCACCACATCACTCAGGGACACCACCACATCACTCGGGGACACCACACATCACTCAGGGGCACCACTCAGGGGCACCACCACATCACTCAGGGACACCACCACACCACTCAGGGACACCACCGCATTACTCAGGAACACCACCACATCACTCAGGGACACGTTCACATCACTCGGGGACACCACCACATCACTCTGGGACACCACCACATCATTCAGGTACACCACCACATCACTCAGGAACACCACCACATCACTCAGGGACACCACCACATCACTCGGGGACAATACCACATCACTCAGGGACAACACCACATCACTCAGGAACACCACCACATCACTCAGGGACACCACCACATCACTCAGGGGCACCACCACATCACTCAGGGACACCACCACATCACTCAGGAACCCCACCACATCACTCGGGGACACCACCACATCACTCAGGGGCACCACTACATCACTCAGGGACACCACCACATCACTCAGGGACACCACCACATCACTCAGGGACACCACCACATCACTCGCGAACACCACCACATCACTCAGGAACGCCACCACATCACTCGGGGACACCACCACATCACTCAGGGACACCACCACACCACTCAGGGACACCATCACATCACTTAAGGACATCACCACATCACTCAGGGACACCACCGCATCACTCAGGAACACCACCACACCACTCAGGGACACCACCACATTACTCGGGGACACCACCACATCACTCAGGGACACCACCACATCACTCAGTGGCACCACCACATCACTCAGTGGCACCACCACATCACTCAGGGACACCACCACATCACTCAGGGACACCACCACACCACTCAGGAACACCACCACATCACTTAAGGACACCACCACATCACTCAGGGACACCAACGCATCACTCAGGAACACCACCACATCACTCAGGGACACCACCACATCACTCGGGGACACCACCACATCACTCTGGGACAGCAACACATCACTCTGGGACACCACCAAATCACTCTGGGACACCACCACATCACTCTAATACACCACCACATCACTCTAATACACCACCACATCACTCTAATACACCACCACATCACTCAGCCCAACCACATCATCACTCAGCACCACAACAGCACTGTCCTTGCTTGCTACCAATAAGCATTGCCAAAGCCAATAGGACTCGCATGAGGAAAGTGTAAGCTATTGGCTTCGTGAATAACAATGCTATTGATTTATATATTTTCAAAGCCAACACATATTAAAAAAAAATTGTCATTTACAATACCAATAGCTCACACTTTCCTAATGCGAGACCTATTGCATTGCAAATGCTTGTTTTCTGTTTATTATGACAACATGAACACACACTGCTGTTTTCTTATGTGGTGTGTCGTTGCACTCTCAAGGGTGTATATCAGCCCCTTGTATGTCTCGGGTCTCCAGTATCACAGTTTCTTCCACTGCATCCCATATGAGAGCATAAGGTGACCCTGAGTCCTATAAAAGCTATATTGCCTGTTCATCTAACGTATTAATACACCTTTTCCTTCCTCCACATCAAAATGCAGTACCAAATCCTGTATCTTTTTTTGCAATCAGTCAGATGACGAGCTTCCCCTTCAACATGTACATCTTACATTTACTAATCTAAAAATGCTTTCCCTCGTAAGAAATTTGGAATTCACTAAGAATTACGGAACTACTGCTGGAAAAGGTCAACTGTTGCAGTTTCCTAAAACAACTACTGAAATTCTCTGTGAACTCAGACAAAAAAAAAACATTTTTTTACTCTAAATGTAGGCATGATCTTATTGGTGTAAACTTGCCACATTTCTGTGGATTGAGCCGACTGAGGTTACTGCAACAGAAAGCGCTGCTGGGTGGTCATGAAAGAGTAAAATCTGGGCAGCAGGAGCTGAATCTATGCTCTTATAAACAAAAAAACAATGTTAACAAAGGCACTGAGTGGCTACGCCCTGTGAAGCATGCACCGAGACTGTCACGGACTCCTTGCCTCTTTGTTAGATATTTACCAGAAAAACCTTAATGTGCCGCACCCATACCGTCTCTGCTACCTGCCTGCTACAAAAATAGTATTTTCTCAACGTCACTCAGTAGCTACTCTGGTGTGTAAAACGCTAGCTTAATTTTAGCCCCATTCTTCCAATAGGCTTGGTAGCCGAGTCCAGCCGCCAAGACCTGAGTGGAAACGAATATCAGCCATGCCAAACATTTTCAAACCAGACCCACGCTGCAGGAGGCCATGACTAGAATAGAAGTGAAAAAGACAGGGGAGATACCCTTAAGCTATGAATAGGGACAGGGTGAATACACAGGAAAAACTAAAGTCCCTATCAATGTGTGAACTAGTTTGGATCATGGGTATTATACAGTATTTTGACTTATGTCAGAGTCAGGGATACATATAATCATGCCCTCTTCAGTAAAAAAAAACAATAATATAGCTTTAGAATGGAGTCAAAAATACATACAGTCTTCAATTGTTGGAGTCAGTATCGAAAGGAAAACTATTGGCAAACTAAAAGGGACATATACATTTTTTATTTCATAAACCCATACAGGTACAGTTAAAAACAGTTTGTTTTAAAATACAGTTATAATCATATATAATATGTAATACAAGAAAACAAAAAGACGACGCTGCGTTTCGGTGAGTTGGTAATCATTCACCTTCTTCAGGACAGTTTTCTAAGATCGGAAGTTGCTAGGATTTAATTTCGCTAGCCATTAGCAGAAACAAAATGCTAAAACGAAAATAGGGTTTTGTAGATGTCCCTCTTCGTGCTCGGGTTTTTATATCAACCCTTAATCTGCAGACCAATGGATATTTAAAACGTTCGTTGGTGCCACTGATGTATTATAATTCATGAGTTCAAAACATGATCCAAGGAAGGGAAAACTGGTACATGTAAACCAACAGATAAGCCGTGATTGGAGGAATAAGATTAAAACCAAGATCGTCCCAGCCGGTTTCTCATAGACACGGCTGATGGGCTGATGACGTTGAAGTGGTAATGTTGCGACAAGTAGATTAAAAGCCTGTTAAAAATACTCTGGCCTTCCTGCACCAACAAACAGCTTCCTGGTCAGGATCTTGGTTGTATTGTAGCGCCTGACTCTCTCAGGGTAGCGAAGGAGAGCAGTCCATAACCTACTCATGGGAGGAGGTGTGGGCTAGTAATCTCCATCCACTGGCATACAACAACTCTCAATAAATTACTGCTCAGTCAGTGCTTTTTCTTTAAAAAAGGAAAACTTCATTTATTACACACACCACTGAATACTATATGTTAATGCAAAATATGTACATCCAGTAGATGGAAGTACCATTGGTGACACCCTAATTATACATGTCACCCCTAATGAATTCTGAACCCCTCCTCCACCTATACCAGAGGCCACATCCCAATATAAGCGGTGTCATTTTAAATAAAGCAGGCCTATTGGCTCTATCAAAATGTCACCACATTAAAACATAACACAGACCTATTGAAGTTGTCAAGGTGCATCTCATCAGTAAAAACAGTCATCGCATGTCTGAAGGCACAATTGAACCCAATGGAATCCATAATGGTGTTTGAATGCATTCATCTTTAATATACCCATTTCGATGTTCACAACTAATCATTGTCAATAAAGTATTCTGATTCAAGCATTTTAAAAAACATTTAAAAACATGTGTTAAAATCTTCTCTTTACATTAGTCAGGCTACATAACACAACCATAAGACCAACCACAAAGAATCCTCACACTCCAGAGTCGAGAACAAAGGCTGCAGCTCTAAAGTGATTTGAAAATGCTGAAAACCTCTTAATTGATCATGTCTGTAAGGTCCAAAGAAAGTTAGCATTTGTCCATATAAAATATTCCTTAGGGGGTTCTGCACCTCCTGCAGTGCCCCACAACACACTTATCCAATGTTGGTGATGTCCGTGCCCATTGTGGGACTCCAGAGAAGTATGTACTGTATGCAAAATAGCCATAAGAAGGTATTATGGGGCACCCCTTCTTCACAGAGAAAAATGTATAATTAATTAATCAACAGCTGCTCCGCTTGGCAACGTTGAAAGAAGCCTTGCGCTGCTGACAATTCTTTCTTCCTAACTTTTTTCCTTTGACCTGTTCCCACCCGGGATACCCCAGCCACTTTACACTTGGTGAGGGCTTCGCAGGGAGACACAATGCCTATGCAGACCCAGCTATCTCACCAGGGCACATGGGAGCTGGCCAAGTCTCTGGCCATCTCCCGCCCATGGTGGGAGAAGTGAAATACCCTGCCTGCTCTCCGGGCTGGGAGAGGAGCGGGTAAAGTGAATTTCCCCCCACCCCAGACACAGGCACGAAGGGTCGGCAACGTACCAAGCCCTAGACTTCCCGGTTTTTCTTTTGGTCTCTTTCCCGGGGGATGGGATCCCTGGACAGCCTTATGTCAGCCCACAGGGATTAGGTCCCCAGGGCTGAAGTCTGGCTCATGGAGGGGGGCCCATGCATGCCCCTCTCCATCAACAGTTAGCATAATAATGTTGTGCTGACCCCAGGCCCTGGCCTGTGAGTTTAGAGATAAATATAGCAGAACCTCTTGCTCTTTGTTTTTTTCCACAGGGTCAAAGGTTACATCTTTAAAGAACCATAACTCAGACCACATTGGGCTGATGTTCACCATCTTTGACTCATGTGTGTCATCTAGACAACAGGTCTCCTGGCCTATAAAAAGTGCATACTTTGCTAGGAACATGCTTTTCTAGCTCCTTCCGCTAGCCTTCTACTCTGCTGTATGACTTAAAGGGCACTTAGGGTAGAAGTGAAATCCAGGTCTTCCCCCAACTAGTCCTCAAGGGGCATAAAAGGGCCAGCACCATTGGACCATGAGAGATTCATCTAGTTCTGGGGGTCAACTGGAGACCAAATCCTTAGCAGGGAATCAGGTCGCTTCTCCTTTCAGCTATCCATTACTCTGCTGTTATCGCCTTCCAGGTCCAGGGTCTTGTTCTTTTGGCGTACAGTGGTTGTCACATTTATGCCTCTGGATGGGGGGGACTCCTGGCCCCTTTCTAAACAATAGGGTAAAAGTATGCAGTGGTAACGTAACCACTTTTGCAGCAGTTTCTGTATGCTCTATTGCAAACAATCCCATAGTGTCCCTCTGCCTAAATCCAACATGGCAGAATATTCCTTTCCTTGTGCAGGGCTCTGGTGCCCACCCAGAGTTTTGGACGTGGAAATAAGCAGACCCTCATCTGTGGTCCCTCTAAACCAATCCTGGGAGCTGCATTTGTCCCAGTGGGAATGGAAGGAAAAAAGAGGGGACAGACCCAGGTATTAGCTACATTTAATTGTGTTAGGGAGAGCCCCTTTGAAGTTAATCAAGTTACTTGGCACAGCACCTAGGCCATCCTGTCAAGAGAAGGGCACCAAGGTTTTTTGCCCCAGTCCTGGTAGCAATTTACAACTTACTATAGGGGAGCTATACAGCTGCTAGGTGAGAGTTGAATATTTACAGAAATGCCCCTAGACAGTAATTTTTTTAAGTGCCCTTTGCTTAATAGATGGACAAAATTCTATTTCACCATTGAATTGGATTTTGAACTACTATTAAAATGAGTCCTTGAAATATTTCTCTAGTTGCTACCAATCTGAATTTAGCATTTATTAAATGTAAGAATATAGCCCAGTGCTTCTCTATGGAAGCAGCCATCCTTGCTACAGTGAGAAAAGCTTTCTATTTTTTTCAGAGAGGATAGGTGGAACATTAAACTTTTACATGTCCTATTTTTAAATACTATGCACCCTGCTCTATGGTCAATAAGGACTACTTAGGCGTCGCTTATTAATATTTAAAATTAAGTTTTAAGCCTGTCAAAGGGGGGTATTTGGAATTTGCAGTTTAAATCTGACACAGATAATTTACGTGTGTGCAATTATCAAGCTGTGCATGACTGTAGTCTCTAAAGTGCAGTGCGCACACATGTTTGTGTTGAACCAGGTCGGAATCCCTTACACTAGCTGTGCTGCAGCTACCTTATCTTAAAAGGCAGACACTCTCAGTAAACACTCCCAGTCCAATTAACATGGATTTACCGTGAGTCCAAGTGGATGAGACTCACCCAGAGTAAGTTTCCAAAAAACGGTGATCAAAAGCAAAATCCTTGGGCATATGACCTTTGACTCTGTTGGCATTTTATGAAGCGCTTTTAGAGGGTACGTGATCCAATTTAGGGTGGATTATTTTAGGAAGATAGAGAGTACATGTAGATGGATGCATGTATAATTACCAGTTTGCTGCCCAGATGTGTATAAATATTCTCAGAAAGATTTTTGGAGGCATTTTGTTTTTAACTCTCCTCTCAAATTTTGTAACATTCTTGCTGTGTCTAAATAAATGGATGTGCTGTGGCTGGAATTTTTTAATGCAAGTAATAACAAATAAGGGATTTATGGCACAAGGTCATTTTTTCAGTGGCTCTTAACTGAAAGTCAAGGGACGAGAGAAAGGTATCTGAGAATTTTCTACTGCTTTAGTAGTTACGTAAACTTCCAAAACAGTTTAAAAAAACCACAGAGCAACCGAACTAATCCCACTAACTTCAGCCATTTAAAATGCATCTGCCCTCAATTTGTGAGATTGATTAATACTTACTCTAGAACGCATGGAGGGCTGCATTAGACAGGCAGTGAGCAATCCAATCAATATGTTCTTACTGGATGATGCCTATAAACTGGTTTCTTGTTTATTTATAGCGAATTATAAGCTTTGGCATCAGGACCACATAGATCATAACTGTTAACCTTGGAGACTGCTAATTATGGTCTATGCAAAAACACCCAATTTGCTGTTGCAATTCCGGATCTTATGCAAGCCATGGTTCGGATGTAGTATTTGCATTGGTAATCAGTCAGAATATTGAATTTTTAATACTGACATGGCAAAATATCGAGTCTAACATACAGAATGGACATAATATCGACTTACAAGAATGTAGTGGCGCAGAATATCGAAATGCAGGTAAGAAATATAGTTTTTAATAATATTGAAGTTAGTAATATCGACAGTCATTATATAGTTGTTAAAAATATCAATTTTTATAGTGTTTTAAGTGTTAGTGTATGTGTTAAAAGTATGTATTATTTTTGTAATGTATGTTGAATTTTTTTTTAAATAATGAATTTTAATTCAATTAATTTTTGCGTAATCTAAATCCGTAGCAGGTTGTGGGTCTATAGGGGAATAGGGTGGGAAGTCATTTAATTATAATATATTTTCTAGAAATATTTTGAAATAATTATATGTTAATTATTTTTTGCGCAATTTAATTCTGTAGCAGGTTGTGGGTTTATAGGGGAATAGGGTGGGAAGTAATTTAATTGAAATTAATAATTGTTATTGTTAATTAAGTTAATTAATTTATTATGAATTAATTATAAATTGATTAATAACAACAATTAATTGGTAAATATGTTAATTGTGTAAATTTGTTTATTAATTAGTAATGAATTAGATATTAATTAATAATTTGTAAATATGTTAATTGTGTACTTTTTTGTAGGAGTGGGGTGGGGGTTGATAGGGGAGTAGGGTAGGAAGTACTTTAGTTTTAATGTAATTTTTATTATTTTTTATATTATATTTATTAAAAGTTATTTTTTAGTGTTCATTTTGTGAATTAATTTAGATTTGATGGTTATTCATTTTATTGTTAATTTTAATAGGGTAATTGAATAATTTTTAATAATTATATTAATTTATTAATATTTCACAATATTGTAGGTGGCATTAATAGGGGGAAATGGTGGGAGGTAAATACATTTTGAAAAAATATTTACTTGTTAATTAATGTTAATTATATTGCTGGAGTGGGTATACTAAATTATTCCCCTACACTATCCAACACTTTCCCTACTGTTACACTTGGTGGAGTGGGAATATTAAATCATTCCCACCCACTATCCAACACTTTCCCTACTGTTGCACTCACTGGAGTAGAAATAGTAATTTTTACCCTTCTGCTATCCAACACTTTCCCTACTTTTGCACTCACTGGAGTGGGAGTAGTCATTTTTACCCTTCAGCTATCCAACACTTTCCCTAATCTTTCACTGACTGGAGTGGGAATAGTCATTTTTACCCTCCCGCTAACCAACACTTTCCCTACTGTTGCACTCACTGGAGTGGGAATAGTAATTTTTACCCTTCCGCTATCCAACATTTTCCCTACTGTTGCACTCACTGGAGTCAAAGTAGTAATTTTTACCCTCCCGCTATCCAACACTTTCCCTACTGTTACACTTGGTGGAGTGGGAATATTAAATCATTCCCACCCACTATCCAACACTTTCCCTACTGTTGCACTCACTGGAGTAGAAATAGTAATTTTTACCCTTCCGCTATCCAACACTTTCCCTACTTTTGCACTCACTGGAGTGGGAGTAGTCATTTTTACCCTTCAGCTATCCAACACTTTCCCTAATCTTTCACTGACTGGAGTGGGAATAGTAATTTTTACCCTCCCGCTAACCAACACTTTCCCTACTGTTGCACTCACTGGAGTGGGAATAGTAATTTTTACCCTTCCGCTATCCAACATTTTCCCTACTGTTGCACTCACTGGAGTCAAAGTAGTAATTTTTACCCTCCCGCTATCCAACTCTTTACCTACTGTTGCATTCACTGGAGTGGGAATAGTCATTTTAACCCCTACGCTATCCAACACTTTCCCTACTGTTGCACTCCCTGGAGTGGGAATAGTAATTTTAACCCCTACGCTATCCAACACTTTCCCTACTGTTGCACTCACTGGAGTGAGTACAGTAATTTTTACCCACCCGCTATCCAACACTTTCCCTACTGTTGCACTCACTTGAGTGGGAATAGTAATTTTTACCCTCCCGCCATCCAACACTTTCCCTAGTGTACCACTTGTTAGAGTGGAAATAGTTATTTTATCCCCTACGCTATGCAATCTTTCCAGTAATGCTATATTTAATGTAGTGTAAAATATTATTTTGTAAAAAATATTTATCTTAATGTTTTCACTTATTATATATAATTTATTTTTATATTTATATTATAGGTTTATTTATATATAAATCCAATTCCTTCTAATTAAATGCACACTTGGAATCACAGGTTTGCCCAGTAGCTGTTTATTATTTGCTCGTTACTCATTTAGTCAATAGACTTGTTAACACGAACAACAAAACCACTCATGTGAAAATAATTAAAGTTCATTGAAATTCATTGAAAACAACAGAGGACTTTACTCTACACTATCCAACACTTTCCCTACTGTTACACTTGGTGGAGTGGGAGTATTAAATTATTCCCACCCGCTATCCAACACTTTCCCTACTGTTGCACTCATTGGAGTGGGAATGGTAAATTTTACCCTCCCGCTAACCAACACTTTCCCTACTGTTGCACTCACTGGAGTGGGAATAGTAATTTTTACCCTTCCGCGATCCAACATTTTCCCTACTGTTGCATTCACTGGAGTGAGAATAGTCATTTTAACCCCTACGCTATCCAACACTTTCCCTACTGTTGCACTCACTGGAATGAGAATAGTAATTTTTACCCACCCGCTATCCAACACTTTCCCTACTGTTGCACTCACTGGAGTGGGAATAGTAAGTTTTACCCTCCCGCCATCCAACACTTTCCCTAGTGTACCACTTGTTGGAGTCGAAATAGTTATTTTATCCCCTACGCTATGCAATGTTTAAAGTAATGTTATATTTAATGTAGTGTAAAATATTATTTTGTAAAAAATATTTATTTTAATGTTTTCACTTATTATATATAATTTATTTTTATATTTATATTATAGGTTTATTTATATATAAATCCTATTCCTTCGAAGTAAATGCACACTCGGAATCACAGGTCTGCCCAGTAGCTGTTTATTATTTGCTCATTACGCATTTCGTCAATAGACTTGTTCACACAAACAAAAAAAACACTCACGTGAAAATAAATAAAGTTCATTGAAATTAATTGAAAACAACAGAGGACCGTACCCTGGGTAACACAGCAGACATTTTGCAATATACAATTTTAAGCGCATATTGCGTGGGCAGTGTGTCATGCTCAAACCATTTCATCACTTTAGTAATAAAAACCTTATTCCATTATATTGGACTTTTTCCAGTTTACACCATGTAAATGCATTCTTTACAGCAAAGCAGTTTGACTTCCTCAAAGGTCTCTTATCGTATAGTGCAATCATGGTATACCGATAACAGATTTTTAAAAGACATGCTTATTTCCTTATACTGGTAGGTGTTACCAATTCCTCACAAGTCTGATAATATATTCATCCAACTCATAGCTGTTCCGAATACTACATATGGGACAGTTTGTTAGCTTAAATATAACTGTATATTAGCGCTAGTGGCTTTAAACACACATATTATTCTCAATATATATATATATATATATATATATATATATATATATATATATATATATATATATATATATATATATATATATATATATATATATTTATGTCACAAAGGGAGCGGCACACCAAATTTCTGTTTGAAGCCTTTTAATCAGAGCTTCGCCCCACCAACGCGTTTCAGCCTCACAGGGCTTTGTTCACGGTCAGTAAGTCCTTCTACTGTGAACAAAGCCCTGTGAGGCTGAAACGCGTTGGTGGGGTGAAGCTCTGATTAAAAGGCTTCAAACAGAAATTTGGTGTGCCGCTCCCTTTGTGACATGAAACTAATTTCGGGTCAGGATCCGACCCCTGAGCAGAGCACGCGCTGGCGAGCGCATCGCAGGTCTGCTGGATCACTTTGTGGCACAATATATATATATATATATATATATATATATATATATATATATATATATTACCTACTGGCGGTCGCCAGTAGGTATATATAGTTAGGATTTTTTCTCTATGGGATTTTTGAAAATTCTATGTCTAATAACTTTGGCGTTTGTGGACGGAATTGGCTGAAATTTTCAGGAAAATGGAACATTTTGTTTCTGAGCAGCCACTGATAATTTGGGGGGGTTTCATCAAGGGGGGGCTGAGAAAAAAGGGGGGTCCCAAAACGCGTTTTTCCCATGTTAATTTCCATAGGGCGGTTGGCCTCACTTTTAGCTCGAACGGCTGAATGGATTTGCACGAAACTTGGCAAAATTGTAGGGACTGTTCGCCCGATGTGCCTTTGCTAGGTCTCAATATATGTGCTCCAGTGGATTTTGAGTAATTTAGGTTCAAAAAAATATATATATCTGGGCGGAGCCTAACCACACATCTGATCTGATTGGCTGTCAGCACTTCATCCAAGAAGTGTTGGCAGCCATCTTGGGACCAATATACATGATAGCACCTCATTAAAAAGCATTGTAGTTAATAGAGGGTTTTAGGACTTTAGTTACATTATAAATCATTTGTTCATGGTACCATACTCGTTTTAGGAATTGTGGTGGGTTCTAAGGTGATTTTACCATGTGAAAAAAACCTTCTGCTGTGATATCATGAATATTGTTTGAAAGAAAACTAATATCTCATGATTTTCCCACAGTGGTTTGGAAGGGGATCTATAAGCTAAACTGAAAGCATATTTTCTGTAAATTCACATTATCTTTCTCAGTCATGTGAAAATGAAGTCTGACATTCTCAGTAAAACATGTACATCCAACAAGGACAGAGACTGTCAGTTGATTCCTTTGTGTTCTACTGCAGCCTCCTAGAGTGTTCTAAAGAACAACTAGAGCGCTAACAGTCCTACTTATTACAAAGGTATGGCACACCTGAAGCCATCTTGATTGGAATAAAGTGGTAACTCTTAAAACATTTAATTTAAAAAGAAACAACATGAGGGGGTATATTTTGCCATAGAAAGTATGATTAGTGCTGCAGAATGAAAATTTAGGGCACATTTTGAGTGACTTCTCAAATCCTTTTCTATTTCATTAAAACATTCTGACATGAAGTCTCCCAAAATGGCCACCAGAGACAAAAGAGCCCAAATGTAGCCCAAATATCACCCAGATGTAGCCCAAGTATAGCCCAATGACAGAATGTCCCAGAGTGTTCTAAAGAACAACAAGAGCGCTAACAGTCCTACTTATTACAAAGGTATGGCACACCTGAAGCCATCTTGATTGGAATAAAGTGGTAACTCTTAAAACATTTCATTTAAAAAGAAACAACATGAGGGGGTATATTTTGCCATAGAAAGTATGATTAGTGCTGCAGAATGAAAAATGAGGGCACATTTTGAGTGACTTCTCAAATCCTTTTCTATTTCATTAAAACATTCTGACATGCAGTCTCCCAAAATGGCCACCAGAGACAAAAGAGCCCAAATGTAGCCCAAATATCACCCAGATGTAGCCCAAGTATAGCCCAATGACAGAATGTCCCAGAGTGTTCTAAAGAACAACAAGAGCGCTAACAGTCCTACTTATTACAAAGGTATGGCACACCTGAAGCCATCTTGATGGGAATAAAGTGGTAACTCTTAAAACATTTAATTTAAAAAGGAACAAAATGAGGGGGTATATTATGCAATAGAAGGTATTATTAGTGCTGCGGAAAGAAAAATTAGGGCACATTTTGAGTGACTTTTCAAATCCTCTTCTATTTCATTAAAAAATTCTGATATGCAGTCTCCCAAAATGGCCACCAGAGACAAAAGAGCCCAAATGTAGCCCAAATATCACCCAGATGTAGCCCAGGTATAGCCCAATGACAGAATATCCCAGAGTGTTCTAAAGAACAACTAGAGCGCTAACAGTCCTACTTATTACAAAGGTATGGCACACCTGAAGCCATCTTGATTGGAATAAAGTGGTAACTCTTAAAACATTTAATTTAAAAAGGAACAAAATGAGGGGGTATATTTTGCCATATGAATTATGATTAGTGCTGCAGAAAGAAAAATTAGGGCACATTTTGAGTGACTTCTCAAACCCTCTTCAATTTCATAAAAAAATTCTGACATACAGTCTCCCAAGATGGCCACCAGAGACAAAAGAGCCTAAATGTAGCCCAAATATCACCCAGATGTACCCCAAGTATAGCCCAATGACAGAATGTCCCAGAGTGTTCTAAAGAACAACTAGAGCACTAACAGTCTTACTTATGACAAAAGTATGGCACACCAGAAGCCATCTTGATTGGAATGAAGTGGTAAGTCTGAAAACACTCAATTTAAAAAGGAACAACATGAGGGGGTTAATTTTGCCATAGAAAGTATGATTAGTGCTTCAGAAAGAAAAATTAGGGATCATTTAGAGTGACTTCTCAAATCCTCTTCTATTTCATTAAAAGAATTCTGACATGCAGACTGAAACATGCACTTTGAATACCAGCAGCAGACATCCCTGGTGAGCAGTAGCTTTACTACAGTGATCTAATATGTAACTAGAGTGCTAACATTCAGAATTTATGGCAAATGTGTGACACATCTGAATGCCTTCTTGATGGAACCAAAGTAAACAAGCATTGAAAATGCAATAGATCTCGCCCTCGTTTAAGTTAAAGCCATTCTGTTTGTAATGAGGTGGCTTTTTAGCTTTGCTTTTATTAGTGTTTTTTCAACTTTCATGTAAATAACATGCATCTGTATGCATATAAGTATATGTATGCATGCATTTATGTTTGTATTTATATAGATATACAGATGATATATGTTTATATATGTATGTATATATATATATTCACTGAAAAAACCATAGGCTATAGACCATATATAGTTAGGAATTAGCATTTACAAAACCTTGAAAATTCACTGAAAAAAACATAGGTTATAGACCATATATAGTTAGGAATTAGCATTTACAAAACCTTGAAAATTCACTGAAAAAACCATAGGTTATAGACCATATATAGTTAGGAATTCACATTTACAAAACCTTATTTTACTCACACAAAACCATTGAAATTCCTTATATAGTTAGTTGCACTAACTATATATCGCGCACCCGCAATCCACTGCTGATGATGTCACATATTACATCATTCATGACGTGGTCAGTGACATCACTGATGACATCACTGATGACATCTCAAATGACATCACTGATGACATCTCAAATGACATCACTGATGACATCACTGATGACATCTCATTTGACATTACTGATCACATCACTGATGATATCATTCATGTGATAATACGATGAACCTCTTCAGACTCTAATATAACCTTAGATACAATCAGTGTAAACAGACACTCACAGACTGTCACTCATCCATGGAGTTACTCACACACCTAGTCAGTCATGCAAAGAATCAATCACACCTCCATTTCCTCAACTATACAGTTATACAAACTTTACTTATTCAAACATATACTAACACATATTTACTCTCTTATACAATCCCTGATACAAGTTCACAATGATCCATACAGCCACTCACACATTCACTGGCTCTTATGCACAGTTATTTATATATGTCAACTCTCACATGTACTGTGTTTTACATATGTACTTACTTTGACATGGAGCACTGAGATATCCATTCACTCACCAATACACTCATGCGCACAGTCAACCGCCCATACAGCTGTTTCCACATGCACTTTTGAAACCATACATCTAGTGAATCAACTGCTCACACATCTATGCACAGAGTCATACACCTCCCAGCCACCCACACACACACTCAGTCTCCCATACAAATACTTGGGCAACCAATCAATAACCCATATAGTTACTCATATAGCTACTTATCAACACATGCAACAGTTTACAGAACAACAGACATAATGATGCACAAATTAAGACAGTTTAGTCACTAACCGATGCACTCAGTGAGACACATTTAATCACTCACTCATACAGTCAGTCATGCACCTACTAAATCCTTCATCCAGACACTTATACATCCACTCATTCTTCAATATGTAAGACATATTTTAACTTTACAGAAACATACAGTCATTGGATGTTGTCATCAGTGATGTCATCAGTGATGTCATTTGAGATGTCATCAGTGATGTCCTCAGTGATGTCACTGACCATGTCATGAATGATGTAATATGTGACATCATCAGCAGTGGATTGCGGGTGCGCGATATATAGTTAGTGCAACTAACTATATATGGAATTTCAATGGCTTTGTGTGAGTATAATAAGGTTTTGTAAATGCGAATTCCTAACTATATATGGTCTATAACCTATGGTTTTTTCAGTGAATATATATATGTAATTATATTTAAAATTATGTTTTTAATATTTTATAATGAACCATATTAATTATTGTTAATATTATTAGTTAATATGTAATAAATGTACATTTTATTTATTAATTATTCATTTTTAAGTTTTTAATTATTTTTAAGTATGTTTTGCTTAATTATATTGATTATTTAATACATTTATATTACTTTTAAGACATTTAAAAACGTCGATATTTTAGCAAACTATATTATTGACAACGATATTTAGGATTCAATGTTTTTGTACTTATCTGTTTGTAGATAGGAAGTCGATATTCTGTCATTCTATATGTTTTCATCGATATTTTGGTAGGTCAATATTCTGCTCCTCGATATTCTGTAAGTGATCCTTTTAATATTGTTTACACATGTATAACATATATTATTTGCTTTTTAACAGTGTGGTAGCGCATCAGTTATTCATATATAAGTATTTGTATGGATTATAATATTTTACAGAATTTAGTGAAGGTACCACTAGATTAATGTTAATTCTTGCATGTTACATCATTTCGCAAGAGGCCTGCTCTTTCCAAAATAACCAGAAAAGTGTATTCAAGTTGGGTACAGATATGTATTTGGCAGAGAGGAATCTGCAACCTCCTTGGTTTGCGCAAGTTGTAGCTGTAAACATCTTCAGCGAAGGCCACAGGCTCTTCGGAGGCAGCCTGGCCTTATTGGCTTATTTGGAAACCATACAACTAAATTCAGAGACAGAAAGCAACCTTGTCGAAGTACAGAACAATAGAGTTGTTTTTAAGCCATGGTATATGAGCTGTAAGCTACATCAAGAATCTCAGATATGAATAGTTGGAGCTAAAACAGCTAAGGTAAGGGCTAGAATGGATGGGGAGGTGAAACAAAGACTGATTTCCAGAGGCAGCTGATATTATTTAACAGTGGTGGGGTGGGGGGGCGGGTTGTGGGGGTAGGGGGTAATGCAGCCAGGGTGAAGTACATGCAAAGTGCGAATGATGGTTTGGCCGGACCGAAACGGTTTGCCGAACGATCATGAGCACTTAAGAGAGTGCGAACCACTCCTCCTCCAGCTCCTCTGTGAGAGGCCTGCCCGCCCTGCCCCTACCCAACAGAAAAATAAAATGATAATAATTATGAGTTATTATCATTTTATTTGTTCCTTTTTGACCTGCTCAGTGGGGTGACCCTCCTCCTTCTTAGTGGAGGAGCCGCTCCTGCTGATTCCCATTCAACTGAATGATCATCTAGCAACTTGTCACAGTGTTGCAATTCTATTTCCTATTGTGCCTATTAATGACATATATTAGCACTATTTTGTTTTTTTCATAGTTATGTCTATACACATTATCTGAATAGGATTAGGAGTAGTTTATTAAAGTTTTGAAATACATCCATACAGTGAATTCTTGTGTGTGTGTGTGTTCATTCCTGGTCAAAGCCGATTCTGAGCTTATTTTATTTTTCAGTTTCACATAGCACAAGCTTGGCCAAGTGCACTATGGCACTTTACCTGAGCACCACATTATATTAAACGAGGTAAGATTCACTTTGTTGTGTTTTTAGGCACAAAAGATTATGTGATTTGCCCCGGACTTGAACCTGATTGCCCAGTTGCAGTGTCAGCAGCTCTATCCACTAGAAGACATCTCCTACACTAACAACAAATAACCCTGTAAGTCTAACAGGGCTGATTATTGCCCACTAAGCACCATCAACATGTAATGCACAGGTGATTCATAGGTCACAGTTCACTAGGTTTCCTGTCTCAAGTAGGTAAATTGGCTAGACCTGCACTTTGCCCGGGGTCCTAATCCCTTTCCATATTTTGCATACACTGCAAAATACATATTAGTGCTGTCCAGATCCTGACATCTTTTATGTTTAATTCCTTAAAAAAATCAGATTTTCTACTGACGTCAATCAATTCTGCTTCCAGGTTGTATGAATTTATCCTGGTAAGATCATCTTCCCAGCATTCTAAAGATATGAGCATCAATTGCTGTATGGAAGCTCTACGTACCTCTACCATAATGAATCCCTAAATCCATAGATTTCCTTCTTGGTAAATTATCCTGCATTTTCCCTAAGCACTCATCAAGTTAGGACTGATTTTGGACCTGCAGACCAAATTTATATTGCTTTGAGGCTGTTCTTATGAAAATACAGCCAATGGATTAGACTCAATCTTCCCTAATCCAAGATCAGGGAACAAATTGTTTGTGAATCTTTGTAATGTAGTCTTAGGCCAAATCTGATTGAGTTTAGCGCTTCCCATGAGTTTGTGAAAATGTATCTAGCCATCTAGAAGCCTTTAGGCTCTATGATCACAAGAAAGGGGGAAAAACATCTTTCTCCTTTTAACAGCCCCACTTTATCCATGATAGAACAACTAGTATGTATGTATGTATTCATGGGTATTTATAGAGCCAATCTTAGCTGTAAGTTGCAAGAAACTGTTAAAGAGCATCCACTTGCACTCCAATTGAAATCTGAAACAGTTTATTAATAAAAAAAAAATAAAGGTCTGTCAATCACAGATTAAGTTATCCAAAGGGTCTGCCAGAAAACTGTGTTGAAGCATGCTTGACAGGCAAAGGCAAAGAATACATTTACAGAAGTGTTCACACAAGTCTGCATTTGACAGAGGTAATGCATTCAAAGCCGGCCGGACCCAAAGCAGTCTTGGCAATTTTCTCAGACTAGTCCCTGGGGAAGCACTGTCTGGCCCTGGGAGGTTGAAAATTTGTGCTTGCTGCTTTTGTTATTGGAGTCCAATATTGCATCGCACTGCAAACCCGGCCCCCACTGTTTCCAAACCAGCCCCCACCCTTCCAGCCTCCCAGGGAAACACCGATGCCTGGTATGGCCTGACTGACCCACAGGTGTCCAAAGACTGAGATAATGAGAAATGAATAAGACGACCTCCAGATTACAACAGGCATGTAAACACTTGGACTGTGCAAGCGAATCAACAATTTTTCATCTCAGGAGGCAAGATGTTCAAAGGAGGCTTCAAACACCAGGGAATAGAGACTTCCTTTAGACGTTTGTTAGCATGAGCAGAAAACAAGACTGAAGCAAATTATGTAATGTTGCACAGTCCCTTTGTTAGGGGTGGTCGAATTCATTGACCCACTATGACGAGTGTTCAGCATTTAGTTCCACATATGTAAAGAATTGCATGTTTTTATACAGTCCCTAGTAGAGCTCCTTGGGTTCTGTTGTGCCTTGTTCGATAATTTGGAGACGTTCCCTGACGAACTGAAAAGGAAGTCTCGCCCACGAATCAACGCTTGGCAAACTGAATGGTTTAGTGACCACGCCCCTTCTCTCAGCGTTCTGCTGTGTGAACCCTCGTAGCGTTTTCTGGTATCTGATTCCCTGCCTGTCTGAGTTCCTGAACCTTGAGTCCTGAACCCTTTCTCTTGACCGTATTTCTGTCCTCTTACTGCCTTTATTTCCTTTCCCCGGTAATTCCTTTCCCCGGGGATCCCTTTCCCCGGTAATCCCTTTCCCCGGGTATTCCCATTCCCCAAGGGTGGAGAGTTTCCCTCGCGCTCCACTGCTAGGTCTGTTTACGACCTCTCATGGTTCCGACCTCTAGCACTGTCAACTGTCTTTGTATTCTTGTGCTTGTGAAGTACTGACCTTTGTGTGTTTGTTTAGTCCGTGCTCGTTCAGCTCCGTCTTCAGTTTACGAGCTGAACGACACGTCTTTGTGTTTTCTGATTGTTTATGTTACACTGACTAATTGGGAGCTTCGTTTCGCTCTGTCTTAAGTTTATGAGCGGACGGAATTATTCTTTTGAGCTTGTGTTATATGTTCACCCGCTCCGCTCTGTTTTAAGCTTAAGAGTCGGACGTGGTTGTACTCCGTGCCACTTTGTCTTCAGTCATCGAGAAGGGGTTGGAGCCTAAGTCTGGCATGTGACACGTGTCACTCTGTCATGTGGCATATGCCACATCTGATGTGACATATGCCATAGATTTTCTACTTGGTCTTTCATTATTATCAGTTGAGCATTTCCAAAGGACTATGTTTCACTCTGCTAAAATAAATAAATTGTTTAAAAAAATAAAAATAATATTAAAAAATAATTTCCCGAGGTGGGGTTTGAACCCTGGTCAAAACTCACTCAAAGCCCCTGTACATTCACAGTGAGCCACCTACTCTGCTGAAAGTTCCCCAGCCAAAGGCATCTATGTTATAGAATAAGGATGTCAGTCCTTCCTCTATTTCTATTGTCTTTGGACTGTAGATACCAGAAATCTTCTCTCGATTTACATTCTTTAAATACAAATAGCCCTTCCTTTCATACAGTCTGCCACTAGCCCCATGCATTTCCAATTCTTACACAATCATCCCCAAATTCTCATTCCACTAAATAAGTGATTTCTTTCATAGCAAACCTGTCCCCCCTATCCACGTGCCACACAGGATGCCATTATCAATGCCTGACATGCACTATGAGTAAGGAGGCCATAGTTCTCCCAGATACTGCTAGGGGGTCATTTACAAAGGCACAGCTTTCATTTGTGGAATTTAGAAATAAAATGGAAAAAAAAAAAACGATTTTCCCCAGCTGGGGTTTGAACCCTGGTCAAAATTCACTCAAAGCCCCTGCACATTCACAGTGAGCCACCTACTCTACTCAGACACTCTGTTCATCACCACCCCCTTTTCTAAATCGTTTTTGGCCACTATAGGTGTGGCAGGGTATACTCAGACATGAGTCCCTTTCTCACTGCTCCATCAGGATTCAAGCAAGCCGGGCCGAAGACGGCTGAAATGCCAGAAACCGGTCCCCGGTAGCTTGTCTCCTTTCTGGTGAAGAATTGGCTTGGTAGTTTAGTCTGCCCTGTTCCCATGATGCACTGGGCCAGGGACAGACTGATTTGCATATAGCCAGGTTCTGAGCTGGGATGGGGCAGTGAGATAAATAACGGTGATGGATCAAGCCCTGATCTTTGGACTGGGTAAGAGTGGTCTGCTTAATTCAGACACTCTGTTCATCACCACCCCCTTTTCTAAATCGTTTTTGGCCACTATAGGTGTGGCAGGGTATACTCAGACATGAGTCCCTTTCTCACTGCTCCATCAGGATTCAAGCAAGCCGGGCCGAAGACGGCTGAAATGCCAGAAACCGGTCCCCGGTAGCTTGTCTCCTTTCTGGAGAAGAATTGGCTTGGTAGTTTAGTCTGCCCTGTTCCCATGATGCACTGGGCCAGGGACAGACTGATTTGCATATAGCCAGGTTCTGAGCTGGGATGGGGCAGTGAGATAAATAACGGTGATGGATCAAGCCCTGATCTTTGGACTGGGTAAGAGTGGTCTGCTTAATTCAGACACTCTGTTCATCACCACCCCCTTTTCTAAATCATCTCCTTACTCATAGTGCATGTCAGGCATTGATAATGGCATCCTGTGTGGCACGTGGATAGGGGGGATAGGTTTGCTATGAAAGAAATCACTTATTTAGTGGAATGAGAATTTGGGGATGATTGTGTAAGAATTGGAAATGCATGGGGCTAGTGGCAGACTGTATGAAAGGAAGGGCTATTTGTATTTAAAGAATGTAAATCGAGAGAAGATTTCTGGTATCTACAGTCCAAAGACAATAGAAATAGAGGAAGGACTGACAACCTTATTCTATGACATAGATACCTTTGGCTGGGGAACTTTCAGCAGAGTAGGTGGCTCACTGTTAATGTACAGGGGCTTTGAGTGAGTTTTGACCAGGGTTCAAACCCCACCTCGGGAAATTATTTTTTAATATTATTTTTATTTTTTTAAACAATTTATTTATTTTAGCAGAGTGAAACATAGTCCTTTGGAAATGCTCAACTGATAATAATGAAAGACCAAGTAGAAAATCTATGGCATATGTCACATCAGATGTGGCATATGCCGCATGACAGAGTGACACGTGTCACATGCCAGACTTGGGCTCCAACTCCTACTGCAGTCATCTGCGTCTCTGTGGTTCAGTCCTGCGCTGTCTTCAATTTTATGAGTAGGACTGGGTGTGTTCCCTATTGTGTGAGCCTGACTATTGTGGTAGCCTGGTTCCCATTCCTTTCCCACCTGTCACATGGCCTCTTCAAACTTATCCCCGTGGCTGCTCATTTGTGTCCTGACGCTCACGATCGTGGGGTAAGTGAAACTTCATGTTGAGCACTTGTTTATTAATCTGGGAGGTTATCTTCAAAGTATAGCATTATTGTATGTTTGTTACAGCTTTCTCCTGCCTTCGAGACTGCAGCTATAAAAGTCCAGCTGGGGGAGAGTTGGTATACTCCTTGGATTTTTCCCCCCACACTTTTTGGGAGCAGTTGGCTTTTGAGTGTGTTTTATTTCCACTCGGGTCATTGCTGTTTGGAAGTGTTGGGGACTTTCGTCTTCGCTCCTGTGGAATTTGTCTCCTCCCCATCGGGGGAGGAACCTTGACACCCTTCCTTGAGTGCTATTTCATTTGCACACTTCTCAGGGCGTATTAATAGACATGAAGTCATTCACTTCCTGTCCCATATCATAACATTCTAATTATCTCTAATCAGATTTCAAGCCCTAAACATCATTAATCAATGTTTTTAAAGGGTAAGATAGTGTTATGCTCTTGCACCATGTTAAGCTGCTGACAAGGCAATACAGCCTCACACAAGGATGTAGATTGGTACGAGTGTGAAAAGATAGGAAGCACAGTCTCTAGATTCTTCATTCTTCAGCCTCCAATTTTTTTTTTCTGCCATTACTAAGCACCCTTGCATGTAATACCTCCTCACTTTTATGAATTTGATCAATTTGCTCATACATTGTAAAAGACATTGAAGATTAAACATCTTGTCTTGTTGATAGCACAAACTCCACCATTGACATCCAGGATAAAATCAAGAGGGATCACTGACATAATATAGAATGACAAAATATAGACTTACCAAAATATAGTCACCAAAATATAGAATGCCAAAATATCGAATTCCTATCTACAAACAGGTAAGTACAAAAATATCGAATCCAAAATATAGTCTGTAAAAAATATAGTCAGTCAAAATATAGAATTTTTTTAAATGTCTTAAAAGTAATTTAAAATTAATGAAATAATAAATATAATTAACTAAAACATACTTAAAAATACTCAAATAACCTTAAAATTAAGATATAATTAATTTAAGTTATTAATAAAAAATGTACAATATTTTACCGTAGGATAGCAGGAGGGTAACATTTAATATTACCACTCCAGTGAGTGCAACAGTAGGGAAAGCGTTGGCTAGCATAGGGGTAAAAAATACTATTCCCACTCCAGTGGGTGCAACAGTATGGAAAGCGTTGGATAGCGTAGGGGTAAAAAAAACTATTCCCACTTCAGAGTGCAACAGTAGGGAAAGCGTTGGATAGCGTTGGGGTAAAAATTACTATTCCCACTCCAGAGAGTGCAACAGTAGGGAAAGCGTTGGATAGCGTAAGGGTAAAAAATACTATTCCCACTCCAGTGAGTGCAACAGTAGGGAAAGCGTTGGATAGCGTAAGGGTAAAAATTACTATTCCCACTCAAGAGAGTGCAACAGTAGGAAAAGCACTGGATAGCGGGAGGGTAAAAAATACTATTCCCACTCCAGTGAGTGCAACAGTAGGGAAAGCGTTGGATAGCGTAGGGGTAAAAAATACTATTTCCACTCCAGAGAGTGCAACAGTAGGGAAAGCGTTGGATAGCGTAGGGGTAAAAATTACTATTCCCACTCCATAGAGTGCAGCAGTAGGGAAAGCGTTGGATAGCATAAGGGTAAAAATTACTATTCCCACTCCAGAGAGTGCAACAGTAGGGAAAGCGTTGGATAGCGGGAGGGTAAAAATTACTATTCCAACTCCAGAGCGTGCAACAGTAGGGAAAGCGTTAGATAGCGTAGGGGTAAGAATTACTATTCCCACTCCAGAGAGTGCAACAGTAGGGAAAGCGTTGGATAGCGTAAGGGTAAAAAATACTATTCCCACTCCAGTGAGTGCAACAGTAGGGAAAGCGTTGGATAGCGTAAGGGTAAAAATTACTATTCCCACTCAAGAGAGTGCAACAGTAGGGAAAGCACTGGATAGCGGGAGGGTAAAAAATACTATTCCCACTCCAGTGAGTGCAACAGTAGGGAAAGCGTTGGATAGCGTAGGGGTAAAAAATACTATTTCCACTCCAGAGAGTGCAACAGTAGGGAAAGCGTTGGATAGCGTAGGGGTAAAAATTACTATTCCCACTCCATAGAGTGCAGCAGTAGGGAAAGCGTTGGATAGCATAAGGGTAAAAATTACTATTCCCACTCCAGAGAGTGCAACAGTAGGGAAAGCGTTGGATAGCGGGAGGGTAAAAATTACTATTCCAACTCCAGAGCGTGCAACAGTAGGGAAAGCGTTGGATAGCGTAGGGGTAAGAATTACTATTCCCACTCCAGAGAGTGCAACAGTAGGGAAAGCGTTGGATATTGGAAGGGTAAAAATTACTATTTCCACTCCAGAGAGTACAACAGTAGGGAAAGCATTGGATAGCGTAGGGGTAAAAATTACTATTCCCACTCCAGAGAGTGCAACAGTAGGGAAAGCGTTGGATAGCGTAGGGGTAAAACATACTATTCCCACTCCAGAGAGTGCAACAGTAGGGAAAGCGTTGGATAGCGGGAGTGTGAAAATTACTGTTCCCACTCCAGATAGTGCAACAGTAGGGAAAGCTTTGGATAGCGTAGGGGTAAAAATTACTATTCCCACTCCAGAGAGTGCAACAGTAGGGAAAGCGTTGGACAGCGTAGGGGTAAAACATACTATTCCCACTCCAGAGAGTGCAACAGTAGGGAAAGCTTTGGATAGCGGGAGGGTGAAAATTACTATTCCCACTCCAGTGAAATTAACAGTAGGGAAAGTAATGATTTAATATATTATTAAAAATAAATTAAATATCAATACCAATAAAACATTTATTGAAATTAATAACCAATTTAATATTATGTAATAATTAATTAGAAATACAACTACATATTAGTTATTAAAAATTAATAACCTATTCATAATTATTTAACAACTAATTAATTTTCAATAACAAAATCTAATTAATAATAAAAATTAATACCAATTAAAAATTAACAGTAAATTAATTATCAAAACACAAAAAGTATTTTTAATATGTAATAATTACAATTACATTACTTCCCACCCTATTCCCCTATACACCCACATCCCACTACAGAAAATACATTAATACAATTATCATATTTATCAAATATTTAATTAATACAAAATAATTAACAATTAATAAAAATTAATTGCCAATTAATAGAAATTAATTACCAATTAAAAATTAATTAACAATAAATTTAAAATCAATACCAATAAATGAAAAAAATGATTTACTTAATTACAATTAAATTACTTACCACCCTATTCCCCTATAAACCCACAACCCACTACAGAAAATACATTTAGAAAATTAACATAATTAACAATTAATCAATTAATACAAATTAATTGGCAATTAATAAAAATTAATTACCAATTAAAAAATAACAATAAATTCAAAATGAATACCAATAAATAAATAAAAATATTTAATTAATTACAATTAAATTACTTCCCACCCTATTCCCCTATAAACCCACAACCCGCTACAGAATTAAATTATGCAAAAATTAAATAACATAAAATTCATTACTTAAAATACATTAAACATACATTACAAAAATTAATATACACTTTTCACACATATACTAACATACAAAACACTTGAAAATAAATTGATATTATTAAAAAATCGATATATTTAATGCCTATATTGTATACTTCGATATTTTGACTTCTATATTTTGAAAATCGATATTACTTACCTTAAATTCGATATTTTTAACCACTATATTGTGTCCATTCGATATTTTGTCCATTCTATATTTTTACTTCAATATTATGTACATTCTATATTTTGGAATCGATATTATGACTGTTTACCAATCAGGAGACATTCTGCTTTGTAAAATCATAGGTTGTTGGGCCACCAATTAGCCAGAGATCAAATCTAAGGCAATTGCAGTTGAGTTGGCTTCCTCCCAGTACAATTTCTGGAAATTGGTGATTCGTTTAAATGGATAGTGTACCCAATTGGTCTATTAGTTGAAGGGGGTAAGTGCCCACCTCAAGTAATAATCATAATCCTTGTCAGGGTGAACCACTAAAGTTGATAAATATTTATTTTTATTTCAGAAGTTTTGTGTAGCGCTAGCCTGACTGGAGGGTATCGGAGCGCTTCACATCGGTTACATAGCAGAGGAAAAGGTAGCAGCACAAAATACAGTAAGGCAAGACAGTTCAGCAATAAAAATCAGAATGACAATGCGGTGGAGGGTCCATTTCAAGATCTTGATTAATATCGAATACGGGAAGGGAAGTGTGAATCTCAAGGCTCCAGCTGCTCTTATCTGTTCGTTAGGGATCGGTCAAGGAAAAGGATTTTGAGCTGACTTTTGAATTTAGCGAAGGACGGAATAGTTCTGATGTGAGGGGGAATAGAGTTCCAGATTTTAGGTGCGTTGCCAGCGAAGGACCTGGTGGGGGTTTTCTGTTTTTGTGATATTTGCGGGATGAGAAGTAAGGTGTTGGAGCTTCTGAGAGTCCTGTTCTGGACAGCTTTTTTGAGTTTGGCCGCCAGATATTCGGGTTTGCCTGTGTGAAGGGCTTTGTGTGTGAGGCAGACTGTTCTGAAGTTCGCCCGCAGTTCTATAGGAAGCCACTTGAGTTATTTGAGAGCAGGAGAGATATGATCAAATTTCTTTACTCCAGTGATCATTCTGGCAGCTACACTGAGAGTTGTTTTCAGGGGAGCAAGATGTGTTTTAGCTATACCGGAGAGTACTGCGTTTCCATAGTCTAGTCTTGACAGCACCAATGCTTGGGTGGCTTGCTTAAGATCTTTGGGCGGGATAAAAGGTTTTATTTTGTTTAGAAGCTTCAGGTTGAGGAAGGCACTCTTCGCTGAGATCTTTTTTTTTTTTTTTTTTTTTTTTAATTTTTGAAACCTTTATTGTGCATCAGAGAAAAACAGTTACGGGCCCACAACCACACGGGCCGGCCTCGAAGCAATTAATAGCACAAAAAGTGAGGATAGGACAGTCCAGTAGTCCCAAACAACAAAATGCGATACGTGTCCAGGAAATGGCATATGGAAAGAGGGACCGCCGGGTAAAGGAGGAATTAGGTTAATTTTATGTTTTGTAGATAAGAAGGATCAGACGTAAACAATTTATCAAAGCAGATGGCAGGCAACGAACCAGCAAATCAGCGAAAGTACGAGAGAGAATAATTGAAAAAGCAGTAGAAAATAATATGCTTCAGGATGATACCACGAACAAACAATACATGCTGGTGATCGCCCGCCCCACGGACTCAGTACTCCCACATCCACAATAATAAAAGAATGAGCAGCAAAAAGAATAGTCCGCGCTACCCCTAAACACCCGTCTGACCCAAAGAAAAAGGAAAAAAGGAAGAGAAACCAAGAGAAGGAAAAATTAAGGCCCATAGAAACTGAAACCAAACAAAATCCCCACCCCAACCCCCCCACCCTGCACGCATGCGGAGGCTACGGCCTACCCCCCCCTAGCAGTGTGCCTGTCGCCCAGAACAAAACCCGAAATTTAGAACAGAAAAAGGAAAGAAGAAAAGAAAAGAAGGAACGTAATTCACAGAAGACCGGAGGAGGGCCACAGAGATAAAACCAAAACTACAGCACACATCACTCCGGCCGCCCAATCCCATACCCCGCCACCAACACGATACCTATATTCAATGACCCCGGCAGTCCATCAAAGTCCCAGCAGTACGAGAAAAAACAGTCCGAACATAAGAGGCGACAACCTCAACCTTGCCCCCTGCGATGCGAGGCAGCGACATAGTCCAGCCGCATGGTAGACATCTTGAAAGAGGCGAGCGAGCAAAGTGACCACATCCGAGCGGGGGGGTGTCCATCAAAGTCCATCCGGAACACAGCCATGTAGATGACAATGGTACAGGAACCACCCGGCCAGGGCAGTGGCAGCAGCTGCAGAATAACGTAGGAAGCATCCCCAACAGACCACAAAGGAGTATCCAAACATGGCGTCCGTAGATAAGACCCCATCTCCTGAATCAGCACACAGACATCCGGCCGCTGCGTTTCCATCTCCGACAGCGTTTCGAGGATATCGAGATCACATACCTCCAACTCCTCCGAGCACACCTGGGCAGGTAGTCCACAGAAGTCGGACACAAGATGCGGCGCAGCGTCCCGCACTCGTGAATGTGTCCGGTCTGGTAGAGGCACAACAGAGAGAACAGCATCTAGACGGTGCCCTAGGTCACAGGCGTTGTCACGTAAAGCAGTTCGAAAGGTATACAGGGCTTCCAAAATGTCCGCAATCCGCACCGGTGCCTTAGGAGGGAAGGATATAGCAAGCCCCTGTTTACGGGGCTCGGAAACTCGTGGCAGCCCACCAGACCGGACACCCACGTTTCCATAGCAAAGCCGAGCACCTCGCCGGTGCCCCACATAGCTTCGCCGGGTCGGGGGTACAAAGGGCACATAGACCATCGTGCACTGTGCAAGTGTAAACAGAGCGTCAGCAGCGGCCGTGTCACCAAGTGCAGTCCGGGATCGTGAGAAATAAGTTGCGGTTGCTCGGTCTTCAAAATGGCTCCCACCGCATCACACCGCGAGGCAAGAGGCGAACAAAGGCATCTACAAGTCTGGGCGGTGTTACATTGTTGCGATCGCAGCCGGCATGCCCCCCGCGTGAAGAGGAGCAAAGCGAAGCAGGATATAAAGTAGCAGAGGGAAGACCCAATTCAGCCGCTGCACTCCGTAGGTCGGCTCGGCCCCGTCTACTGTGGCCGCTGTTGTTGTGGGTGAAGGCAGCCGATCCCGGGGAACAAAGACCCTTCAGCGCCAGGCAGCGTCCGGGAGAAGGCGAGATCGTTACACCGCTTCCACCGCAGGGAGCGCATAGAGAGACACACCATCGGAGTCGGGGTCCTCTCCCATGCCCGAAAATTCGACTCAGGAGCAGGATGGATGCCAGGGTAGGTCTCGGGACGGGAGGAAAGCGGAAGGGTCGGCGGAGCCGAAGGATTAGGCGGCCATCATGGTTGCAGGCTAGGCTCCTCCTCCTCTTCGCTGAGATCTTAATGTGCTTGGTCATGTCCAGTTTTGAGTCTAGTGTAAAGCCAAAAGATTTAACAAAATCAGCCAGGGTGAGGTTCCCGTTGAGCGCATCAATGGCTTTTATCCACTCGACCATTTGTGAATTTTCTTCTTTGTTTGAAATGAGGAGGAGTTTGGTTTTGTCCGGGTTCGGTTTTAAATGATTATTGGACAGCCACAGTTGCACTTCTCTTAGTGACTCGTTGAGTCTTTGAATGTCTTTGGCTTATCTATCGTCTGCATATAGGTGGAAAGGGAGGTTAACTTTTCTGAGGAGGGTGGTGAGGGGTTCCATGTAGATTTTGAAGAGTTGAGGGGAGAGCACTGATCCTTGGGGAACTCCCCTGTTGACGGGATGGAGGTCGGACTCAATGCTTTTGATTTTGATTCTCTGGAAGCGGTTGTGGGGAAATGAGGAGAACCATTTGAGGACCACCTCTTCTAGACCAGCCCTTTCTTTGAGGGCCTTGAGGAGAAGTTTGTGATCTACTGTTCGAATGCTGCCGATAGGTCTAGGAGAATAAGTAGGCAGCATTGGTCTGAGTGCAATGGTTTGTGAATATCATCTATTATGTTAAGGATTGCGGTTTCAGTGCTGCAACCTTTCCTGAATTCCGAATGATGGGAGTCGAGAAGATTGGTGTTGTCCAGGTGTTGGGTTAGTTGTTGGAGTACACATTTTTCTAAGATTTTGGAGAGAAGAGGAAGGTTGGAGACGTGTCTGAAGTTGTTTAAGTCATTAATGTCTTGGCCAGGTTTTTTTAGCAGTGGGGTGACTTGTCCCACTTTCAGACAATCCGGAACAATACCAGTTTTAAGGGTGTTATTAATAACCCTGCACTAGAGAGGGGTTAAGGAAAGTTTCAGCTTTTTAGTGAGTTGAGCAGGTAGGGTGACTAGGGCGTGTGAAGAGGGTTTGGAGGTGGAGATGAGTTTAACTATCTCTTCTCCTATGATGGACTGGAAGAGAGACCAGGGTTTAGAGGTAAGAGGGGGGGCGCTCCCCAACACCTCACCTTGGCTGCTATAGGGAAGTGAGACATAATTAGTGTCGAGGGATCATTTGATCTTGGAGATCTTATCATTGAAAAAGTTGGCGAAGTTATCGCACCGTTCTTTGGAAGCCGGCCCTAGGGACGTATCAGGTTTGGACATTTGATGCCTGATGAAATTAAAGAGCTTCTTGGGTTTGTTTTTTGCGCTATCAAGAGTGGAGCGGAAATACAGATTTTTTTTTCTTGATATGTATGTTGTAATTCTTCCGGACTGTTCTAAGTTGTTCGCGATGAGTGGTGCTGGGCATGGTCCTTCAGCGTCTTTCTGTATCTCTTAGTTGTCTCCTTTCATCATTGATGTCTGAGTCGAACCATGATCTGGACAGAATAGGATGACTTATTTTTAATTTCAGGGGAGCAAGTTGGTCAAGCAAGGTTACCATGGCCGCGTTATAAAGCGAGATGAGCTCAGTGATGGGGAGCTCAGAGTCACTAGGTAGGAGCAGAGTTAGCCTCTCTTCCATGGCATCCAGGGGAATCTGGGAGAGATTTCTGGACCATTTGGGGGGGGGTCAAGGACCGGAGGCAGGGATACAAGTCTTTGGTTGATGTGGAATAGGATCATGTGGTGATCCGACCAGTCCACTGGAAGAATATTGTCGATCGTAATTGCATCCTGGTGGGCGATGATGGCATCCAGGGTTGCACGTTTGTTGTACGTTTCTTCTGAACAGTGTTGGGAAAGATTATTGTCACAGAGGAGGTTGTTGAGAGATTGAATTAGAGAGTTATTGGTCTCATCCCAACGTAGGTTGAGATCACCCAGGATTAGGACGTTGGTGTCTTTGATTGCACACTGGGCAATTAGGTCGGATAAGTGTTCTCCAAATGTGGGGATGTTGCCTGGGGGGTGATAAAGAAGATGACAGACTATAGGGCTGATGTCTTTAGTCTTAATGGTCACAGAAAGACATTCAAATGAGCTGTACTTGCAGGAGTCAGTTACAGTGATGTCTACGTCGTCTCTGTGGATGATGGCTATACCTCCCCCTCGTTGGTCTATCCTATCTTTGACGATGATGGAGTAGCCAGGAGGCACAAGCATATCTAAACAGGGGGTGGAGGTCTCTTTTAGTCATGTCTCTGTGATGAATGCAATGTCTAGGTCATGGGAGAGGATGGTTTCTGCAAATTCTGTTGCGTGTTTGGGAGCTGATCTACAATTCATGAGTAGACAGCTAGAGGATAGACCCTTTTTGCTAGGGTACTTTCCTGGTGGGGCTTTAGGTATGGATGAGAGGGAGGGCGGGGGTCTTTTAGCTTTAGAGGGGGGTGTTCTCTTCTGAAGCCTGTGATCACTTGTATTTTGGATTCAAGTGAGACTGTGGGAGGAGAGTCGTAGGTGGCAGCTAGGATCGCTGCTTCTTCCTCGGACATTGTTGCTTTGGTCCTGGAGGGTCTATGCATCTGGGACCTTGCAACCATACTTGGAGGACTCGGTACCCTGGACATGGGGGATTTGGTTCTGGTGCGGGTCTGTACCTTGTTCTCCAAGACGGTTTTATTGAACCTCGGGGGCCGGATAACGAGGATGGGAAAGGGCTCGCATTGGGATTTTGGGAGGTTAGAATTGGTCAAAGGAGAGGCCCTTGTAAGGGATTGCTCGGGCATTCGAGAGAGGGTCTATAACATGGTCTCCACAACAGTTTTACTGGGCCTCCGGGGCCGGAGATCGAAGGCGGGACAGGATTCAGACTGGGAATTTAAAAGGCTAGAGTTGGTTGGAGGAAAGGTCCTAGTAGGGGATTGTTCGGGCATACGAGCCTTGTCTAGGTTGGTTATAATTTCGCCAAGGCTTCTGAATATTATTTGTAACTGATTCTCTAATAAGATCAGTTGGTGCAACATGTTTTCCGGGGGAGGAGGCATGTCATTGCGGGTTGGGACGGCCCTTGAGGTGGTGGGCAAGATCGAATTGTGGGGTCTAATGCTGGTTGGGTCGCCTAGATAGCCACTGTTCATGACCCTAAGAGGGGGGTCGGGTTGCGAGCTCTTCCTCTGAGGTTCTGTGGGAGTGGGGAGGGGGTTTGAAGGCCGAGTTCGAGTGATGGTGAAAGGATGTAGGGGTGGCTGAGTCTGAGGGGGTGTAGGGATAAGAAGAACCTCGGGAGATTGAAGTTCGCCGTTAGTAGGAACGGGGAAGTGAGAGGGGCTCCTAGCTGGGAGGCTGAAGGGTCTCACCAGGAGGATGGGAGTAGGCATTTGTGACCTCTGGTGGGTTAGGGAGTATGGGGACGGGGGTTGAGGCAGAGCAGATCGAAGAGAGTGGAGATGGACGGAACGGAGAGCAGGGAAGAGGAAGTCGAAGGCCTCAAGGTTCTCATTATTAGCCTGTATCAACACTGTTCCATTTGAATAAATGGTCACTGTTGTGTTCCCATTTCTAGTCGCCTGGTTCAGAAGAGAGGTCGTAAATTTACAGCTATGTGTGGTGGTCGTCTTTTTGGATATGTGGAGTTTTAATCTAAGTGTAGTGATCCAATTGTACGGTCTATCCGTATGGAAGATGAGATCCATCTTCACCTGACCTTTGGAAGAGCAGTGGTAGGTGTCTACAAAAATTGTTTCTGGGTGTTGTCTGATAAGATTATTCTCCTTGCTTTGATGGAGAGCTTGGGGGGGAAGCTAATTTCGAAGGCGTTCACGCCATGCGGTTTCGTGTGGGTCGGCATGGGAGAGTCGACAGGGATTGGGATACCTCGTGGCGTTGTTGGGTTACATGAGATTGGAATGCACGTGGGGTCCATCGCAGCCATGGGAGACGAGGGACTGCTAGGTAAGGGGCAGCTGAGTAGTGGAGAAAGCAATAGGCGGTGTGGGATCACATAGCCACCAAAGGAGTCAGAGGGATCTCAAAGGACTGGTCAAAGGAGAGGAGGGAGCATAGCGAATACATTGGGAGAGAAGTTGCTGCGAAAGGAAGGAGGGGGTGAGAGTTAGTGAGGTTATAAGCTACTGAGGGAGCTCACTATGTGGCTTTGTTATCCCATTGGGGGGGTCACATCATCGCGGATGCTTCAGTATCTTGATCAGACTCTCTGTGTGTATTTATTGGAACGTCAGGGTGGCCATCTTAGAGTGGGCAAAGCATTTGAAGCACTAGAGTGTGGCCCGCGATGTTGTGTGGAGGCAGGTCTTTGTCCTGGAGGCCGTTTCCAAGGCTGAGCAGTCGTCCACTGTGGAGCTGTTGTCCGACGAATGAGGTGCTAAACATATAGCGCTTGGCGGGTTCTTTCATGACGGGATCCTCATTGGACCGCTTGCTGTCCTGGACACATCGGGCAAGGGATGATTCCACCGTGCGTGTCCGTTTGGCCTGCTTCACTCTGTTCAAATCCTGGATTGTTGCGGTGAGTCGTCCAGCTTCTTTAAGGGTTGTTTACTTCACGGATGGAGGGGGGTTTTACTGCGATGGTGGTGGACCCCGAGTCCGGGAGCTTGGTTTCAGAGCTCCTTCTCCCTCAGCCATGTGTTGAGATCAGGTGTTGGTGAGCACAGGGGGACACAGGCGTCTGATGTTTGTTGGTGTGTCTTAACAAAAAGGAGACCAAAGACCCAGTATTCAGATTACCACTGAAAAGAAATGACAGAGATAATGGCCGTTATTCCATTTAGTCCAGGACCCCTAGGAATGCTGAAGGATATTTTGGTTATGGCCAGCTGTAGGGGACTTGTCAGTTAAGATGAAAAAAGAGATGCCTTAAGGTTTAGGGCTCACTCTCTGAAAAACGGAGTGGTAATCTGGATCACAGATCTTCTATAGTGAGATTATTCCTCATGGGTGGCGGCCATCTCAGGGACAGGCGTAATGGACCTTGGAATATCAGTTCTTTATGGTGGACAACCCCCTGGTAGCTATGGCACAGAGCACACAGGGTTAAATGAGAGGCAATTTGTAAAGTATATATGTTGTACTAAAACAGTAATAAAGTCAAAATGCAAAACAACGAAAATCCAAAACCAAATTAGAAAAATAAAGTAAAATGTAAACAACAAACTGGCACCAATATGACAAACCTCAAATAAGGGAAACCACAGACATTCATTTTTAAAGTTTTAAGTAGAATTAACACCAAGAAGAACAACTGCTGAAAATGTATGAAACTGCGCTAGATGATTCCACCCTTACAAATACACAAAACGAGGCCCTGCTGGATTCCCTACTCAAGCCTGATAAACAACCCGACCTCTTAGGATCCTTTCGCCCATTAGCACTCCTTAATACCGATTATAAAATCTTTGCTCCGCTGCTGGCTAGGCGCCTCTCTCCCGTAGTGAAAACATTGGTACATCCTGACCAAAATGGTTTTGTTCCAGCACAGTGCATCTCCCTTAATATTCGCAGATTTTTTAGGATACAGCACTATGCAATGCATAGATGGCCTAGATCAGGCTGCCTGGTGCATTACCTGGAGAAGGCCTTTGACTCTCTGGAGTGGCCATATGTGGCACAGTCTTAGGCAAATTTGAACTGGGCAATCACTTTCTCAATATGGTCAGACTGTTGTACCAGTGGCCTACTGTTCGAGTTCGCACCGCTAGGCTGATATCAGACCCCATCAGGGTGAGACGTGGGACGTGTCAGGGCTGCCCCTTGTCCCTGTTGCTGTTCTCCCTGGCAATGGAGCCATTAGCGATTGGTGCTCCGGAGGGATGGGCATACAGTTAGGGGATGGGTTACATGCTATTTCCCTATACGCAGATGAACTGTTATTATACCTTCGGGATGTTACCGCAATCCCGACGTCCATTGCAGATATACTCAGAACTTTTGAGGAAATATCTGGTCTCCGGGTTAACTGGGCCAAGTCGGGGATCTAGCCCTTCAGTACTGGTGTTGCAGAAGAAGCCGTGGTCCTCAATGACTCGCTGATCACATGGTACCCCACCACATTCAGATACTGTAACCCGGCAGGGCTAGCAAGGAGGGAAAGAGCCGACAATTAAGATAAGTTTGCAAAAGGCAGTATTTATTTGTTGGTACAAGGTGAGATGGCGTAGCCAGAATGAAGTCCGTGGTGCTGGGGAGCTAGGTTGGGTGGTTCCTTCTGGTCACTCGTCTCCCACAGCTCTTCTGATTCTTCATCTCTCGTCACCGGACGTGCCCCAGAAAGAAAAGATAATACGGATTGTTTTAGGCAACCATTCGGTGTACTGCCATGAGTTACAGGGAAGGGAGTGAGGGTATTGCACAAGCACCAGCACCAGCACCAGCCACCACCAGTGTAAACACGAAAAAGCTGTGAGGAGCAGTAATCCTCGTACCATAACCCGTGAGGTATTGACAGGAAGGAAGACGATACCGCAACACTCGTGACCGCCCAGTAGCAGCTACCCGTTCCCACCCGTTGTGAATAAGAGGCCCCCGGAGTTTCCTCCATACCTGTTTTAGCCACGCTTCTCCGTGAGCGTGGCTGGGCGGAGCACGTTGTTGTTGGCCTCCTGGCTCTCCTCCCGTTGGCTGCTCTGGATCCTCTCCGCCGGTCGAAAATCCCTCCGGCCGATCGTTAGTTCTCCAGTCCGCTCTGTTTGCTCTCTGTCTCTCTCCATCTTCATTCCCGGCTTCCGCACTGGGTCCTTCCGTATCCGCCCTTTTCTTTGGCGTCGTCGGTTGTGATAGGCTGACAAAGGCTGTCGTCACAGGGGCAGACACCGTCTCTGTAAGGTCCGGATCTTCCATAAGGGGTCCGCTTTAGTCCTATGAAGGAGATTGACAGTCACTCTCTGGAGCTACTTCGTAGGATCCAGTGACCCCGTGACAAATCTCCCCCCCTAGCTTTCCCTGCTCGGGGAAAGGGGATAGCGGAAAAGAAAGTCAGCGTTTGTCTGCTCCACCCCCTTCCAATGGCAGACCTCAAAGTCATAAGGCTGAAGTGACAGGAACCAGTGAAGTATGCGGTCATTCCGGCTCTTGTTCAGTTGCAGCCAGGTCAGCGGGGCATGGTCTGTGTAAAGGGTGAAGCGACGGCCTTCTAGATAATATCTGAGTTTGTCAATACTCTACTTAACCGCTAAACATTCCTTTTCTATGGTGAGGTATGAGATCTCCATAAGGATTAATTTGCGGCTCAGGTGCAGTATGGATTTTTCTCGGTTCTCTTCATCCAGTTGGGATAAGACGGCACCCGACCCCACCCAAGGCGTCTGTCTGCAGAAAGAAGGGTTTCTCAAAATCGGGGGTTGTTAGTACGTGGGCGGAAGTCAATGCAGTCTTGAGTGTTTGGAAGGCGGAACAAGCCTGGGGGTAAGGAAATTTCAGGTGGGAGGAGGCAACCGTTTTTCTGAGTAAGTCAGTTAGTGGAGCTGATACCGTGGCAAAGTGGGGAATAAAACGGTGGTAATAGCCAACCAACCCTAGGAATGCCCTTAAATCCCTTCTAGTGGCCGGTAGGGATTGGGACTGGATTGCTCTTACTTTCTCTTGTTGTGGAAATATACCTCCCTCCCCCAGGACGTAACCCAAGTACTTGACCTGGGTGAATGAGACTCTAGATTCTTTTGCATTTATGTGCAAACCTGCGTTTTGTAAGGCTCCTAGGATCAACCCAAGGTGGTGTAGGTGGGTATCCCAGGTAGGGCTGAAGACGATTATATCGTCCAAATAAGCTGAAGCATACTGGAGGTGTGGAGCTAAGAGGGTGTCCATGAGGCGCTGAGAGGTCGCTGGAGCACTGTGCAGACCGAAGGGAAAAACAGTAAAATGGAAGAGGCCATCAGGGGTCAAAAGGCTGGTTTTTCCTGATCTGCGGGGGAAGGGGGACTTGCCAATACCCCTTGGTGAGGTCAATGGTTGTTATATACTGAGCCTCACCAAGGCGCTCAATCAGTTCATCCACCCTAGGCAGAGGGTATCCGTCTTGTTTGGACACTTTATTGACGGCCCGAAAGTCTATTCAAAACCTGGTGGTCCCATCAGGTTTTGGAACTAGGACTACTGGGGAGGACCAGTTGCTTTTAGAGGGTACAATGATCCCCGACTCTAACATCTGCTCCACCTCTCTTTTCAATATGAGGCGGCGGACTTCAGGCACTTAATATGGTTTCTGTTTTACCACAATCCCTTCGGGGATGGGAATGGAATGGATCGCCAGGGAGGGTTTGCCTGGCTGATCCGAGAACACCGTATGATTTTCCATAAGAACAGCTAGCACTTCCTCTTTCATTGTCTTGGTGAGATCAGGGTTTATGACGGTATGGTCCACGGTGCGGAGAACCGGGGCAAGGGTGGCTACCACATGGGAGGATCGGGGTGGCGGACCCAACCATTTCTTTAAGATATTGATATGGTATATTTGTGTTCGGGTTGGGGAGAGCCACAACACATAGGTGGTTCTTCCGATCTTTCGTTGGACTAGATACGGCCCCAGCCATTCCTTTCGGAGTTTGTGGGTCGAAGTAGGGAGTAAAACGAGTGCCTAATCACCTACCGCCAGCTCTCTCCATTTCTTCCCTTTATCATTCATAAAAGGTCTTTTGTTTGTTCTGGGCCCTTTCCATGGTCTCATAGGATAAAGTCCTTAGTTTGTGTAGTCTGGTTTTAAGTTGATTAGTATAATCAAGCCGTTCTTGTGCGTCCTGGGCCCCCTCCCGTTCCCAGCTATCCCTAGTAATTTCGAGAAGGGTGCGGGGTTTCCTGCCAAAAAGAAGCTCAAACGGGGAGTAGCCCAAACTGCTCTGAACCTGGCTGCATAGAACAAACAGAGCCAGGGGAAGCAGCTGGTCCCATTGCTTCCCATCCCCTGTCAGTAGCTTTTTTAGGGTTACCTTAAGGAGGCCATTGTACCACTCCACCAAACCGTCGGTTTGGGGTGATAAACCGAAGTGCTAAGGTGTTTAATGTGCAGGAGCTTACACACTTGTTTCATCAAGCGGGAGACAAATGGTGTGCCTTGGTCTGTTATCAGTTCCCGGGGAAAGCCCATTTGAGAAAAGAGTTCTACTAGATACTGAGCAATCGCTGCTGATGTTGCAGCCCTTAAAGGAAATGCCTCCGGGTAGCGGGTGGCGTAGTCTACGACAACCATGACATATTGAAATCCTCTTGTTGATTTGGGAAGGGGACCCACTATGTCTACCCCTACTCGGTCAAATGGCTTCCCGATAATAGGCAGGGGAACCAGTGGAACTTTTGGAGATAGGTAGTTAGTTTATGACATATTCTACATTCTTGGCAAAAGCGTTTCACCTGAGCATACACCCCTGGCCAAAAGAAATTTTGGATAATAGAGTCGGTGGTTTTCTCCGTCCCCAAATGTCCTGCCAACAGATGGGCATGGGCATAAAACATAACTTGGTCTCAGAAATCGGTTGGTACGATCATCGGGGGTGGGCTTTTTCGGTCCCTAGTCTATAGAGAAGACCCTTTTGTTCGACAAAACAGGGGTATGTACGGTTGTCCTTGTTTTTGTTGTCTTGGGCATTCTGCCATGCCTGAACCAGAGAGGCATTGTTCAGTTGGGCAGTCCGGAAATGGGTGTCAGTGGCCCAGGGCTCGGAGACTAAGAGACCCGGTAGGGAAGGGCCTGCCCCGCTATTCTTCTGTAGTGATTCTGCCATAAGGGTGGAGAAACAAACGTTGTCTGTACCTATAATAAGGGGTTCAGGTAGCTCTGGGAGGACCCCTAACTCGCACTGGACGCCTACCCCTTTTTCAGTTGTGACAGTTACCCTGGCTAATGGATAGTTCCTGACGTCCCCATGTACACACCTAATCCCTACTGTGCGTCTCAGGAGGATACAGGAAGCAGGTATAAGGTTTTGTCTGACAACGGAATGGCGGCAGCCGGAGTCTAACAAAGCTCACATTTTGAGTTTGTTCATGCTGTTATGGGACGTATGCGAGGAGGAGGCTCTGAAGTGGGTTTAGGGTTCCTCTTCTCAAGTTTAGCTGGGGGCATTCTTTTGGCTCTGGCATAGGAATTGGCCATTTCTATCGCCTGCTCTAGGGTTAGCCCCACATGCTGTCTAAGCCATCTTTGGGTTCCGTATGGCAGAGCTTCAAGGAATTGTTCAAGGTAAACCTTGTTCATAACGTCTTCCATCGTGGATTCCGTGGGTTTCAACTAAGCATGGGCGAATTTTGCGAATCTCGCGTTCGCGAATTTTGCGGATTTGCGAACTCGCAATCCGCAAAATCCGCGAATTCTCGCGAATTTGCGGATTTTTTTTTTTTGTGTGTTTGCGCGGGTTTCTGCCAGTTCGCGAGGGTTTTGTACAATGTCGCAAATTGCGAACTTACCTGTCGGGTCGCAAGTTTCGCGAACTTGTTGTTTCTACGTGTCCAGCCTGTTTGGGACACTCTTCTTCATCACTGCCACTCTCTGTCACCACTGCCACTCTCTGACTACTCATGCCACCCTCTGGCCCACCCATGCCACCCTCTGTTTCATCACAGCACCCTCTGGTTGTCCAGTCAGTGTACATTATTGTGGCAACGCAAGCACACCTTCCCTGCCTCAAGTGACCTGAATTAATTTGGGGCTGATTAATGTGTCACAGAATATTTTTTTAGCTGGCACCTGCTTCCTTAGTGCTTCCTGATTAGTGAACTTTTGCACTTGCTAAGTGCTTTCATTGTTGCAAAATTAGTTACAACACCTGCCCTGCCCCAACTGACAATAATGAATTAGGGGCTGATTAATGGATTTGAACTGCCAGCCTGGCTCCTGCTTGTCTCCCTTAGCTGTAATTCAGGACCTTTGTGGCATATGTGTAACTATTCTGAGGTTCAGAGCAGGGTCACATAATAGTTGCAACTGGCAACTGAACTCTGGAGGGGCCCCTCAGCAAGCACTACAGGAAATGGCTACTAATGATGAGCCTGAACTTTTGAACCTGGTAAGTAGTTACTTTCAGTTTGCTAAAATCGTATTTCTGCAATTTTGCACTTATTCGCGGGGCGCGAACTCACGCGAACTCACGCGAACAGTGCGAGCAGTGCGAGCAAAATCCGCTGCTCGCGGATTTGCGGATTTTGCGGGAGATTCGCGAATCTCGCGGATTGCGAATTTCCCGAAAATCCGCAAAATCCGCGAGCGAAACGGATTTTCCGCCCATGCTTAGTTTCAACCATCTATCCGCTGCATCCTTAAGTTAGAAAAAAAAGGGTTTTAGGTGTATCGGCCGAGAGCCCTCTTTCTTGTCTGAACCGCAATCTATGGCTCTCATCGTCCACTCCCATTCTATCCATGATAAACTGCTTCACATGTCCCATCTTTGTTGGCTAATTGATAAGCCGCTTGGGCTTCCCCTAACAGAAGGGGGGCTAAGTAGAAGGGCCAACGTTCTCCCGGCCATGCACTAGCCCTAGCAGCCCTTTCGAAGTTCAAAAAAAAAGAATGGGATCATCTCCGGCGACGTACTTTTGTAGCGGAACAACAGCCCCGGGGGAGCGGCACTCCGACCTTGTCCTAGTGCAGCCAATAGCTGGGCTTGTCCTTCGGCTAGTTTAGTTAGATTGTCCGCCTGCGTTTGAATCTCAGATGAGAAGACCGCTCGGTCATGCTCTACTTGTCCAGTCAACTTTTCCATAGCCCATTCAAGTTTGGCCTGTCCTTCCCTCATCTGATTGATTAAGGCTTCCATCTTGGCAGACAGAGAGCTCCTATCTGGCTCGCCACTTGTAACCCAGAAGGGCTAGCAAGGAGGGAAAGAGCTGACAATTACGATAAGTTTGCAAAAGGCAGTATTTATTTGTTGGTACAAGGTGAGATGGCGTAGCCAGAATGAAGTCCGTGGTGCTGGGGAGCTAGGTTGGGTGGTTCCTTCCGGTCACTCGTCTCCCACGGCTCTCCCGATTCTTCGTCTCTCGTCACCGGACGTGCCCCAGAAAGAAAAGATAATACGGATTGTTTTAGGCAACCGTTCGGTGTACTGCCATGAGTTACAAGGAAGGGAGTGAGGGTATTGCTTTCTGCACCAACCACCACCAGTGTAAACACGAAAAAGCCGTGAGGAGCAGTAATCCTCGTACCATAACCCGTGAGGTATTGACAGGAAGGAAGAAGATACCGCAACACTCGTGACCGCCCAGTAGCAGCTACCGGTTCCCACCCGTTGTGAATAAGAGGCCCCAAACTTTCCTCCGTACCTGTTTTAGCCACGCTTCTCCGTGAGCATGGCTGGGCGGAGCACGTTGTCGTTGGCCTCCTGGCTCTCCTCCCGTTGGCTCCTCTGGATCCTATCTACCGGTCTAAAATCCCTCCGGCCAATCATTAGTTCTCCAGTCTGCTCTGCTTGCTCTCTGTCTCTCTCCGTCTTCATTCCCGGCTTCAGCGATGGGTCCTTCCGTATCCGCCCTTTTCTGTGGCGTCGTCGGTTGCGATAGGCCGACAAAGGCTGTCGTCACGGGGGTAAAACACTGCCTCTGTAAGGTCCGGATCTTCCTTAAAGGGTCCGCTCCAGTCCTGTGAAGGAGATTGACAGTCACTCTCTGGAGCTACTTCATAGGATCCAGTGACCCCGTGACAGATACCTCGGGATGTTTATATATCGGATGCCTGATGATTTGTTTGCGGGTAATTTGATGAGAGCAGTCTCCCCCCTCCGGGCTCAAATGCAATTCTGGAAGACACTTCCTCTAAATGTCATGAGCCGTATTACTCTGGTGAAAATGATTATGTTACCCAAGCTGCCCTACTATTTTTCAAATCTCCCACTCTATGTTCCGCCTCAGTTCTTTCGAGAATTAAAACGGCTGCTCCGGGATTTCATATGGTCTAACGGGAGACCATGAATGGTTCTGTGTAAACTATTTGCCCCCGCTGGTCAGGGCGGGTTGGCTGTTCCTAACATGGAGCTGTATTACTTGGCTGCTCAACTCCAATGGGCGACGAAATGGCTCGATGGATGGGGTTTGGAAGACATGGCTACCACGGCACATCCCTGGACCCACTCTCAGATCTACCGTCTGTTCCACCCTGTTGCGCAACCTTCAAGGTCAGAACAAATACATCTGGGTTTGGCGCTGTGTTGCAATAACAGGAGCTTATATCTTACTTGCGCGACCCTCCTATATGCCTCTGTTCTGCCGCTACTCGGCACTCCACGGGGCAAGTTAGATACATCAGAAGCAGCTCTGACAACTTGGCATGCCATGGGAGTAGCCACACTAGGGGACCACTATAGTGATGGGACGGTATTGCCGTTTGCAACACTAGCTGAGGATTCTGGGTTGCCAGTAGGCCAATTCCTCTTACACGCTTCCCTTCTGAAAGCACCTTCGGACGCCTGGAGGGAATTGACGACGGAACCACCAATGCATCTTCTACTTCAATATTTATATGTAATGGGGGCGGGCTCCCATGTGGTGCATTGGTTAGTGGAAGGGCTCCTATACACTCTCTTAAGCCAATGGCACGGCTCCGAGTTGCTTGGGAGACGGACAGAGGCCGGCCATGGACAGATAAAGAATGGGAAGCTGTGTTAGCGAGCACCAGGCACATACCTAGAAACTCCAGATTCAAACTTATACAGACATACATCATGCAAAGGGCGTATCTCTCGCCGGACAAGATAAGTAAATATTTTCACATTACCATTTCTACATGCCCGCGCTGTCAACAGCTAGGTGCAGACTTGCTACACATGCTCTGATCGTACGCATCCCCGCAGAACTACTGGCGAGAGGTAGCCACAACACTAGCCTCATGTACAGACACGCCCCTGCCGTTGTCATGGGAGATCTGCTTGCTGGGACTTTATGCCAGATCCCAAAAAAAAAAGATTGCCTCAGGATTTAATAACGGCAAAAAAGTTAATAACAAAGGGATGAAAACGTGCCAATCTGCCATAGGTTGTGAGTTGGAGGCGATGGGCGCAGGCAGAGAGCAGGGCGCTCCACAGGGAGGAGACGGCCGGGCTTTGCAAATATCCTATAGCGCAGGGCTGGGATACTATGCTAGTGGCTCTTCGAGATGGGGCCACAGTGAGTGAAGAGGAGGTGCAACCTGCTGATGTGCGATAGGCATTGTAGCGCCCAGTGGTCTGATCGCGGAGAGCTGCTGTGTCCGGCTGCACAGTTACCTTTCCAGGTAATATTCGGTACCCTACTAATACTCACCAAAACCCCGCGGGCTGCTGGGGGGGGGGGACACTTCATCTTTGTGTTATAGCTACACACAGTCACACATCTTTACTGGGCCCTGAACTAGGCGAGTCATAATAGATTGGGGAGTAGACAATACAATGTTATGCCAAGACCGGTAACAGCGATTCGACTCACACAGTTTGGATGGCAGTTTGTAATGTTGTTAGTTTGAGTTTTTTGAATTTATGATTATTTGGGTAAAAAAGGTCTTATTGGTATTTACGAGTACTCTCTTATCACACACTGTCGATTTATAATATTGTATTCACAATGTTGTTCAAGCTCGACCGAGAAGCAGTTGTAATGTGATGATAGAGACTGTATATCAGACATTATGGTAATAGCTTAGACAAGAAATGATCTGATCATGCTACGTATGGCCCTGCAATGAATATAACAACCATGCTGCGGCAATGTACATGAACGGCAGCACACTGAGACCTCCTCAAGTGTACCCCAAAATAATATATGTGGCTGTAAGCAGGAACCTTAGCTTGAGCAGTTGGTCTTAGCTTGATGTTGTTGTCAACTGTATTATTGTACGTTATTTGGGATTTGTAACTTTGTGACGGATAACTGAGAAAGCTGTACAACAAATATGATGTCAGTTATGATAAAATCAGAAAATACCAATAAAGATATTTAAACAAAAAAAGAACAAACTGCCAATGATAGTCAATGGTCGCGGTAGAGCAAGACCTAGGTGCAATTTGATGCTGACCGCAATGCAGCACACATCAGATACATCAACCAGGTTCCTCCTGGGCAAAAGATTTTACCTTCTGACTTAGTCCTTTAAGTCCCAATTCACCTCAGGAGTACAATTCAAATGCTCCCTAGGACCTAAGGGGAGGTTTTTAAAGACTCACTCTGTAACAGCCAGAAGCCAACAGCAGGGTCCAGTTCAGGTCCAGTTGCTGTTGGTAAGCAGGGCAGTTGTAGGAAAGGCCTCTTGTATCTTCATGTATCCCTGTAGCTTGAACAGGAGGCCAGCTTAATGTCTCTTGGAGTCCACTTCTTTGTCCTGAATACAAGAAGGACAGCAGGTTCGGTCCTTCAAGGTTCTTCTCAGTTTTCAAACAGAAGGTTCAGTCCTCTTCTGATCTTTCACACATCCAGGAGTGTCTGGAGTTGGATGCCTAGAGATGACACATTTATGCTTGGCAGGAGCTAGTTGGTGAGAATGACCCATGGGCATAATGTAACAAATGGATTAAAGGTGCAAGGGGCAAACCCTAACCACTTGAGGCATTTTCAAGACTGTGGACATTTTCGGCCTCACCAAACCTGGGCACTGAGGACTGTGTGTGTGTGTGTGTGTGTGTGTGTGTGTTGAGAGTGGACTATGGTAATACTAGAATTCTCTCATTTACAACAATAAAATCCAGTTTGAAATACGTTCTGTACCAACAACAAACTCCGAGACAGAAGTACGGTAGAACAAAAGTTGAATTTTACATCAAGCAGCTACTTGATACACAAGAATTGTTTCGGCATCTTGTAAACGCCCTTTTAAGTGTGCCCTAAGTGCTATATGTAGTACCAATTCACACCTATCAAGCAGGATTAGACTCTCCAGCAGGAGTCTTAATGTGATTGGAACCCGCCTCTCTGGGCAGACCAAGGAAGGGGGCAGTTCTGGGTGTTAGCTACATCTGCTTGTTACAGGGTAGGCCTCTTTGAATCTAAAAAGAACAATTGGACAGAAGGCAGAACAACATCATACATTCACCCCAGTACAGAGATATGGGCCTAAATCCATCTCTTTTCTGCTCACCATGCCATTCCAGTTTGGACCCAGCCATATGCCCCATGGTGGTGTTCGTGGTAAGTAGAATGGGCTTTGCCAATAGGGCTGGAGTGCAAGCATTTGCTGGTGAATATTCTTATGTCCTCATTATCCTGACTGTAGATTGTGCAAGCTTCTGTCAGGTGGGTGTTGCAGGCACCTTCAACCTGAGAGCGAAAGCTGTTAAGAGTGAATCAGTTGTTTGTGGTCCTCTAGACAAAGTGCAAACTAAGTAAAGCTGGGGGCACTGAAGAAGTGGCAGGAAGTAACATAGGATGGCCCATAACTATCATATGTTGACTGAGCTTAGTCTTATGATTGGAAGTGGACCAAATTGACCAGAATGACAAACGTAGAGCATCATCCACTTGTAAAATGAGCGCAAATCCTAGATATTGTGATCTTCTGCATCCCATCAAACCTCTGAACTTTCCCTGAGGACTCGGGTCGGTACATACAATGGATATTGTGTTTAATTCATAAACCTTTACATAGTTCTTGTTCTACGGTTGCTTTGCTACTTCAGATCCAGATGGAGCAGTTCCTTAGCCAGAGTAATAGTTCACGCTAGGCACAGGAGTAGGCTTCAAATTATTCGCAGATCATGCATACTACTGCTAGTCCATTAACATAAGAATAAAATGCAAGCATTTGAATGAAATCTAATTGCGCATAAACACAGTGCCCCCATGACATGGAGGTGGACAAGCAGAAGAAGTGGCCTTCATACTTTCACCGATATTGAAGACTTGGCAAATGGCACATGAATAACAATGCTGTTGGGCAATGGAAGGGAGGTAGAGAAAAACAGTGGTACCTGAAGAACGACTCATGCCGCAGCTGCGGCCGCTGCAGGTATGAGCAGTGGGGCGGTGGGAAAGGCTATGGGGGGATTTCGAGAGACGACCACGAGGGAAAATTGATTATTTATTTAATTTTCCCTTGTGGTTGTCTCTTGAAATCCGACCCCTCCCCCTACCCCCAGCCGGCCCCACCGCTCTTACCTGCAGTGGCTGCGGCTGTCATGCGGTCTCTGTTGGCAAGGATGGAACTGTGGTAAATTGAGCAAAATTTGTGAGCAATGCCCTCATCTACCTATGCTTGTCCTGCCACATCCCATCAGGGTCTGTTTTGCATTCACATATCAGTCATATGTTTTTTTCACTGGTTGGAGCATGTTCTTGTAATTTGGCAAGTCCCTTTAAGGCGAATAAAAGGCTTCTCATCAGCCTATGACACATATACATTAACTTCAAACTTGGGAGACAAAACAGCTTTATAAACAGTTTGAACAACAAATGCATCACCTTCGGATACTTAGTTCTGAGTGAGATGATGTGCACCGCATTTAAAGAGAAACACTTTGGAAGGCAGCTGAAGAACGTCAAGCAAACCTTTTACATTAAATCCATTTTGATTAGGGCTCAAGCAGCTCCAGCAGAGGTGAGGAAGTCTTGATGCGTCTAGGGAAAAATGAAAGCACGAGCAGCTCCAATCAACTTTGAATCAGTGAAAATAGTTACAGTTGTATGGGCAGTTAAGCTACAAGCACAGGTAAGCAGCTATTAGTTGGGCTACTTGAGCAAAGTGCACTAAACACCACCTTTCAACAACTTGGTATATAGTGCAAACACCACAGCATGCAACCAAAGTTCCTTTATCATTTCTGAGATATGAATCATCACATAATATACAAGAACACAATTTGGTAAAGTTCCATCAGTAAGATCAGTGCAAGGTTTGGTGAAGGGGCATGGTTACTAGACAGTCATGTGGTTGCCCATCGAGTGCCGTGGGGAAAAGAAAAGCAGGGTTCAACACAGGGCATTGCACCAATGTGACTTGAGTGGCAGATAATAGCATGATAGCCTAGACACGGAAAGCCACTGAGTTTTAGTGGTCAATACCAGTGCAGTCACAGCTCGAGAGACAGCAATAGTGAGCAGTGACCCCCAACACATTGCATTTCAGATGCTGCCGCTGGATGGTAGCCGCAGCCACCTCGCTCGGACACGGGGATATCTCCGTCCCAACAGCACTGAGAGCAGAGGGGTGATAAGTAGGCAGTTCCTTTTTGTTGCCAAATATCTTATATGAACACTCCCAAAGCAAAGCTCTCCATCTCATGACAATATAACGTGAAAGGCTTGGCATACACAGGCTAACTTGAAGCAGGTGCACAGGACAATGCTTGTTTTAAACATACACGTTTATTCTGCTCTTTTAGACCTAGGTAAGAGTTCAGGGGTGCCTTTTCTATTGAAATCTGGTAATGATTTCAGATAATATTAGCATTCCCCAATACAAACTGAAAATAATAGTTCACCTTTCACAAAAAGTGCCTGCCTGGGAAATGGTAACAGGTCTGGATACAACTAATAGCAGCAACTTTTCCCTCCTGAGGTCTCTCTCCTTTACTTTGTGCTATTTGCATTCGACTGCATTTTTAATTCGTATATTTTAATCGCTTGATTCAATAAGCATTTGGAGACTTCCTTTAGCGCTTCCTTGCGCTCTGTGTCCCTTTCCCCCCTCCCTCTGCCTCCAGACTGCTCTCGGCCGAGTATCGACGCCGAGGGCTGGTTCCCGGTTTTTTGGCGGCCATATTGGGTGTGGGCCAGGCGGGTGACGCGCTCTAGCAGCGCTTAAAAAAGGAACAGCTTAGCCCGTGCGAGTGACAACTAATAGCAGCAACTTTTCTCTCCTGAGGCGGAAGCCGGGAGGTCGCTCTCCTTTACTTTGTGCTATTTGCATTCGACTGCATTTTTAATTCGTGTATTTTAATCGCTTGATTCAATAAGCATTTGGAGACTTCCTTTAGCGCTTCCTTGCGCTCTGTGTCCTTTTCCCCCCTCCCTCTGCCTCCGGATTGCTCTCGGCCGAGTATCGACGCCGAGGGCTGGTTCACGGTTTTTTGGCGGACATATTGGGTGTGAGCCAGGCGGGTGACGCGCTCTAGCAGCGCTTAAATAAGACGGCTATGACTCCGCGCAGCGGACGCGGACACGCCAGACCTGCGCCGGAGTCGTGCCAGAGTCCCGACCGTCTGCGCCCGTCCGCGTCTCGGAGGCGGACGGCGTGGCGGGAGCTGCTGGTTCTAGGCTCTCTTATTCGGCATCGGATCTTCTTACTCTTAGGAAAGGCAGGGCCGCGTGTCATGTGGTCTTTCCGGGGCACCGCAGAGGCAAACGCCGGTGTCCTGGGTGTGGATGGCTTCCTGGCAATTCCTCGGCGCTCGGGGCCTCCAGCCCCAAGACCACCGCTAACTATAAATGCCTTTTACTTAATACTCACTCTTTGAGCAGACATGCTCTGGATATTTTCGAGCTGTTAACTGTTGAAAAGCCTGTTTGTCTAATGCTTACGGAAACGTGGCTAGGTGAGTCCTCCAACCCTGATATTGCGACTGCAATCCCTCCTGATTACATGATTTTTAGACATGATAGACCTATCGGGAGGGGTGGAGGGGTGGCGATTATGGTCCAGAGATCTGCCACCTGTGTGATTATCCCCATTGAACCCATTTCTGGTTGTGAGTCCTTGGCCTTTTCTATCACCCTATCTTCCCATCAATCCTTTTCAGGGCTACTTGTCTACAGACCACCAGGCCAGTGTGGGCCCTTTTATGAGGAACTGCAGGGGCTAATTTCGGCACTCTGTCTCAAAACAGAGCACTGTATTATGCTTGGGGATTTTAACATACATATGGAGACCGAGATGGACGGTGATACGATTAAAATCAATGATGTCACCGCCCCCCTGAGCCTTATTCCCTATTTGTCTGTTCCAACTCATAATAAGGGCCACACTCTTGATCAAGTGTTTTCTACTATTCCTCTTGTTATGGCCAGTCCCGTCCCTGTCCTTTGGTCAGACCATTTTCTGATTAGTTTTCAGATTCTGGGTACCAGTAATTTTCCCTGTGTAACTTCCAATCACCTTAGGCAGACTAGTCGGGCATACCATCGGGTGACTCCTGAGAGCCTAGCTCAGGCTTGTTTGGAGCATCCCTGCCCTCTATCTGGTGACCTTGAGAGGGATCTCGATTTACTTCAGAAGTGGCTAGTGGAACGGTTAGATGAACTTGCTCCGCCCATTGCGCCCCGGAAAACTGCTGGGCGGACCTTTGCTCCCTGGTTTACAGAGGCTCTCGCACTGTCCCGGCGCAATTGCAAAGTAGATGAGAGGCTCTGGCGTCAGCAGTACGATCCTGGGGCCAAGGCTGCCTATAGGGCTACTATCAAGGTCTATCATGCGGACATTTCGGCCGAAAAAAAGAATTATTTCTCTGCAAGAATCGAGACAGCTTCTAGTTTCTTCAGGGAAATCTTCACCATTGTGAAGGAGTTCATCAACCCTAAGGCTAATGCATCACATCATGAGTTCTCTGAGCCATGGACGATTTCTTTAGCTAGCTTTTTTACCACGAAAATTAAGCGGATTCAAGACTCTTTCCCCCTTTTGGGCCCTAGTGCTGTTATCATCCCGAGGGACCAGCCAAATTCGACAGCTGGACTGGGACCCTTTCTCTCTGAGTTTTCTTCCCTCTCTGAATCTACCTCCCTGGACCTCCTGGTCAAACTCAAGTCAGGTTCACCCTCCGACCCCTGCCCAGCTAGCTTTCTGGCTAGGACAGCGGAGGTTCTGAACCCGTTGATTAATCCCATCTTGAATCTGTCATTGACTAGTGGTGTGGTCCCTACGGTTTGGAAACAGGCGAAGGTTGTCCCTATTCTTAAAAAGTCTGGCCTTGACCCCGAGATACATGCCAATTACAGGCCAATTTCCATCTTGCCTGCTCTCGCTAAGATAGTGGAAAAGCATGTCCATACTATGCTCTCCACTTTTATTGAAACCCATAGCCTGCTGCACTCCACCCAGTCTGGCTTTCGATCCAACCTAAGCACCGAGACAGCACTTTTGGAGGTCAATGAGGCCATTAAGGAAGTGCTGGACGCTGGAGGAAGGGCCATGTTGGTAATGTTAGACCTGTCAGATATTCTTGCCTTGACCAGGTTGACTGACCACAAAAGGGCGCTACCCAACAGGCCCCCCAAATTTTTTTTCCTGGGGAGGTGAACAGGGGGGTGAAGGGACCTGCTTGTAAGAATAACACCCGGGTGCAGGACTCCCCTAATAAGAAAAGGATATCACTTGGAAGCCTGGGGGGACAAGTAGCCAATTCTCTAAAGAGATTGACGTGTACGAACTCGACTACGGTGGCCGTGTGTGCCCCGCCCTCGACACTAGTACCTCTAAATGTTCCGTAAAGCCCCGACCCTTCCCAAGTCATTGTAGTAACCACATATGATGGGGTAGGAACATCGTGTACTCCACCTATGAGGGTCCTCTCTTGGAATGTGGCGGGGATCGCAAATAAAGTGAACACAATGGATCGGGATCTTCTGATAGACGGCAGTGATGTTTGCCTCTTTCAGGAGACCTGGGCGAGGGAACCCCTGAGTAGATCGGGGTATGAAATTTTCAAAATTCCGGCCAAGTGGAGCGGTATAGGGAGGCCTTCGGGTGGCTTGGCGATCTGGGTAGCAAGTCACATTGGGTGTCAGGCGGAAAGTATGACTACGTTCTCGCAGGACATCCAGTGTGTCCTGCTCAGATGACCTGGCTCAGTAACCTGGGCAGTTATTAATGTATACTCACGGCCCGTTGCCGTGGCCAAGGAGTCATCTACTTTAGATGACCTCTCATCCTTTTTGGGTCAGCTTCCAGGTGATTACAAGATAGTGATGGGTGGGGATTTAAACTGCCATTACGAACCTCTAGCAGGATTAAAGGAGGGTGCCCTCACTACTGAGGACGATTTCTGGGGAGTCCCACCATCTTCATCCCCACACCCCAAAACCTGGTCCCCTCTGGCAGTACAGATTATGTCCCTTACTCTGAATTATGCAATAAGGGCCTGTAATGGGCGTACCCCGTCTGATACCCCCTCAATGTGCACCTTCAATAGGAAAGAGCATGAGTCTAGGTTAGATTACATATTCATAGACATTACTATGTGGTCTAAAGTTCAGGATTTCAAGGTGGTATCCAGAATAGATAGCGACCACAACGCGCTTCTACTGGAGGTGCAACATCCTGCACCTGTAGATGGTCCTTTATCCTCCACCACTAGCGAGGACCCTGGGAAACTGCTCCTCACTACCAACAGGCGTCGTGTTAAATGGCGGAATCTGATAAAGGGGGAATATGCCATGAACAAGATATATGAAATAGCACTCCCCAGTTTCAAAGAAGTAGATGATCTCATAGATCAACCGAGATCCATAGATTACAACAAGAAATTAGCGCAAATTCATGCGGAACTTGTGAGTGGTCTTGCTGAGGTTTTCCATCCAGTGGTTCCACCACATAGGAAAAAGACTCGAACCCCGACCTGGTATAACTCGATCTGCAGGAAAATTAAGTCTGAGCTAATTGCTACCATAAAAGCGGGCTCGAATAAGGTCAAGGTTGCAGAACTCAGGAGGGATTATAAAGTGGCAATGAAAACTGCTAGGGTAGAGTGGGATTGGGACCGCTGGCATGACTTATCTGAAGCCCTTGACGCTAAAGACTCGAGGAAATTTTGGGCTCTGGTGAATAATGGGACAGGGGAACTTAAATCAGCAGTGGAGCCCAACATTGCCCCCTTAGTGTGGGAGGCACATTTTGGGTCACTCTACCAAGACACCACCTCACCGCCTGATGGAGCGGAGTTGGAAGCTTCCGCTTCTTTGGAAGCGGGCCTGGAACTTACGCTTGGTGAGGTGATGACTGCAATGGAGCGATTAGCGATGGGGAAGGAGCCTGGTTTAGATAGATTACCGGGGGACCTGTTCAGACACCATCCTGAAATCTGCGGTCCGTACCTCCTCATTTTGTTTAATGCCATCTTAGGAGGCATGGCGATCCCCTGTTCTTGGCTGGGGGCAGAGATTGTACCCATATACAAAAAGGGCTCTCCTCTGCTCCCGGCCAACTACAGGCCGATCAGCCTTATAGACGTCCCCCAAAAGCTATTCGCTCGTCTAATCCTAAAACCACCTGCTAGATTGGGTGGAGGCCAATGATATTCTGAGTCCCCTTCAGGCTGGCTTCAGGAAAAACACGTCCACCATGGACCAGATCTTCCGCCTTGTTCTGCTTTACTGGAAGACGGTAACGATAGAGGGGGGAAGGCTGTACATGGTGTTCGTGGACCTGAAGTCAGCTTTTGACCTAGTCCCACGCAAGAAACTGTGGGAGGTACTGGAAAAGTTAGGGGTACCCGCTCAGATATTAAACATCATAACCAGGCTCCACGATAACAACTATGCACAGGTCAGGTGTGGGAGCGATGGTAGACTGTCATCTAGGTTCCCTGTGCGTAGAGGGGTGAGGCAGGGCTGTGTCCTGGCACCGACCCTGTTTTGCCTCTTTATTAATAATGTTATAGCCCATCTAGAAAATGTCAAGGATAATGATACCCCACGTTTGGCAGGCAGGCGGGTCCCGGCAATTATGTTTGCCGATGATACCCTCCTTCTTTCCAAATCCCCAATGGGAATCCAGAGGATTTTGGATGGGTTTGGTCTTTTCTGTAGCCAACATGGTCTAGAGATCAACACAGAAAAGACCAAGTTCATGATATTTAATCCACCTAAAAAAGCCAGACCCAATCCGACCCTGGGTAATGCTAGCCTTGAGAGGGTAACCACCTTTTTGTATCTGGGAGTAACGTTACAGGAAAATCTATCCTGGGACCCCCAGATAATAAGATCACGGCTCAAACTGTCCCAGCTGTCGGGTGCAATACTAAAAGTGGTAAATACTTCAACTTATAAGCCCATTAGCCCGGCACTTGAATTGTACAAAACCCAAGCTAAGGCAGCTGCAACATATGGGAGTGAATTATGGGGGCATAAAGTAGGCCAAGAACTAGCAAGAGTGGAAAACAATTTTCTGAGACGCCTCTTGGCTCTCCCTCGAGGCACACCGCTCTTGCCTCTGAGATTAGACATGGGCCTCCCCTCTATTACTGAGGAGCTAGAGTCAAAGCCGGTGAGGTTCTGGCATAGGCTATGGTCCACCAACGAACTTCATCATTACAGGCAGGACCTTATCCATGTCATGAATCTGAACCAAAGTAATAAAATCTCTTGGCTCGCTTTTGTTAAAAAAGAACTTCTCGCCTTGAATCTATCTGAGCTCTGGGAGGACCCTGAACAGGGCTGCCGAAGGGTTTCACGCAAAAGCCTAGTCCGAATGTTTAAAGAAAAAAGACTTTCACTCCTGCTGAACGCACAAACCAGCGGCACTCTCACAGATCGGTTCCTGGAATCCAAAAATTCCTATGTTTTTGAAAGTTTTATGGACCTTATTTTTCCTATCCTTGCGAGGAAATTATTTGTACAATGGAGGCTAGGTACACTGCCCATTAGAACATTTACTCACAAATGGCACAATGGTGTCCAAGCTGTAACACTCATAAGGAAGATGAGCTTCATATTATGTTTGTCTGTTCTGCCTACAGTAAATCTAGGAAGTACTGGTTAGCGCCCCTCTGTAGAAACTTGGGGTTCAGTAACCATTCACACGCTTACAGAGTAATGAAAACCAGCACTCTCACCCATATTGTGTTTGCAGTAGCCAAATTTTTAATGGCAGTTTGGCAGATCAGGAAAAAAAAACCCTCTAATGTGTGGACATTGAGGTGGCTTGCTTCTAACCTCCCTTTTCCTTCTGAGGTGGGAAATCTATCAATTTTAAGACTGTATGAAATGTGTTTTTATGTAAGTAATGTTTTATTGTTTTATGTACTGTATCTTTTATGGTCTATATGACCGAAATAAAGAATTTTTGGATTGGATTGCTAATAGACATGAACTGCTGCCCTGAGTGCCAAACTGTACTGATATCTGCTCCCTAATGCTGATTTTTGTTGTCGTAAGCAAACACGGATCATGTGTGTGCACCATGATTTTGCCCTCTTCCACGTATTGTAGTCTTGATGTACCAGGACATGTGCCCAAAGCGCTACCCTCATAGTGATGGAAGGTCACTACCTTCACCAGGACTTTTTTTAACCTATTTTTTTGGGGTTTTGTCAGAGCATTACAGAAACATAATACAAGTGTAAGGACCTGCATTATTAATCCACGTTTGGTGGCCCCCCTATGGTCACTGTACATATAACAGCAAAATATACTTAATTTGAAGTCATGACAGTTTACAGGTTAAAATATAAAAATTTCAGGATAACACAAGACAATTATCGCCCACCCATGTGTCCGAACCCTGTATGCCCTCAATCCAGTATAGAAAGACCTTATCGTACATACAGAATTTTTTGACAACACCCCTCAGTATCTTAATTCGATTCGTCATCCACCCATGTAAATTTAAGTGCAGGGGAGTTGAAACAAAACGCTAATCTCCTAGAACATGGTGTTGGTTGGCCAATAGGGTGCTACCCCTCCCTCCCCGACCAGGGAGACCAACCTGAAACTTTTCTAACTCATTCAATAAATTGTTCATTTTCATGACGATGGGGGTTCAGCACTGTTAGAACTGGCTATTTCTGGTAGGCTAAGGCTGACGCCAAAGCCAGGCAGAAACCACCATTCTAGTCAGGGCAAGGAAGTCACACGCCAAGATAACCTCTGCTCACCCCCTTGGTAGCTTGGCACAAGCAGTAAGGCTAAACTCGGAGGCAATGTGTAAAGCATTTGCGCCAGCGCACAACAGCAACAACATACTAGGCACACCACAAAAGAGACTCCACACAAGGTTATTATAAAAATAACTTTTGTATTGTAAAAACACATCAGATAAAATCACACACATACATGGTGCCAACTGGCACGGGTAATATTCACATGGGATTATTTACAAGACAGGGCCACATGGGCCACTGTCAGATCGGATATAGTACTTCTAGAATAAGAAATAATAAACATAAAATGGTAATCACAAAGATCACAACCAGTATCCACTGGTAACAGGAACCAGGACCTTACTAGGACCACCTGTACTAAAAAGGACAACCACCTAAGAATAAACACATTTAGGGGTATACCAGAACACATTACCCATGATGCATGTAATACATTCAGAGAAGTAATAAAGAGAACACATTATGCCTAAAGCATTCAGAGGTGTTAAGATTAAAGCACATGATGCAATAAAATACATTCAGGGGTGCAGCGCAAGAAGACACATGATGACTAAGCATTCAGAGGTGCAGCGCATGGGAAGAAAGACACATGATGCCTAAAAACATTCAGAAGTGCCAGAACAATACAATAGCGCAAGAACACACAGTAGGCAGTTACCATCCTAGACATATCAGATAACCACATTGCGCACAACTTACATAAGCCACCACCTGTGGCAGTCCCTAGGCCAACTGGCCTTGTTGGGGCTAAGACGCCCTGAGTCTCAATGTCAGGGTGCGCTGCCATGCAGCGCCAGTCTCAAGAAAAGAAAGCCTAAACGTAGCAGCTGGCACTAAGTGCTGCGCAGCTGTGAAGGCCTGACACCACTGTGCCCTCTCTGTCCCACACAGGGACTCTCTCCTGAAATTGCGCCTAAACGGTGCAGCTGCCCACTAATTGCTGGGCAGCTGGAGAATCAGGAAAAACTGTGGCAGGGCCTTCAGTAGCCCCTCTGGCGAATTGCGTCACAATGGTGGAGCCACACAGGCTCTGAATCACTCGTGTCCCCCAAGGGCCTCACTGGGCCCAAAAACATCAGGTGGGCGGTGAGCTCCTCTAGACTCCAACAATAATGTGCCCTGATAGAGCCTCCGTGGCTCTCGAAACAACTGGGGGAAGACACGGGCCACAGGAGCCATTGACATAATCGGGGGCGGCCCACTGCCATCTGGGGCCGCCCGGAATATACGTCTGCCGTGGCGGAGCTCTCAAGCTCCTAAAATCATGCCCCAAATGCTGGAGCGGCCCGCTGCCAAGTAGGGCCGCTCTTCGCCGTCACTGTGCCTTCAGCAGGCACCCACAGTGGCCCACACGGAGCCCCCCAGCCCTTCGACTCACCGGGCTCTCCTGTGCGGGGCTCCTCCGGGCGGCGGCTTTGTCTTCTGGGCAGCGCGGGGCTCCTCTTCCACCACGGAGCCCCGCCTGCAAGCTCAGCTGCTCTCTGCCGCTCTCCTCTCAGCGGCGGGCATCTCCGGTCTCCCTCTCCTCACGGGAGACCGGAAGGAAACGTCCCTGGCTTCACTCTCTCGGGGCTCCCTCTTGGTCACGGGAGCCCCACAGCGGCCGCCGCCATCTTCTCTTCACCTCTCCCAAGGCGCTGGCCAATCCCAGCGCGGCTCGTCGGGACAGCCTCCAGCGCTGCACCAATCACAGCGCGGCCTTTACTGAGGGGGCTCGTCGCGCTGAGCCAACCAGGGCTCTCTTCCTTCGGTTTCTCCTTCGTCCCGGGCAGCGGCGGTGAAGTGGCGGCAAATGCCGGCTGGGCACCGGCCTCTCCAAAACAATGAATCGAGGTGGGCACTCGATCGGGCCACCAACAAAAACGCTCCCAGCGCTGCAAGTGGCAAACGAAGCGCTGCCAGGCGCTTCAGGCAAAGACACCACCATTAAAGCGCTCCCTAGCGCTAGGGGGAAATAAAGCGCTCCAAAGCGCTAGAAGGGCCATGAACCAGCGCTCTCAAGCGCCAGGGGCCGGAATCCAGCGCTCCCAGCGCTATGGACAACACAAAGCGCTCTCAAGGGCAAATACAGCGCTCCCCAGCGCCACGAACAACAAGTCCAGCAGAGTCCTTCAGGAAAGGGGAGTAAAGGGGACCCAGCAAAAGGTCTCCAGAGTCCAGGATAACAGCAGTCCATCCAGGGTAAAGCAAAGTCCCCCCATCAGCCCAGGCAAGGCAGAGGGGTCCCCCAGAAGTCCTCCAGGCATCCAGGGGCTGGGCAGCGCCCGCCCCTGGTAGATTCAAGTCAGAAACAAGGACATTTTGGAAGGGGACACAGCCCCTTCTTATACACAGAAAAGTCTTTGAAGTCCTTTGAAGTCCTTTGAAGCAGGCAGTGTGAGAACCAGCCAGAACTGGTTACAGGGAAGTCCCCTCAGTATCAGGGACAGAGGTGACAGTCGCCCAGCGGGAGGTGGAGCCAGCTTTGTAGTTAGGCAGGCACAGCCCTTCACTATCAGGTGCCATCTCCTCCCACTTCCCTGGCAGCAGATGCTGCCTTTCATCCATGGGCTGACTCAGACAACCTCCTGGGCTCTCCAGCCCCTGTCACCCTCAAACCAGACAGTTAATCCACAAGCAGGCCCAGGCACTCTGGGCCAGGCTCACCAGCCAATCACATGCCATCAACCACTTACACAAATATGCCAACTTCCAAAAGAAGTACTTCTAGACTAGACACAGTCATGCCGCATACATCATTTTGCAGCATTCATTCTCACGAGTTCATACATACCAAACTCGCCCCTGCACTCCCCACACATCAGGAACTACCATGGGCATACATATTCCCCATTCATTCCTATGGGAGGGCAGGTCACTCACCACTCATTCACAGAGAGCTCAAGCACTTTACACTGTACCACAGTGAAAAAGTGCGCAGAGGCCTAAAATCACCAACACCAGGTTCCATAAACAGGCTAGGAAAAAGCAAAAAGTCTAGGGGTGAACCTGCCCAACGGGCCGGGTCCAACAAGCACAATCCCCTGGCTTATCCCCCCTTAAAGCTAATGATTCTGCCCTGCCCCATTTAATTGTCGCCACGCCTCAATGACCCAGTCAAATCAACAAGATGACTTTCCAGTGCCTGGCAATGGATCATGCTTACTATGAGAAATGCCAAGTATATAAAATGATTCAATGCGCTCCCAGCCTTTTTTGCTTATACAGTCCCAAAACGTCGCACACCCCGTAATGCCAGACAGCGCATCCACGACCTCTCGTCATAATTTAGCTGCTTCTGGAGAACTCCAAAACACACGTGCCATATCGACATCGGGCTACTGACATCAACTGCAATTCGAAGGAGATCCAAATATTCTGTGTAGCCTCGCCGGGATAAGATAGGTCCAATGTAAAATGTTATGTTGAATATACTAAAACTTAGCATTGCGGTACTGCCTTCACCAGGACTTAAGCAGCACGAGTGTAGTGGTGACTGCATACTGTGTAGTGATCAGTAATTTGAACAGGTCCTTTTTTAGGTCAAGCCTAGACAGCACATGTGCTGTCGCAAGACCTGAAGTATTCAGTAATCTGAGGGAGCTCTCGCCTGCTGCTTACCATTTCTTCCAGGCAGTGTTGGTCTTCTTTGCTGCCGTGTAATTGGTTTAGGCAGCCAACGTCACTTTCGTCTTTCTCCTGTGCAGCACCGACCAAGTACTGGTTTGTTACGCTTAGACAGCGTAACTGCTATTTGGGGAATTCTTTTTTGTGTTTTTGCATTCCTTCATGCTTGTGGCAGTGCTAGAGGCACATCTGTGTCGTCCTCCCCTCTGTCGTCACCCCCTCCAACCCCCGCCCGCGTGAACACCCGTGGACTTCCGGCCTCGAGGTAAGGAAGGCTTCAGAATTTCACAATAAAGTTTTAAGGAAGAAGCGCAAGTCCGATTTTAAGATCCTCTGCTGCCTGCTCGAAACCTCCAGAAGTTACTTGAGAATATTCGTTTTACTGGTGATGAAGTGACAGCACTAGTTTATAGCAAGGATTAAAAAAAAAACAAGCAAGTCCCTGAAATCGGTCAGGTTTTTACCAAAAAAAGAGTTTTAAATGTATTCATGTTAAATTGTTTTGCTTAAAATATCAGGGAATTTTTTAGAACAGTGCTTGGGAAGGGAGGGGCTTGGGTGGAGTGGGGGTCACTGATAACAGCAAAGGAATGCTTGACACAAATGAGGCATCAGTGCGGCAGTGATATCAGAAGTGCCTCCCGGGAGGGGGTCTGTCTGAGGAAGCCCCCACTCCTTACCAGCACAGGCTGTTTCCACAGACCCCACTGCCTCGCGAAGGAGCACCAGCACCTTTCACTTCTTCCTGCAGCGCTCCCAGAGGAAGCCAGCCGCAGGTACTATGCTGAGCTCTGTTTATTCATGCTTTGTGGTGTAGCGCTGTATACCACGCGGGAATTTCCCAGCTCTGATCTCAGGTGCCACTGTGTTTCAATGAAGCATAATAATGTTTCATATTTGTAATGCACGCATCAAGGCTAATCAATCAATCAATCAATCACATTTATAAAGCGCGCTACTCACCCGCTAGGGTATCAAGGTGCTGGGAGGGGGGGGGGCGCAATACTGCTCGAAAAGCCAGGTCTTGAGGAGCTTCCTGAAGAAGAGATAGTCCTGGGTGAGTCGCAGGTGGGTTGGAAGGGTGTTCCAGGTCTTTGCCGCCAGGTAGGAGAAGGATCTTCCTCCGGTGGTGGCTCTGTCCTAACCTACCAGAACAATAGGTCTTATAATTATGTAACCCACTGGCCCTAATTTATCCACTACTTGACGGATTTGAACCTGTGATTAGGAGGTTACAAACACCTCTTCATCAAGTGAGTATCACCACTAAGGAATCTTAACGACTCTTGCGCCCATTGGCAGATTGGAATGGCAGCAAGGATATTTTTTATTTTTGTTTAATACAGCGCAAACTCGACCCAAAGGGATTGTAGCGCTTTATATCAGCACCAGTTGCGTTACAGACGGACACATTAATGTTGTTATGCACCTGGACATTAAGTAATTTGCCCAGAATGTATTCATTCCTGTTTATTTGTGTTTCCTTTCCTTCCCTCCATAAACAATAGTCGGTGCCTGAAAATGGACCTGAGGATACCTTGTTATTAGGTGAACCTACAGACCTTTCTCCTCACCTCGACTTGCCCTCAGCGCTGCTCTGATCAAATCCTGCTTTGTGTGATCTTGTCTCAAAAGTACCTCAGGCACCTGCCTGTTCTATAAAGAGCTCTGCGTGCAGTAAGCACGTTGTGTGTAAAACGCTGCACAGTAAGATACAGAATGTTCAGTGGTGAAGCACATAGATCAATTAACAAGCATGTGAATGCTTTAGGTCTCACATTAGTGAATGTTTGAGCAATTAGTATTGTAAATGGTGATGACTTTTATTTATGTATTTTGAAAACCTGCAGGCGGTACGAAAACATGCACTTTGTAAGTCGTTCCTTAGGAGAAGGAAGGCTGGCAGTAAAAGAGGCGCAGCAACTGTCAGCCTTAGTTCTCATAAGCAGCGACTATAAGTATAAAGTGCTTGTTTTCGCACCTCCTGCAGGCTTTCAAAACACATAAAAAGGCATTGCCATTTATAATGACAATAGCTCAAAGTCTCGCAAATGCGAGAACAATTGCATTGCAAATGCTTGTAATATGTGTCACTGGAGTAAAGCCTAATAGCTCACTCCCTTAAGTTCTAATGCTGTATGCTTAACTCAACCCTGGCTTCATCAGAATGGTGTGAAGTGCTGCACTGCGGAGAAGTGGTGTATTTGCACTGGGTGTATGTGTGCCTGGGGAGGGTTGCATACAGGGACAATGCAGTCCTGAGTATGCATGTGCTGGAGGTGCATGTGTCTGAGAGTGGTACAGTACCTGAGGGATGCAGTGCTGTGAAGTCTGTGCAGGATAAGTACATATGCTAGGCGTATGTGTACCTATGACTGACACAATACATGAAGTGTGCAGTGCATGCAGGATAAGTGCATGGGCTGGGTGTATGTGTACCTGGGAGTGGTACACTACATGAAGAGTGCAGTGCGTGCAGGATGTGTGCAAGTGCTGGGTGTATGTGTCCCTGTGAATGCTACAATACAAAAAGGACACAGTGCCGGGACAGTGCATACATGCTGTAATCATGCATTGCGTGTATGGGTGCTTTGGGATGGTACAATATATAGAGGGTCCTGGGTTCCATTTTGGAAGATCCATCATCCAGACCTGCATGGTGAAACATGGAGTGGGGGTAAAGACATTCCCTCAGAAAGATTTGTGGATTGCTGAATTCCTGTAAACTGGGTACGACATACACTGGGGAGGGGAGGACCAGGCCTCCTCAGTACACTTCAAAGAGTGCTCTTTGATTCGGTGAGAGATCACAATGAAGGGCCTGGGCACATCTCAGTAAGGAGATGGGGCTGATAAGAGAATCATAAAGAGTATGGCTGGGAGACCTGTGATAATCTTTTGATGTTCATATCACTGTGGCTGACATCCAGGTGTGAACTCTTGTCACTCCCATGGCCTGTGTTGTGGGACTATCCGCTTCAGACACATCCCTGCTGAGACAGAATGCTTTTCAAGAGAAAGAGGTAGAAGAGGAGTATGAACTTCAAAAGAAGCAGAATGCCACCATTAAAACTTCAAAGACTCAGACCCTAAGTCACATTTGTAGTCTGGAACTGGACTATAAGAAGAGGAGGTTGAGACCCCAAAAAGTGTCATCTGCCAAGAAGCCAGACGGACTGTGTGAGAAGCGGAAGCTCTGCAAGACTTCAGCCTGTGACTATAACTGGGGGCCAAGGCCTGCCAGTTTCCATGATGGACGAGGCGACCTCACCCAGGAAATCCAAGACCACTTGTCTTGGAGTATCAGTGCCTGCCTCCTTGCCAAGACCAGTGTGCGCTGTGAGGAATAGAAGAGCATTGGAGGGAGCAAGGTCCAGGGGAGAGCCCTGTTGAGTGGACTCCCTGTGCGAGGTGTGAGGAAATGGCTGTTGCACTGATAGAGTTGTTGCCCGTGTGCAAGACTGGGTCGCCCCCTCCCCCCCACAGGCCAGGAAAGGCTGCCGTGAAGATAGACAAGGTAAAGCTTGCTATGCAATATGCGCCAAACCCTTGCGCAGAGATGGTACGGCGACTCCATCTGTCAGAAAGGGCCACTGTGGTAAAGACTGCCATCCAGTCAGGACCGAAACCTTGTGCAGTAGCGGTAATAAAACCTTGTATGCAAGGAGGTTCAGCCATGGTGAAAGACTGCTGTGAAAGAAGGGCTGAATCCTTGTACAATAGGGGTTCGGCCACCCCGTATGCCGGGACGGGCTGCTGTGGATAACTTTAACTGTGTTGACTAGGCCGTAGCCAGTGGACAACAAGCAGTGGTGACCCATAGCTCACCAGAAGCAACAAAGACTGCCACAGATTTGACCTCTTAGGAGGAGTGAGGATGCTGTGGGAGCCCCGTCACCAAAGTGGGACCAAGATCTGGATCGTCAAAGCAATCCTCCCTATCTGGGGTGTGTGAACAAAGGAGGAGCCGCAGGAAACCTCCGATTGCTGCAGGAGCGTGTCCACAAAGGAGAAAGCATGTGCCCACTGAGTGCAGCCGCTGAGTCTGTGTGTGGCCAACTAACCTGACTTGGACGGGAGCTGCTGTGAGCGTCCCAGGATGGGGTGCACTCTGGGACTCTGAGCCCTTCACATCTGTTAGAGCAGGTAGGAATCCAGACGCAGCAGTATGCAGATGACACAGTGCTCCTCGATCAAATGCAGATAGGCCTGAGGATACTCTTGAATTTGCTGGCCAATTATTGTGAAGTCAATAACAAAGATTAATGTCGCAAAGACAAAGGTCATAATCATCACAAGGTAAACCTATAAAAAGAGGAGTATGGTTTATTCAAGAAAAGAGAATCAAGACAGTGGACTCCTCCAAGTATCTGTGGGTGTGGCTTGCCAGTAGAGATTGCATATCACCCCACAGTGTTGCTCAATAGGCAGCAGAAAGCACAATGACCTAGGTGTTCTATGAACTTCAAAAATCAATGGTGAATCCCTACCTCCCCCCCACCAAGGGTGGTGGCTGGCAAACTATTTCCAACAATTGCGTATGGGGCGCTGCCATTTAGAGATAAACTGGAGAACTGGCTGGATAGGGTGCAAATTACTTGCTACAGAAGGGTATTTGCCCTACCGGAATGCACAATACATGCTCCAATTGGCCTAGAATTCAACTTGACTAGACAACATCTGAAAATTAACGCAGAGCTTTTTCAAAATTATTTATTTATTTATTTATATTTATTTGTTTGTCCTCATTCGCCTTTTAACCATTGTAGACAAATCGTCTGTTCATAACTCAACGATCTGAGCTGGCACAGGCTCTTTTGGGAGATTCTCTTTCGATACCTTCAGCCTGTAGGGGTATACTTCCAGACTGGCATGCTACTATCCCTCAAAAGAAGAGGTTTAGTTTCACTCTCTCTTGATCTGAACGATCAAAAGGACTCTTTCGATGTCTACAGGGGAAAGGCCCAGCATAGTCCAGGGAGTATCCACTAGGCATAATCATCGGACCTGCCCTCCATTGTCGGAAGAGAGAAAAAAAAATCTCTTTAACTATTTCCATTGAAGCAGCAGGTCCCAATATGCGATCTTCTTTCGGCTACCAAATCTAGCCAAGTCCATCTTGGATGTTTCATATAGGGAATTCAGCCAATCTGAATATTTAGGAGGGTCCACATCTACCCACTGTTTACAAATGTGTCTCCTTGCCAATAAAATAGCATAAAATAAGAGAGCTCTGGCTGAACCATCAATGTGACTGTTAATGCCAAAAATAATCAAAGTCAGGTCCAATAGAATCAGTACTTTCAGAATTCTCTCCATTGTTGTCCGTACTTCTTTCCAAAAAATGACAATTGAGGGGCAGTCTTTGAACATGTGTAGGTCAGAGGCTTCTGTTAACCTACATTGTTACATTTGACTTGGGAACCCTTAAGGAATCTTGATAGCCTAAGGGGAGATAAATATGCTCAATGGACCATAAAAATGTGATTCCTCTTCAACCAGGAGGGTTTAATTAGGCTAAAAAGCTTTTTAAAAGAATTCTGCCATAATAAGTCACACTGTACCCCTGGCATATGTTCACTCCAGAGCTTGTTAGCCAACTTAAACTCCCCATCCACCTCCTCTTCTATAGCCCAATACCAGCATGACACCTCCTTCCTCCCTACTGGTCTTTCCACCAACTATTGCTCTAGGCTGTTTCCCTCACCAATCAATTTATTCTGTCTAATCCGGGACTGAACCCAACTTTGTAGCTGAATATATTTAAGTCTTGAGAGGTCGCTTCCCACTCTCATCTTTAGATCTTCCCATGAGATGAACTTTTTATTACTAACCAGATCTCCCCATACTTCTAGTCCAGCATCTTTAAGTGGGATTGCCAGCTTGCTCCGAAGGCAATCTGGCAACCATGGAGAGTCCCACAGTGGTGCGAAATTGGAGAAATAGTTGAGCCCTGTTAGACTTCCTAATTTTGCCCATATTCTGGCAAATCCCTGTAGGATACTTTAATTTGACTTTTTTTTAAAAAAATGTGGTCGCCGAATTTAAACATGAAACCCTTCTCTGATAGGCCTGCCCCTTTTAACATAGCCAGTAACATATCTCCCCCGTGTAAGTAGGCATTTTTAATTGGATCCGAGAATATGTACATTGAAAAGCTCATGCATAGTAATAAAGATCAGGTAGCGCCAGACCTCCCTTCTCCCTCCTGCGCCTTAGCTTCTTCCATGCTATCCTGGTGGATCTATATGCCCAAATAAAAGAATGTATTCCTTGTTGAAATTTTTCTATAATATGTTTGTCAAGGTGCAGAAGAATTGTGTTAAAAAGAAAAGTGGCTCTGGGTAATATAGACATTTTAACAAGATTTACCCTTCCCAGGACAGATAGAGGAAGATGGTTCCATATTTCCATCTGTTTACAGCACTCTTGCCGAATTCGTGTCAGGTTAACTTCTGCTAATTTCTCAATGTCTTGTACAATTCTTAGTATTGCATGTTATGGCTTATATAATGTACCGAGCTTGAGATGTTCCAAGTCATAAGTTCTGTCTTTCCGGCATTTATCACGTATCCTTGATTTGCCCAAAATACTCTGCCAGTTTGTCGACTGCTGAGAAGGTTTTATCTAGATCAGCTGATAGTATTAATATGTCGTCCGAATACAGTGCCACCTTCCTCTCCCAAACCCTGTGTCGAAAAGGCTCAATATCCGGATCGTCCATATGCCTCTGTATACATGTCGAACAACAAGGGGGGAGAGGGGGCAGCCCTGTCGAGTCCCTCTGGTGATACAGAATGCCTTAGTAAAAGCGGTACAAAAGGGGGTGGTGATGGACGGAGCTCCGTCCATCACCACCCCCTTTTGTACCGCTTTTGGCCACCATAGGTGTGGCAGGGTATGCTCAGACGTGAGTCCCTTGCTCACTTTGCCACTGGATTCAAGCAAGCTGGGCTGAAGACGGCTGGAATGCCAGAAACCGGTCCTCGGAAGCTTGTTTCCGGTCCAGGGAAGACATGGCTTGGCAGTTCGGGCTGGACTGTTCCCATGAGGCACAGGGTCAGACTGATTTGCATATAGCCATGTCTGAACTGGGGTGACAGAGTTGGCTAAAGAACGGTGATGGATTAAACCCAGATCGTTTGACTGGGTGTGAGTGTTTGATTGATTCAGATGCTCCGTCCATCACCACCCCCTTTTGTACTCCCTCATAAAACTAGCGGATCGGAACAGCCTAACGAGATCGCAGCGAATTAGGTAATGTTTTCTTTTATCCCCCTGTGCTCCCCTAACACCCCCCCCCCCCCCCCACCCTTTATGGTTAAACTGATCAAGGATGCTCTACCACTGGAAGAGGAAACCGAGTTCCTTATAAAGGAAATAAAAGAGTCCATAGGGATAACTTTCATCTGAATCCAAGCAGGACAAAACCTAGAAAGATCCTTATCAACTTTCTCACATATGCAATAAAAGAAAACATTCTGAACTTGGCTCTAAAGTCAAAATTGTTAAGAGCTAAGGACATCACATTTGAAATTCGCTCTGATCTGTCAAGGGATACCCCAGAAAGGCAGTGGGAGCTCGGCAGAAGAATGGAAAGTTTCAGGAAAGCCGGGCTGTGTTACAACTTAAATTTTCCTGCATTTTTAAAAATCATGTATAAAAACAAGATGCACAATTTCAGGTCAGTTCAGGAGGTAGACGAGCTATTGGCCACCATTGGCGCGGGGGGCCTTTAAGAGAGAAAAGAAAAGAAAATGACGAATAAATAAGAATAAAAATAAATGAATTAGGGAAAGAAGATTAAAAAAAATTACACACACATATATATATATATATATATATATATATATATATATATATATATATATATATATATATATATATATACCACTCACTGTAGATTTATAGCACTATGGTTTTTTTCTCTCTTTTTCCAGATAGATAGAGGCACTTTGTATGGTAATACTCATATTTAAATAGGGCGTAGAGGGGGGTAGCTTACGGACACCAAACCTGGACCAAAACTAGTCCAGAATTAACGCAGAGCTTTTAGCTTACTACCTAAACACCAAGCACGTACAGACTTTATGGGCAGTAATAAACTCACCACAGTCCAGATGGCATCAATATTTGAACACTTCACTGGCCGACTTAGAAGCAAAAAATATTTGGGCAAGCACCCTCCCAGCTATCCAAATATTTAAACTGCTCTTAAAACAAATGAAATTAATATCTGTGGCTCGGGATGTGGGGTCTTTGAAGGGAAAGGAACATGGTAGTTGGGCAGCCATGTTTTAGGAATCAGGTGTTCTTCCAAACTACCTTTCTTAACCGTTAGGTAAGGAAATGAAAAAACACCTGATTAAACTCAGATTTGGACTGATCCCCTTAAAAATGTATTGGTATGTGCAGTAGGAACATGATGATAACAGGCAATGCAGACTAGGGGCCAGATGTAGGTGGCCATTTACCGGCCGGTAACGGTCGATTTCCGCCGTTACCGACCGGTAAATGGGTTTTTGGGATGTAGGGGGCCAATTTTACCGAATCGGTAAAAATACCGAATCGGTATTTTTACCGATTCGGTAACTTCTAGATGTAGGTGGGACTCTTCTGAGTCCCAAAGGCCTTTCAGATTCGGTATTTTACCACCCAATCCAATTGGGTGGTAAAATACCGAATCCAGGTGTGCATGCACACCTATGCCATGTGACAGACAGACATAGGGCATGTCTGTGTGCCACATGGCACACATGCCTGTATTTGGGGTGCTAGAGGTTGTCAAAGTGACACCCCCTGCACCCTTGCTGGAATCGGTATTTACCGATTCTGTAAATACCGATTCGGTAATGCCCATTGATTCCTATGGGCTTCAATGCCCATAGGAATCAATAGGCATTACCGAATCGGTATTTACAGAATCAGTAAATACCGAATCTTAACGATTCGGTATTTACCGATTCTGTAATACCTACATCCCCCCCCCTCTATTTTACCACTTCTTAAATACCGAATCGGTAAAATTCAGTATTTAAGAAGTGGTAAAATAAAATTACCTACATCTAGGCCTAGGTGTCAGAGAAGTAGAATCGTTGATCGCCATTGTCTGCATTTGTGAACAGTTACTTCTGTCCGTATAAAAGATTCTGGCTGCAACCTATACTTCGAGCATTAAATATTCTAACATGCAATGATTCTGTACACTAATGCGTGAAAGGCAAATCAACACAGCTATTTGCACACTTTCTTCAAATTGTTTTAAAGTTGTGATTTCACTTCTACAAATGTCCACAATGAGACATTCGAAATACCCGCATCAGCCAGACCTGTCAAATTGGATTGTCTATTTGTCTTCAGGACCTGATGCATATGGCACTTTGACGGACCCATGTTTGAAAGTCCCTCTAAAATACACTGCCTTGAAGCCATGAACAGCACTTTACCCACTTTGTAAAATCCCCATGCATTGGCTCTAAGACGGGGCTGAGGACCTTTTTTATTTAGATTATTAGGCCGATCTCTCATAAGCACTTTAATTCGAGAATATACAACTGCTGCAGAGTTTTACTAAACCATGTGTATACATTTGAAACAAAGAAGATTTTAACCGCAGGAACTCATAGGTTGACTAGTTTTAAAATAGATATTTTGACTATTATTGCAAGGATTTTATTTAATTGCACAATAAAAACAAATTCTGAGTCTGATTCACTTCTGCCGGAGCGGTTAAGACTTGTTTTGAGCCTGATGTCCCTGGGGAACTTACTGCTAAATCAAGCATGTGTGCGCTGGAACACTACTAATGTTAAATAAGACTCGCAGTGAACTCTTGAGACTCAGACTACTAGTGGGGTGCACCCTGGAGCTTACCATTAGTGAACGGGGAATAACCACAGTCACTAACACAAAGAGTCAGTGGGACAGAGAACTGTCGGAGAGAAACTAGAGCCCCAATCTAAAGGGAGGACTGTGTCATTGTGTGTGTATGTTGCATTCTCCCTTTTTGTAGGAAAGCGTAGAGATAAAACTTCTCTCCTGTCTGTAATCATCCTTCCCCCCCCCCCCCCCCCAACCCCGCCCATCGAGGGATCCTTGGACTGCTAGACCTGCTTATAACTGAGACTCAAGTGCAGAAGGGGTACTTGGCACTACTGCTCAAAATCCATAGTAGCCCGGGCCCTGGAACATCAGAAATAAAAGGCCTCAACCACCACGGTCAGGTTCAGTAATCCCTGTGTCCGCCGTTGCCCTCTGAAAGGGTTCTGACGGAAACTGGTTAATGAGAAATTTTAATCCTTTTGAATGTAAATATTAATCCTTTTATTTTTTGTTAATCCAAACATTTTTATATAAAAACATTTGCTTGATTTTATGAAAAACATAGCAATAATAAATGCAGTGCAATCACAATGATGAGATTCATCAAATAGGCACACATTACATAATTTACACTAAACCATAGTAGCCCTACAATTTCTGCCAAATATATTAACCCAACATTTTTTATTCTGTTATCAGAATCAGCTTATCATCAGTAAAGGTGGATTACATTAGCCACCATGAAGGCTAAATTGTTAGGAAGTAACAAGTATTTATACAGGTTTTTAAAATAATACCGGACCATAAAATATGGTACGAAGATGAGCAGGACACTACATAACATAAATAAACATACTAAACACACATACTGAAATTAAATAGACATAGAAGAAATTCTGAAAATCAGAATCAGCAAAAACTGCATATTGTGAACATACTTGTCCAGGCATGTATCATGTGCACAATCAAGTCACTGATACAATTCCTATGATTCATGTGTATATGTAGCATGCAGTGTAAATATAAAAAATGTCAAGCATAACAATCAATCAATCAATCAATCAATCAATAACATTTGTAAAGCGCGCTACTCACCCGCTAGGGTCTCAAGGCGCTGGGGTGGGGGGGGGGGGGGGGGGGGGGATTGGGTGGCTGCTACTGCTCGAAAAGCCAGGTCTTGAGTTGCTTCCTGAAGGAGAGATGGTCCTGGGTGAGTCGTAGGTGGGTGTGGAGGGTGTTCCAGGTCTAGGCCGCCAGGTAGGTGAAGGATCTTCCTTCCGGTGGTGGTTCTGCTGATCCGTGGGACGGTGGCGAGGGCGAGGCTGGCGGAGCGGAGCTGGCGGGTTGGTGTGTAGAACGTGAGGCGGTTGTCGAGGTATTCTGGGCCCAAGTCGTGGAGAGCCTTGAGTGCGTGGGTGAGGAGTCTGAACGTGATCCTCTTGCTGACGGGGAGCCAGTGCAGGTCCCTCAGGTGGGAGGAGATGTGGCTGTGTCGGGGGTTGTCCAGGACGAGTCGTGCTGAGGCGTTCTGGATGCGCTGGAGTCTTTTCTGTAGTTTGGCAGTGGTCCCAGCGCAGAGGGCGTTCCCGTAGTCCAGATGGCTGGTGACTAGGGCCTGGGTGACTGTCTTCCTGGTTGCAGTGGGGATCCAGCGGAAGATCTTACGGAGCATGCGGAGGGTGTTAAAGCAGGAGGAAGTAACGGCGTTAACTTGCCTGGTCATCGTGAGGGAGGAGTCAAGGATGAAGCCCAGGTTGCGTGCGTGGTCCGAGGGCTTGGGAGGGGAGCCCAGGGCAGGGGGCCACCAGTAGTCATCCCAGGCGGAGATGGATGGGCCGAGGATGAGGACTTCCGTCTTGTCTGAGTTCAGTTTCAGGCGGCTGAGCTTCATCCAGTCCGCGATGTTTTTCATTTAGTCCTGGAAGCTGGCTTTGGCGGAGGCGGAGTCATTGGTGAGGGAGAGGATCAGTTGGGTATCGTCGGCGTAGGAGATGATGTTGAGGTTGTGCTTGCGGTGCGATGGCTGCGAGGGGGGCTCATTTAGACATTGCAGAGGGTGGGGCTGAGCAAGGAGCCATTTAGGTACGCCGCAGATGATCTTGGAGACTTCTGCGAGGAAGGGCGGGAGACGCACTCTTTGGGTTCTGTCGGAGAGGAAGGAGGTGATCCGTTCCAGGGCCTTTCCTTGGATCCCGGCGTGGCGGAGGCGGGTTGTCAGGGTGCGGTGGCAGACCGTGTCGAATGCAGCCGAAAGGTCGAGCAGGATGAGGGCGGCGGTTTCTCCGTTGTCTAGCAGGGGTCCTGATGTCGTCGGTGGCTGCGATGAGGGCGGTCTCAGTGCTGTGGTTCGCTCAGAATTCGGACTGTCGAGGGAGCCGTTCGTCTCGAGGAAGGCTGTCAGCTGTTTGTTGACGGTTTTCTCGATTACTTTTGCGGGGAAGGGGAGGAGCGAGATGAGGCGGAAGTTCTTCAGCTCTGAGGGGTCTGCGGTGGGTTTCTTCAGGAGGGCGCTGATCTCTGCGTGCTTCCAGCTCTCTGGGAAGGTGGCGGATTCGAAGAAGTTGTTGATGATGTCCCGAACTTTGGGTGCGATGATGGAGTCGGCTTTGTTGAAGATGTGGTATGGGCAGGGATCGGCTGTGGAGCCCGAGTGGATGGTGTCCATCGTGTGGGTGGTGTCTTCCGTGCTGACCGGGGTCTAGGCGTGCAGGGTGGTGGTGGGGGCATACGTTTGGCAGCGGGGTACGAGTTCTTGGCGCCAAAGCTGTCGTGTATGTCGATGATCTTACGGTGAAAGAAGGTGGCGAGAGAGTTGCAGAGGTCTTGTGAAGGCGTGATGTCGTTGTTGCTGGCGTTGGGGTTGGAGAGCTCTTTCACGATGTTGAAGAGTTCCTTGCTGTTATTGGTGTTGTTGTCCAGTCGTTCTCTGAAGGATGACCTTTTGGTGGTGCGGATCAGCTGGTGGTGTTTGCGGGTGGCGTTCTTGAGTGCGGTCATGTTTTCCGTTGACTGGTTGTGGCGCCAGGCTTTCTCGAGGTCACGGCAGGACTTCTTGGAGTCTTTCAGATCGTTGGTGAACCATGCAGCTTTCCTGCTGTCCAGGTTGCTAGGAGGATTTTTTAGTGGAGCAAGGGCATCGGCGCAGTCGGTGATCCACTGTGTGAGGTTGCGGGCTCCTTCGTTGGGGTCTGTGGTGTTGGTGGGAGGGTTATGGCTCAAGGAGGTGGTGCGTCGGTCGGTGGTGATCTTGCTCCAGCATCTACGGGGGGTTAGACGCGGGCGGTGGTGGGTCGTTGTTTTCCTGAAGTTGAAGTGTACGCAGCTGTGGTCGGTCCAGTGGAGTTCGGTGGTGTGGCTGAAGGCGATGTGGTTGCTGGAGGAGAAAACTGTCAGGATCACGTAGCAGCGCCTACCTCATTGCTGGACTACATGCCCCATAATGCCCTGTGTGTTTCACTGGTCTATAAATGAGGGCGGGACCGGGAGACTATGTGCGTGATTTTGTTTTTTTTTTCTGTTTCCTGAGTATCCGGCGTTTGAGGAAGGTTTCCTTGCTGTGCTTTGCCCCTTGGTTCCGAAGTTTGTCAATTATCAGCTCGGTTGTTTCAAGCAAAGTGCTTGCCTAGCACCTTTCCTCTGGATCCCTGACTTCCGGGTCTGACTCTCATCGTCCTTCCGTGTCTGCTGGTGAGCAGGCTGTTCACGGGCTGCAGACAGAGGTTGTGCTGAGGTTCCAGTCGTTGTAGCATGAGTAAAACGCTAAGCTGCTTCGTGATTAACTGCTGTAAACCCGACGTGGGTCTTTTCTGTGGCCACGATGGGTATTTCTTTTGTTGTTTGAATTGTGAGCGGAGCGCCGCAGCTGCTCTGCGCGTTACCGTTACGAAGTCCCACAATAGCTGGGGGAAGTTGGAAATATCATTTGCAAGTGCCAAAGCGGAAAGTGGTGGAAGGCTCCACACTTTACCGTATTTGGAGACTGGTTTCAAGTACGTTAGTTTTCAATTGCTAAAGGACACATGAAGAGAACTATCACATCGGAAGGTAGTAGTAGGAGGCTACATCTTACCGTATGTTGACCTATGCACTTTGTTGTTTTCGGATCGGGTGAAAGGAACCCTTTTCAGATTATTTTGGATTTAAGTGTTTGCTAAAAGAGAAAGGAGAAGTCTTCTCTTTTATTCTGGGAATAGTTTTCAGAGGAGCATCTTTACTGTATGAACATAATACTAGGGGGGGTGCGTTCTTTTTCCCATTACTAAGTTCCTATTGGTATTGCACACACGTGTATGAGTCTGAGGAGTAACTTGTTTTTTCTATTATTCAGGGATCAGGAACGTATTACGTTGTTTGTATATATCTGCATACAGCAGCAGGAGGGCATCTTTAGATAACCTGAACCAGGTGAATAGAGAGACATTAGTGAGAATGAAACGAGAGTAGCATTTCATATGTGTAGTATAACGTTGGTGTGTTTTCTCTTTCAGCTATCCCTTCCCTGCTGTTCCCTTCCTTCCCTCCCTGATTTCTTTATTTCCCTCGCCCGATCACTCGAACACCTTGTGTATTTAGTTTTCAGGGTGTTGGGGAGCCTATATTGCTGCGATTGGACCCTGCGGAGTTCTTCCTGACAAAAACGGGGTCAAGCGTGTGTCCGGCGTAATGGGTGGGGGTGATGACCAGTTGCTTGAATCCGAGGTTGGCGAGGTTGTCTAGAAGGGTGGTGGTGTTGTTGTCCTTGTCGTTCTCCAGGTGGAAGTTGAGGTCTCCTAGGAGGATGTAGTCGGGGAAGGCGAGGGCGAGCGGGCTGATGAAGTCTGCGATGGCTTCGCTGAAGTGTGAGCGTGGTCCCCGGGGTCTGTAGATGAGGGTTCCTCTGAGGGTGGTCTTGGGGTTGACGTGAATCTGGAAGTGAAGGTGCTCTGCGGTGGTGAGGGTGTCGTCGGTGTTGGTCGTGATGCGGATGGTGTTTCTGTGGGCGATGGTGATGCCTCCACCAGTCTGGTTGACACGGTCCCTCCAGATGATCTTGCAGCCGTCCGGGATGGCAATGGCGATGTCGTGGGCTGAGGTGGGGTTCATCCAGGTTTCCGTGAAGAAGGCGACGTCTGGTGCTGTTTTGTCCAGGAGGTCCCAGAGTTCAACGGCGTGTTTGCGGATGGAGCGGGTGTTGAGCAGGATGCACTTGAGGTGGTTGTTGTTGGTGGCTGTTCTGGCTGGCTCGATGCAGGACCGAGTGCAGGTGAAGTTGCAGGCGTGGCAGGTGAAGGCTCCGTGGGTGCCTTTCGGGGTGGCTTGGTAGTAAACGGCCGGTATTGAGTGCGAGGAGGGTGGCGGGGGCATATCTCCGTCGGGTTGGCTGGCTCCTGCGAGGTCCAGGGGTTCCGGTGCTGGGCGCGGTCCAGGCCTGGACGGGCGTAGATGGGCTTGCCCTTGGCACGCCTTCGGCGCGCAATCGGCGCCTGCTGCGCGTTGCCGCTGGGTGTATGCTCGGTCCCCACCATTTATGGCGAAATGGGAGGGAGGAGTAGCTGGGAGGCGGGAGCAGGCTGGCGAATGGGGAGCGGGAGAGAAGAAGAAGGGGGCGGGGCCGCAAGGGAGCAGTGGCGGGGAGCGGAGGGGGGGTGGGAAAGAGCAGGAAAAACGATGCGGGGAGAGTGAGGACAAGCCTGGCGAGCAGGGCCCAAGGATAGGCAGCAGGCAGAGAGGCCAAGAGCAGGCAGCAGAGGCGGGTTCAGGGCACACGGGGGCCGTGCGGTGAGCGGAGTGAGTGGGTCTCAGTTTAGAGTTTTGATTACTAACTCCGATCTCTATTTACAATAGATTTGGAGTCAACATTTACTTCATATAAATAGTACTACGAAACATAAACAAGCATGCATGCGTTTAACCCATGTTTTTGGCATTTTTGAAAACGAATTGAGCTATATTCAAAATAAGTATTTTAGACTATCTGTACCAATGTCTGTTATTATATGCACAATACAAAATAAAAGCTATTTAGTCTCTAACCCTGTTGTGAAATAAGCAATCAACATTAGCTCAAATAATAGGCAATGGACAATGAAACAACAAACAGCACACCAAAACCATCAGCTCCAAAGGCAAGGGGGCGGGGGGCAATGTTACACAAGCAATATGCGTCTGAGCAAATAGTAAAGCATCCATCAGCTAGGGCAAAGGAATGTGAATACCTGCTTACAATTGCGGTTACTTACTAATGCTCTGCAAGCTCTCGGAGAAGCACTACACTGACTCAGTTTTGATCATCCTAAGCAGCTTGACTGCTGTGCTTAGGTCCCTTTTTCGGAATGAATAACAGTTTATACCAGTCACAATCATGCGCTTGCGCAGGCTTCTAATCCCTTCCTTGCACCATGCTTTACTCTTGAGGGTTTTTTATTTACAGGTAAATGTGCCTACAAGAGATTCATTTAGGCGCATTCAGTTGAACCATTCGTGCAATGATGTAGCAAGGATCCAACGGGTAATCTACAGTTAAACAATCTACAATTCAGTTTTTAATTTCTTCTTCATAAATCAAATTATAAAATATGAATTTAGAAGGTACAAAAGATTAAAGCAACACAGAAATGACAGAGGTTTACGAAAAGATTCTGTGCTATTGATACCTCATTAAATCATTAATGCAAACATCCATTTCAAACAAAAATATATAAACAGAACAGTGAATCTGAACAAAACAAAAACACTTGCTAAAGAGAAACCAACCAATGCTGTTTGTTGTCTAATTTGTTCATTACCTGTAAATACTTAACCTTTCCCCAATCCTTTCTTTTCCTTACTCTTGAGGGTGACCTTGCGCCATGCCCCGATCAAGGGTGTGGGGGGGGGGGGGGGGTATTACTGCCTTTCATCTCATAGTAATTGCGCATTTAGTGAGAAGGTCAAGAAGAACAGCGGGTGAGGGAGGTGAAGTCAGACCTAGGGCTAACGCGCCAGAGGCCTCCAGGACCTACAGGGAGAAGTCAGATGGAATGAGGGGAAGTGAGGGGGTAGTGGAAACAGAGAGCTAGACAACCAGGGCCAGTAGGGACTAGAATATACACCCCATGTCCCCCTTTTGGCTTCGGCAGGTAGTTGTACCTTGGCACTGGAAAACCTTGGCTCAGGATTGATCGAGGGTTCTTTTGAAGTAGCCAATATCCAGAGTAGGCTCAACCCCTTCCCAGGAGCCTAAAAAGCTGAAGCTGGGGGTCAATGGTCAATAGCTGACAGCGAGTTGTGGCTCACCCATCCACACCTACCAGGACAGCAAGCATTGCAGCCACAGCATGTGATGGGGAAGAAAGGATCCAATAAAAAACAGGCAGGAGGAAAAAAAATAAACACTGCGGTGGCAGAGACACCTTCGTTAAACTGTATCGACACCACACAAGGATGGTCGGTAGGCCGTCAGAAGGGAAAGAATTGCCATAATGGTGGTCCTGGGATGCCTGATGGCAGGGACACCGAAGGGCAATGGAGAGAGCCAGAGGGGATAGTCACAAAGCACTTGCAGCACAGGCATGGATGGAAAGGACCTAGGTTGTTACACTTCGAGAGTAAGGGAAGCCTAGAAGCTGCCATGCGCACTCAAGCAGTCTTCACATCCAGTGCATGGACAGGAACCTACGTCGAAATGTGCACTCAAAGATGATTTATGCTGTTGCCAAACTAACTTAAAACTGGGATCACCGATTTATGATTGTGTGATTGATTTATGACTGATGCTTTTGCATGATTTATGGTGCATATCAAAGATAGATTACTTTTGTGATGATTTATGACCATCTCATGATTTATGACAATGTTAACAAACTGGGGCCTTTCAACCTCCAACCAGGGTCTCAGACTCTTATTGAAGGGCGGTGTGGGGGAGGGGAGGGACAGCCAAAGGCCGATGAGACCTGGTAGCCCGTCTGGGACATGTTAGCTGGAAGCCACTTTGGCCTTTCTGGGCATTTACAGTCTAGCGGGGCACACATCCCCAGCAATTCAGGCTAGCTAATCCAGTTATGACAGTCAACATCCTGATCCCCTTCGCTATGAGCCCTAGCAGTATGGGCCACGTAGTCTAGACAGCATAGTCATTCAGACAGAGCAACCTGCTCCTTGCACGCAACCCTTGGGATTCTTGAAGTGCTGCTCCACCCACAATATCCTACTCGAATTCGGCCTGGGAGTCCTCTACCCAAAGAAGCTCCTTCTCAAGCGTCCATGTGCACTAACCTCAGCATGAATGCACTAACCACGTGAGGCTACTTTGATAGGCTCCAACTCAGTTAGAGGATAGAAGGCCGTTCACGGTTTTGATGATGATGATATGGAGCTTATTAAGCGCTCGAATGCCGAGGCGTCTTGGCGCTGATGAGTGTAGGCAGAAGAAGGGGCTGAGCTAGATTTACTCGGGAGTAAACAGCCGGGTTTTCAATTAAATAGTTGTGAATCCTGTCAGCTAGGGAGCAACGAATGGCACTTCTTTTAGCATGGAAACCTGGAGGTGTCATGAAGGGATGGGAGGGTGGACTGTACCCCAAGCCAGGTCCGAATGCAAAGTATTGTGGTTGAGGAAGGTTCTTATAGAGTCTGGGTAGGAGATGAGCAGAGGACATACTGGCATAGACATAAAGGTCATATGGTCATGTCATGAGGAGGTGAACAGGAGTACAACCTAACCCCTGCGTTGTAAAGGACCATTGCATGAGCCATTGTGACATATCCTTGGCATTTTGAACGGCTGGAGCTTGCTGCAACGTTAGATGTGACCTGTCTAGCGTGGTGTCTAGACGCAGTTCAAGTAGCCCCACAGGATTCATGGAATATGGACCCACTTGGTAAGCTGCTCCGAAAACCGATACAGAAAAGTGGGTTCCTCTGCATTAGAAGCGTAAATGCTTCCAAGCAGCACAGAAGCCAATCCAACCTGCCCTCTACTCGGGCAAATCTGCCCTCCCCATCTATCTGAGCAGCTCCCAGTTCAAAAATGGACTCCCTCCCTCGCCTAGATAAAGGCCCTTATCATAAGTTGAGAAGTTAGTAGAGAAAATTTGACGCAGTCAGCATTTCTGAAATTTGGCTTTTTCCCTGAGCATTATGGGAGATCTCTAAAGAAGGGCAGTGTGGATCCCCTTACACCTTAGGAATGAGTGGATTCAGTAGCATTTGTTAGCGTTATGCATTCTCCAAATGCTCCAAGTGATCATGGAGAGGCTCTCTGGTTGTGCCACGGTGAAGCATAGTGAATGTGTAATTGTGCGCAAGAACAAATGGCATATTGCCCTACAATGCTTTCAGGAAAGGAGCAGCATTGCCTCTGAAATTACTGTTGAAGGGGAGAATGGGCCCGCTCAGGCCCTGCCAGTGGAAAACTCAACAATAAAAAGAAGAAAGCAAAGCACAGAGGACAACTGGCCAAACGTCCATTAACTTCATCAAACCTAAGCGAATACATCTTTAGTGTGCTGGGCAGTCAGTGACAATGTACAGCCCCACTTGGATACCCCATGAGCTCCAGCTCTCGAAGCCAAGAGTCATCCACCTGAGGGGTCACCACTGGAAGAGACTCCACGTTGTGAAGTTGTGTCAGTTGAGACAAACTTTCATCCTTGTCGGAACGTGTCATTTGAAATAAAGATCGAGCCCCTGGTAGACGCATGGAAGGAGCGTACTGCAACAAGTGTTGATCGTCCATTGTCCTGGGCCTTCTCCCACAAAGGAGTAGCGACAGAGCCTACGTCTCACCAAGCTTTGCTTTAATCTCCTGCAGGGCTTCAACTTACAGGGCATGTCCGCCTGAGGCAAGGTTCCCTGTTGCTCAGCCCAGTACCAAGCTGCTTCCAGTTCAATAAAGATGAGGGTGCCTTGACCCACTCTCATCCTGAGCTTGGTAAGAAAAATTAGTAAGTATTTCAGTCCCATATCTCAAAACTTCCTTTTCATGCTCAGAAGAGGTGCTCGCTAGTTTAAAATCCGGAAAGATGAGATGCTGGTGATTATCCATTTCAAGGTGTTCATTTCGCCTTGGAGTGTGCAGTATTTCATCTCTGTCTTTAAAGTGCAATCGCTTGGAAACTCTATCGGCCTAGGAGAGGTGGCAGGAAGAGGTCTGCGAGAAGGTACTCAGTGGGTTCTTTCAGAGGAGAAAAAGGGGGAGAGCTTGTGCAGAATTACAAAGGTCTTGACTCAGTTTTTGAGCAATTCAGTAAATAGTGTCTTTCCAAATACTTGGGCATGCCAAACTCCCTGATATTGCTCTGCCTCTCACTGTGTTCCGCGTCCTCCGTCCGGCCCTCTACAAAGCGCACTCAATCTCTTAATTCCTGGAGCTACTACTGAATGGTACATAGAAAGGCGGGCCCAGCATCCGCCACGCCAAAGGTATAGCGGTCGTGCCGGCCCCCACTGGCCATACTGGGGCGGGCCTGTCGCGCGCAGTGATGACACGACAGGCGTGCCTCGCCACTAATAGGTCGGTGTGGATGTATGACGTTACAACGCATACTTTTACTCCGCATACCATTACAACGCGGTATTCACAACGCATACCATTACAACGCATAGCGCTTTGGGGTGCTGGATAGTGGTAAGTATAATTTACTATTCTAACTCCAGTCCCCGTGGACCCTAGGGAAGGTGTTGGATAGTAAATTAAACTTACCTCTTATCCTAGAGCGCCCCCCAGCGCAATGCGTTGTAATGGTATGCGTTGTAATGCCTGCGTTGTAGTGGTAGTGCGTTGTAAAAAATGCGTTGTAACAGGTGCATACCGGTCGGTGTTTGTGCGCGACCCGGAAATGATTGAAAACACTTCCGGGTCACACATTTGGGCTAACGCCAGGCCGGTTACAACTGGCCTGGCTGGCATCATGGCAATAAAAGGCTGGGGAGCGGCGGAGTCTGTTTCTTTGCTCGCCGCTCCCTCAGCCTGCCATTAGTCACATCAGCTTCGCTAGGAATGAAAAATGAAATATTATTAGTCTGATTATTGTTTATGGTATGTTTAGTTATACCTTTATATTAGAGATATGTTAAGGTTAGCCATCTGACATCTGTACTTATCAATGAATCAATGTAATGTAATGGTTTTCTGCGAAATTTGTAAATGATGCGTATTCATTTTGTTTTAAATTTTATGTAAATAAATACGGCCGGGGGTTTACGACCCCCTAATCCAAAATCTTCCCATGTTATTCTCTTGATATTAATAAGGGAGTAGGGGTTCTAGGTAGTACCAGGCCATATGCCTTGGGCTGCGGTTCTTGTGTGCCTTCTGACTCAGTGACCCATTCTGCAAGCTGCTTATGATCCTTGCACAGCAAACTGACATTGGAGGCAAAGGTGTCTATTTTTGCCTAGAGTGAGGTCTTAGTCGCCACAATTACCTCCAGGATTGAGTGTAGCTTACCCAACCCCTCCATTAATGGGTCCGCTGCTGGCTGGCCCAATGCTCCTCTAATGTTAGAGCTCCTGATTGAACTGACTTTGGTTTTCCCATGGTGTCAAAGTCTGTGGTGACCCTCGATTGCAGAATGCCACAAGGAGGTCAAGATTACAACACACGGGAAAAACTGTTCTTGTGTGATAGGGCTGCTGGAAGTTCTAAGTTTCTGGAAATTGCTGCAGATTGCTAACAATTGCTGTCAGGTCTGCTTGCTGCCGCTGTCTACCCCCTTGTGAAAGGAGAGTGGAGTCTATGGGGGCCACCCAGTGACAGCTGAGTAAGCAACACGGCTACCAGCTCGCATATGAAGCGGTAGTGGATTCCCCTTGGGCCTTGTCCCCACCACTAGGGGTGGCCGTGACAGCTCAGTAGGTGTCCGGGGGCTCCTCCACTCACGCCTCTGCTCAGGTGCTCATGGAAGTCTTAGGGATGCACCAACCCCCATTGCAGCTCACTTTCAGATCCAGGGACAGAGTGTTAAAGGAGCAGGCACTACCCTCCCAAGCAGGGCCGGACTGGGAACCAAAACCAGCCCTGGCAAAGTGCTCTGCAATACCCCCTCCCCACCCCACCCCCCTCCTCCTGGGTGTTAGGGGTGCGACCGCGCTCTTTGCCAGGGCCGGTTTTCAGTAGATTTTGTTACAGGGCCGTTTTTGCTGCTATGCTGCAAAGACGGCCCTGTAACAAACCCTACCCCCCCCCCCCCCATGGGATTGCCCGATGCCCGCAACGGCCAGGCCGGGCCTGGTCCCAGGCCACCGTCACGCACCCAAACTGCTCCATGCAAAACGCCCTTGTAGCACAGCAGATTATTGATCGGCGCCATCACTCCCTTACACCAGGGACGTCAAGCCCCAAGGAAGAATGTCAGTGCGTGGGAGGGTGAGCAGCAGTTCTAGAAGACATGGGTCCTGGTTCCGAGGAAGCAGGGAGGTCTGCCGAACACGCCAGGGCCAAGCTCAGGCAGCCCCATAAACTTCAAGCGTAGCTCCCTTAAGCAGCATCTGCCATCTAAGCACTGCAGGCCAAATCCACAAAAAATGCATCATGCTGATATTTCCCATTTTACCATAATCATGTACTAGTTCTGTATGTGTTCTTTTGCATTCACTCGTTTTTTGTCATTTGCTGTGAGGAAAAATGCTCAAGACGAACAAACTCAGCCCCTTATAGTCGAAAATTATAATTGTATTGCCCATTGAGCCCACCAGGATTTTTTTGATTTTGATCGCCTGCATTTTGGACCTTTACTATGGGGGTGTCTCACTTCCTGAGCATCACTCACAATTCATGGTAATTTTGGGGCGAGTGCGTTTTAAGTCAGTTTCTGCCTTTTAAGATAAAGTTGCTGCAAGACAACTAGGGTAAGGTGGTCTGGATGGTTACACATGAGCATGTGTGCATATGCACATGCGCTCATGTGCGGGCAGCATGCTTGAGGCTACCATTATTCACAGCCCAATAATGGTGCAAAGCATGCCTGGCACAAAAGGGACTGTGCAAGGTGTGCTGCTGACCTGGGACAGGTCTTATAATATACGTGGGCATTCATAAACAGGTCAGTAGGGTTTACTGGAAAATCTGTAGGGTTTTCACTGGGTTATACATATAATTCAGATCTGCCCTGAGGGCCACAACTGTAATGATGACTGGGTCCCTAATGCTGATTTTACTTGTTATAGGCAAACACGGATCATGCATGTGCACCATGACATAGGCATGTCTTACTGATTCTTGCCCAAAGCGCTACCCTCACAGTGGTGAAAGGCTGCTGGCTTTACCAGAAGGTAAGCATCAAGAGAGCAGTGGTGCCAGCATAACGTTTAGTGAGCAGTAGGAATGAATACGTCGTTTTTACCTGTGTCACTAGAGGGAGACCTAAAGGCTCACTCACTTACTTAAAATTCCACTGCTTTGTGTTAAGCTCCCCCTTGGCCTACACTGGTTTGATATGTAATGCTGAGCAGTACACGCGTTGGCCTATTAGTGGTATAATACAGGGATAATGCAGTATTGTGCCTTGTGTGTATATTATCTACATGTGCTAGGTGCATGTGTGCCTGTGGCTGGTACAATTAAACAAGGATTTAGTACTGTGTAGTACGTGTATACATATGCTATATACATATGCCTGTGAAGGATAGAATACATGGAATATTCTGAGTTCCATTTCGGGATACACACAGGAAAGAGGGATAGCCAGGCCTGCATGGTGAAACATGAGGAGAGAAAGTAGAGGAATTCCCCCAGACAGATGTGTGTATTGTTACATTCCTGTAAGCTGCGTGGGGCACACTGAAGGAAGCCTGGCTCTCAAGCACACTTCGAAGGGTGCTCTTTGACTTAGAGAGAGATCACAAGGAAGGGGATAGGGCTGATAACAGAATTATAAGAGTAGGGCTGAGGCCCTGGGGTAACCCTTTGATACACGTATCACTGTAGCTGACATCCAGGTGTAAACCTCTAGTCACTTCGATGGCCTGGATTGTGGGGCTATCAGATTTGGAACTGCTGCTTCTTTGACAGATTGCTTTCTGGAGGAAGAAAGACCAGAACAGTGGGCACTTCAAAAGGAAGCAGACCCCCAACATAAACTTCAAAGATTCAGACTCTAAATTAGGTGTCTGGAAATGGACTTTAAGAAGGGGAGGTTGGGACCCCAAAAATTGTCAGCTGTCAAGCAGGGAGTCGGGCTGTGTGAGAAAGAGAAGTTCTGAAAAACTTCTGCCTGTGATCCAGACTGGGGGCTACAGCCTGCTAATCTCCCAGCTGGGTGATGGGACATCACCTAGGGAATCCAAAGCCACCTGTCCTGAAGTTTGGAGCACAAGTGTGTGCCCTGTAAGGAAGAGGAGAGCACTGGAGGGAGCAAGTTCCATTGGGGATTCCTGGTGAGTGGATTACCTTAGTGTGGTGTGAGGAGATGGCTGCTGCACCAATCGGGTCGTTGCCCGTGTGCAATGTACATCGAAAGTCAGCATCCCCCATATGCACAAGAAGGGCCACCTACTAGGGAGCTGTGATTGCTGCTGTATCGAATAGATCATCGTCCATGTGCAGCGTTAAGTCGCAACCTTGTATGACAGGTGAAAAGTTCTGCTTTACTGAGTAGGCTGTAGCCCGTGTGCGTGTTAAGTGGCATACGTGGTTGGCTCTATGAAGAGTACTGAGCATGCTGAGCAGGCCGTAACCCATGTGCAGTGGAGATACATTGATCCCATAACCCAGAAGGGTCCACCGGAACCAAACAAGAAGTGTGGGTTGGTTTGGATTGTCATCAGAAGAGAGAGGACGCCGTGGTGATCCGGGTAGGCCTGAGCAATGATGGAGGACCAAGGTCAATAAAATTCCCTCCACCCCCATTACCGGTGGGAAGAACCAAAGAACGTACTCGGCTTGGAGGAGCAACAAGAACACCCTGGCTATTGCAGGACAATGTGTGGGGAAAACTTTGGGAAAGCTGAGCACAGCCTGGCTGGCTGGGTTGCCTGAGAAAGACTTGCCGGAGACAGCCTCTACAGCTCGAGCACCCATAGAGGAAGAACACTCAGAGAGTCTGAGCACCCACAGATGGGGCGCACTCAGAGAGTCCAGTTTCTCGGATTGTGCTAGTACGGGTAAGACTGATTTGGGGCCAGATACTTGCTTGCTAGGTAGTGCTGCAGCACTGGAATACTCAACTTTAATACAAAGTGCGACTTAGCCTGAATGTCACCTATAGTGAATGGGGAAAAACCACTATCTTAGCTTGAAGGGAGTGGACTCAGGGACCTGCCTATGAAACATTAGAGCCCTGACCTCAGGGACTAGGTGTATTATTTCTGAATGGCAACACCAAAAGATGATGGACAAAATGCTGAACATTGTCAAACATTCACCCCCAGTCACAGATCTGGGTTAAATTCATTGTTTCTTTGCTCATATGCCACTCCAGTTTTGGACCTAGTCATATGCAAATCAGTTTGGCCCTGCTCCCCATGGGAACAGCCCAGCCCAATCTTTCCAGCCCAATCTTTTTGTGTTGCTGTTGTTTATGAATGGCATATTTTACTTTGTGGTCAGTATAAAAAACTACTTTTTTCATGACAGCAAGTATTTAACAGGACAATCATTTACTGCAGCACGCAGGCATGTAGAATTCCATGGCCCAACGCCCAGGACGTATTGTTTGTGGTTAAGGGCAACAAGTTTTCATGTGTATGTTGTCCTTGAGACAAGTAGACCCAACCCCCTGCAGCACAAACCCTTTGGCTGTCAGTTTACAGTATGGATCAGGGAAAGGCACTGTCTGCACTTAAGGTAATATTTTTGTCCCTATGTTAATGCTGTTCAAACTTGTATTTATGGTTCATTAATTGAAAGCCTATTTTATTAGGGTGAGTGCTCTAAGTGAATGTTGTAAGCTCTGACTGCACTACTGACAAATGGTTCCAGTATAAAAATCTGTACAAAAATGCCAGCGAATCAAGAAGTAGTGGACACATATTAAGCCCGGCAAAACCCACGCTTAGACTATCTCGCGGCAAAACGAGAAACGGACAAAAACAATTCCGGCCTCGAGGACGCCAAAAAAAGGTAAGTATGTGTGATTAAACGCGTGCAGAGCATAGGTTTTTAACTCTGCTTAACAGAAAGATTAATGAGGTCCTACCATTACAGGCTGCCATTGAATGCTAGCAATCTTCCACACTTTACACACGGCGAGAGACCTTGAAACAAGTAAGTTCCGATTTTGAGTGCAACCAAATTTAGTATCGAATCTCCAGCCTAGCGCAACACTTCTAAACCTTAATTCCTCCTTTTCAGGGCTATCGCTTAAAAAACAAAGAGTGTATACTCCTCCCACCACTAGAAACAGGTAAGTTTGAAGTATGATTGCCAACAGAAATGATTGTGTCATTTCAAATAAGAATATAAAGGTGACTAAAGAAGCATTTGTTGTTTATGCAGATTGTCCAACGTCGAGGTAATAGAGAAAAGCTTCCTTCATTCGAGGTAAGAGGCATACGCAAATAGTGGTAGAGCCATCTTTCCAAAACACTTGCTATTAGTTTCTAAAGAGATGTTTTGTTTATTTTTTCACAGCTTCAGTTCTGAAGAGAACTTAAAATCGGTCATAAGTTCGAAACGCGTAGACCATATTTGTTGAGCCATAAGATTATAAACACAGTTTTGATTTGCTCCAAATTCATGTGATTATCAGAATAATTGTCTATGGCCATTTTGTGAATAATGAAACTTGTAATGTATATGTAAATAATTTGTACAGAGGTTGTGTATGTATGTGAGTGAATGACGGATGGTTGAAACAGTGATGAGTATGAGAATTTTTGGGAATGTGGAGAAAGTGTAATATTTTGATTATGAAAAGAAATTTTTGTATGTGGAAAATATAGGTTGAAAAGATAAAATTGGTGAAAACTAACCAAACAAAAAATATAAAATGAAAAAAGAAAAAGAAAGAGATGTATTCTGCCTAACAAAGTGTGGTTGTACATGTTGTTATAATCCGCATGTATTGAAAGAGTAAGGAGACAAGTAGTGACAACAGTATTGGTATTTGTTTCGTTCTATATTGGCCAGTCGCTTGGCCTTACTGTGGAGAGCCCAAACCCAGTGATGGTTTATTGCTCACCATTATAACAAACACTGGCAAAAGCAAAAACATATTTTAGTCTCAAAAAGCACACACTGCCACAGTAGTTACTGACACTGAACAAAACGACTTTGTGTGCCAATATGCTTCTTGTGAAAGAGCAGAATGCTGTAACTCACAGTGAAGCCAGGCAATACAGAGAGAAAGAAAGAATTTTAATAAACGCAAAAGGTCATGGAAAACGCCTCAGATCAAATTAGGGGCCCAATTATTAAAGAAAGTCTCAAAAGTGCACCCATGGTATATATCCTTCCATTAAATGCAGCTAAAGGGCTTTTGTGAGTTCCCAAGAATGTACTGAAGTAGGACAAGAAATAGTACTCCTAGAAAATATTTGTGAACTGCATTTAAGCATAAGCAAATATGCATGTTCACTTTACCTCCAACCACTTTTTTCCCAACTCTGGAAGCAGGTTTACGTCTGCCATTGTCAGGAGTAAATTTCCAACATTTCTCAGTATTGGAAAAGATTAGATAAGAGTTGTTTAAAAGCCTTAAAACATTCATTCATTTCAAAACTTTATTCGATTCAATGCAAAGAATCATAAAAGTAGAAATACATTTACAACAAACAGTAAAAATTCATTATAAAAGGCAGTTTTACAGTTTATGGCACTATGAAAATTCATTGGCAGGTAAAGTCACATAACCATATTATTACGTTAAATTAATCATCTCTGGGTAGTACATAATTCATCGAGCAAGGGTATTTTTAGGAACAAGTAAAAAAGAACCACGGTGCAGGAATATAAAGTGTACATATCAAGTGGTCTGATTCTTGGGGCAAAATTTTAGCCATACCGTTTCCTAATCTGGAGTGATACGCGTATGAAGTTCAACATTGCACAACAGACTGTAGGGGATGACAGAGATATTAAGAAATCATAACCCTCTTTGTGATGGCGTATTTGTTTTTCCTTGAGAATCGGTTTGAGAAACCTGGTTCTCGGGTCTTTATATAAGGAACAAAAAAGAACAAGATGCATTGTGTTTTGGCTATCTTTGTTATTACAGTTGCAAGGGGGGAGTTCCTCACACCAGCCCCTCTGTATAGGGAATGCAAAAAGAAAATGCAAAGTATGTAGCCTAAATCTTGTCAAGTAAAAACGCCATTGTACATGGTTTGTGAAGGTCAGATAAAACTGGTGCTGTAAGGCAGCCTTGGGGGCATAGGGGCTGTCCATGCAATTTACAATCGAAGATTTCCAGTAATTCGATTTAATTACATTTTTAATATCTCCCTGTATATTTTCAGGATTGTCAAAGGTATCACCCAAACCTATTTTATGAAACATTTCATTTACGTAGGATAGCCAGGGGATTTGATTCATAGTTGACAATTTTAAACAGTCCTGGATGATATCCTTAGTGAGCTGTAAATCCTCCGATAACCATATTTTGCCCCATAACAATAGAGGCGAAAGACGAATAATGTCACTTACATAATTTAAACCTAGTTCATTATGGGCGAATTTGTTTGAGGAGCCTGATGGGATGGCCAAGACACGTTTTAAAAATTTGTTTTCCATAATCTGTACCGTGTCGGGGCTATCTGTCCCCCAGACCCCTGCCCCGTAGGTGGCAATCGACAGACATTTGGCTTTATACAGAGTTTTTAAATGTGTAATGGGTTTTTGGCCTAATTTGCCACAGAAGCGGAACAATCCCTCTATTGAGCGACTAGCACTCTGGACTCGTGTCTTCATTAACGGTGCCCAACTTAATTTGTGATTAAAAAGGTTTCCCAAGTAATTAAAATTTTCAACCTTGTCAATGACGGAGGTACTCACTGCAAACTTTCTGCTCTTGGTGCCCTTCGGGCCACAGACCATGATAAAAGACTTAGCAAAATTCACTTTAAGATCTAGGTCCAACATAAATTTGTGAAAGGCATCAAGGCAGTGCTGCATACTATTTGCAGTAAGTGTCATGAGTACAGTATCGTCGGCATAGGAAAGCATTGGAATGCTTCTGCCATTGACTTTTGGGAAATCATGGCAATGGTCCAACAAGTATTTTTCCAGGCCATTAGTATATACAAGGAATAAAAAAGGAGCTAATATGCATCCTTGTCGGACACCCTCGGTCGAGGGAATGGACTTGGTTTTCTCTCCCCCTGGCCCAAACCTTATGGCCACCGTAGTAGATTCATGAAGTCTGCGAAGAAGAGTGACCAGGGGTTCCTCGAAACCCATTTCCTCCATCATTTGCCACAACTTACTACGACACACAGTGTCAAATGCACTTGATAGGTCCATAAAGGCAAGATGAATTGAAGATTTTCTTGCCTTTGTGTATTTCCCAATAATTAGGGCTAAATTAAGGCACTGTTCAACAGTGCCTTTGCCTTTTCTAAATCCATATTGGGAATTTACAATGAGACCCACCGAATCCGCCCATGATTCTAATCGTGCTAAAATAACCCTGCCCAAAATCTTACATGATGCGTCAATTAAAGAGATTGGGCGATATCATCGGGGATCTGATCTATCGCCCTTCTTAAAAATTGGCACCACCACTGCCTCCTTCCAGGATGCCGGGATATGGCTAGTGACAACTGCTTTAAAAACATTCAACAACACAGGTGCCCAGACTTTGACATTGTGCTTAAAAAAAGTCCAAAGGTACTCGGTCGGGGCCAGGTGCTTTTAATGATGTGCCTTTTAATAACGCATCCTCCACTTCTTGCAGAGTCAACGATAAACTCAGGGAAAGGGAAGATTGGGGAACCACAGGTACCCTTACATCTCCTGACGATATCACGCTTGGTTGGATTTTATGAGGATTAAAAATGTTCCCAAAGTGAGTTTCCCATGAATCACAGTCAATCTCCATCACAATATTATCCATATCATTATTTGCAAAGAGGGGGATTGATGACTTCCCAGAAAAGTCTGCTATCCTTCAATTCTGTTGACTTTTCTAAGTCTTCCCAGGCTTGATTTTTTAAACCCAACTTCCTTGATTTAATAGCTTCTTTATGAGCTAATCTAGCTGCTCTAACCGATTCTATATCCCTAGGTTTTTGTTTTAACGCTGCTTTCAGCGATCTCTGTGTTGCTGAACATGCAGCATCAAACCATCTGGGGCCTAACTTTTTATTTTTACCTATTGGTTTTATTAGGCGCTCAGCTACATGCTCACATAGGGATTCAAAATTACCTATAACCTCTTCTGGACTGGTTGTAGGTATGAGGCAGGCCTCATATTCAGCACTATATCCATTTAGGATCTCTGCCTCAAGACCCACCGCGTCTATTTTGCCCCATTTAAGGGTGATACCTTGATTTTTACTATACTTTACTGGTTGCTCCCAGATAGAATGTTTGGGTTTAACCGGACAAAACAAGGTTAGAATTAAAGGATTGTGGTCACTGGCAGCATTAGGTATTACTTCCAACTTATCGACATAGGAAAGGTGCCCACTAGAGACAATTACAAAGTCGATGAAACTCATAGTGCCCCTAGTTCCCTGAAACGTCGGTATAGGCACAGAGTTTGGGCCAACCCAGGGCTCCAATATGCATAAATCATTTAAAATAATGATATTATTTAACGCATCCCCCTGAGGTGTGTGTTTGAAATGTGACAGCGGTTGATCATGTGAGTCTGTCAAACCACACACCTTTGAATCACCATGGGCACATAATGAGCAGTTAAAATCTCCCAACCAGATAACAAATAGTTGGGGTTGTTCTTGACGTACCCCAGCTATGGCCCTTTCTAGTTCTGAAATTACAGTTGTCTCGTTGTTGTCAAAGATATTGTAGTACCAATTGATCAACAACAATGGTTCAGGGAACAAATTAACCAGCATCAACACTTGAAACCAAGGTGAATCAACTATTATAGAGGCCGCAAGTTTACATAATTTTAAGGAGGTTGCTGACATTAAACCACCTTTTGCCCTGCCCATTTAAGAGGGTATTGCTAAGGTGTTAAAAGCTTGAAAACCCTCCATACTCTGGGCAGTTCTACTCCATGTTTCCTGCAGGCACAGGATGTCACAGTCCCCCACAAAGTCCAGCCATGCCTCGTCCTCAAGTCTTGATGCAAGTCCAGCAATATTCCACGAGATTAGGCCCATCTTTTGATCATTTTTGTGTCTCATGTCTGGTTCTGTTACTACTTCTAGATTGTTCCCAAAAAGGATTGGACTTGAATCACATTCTCTGGCAGAAGATACCTTAAGAGCTTGAGCATCGGAAGTTTGGTCATCATCGGTGGGAGCAATCTCCAGTGAGTTGTCATTGCCACTTTCCCCCTTCTCCCACAAGCTAGGTTCTCCTATTGCTGGATTATCCATAATCCTAGGAGGATCTTGTGATGGTCAATCGATCTCTTCCATACCTACAAGTGGGTTAAAGCGATTTCTCAAGGGGACATTATTTGGGGGCCATCCTACATAGTCCTCTCCCTGATACCTTGGTCTTAAGTTGTTATGCCAAGCTTGCAGGGGGTAATTGTTATTACTATGGATTGGGCCCCAGGAGAAGGCATCACTCTGTTGGGAGAGTCCCCAGTTGTTCTGGCTTGGCCATATAGCCCTATTTCTGTGGGTCCACATAGGATACATTTCATTGTTAAATACCTGCCTAGCATTCTTGTAAGGGAGGGTTTGGGGTACAAAATTCAGACTTGGGTAGAAATACTCCAGACCTATACACTGGATATCCCCAACTCTAGCAAATCTCGGTTTACTACAGATGATATCTTTTACCCAGGTGTTACTAAAATTGATCAGGATACAATCCCCCTCGAGATCCTTCTCACTCGGGCCCACCCAGGGGACTCTACGTACACTAAGTATATTTGTTTTAGAGTCAGAGGGGAGTGGTCTGTTAATGTTAAGCCAATGTGTTATTTTGTTTCTTAGTTCCTGGGTAGATTCTGTTTTATTAGGAAGGAGTGGGGGTACTCCGGTAAGTATTACCATAAAAGGGGCTGAGTCTGGCGGCAAGTTCAAGGGTGGTGGTTTCTTTCTATATACTGTCTCACTATCAATACTTTTTGTATTTTTTACGGAACCCTGTAAACCTGTTTGTTTTCGCCCTTGGGTACTTCCCTGTTTGGGGGTCGCGGCTTCCGTCGTTGATGCCACGTTGCCCTTTTTTTGACCAGATGTCCCTACAACATCCACCAAAACAGGTTTAGAACGGGGTTGTGGTATAGGTTTTGTTCGAACTAGAGGGACCGGTACCACCTTAGGGTTAGCAGTTATGGGTGTTTTAGCGTTTTTGTTCATATTTTTATTCTCACTCCCCTTTTTTGGGTCACTATTGTTGACATTACAGTTTTTATTCTTGTTGCTTATACCCCCCCCTTCAGGCAATTTATTCTTACTTGCTAGAGTTTCAAGAGAATTAGTATTAAGAGAAATAATGTGTTCCAGTTGATCTAACTTCAGATTAACAATCTGAATTTTCTCTAAAACAGGTAACAAGAGCATCTGAACTAGTTTCTCAATTTCCCCCAGAAGGCGGTCATTGTTGTTGGTATTAAAGGAGAAAGTTTTCTGTCCCATGTCAGCTAATTGGGGACCCTTTTGCTTAGTAGGGATTGTTAGGGTTTTAGATGGTACTGACTTCGCTAACTTTGGTTTTGCCCCTTTCCTGTGAGTGCCACCTCTCTTACGTTTATTTGGGTTATGGGGTTCCTGCTGAGATACCACTGTCTGATCTTGTGTAAGGGTAGGCCCATTATTACTTAAATTACTCGGGTTGCTATCTATAACATTTACCCCCGTAATATCTGGTGAAATGGGTATGGGAGTAAGTGTAGATGCTTCAACTTGGGAATCCCCTGGGTCTGCTATCAGGACTGTCTGTGACTCAGGGATTATCTCTAGATTTGGGCTAGCCTCTAAATTACTATCAGAACAAAGTAAACTTTGCTCAGGAGTAGGTAGTTTAGTAGGGGTAATTTTCAATGCAATATTCCCCAGGGACGAGCGTTTTCCTGTAATCAGGTCAAGTGATAGACGCTTTTCTGTGAGGGCAATTTCCTTTTCTAAAATTCCAGTTGCCCGGCTTATAAAATCATCCAATGTTCCAGTGGCTTTACCATTGTTTGTTTTAACGGTAATCTGTCTGCCCTTCCCTGAGCGTGTGGACATCATGAGAGTTAAAAAAGGCACAATTTGTAGTGCCAAGATTTATAAAAGAATAGTTAAAAAATTGATAATGGAACAATCTGGGATCGATAGTAAAAAAGAAAGGGAGGTAGCCCCGACCCGACCTTGTACGTCCTTGGACGGCCTTAGACGGCCCCGCCCTTGTCCCGGGCTTCTCCCGCTCGCTCCCGCGAAGCGGAGGTACTACACTCTTGATATACTACAGCTATGTTTCCAATTGGTGATAGGCGGGGGGCGTGGCCAGCGGGGAGAGCAGCCCAGGTGTTACTGGTTGGGCGCGCAGGGGCTCCTGGTCACTGGAGTCCCCTGCCTTGCTCGCAGCCCCGCCGGTTCACTTGCCTGACCCCCGCGCTCCTCCTCAGCTCCCGGTGCAGCCCTCTGATGAAACGACGCGCTGCGGGACCCGCGAAGCGGGTCCTGCGAGTCGTGAGGTCAAGAAGAGGAGGGATAAATCCACAGGGCAGCTGGTCCGCCGCAATCCTCCAGCAGGCAAACAGCAGGTCGCTACAATCCGTTTAAAGTGTCCCACAGGCGTTGGTGTGGAAGCAGCTTTTGTCTCCGTTGGCGGGGGGCGTGGCCAGCGGAGAGAGCAGCCCAGGTGTTACTGGTTGGGCGCGCAGGGGCTCCTGGTCACTGGAGTCCCCTGCCTTGCTCGCAGCCCCGCCGGTTCACTTGCCTGACCCCCGCGCTCCTCCTCAGCTCCCGGTGCAGCCCTCTGATGAAACGACGCGCTGCGGGACCCGCGAAGCGGGTCCGGCGAGTCGTGAGGTCAAGAAGAGGAGGGATAAATCCACAGGGCAGCTGGTCCGCCGCAATCCTCCAGCAGGCAAACAGCAGGTCGCTACAATCCGTTTAAAGTGTCCCACAGGCGTTGGTGTGGAAGCAGCTTTTGTCTCCGTTGGCGGGGGGCGTGGCCAGCGGGGAGAGCAGCCCAGGTGTTACTGGTTGGGCGCGCAGGGGCTCCTGGTCACTGGAGTCCCCTGCCTTGCTCGCAGCCCCGCCGGTTCACTTGCCTGACCCCCGCGCTCCTCCTCAGCTCCCGGTGCAGCCCTCTGATGAAACGACGCGCTGCGGGACCCGCGAAGCGGGTCCGGCGAGTCGTGAGGTCAAGAAGAGGAGGGATAAATCCACAGGGCAGCTGGTCCGCCGCAATCCTCCAGCAGGCAAACAGCAGGTCGCTACAATCCGTTTAAAGTGTCAAGTTTCAAGTTAGGAGGTTTACACAGACTCACAAGGGCATTCTAACCCTGGAACAATTGCTTACCACTACCTTCAGCCCCAGTATGTAGATCAGCGGAAGCGTGACAACTTAAGGGGATTGCAAGTATTCAAACACTACTTTGGTATGAGCCCTGGCATAATCAGAGAGGCTATATATCAGAGCTCCTATATAACGAGATTACTGCCATAATTTGTCGCCGCACTACAAAGCACCAAAGGGGCAAGTGGAGTTTGTTATAGGACAAGAGGCTTTATGAAGCAACCTTCTCCGTGGACAAGCAGATATTTTATTAAATTCCACACCCCTGTGCAAGCATTTTGGGATGTCAGACTGTGTTCACTGTAAATACACGAATAAATGATTGTGGGTCTAGGAAAACTGGTGGGTACCTTTACAATTGTGGAGATATCCTGTGGTACTTGATTGATCTTTTCTTTCTTGTCATAATGTCTTCCTTTGTTAGTCAGGCCTAACTCAACAATTTTTTCTTAGACCCACAATCATTTATTCGTGTATTTACAGTTCGTATGGGGAGTGTGATTGTATATGGTCTTTAAACGTTCCCTTGGACCCCCTTCTAAAATGTTTGTAATATAGACTGTGTTCACTCCCTTGTGTCTACCTCTCCCCGAGAAGCCTTGGACTGCTCAACCCCTGCTACCACTGAGATTCTAGGAAGGAGTACTTGGCCCAGGTGCTTAGGACCCATAGCATGTCAGGGACAGCAGGAGCAAATGGCCACCTCAACCCCTACAATTGGGCCTAGTATCCTCTGCTTGCCCCTTGGCCCTCTGATATTGCTTCTTGTGATGGGTCTCATCAGAGCTGGAGGCGCTGGCCCCCTATGCCTTTGAGACTCAGTTTGAGAAATATTTGGATTTAAATGTCCCTGCCCTTCCAGACACCATGAGGCAATGGGGCCTGTGGAGTGCAGGCAGGAGGGTGCTCTGTTGACTGGTAGCAGAGGGACTAAGCAAGGTGCCCCCGCCTGCAGGAGATGAGTTCCAGGAGCTAGGTTGAGGAGAAGGCTGGTGCTGGAAGCCAGAAAACCAAGCTTCCAGTAAAGTGTTCCCATCTTGAAATCAGGAAGCCTGATGAGAGTCCTCTTAATGTCTTAGGCTTCCCACCACGAGCAAAACAAGCCAATGTTTGATGCAATTGGCACACCAGGCTAAAGATATGCTGGTTGAAGATTTGACCTTTGACCCCATAAGAGAAATGGAGCGCAAGGCGCTCTGCCGCTATTTAAAAAAATACCCCCGTGGTGGGTCAGGGCCCAGGGATCTGCACATAACGAATGCTTATTTTTTACTGGTGGAGCCGGTGTGGATGGGAACTCTTCCTCTGAATTGCACAGCCCCTTCACCCCCCTCCCCTGGGAGGCCCTATTTCCCCCTGGGCAGGCACACTAATTAAGGGGCCTGGGGCCCCATCCCAAGGTCCAGAACAACACAGAAACAAGCAGTCAAGCAGAGGCCAGTGAACGAGTGGAGCGATGCTGCACCCCGCACTGAAGGTTTGCCACCCCTTGCTCCAAGTGCCCATGACGGGGGAGAGCGCGGGAGACATAGCATGGCAACAAACTACCTGCGAGAACGCAGGTGGGGAAAGCATCATCACACCAGCTCTCGCGCCGGCAATGGACTGTGCTGGCCAAACAGGGAGCCGGCTCAGCAGCAGAGGCGTGGGCTCCCCATACCTCCTGAGTAAAAGAGAAAAGATAAAAACCAACAGAGCCCTGCTAGGCGAGTCTACCCAGAAAGGAAAAACCAGCTGCTAGTAAAGTATGCACGAGCTCCAGAGGTGGGCTCATGTACATATCCAACAATTCTGCGGTGGTCCCAAAAGGGCAGGGACACCACCTCCATTCATGTAGTAGTGTTTGGTGGGCTGCAGATGGGCACCAGCTTCCCCATAATCTATTTAAAAACATATTGAGTCTCCGGGGTCAATTAATACATTACCCCAGAAGAGGTTTCCATATTTTGTAAGGCACTCTGAGCTGGAGTTGTATGCTCTTCAGTTGGAATGCGGGGACCTCTTGTGATTGTTCCGATGGTCGCATTAGACAGCCTAAAGGGAGTAAAAGAAAGACTCTAACACATATTTGATGCTTTGAATACAAATGCTTCACTGAAATATTTACTAACATAGAAATGTTTATATTCATAATGAATGCATTTAAACATGATTTCATAAGACGTGATTATTATGTTTGGAGCTGTGGTGGCCCCTTGACAAAGCCAATAGGCTTAACTTATATACTGATGTGATCACACCTTGGCAAAGCTAACAGCCCTGCCCTAAATCCCCTTACTTTGTGATTTAGCATCAGCTATAGGTTGGGGTCATGACCCACTAGGTGTCAAATGTGATACATCGGTGTAGCCACATGTATTTTCATCTACCTGCTGTATAACTTTGTCATTTTACATGAGTATTTAGTTGTGTGTGTGCAATAAATGTATGTTTCCTTTTTAAAAGAAAAAGTACTGACTGGAAGATGTTGCGTGCTAGCGAATGAAGATTACTAGCTAACACCACCACCCGAGAAGACAATTCACAATAATTTCCATACCAAAATATTGCAATGATGCATATTATGAAAACATTAATACATAAAGCCATGGAGTGGAACACCCTTTTCAATATGTCCATGTAGGAAGGGGGAGGCTCTAGTTGGCGCAGTGGCGACACTAGCGACAAGCAGGGACTCTCTCTTCCTCGTCAGGGCTGAGGGTTACCTTCCAGACAACCTCTGCTTACCCTCTAGGTAGTGTGGCTTAAGCAGTCGTAGGCTAATCTTTGGGGCACATAGGGTTAAACACTTGCAATATTACACCGTCACAACCAACCCACCACACAATGAGACCAAACTGTATTCGGTGAAAATATCTCTTTATATAAACTTCAAGCAGGCAAGTGAATACAGTTATCAGACTTCAAAATAGCGGTTCCAAGTTACTTAGTTCAAGTTGCCACAGTTCTTTCTAGCAATAAGTGTTCTTTAGGGCCTTCCGGCCAGTTCAACAAAGTTCTTGTGGAGCGGGCGGCTTCCAGGGGAGCTGTCCCACGTCGCGTTGCCTTCCCGGGGTCGCTGGTCGTTGCGGCTCTCTGCCGAGCAGGTCACGGGTCATCCGGGGCAGTGGTGCTTTGTGGCGGCAGGGTCCTTTCCTCGTCGTTCGCTCTGACCCTGTAGGCGGCGGCGGTGTGGTGATGGCAAGTGGCAGTACGGTCCTCAAGTGCAGGACGTACCCAGCCAAGTGCCGGTGCAGCTGTGCGCTCACAGCTGAGCTGTCGGGCAAGTTACCGACCCAGAAGACTCTCACAGGGCGACTGTCCGTCTTTGCAAGTGGATTGGCTGCTCGTGGTGCAGTCAACTCGAGAGCTCGGACCGGACGGGTCCTCCTTCGCTTTGCTCTCGGGCTCCCGGTGCAGTTGCGGTCACGGTGTTCGGGCCAGCGGCGGCTGGTCCTTACTTTGCTTTCGCGGTTGCTTTGGGCCCCGGTCACGGTGGTCAGGTGGATGTCGTTGCCTTGGAGGAGATTCCTCCGTCGGTACTGCGGCGATAAGCAGCACCCACAGTCGCTTTCTTCAGGATGTAGCGCCCACTGGTCCTGGGGCGCTGGTCAGGGGGCAAGTTCAGAGCAAGCCCTTGGAGATCGTTTCAGCAGAGTTTGGCACAAAGTCTTGTCAAGCAAAAGTCTTCTCGTAGTCTTTCCTTTTTCCTCTCCTTCGGCAGCAAGGCACCAGACACAGGCAAGAGACCGTACCCTTCCTTGTCCTTCACGGTCCTTCTCGTCGGGCAGAGTTCCTTCTGTAGCCCAAACTGGATCTAACTTTCAAGGAGCAGGGCTCCTTCTTTTATACGGTATTTCTTTTGTTCTCGCAGGCCAGGGGGGCCTTTGCATAGCCACTTTCAGTCCTTGAGTACTCCGGTGGGTGTACTCCGGCTTCTGCTTTCAGTGTGAGGGGCAGGCGCATCAGACGCCCCACAGGAGGTGGAGCCACCATTGTGTGGACAGGGGCAGCCAGAAGCACCTTGTTGATGGGGCTTCGCCCGTCCTGGGCCAGGTGTCGGCTGAGTCATCAGTCGCTCCCCAGGAGGGTGGAGCCAGCATTGTGGTGGTAGAGCACAGCAAGATCCAGAGTCAAGAGAAACTCCTACCTCCCACTAAGGTGTAATCTGCTCATTCACCACCTGTCATCCCCCCAGCCCTGTCACTCACACATCCCAGACAGTCAGATACACATACCAGCAGAGGCGGGTTGAAATGGTTAGGCAAGCAAATGCTAACTTTCTAAAAGTAGCATTTGCAAACCCAGGATACTAACATAAACTTGACTACAAGAAATATTTTATCATCCTGAGTTCAGGCATACTAAACACGACTCGCTACCATGCTCCCTGAGCCTGCTGGGATTATAGGGTGTAATAATTCCAGCAGCTCAGTCTGGCCTAACGGAAGCAGGTAGCCTTCAATAGTGAAATACGATTTTGGTTGTAAGTCACTACTAGGACATGCCACACACATCAGGGCTTGTCCTACCTTACACCTGCAATGCACCCTGCCCGCAGGCCTACCATAGGGGTGACTAATATGCAGTCAAGGGAAGGTTCAGGGGCTGGCAAGTGGGTGCACTTGCCCAGCTAGCGTGACAGTACGAGACCGCACGCGGGTTCTGCGGTCGCAGTTCCCAGACACATCTTTACGGCTGCTTCGGTGGGTGGCGCAACCAGCGCTGCAGGCCCACCAGCAGTATTGGCATCTACAAGCCCTGGCACTCCTGGTGCACTTTACTAGGGACTAACAGCAAATCCAATGAACCAATCATGGACATCAATCACATGTACAATTTACAGTAGGGAGCACTTGCACTGCGGCACGGGTCAGCCGTGGCGCAGTGCCCTGAGTATCGGAAAACCAGCAAAACATCGGAGGCACATCAGCAAAAAGTGGAAGGGAAACTCACGCCAAGGTGCCAGGTCTAACATGTGTCCCCTCCAGCTGAAATGTGGGGGGAACTACCCTTCCCCAGGGAGTTCCACATCACTAAGGCGGAAAAATCTGGACAGACCGTCCGCGTTGGCGTGATCGGTGCCAGGGCGATATTCCACCGTAAAGTCCATACTCTGTAGAGAAATGGACCACCTCAACAGTTTCGGGTTCTCACCCCTCTTTTGCATCAACCATCTGAGGGGCCTGTGGTCCGTCTGAACTCGGAAGTGAGACCCAAACAAGTAGGGTCTTAGCTTCTTCAGCGCCCAGACCACAGCGAATGCTTCACGCTCTATTGCACTCCACCTACTTTCCCGTGGAAGTAACCTCCTACTTATGAAGGCTACGGGTTGGTCAAAGCCCTCATCAGTCATCTGTGAAAGAACAGCCCCTACACCATGCTCTGAAGCGTCTGTTTGCACTATGAATTCCTTGGAGAAATCAGGAGCCAGGAGCACGGGCGCCGTGCACATGGCAGTCTTCAGGGTGTCAAAAGCCTTCTGACAGGTGTCAGTCCAAATCACATTCCTGGGCTGCTTCTTCGAAGTCAGCTCTGTCACTGGGGTCACAATCGTGCCATAGCCCTTGACAAACCTCCTGTAATACCCAGTGAGCCCCAGGAAGGCTCTCACCGCAGTCTGGGTCTTGGGGGTCACCGCGGGCGGAAAATCCGTTCCGCTCGCGGATTTTGCGGATTTTCGGGAAATCCGCAATCCGCGAGATTCGCGAATCTCCCGCAAAATCCGCGAGCAGCGGATTTTGCTCGCACTGCTCGCACTGTTCGCGTGAGTTCGCGGCTTCCCAGTACAACTTTGCGCCCCGCGAATAAGTGCTAAATTGCAGAAATACGATCTTAGCAAAACTGAAACTACTTGCCAGGTTCAAAAGTTCAGGCTCATCATTAGTAGCCATTTCCTGTAGTGCTTCCTGAGGGGCCCCCCCAGAGTTCAGTTGCCAGTTGCAACTATTATGTGACCCTGCTCTGAACCTCAGAATAGTTACACATATGCCACAAAGGTCCTGAATTACAGCTAAGGGAGACAAGCAGGAGCCAGGCTGGAAGTTAAAATCCATTAATCAGCCCCTAATTCATTATTGTCAGTTGGGGCAGGGCAGGTGTTGTAACTAATTTTGCAACAATGAAAGCACTTAGCAAGTGCAAAAGATCACTAATCAGGGCGCACTAAGGAAGCAGGTGCCAGCTAAAAAAATATTCTGTGACACATTAATCAGCCCCAAATTAATTCAGGTCACTTGAGGCAGGGAAGGTGTGCTTTGCTTTGCCGAAAATAATGTACACTGGACAACCAGAGGGTGTGGTGATGAAACAGAGGGTGGCATGGGTGGGCCAGAGGGTGGCATGAGTAGTCAGAGAGTGGCAGTGGTGACAGAGAGTGGCAGTGATGAAGAAGAGTGTCCCAAACAGGCTGGACACGTAGAAACAACAAGTTCGCAAAACTTGCGACCCGACAGGTAAGTTCGCAAATTGCGAAATTGTAAAAACCCTCGCGAACTGGCAGAAACACGGGCGAACACAAAAAAAAAAAAAATCCGCAAATTCGCGGGAATTCGCGGATTTTGCGGATTGCGAGTTCGCAAATCCGCAAAATTCGCGAACGCGAGATCCGCAAAATTCGCCCATGCTTACTTGGGGGGTTCCCAAGCCAGGATGGTCTCAATTTTGGGTTGCAAGGGTGCTACCTTGCCACTCCCTACTTGGTGTCCCAAGTACACCACTGAACCCTGCCCAATCTGGCACTTGCTTGCCTTGATTGTGAGGCCTGCTCTACGCAGGGCTATCAACACTTCCCAGAGGTGTTGCAGGTGTCCTGGCCAGGTGCCACTGAACACCGCGATGTCATCCAGGTAGGCGGCACTGAACTCGTCCAGCCCAGCCAACACCTGGTTGACCAATCTCTGAAAGGTGGCAGGGGCATTCTTCATCCCAAATGGCATAACCCGGAACTGGAAATGCCCATCTGGTGTCGAGAATGCCGACCTCTCCTTTGCCCCATCGGTCAAGGCGATCTGCCAGTACCCAGACGTTAAATCAAACGTGCTGAGGAACCGGGCAGCCCCCAGCCGATCAATGAGCTCATCAGCTCTGGGGATGGGGTGCGCGTCAGTCTTCGTGACTGAATTGAGTCCTCTGTAGTCCACACAGAACCGGAGTTCGGGTGTGGCTCCCGGCTCAGCAGCCTTTGGGACCAAGACCACGGGGCTGGACCAAGGACTGCTGGAAGACTCAACCACCCCAAGGGCAAGCATCTTGGAGACCTCCTCCTTGATGCAGGCCCGGACCCTGTCAGTCACTCTGTAAGCCTTATGCTTCACAGGTAAGCGGTCTCCAGTGTCCACATCATGGACGCACCAGTCTGTGACACTCGGAACCAGGGAGAACAGGTCTGGAAACTGCCCCAGCAGCTGGCGGCAGTCTTCCTGTTGTTCGGGGGTCAGGGTGGGTGAGAGGTTAACTCCATCCACTGACCTGTCTTTCTCACAGGCCACTAAGAGGTCAGGAAGAGGCTCCGACTCCTCCTCCATTCCGTCATCAGTTGCCAACAACATGCCCACTTCGGACCTTCGTAAGTGGGGCTTGAGGCGGTTGACATGTAGGACCCTTAAAGGGTTCCTGGGCGTCTTCATGTCCACCAAGTATGTCACTGGGCTCTTGCGCTCCACAACCTCAAATGGGCCTGTCCACTTATCCTGAAGGGCACAGGGCTCCACTGGGGCCAGGACATACACCTCTTGTCCAGGCTGAAGCTTGACCAGAGTGGCATTCTGGTCGTACCACCGCTTCATCTCCTCCTGGCTCGCTTCCAGATTTGCCCGGCAAGTAGTCTGAAGCGCCTGGTTTGGTTTCTGAAGGCCAGCATGTAGCTATATACATTCTGGGGAGGTTTCCTGGGAGATTGCTCCCAGCCTTCCTTTACCAAACTCAGCGGTCCTCTCACGGGGTGACCGTACAGTAGCTCAAAGGGGCTGAACCCTAGGGACTTCTGTGGTACCTCGCGATATGCAAAGAGCAGGCATGGTAAGAGGACGTCCCACTTACGCCTCATTGGACCTTCTAGGCCCATGATCATGCCTTTCAGGGTTCGGTTGAATCTCTCAACCAACCCGTTACCTTGGGGATGGTAAGGCGTGGTGAACTTATACGTTACGCCACACTCTTGCCAAAGGGACTTCATGTACTTGGATATGAAGTTGGTCCCCCCGTCGCTCACCACCTCTAGAGGGAATCCTACCTACTCGTGAGAAAATTCCCATCAGTGCACGTCCCACCACGGGGGCCGTCACTGTCCTCAGAGGGATAGCTTCAGGGTACCGGGTGGCATGATCCACCAAGACCAGGATGAACCTGTTGCCCATGGCTGTCTTGGGGTCCAGAGGCCCAACGATGTCAATACCCACTCGCTGGAATGGCGTACCGACCACAGGGAAGGGTTGGAGGGGAGCCTTGTTCTTCCCTCCGGTCTTCCCACTTGCCTGGCAAGTCGGACAGGTTCTACAATGAGCGTCTGAGCTCTTGTGCATTTGGGGCCAGTAAAAGTGGGTGACAAGCCTGTCATAGGTCTTGTCCATCCCCAAATGTCTTGCTAAAGGCACATCATGAGCCAGACCCAGTAGGAAGGCTCTGAACTTCTGGGGTACCACCAGCACACGGGCTGACCCAGGTTCAGCAGCCTTAGGCTCTGAATACAGGAGGTCGTTCTCCCAGTACACATAATGTGTTTTGGCCTGAACACCATTGGCCTGGTCTGCAGCCTGCTGCCGCATACCCTCGAGAGAAGGGCATTCTTTCTGCTCCTTGCAGAATTCCTCCCTGGAGGGTCCTCCTTCTTGCTGCCAATGGGTCAGCTCAGGCAGGTCCCCTAGTTCGGCGATCTGTTCCCGTGTAGGCTCCAGGGCATCCCCCTCAAGGTCTGCCTCCTCCTGGACCGTGGGAACTTCAGGGGCCGGTTTCCCGCGCCCCCTGCGCCTTCTCCCTAAGGCCGGTTCCTGAGCCTCTCCTTCAGGCCCCAGGACCTCTTGATCACCCCTACTGGCTGCCATTGACCGGGTGGTCACGCACGCCCAGTCAGGCAGACCCACCATCCGCAGGTGAGTCGTTTTCTCCACCTTTTCCCAAGGGGAGTGCTCCAAGTCATTCCCTAGCAAACAGTCAACAGGCATAGTTTTTCTTACACAGACCTGCAGAGTACCAGAGACCCCCCCCCACTCGAAGGGAACTTGAGCCATCGGACACTGACTCTCTGAATTATCAGCGTTGATAACCCTACAGTAGGCATGGGGTACAACCTGCTCTTGAGACACCAGGTGCTGCCTCACTGCAGTCACACTGGCTCCTGTGTCTCTAAGAGCCTCAGCTTCCTTGCCATTGATGATCACCACCTGCCCATATTTCTTAGTGTTAGAGGGCAGGTAGTTCGTAGGGATCATCTCACTGTCTCCTAGCGAGACCAGGGTCATGTGAACGGGATCTCCACCCCCCGGGACCATCACTTCTTCTCCTAAGTGAACACTAGTCACTTGACGGGGCGGAGCACCAGTGGGTGCGGGTTTTCCAAACAGGCGACACTTGGGGTCACTGGAGATATGCCCAGGCTCGCCACATTTGAAACAATTGAAGGGCCCCTTTGGAACAGGTTTACCTGTCGGGGCCCCATTCTGCTTCGGGGGTGGGGGAGGCTGAGAACCTTGCTGCTGGTTCCCCTGGGAACTACTTTGGGGGCCTTTTTGGAACCCTTTCTGTTTCCCCCCCTTGTCCCCCCCACTCTTCTGCTGGGGACCCTGCCCACTCTTGGCGGAGTCTCCCACGGGACCCTTGTGGACCCTGGTGCTGAGCCAGCGGTCCGCCTCCTCAGCAAGCTTCCTCGGGTTGGACAGCTTGCTATCGATCAGGTGTTGGCGTAACTCAGGAAAACAGTGATCAGACAAGTGCTCCCATGCAATTAAATCAAAGAGACCTTGAAAATCATTCACTTTGCTACCCTTCACCCAACCATCCAGTGCTCTGCAAAAGTAAGTCACATACTCCACATACGTATTCCCAGGCCGCTTAGTACATCCCCTAAACTTCTGTCTATACATTTCAGGGGTAAGCCCGTACCTGTTCATTAAAGCTTCTTTCATGTGGGAATAGGATCTCTGATTTTCAACTGGCAAATCTAGCAAGGTATCTCGCCCTTCGCTAAGGAACCTTCCCCACAACCCCGCTCCCCAATCCTTGTCAGGGACCCGGTGGGAGGACATGGCTACCTCGTATGCCCTAAACCACTGTCCTATGTCATCCCCCTTAAAGAACTCCTTAACTACGTCCTTCGGGATGTGCACTCTTGACTCTACCTGCACTGGCGATGTGCTGCCACCAGAGGGAGGACGATCCAGGCCTCTCTCCTTCAGACTCATCTCCCTCATTTTCACTTCGTAATCCATTTGGTGCTTTCGCTCTTCCAGCGCCATTCTTTTTGTTTCAAGCTCCAGTTGGATTTTTAATTCTGCCAGCTTTCTCTCGTGATTCCTTGTTTCTTTCCTATCTGCCAGCTCCTCTGGCGACAGGCCTTTACCAAAGCTGTGCACGCTGTCTTGTCTTTCGAGATCCACCAGATCCCCAAGTGCATTCTGCTCCTCCGTTGCAACTTGCTCCGCGAGGGCGTCTTGATCTTCCGGGGCCTTTCTGGACTCTACCCAGGCTTTCAGGGCCTTGTAGAGCTCTGGCTTATTCCTGCAACCAGTGTGCGGAACCTTGAGTCCTGCAAAAAAACTTACGTTCCGTTCTGGAGTACGTATCCAGCTTCGCGGCGTCCCACTCGACCTCCAACACCTCCGAGGTTGTGGACTCCGCTCCATCCAGGCTCTTCGCGCCCGGCATGGTTCTCACACTCGGAATCTTCTTTTCGGCAAAATTCAAAAGCAAAGTCTGTGGCTAAGTAACTGGACTGTAATCACTGTGCAATGGTCAGAAGCTCAGGTATAAATATTGCAAATGTAGATTCGAAAAATCCTCACCGCTGCGTCCAATGTAGGAAGGGGGAGGCTCTAGTTGGCGCAGTGGCGACACTAGCGACAAGCAGGGACTCTCTCTTCCTCGTCAGGGCTGAGGGTTACCTTCCAGACAACCTCTGCTTACCCTCTAGGTAGTGTGGCTTAAGCAGTCGTAGGCTAATCTTTGGGGCACATAGGGTTAAACACTTGCAGTATTACACCGTCACAACCAACCCACCACACAATGAGACCAAACTGTATTCGGTGAAAATATCTCTTTATATAAACTTCAAGCAGGCAAGTGAATACAGTTATCAGACTTCAAAATAGCGGTTCCAAGTTACTTAGTTCAAGTTGCCACAGTTCTTTCTAGCAATAAGTGTTCTTCAGGGCCTTCCGGCCGGTTCAACAAAGTTCTTGTGGAGCGGGCGGCTTCCAGGGGAGCTGTCCCACGTCGCGTTGCCTTCCCGGGGTCGCTGGTCGTTGCGGCTCTCAGCCGAGCAGGTCACGGGTCATCCGGGGCAGCGGTGCTTTGTGGCGGCAGGGTCCTTTCCTCGTCGTTCGCTCTGACCCTGTAGGCGGCGGCGGTGTGGTGATGGCAAGTGGCAGTACGGTCCTCAAGTGCAGGACGTACCCAGCCAAGTGCCGGTGCAGCTGTGCGCTCACAGCTGAGCTGTCGGGCAAGTTACCGACCCAGAGGACTCTCACAGGGCGACTGTCTGTCTTTGCAAGTGGATTGGCTGCTCGTGGTGCAGTCAACTCGAGAGCTCGGACCGGACGGGTCCTCCTTCGCTTTGCTTTTGGGGTCCCGGTGCAGTTGCGGTCACGGTGTTCGGGCCAGCGGCGGCTGGTCCTTACTTTGCTTTCGCGGTTGCTTTGGGCCCCGGTCACGGTGGTCAGGTGGATGTCGTTGCCTTGGAGGAGATTCCTCCGTCGGTACTGCGGCGATAAGCAGCACCCACAGTCGCTTTCTTCAGGATGTAGCGCCCACTGGTCCTGGGGCGCTGGTCAGGGGGCAAGTTCAGAGCAAGCCCTTGGAGATCGTTTCAGCAGAGTTTGGCACAAAGTCTTGTCAAGCAAAAGTCTTCTCGTAGTCTTTCCTTTTTCCTCTCCTTCGGCAGCAAGGCACCAGACACAGGCAAGAGACCGTACCCTTCCTTGTCCTTCACGGTCCTTCTCGTCGGGCAGAGTTCCTTCTGTAGCCCAAACTGGATCTAACTTTCAAGGAGCAGGGCTCCTTCTTTTATACGGTATTTCTTTTGTTCTCGCAGGCCAGGGGGGCCTTTGCATAGCCACTTTCAGTCCTTGAGTACTCCGGTGGGTGTACTCCGGCTTCTGCTTTCAGTGTGAGGGGCAGGCGCATCAGACGCCCCACAGGAGGTGGAGCCACCATTGTGTGGACAGGGGCAGCCAGAAGCACCTTGTTGATGGGGCTTCGCCCGTCCTGGGCCAGGTGTCGGCTGAGTCATCAGTCTCTCCCCAGGAGGGTGGAGCCAGCATTGTGGTGGTAGAGCACAGCAAGATCCAGAGTCAAGAGCCACTCCTACCTCCCACTAAGGTGTAATCTGCGCATTCACCTCCTGTCATCCCCCCAGCCCTGTCACTCACACATCCCAGACAGTCAGATACACATACCAGCAGAGGCGGGCTGAAATGGTTAGGCAAGCAAATGCTAACTTTCTAAAAGTAGCATTTGCAAACCCAGGATACTAACATAAACTTGACTACAAGAAATATTTTATCATCCTGAGTTCAGGCATACTAAACACGACTCGCTACCATGCTCCCTGAGCCTGCTGGGATTATAGGGTGTAATAATTCCAGCAGCTCAGTCTGGCCTAACGGAAGCAGGTAGCCTTCAATAGTGAAATACGATTTTGGTTGTAAGTCACTACTAGGACATGCCACACACATCAGGGCTTGTCCTACCTTACACCTGCAATGCACCCTGCCCGCAGGCCTACCATAGGGGTGACTAATATGCAGTCAAGGGAAGGTTCAGGGGCTGGCAAGTGGGTGAACTTGCCCAGCTAGCGTGACAGTACGAGACCGCACGCGGGTTCTGCGGTCGCAGTTCCCAGACACATCTTTAAGGCTGCTTCGGTGGGTGGCGCAACCAGCGCTGTAGGCCCACCAGCAGTATTGGCATCTACAAGCCCTGGCACTCCTGGTGCACTTTACTAGGGACTAACAGCAAATCCAATGAACCAATCATGGACATCAATCACATGTACAATTTACAGTAGGGAGCACTTGCACTGCGGCACGGGTCAGCCGTGGCGCAGTGCCCTGAGTATCGGAAAACCAGCAAAACATCGGAGGCACATCAGCAAAAAGTGGAAGGGAAACTCACGCCAAGGTGCCAGGTCTAACAGTCCACAAGTGGTCTGGAATAATGATTTTGACACAATAGACAATTCACAATAATTTCTAGTGTCCCTAAAGCATATGGCATATATTGTTGTTTCCTTGTGTTAAGCATATATAGAATACATTTTATACAGATCATATTTTTTTCCCCTTTGTGGTGTCCCAATGGCTATAGCACTGGTGCCGGCGTGTGTTTCGGTGCTGGTGATCAGCCGACCACCCACCTTCTTCGGAGCACACACTGATGGTCTATGAATCAGTACCCATTAAAAACAGGGAAAGGAGGGAGGAAAACATATTGGCCATGATTATATAGATTCAATCTAGAAGGAAAACATTCAATTTTAAAACAAGCAAAAGCCTCAAAGTGAATTAGAAAGACCACAAATCACTCAACCAAGCATCCTCACGTCAGTACATTCATTCACTCACTTGTAGTGGAATCCCCCCCACTGTGTCCCTATAACATAATAGTACAAAGATCTCATTCTTCATACTGAGAGGTGTTCACCAACCAAGAAGTATACCTTATAACCGTTCACTTCATTGTGCCATTGTTGATTATCACCTTATAGCCCTTCAGTGTTTTATTTTTGGGGTAATTTCCCATTTTAAAACTGTGTGTGGGTAGAGGGGCCATGCAGGTTGACGCCCAATTGGTGTGTGGTAAAAAGTTAATAATGCAGAAAAAGACGCCTTGTCTACAAGCGAGCCCCCAAACTGTGTGGGCAAATGAGTAGGGAACTGTTCTCCTGAAGAAATTATGGAATAGTTCCCATCCAATGCGGGAACTCACAGTGCTAAGATGAAATACATGAAAACTGCACAGTTAAGCGATTAAAAGCATACAAGCAGCGCATGGCTTCAATGGATGCACACTAGGCAAGCTTCAGTTACCTGTGAACTGAGGTATGCACCTGTTACAACGCATTTTTTACTCTGCACTACCACTACAACGCAGGCATTACAACGCATACCGTTACAACGCATGGCGCTGGGGGGCGCTCTAGGATAAGAGGTAAGTTTAATTTACTATCCAACACCTTCCCTAGGGTCCACGGGGACTGGAGTTAGAATAGTAAATTATACTTACCACTATCCAGCACCCCAAAGCGCTATGCGTTGTAGCGGTATGCGTTGTAAATACCGCGTTGTAATGGTATGCGGAGTAAAAGTATGCGTTGTAACGACATACATCCGTGAACTGATATCCTAAATGTTAAGGCTTCAAGGATAGGCCGTTGGAATGAAAACAAAGATTTCCCGAGTTGCAGGAACCTGCAGGTCCCATGTAGAATGACAAAATGAGTATCCATAACTAAAAATGTAACAGGGGAGAAATGCGGCAATAAATGACATTTAAAAACAGCAAGCCTTGGGGCCAATGAAAGAAGACATTTCTGAAAGGAGAACTCCCAAGTTGGAGTTAAAACGGGCCCCAGAGCAGACCACCTCCATTTTTCTCACTTGTTAAAGTGTTGTGTCTTCAAAAAAGGCATAAGCGTCATCACACTCCTGATCCGGCATTCGCTCCCGCTGCAAGTGAGAGTGCAAGTACCTAAACAATTACTCCTCCGCGCTTATGAGGGTGTTGGAGGACACAACAGCGTCCCAAACGGAAATGGGGCTTGAACAATGAGGCTCAGCCATCAGCCCACCTGAACTGTGGACATCTAGTATAATGTGGTGACCCAGTGCCCCTCAGAACCTGGGTGTACAAGAAGGTGAAAAAGGTGGTTCTGTCGGGTACAGAATTATTATTTGGTTTACTGAATAATACATTAAAAAACAAACAACAGTAAGTAACAATACTCCAACCTTTCAGTAATAATCAATGAAAAGGGGAGAGAAGAAAGGACAAACACCATGAATCCAAAATTTCATTTTCCAAGTCGCACCTGAGTGTTTCATAACTATGCTGCCCTATTGATGGGAATTACCACCATCTAGGACCTTACGTCAGTCATTCCTCTGTGAGTCCAACCTACAGTGGACCACCCCCTGAAGACCTTTCTTTCATTCATTCCGGCTGTCCCTTGTATCACCATATCACCTTGTCCTGAGGAAGACCCGTGGTGCTTATTAGTCAATCACGCACCCTACTGGTTCAAAATGTCAATGTGCTTGTGATAATCCTGACCCTACTCTCTCCGCCCCACGTGAAATGTAAATGTAAATCTCAAGTGGTGTGGAGCTTTATGTACCAAGGGATGGATGTCCTTTGAATGACCAGTTTCAGCAAATCTGTACAGCACTGAAGCAACAACAACGGAGAATCCAGGGTATAGGGCAATAGTGACTGCACTTATCTATAGTGTAGTCTTGTATATTCCACGATATTGAGGACAACCACGCAATTCGAGATGACGGCGCTCTATCTAGACTAAGGGGGATTTGACACGCCACAGAAATTGGACGCGGAACATATTACAGACAGACAATTTCTTGCCAAATATATGGAGGATTATTACGGAAATTACCCAATATAGTGAGGTGGTTATCCCCGCACAAGAACTGGATGATTGAATAATATATCTCAGGACCTAATAAATTATCAAGTATAGATGGACTAATCAATATAGGAAAGAACAGACACGCAAATCGCCCTCAATGAATATAGTTCCCGGGGACAAGATTGGAAGATTAACAGCACAGTCAAATTCACCACTCTGTTGCCCTGAAGAAGTCCTCTTGAAACGCGTTGGCTACGTATTTGTTGAAGAATAAGAATAAAGAACTTTTAAAGCCCTGCTGAACGGATTCTGGAAAAACTTCCTTACATTTGTTTATCTATTTGTTTTTTATTGACCTTTTGTGGAGAGTGCTGGGACATAGTGCTTGATTGTAATCTGTACAGCACTGTATATATTTTGTTCACATTTAGCACTTTTTTCGCACCTTTTTCACCATATCACTTGCGCCGTTGGAACAAATTGTGTGTTCATGAACTTTGACAGTCTTCTAAATTTAATCTTGACCCCACAAAGGGCAAAAGAATACATACACTTATCCTTAAATACAGACTTTGATTTATAAAAATGTTGCCGTTGTTTTTGTTTTTGGATTCATGGTGTTTGTCCTTTCTTCTCCCCCCTTTTCATTGTTTATTACACATTCTTCACCTGCGCTGTGGAGAAAGATAGCGGCCATTTGAGAGACCATGTAATGCCCCCGGCTTCACTAGAAGATTGAAGGAAAAGACATACAAGTAGCACGCGTGAAGCCTGAAACAAGCAACGAAATAACCACGTGGTATTATGGCAGTCCAAGCACACCGTTACTGGCTCACTCTTCAAGTGAAGCTGTATATGGGTGTAATAAATACAACAAAAGCATGTAACGAGGAGGAAAGTGGCATAAGGGCCAATATTGGAGTGGTATGAAGGGCAAATTAGAAATGACCTATAACCGAAGGGCAGTCCCAACAGGAACATTAGTCACAGGGCCGGCTTAAGTGCTGGTGGCGACAATGTTTGTTAGCGCCCCCCCAATGAGCACCTCTGCCATGGATTCCCTCACCACCACCCTTTAACAGTGCCACTCAGGTCTCCATAACCACTGTTCTCAGATTCATTTAGTTGTTAAGCACCACTCATACCTGAATAAGGTGTCAGAACACTTTACATCACACATACATTGCACAGAGACAATCATATGTGTGTAAATCAGTGTATAGGAAATCTTACATAAGACAGAGGTCTACAAGGTGTAGGAGTCACATGTCATCCATACTGGTAGGCAGTACAGTTTAAGAGTCCTTGGTCTGAAAAAGCACAAATTCAGAATTTAAAACGTAACATCATTGTTAGGGGTTCTCTTTCATAAGAAGAATTGTTTTCTACCCAAATGAACCCTTTTCACAAGATTAGGATAATGAAAGACTGGACAAAAAACATATAGCTCTAACATATACCTTGCAGTTTGCAGCAGCTATAGGGTAACAGTTAATAGCTCAATGTTCTGTATTAGGATTTTGACTTATAAACCACAAGTAACAAAAGGACCTCTCTTACAGAAGCAGTAACCCACTGACTTATTTACATTATATGCACTTTGTTATCTGCATGGTACACGTTCTTAGCAGCAGGCATTTTAACCCTCTGCCCTACCTTAGGATGAGTCAAAATTTCCACTAGACAAACCTCCGGTCTCCATCCAGGAAGACGATTAATTACCGGACTTCTCTTGACATTTTAATTGATGTCTGAAAGTTGCTGGAGGTCATGAGCGAGGCAGTAGGTGCTTTTAAAATGATAATACACATTTCCAAAAATGACGCCCCCACCCCAAGTTAACGTCCAGTGCGGTTGCACTGATCGCGCCGCCCTACAGCCGGCCCTGATTAGACACATCTATCCACAGACCAACATTTAAAGGGAATAATAATGATGAAATAAGGGTCCAAAATTTCTAAAGGGTAAACCCTAGCCTGAGAATTCCACCTGGAATGTAGGAGAGAACGGCAAAATTGACTATCTGTACTCACTGTAAAGCATTTTTCCATGGTATACGGTCATTAAAACCTTTTGTTACAGTATCAAAATGGAACATCCAGAAAACTTCTCTCTTTTTCCTATATGTTGTGCTACCTCTGTTAGGTATTTCAGCAATTTTTATAAGATTGTCCACTTCAGTTGACTTTCTCCATGCTTGAATTCTATACTGTGATATATCAGAGGTGCATGCAACCTATTATTCAGATTGCAGACTTGTGTTCATTGTGTCGCGTTCTGAATCCGATGCTGGATTCTCCAACATATCCCAAATTACATGTAGAAATAATGAAGTAGACCATATTTCGAGTTCTATAGTTAGCATGCTCTTAAGGCTCACAGTTTTTCCCCCCATATTTGATAGTATCTGAAACAATGGCAGTATTGCCTACATGACATTGACCACAGAGCTGGTTGCCTATAATAGGATTAAGTCCGGTGATTGATTTCAGCATGAAATGGAAGTTTGTCTTCGATCTTGCTTTTGACCAAACTATCTCTCAGGTTTCTACTGCATCAAAACACAAATAATAGCTTGGGTTAGTAAGTCCTTCATCATTTATGCTGAGAATATGCCACTGTATGATAATGACTTGTCTGATTTTGTCATTTATATTAGAGTGTCTAATTATGCAGATTAGATTGTCATTCTTATCTTGTTGTCTGTTCTCAAACATGGGAGTCCCACTTATGGTTTGGCTCTCTTATAGTCTTCTTCAACTAGCCTTCTCGGGTATACTCTCTTTAGGAGCTTGTCCTTCAAGAGTTTCCTTGTTTTAAATTGTTACTGATTCTTAGACCATCAGTATGTCTCCTGAAGAAGGTGAGTGGTCGGCTGATCACCAGCACTGAAACGGGTGTCAGCACCAGTGCTAGAGTTATTGGGACACCACAAAGGGAAAAAAATATATGATCTGTATAAAATGTATTCTATATATGCTTAACACAAGGAAAGACAATATATACCATATACGTTAATGACACTAGAAATTATTGTGAATGGTCTATTTTGTACAAATATGTTTTCCATAGCAATGTTTTGGTATGTATGGTGTGTGTGATGTTAGTAGTGAGAAATATACATTTTGAAGAGTGGGAGGTCATAAAGTGATTTATCATATATTGATGTACTGAATATATATGTGATATACAGGGTATAAGAGAAAATACATTCTTAAATATAAATAAAACATATTTGAAAATGTTTCTCTTGCTTTGAAAGCTTTTTCTGTGGCCTGTATAAATTGCTGACTCTAATGTAGAGCATAACTTGGAGGTGGATTTTCTTTTCATTTTTGTGCTTGGTTTATTTCCGTATTCTGCTCCAATATTATCATTTGTTTCTGGGGAACCCCTTCACTATACAATCAAGCCCTCATGCATTATTCCTATTTATGCAATTAAATTCTAATAAGAAAATCATTGTTGCTTAAAATATGAAAAGCAGGAGTGACATTAATCAACTTAATTGATTGAAAGAATGTGCTATTTACATACTCATGAAAATTAGGCGTGTAATAGATCAACTGACCAGTAGAATATAGCCATTTCTATTCAGATCTTTTAGCTGAGAAAACTATGTTTGTCATGTTTACAAAATAGGCTGTTTTACTGCAGTGCATGTTTAAGATACATATCTCTTTTAAATGAGAAATACTGAGAAATACTGCAAGATACTTAGTGCTTGACCCATTGGCATTGTATGCACTGGACTTTTGACAGACTATCTGAGAGTTTCATTGTTCTATCTCTGTTAGATAAACCGTCATTCTCATACATGCCCACTGCCTGTTCTCGGTCTCTTGAAACTATGGTGTATAGCACTTTTAAGGGATCAATATATTGTTATATTTAAATATTGCTTATGAAAATAATGCCTGCTAACATTTGAAAGTATTTTGCTTTTTCACTCCTAAATCTAAAATCTGTTAGGATGCCTGCCCCCAAAATATTATCTAGTGGAATGTTATAGAGTTTATTAGCAAAAATAGAAATCAATAGTCTGTCAATCACAGATTCAGTCGGCCAGAGGGTCCCCCAGCAAACTGTGCTGGAGCAAGCTGGACAAGCAAAGGCAAAGCACAAATTCATAGTACATTTGGGTTTCTCATGAGTAACATATTACAAAGGCATCATACTGGTGTCTGAAGATTGAGATCATGAGAAAGGAAGAAGACGACTCTCAGACTGTAAATATTATTGAAGCATTTCGGCTGAGCAGGCTAATCAACACTTAACCAACTAAGGAGCCAACATGTGAAACGGAGAGTTGGTACGTCAGAGACAATCACTTCATTAGGTCTCGCCTGTCGATGCGCATGCGCATCGAGCTTGCGAGACTATGGGGGCTTATCCACTCTTTAACCAACTTGCAAGGAATCGTGGCGATTCCTTGCAGTGCATGAGAAATTTAAGCTCAATGCACATGCGCATTGAGCTTAAAAGCGCGTGCACATGCCCCCAGCCGCCTGCCTTGCCTACTCTCTCTCTCACAGCCTCCCCCAGCTCCGCCCCCTCGCTTCTTGATTGCACGGCCGCTAGGCCGTGCCTCCCCTACTCTCCTCCCCCCTCCTCCTCCTACTCTCCTCCCCTGCCTGCTGTGTCGCACCTCTCCCCTCTCCCCGCTCCGCCCCCTCCCCTGCCCGCCCACCAAGGGACGTGATGCATCTTTACGGCCGGGTTGCGGTTATTTGCATGCAGGGCCCGATTCTATTTTTCCACACAGTCGTTTTGGAGTGAGTTAATTTTCGTCTTTGTCCACGTTAGCATAAAGATGACAGAACAGCAATAACTAATGGTATAATAAAAACGGGAGAAACTAAACGCTAGACGGCAGAACAAAAAGCAGGCGCAGTTTACAGGAAATCAAAGACGGCGGAAAAGAAAAGAAGCGCTTCTGTCCTAGAGCTCGAAGCGAAAACCCCTGAACCCAGAACCAGGTTTTCTCATTAACTTTAGTTTGGCACGCAGCCTCAGTTTGCAGAGTCATAGATGCAAACCATGTATTATATTATTGCGCTCTCCATAGCTACACAGTCCTGGACGGCTGCATTGGCCATTGTTGGTCCCCCGGGGCAAGAGCTGTGCCACCCTTTGAGGATCCCCGCTGGCTTTGTAAATAAGCCCCGTCTGGGTTATATATATGCCATTTGGCTATCATTAACATCGAGCAGAAGACCTTTCTGTGCCTCCCCTACTCTCCTCCCCCCTCCTCCTCCTACTCTCCTCCCCTGCCTGCCGTGTCGCACCTCTCCCCTCTCCCCGCTCCGCCCCCTCCCCTGCCCGCCCACCAAGGGACGTGATGCATCTTTACGGCCGGGTTGCGGTTATTTGCATGCAGGGCCCGATTCTATTTTTCCACACAGTCGTTTTGGAGTGAGTTAATTTTCGTCTTTGTCCACGTTAGCATAAAGATGACAGAACAGCAATAACTAATGGTATAATAAAAAACGGGAGAAACTAAACGCTAGATGGCAGAACAAAAAGCAGGCGCAGTTTACAGGAAATCAAAGACGGCGGAAAAGAAAAGAAGCGCTTCTGTCCTAGAGCTCGAAGCGAAAACCCCTGAACCCAGAACATAATCTTCACAAAATTATTTTACAAACGTTTAAGCTATTGCCATTATAAATTACAATACATTTTATTTAAGTATTAATTATTTACAAAATTAAAAGCCATTGTTATTTGCAATATCAATACATCTAAGTCACGTAAAGACAACACACATTGCATTACAAATGCTATAGGTGGCACATTTGCGAAAGTTAAAACTATTGACATTGTAACTGACAAAGCTATTACTTTTGCTATTTTCAAAACCAACACATAAATAAAAAAAGTGTCCTTTACAATACCAAGTGCTCAAACTTTCCTAATGCGAGACCTATTGCATTTCCAATGCTTGTTTATACATTTGTTAGCATGATCAGAACAACGTGGCTGAAGCAAGTTCCAATGACATTCATTTAAATTATAGTCTACAATTACTAATAAACTTCTGAGCTCCACTACATGAATGTTTGCCCCTACACATTTAAACACAAGAAACATTTTCAGGACTTCTTTCTTTAAGACTTCGCACACCTACATCAAATAGGTGCTGCAGCTGTGTGGATATTCACAGACGCGAAGTATTCCCATGCATGACTCTCAATTTTAGCCAGTTCACTCCATTTCACCGAGAGCATGTTGTTTTCTTGCACTTGCAGTTCATCTGTTTAGCATTACAAGTGTGGACTTAATGAACTCCCAGCAGCAACAGCAATGTGCTTTTGACCAATATAGATATTATGATGTTTCAATGTCTGCGATGCCACGTTTTCGCAACTCACCAACACGGATGGTAGCGGTCACTCAACCACATATTGGAAGACGAAGGCATGTCTCTGGCTACAGATGCCAAGTCGTGAGTAAGTACAAGAAAGGCTTAAGGGGCAGTGGAAAGAGAGAGGAAACCGGATTGGTGGGGGTACTAAATGAGAGAAAACACATTATTTGTGAAATAACCAACATTTCTGAAGTCTTTCCAAATAGAGAGTGTGTGTGTGCGTCGTTTTTGTCTGTGTGTGTATGAATTCTTGTTGAATCCAACAGACACCGACTGAAAGCATCTGTGCCCAACTATTTATGGCAAAAAACATTTATTGGGGGGTGGGGGTGTTACACCCCAAACATACCCCCCCGAACAATCTTTGTGAGCACAACACTACAGTGTAAAGGTCAAATGAGATTTATTAACTCTCCTACGTTCTCGTCGGCGTTAAAAAATGACATCAATTATGACAACAAACATGCGCCTCTAGCCACGCAAATTAGAATGGGAAGTAAATGTTTTTTTGCAGTGATATGCCTGAACATCCAAATGAAAGCAGACTATTTTTAGACCATTCACCCTAACTAGTATTCTTCATAGGGGTGTGCCGCGCGTGCCCTGTGTAATGTTCTCCGGCGCGAGGTAGCGGTGCAGTCTACCCCCGCTGGAGAGGTCACGTTAGCGCTGGCGCGTGTCATAAGGCGCCAACTAGATAAATAAATGGGGCGTGGCCGGCAAGTTAGTCGGAGCTACACAGAAAGCAGAGAAAGGTGTCCTGCATGTTTATTAACGCCGCAGCGCTACTACCACGTGCGCGAGCGGCCCCCACACCCCCACCACACTGGCGACGAGGGGCAGAAACGACCCCATGTGGTGCTGGGTAATCACCTTAATTGGTTGGTGATTAAGGCTTTCCCTGTGCCTTTGATCTGGGCTCTAGGCCCACATAGTGTGTGTGGGCCTTTTGCTGGCCTACTGGGTGCCCCAGGGCGAGTCTGCTGTGTCTGTGGCAGCCCCTGACGCCCCTGAAAGTGCTTTACATGCGAGGTATGCCTTTACTACACACCCGGAGGAGCCCACACCTGAGTGTGCCCTGGCACCCTGTTGGAAGAGAAAGGTCAGGAGAAGGAGAAGAGAGTGGGGAGAAACCACGCAGAGGCTGTGGGCATACAGGCCACAGGAGAAGTCACGGACAACATCACCGTCGGCCAGGCGGCTGCGAATGTGCCCAGGAGGTAAGCAGTGCACGTGCCGCGAGGTATGACTGTGTTTGCGCCAAGATGGCGTCGATCCCTGCCATTAAGCCTTTCGTGGTGGATGGAGCCCCCTCCTCCCTTGCTCCGCGATGGAGAGACTGGACCGATCGCCTCCAAATCTACTTTGAAGAGTCGGGCATAGCCCGGGAAAGGCGCAGAGCCCTACTACTCCACCTCGGAGGTAAAGACATCCACCGTATCTACAAAACCCTAGTAGAAGCCACACCCAAAACTTCTCATGCTTCTCACTGCCCTAAACGCGCGTTTCGAGCCATTGGCGAACAGAGTCTACGAGAGATTAATTTTTTGCCAGGCCAAGCAAGAAGCGGAGGAATCCGTGGACGCCTTCCACAGACGGTTAAAGGAGCTGGCCAGCACGAGCTGATTCCGCGACGAACTGGAAGAAATTCAAGGTCAGATAATCCAAGGGTGCTACTCGTCCAAACTCAGAGTAAACATTCTTCAGGAAGACGGCAAACCACTAGCGGATATCCTCACCCTGGGCCGATCAAAGGAACTGTTGCTAGCCAGAGCCTCTCATATGGAAGCGGCCCTCTACCGACCCATCAAGACGGAACAAGTCAACATGGCGGAGAAGGCGAACGTGGTGAGGCCGAAAGTGTGGCAAAACACAGGGAGAAGACAGCCGGACAAGCAGAAGGAATGCGGCTATTGCGGAGGCCCACCACATCGCATGCAAGACTGCCCGTCAAGAGGAAAGAAGTGCAGTGCATGTGGGTGGATGAACCACTTCGCAGCGGTATGCCGATCTGCAAAATCAAAAAAGGAAGCAGCACAGACTGTAGCTGAAGAACGAGACAGCGAAGACATGAATGACGACGGGTGACTACACGGTCCACTATGTGTTTGCAGTTGATCAGCCACGACGGAAGAGACGGCGACTTCCAAAGTGCAGAATCAAAGTCCACCATCAAGAGGTGAGAGCCACTATTGACACAGGGCCTCGATTAAACTAATGGCCGCCAATGTATATCACCAACTAAGTACACGCCCACCCCTACGCGAGGCAAGGATCAGAGTATTTGCGTATGGCCCGAAGACACCCATCCCACTCATGGGATGCTTCAAGACTGAACTACAACACCAAGATCTCAAGATCCCCACTACAGTGTACATGACAAAGGAAGGCAGTGGGATGCTAATAAGTGGGCAATCAGCTGAAGAGCTGGAGCTAATATCCTTCGCCAGGGCGGTACAGGAAGAAGAGCTAGAGACCTTCATGGAGGAGTTCGAAGACGTATTCAAAGATATTGGATGCCTGAAAGGGAAGGAAGTCTCACTCCATATCGACCCTCAGTCCAACCGGTGGCGCTGAGGCACAGGCGCATTGCATTCCACCTGCGGAAGAAGGTTGAGGAAGAATTAGAGGCACTGGAGAAGCAAGGTATCATTGAAAAGGTCAGCGGACCCACCCCGTGGGTGTCCCCGATCGTAGTGGCACGGAAACCGAAACAGCCAGGGCAAGTCCGCATCTGTGTGGACATGCGCCTCCCAAACGCTGTGGTGAAGAGGGAACGTCACCTGACCCCGATCATCGACGCCATACTGGGAGAACTGAACGGCGCAAGGCGGTTCTCGAAGATGGACTTCAAGGTCCGGTTATCACCAACTACCACTACACCCAGACTCCCGATACATCACCACTTTCTCTACATACGTCGGTCTCAGGTGATACCGACGCCTCAATTTCGGAATCTCGAGTGCAGCAGAGGTGTTTCAAAACACCATCCGTGAAGTCCTGAGCAGACTCCCAGGGGTTCTGAATGTAAGTGATGATCTACTCATCTAGCCTCATCAATAGAAGACCACCACAAGAGACTGCGGGGAGTCCTCCAAAGGATCAAAGAATCCGGATTGACCCTACACAGAGAGAAGTGCCAGTTCTTGAAGAACAATATCAGCTTCTTTGGCTACACCTTCTCGGACCAAGGAGTGGCCCCAGATCCAGACAAAGTGTGAGATGTACAAGAGGCCCCTGCACCATCTAATATCTCTGAAAGAAGGAGTTTCCTGGGAATGGTGAACTTTTGCGGACATTTCGTCCCCGACCTATCCAACCTCACGAAACCCCTCAGGGAGCTGATGAAATTCTCCACCACTTGGCAGTGGGGCCCAGAACAGGAGCAGGCCTTCAAGGCTACCAAATCAGCCCTATCAGCCGACACAACACTGTCATACTTCAACCCGACCAGATCCACCAACGTCGCAGTGGACGCCAGCCCGTATGGGCTCGGAGTTGTGCTCACACAATTGCAAGGAAATGGTGAATGGGCCCCGATAGCGTATGCAAGCCATTCACTGACGGACATGAAATAGAGCAAGAAGCGATCGCCATCCACTGGGCCTGTCGGCACTTCCACGTCTATGTATACGGCCATCCATTCACGGTATCCACAGACCACAACCCACTCATTCCCCTGTTTCAAGGGTCAGCATCCAAGCCTCCACTGAGTATTGAAAAATGGATCCCATACTGCAGGGATATGACTATCGGGTGGAGTACAAACCAGGCTCATCCAATCCAGCGGACTACCTCTCGAGGCATCCCCGAGCGGCCACCAAAGCAGAAGAAAAAGATGAGGAAGACACTGAGGAGTATGTCTGGCTTGTGTTGGACAGATCCCGACCTCTGCCTATCAGCCTTGAGGCTATAGTCGAAGCCACCCACAATGATGAATGCCTACAACTGACCATTAACGCGGTCCAATCGAATGACTGGCGCCCCATCCAGTCCACCATGGTCAGACGGAAGCCGCAAGCAAAGGCCATGTTGGAATCAATGGTGCACGTCAAAGAGGAACTTTCCGTCGACAGCCACGACTGGTGATGCCATTGAGCCTGACTCAGCAAGCAGTAGACCTCGCACACCGGGGACATCAAGGCATGGTAAATACCAAGAGCCGGCTGAGAGCTAAGGTGTGGTTCCCAGGAATGGACACGCTGGTGGAATAGACCGTCAGAACATGCACATGGTGCCAAGCGGCGGGGCAACCAGATCGCCTTCATCGCGTCATCACGGAAGACAACCCCCAACGGCCATGGGAGTGCGTGAGCATAGATTTTGGACACCTCCCGGATGGACGCTATGCACTGGTAATCATCGACGTTTTCACAAAGTGCCCAGAGGTTGAAATTATGGGGAGTCAGACAGCCACGGAAGTCAGCACCAAGTTCGAGAAGACTATTGCTACCCACGGAATATTTGAAGTGGTGAAGACAGATAACGGTCCACCCTTCCATGGACAAGAATTTGCAGACTACCTAAAGACCTTGGGAATTCAGCACCGGAAGGTGACCCCACGCTGGCCTCAAGCTAATGGGGAGGTAGAGAGGTTCATGCGTACTCTCAATAAAACAATGCGCATAGCGCATGCCGACGTGTCCCCACTGGAGAGGGCCATATACAGTTTCCTGCGGGAATACCGTCTGATGCCCCATCTCACAACAGAGGCAGCCCCGGGACCGGTGACCACGGGACGTGTAGTGAGAGACACCATCCCGCATCACCCAAGCTGGACCCCGTCTCCGATCGATACTGGAAAGACTCTAGCCAATCGGACCAACTCCAATAACCAGGCCAGCGCCCGACGAAGTCTGTCATTCAAGTGAGAGACAAGGTATACTTCAAGGACAGATACCCAGGGATCAAATTCCGGCTTCCATTTGAACATAAACCTTGGACAGTCATCCGCAGAACTGGCACCATGGTAACAGCACGAAGAGGAACAGAAGTAGTCACTCGCAACATCTCTTTCTTCAAGAAGGTGCATGCCAGAACTCCAGAACTGCCGGCACCAGACTACCGGGAGACCAGGCCAGGTCAACCGGCGGCGGAAGAGGGCCCAGAAGGACAAAGAATGCCTCCCACTGAGAATGAGAACTTGCTAGACCAAGACACTCTGCCACTACCGGCAACGCCAGCGGGGAGTCTCCCGAGCTCTCCGGCGAGATCCCTGGAGAATGAAGTCTCGCAAGGAATTACCCCGTCACTGCCATCTTTGCGGGGGGAACACTCCAGGTATGGATTGAGAAGAAATCCGGCTCCATCCTCCCGGCTGGCTGACTTCATGGTGTGATGATCCGGGGACTGGAATTATAGTGACTGGTAACAGATCCAAATGATCATTTTTGTTTTATAATGTTTGTGTGTTTAATAAAGGTTAGAAGGAATGTAATGTTCTCCGGCGCGAGGTAGCGGTGCAGTCTACCCCTGCCGGAGATAATATAAAGGGGGCGTGGCCGGCAAGTTAGTCAGAGCTACGCAGAAAGCAGAGAAACGTGTCCTGCATGTTTATTAACGCTGCAGCGCTACTATCACGTGCCTGAGCGGCCCCCACACCGCCACCACACTTTAAAGCCCGCTGGAATCAACAAGAGTGAGAAACCTCCTTCTTAGGAGATTCCTGGAAGATTCCGGGCCACGTTCTACGGGTTCTGCTGCACTCTGGGCCCAAAGGCCCAATAACTGCTCCAACACTGGAAACAGGTCACGGCCTTACTTCGCAGTCTTAAACAGAAGAACCTTGTTGTTCAGGTGCCGGCTCCATTTAACATCGGTCCCCGTAGTTGCCACATGGTCCCCATATCTTCCTGTTGAATCCAGTGGTAGAAGTGGAGGGGGATCGATGGGCACGGCGTGCCCCTACTTCTAAAAAATTGTTCAGTCCGATCCCCTACTTCTTGCTTTCAAAAAGAGTCCCGGGACGGCAAGAATAGTCCAACTTTAAAACTTTTTTCATTCGCTTCCCGGGGCTGCTTGCACTTCTCTGTGAACTCCAGAGGCTGCAGCAGCCCCTCCCTGAACTCAAACAGACCGAGGAGGCCCATTGTCATTCCGATTGAGGCTGATTACCTCTTTCGAATGACAATGCGCCGCCCTCTGCCTTTAGCATATCAAGTGGCCCTGAGATTAGAGTTGATGATTAGAGATGAGCTTTCCCCAGCAGGGTACTGTGGGGAACTTGACACCAGTGGCTATCTTGTGACGAGTTGTGAGTGTGTGTGTGGTTAGTGGATGGAGGCGGCAAACTCAACCCCGGAATCTAGCCCCTGGCGCTGTTAATGTTCTACAGATAAGTGTGAATGCGTGGCTTGTTATCTTCACAATCTTTTTTTTTAATTTAATACATTTTTATGTAGCGCGGACTTTATCCGAAGGTGATTGCAGAACAACTTCCTCAGCACCGATCAGCCTCCCCAAGTGAGCTCCGTCGATATCTTGCAGACAGGATGCTGTGGCACAATTGTATCAGCAACTCCTGGCACATACTTTTAGTAGGGGGCTCACATGTGCGAATTTAATTACGTGTTACCATAGTGACTACACATCAGCCACTATGTCTGTTTTCCTTCTCTCACTTCAGGGTGCTGCTGTAGGCTAACATTTATTCTAGTCAGGATTTAATTTCACCAGTGAAATGGGTTTCAAAACTTAGAAACAGATGCACTGGTGAAGTGCCACGGCGTGCTGCGCGCAGCCTGCTGTTTCCTTTAGCAACCTGCGGAGGTGCATTAGAAGAGCCAGGAGTGCAGCGAGGAATCTGTGCACCATTATAAGAGAAGGGTTGGAATTGTCTGTATGACTGCAGAACGCCATGCAAACCTTTTTACTGTCTTTTTGTGCTTGGCTGAAAGTCAACATAGGCAGGCCCTGGTGAGTTTAAAGTATTTGGCATTGCCCTGGCTGAAATGTTAAATGGCTATGTGTGTGTTTTCAAATGACGTGATTTGAAATACTTTCTTCTCATCGCTTTGCAGAGCAAAAGAGCGAGAACTGCGTTAAACACATGAAGTGCAAAATAATGTTTCTTTGTGAATAATTTGAAAGAGCTAGCAATGACACGTTTTGACCTCTCAAGAGTATTGTGCTGGTAGACCCATAAGACGTATCATAAAAGTACCCAGCACCAAGCTTTTTTAACTTTTTCTCTTTTGTTTAATAACACTGTTCATTTTACGCTACACTATTGGTACCAGGCTTATCCTGTCCAGTCAACAATATACCATGCCTCCCTTCCTCTTTAGCTTATGCCTACTTATGTTTGCTCACTAATTGATAATTGGTGTCTTCATTTTACACCTCACCATTTTCAAACTTTACCAGCCAGCACTGCTTGACACCTTTGTCAATGTTGTACACAGAGTGAAGTGAGCTGGGCAGGAGCAGTGACCGGACAGAAGAGGCGACAGGAAAGGAGAGGTACTAGGGCAGGAGAGGTGACGGGGCAGGAGAAGTGATGGTGCAGGAGAGGTGACGGGGCAGGAGAGGTGACGGGGCAGGAGAGGTGACGGGGCAGAGAAGGTGACGGGCCATGAGCTAGAGCAGTAACCGGGTGTGAGTGGTGAAAGGACAGGAGCGGTGAAAGGACAGGAGCAGTGAAGGGGGCAGGAGCAGTGAAGTGGGCAGGAGCAGTGAACGGGGCAGGAGCAGTGAAGGGGGCAGGAGCAGTGAAGGGGGCAGGAGCAGTGAAGGGGGCGGCAGGAGCAGTGAAGGGGGCGGCAGGAGCAGTGAAGGGGGCAGGAGCAGTGAAGGGGGCAGGAGCAGTGAAGGGGGCAGGAGCAGTGAAGGGGGCAGGAGAGGCGACAGGGCAGGAGAGGCAACAGGGCAGGAGAGGTGACCGGGCAAAAGAAGTGACGGGCAGGTGGCATGACAGGCAGGAGACATGACAGGCAGGTGATGTGACGGGTAGGTGAGGTGATGGGGCAGGAGAGGTGATGGGGCAGGAGAGGTGATGGGGCAGGAGAGGTGACGGGGCAGGAGAGGTGACGGGGCAGGAGAGGTGACGGGCAGGAGAGGTGATGGGGCAGGAGCATTGAACAGGACAGGAGCATTGAACAGGGCAGGAGCAGTGAGCGGGGCAGGAGCGGTGAGCGGGGCAGGAGTGGTGAACAGGGCAGGAGCGGTGAACAGGGCAGGAGCGGTGATCAGGGCAGGAGCGGTGAACAGGGCAGGAGCAGTGAACAGGACAGGAGCAGTGATAGGCAGGAGAAGTGAGGGGCAGGAGAAGTGACGGGCCCCCAGACCCCCTGGCCCCCGCACCGCCCACCCCTCCCGCATTTCATACGACGCCTCTTCCCTCTCAGCCCTCAACCCCGGCCAACCACCAAACTGCTACTAAGCCGCTCCTGGACTCACCCATGGACCTTTCACCTGCAATTCCTGCAAGTTTGCCTGCATTAGGACCCTCACCAAATCCACAATCACCAAACAGAACACCGGCTCCAACCATCCAAGCATCCTTATCAACACCCGTTCTGTCCACAGTCACGCCATCCAACTTTGGAATCTACTTGACACCACAGCTCCGGACGTCGCCTTCCTCACAGAAACCTGGATGAATGCCTCTTCAACACCCGACATCGCCATAGCCATCCCTGACGGCTACAAGATTATCAGTAAGGACCGCACCAACCAAACAGGAGGAGGCATTGCCATTGTTCATAAGAACACCATTCGCATCTCAACCAGTTCCGATGACAACCTCGCAACCGCCGAACACCTCCACTTCTAGATCCACATCGACCCCAAGACCACACTCAGAGGCACCCTCATCTACAGGCCACCAGGACCCCACACACAATTCTGTGATGACATCACTGACTTCATCAGCCCACACGCCCTCCCCTCTGAGGACTACATTCTACTAGGCGACCTCAACTTCCACCTGGATAAGAACAACGACAACAACAGTACCACCCTTTTGGACAACCTTGGAAATCTTGGACTCAAACAACTTGTCGACACCCCCACCCACTGTGCCGGACACACGCTCGACCCAATCTTTACATCCAGTAAATACATCTCCTTCAACCACACCACAACTCTCCATTGGACAGACCACAGCTGCGTGCACTTCAACTACAAAAAGACTACAACCCACAACCACCCACAACAAATTCCCCGCAGAAACTGGAACAAAATCTCCACCGACCAGCTTCTCACATCGCTCCACCAATACCCCCCTGCCTATTCATCAGACCCAAACCAAGCAGCCACCAACCTTGCACAATGGATCACCCGCAGCGCTGACGAAACCGGTCCTAGGATGTTGTTTCCAGTCCAGGGAGGACCTGGCCTGGCAGTTCGGGCTAGACTGCTCTCATTGGGCGCAGGATCAAGACTGATTTGCATAAGGCTGGGTCCAAACTGGAATGGCGAGCAAATAAACAATGGATTTAGGCCCAGCTCTCTGCACTGGGGTGAATGTATGATATTGCTCTGCATTCTGCCCACCAGTTGTTCTTTTGGCTATATTATGATTGAGCAGCTAGCTGGCTGACATGAATATGAAGGAGCCTTTGTGGGTTTCCGTGTGTCTAGATTCGCCTGAAGAGTCCCTTTCTCTTCTGAGCCCTGCTTAACACATTTGTATAGGAGGAGCCCTGCATTCATAACCTCAATGTTTGAGACAAAAAATAATCATGGATTTCTGAACAATGAGCGTAAAAGCATTAAGGTAACATGTTGTTCCTGCTTATATTTCACATGCTTTACATAAACCTGTATTCCCTATGAGTGTTTGCTTTTTCCTGAATTAAACCTCAAATAAACATATCCATTCTTTTAATTAAATAATGTTATAAGCTGTAACGGGTCAGTGAAATGCTAAACGTACTAAAAATTGGTATGTTTTGCTATTTCTAGCCACACCCCTGACTCCGCCCACTGATTCAATCTTCGGTTATTCCCGCCCCCTGATTCTCCACCCACAGTTCCCCTACTTTTTTTCCCCACTTCGACCACTGGTTGAATCCTAAGCGTTTTGGGTAGTCATAACTTAAAAACGGTTATTGGGGTCTAGATATGTTTGTGACCTTTTTGAATCATTGGTACTGTGTGAGCTCTTTAACTGCTTTCCCTTTTTTTCGTCTCAAAACTAAACACAGTGGCAACTGGCAAGGGCTGCCAAGGGAAATAGCTCAGAACAGTATAAACAATGATAGCCCAGTTTTCCCTGCACACTCATTATAGAAAATCTCACTCCAACAAAATAAAGCGACAGGGAATGTGCTGTTTTCTTATTTCTTACTGAAGGGGCCAGCAAATGTGACTTTCTTATAGAAGACAGCATTACTAGTGACGCTTCAATGGTGGGTTAGTCTACCACGGGCCTCAGTGCTGCATTTCACTCAGCAGTAGGCATAAGTTATCAAAGCAGGGGGGAAGCTCTCGAACTAAGTACCGTCTTTGTAATCACATGTCAAAGAGGCACTCCAGCGTGGCAGGTTCAAAGATGGCTGCCAAATCAGAAAGGCTTCATGGGGATGACAACGCTCTCTCAAAACTTTGGGGCAGGCCCTGGATGAAGGAAAGCCACAGCTGTCAGGGCCTAATACCCACAGTAGTAGCCTCTCTGTTCACTTCATGGTGTAGGAATGTCGTGCTTCTCTCCAAACAATGCAAGGATACCCTATGCGAGGCTGCAGGCAAAAGGGGCTCCAACCCTATTTTAAAGCATTCCATGCTTCCAGGTTCACCAGAAAATAGGGACTGAATCTTCCTCCAAGTCTAAATTCCTCCTGCCTCCAGATTTGTCCGAAAGTGGTGGATGGTTGCCTAAAGTGAATCTCCGGCTAGGGCTCTCTTTCTGACACACTGGAGGTGGGCTGCATCCTGACAGCAAATAGAGTGACCAACTGTCATGGGTGCAAATTCAGGACAGTGAGTGTAAAAATACAGGACAAAGGGTCAAAATTCAGGACAAAAATTCAGGACAGTAGGTCAAAATTCAGGACAAAACTTCAGAACAAAAGGTAAGTTTTACAGGCACATCAGAGTTCTCGCACAATAGTATATAAGTAAGCTCATCCATATTCAAACATATTCAACCATTTGCAAACCTATCCATCATGTATCCGTCTATCCATCATTTCACTCATCCATCTCTTCATCCACCCTTTCCCTCATCCATCCACCCACCTTTCACCCTATGCATCCATACACTCATCCATCCAATCTTCCACTCATCCATCCATCCTTTCATCCAGCCATTTACCCATTCACCCATCCAGCCATCCTTTCACTTACTCATCCATCCAGCAAGTCACTCATCCTTCCACCCATTCACCCTTTCAGTCATCCATCGATTCTCCGTTTCTTGCTCCAATCAACCCTTTCACATAACCATCCTCCCTTCCATCCATCCACTCACCAATCCATCTACTCATCCATTCATGAATCCATCCATTGACCCTATCATTCATCCATCCTTTCATCCATCCACCCTTTCACTCCTTCACTCATCTGTCCATCCTTTTGTCCATCTACCCTCCCTTTCCCTCGCTCATCCATCCTTACATCTACCCTTTCACTCCTTCTCTCATCTGTCCATCTTTTTGTCCATCGACCCTCCCTTTCACTCATTCATCCATTCTTACATCCACCCTTTCACTCCTTCACTCATCTGTCCATCCTTTTGTCCATCTACCCTCCCTTTCACTCACTCATCCATCCTTACAACCAACCTTTCACTCATCCGTCCATCTATTCACCCTTTCACTTATCAATCCATCCATCATTTTACTCATCCATACACCCATTCGCTCACCTATCACCCAGCCTTTCAGTCATCCATCCATCCTTTCACTCATCCACCCTTCCTTTTACCCATTCAGCTACCCTTCCACCCATACATCCATCTATTTATATTTTCTCTTATCCATCCTTCCACTCACTCATACATCCATCCTTTCTCTCATTATCCATCCATTCACCCTTTCATTTATCCATTCACCCTTTCACTAATCCATCCAGCCATCCACCCATCCCTTCACTTACTCACTCGCCCACCTTTTCATATTAATTGTGAACTTAGCCTTTGTCTGCAGAGTTGCAGACAGAAGAGGCCCATCAAGAATGTCACCCTTGCTGTAGTTCATAAAGCAAGGGGTGGGGTAGAGGTATGGTTCACTATGCCCCTGCACATAGGCAATCTGAAAAAGTGTAATTTGTGAGTGATGCATGATGCACAGTGCCAGGATGTGAGGTAACTGTGACATGGTGCTGTTTCCAGGGTTTTAAGTGGGATGAAAAAACTGGGGGGTCTCTCCAAAGGGGGTTGTCGATGTAATTAAGGGCATGGTTTAAAACACCTAAGCTAAAAATCTGTGCTTAGTATAGTGAACCGCCCGACTGATATTTTGCATCTTCTGGCATTGTATCCAGATATAGAACACAACAAGTAACATTACACCTATAAAAAGCCGTAACTATTGGCTCTGTCAATGGTTGTTAGTTGCATAAAATACAAAAGCAGCAACCATGGCTTCCTTGAATGTATTAATGCATCAGTTCTAAAATTATGAGACTATGAAAGAACTCTAGCCCCTTCTTCTTAACTTCTTTCATCAGTTTCTTTTCTTGAACTGGATTCTCGCCTAGCAGCATTTGCGTTTTTGCACATTTCTTCAATCTGACAGTATACCCTGCCCTAGACGGAGGCTGGGGAGGCCCACCACATGCTTTACATCCCAGACTGGCCCATTGTCATTTTGTATGTGGCAATCAGCCAGCATACAGAATAACAAAGGACAGGGTGGGGCTGCGCTTGTGCTCCGAGGAGGGGTGCAAGGCGGCCCGTCAGGGAACTAAGGCTGCATGCAGGGGAACAGTGCTGCTCCCTGCAATGTCCAAAATTACGGACAAAAGGTGTCCATAAAAGGGATTATCACGGACAACAGACGTGAGGTCCAAGTTACGGACGGTCCGTGAAATTTACGGACGGCCGGTCACCGTAACAGCAAAGCTGAAATAAGGGTGTGGAGAGAAGATGATGTGTCTGAAACACAAGAGACTTTTGTGAGGCCTGCCTCGTTAGAGATTTCTGAACGGGAGCACCGCCTAAATATGCCCTCTTACACTAAGGCTGCTGTCGATTCCGCATATTTACAGAAGCCACACCCCTCACTATCTGTTTGCAGAAGGAAACTTAGCAGCTGGCTAACAAAAAATGGTCGTTATCAGGGCGCGAGTCCTAAAAAGAGAAGTGGGGGGGGGGACGCTGTCACCGGAAGTGACGTCACGACAGGAAGTGACGTCACGGGAGGTGCGCTCCGATCTCGTCCCAGTGGCCTGAGAGTGAAGTACAGCTGTTTGGCAGGGGCGACAGCGTCCCCCTGGTAAAATAAGTGGGGGGACGCCGTCCACCATGCTTGGAGCCATTTGGTCACCCAGCTCATTTGCACACTGCCCTCTCTGCACTTCAGCTGAGACACTGCTGCTGCTAGGCGAGGGGGGGGGAGGGGTGGATGTCTGGGGGTCGGTGGTTCCCTTAGCTGAAAAATTATGGGCGCTCGGGACCGAGGACCCAGGGCCGTACATAACTTGGTACCTATGTCTAAAGAGCTGCTTCGGTGCGCTTTGTCCGGCTGCCTCGGAGTGACCGCGAGTGCCGTGAGGAATCGAAACTAACAAGTAGGTCTTGTGACGCATAAGGGTAAACTCGCGGGCAGAAACGCCTTGCTTCCGAGGAAACGAAACCGGGAGATGGCCCAGGGAAGTGTATTGAGGAAAAGGAGCAGGAGGCGGTATTAAGGATGTGAGGAACGACTGACTTTAACCTTCCTCCCTTGCTGCTGTGTAAAGTGTCTTAAGGAAGGGCGATATTTGGGTTGTAAACTGAGAGGACTTTAGGCTGGAAAGGCATGTTGCAGGTGGGCGGGACTGCCGAGTTGCAGACCTACCCATTCATTGGTTGAGGTCGGATCTTGGCGTCTATTGGGTACCCTGGCAACGGTGCACCTGGTAGGTGCAGGGGCGTGGTGACCGGCGTGCTTGGTAACTTCCGGATTCAGCCAGCCACTCGCCCACTCGGAAATGCTTTGTTTACTTTGTGCGCGCCGCGCTCCCATTTTGTAATGGTGGACTCGGTTTTGATTTAGCAGGGTGGACAGCGTCCACCCTGAAAAACCCTCGGAAATAAGTGGGAGGGTTGCCGTCCACCCGCGTGGCACCCCGACTCGTGCCCTGGTCGTTATGAATGTAAACAAGCCTACAGGGAAGAGGTGTGGTGCCACGGCCAGGGCGACTGACTCTGGAATCTGGGCATCACGATTCGATCCCCGGCAGCAGATTAGCCCAGCACCATGTGACTCTGGGCAATAGTTTGCTTAATCTTCCCGATGGCCCCCAGCGCCTAGAGACCCTTGCGGGTGATTGTTTGCGCTTTACAAAGGTGGATTATTATATTATTACAGGGAAGTGTAGCAGGCATCTAGTTACAATATAGACCTGTGTAACAAGCAGTGGTAAAGCCAATAAGTCTTGCTTTTTTTAACTTATTTTGCCAATGCTGTTCAACATCAGAAAACAAACATTGGCATAGCCAACAGGTCTCGCCCTTGGGACCTTATAAGTGCTTAGCCAGAGCTATTGGCTTTGTCAATGTCATTAAGATATGTTCTAGACCAGTGTAGCTGCTGTGCAGCATGTTGAAAAGTTCTAATGAAAAAGTGTTAGAAGCATTTATGTTATCTTATATATAACCAATAAGACATTATGTACAATTGGGGGCACCACGTGGCGCTTGACCTTAATGGCCGCGCTGTAGTCCGGCTCCCGCCGACCTGGGCGGTGTATTACACATAACCCCCATCCTTGCAGGACAAACTAGCCACAATCATCAGCGGAACGTCTAGTGCTGCTGCGGACCAACTTTGGAGGCTCTCCCACACTCAGTTACGGAGCGGGATGACACTGAAGCTGGAAGCGAGACGGAGGGGCGAAAGTGCTAGAGCGCGGGCTGGCAGTTCCAAACTACGCGAGGCCGCGGATTTACAGGCCTGATCCCGTTGCTGCCGTGATTGCTGCGAGCTGGGGAAAGCGAGGAGGAGCGGCCCAGGGAGGACGAACCCTTGGCGGATAACACACTGATGTGAGTGCGACCACTGGAGGAGCAACTACTTGAATTGGAGCACTGGGAGAGGGCGAGGCACTGTGGGCGGCCTACAACCTAGTACTTGCGGTGGAGCACTTGGGCACTACATAATTGAAGAGGCGGAGGAGACACATTGTCTGGGCAGAAGGGCCTGCCGAGGGTGATCACTGCTGAGTTCACTAGCTCGCAGAGGACATTGCATGCAGCGGCGGCGCTGAGGACACTGGCACTACCGGGCGGGCTGCTGGACGCCATTTTGAAGGGGAGCTGTTGTGGCCTATCCATTGGCGGCGATAAGCTGGGACAGCGCTTGATTGTCCAGTGGGGGCTGCGGCTGTCCTGTGAGATTGGGAGGCCGCACTGTGGACTTGCTGAATTACTGCTGCCCTGAGACCCAGACTAGGGAAGGGTGAAACCCGGACCGGTGGAGTCCCATCGGAGTGTGGAGGAAGGCGACAAGAGCGAAAGGGTTCCCCAACTACGGCCTTCACGATATTCCCACACGGGGCGCGCTTTGGCCCCCCTGGCGCCTCATCATGGGGCGTACTGAGCCCAAGCAGGCAAAGTTATCTTTTGTTGCCAGAAAGACGGTCGGCTCCAGCTCCAGAGATCGCACTGACCCAGATACCCCTGAAGCGTGCGAGGATGATTGGAAGGCGCTCCTGGTGGGCATGCAACAGAGCCTCACCTCTATAGATTCCAAAATGGATGCCATGAATAACCGGCTGGACAGAGTGGTGGAGAAACTGGATAAGCACGAGGAACGGCTGAAGGAGGCGGAATACAGAGTGTCGACATTGGAAGACGGAGCAGACACCACAAAACAACACATGCTACAGATGGACAAACTATTGAAAGTCATTGCGGATAAAAATGAGGAGTTGGAAGCCCGCTCTCGAAGAAAAAACGTGAGACTACTAGGCCTAGCCGAATCGACCAACACTGGCAGGCTGGAGGACTTTATGGAACGCCTGCTGGGGGAACTATTTGTAAAAGACTCTTTTTCCGCCCACATGTCGATTGAGAGGGCGCACAGATCCTTGGCGGCGCGACCTCCACCTGGGGCCCCACCTCGGCCTGTGATCATGCGTTTTTTAAATTATCGCAATCGAGACACTGTGCTGCGCCTGGCCCGAGAGAAAGGGGAAGTACGCTATGACAACACCATTCTGTCGTTCTACCCGGACTTCACACAGGCAGCGCAGGAAGCCCGGCAAAAGTTCGCGGTGGTAAAGAAAAAATTGCAGGCCAAAGAGATCACATACGCCATGCTCTACCCTGCGAGACTGAAGATCAACCACTGGGGAAATCAGCACCTCTTCAACTCTCCCCCGCAAGGTGAAGACTATCTGAAGCGGGACCGTAGCGCTGAACTAAGGGAAGACGTCATGGTGATGTATATTCTTTGTGTGTTTAAAGGTTGAAACTGACATTGCCGCCTGGGCACTCGCCGTCGTCCCGTCATTGAGTACTCCGAGGTTTCGGGGGACCAGATGGGTGAAATAATACGGTAGAGTGAAGTGCGGGAGGCCCTAGCGGTCCCCTCGGGAGGGCATTCACCTGACTTAGAATTTGCAATCGGGTTGTGGGTGTGTGGATGGATGTTATTGAGTTGTATGGCTGGAGGGAGAGGGAGGGACATTCCTGGCAAGTTGGGGGAGCCGGTGTGGGTGGAGATAGGGGGGGAGGGAGGGCACGAGCACACAGGGGGATTGAGCAGGGTGGGTATGATAATAGCAGGTGGCTGATTGAGTTGTGTATGAAACATGGCCCATAGTACAGGTATTCAGAATGGTCTGAACGTAATGACATGGAATGTTAGGGGACTCAATGACCCTAGAAAGCGGAGGCATGTATTGAGTTATATAGAGCGCCATCAAGTCCACATTGCCATCAAGATGCACCTCCCCCATGGAGGGACATCCCCGTTTGCCACACTCTGGGCCTCTCATAGATGCTTTGCTTCCTACTCCAGTTACTCCAGAGGGGTTGCCATACTCGTCAGGAAAGGGGTGAGGTTTGTTCTGGGAGGAATGGACACTGATCCGGAGGGACGGTACTGCTTGCTTTGAGGGAGGCTGAATTTTCAGGACGTTGTGAGTGCGAATTATTATGACCCTAATATAGATGATGTACACTCCCTTCTTGTACTAAGAGGCAAGCTTAACACGCTGGGAATCACCTATGTGATTTGGGGGGGGGATTTTAATACTGTTATAGAGCCTAGGCGTGACCGTTCCAATGCTGTAGCAGCACATTACACTATCGCACCAGACACGTAGCAGGACATATTGGAGTCTGATTACTTACTAGATGCATGGCGGCCCCTCACCCTGTTAAAAGAGAAGGGACACACCACTCTGCAGTGCACAATACATGGGCTAGATTAAACTATGTGCTGGTAACAAGCGGCATGTCACATTGGATAGGCAAAGCCTTACACCTGGCCCGCGGTGCATTGCCAAAGGGGGGGTTACTTCGGGACCTCAGACGGGATCTGCAAACATTGGAAGTGGAACTGAAAGCTCTGGGAAGGGAAATTGGAGGTGGCGGGGATTCAGGGTAACTGCATGCTAAATTAAGAGAGAAAGTATCTGTTTATGAGGATGCAGAGGATAGCGAGAGCAAATTTTGAGGGAAACATCATAAGGCTCGGGTGTATGGGGAGGGAGATCGACCGGGTAGGGCACTTGCTGGCGCGATACGAGCCCCTAGGTTTCAGAACTATGTAATGGAACTGCAAGACTAACAGGGATATGTGCGGAGGGATCTCCCAGACCAAATGGAAATCATGGTGAGATTTTATACACAGCTTTACACATCGCAGAGGGGCGCCCCACTAGACCTTAAAGACTATCTGGGTGATATAGCATGGGCGTGGCTTGGAGACACACAGCGCAAGTTCTTATCGCTTGACCTGGAGGTCGATGAGATTACGGAAGCCATTATGACCATGTCGTCTGGAAAGGCACTGGGATCTGATGGTCTTCCTATAGACTTTTATAAGACCTTTGTGTTTACCCTTGCACCCATACTTAAGGTCGTGTTCTCCGAGGCTCTGGAGGAGGGCTGCCTGCTGGCCACCATGAGGGAGGCACAGATAATGTCATTACTAAAGCCCGGCAAGACACCGCTATTTTGTGATTCGTATAGACCTTTATCACTCCTCAATAGTGATACAAAAATCCTACCCAAAGTACTGGCAACGCAGCTTATTTTACTCTTAGAAAAACTAGTAAATGTAAATGTAAATGTACATGTATTTATATAGCGCAAATCACCGACCCGGTATCTAAGCGCTTGCTTAGGGAACCCGTCCTGGTATTCCCCTGTGAGATAACCCCAGCAGGGTATCCACAAGGTGAAAGCCAGGCATCCCACCGCGAGGGGCCGTTGTGGAGATTAAGCAAGCTATTGCCCAGAGTCGCAGAGTGTGAACCCGTGAATCGAGTAGGCACCGGAGCGAGAATTGTCGAGTCCGTGGAATTTTAAGCCCAAGACCCGCCGAGGCGGGGAATTGAACCCTGGTCCCGGGCTGACCTCTGCTTCCAAGTCTGCCTCCTCTAACCAGTGAGCCACACTCAGTATTACCTGACCAGACGGGCTTCGTGCCCCATTGGGCGACAGCTCACAATTTACGAAAGCTATTCGCTGTCTTGCAGGACATTGACCCTAAGAGCGCGGCGGTGGTGGTCTTTTTGTACCCCACCAAAGCGTTTGACTCTGTAGAATGGGACTACCTGATGGGGGTACTCCTTCATATGGAGAGGCCCTTTTCTTTTGTCAATTGGGTTCAGCTATTATACACTCAGCCATGTGCCAGAGTCCTCCTTAATGGCTCCAGGTCTGCAAGCTTCCCAATAGCCAGGGGCACGAGGCAAGGGTGTCCACTCTCCCCCGTCTTATTTGCCTTAGCAATAGAGCCCCTGGCTGCAAAGCTACGACAGCACCTTAACCACAGAAGCCTCATATACCCGGCCCGACAGTTGCTAGTGTCGCTCTATGCCGACGACATAACGCTGTATGTCCACAAGCCACAAGACAATCTCAAGCCCATACTGAGGGAAATCACCAAGTTCGGAGCGGTGGCTGGAGTGCAAATAAACTGGGGAAAGTTGGCTGTATTCCCTCTGACCGATCGTACCCGACCTCACCAGTTCGATTACCCCCTGACGTGGGAGTCAGATGACTTTAAGTATCTGGGCATTCAGGTCACCAGGGATAGGAAGGCTCTATTGAGGCTTAATTTCGGGTAGGCCATGGATAAGGTGACAGATAACATTTGCAAGTGGATCAGGATGCCCCTCTCGATGGCTGGGAGGATATCATTGATTAAAATGAACATACTTCCGAAGTTCTTATACTGATTCATAAAATTCCGTACCACCCGGGCGCATTCTTTTTCCATTCGCTCCACTCACAGTTGGTGCGTCTTATTTAGGGGGGTAAGCAAGCACGGCTGAAGCTAACTACACTTATGTTGCCGTATCGTATGGAAGGGGTTGACGTCCCTAACTTTGAGCAGTACTATTATAGTGCACAGGCACACTTTGTGGTATACTGGTTTCACCCACCCCCATATATGCCTCACCTTGCAGTTGAGGATGGATACATGACCCCTGTCCGACGTCTGAATATGTGTATACGCCTTCTAGGGCGCGGAACGTAGATCCCTCCACAGTGGACTGCACAGTCCGAGCGTGGAATTGGTTAGCGAAAGCGGAGGGTGTACAACTGATGTACTCCCCCAGAGTGCCCCTGCGCCACTGCCCGCTAGTGCCTGCCACGGGTGAAAACAGTTGCCAACGGATGTTTGATAGGCTGAAGTTGTGGACATGGGGAGACCTATACCTTGGAGGGAAATTCCGCACGAAAGAGCAATTTTTTGGGGATCAGGCGTACTCTTTCATGGAGATGTTTCTGTACACGCGCATTAGGCAAAGTGTCAAAGCCCTAACACCGGAGTTGCCGCAGGAACCGGAGACATTCTCGTCACTACATTTAATGTTGCAACCCGAGGCTCCTGTACATGTTGTATCCCTGCTGTATAAACGGGTGCATTGAGCCCCACTAGCTCACCCTGTTCGAGCTCACCGGGAGTGGGAGCGGACCTGGACCGCCCTCTGACGGATAAGCAGTGGGAGGCGGCCTGTCTCCAAATGGAAGCTATATCTGGTAACTGCAGGCTTAGGTTGGTTCATTATAAGTTCCTTCACCGACTATACCGTACCCCTGAGCGACTGCATAGGATACACCTTAGAGAGGACGACAGATGTCTGAGATGTGGGCAGGGAGGGGCGGACTTTATGCATTTGGCCTGGGGATGCCCCCACATAGCCGCATTCTGGGAGGAAGTATTCGCAGGGTTTACTAGTATGATAGACATATCGTTATCTCCGACTCCCCTCAGGGCCCTGTTGGGATTGATGAATGACATACAAACACCGCACAAAAAATTCCTGGCAATCAGTATTTCCTAGCGCGACGACAGATAGCATGCAGGTGGGGTAGAGGCAGAGCCCCTAAGTTTAAGGACTGGCTCCATGACATGTCCGTCTGGCAGGAATATCTGCAGGAATACGCAGAGCAACTACCGCTGAAGCCGCGGCCTAGGGACATATGGGGCCTCTTGATATCCTACTTACTAAGGCAGGGCAGCAGTAAGGAGGGACCTGACGGAAACACGCAGGAGGAATGAATGAAGTGGGTCGGGGGACTGGTATATTGTGAAATGTGTGGGAAAATGTGGGAGGGTAACAGAAGAGGGAGGTGCAGGAGGAGAGGGTGCGGATCATCATGGACTATTGGGAGAGGACCCAGAGACATTTTCTCGCTTGGAGAGCGGACATCTGAATATTGACTCAATACCACAACTGATTGGAAGGACTTTGCTACTCCAAGTGTGCGGGGAGGGGGGGTGAGTTGAGTTTGGTAGGGAGGGATAGGGGAGGGGTCAGGGGATGGGATGCGTGATTATGTGAGTATTTGCATTGGTAGGACAAATTGCCTCATTTGAAATTGCATGACATCTAACTATATGCAATAAAGGTTTTTGAAACTTAAAAAAACCATTATGTACAACTGAACAACCCTATTAAACAAGCATTTACAATGCAACGGTTTCGCCTTTGCAAAAGTTAGAGCTATTGGCATTGTAAATGACAACATTTTTATTTACGTGTTGGTTTTGAAAACAGATAAATAAATTACATTGTCATTTACAATGGCAATAGCTTAATCATGGTCCCAGAACTTGAACATCTGTAATATAATAATAAAAAGCACTGAACAGTTCTCATAATAGTGCAGTAAAAAGTCACATACAGATTTGAAGATTGACTGCTACATTAAAAAAGATATACAATAGTGGACTCTGTCATACAGTTTCCTTAAAAAAACACCTATATTGTCTACTTTCTGAAAATCCATCCACATACACACAAATGCATGAATTAAGTTTTCCAAAGTGTGCCCAGTTTGCTGCCTACCTAAAATGCTCCCAGCAGCATCTCTGTTATTGCTTATATTTCTCAGAAGCACGTGGCTACTTTCAGTGAAGAGCGAATACTGTCAAGTGAAAAAGAAACATGAGATTTCATAGCCCTGGGATAGAATATTTTAAAGTTGACAGTGGTGAAACAGCAATGGTGGCTGCTAAAGCCGGAAGAGAGCGATTCACTCTGCACGTGCCCACAATCGACATCCCAGAATAAATAAACCTGCTATGTGTGTGCAAGCCTGGATTAGGCGCACGTGCCCCTTCCGTGCTAGACATGTCTGCTGGGAGATCTGCTGAGAAGAAGACAAGCATGACAGGCCAGACTGAAAAACACCACCCAAAAGGCACGGCAGGAGAACAAAGATGGCTGACATTCCATGTGAAATAGGATAAAAACACCACATCAGGCTGAGATAGCGGCAGGAATGCAAGTTTCAAAGGCACGAACAGCGTTTAAGGATCCTTGAAATCATATTACGCTTGCACGTGCATCTATGAAACATCGGTCTTGCAAAACTGTGCAACTTATTTTCGTGGCACAATCGAAAACGCCCTCTACAATACACACAGCCCCAAAAACAAAAAAACGGTGGTTCTCAGATGCAGCAATAGAAAGCTTTTTAACAACACACTCTCCCCACAGACACACGTCCAATTGTCCCTTTGGTCTGTCATGTGACGCTCAGCCATTGCGCCTCCTCGCCCTCTAATCACCAAAGCTTTGAAATTGTCATTATCCTGCCTGAATTATTTTGCTAGTGCCACGTGCCTGGCCTGCTTTGTTTTCCTTAACTGTGGCACAGAATATCGCGACACTACGACGGGGTGATGTACCCACCGGTAAACTGTTCTACCCATTCTTAAGAAATAGCATTAGCATGCTATTGTAACTCAGCATGTGTGTAAGTTAATCTTAATTATTTGGGTATATCAAAGTATTGGAGCTAAAGAGAAGGCTGGGGAGCAAAATAAGTAAATTGGCCAGGATCACTCAGTGTGTTCGAGTTTTGGAACATTGCACACGAGTGAAACTCTAAGGGTGGTTGTAAAACCCGTTCCCTGTCATATAAACTGTTTCTCCAGCTGAAATCTGCTATTTCCCCCTGTTCTTCGCGTTCATAATGACGCTGCCTGTACATTATGATTTTAGCCTGATATTTTACTTGGAATCGCCAGGGCTTACGAGTGTCCGTCCCTCTGAGACACATTTACGCTCCCCTACACTGCGCGCCTGTCTGTGCCTGCACTCTGGCAGAAATCACTGAATAAATGCCTGCAGAAAGAGCTCTGCGGCGTGCAGGCAGTCACCGTAGGGAACACATTGTTAGTACTTTACAGCGAATATATGTCCAGACGCAGGCGAACGTCTCCATTTCCAAGAAAATCCATGCGGCGAGAAAACAGCCATTTCCACCTGTTTGTCCTAGGGAGTGCTATTTCTAAAGAGTGTTTGATATTTGCATGCCGGCTTTCCTATGTTCCGTGGAAATAAATGCACGAGGAAGGCCTAGTATTTCTTGGATGGCTGATTTCTCTCTCCCCGTGGGGACCACATACACGGAGTTCCTCAGCAAAACCACCTGCCGGACTCTCTACTGTTTAGGAAATCAACGCAGTTGATAAGTTGCTCGTCCATAACAAGAGTATGTGGGTATTAAAAATATAAACACACATATGTATCTAAACGCAGAACGGTCCCAGGAAGTGAGGCAGCGAGATGGATAGAGACGCAGATAGAGAGCGAGACAGAAGGAAGGAGAGATAGAGAGAGAGAAAAGGGAGGGAGATATATGTTGACGTTCTTAAGAGATTGTACACATTGGTCTGCATAGCCATTAAGTCGGTATCAACATTTAAAAAATAAAAATAAAACAAAAAGAAGAATCGACTTTTGAACATTTTTCTACGAATTCGGAGCATTTTATTCGAACTAAAACATGTCCAAAACATGAAATCATTGTGCACACAGTGGCGATCATACCTGGACAATATTGGCATATTGTAGTCACTTGCAGTGGCGTCACTAGGGTTGGTGTCACCCGGTACGGGTAACTAATGGTGTCACCCCCTCACAACTTACTGGATGGACCAGCTCACCCTCTGCCTGCACCATGTCCCCTCTGCCTGCACCATCTCTCCCTCTGTCCGCATCATCTCCCCTCCACCTGCACCATTTCACCCCCTGCCTGCACCATCTCCCCTCTGGTTGCACCATCTCTCCCTGTGTCCACAACATCTCTAAACTGTGTCCACACCATCTCCCCTCCTCCTGCACCATCTCTCCCTTTGTCCACACCATCTCCCTTCCGCCTGCACCATCTCTCTCTCTGCATGCGCCATCTCTCCCTCTGCCTGCACCATTTCCCCTCCGCCTACACCATCTCCCCCTCAGCCTGCACCATACCACCCCCTGCCTCACCATCTCCCTCTCTGCCTGCACCATCTCACCCTCTGCCTGCACCATCTCCCTCTCTGCCTGCACCATCTCCCTCTCTGCCTGCACCATCTCCCTCTCTGCCTGCACCATCTCCCTCTCTGCCTGCACCATCTCCCTCTCTGCCTGCACCATCTCCCTCTCTGCCTGCACCATCTCCCTCTCTGCCTGCACCATCTCACCCTCTGCCTGCACATTTCTCCCCACCGCCTTCACCATCTCTCCCTCTGCCTGCACCATCTCCCTCTCTGCCTGCACCATCTCCCTCTCTGCCTGCACCATCTCCCTCTCTGCCTGCACCATCCCTCCCCCTCCGCCTGCACCCCCTCCCCCGCCTGCTGCTCTTTTAACCCTTTCCTCGTCGCCTTCTCAACCCCCCCCCCCTCCATGGTTTCTCCCTCACAGTTCTCGGCTTTTCTCAAAGTGACTGAAATAAACACATGAAATGTGCTTTGAATTCGTGCACGCGCCGCTGAGGATAAGTTTAAATAGTCATAGAGGAGAGGCGAGGCGGTAAATGTCACCTAAACTTCTTAACACACCTGTTACGCATTTTCATATTACATGTTTTTGAAATAGGAAAACGCATAATGAAAATAACACTTCATAACACTTTTGTATGTTAAAGTGTAATGCTCTACTTCCTAGCATCCTCACTGACTGAAAGTCACATTTTACAGAATTATATCATTTCAGAGAATATTGGAAATTAAAAAAAATAATGTATGACACCATAGATGTGGAATATACAATTTGAAACAACTGCTGAAAGAGGGTTATCATTATGACCCAATAGCTATACACATGGATTTCACCAGATCTGGTACCTTAATTGATTGCCTGGGCACCACAGACATGCTCAGGGCAAAATATCCCTGCCCACGTGAATCACTTGGCTTGCCAGCTCCTAGTTGTCACTGGGCATGCAGTATGCCCTGCAGTCATGCCATGGGCTCAGTATGCTGATTGATACCAATATCTGCACACATCCCCCCTGGGCACGGCCACATGGCTCAGTTCAATGGAGCCAACATTGCTAAAGATATGTAACTTTTTTCATCTTCGATATGTTAACACCAGCAACACTTTGCCGACGTGTAAAACAGAAGATAGTCCCAAACAACCCCTTTGTTGATTTCACCCCTTCCTCTATGCTTCTCCATGGCTCTCTAACATCCTGAATCCAAGAGTAATCCTCATCCTCTTGGGGGTAGGAATCTGCCTTCAGACTGACCGTGAGTCTAGTGGTGGTGCACGGCACTTTGGTGGCCGATTCCCTGTTTCCATTAATACCATGTACCAGAGTAAAATGCTGCCAGTACTGTGAAACTTAGTACGGAACTGGCTCCTGAAATCTGCGGCCTGTGCACACCCTGTAGATCCGAGGTACCGGAGTCTGAATGAAGGAACTCAATCGCTCATTCGAAAATTACCTGCTCCAGTATGACCCAGTAAACACATGCTAATAAGCAGGTGCAGTACAGACGTCATGGCTGGCGAACTCCTCCAGTGTCCCCCTCGGGGTTCCCTCGTCGAGCTGACTTTGGCACAAATCTGGCTAATAACGGCGCCCACTGTCAGTGACGCGTGATACCTGCGAGCTGTTATCTATTGGCAAACATGCAAGTCAGTATGCTGGGAAAAAACAAGTATATCGGGAAAACTACGCACACAGGAATGTCATAGCTGCCAAGGTTTCAGGTGACATGTTTTAAATAATCCCTGTGGTGCGAGCAGTGCTGATTGCCACCACAACTTTGTCACAATGCGGCTCAATGACCCCGATCGGCCCAGCGCCACGCACAGGAAAGTGTGGTATAATTTAAAGGCATATTCTTAATTTTATTAAAAACGAGCGCAGTGAGAGATTCCATTACCTCACTGAAGCTGGTATTGACATTTAGCACTAAGAAAACAAACGGCCGACAGGCCGACACGTGGTGCAGTGCAGCACTTATTACAAATGAAAGAGTAAATGCTAAACTTTTTTTTTTTTTATCACTCACGTTTCCGAAGGGAGAAGCGTCGTCCAGGATGTCCAGTGAGACCCGAGCGGGACCGCCCAGTCGGTGACAGACTGTCCTGGAGGCCGCTGCATCGCGGGTGACTGACTCCTTCCCTCAGCTGCGGCAAGACTTAAATTTGGGAGGGTGTAGCAGCTGAGAGCACACTGCGACCCGGCCCGGCTCGGGCTGATGCGAGATGCAGCAGGAAGCTGCGAGAACCATTGTTTGCGGGCGGGGCGGCGCGCCAAGCCAAATTCAACAACCAGCCCTCCACAAGTTGATTTCCGGCTCCCCGCTCAGTAATCAGGATGTGACGACGGTTCCCCGCGGCGCCGGTCAGCACGTAACCTGACTGGGCCCCGTGGCGTCAGGCTGACACTGTCCTCGCGCCACCGTCCAAGGTAAACAAAGTTGCGGTGAGCAAAAACCTGAAGGGTATGGAGTGGCGGACAGCGTAACCAGATGGTGACGGTGTCACCCGTGCGGTCCGCACCCCCCTAGTGACGTGTTCCAATATAAGGTATCTAATCATTTCAGGGCTGCGTGTCAAAAATGGTTAGCGGTCCCCTGCACAAAAAGGAGCGCACGTTGTTGGTGACAAAGTAGCAACCATTTTAAACACGTCAGGTCCCGGGCCGGCCAGCCAATCACAGCGCGGCCCGGGGAATGACGTCACGGGGGTGTCCCGGGCCGGCAGCCAATCGCAGCGCGGCCCGGGACAAAGGGGCGGGGCTTAAAAAAAGCACCAGGAACGCCCCCGAATCGCGTTTTCGAGAGAAAGCGCGATTGACAGCCTCTGTCTCCCAATGGCTAGTCTCCATTTATGGAGCTAACCAATTGGAAACAGAGGCTGTCCTAACCTCACTATTAATAACAACAGATTTCGATCTGGGAGGGGCTTCGCCCCTCGCCAGGTTACGAAACCTAAAAATAATTAACATAAAAAAATGTCTTCTAGTTTTGTTGTCCTTGCAATTCTGGCAACATCTTCTTGCCTGTTCTAAAGCTTGTTTGTTATAGCATTTTTTCATTTTCAAAAACCTTTATTGAACGCCATCACTGTTAAACACAGCATGGGGCCTACAACCCTGGTCAGGCCAGCAGCGTAGAGGACAACAGGCACAGCAGTATTACCAATGCATAAGTACACAGCAAGCCATGTAAAACCACTTCGGGCCGGCTGCATCAAGCTAAACATTGTACCAGAAACTGATCAAATTGTGAAGAGGCCTACTGGTCATGTGAAGCGTTGGACAGTATAGTGTAATCAGGTGCTTACTAGTTCAATGACCCGGGCCCCTGAGGGATAATACAGCTAGCATATTAGATCAAGGCGTGCAGTCGTTCTGCCACGGAGGCGCCGATCGCCAGACGACTTATGTAGTCCCTGACTCCCTACTGTGACCAATGACCTATGTGTACGTTTGCGTGGAGGAGAACACGGCCAGAGTGGGCTTAGTAAAAGGAAGAGAACAGTAACAGTAACTGTACAGGTCGTGACGTGTCATGGGATGTAATCGTCTCACGTGTTCCAAATAGAAAGAGTGGGGGATTAAGGGGGCCGGCGGGGGAGGGGCCGCTCGATAATAGTGGTGCCCGAGACCACCCACAGGGACGAAGCATAGATGCCTTTCAATCAAAAGTTGTAGGGGCCTCAGCTTCGGGGGGCTAAAGCAAGTGAATTCTAAGCGCATTTAATAGGATATCAATGGCTGCCAAATGCGATAGAATTTCTTTTCAGTGTTCGCCATGTTCTGTGAAAGTCTCTCCATGGCCAATATATGCCACACTCGGACAAAACACTGAGCTATGGAAGGGGCCGTGGTTTGTTACCATTTGCACGTTATGAGTTGTTGCGCTGCTAATAGTAAATGGCTTATAAGGGCCCAATCTGCCCCAGTAATTGCCGCTAGAGTAGAGGGGTGCATACCCAGAACCACCACGTGTTGCAGCAACGGAATCGGGTATCCCCCACCACGCCCTTAATGTGGCCCAGGACCTCTTTCCAGAAATTAGCTATCATCCGACATGACCACCATATGTAGTAGAGAGTGCCTTCCTACGTCCCACATCTTCAACAAAGGTTGGATACTGTGCGGTATATGGTGGCCAGCCAGGAGGGTGTATAGTACCATTGTTGCATCAATTTGTATGCCGTTTCACAGGGTGCAACGCTGCGGTATGTGTTGGGGATATCTTGCCATAGTTTCTTCCATTGCTTGGTAGAGATTCTTCCCGGGGTCGCGTTTTGCCACGCGGTCTGGTATCGATGTGTGCGCATCGGAGTCGAGTGTTATAGGTCTTAGATATAAGGCCTTTTGTGCCCCCAAAGGCCAGCACCAGTTTTTCGAACAGAGTGCAAGGGTGTGTCACCACAGCATGGATCTGAGGGACAGCGAGAGAGCCAGTGTCGCAGTTGCATGTATTGATAGCGTGCCGTGCGGGGTAGAGAAAACTCAGACCTACAAAGGACTTGCGGGCTCCCCCTGTAATTAAGGCACTAATTGCACGATACTCCCTATCGTTCCATCCAATAAACGCCTGCTTTAGCAAGCCCGGACGGAATTCCGGGTTGCACGTGATAGAAGTGTGTGGGGACGGAAAAGTGGTAAGTCTCTTTTTGACTGCTATTTTGTCCCATATGTCAAGGACTGTTTTGGTTGGCGCTGCGATATACGCACTCTGGGGTCGGCATGTTTAGGTAACCAAGCAAGGTCCCACAGTGGTCAGCACGCCACCGCTCGGTCCATGTGGAACCTATGCTTCTCACTCTCCCGCACAACCCACTCAGAGATGTATCTCAGATGCGCTTCCCAATAGTATTTATGTAGGTTTGGGCATGCCAGATCTCCTCTATCCCACGGGCGCATCAGAAACAAATGTGCTACCCTCGGTTGCCTCCCATTCCACACAAAAGCCCGCAAGTCTCCCTGGATACGCTGAATATCTGCCTGCGTGAAAGGGGTCAGCAGTGTCTGAAACAGACAGAGGACCCTTGGCAGAACATTCATCTTAATGATGTTGATGCGTCCCAGCCATGCAATAAGAAGAGGTTTCCATCCCTGAAGGTCAGCCAGTACAGATCGGCGTAGTATCACCCAGTTTACAGGCGACCAGGAGGCAAGTGTGGAGGTAAGCTGGAGCCCCAAGTACGCAACGGAGTTCTCCGTCCACTGGAAGGGGGTCAACCCTTTCAACATTATGGCCCCAGGGGCCGGGATATTGATGTTGAGGGTGAACGATTTAGAGAGGTTGATCTTGAAGCTGGAGACAGCTTCAAAGGTTTGCAGATTTTCGACCTCGCATGTAAGCGACACTTGGGGCTCAGTCAGTGGGAGCAGGAGGTCATTTGCAAAGAGGGTAATCTTATGGATTTGGCCTCCAAAGGTCAAGCCCTTGATCCCCTCTAGTTCCCTCACTCATATGGTCAAAGGCTCTACTGCTAGCGCAAAGAGGAGGGGCGAGAGTGGGCACCCCTGCCTCGTGCCCTGATGCAGAGATATTGGCCTTGTGGCCCGTTCATTGAATCAGTTGCAGGCTGTGGGGGCCACATACAACGCCATGATCTTTGAGATAAACTCCCATCCCAGGTCTATTTTACTCAACATGGCACGGAGATAGGACCAGTCTACCCAGCCAAATGCCTTCTCTGCGTCGAGCTAGAGGTGGCATGTAGGGATATTCAGGCGTCAAGTTTTTTTTAACAAGGTGCGCTATGCGACAGACATTGTCCGCGCCCTTCCGGTGACGGATAAACTCCTCCTGGTTAGGGTCAATGAGGCCCGGCAGATGGGGCTCAAGGCGTGAGGCTAATATTTTAGTGAAGATCTTGGCATCAGTTTTGAGCAAAGCTATTGGGCGGTAAGAAGAACACTGCGTCGGATCCTTATCCGCCTTAAGGAGAAGGGTGACCTCCGCCATTGACATGGTGGGGGTGAGGCCCGTGTCACCCGTGAAGGAATTATACACTCTCAGGAGGTGGTCCTGCAGCTGCTGGAGGAAGACACAGTAAAAATGTACAGGCAGCCCATCCGGCCCTGGGGCTTTACCTAGAGGGAGATTCTTGACGGCTGCACCCAGTTCCTTCATGGTAATGGGGCTATTTAGGAGGGGTGTGTGATGCGGTGACAGGAAATCCCATTCACAAGCAGCTAGGTAGGAGTGGAGTCTTGTGGGAGAAGGGTCTTCCAGGGAATACAGCCACTGGTAATAAGCACGGAACGCCTCCGCTTTATTCTTTTCAGCCATTGCCCACGTGGCATCGCCTGTTTGAATCTTGGCAATGTGCGCCTTTGCCTGACGCTGCCGCAATTTACCAGCTAGAAGCCTGCCCACTTTGTCCCCCCTTCATAATATTTCTGCTGCAGAGACAGCAAGGCCCGCTCTGCATTACCCGTGCGATGCGCACGCAACAAGCCAGGCATCAGTGCTAGTTGCAGTTTCGTGCGGCGGGTGGGGCCTCTCTGTCTGCACGCTGTAACAGTTTAATCTCCACAGTGAATTTAGATTCTACCAGCTTCGCTCCCCTCCCTCTGGCAATGGCAATGGACATTAGTATACCCCGGATCATTGCTTTGAACCCAATACCACAAGGTGTGTAAAGAGATCTCAGGGGATGCGTTAAGTTAAAAGTATTCTTTCATACCCTTCAGTATCTCCTCCACATCAACCAGGTCTCGCAACAGATTTGAGGGCAGGTGCCAGTCGGGTGGGTCGGCCAGATGCGTAGTTCCATTTTCCCATGTGAGCTCCAAGTGTGCATGATCAGAGATAGAGATGTCAGAAAGCTCCGTAGAGTGTAAGCATGTGAGGAAAGATGGCGTGATGAAGGCGTAATCAACGCACGAGTAGGAAGTGTGTACGTGTGAGTAGGAGTAGTCCCTGATGTTTATACCACCAAGTGTCAAGCAGGCCCCATCTATCAATGTCCCTCTTAAGATGTGCTGACATTACCCCCACATTTTGATATGTTGCATTACTCCTATCCATGGCTGGATCCCAAACTAGATTGAAGTCCCCGCATACCACCATGTCTCCATCCACTCCTTGGAGTTGTTCAGAGAGTATGAGCCGGATGTAGGTGTTTTGGGGGCGGCGTTTGGGGTGTAAACATTAAGAAGGGTCAACTGCCGCCACCCCGCAGCAGCTGTACCCTCAAGTAGCAGCCCTCCCCATCCCGGGTCACATTCGTTACAGAGGTACAATAGTTAGTCTTACATAGGACTCCCACCCCCAGAGTCTTAGAGTTTGCATAAGCCCAATAGCGGAGGGAACACTTCGGATACGCCATGCAGCCCACATCTGCCTTCATCAGGTGGGTCTCCTGTAATATGTCTGGTGCTGTATATCCTGTTGAGTCGTTAAGCCTAGGCCTCTGACCCCCCCTTTACTTCTCAATGTGCCTGGGTCTCCTGTAACAGCACAACGTCAGGATCGTGGTGCAGAATATACCCCCATATTTGCTTACGCTTGTTTGAAGAGTTCAAGCCTCGAACTTTTAGCGAGAGCTATTTAGTGTCCCCTCAAGGTAGGGGGTGATCATGGGGGGCAATCCCATCCGTCATAGAGGGGTTAACTGTGCTAAATTAACAGGGTCAGCATTGCAAGCGATATACCACATCCCCTAACCAAGCGCCTGCACTCCCACCGCCACAGGGTTGCGTGTGCTCCCTCCCGCTGGACTGTCACCAATGTAGCCCACCCACCCATAGAAAGAGGAGCGCCAGCGAACCTGTGGTTCCCCTCCCCCGCCAAAGACCACATGTGCTTCACTACCAATGTTATTAGTGGCGTCCCAGTCAACCAAGAGTAACACCAAGGAAAACATAAAAATCACCAGAGGGCCAACTGAGCCCAACAAGTCCTTCTGCTGACAGGGAGACTGGCACCGAGGCACTCGGGTACCGCAGGAGGATTCACCCTCTGTAGGAGTAAGTTCGGGAAGGCGGGTCATCAAAGGCACAGTTAGAGTTCAGAGTACTGTCAGGGCAGGCCCTGCACATCCACAGGACCCACCAGTTACCTCTCTGGGTATCGGACCAGGGACCCTCCACCACCCTCCACCGGATGGCAGTGCTGCTAACCGGCGAGGCTCACTCTACACTCTGCGTGTCGGACAGATAGCATAGCAGGTGTGTGCAGAAGGCCTACCATCTTGTACTGCCCCTCAAGCCCAGGTGTTCACACGTTGTTAAGTGGAGCTGTGCCAAGGTGCAGTGGGCATATGGCATATATTGCAGTTAGTTGCCTCAGAGAGTCTCAGCCTTAGAGAATGTCTCACCATTATACAGAGCCAGTGGTGGAGTGCGCCGGTGAGGGGCCCCTGCTGAGGCTATGCAAGTGGTTAATAGCATCCTTTCTTGCCTCCTGGGACGATAGGCTGGCTTGTTGTTAATTTGGGCGTCGTGGAAGAACGGTGTCCCACCGAGGCTTAAGATCACGGCTCGAAGAAGAGGAGCTGCCATCCGCCTGGTGGTCATCCAGTATTTCCAGTAAGGCCTTGGCCTCTGCCAAGGAGTGCAGTGATCAGCACTTGACCTCCCACTGAAACAGGAGCACGAAGGGGTGGCCCCACTGGTAGCGGGTGCCTTGTGCTCTGAGTTTGTTCATAACAGGATTAAAATCATGTTGTTTACGGAGGGTGACGGTGGAAAAGTCCTGATAAAGTTGGATTACATGCCCCTGGAATCTGATCTCTGCCTTGTTGTGGTCCACCTGCATGATAGCTTCCTTCTCTGTGTAGAAGTGCACCCTGGTGAAGATATCCGGGCCACTGTCCTTACGAAGCACTCCCCGCGGACTCTGTGGGCCCGATCAAGGGCATGTGGAGAAGCATCGTAGTCCCCTCGCACCATCTGCAGGAGCTCAGCAGTGAACGCCATTATGTCTGCACCTTCAGCACCAACTGGGACCTCCCTTATGCGAATATTGTTGTGGCTGCTCCTATATTCAAGGTCCTCCTGCTTGGTCTGAAGTTCTATGTGCTGGTCTTCTAGGGTACTAATGCGCCGCAGCAGCATCTCGTGGTCTTCGGACCGAGCGTCCACAGTCCACTCTAGGGCTGCCACCCGGTCTCCAACTTCCGTTACCTCCCTTCGAATATCATGGAGACTAGACTTAAATTCCTCTTTGAGAGAAGAGATATCGGTGTGTATCTCCTGTAAGAACTGGTCCATATAGCCTTGTGTGCTATATGGGCCATCTGGGCTGGTGTTGGGGCCGTGGACTGCATCGCCACGTCTGGCTGGGTGATCTTGCTCCAGAGAGTTGTCACCGGGGTCTCCTTACGGGCCTGAGAGCATGGCATAGCTGGAGTCCAGAGATGCCGAACTACATGGTCTCACACCGGAGGCTGCTGCTGCAATGTAGCTTTTCCATCCAATGCACTGCACATAGGTGGTAGGATCAGCACTTCCCATGCCATACGCTCCTGCACTCCTCTCCGTCTAGTAGCTCTAGTCCACGATCACAGAACTCATAGCCACTGTGGGAGGGGAGTTCGGTTCCAAGGCCCACCACCCAGACATCTTCCGTGGACTGAGGGAGGAGAGTGTTGCCGTTCAGGCCAATTCAGCAGGTGTGCTAGCAAAACAGGTCTCAGAGCCTGCCTGGTGGGAAAGGAAGCAGGCCCGCCATGGGCGTCCGCCTAAGGGTGCCAGCCGCCAAACTTCTCCGCAGCAATGCAGGACCCAGTGTAGCGAGGTGGCCCATACCGGGCTAGCAAGCGGGAATAGAGACTTCGGGCGGGGTGCAGCAAGATCCTAGGGAAGCTTATGAGGTTTGAGGGCCGCCAAATACTCCATGGGGAGAATGATAAACCCCGAGCTCCAGCCCAAAAAAGGCCACTGATAAGCACCCCTCGTTGTGTAAATTCAGGCAAGAGAAGCACCAACCATGAGAAGTTGGGCTCCAGTGGCCCCGGGAGCAACACCAGCACCCCATAAAGTCTGCCCTGGAGGGATGGCGCGCACCTCCAGGACGCTGTTCTGATTTGCCGCTGCAGCAGTGTGCTTGAAAGGGGCAGGCTTGAACGAGGGCCCGCCGGAAGATGGCAGACTCTGGTCCCCTCCTCTGCCCTCAAAGGTCCCAGGACACCAGGAAACACCTTTCTGCCCGGGTGCGGGTCGCCCTCAAGGAAGCCGCAGAAGGGTCCGGAAGGCCCTCAAAGCGCTCCAGCACTGCTGGGGCTCCCCCAAGCCTGTCCACTGGCCTCCGAGTCTCTTCTCTACAATGATGGCCATCATTCACCTCTCTGCATTGCAGTGGGCCTCACTGCGGGGTGAAACCCGCAAGCATGCAGGACCTCGTCGCCCCCAGTAGCCAAGACAAGCCTCAGATCCGGCGGCGGCTGATGCGGACAAACTCACCACAGGCACCCGCTGGAAGATGGCGGCTGCCGTCTTCCCCACAGCATCTCACAGTCTGTCAGTCACAGGGGAGCGCCCATTGGTTTAGGCACGGATGCGGGCCATCCCAAATAATGTCGCAGCAGAGGTCAGGAAGCTCCCAGGGCATCCAGGCACAGTTGTCGCTTCCACAAGCCAGTTTGCGGGCTACCGGCGATCAGTATCAAAATGGCAACTGCCAATCACCGCTGTCCTCCTTGGGGCTTCTCCACCGCACTGTGCGGGGGATCCAGTCGATCGGGACACAATTTACTTGCAGGTAAGGCCCCACTGGTTCCCTAAGCCATGACAAGTCTCCCAGCGAGCCACTGCTGCTCCAAAGTGTTTTAGGTCAGCAAGGTGGGGCCCGGGGAGACGGAGCCCCTCAGAGGCACGTCTTACTCCATCGCACCCGTGGCCATGCCCCGTTATAGCTTTTTTTTATATGGGTGGAAGTGGTGGGGGGGACATAAATAACGGGAGGGTGGAGGTTGACAAATAGTACCTGCATTACAACCAGAGCAGCGGAGGGACACTAGAGGAGAATCAACAGATGCCAGATTCGAAGGGCAGACTGAGGTGGTGTTGAGTGATTCCGAGATGGTGCTGAGGTAGGGGTGTTCTGGGTACGGAGGTGATGCTCAGGTGATGCTGAATGATACTCAGGTGGTATTGAGTGTTGCTGAGGTGGTGGTGTGCTGGTGCGGAGGTGATGCTCAGGTTGTGCTGAGTGATGCTGAGGTGGTGTTGTGTGATGCTGTGGTGCGAGTCATGCTGAGGTGGTGGTACTGCACTGGGGCTCTGGTGGTGCTGAGCGATGCTGAGTTAGTGCTGTGCTGAGGTGATGCTGTACTGATGCCGAGGTGGTGCTACACTAATGCTGAAGTGGTGCAGCATTGGTGCTGAGTTGCTGCTGATAGTGGGGCTGCGATGGTGGTGAGGTAGGGCTGCATTTTTGGCGGTGCACTGATGTGGAGGTGGTGCTGTGCTGATGCTGAGGTGGCGCTGCGGGGGTGCTCAGGTGGTTTGTGCTGATGCTGAGGTGGTGATGAGTGATGCTGAGGTGGTGCTTAGTTTGTGCTCAGGTGGTGCTGAGTTGGTGCTGTGCTTGTGCGGCGGTGGTACTTAGCTGGTGATGAGTTATACTTAGGTGGTGTTGAGTGATACTGAGGGGGTGCTGAGTGGTGCTGAGGTGGTGCTGAGTGATGCTTTGGTGGTGCTCAGGTGGTGCTGTGCTGATGCTGGGGTAGGTCTGAGTGATGATATGTTGGTGCTGGTGCTGTGCTGAGGTCATGCTGCGCTGATGTTGAGGTGGTGCTGGGCTGATACTGAAGTGGTGCTGCGTTGGTGCTGACTTTCTCCTGAGGTCGAGCTGCGCTGGTGCTGAGGTGGGGCTGTGCTGATGGTGGTGCACTGATGCAGAGGTGGTACTGTGCTCATGCCGAGATGGTGCTGTGCTGGTGCTGACCACGTTTTAATGTTCAAACTTGTATTTATGGTTCAATAATTGAGAGCCTTTATTATTAGGCTGAGCGCACTCAGTAAATGTACGTTCTGACTGCACTACTGACAGTGGTTCTAGTATAAAAATGTGGACACATGGTTTCAAAGTTTAGCAATATGAGTCTATGCATAATGCTCCCAGAATGCTCTCTGATTAGATGCAAATGTTTGCAGAAGCTTGAAAGCAAGATTAATGATTCTTTGCTTTCAATATAAGATGTCCCTAAAAAATTAAAGTAGGAAAACATTTTTTTGCTAAACTACTGTAAAATTTCAGGTACCATTTCTTTGCAGCATCATTTAGTAAAATGGGTTGATATATGCTAGTATTTCCCCAAAACACTCATATTAGAAAATCAGTGTAACCAGTTTCAATAAGATGTTGGGAACATAAAAATAAACAAGAATTGGCAAAGCCAGTAGGTCTGAAATGGTGGTCAGCTTTTTAGCTTTGGCAATGCGTGACTTGTTGTGGCATGGTTTTTGTAAAACCTTATTGATGTGAGAACTGTCGGACCCTCACCATTATAACAAACATTGGCAAAAGCAAAAAATGCTTTTGGTCTAAAAAAAGCACACACTTCCACGTTAGTTACTGGCACTGAACAAAACTACTTTGTGCGCCGATATGCTCCTTATGAAAGAGCGGAATGCTGTCACTCAAGTGAAGCCAGCGATACAGAGAGATAATTTTAATAAACACTAAAGGTCATGGTTAACACCAGACCAAATTAGGGGCCCAATAATTAAAGAAAGTCTCAAAAGTGCACCCTTGATTTATGTCCTTGCATTAAGGGCAGCTATATGGCTTTCGTGAATTCAGAAGAATTTACAGCAGTAGGGCAAGAAATAGTTCTCCTAGAAAATATTTGTGAACTGCATTTTAGCATGATTAAATATGCATGTGTAGATTTGCTCATGCAAAAACCTGATGGTTTGCAAGTTTATTTTCCATCCAACCACTTTTTTCCCAACTCTGGAAGAAGATTTACGTCTGCCATTGTCAGGAGTAAATTTCCAACATTCCTCAGTATTGGAATAAATTAGAGAAGAGTTGTTGAAAACATGCGAGTTAGAAGGTTTGCAGACTCAAAAGGACATTCCACCCCTGGAACTATTGTTTACCACTACCTTCCGTCCCAGTATGTAGATCTGCGGAAACGTAGCAACATAAAGGTATTACTAGTATTCAAACACTACTATGGTATGAGCTCTGGCATAATCAGAGAGGCTATATAAGAGCTCTTTTATAATGAGATTGCTGCCATAATTTGTCGCCGCACAACATGGCACCAAAGGGACAAGTGGATTTTGTTACAGGACAAGTAGATTTATGAAGCAACCTGCCCCATGGACAAGTAGATATTTTAATAAATTCCACACCCCTGCGCTGAGTAATGCTGTGTTGGTGCTGAGTGATGCTGTGGTGGTGCTGAGTCATGCTGAGGTGGTGAATGTGCGCTGATACTGAAGAGGTGCTGCGTTGATGCTGAGTTGGTGCTGAGGTACGGCTGCGCTGGTGATGGTGCACTGATGTGGAGGTGGTGCTGCGCTGATGTTGAGGTTCTGCTGCGTTGGTGCTGAGGTGGTGCTGCACTGATGCTGAGTTAGTGCTGCCCTGGTGGTGGTGCACCGATGAGGAAGTGGTGCTGTGGTGATGCTGAGATGGTGCTGTGCTGATGCTGGGGTGGTGCTCAGGTGATGCTGAGTGATACCTTCTGAGGTGGTGCTGATACACTTAAGTTGTGCTGAGTGATGCTGAGGTGGTGCTAAGTCATGCTGAGGTGCTGCTGAGTCATGCTGAGGTGGTCTATCTGAATAGGGTGTTGACTTACAATGCTGATAAAATGAGGTATCTGATTAAAGAAGCAGGCCAGATGTGTAAATGAGGCACATGACAAATTAGAAGAGCTGGCTGATGAATTAGAAGTTGACATCAGCAACATGAAAAATGTGCAGCGAAATTATGAAAAGGATTTGACACATGATGAAATTAAAGGAATGGGCTTGATTATTTTGAGAGCTCATATTAAAGATTTAATTGAGAAAATCAGAATCTGGAGTGACTTGAAAAAATATTGTGAACGATGAAAAAGAGGGACAGCAAATAAAAAGAGGATGAAAGGGGTGAAAGGAAGGGTGAGAAGTGTTGCAAGTGATTCAGAGATTGGAGCTGGGAAATTTTTTCAATTTCCTTTTTAAAAAGTTCATGGAGGAAATCTTGTACATTTATCGTAGACACAAGCTGATTTGTATGCATTTGCACATCATTTTCAGAAGTTGCAAGACGATTCAGCAAAGTAGTATGATGAAGCACATAAGCTGAAGTAGAATGAAGGCAAAGACCTACATACAGTGTGCATTGTTCCAAGATGAGAATTATTCTCAAAAATCTTTTTAGATAAACATACAATATAAATAAGACAGACTAATCTTTTGTGAATTCAACTTATTTTTTAGTGGTAAACATTATCTCATGATTCACATATGTTCAGTAGAAAGTACCACTATAATTGTACAATATAACAATATAGGTATCCCTATACATTCAAGAGCATGACAGGATACTATATACTTCAAAATAAATCCTTTGCATTATCTACAACATGATGCTTATGACGACTTATGTATGTTGTGTTCATCATATCAATTCTGGAGAAGCGCCACCCAATGCATTTCGGGAAACGACGTTCCCTTCTTCAGGGGCAAGTACCTAAAAAAATATATATGTATGCACAAACTTAAATAACACATTACATGTGTATTTGTATATACATAGTAGATAGACATGGGGGGGGGGGTTGATGATATATAAAAAACCTTCTATCTTGAATAGAATGCGAATTACAGTCATTTACAATATTTACCCAAAAAGAGTATACCATTTCATGTACATGTAGTGCCCATAGAAATACTGAATTATTCCAACTATAGAAGTTCATTACAGACTAAAAAAACTAATAATAAAAGCCAATCATGTACTTGTAATTCTTAATGAAGATCCTGACTGACTACATTGAGTCCGTGATAAAATAATGATAATATCCGGGGTCTGCACCTTAAACTTAAGTAACTGAAATTACATGTCTGTGATACATTAACCAACAACACTTACTAAATGTAAAGGCATATAAATAATTCATTGGTTTGTGCTCCTGAGCATCAAAATACATCCTCAACATTTAACTGCTACATGTTTTATCTTGACATTTTTAATAGGTTGTGGATTGACGGCAGGAAAATGTAAAGCTGTTTGTGTCTCTACAGCTGTTGACACAAATCGGGATGTTATGGCCCCTACTCTATTTAGCATTTTAGTCATTACTCCCCATCATTTAATGTTGTGAATATCTAGGAGTTAGAATCCTTGAAATGGCGCATTATGCCAGTTAGGTATAGGTAAAGTAAGCATGATATTACAAGGGTATCGCCTAATTGCTAACATGTCTCTACGATGTGAGATCATCTAGGTTACGTTAGGATATCATATTTGCCACTCACCTGCAAGACTCAGAAAGTCTAGTTTTGAAAGCCTGATCCTTGGGGTAATGATCGATGATCGTATCTAGATTAAAAAAGTATAATTTGTTCAAAGAGGCTACATTTAACCTTGCTTGAACTAAATTGAGATAATCTTAATCTGACATTGACCAGTAAGTTTATGTGCATACCATCTGATGAGTGCGACCGTTAAAATCGGCTCTCTGAAGCCGAACGATTTTTCATGGGAGCAACTATTCGTGTCTATAATGCAAATAGATCACGATAAATTAATCTTTCTGCTCCAAGGTATGCTGTCTATCTCTATTGTAAGCAACACACCCACGCCTACCTTATCCTGCGAGTTCAGTAGTGAAAAAGGCCTCTCTCTGTGCTTCGTAATTTTCAACAAATTATTAATTTTCTGAAACAAACAAAATACGTTTATGAGTAAGATGTTTGTAAAGATGGAAAGTAGATCATGTAGGTAAATACTGCTTTATTAAAGTTACACCAATATTGACACCGAGGCACGTCTCCTCCTCAGAGCCTCTCGCAGCAACTGTCAACCAACTGTTGCCCTGCCAGTGACCAGGTGGAACACACTGACGTCACAATGGTCATTGGCAGGACGCGCGTGCAGGAGGGAGTGTGCGCGTGTTATACATTGCTAGGCAACCTAATTAAGTAAACATAACACATTTCCTCTTCAATAAGAACAAGAAGGATTGTGGTGACCCGAATGAGGCTTATGGGAGGGGAAAGAGACCTGTTGCTAATCACGAATGAAATCGTGTAACTTAGCTGGCGGTTTGACCACTCTCCCATATCTGCTCACAGTGCGTTCGTCCTCACAACTGACATCCTGAGACGTAACATCTTCATAAACAGAATCATCAGAATCAGAGTTTGTTTCACTGTCGGTTTGATACCTGTACTCTTCCGATGTCTCCTTGCTCTGCCTACTACTACTGTCCTCCACCCGTGAACCATCAGAAGTGTTCTCGCTTCCAGAAGATACATTGTTTGTACCCAAAGATACAATGTTTGTACCACCTGGACGAGACCCTCCCATGTCCTCACGATCCAGAATCCAATCGTAGTCAAACCGTTTCCAAAATATCATAACTTATATACCATCCAAAATAAATGCACAACCAGTTCCTTATTTCACAATCTTTTAGAATGGTGTGCGTGCCACCGCTGTGTATGACACGCTTAATTCTTTAAAAGTTTAAATGTGCGTGTCACTGTAGTAATTAGCTCCAAAATACGAACCAAACCTATTAATTTCGAAGAATGGTGTGCGTGTCACCGTGACAGGATACACGCTAAATTCAGAGAATTTCCTTCTTTCAAAATGGCCGCCCGACGTCGGAAAGTGTTATGCGTTCCACTGACGTCATATACGATCCTCACAGGAAAGCTTCTCGTCAGATGCGTGCAGTGAATTCCTGACAGGAATGCATCGGTGACAGAAACGAAGCCAAAAGGTGAACAGGTCACTTCCTCAAACAGCCACAGCTGCCGCTCAGAAAGAGAAACCTCCGCAACGTTGAATGTAACCCTATTTCACCAAAACTTCACCGCTTCGTCGGTGGATAAAAACAAACAATTGCCTTTCCTTCACACACCAAGTCTCGCACGGTGCCTCCCCCAAGTTTAAAACAACGCCGTTTTTCTTTTCCTTTCCTAGCTTCCACCCTGGAAACTCTGTTCATTAGCACAAGCAGGGCATAAAACACTGGATCCTGGCAGCACTCAAGATATCAACAGTCAGCCGGGCAACATTAAGGACTCACCCGATGCATTAGTGGACAGGACGTTGTCCAATTTACGCTGCCTCCAGGAATGTACAAACTCTATTGAAGGTACCTGATCTTTAGTCTTGTAGATCCAGACCCCAAGGAAAGATGACTTCACTTTTTTTCACGAAATCACCTTCAAAATAAATTCCTGAAGACTCCGCAAGGGACAAACGCTGGTGAATAACTTCAGGCTCCAACGCTGGCTTGCGGAAAAGGAGATGAGAGGATGACTTCAACAGGTAGAAGACGTCCCTTAAACTCGTAACCGATGGCTCCTGGTGGGTTCAAAACGATGTCAGCAATCCCATCCTCGTCACCACTTGTAAAGATGACAAGTAGATCATGTAGGTAAATACTGCTTTATTAAAGTTACACCAATAATGACACAGAGGCACGTCTCCTCCTCAGAGCCTCTCGCAGCAACTGTCAACCAACTGTTGTCCTGCCAGTGAACAGGTGGAACACACTGACGTCACAATGGTCATTGGCAGGACGCGCGTGCGGGAGGGAGTGTGCGCGTGTTATACATTGCTAGGCAACCTAATTAAGTAAACACAACAATGTTCTCACTCTATATATTATATTAAGTTGTCCCTAATACTATGATTGCTAAAGCGCCAAGGCAATGTAATTTTACACTTACCAAGTGTGCCGAAGATACTTTTATTTTCCACGTGTGATCCGTTGCTCCCAAAGGAGCCGCGCAAGGTTACCATACACAATTTAAAGAGTTCCTAGTGAAAAAACGCGTATGAACTCGCTCCGGTCCTTGTGGGACTGGTAGTTTCAGTGTGATCTATTATCATTGGCGAAGCAAAAAGAATAATAACTTAATAAGGCATGATAGTCTCGGTTCCGCCTATCATTTTAGAAAATTAGAATGTGTGCTACAATCTAGGTTGCACTCGGATTTTCGCTAAAGTAAACAGCGGTTTGTAGTGGCTGAAGTATTGAAAAACTTAGTTAGATACTAGGAGTACTAATGTACTTATAATCCTTCTAATTAACGAGTAGTAACCTGTTGATTTCTTAAAGATAGTAAATAATATTTAGGCAAGGTAAATAGTACTATTTAATATCTGAACCGGCGTGTATCTAATTAGAGGGTAATAGTTACCACAAAAACCTCATGCGTAAACAATGAATCCTTAACAATGTACACGGAGTGAACTAGTTATTACTGATTACATATCTATGTCAGGTTCATTGTAAATCCCCTACCTAACTATGATAATACAATATCTATAAGCTATTAACATTCGCTGGTCTGGATGATCTAAAACATTACTAATGTACATAAGCTGAGTGTAGTAATAACTAATACAGAAAAAAATGCTACATATGTAGAAACTTCCCCTCAATAATCTCAACACAAGTTTGCACTACATTCTTGGCATAATTCTCTAGTATGCTGAGACAAACCTATCACATATTGGGGGTCAACAAAATATGACCCAATCATGAAAGAAATATCAAATATTCTAGCAATATCTAGCCACAAAATATAGCACATTCATGAAAGAGATATCAAGTATTCTAGCAATCTCAATAACTTACAATAACATCCAATAACCAATATTACTATAATATGGTGTCCTGCCTTACCACTGGTTGGACAAGTAGTATGTCAAACAATAATGATGTATGTGGGTAGTCTGTAATGAATTATTATGTTGGTCCTTACATATAAAAAGCAACTTAAATATAATCTGTCATTAAGACCTTTTGGTAAAAGTGCGCATAACTGGTGAATCCAAAATGCTCCTCTTTGCAGTAATCTGGCACTGTTGTCATGTCCCTCCTTTTTGAAAACAACCTCTATGATTTGGGCTCTAAGTTGTGCTATGTTGTGTTGTATTTTTCATCTATCCAATGGTTCGCAATAGATGTTACTCTGCTTTTACACCGAATGTTGCTTTTATGTTCTTTAAGCCTGGTTTTAAATTTGCGCTCTGTTTTGCCTATGTACAGCTTTCCACATGGGCACTTTATACAATACACTATGTTGGGGGTATTACAGTCAGCTGAATGTTTCAATGTTATTTTTTTTCCAGAAGTTGGGTGCACAAGACTGTTGCCCGTTATTATATTATTACAATGAATGCAATTTTGACATCTCATTGTTCCCTTATGTTGATTGAGTTCGGGCGGCTTACTAGGAGTCCTCACAATATCCATCAAGTTCCTTCCTCTAGTGTATGAAAATATGGGTCTGTTGTTGTAAATCCCCCTGAAGTCTTTATCATTTTGCAGTAAGTCCCATCTGTTAAGGATGATTCTTTTGATCTTATGTGATGATATGGAAAATTTAGATACAAAGGTAAATCCCTCTTTCTGTTGCCTGGACGTGGTGGTCAGTAGTGATTGCCTGTCCCTGATTTCCAGTCTGTCAATACTTTGGTCTAGGATCTCTGTGGGATATCCTCTTTGCTCGAATCTTGTTCGATGTGTCTGCAGCTGTTTGTTGAATGTCTCTTCATTCGTGCAAATCCTCTTAATCCTCAGAAAATGAGAGATGGGCAAATTGGTGATAAGACTTTTCGGATGGAAACTGGTGAATAATAAAGTGCTATTGCGATCAGTTGGTTTGGTATAGATGTCTGTCACAAATTTCTTCATCTTGGAGTTTTTTGTTATTTTAACATCTAGGTAAGTCACTTCACTAGTGCTGATAGAATGTGTAAACTGGATTCTCGGGTTCTTCTCATTTAATTGAGTTATCAACTTTTCCAAGTCCCTTTGGTCTTTACCCCAAATCAAGAATATGTCGTCAAGGAAACGACTGTATTGTACCAGACCTGAGTTCCATTGTTCATCAGACAGTATATATTCGTGCTCAAATTTGGACATAAAGATATTCGCATATGCTGGTGCCCCAGAGAATCCCATACTAGTTCCAGTCAATTGTCCATAAAAGTTCTCCTGCCATTTGAAATAGCTGTTATGTAAACATAAATGCAACAGTGGGTGTGTTGCTTACAATAGAGATAGACAGCGTACCTTGGAGCAGAAAGATTCATTTATCGTGATCTATTTGCATTATAGATACGAACAGTTGCTCCCATGAAAAATCGTTCGGCTTCAGAGAGACGATTTTAACGGTCGCGCTCATCAGATGGTATGCACATAAACTTACTGGTCAATGTCAGATTAAGGTTATCTCAATTAAGGTCAAGCAAGGTTAAATGTAGCCTCTTTGAACAAATTATACTTTTTTAATCTAGATACGTTCTTCGATCATTACCCCAAGGATCAGGCTTTCAAAATTAGACTTTCTGAGTCTTGCAGGTTAGTGGCAAATATGATATCCTAACATAACCTAGATGATCTCACATCGTAGAGACATGTTAGCAATTAGGCGATACCCTTGTAATATCATGCTTACTTTACCTATACCTAACTGGCATAATGCGCCATTTCAAGGATTCTAACTCCTAGATATTCACAACATTAAATGATGGGGAGTAATGACTAAAATGCTAAATAGAGTAGGGGCCATACCATCCCGATTTGTGTCAACAGCTGTAGAGACACAAACAGCTTTACATTTTCCTGCTGTCAATCCACAACCTATTAAAAATGTCAAGATAAAACATGTAACAGTTAAATGTTGAGGATGTATTTTGATGCTCACGAGCACAAACCAATGAATTATTTATATGCCTTTACATTTAGTAAGTGTTGTTGGTTCATGTATCACAGACATGTAATTTCAGTTACTTTAGTTTAAGGTGCAGGCACCGGATATTATCATTATTTTATCACAGACTCAATGTAGTCAGTCAGGATCTTCATTAAGAATTACAAGTACATGATTGGCTTTTATTATTAGTTTTTTTAGTTTGTAATGAACTTCTATAGTTGGAATAATTCAGTATTTCTATGGGCACTACATGTACATGAAATGGTATACTCTTTTTGGGTAAATATTGGAAATGACTGTAATTCGCATTCTATTCAAGATAGAAGGTTATTTATATATCATCAACCCCCCCACCCCCATGTCTATCTACTATGTATATACAAATACACATGTAATGAGTTATTTAAGTTTGTGCATATATATATATATATATATATTTTTTTTTAGGTACTTTCCCCTGAAGAAGGGAACGTCGGTTCCCGAAATGCATTGGGCGGCGATTCTCCAGAATTGATATGATGAACACCACAGACATAAGTCGTCATATGAAAAGCATCATGTTGTAGATAATGCAAAGGATTTATTTTGAAGTATACAGTATCCTGTCATGCTCTTGAATGTATAGGGATACCTATATTGTTATATTGTACAATTATAGTGGTACTTACAACTGAACATATGTGAATCATGAGATAATGTTTACTACTAAAAAATAAGTTGAATTCACAAAAGATTAGTCTGTCTTATTTATATTGTATGTTTATCTAAAAAGATTTTTGAGAATAATTCTCATCTTGGAACAGTGCACACTGCAAGTAGGTCTTTGCCTTCATTCTACTTCAGGTTTCTCAAATTGTGTAGCTAACACAATTGGTAGTGTTGCACCCTTTAGTTTACAGGATTAACATATTTAGATTGATCAACTGTTGAGTGCTCCTCCATCACTTTGTATGAAGTACATAAGCTGACACAAATTCCTCAGATGTTGTGAACAGATCTGAATTGGTTGCAGTCGTAGACTGTCCTAAGGGGCGGAGACGCCATGCCCCCTCATCTTTTCCCAACATAAAGAGTGTCTGTCAGGCTGAGGAAAAGTCAGCCTGACAGACACTCTTTATTTTCAGGTCAGGCAGCCAGGAGCTAAACATGTGCTAAATGCGCACGCTCCAGGCAGCCTGAGCTGAACTGCGTCTGGCTGAAGATGTCAGAGCTCCTTTGGGTGTGACCACTTCAGCCTGGCAAAGCACCTTGAGGCACTCCTTCCTTTGATGAAGGGGGGCCTCGGACCAGGGCCTTTCAGTTTTAAGCCCTGAAGTACCCAGGGCCAAGTGACATCTCATCATAGATTGGGGTATGGTCAGAAACTCTCACTGACCCCATCCCACTCTGTGACGAATTGCTGCCTTCCCTTATTGGCTGACCTAAGGTCTGCCAATGAGGGAAGGCAGAAGTCCCAAACCAGCTGGGACCTCCGAGGCAGAGCTGCGCAGGTAAGTGTGATTTTTTTAAAATGTTGGCTGCGTGTATGTGTGCATGTATGGATATCGGGGAGTGGGTTTATGAATGGGTTTGTGTGTGTGCGCATGTGTGAATTTATGGGTGTGAATGAGTGAGTATGTGTGCGTGTGTACCGTCTGCCCCACTACCAACTAAAAAATTACCGGATGACACTCATTTGTTATTTGAGCTTGTGGTTCCTGAAGATTTGTGGTTAGCATTTACGGTTGTGGTTGGTTAATTGATACAAGATGGACCGGCTGCAGAAATAGCAGACAAATATAAGGCTGTGATGGAGTATTTGAAAAAAGGGTTCCTGAAAAGGATGTAAATTGGCATAAGATTTTAAGAACCTCAGAAGAGCCAAAGGAGTCAGTGCATTCTATTTATGATAGGCTAATGCACTAGAAACACAGATTAGTCGAAAATCATTAGAAAGATTTGGTTAGTGTTTTAATATTTGCATTTGTGAATTGACTGAGGCCAGAAATCAGTAACCACATTAAATAGAGTGAGTTGTGTTGGCAAACAAAGGACGTAGACAAGATATTGATGCTGGCAAAGAATAGTGGTGCCTACTTTGAAGCAGTCTGCCACTCTGCAAGGACATGTTGCCTGGATTCATTTTCAACTCTTCTGGATTGTTCCAGCTTTTCCAATTAGCCACATTCTACGACTTACTGCCTGGATTTCTTTCTAACTCAACTGGATTGTTCCAGCCTTCCCAATAAGCCACAGGTCTCATGGCCTTGATTTATTCATGCTGTTCTAAACTGGAATGATCCCAGTCCTTACGTCAACCCATAGGGATTGACTGTGATTCACATGTTTCCCTTGGATGGGATGCTTTCACTGTGTCTTGTTTCTCCACATCTTTCCTGAATTTGCTGCCCCCACACTGCGCGGGACGCCTCCTTGAATTTGGGGCTGTCCCCTGTCCTGACGAAGACCTGCTGCGACATATCACTTATGTGCAGCTAGGTTCGAAACGTCGACGCTCAACCGTGGTTCAGCTTCAAAATATCTCTGGTTCCCACAGTTGAGCAATTTACCCTTGACCAGAGATGTTTCACCGATCATTGTTCTCACCATTCATGAAATTGTATATTCTTGTATATAGCTTTATACTTGTATATATGCACCTTATCACCAGCACTGAGCACTTATGTCACTTTGAAACATGTGTCACTATTTTATTGTGTTTTACTTGGACAGCCGACCATACGATATTATCTGATGAAATGTTATAAATTCAATTACAAAATGTTTTGCAAGTATTTTTGAGTCTTCCATGCCTGTGAGGGTGTTCTGATACTCGCGTTTGCTTTGTCTTTGGGAGCGCTAATTTAGTTTACTGGACCCATTAAGTAAATATAAGTTCCCATACTTCCAATGCTTCATGCTTACCTACAAAGCGATTGGTGCTCCCTGAAAGAGCCATTTTAGGTTACTATCTGCCAATAACAGTGGCCTATCAACTGCTATACTCTGAGACAGACGGAGCTGAGGATCCACGACATGCCATGTGACCAGACGACGGCAGCAGGGGGAACAGAAGTGAGCCCAGTCATGCACTGGCCACTGCAATGCTAGTAGATTACCCATTACCATCCTGCTCTCCTCGAGCTGGTAAATGCAAGGAGGCTCAGAGGGATGGGAATCAGACACAGGGAGCATGGCTGTAAATACCTGCACCTGGAGCGCATTACCCTCAAGTGAACAGGGGAGCAGCTGGGACGATTAATAACAAGGATAGTGGCCCAACCGAACCTTAGGAGCCTCTACTCTTAACCAGACTCATTCCAGGCTGGGCCATAAGACTGTGGTGGTCAGATAGCTGCCCTCGCTGGAAGTGTGGAGGACCTCCCTCCCCCCGGATCTTGAAGTTCCCTGGCACTTCCCTATGGAAGACCCCAAGACCTGAGGACACATATTTCAAGCATGCGGTGGGCCAGGCACCTCTCCTATCCACAGACCACCAGGCCGCACAACCTCCTGGCAACAATGGCATCACAATGAGCTGAGAAAGACTCTAATCTCAAAGACATGCGGACCAAAACCTCTGTCAAGAAACCGGACCTAAACTCCACTGGGGATTCCATCAACCCCAGACCCAGAACCCACAGGGTCAGACCATGTGGAGTCAGAGGCACTTATCAACTGTATGTTTATGGAGACATTCGTTGGCAAACTCATGGATGACACTGCAGTACTTCAAAACAATGTTGCCACTGAGCTCACAGAAGTCAAAAAGGCATGGCAGGGCTAGGACACTAAGTGGCTACATTAGAAACAAAAAACAATGCTAAAGAGGAAGAGTTTGACCACCACAGGCTGGAAATACTGGAGCTTCAAGACTGAAACAAAAAACTACAGCTTCACCTTGAGGACCTAGAAAACCGGTCATGGTGCTCCAATTTTAGAATCAAAAGCATCCCTCTTCTAGCTGACTCTAGGGACCTTAAGGAGTATGTCATCTGCCTCCAGGAGGTGAACGGGACAGAAATTGCTCTTGACCGCACTCACACAGTAGGATAGCCACCCACCTCCACAAGCATTATCCAAGACATTTTTACCTGTGCCATTCACTAATGTCAGAAGGAAGCCATCATGGCAGCTGTGTGCCATCGGGCCCCTTTTAATTGGAGCAAGTGAAAATGTTGCTTTATCAGGACTTGTCTCCTATCACACTCCAATGACGTTCGCTCACTCAAACCCGCCACCACCCTCCTTGTGACCATGGAGCTAAATATTAATGGGGCTACCTGATCTTCGTGTGGAACAACGAAACCCATATGATTTGCACCATGAAGGAGGCCAGCAACATTCTAGGACTGAGTGACCCTGATGAAGGTGCGTCCCATCAGAACTGACCCTGAGAAGCAGTGCTCAGGTAGCCTGAAGGCAAACGAGAATGATGCACCCTTTGGAGCAATGCATGCAAACCAACAGCAGATGAAAGCCAATGAGAGAGCTAAACTGGCCTGCAACAACCATAACAACATGATACAAACCAAGCTTGAGCTTCAGACTGAATAACTATCCACTCTGCTGGAGAGCCCCTATTCCCACCGTCCACCATACCCAGGGAGAGGGTGCCTCACTATAACCACATTAGCACATAGTCGCAAAGGCCTTGGGATGCAGCAATATTGCAACCTTTACAATAGCGAGACACAGAGCTGCCCCCAAGACCAAAAATTATCCCTTCCCTAATGCCAACCACTCCCTACCGGGCAGGGCATGGTACCTCGATGACCAACTTATAACATACGATTCCACAATAACAAAGGTCAAGGAGGAGATTTACCAAACCTCCAAACGAATGACACCCCAGCCACACTATTGTCCTCCTTTGGGACTCACCTACACCATATAACTCAATTTGGCTTTCGTCCCCGTTATAGCACCGAGCCAGCTCTTCTGCTTACATGCGTCAGATTCTGGATCAAGGTGACATTGCAGAACTGCTGCTATTGGATCGGAGTGCAGCTTTCGACACTGTATCCCACAACCTCCTTCTAGAAAGGTTGTGGAACTGCGGTATTGACCACAGGGCACTGCAGTGGCTTGTGTGTTTTTTGCAGGGTCGCTCTTTTGAGGTCGTGCTGAAACGCTTTAGCTCTCGGGCTCTGTCATGGCAGCAGGGCTCCTCCTTGAGACATACTCGTTTGAATCTTTAACTGCACCTCCTGGCTGATATCATCGAGCGTCACAGATTTGACATCATACCATATGTCGATGATATGCAGCTAGTTGCCAGCTCAACACAGAATTCTACTAGTGAGGATGTTTCTTTGAGAGCCTGTTTGTCAGAGGTAGCACAATGGATGGATCTCAATTGCCTAAAGTTAAATGCAGGCAAGACGGAGGTCCTTATTTTGGGCAAGCAGCCATAAATCTGGTCTCCCGATGGGTGACTATCTATCTTAGGCCCCCATACTTCACCAAAGCCTAGGATTAAAAACCTAGGCATTTGGTTAGATGAAAACCTTACCTTTGACAGTCAAATCACAGCCTTGGCAGGCAAATGCTTTGGGATTCTAAAATCCCTGAATAACATAATCAGACTTTTGCCTGAGTCTGACCAAAAACAGTGATTCAGTCACTTATTATCTCCTGGTTGGATTGTAACACCCTTTACCAGGGAGTCTTTCAGTGTTGGCTGATGAGACTCCGGCATGTGCAGAATTCTGCTGCCCGGCTTTTGTTAAATCTCTCTAAGAGGGCCTCTATGAGCTCGGCTTTGAGCAAATTGCACTGGCTCCCTTTTAATGTTCTCTGTTATTGCTACAGAGCCATTAGGAAGATATGTGCCAGTTACGTGCATCAGGCCCAACTATAAGTGAGTGATGGCAAGGGTAGCTCCTTTTTATAGGAAGCAAACCATCGGGGTCACAAGCCAAAAGGAAAGGGGGGTGGTGTTCAAAGCAGATAGGAGTGATGTGGTACTCCCTCAGTTAGTACAATGAAATAAGAGCGAGAGACAAGCCTCTCCAGGAAGGCTCAGAAGAGGCCAGACGACTTGCTGGGCAGAACACACTATGGAGCATAAACCGGAGGGGTGAAGGCCCAGAAACTAATAATGACAGCTCCAGTCAACCAGGACGAGAAATAGTTTAACCCCTTCACTGCTTCTGTCGGCCAACAGCCATCGCGAGCACTACCTCCGTAGTGCTGTGCATGTCTGTTGGCCGACGCGGCCCCGGCCACTTACTTAAACCACCGTTGCCGAATTCGCGCCGCGGTTAAGCGGATAAATTCAGAGGCCGTGTAGTTTAGTCTATGGCATCTAATGATGAGGGGTGCACACTGTTCAGACCAATAGTCCACAACAGCTCAAAAGAACAAGTAAGAGTCTGTACTTGATGTGATGTTAGAGACTAGGGTCCAAACAGAACGTAGTGCTTGTATGCTGTAGCCCAGATGTGGGGTAGCCGTGCTCTCGGAATATGTTTAAGAAAGACAAGGGAACCCAGAAGGTATGCCATAGGGACCTTGGGCAGTATCATGTTTCAAAAAACAGTGGTCCCTACTCGTGGACACAATGGTATGCTAAACTGATAATCACACACCTGATAAGTGTTATGTCTTTTGTCTAGCCGGACAAGGAATTTATTTAACAATTCTCTTAATAAAACAGAATGAGTACATTACTAACAAGTGGGCACAGCCGTGACCCACAACATTCAGACAGAACAAAAAGGAGCAAAGCAAAAATATGTCTGTGTACTTGTTGTCAGTGTTACAGACAAACATTGTTATAACCACACCATTGCATTTCACAATATTTTAAATGTCATATTGCATAAGGGGTTTTTTTGGTCGACGACGTTTCGATGCCTTAAGTTAAATGAGGGGCATCATCATCAGGACAAGATTATAGTCATTGTTGTCTTTAAATATTACACTGCCTTTTAACGCAATTGCGTATTACAACAGGCAATGCATCGGATCAGCGGATACCGCGAACAATGGAGGAATCGGTACTGCCTTGTCCAGCGAGGAGAGTCGTCTGGATCGGGAGCGTAATAGCTCGATATGCAGAAGTCAACGGCGCTGTGGCAGATAGTGGGGTTCTGGTGTTAAAAACTTTTTAACACCAGAACCCCACTATCTGCCACAGCGCCATGTAATATTTAAAGACAACAATGACTATAATCTTGTATGACATTTAAAATATTGTGAAATGCAATGGTGTGGTTATAACAATCTTTGTCTGTAACACTGACTACAAGTACACAGACATATTTTTGCTTTGCTCCTTTAACCATTCTGTTCGTTGTTCTGTCTGAATGTTGTGGGTCACGGCTGTGCCCACTTGTTATTAATGTACTGATTCTGTTTTATTAAGAGAATTGTTAAATAAATTCCTTGTCCGGCTAGACAAAAGACATAACACAGGTGTGTGATTATCAGTTTAGTATACCATTGTGTCCATTACCGCCCCTAGAAGCACTTTTGGGGGAGGCAGACATCTTGAAGCAGGGTCTAGTTCTTTACCATATAGTGCCCCAGGCCCATTTTGTCCACATATGAAGCATGACAGTCTCAAATGTCCCTGCCAGCCTGTAGACAGGGTTCTGCTAAAATTGCCCACAGTGCCTTGAGTGTGTGCAGAGGCTCATGCCCTCCGTTAACCTCAGATGTATCTATCATATGAAGGCTAATAACCCCAGGTCACTGTCTTTCTGATGAACAAGTCTCCTAGTCCCTGTCCTCTGCGTGGACATCTTTATGAACATCAAGAAGATCTAGCAATAACAGGATGCATCTGTCATCTAGAAGAACAAGATGGGCTAAGAGTAGGAGTGGGGGACAACTGAGACTTTCCGCAGCTTTGGAAACTAAGGGCTAGATGTAGGTAATTAAAATTTACCGATTGGAAAATACAGAATTTTACCAATTCAGTGTTTTCGAATCGGTAAATGCTATGTAGCTAAAAAATCGGTAAAAATTACCGAATCGTTAAGATTCGGTATTTACCGAATCAGTATTTACTGATTCGGTAATTGCCATTCATTCATATGGGCCTGGAGGCCCATAGGAATGAATGTCAATTACCGAATAGGTAAATACCGATTCGGTAAAAGGGGGAAAACATTGAAGGGTGGCAGGGTGTCACTTTGACACCTTGTTGCACCCCTCCATTGTGTATGGGTGCACATGTTGCAGACATACATGCCCTAAGGGCATGTATGTCTGCAACATGGCACTGAAGCAATTTGCATAAAATTGCTTTTTGTTTTTTTTTCGTTATTTACCACCAACTTGTAGTTGGTGGTAAATAACAAATCCTAACATGGGATAAGCACTCATTTAAGTGCTCCCTACATTAGGAATTCGGTCATTTACCGAATCGGTATTTAAGAAATCGGTAATTTACCGATTCCTTAAATTACTGATTCAGTAAATTACCGAATCCTTAATTTCGGCCCCTACATCAGAAAAGCCTATTACCGGTTGGTAACGGCCGAAATTAGTTCATTTCGGCCGTTACCGACCGGTTATAGCCTTCCTACATCTGGCCCTAAGATAGGAACATGGATTAAAGCTTTCGAGAAGTGACACAAATTGTTTTTGATAAAATGTTCAACTTTTTGTTATGCTCTGTGGTCAAGCACCTGCCAAAATTAGATATTGCGGTCAACAGTTCCTTATTAAATGTGTATAAATGGGCCAGTTACCAACAGTTCGTTGATCACCTCAGACAGTGGTTTTTCATGGTGAAGTGCTCCCAGATAACTGATTCTTTAAGCATTTTTGATTGAGGTTATAATGCTTCATTGTACTTTAATATTCAAGTTCTCTCACTCTCTTTCTTTCTTTGCATTGCCACAATTTTATCCTTACTAGATTGCATGCTTTTGCTCATGATCTGCGATGTGTGTTTGACACATGTTACTTGCTAGATTGCATGGTGTTATTTTTTATTAATGATGTGTCTTGGACATTTACAGTCTAATTGTTTGAATAAATAGTGTCAATGACTCATTGGAGTTTCATGGATTGAGGCAATGCTGGGATCCATGTTTGATGGTTCTTTGGTTCCCCAAGCATAGACCCCTGGGGGTGTACATATGGAGGTATGGGACAGAGTAATGCTCACCAGCTGCCTTTCCATGTCCGTCTCTCCTCTCACCACCATCATTAGCAACCTTGCTATCTCCCACCACAGTTGGGTGATGCATACTTTGCCTGGTAGGAGGTCCATTGTAAAATAATTGGAGAGATCTGACCACAAAGGACTTATGGATTTCTGTCAGGTGCAAGTCAACTACGGGATTCCTGCCTAGAATGCCTGTTACCTCACCGCTATTAAACAGTGGGTCATGTAACCGACGATCATACAATCCATCAGTAGACCTCTAACGAACTATGAAAAAAGTCTCATCATGAGGACAAGGGACAGAGGTCTGCTCTCAGATCTTTATTGCTTCTTGAATATAGATTCTGCCACCTCCAAATCCTCAGCACAGCGGAGATGGGAAGCAGAGCTGTAAAGTATCTTCACCCCCAAAGAATGGACTGACATCCTTCACAGAGGATGTATGGCCTCCTTTAGTGCGGTGAGCAGAGAGGCGAGGCACAAAGTAACGCACTACTGGTGCTACACCCCAGCGAGGATATCGAAATGGCGGCACAGAAGCAAAGACAACTGCTGCTGCAACTGCAGGCATACAGGCACCCTGACACACTTTCTATTGCGTTGTGCCAAACTCAAACGATACTGGGAAGAGGTATTAAAAGAAATTATTGAGATTTTGGATATGGATGTGACCCAACCGCCACAGTTACATCTTACTGAGGCTCCTGAATGCTCGGACGTACCCGCTGCGATTAGCTAAGGGAAAGGCTGTCACCATGGCGCTAAATGCAGCCAAGCAGGCCATCACCTCCAAATGGGGAGCAGACTACGCGCCAGACCATGAAGACTGGCTCTATAAACTCTGGACATCATTGGATTGGAAAAGCTCACTGCCTCACTGCCGCAATTTGACAAAATGTGAGGTTCATGTCTCAAATTTCTATCACGGGACTTTCGTGACTTGACCTGTCCGAAATACCTCTGTGTTCTTCATCCATTGCAGCAAGAGCTGAAACAAGACTCTCACAAAAGAGAGAGACTGGTGCAACCAGGACACCTGGTTGGCCATGCTTAGCGATACTGTACAATGAACCAACACACCGCTTGCATGGTCGAGATCACCCCTCCCCCTGTTTGGACCTTTCCCAAGTTATCCATGCCACCAATCTCCTCCCCCAACCCTTGGTGGCATTACCCGCTTCCTTCCTTGACCGCTTTTTTCGCCAGTTGATCACCCCTTCTATGTACCGCACCAGCCTATAGATGTAGGTGAGCGTATGTGTTACTAACAGAGATAGAAACAGAGACAGAAACAAGGCCAATGTTCGAGTTTGAGTTTAAGTTCAAGTCTGGGCTTGAGTCAAAGTTCTATTGAGAATAAAGAGATGCAGACTTTTGCTGGAAGAGTAAAGACTGAAAGAGGTTTTTCAAGGAAAGAAACTTGCAAAAGGAAGCATTTTGAGCTAGAAGGAAAATTAGAGAGACCATTGGGTTCTGTAACTAGTGGGAGTGAATCTCCAGTTGCTGAAAGATAACAAGAAAAAGTTCTGAATCGAAAATATGCCTCGCCTTAGTGAGTATATCTGGCTACTGTTTCTGAAGAACAAGAAGATTAATTTACTGATGATTATTCGTAAGTGAATCAGTGCCAGTATAAGTTTGAGGGTGAATCAGAGAGATTGGCAACCTAAAGGGGTTCTCAAGGTGGGTCCTAATTGGCATAGAACACTTTGGCGACATATGGAGGTTGCAAGCGTTTATCACATTTGAGGCCCTGCGCCAAGAGTATGACATGGCAGAGATAGAGGTATAAACAGCTTGGTCATGCCCTTAGGAGAAACAAAGTGGAGGGGGAACAACTGCCAGAGACTGACCCACTTGAGGATCGCTTGCTCATGGAACCTATAACGGATGAGGCCATCTCCACGGTTTAAAAAAAGCTGTTCAATAACTCCCCCGACCCTCTGGTGGCACAGAAGGAAGCCTGGGAGGGAGACCTGGGACCTCTTGATGATGATGATTGAGCAGAGGCCCTCCAAAGCCTGCGTGAGATAACGACTCACACCCGTTTCCATCTGATTCAACTGAGAATCCTGCACTGATCATACTACTCTATGGTGCTGCTCCAGAAGACAGGGAGGGGAGGCTCCGCCCTTTGTCTCTGAGGCTGCGGGCAAGACGTTACATTCTTCCACATCCTATGGGAATGCCCACTCATAGAACTTTACTGTGGAGAAGAAGTGCAGAAGATGACTCAAGTATTGACCATGGAAATCCCCCTAGATGCAAGATGGCTCCTACTGACGATCACAGGGGAGGCTTCATGGTCACAATATCAGAGTTTCTGGCTGATTATAGCAGTGGTGGTAGCTACGCGCATTATTGTGCGGGCCTGGGGCACACCGAGTCCCCCGCGGGTGAAGAACTGGGAATAAGACTTAGACTGGTGTACGTCTATCAAACTGGAGGTTGCCCCCATAAATGGGAAAACGTATGGGGCAATTTGTACGCTTTCCAGGGATACTAGGAGGGATAGAATGTTGGAGGTGGGGATACCACTGCTATTTTGACGGGTTACCGACTGGGGACTGAAGCTGTCAACAGTCAAAAAGAATTCATTCCAAATGTACAAGTATACCTTAATGATGATACTGTTTGTGCTAATCAACATGCATATCAACAGATTGATGCAATGCCAAAACTGTGTCTACTGTATGCTGAGCACTGTTTAACAAAAAGCGTTTTTTTCAAAAGGGAGTGAATCAGAGACTGGGTTAGAAACAGAAGAAGAACCACCTTGAATGTAAACAAGAAACTTTTCATAAAAGTGAAATTCAAATTTCAGATTAAGAGACTTTGATAAAGAGATTTTTCTGAATAAAGACCTGTACATTTTGGAAATTTCTCCTATTTTGAACAAGTTGAAACATTATTGCTGACCGATTTTGATGAGGTTTTGGAAAGAAAAAAGAACTGAGGAATGTATTTATTTTTACTATTTTTGTAACAAAATAAATAATTTTAAAATACAGAAAGCAAGTCCATGAGGGGTGCCTGGACACGCACTGGAAAGCTCATACCAGGTGATTCTGACAGCAAATACTGCAGTGAAGTACAAGAATGTGCTGGTGTGGATACTTACTGCTCACTCAAAGACAATGAGAGTAGCTGAAGCAGTGGATGAGTTGAGTGATCTAGCAAAGAACACACCAACAGTACAGAGTCAAGTCCAGAGTGCATATTAATATTTTTTATAATGAATGATGTTGCACTTAAAACTAGTCAATACAAATGTTTAGAAAAAAAGTGTGAGTATTATTGTAGTTTAATTATGCCACATTTTTGTGAAGACACCATTTTATTAAAATGGACGTATTTTTAGTGTTTGCTCATTCGGCTTATTCCCCCACCCAATCAATGTCACGCTGCGAAACTTCTCTCCCCACAGATTCCGCAGCGCACCCTGCAACAAGACATAACAGAATTCTTTTTTAGAGAGCATGTATTGTGAATGAAACTTTCCACGGTGCTCCTGATGTAACTTTTTCAAGGACACTTTTTCTGACGTGCTAGCACAGTATTGTATTAGTCGTTGTTTAAGAAAGTTTCATATTGTGTTTTGCATCTCCAGATTGCTTTTGCTGTAAAAGGTAATAGAAGGTTCTTTATTATTCTTAGAAATGGGCTGTTATAAACTTTTATATGAAGATCCATGTTCTGATTTGTCCAAAATGTGCTAACAATAGTCATGCTATGCTGAATTTGCAGTTTTTCCTGATTGTTTATTTGTAAAATGTGAATAAAAACCCTGGTTTTATGAAGATAGGGGCAACTTTTATATTTCCTCACGGAACTCTGTCCATTTGAGCAAGACTTTAATTTTCCTCACGAAACTGTGTCCGATTATTGAGAGATTTACTTTTCATATTAGAAATGCTGTTGGTGTTGTTAAGGACCTCGCATTCAGTGCTTAATTTGTAAAAAAAGAAGTGCAGGTGCTGAAAAGTTTGACAAGCAGGCCACAGCTCACTTCTTCCTCCGGTGAGGCTCACTTTCAACACTCTCACTGCCTCAGTCTCTATCTTCTAACCTTGACCTGTTGTTTGTCCCCTAAGTCTTTGTTATAACAGTCTATCCTCTCACCTCTCTAATTGTTTTCTATCATCTTTGTCACACCTGGTGTTACCTTATTCCCTGTAATTTCTGATTTGCCTTCTGTTCATTTTAGCCCTGCCCTTTTTCCTCTTCACTTTTATCCATGCTCTGCTCTCTCTCCCCTCGATCTTGGCTCTTTACTATCACTCTTCTAGCAGTGATTAGCTGTGTCTCCGTTTTATCATTTGTCTGCTTTTTTCCCTCTGTCCTGTCCTCTACATCCTTTCATTCTATCTTCTCTCTTCTTAATGCTCTCTTCTTCACATCATGGCTACTTTCTCTTTGTATCTGATTTGCTCTCCTTTCCTTCTACTTAGCTCCGTCTTATCTCTCTCCTCTCCTGTTGTTTCTTTAACCTCTTTACTTCTACTCTCTCATGCATAACACTGCAGATGCATATGACATCTGTCGTCAGCCTGTACATGTCCCTGCTATTTTGAACTCTGCGTTTTCCTGTTGTCATTCCTAAAGAAGTGGAAGATGGCATGTTTTATTTTCTTACCTACACCGAGTGCAAAAACAAAATGTACACCAAATGAAAATGCTTTTTTTGCATATATTAATCAGTGCGATATGACTGGGTTTATTGTGGAAATGACGGCTGCTCGAGCGCAGCAAGTGATGTCACTGCTGGTGCTGCCTGTAATTAGTAGGTCCAGGGATGGCGACGGCACCCACTGCTCAGTTTGCTGCAACCCTGCTTGCTACAGCACAGGCTTTGTCCCCAGCCGTAATGCTGCCAATGCCGGTAAGTATGGCTGTGGTGCTTACTGGACTCATGCACACTCAGCAATTACCATGCTGGGGTGCAGCACACAGATTCTACAGGTGACGCCATGGCGCACAAATGTTGTGTTGGTCCACAGCTGCATCAAGCACATTGAGGATAGCAGCAATGCAGGGCAGCAGGATATGCTACTCTGGCTAAGCAGCAACTGGAAAGTCCACACTTACTTTTGTTTATTCTTCCTCAGGAGCCCTCCCTTCCAAGTTCCAAATGGGCTCTCGCAGCTTCTTTGCCTCAACTCCATCATGAGCCAGCCCCCAGCTACAATTATCCAATGGGGGGCTTAGGCTCAGGCAGGGGCAGGGTGCAGCAGACTCGGGGGAATAGAATGCAAGCCATAGTTTGTCGATGACTTCTTGGATTTGTGATCGGCGTGATGACATCATCACTAACGTGGTGATACACAATCATGCCTGCCTGGACAGGTGTATGCTGGCCTATCTATGAACATTTACCAGCCAGTAACCATGCAATGTATGTTATTCTTTTTTATTTTGAATTTGAACAATTAATATTTAGACCACCATCTGCAGGGCCAGAAATTGTAGCCCCGGCCCTGTGAAAGAAGTGCTGGTGCTGAGCACTTGAAAGCACCTGCTCAAATTAAGCACTGCAATAAACGGTTTTTGACTTTGTATTCTGAATCTGAGCCTTTATGACATGTACTGATTTATTCTGTACTGCCTATTCTATCATTTTTGTAGTACAACTCTTTACCTTTTTATTGAGCTAGAACTCAGTTCTTAAGTGGTCCTACTTACTATTTTGATTTACTCTACTATTTGTTGGGCCTGATGTCATGGAAGGTGGTGTCTCTTATCTCTAGATCAAGGGCGCTGGAGCTGATTCACCAGAGGTAAACTTTAGTGCGATGGAAATACTGGGGATCAGTAAGGTATTGGAGTACAGGCTCCCACACCCATGATGCCTAGCACTGCTCCACGCTCACCATACAAATGTTTATTGCAATGCTGATGAGGGCAGCATACCATCAGGGAACAATATTAATATTGAGCCCTCCTGGCCAAACAAGTTTGATCAACTTGTTAAACCACATTTCCCATTGTAACGACCAGTGCATAATAGTCGTGCCACACACCAAGGAAGGCTCCACACTAAAGGAGGTCTCCCTGACAGTCTGGCTGTCTCCTCACCCAGGCAGCAGTCTAGGCGGGATAGAGGACTTGTACAGGTAATCCCCCCAAGAAGAGCTCTGCTGCTTTTATTTATCAATAGACATTCACTGTTCTAGTAGAGGAGCTTTGCGCTCCCTATGATGAGCACAATACAAGCTGGATGTTCTTCATGCAAGCACCTCCAACCCCCAAAGTTTTTTTTGAAGATAATTTCATATACTGTGTAAAGACGTACTCATTAACCATATTTTTCCTCACTCTTAATCCCTTAAATATAGGATAATCATTGGTTGGTTTCAAAGCTACAATGATGCATATCTATTCGATAAGCAGCCATAAAAATGCTGAACAAATGACACTAAAACAGTTTCATGACAACCAGCATCTGGGGATACCTTCAGACCAATATCCTCAGGTGTGCAGGGCATTATTTATTTATTTTTTATTTATTTATAAAGTTTTATATAGCGATAGCTAGACCCATGGGTATTAGAACGCTTTACATACATAAAGGAAAAGAAAAAATTGCATTACATTGCAAGACATGAGGATGCATAAAGATGGACAAGGTACCCTTATGTTACGCCGCGCATTTGTGCTACTTGCGCTCTGGGCGAGTTAATCTGTGAAAAGCTATTGTATTTTAAAACTTTCCTGTTTTGTGCATATTTTCGTTTAAAAATAATTTCTTAACCCCTGATTTTAATAAGATTAATAGCGCACACCTGCACTATAATTTGTCATCACCACCGCTGTTTTAGCGGGTTCCTGGCCGGTACATTCGTTTTTGGCAGCCATTTTGGGGGTAGCTAGGGACATCTGGCGGCGCCATCTTGTGAGCGCTGTAGTGCTCAGGCGTGACCGCGAGGCCCCTACATAATATGGTCTTCCGAGGCAGCTCGGCCTTGGACAAGGTACCCTTATGTTACGCCGCGCATTTGTGCTACTTGCGCTCTGGGCGAGTTAATCTATGCAAAGCTATTGTATTTTAAAACTTTCCTGTTTTGTGCATATTTTCGTTTAAAAATAATTTTTTAACCCCTGATTTTAATAAGATTAATAGCGCATACCTGCACTATAATTTGTCATCACCACCGCTGTTTTAGCGGGTTCCTGGCCGGTACATTCAGTATAAATTGTAGGTCTATCCCCAAACACAAAAATAATATCTACGACTTCATAGTTGATGAGATACAAAAGGGCAAAGTGAGCAAGGGACTCACGTCTGAGCATACCCTGCCACACTTATGGCGGCCTAAAGCGGAATGCCAGAAACCGGTCCACGGAAGCTTGTTTCCGGTCCAGGGAAGACATGGCTTGGCAGTTCGGGCTGAACTGTTCCCATGAGGCACAGGGTCAGACTGATTTGCATATAGCCATGTCTGAACTGGGGTGGCAGAGTGGGCTAAAGAACGGTGATGGATTAAACCCAGATCTTTTGACTGGGTGTGAGTGTTTGATTGATTCAGATGCTCTGTCCATCACCACCCCCTTTTGTACCGCTCATAGTTGATGAGAGGCCGGACGCCATGTTCCTTACTGCGACCAGGCTCCATGAGAGCTCCGGACCAGATATTGCCATGGCAATTTGCAATGACTATGTCATGGTAAGGAAGGGTAGAGATACTGGCAAAGGAGGGGGTATCGCGATAATCTTCAAATCCAGTTATAGTTGTAAGTTTGAAACCTTTTCCTTGCCAGGATGTGAAGCTGCGCTTTTTAAATTAGCGATTAGCCCTCAGTTTACCTTGTCAGGTCTCCTGGTTTATCGTCCTCCTGGTAATTCCAACACTTGGACGACTTCCTTTTCCGAAACTATTGCCCTACTATCCCTGAGAGCTGCAAATTTCACCATCCTTGGTGATCTCAATCTTCATTTAGAAGATCCTCTTTGCACCGTTAGTAAACACTTCTTATCAGATCTGGAAGCCCTTAACATCACATTGGGCAATTCAGGGCCCACTCATTCTGCTGGGCACTTGTTGGACCCTATTCTTTCCAATCTTCCATACGAGTGCTCACTGAATGCTCGTCCTTTGGAATGGTCGGACCATTATGCTGTCCATTTTTCCTTGCCTCCTACTAAGATTATGGCCAAGGGCTGTAATGGAAGGGATGAGCATATACGTCGGTGGGGTAAACTTGACATCACAAAGTTTAACCAGCACCTATGTGACACTCTTCCGGGCACCGATATGACTGTATCAGAGTCGAACACGGTGGTATCCCAATGGCTAAGTGCCGCCGTTGACAAACTCCTTCCCCTTACTCCTAAGCACTCTCTGTCTCATTGTCCTCCTGTGCCATGGTTCTCAAATGACTTGAAGCTCCTGAGGGCTAATTGTAAGGCCCTCGAAAGGAAATGGAGATGTTCTTACTCCAGCTCCCGTAAAGTAGCTTACAAGGAAGCCTTAAAAGAGTACCATAAACAATGTAAAATGGCGAGAGCAGCCTACACTGTTAATACGGTGACGCATGCCCAGTATTGTTCCCGTACACTTTTTTCTGTGGTAAAGAAATTAACAAGAGCAGACACGACCCCGGTCCCCCCTGCATTGGATGAAGCCCAATGTAATTCCATAGCTGAATTTTTCATTGCCAAGGTAGAACGTATTTGTGATTCCCTGAGCCCCTCTACTGTGGTTGATGAATCGTTCTCAGGATCTGTACTGACTTTAGCGAAATCACCATTTTTGGCTGTGAAGCTCACGGAATGGCAATTGTTTGACGATGCCTCCTTTTTCTCTTGTCTGAACAGCATCAGATCTGGCTCCCCACGTGATCCTCTACCTGCTAAAGTATTGAAGCTACTGGATCTTAGCTCTTGTTGTGTACTGATGAAACTTCTTAACTCATCCATATCTGAGTCCTATGTTCCGCAGGAATGGAAACATGCGATGGTTGTTCCTCTCCTCAAGAAGGCAGGAGCGGATGTGTCCAACTTGTCCAATTTTAGACCTATCTCCTTGTTGCCTCTTTTTTCCAAACTCCTGGAAAGGCATGTTAATACACAGTTAAGTCATCTTGTTGAGAGTTCGGGGTTTTTACATCCTTCCCAGTCAGGTTTTCGAGCCCATTACTCCACCGAAACCACACTCCTAGGAGTCACCGAGAGTTTGCGGCACGGTATCGATCGCGGTGAAACATCTGCACTCATCCTTTTGGATTTGATTGCTGCGTTCGATACCGTGTCCCATTCTATTCTTCTTGCATCTCTTCGGTCCCTGGGAGTGGACGGTCCTGCGCTAGACTGGATTGCCTCCTTCTTAAGGGGGCGCACCTTCCAGGTGTTTTCTGAAATAGCTGCATCTGCATTTTGTCCATCGGCGTTCGGCGTTCCCCAGGGGTCTATACTTAGCCCTTTATTGTTCAACATCTACGTTAGACCCCTGGCCACAATTGTGGAGGACGCTGGGCTCACGTTATTCTCTTACGCCGATGATACTCAAATTGTTTTCTCCCTCTCTAGTAGTGACTGCAATAAAACTTCAGCCTTCAAGCTAGGCTTGATAAGAGTTGCCGAGTGGATGCAGAGTCATTTCCTCAAACTAAACGGGGACAAGACCGAGGTTGTGATACTGGGCAAGAACAAAGATCTCTGGGGCCCCCAGCACTGGCCCAGTGATATGGGGTCTACTCCCCAGCCTGTTGCCATAGTACGCAATCTCAGTTTTCTCATTGATGATAAGCTCTCAATGAGGCAGCAGGCCACTAAGGTGGCGTCCATTTGTTTTGCTACTCTGAGATGGCTGCAAAATTTTTTATGGATGTTGCCCCCTTCCACCCAGAGAACTGTAGTCCAGGCGTTAGTTGTTTCCCGCCTGGACTATGGCAATGTTCTTTATCTTGGAGCAGACTCGACAACTATTAATAAACTTCAAGTTGTACAAAATGCGACTGCCCGACTTCTTCGCAATGTTCCGAGGAGAACATCTGCCTCCCTTGCACTCTGCGATCTACACTGGCTCAGGATCCCGAGCCGTGTTAAATTCAAAGCTATGTGCCATCTCTTTAAAACTAGACAAGGCTCGGCTCCAAAATATTTACAGAGCCTAGTCCAACCCTACAAGCCAAGTCGCACCTTAAGATCCTCAGAGAATGGTGATTTAATTATTCCGCAATTTAGATTAGTAAAGATGGGCGGTCGGTCCTTCTCCCACTTAGGTCCCAAATCCTGGAATGCTCTACCTACGGCCCTAAAGACAGAGACAAACTTGTTTCGATTCCGTAAGGGACTCAAAACCTGGCTTTTTCAGTAGGTTGTGAGGGCTCATATAAGCTAGTTTAGTGTACCTGTCCTTTTTCTTCTTGAGTCTGTCCCTGGCGCCGGGAAACCCACTGCGGGTAGCTGTTGCGCATTATAAGTTTAAATAAATAAATAAAAATAAAATATAAGCAAAGCCATGGCATTTATGATCCAAAATACAGACCTATGATTCACTCTCCCAAATAGTGCTCCACAAAAACAATGCCCATTTCTAAGAAGGTCACCACTCCCAGCTCCTCAAGAATTTGACAGATTGGCTGAAGCTGGAGAAACTGTAGTTTTATTTGCTTTCCATGTGCCCCCTTTATTACCACTATCTCTCTATAAGGGAGGTGCTGTCAGATAATGCAATGTGCAGTTTTGTTCAGAGGCCACTGGACAACTGCTTGCAGAGTGCTGTACATTGGCCTGCCCATAACACCTGAAAAGAGCACATTGACATTCCAAAACACCCTTTCCCATTTTTAAACTAATATTTTAAACTAGCAACTTTTTAAAGCAAGATAAAGATACTGTGGTGTCGAAGATGAGAAATAAAGAACTCCAAATCCGAAAGCTCTACAGCAAATACATGGTTTGTCAAAGTCAGTTTCATAAGGAGTGATAGCGATTAAGACTCGCTCTGCACAAAGAATACATTTGTTAGGTTAATACCGTTTACAGAAAAAAGTTAGTGCACTCTGGAGCGGTCTAGACATGAAGGCAGCTCAGCAGACCACAAAAAGAATGTAGTCATAAATGTAGGATCACGGGGCTCGAGGATTGGACTTGGGTATCCAAGGTCGCACTGAAGGGTGCAGGAACCCAACGCCAACTCACAAAGCCCGGAGCTCTGCTCAGTACCGAGGGATAAAGAAAATGCACCCACATAAGGCAAACAGTTGTTTAAAAAAGATTTTCACTTTCTGTGTTTACTGTCTATGCCTGTGGTTGTTACAGTTAAAAATTGTAGTTTTAGCCTGCCCACAATTGCATATTTTATCACCTGTGTTATGTTTTAAATTTGTGATTTTCCCTGCCCATGATTGCCTCCATTTAGTGTGTTGAATTGTGGTATTTGCAGTCCAACCTCTGTAGTTTGTCCCTCTCATTCCTTGGTGACAATTCTGTTTTCCCTCCAAATTTTGTGTTCACAAGCCAGTGAAACCAGACCCCCTGCCTCCCCCCCCCCCATCAACAGGGATTTTTCTACATCAGAGGGTGCTTCTGTGACCTGTTTAAATTGTGTTTTGCTAGGGCCTGTGCACTTCGTTTTTTGGCCAGCAGGGGGAGTAAAGTTTTATTCAAACAGTATTGTTAGATTTCAAGTTAGTGAGGCCCTCACCTGCTGAAGTCCAAAGTGTGGATTGAGCCTGTCTGTCTCCTAGGAGATTCTGAACAGGAGAAGCAACTGCCCAGCCCCCACCCCCAGGCCAGCAGACCATTGGCTATTCAGCTACCAGGCAAGTCTGAACCCTCCTCTCACACCTGGCCAGGCCCCTTAAGGCCTTGCTGGATGCACCCCAAATCATTCTCCTCCATCTTGTGATTTGCAGCCTTCCTGTGCCCCAGATTGCAGTGAGCAGAGTCTCAAGTGGTAAGGAGACAGACTAGTGCTGTCTCTTCCCAAGACAAAACATTGTTTAAAAATGATTTTCACTTTCTGTGTTTACTGTGTTGAATTGTGGGTTTTGCAGTCCTACCTCTGTAGTTTGTCCCTCTCATTCCTTGGTGACAATTTTGTTTTCCCTCCAAATTTCTCCTTTGCTTAGTGCTAAGACCTGTATGTTAAAACAGTGCACTCCCAGCCACCATTTTGTGTTCACAAGCCAGTGAAACCAGCCCCCCTGCTCCCCCCCCCCCCAGCAACAGGGATTGTTCTACATCAGAGGGTGCTTCTGTGAGCTGTTTAAACTGTGTTTTACTATGGCCTGTGCACTTCGTTTTTTGGCCAGCAGGGGGAGTAAAGTTTTATTCAAACAGTATTGTTAGATTTCAAGTTAGTGAGGCCTTTACCTGCTGAAGTCCAAAGTGTGGATTGAGCCTGTATGTCTCCTAGGAGATTCTGAACAGGAGAAGCAGCTTCCAACTCCCTGGCCAGCAAACCTTGTCTGAGGTCACAGGGACCTTATATGGTCTGCTAGTGGTTGGTATATGTCTACACTGAGTGGTGGTTATATCTGGTGTTTCTATTGGATTAGGGTTAATGTCCTCATTGGTTGGGTATTTGAGGGTTCTGATTGGTTTCTGGGTCTGTGATTCAATCATTGTAGGGTTGAGACTAGGGCTAGGGTTAGGATTTCTATTGGAAGTGGGGACTAGGGCTTCCTATGTTATTGGTTGTTGGGAGTAGGGTGGGACTAGAGCTAGGGTTAGACCTTTAATTGGAAGTAGCGATCAGGGCTTCTGGTGTGATTGGTTGCTGGGCTGGGTGTGGGACTTAGAGTAGGGTTAGGCTTTCTATTGGAAGTAGGGACTAGGGCTACCTGTGCCATTGGTTGCATGGACTTGTTTTGGGACTACCGGTAGGGCTCGGGCCTTTATTGGCCGTACAGATCAGGGTTTTTGAACTGATTGGGTTCTTGGACTAGGGCTAAGATTGGCTGTAAGGTCCTGGTCTTCTATTGGTTCTAGATTTTAGGGCCAGTGTTGTGATTGGATGGTGTTAGGGCTAGGGTTCCATTGGCTAAAGGGGGTCACCTGATTACTAGAGCTATAAAAAAGCTCAGGTTAGGGCATCTCAGCCCGGGCGTCGAGGCTAAGGGCAGAGAGGACAAGGGCAGTTTTCTGTTTGAGCCTGTTAAGGGCAGAGAGGACAAGGGCAGTTTCCTGTTTAAGCCTGTTTAGGGCGGAGAGGGCAAGGGCAGTTTCCTGTTTGAGCCTGTTCGAGACTGGTCGGGACACCGCTGGACATATCCTGGATGTCATTTTTGCTAATACTGAACTAGTTACCTTTCAAACTATAACTCCAGTCACATGGTCAGACCACCACTTGCTTGCCTTCCAACATAAATCAACGCTAACCGACTCACCTCAAACTACCTTACCTCCATCCACCTATCAGCCGTGGAACAAACTCAATTTGGAACACTTGGAAACACAACTAACCTCCAGTACAAATCTGGAAAGCATAAATTCTGTTCAGAATCTATATGAAACATAGAAATAAAAGACATAAGACAACAAATTAGAAAGCTGCAACGTACCTGGCTGAAAACAAACACCAAACAAGACAAATTTCACCTACAGAAAATTAACAGATTATACAAGTCTGCTATCAAAAAAGCTAAGAAAAGGTACTATTCAGACGGAATTCAAAACGCTAAATGTGCAAATAAAGAATTCTATAAAATACTCAATGAATTTCGCAAACCAAAATGCCTAGAAGGAACTCATCCTGTTACTCAAGATTTCGTAGACAAAGTGGCAAATCATTACACGGACAAAGCAGACACGTTGGAATCGTACTTAAAACAGAAACAAAGCACCAGTGCTAACCCTTGTACAAAACAACAATCCAAGAATGCTCTAATCAAGCCTGTCCATTCCTTCCAACACATATCACACAATGAATTTATGGACCTTGTCAAAGCAAGCAGGCCTACTGGCAGCCCTTCTGACCCCTGTCCGCCACAAACTTTCAAGACAATTCTTTTAACAACCTCTGCTGCCACTCCAGTAAGAAGAATCATCAACGATTCCTTAACTATTGGAATATTTCCAGAAGAACTCAAAAAGTCATACATACGCCCTTTACTGAAGAAAACAAACTTGGATCCGCTGAACCCTGACAACTACAGACCGTTCCTGGGCAAATTGATAGAAAGAGCAGCGTTCGCCCAGATGTCACAATTCATTGAAGAGAATTACATACTTTCAGACTTCCAAACAGGATTCCGTCCAGGAAGAGGCACTGAATCTGCGCTCCTTGCCATCTGGGATGACCTAAAGAATACAGTTGACCGCAACGGGGTTGCTGCGCTACTCCTCTTGGACCTCTCAGCTGCCTTTGACACGGTTGACCATGACACTCTGAAACAAAGACTCTATGAAGCCGGCATAGAGGGAACCGCTTTAGACTGGATAGCTTCTTTCCTTCGAAACAGAACTAATGTCATCCATACCCCACCTTTCTCGTCCAAACCATACTCCACAAAAGCAGGGGCCCCTCAAGGTTCTATCATCTCGCCCATGCTTCTCAACATCTACATGAAGTCATTACCAGTACTGATCAATACATTTCACCTCACGTGCTATAACTATGCAGATGACACGCAAATACTCCTTCAACTGGAATGCCCCAAAGACATTGGAAAGTCACCAATTTTCAGCTGTCTCAGAGCCGAGGATCAGTGGATGACCTGGAGCCATCTCAAATTGAACGCTTCAAAAACTGAAATACTCATGTGTGGCGATTGGAGACATTACAACCCGCTTGCCGCATGGCCTAATGAACTGGGATCACTGCCTAAAGTATCGAAGGAAGTAAGAAACCTCGGAATGACCATGGACTCCAAGCTGTCGATGAATGCCTAAGTGGATAAACTAGCAAGATCAAGTTTTGCTGCTATAAAAACGCTCCCTCATTTGGGATACCCACACAAGGTCCAAGCTACCATCGCCCTTGTTCTGTCCAAACTCGATTACGTCAACAACCTCTACCACGGATCACCTTTAACGACTATGAAAAGACTACAACAGATTCAGAACTCGGCTGCCAGACTACTCCTGCATATCAAACCGCAAGACCACATCTCCCCTGCCTTGAAAGCCCTGCATTGGTTACCGGTTGCCAGAAGATCCACGTTCAAGCTGATTTGTATCACCCACAAAGCAATACATGGAATGGGACTGCTCTTCATCAGGAATAAAATCACCAAACCCATTCAACAAAGGAACCTCCGCTCTAAAGGAGCATCTCGCCTCAAAATCCAACCATACAAGAAAAAAACCATGGGTGGCACATTCTTCTCTGTTCAAGCAGCCAAACTATGGAACTCTTTACCCCCCAACATAAGGTCCACTGACAACCACCTTATCTTCAGAAAACTACTCAAGATTTGGCTCTTCCCCACATAAGCACCATACGCAAATAGAAATTTACAGCATATCCCTCTGTATACAAGCATTTTTTTTCACTATAGATATGTACCTATCTTTGTGTATTACTTTGTATAAACATGTAAAATAATGATGTTGTTGAGAGAAAAAATATTAATAAATAAATAAAAATCATCTTTGGTCTACTTGTACATACTTCCATTGTGCATCTATGTACCTTCCATGTACTTGGATCTGTGTGTCTGTTTCTTTTCTCCTGAAAAAGCATATCCAATGCACTACCCTATTTCGCATCCTGTGCCTCTATCAATATCTTTAATCTACATATACTTACCCCCTTTATGTATCTATATACTTTCAAAGTAATTATGGATCTATATATTTATCACGTTCTTCTAATTTAGCATTTCCAATGCACTACCTTATTTCTCAGCCTATACTTCCCTCAATATATCTTCTAGCCCAACCTTCTGACTCATCTCAAACTTCTTCTACTACTCCTTCCAATGCACTACCCTATCTCTCATCCTATACATCTATCGATATATCCTCTACATCCAGTCTCTCATTTATCCCAAACCCCATACCACTACTATGATTGCCAAAATAACCCTTTCTAGACTCTCTCCTATTCTACCCCTCCTTGCATCATCTGACACTTCTTTTACTATACTGATCCCCTAAAACAAACCTTTCTAAACTCTTTCCTCTGAGTCCTCGCCTCCAAAATTCCTTTTTACTCATCCAAAAGCCTCCTCCTATTGCTAAGACCTAAAAATAGATTGTTTTAAATCTTTCACTCTTTTATCCCTCCACTATCCTTTTCAATCGAAATGAACAGACTAACATGTTCACTTCTCAAATTCCATATTAAACTATACAGATATACTACCCAAATAACTGAATAACATATCCACTACTCAAATTACTTCATTTTTTTTTACTTTACTAATTTTCAACAGTAATCCTTTATGGGTTCCGGAGTGGCGTGCTACTCGCCAGAAAAGCAATTCAACACCTATCAGGGGTAACAAGTGCTATATAAATGCAAATCTTTCTTCCCCTTTTATCCCTCCTCTATCCTTCTCACTCCAAGTAACTGACTAATATCTACCACTGAAATTACTTCATATTTCACCATATTAATTCACCACTAATCTTTTGTAGGCTTCCTGAATAGCGTGCGTCAACAAGCGCTATATAAATACATACCTTTGTCCTCTTCAATCCTTCTGCTATCATTCCAAATCCAAATAACTGACTAACCTATCCACCACTTAAAATGTACTTACATGTTTAACTATACTAATTCAACACTAATCCTCTATGGGTCCCGGAGTAGCGTGCTACTCACCGAAAAAGCGCTTCAACGCCTCGTCAGGGGTAGTAAAGCTATATAAATGCAATTACAATACAATACAATAAAGAAAATGCACCCCCATTAGGTCAGCTAACTACCTGCTCGCCGCGTGTTCCTGCAGAGCATGAGAAGATCATACACCAAAAACACCTCCGAGGAGCCCACAGCCCAGCACAAGGGATCTGAGCATCAGAGTCAAATGGTGCAGTGTACTGTACAGAGCAACATGGAATTAGAAACGGCGCCTAAAAACAGAGTAGAGTGCTGTACAGAGTAAGGGGTTTCAACACTACACACGCCATCATGGAGTACAGGGTTCTGCAGAAAGAAGGTAATTCTGTACACCACCATTGTCGAGGAGTACAGGACTCTTAATGCAGCATCAAGTTCAGGGCTCCTGGACTACCCTTTTAGCACTAGAGCACTCAGCAGAAAGCATAACACACCTTCAAAAAGGGAAAAGGGTATTGTACGAACATAACCTTAAAAGACTTATGCAGAGAGCACAAGTGTCTAAGGCACCAACACCACCTTTAAAGTGTGTAGTGCCCTACAGTACGACAGTTCCTTACATTCGCACTTACAAAGTGTAAAGTCCCAGGTACAGCCCATGGCCTCGGACACCACCACATTCAAGAGTACACTCTACCATCGGCGGCCCTGTGACTGACCTGATAAATCTTTCTTTTTCCAAAGGAGTGGTGCCCCCCAGCTGGAAGGGAGCGGTTGTCAAGGCCCTCTTGAAGAAGCCTAGCCTGGACCCCGCCGACCTTGCTACTTTTAGGCCCATCTCTCTGCTCCCCGGCATTAGCAAGGTGGCGGAGAAACTCGTGAACAGGCGCCTATCGGGTTTTTTGGAATCCAATTCCCTCCTGGGTGATTCCCAAACGGGTTTTCGCCCTGGTCAGGGGACGGATACTGCCCTGCTCGCAGTCGTGGAGAATGCCAGGAGCATTTTGGATTCAGGGGGATCGGTGGCAGTGATCCTTCTGGACCTTAGTGCGGCATTTGACACCGTAGACCACCAGGTGTTACTCCAACGGCTGGCGGGGTGGGGGTCTCCGGGATGGCCCTGAAATGGTTCGCGTCATTTCTGGAAGGCCGGACGTTTGAGGTTTGGGAAGGCCAGGAGAAATCAACATCTGTCCCTCTCCAGTGTGGTGTGCCTCAGGGCTCATCGTTGAGCCCTACACTGTTCAACATTTATATGGCCCCACTGGAGAGTGTGGTGCTGCCACTGGGTATCAAGATCATCAGCTATGCTGATGATACCCAGTTGGTGGTAGGGCTCCCCCAGTCGGCAAACCAACCCGACCGGCTGCACACCTGTTTATCTCAGATCTTTACATGGATGTGCAGCTCAGCACTCAAACTTAACGGTTCGAAAACCGAATTGATGATGCTGGGGAACTCCCCTCCCTCACTCTCACCTAGCAGATGGCCCAGCTGCCTGGGAGTGGCACCCACCCCCAAACAGGAGATTAAGAGCTTGGGGGTGTGGCTGGAGCAGGACCTTTCTTTTAGGACACACGCTAAAAAGACAGCAGGCGTGTGCTTTGGTCTGCTCCGGTCTGCCCGGAAGATCTTACCCCTCCTACCGATGGCTTCGAGGAGGCTGTTAATCCAGGGACTCATCATTTCACGGCTGGATTTCAGCAACACGCTGTTTCTGGGGGCCCCAGAAACAACCCTAAACAAACTGCAGCAAGTACAAAATGCTGCTGCTAGGCTCTTGACGGATCGTCCCAGGCGTCAATCTGCCTGCCCGGCGCTTAAGGCGCTTCACTGGTTTCCTGTCAGAGAGAGGGTGAATTTTAAAGCACTCTGCATGGCCCACAAAATCCTGCAGGGAAAAGGGCCACCTATCCTACGGGAGATGGTTCAACCCTACATGGCCCCTCGTACCTTGCGCTCGGATCACCAACATTAGCTGCAAGTTGCGAGAGTAAGGAAGGCCAGGACTGGCGGCAGAAGATTTTCCATAAACGTTGCAACTTTGTGGAACTCCCTTCCGTTATTCCTGCGCTCTGAAACGAGTACCTTACGTTTCCGCAAACTTTTAAAGACCCACCTGTTCCCTGCCTAATGCTTCTGTCTTTTGTTATGGTGCTTCTCTCTGGAAGAGCGCGGGGATGCCCAAGGGTAACCAGGCGCGATATAAAACTCAGTAATAATAATAATAATAATACACTGACCTGCGCAGAGCACGATGGGTCCAGAGAATACCAGGGCAACTAGACTCCAGCACTACCGTGAAAGACTTCAAAATACGGAGGGAAAAACTAGGAAAGACGCAGACACCAGTAAACTTTTTTAAGACCCAAAGGTCCTGCACAGAGCAAGAAGGATCTGGGAACCGGAAACGTCAAACTGGGATTTGCACTGATTAGCAGCTGCATGTATGCAAGCATCCTAAATAGTTCATGCCAGATACCAACATCTTTCTTCAAATGGCAATGTGACCTGCAAAACTCTCGAGGAGTCCTGACACTCGTGGCACCCTCAGAGGGAGCTAGGTTTTTGCACAGTCTGAATGGTTTGGACACCAAGTGAAAAAGATTGTGGAGGGATAAAAGAGTGAAAGATGTTTTGCTTTGAGCACAAAGGATCCGAACACCCCTCCCCTCCCCTTTTCACAGTTCAGAGAGCAAAGGTTGCAGACAGCACCTCTTGGTCACTGCGCAGGGCATGCTGGATCCACATCTAGTGCCCATAAATGTCTCATACTGTAACAGCACATTGCGTGTGAGCAGGCACTGGACTGTAACCACCCTCATCGATATGAATCTCTTCTAGTTTTGACATGTGACCACCTATATAATCCCTTCCCATATGATGGATTTGTTCACACTTTACCATTAGGCTATCAGATGATAACAAAGAGTTTTTCATGTTGTCATATAGTGATGACCTCTTTCAATGTCAACATAGATAATAACAAACAGGTTCTCACACGTTGATGACCTTTTATAATGTTGTGTTCCAACCCCGTCTCTTGAAACACATTTAGCCTGGTTTCTTGTCTGCCTGGGGAAATGTGAGTTAACATTTTCTTGTATCTCGATTTCCTTTTTGTGGGTGAGGACAACAGTGCTCACAGCTACATTAGCTGTGGAGTACTGGTTGTAGAATGTCATTTATCTCTTTATCACATTAGATATGTACTTCTTCTCTCTTTTAATGATAGAGTAACTTTACATAATTGTTCCTAAAGAATGCTGAACACCTCATAATAGGACTTTTAGACTGGCAGAAACATATTCATCCCTGCATCGGTATTGGGTTGAAGTTCATTCCCCTCTTAGTTTTAGCCTATCCCTTGGGGACACATAAAACATTCCTAAATGTGTCCACCAAGAGGAAGCTTTACTCCCTACTCTTATTTCACAGCACTCTAGAACTCTCAGCCACACAGACAGCTCACCTAGTAATTTCACTTCTAGGCAATACACTAAGCTCTCCTGTTCAGGGAGTTGCAGTGTTAACGCATGCCTTGAGGAACGCTATGATGAAGCATGCCAGTAAGCAAGGGTGAGTGAGGATTTCCGTCCTAAACAAAGGGCCTCTCCTCAAACTAGAGCAACATTTTGTTCAGGAACCGTCCAATGCGCCTGGTTCGGAGACCTTGTGCATCCCTGTGTTTTGATTTTGCAATTGAGGATAGCCACACCTCTGGATCCTCTGGCGAAGCCAGAGTGAAATACCTGTGAGAAGCCCATTCGGACCAGAAAGGGGCCACTGTTACCAACGAGGTGAGTTTCTTGTAGAGATAGGATGTCGGAGTTAAGACATCTGGCTGGCCCGAGGACCACTCCCCTCTTAATTTGATCCAGCAGCCAAATCACATTGCAGGTAAGAATACAAATCTGGCCCTTAATGTCTATAGGTCATGATCACCTGTTAGGAAGAATACAGGGATGTATAATTAATCCAAATAAATAATCAAACATTTGTAAAGCGCACTACTCACCCGTGAGGGTCTCAGGGCACGGGGGGGCAGGGAGTGGGGGTGCTGCTACTGCTCGAACAGCCAGGTCTTGAGAAGTCTCCTGAAGGTCAGCATGTCCTGGGTCTGCCGCAGGTGGATGGGGAGGGTGTTCCATGTCTTGGCGGTGAGGTGGGAGAATGATCTGCTGCCGGCGGTTGTTCTGTGGATGCGTGAACTGTGGCGAGGGCAATGTCAGCTGAGTGAAGCTGGCGGTTTAGGGTGTAGAATATGAGTCGTTCGTTGAGGTATGCTGGTCCGGTGCTGTGGAGTGCCTTGTGAGCGTGGGTGAGGAGCTTGTAGGTGAACCTTTTGTTGACGGGGAGCCAGTGTAGGTCTCTCAGGTGAACTGTGATGTGGCTGTGGTGGGAGATGCCGAGGATGAGGCGTGCAGAGGCGTTCTGTATGCGTTGTAGTCCTTTCTGGAGTTTGGCTGTGGTTCCCGTATAGAGGGCATTGCCGTAGTACAGTCTGCTGCTGACGAGGGACTGGGTGAACGTCATTCAGGTTCTGGTGAAGATCCATCTGTAGATCTTGCGGAGCATGCAGAGGGTGTTGAAGCAGGAGGAGGAGACGGTGTTGATTTGCTTGGTCATTGATAGCGATGAGTCTAGGATGAACCCCAGGTTGCGAGGGTGGTTGGTGGGTGTCGGTACAGCTCCCAGTGTGGCGGGCCACCAGGCGCCGTCCCAGGCGGAGGGGGTGGAGCCGAGGATGAGGCCCTTCGTCTTGTCCAAGTTCAGTCTCAGGCGACTGTTCTTCATCCATTCCGGCGACAGCTTTCATTCCTTCATGGAGGTTGGTTTTGACGGTGGTGGTGGCCTTTGTGAGGGAGACGATCAGCTGGGTGTTGTCGGCATATGAGGTGAGGTTGACGTTGTGCGATCGGGCTATGTTGGCGAGCGGTGCCATGTAGACGTTGAAGAGTGTCGGGCTGAGGGATGATCCTTGGGGTACGTCGCATATGATCTTGGTGGTATCAGATCGGAATGGAGGGAGGTGGACGCTTTGGGTTCTGCCGGTGAGGAAGGAGGGGGTCCAGTCCAGGGCTTTGTCGCAGATCCCTGCGTTGTAGAGGTGTGTGCGTAGGGTGTGGTGGCAGACAGTGTTGAAAGGTCCTGGAGGATGAGGGCCACAGTTTCTCCGATGTCCAGCAGGGTCCTGATGTCGTTGGTGGCGGCGATGAGGGCAGTTACGGTGCTCTGGTTGCTGTGGAATCCGGATTGGGACGGGTCCAGGTTGTTGTTCTAGTCGAGTAAGTGGGTCAGTTGCCTGTTGACAATCTTCTCGATGACTTTCGCCGGGAACCAAAGTAGGGAGATGGCTGGAAGTTCTTGAGGTCCTTAGGGTCCGTCTTGGGTTTCTTGAGTACGGCGTTGATCTCGGCGTGCTTCCAGCTCTCCGGGATGGTGGCGGTCGCAAAGGAGTTGTTGACGATTTTCCAGAGATGAGGTGCGATGGTGTAGCTTGCTTTGTTGAAAATGTGTTGCGGTCAGGGGTCGGATGGTGAGCCAAAGTGGATGGTGTTCATGGTTATGATGGTGTTATCGTCATTGGCGCGGGTCCAGGAGTGCAGGAGGTCGGTGTGACTGGGGGGCCGTGAGTCTGAGGTGTTGGTGGCTGTCGGGGCCTGGTTGTTGAAGTTGTCGTGGATGTCTGCGATCTTGCGGTGAAAGAAGGTGGCTAGGGAGTTGCAGAGGTCTTGCGATGGCAGGATGTTATTGGAGTTGGTGCTGGGGTTGGAGAGTTCCTTCCCGATGTTGAAGAGCTCTTTGCTGTTGTGTGCGTTATTGTCAATGCGTACCTTGAAGGAGGTCCTTTTGGAAGTTCAGATGAGTTGGTGGTGTCTGTAGATGGCGTTCTTGTGGGCTGCATTGCTGTACAGAGTCTGTTCGTGATGCCACTTCTTCTCGAGTCTTCGTACAGTCTGCATGGATGCCAGGAGGTCGGTGGTGAACCAGATGTCTTTTCTGTCAGTGCATCTATTTGAGTTTTTTTTATCGGGGCGAGAGCATGGGCGCAGTCTTCAATCCATTGCCTGAGTTTGCAGGCAGCAGTGTCGGCGGTGTCGGTTGGCGGAATGTGTTCGAGGGTGGCGATTAGCTGGTCTTCCATTATCTTGTTCCAGCTGCGGCGTTGGGTCCGTTGTGGGTGGTGGTGCATGGTGGGTTTCTCAAAGGTGAAGTGGATGCAGCGGTGTGGCTGAAGGTGATGTGGTGGCTGGCGGAGAAGATGGGGTTGAGCATGTGTCCGGCAGAGTGGGTGGGAGTCGTGACGAGCTGTTTGAGTCCAAGGTTGGCGAAGTTGTCGAGCAAGGTGATGGAGTTGCTGTTGTTGGTGTTCTCGAGGTGGAAGTTCAGGTCTCCGAGGTGGTTGTAGTCCTTGGATGCAAGGGCGTGCGTGCTGACAAAGTCGACTATGGAATCGCTGAACTGTGGCCGGGGTCCAGGGGGTCTGTAGATGAGGGCTCCTCTGAGGGTGGCGTTGGGATTGATGTGTATCTGGAAGTGCAGGTGTTCGGCGGCGCTGAAGGTGTCATCGGGGCTGGTCGAGATTCTGAGGGTGTTCCTGTAGACGATGGCGATTCCTCCTTCTGCTCCGTTGGTGCGGTCCCTGCGGGTGATCTTGTAGCCGTCCGGGATGGCTATGGGATGTCAGGTGTCAAGAAGGGGTTCATTCAGGTCTCCGTCAGGAAGGCGACGTCTGAGGAGGATGTGTAGGTCCCAGAGTTCGATGGCATGCTTGTGGGCGGAGTGGGTGTTGAGTAGTATGAATCTGAGGTGATTGCGTCTTACCCCGGTGGGCGAGGTGGTGGCTTGGAGGCTGGTGAAGCTGCAGCTCTGGTAGGAGAAGGGTCAGTGGGTGCCCTTCGGGTGACCAGTAATGTATAGTGTACCAGAGAATGTTGTAAACTGCCAAGAAGATATGATGAAAATAGTTCCTCCCCTCTCCCCAACCTCTATACGCTCCCCACACCTTACACTTCAGGAACCTAAAGCATCTATTGTGGCATAAACTGGCAACGAGGCAAAAGAACAACAATGTGGTCCCTACATTCCATATCCCAACCCCTCCCTATAGAACATAACTCAAATTAAAGTAAGTGCTTACCTAACAGGAAAAAGAGAAGTCAAGTAAGTAGGGGGTGATCCCACGCACCTCAACACCAACGTCCACTCGTCCAAGACACCCTTCCCCCACTATAGAGCTTACATTATTGAAAATCACATTGACATAATCTCCAGTGGTGTACCCCTGCCCGAGTGGGCAACGCAGCCGTCAGGTCGAGCCAGAAAACTATTAGCTACTGTGTCTATTGGAAGACAGGAGAGGGGCCATCCCTGGATGATTTGGCAATCCAGTTGACTAGCACAATACCATTTTGTGCAGAGTCAGCTCATGGAAGAGAATCCAGGGCCCCACACCCTGCCGATAGGGATTGTTTTCTGTTGCAAGAGAGGGCATTTTTTTAACAGCTACTGTAAGGGTGGGTGGTCCTGGAAAGATGAACGTCGGTGTGGCCAAAAATCATGACTCTCCTCTACTCACTCCCAGACCGCCTCCTTAGTCTAAAAAAAAACGTGTGCGAGACTGGAGTATGACCTTCATTTTAGTGGGGAAAGGGCATATACCATATGTTCATGCCTCCTAATTTTCGTTTGGTCTCTTCAAAGAATTTTCGCTGTACTGGACAAGTCGACAATATTCGGGAAATATCTTGATTCGCCTGGCACGTTTATAAGCTTGCCTTACTTTCTAATATGAATGAATGAATGAAAGCTAACTTATATCGTGCAACTTTGCCCAACGGGCGTCATGATTTTGCCTCTGCCCTTATAAGAGATGGGGGTGCACCAGTCAGAGGGTTTTGCGAGAGCAGCCTAAGTGCTCATTCGATCACAAAGCATGGAGATAATTTTCCCGGGGGCACGCAGTCTGCAGCCACTTGCCTAAAAATTGTTCAGTAGACACACCCTCACAGTTCTCAGGGAGCCCCATAAATTCACCCCTCCATAAATCTGCAGCCTCTGCCTTAGCTTCTAGGCCCTTGGGTGCTTCAGAGAGCCTGACCACAGTTTATTGTAGAATTTTGAGTGACTTCCACTTTCGACACCTGACTTTCCACCTCTGTAATTGTGTCCTTCGCCTGTCCTAAGTCCTCTAAATCAAAAGAAGGAAGGAAGAGCAAGATATTTAAACATGGTCCTACACCCTAGCTCCTCCCAGGGAACGGGTCACTATTCATCAAGGTCAGGGTAGTTTCTCCTATGCCAAGTGGTCACGAAGAGTTGAGCCAGGTGGCTGTAATTTGCGTCACAGGAAGATCTGAAAATCAAATCTTGGTGCCCTCACACAGCTATTAGGGTGTCATGCTTCATCATCATATGTGGTCAACATGTTTCGTGCCTTGAGAGCAGCACGGCTGAGGTGGGTAGGTCAGACGACAGTGTCCGTATCGCCTAATAAGTGTTCCTCAATTTGTCCGGGACCCTCCATTTTGCCGAAGGAACAACTCCGCCTCTCTCGAGGTGGAATCGCTGATGGCACCCATCCACGGGTACACCAGTGAACACTGTGAGGCCATCCTTTACTAGAAAAGAGACCTGTAGCCCCAGATAGGGGAATAAACAGACTTTCTTTTGGTCCTGATGAAGTGCCGCACGATCCTTAGGCTCTCAAGGCACATGTTGATCACATTTGATTTGCAGCTATCCTGGTACTTGAAGACTACATGATAGCACCACTGTTTACATTTAGTCCTGCTACCCTTTTCCTACAAATATTTGTCTTTAGGATACCAGAGCCTATTTTAGTCACCACTCACTCACCTCACTTATCTAGTCCCCTCAATTGCATTCATCTATAAGCCGTTCTCAGATCAAAAGATCTCCAACAAAGAAGCCCCAAGGCCCGTCAGGCATTGCAACACCGGCCTGACAAGGAGATCCCAATGATGAAGCATGACAGCCTAATAGGTGTGTGAGGGCACCAAAATCTGATTTTCCTGCGACGCGAATAACTGCCACCTGGCTCAACCCTTCGTGACCACTTGGCATAGGAGGAACTACCCGTACCTTGATAAATACTATCCTAAGTCCTGCCACAGTATGCAGACATTGGAGCCAACTTCCCCAATCTTGGCCTCCAGAGCTTCTCCAGAAAAATGAATGGTCTGTTTGATAGTGTCCATCTCTGGGTGAGGGATGTCGCCAGGTCAGTCTGTTTTGGCACATTGTTGCCTGTATTCAGTAGGTGTGCTTGATCAGCACCCCATCAGAGTTTACATTTTCAATTGCATCTTATGAATCCATTTATTAACACCTTCCAGACACATTATTAATCATAATCCTCCTGTAATAGTAGAAACATGGAAGATGTTAGAGTAAATTCCCATCCCCTACTCATGCGGTGGAATTAGAATTATGAGTTCCTTATGAAGCACTGAGTGAATTACTAAATTCATCACAGAGGCCTTGATGGGATTATGAGGGTAAGGTGTGTGCATGAATTGAATTTGAATTTAAAATATTTATATAGCGCAGCATTCACCATGCGGTTTCTTGGCGCTGTGGAGGCTAATTTAGCAGCAGGACGAAGAACTGGTGGAGAAGAGAAAATTAAGATCAGTTCACATTAAGGAATGCCTGGGCGAAAAGAAAGTTCTTAAGGTCTTTTCGGAAAAGGGAGTAGTGTCTAGCCAGACGCAAGTGATCGGGGAGGGAGTTCCAAAAGGATGGTGCTAGGAATGAAAAGTTAGCTCCGCCCCATTTCTTGCGTCTGTACCGGGGTACCTGAAGGAGTGATTGGGTAGATGAGCGAAGCTCACGGGCAGGGATGTACTCTTTTAGCAGAGAAGAGATAAAGGCAGGGGCAGTCCCCTGGCGCGCCTGAAAAACCATGCAACCGGTTTTAAACAGGGATCGCTCCCTGACAGGTAGCCAATGTAGTGCCTTCAGTAGGGGAGTAGAATGATGGGAACGGGGGAGGCCATACACCAATCTGCCCGCCTGATTTTGAACCAGCTGGAGCTTCCGCAGACTGTACGCTGGGATGCCGTTGTAAAGGGCATTGGCGTAGTCCAGCCGGGAAATAACCAGTGCGGACATTATTAACTTAAGTGCCAGGGGAGAAAAGAAACGAGAAACAGAGCGAATAGTTCGAAGAACAAGAAAACAGGAGGAAACAACAGAACTAATTTGTGAGTGAAGGTTGAGATGATTATTAAGTTTAATGCCCAGAGTCTTAACTGAGGAAGAGGGTGTGTGGGGGGATCCTAAGGAAGAAGGCCAAAAAGAAGAGTTCCAGGGACTGGAGGGACCACCCGTAAGGAGCAATTCTGTTTTGTCAGGGTTCAACTTCAGATGGTTGTGGTTCATCCAGTCCCTGATGAAAATCATAGTAGACTGAAAATTAGAAATGGAATGAGGGGAAGAAGACAGATTAAAGATAAGCTGGAGGTCATCTGCATAGTTGAAGACAGTGACCTCCAGTTGCTGAAGTGCAAAGATCAGAGGATAGATATAGAGATTAAACAGAAGAGGGGAAAGAGAAGAACCCTGAGGAACACCACAAGTGACTTTGAGTTGGGTGGCCGAAAAATCCCCCAGCCGGACCGCCTGGGTGCGGACCCTCAGGAAGGACAATAGCCAGACCAGGGCTGAGCCCTCGACCCCCGCCGCTCCGACACGGGAAAGTAAGATGGAATGATCCACCGTGTCGAAGGCGGTGGAGAGATCGAGGAGCACCAAAGCCTGGTGGTTGTTTTGGTCCATGCCTTCCCTTATATTATTAAGGACCGACACCACGACGGACTCGGTGGAATGCCTAGGCCGGAAACCTGCCTGGCGGGACGCTAGGCCCCCATTGGCTTCTACATGGGCACTGAGGACCGATGTTACATGTCGCTCCAGTACCTTGCCCAAGTAGGGCAGGAGAGAGATGGGACGATAATTGGCTGGAGCAGAGGGGTCCGCGCAAAGCTTCTTAAGGATAGGGACTATGGTGGCAGATTTAAGAGCTGGAATTACCACCCCCTGAGCCAGCGAGCTGTTGAGGAGGAAAATTGGCGGTTTGGGACAAACGGAGTAAATCTGATGCAAAATATGGGCTGGACAGATGTCCGCCGGAGAACCAGACTTAACTTTGGGAAGTATTGTAAGGAACACTTCTTCAGTGAGCGGCGGGATAGAAGAGAGAGAGCTGTGAACAGTCGGGGTGAAGGCTCAGAGAAAGTAGGGGAAGGAAGTGAGATGATGGCTTTAATGTTGGCAATTGTTTCTAAAAAATAAGAGTTCAGAGAGTCACAGAGGGACTGAGAAGGGGGGGGGGCTTGAGAGTGGCCCTGTCAGAATAGGCCAGGTCCTGAACGATGGAAAAAATCTCCCTGGATTTATTCTCTGCTGCTAAGATTTTAGCTGAGAAATGTGCGGTTTTAGCGCTCAATATGGCCCTTTTATAGTCGCTCAACAAAGTCAAATAATGAGTTTTTAGTAGAGGGCAGTAGTCCTTTCTCCATTGCCTCTCGGCCCGCCGGAGGGTCAGCTTTTTTATCTTCAGGTCGTCGCCAAACCACCGATTTGACTCCTTGGATCTTCGGATAGATATCCGTCGTAATGGGGCTACCGTGTCGCAGCCTCCAGCAAGCCAGGAGTCGATGGCAGCGGCCTGAGAGATAGAAGATAAACCCTCTAGGTTGGGTGCGGTGTTCAGAAGAGAGGATGACAAAGCAGGAAGGTCTACCCTATTCCAGTTCCGCGCCCAGGTGTTTTTGGCAGGCGGGATCTTTTTAGCCGACTTAAGGCGGAGGGAAAAGGAAATCAGGGCATGGTCTGACCAGGGGCATGGGGACACGGTCATGGAAGAGACCGAGGTATTAAGAGACCAAACCTGGTCTAGTACATGACCGTGAATATGCGTAGGCGTGTGCAAATGGGAGATAAAATTAAAAGATGCCAGTGAATCAGAATTTTTTTTAGAGGCAGTGCATTCATGGGGGTCTAAGGGCCAATAATTAAAATCCCCTAATACTAAAACTGAAGCGTGATTAATCGCTAGAGTGGCCAATAGGTCCTGAAATGCCGGCAGAAACAAGTGGGAGGGCTGGGGGGGGGGCGATACATTAATAAATAGGTGAGCGGGGTAGAAAAGGCAAGAGAGCGAGCCACAAGGTGCTCGGTGGGGTTGATGGCAGAGGAGGGAAGAAGTTGGAAATTGTGCTCAGATCGAGCAATGAGAGCCACACCACCCCCTGCCTTCCCTGCTGGTCGATCAGCGCGGAGGGCCACATAAGAAGGGAGAAGGGCAGCCAACAGCGATGGCAGGGAGGAGTCACAGAACCATGTTTCTGTTAAAAGTAACATGTCGGGCTGGTGAGTATCAAGCAGCACAAACAGCTCCTGGTGGTGCTTTACTGCCGATCTGGTATTGAGTAATATAATGGACAGGGGAGGGGAAAGGGGTGAGGGACCAGGATCAGGGAAGTGGGACGAAGGAGGGATCGTATTGATAGGTGTAGGATAGTGGGGGGTAGGATCAAGGCCAAGAGCAGAGATGTGCCTAATAGTGGGTATAGCAAGGGGCCAGGGGCCCTGAAGAGCAAGTAGGTCCATAGATGAATAAGGAGGGACATGAGGACGCGCCCCTAGCCCCGTCAGGCCGCGGACGGGCGCAGACGGGCTTGACTTAGGCTCGACTTCGGCGCGCCTTCGCCGCGCCCGCTGCTCTCGTCCGCTGCGCTTCCTCATTGGGGGACGTTTAAATAGGGGCGGAGCGCGGGGGTGTGGCGCCGAGCTAGGTCGCCTGACCTGCCCAAACGAAGATGGCGCCCACACTCCACCAAGCCCTGAAGGGTAAGATTAAAAAGTTTGTCTCCTGTTGGTTTTGGAGAAATAAAAGCAATTTTAAGAGTCCAGCGCCACTGCTCTCGTTCAGTAGGGCGTCAGTAAAGCACAGTCTCGTGTGCCACTGCAGGCGCGAACCCTCTGCCACCGGGGTCGCCTGCCTCCAATTTTGTGCATGGGCCCAAACCCTGGAGGAATGGAGAACTCTAAGTCATAACATTATCTGATATTGAAATATTTTATATAGTGTGCAAATGCCAAAGGCTTGATGCTGATGTCTGCTACATTAAGGTGTGCATGGACAGAGAACCATACATTTACCTCCAAGAGGGGCCTATATCTGAGAATAACGATTAGGGCCTATACATCTGAGACAGATTCCTCTCAGCCTGTCCTGAATTGCTTTATCTGGCCTCCAACTAGCCACCTGAGGCATAGTCATGAGCGCTGAGACTTGTTAGGAGATTAAATCTTCTGTTTCTGACCAAAATGTTCTAAGAAGGACTTGCCCAGCTTCCTCCTCACATTGATGCTGGGGAGACGGCCTCCCAGACATTACTGAAGAAGACCTTGCAGATGTCTGGGCTGATGAGGATGAAGAAGGAGGAGGCGGATGACCAGAAAGAAGAAAATGTTTCTTTCCCTTAAAGCATCAATGAATTTTATCCTCTGACTTTGATCTGGAGTTTAATTCATTCAAAGGGTAGACAAAAAGTTTTAGATTTCTGTTCTGCTTCCATATACCAGTCTTTCAAGACAAGATTCTTACATACTGCAATAGCTAATCCTAACATCAAAGCTGAAGCATGTACTAGCCAAATGATATGTGAGAAATTTTACAGATTTGTTCATATCCTCCAACAAACTAGATCCCATTCATCATGCTTGAATAGCCTGAAATGTTTATTTAAATTCAGACATACGTGACCTACTGACATAAGCTTCATCATTTCCAGCCGTTGTAACTAAATAAGACCCCAAATAAGTATACCTTCAATGTAGAGTCAATCTTCCAATCAGTGGGGTCCTCTAAAATGGTCTCTTCAGCGATCAAAGTGTACCCAAACAACCTGGCCACCAGAGAATCTACAGAAATTGTCTCTGGGGTTGTTGTGTCCCTATCATCAGTAGGATACAATATTGACATAAACTTAGGCACACTAATTAGGCCTAGATCCTTCCATTCCCTAAGGCTTGCATCCAGAACATGTTGATGCAAAGGCAGACCCAACGAAAGAGCCACTGGAATTGCCTTAATAGTTCATCAGAAGTTAACTATGAAACTCCCCGAAAGGAAGACCCATATTTTTTATAAATACTTGACAGGATTTCTGGCAAAATCCTCCCATTGTTGTATTTTCCTCCCTGTTCTGGAGTAGGGACTTCCACCACCTTTTCTTCTCAGGCAGATGAACCAGGCTGAAGACTTCTATGTGCTTCAGGTCTAAAACAGGAGCATAACTATCAATTGTGTAGCAGATGCAGTGGCATCAAGGCCCGAGGGGCCAACTTAAACCTAATTATTGCTATATTTTATTATTCGTCCAGGGGGTCAATTTTCCTTGCTTGAACAAGGACCCATAATATTTTTGCTAAGCTGCTGGTCTGAAAGCAGCAGTGTCGCACATTATCCTAATAGGTCTGCCTTCTAAAGCGCTTCCTAGTAAAAGAGGGTGACCTAACGGAAGAAGAGGACGCCTACACGCTGTGTCTCTCTTATTATGGTCGCCCACCCAATCCTATACTCTGGTCCTCGTCTAAATTTGAGACAGGATAGAAGAACCAATAAATTCTGGGTAAGATTTTTCATTGCACCAATGTGGATTGGTGGGATCAGCTCACATCATACTTCAGTTTCTGGGTTGCACAACGCACCTCAAAAGTAAAGAGAAGGGCGGGGAATACAGAAAATAATGTAGACACACACATAATAACAGGCTTGGTCATATATATACAGTGTACATGGTAAACTGATCTTTCTTGTTTGACTCATGGGTGGTAGGTTTACATGCCAAATCTCGAGGTGGAGGAGCTCCTGTTTTGGCTAGGGTAACCAACTGTCCATACATTTCACTGATTGCCCGTTAATTGGGCTTCTTGTTTGCAGTCTATGAGGAATTCTTTCACTGACACCTGTTGTCTGTAATTCCAGACCTTGGAGTGAGCTGCCCCCTGCAAGCAGCCTTTGAGTTCTGTAACTCTCACTGCAGGGGTCATCTCACTCTCTTGCTGTGATCAGTGGCCTGCAGCCGCCCCTCTCCCACCTGGCACAGGCTGCTATAAGCCCATTATCATTCTGTATGTCGACCTAATTATCACATACAGAATGGCAATGGGCCTCTGTGCAGTGATAGCATTTGCTGGGCCTCCTCCTGACAGAGCCAAGGGCATGGTAAACTGCTTTTGTTTATGGGCTCCTGCCACCTCACCAGGGGCCAAGCTTTGGGGGGTAGTGGTTTCATTTTGGCGCGTGTTACTCACGTGCATCCACTGTAAGCTTCTTAAACTGTCAATCAATCATAACATTTGTAAAGCGCGCTACACACCCGTGAGGGTCTCAAGGTGCTGGGTGGGAGAGGGGGGAGGGGGCTGCTACTGCTCGAAGAGCCAGGTTTTGAGGAGTCTTTTGAAGGCCAGCAGGTCCTGAGTCTGTCGTAGGCTGGGAGAGTGTTCCAGGTCTTGGCGGCGAGGTAGGAGAAGGATCTGCCACCGGCGGTGGTTTTCCGGATGCGTGGAACTGTGGCGAGGGCGAGATTGGCGGAGCGGAGGCTGCGGGTGGGGGTGTAGAAGCTGAGACGGTCGTTGAGGTATGTTGGTCTGGTGCTGTGTAGGGCTTGGTGTGCGTGGATGAGGAGTTTGAATGTGATCCTCTTGTTGACGGGGAGCCAGTGCAGGCCTCTCAGGTGGGGTGTGATGTGGCTGCGTCGGGGGATGTTGAGGATCAGTCGTGCCGAGGCGTTCTGGATGCATTGCAGCCGTCTCAGGAGCTTGGTTGTTGTTCCTGCGTAGAGGGCGTTCCCGTAGTCTAGTCTGCTGGTGACGAGGGCCTGGGTGACGGTTTTTCTTGTGTTGGAGGGGATCCATTTGAAGATCCTGCCTAGCATTCTGAGAATGTTGAAGCAGGAGGCGGAGATGGCGTTGACCTGCTTGGTCATGGAGAGGGCAGAGTCGAGGATGACCCCCAGGTTACGTGCGTGGTCGCTGGGTTCTGGGGCTGTTCCTAGCGAGGTAGGCCACCAGGAGTCGTCCCAGGCTGAGGGGGTGCGGCCGAGGATGAGGACTTCCGTTTTGTCTGAATTCAGCTTCAGCCTGCTGTTGTTCATCCATTCGGCCACAGCCTTCATTCCTCTGTGGAGGTTGGTCTTGGCGGAGTGGGGGTCTTCGGTGAGGATATGATCAGCTGGGTGTCATCAGCTTAAGAGATGCTGTTGAGGCTGTGTTATCGTGTGACGTGGGCAAGTGGTGCCATGTAGATAATGAACAGCGTCGGGCTGAGGGATGATCCCTGTGGAACGCCGCAGATGATCTCAGTGGTCTTGGAGCGGAAGGGTGGGAGGCGGATGCTCTAGGTTCTGCCGGAGAGGAAGGATGTGGTCCAGGCCGGGGCTTTCGCTTGGATTCCGGCGTCATGGACGCATGCTGTTATGGTGCGGTGGCAGACTGTGTTGAAGGCTGCTGATAGGTCCAGGAGAATGACTGTCACACAAGCAGTGATAATGGTACAAATACAAATGTCCTTTATTATTTATTTCTTTTGCTCCAATACTGCAAAGTTTCTGCATTTGTGCTGTTATTATTTTCATGTTTACCCTGGCCCCCAAACCCCCTTAGCTTTTACACATCACATCCCCTTGGGATGATTGGCCGGATCGGGCTTTTTTTCAATGGGGGGCAGTGGGCATGTAAGATCTGAAAAACCTTCAGCTTTGATCTTTTTCTTCATTATTTATTTATAGGCAAACGCAGAAGTTTCTCTCACACATACACAAAAGATGCTTAGCAAGGTTGTCTCAACCTAATATAAACTTATTGTGACTTATGCTTGTGTTGGTTCTCTATTTACTTATGTAAAATTGTTTCCAGAATTTGCACCCGCCAGTTGCTCACCCTCGTTTTGGCTGTTAGGCTCTGGGTCGATTTCTGGCTCGGCTCTCTCTGTCAACTAACTGTAACTCTTCACGACAAAAGCCCCCCCCCCCCCCAAAAAAAACAATATGTTCGAAACCTATAGGAAAGCAGTCCGTCAGTTCAACTGGGGAAGCCCAGTGGCTCAGACCGCTTGCGCAGAAGGACTTCTATCTGACAGGTCACGGCTTATTGCGTCACCAATTGCCATGAACTCAGGAAGCGGAAGAGAAGTAAATTGAGGGGCGGAGATAGGGGCGGGATTAGGATCCTGGGTGGGAACATACAAACAAGGAAAAGGAGAAAGTCTTTGACTGGTACGGAAGTAACGTCCGGGTGCTGATACTTTTGCCTATGACCGGTGGTTGTGGCGTAGTCTCGCACCGCCTGGCGGAGTGACAAAGTAGCAGTGTACTCATGTGGCTACACACGAGTGTCCTCTTTTCAGAGCCTGCGGTAACAGCGCAGTACTGTGTTTGCTCCTCCCGAACCAGAGGGAAGCTGTGCTTAAAGTTACGCTGACACAGCTACTCCGTGTGTCGCAATCCAGCATTTCTGGTTACAAATCTTGCAATTCACGGTGTTCTTTTAAACACCCTAGCCTAGGTCACGCCAGAGTTGTTTTTCATACCCTTGCACAAGGCGACGTTATCTTTACAAATCCACCCAGTACAAGGCTCTCTTCACAAATCCTGGTACCAAGTGGCGTTTTCTTTACAGAGAGGACATTTCCAAATCCTGACATAATTATAGTCCTCGTCTAATTAGATTTTCTGGCACAGAGTGAGCCCTGCCCTGAATCCTGCACCGAAGAGGCGTCCCTTCGAAGTTCTGAACGTCTCTAGTGGGCATCATGTCCGGGACTCCTACAGACCCCGGGGCACTTCTGGCCTCCGCGCGCCAGGTGTACGTAGAGGCGTTTGGTGGATCCGCTCCCAAAATCGCAGTGTCCGCCCCTGGCCGAGTGAACTTAATCGGAGAGCACACGGATTACAACCAGGGCTTCGTGTTGCCTATGGTAAGGAGGAGGGGGTGGCACTGTGACGAAGGTGGATGCTGCACCCTTGGGGATGCACACAGGTGCGTGTGGGACGGTCCGAGACGGTGAAATGATGCTGGTCACAGTAAAGGTTTTGTTACGAGGGCAGAAGGTTTTGGGTAGGAAGTTGTAATATTTTGCATCGCATCCGTCATTCTTTCACTGCTCATAGAGTAGTAGAGCTGTAGGGAGGTAACTGCAGTCAATAAAACCTCTACTGTGTACACAATTTGTGTCTACTGAGGATGAAGAGGAGCACACATCAAATCCATAAACGTTGGGGTCCTCCAGCCTTTGGTACCCGTCACCACATTCCAAAATCATGCGTGAGCCTTACAAGTTCCAATACCACAGTTTAACTACACCTTAAAACTGATAAAGACATCAATATATATATAATTAAAAAAATCCTTGATTACAAGTACAGTGTGTTCACCTGTTGTGAGGGAAAAAACATGTTCTTAATGTTGCTGCATCTAGCTGGAGTTTGTCTTCAAGCTCCAGGAGAAGAGGTCTAGGACAGGACAGGACTAGGACTAGGACTAGGACAGATGAAGACACGAGGAAATCCTTTCATGCCCAGCTCAATAAATTGGCAGGTGCATGCTTTTCTTTCTGGCAGACCTTCTACAGGCGTTAATTAGGATGAAAACTGGCTTAAGACTGTTGTTGGCAGAGGTCCATAATATGGCTGCAATTGCAAGTTACCTCTGTTTCTCAAGTGGTGTATGTGGATATACAATGGGTGGGTATTTCACTTTTAAATGTTACTTTTACATTTCTGTGTGTGACACACCTTCCTACAATAGTGTGCCATCTTAACACTACTAATTAGCTCCACCCAAATATTTTTATTCATGCGTGTTCCTTGCTTTCCGGATGCAAAGAGAGACTGGTCTGGCGCTAGTTGGTTGTCATTAAACAAAATAAAAATGTGATTTATCCATGGTTTCGGCATGCAGAACATCTTAATGGTTGCACTCCGCACACGGTCTCAATGAACCAACTCTTCTGGCCTGGGTTTTTCCAAGAATTTGGGGAAGCTGTCCCTGATGGTGGAATGTGCACCTATACGGAGTACCCAGGACGCAAAATCAGTAACTGACAACTTGATTCTGCGGCTGCTTGAACTTAACATTTGTACCATGTGTCTGCGAATGCACCTGTTTGTAAAGGTAGGCACGAAGCCTTGCTTGATATTATGCCATATAAGAAAAATTTGAGCTGCTCTAAGCAATTTATGGTGGCAGCCAACATGGTGTGTGTATTAATAGATGTCAAGTGGCCCCCTAGGTAACCCCTTTGCCAAGCGTAGAAGCCAGAATTTTAGCCCATGTTTACTGTCCAGTGTCTGAAATTCAGTCACAGGGGTTAAACAGCCCAATGTCTCTATATTTATGGCAAAAGTCACTACTTTGGGGAAAGTTGGTGAGAGCTAAATTAGTACACTGTGCTTAATATTTTCAATGTAGTTGATTTGCAAAGTGTACAACTAGCGTAGTAAACCCACTGTCACTAAATAATCTTTCCAGAAACAAATGAATACACAAGATTGATTTCATTACATGGTCATCCATGTGTAAGATGGGTGTAGAAAGCCCTTTGTTGAGTGTTATCTTTGGGTTACACACGATTATTACAGCCAGAATCTGATATGTGCCGTTAGGGGAGTGCAGTGCTCCATTCCCGATGGAACAAGTAGTTAGTCAGGGTTGTGTAATGACATCATTCCTTTTTAGGTTTCACCTGCACAGCGCTCGTTAAGTCTCTTGTAAATAAAAAAAAATCCTAAAAGGAGCTTGGAGCCCACCCTTCACTTACTAATACTTACCTTTTGGTTGGCTCCGACATCACTCTTGTTTCTTTGCTTATTATTGGTCAGAGTCTCCTCACCTTGGTTTGCTCCTGGAGCTTTGTTTGTGTCCCTGCCATGGAGTATGGACCAAGTACTTCTCTCTCTGGTCCGTGTCCTTCCACTGGCTGCAGGCTGCTCCAAGGGGTCTTTTAATTTTTTGCCTGCTCAGTGCTTGCGCTGTGCTTGTGAAATCTCTTGTATTTAATATATCTTAAAGTGGGGCTCTTATCAGTTCCTGAATTACTGTGTTCATTCGCTTTTGTGTGGAACTTTTTTTTGTTAACTTCCCATGGCTGTACACATTTACAATACTTCTACTAAAGCTGTTCACACTGTTTAAATGAGAATGCTGGTAGGGCAACTGTTCCTAATGGGGTGTATCTCAGGGTGGTAAAATGGCCCAAATGAGGGGGGTCTTCCTATTTAGTAAGTGGCACCCTCACACACCCGTGAGGGTGTTATGGTACATCATCGGGCTTAGCTCCTTGTGGGGTCGCGCTGCAATACCCCACGGGCCCCGTGAGAGGGCTCTTTGGCGGAGATATTTTAAGTGAATAGCCGTGATAAGTGCAGGTGTGTGCAGTGAGTCAAAGGGTGAATTAACAATACCTAAGGGGTACCAAAAATCTATTTAATCTGGGGTCCCCTTGGTAAAGATAAAAGTAATGTGTCAATTCTTTGCTCCTAATTACCAAGAAAAGCACTTAAGCAATGTGTGCAGATTGTGTAGGTCAACATGTTTCATGCCTCCAGGTCCAGGAGGGATCCATGGCGTTTCAACAGGACCAAATTAGTGAAAATAAGTGTCCCTACCCTTGGTCAGGGTTGGGAGGCTAAGTACTGGTATCAAATGATCACCAAAATGTGTTTACATGGAGTTGTAAGTCAAATATGTTCCTAATAGGGCATAAACCAACTGAGGTTTTCATATGTTCCAGTCTGAAAGAGAAAAATAGTGTGATATTTCAATATTAAACATACTCTGGGTTGCCCTCTGGGAGTATACAGTCAATATAAAACATTCCCTGGGTTGCCCTCAGGGAGTATACAATGACGATAAAATACACAACCTACACAATGTGCACATGTTGCTTAATTGTTTTTCTTCGTAATTAGGAGCAAACAATTGACACATTACTTCGATCTCTACCAAGGGGACCCTGGATTAAATAGATTTTTGGTACCTCTTAGGTATTTTTAACTCACTGTAAGACTTGGCATCTTTTAGCGTGTTTCCCCTGAGTTTCTGCTTTCGGACCTCCCGGTTTTGACTCTGTTTTTGCTGGCGTAGTGTTTCTGTGCACTTTTCTCACTGCTGATCAATGGTAAAGTGCAAGTGCTCCTGTGGGAAAGTGTATTATGGATTGGCTTTTCCATGATTGGATATTTGATTTACTTGTTAGTCCCTAGTAAAGTGCACTGAGTGAGCCAGGGCCTGTGAATCAAATGCTACCAGTGGGCCTGCAGCACTGATTGTGCCACCCACGTGAGTAGCCCTGAAAAGCTAACTCAGACCTGCCATTGCAGAGTCTGCGCGCAGTTTGTAACTGCCATGTCGACTTGGCCAGTGCATACACTTGCCAGTCCCTCACCTTCCCCTTTCTTACATGTCAGCCACCCCTACGGTAGGCTCAAGGTACCCCTGTGGGCCAGGTGCAGTGTATGTGAAAGGTAGGACATGCCCTGGTGCGTGTGATACAAAAGGGGATGATGGACGGAGCGTTTGAGCAAATCAAACACTCGCCCCTAGTCAACTGATCTGGGTTTAATCCATCACCATTCTTTAGCTTACTCAGCCACCTCAGTTCAGACATGGCCATATGCAAATCAGTCTGACCCTGTGCCTCATGGGAACAGTCCAGCCCGAATTGCCAAGCCATGTCTTCCCTGGACCGGAAACAAGCATCCTGGGACCGGTTTCGGATTCATAATCCTCATCAGCCAGGCTATCTTGAATCCAGTGGCCAAGTGAGCAAGGGACTCACGTCTGAGCATACCCTGCCAACTTAAAGCGAACAAAGCGATACAGAAGGAGATGATGGTGCGTGTGGCATGTCCCGATAGCGAATTACGGCCAATTTTGTTTTTTGCTATTGCAAGGCTACCTGTTCCCCATAGGACAGAATGGGGAGTTTGTTTATAACACCTTCTAAACATAACTGGCCTGGGGAATTAGGTAGGAGAATAACGTTTAGTATGCCTGAACTCAGAATCTAAAGATGCATATTTTAGTGAAGGTGATTTTTACATTCTGTGTTTGAAATACCACTTTTAGAAAGTACGTATTTTCTTTCTCAGTCATCCTGTGTGCCTCTGCTGGAATGTGGATTGCCTGTCTGGGTTTTGGATGACACAAGGCTGGGGAGCAGAGTGGCTCCAGATAATCTAGGTGGGTGAGGAAAGGGCTGAATAGACCTGGACTGCAATTGGGGAAGGGGAAGGAGATTTCCTTGCACCTCAAAGGGCCTGGTCTGCCTCTGACCATGCTGTCTCCACCTCCTGCCAGGAAGTCAAACCAGAGAAGGCAGAACTGGTTCTGGCTAGGCACAGACATTCTCTGCCTAAGAGATCAAAGGATTTTGGGATATACGTATTGGGGGCCAGACCCCTGAATTTTAGAACTCTTTTGGACCAAGAAGACTGCCAAGAAGAGCTGGAGAAGCTGTGAGGAGGAACTACCACTTTGCTTTGTGCTCTGTTTTGTTGGCCTGCAGAGGCTGCTTCTGTCTTGGGCAGTGAAAGGACTGTACTGAACTTTTTTGCATTCTACTTTTGTAATTTTCTCCAAGGGCTTGAGTTAGAGCTTGCCCCTTGCTCAAGAAGTCTCAGGAACAGCAAAGACTTTAAGCTCTTCTTCCCTCAGCACTGAGAACTGTGTGTTTTGTGCTGCAGCAGAAGAAAAAGCAACCCCACGACGTCGACGACAACGCTGCCGACCCCGTGTCCTGATGGCACCGCAGAGCGCACATCGACCCTGGTCTCACCAACGCCGCCTGCTGACGTTGCCACTGAGCCGCTGCTCGTACTGCGACCTGTGGGCACCACACTCCGCACCGCCTTATGACGACGCCTTGGTATCCCCAACGACGCCGCTCCGTGACGAAATCTACACCGCCGCTTGCACCGTGGTTCGAGGGCACCGCTCGTGAAGTTACACGACGCACTGCCCTCTTCCTGTACTGCAACCTTGGCCTACCGACGCCGGCGCCTTAGACTCCAGTTTGCCAGCCTATGACAGCACTCCAGCAAAGACGACTCAGCTGCTTGCACCGCGACCTGCCAGCACCGCGATGAGCACCGCATTGACCCTGGTCTCACCACCTACGCCTTCTGATGACGCCACCGAGCCACTGCTCGCACAGTGATCTGAGGGCACCGCACACTGCACTTTGCACCGCAGCACCTGACGCCAGCCCCCCTGACTTCGAGAGAGATCAACCTGCAACATGTGTGACTTCGAGGACCCCGACGACTCTTGCACTAACCTCCGGAACAGACGCCTGCGGACGCCGTGCTTTCGCGCCAGGACACTCTTCTGAGTATCTGTGTGCGATATATAAATGGATTTAATATAACATAACAACGAGAGGTCGCCGACACCTTGGATTTCTAAAAGGTACTGTTTGCGGATCTTCCAGACACTGTAGCTGGCCCGCAACACCGTGGTCAGCCAGAACTGTTTGGATCTGTTTGCTCACGACGCTGTGTTAGCCCCGGACGGAGCTATCAACATTAAGGAACTGTTTTTCAAGCATATTTTGGTAACCCAAGATTTGTGCACATACCTAAGAATGTGGGCAAGGAATTCAAGAAGGGGGAAGACATACAAAGGTGGTTTCAGGGTTACGAGGCCGCGATACACATGAATGGGGTCCCTGAGGAGAATTGGGGAGCAGGATTGTGTCCTCTCTTTCCGGAAGAAGCCAGGGATACTTTAATAGCTTTGGGTAAACGGTACCACCTCACCTATCCCGACATGAAGGACGCCCTTCTCACTAAGTATGGTCTTACTCCTGAAAAGTACAGGGATCAGTTCAGGTCCAGTAAAAAGTCTGATGCCAACACTTGGTTGGAATGTGTGGATGTGTTTTGCCGGTCACTGGATGGCTGGGTCAAGGGCAGTAATGTGACAGATTTTTTGGGGCTCTACAATTTGATTACATGGGAGCACTTGTCTTGTTTATGTTTTGCAGATCTGCACCAGGGTAAAGGTTCCCATCCTCCAGGAGATAAGAAACAAGGGGACTCTGCAGGAAAGCCTGCTGAGACCGGCCCCTTCAAGTGTTTTGCATGTGACCTGGTGGGTCACGTGAAGGGGGTCCCCAAGTGTACAAAGGGGGCACAGCCACCCACCGGTGGGCAGTCCAAGGTGTTGGCTCTTGTAGCACATGGTGAGGAGGAATAGCCACAGGAGGGTGGGGACCCTGCAGAAATTACCCTCGTCTCACTAGGGGACAGTGAGATTGTCCCAGGAAACCTGGTGCCCCCTAACACAAAGAAATACAGCACCTGGGTGACCATCAATGGGAAAAGGGTAGAGCTACTGGAGCCAGTGTGACCACAGTCCCGTGTCACCTGGTCTCTGAGAAGCAGGTAGTCCCAGGGGCATTCCATCAAGTAATTGCATTGGACAATTCAGAGCACCAGTGTCTGGTGGCGTAAGTTCCCTTCGAGGGGGGGGGGTCTCAGGTCCCTTGAGGGTGGTTGTGAGCCCTTCCATGCCTGTAGATTGTCTGCTAAGTACTAACCTGGATTAGTCCTTATGGAAGGATGTTGAGCTCAGGTCTCACTTGGAGATGCTTGGGTTTGCCAGAGTGGGCATGCGTGTCCACTCAGTTAATGGCGGCCAGAGAGGGTGACCAACAGGACTTGGAGCCTGAAACAGTGGCCCAAGTTCCTGCCAAGAGAAAGGGCAAGGGGCGCGGGAGACTGGCCACTGAAGTTCCCACGGACCGGGAGGAGGCGGTTCTTGAGGGGGAGGCCCTGGTGCCTACAGAACAGGTAGCTGAACTGGGGGACATCTCTGAGCTGACCAATTGGCAGCAAGAAGGGAGGTCCCACCAGGGAAGAATTCTGCAAGGAGCAGAAGGAGTGCCCTTCTCTGGAGAGCCTGCGGTGGCAGGCTGCAGACCAGGCATCTGGTGATCAGTCCGGATCACATTGAATCTACTGGGAGAACCATTGTCCTGTACAGTGAGCCTAAGGTCGCTGAACCTGGGTCAGCCCATGTGCTGGTGGTACCCCATCGCTTCATGGCCTTCCTACAGAGTCTGGCTCATGACGTGCCTTTGGCAGGACAAGACCTTTGACAGGCTTGTCAACAACTTCTTCTGGCCCCAAATGTGAAGGCAGTCAGATGGACATTGCAGGTCTTGCCAAACTTGCCAGGCAAGTGCTAAGAGTGGGAGTATGGTCAAAGCTCCTCTCCAACCTTTTCCAGTGGTCGGAACGCCCTTTGAATGGATAGGGATGGACATTGTGGGGCCACTGGATCCCAAGACAGCCATGGGCAACAGGTACATCCTAGTCTTGGTGGACCATGCCACCCGGTACCCACAGGCAATCCCTCTCAGGACAGCGCCAGTGGTGGGCCGGACATTAAAAGTGATATTTTCCAAAGTGGGGTTCCCCACAAGGGTGGTTTCTAACCGGGGAACCAATTTCATATTCAAGTATATGACATCCCTGTGGAAGGAGTGTGGTGTAACCTACAAGTTTGCCACCCCTTACCACCCACAAGGTAACGGTCTGGTGGAGAGATTCAACCAGACCTTGAAGGGCATGATTATGGGTCTAACAGAACCCATGAGGCGTAAGTGGGACATCCTCTTGCCGTGCCTTCTCTTTGCATACAGGGAGGTACCACATAAGTCTCTTGGGTTCAGTTCCTTTGAGCTTCTCAATGGTCACCCTGTGACAGGACCTCTGAGTTTGTTGAAGGAAGGGTGGGAGGATGTGTTTTGTTACATGCTGGCCTTCAGAAACCAAACTGCCTGCTTCAGCAAACTCGCTCAGGCGAACCTAGAATCAAGCCAGGAAGAAATGAAGTGGTATGACCCAAATGTCACTCTGGCCACATTTCAACTGGGGAAAAAAGTGTGGGCCATGGCCCCAGAGGAACCTTGTGCCTTGCAGGACAAGTGGACTGGGCCATTTGAGGTGGTGGAGTGCAAAAGTGATGTCACCTACCTTGTGGGCTCTAAGGAACCCTTTGAGGGTCCTCCATGTGAACTGCCTCAAGCCCCACTTCGAGAGGTCTGAAGTGAGCATGCTCTAGACGACAGATGATGGGGTGGAAGAGGAGATTGAACCTCTCCCCGACCTCCTGTCTACCAAGGAGCGCAATGGGTCAGTGGAAGGTTATGTTATGTTATATTTGTTATGTTATATTTATTTTTGTATAGCGCACGGCTACTCAAAAAGAGTGTCCCGGCGCTTTGATAAAAAGATCTGCAGCAGAATAACACAACACTGTGATAAAAACAGAATCAGAAAAGGAAAAGAGGAACAGCCTAGAGGGCAAACAGCCAAGTTTTGAGGCCTTTCCTGAATGCAAGTAAACTAGTGGCTCCATGGAGTGTCAGCGGCAATGTGTTCCACAGCTGTGGCGCCAGCAATCCAAAGGAGCGGCCTCCAATGCGAGCTCTCTTAACGCGAGGCACAACCGCCAAAAACAGAGATTCTGATCTGAGAGAGCGGGCCGGGTGATAGGCCAGTCTTCTTTGGAGATACTTGGCTCCCACCGCGTGGAAAGCCTTGTAGGCCAGGGTTAATGCCTTAAAAGCGATCCGTTTGCGGATAGGGAGCCAATGTAAGGTCTGCAGAAGGCCAGCAACACTGGCTCGCCTGTTAAGGCCATAAATGGCCCTCGCGGCAGCGTTCTGCACCACTTGAAGCCGCTGCAACAGGTACTCTGGCAGGCCCAGGTAAAGGACGTTGGCATAGTCCAACCTGGACCCGATCAGAGCCTGCACAGTCAGCTTCCTGTGTTCCTCAGACAGGAGAGGTAAAAACCTCCGCAGCATCTTCAGGAGGCCAAAACATGTGCCCGTCACCCCTAGGATCTGGGATCTCAACGTCAGACCCTTGTCCATCTTGACCTATGAAGGTATGATCCTCTCCCCTACACTGACTACAGATCAGCAGAGTGACTGTCACCAGTTGTTGGGACAGTTTTCCCCACTGTTCTCCCTGACCACAGGTGTTACTCACTGGTGTACCCATGACGTAGACACCAGTGACAGCCCTCTTGTGAATCACAAGATTTACAGGTTGACTGACCGGGTCATGGCCAGCGTTAAAGAGGACGTCTCTAAGATGTTGGCATTAGGGGTGATCGAGCCTTCTAACAGTCCTTGGGCCAGCCCTGTGGTCTTGGTCCCAAAGTCTGCTACCATTTGTGTATTCTGACTCCCGATACCTATTCTCCATGTGGTGTGCACACTGAGCTTTTTTAAAATCAGGCTCAGTCTAATTCGATTACTTCATCTCCGCCTTGTGATTATATATTGGTACCAACCTCACGTTTTTTAAATTCTAAATGCCACAAACGTTTATTTTAATGTATTTATTAAATTTTATAATTTTTATTTGGAGTTCCTTGATATTGACCTGCATATGCACGTTATCTTAGGAAATTTATATGTATGAATTGTGACATATTTTTTTATCTGTGCTTCTATGGTCATATTGGCCGAAATAAAGAATTCTCGACTCAAATTGGTGCAGCATGTGCAGTGGCACCTCACCCAAAGGTTGTCAGATTTTCTCTAAACACATGATATTGTTATTACATCAATTCATTGTATTATTTCCCCATTTCATAAAATATTTCTTTGCTATTACTTATCCGCACTATACCACTAGTAGCAGCAAAATATATTGCCTTTTTGTACATAAACAAGTGATAACACTTTAGCAGACTTTCTGTAACTTATATTTTACTACTATTCAGCAAGCTACAACTTCCAACAAAAAACAGCTTATTATTAATCGCACAGGCGAAACCTAATGCATTAACCAATAATTGTTTTAAATTTACCTTTAACATTCACTCTTGGACTGCATGGCTCTGCAGTCCCTTTCCTTCACCCCACTCCCTCCTGCTGCTGTTGCTGCTCCCTTTGTGTTGCTTTCCTCCCTGCTGTCAGTGTGCTTTCCAACACACTGCAAGTCACATATGTAAAGTTTGCGAAGCTACTTAATTACTGTTTTTCACAAAGTGCTTAGTGTTAAAGTAGGCACCTAGAATAAATAGAGGCATTTATGTTTACGTTTTTATTGGTGCAATTCGCTCTGTACCCTAGCCGTGACTGGATTAAAGTTCTTTTTAGGTCTCGTCTGAGCTAGCGTGCATGCGTTGCTCTGCGAGACATTTAGTAAGGGGTTTAAACTTTGGAACACACACTTGTGCTTTTGTTTTCTTTACCAGCTATTGGTCTTTGCATGCATCTTTCTAAGAAAGGCCACACACAATTGGCCAAAGGGGGGTGCATGTCCAGCCTTCTCTCTGTCCTGGCCTAGGGTCTGCGGGAGCGAGCACGGCTTTCCTCCCTCGTCATGGCTCATTAAGCACAGCGTGCACTTTCAACTCCAAACACGGTTGCTTTCACTTTCGTGTACCGCGCTTGTTTTATTTATTTATTTATTTAGTGCCATAATGCCTTTCTGCACAGAATACCCCTCCCATCTCCCAAACATCTACCAGAGTGATGCCGTGGCTTGTTTCTAATATTCAACCTCTTTCTGTTCTCCCATGTGCCCCTCGAGATCCTCCTCTCCTTCTCGATTCTGCCAGCACCCTCCCACCCAATAGTTATTCACAACCACCACGTCCACCACCACCACCACGTCCACCACCACATCCACCACATCCACCGCCACGTCCACCATGTCCACCACCACCACGTCCACCATGTCCACCACCACCACATCCATCACCATGTCCACCACCACCATCATGTCTACCACCACCATCATGTCTACCACCACCACCACGTCCACCACCTCGTCTACCACCACCACCACCACCACCCCTACGTCCACCCCAACACTACCACGCCCACCTCTACCACGGCCACCCCAACCACGTCCTCCACCACCACCATGTCCACCACCACGTCCACCACCACTACGTCCACCACCACCACCTCCACCCTACCACGTCCACTACCACGCCCACTACCACGTCCACCGCCACCACCACATCCACCACCGTGACGGGTAAAGTGTCACTGGAGGGCAGGGGTAATAGGAGTATTAACCCCCGCTGTGCATGGGACATTTAGGGATGCATTGGGTGCGAGAAGATGGGAATAGGGGCTGAAAGTATTACACCAGACCCAAGATACATTTTGAAGAGGGGCAATGACACAGGGGCTCCTGTAAAAGCACGTGCAGCATCTCTACCTCACAGTGGCATACCTGCACGAGCCACTCACTCAAAACAAGCACTGTAATAGCCAATAGGTCTCGCCTTTGGGACCTTATAAGTGTTTAGCTATGCAACACTTGATGTTGTTGCACCAAGGATATTGTGCTGAATAACTAAACACTTATAAGGTCTCTAAGGGAAGACCTATTGGCTATGCCAATGCTTGCTTCAGGTTGCCTTTAACCACTTTGCCATATGCAAGTGCTTCCAGAAGAGGCAATTCAGCCTCACCCTAAATTCCTGCTGTGTCTCCAAAAGGCCTTGTGGCAGGGATTGTTCCTAAGTCGCACCTCCATTCACAGGCAGAGTGTCACCGTTCCTGCTTCATAGTTTCTCATGGATTATTTGAGAGTCAGAGCATTTCACACACCTGGAAAAACACTGGTCATTTTAAGGGTGGTCTTTGAAAATACCAGAGCTGAGACAGAACCACAAATCCTAAAACTGAAGTGGCAAATGGCAGAAAATCCTTGCTATTAATCGGTTTCTGCAACATCATATCTTTAGTGGATGTTTACAGGTTAATTGCAGGCAGAGCGACTGCTTGTAACCAAACAAACATACAGAGGCATTTGCTTTTTCTATCCAACAACACTGCTATAAAAAGAAAGAGCCTTCGAATTTTTTTGTTTGTTTCTTTTTATTGAAAATTATAAAACAAACAGGGCAATAGAGTACAATTTACAAATTACCAGTTCATACGAGAGAGGAACATGGCAGTACAGAATCATTTTGCAATCCGCAGTAGGAAGGGGGAGGAGGGGAGAAACAAGTCAGTACAACATCAAGATAATTCAGCAGTAGGAACGTGAGGTGAGTGGGAAAGTGGAGCATCAGCGTTAATTGTTATGGGGGGAGTGCAGATGTCACCACGATAACTGTTCCAGGGACCCCATATCTTGCTCCACTTCCGGTGTCGCTCCCGGGCTACGTATACAGTTTTCTCCCTAAACATCGCCCAGTCCATATTCTCCCTCCATGCTTCAACTGTAGGTGGCCTCTGGGACCCCCATAGCTGTGCTATCTCTTTTAGCGATCATGTTTCCAAGGGTCACCCACTGAGTCTGTGCCGCATTGTGATCTGTTGGCTCCCACACATTCAACAAACAACGCCTGGCCTCGGGCAAAAGAGCCTGAGGCTATCCTCCATCATTTTATGCACTGAATTCCAGAAGACAGTCGCATCCCGACACTCCCAGAGAATGTGGAGAAATGTCCCAACCAGCCCGCATCCCCGCTTACACAAACCGTCCTCGGAGAATCCCATTCTAACCAGATGGGGGCCAGTAACATAGATCCTGTGAAGTATCTTGAGCTACACAACCGGAGACGAGCCGGAATCGCAACCTCCTTGGGAGAGGAGACCGCAGACTGCCAGTCCTCGTCGTCCAACTCTAGGACATCTCGGGTCCATGAGTCCTGGAACTGAACCAGTAGGTCAGCCCTATAATTTATTAGTGTTTTGTAGATCAAGGAGATAGTGCTGTCCGGCACATGACCATCCAGCACCCTATCCTCGAGCGGGGACGATTCCGGGATCTTCTCACCCTCTGAGAAACTAGACTTCAAGGCATGGCAGATTTGAAGATATCGAAAGTATTCCCTATCATTCAATTGGAACTCTGTCTTCAGCGCCTCAAATGATTTAATACTGTCCTTGACCCAGAGGTCACCCACCTTACTAATACCAATCAGGTCCCACTTCTCAAAGCCCTTGGTCTTCCACAGGTTGCCCAGTCTCTCAAATGCGAAGAGTGGGGTCGCCAGAGTCATGCGATCTTTCCATCCCATCGCATTATTCGCATTATACCAAAGACGCACAGCAGTCTTCGTAGGCCCCGACAGATCCCTACAAGCTGACCTCGAGTATAGTGCTCTATAATAATCGCCCCCAGGCAACAACCACTTGTCTATAGTAAATGCGGGGTTAGATTTAGGACCATACATGCCATGATTAATAGCGCTCAGTTGAGACGCCCAATAATACCACTTAATGTCAGGGAGCGCGATACCCCCATCGTACCATGGGAGTGTTAGCTTAGCGAGCTCTATATGGGATCTACCGTCCCAAATCAACTTTCCTCTGGAGACCCTCCACTGCACGAAAATAGCTAGCCGGGACTATGTCATGGGTGTTTTGGAGTGCATAGAGCAAATGTGGAAGAGACATCATTTTGAAGAGAGCTGCCCGGTCGAGTGGCGAAAGTGGGAGCTTACGCCAACCCGCCACGTCCAATTTCAACCTATTCAACGGTGGGATCTAATTCTGCTCATAACGAGCCACAGGGTCTAGTGAAATATAAATTCCGAGATACCTAAACCCTGAAAGCGTCACCTGGATGGGACAGTCACGCGGAAGAGGGGGGGGACCTCACCCCAGAGCACATATAGACAAGACTTGGTCCAATTTATGTCGAGACCAGAATTCCTACCAAAGGAAGTTAGGACATCGAACAGCACTATCGGTGATTTCCGGGGCGACATTAGATACAGCAGGAAATCATCTGCATAGAGCGAGATACGATCCTCAAAGTCAGGGGACCACCGAATACCTCTCATCGAGGGCTCCCACTTGATCCATGCAGCCAGGGGCTCGAGGGCCAGGGCAAACATCAGCGGCGACAAGGGACAACCCTGTCTCATACCTCTCCCCAGACCGAACGGCTTAGAAACCCGCCCGTTAACAACAATCTGCGCCAGGGGGTCCTCATAGAGGAGCCGCACCCAGCCAATAAACCCTGGGCCAAATCCGAACTTAGCGAGGGCAGCCCACAAATACGGCCATTCCACGGTATCAAACACCATTGTGGCATCCAAGGACACCAAGATGCTGGCTCACGTAACGTCGCCGCCCTCGCAAGAACACCATGCAACCGCCTAAGATTCAGAGCCGTGTTTCTTTGCGGGGTGAAACCAGATTGTTCTGGATGAATCAGCTCGCTAATCACAGTTATTAATCGATTAGCCAATACTTTCGCGAGAATCTTAGGTTCAGCCTTTAAAAGAGATATCGGCCTATAGAAAGCACACTGATCCCTCGGTTTCCCTTCCTTGTGTATCACCACAATGGTAGATAAACGCTGATCACTGGGGAGGGAGCCTCTCTCGCGCGATTCCACAAACATATCCCGTATATAGGGAGCCATCTTGTCGGGACACAATTTATAGAGTTCAATAGGGAGACCATTGGGTCCCATAGCCTTCCCCGATCGCAAGGAGCGAATAGCAAGAGCCACTTCATCCACAGTTATCGCCTACTCCATTTGTTCCTTATCTGCCTCAGACAGGCACGGCAACGAGATATTGCGTAATAACAAATGCGAATCCTCCTCCAGTTGCTCTGACACAGGGGAATAGACTGCCTGGAAGTGCTCCGCAAAACATTGGGCGATCTCATCAGGGTCGGTCACCCGTTTACCACTCACTCTCTCGATCACAGGCACAACACGAGGCACAACACGACTCACCCTATCTCTTTTATCCAGCCATGAAATCAGTTTACCAGCCTTGTCTCCGACATCGTACAAACAACCCTGCTGCTCCCTATTCATAATCTTAGCCGCATCCGTAACCAGTGCCTTGTATTCCAATTGCTTAAGATGCAAAACATGCAGCTTCGCACGGGTGATCCCTCGCTCGAGGTCACACTCTAGATCCACAATCTCAGACTCGATCTTTACGACTTCTTCATTTCTTCGTTTTTTCGCACCCGCAATCAAAGACAACGCCTGGCCTCTAATGACAGTCTTGAAAGCCTCCCAAAGCGTCACATCGGACAATACAGACCCCTCATTTTCCATAACACACTGGTCAAGAGACTTCACCAGGGCAGCACGGGTTGTAGGATTCCGAAAATACCAGGGGTTGATCGGGGCCACTCGGCCCTCAGCACCTGTCTGTAGCTCCATCTGAAGCCACACTGGGGAGTGGTCGGATACACCCTGCGCCAGATGCCTAACCTCGGTGACAGAGAGGGCCTGTGCAGCGGGCATCAGCACATAATCGATCCTGGAAAGGCTACCATGCGCTCCCGAATGAAAGGTGTATTGGTGCCGGGCGGGATGTAACAGCCGCCAAAAGTCCACCAAGCCCAGCGTGTCTATAAAGCCGCGGAGCCAGGTCTGGGCACTCGTGAGGTCTCTAGGCAGATGTCGATCCTCCCTACCCGAAACCACTGAATTAAAATCGCCACCCAATACCAATGTCCCCTCCGGGAGTGAAAGGATGACTCGCCCAAGGTCCGCTAAGGTAGTCGATTGCAGGCCCAGGGGGACATACACAGAAACCAAGGAAAGGGTACGACCCTCCCAGTGATAGCGATATAGCGCCCTCTATCGTCTAGTACCGTTGCATCAATCTCTAACAGGAGGGATTTCTTCATTAGGATGCCTAGACCCAGAAGTAAACCCGGCATGGGCGACCAAACAATACCCCCTCCTATTCATGGCATTACAAGTGTTGCCTATCAAGTGTGTTTCTTGGAGGAGTATCGCATCAGGGGGAAAGACGTTTCAACAGTTGCAACACAACCCCACGTTTTATCCTGTCCCCCAGCCCATTCACATTCCAACTAATTAGTTTCAATCCCCTACCCCCATCCCAAAAATGTAGACGGATCCATCCCTCTCCAGAACTCGGCACTTCAATCAGACGATAAAACAATACGTTGCCTTGCAAAAAACTCAAACACCCAAACCAGGATCGCCCTACCCCCAACCATAACCCGTTACTAACCCCCCACCCTGCACCCCTGCATAAGCCTAAAAAGCCACCCCAACATGCAGTGTGCCTGTCGCCCTAGCATCGAACTACACTACAAAAAGTGAAAACAGAGGAGGAGAAGACCCACCAATAGCCTCGCCACCCCCCAAATTGTCATTTTAGTTCACTCAGCTAGCGTAGCGAACCACTGTCCGAGGCCAACATGATCTAGAAATCGAAGGGCAAGTGCCTACTCCTGCTATTCCGATCCGCCCTCCGCTCCTCCAGACTGTCCATCCTGGCCACGCTGATTGGACAGATTGTCCAGCCAGTCCGCCACCACCTCAAGACGATCAAAAAAGTATGTCCGCTCCTCGGATTCAATTCTCAATTTGGCCGGGAAGAGCATTGTGTACTTTAGGCCCATGTCTCTGTCTCCTTTTGACACCCATGAAACTTAGTCTCTGTTTCTGGACCGCTTGCGTGAAGTCCGGGTAGAAGCTCACAGTAGTATTTTCAAACTTCGTGGGTCCACCCACCCGCGAGGCCTGCAAAATTGCGTCTCGATCTCTGAATTAAAAATCCTGGCTATAATAGGCCGTGGTGGTGCCCCCGGCTTTGGTTTACCACCCGGAACTCTGTGGGCCCGCTCGACTGTGAAAAACTTACTCAGTCCTTTAGGTGCGAGGTGGGAGACTATGAGATTTTCCACAAAGAGATCAGCTGCAGGATCCTCCGCCTTTTCCGGGACCCCAATAATGCGGACGTTATTACGCCTAGCTCTTCCCTCAAATTCCTCCAAACGACGGGCAAGTTGCGGACCTCGGTCTGCAAGTCAGTGACATCCCCCGTCAAGCTAGCAGTCTTGATGTCCAAAGACTTAACTTTCTTCTTTGTTTTGAACAAATCAGTTCGAATCAGGTTGACTTCTATAGCCACTGGGTCTAGTCTGAGAGCGAGGGTCTCCATTTGTTGTCCAAGGGAGGCTTTACTGCCATCAATGGCGGCCATAACGTCCTACAAAGTTAGTTCCGTTGACGAGGGGGAGTGCCCCTCGTGTCTTCCATCGATTTACCCGGTCCGCTGGGGATCCCTTAGTTTGAGCGTACCGATCCATATTGTTGGACTGGGTATATCCACCTGGCCGAGTAGTCTTAGTTTTCGACTCGTCTCTGTCAGTTTTGCTTGCCATTGCAAATGACCAGATACTCGAGGCGGGTGCGCTGTGGTGAAATATGGCGGCACCAGATCCTTAAGACAAAGGAGCAGTGGCAGTCAGAGGGGACAGTCCAGGCTTCTTTCCGATACTGCAATCAGAAACGCGTTCTAATATGCCACGTATATCAGTAGCTTCCAGCCCAGGGGGACAGTCATTTGATGAGATCACCAGAAATGAAAGTGAAAGTCAATCGGACCGCCGGTCCGTCTCCCCTCAGGCCGATGTTGATCAATTACAGCTCGGGCATCATGTCAACTCGAGCCCCGGGCATCACTCCAGAGCAGGCCGCGACGTTCAGAGCGTCGTAACTTCGGTCCCCGATGTCTGATTCAAAATCTGATTACAAGTTTCGCCTCACCCGTGGTTCTTCTATACGAAGTTGTCAATGAAGAACAGGATATATTACAGGATAAATGCGGGAGGTAGCGAGGGTCTCGGGAGCCCTGTGCTCACGCAGCCATCTTGGTTGCGCGCGAAGCTCCTCCCGAGCCTTCGAATTTAACTCTAAAAGTATGGGAATACAAATAATTTAGGACTTTGAAATCTAAGAACATTTTTAAGAATAAAACACACTGGCGCTGCCCTTCGGTGTTGGTAATGCCCCAAGTCTCTTGTTTGCATGTGGCAACCGGATATATGTACATAAGGATGAGAAGACTTAAAATGATGGCCAATAAATATAATGATGTGCTAATGTAAGATGTGTCCTTCGCTCTCATTCATGCTTCCATTGTATAATACATGCTCCGATCTTTCTATTAAGTGTTAAAGCAGAATACTTACTAGTAGTGGCACACATGCACAGTTTGTATAATGACAACACTAACACAGGAAACTTTAAAAGCAACAATCATTTCCTTTAAATTTGTATAGCTTTGTTCAAAGTCCCTTGTACTTAGCTTTTACTTTCACTGTAATTAGTATCTGCAAGGGAGGGGAGTTAATTACAGATGGGAATCCTTTTTATGTTTGCTAAATTCCCTTGAAAAAACATATGTGCCCAGAAACAAAATACCACACCACCCTCTCTGAAGTTTTAAATAATTATACTTTTTTCTCTGCATTAAAATATAATATTGAAAAAATACAAATAGTCGAAATTTGACCTCAATTGTTATATTTTTAGGTCTTGCGACCTGCGTTGCACTCCGAAAGCAGTGCTTCGCAGCACGAGGCATTTTGTAATCCAAAAACGGGGTTTTAGCACTGACCTAGGAATCGCACACGCTCGTGCGTGTGCGATTCCTTTTGTGCTACCCCATTGGCCTTTGCGTGCGTCTTTTTATAAAAGACTGCACGCAATTTGCCAAAGACGGGCGCGTTGCTCCGCCCACGGCCTATTGGTGTCTATTACTCGCTTGGTGCGCGTAATAGACACCAATAGGCCGTCACGTGGTTTCTATTAGCGTGCACAAACGGGCGCGATCATAGAAACACATGGCCTGCAGTGACGCGCGCTCGTGCTTTCTTTTTTCTTTTTTAAGTAGCCGGCACCCCGTGCTGCAGTGGCGGCCGCACACATCACTCGCGGGATTGATGTTGGCTATGGGGGTAAGTTGTGGTTGCATATGTGGCAGTATAATGTTTTCCCTGCACAGTGCTTGCACCAAGCTTATTTACCTAATCTCCCCTGTGCTGCGTTTCAGGCTGTAGAAGGGCTCAGTTTTCATTTATTATTACACAAGGCTTGGAATGCATCGTGCTCCAAGTCTTGCTTTCAGTCCTGAGCAAATTCCTCCTCCCGACCTCTTCCACAGGCGCAGCAGCTTGCCCTCTTAAGTCGCTCCTCCCACAGATTCTTATCAACCTGAGTCCAACGCAAAGCAAAGTGACTTGCTGAGTCCTGTAAATTTTCCATGTTTACTTCCATCTCAAGCATGGAATCTGATCAGTCAGGAATGAACTCACAGGGGCAGGTGGCGGTATTTTCAGAGAGACGTGCCTAAATTCCTCCAGTTTACTAAGATCTAGAGCTTCCTGTTCCTATTGTGCACATCCTGGAAGAGAAGATGGTTGTTTGAATGAGCTTCTGCGATTTTCTTCCAATCCTATAAGTGGATGTTTTCATTAAGTGAAACCCACATTTAGAGAGGTACAGTCATTGTTTTAACGTGTCCCTGCTTTTTCGCCTCAAAATCCTACTCACTCTCTTCAGCAGTGTGCACCTTACTCTCAGCTCTAAGCCATCAGTGCGCTCTATTTTGTTGATTTTCTGGGACATCATTTGCTACTATTTTCTTTGGCAGTTCCTGTTTCATTACTTTCTTTGCAATTCTGTTGCCCTCCATTTGCAGCAATTCCTGATCAGTACCCGGTTTTTGCTCTCTACCTCCCTTGCAGTTTATACCCTTCACCGTGTAAGCAGTCCTGGGCTTTCTCTGCAGTTCCCAAACTCACTTCTCCCCTGAAGTTCATTCTTTTCCATATTCACTGTTTTCGTACATCTGCACTGTCTAGGCATAGGTCGCAGCTCATTAGTAATGGTTCAACACCCACATATAGCAATAAGCAACAGAAAGGCGACCAGTCAACCTTTGCAAAGGGCATTGCATTGTGCGGCAACACTTCATTGTGTTTTCAGTAACTTTTGAACTGTTTGGCCTAGAAACTTTTTTGTTTTTAGGTCTCGCTGAGTCACCATGCATGTGCTGCTTGGAGAGACTTTAGTAGGCGAGTTTTCAAAGTTCTGCTGGCTGGCTACACGCTTGCGTTCACGCGCGAACCACCAGCCTTCAGCGCCATCTGTCTTGAACCGTCAGCCTTCAGCGACATCTGTCTCTCCTCTCGATTGTTTTTCTTGTTTAATTTTAATGGTAAAGTCAAGAACCACTGTTCACATTTGGTGCAATGAGAGACGGAGTGAATTTGGCTCTTGATAAGGTACATCGTTTGCCTCTTGGTCTGCCTTGCTCTACTTTCATCTAGTGTTTCACTCTTTGCTGGTTCTTTTTTTGGCCTAAGTTGCTGGTCGATCCATCTCTCTCCTGTGGTCTTTCACCTCTTGTAAGTTCATTCTTTGCCTGTGCCCGCTCCCTCCCTCAGTCAGTCAAACCTCAACTTACATTCCCTCACCTTCCACTAGTTCATTAGTCATATGTTTCTCATTTGCAGCCTTATTTCTGTGCCTCTTGCTTCTTTCTCTGCCTCTTGCTTCTTTCTCTGCCTCTTGCTTCTTTCTCTGCTTCTTGCCTCGTTCTCTCCTTCTTGCTTCTTACTCTTTTCCTCTTTCTGCGTCTCACTTGACCGTTTCTGTGCCTCACTTGCCTGTTTATGCACTTCACTTACCTGTTTCTGTGCCTCTTTCTTCTTCGCTCTGTGCCTCTTTCTTCTTCGCTCTGTGCCTCTTTCTTCTTCGCTCTGCGCCTCTATCTTCTTCGCTCTGCGCCTCTATCTTCTTCGCTCTGCGCCTCTATCTTCTTCGCTCTGCGCCTCTATCTTCTTCGCTCTGCGCCTCTATCTTCTTCGCTCTGCGCCTCTATCTTCTTCGCTCTGCGCCACTTTCTTCTTCGCTTTCTGCCTTTTTCTGTTCCTCTTTCTTCTTCTTTCTGTACTTCTCTTGCCTCTTTCTGTGCCTCACTTACTTTTTTCTATGCTGCTGTACCCCCATCCTACAGCGGTCACCCTGTGCTTACACTTTTCCCCATATGTTTTCGGAAACTTCTGCTGTCTCGCACTCTACATTTTTTCATTATTTGTTGATGGTTGTAGATTCTCACTATAGGTTTTCGGGGAGTCTGGGCACCAGCTCTGCTATCAAATTAATGTGGTCTTGCTTTTAGCTCCATACAGTGCCAGCAGGTTATTTGAACCAGTTCGGGGATTCTTCGTTTGTTCTTGTTTTCCATTTCAATTCAGTGTAACCCTGGCTTCTAGTAACTGGGACTTATTCTCATGTGTACATGGCATCCTTGGTGTGGACGACGTCTATTCATGTGAGATAATGCTTTATTGACATTTCGAATTATGTAATCCGTGCCAAAGCTCATATTACTGTGTGCATCCGGGAAGCATCACACAGGTAGAACCTGTTTCTAATGTGTATGATCCCTGACCCTGGGTACACCTAACCTTCGAGGACAGCAGTCCGTAGGTTCCTGGAAGTTTTCTTTTTCTTGTGTGCCAGGTATCAGGGTACATATGACACATGGCCCTTTTTGGGTCTTGCCTAAGCAGCGCTTGTGCTTTCTCTTTGAGACATGCAGTATTCAGGATATGGGCATTCAATATGACTCGCGCTTCTAGTTGGTTTGTTAGCCTGCCTTTCTAAATTCCTTTACTCTGGTTGGTCAATACTATCCATCTGTCCCTCCATTGTGTGCTTGGTTCCCTCCCAACAGACATCACAATTTTTTTTGTTTGGTTGCCCATCTCTGGCCATTCGTTGCCTTCTCTGCTCACTCCCCTTCCCTGCTGTCAAGTCTTGAATTTTGATGTCAAAAGCTCAGACTTAGACAAATTGAAAAACCTAGCCGACAAACTATTTGGCGCTGGAATCACTGTGCTGCCTTTTTCCTTCCTACGCATGCCCCACTCCCTGCATGACACTTCATTGACTTGGACAAATTGAAACAAGCATTTGCAATGCAATAGGCCTCGCATTATTAAAGTTTGAGCTATTGGCATTGTTAAATAATGCAACACCAATAGCTCAAACTTTAATAATGCGAGACATATTGCATTGCAAAAGCTTGTTCCTGTTTTAGTTAACAAATCCAAAAAACCCATTTGTTGCCTACCATAAGTTTTGAAAAAATAGGACAATTTCGAATATGACCCAGCATGAGGTGTGCCTTACTACTCAAATCATACCTTATTTGGGAAAATCCATTAAATAGCCGTAAGCAACATATTCAATGTTACATTATACACCAAAGCCTTTAAAACATGTGAAATCAGTGTACAGCTTAGCTTAATTGCCCTCCCCACCCTCCTTCCGCTGTCTGTGTTGAATGAATGGCAAAGCCAATCGGTGTCAACATGGATTAAAGTAAAAAAAAAAAAAAGTGAGGCGACGTTGCCAGTGTTGTCAGTGTCATAATGTGTTTTTCTTTAAGCCATGTTGTAGAGCAGTCCGTACTGCTATTACAGGAATTAAAGTGCTGATGCTTCTTTTCAGATTTTTTAAAAAACATATTCATTCTTTTGTTTGTCAAACAATCAGCAGCCATTACCAGATAAACAATTATATAGAATACATGAAAGTACGCAGTGTAGTCAAAATTCAAGAGGCTATTTTGTCTGTAGTGGTAGTCTCAAATGTACTTTGCAGTATTATAGTTCTTGGCACGTCCGTGCATGACATACTATAGTGTCCAGATGAAGCCTCAAGTGGTACATTGCGTTCTGTGCTGCATACTGACAACACTTGACAAAGAGGTTCATGTAACGTAATGAAGAAACTATCCCTCCCTCCCCCCTAACCCAACTTTTTCTGGCCCGTTCCATGTGTACTTCATAGTAGAATATTTAGTTAGATGCCCCCTCCTTGACCACCAAAATTCCATTATACACATTTTCTTTTTCGAGTTTTATAGTGTTAGATCAACAGGACTTGTAGATTAATTGCTATGTGGGCCGAGAAGGGCTTGGGTAGTCGAACTTCTATTGGGCCTGCGCTGTAGGGACTGGCGATGGTGCAAGGGCTTTGAAAGCTTCTAGTATGGTGTCCCAGTCTAGGGAGGTTAACTTCTTGCCCAGTCCCCCGGCTTCCTCCTGTCGGATTACAGCGCTTTCGGCGCTGCTCCATCTCACCACCTCTCCTTGCCAGCTATAGAGTGTTGGGGGTGTAATGGACTTCCATCTCATTGTAAGGTAGCGTTTGGCCAGTAGTAATGCTAGGTCAATAAAGCGAAACCGCACCTTCTGTGCTTTGGGGCGGCGGATCAGCCCTAGTAGGCAGACAACAGGCGTATCTGGTACGGGGAACCCAGCCGTGGTTCTAATTGTGGTGACCTATTCCGACCGGCTTCTTTTCACAGATGATGCTTTCCTATTGGCGACAACCATAAACATCTCACTTGATGCTTTTTTGGGACTAAGAAAGACTTAACTATCAATGCTACAAAAACCAAAGTAATTCTTACTAATCCAGATGCCCATCTTGAAAGGAAGCTTAAGGTCCATGGTCCATCCTAGGAGGGGGTCTCCAACTACGACTACTTGGGAATCTGCTTTGAGGAGAAGTTAAGTTGGAGAGCGCAGATAGACAGGGCCACCTCCAGCCTATTACATACATCTAGAGCAATTCTTACAGCAAAACACAAAGTGAGTGGCCAAGTTGAAAAAAATTAATTCATCAGGTCCCTGCTGGTTTTAGGTTCCGAAACCACATTGGTCCCTTTTTATCTAAAAAATCGGTATTTCCACTATAGCGGTTCAGAATGGACTGCAACCTGTATTGTATTGAATGCACATGCATAGACCTCCCTTACATCAATTTATCGAACAAATGGCTGCCCAATCAGGCAGTGGTGGTAATAAATGATTAAATTATCTCAAGAAACTTCTTACACTGTTACATTTAGAGCATTTATTGGCAAGATCCAACTCATATCTGTCCAGATCCAATTGCACTCGTCCAGAGACAGTTTAGGATACACGTTCAAGGGGAATGCATTAAAAAAGCAGGAGAAGGTGACCTTGCCCTCAAGTCAACTCCTGGCTTCGGAAACATGGCTACAGGTAAAATTTACACTTGATAATATGTTCTCACCTAAAATTGGTATTGAAAATGGACTTAGGGAAGGTAGTGTTCTCACACCATTGTTATTTTCTAACTACTAAAGTCTGATATGGGTATCACATCAAAATGAGGAGGTATAAAAATACCATACCTAGTGTACACTGATGACCTAGTAATTCTGTCTTTAACTCTGAAAGGACTCCATCATCAACTGAAACAATTATACACTTACAATTCAGCGAATGGATTGATAGCCAATATGTCCAAAACAAAAATTGTGACCTTTGGACAGCCGATAAAACCTAAAAGGTGGACACTAGGAGAAACATCAATTGAAGTAGTGGAGCAATATAATTACCTTGGAGTGGTTTTTGATAATAAGTTATCCTGGTCAAGACATTCGGCAAGTAAAAATTCGAAATAAACTCCTTACTAAATCGATTTCAACATTCATGAAAATGTTTGGAGGGAAAGCGATTAGCCCATCACTTAAAGCATTAGGTATGACATAATTTACATTTTTAATATATGCATCCCTAGTAATTAATTAGAAGGTCTTTTTTAACACTGAGAAATGTTTTATGAAATGTGTACGCAACTTATTACATCTACGACAGACAACCCCACACCGTATCATGAGATTGGAACTCGTCTAAAATCCCTGGCACTATTGCACAGAAGCTGTGTGAAATGCATCGATTGTGCTAAGGCTGACTCCTCTTCATTGAAACATCGAATATTTGAAGAGTTAGGTAGATCGAAATACGGAGATACAGAATTGCACAGTACATTGATGGAACTAGAATCTTACGATTTGCCTGACATACAGGAGGGGCAAATGACCGGATATGTGTAAAAAAACATGATATGCAATACACTCACTACTAAGCAGTGGAATTTAGACTTTCTACAAGCTGGAGAATATGATTATATGGATTTAGAAATCGATACTTCTACTGTACAGAATCAAGAATATTTAGGATTGAACCTACCTGGCTATATAACAGTAAAAAAAAAATTGTTTTTTAGTTTATTGATGATTTAAAACAGTGGCATACATGGCAGAGCATTACAAATATTCTAGATATATATTCGTTGTGCAGCATGTCATAACATAACTAATAGAAAATATAACAATTAACTGCGGGAGGGATAGCTTCCTATCACTGGTTCTTCAATTATCTACATTTCGATACATTAAGGCATATTAACTCATTGGTTCTAGGTTCGGAATATGCAAAGCAGCAATCACATTTCACACAGAACATAATATACAGTCCGCGTCATCACCATTTATTTCTCCCGCAGCAGGTAACCCGGCTCGTGCAGTAGCCGTACATATATAATCAACGGTTAAGTAGTCACTCTCGCTCAGGGAGACATTGTTGGAGAGGGGGTCAGTTTTTCCCTTAGCCTGTCTAGCGATGGGGCCCGTATATCCTTTGGTCTAGAAGCAGGGGGCAGCAGTTCCCAGAAATTGCAGAGTTGCTCCTGGCAGTATTACAGCGTCTATCCAGGAGTCAGTCGATGGGCCCTGCCTCCTCCCCAATGCATCGCCAGCTCTCGTTTGGCCATTAAAAGCATCATTGCAATCAGGCACCTGTTGGCCTGGGGTACCTCCTTGACAAATCCCATGAGTCCCACCAGTGGTGTAGAACAGATATCTACCTCCGTAATGACTTTCACTGTGTTGGTCACTTTGTCCCAATATTCCGCTACTGATGGACAGTTCCATGCCAAATGCAGAAAAGTGGCATCTGGTGCTTTGCATTTCCAGCAATTGCTGGGTGTCCTCAATCCAATTTTCAAAAGCTGTATGGGGGTTCTATACAGTTGATGAAGAAATAACCTATAATTAGGATGTATAGTAACTCCAACCAGCCACAGCAATATAACCATTACTCCATTGAGATTGGGTTTTCAAGTTCAGTGTTCCAAGTTTCGAACGCGAGAGGGTGAGCTGCTGGGTGCTTTTGTTGTGTGATAGTTTAAAGGTGGGTAACTAGCTCCCTAGGTGACGGTTCTGTCAGGAGATGTTCCAGGGGCGCCAATGTAGGTGGCGGGGCTGGAAATGTAGCGTGCAATTCTTTGCAAGTAGCTCTAAGCTGATAATACAGCAAAGTATCTGATAGATTTGGGGGTTCACCGTCTGCTAGCTGTGGGGAGTTATGAACACATCATCGCAGTCATCTTCGAATCTAGTAATGTGGAGTTTATTCATATGTTTATTGGAAACTCCACCCTTTAACATGCGGGTGCTGTGTCAATGGGATGGAAGGGGCATATAGGTCCACTCTTCTCCTTAATCCATTCCACGCCCACATCAAAGTCTCCACTGTGTCTATCTCCCCAAATGCACATTTGTATTTCTGGTACACCTCCGGGGTCAAGGGCAGTGGGGCAGTGTTATCTAGTTCGTTGGCCACATGGGACTGATATGGAGTAGGCTACAGCCTGTTATGTAGGAATTGAGCTTGCGCGCAACAGATAATAGTTGAAAATCAGGCGCTCCCAACCCGCCCTGAAGAAGTGACAATGTCAGAATTTCCCAAGCGATTCTGGATTGCTTGCCAGCCCAGATCAAAGTGATCATGTTTGATCTAAGCCTTTTAAAGAAGGCTGATGTTATTGGCATGGGTATATTTACAAATAAGTATAGCAGTTTGGGCAGCACTATCATCTTTGCGATGGCTATACCTGCCCACCAAGGAAATGGGCAGCTTAGTCCAAATGAGTATTTTCTCCTCTAGCCACGTCATTGCACAGCCGTAGTTTGTCTCTGATAGTTCTTTCATATCTCTGCTTATCCACACCCACAGGTATCTAAGCGGTCCCTTAGCCCACTGTATTGGGAAATCTAATGCAAATGGCACTATGTGGTCGGTGAGCGGAAGCAGCATGAATTTGGACCAATTTATCTGAATGCCAGAGACCTGCAAGAATTAAAAAATTCTCGTATCATGGAGTATAAGTTTTTGATTGGGTCGGTCATGTACAGTGTAAAATCATCTGTATATAGGGATGCCACCAGGCCTCTAGTTGTGAATCCTAAGCCTCTTTGTGCATGATGTTGCCTTAGCTTCGAGGCCAGCGTCTCCATTGCTATGGCAAACAGGCGCGACAATGGGCACCCCTTTCTTGTGCCACGTAAGATCTCAAAGGGTTCGGTGACTGTGTTATTGTATCTGATTCGAGCCGTGGGTCTCGTGTATAGCAGTTTTTTCTGCTGCATAGATTGTGCACTGAGGCCAATGCGGGCCAGGAGTGCGAAGAAATACGTCCACTCCAGCGTGTCTAATGCTTAGGTTGCATCTAGTAGGACACCAATTGCGGATGTTTGTGAGTGTAGGTAGTGCAGTGCCACAAAGATCGCCCACAGGTTATAAGCGGTCATTCTGCCCTGTATAACACCGCATTGGTCTGGACGTACTACCAGGAGCAGAAGCGAATGGAGACGGGACGCAAAAAGTTTGGCATATATTTTATTGTCCACATTAATCAGAGGCAGTGGGCCATATGAATCGCAATTGTTTGCTGTTTTGTCCGGTTTCAGTATAATATTTAGTAAGGCCTATTGCATAGACTGTGAGAGCACACCACATTCAAAGGCCATTTGATATACTTTGAGTAAGTATGGTGCCAGGAGCTGAGCATGTGGCTTGTAAAAAGAGGCTGTTAGGCCGTCCGAACCTGGGGCTTTATCTTCAGGCAAACTTTGGATTACTTGCACGATATTCTCCTCAGTGAAAGGGACATCTAAATAGTGTCTGTGTGCTCTGTCTGGCCAGATTAATTCTATTGTATCCCAATATTCATTTAATGGAGCTTGGTAATGAGCGATGCGAGATGTATTCAATTTCTCAAAGTGTTTTGTGATAACTCTTTGGAGATCATTCGGATCTCTTACCAAGTTTGAGTCCTCATCCGTCAATTCAGTTATGTAGTTGCAGGAGTACAGATTTTTCAAGATGGTGGCTGGAGTTTTACCCGGTTGGTCCCCCTCGCTGTAAGTCCGGGCTTGTGCATTTTTTACCAAGAATTGGAGTTCTCTGTTCACCTCTTATTCATACCCTGTGTTCTTTTCTCTGATTTTAGCCAGTAGTTTAGTATCTTTATTATTATTATTATTATTATTATTATTATTATTGGGACATTTGTAAAGCGCTGCGATTACGCACACCGGCGTGTCCACGCGCTGAAAAGTGGGAGTAGGCAGATGGAAGTAAACACAGGAAGGAAACTACGCGGGCCAATTATTTACTGTAAAGGTAAGTTTTTAATTTCGCCCGAAATCTAGCCTCATCTGGTTCAAGACGCAGGTCCATTGGCAGTTTGTTCCAGATGGATGCCGCCAAGTATCTAAAAGACCTGCCTCCCATGCGGGCTTTCTTAATTCTGGGAGTCCTCAGTAGGCCACCCCCTGTAGATCTGAGCGCGCGAGTTGGTCTATACGCTTTTATCAGATTCGCCAGAGGGGCGGGTGCTCTGCCATTCAGAATGCGATGACATGTGCCGAGAGCTTTGTATTCAACTCTTCTCCTTACCGGGAGCCAGTGTAGTTGCTGGAGGGCCGCCTTAGAAGGCGCCCTTTTAGGCAATCTGAGAATCAGACGCGCTGCCGCATTCTGCAGCACTTGCAGCCGGGTCAAGCTTTTTTCTGGGGCCCCCAGGTACAGCAGGTTCCCATAGTCCGCCCTAGCAGTAACCAGGGCATGAACCAGGGTTTGACGTGCTTCAAGCGGGAGTAAGTCCAGGACCTTTCTCAACTTCTTCAAGATCCCGAAACAGACTCCCACCACCCGATTGATCTGGGGGCCGAAAGTGAGCCCAGCGTCAAACCACACCCCCAGGTTGCGCGCCTCTAGGCACGGAGTTGGAGTGGGTCCAAGGCAGGAGGGCCACCACGCCGGCGACCAGGCAGACTGGGCTCTCCCCACCACAAGCACCTCTGTCTTGCTGCCGTTCAGCTTCAAACAATTGTTGGCCATCCACTCGGCAAGATCTTTCATGCACGAGCGGAAGCCATCGGCAGCAAGACAGGGCGCCTGCGACAGGGAGATCACCAGCTGCGTGTCGTCGGCGTAGGACACCAATTGGAGACCATGGCTCTCCATGATCGATGCAACAGGTGCGACATACAAATTAAAGAGGGTTGGGCTCAAGGACGAGCCCTGCGGCACGCCTTGGCCCAAAGGCACCCCCCTAGAATAGCAGTCTCCCTGCCTGACTTGAAAACTTCTTCCATTAAGGAAGTCTTGGATCCATCTCAGCGCGGTGCCAGAGATGCCACCTCTGTTCAGACACTGTAGCAAGATGTTGTGTGCTACAGTGTCGAACGCCGCGCTGAGGTCCAACAAGATCAGAGCCATAGTTTGGCCTGCATCCACACCCTCTCTCAGATGTTCCGTCGCCATGAGGAGGGCGGACTCGGTGGAATGTCGTGGCCTAAAGCCAAACTGCGTCGCATGGAGCAGTCCCCTTTCCTCCACATGCTTCATAATTTGGGTATTAACCACCTTTTCCGCCACTTTAGACAGAAAAGGCAGGAGGGAGATGGGCCTCAGATTTTCTAATACCTCGAAGCCTAAGTGGGATTTCTTCCGGAGCGGGAGCACCACCGCCTGTTTCCATCCATCCGGCAGCTTCCCAGATCCGAAAGATACATCGAGGACATGCCTTATGTAAGGCTCCAAGATTTCCAAGCTGTCTGCCAAGCGTTTTGGTGACACCGGGTCCCACGGGGATCCTGATTTAACAGAGCGACACACCGCTAGTAATTCCTCAGGAGGAGGGGTGCAATAGTGTGATATATGCCCTGCCGACTCTGAATCCCCCATTACTTCCTCTAGGTCCAGTCCTGTGGGCCGAGTAGGGAAGGTCGAGTAAATCTTCTCTACTTTGGCGGAGAAGTAACCTGCAATCCGGTCACAAGACTCCGTAGAGCAGCTCTCCGGCTCTGTAGGTGCATGTACCGACGTTAGGGATTTGTAAATGCCAAAGAGTTCCTTGGCGGAATTCTCAGCCCCTTGAATTTGATCAGCAAAGTAGGCGGCCTTAGACTTTTTTTATCAGCCTGTGGTGGATACGCCTTTTTTCCAAGAATGCGTCCCTGGCCTTGCTGTCGTAGGACACCCTCCAGACTTTTTCTGCCCGCCTACAGTCTGCCTTCGTCAGTCTCAGCTCGGTACTAAACCAAGGAGCTGAACGATCTTTCCGAACACATGTGGTCGCACGGCAGAGTGGGGCTGTCTGGTCAAGCGCCGCCGTAATGCGCTGATTCAGGTTGCGGGCAGCGGATTATATGTCCTCACCCCCCGGCGAACCATCCCTAGTTAAAGCGTGGTTAAAATTTTCCACCGAAAATTTAGCCCACTTCCTTCTAAGAAAATTAGAGGGTGCCTGGCTAGTTTTGTTAACATTTCTGCTCTGTATCGAAAATGTCACCAGAAAGTGGTCGGTCCAGGGAAAGGGTTCAGCACCTGACACCTCCACACCTTCCCAGTTGGCATAAACCGGGTCCAGGAGGTGTCCTAGTCGATGCGTAGGGACCTCCAGTTTCAGATCCAGTTGTAGGGCAAGCATATCCCGACCAAAATCCTCAACCCCAGTGGCCTCCGGGCAGTTGAGGTGCAGATTAAGGTCTCCTAATAGGAGAAATTTGTTCCTGCGCAGGGTCGCCTCCATGAGGCTTTCTAACAAACTCTCCCTAAACTTGGTACAGGCCCCTGGGGGTCGATATACCAGGCATCCATTGAGCGTCATAGCCCCATTAATTTTAATCGAGAAGAGACCCGCCTCACTCTCCACGATCGGCGTGCGTTCCAGGCAGCAGCTCAGAATGTCCCTAAAAATGATCGCAATCCCCCCTCCCACCCCCTCTGGCCTATCCTGCCTAACCCAGGAGTAGTTCTCCGGTGTGGCTTCAATAATGTCGGAGTCAGAGAACTGATCGAGCCACGTTTCCGTTAAAAACAGTATATCGAGTTTTTTGTCCGTAATCAGCTCGAATACATCGAGCCTGTGTTTACGAAGCGACCTGACATTCAGGAGACCACAGGCCACTACCTGTTCCGTGGACTCCTGAAGCAGAGTGGTCATACGAAACCCACAGTGAGGACATGTTATTATCTTGGGTCTGATAGTACTCTTTTTCAAAGAACCGAATGTCACCCTTAATACTACTTAGGGTATACCTTCCATCCCAGAGGACCCCACCCCGCATGGCTGTGCAGGCTTCCCTTATTACCACTTTAAATGCCTCCCAAAGGGTTACCTGTGAGCGTACAGTGGACTCATTAATCTCAAAATATTCCAATATCTCTTTACGGAACTCCTCTCTAAAGACCGGGTCTGATAGGGCTTTCTGTGGTAGACGCCACGTGAAGGCTCTGGGGGCCATCTGAGGAAGGAGCAATTGGAGCACTACCGGTGCATGGTCAGATAGCTTGTGCGGCATGTGTTTTACATCTTTAGTCCATGAAACCACATCACTTGTCATCAGCCAGAAATATATTCTGGGCCATGCTTTCTGGTGCATGGAGAGGCAAGTGCCCTCTAAGTAATCTGGCTGCATTTGTCTCCAGATATCTACTCCGTGATTTTCCCTCATTATGGACTGTAATTGAGCAGTTGTTTTTGGGCGGAGAGCTCGCACAGCACCAGGCCTATCATTTTTATCCTCACGGATTGCATTAAAGTCTCCCCCGCCCCCCATATCATTGTATCTGCAACTTTCTTTATTATCTCTGCCCACACTCTCCAGTGAAATTTGGGATCGTCTGTGTTAGGGCCATATACTGCCACCAGCATGATGTTTCTCCTTCCAATGTGTTCCTGAACTATTGTGTATGTTCCTTCTGGATCTATTGCGGCCCGCGTTGTGGTCCAGCCTAAGTCCCTGCAAATTAGTATTGACACTCCCCGGTAGTAGTTGGAATATGTTGCTGCATATGTGTAGCTCCAGCGTTTCGAGCGCAGCCTGCTCAGTGACGCCGTTGTGAGTTGTTTCCTGCAGGCAACAAATGCCAATGTTGTGTCGGAGCAGATAAGTTTGTACCAGCCGCAAGTTCCTGTGATCATTTAGACCACAGATGTTCCAGGTAAGAAACGTGATTGGTGTCCTTTAGGAACGAATACTGTTTGAATTTGTTTGGCTAGTCACTGTGTGATACCTGTGTGCATGCTCGTCATTGCCGTCATCCATGCCTTATCTCGAGCTTTTGTGCTTGTAGAGTGCACTCGATGTATTCTCTGGCTTAGGGTGACACTTTTGTAGGAGTGCGCCCTCATCTCTTGCTTGAATCTAAAACTAACATCAAGAACGAACCCTATCTCCCACACCAACCCCCACCCAGGTTGTGAACTCAGACCCACCCTCCACTCCAAACATCATGCATGTAAACGTATACACTGGAGATATTCCTCGGTGGACGAGGTGTAGCCGGCCTACTACCTCACTGCTACTGTGACTGTGAGGTGGCCAAATATTTCAGTTGATCGACATCCTCCAGTTCATATGTAAACTGAACTATGACCTTTTTGTGAGGCCAGTGTTCATGTGTGTCTACTTAAATTTCCTACTGCCACTCTTCCCCATCATCAGCCTCGAACCTTCTTACAAGTGTTTCTGGGTTTTGTTGAGTCAGAAAAGGTTATAGTTTCGGCTCAGTCATTGTCACTCATACTTGCATTTTTTTCTTCCTCTGCCATTTTTGTACCACCTACATGTTTGGTGTATTTAAGTGCTTACTTTCCGTCTGTAAAATCATGCACTTTCCCCTCATGTGAGATGTGCAATTTCGCCAGGTATAGTAGGGAGTAGGGAGTGTCCACTGATTTGGAGCAGTTTTTTGACCAGAATGAATTCTCAGCGAGCAGCTTGTACACCAGAGGTGAAGTCCGGGTAAAATGCCATGTTGTTTCCTTGATGTTGAATCGTGCCTCTTTCTCGCTCCATGCGAAGAACTGCATCACGGTCTTTGTAATTTAATATTCATGCAATAATAGGTCTAGGCGTAGATCCTACTGGTGGTTTAGGAGCTAGGGAGAGATGGACTCTTTCCACTATGAACATCGGGGACAGATCAGCGCCATACAAGTCTTTAGGCAAAGACTCAACATACTGCTCCATTTTGAACATCGCAGTTGTTATAGGCACTCACGTAATCGCAGATTGTTCTGCCTTGAGCGGGCTCCTAAGTCTTCATTCTTGGCTCTTATGACCGAGAGGACTTTTTCCATCTGAAGCGTCTGTCCCTTAGTATCCACTTAAAATTCGTGTACCTCTTCTGCTCTGTTCTCCAGTATATCCAGCCTGGTTTCATGGTCGTCTACTTTTTTCTTAACTCGGTCTAATCTGGCAGTCAGGGAATCTAATTTTCTTAAGGCTAGACTTCAAATCCGGTAGTAAGGTGTTTAGATCCGGCTCGGTTTGTCCGGTCTCTTCGCTAGATATCGTTTCCGCCACTTGTGCTACCGCTTCCATGTGCCTGGTCTGTCACTTATTATCAAAGCTCAGTTTTGATTGCTTAGTGTCCATTTTGCCCATCTTGTAATGTCTATAGTTGAGCGCACCACCACTGCTGTTGAGCTTCTCCTGGTGTCTAGTGCGTAACTTTCGGTCCGCAGGTCGTCCGATTCCAAGCTGTGTCGGGCCCTTTCGCGTGTGTCGGTCTGACCAGTTCAGATCAACTTCACCCTTATGTGCAGCCCTATTCTGGGGCCCAGAGCATCAAGCTGTTCACCTGCTGGATACTTCACTGATCCCAGTTATAGCGCATTCACAGGGGCAGGTTCCCGGTTCTGGGCCACTTTGGGTGTGAGCGACTTCCATCTTGGGCGGTGTCTTTCCACTAATGTACCAAGGGGGTGATTTCCAGCTGGGTTCCTGCGTGCTCTCTGCCTGATGACTGCTTACTGTTCCTGCTTGCAGTGGGCTCTCAAGTGTAGGGCCCCGAAACCGAGCTGTGCTCGGGTCTAATCACCACTTAGCTCTGGGTGCTGTTTAACCCCCTGGGTTACCCGGGGAGTTGTTCTGCTAGGGTGTTGAGTTAGTGCTGGACACCATTTTAAATATTCATCAGCCAGCCTTCGTGTCCCAATCTACTGCCTTTTTTCAGTTTGGGAGTGCACTTTGTAGTTACATCGCAATCCTCTCCACAAATATTGCGAGCGCCGGTCTAATTTCCTTACTTGATTACACCGTCGGGCCGCCCGCGTTCTTCCAGCGTCGCTTGCTATGTCGCTGTTAACTCCGATTCAGGGCCCAGCTTCTCAGTCGTGGCGCGGCTCTGATGTCCACAGAGAAGAGAGGGAGGCAGCTACACCCTTGTCATCTGCCTCACAACTCAATCTGCCTTCCCTGAATCTATGTTCGGTTCTCTGGCTTTTCTGGAATCACCACTTCGCAGTCTGGCTGTTCTCGTGGCCGTGCCTCTGGTCTCTCGCCCTATGGCCGCGGAGTATATCTCTACTGCTTCATACCCGGGATGCTAGCAGCCGATGTATTTGTTCCCAACATTCGTTTGGAGCCAAGTAATGCCTCCCGCCACTTGCTTCCTCACTAAGCTTGCTTGTGTTTCTGGATTTATGCCTGATCAGGCATATTAATGAAGGATTGTCGCGTTTGGCTGGCGGAGCCCTATCAGAGTGGCCATCCCGCTGCATGGCTAAGCCACGTCCCCTAAAAAGTAAAATTTTAAGATTTAGACTATTTTATATACCGATTTGGGAGTTTGAAGAGAAATGAAACCAGGCACTTAAAGGCAGACCAGCTTGCCGGCTCTTTGGAGCTACCGTTGAATCTCTTGTACATCTAATATGTATCCGCTCTAAGCTGTTGCCCATGCGGAGGATATACTTACGCTCCTTGTTTAAAAATGCTAAAAATACGAACTGCTGAGGCCTTTAGATACTGTTTTAGGCTCAAAGAAGACAGCGCAATAAGAATGATAACATTTAGATCATGCAAATAAACCATTAATAGTGTAAATATCCCACATAGTGGCACATAGTGGGAAGCAACACAGATTTTATGGTCAGAAAATGTTGTTTCAAATGGTATAATTTTGAGGAAATTATGTATCTTATACTTCTGGCACTTTAGTATACTGGTGAAAATAATAAAGTGAGTTAGAAGAACACCGGGAGGTAGAAGGGTGATCGAACTTTGCACATTTGGCACATTAGCACTTCAGTAGAACAATGAAATCCTAGATTAAGCCGAAAAAAATTAATAATTACAAAGATTAAATAATCTATGTAATTTAATAGAGTAAAAAGAATACAAATTGCATTTACAACCGGGAGGCAAACGTATAGAATCTCTAATGGTAAATCAAATGCATATATTTAGCCTAACCAGCACATTAGCACTTTAACTTGGAAAAAGAAATAGACTGAAATAAAGAATTTTGTGCTACAGTGGTACAATGAATAATGAACGGAAACCATTTTGGGAACTCACAGAATCCTTGTATTATGGAGTGTTGTATCGACTATAATAGCAAGTTTAAATCATTGGAATTTTAAACGATAATTTTTCTTTTAAATGTTTTAATTTCTATTGTCATCGATTGATTAATACAATAAATTATTTTACTACTACTACTAACTCCTGGCTTTGATAAGTATTTGGGTGGGCTGATGGGCGAAGCTAGCCGCTCTGAAAGATGGCCACTTCCTAAGCGCGCTCTTTCGCTGACGAAATCCTAAATATATCCTGCACATACTGAGTCTGAGATGCCTCTAACCATCGTGGACCCATCCCCTGACCCGGCAGACCTCGCACATGCCGCCTGGCCGGGCCGGCTACATCCCCAAACCTCCAAGACCCCGGCGAAGGCGCGTGGGCCTGTGGCTGAGACCTGGGATCCTGTGCAGCGGCTTTGCGTGCAGATCCATCCGTGACGTTGGCCACGCACACAGGCATAGACCTCTCCACCGCATCACCCGGAGCACGGAGCTCCACAAATGATCACCGGCACTTGCACCAGAGGGCCTGCTGTAGTCTGTTAGCTGCAAGCAGACAGGTGTCTGGCACACACAGTGCACTGCGGGTTAGTGTGAGCCTCAAGCCCCGCCGGGGCTGCGGGCCCTCTCGACGGCCCACATTGCCTGGTCAGACGAGAACAGGAAGAGCACTCTGACCGCACCGGACAGGGTCGGGCCCCCCTTCATACCACAGGTTGGAGTCATTGAAAGCGGGGGACACACTGGGACTTCAGAGGTCATCACCGCCCCCACTTGTGTCCCCGGGGACCGCACCGTCAGAAGACCGCGCCTAGAGGGCAGGGAGTGCGCCACGGGTTACCCCTGAGATAGCGAAGAGTCACAACAGCGCCGGTAGCTCAGGGCATACGTGCAATCACTGTCTCGGCAGAGCCTCGTGGTGAGCCCATACTCCTACTGACCCATGGGAGGCAAACACTGCCCGACGTTGAAATCCAACCAAGTACAACACTACCACAAGACCACCTCGCTGCCTGACCCACAGAGCTCATCAATCATCCATTCACACCAGCGGTGTTTGGAATCGCCACTACAAGCGTACTCTCGCAAATTAAACCGCTCCTCACGGAAGGGGCAAACAGTGCGCACTGAGGCTGCAGGAAGGAGTACCCTGACCACGGAATCTCCACAGCAATAATTGCCACATCCGGCACACACTGAAGCCTGTCGACATATATCGTCTCATCATAGCTTGTACGGCACTGCATTCTTGGTATTGAACATTCAGGCAGACACTGTCTTAACAAGACCTGACGTACCCTGGGCAAACCTGACAGAAACCAGCCCAAACTAACTTTCAACCAGTCAAAAAAATTGAGGACCAGGAAGACCAACAGCATTCACAACAGGCCGGGCCGCCGGCAAGTGGAGCCGCAACTGGAGACGGTGCAAGCCATGTTCTCAACTATACAGGCCGCTCTTGCAAACATTGACGGTAACGGTAAGATTGACTCTCTAACATACAGAGTGGACCGCATGGCAGAGCGCCTAGACCGCACTCAGAGCAGATCAACATGGCAGAATGCCGTATATCCGAGGTTGAAGACTCCCACACACAAATGGAGACCAGACAGGGTAAAATGGACAAGCAATGTCGGTGTTAATGGCTAGGGCGGAGGATGCAGAGGCACTCTCCCCCGCCGAAACAACGTCTGCATGGTGGGGCTTACGGAAACAACCAACACAGGTCATTTGGAACGGTACGTGGAAAACCTGCTTATAACTCTACTGGGCTGAGAACTTTTCAAAAATGTTTATTATCGAGAGAGCGCACAGATCCCTAGCTCTGCCACCGCCTGCAGGAGCATGACCAAGACCAATAATAGCCAAGCTTCTAAACTAGCGGGACAGAGATGCGGCCCTACGCAAGGCCCATGAACCTGGTAATCTGAGACACAAGGGTATGGACATCTCGCTCTACCCCGACTTATCGCCGCTTGTCCAAGAGGCGAGGAAAAGATTTGTGCCTGTAAAGGAAAAACTCAGTGACATGAACATATCCTATGAGATGCTATACCCGGCCAGGTTACGTATGACGGTTGGTGGGAAATCAAAGATCTACAATGATCCTAAGCAGGTCCAAAAATACCTGCAGTAGAAGGGAACCCAGAGCACCCGCAGACGATTACTTAGCGGAGGACTGGACGAACAGGCGACCACATCAGACGTGGAAGAATGGGGGACCACTTATGAGTCAAGCTTCGGATCTGTAATACTGCAAGCCACAACATTGAGTAGAAACTGCGTGTCAGAATTGCTGGTACCACACACTAGAACTCAGAGAGTACATGGGAGCTGTGTCAAATAGGAAGAAGGGTCTCCTGATGCTGGTCGTGGCGCTATATGAGCCGATACTCTGACACGTATTCCAGGTGGCGGCCACCTGTACACGCGATTAATGGACACAGCTAAGTGGACCTTATGGGCTGTGAAGATATAGTTAGTTGAATTATATAGTACTGTTAATTCTGTCCTAGAAAACAGGGATAAATGGAGATATATCCATGGAGTTAGAAGACTTTCCATATACTAGGCTTTTTTTCCAAATTGAGATCAGCCATGCAACAGCTCACATGGGCTGGGAAACAGGCGAGAGTAGGCTGGAAAACCTTAACTAAACCACATCACCAAGGGGGTTTTGGCGCACCAGACCTCCAATTATATTTTTATTGCGCACAAGCACAACACGCCCATTACTGACCACAACGTCATGCGCACATACCCCACATAGCAGTGGAACACGAAAGCATGCTCCCTTCCACACTGACCGCTTACATCTCTGACCCGAAGAAGCACACTCCAAGAGACATGGTACACGCTAGCACATCGGGCACAGAAACTCCCCATATATGCTCCTGAATTACCCATAGCCCACCATCCGCGAATCACAGTTACTCAAGAGAAAAACATGCTCACTTTACCAGAAGACATGGGTCTCAATGAAATGAGCAAAATCTTCCCACACAACCGATTTATCCCACAAGATGAGCCGTCTCTTAGCAAATTTGTTTTAATGCTGGAGCTGTTGCGCAATAAATGTACTGCACTGTGACAATGTATGGACTCCTTCCACATGTTGTGTTTTCTATTACAGTTTTCATATCTTCCACGAGACTAATCTATGTAACTCTGTGCACCCTTATCTGTAATTGTTTCCTTTGCTGACCAGAAATAAAATAAATAAATTAAACATTTGGGTGGGTTATCTAGAGCTGAAACGTTCCTTTAATATAAGGTTCAGATTGGGCATTTTCCCCCAGCAAGGGTCTTTCTAGCCCGGCACGGAGGGAGACCAACAGGGAGTATTTATTGTGACTTCTTTTTAAGGATAAAAGACACTGGATGCCCATTATGGTATTTTGCACTACACGTATACAGGCGGGAAGGCGTTGGTTACCCCAGTTATCTAGGTCAAAAGGCCCTCGAACTGTTGAGGAAGCAATGATACTTTAAGCCCGTATGAGCCGTTAATTGTTACTTGAGGGTCTGCCTATCTATGGCAGTGTAGCAGAAAATAAGATCTCGGATTGAATTATGACCTGCTGTTTAAGTAGCTAAAGGGTGTATGGACACAACGTTGAACTGCCTTATTCGTCAACCAATATCTCTGCAGCTAGAAGTTAGTACTTTGGTCACAAAGTAAACAATAATATTTGGCGGGTTTAGTACTGGATTTTATTTCTGATCATTTATGCACAGGCCCTACTTCCCCTTGGTCCTTCATCTGATCGAAGCACTATGTGGATATCACCAGTGGCTGTTTTAAACCACTCGTAGTGTTATTTGTTGTGTACATGGTTGTTGTTATGTGCTGCCTCGTGTGGAATTTTAACAGACATTTTAACTCTGTATAGAATTAAATGTACTTTTGTTTTAATATTGTAATGCTTTATTCTGATGACAATAAATACATACTTCACTTTAATCGCAAATAATTATTTTCAAGATTATTATAACCCTGTCCAGCAAACTACATGGATTAACACACCTGTTTGTTTTTCTCCACAGACCATATAAAAGTATAGAAACCAGAGCTTAACTTTACCTGTTACTATAGCATACCACGTCTCCCTCATCCGGAGGAGACCAGCGTGAGCTCACTGGCTCGAGGCAGGTAACTAGTGAGAAGTTTGAGGACAGACGCCCCCATCTGCATAGTTAGGTCATGCCCATAGTCACTTTGATCTAGCCTGCTAGACCCACCATACCTGGATCTGGAGTTCTACATACTTGATTTCCCAGTTGGGCTTGGGGTACCTGTTCTGTCTCAAGAAGTCTGCTTTAGTTGGTCTTTTATCACCTCACCCGAGGTGCGAGAACAGTGTACACTTAGGCAGAAAACAGGACCAGGTGAGATAGCATGAGGAACTGATACGCCTATGTGGCACACCGACTTTTTGCATAGTGATCTCACTTTTTGCAAGGTTCTCCTCAGGACCTTCACAATGGATTTGGAGTGGATACCCACTTATGCACCTTTTTCCTGCTGACATTTTGGGCAGCGGGGGAAAGGTCCCCTCGAAAATTAAGACAAACTGAGACGGGAATAATAAACTCTGTGAAGAGAAAAGAGGTGATTTCTCTTTAAATTGGCAGCTGATACTGTAGAATGTAGTAAGTCATAAGATACTTGCCAAATTTCTTCTGGGCTGTGATCCGGCAAGCATTCTCCCCAGAGCTGGAATGGTAAGGTGAAATCTCCGTCAGCCATGTCCATCTTCATCCAGTATAAATTTGCTATCTCTTTCTTGTTCCTCTTTCTCATATGTAGTGCCTTCTCCAGATCGTTTGAGACACCCACCACTGTGCCGATTGCCTGACTCTAATTGCTTATTTGTAGATATTTAAATTTTGATAATTTACTGTCTGTGATATTATTCAGCTCTTCCCATGATAGCAGGGAGCCCTCCGGCATTAGTTGAGCCCACGTTCCAGTCCTGCCAGTTTCAGCGGAGTTGCCAATACGTCTTTAGTCCCCTTCGGGGATCCTGGGGATTCCCATATAGGAGCCAAGGCACTATAGTAACTAATTTTCGAGAGCTTTCTGACTTTATACCAAATAGTCGCTATATCACTTAGCGACTTTAAGTAGACCTTCTTGAAGAAGCGTGGTCTCCGAACTTATACATAAAGGCTTGGTCACCTCCTTTTATGTCCGATTGCATTACTTTAAACATTTTTCCTATGTCTGAGTCGTCTGGCTGGTTCAAGAGCATTTTCCCTGCCCTTGTTAAGAATACCCATGCATAGAGAATTAGGTCCGGTGCACATAATCCCCCTTTATTTTTCTTCCTTCATAGTTTTTTCCACAATTTTTTTTGCCCTTGAAGGCCTAAATGAAAGAATTCATTTTAGCTTGTATTTCCTTTAGAGCCTCCTCCTTAAATGCTAATGGGATGTTTTGGAATAGGAATGTGAGTTTTGGTACAAGCATCATTTTCACTAGGTTAACTCAGCCTATTAATGTTAAAGGAAGAAACGCCCAACTTTTTAGAGAGTCAGCAATTTCTTTATCTATTCTAATGCGTACGTTTTTTCGTTGATATGATCAATATTTAGAGTGATTCTAATGCCCAGATACCTTATATCCTTATTCAATATTGGGAGTTGAACATTCATATTCAAGGCCATGCACTCCGTTTTTGACTGATTGATCTCGTAACCTGAAATCTGTCCAAATTGTCAAGCTATATTGTATATTATTGGGATAGCCGCAACTGTGTCAGACGTGTATATCATCATATCGTCAGCATATAGGGATACTTTCTTTTCCCAATTTCTAAACTTAAAGGGAGCTATACTGACTTGCTTTCTAATCCTCTCCGCCACTGGCTCTATATAAAGATTAAAAAGGAGCGGTGATAAAAGACACCCCTGCCTTGTCCCTCTTTTGATTGTTACAGCCGCCAAAAGGTTACCATTTACCAGAATTCTGGCTGTGGGTTTTGATAAATTGATACAATTGTTCTACAAAAATGTTCACCCAGATTCCATCTGTCTGATACCTGAGCTTTATATACCCAGTTCACACGGTCAAACGCCTTTGTGGCGTCTAGTGTAATGATGGCCAGGGGCAATTTATGCAGTGTCGCTATATCTATCGCGCCAACCAGATTGTATGTCAAATACTGAATGCTCTTGCCTTTAACAAAGCCTTTCTGGTGTTTATGTAATAAATCTCCTATGACACCATTTAGTCAAAATCTTGGCAAAGATCTTATAGTCAAGATTTAGCAGAGAGATTGGCCTATAGGAGTCGCATTGGCTTGGTGGCTTAGATAGTTTTAAAATAAAGACCACTGTTGCTTCGTTTCACTGAAGGGGGGGGGTGCTTTCCCTCTGTTCTCAAAAATATGGGCAAATAGTTTATGCATCACCGGGGCGAGGACTTCCGCTAGAGCTCTATACAACTCGGCTGGCAACCAGTCTGGTCCCGGCGCCTTGGCCTTTTTCCCATCGTCAATTGCCTTAATTATCTCCCTGGGGCTAATCGTTTTGTTAAGATTAATAGACTTCCCCTCATCAATTTTATTTAAAGAATATTGATCAAGCCATGAGTGGATCAAGTTATGTTGTGGGGTTAGATCTTCCCTGTAGACCTCTTCAAAGTGCTTATAAAAAGCTTCTTCAATATCTTTTGGGTTCTCCAGTATTTTTCCAGAGGTCTCGCATAATACTACTTTTATATTGTTTTTGCTCAGGTCCTGTTTGGTTTTCCAGGCTAGTAGCTTACCACTAGATTCCCCATATTCGAAGTGAGCCAGCCTCCTAGCCTCCCACTGTTTCCTAAACCTGGTGTCTAGCACGCCTATCAGTTCTAATTTACATGATGCCAAATTCCCATCAATGTCCCCCTGGGCTGTGTCCCTCTGGCAAGTGAGTATTTGCTCTAGGTTCCGAATTATTTACCTCTATTTCTTCTATCTCAGCCCTGTATTTCCTTTGCCTGGCAATTTGTATAGATGTTATCTGACCTCTCAAGAAAGCATTATATGCCTCCCATACCGTTTCTATTGAAGTGGTCTCTAAATTAGTCAAGAAGAAGTTCTCTGTTTCTGCTGCCAATTTTTGCACGACTTCTTCCTCTAATAAGCTGGTTCGATCCAGCGTCCATCTTTTAGTACCCTGCTTTGTTGGGAGTTTGAAGGCTAGCAATACTGCGAGTGGTCAGATAAGGGGCCTCCTATGTGTTTCGAGTCTGTTACCCAGTTTTGCAGCTCCACACAGATTAAGAAGAAATCTAATCTGGATTTATGCCCATATTTTTTATTGTGGAAAGTGTACCCCCTTTTGCTCCCCATTCTACTCCTCCATATATCTATACATCCCATTTGCTTCATTGCGCTTATTAAAGATCTCATTTTTCAGTTCTGTGCTGATCTATCCTTGTAAGTTCTGTCCTTCAGAGTGTCTAACACCAGATTAAAATCTCCGGCTAAAAATGAATGGATCCTGAAAAATTAATAACTCTGCCAGCAACTAACTCAGCGGAGCTGGATCATCCAGATTGGGTCCAGAATAGCCTGCCACTGTAAATTTATACATATGAAACCTGATCTTGGCTATGAACCACCTGCCCATCTTATCTGCTTTGAACCCTCCACTACTAAGGCTGAGTTATTTTTAATTAGAATAGCCACTCCCCTCGTAGTCATCTGCTGTGTGGTACATATTACTTCCTGAATCCTTTTTAGGTCTCGTGGCGTTAACCGCGGTCTCGCCAGAGACCTATAGTCATCGACACAGCTTTCCAGGGGACAGGACCTGGCCGGGCGCATTTCCTCTGCCAGAAGGTGATTTGTACGGGCCACGCACACAAGAACGCGCTCGCTGTGGCCAGCTCCTGTCTCCTGGAAAGCCGTAACACACAGCCACACCTCCCCCTGCACGCATGCGCACACACAGAGACACACACACGAGCGCACATACACGCACGCACACATACAGAGACACACACACGAGCGCACATACACGCACGCACACATACAGAGACACCCCCCCCAGCCGTCGCACACATACACACACACAAGCGCGCACACACACACACAAGCATACCAACCCCCTACCCCTGCCGAGCAGTAGCTATCATTGCCCCCAAGAAGCATCGCAACGTGAAGAGGACTGACCCCCCGCTGCTGTGCACTTCGCATCCCCCACCAGAAGGTACTGTTATTGTGTGTGACATGCGCTGCGCTCCGGACCCGAAGTCCGTGAGGCGCACCACCCCTCGAGCCCCCTGAACGATCGTACACTGTGTGGCCGTACCTGGGAGACGGCCCATCCTGTCTCCCGGCCTTGGTACGAACCACACAGCTCCAGCGCCCAGTACACCTCGCCCCCTTCCTCAGCGCCGTACGCTACATACGCGAGACTCATGAGGTTTAGCCGGGCCTCTCTAGATTTACTGTACGAGACGAACTGAAGCGCTGCGAAGAGTACCAGCGTTAGCGAAAGGGGTCAACACGCGGCACACGGTGCCTGGACCATTGTGGGACTAAGATTAAGCTGTGAAAGGTCATTTTGAGACCCAGTGACACGTGTTATGTACAGGCGATACATGCACTGCACGAGGAGAAGCAGGTACAGGGGCAGAGAGGCAGGAAGTGTTCCATGTGATATTATTACAGGCGTAATTTTGTAAGTGTGCGCATTCCCACATAGTACAACGCCCCATATTTTTTCTGTTCAGTGTGGTTCTGTACTTTACAGGTAGCAGCCTCTCTGTGTGTCCCCCTGTGTTCTGCAGACCCTTTCCTGTATTTGTCTGTTTCCATATAATACTCTTGTGAAGTGTATGCCTCCACAGGCAGATCGAGGTGCTATGCATAAGAACTATATTGTGTGGTTCAGTTAAAACCAGGTTAAAAATCATTGATGATGAGGCACATGTAGATGGAACAGTACCAAACAGAGCACATTACACGTATTTACAAATTGGGGGTATCAGTTGATTGAATGGTTTGCCCACATTCGATTTTTGGTCACATTGTAAACCATTGTTGGAGTGGTAGTCCTAAAAAGTACATTTGAATATGGGTACCCTCAAACTGGTTTCGTCAATCGGGGGGGTATTGTGTGAATGCCTTTGTGCAAACAATGTTTATATACCAATTGCAAATTAAAGACAAAAAATTAATGCAAAGCATTGTCATTTACAATGCCAGTAACTCAAACTTTAATGCTGCGAGACCTATTGCATTGCAAATGCTTGTTTTTTTTGGTCTTACACATATCCCTCATCTCCTTTTCTGTAAGATGTGTCTCCTGAAGAATAAAAATTTGTTCAGGAGTATCTTTTAAGTATTGTAGAATTCTCTCCATTCTATATTTTACCCTCAGTGTGTTCAGGCTCCATGACAAAACCTTTAGGTATAATGACTGATCAGTCATAGCTTGTGCCATTTCTCCAGATATTGGTAGTATATTGCTTGAACGACCTATTTTGGCGCTTCAGACTTATTCTTTTGTCTTTTTCCCTATGCTCCCCGCCCCTGGGGGTCTTGTTAATTGCTCGATGTACCATCCCAGGCAAGAATGGTAGTCCCAAGCTTCACCCCTCCCGGGAGTGAATGGTCAGGGGTGTAGCCTTACCAGTGTGTCCTCCTGCAGACCCTGATGGATCTCCTAGCAGAATTCAGAGTATTGCACAGCAAAAATGTAAATATTCTCACTTACACATATTTGCAACCACACTTCGTCAGGCACTCCTGTAATTAGGTACCAACAGTTGCTGCCCCTCATGTCAGGAATAATTATTTTATTACAGGCAACTTGTGACGTCTCTAGTAGCCAGTAGTCAATTATATAGCTGCTGCTTCCATTCTACATGCCTCTTCTATATATACACTACTTTCCACCTCATGCCTTTCTGTCTTAAGCTTTTTTCTAACCATAACCAGGTGTTTCTCACACAGCCCCCTCTAATGATCACACCCAAGTTGCTAATTACCATTAAGAAACTGGAGAAAATGCTTGGAATGGTTTACTTAGCATGCAAGGCTAAACACAGTAACAATTGACTGACTACTAACTTTAAACTCACGAGTAGCGTGCTGCTGACCATAAAGTGCTTCAACTCCTTGTCAGGGGTAATAACCACTGTAGAACTACAATTGCAATTCAATTAAACTATAAAAAGTTATTATTGTTGAGTTCTGATGTCAAACTGCTTGCTACCTCTGTCAACAGCCAGAGTGAAGGGCAGACCATGGAGCATTATTACAGCCAAAGTTTTAAACAAGGAAAATGGGAAGCAGCTTTCCTTCCTCTGATAACTTCTTCTAAAAAGAAAGTGATCGGTGGAAAGGAGATATTTATGGCAACATGTTTCTTTTTTGTAAGCTATAAGTTATTGCAGGAAAGAGTTGCACACAGTCTGAGCCACAGCTTTTTTCACCCAAATTAAATGTAGCTGATTCCAACTCTTTTGCAAAGCTGCTTTATGTTGTGTTAAATTTCACAGCAAATATTCAGCTTTTTTCTTGTTTGCAGTGAGTTTTAAAGAGTAAGGGAGCAAGGATCTAAGTGGTTTGTAGGAATATGATGTGTGATCGTGTATAGTAAGGAATAAAGTACCCCCTGACATACATTATAAGGATTTTCAAGTCTCCTTGGTCTGTTTCTTACTCCTCAGAAAAAGTCCTACATGCACGACTGTAGTACTGGTTACTTAGAAAACAATTTAGTGAATCTAAGTGTTCATCTGTCTTAAGGGTGGGATAGTCAATTGTATTTTAAATCGCTGACCAAATTAATAATGCAAGTATGAAAGTGTGCCACTGAAGCTTTTCCACACACTTGAAAGCCTCTTGGCGCTAGTACTCAGTCCCTTACACTTCTGTGAGGGGATGATTAACAAGAGGGATGTCTTGAGGGACTTCCTGAAAACATTGGAACTTTCAGTTGAACACATACCAATTGGAAGACGGCTCCATATTTGAGGGACGAGGAATGAGAAGGCACTCCCTCCCGGTCGGGCCGTTCTGTATTGGAGAACGGTTACGAAGCAAAACACTCCAAAACACAAATGGCAAATTCTTGAGAGGCCATAAAACACCCTATGGTGTGACCTGGTCACTGGGTAAGGCAGAGACCTTATCTGCTCCAGCCACATGGTGGAAATCCACAAGCTGCCCTGACTATGGACCAGGGCCTTCATTTTGCTGGCATTGCACTTCAGGCGGTTGTTGCTCATCCAACTTTGAATTGCCAAAAGACATGGATGGAGGATGTGCTGAAACTTTGGCTCAGGTCTTTCAAATCTCAGGATCAGTTATGTCGTAAGTGTAATAGACTGATTCCACCCTGAAGAATCTAATGATAATTAACGAAGGATGCATGTAAATATTAAATAGAATAGGGAGCATGGGACCCCTGAAATAATGTACAAATGATGAATGATGGCTTTGATCAGAGAGGGAGGGAGAATCAAGAATTGACTTCATCTCATAGGAATTTTGAAAACCAGGACAATGTTACAACTGCAGCCTAATGCTGCTAGGTGTTGGATTAAGATGTTGTGATTCAATGTATCGAATGCAGTGAAGATTCTATAAAATAAGGCTGGTGGGGGTGCCTGCATCCAGTTCAATTCAAAGGTCATCCAGGACAGATAACTGGTTTCACTTCCCATTTGTGGCCAGAAACCTACTTGAGCAAAGTTGAGCATCTCGTATCTCTCCATATGCTTTGAAAGCCATCTGGCCGGATATTTTTCACCTATATTAGGCATAGTATTTGTCTAAGACGTCCCTCATATTGTTTACTTTGGGAAGGTAGTTCGCTTCTACCTGGTCTTTGTAGAATGCTAGGTTGTCCGGTGTTGAGAAAGTTTTCTGATTCCAGGTGGTATTGCATTTTTTGGGTCACTTTTTTACATGGTCTTGCTTATCACAGTTTTTCCTGTAGCAGGGCAATAGCTAACCGGGTCCGTAGACTTAAGATGGGTTTATAACCAGGGAGTGATTATGGCATCTTTCAGTTTGGAGGGAGCTAAGCTTCCCTTAAATTATTGCAAAGTTTCATGTAAGTTAATCACTGAGAACTCTTATGTGTGAACGAACCTCATGTTGATCTTCATGGCTGAGGGTGGGCTTCATTATTTGAAAACAAAATTAGGTGACATCATGGGGCTAACAGAGATGATTTTTTTCTATCCCCAAATCAAATTACAAGCAAAGAAAATACCTCTGAGTATTGCTTTTTGGTTAGAGATGTGCAGAATATAAGTAAGACAACCATAAGGGTGTTTATTTTGAAAACTGTACCAAGATTGGAGCTCTCTCAAATCAACATGATTTCCGTTAATGAGGTCTAGAGACAGGCTAATTCACTACACACTTTCCTTCTACGAGGATTGCCATTTTCTGATAGAAAATGTCTTAAGTCAATGCAATGCCAACTCCTTACTTACGCAGTTTTTTTTGTGCAATGTTTTTGCTCCAGTGAGAGAGAAATATTGTGTCGCGTTACTAAAGATTGGGAATTTTACAAGTAGTCGCCAGGTGTTTTTGTATCTCCAGCTTTGTTTTTTCGTACTCAGGAGGTTCTTGTTGTCTGCAGAGAAGTTGAGAGGCACTATGATTGACTAATTGAGATCTATGTTCTAAGGTACTGAACTTGTGTATTGCCTGCTTGTTTGCGATAATGACATTTGTCAGCCTGATTATGTCTACACAAATTGGGTTGCCAGAGGCCTAGTAGCGCACATCATTGCCAAGCACGAATAAGTTTAACAATAGTTAAATTAGTTATCTGAGTATCAACAGTGGTAGATCCCTAGCAAGGGGGGAGAACAGCTACATCCTTACTCTTGAGATAGGAAAAACTGTTCCAAAACATAATGCAGTCTGATGCTCGGACACCACAATAATCATTTATAGTCCTTAAAATGATTTCCACAAAGTCCTTTTTATTATAGGTCTTCTTTTTATTCCAGACTTCTTTCTCATAAAAGTATTGAACCCCAACTAACACGTTTCATTATTCGGGGTTCAACCCAGAGACTTCATTAGGGCTAGGTGAAATTCATACAAGTGGACAGTATGCATGCAAATACAAGTACCAACTTTGGATTCATCTATAAGTAGGACTTAGTTGAATTTATTTTAAGGGCTGTAAATGGTTATAGTGGTGTGCCTGCTTTAGCCATCCTTCTAATGTCTGTTTCATCTTTGCATTTTAAAACCGTGCATGCATTGATTGTTGTTGTTGTTTTTATGATTAATTATTTAATCAAAATAAAGTTATTTGGGGAAAAAAGTGAGAACCACTGCGGAAATCCTGTAGGGCCACCAGGGTAGGACACAGTTGGACAGCACAAAGACATGCTATTATTCCTTGTGGACTCCACTTTGGAGTCAAGATTGAACCTACTCTGTGCTTCCTCTGCCCTCAACGCCACCAAGTTAGTTTACCCTTTCCTCTTGACCTCGGAGATTACAAATGTTTTACTTTTGTTTGGGGATTCTCATCGTAAACATGACATGGCATATTAGCCATTTCATAGATTACATATATAACTTTTGAAGTGTCCTATCGTGGGTTGATACCTGCATGTCAATGAGGTCATCGCAGAAGTACCCTGGCACAGGACTGAATTTCCAATGCCACATTTACTGTAAAGCACTAAAGTCCCATGAGGGAGAGGAGGGGGTGTTGAGGTACCGCGAATGAAATCCCTTGTGTAGGACCACAGCTACTTGTAGGTATGTCCAGGTGCTTAGGAAGAGCTGGGGGAAAGAAAGTACGCACAGACACCGAGCTGGATGGATTTGCTGAAATGCTTGGTCTTGGAAAAGAGACAGCCACATGGAAGGTTGTTGTGCCATGCAGGATAAAGCCACACCTTCCTACACCAACTCTGCAAAAATAGGCATTTTACTCATGCCGCTGTACACTTCATTCAACCCCGTAGCTCTGTAGACATGCGAAAAGGTTAAAGACAAAAGTAAACATTAGGTATTCATGACTCCCACGGGAATTTCCCCTACTGACCAACAAGGTGTCAGTTACGAATTCGTGCACATCTGCAGGCTTTGTATCATTTCCACACGTGGATGTGATCTCTGCTGGAAAAACCTAAACAGTCCTGGGTTTGTGAATCATATGGATCTTTTGCATAGTGTATTTAGGAACTTCCGCTTGAGTAGGTTACATTTACACCAGGCTCACAAAATCCCCCTACACTGGCTAATTCAGTACATAAACGCACACAATCTATATTGTACAGGTAGGAAAGATGGAGCTAAAATGTACTTACTAGAAAATACCATAGAATATTCAGTTTCCCCAATCCTTTGGAATATGTACTGTGTTTTCAGTTTTTTCAAAGTTTCCATATTTTATATGATAAATTATACCTAATTTGGTAAGTTGATCATGAGGTAAAATAATTTTCAAAGTGACGGCAAAATAAATTAATTTGGCTGCTTGTGTGATAGTTCATAGAGTCCTTCTTTTCGCTGCCTGCAGATGGGATGTTTTTCTGAATGGTGCAAGTTCAGACTGGTTCTTAGTTGGAGCAATGACTTTACGGGTAGGCTGATCCCAAGCAAACCGAAGGCTTCCTTCTACTAATGAGTCCAGCTTTATTATTGTTTACTAGCAGCCCGTCCCAACGTTGTTCGGGTATGAATTACTGCCGGCCAGTAGTATATTGTTTTGTAGGATTTCGTTTTGATAGCATTTCTTATCTGTGACAGGCCTGTGAAACGCTCCGATTCACAGTGCACTGCTGATGCACTTAAGAGTGCGCGTTCAATAGTGTGTGAACTCGAGTTTCCCTATTTTATTTTCCCTTGCAATATTATATAGCGCGAACTCGACAACATGGCATGAGCACAATTTACATTACAGAAGAACACATTCATTTGTGGTTGGCACAGGGAGACAAAGAGATTTGCCTGGAATCACAGGATGTTGAGCTGATGCCGAGATTCGAACATAGCTCCCCAGCTCTAAAGTTCACAATTCTAGAACTTGTGGCGGGAGGTGTGTCTAAAAGTGTATGTCGGTGCTGGCCATCAATGAGAGAGACCTGTGCATTCTTCAAATGGGTGGTGAAAAAATATGAGTATGTTGCTGGAGATGTGGGCCGCCGTGTCACCAATGTTCTTACCGGGGGAGGGTAAACACCCATTACTCCGCAACTTTCTTTCCGCAACCCATCACTCCGCATACTTTCATTACGAAAGTACCATGACTCCGCAATGCCATTATAACGCATGGCATTACATTTAATATGCTTTTACCACGCATACATTTACAGCGAAATTCATTGTAAATGCATGAATGGTAAAAGCATGTTTTTTTTAATGTTTGGATAAGGTAAGTATGGGTATAGGGTTATATGTTTTGGGGTACTGAGGTATATGTTTTGGGGTGTTTGGGTATTTCAAAGGTTCAGATATAGCTTTGGGTTATGGGGTACAGGGGTACTTTTAGTGTTTAGGGATAGGTATGGGGTACAGGGGTATTTTTAGGTTTCAGGGCTAGGTTTGGGTTTTGAGGTACAGTGGTATTTTAGGGTTCAAGGGTAGGTTTGGGTTTTGGGGTACAGGGTTATTTTTAGGGTTCAGGGCTAGGTTTGGGTTTTGGGGTACAGGGGTATTTTTAGGGTTCAGGGGTAGGTTTGGGGGTACAGGGGTATTTTAAGGGTTCAGGGCTAGGTTTGGGGTAGAGGGGTATTTTAGGGTTCATAGGTAGGTTTGGGGTACAGTGGTATTTTTAGGGTTCATTGCTAGGTTTGGGTTTTGGGGTACAGGGGTATTTTTAGGGTTCAGGGGTAGGTTTGGGTTTTGAGGTACAGGGGTATTTATAGGCTTCAGGGCTAGGTTTGGGGTACAGGGTATATATATAGGGTTAAGATGGGTTAGTGTTTAAGGGTGTTGGGGTATTTTAAGGAGTAAGGGTGGGTTATGATTATGGGGTGCAGGGGTATTTAAAGGGAGCAGGGTGGGATTAGCACACGATATGAGACATTGCATGAAGGGCGGAACGTACCACACGCCCCCAGCGTTTGTCACGCCCCTAGCACACGCCCACAGCACAACGCAGACACACCCACAAGGGACTACTTTGCTGGCATGGTTCTTTTGCCTTTTAAATGTATATGGTGGGCGTCTGCATAGCCTATGTCCTTCTGTTGCAACTGCCCTTTCCAACGCCGTATTGGGTGTTGTGATTGGTGCTGTGGTTCCTGAGATTACCCGCCTCAAAGGTTTGGGCTCTCTCTTTATTATATTAGTATGGATATGGATTTCGTTTTTTGGTGGCCATTTTTCTCCTTTTGGAGCAATCTCTGACCTGGACTTTTATTATCTTGTAATGGACATAGGGAGTATAAGGTAGCAAAATAGTATCTTGAATAGGATGGTGGTCAATGCCTACGCACTACGAGGAAGAGGTCTCCTTCACTTTCTACCTGGAAACTCTAAGCCTGATGTTACCCACACAAATACTTTACCATGTGTCAGTCTGGTTTGAGAAGAACACATTTGGAATGCTTTGCAGTTGTAGAGTAGATCACGTGCTCCGATTCAGATGATATTGAAGTTTATAGTAGTACAAGAGATCGTAACATTGGCACGTGCTTTTCTTCACAAATATATCAACCGATAATCTAAACAAATAATCTAATATGTTGACTCTATGGAGAAAATGCAGCAATGAAATTGGCCTTGCATTTACTCTTAAAATCTACCCAGAGAAGCAGCAATTCCCCTACAGTTAATCTTTTTTTCTACATGGCATTTTTTACACCCTCAACCCAAAGGTTGTATATCAGAATATCAACTGTGTATCAGAATCTCAGCCACGCCAAATATGTATGGGGAGCCGGGCTAAGCCAGCCTATTGATCTGCGACGCTTCACCAAACCAAACCGGGGAGAACACATTTTCTGCTTAGGTTTTTTCTTCTCAGGAGAAGGGAGCACTCCTAGGAGCACTTGAAGGATCTCCAACGACACTGTCCAGCCCTAGGTCCCATTCAGATTGTGCACACCTTTCTGCCATAGCAGGGATAGGGAAGGACGAATATTCCCCGTTTAGATGTTTTAGGGCCAATTAACTAAGGCATGTAAGAGTGCGAAGAGTACTCTAGGAAAACTACTTTACATAATCCAAAAAAGCACTAATCAACAGGCCCCTATTTGGTCTTAACTCCACATCTACATACCTTGAGGATATATATACAATCACGCTACATTTATGTGTAGTCAAGTGTAGCAATCGTATAATTATCTATAAATACTTGCTGTCAGAATATTTTTGGGGTCGATATTTTTTTTTTCACAACCAATTTTATTGATAATTCGAATATGATTGCAAGATATCCACAGTACTCCGAACACCGGAGGGGCTGTGAGCATATAATCAAGAGCAAAATATAGCAATCAATACAGTAAGCAGGATCAGATATTAACATTAAACTACCCGTACCCCCCCAACCCCATAACACCACCCCCACCCGGATCCCACCCTAGCCCTATTCACGACGGTCACCTGGATCCAAGCTAATCAGTCTATGCAACAGTGGTAGTACACTCTCACTCCCACCCTGGTTCTCAGGACAAGTGATCTCTGGCTACATCCTGCCGTGGCGGCGGGTCCAGCCACAGCCCCAGCCCCCTGTATTCCGCCCACCTTTTCCAAATTTTATAGTGCTTTCTAGGGCAGCCGCGGGCCTCAAACACTGGACGTTCCAGCCCCATATAGTAGTCCAAGCCCTATTTCCATACCTCTATCGGGGGGAGCCCTAGGGTCTTTCCAGGCGCGGGCCACATCCCTCTTGGCCACCGTAAGACTCAGGAGTAACAGGTGTCATTTGTATATGTTGCCACCCACCTGCTCCAGGACATGCAGGAGGCCCAACTGCGATGTACGTGGGAGCTGCCAACCCAGCACCTCATCCAAGCAGTCCCATACACGCCCCCAATACCTCTCCAGCGCCCCACAGGACCACACAGTATGAAGGAACGTACCCACTTCCCTGCCACACCTCAATCGGGGGAGGCAATCCGTCCGGCTCGCCACAGCCTCTCTCTCGTGTAGTAAGCCCTGTGCAAGTATTTAAATAGAATAAAGCGCAGTCGTACGGCTATGGCCGCCTCCCTTGGGCTGCGAGGGCCTCCCTCCATCCCTCCTCGTCAATTTCTCCAACATCCCGCTCCCAAGTAGACCGCAAGCCGTCTAGAGAGGAGGAACAATGAATAACCAGTGACTGATAAATGCGGGATATTTTCTTTTCTGTCAATTCTCCCATAAATAATTAGGCTTCTAGCGGACTAAATTCCGGTAGGGATTCCAGTCCCTCCAAGGCAGGAGAGATAGCATGTCGGAACTGCAGGTACTTGAAGAATTGGGTATGCTGCATATCGTACTCATCCCTCAGTTCCTGGAAGGATTTAAGGGTCGTGCCCCTCATGACATGCCCCAGCGCCGAGATCCCTATCGCGTCCCAGCCGCGAAACCCCTGCAAGGTCGACAAGGCCGGAAGGTGGCCATTCTGCCATAGCGGAGTTTCCTCAGTGAGCTTATTCCACCATCCCATACGACTAAGGGCTCGACGCCAAACATGGAAGTCGACCTGCGTAACCACCGGTAGCTTCTTCCTCTTTCCCGCCGAGTACAGTAATGTGTGCAAAGTATCTGGTTCCATTAAATATCGCTCCAGAGCGTACGCCGGAGCGCCCCGATCCCCATACCACCATTCATTAAGTATCAATAGATGGGACGCTTGATAGTAGGAGAGGATATCCGATGATGCCAGGCCACCGCAGTACGAAGAAAGGAAACCGGTGCGGATGGCCACGCGAATAGCACCTCCTGCCCAGAGAAAGCGGCCCAGCGCCGAGTTAACTTGGCGGAACCATTGCGGCGAGATAGTTGGGGTCGATATTTTGATTGCCAAATTTTTGAGAATTAAAACTTGACTTGATATTCAGGTAAAAAACCCTAACCACCTCCCTCTTATGGCTATTCTGGTGTTTTTACAACCTGTACTAGTTCTGTGCCAAGAATATGCTGTGTTTTTGTTTTAAGGCCCTGTGTATAATGATAGGATGGTACCCAGTTGATGTGTTAACTGTGTTTGTTCTGTGTCAGTCACTTGCAGTGTTTGTGTGTGCTAGTCCTGATGGTTTGCGGTTGTGGTTGCTGTGGTAGTTATGTGTTGGTTAAATGTCTGTTTTTATGTGCAGGCTCTGCCCCTCGTGACTGTGATGGTTGGCAGCCGTACAGACAACGAAGTCATCTCTATCATTACAACTTCTAAAGAGGCTGATGAACCCCGGGGGGTGAGATTTGCAGCTCCTAGAGATGGCAGCCCATTGACGCCTGGTGAACCTCGCTGGATAAACTATGTGAAAGGAGTTATCCAGCACTACAGAGGTAAGCTCGGTGAAGACTGACTGCAGTCTTCATATTTTATGTAGGACTGAGGGCTCGTGCTATGATTGAGTACTCAATTGATGAATAAAGTCTGGCCCTCCCCGTCAGTGTCCATGACTGATGGCTAACACACCACCATTCCTCAAGGTACATACATGATTGAGGGCTGACTCCCAATTCCACCCATTTTAATGTCCGCGACTGAAAGCTGAGTTCCACTTCCTTCCACCTCACTCTGTGAGTGACAGCTGGTACTCCTGTTTTTTTTCTCGTCCCAGTGTCATTGCCTCATGCCCATTTCCCACAGCTTTCTTCCTATCTCAGTGTCGGAGACAGACTGTTAGCTCCCTGCTTTCTCCCATCTCGGTGTCTGTGACGGTGGACTGCCTACCCAATTCTTCCCATCATGGGGCTAGGACTTACCCCCACGCATTCGTTTTCCGGATATGTGCGAAACCAAATACTTCAAAAACAAAGACCACCATAATGCAGACTGCCACATTCTTATTACTTAAACAGCAGTTGCTAAAATGTAAATCAGTTTTTAATTTTTAAATATACCCAATCTTTCCCTTAATTTATATTTGCATTCAACATTTAGCGAGCGTGCAAATCTTCAAAAACAGATAGTGTTTAAGGCCTTTATGAATAGCACACATTGTCAATTTCTCTTAGATCATCAGGATGTGTATTATAACCTGAGTAGTCTGTCGTAGAATGTTTTCTTCGGGTCTTCTTTCTTGAATATTTTGAAGGCATCCAAAATAGTTAATAGAGTATCTTAGACTTCCAGATGGAATCTAAGGTAGACATTGATGGGCTAGATAGTGAGGGCATTACCATATGCTGCTTCTGTGTCAACGTGAGAGTTTTACATTCAAAGAGTGCATCTACAGGAAACCAGTGCAACTCGGCAACACTGGAGAGATATGAGCTCTTCTTGGGATATTGACATCTGCCTTAGCTTCTGAGCTCTTGTAGTTTCTTACTGTTGATTGACAGATGTTCATGCTAATAGCACATTTGAGTAACACATTTCCATAATCACGTTGGCACCTGTGGGGGACCACTCCACTTTGGGTCTGTCCCCTTCAGACAAAAGTAAACCATTTTTCATTATCATTTTAAGGTGGAAATTTGAAAATGAAAATATTGTTGACATACTTATGCATATTCATCCTGCAAGGTTTCTACCGTGCCACTAACTGGGATAGCTACATCACAGCCCTTAAGTAAATCATACTTAGCTACTTTAAACCCGAGGATAAATTCAGTTAGAGTAGTTGTGCTGCATTAAGACTGAGCCAATTAGCATCCTTCGACTATTGTACCTGGGAAAACACCTGAGCTACTTGATTACGATCTTTAACAGAAGAGATGAAATGCTCCCTGTGTCAGCTGCTTAACTTTGAAATTCCACTCCCAAGTTCTGCAGAAGATGGTGGAATGGTTTGGCCTGGAGATTAATTATTTATGGTGAAATACATGACTCCTGTTGTATTCCATTCCTCGTCATTAGAGGTACTTCTTCCTTCTGTCCCATTACCACTTGTGCCCTTCTGTTACTGAGGAAGGATGGCAGCTAGTTACCGGAAATGCCCAAAACACCCAGAAGATGTCTAATGCTTAAAATCAGGATATTGCTGTAAGGTGTTGAGTGTCACCGACAAGCCTAACAGCATAAGTAGAGCTGGGTCATCTCATCTGTAATATTAAGTATATTTGTTGAACATCCAGCAAACCAGCCTCTATACACCTTACTAGGAGAAAACTAGCTTGTGTAGTATCTAAAATATTATTGGTCTCCACTAAGATTGCATCTGTATGGATGCCACAGGCATCCATTTTACTGAGTCTGTGGGGATGATGAGTTACGCTGATCACATTTAGATGAGAGGTTGCTTCCAAGTTGAGGCCCAACTCTGAGCTGCAGGAATATGAAGGGAAGTATCTGCCTGTATATCTTCAGAATCCTATCTCAGTACGTTTCTGTGCTCAGAAGCTTGCTTGCGGCTGATGTGGGGTGCCTCAACTCTAATGTGCAGAAAGACGGCACTGCAGGACCTTGCCATTTGTATGGGGTAGTCCATTGACTGGAGATACCACATAACACACAAAGATTTGTAAACTTGCCCTTCTCAAACAGTACGTCTACCCCAGCTCTGAAGCAAAAAGACAGGAAGTTGAGGAGTCTGTTCATTGTATTTTTTTTGTGTTGAGGTTGGAACTAAATTGATGCTTCCAGTGACGTTATTTTACTTAGCCAGAAGAGCATAGAGCGGATGCTATCGAACTAGAAAATGTTGCAAGAAAATTCTCCCTTTTCTATCTTGAGCGTTATGGGACGCAAAATACATACATTAACCCAACCCTTGAGGTAGCTGAAATAATGTTGTCTAGGAGGGAATTTACACCATAGCACCTATCTTTCTTAAAGACTTCTGAATGACTTGCATAGTTTCCCTACATTTGTATGCGGGAAAAGAAACTTTCTTGGTAGCAGCTGTAATTTGAAGCATTAGTTAGTCCATGCTCCCAGATACGTAGTTAGTTCAGAGGAAATTATTGGGTCCAAGAAGGATGAGCGCGTCAGGTAAGGGCAGTGCCATTTTGTTAGCATATCAGGCCGAAAAATTGATTTTGGTGATTGGAGTCATTTCCTGTTTATCCAGTTAAGCATATCCTATCATGTTGATTGGGTAGGGAGTTCACCTGTAGAAAGTTCTACTTTTTCCCGGGTTAGGATTTGGCCTGAAGCTGAAATCTGATGTGACAGTAAGTAGTGGTTTAAGAGAAGTATGGGTAGGCCCAGTGACTGGGATGAGCCCTGTTGAACTCTACGCTGCACTTCGACGGAGTAGATGTGAACAATGCCAAATTGATTTTCACTCCATGCCCTGAGAGAAATGACAAGAAGCACTCAGACAGTTGCTAAATTTAGGGGACCCTGTTGATGGTATGTGGAGGAGAATGGGTTTGGGAGAATTATGGGGACAAAGGCCTCATTCGGGTCTAGCAGAACCCATAGATCAAAAGCACAGTGGATGCAATTGTAGGAGTGCTTATTTTATAAAATAAAAAAGTGCAGGGGCCAAAGTTTTCTTAGGAGCCAGGTGTGAATTCTGAGGTTGTAGAATACCTGGGCTGCCAAGTCTTGATTCCACCACTCAACACTTCTTGTTCGATTTTCTCATTTGTGTAGGTTCGTTTTTATTCATGCCTTTTCCCTGTCATTGTTTTTCTATCTTTTCTTCCCCCTTAATTCTTTCTCCGCCTTTCTCTCCCTTGTTCTGGGTCAAAGTCTGATGATGAAAAATAAGACCTGGTCCCATTACCCGAAACCATCCCACAACTTAAGTTATTCTTCATTATGCTGACTGAAGCTGTTATTTCGCATGCAGTGGGGAGGTGCAAATGAAGGTTCTGGTGGGATTCCTTGGGAGGAACAAAAGAAAATTTAGGAAGGACATTATTTGTGGACAACTCCTATGGTGATGATTTTAATGTTGAAAATTTGAATAATTTATTTTCATGTTGGGATCTTAGCAATGAACCAACATTTCTTACATCTTTGACACCCCTCTGTGTAACACATTTTCTATGAGTGGTGAAGATAATTAGGCGATAGGATTTAGCGTGTGTTTTGCAGGCTGTCTTGTTGACATGTACAGGTATCTCCTGCCATTTGTCTTCAAAAATGTTTAATTACTCTGTTAACCAGGCTCTCTTGTGAGGCTGGAATGTAGTGAGCTTCGTGAGGACTGCACTCGGAATAATTGAGTCCGCGTGCTTGTTGTTTTGGTGGAACAGGAATCATGGTGTGGCACGACTGTCGGCTTTGGAAAAGCTCATACGTTTCTTTAGGGTATCTAAGGTTTCCATGGTAATCAAGGTTGTATGTGTAGCTGATGCTATGCTTCCTGGTGTTTGAATGAGGGACTTGCCTCCTGCAGCTCGAAGAATTTGTATCTGTTGTATCTGCTTGCGTAGGTATGATCTGAATGTGGAGTCCAGTCATGTCTGTTCCACTTTGCGTATGTATAAGGGGAATGTGGAGCTGTTCCGACTTCCTAATGCATGAATTGAATGTGGAGTTCTGTCACAACTGTTCCTGCTTGCTTTTGTGTGAGCTGATTGTGGAGTTCAGTCACATCAGGTCACACTTCCCTATGTATGACGTGAATGTGGAGTTCTGTCTCGACTGTTGCTGTTTGCTTAGGTATAGGTAAATGTGGAGTTCAGTGACTGCTGAGCCTCCTTGCTTATGTATGAGGTAAAGGTGTAGTTAAATCACCGCTGTTTTTGCTTCCTTGTGTAAGAGATGACTGTGGAGTTCATTCACCAGTGACTCTCTTGTCTAGGTATGAGGTATACGTGGAGTTAAGTGACTGCTGAGCCTCCTTGCTTATGTATGAGGTAAAGGTGTAGTTTGATTACTGCTGTTTTTGCTTCCTTGTGTAAGAGAGGAATGTGGAGTTCAGTCACCACTGACCCTCTTGTGTTGGCATGAGGTAAATGTAGTGTTTAGTCACTGCTGTTCCCACTTTGCTCAGATCAGCGTAGGCTCTGGAGGTCAAGTCACTGCAGTTTCTGCTTCCTCAGCTCTGCCGAGGGTGTGGTGGTTTGACAGGAGCAGGTGTTGACACCAGGCCTGGCAGTAATCTGTTCTTTTCCTCTTGGCTCTCCCACAGCTGGACCTGTGCCTGGCTTCAATGCGGTGATCGCCAGCAACGTCCCACTGGGAGGCGGCCTGTCCAGCTCTGCCTCCCTGGAGGTTGCCGCCTACACCTTCCTCCAGCAGCTCAGTCCAGGTGAGGTCACTGGTGCTTGAAAGAGTCCGCTACCTGTAATCGAGTGCTCCTGAAAGTCTCCAGAGCTGATATGCAACAGTTTCTGCCCTAGACCAGCAGGCCTTTTGGAGACCATGGCCACTACCTCGAATGCTTGCTCTTACTACACACCAGCCTTAGCATTTCCACATATCAAGCCCCTCGTCTAATTGATTCATAGGAAGAACCTAGAGTCATTGACTGTGTTGCACCTCTAAACCCTGAACCCTTAAACCTATCCACAGCAATACTTTCAATCAAGCATTCCCTCCCACGCTCATCTGGGCGTTGTTTGAAACAGATGTGCCCTGAGCTCTCAAACTTCTAGCCTCTCTCAAGCAAAAGAAGACTTGATATGTTAACGCTGAGGACCCTCGCAGAGGGTAGGACAAGGGAAAGATGCTGGAGACAAAGGAACATACAGGCATTTCTATAGTGCTGCAAAGTCATTTAAAGAGCGTTTCCAGCTTTACCTCAAGCTGATGAACAGCTCGGCCCACGTCAGCCAGGATGTGCTTACTCACTTGATTCATTTTTTACTGCTCACCATTCAAAAAACACACCGGTCAAAGATCTCAATGACAACTCGCTGTGACCCCCTAACTCTAGACAAAACTGCGAGTTCACCCAGCCATGTGACTCGGGGCACTTTTGTGCATTTGAACGGTCCCTCACAGCAGCGTGAACTTCATTTGGGGCCCCCCGTGCAACCTGGCCTGGACTGCTTTGCCGCTATTGCTATTGCCGGTTTTTGCCATCAGTCTCCCCCCGCCGCCGCACCTATCTCGGAGCGACCGCCGAGCGGCGGAGACTACGACCTCCAGCCTGCTTTGCGGCAGGAAGCCACCACTTGCATTTTCCGCGCCTGGAGGTGCTTATAACGGTCGCACTAGTTCCGCGTCCCGGGAGCGGCCGGGGATAAGCCCGGGCAAAGGGCGGGCCCTCTTAGGCCCTCAGAGGCCGCAGGAGGCCGGGCCGGGCTCACCCTCTGTTGATCTCCATCCAGGACTTCCTTGGACATTTATCCACAGTAAGACATTCTCATTGACTTTTCGACTCGTCTCTTACATCCATTACGAACTCTGTCGAGTACTTGTTGCCTGACTGTACTAACTAACGTCCTCCCTTAAGTGCATTATAACATTCACATTAGCGAAGGCTGGGCATTATTATCACATATTTGCACCATGTTTACATGCACACCGAAAGCTAAACCCTCTACATCAGGCGGGGCAATCACTGGACCGCTAGATAACTTCTTTACTAGGACAACTGCTGAGATTGATAGAGAACTGTCTCTGGCTGAGCGTCGTGCTGAACGACGGTTATCTATCGAACTCCTCAAGTGTAAGTCCACTCCCCCGGCACCAAAAGTACATACAATCTCCCTAGATCCCAGCACACACTTGGTAAGTGTGGATCGCAAATTAGATGGCATCATTGGTATACCATTAATTCTACAAGATGGACCCCTCTCGCCTCATATTGAGTGTACTAACACTGACTCCGCCCAGAGGGTTCAAGCTCCTGTATTGGTCCCTCAACCGTTAGTAGTATCAGCTCCACTCACCCCATCTTGGTTACCAGTCACGGCACACATAGAAAGCCAAGGCACCAAAAGGCAAAGAGAACCCCAAAGGGCTCCCCCAAAAAAAAGAAGGAAGAAGGGAGGGGCTACCAAATCAGGCCAAAGCCCAATCATACCCAAATCTCCAACGGTCGTAGCGGCCAATGAAACTTCCGCGCAGGTAGTTAATCTATTGACAGAATCCTTACTTCCAGCAGGTTTTACAGAGACCTTGGAGCATCTCCTTAAAACCCTTTTGTTACCACTCCTAGAGGGAGTAAAGAGATTGGGGGCTCAGATGACTAGATTGCTGGAGATCTCCGAGTTAAATGAGACGGTCCCAAAGCAACCTGTGGCACATCAAATTCCCCCCTCAGTAAAGTCCCCTATCCAGAAATCAACCACGTCCCTTGGGGTGGGCTCTGCGCCTATTACTGGGTTTCCTCCGCTCCCATCATCTAGTGCCGAGCCATCTCAGCATAAACTTAGTGCTAAAACCAACTCAATGCCTCCTAAGAACCCTAAAGCAAGTACCATCCTCCCTAAGCCCTCTACCTGTCAGGCGCCAACATTTAGTAGTCAACATCCCATAGACTTACCCCCACAGGCATCACATTATGTCATCATCTTGACAGGGGTCCCAGTTCTGACAGAAGGAACCATAGAACCTCAAGCTAGCCTTAGAAACAAGGTCATCAACGGGTTGCGTATCAATAGACCCCTCCCATCACATCTAAATGGCGACATTATATCAGTCAGACGTTGTAAGTGGGTGGGTCCCCGACCTAAAGATATAGCTGGGGATGTGGTGGTAATTAATTTTAGGGACTACCGAGTTATCACTCACATTAGTGATTGGTTTCCAGGGAATGGCGAGGGAAGTATTTATTCACGAAACTTGAGTTACTTCTACCCTAAGTCTCTGCTGTCTGCTCCTAATCCCCATTTACCTGCGCATAGACCCAACTCTTCCTTAATCTCAAAGCTTCAACCGCATTTCCCTGTATCAAGATCTGGTCTGGTAAACTCCCCCTTTTCTATCCACCTCCAACGTCCCAGCTGGTCGCATGTACCGCCTCTAGGCTGGCCCCATCAACACAGCTCATATGGTGGCTGGACCATTCCTACGTACAATTCTTTTGACTGCTTGTCCGGTCTCAACGAAAATGAATGACTGGCACCATCTGATTTAATCATCGCCCGCCCATTTGAGGGGCCTATTAATAACAAGTCTTTAAGCGCTGAGTTGGTCCCCGTAAAATCCATGTCCGCTACTAGGGCACTAGTCTGCCACAAATCACCACCAAATGAAAATGTCAGTCCTAATCTAGTCCTCATGCCTAGTAGAGAGGCTCCTCTAGTGCCCCTGCAGCGTGAGACGATGGACAAATCCCCAGGTATTGTTCTAGCCGTCGAAGCAGTGGGTAGCGCTAGCACTGGTGAGGCTGTGGGTCCCGTAAAGCAGAATTCCACGTATTTCTCCATGATATTTTGGAATGTGGCAGGCCTTAGACCTAAGGTAGATTTACCCTCTTGGCTCTCTGAAATCCGCAAACACAACATCTTGTGTTTTCAGTAAACCTGGTCTACTACCCAATTCCATCTTCAAGGGTACAAAACTTTTATTTGCCCTGCCCAACCCTCTACTTCTGGCAGATCAAAAGGTGGTTTAGCAACTTATATCGCTAACGATCTTTCTATCAGAAGCATACAGGTTGTAGTGAGTGCGCCAAACTTCCAAATATTGAAATTAACATTAAATATAAAAGCGGTTTACTACATAGTCAATTTTTATAACAACCTACGGACCGAAGACATACTCCCTGTCTTGGAGGAAATTTTCCGTCTCCTACTGGTAGAACGGAAAAAAATAAAGAATAACCAATTTAATCTTATCTGGGGAGTGGACTTTAATGTTAGTCTCTGTAAAGACAGTGGCTCCAAAAAATGTGGTTTGGTGGACGAGGGGGGTTTAAATTTAACCCATTTCCCGCATTCCAGTTTAGGCCACCGCTTAATGGAAATCCTAGTCACTCTAGAACTTGGCTTTGCAAATGAGCTTGTTGTTCCCCCAGTAGCATTTTCTACAACGTTTAGTGGAAGAGACTATTCCTCCTTGATTGACTTTATCCTAGTTTCTCAAGTCTTGAAAGACCAAATTGGTTGTTTCCTGACAGACACTAACCCAAACAGTGATCATTTCCTAAACTCTATGACTATTATAGTGCCTGACTCTTGTAAACTGGCTAACTCACCCTCCCTACTAACCCAAGATGCACTGAGTATGGGCAAATTAAATGGTTTCACCATAAAGTGGGAAACCGTGGATCCCGTTGCAATCACAGGTAGAGTTCTCAGCCGCACTCTACCACAAGTAGAAACATGCCTCAATGCCGACTCTCCCCCTGAAAAAATCTTAGATAGTTTCCTGATCATTACTAAAACAATCAATGACGAACTATTAAGTAAATCAAAGGGAACTAAGAAACCAAAAAAGGGCTGGTTCAACGCTGCCACTAGGAGAGCCTATTCGCGTCTGAAGAAGGCTCTCCGATGCAGCATTAGAAACAAACCAGAAATAGTTTGTCTTAGAAGGGAGTATAATCAGTCCCTAAAGCAGTGTAAGCTAGAGATCAAAAAAACCTTATGGGAGACACTGCACAAAAGCTGCCTTGCAAGGGATTCAACCTCATTTTGGCGTACAGTTAAAACTCCCTTCTTACCAAATCCTAATTTGAACCCGAGAATCGAGGTGGCAGTGGATGAGTGCGCTTGGGTCACTCACTTTTCGGCTATTTTCGGGGGAACAGTTGCACCCACACAGGTACCTGCTGTACCTCGAGATGGCAGCAACCTCAGCTTCTCCCACTGCGCAAAAGTCATCGAAATGTGGGAAAGCCCCTGGCCCTGATGGGGTTCCTCTTGACATATTCAGACATAATTTAGGTTTGTGGTCCCCTATCCTCACTAGGGTCTTTGATGCAGTTAACGAAACAGGCCCAATCACCTCATGGAAATCCTCAATCCTCCTCCCAATTTTCAAGAAAGGGGATCGAAATGACCCTGCTTGTTATCGACCCATTTCCTTATTAGAACCAACAGGTAAGGTCGCAGGGCGGCTAGTCCTCCAAAAACTTCGTAGCTGGGCGGCTGAAAACCAAATACTGTCAGACCTACAGTACGGATTTCGTGAGGGTATGGGGACGGTAGAACAAGCAATAAATTTGTCCCTACTAGCGGGTAAATATGTGGGGGCGAAGAAGGGTAAACTTCATCTGGCATACGTCGACCTGTCGGCAGCGTTCGACTGTGTGTCTCATTGCAGGTTGTGGAATATCCTCATTAAAATAGGCATAGACCCCCCCTTAATCCGCTTTATGCAAGACCTCTACTCAGGGGCATCAGCCAAAGTCCGCTATGGCACGGGGGGGGGGGGAGTTAACCAGGTCTTTTGATGTGGTGAAGGGAGTCCGACAGGGCTGCGTGCTGGCTCCCTTCCTTTTTAACCTGTACACTAACGGTCTAGAGGTGGCAATGCTAGAGGGTAGTCAGGATCTCCCCATGATTGGCCGTCGTCCTATTCCAGCTCTGCTCTATGCGGATGACGCAGTCATCATGGCACGGACTCCCTGCCAACTAGAATTGCTGGTCAACAGATACTGCCAATTCATGGAAAGCTTAGATCTAAAGGTTAATAACAAGAAAACCTTCATCATGCATGTTGGGAAAGCCAGTAGTCACACAAAGGGTATATATATAAACAACACCAAGTTAGACTGCACAAAAACATACCCCTATCTGGGAATTCTGATCGATAATAAGCAAAACTGGCGACCAGCTATCTAAAGCAGGAAACTGTCATTCCTCAGAACAACAACTGCCCTGTCAACTTTTGCCCGGAATCTAGGCCAGCGTCCGGCACGCGAACTGCTCCAGATTTATCACGCTAAATGCTCTTCGGTAGCTCTATATGGAGCAGGGATATGGGGCTTTACCGCCACCGCATGTATTCAAAAGGTGGAAAACTGTTTTCTAAGGTATCTATTAGCGGTCCCCAAAAGCTCCCCGATCCATGGCTGCCACGTGGAATTAGGTATGGACTATATATCTGACATCATCGCCATCCAACCGATCCTACTGTGGCAGCGTGTATGGCAAACAGATGAATGCAAGCTTACTCGCTCTTTGATTATCGACTGCCTTGTCCTAGAAAGATGGAAGAGCATAACATGGCTGGATTATGTTTCAAAATTTTTCACTGATCTAAATTTAGAGTCCCATTTTACCCATCCTGAAATCATCGTGGGCATATCACGAGCCACTCTGAAAAACTTATGTTTATCCCACCTGCGTGAGCTCCGAATGGCAAGAGAGATCTCTAAGCCAACTAATATTAATCTCTTAGCAGTACAAAGCTCTTGGGGGATTCAGCCTTATTTTTTGTTAACAACCATCACATATTATGACAAATTCTTGCTGACCCGGTTTCGTTTCAGTACTTTCCACCGCTTAGTGACTTTCCCCAAGACCAACGATTGGTCCGCAAATCTCTCCACCTGTCCATGTGATGGGCAGTCAGAGCAAACGCTTCTCCATGTAATATTCTTCTGCAGTCTCTATGACTACCCACGGAGAAATTGGATTGTACCATTAGTAAAATACATGGGATTGCGCCAATGCCGTCCGGCGCTCCAAGCCTTACAATGTTTGGACACAGAATTTTCAATTGTCCCTATACTCTGTTTTTTAAAATAATGCATTAAATACCGAAAAGATTATGATTAATTCCATATTTAAAGTACTGTTTACACTACTGTGTATTAAGTTTTAGAAACCTTATTGTGTTTAGTACCCTTTTTCTCTTGTGTTCCCAGGATAGATTTCTTTTTAATGTATACATTTAGTCCCTATTATACTTTGTTTTATTTGTACTAATCTTAGGAATTCGTTGTCTTTTTAAAAAAAAAATTGCCTTGTTTCTTTTGTACTTTTATGGATAAGTTCCCTTATCCGAATAAAGTTTTATTTGATTTGATTTGATTGACTCTGTATGAGATTGCCTCTGCTGCTGATACCAAAGTAATCAGTCCTGGGGTAACTGAAAATGTACAGTTCTGCATCCCCTTGGACTCGTGCCTGAAAGGCATATGTGACTGTAGTGATACTATTCACCGTAATTACTGCTATCAGGAAACGAAGCAGCTCTGAGATACCAGAGTTCCTCAGAAGCTCAAGCATACCTCATTGCAGACATCCTCAAAGAGCCAGTGTTACCCCAGAAGATCCTGGCATACTCAAAACCTCCCAGTCGGCCTTCTAGACGAGCATAAGTTTTCAAAACCGTAGCCCCTTCAGAAAGTACCTTCTATCTTGTGCTGAACATTTAGTTCGTCTTGTTTTCATGTTTCATGTTCCTTCTTTCTCATTTCTCTTCCCTGTTCACTTGTAGGGCATTGGGAAACAGCTATTCAGCAGCAGCACCACAGCACAAAGCAGAAAAAATACACCCCATTCCATCAGTGTGAATCACTGCTTGCTGGATTGTATTTGAAGTTTATGAAGAGTTCTTTCTCAACTCTATCTTCTCCCTCCACTTCCAGATGATGGTGACTTGGTGTCGAAGGCCTTGGTATGTCAGAAGGCGGAGCACACGTATGCAGGCATGCCCTGCGGAATCATGGACCAGTTCATCTCTGTGATGGGGATGGAGGGCCATGCACTTCTCATTGACTGCAGGTAGGGTGCGTTGGGGAGGTTCCTCACTGGTTCAGACACTCTTCACTGGCTCGCTCACTCTCAAATCTGTTAGCCAACTACAATCTCTTGTATGTATGTATATGTTATTTCTATAGCACAAACCTACCCAAAAGGCAGCTCTGTATGCGGGGAAAGACCAGCATAATGTCAGCGAGTAATAAGAGAGGAAGCGCTGGGTTGTAGGTTGTTAATGCATTATTATGTATGATTTTTAAAAGAGGTGTGTCTTTAATTCTTCCTAAATTGAAGCAGTTTGGGGACGATCCTGATATCAACAAGTATGTTGTTTCAAATCCTGAGTGCACAGATGGAAAAGGTCTTCTGTCTTGTTTTTCTTTTTTGACTACTTAGTCTGCAGTCTGATGGTGTCTTGGCGTGTCCTGGCTGCGGGTGTGATGAAAACCTACAAAGATGAAAAGCTTATCTTCTAGATCAGCTGGGTTGCTGTTACTGATTGCTTTGCAAATAATGCAGTTGGTTTGAAGGTGGTGCGGGCTGGCAAAGGGTACCAATGGAATTCTATTTGGAAGGGGTGATGTTATCATATTTCGTCAGGCCCTAGTTGAGACGTGCTGAACTTGTATAGCCCATAGTGAGTGTCCTTGTGGAGTTCGGGAGGTTATGGAGTAAGGCAATACCACCTTTCAGATGCAGGAGTACGAGGGCTTAAATTGCAGTTCAGAAGTTGCTTTCTTAAAGAAGCAGTTTCCCTCTCTTTTGAAGAGAGAGACCTGGCACCAGGCTGTGTTTCTTTTTTGGCAGTGTGTTTTTTTTATGGGGATGTTGGTGTCCAGAGTAAATCCAAGTGGCTTGGAATTCTATGAAAGTTGGGGTTTGACGTCATCGTTCATGTCAATGAGCCCAATTTGTACTGTATGTTGTGCTTTGCAAAAATAGGCATTCTGTCTTGTTTGGGTTGAGCTTCAGGTAGGCGCTGGACATCCAGATCTGGATAATATACTAGCAGTGTTTGAGGCGTTTGATGTCTGAAGCAGAGGAGGCTTTTAAGTAGAGTTGTGTATCATTGGCATATTGATGAATCTTGATGCTGTTAACTGTGAGTAGAGCATCACATTGCTCCATGTAGAGGTTGAAGATAACAGGAGACAGTATGGAAACCTGGGGGACTCCACAGGTGATAGAGATCTTTTGTGACCTGGAGGGGCCCATGCAAACAAACTGGTGTCGGTTGGAAAAGTAGGAGAAGAAATAGTGCATGACATTGCTGGCGAATTTCATTCTAGACTCCAGAGTGTGTTTGAGGATGAGATGGCCAAATGTTAAAGACAGCTGTAAGGTCCAGCAAGATCAGGAGGTAGGGGTCATTTTCATCTGTGGTCAAGATGGCATCATCTACGATGTGGAAAGTGGCAGTTTCCATGCTGCACTGGGATCTTCAGTTGATTCCTTACTTACACATATTTACATCATTTTCTTGCAACTATACAAAACGAACAAGGTAAAACTGATGGCACATTCCATGAGTCGGAATTGGTGGTAAAGATCTGTAGTAGCATTTGTCCAAGATTAATTCTAGTCACTTACTCAATCTTTCATTCACCTGCCATTGCATGTTTGTTTAGCTATTCACTCATGTGAAATCCTGCTCTATATTTAAAGGTCACTGGTGGCTAAGCTGGTCCCTCTGAGCGACCCCAAGTTGGTGGTGCTGATAACAAACTCTAACGTGCGACACACATTGACTGGGAGCGAGTACCCCAGTCGCCGGCGCAAGTGTGAGGAAGCTGCCAAGGTCTTGGGGAAGTCAAGCCTGAGAGAAGTGTCTGAGGCAAGCCTGGAAGGTGAGTCACAAGACAAGATGTTCAGATGTACAGAATGGGGCGGTGAACTGAGGCTTAAATATCACAAAATTGGGTGTTGACCGCATTATGACTGCTGCTAGCAATGAGAGCCATAGAGACAGCTTTCTCTTAGTGTGGTATGGACAACATTGTGGGGTGAGAAGGCTGGGCACTGTCCCCTCGAGTGTAGGGCGGAAACCTCTGGGGCAAGTGGGATCAAAACAGCCTGGACCTACTTTAACATGGTAACAGGTATGTTTGTGCATTGACAATTTATATCACTACTGAATTTAACTTCTGCTTAATAACATTGAGCACCTTTGTATGTGGCATTAACGGGAAGTGTGTGTGTGCTAGACTACAAAGAACCTCCCTCCAATGTGGGCATAAGGACAGCTGGTGGTGGAGGGATTGATGTAGGCCACTCCTGTTGTGGGACAGAGAGAGCTCTAACGTGAGCGGCCCTGTGATGGTTACCCATGGTCCTCATCTCTCCAGGAATCATGGTGTAGATATCCAGTCCCTCGTCTGCTGAGCCCCTATGGGTGAGGATTGTACATCGCCTTTTAAAGTGATGACTGTTCCCACATCTTTGTTATGCTAATCCATCTGAAGAGCACAATGATTACCCCAATGGGTAACCTGACGCTAACATAGACAATTAACACATGAATTTGGTGAGTCTACTATAAACAGCCAAGGCACACCACAATTGACTCGCGAGCCATGGTTCCTGAAAAGTGATATCTTTAGCGACTTTCTAAAATGGAGCAAAGATTGAATCTTCTGCATGGTGACGGGAAGTTCTTGGTAGGACCAGCAGTCGAGCCTCAGAGTAGCGTAGGCAGTATGTAGGAATGTATTTATGACATTTTTGAGATGGGTAAATTGGGTCGAGGCCATGAAGTGCTTTGAAAACATGACAGAGGGGTTTAAAAGCCACTCTTAACTGCAAGTGCAAGGTTTTTAACGCATGTGGCGAGGAGGACCAGCGTGGAAGATATAGATAGTGACATTTTTGCAACTTATTTTGTATCCTATGTAACTTCCTCATTTGCCTCATATCCATTCCAAGACAAAGGGGGTTGTTGTAAACCAAGCAACTAAGTATGGCTAACTACTAGGTGTACCTTCTTAGGGAAAAAGGTGCAGAGTTTTCTTCAGTATCTTTAGCAAACAATTGTCAAAAACAGTTTGAAAACATGTTTGACTTGTTCCACTAAGGAGAGGATAGGTGCCAGATTTTTTTTTATCGCCGTCATTTGGGCAGGGCAGATAGACCAAGAAGCAGGCCAGAAATCTGATGGTATGAGACTAGGTTTACGAGAGAGTCAGTTAAATCTGAAGGAGTTATGTTGTAGCCAGGCTTACCAGCTGTCATTCACTGGTGAAAAGTTTCATAGTAGTTACAGTCAACATACATAGTCAGGCGTTAGTGTCCCATCTTTTTCTGTACAAATGCACTACATACAGTCCTGTTCCAAAGTCATTATTTATTAATAAAAAGGAAAATAAGACATGGGAAAAAATAGTATATTTGATACAATAAATAGAGAAGCAAAATTAATGGAAAGATCGCCCATAGCTTAATATCCAATGAAATCTAATTGCCTGATCCATTCCAGGATGATTACTGGATTCCAAAGTTGATCCACTCCTAATGGCCCTCTATAGATTGCCCTGATTGAAGGACCATAATACCTTTATCCAAAGGTTGGTACGTTACCCACTGCCCTAGCCTTCTAGAGAGCGGTCTCTTGTAGTGTCGCTGTAACTTAGCACCCATTTAAATATGCAAGGATTTTTTTTCAAATGCCCACAAGGCGGCTCTGTAGGGATTCTCAAACCGGTCCTGGAGGGACGGATCCATGCCAGATTTTGTGCATATCCGCATTTAGATATATGTAGTTATTTTAAAAATCTGGCATGGATCCGGCCCTCCAGGACTGGTTTGGAGAACCCTGACTGTTGTTCTTCTCGCTGGTGGCTTAATTAGGGTGAGCCTGTCAGACTGCACAGCTGTTTAGTTGTGGACTTACCAGGCACACAGAGAGCAATACAGCCCGACCATTGTTAACCACTTGTTGGCTTTACTGTCACTATCAGTTGCCTACTTATTATTTAATGGCTTGCCTTGTCCATCTTGTGTCTGTCCTTCCCTGGAACATTGCCAATTTACTTGTCTTTTATTGCTTACTTTCAGGGAATTACTTTTTTCTTTTGTCTGCAGTGCTTCACAAGAGTGCTTGAATTTTCCAGTGGTCTTCCACTGTGCTTCTCTTCCCTCATCCATGCTCCGTGTTGCTGTATCTCGCCTATATGCTTCTCCACACTCCCTTCGAGCTGTGCTTTCCCTCGTGCTTCATCCCCTGCATTGCTTTCTCACCCCCAGCTCCACATTGCTCTCTGTCACGTCCATTTGCTTTCCTACCCACACGCGACACAGAGCTCTCTCATGCTCATCTGATTTTCTCTGTCCGTCCCACCTGTACCCCCCATGTTGCTTCCCCACACCACCTTGTGTTGCAGCAGCCCCCTGTGTGATAGTGTTGCTTTTCCCCAGCTGCTTTCAAAGACAAGCGTTTGCAATAGGACTGGCATTTTGGGAGAATTTGAGCTATTGGTATTGTAAATGACAATAGCTTTTATTTATGTGTTTTGAGAACCTGCATGCGGTGTGTAAACAAGCACTTTGCACTTATAGTTCTTGCTAATGAGAAGTAAGACTGGCAGTAAAAGAGGCGCAGTTACTGCCAGCCTTGCTTCTCGTAAGCAACGACTATAAGTACAAAGTGCCTATTTATGCACCGCTTGCAGGTTTTCAAAACACATAAAAGGGATTGTCATTTGCAATGCCAGTACTTCAACCTCTTGCAAATACGAGACCTATTGCATTGCAAATGCTTGTTGAGCTCTGAGACAGAGGCGCAGCAGCCATAGGAAGGCATAGACCGGGACACCAGGCTGTGCGTTTCAAAAACAGGAGGGAGGAGGAGGAGGCAGCTGCCGCCAAAACAGACCTTAGTCTTTGGATGCACAGCAAATGTGGCAAGATTAAAGCAGGATTTACAACTGAGCTCTGTAAACCACAAGCACTGGTCTTGAGTGCTCCATCTTAAAGAAAGAAATGGTGCTCACAAGCTCCGAGTAACAACACATGTAACAGGGGCAGTCCTTGATAATGGGCTGAGCTTTTAAAGCCCATATCCTGAATACAGCATGTCTCGTAGAGGCAGCGAAAGCGCTGGCTAGGAGAGACCTAAAAAAATGCTTTTGTGAGTTTCTTTTTATTTACTGATCCAACTAGAATCCTCGAGGAGAAAAAGAATGCCCAGGTTATTTTATAGGTGTGTGCATGCATGGTGCAGGCACCTTCAAACTGGCGAGGGTGGGTGCTTCATAGGCGTTTTTTTATGTAAATATATCCTTTGGCTATTCTGTACAGCATCATGAAAAACCATTGGTGAAGACAGTAGGTCTCTAAGACGAGGCCTGCTGGCTTTTTCAATAATTGTTCTTTTGTTATATTGTTAGCTCAGTACCGATATTTGACGTTCCATATTTCCACCTTTCCAACAACTTGACCTACTCCCAGAAAGAGAAGCTACCTTACTTAGGCCCTTAGTACATGTTTTATGATAGTGTCAACTGGAACATAAGAGATTTTGCACCCAAATGGATCCTACGAGTTTTGTAGTAAAACCCACACCTTTGTGAATTTATCCTGAAAAAAGTATTCCTAATGAAGGAAAGCCTGTGGAAAACAGTGCAAATACACAACTAATTGCAGCTAATTCTCACGCTTGATTGATGGTTGAAACTCGTAATGTCACTTTACTTCTGCATCTGGTAATTACTTTACTATGCAGTATTGGTAATTCCTGTTGTGGTATTGCAACATCTGTTTTCATTTGGCACTCACAATGAGCCCCGAAGTAGCAAAGTGCCCCTACACTCTTTTTCTTTAAAAAAAAAATTAAGCAGTTTTGGTTTTCCACCATTTATATATTTACTGGCTTGGCTTTTTAGCGTTTAGTAACATAACCTGGAAGAAATAATATCTGGACTTTCATTGTGTAAACGGAATTTTGAAGAAAACAAATGTTTCTGTGCCTGTCCATTTCAGGCACGATGCATACCAAGGCCATCCAGAAGAGTAAGTTTAGAGCACGTGTTTGTTAAGCCGATGATAGCTACATTTGTAGAGACTCCTGCTTCAGTCACTCATACCCTGCAAGCGGAGGCTTTTCACCTTGCCGGACACGTCACCCAGAACCCTGACCTCACGCAGAACCCTGACTTCACCATTTCCTATGATTAATAAAATGTCAAACACTGACTAGTCTTTAATCGAAAAACAGTCACCCGTCACTTACTCTCCAAATAAACTAGGTGAAGAATGCAGATCGCTTAACTTTTCCTCTTCCGCTCTTGCAGCTGCAAAGGAGCGCCTAGACCCAGAGACGTACCGCCGCGCGCGCCACGTCATCGGAGAGATTGCGCGTACGTCCAGAGGAGCGGAGCGCCTGAAGTCTGGCGAATACAAGGAGTTTGGAAGGTTAATGGTGGAAAGTCACAACTCTCTCAGGTACCCATTTACCACTTTTCACTTATTCTAGCCACACGACCTCGCTGAGAGGATAACTGGGTTTCATTCCTTTCAAACATTGTCCAGTCAGAACCTAATGTATCCTCCGTTCAGATCAGTGCCCCCCGGGATTACAGAACTCAGAGCTTATTGACCTACAACATTTCAGAGGCTGTGATGACGAACTAAGCGATACAAAAGGGGGTGGTGATGGACGGAGCATCTGAACCAATCAAACACTCACACCCAGTCAACAGATCTGGGTTTAATCCATCACCGTTCTTTAGCCCACTCTGCCACCCCAGTTCAGACATGGCCAAATGCAAATCAGTCTGACCCTGTGCCTCATGGGATCAGTCCAGCCCGAACTGCCCAGCCATGCCTTCCCTGGACTGTTCCCATGAGGCACAGGGTCAAGGCTGATTTGCATATGGACATGTCTGAACTGGGGTTGTGTGGAGTGCAAAAAAAACGATGGATTTAGGCCCAGATCTCTGTACTGGGGTGAATGTATGACATTGTTCTGAATTCTTTCCATCATTGTTGTTTTTGCATTTGTCACCCCGAGTGGGATGGGTATGCTCAGACGTGAGTCCCATGCTCTCCACACCACTGGAATCAAGCTATCCTGGCTGAAGACGGCTGATAGCCAGGAACCAATCCTAGGATGCTTGATTCCGTTCCAGGAAAGACATGGCTTGGCAGTTCGGGCTGGACTGTTCCCATGAGGCACAGGGTCAAGGCTGATTTGCATATGGCCATGTCTGAACTGTAGTGGTGTGGAGTGCAAAAAAACGATGGATTTAGGCCCAGATCTCTGTACTGGGATGAATGTATGACATTGTTCTGCATTCTTTCCATCATTGTTGTTTTTGCATTTGTCATCCCGAGTGGGATGGGTATGCTCAGATGGGAGTCCCATGCTCTCCACACCACTGGAGTCAAGCTATCCTGGCTGAAGACTGCTTATAGCCAGAAACCGGTCCTAGGATGCTTGATTCTGGTCCAGGAAAGACATGGCTTGGCAGTTCGGGCTGGACTGTTCCCATGAGGTACAGGGTCAAGGCTGATTTGCATATGGCCATGTCTGAACTGGGGTGGTGTGGATTGCAAAAAAACTATGGATTTAGGCCCAGATCTCTGTACTGGGGTGAATGTATGACATTTTTCTGCATTCTTTCCATCATTGTTGTTTTTGCGTGATGACGAACTAGGCAGGTCGGTGCACCCAGAACCCCTATCATTTCCAAAGGGAGTTGTGTCTCTGGTGTGGGGTGGAGTGTTCGCTGACAGAGATTCTTCTGGACCACTGGATCATCCCAGGGCTGCAGAGAAAGTATCCATCATCCAATGGCAGGGCGTTCATACCAGCTGGTAAAGAATGGTTCCGAGTTCCATCTCCACAGCGGGGGTTTTGCTCGAAGAAACAAGCGTTGGCAAGGAGGCACGTTTAGATTTTGTATTTAAGCGGTGGTGCTGCTCTCCACCCAGAGGCCTTTCTTCATCAGAAGTGCTAATAATGAAATGCCTGCTACCAACCAAAAGGCACCCATAGCTAATGCTGGGAGCTTAACCCTTGGCGAAAGCGTGGATGATTGATATATACCCTAGCCTGACATTACAGCCTCGTCTGTGGCTGCACAAGCCAACTGTGTCCTAAAACAAGGGGCAAGTATGTCTTCCAGAGTCTGCACTTATTTGTTACCAAATTATTTTTAAAATGGGTAAAGTTTCTGTGGAATCACTGGTTTACACATTTCACTCTCAGAACGAGTGCTCCAGGGTCTGTTGCTTAAGACGTTTCGGGGAGATCTAGCAGTAGGTATAAGCAGACCTCATAATCTACCAGCTTTAGTGTAAGCCATTTGGGATTTTCACTAGAGCCATCTGCAGAGAGCCTTGGGTGAAAGCCTGCCTGATACGTACTCAGAAGCTGGCCTTACTCTAGAAGAGCCTGAAGTTGTGTAGCTACATGTTTCGTCATGGTATTGCAAGACTTTGATTGCTCTAGGTGACACACCCATGCAGGTTCAAAGCTGTATTCGATAGAGTCCAGTTCTGGGACTGCCCTTCGGAACAGAGCTGTTGCAAGCCTCTTTATAGAACTAAGAAGGTTCTCTATAGACCACTGGGCGTAACCCCACGGGTGGCCTTGAAAACCTAGTGCACATCACCATATAATGGAGGTTGAAATGTGGGCTTGTCAAGGCTGTGGCCAGTACTGTCCTAAAGATTCTAGTTTGGTCCTGTTCACACGCTCCCTCAGATATGATCTGGTTCCATATGGTCCTGTAGCACGTGGAGACCAGTTTTGAACTCATGTCTATATTTGATGGGTAGCTTGTGCAGACTCTTCCTGACCGCTGTAATGTAGACAAAGCCTGATGCCAGGTTACTTGAATGACCTAGAGTCTGCGTATGTACTTCTCTGCATTCCCAATAAACTCTGACCTTTCATAGTCCACCCGAACCAATGCAATTATCCGTGTTAGCCCTCCTCTGTGAGTCGTTGAAAGTATGGGATCAGATATCCTGCTGTTTTTAGATCCCGCTAAAACTGCTGGTGACATTTTCAGCTTCAATCCAACATTCGCTGTGGGACTCTTATAGCATCTGCACCACCTAGATTTGTGTGGCTTAGAATAACATTCAGAGTTGTCTTAATGCCAGAATGTGGACACATTTCTGAGTTTTATGATCCCCATTCTTATTGTTGCTAAAGTAAACAAAGACCTATATTTTTTTGTAACATAGATCTGGCTGGAGTTGACCTCTATTGCATGTTGTTTGATTGTGTTGCAGTCTATGTATGTTCAAACCTATAGTGGTCACATAATGCAAGCCTTGACTAGTCGTCTTCACTACCTGAGAGAGTCATGAGCCAAATAAAGCAGTGCACTACCATGGCCCTGGGGCACCAGTGATGAAGTCTTATGTACTAGAGAACTTCACAGGAATCCACGATTGATACAGTAACTGTAGAAAAAGCAGCACTGATGTATACTGAAAGAGCTGCTCCAAGTGAATCCTCTGAGTGGAAGGAATAGACAACCACAAGTGCCTCTGAGAATATCCAAATGGGTTTGTCTTGCATTAATTTACTCAAAAGGATAATAAAAAATTCTTGCAGTGCAATGTTTGGGGTTTACTTGAATTTGTGATTGGGGGGCAGGCATCCGAAGATAAGTTCAGGTGTACGCAAGTGTGTAACTGATGAATACAGGTATCATTAGTATGTGAAAGTGTTGTACGTTGTTATGTACATAGTGTCTTATCCCATATGCAGTGCTGACTGATGTACACCAGAATGGGATTGCTGTAGAAGCGTGTGGTTGATCTACACAGGTGGTTATAAATATTTAACTGACATGCATAGGTGCATGATGATTGGTGTATACTGCTCTGTGATCTTCATTCACAGGTACGTGATAAACATGCATGTCTGAACCCAAGCATAGGAGGTGCTATGGCTGTTTGCGAATCCTTATCTCCATAGCGCGGGGACACGCCGGGATGGCGTCACCAGGCCCTTTATAAACTACTTTATTATTATTATTATAAACTTCTTTATTATTATATGTGACAGCCCTCTTCCATTCTTCTACAGGGATGATTTTGAGGTCAGCTGTCCGGAGTTAGATGCACTGGTGGCTGCAGCACTGGAGGTGGATGGGGTGTATGGCAGCCGGATGACTGGTGGCGGCTTTGGGGGCTGCACAGTAACGCTATTGGAGGCTGGAGCAGTGGAGAGAGTGATGCAGCATATCAAGGTACACAACTCCCTACTCGTGCTTCAATAATGGTGTGATCATCTCACTTGGCTGTAGGCACCCCCACAGGCTCCACCTTGGTCCTTTGTTAATGTAACATCTTAAGTACACCTCTAATTTTGTAGCCCAGCACTATCCCGGACTAATCCTTGGTTGAAATATAGAAACTTTTGGTAGCACGTCGAAAAAAGACTTGAGTTTTCATATGTATTTCATGCAATTCAATGAACTCTTACTCGGTGAGGTCTTCCTACTCTCCTGTAGAAGCCTGTTGATGTCAACTTTAACTTTTCTCTGCTCTGTCTCTTCCTGACCAGGAGCGGTACAGCGGCAAGCCCACTTTCTACATCACAAAACCCTCTGCAGGCGCAAAAGTACTCCCGTCCTAGCCAAGGAGCTGGACAGAAGACGAGACGTCCTCAGCAGAGGCATGAGGAACTGCTAGTTCACCTCTTTTTTCCAAAAGTGGATGTCTTTTTTTTCTCCTTCTTGATCGCTTTGTCATGGATACTTGCAGTGACTTACAGCAGTGCCACTTACCCAAAATAAATACATTTTCTATGGTCTCCCATTTTTTGACCTTAATGAGAACATCAACATTTTTCTAGGTTCCGCCTGAGAATTTGGGATTTAGAGCACAAGGCTAGCAGCTCAGTAACTGTCGTACTTCAGTGAAGGTCTGGATTAGTTTTTTTTCCCCATTTCTGATGCGGTGAAGTGTAGATTCAACATTGGTTGAAGACTGAATGTTGAACTGGTATGCTAACATTTTTTTTTTCCAGACGGTTTTCATCAGATGGTTCGCTGAGTTGTGAGGGAAACTTAACCTATTTCTTAAGGAAACTAGATCCTAGGTGCACGTTGTCCCTGTGCCCAAAGTATAAAGTAAATATGGAAGTGTCCAGAATGATTTTTTTTTTAAAATGTTTTTTATTGCAAATTTTGTGTGAGATTACAAGATTACAGTACAAAAACAGCATTTCTACTCCGGATAAGTACATATTGTCCCATTCCCTTCCGTTATACATGATAAAGAAAATTAGAGGATTGTAAAAAAAAAAAACGGGAATCATTGGTGCATAAATGCCTATGTTTAACAACAGTTCGCTTGGATAACAGTGTCTTCCATATAATGTCTGCAAACCAAAAGTTCGGTGTTAGGGTACATTTTCCAGGGAGTAGAAAGTTCAGGAATGAGTGAGGTCCATTGGAAACCAAAGAGGATTATATCTAACAATCTGAGGAAGGTATGCACCAGTTGGTAGGTGCCACCACATTCAGGAGGAACCGCACATAATAAAGGGGCTGGTCGAGACAGAGTGTTACAGTACGTCCGGTCATGTGTGGCACTCGTCAATGTCCCCATTCCTAAAGTGCGTCACCTCTCCTGTTTCCAAAAGTAGCGCACTCCTCTCTCGGGATTACCACGCCAGTGTGTTTAAGTCTGCGTCCACTAACGCTTGGGGAGTCCCAGGAAGGTTTGTACGTCATATAATATTCAATACTTTATGTGTGATGAATTGAACGTGAAACGTTAACTTGTGAAACAGGAACTGAGAACACAAGGAAAAGAAAAAAAATCAAATAATAAATAAATAGTCTAGGATTGGCACGTGTGGCTATGGATGTGTCCAGAAGGATGATAGAATATGCAATAGAAACATCTCCAAACCCTCTAACATGGCTGTTGCCTGAAGTGCTCATTGAGGATTTGTTTTTACCGCAGGCACTGCAACAGACATTTAATGCATCAAATTCTGAGGTGCATTGGACTTACTGGTCCTCCACACTGATAGCAGAGAAGCCTAGCAAAGAGTTATGTTGTGGGTGTGCCTGTCCTCTTTTGACATACAAATGTTGGTTCCATATCTGCTGAACTGCTAAGCATGAGGCTGAAGAGATATTTACTGGTCCAAAGGGATTGAAACCGGCTGAAGGACTCTGCTGATATCTCCAAATCTTGTGCAACAGAAGAACATGAAATCAGCACATCATCCATGAGTGCGTTCTTATGGAAGCCTCCTCAGGTTTCTTGAATACCATCTAAGAACGATACTGATCTCTTATGCATGGGGTGGATGAGACGCTTATTCTACCTCTGCTGCCCTTGAACTCCTTGGCTAAAACCTCCCAATAATTGGACAGAATATCCGGGTGATATGAAGGTTTTTTTGATCAAATGCATCACACAGACCAATTTAGGGGGAGCGGGAAATTGGCCAGAAGTTAGAGAAGCATTCATAATAGCTTTCAGCCAGCAAGTGCCAAAGCTGCAGTAAGTTTTGAAATGCTTGGGGTTAGAGGATCAAGCGGAGAGCCTCTGGCTCCACAGCTTTGGATCACTTCATGAAACTCCTCAATATCTACGAGGCTAAACTCTGATAAGGTGTTAGTAGGATAAGGAGGAGTCATTTCAGGATGAAGATCTCGTACAACTCGGCGTTCAGCTAGAGATGCTTGAATCATTATGATCTTGCTGGGATTATATCCCAAGGAATTAGGCTTCGCTTACTTTGGTGGGTCATAAACCTCAGACACTTATAGATCATGCCTTAATGTCATCTGCTTTACTGAGCCAGGAGACTGGTATTACCTTGTCGGAGTAATCTCACCATGCCCCATTTTTATATTCTTTATTTCAGGGAGTTATTTGTAAATTCTTGCAGCATTGCTTGATGTTTTGATTTGTCCATATTGCAAGAGAAGGAAGCGCAGGAACTCAATATGGTATCTTTTTTTAGACTAATGGAGGGTTTGGTTACATGACTTTGGTGCGAGAAACTTTCAGACCATAACTCCTTGGAAGGAGTAGTTTCTGTCCTGTAACTTCAGGTCTGTATTGGGGGTATCTCTGTTATAGTCATAATCTAGTGAATAGTCCCGCCCATGTGCGTGGACCCCGGCAATCAAAAATAATCTCTTAAGTTGTCAAATCATGCAGACCCTGCAAGACCCTTAAGAGGGAATTTAAAGACAAATAATGCAGCCTATATCCACAGGCTACACTGTCCAGTACTTCAACTAGAAATTCCACCAAACAACACCACACACAACCCAGTCTGCAGTTTCTACCATAGAGAAACTTGCCTCCACCAGTAAAAGACTCTGGAATGATAGAGAGGAAGGCATGGACAGACAAGCCCCATAGGCTGCCATTATGTGGCTTAAATAGGATACTGTGCCTTTAAGAGAACTTTCCAGAACTTTCTCCCAGTATCCCAGAATGCATAGCAGGTCCCTCTTACTTGCAGTTCTTTTTGAAGGCGTAGCACGCCAGACCTGTAGCATTCCTCACATGAAGAATTATCTCCACCGGGGAGGAGGGCGGGCGCTTATGACTATAACAGAGATACCCCTACTACAGAACTGAAGTTACAGGACAGAAACTACTCCTTCTGTAGTAGGGGATCTCGGTGTATAGTCATAATCTAGTGAATAGAATGGCAAGCCCATCCCCACACCAAAGCGGCGGTGGAGAAAGAAATTAACACCACTATTGTGCGAACAAAGTCCGCAGCGAAGCCTGTCCAACCTGAGCATCTGCCCTGGCATCAGTGTCCAGACAGTAATGCTTAGCAAAGGTATGAACCGACTTCCAAGTGGCTGCTTTGCAGATTTCAGCAATCTGCACGTTACGGAGCAAGGCTGTCGTGGCAGCTTTGCCCCTGGTGGAATGAGCCTTAGGCTTACCTCCTAAGGTCTTATTAGCTTTTTGGTAACACAATTGTATGCAGGACACAATCCACCTAGAAATGGACTGCTTAGAGGTAGCAAGACCCATCCTGACTGATCCATAATTAATAAACAACTGGTCAGACCTACCAATATCTTTGGTTTTATCCAGATAGAATTTCAACACCCTCCTAACATCCAGGGAATGGAGAGACCTTTCCGCTGGAGATGAAGGATTCTGAAAAAACGTAGGCAAAGTTATGGTCTGGTTGACATGAAAATCAGAAATAACCTTGGGAAGAAATTTAGGGTGAGTACGCATAACAACCTTAGCAGCATGAAATACAGTATAAGGTTCTTGGCAACACAACGCCTGAATTTCACTCACCCTGCGGGCCGATGTAATGGCCACGAGGAACGCCGCCTTCCAGGACAGGTGCTGCAACGAAGCCTTATGAATAGGTTCAAAAGGCTCCTTCATCAACCTGGACAGCACCACATTCAGTTCCCATGAAGGCGAAGGAAGCCTGACAGGAGGGAATACTTTCTTCAAGCCTTCCAGAAAATCTTTGATCACAGGGATCTGGAAAAAGGAAGTCTGTGAAGGACATTTCCTGTAGGCAGTCAATGCAGCAAGATGAACCTTAATGGAATAAACATTAAGTCCAGACTGCACCAAATGTAGAAGGTAAGGAAGGATGACATCTTCCTTACACGTCGTCTGGTCATGGTTCTTAGACTGGCACCAGACACAGAACCTCTTCCACTTGTAAGCATAGGAAGTCCGAGTGGAAGGTCTCTTAGACTCCTTCAGTATGTCCATGCAATCCTCGGGCAGATTCAGATGGCCATATTGCACTATCTCAGGAGCCATGCCGCCAAACTCAAAGACGAGAGGATGGGGTGTAACATCCGTCCCCCGAACTTCGTGAGAAGGTCCGGCCTGCACGGCAGCCGAATGTGAGGAAGGAGAGACCGGTGAAGTAGGTCCGTGAACCACCACTGTCTGGGCCATTCCGGGGCAATGAGTATCATCCGAGCCCTGGACCGGGCCAGCTTGATGAGCACCGCCGGAATCAGGGGAATGGGAGGAAAAGCGTACAGAAAGCTGTTCGACCAGTTGATCCATAACGCATTCCCCAGCGTTCCCTGCTGGTAGTACCTGGAGGCGAAGTCTCAGCATTTGTTGTTTTCGGCGGTGGCAAACAGATCTACGTCTGGAGTTCCCCACCTTGCGAAGACTTCTCCTAGTACTTCGTCGTTTATGACCCATTCGTGGTTTTCCTGAACCAGTCTGCTCAGTGCGTCTGCCTGAACATTCTGCACACCTGGCAGATGGGTAGCAGTTATCGTCAGTCCTCTGGTTAGGAGCCACTGCCAGATCGCCTGCGCCTCCTGCGACAGAGTGCGTGATCTTGAGCCCCCCTGCTTGTTGAGGTAATACATCGTGGTGGTATTGTCCGTCTGTACAAGCAGAGAGTTGGTCTGGAAGGACGGAAGAAAGGCCTTCAGTGCCAAGTGAACAGCCCTGAGTTCCAGGAAATTGATGTGATACGTGGCCTCCATCGGGGACCACGTTCCTTGAATCTGTAGGTTCCCGGAGTGCGCTCCCCACCCCAGGAGAGAAGCATCTGTCACGACAGTCTGCGAGGGAATGTCCTTGTGGAAGGGAACCCCTCTGAGGAGATTCTCAGCTGAACACCACCACTTCAGAGACTGAAGAGCATGCAGAGACCGTCTTATCTTGTCGTCCCAAGATCCTTTCCTCTGATCCCACTGGTATTCCAAGCACTCCTGCAGCGGTCTCGTGTGCAGCCGTGCGTGTGGCGTCAGGAAGATACAAGAGGCCATCGATCCCAGTAGAGAAGACACTGTCCCCACTGTTGTAGATTGAGTTGTCATAAGAGCCTGAGCCTTCCGAAGGAGAGATAATTGTCTCTCTTCCGAAGGAGACACGCTTGCTGACAGCGTATTGATGGAGGCTCCCAAGTACTGTATGCATTGGACCGGAGTCGGGACAGACTTGGACATGTTGATGTGCAACCCCAGCTTGTTCAAGAGAACGCACGTCTTCTGGAAGTGTGCTCGCGCTTCCGAGAAGGAGGATGCCTTGATCAACCAATCGTCCAGGTACGGGTAGACAAACACCTTGTTCTTCCGTAGGTGTGCTGCTACCACCGTCATGCACTTCGAGAATGTTCTTGGCGCAGACTTTAGTCCGAATGGGAGTACTGTGTATTGATAATGATTGGCGCCGACTTGGAACCGCAGGAACTTCCTGTGTTTGTGTGCAATGGGCACCTGGAAGTACGCATCCTGTAGGTCTATAGCACATAGCCAGTCTCCCTGTTGCAACTGAGGATAAATCTGATGCAACGACAGCATGCAAAACTTTTCCCTGCGAATCCATTTGTTTGCCTGTCGCAAGTCCAGAATGGGCCTGAACTCGTTCTTGTCCTTCTTGCGAACCAGGAAGAACCGGGAGTACAGACCTCTTCCTCTCTGAGACAGAGGTACGTCTTCTATCGCCCTTTTCCTTAACAGGATATCTGCTTCCGCCTGAAGCTCGCGCAGCTGAAACTGCGAGCTGACCGGTGGAATTGCTGGAGGTGGGCTGGTGAACCGAAGACTGTATCCATTGCAAACAATATTCAGCACCCACTGAGTAAGTTTTCTCCACTCTGCCAGAAAAAATTGAATGCTTCCCCCTACCGGAGTGGGTAACAGATCCGGGGAAGTAAGTGCTCAGGGCCTAGACCCGGCCGGGCCTTTGGTCGCTGGAGCCGATTGTTGGCCTCCTCTGCCCTTCTGGCGTTTCTGGAACGGCTTACGGAACTGTTGATGTTGCTGAGACTGTCCCGAAGGTTGGCCACGTCCTCTGCCCTGCCCACCGAACCGCCGTTGGAATGGGCGGTACGATTTTTTCACTTCTTTGGGCTTTTCCAGGCCCACAGCCGTGAGCGTTTCGACCTCTGCCTTCATGCGGGCCATTTCGTCATCCGCATGTTTCCCAAAGAGGGTCTCGCCAGAGAATGGAAGGTTGGCTACCCTCTGCTGTGCGTCCGGTTTCAGTGACGACGTAAGGCGGAGCCAGCCGTGACGTCGCTGGTTAACTACATGGCAAAAACCATGTGCTGCTAAAAGGGATGAGTCTGCCGCAGCGCTGATAATCTGATTCGCTACCAGCATCCCTTCATTCAGCACTTCCTGGAAGTCCTCCCGCTTCTCGCGAGGCAAGTGTTCCGCAAACTGCTGGAGGGAGTCCCAGAGGGCGCGGTCGTAGCGTCCCAACAAAGCTATGGCACTCGCAGCCTTCATAGAGGTCGCCGATGTTCCACATACTTTCCTTCCTGCTGAATCCATCCAACTAGACTCCTTATCCGGGGGAACCGTGGATGACTGGGTGGTGGCATGTTGTTTGCGGGCCGCCGTCACAATCACAGAATCCGGAGGAGGTTCCGCCCTTAGAAAGGCTGGGTCCGAATCGGGAGCCCGGTACTTTTTCAGCAATCTCGATGGAGCCGCCTTCGTCACCGCAGGGGTGAGGAAAAGGGCCATGGCCGGTTCCTCCAGGCCCGGCACCAGAGGCAGCAGTGGGCGAGACAGGTGTTTCTGGTGCAATGTCTCGAAAATGACTGAGGACTTAGGTGTAAGCACCGTCAAAGATATGCCCAACTTTAAAGCGCCTCTCAAAAGAACATCGTGGAACGCCACCAGGTCATCAATCGGAGACACCCTCGTGTCCGGTGATCCCGACAAGGTCGGAGAGTAGTCCCTGGTCCCTGAGGACCTCGTGTGAGAGCGAGATCTGTGCCTCCTATGGCGGTGTCTCGACCGCGTGGACAATCTAGAGCGAGAGCGTGATCTGCCAGCCCGTGGCTGCTCCACAGGTTTCTGTGGGGGAGTCTTCCTCGGTTCCTCCTGAGGTCTAGGTTTCGGTGTCCCCTTAGGAGGTGTTGGCAGAGGAGGTAATGACGTAGACCTCGGTGGAGGGACCGGAGGTATCACTGACCGCGGGGCAGGCCCATGCGGGGGAAGCGGTGGTAGTGGTCGGCCTGGCGGAAGTGGAGGGTTGGTGGGAGGGTCCTCCTTAGGTACAGGCGGAGGTGGCGACCTAGGCCGAGATGGTGTGTATACCACCGAGTACACCGAGCCCGGTGACCCCTTCGGCGAAGGGGGCTGAGATCCCGCCCCTTCAGCAGGCGATCTCTTCCTCTTGCGTCCCCCACTAGATCCAGTCTGACTTCTGGCGCCAGAACTCCTCTTGCGCCGCTTTGGAGAGGTGGAGCGACTCCTAGACTAGCTGAGCGTCGCTTTTCCGGCGTTGAACGTCGCCTCCGCGACTCTGGCGTCGAACGCCGCCTCCGCGACGTCGATCTCTTCTTCCACAACGTCGAACGCCGCCTCCGCGACGTCGACCTCTTCTTTCTTGACGCCGTACGCTGCCTCCGCGACGTCGAACGTTCCGTTCTCGACGACGAGTGTCGATTCCTCCTTCTTGAGGTCCTTGACATCGAGGAGCACCTCGACGTCGACCGTTGTCTCGACGGCGATCGGCGGTGTCGCCTCGACGGCGAGCACCGATGCTTGTCGCTCCGTCTTCGACGTCGATAGGTCGACTCAGACGTCGACGATGACGATGCCATAGACGGTGGTTTCGACGGCGTCCTCTCCAGGCCCTTCGATGTCGAATCGTCACGCTGTCTCGACCCGGAGCCCCGGGGAGATGGGGAACACACTATCGTCATCCCTCTCGATGTCGTCGTCGATGCAATCGACGCCGATGGAGACCGGGACCGTTTGCTGGCCTTCCTGCCTCTGGGGAGCCCCCCCAGGGGCCTCAGCAGAGGCAGAGGGAACCTTCCCAGCCTGCCCAGACCCACCTGCAGCCTGCAGACGTCTCTCTTCAAGGCCTTGAAGCCTAATCTTCAGCCTGTCCCTCAGGGTCCTTGCTGAAAATTGCTGGCAGATGTCACAGTCTTCAGGGACATGTTGTTCAGGGAGACAGACGATGCAGACGTCGTGTGGATCACTCTTGGTCTTCTTCCTTCCACATGCTGGGCACTTGTCAAAAAGACCAGGCATTTTAGAGCCCTAAAAAGCCTGAACCAACACACAGGGGAGAAGAAAAGCACCAAGACAGCTAAACTCAAGCACTTTTATACAAAAAGTGACAAAAAATGCAATAAACCCTTAAAACAAGGGAGAGCTCAATGCCAGGGTCCTGTTAGCAGGAGCCGGAAAAAAGAACTGAAAGTAAGAGGGACCTGCTATGCATTCTGGGATACTGGGAGAAAGTTCTGGAAAGTTCTCTTAAAGGCACAGTATCCTATTTAAGCCACATAATGGCAGCCTATGGGGCTTGTCTGTCCATGCCTTCCTCTCTATCATTCCAGAGTCTTTTACTGGTGGAGGCAAGTTTCTCTATGGTAGAAACTGCAGGCTGGGTTGTGTGTGGTGTTGTTTGGTGGAATTTCTAGTTGAAGTACTGGACAGTGTAGACTGGATATAGGCTGCATTATTTGTCTTCAAATTCTCTCTTAAGTGTCTTGCAGGGTCTGCATGATTTGACAATTTAAGAGATTATTTTTGATTGCCGGGGTCCGCGCACATGGGCGGGACTATTCACTAGATTATGACTATACACAGAGATCCCCTACTACAGAACCTTTATTTCCAAAAGTGCCATAGATAGTAGGAAAGACAGGAGATATCAAATGAAGCATTTTGAGCTTGCGGTGAGACATGCCCCCACATTACGGAATGTAGGTAGGAATTTTACATTGCAGGATGGGATTTGGGATATACCAAGAAAGCGGGTAATCTAAAGAGACAGACTATTTATTTACTTGAGTTTTTTATAGCGCTGTATAGACCCGTAGGTATCAGAGCGCTTTACATGAGGAAAGTTACATAAGTTACAAGTTACACTTTGTTACAAAGATACATCAGTTACAAGTTATAATGTATCACACAGTGTTTAAAGAGAATAATAAAATTGGCAGATTGTTAACCTGGTAAATTAAAATAGGGAATATCTCCAAACAAATAAGGATTATAGAGGATAATGACAACAGGAAGTTAACCTGGAGCAAAAAAGTGCATCAGGGTTTGTGTTCCCAATCTGTGCTCCAGTCTCAGTGAGGTTAGTCTGAATAGGCTTTCTGCTGAGGAGATGGCTGAGCTCTCTCAACCTTTTTTTTTGCTAGAAACAATTGGCTGCACAATAAGATTGCTACCCTCTTCAAAAGCCCCGGGAGAATACGGGATGCCTGAGGAATTGTATAACCCCCTTAGGTCCTCATAAAAAGCTTAGGGGTAGGGCTTGAAACAAGTTGATAGCAAAACTTAGGCATATCACCCCAGAAGTCTCTCACTATCCCCATTTTGTAACCATATCGACTAGCGAAACCAATACATACATTTTCCCCCCTAGCCAGATATTTTTAGACTCTTTTTTTTCAACACATAAATGTAGGAAGCTGGCATTGTATACTATACCAAAATGAGCTATAGTGTGAACAGAGTCCAGTGGAACCCCAAAGGTAGGCAGAGGTGAAAGTAGAAAGCACCTTACTCTCTATTTGTGGTAGTGTGGGCGAACAGTAAGGCTTTATCAGTGGATAGAGTTAAGCATTTGTTTTACACACTTAGGCAGCAAATGATGTCACACACTGAAAGACTGAACTCAGACCAATTTATTTGTATCAAAAATATTATTAAGTTATTTTATTCCTAGAACCAAGGCAAGCCTGGGGCAGGTATGTGGTTTTATACTTTGCAGTAAACCGTACAGGTATTTATTATTTTAAACATTTTATATAGCGCTGGCTGGACCCCGGGTATCAGAGCGCTTTACAGGAGTGGAGATAATAAAGGCATACTACAATCGTTCAAATCATGGAGATCACAGAAGAGAACAAGTAGCAAAATACAAATTAGCATATGTCGCAGCGAGAGGGATAAGAAACATAAATAAATGGGTACAAGTGGTCGAGTAATATATAGTATCCTGAGATGGAGGGGGGCTAGGAGGTAGTAGGGTGGAGGGATTGGGGGCGTGAATGGGGGTAGAGAAGAATAGACAAAGGATGGGGGTAGTAATTAAGGCGAGGGAGTACGGAATGAAGAGTATGAAAATGGGGAAGGCTGGGTGGGGAAAAGAAGAGGAAAAGGAGGAGGGGAGGGAAAAGTAGGGGAGGAAAGGATTATGGACCCCAATATTTCTGGAGCAAGTGCAGTTTGAGGTCTTTGTTGAAGCTGATGTAGGAGGGGTTACAGCGCAGGTCTTTAGGGAGGGCATTCCATATGCTGGGGCATATCCAGAGCAGGGCCGGCTCTAGGCTCATGGTGGCCCTGTGCAGGGAACGTAGGTGGGGGCCCCGGAAGAGGGGGTCCGGACCCTCATGGACATCGATTTGCCAAAATGTTATGGGTGACAAAAGCGACATGTCACTCCCTTGCACACCCAGTGACATCACAGGCGTGTCTAACCTTGGACTTTCAACGGCCTCTTATTTACTGCTGAGGTGTTATGGAAAGAGCAAGAAATGGAGACAACAGAAAAGTAAAAAAAGCTCCATGGGCCCTCTTTAGTTTCTGGTCTTATCTCTCTCTCTTCATAAGCTGAATGTGTGTGGTGTGTGTGTGTGTGTTTGTGTGGGTGGGTGGTTGGGGGAGGGGTAAACGTAGGGGATGGGGGAAGGACTTTGCTAAGGAGACCGGTCACCAAAGGGCAAGGTGGAGGTCAAAAGGCAACACACTGTAGCAGGTGCTTCCTCTGGGCACCCCCAAAATGTCATCCATGTCTATCTCTCGCTTCCACTCTCTCCCAATCTCTTTGTCAGGAAACCGACACTGCTCTCAAGAGTAAAGCCTCTTCTCAGACTCGTTAATCATAAATTGCCCTGACGTATACAAGTGTACAGCCGACGCATGCGCAAGTGCGCGAAGGGCAGGCGGTGTAACAGAACAGGTGTTCTAATGCAATTCAGTGGTCGCCCGATATCCTCACCTTTTACCCCCGCCCCTGCGCTCCTGCTTACTGCTCTGCACTTCGACCTGTAGAGTTGTAAATGCAGCGCGTATTCAGTGCAGTCTGGATCAGGTAATGGCAGCGAAGCTCCGGGCTCCTGCTATGTCTGGCTCGGGAGAAGCCTCAGACCAAGGTGTGCACTATGTGATTACACGTTTACAGCACAACTGTAGCCGTGCATGTGTTGCTCGGGGTGATGGCATTCACTTGCAGACAAACAATGCGACAAATGGCAGAGAAAACAAGAAGAGGTAGTAGTGAGCATACCACAGGCTCACTCTGTTAAACAACTTTAGTGGGGCATTAAAACATGAAAATGGCAACATACAACACGTTCTGCAAGAAAAAGTTACAATGTGATATGCATCGATTTTGACATTCGAAATGCGCCAACAGCGTTGGTTGCATTGTTGAACCTCGAAAGCATCTTATTATCTGTGTACAAACGGGATTCTGTATACACTGAAAAAAATGGGTTGGTGCTTATGGAGTAAAAATAAATCTGGCATTTCACATAAAAACTGCGAAGTTCTGTAGGCAAGATAAAGCGTAACTTCTGACGAAAATACCTTGCTGCGTTTAGGCAGCCTCTGACAGAGCACCAAGCTGAAACATCTGCAAATAGCACAGAAAACCCCTGGCACTGAAAAACCATCTCTGGCACTGTTCTAACGTTCTGTATAAACATTTCTCTGGCACCCCAACGACACCAAACAATCACCTTCTGGCCGTATAAGTCAATATTCTGTATTATGTCAACAATTTAGGACAATGCATACGGTAACTCTGGAACTACACCCTGCATAAATTCACACTGCCCTCGTATTATTTGGACACTGCCCCCTGTTGTGAAGGAACACTGAGCCCTGCACTGCTATGGCCAGTATTTCCTTAAGTGAAATAAAGCCGTCCCAGCAGTAAATCGACACAAGACCACGAGGTGCATTTGAGCTCACATCATCAGTGCACGTGTACTGCCACCAGTAGTGATTTGGCGTGGCTTCCTAAAGAGAGTAGACACCCGACTACGCAGTTAAGGGGCAGTGTTCTTGTAGTGACCATTGCCTGCCGTGCATGAGCACTGCTCCCTGCACTGCATTGGTGACAACGCTCCCTGAATAGAGCGGGCACTGCTCGCTGCAATAAACGGACGCTGCCCTCCCGCACTGACCTGTGGGTTTTCACTCACGCTTTGCTGCTGCCCCTCTTCGCTGGCTGCCTGAGGGGGCTGCTGACTACTCCGGGTTCTTTCTGCTTCTGGCTCTGGAAGCCCCCCATGCTGCGGGCTCTGCAGCGGCTATCGCCGCCGGACGGACGGTCGCTTCCCGTGCCGGACCGCGGCCTGTGCGCGATACTCAGAGAAGCCGGCTAAGAGCATGAGCAGAAGGTGCAGTGTTGCGCACTGCGCACAGTGCGCGGCGCGGGGGCTGTCCCAGGGCCGTCACGTCGTCATTGGTACTAGGGCTAAGATTGACGGCCCTGGGACCCAAACTGCTGGCTGGGCAAGTCAAGTGAAACTGGAATTAAACAACAACGCTGCCATTGCTAGCCGCCGGGGTCGGAGCCGGAGGCCGCCAAATCCTGCCAAGGGGCCGCCAGTGCCACGACGATCCTTCCGATCCGATCCTCGTCGTGGCGGCCCCTGGGGTTTGGCGGCCCTGTGCAGGTGCACAATTTGCACATGCCTAGGGCCGGCCCTGTCCAGAGAGAGAGCCGGATTGTGTCTTTTTCTTTTTTGGTCAGGGGTGGGACGAGGAGGAGGGCGTTGGTGCCTCTCAACTGTTGGGCGCATCCTGCTTTGTTGAGTTTATCAGTGAGATATAGCGGGCTTTTTGGTACAGGGCTTTGTGCGTAATACATTCCATCAGGTAGGTGGATCTGCCTTCGATGGAAAGCCATTTAAGGGTTGAGGAAATGTGGTTGAAGCGTTTGCAGTCAGTGATTAGCCTGGCTGCTAGGTTTAGCACAGATTTGAGTGGGGCTAGGTGAACTTTTGGGGTTCTGGAGAGGAGGGCGTTACCATAATCAATTCTTAAGAGGACAAGTGATTGGACGACCGATTGAAAGTAGTCAGCTGGGATGAAGGGTTTGATTTTCTTGAGATGGCGTAGGGTGAAGAGCGCTCCTTTGGCAGAGTTTTTTATGTGGGCCTGGAGGGTTAGGCTATTGTCCATGGTAATGCCAAGTCATTTTACTAAGCTTGATGAGGTGAGCGGACAGTTGAGGGCATTAAGGTCAGAGATCCATGTTTGGATACGAAGAGGGTTGTTTTTTGTAGAGAAGAGAATGATTTCCGTTTTTTTAGGGTTGAGTTTGAGATGGTTGGAGTGGAACCAGGATTGGATTTTAGACAAGGTGTTATTAAGGTGTAGAACATCGGAGTGGGATTTGAACTTATAGTAAAGTTGGGTGTCATCAGCATAGAGGTGGTAGTTGATTCCAGCTTGTTTTGTATTGAGAGTAAGGGGTTCCATTAAGAGGTTAAAGAGCGAAGGGGAGAGAATAGAACCCTGGGGGACACCGAGGGAGACAGGTGTGGGGTTAGAGAGGCAATTGTAGATTTTGATTTGTTGTGTTCTGTGTTGCAGGAAGGAGGAGAACCATTTAAGTACCAGGCCATTAAGTCCAAATCGAACTTTAAGCACATTAAGTAAGGCAGGGTGGTTAACCGTATCAAATGCTGCATAGAGGTCAAGGAGAATGAGTAGGCAGGTCTTGCTGTTGTCAAGATAGTGATGGATGTCGTCAACAATACGTAGTATGGCAGTTTCTGTACTGCAGCATTTTCGGAAGCCGGATTGTAAGGAGTTGAGTAGGTTGAAGGAGTCAATGTGTTTGTCCAGTTGAAGAAGGGCACATTTTAAAGAGCTTTTGAAAGGAAGGGGGGGGGGGGTGGAGATGGGGCAGAGAGTATTCAGGTCATTGGGATTTTTAAGAATGTGAGTGATTTGTCCGAGTTGGATGGAGGGAGGGACGCATCTGGAGGTAAAGGAGGAGTTGATGATAGAGGTCCAGTAAGGAGCAATGATGTGCTTGAGCTCCTAAACAAGGCTAGCGGGAAGAGGGTCTTTGGTGTGTGAGGACTGTTCAAGTTTGGAGATGATGTTAGAGACTTCGAGTTCCGTTACGGAGTGGAAATTGAGCCAGGAGGCGTCGTTTTTAGGCTGTGGGTTAGAACGGCTGGTATCCGGAGGGACAGTGGCAGGAGGAAGGAAGGGGGGGGTAGGAATTAATAGGGAGGGAGGTTGAGAAGTAGAGTCATGGATAGATAGGGGATAAGGGGGAGATGTTAGGAGGTATTGGTCTATAATGGCTATTTTTTCAGAGAAGAAGTTAGCAATTTCTTCGCATCTGTCAGTTGTGGCCGTCAGGGTTGGAGGGGCCGAGGAGGTTTGGTTTTGAACTATGTTGAACTGCTCTCTGGGTCGAATTTTCGCTCGATTGAGTTGAGTATGGAAGAAGGAGGCCTTTTCCGTGAAATTGTGTTTCTTGTATGTGGCTCTGACGGATCTGAGGAGAGCAAAATGGGTGGGGGAAGGGTGTTGTCTCCATGTTCTTTCTGCAAGTCTAAGAACACGTCTTTCATCATTGATGTTGGAATTAAACCATGATTTAGATGGAATGTTTCTTAGTGTTTTAAGTTTGGACGGGGCAATTTGGTCTAGGACATCGATGACGGTTTTGTTAAAATGTTTGGTGAGTTCATTAGCATTTAGGGAGAGAGGGGTGAGCAGAAGTTGGGTTTGGAGTTTAGATTCAAGTTCACCAGGGGGGATGCGATTAAGATTTCTGGTCCATGTTGAGGCTTTAATGTTGTTGGTGAGGGGGTGTGGGTCCATGTTTGCGATAGAGAACAGAATGAGGTGATGGTCAGACCAGTCAATGGGGATGATGTTGGAGAGGGAAGACAAGTCTTTTCTGGTAATGATGGCGTCAAGAGTGGCTCCTTTGGAGTGGGTGGGAGAGTGGCAGAATTGTTTGAGTTCATTGATCTCAAGAAGATTGGTGAGGAGGTTGACTGAGGAGTCATCAGTCATGTTCCAGTGGAGATTAAAATCTCCAAGGATAGATTTTTTGAGTTAGAGAGAGAAGATTGGTTAATAGGTTCTGATAGTTCTTCGACAAAGGGAAGTGGGTCTCCAGGGGGTGGCAGATATTATGCAGTCGAATTGGGGGAGAACCTTGAGACTTACGTTCAGTTTCAAGGTATTCGAAGGTATTGTGGTCATGTTTTTGACAAGGTAAAGTTGGAGTTCGTTTTTAAAAATAATCGCTAGTCCACCCCCTATTCTCTCCGTCCTGTTTTTTCTGATGATAGAATACCCGGGAGGGAAAGTAAGTCAAGGCTGGAAGTAGAGTGGTCATTGAACCAGGTTTCCGTGAGGAAGGCTATGTCAATGTCTTTGCTAAGAATGGTTTCTGAAAATTCAGTTGCGTGTCTGACAGCCGAACAGCAGTTCACTAGCATGCAAGCGAGGGGTTTAGTACAGTGAAGTTGAAAAGATTTATTAAGCGCTCTAACACCCAACGGTTTCTTGGTGCTATGAATTGACTTTGGGGGAGAGCGTGAATGGATGGTGGTACATTAGAGTGGGGGGGTCTGGGGGTGACTGGAGCGGGGTTCAGTGGTCCCAACAATGAAGGGAGTGTTGGAGCTAGGGAGAATACAGAAGAGGGGTTTAGGGAGGTCTGTGAGGGGAGAGCGTGAATGGATGGTGGTACGTTGAGGAGAGGGTCTGGGGAGACAGGAGAGGGGGGGGAATCTGCTAGTCGCAACAATAATGGGGATGTTGGAGTGAGGTGGGGAGGAACGTTAATAGAGGAATTAGGAGGGTAGGAGTTGCAGAGGGTGAGATGATTCGATGTGCGGTGAGGCCTATGAGAACGGCAGCCAAGTGGAGTAGAGTTCCACAGTTGAGGATTCGAGAAGTGTTGAGAGCCAGGGTCGACTGAGTTAGAGCTGTTAGATAGGGACTTGGAATAGAGAGAGTTGAAATCTTCTCTCAGCTGTGAGAGTTCAGTCTTCAAGATTGCGTTTAATGTTGGACAGAGTGTATTAAAGGAGTGTGGGCGAGCGCATTTGGGGAAGAGGTAGAGGGAAGGAAGGCTTCTTTGTTGGTCAGAGAAGACCTGGTGAGAGTTGATGGAGACAGTTTGGAAAGGGGGATAAGAGGAGTGCCTGGGTTGTAGGATGTATGGTGGGCCGATGAGAAGGCCGGGACATTCCTAGAGTCAGGAGGTGAGGCTTGAGAAGATAAGAAGCTGTGAGGGGTGAGGGTGTAGGTGACAGCGAGTGTAGAGGGAACACTGCAGTTCAGAGAGGGTAAGAAAGGGGTCTGGGTCGAGTGAGGAGAATTAGGGGATTCTGGGGAGGGGGGAAACAGTGTCAGGATTGTGGTCTGGGGAAACATTAGGTGTATGCAGTTGTGTATATATACTTGGTTTTGGATACAGATAAATTACTTGTAATGTATACCTTGAATTACTGTACATATACCTTGTAAATGCTTTGGTTATATTGCTTTGCAGAATACTTTTCTTACACAGGGTAGTATACCTGGATACTACACTGGGCCATTTCCTAAATTAAGGTAGATAAATGCGATTTCGTTATTAGAACACAATTGCATCAGTTTTCAAAGATTTTCCAACTCCACACATGGAAAGCTTTTCACAAGAAAACAGTCAGTGTTATCCTATGGGAGGAAATAGAGTTATCGGTTAACAGGTAAGTACGTTGTTGTGGGAGTTGATTTTCTGGGGTTAGACTTGGGGATCCCCCAGGCTCAAGGATGCACTCTTAAAGCACCCTCAGCATCACTAGGGCGGCCGGGTGCAGAGTGCGGAGGCCCAATGTTATCCAATGGGGGGACAGGAGGACTCCGGTTGGGGGCTGCTCACAAGGTTGGGGGGGGCAAAGGTCCTGGTTTTAGGCTCTGGGCAAAGGGGGGCCCGGTTTTGCACATAAAGTACACCCGCAGCTGCGCTGGACCCCTGGATGCAGGGTGCTGGTTTGGCATCTGGAGCTCTGTTTGCAATGGGGATTCTGCGGTTTCAACAAAGACTGCAGGCTCGGGGACAAAGATCTTCTGGAGGTGACCACCAGTGGAGAGGTAAGTTGGGATGCTGGGACACCATCAATTGGGCCACCCAAGGCCGTGGGACTTCCGATGCAGGGGTTTATTTAGGCGTCTGGGTTTCTTACTAGCTCCGGTCGTGGTCATGTGGGTCTCTCCAAAAAGAGACTGCAGGTGTCATCAGGAGTGTTGAGGTAGGTCGGAGATCACCAGATCTCAGGTCAGGATCGCCGGAGAGACCTCCGTGTGGTGTTGGGCCACTCTCACTCGGACTGGTGGCGTTAGGTGCAGAGTGGTGCAGGCTCACGGTTTTGGCTTGGGCCAGAGTCTGTGGGAGAACAAATCCGGTGCTCACGGGAGACAGACCCTATGCGGGTCAGTTACTGGAAGCAGCAACAGGCCTGGGGAACCTCAGAAAGTCAGCAGACCTTTGAAGCTTCAACTTTGTGGACTTTGCCCATCCTGGGGGAGGAGGCTTAACACCTCGTCCTAGGATGTGCATTGTTTCAGACCCCCAAGCGTAGCAGGCTCTCGACCCAGCGGTCCAGAAACAAGTCTGGTTGTGGCAGCTGGCGAGCAGCCCCTCAACCTGGACACTCGTGTTAGGTCGTTTTTCAGGAGCATCTCTAAGATGCCCTCGGAGTGCATTTTTCATTAAATCCCACACTGGCATCAGTGTGGGTTTAATGTGCTGAGAAGTTTGATACCAAACTTCTCAGTTCTCAGTAAAGCCATCATGGGGCTGTGGAGTTCCTAATGAAAAACTGCCAGCACCATATACTCTTAATGGCAGTACTGCACTTACAATGTCTAAGAATTGGCTTAGACACTGTAGGGGTACAGGGCTCATGCACCTGTACCCTCACCACTGGCATAGTGCACCCACCTAGAGGGGTGGCTGGTCTATGCCAGGGCAGTGAGTTGTAGGCAATGCAAACAGGGATGTGTGTCATCTTCACCTTGTTCTGTACTAAAACACGCAGTCTGCAAAGTGTGTGTGTGTGTATATATATATGTATATGTATATGTATATATATATATATATATATATATATATATATATATATATATATATAACAAATATGTGTCTTGTAAAGCGCACTGCTGCCCTGAGGCACTGGGGAACCAGTCCTGGCAATCCCTGTGAGACGGTCCCTACTGGGTATCTCCAAGATGAAACCAGGCATCCCCGGCGAATGTGGGGGGCCGTTGTAGAGATGAGGTAAGCTAATGCCCAGAGAAGCCGAGTGTGATCCTTGCTTAGAGTAGGCACCGAGGCGAGAATTATCAAGTCCGCTGACCCTGGTCCACGACCCTGTCGCGTCAGGAATTGAACCCTGGTCCCGGGCCGTTCTCTGCTTCCGGGTCTGCCGCCTCTAACCAGTGAGCCACACCACTCCCTTTAAGGGTGGCACAATAAGTGATACAGACCTTAGAGGCCTTCCCTGGCCACAGTACCTGTGGTACCATTTACAAGGGACTGACCTGTGGCCAAAGAGTGCCCATTGGGTTTTGTTTTAAATGCAGTCTTGGGGAAAGAACATAGACCCTTGGCACCTGTTTGCCAGGAGCCCAGTGCACATTCAGTGGAAGTACATCGGCACTTCAGCAAAAAGTGGGGTCAACCATGCAAAAAGAAGGCACTTTCTAATAATAAGTAACAAAACCCCTACTCCAACATATTTTGGCATTCTGGATAGGCACAGATACTACAAGTGCTCCCACGTATCAGTCTGTCGCAGCACGCCCCTTTTCATAGCGTGTTAAAGAAGAACCCTATGATGAAGCATTCCAAGGGGAAATCCTGGTAGGTGAGGGTTATTCCAAGACATAATTTTCTTTCCAATTATGAGATTGACAAAATATGCCTTTTGTAAAAGAGTGACTCCTTTTGCTTACTAGCTATACGTATACACACACACATAACACATGCTGGCCAATGAGATGTATGGGATTGGCACTGGGTGCCTCATATATGTTCCAAACATCATTTTGTTACATTAAACGGCGCAATATTACACACAATAATGCTGCTACCTAGGAATCAGGCATGACTGGATATGGAGGCGAAGTACACGCGATGGTTGGTGAAGAAGCCCGGTGAAGCAGACAGGCTGTTTGCTGTGATGACAGTACCATATCAAAATAAAATACAGGTGGGGTGGTTGGTGACCCCAGGTGAGGAGAGCATGCTGACGATGAACACAGTAAAAGATAAGAGAGCAGATGTACTGTGGGGGAACTAAAACGTGGCAGGGACATGAAGGCGGGGAACAGAGCTCTCAGGGATCTACCAACATAAACGAGAGAAAGTAAGAAAGCACACACACTCTAATAAAGTGCTAAAAAAACAGCGGGTGTCGTGGTAAAAGAGGATGTCACATCATAACCCCAGAGCTCTGAAGTCAGGAATCGGAAAGAAAGTTAGTTATAGATTTCATACCTTAGAATTACCCCCAGGTGTCATTGGATCCGGAAAGATTTTTGTCAGCAGTACCTCTGTGCGTCGGAAAGTGGTGTTGGCTGTCGTTGGTGTCGTGTTTCTGGGATGCTGAAGCGGTAACTACTTAGACGCCGCCCTTGTGCGCTGACGTCAGTTCTTTCTTTGTCCGCGCCAGCCAGCGCAGATCCGGAGAGAGCGGTACCTCCAGTCACTTTTTGACTGAACTTTTTAAGCAACTTTTGTCACAGCTTTTTGAGTCCTACTGCTCCTGGTGGAGGTAGGGATGCTTGGCTTCGAGGCTTGCAGATCTTGTTCTCGAGTGATGTCGGTTACGGATCCGCACCGCGTGTGCCTCTTTGGCCTGGAGCAAGACCACGACCCCAAGTCGTGCTTCGACTGCCGGTCCATAGCTCCGAAGGGTTTGTGGGAGTGGTCCCGAAAGCTTCTTGAGCGCCGGCAATCTGCTCCGCCCCGTTTGAGGTCGCGGGGAAGGTCGAGGGACTGGTCGCAGAGCCATCACTACTCTTCTAAGTCTTCGCACTTGGGGTAAGGTAAGTTGAAGCATAAGAAGAAGTGGAAGAAGCATTGTTGCTCTTCAACTTCTCCTCATCTGTCGGCCGACACGAGGGATGCGGCCGGTGTCCCCCGCGGCTCCACATGCAGAGCCTGAAGAGTCGACTCTGAGTTTCCCTCCCTTCCCGGGATCTGGAGCGACTCCTGCCCAGCTTAGTTAGTTTTACAAGGCAATGCACGCCTTTTTTTGGCAGCCTGAACCCGCTGGCGCGCCCTCAGGCCCTGCATACTCGGTTGGGGGACCTAGGCCTTTTCCACCGGCGGCTCTGGCCCCAGCGCCGCAGGCCCCACTTGGATCCAGGCTGGATCTGGATCGGTGCCGGTTGACCTTATTACGCCTCCACCGGCGCTGCTTTCCCCAGCACCGCTACCGGATTTGACACCGGTCAGTCCTCCGGCCGGCATCGACCCCGGCCCCCATCCTGATGTGGACCCGGAGCTGGATCGGCATAGTCAGATGCCGGATCCGGCGCCAAGAGGGGTTTTTACGCCCCTGTTCACTCCTGGGGTCCCTTTTAAGCCAGATTGGCACCCAGAGGAGGAGGAGGACTGGGAGGGGTCAGTTTACCCTCTGACCAGTTGGACAGTGAACAGAACTGGAAGTTGCCAGTGGTCTGGACACCTCCCCTGACCTTGGGATGTTGTCTCCTACCGTGGCTATGGAGGAGGGAGCGTCCTACATAGTGGTGTTGCGTAGGGCGGCTGAGGCTCTCAACCTCGAGCTCCCTACAGTGGCAGTCAGGACTATTTCCTGACGGAGGTGCAACAACCGCAAGCGAGCTCTTTGGAGCCCCTGCTGCTGTTTAATGAAGCCCTCACCGAAGTCCTTTTGGGCACCTGGTCCAGGCCAAACACTGGGGCTACCGTGGATAGGATGATTGCCTGATGCCACAGCCTGGCTCCGGGTGACCCCACTTTCCAATCCCAACACCCCACCCTTGAGAGCTTGGTGGTCCAAGCCTCCAGCTCCAAGACTGCATTCCCTACTGCTCCACCGGAGAGGGAATCCAAAAAGCTGGATCATCTTGGGAAGAAGATTTTGTCTTCTGCCAGCTTTGGACTGCAGTCGGTAAACACGGCATGTCTATTTGGCCGTTATTCCGACTCTGTGTAGGACACGGTTGCGCAGGTGCTTCCTCAGTGTCCGGAGGAGGCCCGGACAGTGCTCTCCCAGGCTATTGCCGCCATGAGGGATGCGGCGAAGTTTACCATCGGTTGTAGGCTGGATACCGCAACTCTAGGCAGGACGACTTCCACGTCGGTAGCCCTTTGACGCTACACCTGGATGAGATCGACTCGACTGGCTTTCTTGGGGATGTCCAGAATACTCTCATGGACATGCACTTTGAGGGCCGTCGCCTTTTTGGCGACAAAGCGTACAATGCTCTAGAGCGTTTCAAGGACTCTCGGGCTACGGACAAGTCCTTGGGCCTCTCCAGCTGCCCTCCGCAGTCTGCTTTTCGCCCCTTTCGTGGCTCCGTAAGGGGTGGGCCACTATGTTCCGCCCAGAGCCACAGGCCGACGCAAGTTCCCCATCCTTTGCACCGTCGGGGACGTGGGAACCACTGTCTTGGTGGTTGGGGGGGGGCTAGCGGGCGGGCCAGTCCACCAACCCCCCTCCCTCTGCAGCGGCCTCCAAGCCTTCCTAGTCTGACATTTCAGGCCCATCAAACGCCAGTGGATGGCAAGATTTGCTATCACCCCCCCCCCCCCCCCCCAGGCGCCCTGTCACGTCGGACAGGTGGGTTTTGCAGATAGGCCGAAGGGGCTACTCCCGCCGCTTCAAGGCTATCCCTCCAGCCATGCCACCCCAGTACCACCGTATGCCGGATCACCAGGGCCTTCTCAAACAGGAAGTTCCGGCTCTCCTGGCCAAGGGAGCCATTGAGCGCATCCCTGTCCCAGAAGTAGGTAGTGGTTGTTACTCCCACTAATTTCTGGTGCCCAGAAGGACAAGGGCCTGCATCCTATCTTGGATCTCAGGAACATCAGGAGAAGTTCAAGATGTTCACGCTCGCTCAGGTCTTGTCTACCCTCGACCCTGTAGACTGGTTGGTAGCGTTGAACTCTGTTATATTCACATCCCTGTCCTGCTGGCCCACCAGCGTTACCTGTGGTTCATGGTAGGTCATGAGCACTTTCAGTTTACTGTGTTCCCCTTTGACCTTACCAGTGCTGGCGGTGGTCCCAGCTCATCTGCGTAGCTCATGGGTTCCAGTCTTCCCCTAGCTCGACGACTGGCTGTTGAAGGCGGGCTCGCCCCAGACTCCCACCTCCAGACTACAGCCGACCTCCTGCATTCACTGGGGTTCCCCATCAATGTGCTGAAGTCACACCTGATTCCCTCTCAGAAGCTCCTCTTTATTGGAGCGGTTCGGCACATGATGGGTTCATCCTCCCGAACAGCGAGTCTGGGATATTCGGGCTATGATTCCGATCTTTCAGCCCCTGTCCTGAGTTTCAGTCAGGATGACCCTGAGGCTACTGGACCTCATGGCCTCCTTCATCCTGCTGGTCGATCATGCCAGGTGCTATATGCAGACTCTGCAGTAGGACCCGAAGTTCCAGTGGACGCAGCACCAGGGGAATCTGTCCGATTGCGTCCAGATCTTGGAGGGCACTGCATGACAACTGCAGTGGTGACTCATGAACCAGGATTGGGTCAACGGCAGATCCCTCTCCCTTCCCCAACCAGAGCACACAGTGGTGACGGATGCATTACTTCTGGGATGGAGGGGTCACATGGGAGAGGTGGAGATCAGAGGCCTCTGGTCTCCGGCGGAGTCCGGGCTCCACATCAACCTTCTGGAGCTCTGGGCGATTCGTCTTGCACTGAAGGCATTCCTTCCCTCTGTCCGGGAAAGAGTAGTGCATGTGTTCACGGACAACACCACCGCCATGTGGTACTGCAACAAACCGGGCGGCGGTGGGGTCGTGGACCCTATGTCAGGAGGCCCTTCGCCTGTGGACATGGCTGGAACATCAGGGCATATCTCTGGTGGTTCAACACCTGGCAGGTTCACTCATCCGCAGGTGCATGATGGATCACGAATGGCGTCTTCACTCAGAGGTGGTGCAGGGTGTCTTTTAACAGTGGACAGAGCCTTGGTTCGATCTATTCGCCACCAAAGAGAACGCGCAATGTCAGCAATTTTGCGCATTGGAATTTTCTAGGCGGCACTCGCTATGCACTGCTTTTCGTCGTGAGTGGAGTTGCGGTCTATTGTACGCGTTTCCGCCTATACCACTTCTGCTCTGAGTGCTGAAGAAGATCAAGCACAACCAGGCCCAAGTCATTCTGGTGGCTCCGGATTGGGCACGAAGAGTCTGGTATCCCGAGCTGCCCAACATGGCCATCGATCATCCGATCCGGCTGCCTCTTCAGGAGGATCTTCTATCGCAGCAGCAGGGTCCTCCACCCGAACCTGTCCAGCCTCCACCTCCTTGCGTGGAGATTGAACGGCGGCAGTTGACGTCATTTGACTTGCCTCCTGGAATTTGTGATGTAATTTTGGCAGGCAGGAATCCCTCCACTAAGACAGTATACGCCTGCCGGTGGAACAAATTTGTGGCATGGTGCACAGCAAAGGCTGTGGATCCCCTTTCTGACACTCTTTCTGAGGTTCTCTAGTTCCTTCTCTCTTTAGCCCAGCAGGGCTCTGCTCTGGGCCCTATCTAGGGCTATCTTTTGGCCATTTCTGCCGTTCTTCAGCCTCCGGCTCAGCCTTCTCTCCAAGTCCCCAGTTGTAAATCGTTTCTTAAAAGGCATAACTCTGAGAAGGAGCTTCACGCGCGTCCAAAATGGCCGCGTGAGCACGGAGCTCCCTAGACCCCCACTGCCCCCGGGATTATCCTGTAAGACATCCTGAACTGGTGATCCAGTAAATTGCGGCTGAAGGGAAGCGGCGTTGATTGCGACGCTCCGCGGCGAGTTTGCGGCCTACTCCGGGAGGAAGCCGGGGTCTCGAGTGGGACCTGACTTCGGCTGCAGTTGAACAACAGCGGGCCGATTGCAGAGTGTCGCTGGTTCAGCCCGCTTCGGCTGCAAATCGCGATTGCCCTGGATGCGGCTTGGTCTACCCCTGTCTCCCCGCACGCCGGCTTGCATCGGGAGAGAAAGACTCCTGGTCGTGCAGTTGCTGCTGGTTTTATCGGAGACGGTGCAGCGAACTTACGCACTCTCAGGTAGCAGTGAGAGGGTGGCCGGCCATGAAACTGTAGCTCCGGACCGGTGGTTCTGGAGTGGAGCCCGAGTCCTTTTGTCGGTGGCCGATTGCGGGGCGCTGGCTTCGTTGGTGGGGAGAAGAAAGCCCCCCCCGTTTGTTTCAGTTGTTGGCCGAGGCAGATGTGGCACCTCGGCTTGCCCTGCGGAGCGGCCGAACCCTGCCATAAGGTGAGCCATTGGGACTCTGTGAGACTGTGCCGGTCCGGAGTAATAGCCTCGCCCCAAGTGCGCCACAGACGTGGTTTAAAAGAGCTCTTTGGTCCCCGCAGCGAGGATGGAAGTCCGCTGGCAGGGAAACATGAGAAAGTAGGGCAATGTTGGGGAGCCCCTGGCCTTGAGGATCGAGGGGTGGCAGAGATAGTTTGACTGTGGAAAGGGTGCCTGTGATTCGGGGGTGGACCCGGGAAATGTGCCACTGTCTCCGACCAGATCCTATCGCTGGAGAGTGCGACAACTTCGGGAGGCGCGGGAGGATTGGGGCTGATGGAGGCGCTGTCCTGGAGGGCCGGCGAACCCGTGCGCTGATGGTGACCGTGGTGGGAGAAGTAGAGGCATTGACCTACCTTGGGAGCTGGCTGTGGTGCTGAGAGAGTGTTGGTGGTCCTCCAGACGGGCGAAGACGCAGATTGATCTAGCTGATCCTCCGGTCCCCTGGCGGTGTGGTTGGTGGTGGCTGTCGGCGATCAGCCTGACTGGGATCAAGTGTGCAGCGTGCTATCTGTGTTACCACTTACGCCCATATTATCTACTCGAAGGTCCGTGTGACCGGTCCTGCTCCCCGTGCCACGATGGCGACAAAGCCTGAAGCGGAGAAGTCACAGGGGGGCCCGTTATGTACAAGCCAACAAGCTGGACCGGTATACGCAGCCCAAAGGCTCGGCCATGGAGTCTGGTCGCCTGCTGGACTTAGGCGCAGAGGTCTCCAGCCCTACATCCGAGCTCACGCTGCATGATGTGATGGCAGCTATTGATGGAGTCAAAACATCCCTCGGACAAAAGATGGAGTTGCTTGATACTTTGACCATAGAGGTCAATCTGATCCAGGCCGACCTCACCAAAATGAGTGAGGAAGTGAAATCGTTAGATAATAAAGCGGCGAGTCTGATGGATGACGTGGTGCAGTTGCAGCAGGAGGTTTGGAGCCTAAAGCCTCTAGTGAGGTGGCGGGTCGCCAGCTGAATGAGTTTGAAGGGAGGGCCTGGAGGAACAATGTGCACATCACAGGTGTCCCGGAGAATGCTGAGGGTCAGGCCCCTGACCCATTTGTAGAAGATATCGTACTCAATCATCTGAAATCCAAGGGGCTGGACATTTCTTTACTATAGAACGGGCACACAGAATACCAGGTGGAAGACTGTGTCCGGGGGCACCCCTCGACCAATGATCGCGAGGGTCCTAAACTTTAGAGATAGAGACGCTATCCTGCAAGCCTCTAGGTCGGAGGGACCTTTAAAGTATGAGAACTCAGCCCTCAACTTCTATCCAGACTTCACCCAGAGGGTTTAGAAACAGCGGCAAAGTTTCCTTGGAGTGAAGCAGCGACTCAGGGACAAAGGATATAATTATGCCATGATGTTTCCTGCCAAGCTGCGAGTCGAGGCTCAGGGAAAGGTCTGGTTTTTCAACAACCCCGAAATCGCTGGGTTGATGGCCTTCCTGCACGGGAGGAGTTGCGGGGACGAAGTGGCGAAGGTGGAGGAGGCCCGCAGGAACAAGAATGCTGAGTACTGCCGTTGACTGAGGTGTGGGGTTGGGTGGGGGGGGGGGGGCACACATGACACTTCCTTTGTACGCATGCTTTCCTGGGTAGAGCTTTGATACCGGTGTAATGTCCTGGGGGCGGGATGGGGAATGGGAGTGCTGTACTCCTCCTCAGATCTACATTTAGATAGACGATTAGTTAGAGTATGGGGCGACAGGCACACTGCGAGTTGGGGATTGGCGAATGCCGTGAGCAGGGGTGCAGTGAGGGGGGGATGGGTGTGTTGTCGGATGTGTTGGGGTGTGACTGTGGTTTATTTTATACTCTCAGGTGAGGAAAGTGTAGCGATGCTCGTTTTGCATGGGTACTGTACCACGTAATCCCAGAGGGTCAGGGATGAAAGTGTTGAGTTGGAAAGTGAACGGCCTGGGGGACAAGATTAAGAGGGAGATGGTTAGTCAGCTCATTAGGCGGCATTCCCCAGATGTGATACTACAGCAGGAGACGCACTTAGTCGGCAATAGATGTTTGGCCCTCCACAAGGGAGGGTATAAATTAGTGGTGCACGCTGGATTCACAACCGGTTCCAGGGGAGTCGGTATCCTCGTTATGAATTCCTTCCCTTTGTCCGTGCAAGATACCTGGATTGATCAGAGGGGCAAAAACGCAGGTGTCTTGGGGTGGATGGGAGGCCGGATGGTTACTCTTTTGTCTATTTATGTGCCACCCGGCCTCCAGAATGAGACTTATCGGGATCTGGGTAATATCTTCCTCTCATTGCCTCTTGGAGACCTAGTATTAGGTGGTGATTTTAATTCTGGGTTGGATGGCGAGGCGGATCGTCACCCGCCCCGCGCGCTTAGGCAATCGCAGAAATGGTTGCCGAACTTCCTGGATGCGCTGGGCTTGGTGGACAGTTGGCAAATACGTAGTCCACGCATTACACCCATGTCTCAGCGGCCCTTGGTAGTTTGTCTAGGCTGGACTATGTGCTGCTTCGGGTGGCTATGGCGCCTAGGATCCATGAGGATTCAGAAAAGGGGGTGGTGATGAACAGAGTGTCTGAATTAAGCAGACCACTCTTACCCAGTCCAAAGATCAGGGCTTGATCCATCACCGTTTTTTAGCTCACTGCACCATCCCAGCTCAGAACCTGGCTACATGCAAATTAGTCTGTCCCTGGCCCAGTGCATCATGGGAACAGGGCAGACCAAACTACCAAGCCAATTCTTATACTGGGAAGGAAACAAGCTTCCGGGGACCGGTTTCTGGCATTTCAGCCGTCTTCGGCCCGGCGTGCTTGAATCCTGATGGTGCAATGAGCAAGGGACTCACATCTGAGTATACACTTCCACGCTTATGGTGGACAAAAACGATTCAGAAAAGGGGGTGGTGATGAACAGAGTGTCTGAATTAAGCAGACCACTCTTACCCAGTCCAAAGATCAGGGCTTGATCCATCACCGTTTTTTAGCTCACTGCACCATCCCAGCTCAGAACCTGGCTACATGCAAATTAGTCTGTCCCTGGCCCAGTGCATCATGGGAACAGGGCAGACCAAACTACCAAGCCAATTCTTATACTGGGAAGGAAACAAGCTTCCGGGGACCGGTTTCTGGCATTTCAGCCGTCTTCGGCCCGGCTTGCTTGAATCCTGATGGTGCAATGAGCAAGGGACTCACATCTGAGTATAAGCTTGTCTCCTTTCCGGTGAAGAATTGGCTTGGTAGTTTGGTCTGCCCTGTTCCCATGAGGCACTGGGCCAGGGACAGACTAATTTGCATATAGCCAGGTTCTGAGCTGGGATGGTGCAGTGAGCTAAATAACGGTGATGGATTCAGCCCTGATCTCTTGACTGGGTAAGAGTAGTCTGCTTAATTCAGACACTCTGTTCACCACCACCCCCTTTTTTGTATCGTTTTTGGCCACTACAGGCGTGGCAGGGTATACTCAGACATGAGTCCCTTGCTCACTGCACCACCAGGATTCAAGCAAGCCGGGCCGACGACGGCTGAAATGCCACAAACCGGTCCCCGGAAGCTTGTCTCCTTTCCGGTGAAGAATTGGCTTGGTAGTTTGGTCTGCCCTGTTCCCATGAGGCACTGGGTCAGACTAATTTGCATATAGCCAGGTTCTGAACTGGGGTGATGCAGTGAGCTAAATAACGGTGATGGATTCAGCCCTGATCTCTTGACTGGGTAAGAGTGGTCTGCTTAATTCAGACACTCTGTTCATCACCACCCCCTTTTCTGTATCGTTTTTGGACACTACAGGTGTGGCAGGGTATACTCAGACATGAGTCCCTTGCTCACTGCACCACCAGGATTCAAGCAAGCCGGGCCGACGACGGCTGAAATGCCAGAAACCGGTCCCCGGAAGCTTGTCTCCTTTCCGGTGAAGAATTGGCTTGGTAGTTTGGTCTGCCCTGTTCCCATGAGGCACTGGGTCAGACTAATTTGCATATAGCCAGGTTCTGAACTGGGGTGATGCAGTGAGCTAAATAACGGTGATGGATTCAGCCCTGATCTCTTGACTGGGTAAGAGTGGTCTGCTTAATTCAGACACTCTGTTCATCATCACCCCCTTTTCTGTATCGTTTTTGGCCACCACAGGTGTGGCAGGGTATACTCAGACATGAGTCCCTTGCTCACTGCACCACCAGGATTCAAGCAAGCCGGGCCGACGACAGCTGAAATGCCAGAAACCGGTCCCCGGAAGCTTGTCTCCTTTCCGGTGAAGAATTGGCTTGGTAGTTTGGTCTGCCCTGTTCCCATGAGGCACTGGGTTAGACTAATTTGCATATAGCCAGGTTCTGAACTGGGGTGATGCAGTGAGCTAAATAACGGTGATGGATTCAGCCCTGATCTCATGACTGGGTAAGAGTGGTCTGCTTAATTCAAACACTCTGTTCATCACCACCCCTTTTCTGTATCGTAGGATCCATGAGGTGCGGTATCTCGGGAAGGGAATATCTGACCACTCCCCGCTGTGGTTGGACCTCACCCTGGAGTTGCCATTGGTTGGCATAGTGGCTCCCATCAGTGCCTGGCAGTTAAGGGACCCCGTCATTAGGAGGGGAATTCTCCGGATGTCTGATTGTTATTTTATGGAGAATAAGGGTTCGGTGGATTCTGCTCAAACCCTATGGGAGGCGTATAAGGTAGTAGCGAGGGGGGAAGTGTTATCCCTGGTGTCAGGGAAGAAGAGAGCTCAGGCAGAGGTTGTTCAGAAGGAGGCGGAGGTCATGCATATGGAAGAGGAGATAGCTAAGACACACACACGCCGGCTGATCTCCATCTGCTGCGTCTCTGAGAGGAGGAATATAGAGAGTTAGTTAAAAATAGAGCAGTGACCCACCATAATGTCGTTTAGAGCTGTATTTACGAACATGGTGACAAAGCCGGAAAGTTGATTGCTTGGCTTGAACATGGGGAGCGGGCTACCAGGCTAGTACTGGAATTGGAAGGGCCAGAGTCACGCATGATCACGGCCCCGCAGGCTGTAGCAGATGAGTTCTCTGAGTACTATCAAAAAGTTTATTCGGCTGGCAGTGACTTCTCGAAAACGGAGAACCGTGAGATGATTAGAGATATTGCTATGCCTTGTTTGTCGGAGGTTGACAGGAGCTACCTTGATTCCGGACTGACTGATGACGAAGTTGCCCAAGTGATTCGGCAGATAAAATCGGGTAAAGTGACTGGCCCGAATGGTATACCTATTGAATTATACCAGTTAAATGCGAATAAACTAGCCCCCCATGTCCGGGCCATGTTCGTGGAGAGTAGGGAGAGTGGTGAGCTTCCCTATGATCAGCGTGTAGCGAACATAGTATTCATTCACAAAAGCGGGCTAACCTAAGACTCAGTGCTCCTCCTATAGGCCCATATCACTACTCAACGCAGAACCCAAAATATTGGCGAAACTCCTGGCTACTAGGCTGGTCAAGTTGATCACGTCTTTGATTCAACTGAACCAATCTGGGTTTATGCCATGCTGTAACACGGCGCTGAATTTGCGCCGGCTGCACGGAGTCCTAGTGGGGCCTCGAAAATTCACGAGCAAACGGTGTTAGTCTCCCTCGATGCCACAATGGCCTTTGATAGAGTAGAGTGGCAGTACCTATTTGCGGTGCTGGCGAAGCTGGGCTTTGGACGTTAATTTATTGGCTGGATGCGTCTCTTGTACGCAAAATCTGGCTAGAGTGATTGATAACAACTGCAAGTCCTCTGACTTCGGGTTGGAAAGGGGCACCAGACAGGGGTGCCCGCTGTCCCCACTGCTCTTCGCACTTGCGGTGGAGCCATTGGCTGCATGGATACGATGGGATAGGTCGATCAGGGGTCTGCGGTGGACTCCTGACTGTGAGAACAAGATTTCGCTCTATGCCGATGACGTGCTGCTTAATCTCACCAGCCCCAAGGAGTCCTTTCAGAACTTCTTGGATGTACTGCCCATCTTTAGTAGATATTCTGGATTGGCCATTAATTGGGCCAAGTCGGTGCTGTTTGTCGTGGCGGGTGACCCGCCGGCGATCCTGCAGACGTGTCCTGTACGGGTTGAGACGACGGGATTTATGTACCTGGGCATATACATTACCCTTGACTCAAAGCTGCGGTATGACAGTTACTTAGCTGCTTCGTTGAGCAGATGTAGGAAAGATGTGGAGCACTGGAAATCCCTTCCTCTCTCCTTGCTTGGGAGCGCGACTCTTTTCAAGATGATGGCGCTACTCCGGTTTCTGTATGCTTTACAGAATTCGATGGGCCCGGCGCCGGCCGCGTACTTCAAAGAGATAGAGGCTCTCCAGATGCAGCTCCTCCGGGACGGCGGCGCACGTATTCCCTTTAACAAGTTGACCCTCCCGTGGTATGACGGCGGGATCGGACTTCCGGATCTGCGCAAGTACTACTGGGCCTCGCAGTTGGCCGCAGTAAACCACATAGTGATCCAGGCTATGCTATGGACCGGGGTCAAGCCCCCGGTGCGATGATTGATAGAGCTCTGTACTCTAGACTGGGGAGATTTCCTTTGACCGGTCCGACTGCTCATGTGACACAGGTGTGGCACGCGGCCAACAAAAGCCTCGGGTGGGAGGGTAATTTGACACTAGCTACCCCTTTATTTAATTCTGAGAAATTGGGCAGTATGTGGAAGACCAAAGGATTTGATAGATGGGACCTTATTGGAATTACCCGGATAAAGGACATGTGGGGGAAAGGCTTGGTGCATACGTTTGAGTCTCTTGTGAAGCAGTATAGTCTACACCAGAATGAGTATTTCCGGTACCTGCAGGTAAGGCACGCTTCACCACTCACGTCCCCAGGGGCACGGAACTCCCGGAGGCGTCCCATCTTGAGGACCGCGTACTGGATTGCCATATTCCGAAGAAAACCATTTCATTGATATATTGGAAATTGGTCAATAACTCCGAGGACCCATTGTTGAAGATTAGAGCTCAGTGGAGCGCAGATGGGTTGGAACTGGATGACGAGGATTGGGTGGAGGCAGTGTCCTCCCCTTAGGTAGTTGCTATCCAGATGCGGCTCCGGTTGGTGTAGCTGAAAATTCTGCATAGATCCTACATAACGGGGCCGCGCCTGGTACGAATGGGGCGTGCTGAGATTGTAGGAGAGAGTGCGGAGCAGTTGGCACCATGATGCATACCCTTTGGCATTGTGATGTGATACAGATATACTGGGCGACGATCCACAATGTGTTGGGTGAAGTGCTGGGGGTGGAGATGCGGCCGGAAGCCCGGAGATGTCTGTTAAATGTTTGGGAGCCATCCGATTTAAGTGTGTACCAGAAACAGTGGGTTACGTTAGCCTATATGGTGGTCAAACGCAACATCGCTCAACTTTGGGGTGCCAGCCAGCCGCCCGAACCAACAAATGGGCAGAAGACCTTGATTGGTGTATGTTTAGAGAATGGTTGGTGTATGTGGCCCGAGGCTGCCCGCAGAAATGGGGTAAGATTTGGGGGGCGTGGAATAGTCACTGTGGGAAAATATGTGAGCCTCCCACTCCAGGCCTAGATTTGGAAGCGCAAGAATCCACTGGACCCTAGTATCAACGGTTGTGTATTTGATTCTGTAATGTGCTGTATAGACCTGTGCGTTGCACCTGCATGCAGTCATCTGGGAGTTATTTTAAATGTTTATTTGGTTCTTGCTTAATAAAAAGATTGTTAAAAAAAGGCATAACTCATCTCTTTCCTCCTGTTCCCTTTGTTATGCCTCAGTAGGACTTGAACCTGGTCTTGTCCTATTTAACGTGTGCTCCCTTTGAGCCACTTCACAACTGTCCTTTGAGGCTTTTAACTCTTAAGACTGCATTCCTGGTGGCTATCATATCTGCCAGAAGAGTGAGTGAGCTCCAGGCCCTTTCATTCAAGCCTCCTTTTCTGCCTGTACAACCGGACAAAGTTGTCCTCAGGACTCGTCCATCCTTCCATCCCAAGGTTGTCACCTCCTTTCACATTGGGTAAACCATCACTTTGCCCACCTCCTTTACACCTCCGCATCCTTCGAAAGAGGAAGAGAGGCTCCACCGTCTGGACCCAAAATGTGCGCTTTCCTTTTATTTGGATTGCACCAAACAGTTGCGGGAGGATGACCAGCTTTTTGTTGGCTACGTGGGCGCCAAGAAAGGTTGGGCTGACTCTCTCCAGATGGATTGTTTTGTGTATCAAAGCCTGTTATTCTCTAGCAAAGAAGGAGCCTCCAGTGGGGCTGCGGGCCCATTCCACCAGGGGGCGACGGCAGCCACTGCTGGTTTGGGACGAGGAGTTCCTCTAAATGACATCTGTCAGGCAGCTACGTGGGCTCCGCTGCACATGTTAACGAGATACTACTGCCTCGACAGCCAAGTCCGGAGAGATGGCTTCTTTAACCGTTCTGTTCTCCAGGACTTTCTGGTGTGAACTTGGTTTGCAGACCCAACTCCGGAGTTGGTATTGCTGGGGTATCTATTCTAAGGTAAGGAATCCTTAACTTACTGTTTCTTTTAGATGAACAATTTACTTACCTTCAGTAACGATATCTCTTTAAGAAACATAGGTTAGTTATAGATTCCTTACTGCGACACCCATCCTCCACATTCTGCGAACTGATTTCTAGTGTTAAGGACATCCTTTCAGGGACCTGCCCTAGTTTTGTGCACCAGTGGTCAGTGTCTTGCATGGCTCTGCTTTTCTGGCGCGGAAAGTTGTGTACAGAACTGACGTCCGCGCGCAAGGGCGGTGTCTTAAGTAGCTATTGTGACGTCATCCTGGTGATACAATGCCAACGACAGATGCAAAGCCTTCCTACGCTCAGAGGTACTGCTGACGAAAAAACTTTCTGGTTCCAGTCTGACGTCTGGGGGTAATTCTAAGGTAAGGAATGTATAACTAACCTATTTTCCTTACAGATGTTTTGTTACCGAAGAAAAGTAACTTGCTCTTTAAAGGCGCAGGCACCGGCCAATTGGAGGAGCGGGTTGGGAGGCCACAACACAAGTTAAAGGTATGGTGAGCGGCTGACGATAGGAAAACCTCATAGAATGTTTTGAAATTTGAGTTGGGCGAGCTGCGCAGAACATAAGAAAGATGTGCGGCTGCCATTGTAAACGTTAAAGTGTGGCATGGCGTGCTGCAAAAAAAATATATGTTTTAAAAGTTGAGTTGGGCGAGCTGCACAGATCAAAAGAAAGGCATGCAGCCTCCATATTAAATAAGAAAGAGCAGTGTGGTGCGTTCTAAAAAAAATTAACATACTGAACAGCGCACGCTAAGCAATTAAAATAAAATTTTAAAAACGCCTTAACAGGGGCAGTGTGCTGGGTAAATGCAGTCAGGGTAGTGCGTAGCAGTTGTGCCTGCAACTCCAGCTGTGACGAAGAAGTCATTAAGAAAAGAGTGCTCAGAAACTGAAAATAAAACAAACAGTAGAGAAAGAGGGACTGCTAAGCAAACTAACCAAAGGTAAAACAAGCATTTACAATGCAATGGTTTCGCCTTTGGAAAAGTTAGAGCTATTGGCATTGCTCATGACATTTCTTTTTTTTTTTTACTTATAAATAAATGGCATTGTTATTTACATTGCCAACCTCAATGAAGGTCGAAGTCTCACAATGCCTGTCTCACAAGGCACACAGATACACAGCAGTCACCCACTTCACAAGGCATAACATACACTCAACTTCCGGCATCACAAGATACAAAATGCACTGCAGTACCTTATGCAAAATGCACAAAGTGGGAGGGGGGGCAGGAAAGGCACGGACAGCGGGAGGGGGGCGGGCAGGCACACGGACAGCGGGAGGGGGCGGGCAGGCACACGGACAGTGGGAGGGGGGAGGAAACGGCAAGGAGGGCGGGCAGGCACAGGGACAGCGGGAGGGGGGCGGGCAGGCACACGGACAGCGGGAGGGGGGCGGGAAGGCAAGGAAAACAAACATTTACAATGCAAAGGTCTCGGCATTATTAAAGGTAGAGCTACTGGCATTGCTTATTATTTTTTTATCATAAATAAATGGCATTGTCATTTACATTGCCAATAGCTTAATCGATTGCATATGCAAGACCTATTGCATTAGCACCCACACACAGTCACACACACAAAGCCACCCACACACACAGGCAGAGCCGCGCACACACACACACACACACACACACACAGCCGCGCACACACACACACACACAGACAGAGCCACGCACACACACACAGACAGAGCCACACACACACACACACACACAGACAGAGCCACACACACACACAGACAGAGCCACACACACACAGACAGAGCCACACACACACAGACAGAGCCACTCACACACACACACAGAGCCACGCACACACACACAGAGCCACGCACACACACACAGAGCCACGCAAACACACACAGAGCCACACACACAGACAGAGCCTCGCACACACACAGAGCCTCTCACACACACAGAGCCTCTCACACACACATACAGAGCCACACACACAGACAGAGCCACACACACAGAGACACGCACACACACACAGACAGAGCCACGCACACACACACAGACAGAGCCACGCACACACACACACAGACAGAGCCACGCACACACACAGACAGAGCCATGCACAGACAGAGCCTTGCACACACACACAGAGCCACACACACAGACAGAGCCACACACACACAGACAGCCATGCACACACACAGACAGAGCCACACACACACACACACACACAGACAGAGCCACGCACACACACACACACACACACACACAGACAGAGCCATGCACACACACACACACACAGACAGAGCCACGCACACACACACACTGGAAGTCTTTTCCGGGTGGGTTGTTCTTGTAACCAATCGCAGGGCTTGTATGGTTGTGAGCCTTTCCTCGTACCGCCCCTTAGCCTGTCCATCACTGTAGTTTTCTCGCTGGCTTGGCACGGGGGTTGCTGACTGAATGTTTACGATCTGCTGTCAGGTGGCGTTAGGTAAGACCTCAATGGCGAGGGTTGGTATGTATTGTCACGGTGTGTCGCACCATCCCCTGCCCCGTAGCGTGCTATCACATGCATTTTGCTAAACTGACCGACTGTGGTCGCATTAATCTTCTGACTGACTACAGCCTGCACACTAACAACTGTAAAGTCGTTTCTAGTCTGGGTGAACTCTGCGAAATTTTGTGCCACTGCGACAGTCAAATCCTGTTCCACACACACACACATACAGAGCCACACACACACACAGAGCCACGCACACACACACACACACACACACACACACACACACACACACACACACACACAGCCATGCACACACACACACAGACAGAGCCACACACACACACAGACAGAGCCACTCACACACCCCCAGAGCCACGCACACACATACAGAGCCACGCACACACACACAGAGCCACGCACACACACACAGAGCCACGCACACACACACACAGAGCCACACACACAGACAGAGCCTCGCACACACACAGACAGAGCCTCTCACACACAGACAGAGCCACGCACACACACACACACACACACAGACAGAGCCACACACACACAGACAGAGCCACTCACACACACACACAGAGCCACGCACACACACACACAGAGCCACGCACACACACACACACACACACACACACACACACACACACACACACAGCCACGCAAACACACACAGACAGAGCCTCGCACACACACAGACAGAGCCACGCACACACACACACAGACAGAGCCACACACCCAGACAGAGCCACGCACACACACACACAGACAGAGCCACGCACACACACACACAGACAGAGCCACGCACACAGACAGAGCCACGCACACACACAGACAGAGCCACGCACACACACAGACAGAGCCATGCACAGACAGAGCCTCGCACACACACACACAGACAGAGCCACACACACAGACAGAGCCACACACACACGCACACACACACACACAGCCATGCACACACACAGACAGAGCCACGCACACACACACACACACAGACAGAGCCACGCACACACACACACACACACACACACACACACAGACAGAGCCACGCACACACACACACAGACAGAGCCACGCACACACACACACGGGAAGTCTTTTCTGGGTGGGTTGTTCTTGTAACCAATCGCAGGGCTTGTAAGGTTGTGAGCCTTTCCTCATACCGCCCCTTAGCCTGTCCATCACTGTAGTTTTCTCGCTGGCTTGGCACGGGGGTTGCTGACTGAATGTTTACGATCTGCTGTCAGGTGGCGTTAGGTAAGACCTCAATGGCGAGGGTTGGTATGTATGCTCACGGTGTGTCGCACCATCCCCTGCCCCGTAGCGTGCTATCACATGCATTTTGCTAAACTGACCGACTGTGGTCGCATTAATCTTCTGACTGAGTACAGCCTGCACACTAACAACTGTAAAGTCGTTTCTAGTCTGGGTGAACTCTGCGTAATTTTGTGCCACTGCGACAGTCAAATCCTGTTCTTGTGATTGCTCTGACGCCTCTTGGTGTCCTACCGTCTGCTGTGACTGTTGTGGTGCCTCTTAATTATGTTGTTTGGGACGCTTTGCCTGCACCACTGGCTGTTGTGGAGTCACTTCCTATCCTTACTGTTGTGATGGCCTGCCTCAGGAACAAGTCCGAAGTCCCAGCTATAACATCATTTCCTCAATGTCTGGCGTACAAGAGACTGTAACAGCATTTACACAGTGCATCTGTGGTGTCATATTGATCGCCAGTGTCCAAGTGACATATGTGACAATACAGCTGACTTCACCACTTTTCACACCCCATAATCTGAAGATTGAAACTATAGTGTGGGGGGGCAGATATATGGCTGTGGTTCAGCTAGAGGCTGTATATGAATAAAGGGACACAGAGGAATTGAAGCAGTGTCCCGCGGTCTCCGTTTTTCAAATGAAAGAAAAACAATAAACACATACAGTACGAGAAATTGAAGTAATGTTTTGCTTCTCAGCTGAATTTCTTGAGGAAGCGTAACCTGAATCTGACCATGCTTTTCATCAGTACCTCGTTGTCATATTAATTCCTTTAGCTCGCAGTTCCGCAAGATTGCAAACTTACTATCACCACTGAATGATTTATTTAGCGGGAGGGGGGCGGGAAGAAAGACGGACAGCGGGAGGGGGGTGGGAAAAAGAATACAACAGCACAGCGGCCGACCTAATCAGTGGGAGGAGGGCGGGAAAAAGACCACGGCAGGGAAAGAATACAACGGTCGACTTAATCAACGGGAGAAGGGCAGAAACAGAGACGGACAGCGGGAGGGGGCGCCATCACCGGAAAAATAGCTTGCAGTTCCGCAAGATTGCAAACTTACTATCACCACTGAATGATTTATTTAGCGGGAGGGGGGCGGGAAGAAAGACGGACAGCGGGAGGGGGGTGGGAAAAATAATACAACAGCACAGTAATGCTGAAACTGTGCGTTTATCTGGGGCAAATTAGAGTTGCGGGCGCCCAAGTCAGCCGGTGCTCGGTAGCGCAGCGCCTTAAGGTAATTGCTGGTGCGCTATTGCAGCGTTACTGTGCCTCGGCTGGTGGCCGATCGGTGTAGCGGAGTAGGTCTGATGTTTGTAGTGGCCGGGTGTCTCACTACAGTGATCACTAGTAAAGTGTCACCTGTCTCACTCGGGTATGCACTAGTGCAGCACGGCTCTACTTTGAGCGGTGGACGCTTCATGTTATCTGGGGCTCACCGTGCAGCTGGGCTCGATACTTCCGAAATGCTCCAGGGAACGCCGAAGACTCATCCGTGCAGGGATTATCGGGTAGTTTGGGGCTCTGGGTGAGTCAGGGGGTCTAGAACGTGCTTTGTTAACTCAGGTGGTTGAGCAGTGCAGCGAGGCTGTTCTCACTAGTGCAGTCTGGCTCTAATATAACTTAGCGATGGCTCGTTAGTGAACAGAACTCAGCGATGGGTGTAGGATCGGCAGGGCAGAGCTCGGGTGGGTGTAGGATCGGCAGGGCAGAGCTCGGGGTGGGTGTAGGATCGGCAGGGCAGAGCTCGGGTGGGTGTAGGATCGGCAGGGCAGAGCTCTAAACAGCAAGCACTCACCTGGACTTCCTCCGGCGCTCCAGCCGACTCAGCCGACTCCTGCAAAAGCCAATTCCAAATAAAGAAAAACATGGCGACCCAAAAAAAAAAAAGGAAACGCCCACCGCCGCGATGACGACATTGCAGAGGCGGAGAGGGAAAAAATCGTGGGAACGCCCACGAATCTGGTCCGGCCATGACGGACAGATCTCCGTTCCAATGGCTAGCCTCCATTTATGGAGCTAGCCAATGGAACAGAGGGCGTAATCCCAAGCCCACTCTGTTCTGACATAAGATTTTGCCTGCGCCGAAAAGCTGCGGCCAGGCGAAACCTAAAAAGCACAAAAGGCAGTCAAAGGAGCTAATTGAAAACGCTGGCGGGAAATGGGTAGAGCCTAAATCCCATAGTCTGAATACATGTTTCGAAGAGACAGCACTGCCTAAGTGAGACCTAAAAATCAGGCCAATCGCCATTCACCTTGATGTGTAAGAAGTGGGATGATCGGCCTTGTTTTTTTATGCCGGTCCGGCTTGCACTGCCAATGGCATTCACTTCTATGTGCACTCTGCGAGTGCAGTTCATGGCTACCCAGCTGTTGAAGAACAGAGCACACCTCAATAATTTTTTAGCCCAGTTCATTCTGACACATCTGTTCCCTCTCCCATGTCTACCCACACCTCACACCCTCTCAGTGAGGCTGTGCTTCTTGCATGTTATATTGAGGCTGAACAGCACACGCATGAGCAGCGCAGAGCTTGTGCTGGCAGGAGACTCCCATTTCTAATTCATCTAGTGTGCTGCAGTGACCCTCATTCTCCTCTGAGGGCCTCTCTTTATAAACAAGTAAATATTCATGATGTCTGTGTTCTAGGAGGGGTGTAAAAGTCAGCATTAAAATATAACAATGATGAAAATATTCTGCCAATAAATCAGCATATTTTATATTAAATCAGCATTGTGCTGCTATATATTTTAGCTGGTAAACTATATAGCACCGTAGAAGTGTTTGTGCTGTGGAACTAAATTAACTATTAGATGTTTGTGTACTGTAGTGTAACCACACTTCCAGGATTTCTGCCTTAATTGTTGTCGTGAGTAGCTTCAGGGATGAGGTAGACGCAGTGCTGAAGTGCTTCAAGGGCATCAGAGATACAGCCATGTCTTTGCCCTTTACATGACCCCTGTCAACTCCAGTCTGCATTTCGCAACCACAGAAGGAGCTTCCAGCCATGTCTCTACCCATCCATCCACTAGGGCCCACAAGCTTCCTAGCGCCTGCGGGACCCTGAAGGTCAGGCAGCCAGAGGTCGGCCCAGTCCACCACTACCCTGGCAGCCTCCAAGCCTCTTTAGTTTGCCCTCAGACCGCCAGGGGCAAACAGTGGGCTGCAGGATACGCCATCACCTGCACCACTTGAGGTCAATAAATCAGACCACTGCCTTCGTGACTACTCCTCCACCCATCTCACCCACTTACGATGACAGGCTGACGGAGGACCATCTCTCCTTACTCCGCCAGGAAGTGGTGGCTCTCTTGGCCAAGAGAACCATAGAGAGGGTGCCAGCATCAGAAGTAGTTTGTGGTTGCTATTCCAGCTGCTTTCTGGTGCCCAAGAAGGACGGAGGCCTTCATCCTATACTAGACCTGTGCCCTTGCAATTTCTTCCTGAAAAAGGAGAAATTCAAAATGCTCACTCTTGCACAAGTCCTGTCTGCTTTGGACCCGGGAGACTGGATTGTAGCAATGAACTTACAGGAATCATACTTTCACATCCCCACCCTGCCTGCCCACAGACATTACCTATGGTTTACGGTCAGTCACACGCACTTTTAGTTCACTGTGCTCCTGTTTTGCCTTGCCGGCGCCACTTGGGTGTTCACCAAGGTGATGGCAGTGGTTGCAGCTCATCTCCTGAGATCAGGGGTGTCAGTCTTTCCCTATGTGGCTGTTGCAGGTGGGCTCATCCCAGGCAGTCGTCTTCCACCTCCAGATTACGACCGACTTCCTACATTCGCTGGAGTTCACTATTAACTTGCCGAAGTCACATCTGACCCCATATCAGATGCTCCCGTTCATCAGAGCTGTTTTGGACACAGGGCAGTTTCAGGCTTATCTTCCCGAACCGCGAGTCCAGGATATTCAGGCTATGATACTGATGTTTCAGCCTCTATCCGGACTTCGATGAGCCTGACTCTGAGGCTGCTGGGCCTCATAGCCTCATGCATCCTGCTTGTGACACATGCCTGCTGGGATATGCAGGCTCTGCAGTGGGGCCTGAAGTTCCATTGGGTGCAGCATCAGGGAAATCTCTGCTACATTGTCCAGATATCGGAGGGCACTGCAAAAGATCTGTTGTGGTGGCTAACAAACCCTGATTAGGTCAGTGGCAGACCCCTCTCCCTTCCCTAACCAGATCTGAAATTGGTGACAGATGGTTCACTCCTGGGCTGGCGTGGCCCTCTGGAAGAGACGGAGATCAGAGGCCTCTGGTCTCCCGCTGAATCTAGGCTCTACATCAACCTGTTGGAGCCTCTGGTTATTGACTGGTTTTGAAAGCCTTTCTACCCTCCCTCAAGGAAATTCTGGTGCAGGTGTTCATGGATACCACCACTGCCATGTGGTAGTGCAACGAACGGGGTGTGGTTATGGACCCTTTGTCTAGATGTCTTGCATCTTTGGACTTGGCTCGAACATAAGGGCATTTCTCTGATTTTTCAACACCTGGCGAGCTCTCTGAACACCAGGGCAGAGGAACTCAGCCGAAGTTGCCTAGTGGAGCACGAATGGTGTCTCCATCCGGAGGTGGTGCAAGATCTCTTTCAGCAGTGGGGAGAGACTTTTTTTATTAATTAATATTTATAGTGTACAAAGATACATGTAGTAGTCATTGAAAAGATTGATTTCAAATCTTCCCAAATCATAGATCAATAGTCATAAATTCAACTCAAACCATATCATGAGGTTCAGAGTGTTTACCTAACATTTAAAATAAGTGTCATTGCAACCGAGTTCGTCCGATCAATTCGTTTCATAGTTCTCTGTGTGTTGCAACGTGTTCTCTATCTGAGCCGTATCTATTCATCTTAATACCACTTATACAGCAGTTGGTCATGCCTCACATGTCGACCCACAACCGTTGTACGGCCAGTTACAGGGCAAGCCTGAAATAGGCTTAGTATTATTCATATGCAGCATGTTTCCTATTTTTCCCCAGATAGTAAAATCAGTAAGGGAGGACCTCTCTTTGCATATCACTCTCTCTTAGTTGTGTCACCTGGAATGTCTAAATTGGTACCTTTATGGGGACTTCAGTCCTCGTCTGGGGGGCGTGCCTGCAAACAGGTTTTCAGTGGTTGCCAAATATCTTGTGGTCTTGAGGTTGACGGCTGTAGTGTGGCATATATTTTGCTTGTAGTGTCTCAGGATACTAGGTCTATAATCCAGGCCTTCACCGTTGGGGCATGTGTTCTACCCCAGTGTAAGGAAACTTGTTGTTGTGCTATCAATAGGGCTATTGTGCCAAATCGCTGTATACTCTTCTTTAGGGGCTGTGCATATCTCAGCAACGCCATCAGTGGTGTCGGGTGTAGCGTGTCTTCTATCATTAAGGATAGATGTCTAAAAACCTCCCCCCAATATGCCAGAACAGGTCTACAACTCCAAGCCAAGTGTGCAAAATCAGCACGGTCAGCAGCGCATCTAGCACACACGTGGAGTACTAGGGCCCATTTTAGCTAATATCTATGCATGGTTTAATATACGTGCGGTGCAAGTACTTAAAGTATAGCAATTTATGGCAGTGGTTGCTTGACACTTAGCACGTTTGCTCGCAGCAGTATAACCACATTGTATCTATTAACTGCAGTCCTAGGTCTTGTTCCCAGGCTGAGCGCGCCTTTGCACCGACTGCAGGTCAAAGTTTCAGGGATAAATGATATAGCCGCAACACCAGATGTGTCCCGTCCTGCGAGGTGAAAATTAATGTAAGTGGGAGAAAGTCGGGGGGTTCAGTCATCACGTCTGGGAGCGCCCCTGCGCAATAACATCGAACCCTATGCAGGAGAAATCTATCCATGTAGGATGCCTCGCCGCAGAGGGGCAGTTCTCCAGCTGTGCGTAAATGCGAGTTGCCAAACAAATCTCCCACACTGCATAATCCGTGTCTATTAAAAGTCTGTTTCATTTTGGGGTGTATCCAGGGGTTATCGGCAAGGGGTATATGCGCAGAATATAGAACATCCATGTGTAAATATTGTAGCAGTTTACATCATGCCCATCAGGCTGTGGATAGAGTCTGAATTTTAGAGGGATTGCAGGGTATGCCCTGTGGAAGTATAGGTGAGAGCAGGTTAGGAAATGCCTGAGATTGCTTCAGTTTTAAGAATTGGAGGCAGACATTTGGATGATACCAATAGTACGAGAAGTGTACCTGCGCAATGAGGTAACATAAAAAAAAATCAGGGACCCCGAATCCCCCCACTCGTATGGCATATCTAGGGTATCCCAGCCTATACGCAGCTGTTTTCCAGCCCATTTGTGTTTTAGCCGGAAGGATCGTCATAATGTGTCGAAGAATTTCGTGGCAAGTGCGATGGGAATATTTAAGAAGAGGTAGAGGAAATGCAGGAGTATCGCCATTTTCATAATAGCAATTCTGCCCACAATAGAAAGGGGGAGTTTAATCCACTGCTCGATTTGAGTTGTGTTTTTTTCGATCGCCGTCCCGTAGTTGAGACGAATCGCTTCTAACGCACTGCAATGTGGGTAGATGCCAACAGGGCTTTAAGTGGGCCGGGTCTCAAGGGGTCTGAGCACTGGCAGTTTTTTTCAGGGGGCCTCGAAACGGGTCTCTATCGGGCTCCGTTTTGAGCCCTGACACAGGCAGCCCGATTTTTTTTCCCGGACTGCAATGACCACTGTTTGCTGTCACTGCAGTCTCGAAAAAAGTGCCAGGGCGCAAAACAAAATCTGATAGAGACCTGTTTCGAGACAGCACCAGGCACATGGATGTGCGCTGCTCACACTGCTCACTTCTCAGTAGTAGAGAAGTTACAGCATGACGTCATGCCAGGGGAGCGTTGTGGGTAAGGGAAATCCTTTAAGAGTAATTTTCTTTCTGGATTTCCCTTCTCTTTCTGAAACTCAGGAGCAGCAACATTGTGGTAGGGTCACCAGGGCTTTAATTGGAAGCTTTGTGAATATCACCATCGATGCTAGTGTTATTTTCCTCCTGTGCTGGCACTCATGTATTCCCATTGTTCATGACGAGCTCAGCTCGTCATGAGCGTCGAAGGAGATATTATGTACAAGTCATAGTTGCAGCTTATTTATCTTCTGCAAGTAATAACTATTGACAAAGCCAATATTCCTTACTTATTGTAGGTATGATGTTACTTGTATCAAATATCTGGATGCAATGACGGAAACAGCAAAATACAAGTCGGGCTGCACACTATGCTAAGCACAGATTTTTTGCGTAAGTGATTTAAAACCACGCCCCTAATTACACTGGCCACGCCTCTTTGAGAGACCACCCAGTTTTTTCATTCCACTTAAAGCCCTGGATGCCAAGATATTTCGGAGGATCCGTACACCATCTAAGTGGGAATTCGACATCTGTTTGAACAGTGGCTGGTGTTATTGCAAAGACCTCTGACTTAGTCCAATTGATTGTTAGCCCCGAGAATGTTCCGAATCGGACCACTACTCTTAACAATGGGGGCAAGTTAGCGCCCGGTTCACGTGTAAAAAGCATTACATCATCTGTGTAGAATGAGGCTAGGAGAGGGCCTGCATGGAACTCCAATTCGTGATGGAGATGTCTCCTGTATATGCCTAGCACAGGGTCCATGGCTATAATAAATAACAGGGGCGAGAGAGGACACCCCTGCCTGGTTCCCCGCATCAGGTTGAATTGAAGGGTAATTTGGCAATTTAATTTCAGGCGGGCAACCGGGGCGGCTTACAGGAGCTGAATTAGAATAATAAACCCAGCCGGAACCCCCAGCTTTTGCAGCACAGCGTACAGAAAGGGCCACTCTAAGGAGTCAAATGCTTTTTCAGCAACAAGCAGTAGTGCAGCCGCTGGTAGAGTGGGCTCCAGCTGGTTAATAACAGCAAATATAGCGCATAAGTTCAGTGCCATAGAGCGGCAAGGGACCAACCCTGCCTGAAAGGGACATATGATTTTATCTACTAATAGTGAAAGGCGCGTAGCTAGTAGTTTGGCTGAGATCTTGTAGTCCTGGTTAAGAAGCAATAGTGGTCTGTAGGATGCACAGCTTCGAGGGTTTTTTCCGGGCTTTAGAAGAAGCATGACTATTGCATCCCACATAGTCAGGGAGAGAACTCCCCTCTGTAAGGCCTTGTCATAAACTTCCAGCAACTGAGGGGCCAGTATGTGCTGATAGACTTTATCAAATTCACCCATCCGGCCATCTGAGCCGGGGGCCCGGCAATGGGCAAGGTCACCGATTGCCTGTTTGAGGCTAGAAACTCTGTGCCCCTTGTCTTGCCACACCATGGCTATCTCGTTCAGGTAATCTATAAGGGCTTGTCCCTCAGGGGGCTTACGCTTTGTGTATAAGTGCAAATAATAAGACAGAAAAGCAGCTGTAATATCACTGCCCCTTGATAGTGTGACATCATTGTCCGCCACTAGTTGTGTGACATATGTTGAATGGTACTGAGGGCGAAGTAGACTAGCGAATGTCCTACCAGGTCTTTCGCCTTCGCCGAATGTTTGGGCTCTCGTGTGTTTACACAGATATTTGACCTCGCGGTCCGCTAGCACAGCAAACTCTGTCAATAAGGCCTCTTGGTCACATAATATTAATGGGGAAGCGGTCTCCTGCGTAGCCACATCAATGTCTCTAAGTTTGTTCTCTAGTGCCTCCAATTCCCCTCTGATAGAGCGCAGCACTCCTGTGTGCTTTGATATGCACACCCCTCTTATATAAGCCTTAAAGGTATCCCACAATGTGGATTGTGAATCTACTGTGCTGTAGTTTAACCGAAAAATATTCCTGGACAGCCTCTCACACTTCGGTGTGGAAAATCATGTCAAGAAGGGCCTTGGTGGGGAACCTCCATTGATAGTGTGGTCTCGGTATCATGGACGACTTTAATGTGAGGAGGACCGGAAAGTGTTCTGACAGTGTTCAGGGCAAATAGTCAATCTCCTGTACTGCCAGTAGAAAGCGGGCATAAGATATCAGTGATCTATTCGCAACCTTGTGCCATGTGGAGCTGTATAAATGGAGTATGCCTGATCAGAGGGATGCCTTATCTTCCAGGGGTCTGACAACAGTGTGGACTCTAGTATCGAAATGAAGCCCTGTGTTGCATGCGGTTTAGTGACACAGCCTGGCCCCGTAGTATCTATAAAGGGGTCTAGAGTGAGGTTGAAGTCTCCTCCCATTAAAATGCTATCTATATTTATTTGTGTGATTTGTGTAGCAATCTTGGGGAAGAAGTCTGTAGTGTCTACGTTTGGTGTATATATAATTATCAGCAGAAGTGGTTCCCCACCCAGTGTGACTGATACTAAGAGGTACCTGCCTTCTTCATCTGCCACCACCCCCCCAACCAGAAAGGGGAGTGAACGATGGACCAGGATACATACCAGCGGGAGTATGTACTATAGCAGGCAAAGAAGCGATTAGCACCCCATGTCATTGCAAATCGATGTATGGGAAGTGGAGCATAGTTTGTTTCCTGTAGGAATGCTAGCTGAACTGAATGTCTGGACATATAGGCCATAACTTGATGCCCCTTTCTAGGGTTTGATAGTATTCTGACATTCCAGGACATACATCAGACCTGCAAGCCTGTGCTGCGTACACTAGAAGGGGACATATAGGCGGCACGGTTCGGACCATATAACTGTGCAGCTCTGTAATTCTCGCTGCTTTGTTGAAGCGACGAGGCATCACTGTACCACAAACGTACATTACAGATAATAACCCCCAACATTCCCCACCCCAAAACCCTCCCACATTGGATACTTCTAAACGAGCACCAGGTGACTCCTATTGGACCTTATGGGAAAAGTGAAAAATAAACAGGTTAAAGAAAAATCGAAAAAAGAAGGGGGGGGGGCAGGAGGAGAGTCCTTCCAAAGGGTGTAGGCAACACTCCTAAGGGACTGTCTATGTAAAAATGAGCATGACCTCTATCTTCACTCCCGTCTCATCTAAGACAGTTGCACGATATTAATGTTCTTTTTTTGCATGAATGTTCATGGTTCAGTCGTGGCTCCTAGGTTTGTGCCCTTGTGTCTTACGTGTGGTGTCAGGTGAAGCATAGCGTTCTCGTTTATGGGCGGCAGGGCGCTGGGGCAATCTTGTCTTCAGGACATTCGTGTTTTGACCATGTTTCCAGAATTTTCCCACCTCATCTTGAGTTTCACATCTGGATTCGCAGTCTAGCCGGATACAGCATCGCCTATTTAACATTCACCTCTGTAACATGCGTTTATTGTCTATATAGTTGCGCCTCGCCTCTTGTACCATTGGTGTAAAGTCTGGAAACAGCGGGATTTCTGAACCCTGGTGGGAGAGCGAGCCCCGCTCACAGGCCAACCTCAATGCCGCATCGTGATCTTGATAGTTAAGAACTTTGGCTATAATCAGTCTTGTGGGGCCCCCGGCATTAAATGCGGTGCCAGTGTCCGATGCGCTCTCTCAACCGCAAATGTACCTGAGAAGGCCTCCTTCCCAATGAGGTCCATCAGTACAGTTTCCACAAATGTAGCCATTGGAGCAGTATTCGTAGATTCAGCTATTCCTGCGATGCGAAGATTGTTATGGTGCGAGCGTGCCTCTAAACCTTCAGCCTTAGTGGCCACCGTTTTCAGAAAGGCCTCAGCTCTGTCCAGTCGCTTATGGATATTCACCTGCCCATCTTGCAGGGTCGATATACGGTGCTCAGTCTTCCCAATCCGGGCATCATGTGCCTCTTGGAGGTCGATATACTCTGCTCAGTCCATCCAATCCGGGCATCTTGTGGCTCTAGGCATCCATGGATGTCGTCCAGCAGAGATGTAAGAGTGTCAAGGTGGGCATCTACGGCCTGAAAGCCAGCCTTTAGTTCGGCCATGATGGCTGCAGTATCTTTCAGTGGTGGGGCCCAGGCCTCAGAGGGGCCTTCGTTGTTTTTTCCGCTTGGGAGTCCTTTAGGCGTCAAAGCTCAATTGGCGCTGTTTGGGGTCCGTATGCCCCATCATGCGTAATCGCTCTCAGCAAGGCGTACAGTATATTGTCTCCGTGCAGACTTCCGTCGCAGCAGCAGAGTTTAAGTGGCACAGCTGAGATCCTTCCTCCTCGCGCTCCCCACCGAGGAGATCTAGTGATGGAAATATGGCGCCCAGAGGCACTGGTCGATGGGACAGTTTAGTGCAGTCAGAAGGATGTGAGGTGGTCGCCCACAGCGTGTCTGTGCCAAACCGCTATCTCCATCCCCCGAGATTCCCGCCCGTTATGCCGAGGCCAATAGGTGCCAGCAGATGCACCGCGCATCTCCACCCCGGTCAGGCTGCTGTGTATTTAGACTCTGGGTCTCTCCGATCTTTGGGCCACATACCGGAACTTTAGTCAGAATTTTACGGTCACTAATTTCAAAGATGGAAACAAGTCTCTGATTCTCTCAGTGCCAATTGTATTGGCTTTTTAAAATCCCTTGAATTTCTGGTCGGTCCTTTTAAATCTTCTTGTGGGGCCTATTTGATTCTGTGTCCCATATATATAACGATGGAAGGGTACCCTCGTTATTCAACTTTGGAATAACCATTTTTTCAGCAAATCACTGGATGGCAAATAAGTTAGAGCTGTCACTCTGGTTGGATTTTCTTTCCCATATTGATAATGTCTTGTTTAATTGTCCTAGATGCTCTCATAGTTGTCTTTTTGTCCTGATGATGACTGTCAATATCTACAATGGTCAAAAGGACGTCGACAAATATATGTGGCTAGAATTAATGAAGGACGCATCTTTATGCTTTTTGTTGTTTCAGTTTTGTTCTGAACTCTCTTTTTATGTATAATCCCTTCCTGTAGCCACTTGTTTGATTACACATTGTATTGTTGATCATTTCGTTGTTTGTGTACCATGTTGAGCACCATTGTTCTATATGTTTTAGTATTTATAAAATTTGTAAATACATTTTGTACGAATTCATATTTGCTTTCGTTATACATAGGTTTCCTGTTACTTTTTCTCTTTTTTCCTTTTTTCCTCTCTCTTTATTGATCTGTTAAAATTATACATGTCTTTGAAGTTTAGTAGTTTGTTCTTTGATGTATGTATTGTTACCTTGAACCATTGTTAGGATTCCTGTATTTTAGCCTCTAGCACTGTGTTTCGCCTATCAGTTCACAGTTACTAGCGGGTAATGAATTGTTGAGGGCAGGATTCAGTGTCGTGCTCTTGGTCCGCCAGGCAATCCCTCATCGCGCCGTTGAGGTGCCCCATCGGAGACGCCTGCAGGTCCACTTCTTACGGAGCGGGCCCTGCCCTCAAGCTCACCCGAGACCCCTATCGTCTCGGGGCCTTCAAAGGCTGCGTCGGGCCAACGCTTGCATTTGCAGTATCTGCACATTCCAGCTGTTGTTTAGTCCCGCAGGTGGCTCAATGGAACGCCACTTGCTCGCTGTACCTCAGGTCATAAACCCATGACCACCAGTTCGCATTTGAAGCGAGACTGAAGGGCTTGTGTGAGCGACGACCCCGGAGCTTCAGAGTCAGACGGCCATCTTGATTGCTGGCTCGGCCACGCCACTAGCAGTGGGGAGAGCTTTGGTTAGATCTGTTCGCCTCTGCCGAGAATGCGCAATGTCAGCACTTTTGGGTGCAGGAGTTTCCAAGGTGACTCCCGCTCAGAGACACTTTTTGTCTCAAGTAGACCTCAGGCCTCCTGTGCGCCTTTCTGCCAATACCACTCCTACCCAGATCAGGAACAACTGTGCCCAAGTCATCTTTGTGGCTTCGAACTGGGTCCTAGAGTTTGGTATTGTGAGCTGTTTAGCCTGGCCATCGGTCCTCCGATCAGGCTGCCCCTTCAGGAGGATCTTCTGTCGCAATAGCAATTGAGGACGCTCACCCAAACCTGTCAATGCTCCGCCTTTATTTGTGGAGATTGCGCACTAACATGGATAGCTTTCGACTTTCTGCTCGAAATCTGTAATGTCATCTTGGCAGCCAGGCGTCCCTACACCAAATATTGTACGCCTGCCATTGGAGCAAGTTTGAGGCATGTTGTGCAGAAAACAGGTTGACACCCTTACTGCCCTCTTTCACAGGTCCTTCTGTTTGTTCTCTTTCTTGTCCAGCAGGTCTCTGATTTGGGCACCTTAAAATGTTATCTTTCTGCCATCTCGGCATGTCTGCAATTTGCTGATCAGCCATCTTTTTTTCATGTCCCCTGTTATAACTGGGGGTCTCTAGTTGGCAGAGGTAGGTACATTTGACCAAATAGACACCCTTGCTTCTAGTCAGGGTAAGGGGGTATACTTCTAAAATAACCCCTGCTCTCACCCCCTTGGTATCTTGGCACGAACAGACAGGCTTATCTCTGAGGCAGTGTGTAAAGCATTTGTGAACACATACAGTAATACAGTGAAAACACTACAAAAGAACACCACACCAGCTTAGAAAAATAAGTAATCTTTACTAGACTTAACACAAGACCAAACAACAAAAATCCACAATACTGTCATCAAAAATAGACATTAAAATCGTAAAAATAGCTTAGTTCAATGTAGATGGTAAATGCAACACTTTACTCTCAAAGTACCTTGGATGCGTCATGCAATACAAACAAAAGGTTTGCAGGGAAGGTGATGCGTTGGTTCCTTGCTTTTGGGGGAGGTGAAGAGTCGGTTCCTTACTGCAGCGCAGAGGAGGTGATGCATTGGTTCCTTACTGGAGAGGAGGTGATGCGTAGGTTTCTTACTGTGATCCGGTGCAATGCGACAAGATGGCGCCTCAATGCGATGCGATGATCCGGTGCGATGCAACAAAATGGCGTCTTGATGCGATGCGACAACGTTGGATGTGATGTGTGCACGCTCGACTGTCAGTGCGGTAAACTCAATAACATCTGAGCCGCGACAAGCCCTGCAATTCGCTTCTATGGTGATGCAACGGCGACCTCTGCGGTGGCGACACACTTCTCCGGTGATGTGACAGGCTTTGTCGATGATGCGAGGGCGAACAGTTGCAGCAGCGGCACGCTTCGGCGATGCAAGGGCAACTGCTGTGGCGGTGACCCGTTTCTCCTCGTTGCGTCGCGCTTCCATCTCCCAGTGACTTGCAGTCTTCCAGAGGGCCCGAATAACAGTAGGCAGGCCAAATTCTACAGCAAGGGAATTCAGGGGAGCTAGTGGTGAAGTTTTGTATCCCTGAGACTTCAGGCAGGAGGCAAGCACAGTTCAAGCCCATGGAGATTCTTAATCAAGATTGTAACAGTACACACAATGTTTCTTTTCTCCACTGCAGGCCAACCCAAACAGCACAGCACAGGGGCAGTCTCCTCTTTGTTTCCTTGGTTCTTCTCCTTGGCAAAGGTGCGTCTTGATTCCCAGAAGTGAGCTAAAGTTCTGGGGTCTGGGTCCCCCTTTTTATACACAAAAATCCTTTGTCTCTGAAGGCAGAGAGTGTCTGTTCCTAGTCCAAACCAGTTCTGGGTGCATTCTGCCAGTGCACAACTTCTTCCTTAGTCAGTGTGGGCTAGGGTTATCAGACACACCACAGGATGTGGAGCCAAAATTGTGGAAGGCTGGCACAGCCCTAGTCAGACCCAGGTGCTACTCCTCACACCACTCCTCAAGTGGATAGGTCTGTTCAGCCCTGTGCTGACCCACCCTGTCTCCTGGAGCCACCATAGCCCCTGTCACTCACAAACCAGACATGGAATACACAACATAGCAGAGCCAGGCCTGGATGGTTAGGCAAGAAAATACCTACTTTCTAAAAGTATGATTTTCAAACACAGAATGTTAAAACCAACTTTACTAAAATATTTTATCATTCTGAGTTCAGGCATACTAAATTCGTTTTTCTACCATGTTCCCTGGGTCAGTTAGGGTTATAAGATGTTATAATCAAACTGCCTATTCTGGCCTATGGGAACAGGTAGCCGGGCACTAGTGAAAAAACGAAATTGGCTGTAAGTTACTATCAGGACATGCCACACACACAACAGGGCATGTCCTACCTTTTACATACAATGCACCCTGCCCATGGGCCTACCGTGGGGTGACTAATATGTAGAAAAGGGAAGGTTTGGGAACCGGCAAATGGGTGCACTTGCCAAGTCGACATGGCAGCCCCAGGCTGCACACAGGCTCTGCAATGGCAGGCCTGAGTCACATCTTACAAGCTGCTTCTGTGGGTGGCACAACCAGTGCTGCAAGCCCACCAGCAAACAAAACAGGTGATGGACCGAATGTGGATCAATGTCACACATTCAACCCAGTCCAAAGATCTGGGCCCAAATCCATCGTTTTTTTGCACTCCACACCACCCTGGGTTAGACAATGGCGATACGCAAATCAGCTCTGACCCTGTGCCCCATGGGAACAGTCCAGTCCGAACTACAAAAGCCATGTCCTTCCCAGAACGGAGTCAAGCATCCGAGGACCGGACCGGTTTTGAGGTAACACCTCTCATCAGCCCGGCTAGCTTGACTCCAAGTGGTGTGGAGTGCCTGGGACCCACGTCTGAGCATCCCCAGCGCACTTATGGCGGCAATTGCAAACAAAACAGGTGATGGACCGAATGTGGATCAATGTCACACATTCAACCCAGTCCAAAGATCTGGGCCCAAATCCATCGTTTTTTGCACTCCACACCACCCTGGGTTAGACAATGGCGATATGCAAATCAGCTCTGACCCTGTGCCCCATGGGAACAGTCCAGTCCGAACTACAAAAGCCATGTCCTTCCCAGAACGGAATCAAGCATCCGAGGACCAGACCGGTTTCGAGGTAACACCTCTCATCAGCCCAGCTAGCTTGACTCCAAGTGGTGTGGAGTGCCTGGGACCCACGTCTGAGCATCCCCAGCGCACTTATGGCGGCAATTGCAAACAAAACAGGTGATGGACCGAATGTGGATCAATGTCACACATTCAACCCAGTCCAAAGATCTGGGCACAAATCCATCGTTTTTTTGCACTCCACACCACCCTGGGTTAGACAATGGCGATATGCAAATCAGCTCTGACCCTGTGCCCCATGGGAACAGTCCAGTCCGAACTACAAAAGCCATGTCCTTCCCAGAACGGAGTCAAGCATCCGAGGACCGGACCGGTTTCGAGGTAACACCTCTCATCAGCCCGGCTAGCTTGACTCCAATTGCCGCCATAAGTGCGCTGGGGATGCTCAGACGTGGGTCCCAGGCACTCCACACCACTGGAGTCAAGCTAGCCGGGCTGATGAGAGGTGTTACCTAGAAACCGGTCCGGTCCTCGGATGCTTGATTCCGTTCTGGGAAGGACATGGCTTTTGTAGTTCGGACTGGACTGTTCCCATGGGGCACAGGGTCAGAGCTGATTTGCATATCGCCATTGTCTAACCCAGGGTGGTGTGGAGTGCAAAAAAACGATGGATTTGGGCCCAGATCTTTGGACTGGGGTGAATGTGTGACATTGATCTACATTCTGTCCATCACCTGTTTTGTTTGCAATTGCCGCCATAAGTGCGCTGGGGATGCTCAGACGTGGGTCCCAGGCATTTCACACCACTGGAGTCAAGCTAGCCGGGCTGATGAGAGATGTTACCTCGAAACCGGTCCGGTCCTCGGATGCTTGATTCCGTTCTGGGAAGGACATGGCTTTTGTAGTTCGGACTGGACTGTTCCCATGGGGCACAGGGTCAGAGCTGATTTGCATATCGCCATTGTCTAACCCAGGGTGGTGTGGAGTGCAAAAAAACGATGGATTTGGGCCCAGATCTTTGGACTGGGGTGAATGTGTGACATTGATCCACATTCTGTCCATCACCTGTTTTGTTTGCAACTGCCGCCATAAGTGCGCTAGGGATGCTCAGACGTGGGTCCCAGGCACTCCACATCACTGGAGTCAAGCTAGCCGGGCTGATGAGAGGTGTTACCTCGAAACCGGTCCGGTCCTCGGATGCTTGATTCCGTTCTGTGAAGGACATGGCTTTTGTAGTTCGGACTGGACTGTTCCCATGGGGCACAGGGTCAGAGCTGATTTGCATATCGCCATTGTCTAACCCAGGGTGGTGTGGAGTGCAAAAAAACCGATGGATTTGGGCCCAGATCTTTGGACTGGGGTGAATGTGTGACATTGATCCACATTCTGTCCATCACCTGTTTTGTTTGCAATTGCCGCCATAAGTGCGCTGGGGATGCTCAGACGTGGGTCCCAGGCACTCCACACCACTGGAGTCAAGCTAGCCGGGCTGATGAGAGGTGTTACCTCGAAACCGGTCCGGTCCTCGGATGCTTGATTCCGTTCTGGGAAGGACATGGCTTTTGTAGTTCGGACTGGACTGTTCCCATGGGGCACAGGGTCAGAGCTGATTTGCATATCGCCATTGTCTAACCCAGGGTGGTGTGGAGTGCAAAAAAACGATGGATTTGGGCCCAGATCTTTGGACTGGGGTGAATGTGTAACATTGATCCACATTCTGTCCATGACCTGTTTTGTTTGCAATTGCCGCCATAAGTGCGCTGGGGATGCTCAGACGTGGGTCCCAGGCACTCCACACCACTGGAGTCAAGCTAGCCGGGCTGATGAGAGGTGTTACCTCGAAACCGGTCCGGTCCTCGGATGCTTGATTCCGTTCTGGGAAGGACATGGCTTTTGTAGTTCGGACTGGACTGTTCCCATGGGGCACAGGGTCAGAGCTGATTTGCATATCGCCATTGTCTAACCCAGGGTGGTGTGGAGTGCAAAAAAACGATGGATTTGGGCCCAGATCTTTGGACTGGGGTGAATGTGTGACATTGATCCACATTCTGTCCATCACCTGTTTTGTTTGCAAGCCCACCAGCAGCATTTGATTTATAGGTCCTGGGCACACATGGTGCACAGTACGAGGGTCTGACAAGTAAATCAAATAATCCAATCATAGTCACTAATCCAATGCAATAATTTACAAAAGAGAGCACTTGCACTTTGGCACTGAATAGCAGTGGCAAAGTGCCCAAAGCATCTAGACCAGCAAACCACATAGCAAAAATACAGGAGGCAACAGCAAAAAATGGAAGAGAGACCCACGCCAATGGTGCCAGGTCTAACATCCCCTATACTACAATGGTTTCTGAAAGGTCACCAACTTTTGTTCGGTCCTTAACCCTTCATCATGCCTCACTGGGGCCTCAATTTCGTAATGACTTTCCTGATGTGTGCTCCTTTTGAGACGCTCCACAACTGTCCTCTCAGGCTTCCAACTATCAAGACCGCCTTTCTAGTGACAATAACATTGTCCAGAAGGGTCAGTGATGTCCAGACTTTGTCATCTTAGCCCCATACCTCCCCATCTTTCCAAAAAAAGCTGGTCCTTCGTACTAGAGCTTCTTTCCCACAGAAAATGGTCATTCACTTTTTTTTTTTAATGTAGGCCAGTCCATCGCCCTTTCTACCCTTAATGCTCTGTCTCATCCCTCTAAAGAAGAGGAGCGACTTAGACCCAAAAAGAGTGTTGTCGTTCTACCTTGACCGCACGAAAGAGTTCTGGGTGGATGAACAACTCTTCATGTGGTATGTCTGAGCCCAGAAAGGGAAAGCAGAACAGAAACCATCCATCTCCCGATGGATCATACTAAGTACCAAAGTCTGCTACGCATTGGCCAAAAAGCAACCCCCTGATGGTTTGCTGCAACAACTGCATTAGCATGTGGAGTTCTGGACCTGGACATCTGCCAGGAAGCAACATGGGCATCTCTACACACATTTACCAAGCACTACTCCCTGGACAGTTAGGTCCGTAGGGAGGAGCACATTGCCCATTTGGTCCGGCAGGACTTTTTAGTGTGAAATTATTTTGCAGACCTTTGTGCTTCTATTCTAAGGTAAGGAATCTACGGCTAGAAGTCTTATCAGATAAACATGTTACTTACCTTCAATAACGCTTTATCTGGTAGACACTCTATCTAGCTGCAGATTCCTGTTCCCCTTTCAGAGTTCTAATTTTTGTTCTTCGTGGCTCTGTGCTCCTGGTGTGAAAAGTCACAGAAATAAACTGATATGTGCTGGGGTGGCACCTATAATGGCACAGCATAGGTCATTTCCGGCAGGGATGACGCCGGCAATGCCACGTGGAGCTGAACTATGCCACCTAATGGCGTGCAGGGGTACAGCTCAAGAAAAAGCTCCAGATTTAGTCTGATGTCTGGGGATAATTCTTATGTATCTGCGCATAGATAGTCTCTACCAGATAAGGCGTTACCGAAGGTAAGTAAAAGAGTATGGAAGTGTAAATAATCCCTGCATTGTATAAGTGTAGGCGATACAAAAAGATGTTCTGCAGAGAAACTTTAACAAGATCTAATGGTGATGCAGTAATGCATGAACCTCTTAAACTTAGCTGCATAACAGGCGCAAGCAGTGGGCTTTCTTGATTCCTTCAGGATAACCATGCAATTCTCTGGAAGATTAAGGTACAAAACTCTAAAGTACTGAGGTGCCAAATTGCAAGCTTCAGTTGTTTGAGATGTTGGTGTCTGAGCTGAGCTTGATGCTGAGTGAGAAGGTCTGGTGTGTGCAAGAGTTTTTTATGAGGGATGACTGATGTCTAATGTCTACAGGCGCATTAAATACCAGGGCTGTCATGCCCAGGTTGGAGCTACTGTGATGAGGGTAATGGACACTTTGCCTCGTTTTCCTGATTATGTATGGGATGAGGGGAGAGGTGGAAAAGCATAACTAAATAGCCCTGCCCAGTTCATCAATAGTGCATTGCCCATGGACTCTAGGTTCGGAGGTTTTTGCATTTTGCGTATTTGTGAGTGGTGAACAGTTCTATTGTTGGAGTGTTGATGCGTCCTGCTGAAGAAGGCTGCAAAGTTGTTCTCCACTCCTGGCAAATAATTTGCTAACGGGTGATTGCTGTAAAAATATTGCAGAGAGCTGGGAAGAGTTGGTGCAGCTTGCTTTTAAATGTAAAACCCGGCTGTCATGTTGCCTGTCTTTATTAGTACCATCTTTCCCACAAATGTCAACGCAACAACTAGAGAGCTAATTTGATGGCTCACAGCCAGATGATTTGTTTTTCTTCCCTGTTGACTTTGACAGTCATGTCACAGAGGTGAGATCCCTACCCCATGAGAGAGACGTCATTACTTATGGGCACTTGCAGAAGGGGATCTAGAAAGGGCTTGCCCAACAATAGGTTGTTTCTGCTCCACCAAAAGCAGAGTGCTGAGCCCTGGAAGTTACTAACACTGGATCTTCGAGTACCCCTCCACCTGTGGCCACTACCCTGAGAGGCAGCCTTGTAGGGGACACGTGCAACCAGCTGTATGGTACAATTGTTATAAATGAAGACATCATTCCCTATAGTTTCAAGGCAGTTTTATCAGTAATGGGACAGTATGTCTGAAAAATAGACAGCTGCTGTTGGGATGCCATAATCCTCCGTTCGTTGAGTGTGGTTTGTATGTTATCACATTTAGGATTTAGCTGAGGAAAAGCCGAATCAGCTGCAGCCGGAGGTGTGATTTTTCTTGTATTGGTGGTGAAATCTACACTGTGAAGTAGGGAGACTTCTGGCTGAGTGTATGCTAGGCATTGGAGCCTGCTGCTGTTCTTGATCAGCCGTCTAAGTATGGAAAGATGTGTATGGTGCTTCTGCGCAAGGGCACTGCTATTACTGCTAGGCATTTTGCAAACACCCTTGAAGCTGTAGTGACTCTAAAGGGCAGGACATTGAAGTGCTAGTGTTGTTCACTTGCCATGAATGGAAGGTACTGATGATGCACTGGATGGATGGATGGGGATGTCAGAGTGTGCGTCTTTCAGATTCAGCGCGGACATGAAGTCACCTTGGTGAAGCAGAGGGATGACATTTTGTAGAGTGGCCATGTGAAAGTGTCCAGAGAAGAGAGATTTTCAATGGTTGAAGATCGCCTGGAGTGAGCAATCCTTTCTGGGGATTAAAAAGTATAGGGAATGTACCCCCTGTGTCATGGTGTGGTGGTACTGGTTCTATTGCTCCGTTTGGAGAAGTACCTGACCTCTTCCTGTAGGAGGTGTCGATGTTAGGAGCTGTGTTTATGAGGGAGGGAGGGAGGGAAGGGAGGGAGGTTGGGAAGGGTTATGTGAAATTTGAGGCTGTACCCTTCCCGCACAATGGAGAGATCCCACTGATCCGAAGTGATGCTTTTCTGCTGTGGCAGGATGTGCCTCAGTCTCCTCTCTTAGGTGTCATATGGATGGGGAAAAGGGGAGTCACTGTTTTGTAGCAGAGGTGCCCCTTGTGGGCCCACCACTGCCTTTCTCAAACCCATTCCCTCTGTAGAAGACCCCTACGCCCCCCACTATGGAAGGACTTAGGCTATTGGGACTCCTGGAATGCTATTGGCCCGGTGCTTTGGTACCTCTTCTGATTCTTTGCTTAAAAAAAGCAGATTTGGTACTGGGGGATTGTAGGGTGCACATAGACTTAGCTATGTCTATTTTATTTTTCTTTCCAAAGATCTGGCTCACTTGAGAACTGAACTGATGCTTGCCATTAAAAGATACATTTAAGAGGTGCTCTTGCACCGTGGACCCAAACCTGACTCGCTAAGTCTATGGAGGTGGATGCTGGTGTTGATACTTGTAGCAGCTGTGCCTGCGGTATCGAGAACACACCAAATATTAACATTGCAAATCGTTCTGCCCTCAGCCCTTGTCCCTTCATTTGGTGGCCTTCTCCCAGGGGTAACAATCGTACCTGGGCAGAAGGCTCACCGAATTGGCAATGTGCCATCGGTGGCTGCCTCAGGCGTTACCCACACCCTGGCAGCGTCGATCTTCTTAGAGTTCTTGTCAGGCACGGAAGCCTGGCCAGAGGCCATTTTACAGGAAGTGTGCCCTACCAAGGAGTCTGGAAATATTTGACCCCCGAATAAAAGCTGGATCACCTGGGGCAGGATTATATTTTTTCACCTCAGCCTTTATTGGCTTCTGGAAGTAGTGCGAATGGCAGCTTTCCTCAATGTAGTGGCTGATTTTGTCGTTTCGTCACTGATATATATATATATATATGTATATATATCAGTGAACAAGGCTAGTATTAGCAGAAACACATTTGATGTAGGTCGCAATAAAAAGAGAAAAGTAATTTAAAATCCACCTGTGTGTGTGTTGTCGTCGTCGTCCTTGGAGGCTTTTGAGGAGGATAGGAAACTATATGTATGTATGTGTGTATATATATATATATATATATATATATATATATATATATATATATATATATATATATTGATGACTGGCGCCACCTTTACCATTTGATCGGTAAATAAATGATGACTGGCGCCACCTTTACCATTTGATCGGTAAATAAATCTTTCTGCAAAGAAGTCTGGTTAGTGGTGATTATTGAAGGAGTCTGTGTACGTGTGTGCTGGCTGACGACTGCCGCCGGCAACAGGTTGGATTTCATATATATATATATATATATATATATATATATATATATACATATATATATATACACATATTTATATCTATATATATATATGTGTGTGTGTGTATATATATATATATATATATATATATATGTGTGTGTGTGTGTGTATATATTCATTCATGTACAACACCACAGTTAAGTTATAGTTGATTTGACTTCTGCATTTTAGTCAATAAACCTAAGGATGACACTCCGCATTGGAGTGCTGTGGTTTCCTTGAAGTGAGTGAACTGAAAAAGTGTGTGAATTACAGCGCGGTCAACGAGCACCATCAGTGATTGGGCAGCCCAGCGGAAACATGCCGAATCCTGAGAATACACACACACATATATATATATATATATATATATATATATATATATATATATATATATATATATATATAATCATTCACTCACAGCACCATAGTTAAGGAGCAGATATGGTTACAAATTAAAATGGAAAAAAACACTGAAATTCACAATTTATTGTTAGGACCACATCTGTAACTGTTTTACAAATGCAAAGTACTACCTTGTAGTGCATTGTAAATTCTAATATGAATCTCAATCCACACATTGCAAACACTTGCAAAGGGTAGCAAACGGGCATTACACCCACCTTGCGACATAATGGCCAAATATTCTGTGACCGCTTATGCAGGCACAACACCTGGGATTGTTACCAAACGGCGAACCTGTAAAAAGCTGCCAGTTTGTGACTGCATGGATGCTCGTCAGCATCAGAAGGAGCATACTCGGCTGGACCGAATCATGCTTTCACTAAAGTCCAGTTTATAAAGTTCCACTTTTTGTGGCATTCTAACCCATTCTCTTTAAATTAAAGGTTGAAGTATCTCCACATTCGAATTCTGAGGTAGAGGGGTCTGCTGTCCCATGGCGGTCTCCTTCCCAGCACTCACAACAACGTGCAGTGACGCACAGGCTGATTCCCACACCTTTAATCTTAACAAGCTGTGGGCCTTGTTTATGAGGCCCCTTGCGCCACCGGAATGTCACTTTTTGTGACGTTCCATTGCGCAGGAGCTTGCTCCATATTTACGAGGCAGCACTAAGCAACTTTTTTTTGGCTTAAGGCTACCTCATAAATATTGTTTCCTTGAATGCAGTTTTCAGTGTTAAAGGGGCATGCAATGGGTGTTGCTGGGGGCGTTCCCAGCAACATCCATGGCTGTTTGACAACGCCCCAGATTTACGAGAAACCGTAAATCTGAGCCAACGCCAAAAACGTATGCCTCCGCAGAGGATGCCTAAGGGAGGCACAACGAGGAGAACTATTTGTTTTTCCTTTTTCTATGTGTGCAGCACACATAGAAAGAGGAAAAAGTATCTAATGATTGTTTTTGTTCAGGAAGGTTTCTTCAGGAAAATAATCAGGCGCCCTTGTACCATGATGCAAAGGTGCCTGCGCTGGACCATGAAAGTCCATTGTGCACTGTCGCAGGGGAAACAGAGAGGAATGCACTGTATCTAATAGATACGGCACATTCCTGCCCTTTTCTTATGCAGTATGGCAGCGCCCCAGGAAGGCAAAACCTCATAAATGAGGCACTATGTGTCTGCACCTCATTGTACATACACATCGCCTTTCCACAGTGAAGGGGTAGTGACTAATTTACAATGTACAGGCTGAACCGGCTCCCAGAGTAGTGCAAAGTGTTGCACTGGGAGCAGCATCTTGGTGAACAAGGGTCTCTGCTGTCAAGGGTATCTGCTGTCAACTAGCTGCTCTTGTACTTTCTATTACAGCGCCACACAGAGCTAGTTGACCTTTATCCTGATGAGAAGTTTAACATATAGTTGTTACTGGACAAGGTGGGGGAGCTTCACAGTTATTGTGAGGGAGTGCGTTGTGTCAGACGTCAGGACCGGAAGCCGTGGGGAAGATATCCCAGTGACCCCAATGAAGGACCCCTTTAAAAAGAAAGACACCGGCGATTTTACTCCTTATAAAAGTAGATCTTTATTAAGTGTAATACATGGCGGTAGGCTTGGACTAACAACATGTACAGAAAGTCTACAAGTGTCAAAGTGCTCTTTAGCAAATACATTTTGGCATTTTGTCATCTTTGTGAAAGGGCGGGATTTTTGGAGACGGAAAGTGCTTCGGCAGTAGTAGCGTGAGGAGCCCCTATGCAGGAAGTGGCCCCAACACCCTGTCCCATGAGAGTGTTAAGAGCATCTAAAGCACAAGTCCCTGTGGCCAACACTTCTGGTGACTCATGAGCCACTGACACCACTTGTTAACGCCAACCACGGGTTACTAGACAACTAACTACAGTTTAGCAAAATAAGCCGCAGAGTACTGAGTGACTTCTCTTGGGACATTTACTGTTAGTCACATGTGAATTAACCATTAACATACAGCAAACCTTAGTGCTCTTATTGTGAAAGGTACTTTATTATTTTATTTGCAAAAGCTACTCTGGGACGAACGTACGTGCTTGTTTTTGTTTATAACTGGATTTTTTTAACGTAATAAGTTTTATTGGCAATGACGGTTTAGCCAATGACATTTCCTGCTAGCCCCTTTCTCCCTTCCGCATGATGATGTTCAGTATTTTCCATGGCACTTCATTAAGTTCTTTTTTTTAAAACTTCACAATCATTATCGACTTCATAAACTAAAAAAAGAGAAAGAAACCCCAGGTAAAAGTAGCTCTGTGGGAGAAAAACAAAAGAAAGGAGTATTTTATTGGAATAATTCTCCCAAAAACGTTTGCGTGTAGAAAGCGTCTCCCACAAGGAAGGTTGAGTGAAGTTGGGAAAGTCAACACCGTTCGCTAAAATGGGTTAAGTGTGATGTTGGCTGTTTTGACCTAACCTGAGTGTGAAATTTAAAACTTTGTCCATCCCCTTTAGTATGCCCCCCTGCCATTTTGCCCCGGAAGTGATATCTATACCGAGGTATGTTTGGAAGGATGAAGCCACCCACCAAAGCTGTGTTTTGGCCAGCTGTCAACACTGTACACAAGATGTGTTACAACGTCTGATCACACTTTCTAGAAGCGGATTATTGCACGTACTGGAAGACCCTTTGGATTTTTTTTTTTTTACCATTTTGTTTTTTTAACAAAAGTAAAATCTGTGGTCATAGGTACAGCAGCAGTTAAGTGGCCCTCAGTGTCTGTGCAAGAGATGGTGAGCTCATTACTTACAAAGTCACCTCTATTTTATTATCGTCAATGTTGATGTCTTGTTATAAAAACCTGTTCTGTAATATATTTACAATCTTTTATTTTAAAAAAATAGCTTCCCTTCTGTTCTGTGTAGGGCGGCGAGAAGTGATGGGTTGACGGACACTATTTTGGGGGAAATGTTTATTTTCTTTAGGCTCCCGGATCATGGCTCAGGCAGATACTTCATTGCTGCATATTTGGGTAGGTGACACACTGTCCTGGAAAGAGAGATGTTTCTCAACAGGCTAGAGCTTATGAAGGGCAAGCAAGACTTTCTATATCACACTCTTGCTAAACTAGTAGGCAATGACACATTAGGAAATCTCACAATTTTCCTAGAGACCACTCCACATTAATTGCAGGTTCACAGTGGTGCCTTTTTCAGGGCCATCTTGGTGTATTATAGCTTCCTCAGATGACTGTTTTTGCACCTTCTTTTCCACATTACTGGCCTGCTGCAAAACACTGCAGGACTACTTGTTGTTGGTCCCTGTGGTATCCACCAGCAAGTGCTGCCAGAGGACACCGCCTATGGTGTCTATGTGTAGAAATGGTTGTAGATGTTGTTCTGACTACTTGTTGCTGGTCCCCTTGATGCCCACCAGCAAGTACTACTAGAGGCACCCTCTTATGGTATCTATCTGTAGAAATGGTCTTAGGTGTTGTTCTAACAAAATGAGCCACCCCTAAATACATTCTCTTCCTTCTGCATATCAGCAAGTGCACAAAATGACTTCCAAAGACACACATTCCCCAAGTGTTGAAGGACTAATTAAGAGAATACAGAGGGGGGATTTACTAAGAGTTGCACAGCCTCCTGTCTGGCTAAGTGCAGTTTTGCACTGCGTCCAAAGGCTTACAATGAGGTCCGATGTCAAGGCACTGCTTTGTAAGAAAAAATGTTTAAAGAGTCTCTATGTTGGTGAGTGCCCTTGGCTGACAAACTACTTCTGAGTCCTGCCAGTGCTGTTCCAATGCCTTTGTTCTATACGAGGCAACATTTATTACTTAGATTGTACAAATACAACAATGTTTCCAAATCCACTTTGCACCATTTTTACTGCTTGCACATTGTGGAACAAAGTCAACATATTTTGCTAAAATTCATATGGTTTTCCTAATTGGGTAAGATGGAGGAAATGGAGCAAACAATGTGCTTGCTCCTTAAGTGATAAGGAATAGAACAAACTAAATTTGGCTCAAGGTAAAGGGTTTGTTACATTTCAGGTTACATATGAAGCACATATAGTATACAGTTAGATTGCACCAAGGTTTGGCACCTACACTGTGTTATGCAGTAGGGGCCACACTGAGATAGGAGTGACACAGGAGTGTCCATGTGTTGATCTTGTATTTCAGTGTGCCCCAGGGGCTCGGAGTACACCTCGGTGATGGGTCCAACAAGGATGGCACTATTTGAGTTTGCTTGTGTTGATGTCCTAGCAGTTTGGGCTGAACTGCCTCTTGGTGATGGAGCCAAGAATGTTTTCGAGCCTTTCTAAACCTTTCCCTCATGTATTCCTTCTAGACTAATCCAATACCACATCTCTCTCCCTAATCTACTTCTAGAGACTCTTCCCTTCTCAATCTCTCCTTTACTCACCCTAAACCTCCTCCTACTGCTATGATCTCTAAATAAACACTTTCTGGACCATTCCCTCTTCTGGCCCTCCACTATCCTTTTAAATCCAACTAATAAACCAACATGTCCACCACTCAAATTAATTTCATATTGTCCTATACTAATTCACCACTAATACTTTTTGGGTTCTGGAGCAGAGTGCTACTCGCCGAAAAGCGCTTTGACGCCTCGTCAGGGGTAGTAGTAATCACTATATGGAATTACAATTTACATGTCCCACTTATTGAAAGCCATCTACATCAGCTATGCATACATGAAACATGACTAACAGATGGTCGAGCTCTGATCTTGCATGAACAATCATGAAGATAAACTTCCCAAATAAAAAGGCTGAAGAAATAGCAATCGAGTAATCAATCCTTGCACTTACACAACGTTTTGACGTCAGAATAAAATAACACGCGTATTTGTAAAGCACACTTATCACCCATGGGTCTCAAGGCGCTGAATAACAGATGTTTATTGTTACCCAACTCAATGGTACTCATTCTATCGACCTCAGATGGATGAAAGGCTGAGTGGACCCGCCGGGATTTGAACTTGTGATCATTAGGTTGAACACAGGCCCCTGCAGTGGATGCATTAGTCCACTAAGCCACCAGACCCGGCTAATGTGCATCCCTTCTAGTTTAAATCGATACATATCTTACTGATGCCCTTCTGCTCCCTCGGACGGCATCTTTGGAAGTAACTCTGACAATGTTGCTACTCTCACTCCGTCACCCCAGTCTCATATTTTTGAGCGACTTTTGGCTTGAGAAACCAGATACATCACCATCAAAAGCACTAATCTTTGGGATCCAAGCACTGCAACTTTCCCAATTCATCAGTGATTCGACTTACTCTGCAGGACATACCCTGGATCACATATTTAACACCACAACCAACACAACTGCTTTCAAGCTTTTCTTATGGCTTTCTGCCACCACCTCGCCTTTCCTTTAACATTTCAGGACCAACATACCCTAAAACCCTGTGCCTCTTAACTCCCAAAACACAAGACCATGTAAAGAAGGGACTGAATCTGGACAGGTCGAAAGCCAATCTGATCAGCGCAAGAGCAGTAACAGAGACCTCCATCTTGAAAACAGCCTTTCCAACATGTAATGAATGGCTATCAAAAGCATTTTACACAATTATCCCACGGAAAAGAAAAACTTCAGAAATGATTTGTGCTTCTTTGGACTAATGTTTCAGTGAAGAGCTATCCTCCATCAAAGCTACCAGCAGAGCTCTTGAGTGCATCTTCTTTGCCACCTGTCCTGCCAAGAGGCTTTTCAGGATTAATTTGGAATTCAAGACTCCAATGGGCTGCTCAGATGAAACCATTTACAAAGCTACCGTGTGGCTCTTGGTTTTAATTTTCTTGAAAAGCTAAATACACTGAACACTTTACCGAATACCAAGACATGGTAAAAACCAACACATGCAACCAGCATGGCAAACTACGGGAACGAAAACAGACACCCTTGCTCACACCTCCCAAACAATCGCTCATTGCTACTGACAAGACTCCAGAATATGGATATTCACTGCAAAGCCTTCAATTAGATGGTGTTCACCCTGGCAAACCTAGCCAAGACCATATCAAATCCTGACAAAGTGATACAGATATTCACACAGTTTAGTCACTATCCACTATATTTAGTGAAATATAATAAATTGGTCAAGAAAACAGTCAATTACACTGCTACTAAATCCTCCATCCAAATATTTATTTATATATATCCACTCATTCTTCAATGCAAATTGCTATATATATAATGCATATTTAAAAATACGAAGCAAACCACATTCACTGGATGATGTCATCAGTGATGTCATTTGAGATGTCATCAGTGAAGTCACTGACCATGTCATGAATGATCTAATATGTGACATCATCGGCAGTGGATTGCGGGTGCGCGAAATATAGTTAGTACAACTAACTATATAGGAGCAATTTCAATGGTTTTTTAAATGCTAATTCCTAACTATATAAGGCCTGAAACCTATGGTTTTTTAAGTGAATATATATATATATATATATATATATATATATATATATATTCACAGCACCAAAGTTAAGGAGCAGATATGGTTACAAATTAAAATGGAAAAAAACACTGAAATTCACAATTTATTGTTAGGACCACATCTGTAACTGTTTTACAAATGCAAAGTACTACCTTGTAGTGCATTGTAAATTCTAATATGAATCTCAATCCACACATTGCAAACACTTGCAAAGGGTAGCAAACGGGCATTACACCCACCTTGCGACATAATGGCCAAATATTCTGTGACCGCTTATGCAGGCACAACACCTGGGATTGTTACCAAACGGCGAACCTGTAAAAAGCTGCCAGTTTGTGACTGCATGGATGCTCGTCAGCATCAGAAGGAGCATACTCGGCTGGACCGAATCATGCTTTCACTAAAGTCCAGTTTATAAAGTTCCACTTTTTGTGGCATTCTAACCCATTCTCTTTAAATTAAAGGTTGAAGTATCTCCACATTCGAATTCTGAGGTAGAGGGGTCTGCTGTCCCATGGCGGTCTCCTTCCCAGCACTCACAACAACGTGCAGTGACGCACAGGCTGATTCCCACACCTTTAATCTTAACAAGCTGTGGGCCTTGTTTATGAAGCCCCTTGCACCTCGGAATGTCACTTTTTGTGACGTTCCATGGCTCAGGAGCTTTCTCCATATTTACGAGGCAGCACTAAGCAACTTTTTTTTGGTTTAAGGCTACCTCATAAATATTGTTTCCTTGAATGCAGTTTTCAGTGTTAAAGGGGCATGCAATGGGTGTTGCTGGGGGCGTTCCCAGCAACATCCATGGCTGTTTGACAACGCCCCAGATTTACGAGAAACCGTAACTCTGAGCCAACGCCAAAAACGTATGCCTCCGCAGAGGATGCCTAAGGGAGGCACAACGAGGAGAACTATTTGTTTTTTCCTTTTTCTATGTGTGCAGCACACATAGAAAGTGGAAAAAGTCTCTAATGATTGTTTGTGTTCAGTAAGGTTTCATCAGGAAAATAATCAGGCGCCCTTGTACCATGATGCAAAGGTGCCTGCGCTGGAACATGAAAGCCCATTGTGCACTGTCGCAGGGGAAAAAGAGAGGAATGCACTGTATCTAATAGATACGGCACATTCCTGCCCTTTTCTTATGCAGTATGGCAGCGCCCCAGGAAGGCAAAACCTCATAAATGAGGCACTATGTGTCTGCACCTCATTGTACATACACATCGCCTTTCCACAGCGAAGGGGTAGTGACTAATTTACAATGTACAGGCTGAACTGGCTCCCAGAGTAGTGCAAAGTGTTGCACTGGGAGCAGCATCTTGGTGAATAAGGGTCACTATCTGCTGTAAACTAGCTGCTCTTGTACTTTATATATCAGCGCCACACAGAGCTAGTTTGCCCTTTATCCTGATGAGAAGTTTAACATATAGTTGTTACTGGACAAGGTGGGGGAGCTTCACAGTTATTGTGAGGGAGTGCGTTGTGTTGAGGCCTCCAGACGTCAGGACCGGAAGCCGTGGGGAAGATATCCCAGTGACCCCAATGAAGGACCCCTTTAAAAAGAAAGACACCAGCGATTTGACTCCTTATAAAAGTTAGATCTTTATTAAGTGTAATACATGGCGGTAGGCTTGGACTAACAACATGTACAGAAAGGCTACAAGTGGCAAAGTGCTCTTTAGCAAATACATTTTGGCATTTTGTCATCTTTGTGAAAGGGCGGGATTTTTGGAGACGGAAAGTGCTTCGGTAGTAGTAGCGTGAGGAGCCCCTATGCAGGAAGTGGCCCCAACACCCTTTCCCATGAGAGTGTTAAGAGCATCTAAAGCACAAGTCCCTGTGGCCAACACTTCTGGTGACTCATGAGCCACTGACACCACTTGTTAACGCCAACGACGGGTTACTAGACAACTAACTACAGTTTAGCAAAATAAGCCGCAGAGTACTGAGTGACTTCTCTTGGGACATTTACTGTTAGTCACATGTGAATTAACCATTAACATACAGCATACCTTAGTGCTCTTATTGTGAAAGGTACTACATTATTTTATTTGCACAAGCCAGACTGCTCTGGGACGAACGTACGTGCTTGTTTTTGTTTACAACTGGATTTTTTAACGTAATAAGTTTTATTGGCAATGACAGTTTAGCCAATGACATTTCCTGCTAGCCCCTTTCTCCCTTCCGCATGATGATGTTCAGTATTTTCCATGGCACTTCATCAAGTTCTTTTTTTTAAAACTTCACAATCATTATCGACTTCATAAACTAAAAAAAGAGAAAGAAACCCCAGGTAAAAGTAGCTCTGTGGGAGAAAAACAAAAGAAAGGAGTATTTTATTGGAATAATTCTCCAAAAAACGTTTGCGTGTAGAAAGCGTCTCCCACAAGGAAGGTTGAGTGAAGTTGGGAAAGTCAACACCGTTCGCTAAAATGGGTTAAGTGTGATGTTGGCTGTTTTGACCTAACCTGAGTGTGAAGTTTAAAACTTTGTCCATCCCCTTTAGTATGCCCCCCTGCCATTTTTCCCCGGAAGTGATATCCATACCGAGGTATGTTTGGAAGGATGAAGCCACCCACCAAAGCTATGTTTTGGCCAGCTGTCAACACTGTACACAAGATGTGCTACAACGACTGATCACACTTTCTAGAAGCGGATTATTGCACGTACTGGAAGACCCTTTGGAATTTGTTTTTTTTTACCATTTTGGTTTTTTAACAAAAGTAAAATTTGTGGTCATAGGTACAGCAGCAGTTAAGTGGCCCTCAGTGTCTATGCAAGAGATGGTGAGCTTATTACTTACAAAGTCATCTCTATTTTATTATCGTCAATGTTGATTACCTGTTATAAAAACCTGTTCTGTAATATATTTACAATCTTTTATTTGAAAAAATAGCTTCCCTTCTGTTCTGTGTAGGGCGGCGAGAAGTGATGGGTTGACGGACACTATTTTGGGGGAAATGTTTATTTTCTTTAGGCTCCCGGATCATGGCTCAGGCAGATACTTCATTGCTACATATTTGGGTAGGTGACACACTGTCCTGGAAAGAGAGATGTTTCTCAACATGCTAGAGCTTATGAAGGGCAAGCAAGACTTTCTATATCACACTCTTGCTAAACTAGTAGGCAATGACACGTTAGGAAATCTCACAATTTTTCTAGAGACCACTCCACATTAATTGCAGGTTCACAGTGGTGCCTTTTTCAGGGCCATCTTGGTGTATTTTAGCTTCCTCAGGTGACTGTTTTTGCACCTTCTTTTCCACATTACTGGCCTGCTGAAAAACACTGCAGGACTACTTGCTGTTGGTCCCTGTGGTATCCACCAGCAAGTGCTGCCAGAGGACACCGCCTATGGTGTCTATGTTTAGAAATGGTTGTAGGTGTGGTTCTGACAAAATGAGCCACCCCTAAATAAATTCTCTTCCTTCTGCATACTCAGCAAGTGCACAAAATGACTCCCAAAGACACACATTCCCCAAGTGTTGAAGGACTATTTAAGAGAATACAGAGGGGGGATTTACTAAGAGTTGCACAGACTCCTGTCTGGCTAAGTGCAGTTTTGCACTGCGTCCAAAGGCTTACAATGAGGTTCGATGTCAAGGCACTGCTTTGTAAGAACAAACGTTTAAAGAGTCTCTATGTTGGCGATTGCCCTTGGCTGACAAACTACTTCTGAGTCCATGACACTCCTGCCAGTGCTGTTCCAATGCCTTTGTTCTATACGAGGCAACATGTATTACTTAGATTGTACAAATACAACAATGTTACCAAATCCAGTTTGCACCATTTTTACTGCTTGCACATTGTGGAACAAAGTCAACATATTTTGCTAAAATTCATATGGATTTCCTAATTGGGTAAGATGGAGGAAATGGAGCAAACTATGTGCTTGCTCCTTAAGTGATAAGGAATTGAACAAACTAAATTTGCCTCAAAGTAAAGGGTTTGTTACATTTCAGGTTACATATGAAGCACATATAGTATACAGTTAGATTGCACCAAGGTTTGGCACCTACACTGTGTTATGCAGTAGGGGCCACACTGAGTTAGGAGTGACAGAGGAGTGTCCATGTGTTGATCTTGTATTTCAGTGTGCCCAGGGGCTCGGAGTACACCTCGGTGATGGGTCCAACAAGGATGGCACTATTTGAGTTTGCCTGTGTTGATGTTCTAGCAGTTTGGGCTGAACTGCCTCTTGGTGATGGAGCCAAGAATGTTTTCGAGCCTTTCTAAACCTTTCCCTCATGTATTCCTTCTAGACCAATCCAATACCTCATCTCTCTCCCTAATCCACTTCTAGAAACTCTTTCCTTCTCAATCTCTCCTTTACTCACCCTAAACCTCCTCCTCCTGCTATGATCTCTAAATAAACACTTTCTGGACCATTCCCTCTTCTGGCTCTTCACTATCCTTTTAAATCCAACTAATAAACTCAAATGTCCACCACTCAAATAAATTTCATATTGTCCTATACTAATTCACCACTAATACTTTTTGGGTTCTGGAGCAGCGTGCTACTCGACGAAAAGCGCTTTGACGCCTCGTCAGGGGTAGTAGTAATCACTATATGGAATTACAATTTACATGTCCCACTTATTGAAAGCCATCTACATCAGCTATGCATACATGAAACATGACTAACAGATGGTCGAGCTCTGATCTTGCATAAACAGTCATGAAGATCGACTTCCCAAATAAAAAGGCTGGAGAAATAGCAATCGAGTAATCAATCCTTGCACGTTTTGCCATCAGAATAAAATAACACGTGTATTTGTAAAGCACACTTATCACCCATGGGTCTTAAGGCGCTGAATAACAGATGTTTATTGTTAACTCAATGGTACTCATTCTATCGACCTCAGATGGATGAAAAGCTGAGTGGACCCGCCGGGATTTGAACCTGTGATCATTAGGTTTTAACACAAGCCCCTGCAGTGGATGCATTGTTCCACTAAGCCATCAGACCCAGCTAATGTGCATCCCTCCTAGTTTAACTCAACACATATCTTACTGATGCCCTTCTGCTCCCTCGGACGGCATCTTTGGAAGTAACTCTGACAATGTTGCTACTCTCACTCCGTCACCCCAGCCTCATATTTTTGAGAGACCAGATACATCACCATCAAAAGCACTAATCTTTGGGATCCAAGCACTGCAACTTTCCCAATTCATCAGTGATTCGACTCACTCTGCAGGACATACCCTGGATCCCATATTTAACACCACAACCAACACAACTGCTTTCAAGCCTTTCTTATGGCTTGATGCCACCACCTCGCCTTTCCTTTAACATTACAGGACCAACATACCATACCCTAAAACCCTGTGCCTCCTAACTCCCAAAACACAAAACCATGTAAAGAAGGGACTGAATCTGGACAGGTCGGAAACCAATCTGATCAGCGCAAGAGCAGTAACAGAGACCTCCATCTTCTTGAAAACAGCCTTTCCAAAATGTAATGAATGGCTATCAAAAGCATTTTACACAATTATCCCACGGAAAAGAAAAACTTCAGAAATGATTTGTGCTTCTTTGGACTAATGTTTCAGTGAAGAGCTATCCTCCATCAAAGCTACCAGCAGAGCTCTTGAGTGCATCTTCTTTGCCACCTGTCCTGCCAAGAGGCTTTTCAGGATTAATTTGGAATTCAAGACTCCAATGGGCTGCTCAGATGAAACCATTTACAAAGCTACCGTGTGGCTCTTGGTTTTAATTTTCTTGAAAAGCTAAATACACTGAACACTTTACCGAATACCAAGACATGGTAAAAACCAACACATGCAACCAGCATGGCAAACTACGGGAACGAAAACAGCCACCCTTGCTCACACCTCCCAAACAATCGCTCATTGCTACTGACAAGACTCCAGAATATGGATATTCACTGCAAAGCCTTCAATTAGATGGTGTTCACCCTGGCAAACCTAGCCAAGACCATATCAAATCCCGATTTCCACTCACCTCTGCCACAGACCACCTAGACAATAGCATTCCTCGGGTCTCAACCATGTCCAAACTCCTTTTGAGCCACATCCCTAGCTGTCTGCCAGCACTAATACACTCTTTCAGTATTACTTGTTTTAACTCCACAGATGACACATAGATCATCTATGGGTACCAAAGCTTCAATATCGCCATACTATCAATGCTTACAGACTGCTTGATCGCTGGACTCAAACTACACAACCAAAATCCTCAGATATGTAAAATACCTGCCTGCAAAGGATATCCTGCCCCGCTACCAGATCTAGTAAATGCACCCCCTCCGCTGATAAACTTAGGAATCCTCTTAAAGAAAGCCCTAAAATTGGAACCCCAAAAAGAGCTCAAGTTAAGATCATAGATAAATCTTGTATGAACATGGTAAGTTGGCTTTTCCTTTACCTAGGATTTCAAGCTGCTTTCCTCTTATACTCTCTCACCTATACTTTGTACAGTGCACAAAAACGATGGAATGGAATTCTACCCAGAGCAATGCCAGTGGTTATGATCTATTCAATCATTCCATCCGTCATATTCTTGTTAGTGTTCAGAGCCAAACCAATGTAGTTAATTTCTGATTCTGCATGCAGCAAAAGAGTGCTAACTGGATTAGCTCAATGATCTGCAACGATTGAAAACTGTGAAATGGTAGGGCCTTCATATCCAACTGCATAAGCATACCGACAGCTGTTTCATGCTTGCACTGCAGTGTTTTTTTAAAAAACAAATACATACTTTTAAAACAAAAAAATTGTAGTTACAAAAAGGTAAGACAGATTAGCGGTCTCAGCCTCGCCCTCCCCCACTCCCTCTTATACACCGCTTCATATATTCGTAACAAAATGGAAATCAATATGTACAAATATAATTTCAACTCATTTTCTTACAGCCCCAGAACAGTCTTGATGCCTGCACGGCTCGGCAGTGTCAATAATCTACTGGGCATGCCAACCTTAATTAGCTCTTACTGAGGTTACGAGCCATATGATCTCAGGCAGGCTGATTTTCATAACCCGTTACTGACATGATTACCACGAACGATCTGATTGACCGATCCTAGTGTCATGTTACAAATGACATCACACAGGCTGGCATCTGATTGGCCCTAGTGTTGAAATATCACACATAACAAAACATAGACTGAGTGCCATCGGCGCTCACTGACTGGCCATCGAGGCAGTGTTCAATTGAAAGAAACACATGATGTCAGCAAGGACATCAGGCAAGAAGTGATGTCTTTAATGACATTACACACATGATGAACCTGACTGACCAGCATGATAGCCACTTCATAAATCTGATTGACCTACAATTAAAGGCTTAAATGATATCGACTGTAAAGAATCAGATTGTCCCATACGGACATGGGACAACCTCATTGAAAGCTGCAGATTTTGGAGGCCAGAGTCAGGCTTGTGAATTGTTCTGACATTCAGAGTCTTTGGCAGCACCATGCGTGGTCCTCTCATTTCCCAAGCCCGCATTAAACTGTCTGCAAGTCTCCACAATGCTAGGCCTGGTAGAACTGATGATCTAACTGCTTGGTGACTGTTCCACCTGACACCATGGTTCTAGTCACCATCTGCTTGGTGATGGTACCGCCGCTCTCCATCCGCTGAGTGGTGACTGTCATGCCATCTGCAAAGAGACAAAAAAGGTCAGCGGAAGGGGTTCACCTTGCTTATTGATCCTATGGAACTCCCATCCCGGCCTCCCAAAGGCTTGTTAAGGGATGGAAATATAACCCTTCTCCCCACCCTTTAAAAGCACCAACTCGTGAATATGCTTGCAAACCCTGCTGATTACTCAGTCCAATAACAGGTAATAGGTGCCAACAAGGGAATTTGTTTGCAAAGAGCTTGTATAAATAGAATTACTTAAAGGGTTAGTCCATCTGGAACAAATACCAACGTGTCATTAGACAACTTCAACCAATAAACACAAAAAACACGGGAGGTCCTAATTCTTTGAAAGTACAAATTAGTTCATGTAAAGCAATAATAACAAGCATTTACAATGCAATGGTTTTGCCTTTGTTAAAGTTAGAGCTGTTGGCATTGCTCTTGATATTATTTTTATTTATGTTTTTCTTAACATAAATAAATGGCATTGTCATTTACAATAGCAGGGCCCAGGGAAGAAAACGCGGGAACACCCCCGAATCTGGTCCGGCCTTGACGGACAGATCCGGCTTCCAATGGCTAGCCTCCATTTATGGATTAGCCAATGGGAGCCGGGGGCGGGTCATCGATCCCACGTTATACTCATAAGGTTTTTCTGCGCATGCGCACTTGCAGGCAAAACCTAAAAACGCCACCACAGGTGTGGCTGCGCAGTGGCAGGCTTGTGTCACTCAGAGACAGGTCCACTTTCAATTGCTGATAGCTGTACTGAGATGTTAAACGCATATTAATGAGGCGAAGCTTCTGACCATACAGGGTTTACAGGTGTAAAAATAGTAAACTATTAATGTTTCAAAATGTGCCTCATTTCGCACCTAATTTGCTTTGTCCTACCACATAATTAAGTCAACCGTGCCACTTAAATTGGTGCTACCCTTTTGAACCTGTTGCATTACTCTAGTTTCCCTGCTTATTACACTCCCTAAGCCCCATATGTAAGCATGGTATTCTTTTTCCTTTTGCATCCTCTAGTGTTATGGATTGTTACCCTCGCATTGGGGCTTCCTCTAATTTTTGAAAGTCCCGCGTGTTTTGGAAGTCACGTTCAAGCCTCATTCTGGCTCTCCCTTGCACTGACCCCAGAACACATCCCGAGCCCTGTTAGAGGACACGATGCCACTTCTACCTTGATAAGGTCGCCTGGACCTTCGTCTCCGTGTTCCCCTCCCTGGGGCTTATACTGTAGATTATGCACACTGCATAACAATGCAACCGCAGTTCTCTCGAGCTATAAAGCTCCTAGAAACAATGCAGTCACGGAGTGCAAGCCTTATAGGCAAACATACCTACAAGCATCACATTCAGCAGGTCAATCGTGCTCTAGAGGTACACACACAGAACAAGGAGCAGCACACACACCGAGGCATGCACTAGTTACTAACAGAAAAAGCAGCAGCACACTCAGTAGGCACACAAGAACAAGCAGAGGCACACACACACTAGGCACACAAGAACGAGCAGCAGGTCTGATACACACGCGAGAACAAGCAACACAGACACACTAGGTACACACCGAGCAATCTGAAGATCACATGCACACACACATGGGAGCACACAGAACAAGCAGTGGCATAGACACAACACATGCACAGTATATACATATATAGAACAATCATAAGTACAGGCACACACACGCAGTAGGTACACATAGAACAAGCAGCTCCAAAGGCACGCACACCCACAGAGATACATTCTAGGTACACAAAGAACAAGCAGCAGCAGAACACACACAAACATACACAGACACTGTGACTTGGTACACTATGTACACACACAAGAAGTAGTAGCCAGGTACACATACTTTGCACTCAAAGAACAAGCAGCAACACATGCACACAAACACACACTGGTTACTCACCGAACAAGCAGCAGCACAGACGCCCACCCCCCCACAAAAAAAAACTAAGCAGCGCACACGCGCACACAAGGTACACAGACACACACATACTAGGTGCACACAGACCAAGCAGTAACAACACATACACACAGACATTAGGTGCACACAGAACAAGTAACAGCACAAACCCGCACTAGGTACACATAGAATAGAAACACAGATACACCAGCCCACACTAGGTGCACACAGAACAGCAGTACATATACACGCATACTCTTTGGTGCACACAACAGTGACAGTGACACGCTATACCCTCCGGCCTCAGACCTCCCCTCGCAGTCACTCAGGCCAGAGCAACTGTTCGCACTGGGGGATGTTACTGGATCCGGAGAGCAGCACGCCACATTTGCCCAAGGTAAACTGTGCGACAGCTCGGTCAACGAGGCCGAGAGTCACGGGGAGGCTGTACAGTGGAGCGGACATCGGTGCATTATCGTCACCAGCACAACAACAGCGTACGCCGGCAGGGCCCAGCTCGCAGCCGGCATTACGGGTGGGGCGGGGTGGGAGGATGGGGGGGGGCACACGGACAGCGGGAGGGGGGGCGTGAATGGGCACACATGGGGCGGGAACAGGCAAGAGGTATTAGCACTTACCTAATGTAAGGAGTTCTACTGGTACTGCCGAGGATCTCACAAATCACGCATCAGCCGGTGCAGGAAGGCGAGGCGATTCGGGGGCGTGTTTGGCCAGAATGACGTGCACCAAGGGGCCAGGTGAGCAGGAAGGCGAGGCGATGGCGAGGCGATTCATTGGCGTGTTTGGCCAGAATGACGTGCACAAAGGGGCGATTCGGGGACGTGTTTGGCCAGAATGATGTGCAACAAAGTCGATCCCACATAAGACTCATAAGGTTTAACCACGCCCAGGGGAAAAAAACGCGGGAACACCCCCGAATCTGGTCCGGCCTTGACGGACAGATCCGGCTCCCAATGGCTAGCCTCCATTTATGGAGCTAGCCAATGGGAGCCGGGGGCGAGTCATCGATCCCACAGTATACTCATAAGGTCATCAGCCGGTGCAGGAAGGCGAGGCGATTCGGGGGCGTGTTTGGCCAGAATGACGTGCACAAAGGGGCGGATGAGCAGGAAGGCGAGGCGATTCGGGGGCGTGTTTGGCCAGAATGACGTGCACAAAGGGGCCGGATGAGCAGGAAGGCGAGGCGATTCGGGGGCCAGAATGACGTGCAACAAAGTCGATCCCACATAAGACTCATAAGGTTTAACCACGCCCAGGGGAAAAAAACGCGGGAACACCCCCGAATCTGGTCCGGCCTTGACGGACAGATCCGGCTCCCAATGGCTAGCCTCCATTTATGGAGCTAGCCAATGGGAGCCGGGGGCGAGTCATCGATCCCACAGTATACTCATAAGGTCATCAGCCGGTGCAGGAAGGCGAGGCGATTCGGGGGCGTGTTTGGCCAGAATGACGTACACAAAGGGGCGGATGAGCAGGAAGGCGAGGCGATTCGGGGGCGTGTTTGGCCAGAATGACGTGCACAAAGGGGCCGGATGAGCAGGAAGGCGAGGCGATTCGGGGGCCAGAATGACGTGCAACAAAGTCGATCCCACATAAGACTCATAAGGTTTAACAACGCCCAGGGAAAAAAACCCGGGAACGCCCCCGAATCTGGCCCGGTCTTGACGGACAGATCCGGCTCCCAATGGCTAGCCTCCATTTATGGAGCTAGCCAATGGGAGCCGGGGGCGAGTCATCGATCCCACAGTATACTCATAAGGTTTTGCTGCGCATGCGCACTACGTGCGCACTTGCAGGCAAAACCTAAAGGAGTACAGACACATGAATTAAATCGGCACAGAATCATGAAAGGAAGTAAAATCAAAATATCCTAACAATTCATGACCCAAAACTATTCCAACAAACAATAGTACGACAAATCTCCTAATGAAAATATATGTTGCAAGAGAATAACACAGTTTCTCGGGAATAGAAGACGGAGTTGATGTTTTGGTCTTGTGGCTTCAGTCCTTCAGACCATCGTCAGGACAGTGATATTTGCTAAACAAGTGGAAAACTGGCCTGATTTGCAAAAGTGGGCCCACTTTATTTTGGTGCCCAAGTCTATTTTCTGTACCAGTCTGACTCTGAAGTTATACTGTAAGTGTAAACCACATGCACACATTACTAATAAGCATTGCACATATAAACACTCAGCATTCCATGTAGAGCATGCCAGCGCATCTGGGTATACTATGGGGCAGATTTACAAGCCCCCTGCGCCACCACTACGTCACTTTTCGTGACGTATTGGTGGCGCAAGGGGCTCCTTCATATTTACAAGGAGAGGAAAAGCCACCCTGCGTGACTTTTCCTCTCCTTGTAAATATGGCCCCTTCACACGCAGCACTGTGCGTGGAAGGGGCGTTCCATGGGTGTTGCTGTGGTTGTTCCCATGCAACACCCATGGAACAAGACACATCTCCAAATTTACGAGAAATCATGAATCTGGAGATGCGTGTGAATGCGACGCCACCCTAGAGGTGGCATAGTGAGGCGCAACGAGGAGAAATGTTTTCATTTCTCCTAGTTTTTTCCTCTTTCAATGTGTGCTGCATTCGACAGCATGCATTGAAAGAGGAAAAAGCCTCTTGTGATTGTTTTTGTGCAGGAAGGGATACCTTCCTGCACAAAAACAATCTCCCCACGACGCAGGCATCCTTGGCACCATGGTGCAAGTGTGCCTGCACCGGCGCATGGCTGCAGTTTGTGTGCCAGCGCAGGGGAAGCACAGATATGCGACATATTCTTGTAAATATGTTGCATCTCTGTGCTTTCCAAACTAACGCAGCACCGCGCAGCAAAATGACTTGCTGCACCGTGCTGCGTTACTTTGTTGTAAATCTGCCCCTTTGTTTTTAGAATTCTGCTAGACAGCACATGCCCTGTCTCGAAGAGACGTGTTGTGTTCTATCTGTGGGCTTTCAGGCTGCACATCTCCTACCACTGGTAAACTTCAGTGTTGGTTTGATTTTCTTGGATGCCATTCATCATGGCATGCAGGCATCATGTTCTCTTCATGTGTTTGGCCCTCCCATAGCGCATGGGCCAAGCACATGTCTCCTTACACTGCTCTCGGTTTGCGGATAATTTAATCTTTGTTTTCAAGCACTCCATAGGAGTACTTATGTTTTCAACCAATCTTCCTTGTACACATACACACATTCCATTAAAATTCATTTGCGTGTACATATACAAATGCATTTCTTTAAATAAAAGAAGTTAAAACACCAGCAGCACTTGTTTTTTACTTTTTTTTGCATGATCCAATGGTATTGGAGTGCTTTTTCTGTCCTCCATCTTGTTCTTTGTCTTTAAGCACTCTATAGGAGTACTTGTGTTTTCAGGCTGTCTCCCTTATACCCACACACAAATCACTAAAATGCATGCCCATGTACATAAACTAATGCATTTCTTAAAAAGTTGATAAAACACAAACAGCACATGTTTGTTTTGTATTCCATGATCCTAGGGTATTGGAGCACTTGTTCGATCTTCCATCTTGCTATAGTGCTAACACCAGCCGATGGTACTGGAGTGCTTTAAGTGCTCACCAGTTGCATTACAAAATGACACATTTGTTGTCGTAGGCAGGGGGAGGCCTGAGTGGTATGCCCAGACCTACTGGTCTTGCCAATACATGTTATGGTTTATCAGTGATGAACTAGATGTCACTGTAGAGGTGAGGTTTTAAAGGAAATGAGAGCCACAGGAACTCTCTAGAAATAGGGATATAAATTATATTTTGTTCTCCCTCGAGAGGAGCTTAAGGTTGGCAATCCCAAATGGAGGTGACAGGATTTTCTCGTAGTTCCACCGTATCTTTTGAGATTGTGAGCCAAGCAGTTACGGAAGAGCCGAGAGCCCTCCACTAAGTTAATTAAAAACATTACAGGGCTTTCTGAATTATGTCCTTAAAGAACAAGTTACTTACCTACGGCAACGCTTCTTCTGGCAGATCCCTCATCATTTGAATATCCCAGGTGCAAGACCCGATCAAGAAACCTTTCTCCAACAGATCTCCCACGCCAGTAGGGGTTTGCTGGTTCTAAGTCAGGTCTGCATGGGGCCCCTCGTGACTTCACTGGAGGCATAAAGTCCCCCCGTTGGTGTGCTGACATCTGTTACCATCTGTATTTTATCGTGCCTTTGAGGCTAACAGAGGATACTAATTTACTAAGGTAAGTGCAGTTCCCAATCTTATTAATATATTTTATTGATAAATGTAGTGTTTATATTTTAATAAATAACTAAGTATATAAAAGACGCCTTTACGAATAGCTATAAGTAGAAATGAAAAGGAGTCTTAATATAGAAAACCAGGCTACAGGGAGGTGAGTGGGTTGGTGAGAAATCTGTAGGTAGACTTTGTATTCACCAGAAAAAGCATTACCAAAGGTAAGTAACTTGTTCTTCTCAGTCATACATCTATCTGTGGATTCCTCATCTGTTGAAGAGAATCCCCAAGCAGTACCACACTCGAAGGTGGGAGCATGGCTGACTAAGCCAAGAAACCTGTAGAACTGAGCGAGCAAAGTGACTATCTCTTCCCACTTCCAAGTCCAAATATTAGTGTTTTGCAAATGTGTGAAGGGAGGACCAAGTTGCTGCTCGGCATATATCTGCTATAGGAACACCTCCAGCTAGGGCAGAAGTTGAGGATTTAGCTCTAACAGAATGAACACAAATACCTTAAGGCAGCTCCTTCGTGCCATGGATTAGCAGATTTTATATGCAGGATGATCCATCTTGAGAGTGTTCTTTTGGGAATCACTTTTCCTTTAATTTTCCTTATGTATACTAGGAGGAGTTGATCACCGGGTCTGAATTCTCTGGTTTTGTCAACATAGAAGCTGATCGCCCTTTTGGGGTCAAGTGTATGTAGTCTTTCTTCTTACTTCGTAGGAGGATAGAAGGTGGAAAGTGTGACGGATTGACCTAAGTGAAAGGGAGTAACCACTTTAGGGAGGAAGGCAAGAGGAAGGCAGCCCTGGTCCGTAATATCAGTTTCTCTGGAAAGAAGGTAGTGAATGGTTGTTTTACAGTCTGCACTGGTAGTTTGCTGACATGCCTTGCTGATGTGATGGCAATCAGGAAAATTATTCTGAAGGATAACAACCTTAAAAGACAATTGTGGAGGGGTTCAAAGGTAGGGCAAAATAAGAAAGCAAGAACCAAATTTAGGGCACATTGAGGCATAATAAAAGGAGAAGGAGGATATTTATTTGTAAGACCCTTTAGGAACCGTAAAACAGTTGAGGATTTAAACAGTGATGGTTGATCTGGTAAGTGTAGTAAAGCTGTTAAGGCAGACAGTAACCTTTAACTGTTCCAACTGAACTGCCCAGATGGGCTAAGTAGAGGGCAAAAGAGAGAATATCAGATAAATGGGTTACAATGGGATCTACGGACTTATCATTATCAGCACACCGTTTTACTAATTTAGACATTCTACTAAAGTACAAAGATTTGGTGGACAGGCATTTAGAGGAGAGAATGATGTCCACCACCTAAAAAGGTAGATAGAAATAATTCAGGCTGCTGCACCTGATCTACAGGCATGTAGGTGGAGGCCCTGGAGGTTGGGGTGTAGAACCTGCCCCTGTGACTGTGACAGGAGATCTACCCTGCAGAAAGAAGGAGCAAGGGCCACAGGGAAAGGCGAACAACGTCTGCAGACAACACCCTTCTCTGCCAGTCCGGAGCAATTAGGATTAATTGGGCCTGGTCTTGGCAAATCTTCCACAACACTCTAGCAATTAAGGGTATGGGAGGAAACACGTACAGGAGAGGAGAAGTCCACTTGAGGTGAAAGGTATTCCCCAAAGCTCCCTGCATCGGATACTTGAGGGCACAGACTTTCGGGCAGTGAGTGTTATCCTGAGTGGCAAATAGTTCCATAAGAGGAGTGCCCTGTAACTGGATCACCTCTGGGGAAGAAGCCACTTGTGGTCTGCCAGATGACTAGGGCTGAGACTGTCTGCTCGTATGTTGTGGATTCTGGCCAGGTGATTTGCTACTACACAAATCTGGTGGCCCTGAGCCCAGGACTGGAGTCACAGAGCCTCTCTGCAGAGAAGAGATGACTCCCCACTTCTCTGTTTGTTGATGTACCATAATGCTGTTGTGTTGTCTGTCAAGATTTGGACCGATAAACCACAAAGGGAAGGAAGGAGGTCCTGAGAGCTAGACGTATCACGTGTAATTCCAACAGTTGGATATGTAAGCTCTGTTCTTCACCCCACTCAAGGGTAGAGGCATCCATAATATCTGTGGAAAGTGGAGGTGGATAGTGAAACAGTTATCCTTGAAACAGGTTGTCGTTTACATTCCACCATTGCAGAACCACTGCTGTGTTCCTTGAGATTTTGATGCTTTCATGTAGATCTCCAACGTTTTGGGACCATTGCTTGCTGAGGCACCACTGGAGGGCCCTCATGTGCCAGTGTGCATGTGTGTACTACAGAATGTAAGAAGCTGGCAGACCTAACAGGCGTAAGACCGTCAGCAATGAAATGATCACTCCATTCAGAAACCTCAGACTCACAGCCTGAATGTCTTGAATCCTCGGAGGTGGAGGGAAGGCTCGATTTGATGTGGTATCCAGTACTGTCCCTATGAACAATATGCACTGAGAGGGCGCCAGGTGAGACTTGGCTTTGTTGACCGAAAAGGTGAATTCATACAAAAGTTGAGTCGGTTCTTGATAATGGTGACACAGCAAATCAGGAGTCTTAGCCTTAATTAGCCAGTCGTCCAGGTAAAGGAATATAGAAATTCTTTTCCTTCTGAGGTGTGCTGCTACCACTGCTATCACCTTTGTGAAGACTTGTGGTGCAGAAGTGAGGCCAAATGGTAGGACTTTGAACTGATAGTGTTCTGATTCTACAGTGAAGTGGAGATAAATGCTGTGTGATCTCAAGATAGGGATAAGGAAATAGGCATTCTGTAGATCGACAAACACCATCCAGTATTCTGCATTCAGTTCTAGGATAACCTGAGCTAGGGACAGAATTTTAAACTTCTAATTTTTGAAGAACTAGTTCAAACTCCTGAGGTCTATGATCGGTCGTAATAATCTGGACTTTTTGGGGATCACAGAATATCTGTCATAGGATCTCTGTCCCTTTTCCTGTTCTCTAACCAAGTCCACTGCATCCTTGAGTAGAAGGGAATGGACTTCCTGTTCGAGTATTTGCAAGTTTGTGAGCTGTAGAGACTCTAACTGGAGAGGTATGGAATGGGGCTGTTTTTAGAAGGCTAGAGAATACCCCTTTTCTACAATTTGTAAGACCCACAGGTCTGATAAAATGGACTTCCATTTTTGAAGAAAGTAGGATACCCGTCCTCCAGCTGGTTGTTAGTGATCTGATATAATGGAACTAGGGGTGCTTCCCTGCTGTGGCTGGGGAGTGGAAGAAGAGAAGGAGGATGGGAGGAGAGGAATAGCTCGCTTTTGTCCTCAACCATGTCCCCTTTGATGCCTGTAAAGTGGGTTGGACTGCTGCTGCTAATGCAGGCTGGCTACTGGCTGCTCCGAAACAAAAATACCTGGCTAAAGCCTCTACATTTTTTAGATTGTTTGTATTCTCTTAATAGAGATTGAAGGACCAAGGATCTAGCTGTTGCCTTGCAATTCTTAAATCGTTTAAGAGCAGAGTCAGTCTTTGCTCCAAAAAGGTGGGAGCCATTAAATGGTAGGTCTATTAGTGTTGTTTGTATGCCCTGCAAGAAGCGGGAATTCCTAAGTCAAACATGGCGATAAAGGGACACTAATTAACCCATAGCTCTGGTTACTGAATCAGCTCTGTCCAGGCCAGACTGGATAATATGTTAGGGTGCTGCTTGTCCATATGCAACTAACTCTGAAAAGTTGCTCCTAAGATATTCTGCAAGAATAAGGGTGACTGCTTGGGTAGCGTTCAGTCTAGCATGTACACATCTGTCTAGCAAGCAAGTGGCGTATAGGGATTTTAGTGCCATGTTACTTGCTGAGAAAGCTTTCTTTGCAACAGGCTACATTTTTTCTTTAGATTCTCTTTCCGCTGGGGTTGAGGGAAATGGTCCTGGAGTAATTTTGAATGAATGTGAGGCCTGAGCCACTAAGCCTTTCAGAAAAGGGTGAGCTGATACAAATGTGGGATCTCCCAGTGCTGGATTAGTTTTTATTGTGACTAATCTAGAGACCACAGTAGATGTTTTCCCAAATTGCCAGTATAGGCTTAGTGAGTGCCTTGCTGAATAGTAGAAGAGTCTCACATGAATGTGTAGAGGAATGAAGCACTGCTGTAGGCATATTTAAGTTCAACAACTCAGCAGCTTTTCTAACTATAAAATAGTAAGAGGTAACTTCTGGAGGAGGAATCCCTGAGGAAGATAGGAGCTCCCATTCTGGAGTTGCATCTAAGCCACTATTATCTTTCAGGCCTTCATAAGTGGGGTCTAGGGATCGTTAGTCATACTCATCATTATTCCAATCATCTGGATCATCTTGAGGATTGAAGTCACCCATCGCAAACCTTTCTTCTTCAAGAAGGTTCTCCACTTCTCTTCTCGACCTATGAAGTCTCCTAGGCAATGTTTCAGAATGAGGTCTTGTGGCAGGCAATAAGAAAGGTTGAAGTGGAAGAGACATCAGAGAAGCCTCACTGGCAAGATGTTAGGTTCCAGGGCTGATGGAGTCGGATTGGACACCAAAAAAGGTAGGAATGTCATTCTCCACATCAATCCTGTAGATGCAGAAGCCAGTAGAGGATTTGACTAAGATACCTGTGGCAAAGGGTAGAAAGAACTGAACGGAATTGACTGAAATAGTGTCAGCATTCCTTCTTTGTATTATCGGATAGAGGACCGATGGGGCCTAGAGGCATGCCAGTAGGAATCAAAGTTGTATTAAATATACTAAACATGGCTTTCAGGAAGTTTGAATAATCCATCCCTGGGCCGGAAATTAAGGTTATTCCTAACTGGGGTCTTGGAGATGATGCCACAGGAAGAATTGGATCCGAAGCTGGTGTCAGTTCCTTTGACGCAGCTGTCTCCGAGTCGATCAGCGTACACGTTGATGTGTAATCGTCTTGCAAAGAGAGTTTGACGTTCAACTATAGATAAGGTGGGGTTGCCGGTCTTGGGGGTTTAACCTGCTTTTTGCTGATCTTGTCTCATTACTGCCTTGGCTGAGTAGGAAATGGTGATAGCCCCCCAGAATCCTCACTGTTGGTGCAGTTCCATATTCTCTGATCCCTGTCTCGCTTGGTGTCAGCATTTTGTTATAGATAGCCCAGGGTCGGGCTCTACTACGGGTTGAGGACAAGGCCTGGGTGCTGCTTGACCTCGCTATTCATTTCCAATCTGGGTAAGCCTCATGGGACACGAGGCCCAGGCTTCTGGGCCTATTGGTATTTGCCAGAAGTGTCCAGGACTGCTCTCTGGTTAAGCAGCATCAACACTCTGCAAAGCCTCATCAAAGGCCCCCTGCATTGATCAGCCCTGATATGGCTCCCATCAAGGATCAGGTGTCTGCTGTGTGGGCAACAGTAGTGTCTGACAATACCCCGTGATGGTGAAGGTCTGTTGTTCAGCGGCTTATCAGTCATCCAGGAATCCGGGTCTCAGTTGGGGTCTGGATGTGTGGCCTCACTGTCCTCCTCCAATGTGGCAATGCCTCCTAGCACTGCTAAGCTGCTTGGATTTTCAGGAAGCATCTGTGACTGCTCCTGGGTCAGGCTGCAGCAACATCTTAAAGGGCCCCACCCGAGGTCCCCAGCGATGTTCGGCCACAGTCTTGGCTCATTTCAAGGATCAGCCGTCCACTGCCAGGGCCTCAGATTGGTCGGCTGGTATCCCTCGTAAACCTGGGGTCCAGCGTCTCCTTGCTCTTCCATGGTTTCAGTCAGGTGCCCACTTCTCACCACTCTTGGTTGTTCATCACACATCTCTTTGATCCTTTTCATTAGTGGGTCGCAATCCCTCTACAGGCTTTGGGTGAGTACAGAGGGTTACTTTTGGGACATCCCCCACGGCTTGGGGCTCAATGATATGCTATGGGATTTATAAAGCGCATGGTGACCAGAAGGCATCCCAGCGCTAGCGAACAAGGAGAACCACTACACCAAGACCAGAAGCAACACCTAACAAGCCAGGTCTTAAGGGATTTTCTGCAACTTAGCTCATTATTCATGGACCGAAAGGCTGGGGGAAGGGGAGGGAGGAATTCCAAAGTTTGGCCGTGTTAAAGCCAAAAGACCACCTGCACTTCTAGCTCTTCTGATAGTGGGTATGGTGGCTAAATATGAGTTGGTAGATCTAAGAAGCCTTTTGGGGGTGTAGGCAGTAACCAGTTGGCGGGAGATTGGGGATGAAAAGTTCTGTGCACTCTGCACAAGGATATAAATTCAATCCTTAGGGCAATAGGCAGCCTGTGGGGGTCGATCAAACCCTGTCTGGCTGATTTATACCTATGTATCCTTGACAGCTATCATGCGACTGCATTTCTGCACAACTTGGAGTTTAGGAATAACTGCCTTGAGAGCAACTAGGTAGAGCAAGTTGCTATAGTCCAGGTGTGAAAGAATCAGAGCCAGGACTACCAGCCTTCTGGAGGACTGAGGGAGTAGGGGCAGGTTCTTGCGCAACATGTGCAAAATAGGTGTCAGACAATTTAGTAGTCTGGGTATCCATGGTCAGAGATTTTACTAGCCACATCCCCAGACTTGTTATAGCTGGTTTTTGGAGTAGGTGGAGAACTTGGGTAAACCGGCCAATCCAGGGCCCTTTGACTTAAGGCAATATTTGTTTATCAAGCTGCTAACCTGCTCCAGACAGTGTCCCAAGGTGGTTGTTGAAGGTTCCACGTCTGGGGCAAGTGCAAAAACCAGCCAGGGATCATTGAGGATTATCTGGCTGGTAACGTGAGTCAAAACAAGACCCCGATTTTATTCGGCCAGCCACGCTCCTTCATACCCCAGAGATGTGGCAGAAATCACCCTCTACTAGGTTTTAGCTGCACACCCAACCAAGCATGTTTTCTGCCACTGAGCAATGCTAGATCACTTATAGCACGTACAGTGGGCTGACAGATGTTGGGTCCATTGGGGGAAACATATAATTAGCTATAAATAAGGCCATGAAGGTGCTGCTGTCCACACAATTAGAAGACCGTTGTCACTACAGCATAGAGATCTGCAATATTATGTCCTACCATTCAAGAAGCAGTCAGTAAAATAGCATAATCACTCTGGAAGAATGTAAAAGAATGCAGCCACAGTATGTTTGCATTTAACCTCAGTTAAGTGTTTAAAAGGTGGTTGATACTTGCTGCCATAGGAGTCTCGAAACCAACTTTGCTTTGGCTTTTATCTGCTCAATAAATAATGGCAGGGCACATGTGGACATATGCTGCCAAAGCAGACATTATTTATGTATCTTGGGTATTGATGAGGTGCAACCAAACCTTTGTGTTTTTGGTCTTCCTGAAGGCATAGTCGTAAATCAGTTACATGAAGTATCTTATATCTAGCTCCTTAACCACATGGCTGCTAGGCGTTTTCCCGTCCTGCGCTGAAAAAACAAAATCACAATAATTCATGACGAGCTGGCCTTGTCATCCGCGCACGGCAGGTAAGCGCCATGACGAGCCCAGCTCGTCATTAGCTTCGAAGGGGTTAAGTTTACAAAATGTTGAAGACCTTTGCACTGGAGAAAGGCCCAAAGCCTTGGTCATGCTACAAGGAAAAAGATTTAAGGGGCCAGTACAAATGCCATGCTTCTGACAACAACATGCTAGTATCTGTCACACATCCCAGTGGGTCACCATGTTCCAGTATTTTGAGTCTATCCTTTCTGTGTACACCTTGACCAGGAATCAGATATCCACCTGCCTGTTCACTTCATGTACCAGCATGTTCTGTTCATCCATCTGTGTGATGCATGTACTAGTATTCAGCATCCATCAACCATTAACACTAAGAACTGCTATCCAAAACAACACATTGACTGTATACTCAAGAGTTTGGAGTATCTGATATTAGTTCCACCTGTTCACACCTTGTACCACTATCTAGCATTGAATTCAACTGTTCAGCCAGATCTCAATAGCTGGCATCATTTACATCTGTTTTGATTTCACCTGCTCAGACAATGTTCAAGTATCTGGCATCAATTCATTCCAGATTTCTCTCACCATGGACCACCATCTATTAATCAGAAGAAAACTACGTAATAATTTGATTTTTGGATTTGTATAGAGCTCGAATGCCTGGAGGCATCTTGGCGCTGGTGCAGACTGGTGTGGCATTGCATGGAAGATAGTTGATACTATCAGCCAAGTTTTTACTTGCTTCCGAAAACTCAGGAAGTCGGAACAGTTCTTAATATGCAGGGTTGCGCGTTTCAGAGCATGGCTGCCTTCAGTGAGAATCACCTACTACCCCAAGCCATTAGTTTGGCTCTAGGGGTGGAAAGTAGCATTGCATCAGAGGATCTGAGCTTTCGGCCTGGGAAGTACCAGGCCAACTTTTTGCAAAAATAGCTTGGTCCAGAGGTATGCAATTCTTTAAAGGTTATGCATCATGTTTTAAACACTAGACGTTTTGCTATGGATAGCCAATGCAGATTGACCAGAGTTTGGGCTGCTGACTTGAGTCTAGGAATTTCGGCAAGAAGTCTGGCTGCTGCGTTTTGTAGTGTTTGTAGTTTTTGTAATTACTTTTTCCGAATACCGATATAGAGAGCATTTCTGTAGTTCAGCTTAGTCAAGATAGAGGAGGTAACAACAGTTTTTTCGAGTTCATTCCGGATGAAAGGCCTAATTTTTCTTTATCAATCTTAGTGTATAAAATACAGAAGTGCTTTTACTTGGTCATCAAAGTGGAGCTTATCACGAAAGATAACTCCCAGGTTCCTTCTTTTTTGAACAGGTGTCGATAGGGGTCCCATGGCCTGGGGCCACCAGATTGGCGACCAAACAGATCTGTTGTTTCCGAAAAGTAGCACCTCTGTTTTGCCAGAGTTTAAATTTAGGCAATTTGTTTTCATCCTATAATCGATTTGAGCCATACAGGAACAGAATCTATGGCCCACCTCTTCCTGATCTTTGCGGATTGACACTACAATTTGTGTGTCATCAGCGTCGGACACAACTGAGAACCCCAGGGACTTTATCAGTTTGACCAGGGGGGCGACGTACAAATAAAGAAGGGTGGGGCTTAGTGAGAAGCCTTGCAGCACCCCACATGGCAAACTGAATTGTTGTGATGTAAATTTGCCCAGGGCAACATAGTTTCTTCTATTTGTTAGAAAGTCTTTCAGTAAAGTCAAGGCTATGCCTCTTATTCCCCTTAGTCGGTTAATCAGGATGGTGAGGTTAACCGTGTCAAACGTCGCCAAGAGATCAAGTAATATCAGGATGGCTGGACCATCTTTATCCATGGTCCATCTGATCTCTTCAGAGGCAGCAAGCAAGGCAGTTTCAGTGCTATGCGCCTTTCTGAAGCCTTATTGGGAGGGGTTCAGCAGAATATTGCTGTCAATACAGGCCATCAATTCGTTATTTAATGCTTTTTCAAGTAATTTGGCTGGAAAGGGAAGTCTGGAGATGGGCCTATTGGTACTCTTTTCGTGGGGTTCCAGGTTGCTTTTTTTCAGTATGGGTAGGATGGATGCACCTTCCATTCAGTGGGAATATGTCCTGTGCTTAACACTTTGTTGAGGATTTGTGTGAGTAGCTCTTCAAAAATCCTTGGAGCTAAATGTATGATTTTAGTGGGACAGGGATCTAATGGAGACCCTGATTTACAAGCTGTTATGAGTTTCATAACCTGCTCTCTGTCAAGGGGAGAGAACCTATCACGAATTGTGGGAAAGTTATTCTCAAGCGGAATGGATTTATCCTTGTGGCTTTAGTATGAAGGAATCGAAAACCTCAGTGACTTTGCCTTGAAAGAAGCTGGTAAGGGTATCACAAAAAGTTTTATGTGCTGTACTATCCTTTTTTGTTCCCATTTTTGATAATTTAGTTATACTAAAAAGTTCCTTGGATGAGTTTTCAGCAAAAAGATTTTTTTCAGTAAAGTATTTTGTTTGCTTCCTAGTAATCAGTCTTATATTCGGCAATGGCTTTTTTGTAGGTCCCTCTATCTAGTGGATCATATTCAGATCTCGAGTTTTGTTCTACTCTCCTACATGTTTGTTTCTGTGACCTTAGACTTTCAGAGAACCACGGTTCAGGCGGGGTGCTGCGCCGGTGTTTCTGCACTTTTTCGGGTGCTAGAAATCCATGGTCTCTTTGACCAAGATTGTGTATTTATGAGCAGCTATCTCCACATCATTATCAGTTATGCTTATTCAAGGAAGTGTATCTACCAGGGTTCTCTCAAGTTAGTGTGAGTTTATCTTGCTCCATGATCTGAAATCAAGGGTCCCTGAAGGTGAAGCTCTGGCTACTTTTTAGGTCTCGCGACCTATCTATGTGCGCAAGCGCATCGAGCGGAGCGAGAATTCAAGTGGCGAAAACATCCTGAAACCAAAGGGCTTTCAGCCCCGCGGTTTTCATGCAGTTCCCGTGTACATGCACGCGCATCGCATGCAAGCCCAGCCTCTCCCGCCCCCATCCGGCATCAGGCTTCTCCTCCCCTAGCAGCACTCCTCCCACACCAGCAACTCCCCCCTCCCACACCAGCACCTCCCCTCTCTCTCCATGCAATCACAGCCTCCCCCTCCCACACCAGCACCTCCACCCTCCCACACCAGCACCTCCCCTCTCTCTCCACGCAATCACAGCCTCCCCCTCCCACACCAGCACCTCCCCCCTCCCACACCAGCACCTCCCCTCTCTCTCCACGCAATCACAGCCTCCCCCTCCCACACCAGCACCTCCCCTCTCTCTCCACGCAATCACAGCCTTGCCGCACTGCCGAGCCTGTCCCAACAACACAACCCAGCTCCGTCACATGGCTTCTGCTTTGCTCACTTTCGCTCTCCTCAACCCTTCCACTCTTGTTTTCTTCTAGGAGTGGTTCGTGCGCATATATTTAGATGGTTATGTGTTACAAGGGTGGGGATTGCCACGTGAGTCGTGTCCACTGTTTCCGCCTTCATTTTTTCACTGTTTGTTCATATGTGAAAATATCAGGGAAATAACGGGGTCGCCGCCGGAGCGTCGTCTTGTATTAATTAAACACACCATAATATCGATCGGTGGAGTCTCGGCTCAGAAAGGGGCACAATTTCTGCTTTGTTCCAAGTGCCTCTTGTGTAGTTTTGCAGTTCACCCCAGAGGCTTTGAAGCACCCAAGTGTAGACCGGCAGAGGTGTGCACAGTTTTTTGTCTCCACTTCATAACGTGTGCTGGCTTGCGCGTGATTGATCTGCTGTTTGAGTGACCACCAGACCAGGTCTCATTGTGTGCTCTTGCGCGTGTTCCGCTGAGAGGAATGCGCCCAGTGTTCTTTCATCACTGGATGTGCAGTTGTCATAATAGAATACAAAGCAACACTTAAAATTCCACCGTTATACAATATGTATATAGCATAAGTTACCTGACCTTTGGGAGAGATGTCTGCCCCAGACGATAGGCTTAAAAATGGCATTGTCTTTAAAGAATATATATATATTTACATGCCTTGCTTTTGATCCTCTGCAGTGTAGCTAAGGTTCACAAGATAAAATATTGTTTTATATTGCTGGGGGTTATATACAAGGGTATGGTCGGTGCTTAGGGGCTACATGTCTGTGGCCAGCTCACCATGATTACAAAAATAAATATTCATTACAAGGGAAATCACCCACGCAAGCCCACTATCACCCACGCAACACCACACTCACCCACGCAACGCCACTCACCCAAGCAACCCCACTCATCCACGCAACCCCACTCATCCAAGCAACCCCACTCATCCACGCAACCCCACTCATCCACGCAACCCCACTCATCCACGCAACCCCACTCATCCACGCAACACCACTCATCCACGCAACCCCACTCATCCACGCAACCCCACTCACACACACAACCCCACTCACACACGCAACCCCACTCACACACGCAACCCCACTCACACACGCAACGCCACTCACACACGCAACGCCACTCACACACGCAACGCCACTCACACACGCTACGCCACTCACACACGCAACGCCACTCACACATGCAACGCCACTCACACATGCAATGCCACTCACACACGCAACGCCACTCACACACGCAACGCCACTCACACCCGCAACGCCACTCACACACGCAACGCCACTCACACACGCAACGCCACTCACGAACGCAACGCCACTCACACACGCAACGCCACTCACACACGCAACGCCACTCACACACGCAACGCCACTCACGTTGCCAATAGGTCTCGCAGTAGGAAAGTTGGAACCATTACAATTGCAAATAACAATGCCTTTTATTTTTTTTTCATTTTAAAAACATAAAGGGCTTTGTCATTTACAAAACCAATAGCTCCAACTTTCCTACTGCGAGACCTATTGGCAACGCCAGTGCTTGTTGTGAATGGGGTGGGCTGATAGAAAAAAATAAAGCCTTATGATCAGACCATAGTAGGGGAAGAACGTCTGTGACTGCTAGGTAAGTATTATTTAAAAATAATCCCGTCCAGTGTATGGCCCGCTAAGTGGGTGGGAGCTTCAATTGTCTGGTCAAGGCCTAGAGTCTCCATGAGTTTTAACAAATGTACTGTGTCCCGGTCGTTGTCGTTTTCTAGGTGAAAGTTGAAGTCGCCTAGTACTAGGTAATCAGAACACTTGAGAGTGCCCTCTATTACGGTGCTCTTATTTGCGAGAAAGGGTCTCTTAGCTCCTGGAGGCGATATAATAGTATTCCATTTAATGAGTCGTTTTTTGTTAATTCAAATTGTAGTAAGATATTTTCGCAGCTTGCAACATTCGTGCATGGAGTGTATTTTATTTTAATAGAATCTCTAATAATGATAGCTAGCCCCCCTCCTCTCTTTCGTTTCCTGTCAACATGCACCATTTTATATCCTGAAGGTGTGGCATCAATCAAATCTGGGCCTGAGCCTTCGTTTGCCCATGTTTCAGTAATAAATATTATGTCTGTCTTATAGGTGTCAGCATGGAGAGCAGGTTTGTATCTATTCTTAATTAGAGACCTTGCATTTATTAATGAACATTTGAAGAACTTGTTTACCTGTGTCTTTTCTTGTGTCTTAGGTAACCTATGCTTATGATACCTGATTGTAAGCTTTGTGAGGGATAACTTGCAGTAAGGGCAAGTAGAGAGATTTAAGCCATGGTCCGGTTCTAGTATGAAGCAATTTCGGTATTTAGCTATTGTACCCAATGCTCGAAGCTCATTGTTTGAGTAAAATAAATGATGAATTCTTCCTGGGATAAAAAGGGCATGGGTGCAATCTGGTCTGGGCGCAGACGGACATGCCCGGAATAGCATTCTATTCAGATGTATCCCCCCGGAAGTAGTGCACTAGCAGAGACGCCAACCACCTGAGATGGCGATCAATTGTGACTTTAAATAGAGAAACTGTGAAACACTCTCTCTGCTCAAACGAGAGCCCCCGCGGCGGACCGGAGAGTGGGATGACAACAGTAAGGTAGGCAAGTTAAAATAATTAAAATACTCCCAATTACACTCAAATTGTAAAAGCTGGGTTAAGACTACTAATGAAGGTAGTTTAAAATCAAGGCAGAAGCCAATAAAAAAAAGCAGTGCAGCACCTTACTCGCACCCCTTCCCACTTACCTGAATATTGTGTTAATTTACGTGCTCACGTAATCTATCAATTCTGGCACCCATCCATCAATTCTCAATATGTATCTAGATGTGGCTTGGGGCAAGGAGATTTCTACCATACCGTCTGGACATGTCCCACAATACAGACATACTGGGCCGAGGTTCTGGGGGAGCTGGGAGATGTGCTGGAGGTCGCTCTGCCGTTGGACCCCAAACTAGTGCTGCTGGGAGTAACAAATGACGTAGACTTGGGTCGCCCATTCTCATCTTTGTAGTTCTGGCCTTAGTGGTGGCTAAGAGGGACGTGGCCCGGGCATGGGGGGCCCCCATGCCACTGAGACTAGATGAATGGAGAAGGGGCATGGATCTGTACATGGCGGCGGAGAGAGTCATGTACAAGGCTAGAGGATGCCCAAAGAAATTCAACAGAGTATGGGGCAAATGGCGCCGATACCATGGACTGGATGGGGATTGTAAACAAAAGTGGAGGAGGTACCCGGCTGCACTGGCTGAGTGTGGGGCGGATTTGGAAGGGTGTTTGTTTTTGCACATTATGGACCTGTGGACAAGTAAGGTACAGTCCTGTCAGGATGAAGAGGGGATCATGTGCTGGCGGGAGGGGGGAGGAGGGTGGATGGAGGGAAGGAAGTGGAGATTGGTTGTATGTGATATGCCTGTTTTGTTTATGCACCATAAAAATGCAAATAAAAATGTTTTTAAAATAAAAAATTCTCAATATGTATCCCTATTTAGCTATCAACTACCTATTCTCAGTGTGGACTACTTTCTGCCATCCATCATCTTGCTCACCATGTACTAGGATCCCTTGTCTAGTTATTAATGGACTCTATTTACCAGTTTCATTCTATGTATACCTTGCATGTGTTATCCATCTCTCTGTATACACCATGCACCTGTTGTCCATCCATCTCGTGTACTCCATGTACTACTATCTCCTTCCCCTTCACAGATGTCCACATCAAATCTAGCCCTCATACCTTGCCCTTATCTCTGTACCAACACTTCAGAATATTTCTTAGTGTGATTAAGACAAAACTGATCACTAAAAAAGGTTGAAGGTCTCATAAACACAGGCTATGAACAGGACTGAAGCCTTACCTGTGAAGAAGGGGTCGAGAGTTGATCGGGTAATGCTGGTGTTGCTGCTATACTCTGTTGGGAAGTTGTACACCTCCTGACGGCTAACCTGTTGCCCTCCAAACTGAGAGAATGTGCCTGCAAAGAACAAAGTAACAGGTGAACAGGGAATGTGAACCATTCAAATGAGCAGGTCTTGCAAGAGCTGTTGTACAGCCCCTGTTGCCCCCTGGCACCAAATCTCCTGGAGTTAATAAGAGCAGACATACCTCCATCCTGAGACTCAATGGTGATGATTCCTTCTCGCTCTGGCCCAAACCCTTGGGTGGTCTTGGCCTGCACCTTGAACTTGTACTGGACATTCTCACTGAGGTATGGCACAGTCAACGTAGTCTCTGGATCATCCCCTTCCACATAGATGTTTCTAGGTTCTCCTACATTTGAAAAACTGATATTAATTATGTAAGCCATCTGGATGTTGAAAACTTGGCAGAGGGGGTGTCTGGAAGCAATAACTGGACTTTTTGTCCATGGTTCTTCCATTCGGGTGAGGCAAAGGGAAATCAAAATGCCAACCCCTACAGAAAATGCATCTCTAGCAAGAACCTACCTCCGCCTTGAAGTGTCTCACAGGTCACCATGTAGCCCAGAATGGATCCATTGGGCTTGCGGGGGCGCTCCCAGCTGAGCTGAAGGGAGTCAGGGCTCAGGGCAGTGAAAACCAAAGGCCCCGGTGCACTGGGGGTGCTCAACGTGAATGGAGAACCTGAAAGAGCAGAGATGTGTCAGAAATGGCGAGAGAAAGGAAAAGAGTGCAAGAGAATGTGTGAAAGCACAAAAGAAAGGGATGGGGCAGAAAGACTGCAGGAGAAAAGTGAAACTGGGAGTCAGAAAGAAAATGAGATAGACAGAGACAGCTGCCAATGCAAAGAATAGTAACCAGAGATATAGATGCTATGTCAAGCTTATATCTTATTTCACTGTTAGAAAGGAATCTGAGCAAAAAGAATGGAGGAACAATCAGTATGAGTAAACCCTAGTATTAGGATCTTAGGTTTTGGTAATTCTGCAATCCTGAGAATAACCTCAGTTTAAATTAATGGCTTATGATTTATTTGGGTCTGGTGGTAGGGGCGCCATATAGTGTGCTAAAAATGTTTTAAAAACACATTCGTTTATGTTATTAATTAAAACAAGCTTTTGTTACCTTTTTCGATTTGTGTGAGTCTCCTAGTGAAACACAACTTCCAACTCATAAGGGAAAAGGTGCCCCTTTCAGACATGTTCGCTGCTTTTCATTGAAATCTGGGTGTAGCAGGGTAACACCAAAACATGTAAGAAATATATATGCCATATCAACTACCTAACATTTCCTTTGCACTGCCACATCCACCAGAGGTGTACTTTCGTAGCTTGATTATTTGTACAATCTTTGGCAGTGATTTTACTCACTATTCTTCGACTCCTCGAAGCACGTTGTTCTAAAGTCACCACCACACTGGCAGGTCCAAAACAAGGACAGTGAGATTTAAGCTGCTTCTAAAAAATGCACGCTACCTAAGAAAGCGGTTCTTTCAGGGATAAAAGGTAGCATGAATGAAGAGTCCTAGTTCCACTCTGCAAATTACAGCAACACTTCTTAGGGATAGTTTGCCTTCTTCAATGGTTCTGCTCAGAGGAATTGATCATTCATCTGCCCTGGGCTGAACACCATGCCCCAGGGGAGGACCTTCCTATCCTGTCCACAAAAACCTTGATGTTGAATAGAGGTATGGAGAGGAATACCACGTTTCACCTTTGGAGGGATGTTCCCCTCATATCTAAAAGATGAAACACAGACCCTACCAGTCAAACATTAGATGAAGTAGTACTGATAGGCAAAACTCTTGTCTATATGGGAACAAGCAGAGTGTCTTGGGGGGGGGGGGGTGGGGGGGGGTTGGGCTTGGGTGTGCTCAAGTCAGTGAGAGCTGGAAGAGCATTATGTGAAAATAAATTATACTTAACTACATCCCACGAAATATATTTTAGGTCAGCAAAGACCTTGGGTGCACCTGTGAAACATACATGCAGTCATGCGGTCTCTCTTACCTGGGACGGGACTTAGTGGGCTCTGGGGGTCCACCTGGGATTCAATGGTGATGACACCCTCTCGCTCGGGTCCCCAGCCTTCTTCACTCTGCGCCTTCACTTTAAAGATGTATGAATGATTAGGAAGCAGATCTTCCACCACTACAGCGTTTTCCTTGGGGTCAGAGATGTCGATTTTCCTGAAGTCACCTGTAGGGAGAAGCAGAGAAAAGGGTCATGTGATGGAAACTATGAGGGGAATTCTAAGGCCATTCCTATACCTCCACTTAAATTTGGTGTGTACTACACCCTCCCCTCAGAGTATTACTAACCGCTTTGCTACCCCACCCGACACACACACACCCTCTCAGCAACAAAATATTACGAATAGCCTGCCTCCCCCACGCACTTTTCACTAACGGAACAGTACCTGTCCACCATCTCTTACTAACACAGAAGGCCTCAACAACAGGTATCTGTTCTGGACTGATTGATGTTTAATACCTAGAATAAAGGACTCCCTATCATTGCATTAGATGGCACCATAACGCTTCTATGGAGGGTGGCCAATCACAAGTCTTGCCGTGTGGCCAAACAAAGTACTGGAGAACACCCCAGTGACTAGAGGATGTTCTAATCTGGATTAGAGACAGCTTGTTCCTCTACCTGTAGATGCCTCATGCCATAACTGGAGGATATCCCATACTTCGGATTGAGGATAAGTCACCCTGGACTGGAGGGCTTCTCATCCCTAGACTGGAAAATACACCCATACCTATGTTAGAGGAAGTCTGGTCCGAGTCTGTAGGACAAAGCTTTTTGGACTAGAGGACAGCTCATCACAGGACACGACGATGCCCCATTATTCGGCTGAATTGGGCTTCATCCCTTTGTTGCAGGATGCACCTTTCATTCACTGGAGAACACCGCATACCTTGACTGCAACATTCCAGTGATTTGAATTCGGGACACCCTAAGCCTTCGCTGGAGTATACTCATGCCTTGACTGTAGGAGGGCCTATCACATGAGTGGATGATGCCCGTTAAACCTGTACAGAAATATGCCCCATCACTGAACTGATGGAAGCGTCATCAATTCCCTTGTATTTGACCCAGTCACGAGTTTCTTACTTCCATTAAGAAGCTGGTAGTGCACACGGTATCCTTTTACAGCCTTTTCACACTGTGGCTCTTGCCAGCTGACTTTGAGTGACGTAGGTCCGAGGGCGGAAAACACCAGGCGGGTTGGGGTGTCAGGAACACCAGAGGTTAGTCTGGAATCTGAAAATGGAAAAGAGATAACACCAGATTTAACTTCATGTGCAGCAGCCCTATCACATTCCGGGATTCTTCAATCATTGGTGGCACCAGCTCAGCATACAAAAAAATATGGAAGCAGTACCAGAGGGCTCTGAATATAGCAATCACACTCTACCCAGGGGTTTTTAGAAGTCCATATCCCTGCTCTTAGCCTTGATCTTTACTGAGACCCACCCCCAGGGGTCAACATCCCCAGGATGGAGCCTCAAAGGAATCTATGTTCGAAAAAATTGGGAACAGGAAGATGCTCTTGAAGAAACCGAGTTTCCAGAGCCATCTTTGCTCTTCCCAGGTGGAGTCCACTGATCCAGGCATGCCTAGCTCGCTCACTCACCCTGAAGGACCATGTCGAGGTTGCTCAATGCATCTCGCACGTCTTCGGAGTGAGTGCGGCTCCTCAGGCTCTGGGGATGGGCAGGTGGAACCCCCAGTCTGCTTTGCCCTGCCAAGCCTGTGCAGAGAAAGACAGGGGGTCAGAAAAAATGACTGCCATTCTCAGCCTCGCAGGAGGTGTCAGCAGGTATGGGTCAAAGAGAATGAAATGTGAACATCTGTCAAGAATACCTTCCATCCTGTGACGCAGTCTTGCCAATGCCTCATCAACTAATTGTCCCTCTTACTTATGAACTACTATCAATATCTACAAACTTCACATCCCAAATGCTCTCTCACTTGCACACAACTGTTACTAACAGACTAATTTATGCACTTATCTGCCACTGCTGCCCTAAAACCTAACAATCCATTACCTCTCTCAGTAATCTCTCAGCATCACTGCCTTCCAAAATAAGGGAACCAAAACACCCTGGACCCTCGCTATGTCAGAGGAGTGGGATGGGTAGAAGCTCAGAGGCCCTCGTTCTATTGTAAGCTGCCTAATACGTACTTGTTGAGGTGCCTATCTGAGCCCTTATCAGAGACATAACACAATATTCAACATGCACAAGACGTGGCGCCCTCAGCACCATCTTACAGACAAGGATGATAGCTGGTAGGCGTATTACAGGTAATGAAGCTGTTAATGCAGGAAGCGTTAGGTGTAACTTGTCATGGATGGGCCTGAGCCCACGGAGATGGTGGAGTGATGCAGGGCTTTGCAGAAACAATAGACAGTATGGGATAAGCGGGCCAGCCATGGAATGTACAAGGCGATGGAAGACAGAACATGGGGCCAGATGGGGGCACAGTCAGTACCTATAGCTTCAGACATGCCAGGGAGATCATCAGGCATGACTATTGATTCCACCACACCATTGTCACTGCAGTTACCCTTCACCAGTGCCCGCTTGCCGAAATCTGCCTTCTGCGGCATGAGGTACAGTCTCCAAGCATCTTCGCCTACCGGAAAGAGAAATCTTCCCGGTCGGTCTAAGAAGAATAGTAGAAAACAAAAACAGACAAACCAGTAAGGCCTGGGTGGAGGGGTGGGGAGGATGGGTAAGGTAATATGTGTTTGAATGCAGATCTCATAGCCGTGAGGCCTATGCTGGGTATGTATTGCAGGGAGAGAGCTCTGTCCCGTGACCAGTGAGTTCAAGACAGGAGGGGGCCCGTGCAAGATGGGAGCAGCCATTTAAATCACATTGGGCCTGATTACGAGTTGAGGTGTAATTTATCGCCTCCGATAAATAAAGACCACAGGGTAGGTTATTTATTGGTTGCGATAAATAGCACCCATTATACGTTTGTGGGGAATAACATGCAGATTTCTGGAAATCTGCATTGTAAGCTATTTACCGTACACATTTCCCCTGTTAAATTTTGGCAGGTTTGATTTGACAACATTTAACGAAGCTTAAGGTTTTTAACATATCCGATCATTATTGGATACATTAAATAGCTTTCAACTCGTAATTCCAACCTATGAGTATACAGGGGTTTTCGAACAGGTCAAATTTAATTGAGCCAGCTGTAATTAGGCCCTTATAGGAGAGCATAATCCCGCAGGTGCAGCAGTAAGAGTGGAAGAGCCCACTCATTGGTAAAAACGCGACAGCAGCTTCCTTCACCACCTTTCTGCTCTACTGCACACATGCTGGGAATATGTGTGCTTTGCTGAAAAGGAAAGATTTATCCTACGCCATTCCCTTCTTACACCAAGCATGTGAAAAGGTTTACGGCTACGTGCAGGCTTAATCTATAGTGAGGGTGCCTTTTCAGATGAACAGAGGTTGGGTAACATTTGTTTACAGGTTTGTTAAAAGCATGACCTACTGCCCTTTGATTTTGTCTTACAGTCTGAGGGAAGCAGGTCCTAGAAGGCTTTCGAGCTCATGGTAAGCACTGTCTTATGGTATATAAGGTACTGGCTTTAACTATCGCTATTCGCCAACTCTTGGTAGACAGCAGTATTGTAAGTTTTCTCCATTATGGATCTGCTATGTGTGTACTTTGATTAGGAGTTTATTGTATGGAATTTCCATCTGCTATGTTTGTAGACTTACAATCTCTGCTAAAGCACTGGTTGAAAATGTGCTGTGTATAGGTTTACCTGCCAAAGAGGGTATGTTTTCTGCATCAATGTTGCTCTTCCTGCCATGGGAGGTTGTGGAGAAACATTTTGGTGAAACTTCAACCAATGTCCTTTCATGCCGGCAGAAATATAAGGGTATTTAGATTGACCCAATAGGAGGGGGTGCGCAGTCAGGGCTCACATAGTAGTCTCCTTACCTACTGAGGGTATATCCCAGAAAGTTAGATACATTACATTTTACATTTCCAGAAACTCCATCAACATTTTTATGGCAGTCTATTGTGAAGTTAGTACTAGCACAACAGAAGTAGACCAGTCCCCCTAGATTTGGTTTGTGTTCTGCCATTGAGTCTGGGAGAGCCAGCTCTAGCCCTGGTTGAGCTTATGGTGGAGCTTGAGGTGTCTCCACTGACATCTTCACAATCGGGTATACTAAAACTAGGGGGTTCCAATGCCAGATGTGGAATCTCCCATTTTTTTATTGGAGGGTCTAATGTTACCCCTCTACTCTAAATCAGGCCCATAGTCTTTAAATAAATACATATTTTTATGTTTGTTACTGACTAATGTGTTTCCTTAAAATGTGTTGGCATTTTCCATTCAAGAAGGGGCCAACAGCCTGTGCCATGTGCATGGAATGGACATGCTCTTAAGATTTTAGAATGCGGACTACCCTTTCAGAAGCGGTTTGGTGTCAAGAGTGTCGACCTAGGTAGGCTTAACAGGTGGTGCCAGGAGTATTCACTTGGCTAAATGTTAGCATAGAGTAAGTTACAATGTTTTAACTTGGGGGTCAGTGGGAAAGTGCCTGGCTGCTTTCATAGGAAGCCATCATATATTCAGTCATTAGTGCTACACTGAGCCCGTCCTTCTGGAGAAAGTATGGTCTTGAGTATTCCAACCACTGGGATCATAGGGGCCGGGGAAAAGGACTACATTTTTGGGGGATGCTGGAGGGGAGTTTATATTCCATCAAGAGTGTTGAGTGTTTATTTCTTTTGAGGTGGAAATATCCAGATCTTCATTTGTCAGACTTGTAAAAAGTTAACAAGGGATGATATAAGAGGGGATTTGTATGCTCTCTAAAGTGAATATTGAAAGTGGACTAAAGTTAAGGAAAGGGATCAAAAACTAGTAATATGGTCCCAAATGTCGGATGTAATTCAGAAAATGTTTTGTCATGTTTTTGATGCGTGGGGCACATTCTAGTAAATGTAAGAAAGGTGTGGACAGCTTATGTCTGATAAACCTCTGACGAAACCTGGTGTAACTTCCTGAAAGTGTACCTTGGTTTATCTTAAGATAGGCCGTTGAATGAATCTTGGGCTATTTCGTTGCTGTTAAATAGGAGTATGTAGACAACGTCCTGTGACACTTCAGAACGTCAGGAGTCCTCGCCTGAAGGTATATCTAATGCCTTACTTACAGGATGGTAAGAGGAATGCCCTACCATAGTATATATTTTGGTTGTGGCAGCAGGGGTTACTGGAGACACCTGGCCGGGCAGTTATATAACTCAGTGGGGGCTCTTTGGAACCTTAAACATATTGCTTAACATTACCTACTTTTGCAATATTATTTTATTGGAACTAATGCTCTGGGTTGACACAAATGACATATTATCTACAAACCAAGCACGCTTTTGGGCTTCTGTGCCATTTTAACCGATGTGCATGAAAAACTACATGCGTGCTCAGCAATGGATTGTTCTGCTGTTTTGCACATTTTAAGTCTAGGGTCACTCGACCAACCCTTGGGATAAGATCTCAAAAACGGGGATAGATGTGAAACTTTATTGTGGTTAATTACAACGCACCAAACAAATACAAGCACTGTTTATCCATTATAAAAGATCTTGCAGAGGGGTGTGTATTAAAGCCTCTGCTCTTTAGCCCATATTGGCTGACATGCCTGGTGTTTTATCAAAAACCTCTTGTTCCTTGATTACCTACGTCATGTGGCAAGCCCATTTCTGTCGTTCATTATGGCGATGATGTAGTTTTGCTGGACTGTATGTTGATCAGCCTTTAAAGGGTTTGAACATGGTAGATTATATACAACATTTAACAAGATTAGTCTTTATGAAAATAAAACAGATTAACTATGTAGAGAAACAAACGCATTTACAATTAAAGACTACTTGAATGTTGGAAACTATAAATTAAAACAAAGAGGATGAGTATCATATTCTCGGGCCCCCTTCCACTTGTGGCTAAGTTGGTTTGAAATTCAAGAAGGTGAACCATTAGCAACAACACAGGGCTTGATAATATTTAAAATGATGTTTGGGAGGTAATCTTTAACCCAGTTATAAAAACTTGTCAAGACATATGAAGCTACTGCCTGTTATCAGGCGAGAAGATCTGCTATAGACAGAACTGATCCCAAGGTTCCAGGTCAACACAGGAAAATGTCTCTGTCTCGCTTTGTCCTTATAGCATTTTTTTGCAATTTAGAACTCGGAGACAGAGCATTAGATAGCAGTCTTTAAATATTAGATCCTGTTATTGTTTTGTGTGCAGAAAATGTGGATGAAACTGTAATAAAACTAGCTCTGGACGGTTAGTTGGTAAGAATGGCGTGGCAGCACATACAGGTACAGCCGCGCCATTCTTGATGGAAACTGAAACTGATGTTGAATGTGCTGATGTAAAACCAAACAATCATTTTCTCTTATAGCTGAGTCTAAGTATAGGTTGGTAGTTTAGAGTTGGGCTGGTAATAATAATTCCTCCAATTTGAGGGGAAAGTGAAATTCCAATAATCCTATTTCCTATTATCAGCCTTCACATCTTAATTAGACCCCACTTGAACAAGTCGGGCGATAAATGGCTGAAATGATCAGTCTAGTGCTGTTTCTGTTCTAATGTGTTTGTTGGAAATTGCACTTTGTGAAGAGGAAGTGCAAAAAATATGAATGCAGTAGGGTTACTCTAAACCCTTTGGTGAGCACATACTACTTCAAGTGCAAAGATTAATTTTGCTCTTAATTTTACAATCAACAAGCAATTAAAAAGGATTGCACTGCTCATGGATGAATTGATCTTTCTTTGAATTAAATGATTTTATAAATTGTAAATATTTTCAATGAAAACCTATTGTTTATATTGTTTCAATTATTATGTAAGGCAACTGTAAACTATTTTAAAGTCAATATTATGCATCTGAATAAGTTGATGCATCATATTGTTATTCAAATACCCTTATTGAAAGGATTAAAAAGTAAACAATCCACAGCCTCCTTCTTCTATTGTGGAAATGAGGATATCTACAGTGAAAGGGACTGAGACACCACTCCTGTGTAGGAGAGATACGAGAGATGGGAGAGTGCCCCTTCAGTATGGTGGAGAGGGAGAATTTGTAGTGAGGGTTAGAGACAGGCCTCTTCAGTATGAGACAGAAAGTGCTCTGAGTGTCAGAGGACAAGACACTCTCCAGTGTGGTACAGAGGGAGCCCTGGGCTGGGAAGAATTAGCATGGAGCTCAGGGCTGGAAAACATCACCCATAGCCCCTCCATTGAGGGACAGAGGGAACTCTGGAGTTACAGAAATATACTGGGGGGCAGGGAGAGTCCTAGGTGTGAGGAATACAGACAGCCGCTTCAGAGTGTTGCAAGAGACAGACTGAAAAGGTAAAAGTGATAGAGAGTGTGACCTATAATTTGAGAGTGGAAGCTCTGTGTCCAACGTTAAGACTGCTTCAGAGTGCACCATAGAGATGCGGGCAGTGAAAGGGATAGATGCTACCATCCAGTGTTGTACATGATTTTTAGGGGTACAAAGGACTGAAATACATCTCTTTAGGTGCTGAATAGTCCATCAAGCTTTAACACCTAGAACTCACCATGTGTCGTCACAGCTGTGGTGTACTCCCTTGTCAAAGAGGAACTTCCGAACGTCCTGCTGTCTTGGTACATGCCTGGGCTCAGTTGGCTGTAGTTCGTGGTAGTTGCACCAATGCCTGGGCTCAATTGGCTGTAGTTTGTGGTAGTTGAACCAATGCCGGGGCTCAGTTGGCTGTAGCTTGTCGTAGTTGTACCCATGCTTGGGCTCAGCTGGTTGAAGTTAGTAGTAGTTGTGCTCATGCCTGGGCTCAGCTGGGTGTAATTGGTGGTCGTTGTACCCATGCCTGGACTCAGATGGCTGTAGTTGGTTGTCTTCACATTACCAGTGACCTGGCTGTAATTAGTGGAAGATGAGCTTGTGTTCCTGGTCAAAGAGGTTCCTCCACCAGTATAGTTGTAATCCACCCGCCCGTTCATCAAGTAATCTGGAAGAGAACATCCGTTCATTAGTACAGCCAGCTTAATTACAATTCTAGTTAACTTGCATATTGAGTGTTTCCTCTCTATCCTCTGACATTCTCCTGCTTCCAACCATTTTTTGACCCTTCACAGCTTTTGGCAAGTATTCAACATATTGTGCTGGGTTTTGTATTGGAATATACCTAGTGGTTACATGATAGGAGCCATTAAGTACATACAGTCTTGATAAAGAGATTCCATATGGCATTTTGCTCAACAAATGTTTAGTATCTGGGCAAAGTCTAATAGGTTACAGTCAGTGAAGATGCAGTAAAGCCATTGCTTTTTATCTAAAAACTGTCCGTCTGCTGCAGAGGTTTTGAGACCCTGGGGAAAGTGACATTTTGCAGCACAACTCATCTGGTAATGAAGCAACAGTTTCTGATAGCAATCGTCTGTCTGCTGCTATTGGTGTCCAAGGAAGTCACCTAATTGTAACTTGCCCTAGAATTACCATTGCCTCATCTCCCATAAAAAACAGTTTAGGGGCTCAGAGTACAAAGCTGGGTGACCCAATATAGCAGCACCAGCGGACTTGATTAGGTAAGAAAAGATAAGGAGAAAAATGGATTCACACTTACAAAAAACTCAGGTTAGCTGCTATCTTTTGCCACCTTAAAGGACTTAGGGTGTTGGTTACTGCTGAACATTAAGGCTCCTGCTTCAGAAGCATAGCAATGCTAGTAATTACTCTGGTGCAAGAAAATGCTCTCCGTGATCACTGCAGCCGACTCGAAGTTTGAGGCAGAGCAGATCCTCTTTTTATGTCCCAAAAATGGCAGAGTACCCCTTCGTGAATGTTCCCTGCTCACTGATGAATACACTAGGACCACCTCTCTGGGAAGGAAAAGAGTTTCTATTAAAAACAAGGGTTGTCGCCTCTGTTTGCAGATCTGATTGGTTCAGAGAGAACCCATAGCGAACTACATTATGTTTGGGCCTGGATAAATAGTTGTGCATGTTAAAGAGAACACGTGTAGTGATCCATTCAGGTATATATATATGTCTGGTTCCAAAGAGTGCGTAATTTAGCACAGTTCAGATCTTGTTTCAAATTTGCCTATGAGTAAGAGCCCTGGTAAATATGCAGTCAAAGAATTAGTCACACCATGAGCATCCATAATTGATTATTGATAGGCCATGAATAATCAAGATTTATCCTTGACTATCAGAATAGGGTTAGGTCCACATTAAAAAGTACTCCATTCGAGTGCACCTTTGGTAACTCGCACTATGAAAGATCGATGAAGCAATGTGTTGCCCACTTTAAAGGAAGAAAGAACTTTCAAAACATCATCAAACTTTTTTCTTTAATTTAGAGTGGGTTGGTCATTGCTCCATCCTTCACTATGCCATGTTGGGGAGGATACTAGTCCTACCACTAGGCAGTGTACTTTCAAGAACTCGACCTGAGATCCATGTGGGGCAATCGTGTGAATTTGTGCCCATGGAACCTAAACATTTTAAAAGATGCTTTTCTCAGTTATTACAGAGCTTACTATAAAGGGTAAATTGGCTTTGTCCTCATTGGAGCACTATTATCCCCAGCGACAGCTCTATCGATCACCCGATGTATGTTTAGATTTTATCCATTTGCAATCCCAGAGAAGGCTCTACTTGATAGCCTTGAGACTCAACTTTGGCGGATAAAACCTCAGCATGGAGAGTTGGCCGGTCTTCCTGGACGTGTGGGTGTTTGGTTGGATTATGATGTCCCTAACTATTGTTTTATCTCCCGCTTTATTCTGACATTTTAACTGTTTCAAGATTTTGACAAAGATTGTTTATGTTGATGAAAACCATCATCACTAAGGAAGTCAAACACTACCCCTTCTGGGTGTTTTGGACAAGTATGCCCCCTTTCAGGAGAACAGAAATGTACCCTTGTTCTCAGTGCCTGACTGCATGTGAAACTGGTAGCCTGACCCTTTACACTAATATAGCATGTGCGCAGGCCTGTCTCTTCTAATACACGACCCAGAACCTGTTCTGTGACCTGGAGGGGCACACCAAGAGTTCCATCGTAGTGCGTATAGGGCTACACTCTCTTCCCTGGGTGAATCACATCAAGCAGTGGGGGCAGCTTACTGAGGGTTTGAGACTCATTGATGTGGCCAAACCTTTTTCTCTGTGTCACAGAATGTGTGGTGTACTGACCCCCTCATGTAAAGCTCTGCTGTTACGTGAATCCAAGATTCTTGTTCTAAACTTCTAAGTGCATGTTGAGTGCATGCATGTACATTACATGTATGTGAAAGGTACTAGGATTCTGTGTGTGTTGAGAGTCTGAGCACTGGGACCAGTGGGATCCACTTTGCATGTCCCTGGTTCATCATGGCACCAGATCGCTACAGCTTCTCCGTATAGTGGAAGCGTATTGACTGCATTTCTATAGCTGGAAGGTGGAGATACAGACACTGACACTGAAGTGAGGAAGGAGACAAGGCTTCCCTTAGAAATTCTATGAAATCTTGTTAGAAAAGGACTGCTGATTAGATCTTATTGAGCACTGCCATTTGGTAGATGTTGGGGTGACTGGTGGGGCTGCAGTTTCTGTTATTCAAGAGGAGGACATTTCTAGGCACCTGGCTGCATGCACCTCACACTTACCTGTGCCCTTGCATCCCTGTTTTGAACATTCCTGCTTGGAGTCAGTCTCACCATCAACTTGTACAAAGTCTGTTTTAAGTAGCAGCCAGAAAGAGAAACCTTGAAACTTGAAAGAGAACCTGCCCAAATAGGTTCTGAAACCTCAGACCGCGGCTCCACATCTCCTGTCTAGAAATTGTGTATAACAGCAGGATCCGAACGAATCCACATTCAGTTCCACGTTCTTCATGACCAAGGAAGGAACAGCCAATCTCTTAGAGGAAAGGAAACATCACTAGAAGGCTCCATTTCTGCTAGAGGAGCTGAGGGTCTTGCTGAAGTGTCTTGAAGCCTGCCTGTCGGGGAGCCCAGTGTGTTCCCGGCGTGAGGAGAACACAGTAAAAGCTGACTTTGCTCAGAGGGTGACGCCTTGAGTAGCACATGTCTTGACAGCCCCGTCGCTCTGCATAGTTTACGTGTAAGCTGCGCTTAAGACACTACATGATCATTCACTCAGATTTCTCACCGAGAGACAGCTGCTGCTACTGTCGACCAAGGGAGAAGCCCCAGTTGGGATAGCAGCCAGAATCGCCATAAAGCAACCACTGCGAGGAGATTTGGCTAGAGGCCCCACCTACCACTCCAGGAACTTGCTGCAGCCTGTAAGGAGGACTACCACTGTTGGGACTGGGCGTTGCTGGGCACACCTCCTCAATGGTTACCTCTGACACCATAGTTCTAAATGAGGATGCTTGTTTGGACTACACCTGGAAGGAGCTGCTGCAGGAGGGTGGAAACCAGCAGAAGCAAATGTGGGACCTAGCCTACATCAGGGACTGGAGACTGAATGCATGCAGACGGGTCTGCTGCGGCGGTGATCACTAAGCGTTTTGCTAAGTAGAGGTACAAAGAAATTCCACATGAGCTGCATAATTCACCTACGAGTGAAACAAATCTATCTGTTCTTGTACTCAACCCGTGCCTTAAACCTGCAGGGTGCTGGGAACTATAGATACAGAGTCTCAACAATAGCGTGAGAAATCTGCCATATGCCATTGTTCCGCCCAGAACAGGCTCTGACACCATAGGTATTCTGATATAGACTTGTTGCTGTTCACTCATAATGAGGATTACAATTATCATTCATTATATTGGCAGGTTCTTGGTGCATCACTTACATCTAAGGACATTTGAATTCTGATGAGATGTTCCATTTTGCACTGCCACAAATGCTGAGCTCATACAAGGAGGTTTGATGATGTCAGAATTTTTTAATTCCTGTAACTGGGTAAATTGTGAAACTTGCTCAGGCGACTGCACGATGACAGGTCGTTTATTCAGCCTCTGATGGGCCAGGAAAGATCTCTGGCATGGCTCCGGAGAGGGTGCAACCCTTAATTGATTCCCAAATAGCAAATTCCAGCAGTTTTTCCATTTTTACCTCAGCACACAACAATTACACATGTGCACGAGGCTTCCTTATGACATGGAGTCAGACTCGGTGCGGGGCTCTCCAGAATGGAAGCGCAGGCTAAGTGGTCCTTTCTTTTTATAAGGCAACTCTATTTTCTAGAGGAAGGACAGGACTTTTTACCTGATGCCTGCCAGGTCGAGATTCCTACTTGGCTCTTCTATGTTTTAAATTGGCTTATCAGTCCCCTTCAAACATGTTCTTCATTTCATCCATGTGAACATGGATGACACACACTTCTTTATAGAGTAGAACATGCGTTTAGAGAGTGTGTTGCATATGAGTGTGGCTACCCAGGAGTCCATTTTAATTTCTCGAACCAGTAGTACACAAGATGGAGACTAGAGAGAGCCAAGACAGCTATGTGAATGCAGAGCTCCGCCAAAGCAATCCTGAGGACTTTGTAGCGGATCACACTGCCGGGCACAGGTGCTCGCAAACATTTTCCAGGAGGCCCAAAAGTATGGTTTGTGGTGTAACTGATGGCTGTATTGATGCCAGCACGGTGAGGGCAAGGGGCTGGGGAGGTGAATGGTGAACACAGGGGAAGCAAAGTATGTCAATAGTGTGCACAGTGGGTCGTATAGTTATTTTGAGGGACTTGTTCCACACTTCCCTCTAAATGAAGCCCCTAGTCTCTAGAAAAGTCATAGATTTGACAATACTGTTTTATACTGTGTCTACGCCGCAATCCCTCTACCGCAGCCCGAGGGGAGCCTTCTCTGCTTGCTGTTGTTACCTTTGGTGAGTCAAGTGTACAAAGGAAATAACTTGGTTAGTGAAATGAAATAGAATTGTAGGCCTTGCAATCTTCTTGTGTCTGTAGTCTCTTATTTGCAAACATTAGGAGTGCTTAGAAGCAGGGATCAAACCTGGAATCAATACAGCTTCTATACTTGAGAAACTGTGAGATTGTAGGCCATTGTTTTTATTTCACTATGCTGCGTTTTTCTTCATTATCACATATGAGAACACACTGAAATATGAGTTCAGGATGTGTGCAGTACAAAACATCTTGTGTTAGATTGAATAAACTACTATGTTATATGTATAATAATAACCTAGACCACATTGAGGGTACACACAACAACTGACTGGTCTCTTGGCCCACTAATGGCATAGTTGTCAGGCTGGTGAAGGGGCATGAATATTTTCAAATTAATAATGAACTATCACTTTTAAAAAATGCATTTAAATGCAGCGATACACACTTTTTTTTAAATTTTCAAGGGTTTTTATCATATGTTTACCTGTTTGTTGGCTTTATTATATGTTTACAGGTTTGTTGCCTTTATCATATGTTCACATGTTTGTTGCACAATGTCTTTAAAATTAAGGTGTTTCTGAAGATAAGTGGTGTAGGCCACCTTCTTTGCTTCTTTCCCTTTTACTCCAGTTAATGTGTAAATAAATACTTACTAGTTTGCAGCACATGTAAAGGTCAGGAGGAATGCATGAGGCCCATGGTTCATACTTTGTGTATCCCTTTTTGTAGGTTGGAGGGGAGGAGACAGAGGGAGGGTCCTTTTGAAGTGTATCAAAATTCCCCCACCCTTTCCAGCTCCATTGTCACTTTGAAGTGTTACCCCCCGCCCGAATCAGATTAAGTAGCAGTTGAATGAGGAAGTCTCTCCTACTTGTGTGCTTTTATTGTGAGTCTCTACTGCAGGAGACTCCCAATTCCACCTCACTGTCCTGCGGACATTGTACAACAATGTCTGTGGCTGGATCAGACTCAGAGGAATAACCGTGGGTCAGAAACTACCTGAAACTGGTCCTATAGTGGACTTGTGAATCCCCAAACTATGACTGCAGACATGGTATTAGTATGGGAGCAGAAACTGTAAGCCAATATGACAAGATTGTTGTATCAGAATCTTGGATCCCACCGCAGTGCAACAGAGAAACTCTTGTGCTCTAGGGTGAGAGAATTAACTGCCTCTTAACTAGGTCGGGTGGAGTTCACGGAGTTCTGCTATGCAGAACTCCGTGAAGTGACAAAAAAACTTTGCAAAGATACGCAGAGTTCTGCTAGCGGCGGAGTGCGTTACCTCGCGCTGTTAGCACTGATTTTTAGCGCCGGGTATCAGTCCTGCGCTGTAAAATCAGCACAAATGGCATCATGTGCATCGCAAGAGGGCGCTGCTTCTTTCTGCCACTAGAGTAAAAGTTCTACTGGAGTGGCAGCTTGCTTAATGCGAACAGAAGGATTCTCAAAGCGAGCGGTAGTGACATCCGCGACTGCCTGTGTTGAGAAATCTCGCTGGGAAGCGGTCTAACGTTGGATTTTCCTTGCTCACCAACTTACCATTGGTGAGCGCAAGTGAGGAAAATACTCCGCTCTGAAGGGTTTTTGGGAAATCAGCGAGCTCCACAGAGTGCAAAAAAAGTCTGCAAACTTCGTGAACGGAGCAGAGTTCACTGCTCAGCCCTACACTTAACCTGGAGAGTTTCCCAAAGGAGCTACCTTGGGCTATCTTGAATGAAGGAGCTGATTGGCTACTTAGGAGGGGTATTAAAGGTGTTCTTAGACAACGAAGATGCCACATAGAAGGGGGTGCTGTCAGCAGGTAAGGTAGGATGAACTGAAGCTGCCAAATGTAACTCAGAAGCACCGGCAGTACTAGACTATAAGACCCTAGGACAAGAGTATCCCAATAGCTCCTAAGCCAAAGTGCCTGTGGGTATGGGGCACCCTGAAAAAGTAGTAACGTACCTCACAGGTTTCCTACCAAAAAAGACATAGAACCTGTGACGGGTTAGCCTTGAGAGACCATGACCATATTCTGCAGTCTCTCCTGAAGTATTGAAGTACCAAGGGGGGTATTGCACCAGGTCAGGATTGCTCCACTGAGTTGGTGGGGGTATCACCTTACACTCCTTCATCACAACTACAGTGTGGGGTAGGATCTTTGCTTTGTAATAGGGGTGGACTCGTGTGTGGGCTTTAGGAAGATCTCCCTGTGAAGATTCACCGAACCACAAGCAGCTCAATCCGAGTGCGGGTTCAGGGCCGGCTCTAGGTTCATGGTGGCCCTGGGCAGGGAGCGTAGGTAGGGGGCCCAGAAGAGGGGGTCCGGGCGGGGCGGGGCGGAGCGGAGCGCGGAGGCCAGTAAAGAGGGGAGGGGGTCAGGGAGTTTAGAAGTGGAACAGAGCCGGAGGCCGCCAAATCCCTGCCAGGGGCCACCACGCAAATATGTATCCATCCTCAGAGGATTAATATATTAAGGATATATATTGGCGTGGTGGCCCCTGGGGTTTGGTGGCCCTGTGCAGGTGCACAGCTTGCACATGCCTAGAGCCGGCCCTGGCGGGTTCTTCACAACTAGTGGTAGCGCTGCTGGACATTAATCCAACCAGATCGTGTGCATATGACATGGACTGTAGCAATGTAGTCTGGGCCAGGGCATAGTCGGCACAATCCTGCTTGATGCGTGGTGTGAGGATACACACCACCCGGAGCAGTACCATAAAGAGCAACCCACGAACATTACCCACTAATTTCCTCAAGATGGCAACCATCTTGCTTTCATTGTGAAACTATTATCTACTTGTCCTAGTGTAGCAGTATAGGCTGCATCCAAACCACAAAATCTGTCATCTAATTACTGTGTACCAGTTGAAGTGGCCTGTGATGATTATGTACAGCACTGTGTTGTGTGCTCAATTTTAGTACTCTTTCTTATCTAATTAAAAGTAGTGGTTGGAACCTCATTTATTAGTTTCATTTAATGTTTCATTAAGTTCTGAGTTTCTAACCCCAACCTCCATCCACGAATAAGCCTTGGACTGCTCGACTTGACCACGCTGATCGTGAAGTGCAAAAGGGGTCTATTTGGTGATCCGCTTTGGGCTCAATAGTAGAATAAAGTTCATGACACCAGTAATAAAAAGCTCTGCTTTTTACAATCTGGTCCCAGTAACACTAGTTTACCCTGTGAATTTCAAAAGAAATTCCCCAAGACTCTGCTCCTAAATGTTCTGCTTATAAGACACTCACGTATCTGAAAAACTAGTGTGTACCAGTGTGTGTTTCATATGGGACAAGCACAAACAATCTCCAATCAGGAACTGCTCGCTAGATGCAAGCAAGAGAGCATGGACACTATTATTAGGAGAAAAAGACGGAGAGGGATAGGACAGACAATCAGAAGAGAACACGCCTCCAACACAGGAACAGCTCTCCACTGGACCCCAGAAGGCAAGCAGAAGACAGGAAGGCCTGGAGATGAACTGCGAAACCAGAAATGAAGACCCTGAAGCACAGCTGGGGCATATACAGAAACTTGTCCAAGACAGCCAGAAGTGGAGGTCCTTCATTGCTAGTCACCATTATGGGGAGTAAGTAGGTCTGATGCTAATATCCTACTCACAAGTCATGTGCTTATCTGAATTACTAGTGTATACCAGTATGTGTTTCATCTGGGATGCAACCAAAAAGGACGAGGCAATATACTAATGTTCCTACGTGCACTACACAAAAGGTAGGGGCAATGTCGTGCCAATCCATGCTCTAAACTGCCATGATGTATGTGTGGAGCAGTTTAGTAGGGTGATCAATGTGTGGGTCTGTTTGTAGAAAGTGCACCTGGTGATCAAGCACCTTCTATCCTTAATCAAGGGCCCGATTTGAGATTCACAATTGGACAATACCACCAACTGCTATGCGTTTGCACAACAAAAATGGATGGGAAGTTTAGAGAAATATATCCATTCTCAGTGCATTTGATCATGTTATGGAGTTTGGGACTTCACTGATATCTTCCACACTTTACTCCTCATTTAAGAATGTCATAAGCACTAAGATGACAGCAATGTACTCTTCAATCCACTATCTATGCCACAGGCCTTTGAAGACCCAAATCCACTCCAATGCATGCAAGCTTGACATGAACACTGAAGAGGCAATGCTGTGATCCTCTCTCTACTGAGCATGCCACGGGGACCAAGGAGACACAGATCCACTCCACTGCATTAGTACTGCAGAGGTAATGATGTACTCCACAGTCTGCTAACCATTCCATGGGAACTGCACTGGTATTTTCCATTGCCTCTGAGGATGTCAAGCATTTGGGATACAGTGGTGCAATCCAGACTTTACTAAACAGGCCAAAGGCACTGGGGAGAGACAAATACACTCCTTTGTCTGTGACGTTGTCATGAACACTAGCAAGACCACGGTTTATGCACACCACACTCTAATGAACATGACAAGGTGGATAGGGTTAAATGGAGCTTGTAAAATTGACTCAGCTCCCCTGCTTTGTCAAACATATAAAGAAATGTGGTTAGTAGAGTGATCTATGTATGATGGTGGCAAATGGGTGAATGAACATAGCTCTTATCACAGCAGTTTAGGCATCTGCCTATATATGTTTGTCTTTTGTACCCTGCACACCTACCACCTACTTTCTGATTCATGAAAAAATCAATGTGAACTCACAAGATTGTCAGGTCCCATTATGAGTGGCCTATACAAACATGTATGACACAGTTACCTGACTGGTTTTGGATTATAAACACCATGTTCAGATCTCAATGACTGGTTATAAAGGGTACAGAGACAAACATGTCTGGCCTGTTTTAGAAGTGTATCCGGACTAGGCCTGAGAGCTTTTACTGGGAGCCCTGGATTGAATTCTTGTGATGTGGCTTACCTAGAGGAGGCTGGAAAAAAGAATGTTCTATCTTGATACATTTCTAAAGAGTGTTCAGACATTTCTGAGCTGGACATTGCAGCAATTCTTAACAGGTCAAGTGTCTGCTTCCATTCTGATGATGTCACAGTTCGTGAATAGGCAGTAAAGGATCAGAAAAGCATTTAGAAGACACATCACCAACCTCGAAACAGCTAGAACCCCACTCCACACTAGACCTGTAGCACATCATGCCAAGGCACCACAGAGGGGATGGGAGGTGTACATTTAGAACACAGCTTGGTGCCCTCAATGCCTCTACATTTTGGGTGAGAGGAGGTATCCCTTTGCAGAATGCTTCCTTCACCTGCTGGGGGCCGAAAGGTTCCTCTCCTCTTGATACCACCGCCTCCTTTGCTGCTCTTCTCATCGCTGTCAAATGCTTCGGAAGCACCTCCCTCATCCCGGAGTAGGCTTTCGGTGTCAGTAGAGAAGCAGCTGCTGTCGGAAAGCCTGGGGATGAGATCCACGGGCATCCTCCAGGTTATTCGGCGCAGGTCCAGTTCCTCACCCAACAGCTGCACGTGATTCCACCGGTAGCCTTTTGGAACAAGTCAAGCACTAGTGTTGGCAAAGTCTGCAGGCTTATGAAGAGGAACCCACCACCGACAATGCATTTGTAGCTGAATGTCTTTAGGAATGTCAGCAGTAAACATTCTGCATGCTGGATACAGGTGCCACCATGCTACCTATTCCCACCTCACTCAGCCATGATATTTTGATAAAGGGGTCTGCGACACAGATGCTGTGTGGGTCTACAGTTACCAAAGCCATGTTACAGCTCTTACACCATGGACATCGACCCTTTAAACCCTACCACCACACATTCCCCAAGGTTTAAATCTTCACCAAGTACCTTAATGTGTGCTCATGCTTTTAACGTATTACTGAGATATTAGATGAAAAAAATCTGTGGAATGCTTGAATAGATCTCAGCCACTGGTAATTACTTGGGGCGTTTTCCTATCCAGTGCTGCTACCTCAATGTGCCACAACAGATAGGGGCCAACCTCGTGCAAACCAGACTTGGTCGCTGTCCAATAGAAATAGTCCAGCCTGAACATGCAGGCCAAGTCCTTGCTGAATAGGAACAAAAGCAACGCAACAGCCGAAACCTGTCTGCGTACTTGTGTTCCTGTTGAGACTTGGCCTGGTTGCTTGGCTTGGACTACCCTTTTTGGGACAAGTTCAAGACTTATTTGCCTGTTGCTGATTCTTCTCTGCAATGACTGAGATTCATTTTAGCCTCCCCCCGCCCCCACCACTTTTTGTGCTGTCTAAGTGAGTGTCCCTCAGTGAGAGGAGTATGACCAGACTTGGATCCTGATCTCTTTGTGCTACAGGATTCAAGCTAAACCTTACTGTTGTAGCCCAACAGGGCCAAAACTAGTCAGGAGGTGTGTGTGTTCCAATTTAGAGGGGTAATGGCCTCATGGTATGTTGTGGGCAGTCCCTTGTGGGGCAAGTTCAAGACAAATTTATTTTGGGTGGTCTTTATTGCCAATGTAAAGTACTCTATACATGACAAAGGCAAATCCCATGATTTGCTGCTCCTCATACTCAAATGCCTCATTGGCTGATGTCCCACGGAACACAAGACCTTTTTAAGCCACAAATTTATCCTCAGGGTTGCATCTCTTCTAATTCTTTAATCTAACACAATACACAGAAAATATTTCAGCCCCCTGCACCTGTCTTATAACCTGAAGCACCATGGACAGAAAAGGCCCTTATGCCAGGAGCCTTCCACTAGACTTTGAAAACCTTGCTCAATGTACCACTTGCCCTTCAAGGGCCCTTGGATGGTTTGAGTGGTTTAGTGGACTAATGCATCCACTGCAGCAATCTGTGTTTGAACTCATTGTCACGATTCAGATCCTGACAGGTTCACTCAGCCTTTCATCCTCCTAAGCTCGGGAAAATGAATACCATTCAGTTGGGTAACAATAAACAGTTGTTATTTTAGTGCCAAGATACCCTTCAAGGTGAACATCGCACTTTACAAATACATGTCATGTTAAATCCTTCTGAGTTTTTAGACATTAAGGGGTCTAATCACAAACTGCATTTTGTAGTGTCTGAAGTAGTCTACGGTAGTACTACTCACATGTAACAAAAAGCTATTCACTAAGCTATGGGCAGAGATCTCCACTTCTCCTATCATTCTATGTGGAGATCTTCACCAAAGTGGCGGAGATCTCTGCACATATATGTATATGTATATGTTTCTTATTGTAACTGCTGGAGGGACCAGGGGAGTGTTTGAAAAATGGGTAATACGGATTAAAAAATAGGAGGGGTTTAGTGAGGAGAAAATATATGTGTGTGTGTGTATGTAGACAATACACTTTGAGGTTTGTTGTTTTGTTGCACACATATATATTGTGCATATATATCTATACACAGACATTAAATGCTATTATGCTAAATGTTTTACATTTCACTAAGAAATATTTATCAAATAAATTATTTGACAATATTATTTTGTATAAAATTATTTTAATATTTGTTTTACTGAACAAATAATCTTTTTAAAGTTTTCTAAACTTAACATTGGGAGAATGCTGCCCCTGTATGGAGCTCTGCCTAGGTGTGAAAAGTTACTTGCAGTATTTTTACACTTGTAAATTTACTCTTGCATGTCTTTACCTCCCTGGTTCCAAGGGGTTGAGAATTGTAAGTTTACACTTGGGTGTAAATCTACATGTGGAAATGGTGAATAGCAGAAAAGTGTATAAGCACAAAAGTGTAGATTTAGACCTAAGTGCAAGAGTGAATTCACACAGGATTATATATACACACCTACATTTACCTTTGGGACTAAGAGCCTAATCGTTATGCCTTTTTGAGTGTCCACAATGCCAAAAGAGCTTGCAAGCTAGTGACAATGCTGCATGCATCTCTGCCCCACTCGACCTCCCACTACAGTAGACTCTTCCTTCGGTTTGCTCAGCCTCACCCCAGTAGCCTCTTCCAAAGCTTTCTTGTGCTTTGTAGAATTTTGGTCATCCGGGAACATGTTCTGGCTTGGGTGTCAGATGCAGGTTTGTTGAGCCTTACCTGACCTGAGACCGCAATGGCGCAAGTCCCAGGCATGTTATCATGTTATACTCTGGATCTCACCTAGCACACACATACTGAGTATCAGCCCTTCAAACCAGGTATATACACATGTGAGAACACCAGACAACACTGGTCCCAACTATCAGTGCAACATTGCTTTTAAGGCACTTAATGCCAGGCTCTATGTTTGGTGATCACAGATGGTTTGTAATATACTAACCAGAGGATTGAGAGGACTGTTGCAATAGGACAGTAGTGGCAATCCATTTTCTGCTGCCTGCCCTATTCTCATCAAGTATCCAAGAAATGACAAAACCCTCTCATGTAATGGCGTGACTCAGCCATGCCCAAATAACCTCATTCTAGTCGTGCTCTTCTGTAGTGAGTGGCTAGTTTGATCATTTTGCCAGGGGGTGATTTTGGTTTCCAGTATGATCCTGCCCGTATGCCCTTTGCAACTTCACCGCTATTCCCAGGAACGTGCTGATGTGAAAAATGTATTCTTTTGAGAGGGATACTACACTACGGTTTAGAACCGCGGAACCAATCTATGTACTAATAGGTTGGTTCTTAACAATCTGGATCGCAATGAATTGTAATTCAACCAAGGTAGCAAATTGTGATTCACAATTGAGGCCATCGCAGGGAGGAAACCACAATATCTGTGATTTATTTTAAGATGCAGTCCGTTTTCCTTAATGGAGACAGGACTGTTTAAAAAGAAAAGTTATTTTTTTGTTTAACAGTTGGCATTGGTCCTGTAGACCACTGCCTACTCTTCCAAGGTTCTTTTTTTGCATTCGCTAATGGAAAGCGGTTCCATTTGGATCCCTTCCCCTTTGTGAATGGGTTACTACCGCCTTTGAGGTGTCAGTAAAATATCATATTTTTGTGACCGAATATAAGACGCGAAACTTTAATTCATTGGTATTTGGAAAAGATGCCTAAAACATGCCCCTTCAATGTACTGAATTTCCTGATTTCCAACAAAGGATTACTATATAAGAAAAAAGCATTTTAAGTGTCATAAACGCTGAAGTGGACAGTTGGTGACTGTTAAAATGTTTAGTACATCTGGCCCATGATTTTGGTGGCATGCAACCTTGATGCTTGCACTAGTGGGTATCCCCTCATATTACATATGTCCATTCTACTAGCATGGTGGTTGAAATAGTGCCCTATAAAAATGTTGTGGACAGAATATTGACCACCAAAATATTGTGAAGGTAAGTATAAATAGAAATATATATATATATATATATATATATATATATATATATATATATATATATATATATATATATATATATATAAAATATATATTTATATTTATATATATATATATATTTATATACACACACACACACACACATATATATAGATATATACACACATATATATATGTACACACACATATATGTATGTATGTATATATACATATATAAGTGTGTGTGTGTGTGTCTGTGTGTGTGTTTGTAACAAGGATCACTACACTGGACTCACTCCACATTGATGAATTGATGATGTATCATAGAGGTATATAGATGTGGAGTTCAGAATAGTAAATCTATACATACCTATATATAATTATCTTCACAATAGTTTGGTTCTCGATATTTAGCCTAGAACATTTGTGTAGGACACTATTTCTGTCTTTGGAATTCTGACATACAACCATATGTCCAGTGAGCAGGACATTCCTTGAGGAAACATTTTTAAATCATAGGTATTACAAGAGTTTTATGGTTCATATCGAATATACCTATCCAGATTTAACGAATAGCACTGGTAGCACTTTTAGTAGCATCAAAAACACAGTCAAGGATGGGCCAAGTGCTGTGACAGGGTACCCTCAGCTCTGCTAAAAAAATGTTTGCTTTTCAGATACAAAACAGCAACTTGAAGCTAATATCACTCCTCTCCAGGGGTAACTGCATTTTACACATCAGAGAGTTTATACATTTATGTTACAGCATAGGTTAGTGTATAGTAAGTATTGTATCACTTCAGCCTAAGTAGAATTGTTTGACCATGAAAAACTACTTTGCTACGGATGGATTTCTTAAAATTCTTTAAACTCAAACTAACCTAAACTTGTTTCAGACTAGTTCATGCAGGAAAAGGCAAGCTGGCTAATAAGTCCCAGTGGCCTGTCCACCTCTAGTTGCAAAAACACATTGATTAGGCAAAGCATTTCTGAAAGGTGGGAGAGTTTGGCTGGTAATTTAAGGTATCTGACACTTATTCTATGTGGCTGAATTGCAATCTTTAAAGGGTTCTTTTGTTAAATGCTTTGTCAGTCTTGGTTGGGTTTGAGGAATGAGTACAATTATTAGAGAGTTCAAGAAGCCAATCGAGGATAACAAAATAGCAGGCCTTAGATACACAGCTTTCAAAATAAAACTCAAGGTACAGATATCTCAGGCTGTAGCCCTGAAGCTCAGAGTGAAGTCTGAAGGTACAAAGCACAAACTGAAGCTCAGAGTTTCGGAGCTCAGACAATATCGACAAGAGGTTTTGGGCTCTTAGAACCCGAAAACTGACTGAACTGCGAATAAGAGCTCACAAACTGGAGCAGAGGAATTGGGAGATGTATTAATGGGGCTCTAGAGCTGCGGCTCTAGGCTTAAGAGCTTTTATGTAGCAGCACTGAATGTCAAAGCTCTCCTACTACTACCCGACTGTTGATTTCGATGCTCTAAAGCCACTGACCTGATTACCAGAACTTTCAAACTGGGGCTGAGATTCACACATTGCAGAACTTCAGCCGCAGGAGGTAGGATATCACAAACTGGAACCTCATATTTAGAACATAGTTCTAGAATAGCATCTCTAGTCAGACACACAGGGGTTATATATGGAAGTGCAGGGCAGGGAACAGATGCAAAGAGTGTTGATGCCAGACCTCAAATATATTTTAATTTCAATGAGAAACAGTTACCTACTTGTAAATCCTGGTTATTCATCAAAGGGTTATTCAGTAAATTCAGGAGCCCTCATACTCCTGACCACTGCAAATCTGTTTATGTGTGGGGTATCAGAGTATATTTTAATAGAGGGAAAACTGTATTTTTAAATAATAAATAAATGAGCCCACTGGGTTCTCTTTCCCACCCCTAATTAGAAATGAAACATAAAATAAAAAAGCAGATAGGTAGCTAACCTTGAAGCAAAGAAAATTGAGGCGCAGCTAGAATGCTGTCAGCATTTCCTGGAACCCACGATAAATGAAGCGAACAGTTAACACCCCCATGCATTTTGAAAAGCAACTTTAGGAAGGATCTTGGTGGCAGTTCCCTTGCAAACCCCTGTAGAGCTCAGCAGGTTGCTTAGGAGTACAAGAGAGAATACCACAATGGATATCCAAGATTACAAGTAACCTTTTCATTTCCGTCAAGGAATATTTATTGCCATTCATGAGGTCTGCACAGAATGGCAAGTTGGGCTGAGATTCTGAACTTCAGACACTTGCTAAAATAAGCCCCGACTGCTTCAGCTCACTACCTCTGGAGAGTTAAGTGCCAACATTGAGTACATGTGTTATCCAGAGTGAAGTGCCCAGAATTAAGTCATTCAGTAAACTAGGCCATTTTTACCAACTACAGTTGCTCTAGTTAGCTACTAGCTAAGTATATATCTTTAAACTAGTCTTAAAGTGCATCCACAAACTTTAACTTAAAAACTACTGCCATCTAATACATTTACCCACTTTGCTGGCTCCTGGCACCCATATTCAACCTGTCTCCGCCCCATCTTTCCTAGACCTTTTCTAATGTATATCACCCACCATATCTTCAGCCATACTGCCGAACATATCTTTCCAAGCCTATTAGATTTTGTACTAGTAATTTTCTATATACAGCATTTCATTCATGCATGCAATTGTTTTTGATAAACACCTTTTGTTATTGTGTTAAATGTTTTCTTTCCTCTTATATTTCTATAATTCTTACAAAATCTGTAAATAGGTTTGCTTTGTAAGTGCTAGAATTTATCTAAATGATAACCCATGCAAAATTGACATAAAAGACTTTTTGGACTGGCTCAATCATCGTATTAAAACGCATCGGTAAGCATTGCCCATTGTTTTACAATTACAGTCTAAGAATCATATGGACACACTGAGGTCTTTATAGCTCATAGGGATGGAATACATAGGTGTGTACTGCAGAAACAAAGCCTCTCTTTGAAACTGTTTGCATACAGTACAGATTTCTGAACAAGCTGCATCAGCCTAGAGGTTTGCACAATATTGAATACTTTTTATTTCAGCCCAATATAATCTGGTTTTATCTGGGGCCAACTACTGGATCTAACAGGGTCTTCATATGCTGTGCAGGGAGTGACAATGGTACGTACCGGTTTCATCAGAGACACTGGGCCGCTTGCTTCCAGTGGGGGAGCGAATGACATCATCGCTGTACATCAGGTACATGTCAAACTCGTCGTCTTCCTCGGAAGTGATGATGGGCACATCAGGGATGATAGGAACTGCAGAGAAAAGAGAGATGTGAATGCTACCCATAGTCATGTGGTGATCAATCATAGCAACTTACATCTTTTGATTACACAGTCGTCCGGTAATGGGACTCCTCACCGAAAGGGTAAGACATTATTATTTAAAGAACTCACACACAGTTTAAGAGTAAATGCAAATATTCTTCAATTTAGCTAAGCATTTTGTTGATAGTATCTGCTATTGTGGCAAATCGTTTATTTAGTTGTGAAAGGAATTCAAATTGTGTAAGTGTTTACTGTATATGAGGTGTTGTTCATCATTCATTTCAATTTCCGACTTCACGGCTGTGGGGACTGAAATGAAATGTCAAAGCACTTGCTCATGCCATAGCTATTATTGGTGCCGCAGGTGCAATGGCACCGGGGATCAGAACCCTGAGAGACCCATTGAACCATAATATCTGCTGTGTTTTACTACCCTACTAGTAGGCAAAAGGGTCAAGTGCACCTACAGAAAAAAGTAACAACAATGTGCTCCAAGTTTGCTCCCTCTTATACAAACTTTTTCATGGGGTTTTATGAGAGGGGGCATACCTGGACTGGTCTCTGGGAAGAGTGTGACAATCTTGTGAAATGGGGACATTATCTTTATGATTTGGAAAGGTATTGTTGAAGATTTGAAAACCTTTCATAGACATTTAAACAATAACAGATTTAATATCACCTTAAGTCTTGAATACAGTCAAACCAATATTTGTTTTCTATATTTGGAGTTGTATGAAGGGAGACTTGTATCTAGATTATTTAGGAAGCCAACATCAAAAAATGCCATTTTACATGCTTGATCATGTCACTTAAAGAAACAGATTAACAATATTCCTTATGGAGAATTTTTAAGAACCAAGAGGAATTTCAGTATGCAGCACGAATATGAGAAACGTGCATTGGAAATCACCAAGAGATTTCTTCAGAGAGGGTATTATGCTAAGGTTTTGAATTCAGCTAGAGAGAGTAAAGATGAATTGTTGAAAGAAAAAGTGAAAAGATCGAGTACTAATAAAGTGATATCAGGTTCATCACAACATATAGCAATAGTAACAGTATAATCTACAGGAGTCTTCTGATGCATTGGGAGGTTCTCTCCCTTGATCCAGAAATTTCTAGATTCTTACTGCAAAAAACATTGGTCATTTTTAAGAAAGCACCTACATCGAAAACCTTATTAAGTCTTAGCAATACAATTGAGTATAAGGAATATTCTGAAAAGTCTTCTGATGCACAAAGATGGTTACCTGAGAAACCAAGTGGCTGTTATAAGTGCAGAAACTGCATATGTTGCAAATATGTATTGGACAACAAGAACAGCTTTACTGGTGTTAGCAACCAATATAAATTGGAGATTTTGTCATTTATGAAATGTAGCACTTTGAATTGTGTATATTTGTGTATATTTGTTAGTGTGTATTTGTAAGATACATTATGTTGGTTGTGCAACAATGAAACTGAGGGAGAGATGGGAAGAACACACTGTAACAATTTAAAAACAATGATTTGAAATATGGCGGTACATTTCAAGGAGGAGCATTCTGTGTTAGCCTCAGATAAGACTCGATTTTTTGCCATTGAACACATTGGACCCGATTTCGATGTCAGGCAGAAAGCCTCAGACAGTCTGTCAGAGGTTTTCCGCTCAGCATTGAGAGTTTCCCTCCGACCACTGTATTAAGAAGATGCCGGCCAGAGGGAAAGCCGTGGGGGGATTATGCTCCTCTTCCAACTGGTTTACAGAGCCTGTCGGAAGAGGAACAGTATTGTAATCCCTTGAATGACGCCGTCGGGATTATAATGTCAGTCTCCATGTCACCTTTCCTACATAGAATGGCTGTCGGAAAGAGACTTTGGGGGCCCCAAGCAGGGCCCTCATTCCTCCTGATCCTCCGCTATGGGGGGCACCCATTGGGGCCCGTAAACATCCCTACACCGTGTGGCAGGCACCACATGGTGCATGCCACACGGTGCAGGGAAGTTTACAAACATCAATTTTTCAATGGAAGCTTGTGATGCATGCCTTTTCCGCACACCGCACAAGCTTCCATTGGAAAATGGATGTTTGCGACCATCTTATGGGCGTTTGCATCCTAATACTGCGGTCGGAGCCTCTGACTTAGGGCCAGGCGGTTCCAAACCGCCTGACATCATAATGAGGCCCTGTGTTGCTAGCAGAAGAGGTGGGAATGTGGAGGAAAGAGTCAGGGTGGGATAACTTCTGGATATATGAATTGGAAACAGTGCAATTGGTACTTAATTTGGATGGGGAGTTATATACGTTACTTTAAGAGTTAATTCAATACCTAATGAAAAATGGTTGGCCTTGTGTTACTGTGGAGGTCAATTTAACAACAAAAGTTTATACTCTATTGAGTAGGTACATAACTATTAGAACTCACAAAAACCTCAGCAGTTTCCTTTGCCTGTGGTGACGGTTTTTGATTATTTGTACATCTATAGTAGATATGGTATTGAGGAAATGATATGATACTATTAGGCTGCGAAAGTATAGGGTTTGAGTGCAGAGCACGGAGTCTATTTAATTTGATGATTAATTTGATTTGATTATCATGTACACCTTTTAGAAAAGAAAGAGAAGTTTTTCTGATCAGAATATTGTAAGATTGGGGTGGAGTTACAGGAGTATTGGAAGACATGGAAGATATTAGCAGTTTCCTCTGCCAGTGTTAGCATATTGTGATCATTTGTAGATCGATCAGAGATGTGGCATGGAGGAAATAGAATAGAGGTTTCCTTTACCTGTGGGAGCATTTTGTGGCTGTTTGTAAGATCAATCTGGGATGTGGTTTGAAGGAAATGGAATGATACTATCAAACCACGAAAGGATAGGACTTGAGTACAGAGCATGGAGTCTTTTTACTGTGAGGTTTAATTGTATTGGATTATTAAGTCTCTTTTCCAAAAGAAAGAAAATTCTTTAGGATCTGAATGCTGTTAGATTGTATTGAATCATGTCACAGAGACTTTGCTATATTTTTCTTATTTTAGTTTTAATTTAGAAGTTTTAAATATTTGCTGTTTGAAGCAATTATGGATGTGTAGCTTTAGGGGATTGGCACCACTAACATTATGGTCTTTGAAAATAGGATTTGAATACAACACAATTTCCTTCAATATGTTTAAATACATTTTAATAGAATAGAACTTGTTTGAGCTTCAGAAAAATGTATATCATGTTATGACCTTTTTGGGCGTGATATGTTCATAACAATTGGTTTTGTGTTGCAAATAGGAATAATTAGGCATGAGAATTAACTGGAAAAAGTCTCAGATTTATTTCCAGGGTGAGATCACTCTGAGAATGTTTGACGGGTAATTTTAAAACAGTATGTAAGAAGGGTTTGTTAGACTGCTCGGTTTATTCTGTTGTGGTCGGATTGGGACCTTGTCTGTTAGATGTGTAAAGGTAAGAAGCATGGTTCATTTGATGTGATTTGTGAGGGCATGCATTTAAGATGTGTAATGCTTATTTCACTTCTTTCAGTTTCCCTTAACATGTGCTGAATAGATTCAAATTTGTGCGATAGAGGACCATTTGCAAGATTTATCATAAAGTCTGTGGATCAATTGTTTAAGAAGGGGTTCTGATTTTAAGACACTAAAGATGCAACTAATTTGTCTATTTACTCTTATTGGAATTGGGGGTGGGGAATTTGATATACTGTGAGATGGGCATGGGTTTAACTGGGTTTTTCTGATAATGATTGACCAGAGTGTGTGTTATTCAAAATGTTACCTTAATATATTTAACTATGATAATTACTTGGTGTCATTATATTAAGAAGTTGTGTTTTGGGGGGTTGGTCTGAGTAAAATAAATGAACTGAAAAATAATTTTTTGGACACAGAATAATTTTTGGGTGTATTATTATCTCAGATATTTATATCGAGAAGTTGGAATTTTGAACCGATGATTGAACGGAAGTGGTCATATCGATTAGAATAGTTCCGGTGGATTGCTAAAGAACATTACTTAAATTTATTGATTACAATGCAGAGTAGGTGCTGTGAGTGTGAGAATTGTATTACAATACTTTTGTTAATTGGGTCTTCATTTGGGGTTCTAATCGGTGTCCTTCATGTAGTAACAACAGCTTTTGTGATAAACACATCTTACTATTAAACTTGAATAAGAGATAGTTGCGAGTATAGGAACAACATTCCACAGAACAGTAATTAGGACAACAGCAAATTGATTGATCTGAAATATTTATATTTGGTTATTTCAACACATAAACATTACGGTCATCCAAAAGTTACAAAAGTTCTATTAATATGCCTACATTTAAAGGCCTACAAATGTGGGCATATAACTTGATCTGTTGTAACTTTTGTATTACCATAATTATATTGTATTATTTTGTAATTACATTTATATAGCGCTTACTACCCCGACGAGGCGTCGAAGTGCCTTTTCGGCGAGTAGCACGCTATACTCCGGGACCCATAAAGGATTAGTGTTGAATTAGAATAGTGATATATGAAAGCACTTTAAGTGGTGGATAGGTTAGTCATTAATTTGGATTCGGAAGGTTAGCAGAAGGATAGAAGAGGAAAAAAGGGTTTGTATTTATAGAGCGTTTGCTACCCTTGTTGGGGTGTTGAAGTGCTTTTTTTTTGGCGAGTAGCACGGTACTCCGGAAACCCATAAAGGATTAGTGGTGAATTAGTATGGTGAAATATGAAAGTAATTTGAGTGGTGGATATTAGTCAGTTATTCGGAGTGGGAAGGATAGCGGAGGGATAGAAGGGGAAGAAAGGTTTGCATTCATATAGCACCTGTTAACCCTGATGGGCGTTGAATCGCTTTTCTGGCGAGTAGCATGCTACTCCGGAACCCATAAAGGATTAGTGTTGAAAATTAGTATAGTGAAATATGAAGTAATTTGAGTGCTGTATATGTTATTCAGTTATTTGGATAGTGTTTATGTGTTGAAATAAGCAAATATACATATTTCAGATCAATCAATTTGCTGTTGTTCCAATTACTGTTCTTTGGAATATTGTTCCTATACTCCCCTCTACCTTTAATTCAAGTTCATGTAACACTTGTCAGCTGGATAAACTAACACTTGTGGGTGAGTTACACACAGGGCCAATTTCTCAGTTTATTTGTTCTCTTGTTCAGCTCTTTCTATTAAACACTGCCCAGGAAATGTTTGAGATATTAGATCAACAATTTGTAGTTGTCTATATTTTGAGATTTACATTGTGTAATTTGACACACTCCAAGAATGTTTTGTTCCCCCAATTTTTTTTTATCATCTATTAAATATTATATGCATGTGAATCATGTTATATGAACCTTTGTATCAGGGAATATTAAGTTCTCACAGCACGTATATATGTTGGCGGCGCCATTCTGAATATAATGTCAGTATTTGAGATGTTCATTTTGTGACTTTCATGTAAATCATGTTTAAACAAATCTTTGTATTAATAAATATCAGGCTCTCACACCATGTTTAAAAGTTTATGGTTATATTGACTATAATTTTATTATTGAAAAGTTCATGTTGGATAAATAAGAAATGTTCTTTGGCTTTTGGTTGATTCACAGTATATTTGAAAATATGGTTTTAAAGTTTAATTCTAATTACCAGCTTTGAAGAAGTGATAATGTTGTGAAACAGGTGTCAGCTGTGTCAATCATTAAATATTGTTTGGATGAACTACATCATAATTATCTTTTGGATTAGATAATTGGACACTCAAATTGAATAAAGTCACATTCATTGAATGAAAGTGGACTGATCTCTTTTGGAAGAAAAGTTTTTTGTTTCCTCGGATCGTATACAACTAATTTCTATATAGACATATCACATGTTGGGTAACAATTGATCTGAGTTTCAATCACCAGGCTATTTAATCCTGTCACTCAAAGCAATTAATTGGAATTAAAATACTTATACTAACTTATTTTTAGGTTTAATAAACTATGTGTACAAAATAACTAGTAATAACTATACACTAGTATATTAGGCTCCAACCCTTACATTTGATGGTGGGTACATGTGAGCCTACACTTTTGAGTAACTTTTCACTTGGTGAATAGCCAAAAGTAGCAAAGTTGCTTATTAGTGTAAGAATAAACTTACATGTGTAGATTTACTCATCTGTTAGTTTACCTTTGTGAAATGGCTTTATAATTTGGGACAATTTTAGATGCAGATCATGCACACTCCATGTTGAAAAGGTCTTTGAGGTAAAACACTTGGACTCTCGTACCAAATGCTTTGTCAAACTATAATGCCCAAAGTCTGAAACATTTGTATCTAATTCTATGTCAGTACCAGAGGTGAGGATTATGCTTTCCTTCTTCGCTTTAATCACATATCAAAAAACACAGCAGCCATTAAAGCAGTAACAGACTACTTTTCCCAAAAACAGCAGGTAAAACAAAACATAAATGTCTGTAAGTCCTTCTTTATTCTCAGCAGCTGGGTTCCAATGTAGTCCTCCATCGCTGCCTACGCTCCCTCTTTTTTCACTGTGCAGCAGACAGTTAAGTGGTGTTTTATTTCCCTCTTGAATTAAACTGGTTTTGGGGGCCTTTCTGAAGTGTATTTAAGCTTTCATGCCATACTTTAAAATCGTGCCCATATGCGCATTTTCTTTTCAGATTCACTGAGGGCGCTGTATCAGACAAGGCACTCTGGCTCCACGATGCACATCTCCCTCATATTGGTAGTTAAGCGTAAGCCATTGGAGCATGAATTTGACCCAGCCGTGTTTCCGCTGCCCTAGGCGATGCTGGATTAGTATTTTCCTCTAATTTTATTGTTTGATGCCCCGTGGGATCTGGATTTGACAGTGCTTCTTTTGACGCCCTGTGGGGTCAGTAAATGATTTAAGGCCTCTGATGGCCAGTGTTGTGACACCGTCCTGGACAGCTTAGATTACCCACACTATCCTACATGGTGTCTATGTCTCCAGGGCTCATGCCTACCTGATTGCCTCCAGCCACTCCCATTTCCTGGGCTCCCGCCCAGTCTCATTTATCTACATGTGTGAGTCTGTATTTGCAGGGCATCCTCAGCCCACATATTCAGGCCTTACGCCTTACTATTTCCCCAGGTGCTTATATACATATAGATTGTTAGCGCACAGTGCTCCCGATCGTTTCTGCCAGAATGGCCATACAACCCTCACATGCTACCTATGAGGAGGACGGCTAATTGTTGGAATGAATACTTTTATGAGGCAGTTAACTCCTCGATCTACAGGGCAGTGAATGGCCTCATGGGGCCCATGGACAATGCCTCTCTGATCAAATAGCGTGGGAATGAACCACTATTCGCCCATATTACACCCCTGCACCGGCTAAGCCCCCACAGGCTTGTACCCAGCTCGGGACCCACGCCACAGTGTGATTCAGACATGCTAGAATTGGATGATATCATCCTTTCTAGTCCAGCAGAGTGGGTCTCAGCTGGAAGAGTGGCTAAATATGTGGTGGGATGGCTGCTCAAGTCCTTACAAAAAGATGCCCACAGCCGCCTTCGGGAAGAGTGTCCTCGCCCCACCTTGGAGGTTAAGGTGGCCCTCACCCCGGATATAGATGACAAAAGGGCCATATTCTAAGTAAAGTATTTCCAAGATCTGAAAAAGGGCATCAATAGATCGTGGTGCTCATACCAAGAGAAGCTTTTAGATGCATTAGGTCCTATGGCCAAAATACCTAAGGTTCCCTACTCGCACCAGACGTCCTTTCCAACTGGGCAGAGTGAAGCATAGTTTTCATGGGGAATGCCAATTGTGCTCTGTCCATGGAGTGGTGCCGCTCCCGCCTGATCAAGGTAGATCCCAAATTGGGGAATCTTGCCTTGTTGGGAGCAGGAGGGGTTATGCAAGGGTAGTTGTTCAGGGATTCTTTTGTGAAAGATTTCGTAAAATTTGTGGCAACGTTTCTGTTGTTAGACAAGGCGCAATCTAACATTAAGTGCATCTTCACACCTCAGGTTTTCCAAGGGGCCAGACGAGGCAGGGGCTGCTCGACGGGCCACTTCTCCTACCCAGCACCCTCCAGGAGACAATGCTCCAGACGTAGTCTGTACCAAACTACTGTGCTTCTCCAATTGTGGAGGATTCAAAGGAAAGCAGGCGGCAATGCAGGCTACGGTAAGTGTCCTTCCTTCTGCTCAAATAAGGTTAGAGGGTCAGCTGGGCCAGCGTAGGTGGCGATGACTTCAGATGCCTGGGTTTTGCAGACAGACCAGGGATTCCACATAGAATTTTACAGTTCCTCCCAGCAGGCTTCCCACCCATCTGTGTTTCCTCCTGGGATGCAGCACCCATAGATTAAGAAGTTTTCGCCCCCTGCAGAAGGGCACCATCTGCAAGTCGCCATAGGTTTTCTCAGCAAACTTTTTCCGGTCGACAAAACCAATAGGGGTTGCAGACCTGTGATTAACCTCTGAAAATTCAGTGAGTGGCTGGTGTACCGTTACTTCAAAATATAGGGCATTCATCTACTCAGGGACATGCTGCTTCCGGCCGACTGGATGGTGCAATTGGACCTGAAAGATAGAATTTCTCAGCGCACAGGCAATTCGTCTTATAGTCTACCTAGACGACATGGCCCAATGCTCTGAGAAACTGATGGCACACCTTCAGGCCGCGATAAACCTATTGCAAGGCCTGGGGTTCATCATCAACAAAAAGAAGTCTCTGCTCAACCCGGCCTAAAGAACAATCTTCCTGAGGTTCGTCATAGACTCCACATCAGCATCCCTGAGTCTTCCATCTTGGAAGATGGCGAAGTTCAGGCATGTGCTCCGGAAACATTGGCAACCAGTAACAAAGAGATTCCAGTTCAAGCTGCACACCCCTGCTTACAAAGCACTACACAACAAAGGACCAGCATACCTCAAAAAACGAGTGAACTTTCACCAACCCACAAGAAACTTTGTTCCAGACTTCTCTCCCCGGAAGCCACTCAACTCATTCGACGAGCAAACAGCGGAGGCCACTCCTTCTTCCACCTGGTAGCTAGGACCTGGAACACCCTCCTCTTGTACCTCAGAGCCTCACCATCGCTCCAGCAGTTCAGGAAGGACATCAAGACATTGATGATCAACCAATAGGTACAGGCAGCATGATCTAGCAGCATGATCACACAGCACCTTGACACCCTCATGGGTGAAACAGTTGCGCTTTACAAATTCTGATTGAGTGAAATGCTAGCTAAGCCCCCCAGGTCACTCAGAGAGATCGCCCACTTCATCAGTTAAGGCGATTTTTCTAGGCCCTGCAGCACCTCAAGAGATGGCACCTGAAAAAAGGGTCTAACCTATTCGATGTGGGTTCCGCTGGCAGGCGAACCAAGAGAGGAAATAGAATGGTGGCTCTCTCTTATTGAGGCCTGGAACGAACGGCAATCTTTGGTTCTGCTTCTGATCTGGTAATAGAATCGGATGCCAGCAGTTTTGGTTGGGGCGCAAGATGTGGGGCTTTCTCCACCGGAGAAAGCTGGTCAACACAAGAACAGAACTTACATATAAATGTTAGAAGCGTCTGGCAGGGTCATTTGCTGTTCAGTGCTGGACGAAGAACGGGATTCAGTCTTTGGTCCTACTAAAGATGGATAATGTCTCAGTGGTGAGATACATCAGTCGCCTGGGGGGTACCAGGTCCAGAGCCCTGGTAGATATGGCAAAGGAGTTCTGGACTTTCTGTGTGGAGAATCAGATTTCAGCCTGGGTGGAATACCTCTTGGGCCAAGCGAACCGGATAGCGGACTGGCATTCCCGACACCTCTCGAATTTAAATCTTTGGAAGATGGACCTTCAGGTCTTTCACAACCTGATCGACAAATGGGGTCTATTCTCGATAGACATGTTTGTATCTCGCCTCGATCACCAGCTGCCACGGTTCTTCAGCTGGAGACGGGATCCGCAAGCTGAGGCAACAGAAGTGTTCCTATAACTTTGGAGTCAGGAGAAAGGCTATGCTTTCTCCCCTTCTTGATGATCACCCAGGCATCCGCTCAGGTACTAAGGCAACAAGTGGAGGTGGTCATGAGAACGCCAATATGGAAGTCTCTGGTGCAGTTTCCAGTTCTTCTAAAACTTTCTATAAAACTTTCTAGGGATTCTCCAATCCGACTCCCCCACTTTCCTGACATTCTGCTGAGTCTGGATCTTGAGCCGCATTCATTGGAGCAAGAGGGGTCTTTTCATTTAATGGCATGGCGGATTACAGGCAAAGCTGTATACCCCCATGCTTTTTGCACCAGACCGAGTTCCTCCTCTCCAGAGCCTGGTCAGACTGTACCACCAAACGTTACAGTTCGTCCTGGACGAGATGGGTATGTAGGTGTCTGAGATGGGGCAGGGATCCCATATGCCATGAAGCAGTTCAGGTGCCTAATTTCCTGTCAATTCTGGCAGAGGATGGGCTAGCATATCGATCAATTAACACTTTCCGCTGGGAGATTTCAGCGGGGTATACTCCCGTACATGGTGCCCCGATTGCCGAACATCCTTTTGTTTGCAGGTTGATTAGAGGGATTCCCTTCTCTCTTCCACCAGAACTCTGCTATGCAGTGCTCTGGGATGTTAACCTACTTCTGAAACATTGCTTGTCATGGCAGAGGAATCGATTTCTGTCCCGTTAAGAACTCTCGACCAAGTTGGCAATGTTTTGATTACGTTTTGCAGTAGAATGGCTATAAATGTCTATTGCAATGTTGGTTCTTGATTTTCGAAAGATGATGTTCTTTGCGTAAAAAGAGATTGTGGAATGGTCACTCATGCAGCCTGTTTTTGCAGGAAATGATGGAGCGAAACAAAATGAGGAAAAGGAAACTTAAGGCATGATTTGAGTGAAGAAAGAGGGAGAATAGGCTGCAACAGATGACTATGGTGGAGCCCAGCTGCAGAGAATAAAGAAGGACTTATGGACTTTTTGGTTTTGTTTTCCCCAGAGTTTGTGGGAAAAGAAGTTTTATAGGGCCATATGTATCAAGCCCAAATGCGTTTGCAAACGCCGAAATTCCCAGAATTTCGGTGTTTGCGAACGCATTTTCGCTAAATGGAATGTATCACACAAATCTGCATGCTAAATAAGGAATCACAAAATTTGCGATTCCTTATTTTGCGATTGCATTTAAGGAATCGAAAATTTTGCTATTCCTTAAATGCAATGTAAGAAGCACAAAAAAGTGCAATTTTGCCTTAAGGAATCGCAAATTACCACCAACTTCAGGTTGGTGGTAATTGGCAATTTCTCTGAAAAATGCACATTTTTGCATTTTTCAAAGTGCCATGTGACACACATACATGCCCTTAGGGCATGTATGTGTGTCACATGTGCACCCGTGCATATTTCAGGGATGCAACAGGGTGTCCTTTGGACACCCCTGCACCCTTGAAATTATTCTCAATTTGCGATTCTCAAATTGCGAATCGTAAATTGAGAATACCTTCCCATTCATTCCTATGGGCGTCCTAGTCTATAGTAATGAATGGGAAATTATTCCTTAATTGCGATTCGCAATTTGCTAATCGCAATTAAGGAATTTTAAGAAATCGCCAAAAAAAATTGATTTTGTACATACATACCTATTTGCGATTCTCAAATAGAGATTTCTTAAAAATCGCTATTTGAGAATCGCAAATAAGGTTGATGATACATATGTGGCCCTTAGTACTTTAATGGCTGCTGTGTTTTTGATATGTGATTAAAGCGAAGAAGGAAAGCATAATCCTCGCCTAGCGTGTTCTTAACAGAATTGAAACTTACCTTCTCAGATCTAAGCAAATTTTCATTGCCAGTAGTCCTGGAGGTCACTACACCAGTACCTAATGTGTCCATTTATAGGGCTTGCACAATATATATTGTCTTGGAAGCACTGCATTTCACAATATGTGCAAATAACTTGCCAGTGCAACCTTGTTGACCCAGTGCTGGCATTTTTTTTTTAAAGAGTAAGTCAGCATGTATTCCTCCACAGGTCCTTGCTCTGGTTACACTTGTGGCTGTGTGGGGGCAGTGCATGAACCAAGTTTATGGGTGGACTAGAAAAGTACAGACACACTTTGAGGCACTCGCTTTCTAGGAGCATGGGCCACGCCACAAGAGGTCCACGCAGTGTGGTGAGGCATCACATGTATGCCATAACAGTCCTGTTGCACTGTGTGATGTGGGTGTGCTACATTACTTTGGGCATTGTTGCATGGAGAACTATGAGACATGCAAAGAATTTCTGCAATAAGCCATAACAGATGTCTAAAAGCTTTTCTGCAAACTGGATCAGGAGAACAACGATGTAATGAAGTACCTCTGGCAGGATTATGTAAATATCCGAGGTTACCATAAATAGTAAAGAGACAAGTTTTTAGTTGATGTAAACAAACTATACTGCTGGATTATGTGGGATTGGAAGGAAAAAGACTGCATTACACCAAAAAAGAAACTGAAGTGAGTAGTGGGAAGAATCAGCAGATGTATTAATGCTCTGGGCATTTGTAGAATGTACAGTCTCTCTAATTAAGTAACTTACTGGACATGGGCCGTTTAGGCTGTGTGGCCAGGTTCATGGTGGCCTCCCTCTCTGGCCCCCAGCCAGCTCCGTTCTTGGCCCTCACGGTGTAGCGATAGGGTTGTGACTCTCGCAAGTTCTCGATTAGAACCGTCCGCTTCTTGGCTTCACTGATCAGAACCTTCTTCATTTGGCCGATTGATCCTAGAGAGACAATGTGAACACATTCACTCACCCTTCATTGATTTGGCTAATGGATATACCTGACATTTATGTCTTCATAAGACAGCAGTAACATATCACTCTAACAATATTTATTATAATCTTTTCAGTCCCTGCTGACTGGCACAAACGTACCCTAACATACATCGCCTAGTAATGTGTGTCTCCTATGCATACAACTTATAACACCTATTTCAATACACCTACTCTTGCATAGAGTACTAGGAGAATGGACATTTCTCCACTGTGGAGCGAAAAAAGGAATAGCACAAACAAACAGGGATGAAAAGGGGCCTTGGGGCACAACAAAGAAAGTGTCCCAAACCACAGCAATATGAACCAAATATAAACCATTTCCACAGCATTTCTCTTACCCAAAGTGCACTTGTACCACTAAGTGGTGGTCAGGCTAAATGACATGGACACTAGCTCCCCTAACAACAAAAATACTTCTCAACTATCTGAAAAATATCAATTAAGTCCTTTCCCGAGGGATCTAGCTGCCTTAAGCTTCATAAAGAAGAAAGTGTTATTACCATGGAAAACTTTTAGCTGAGGTGGATGCCACACTACAACTGCAACACTGAATGTCAGTAAGTCCTTTCAAACCTTCCCCTACTTGCGCCATTTCTATTGCAACAGCACCTACCCCAGGGAACAAGAATATCCTTTTATTTTCATGTTGGATTCCCTGCTTCAAAGTCACTGCTTCATATGATAGCACCATGATTGTACCACTGAAGAGGGAGCTGTCAATTTGGATCGCAAGGGTAAACAGTATGCTCTTCCTCATCAAGAGAGGGCAAGCATACTCAAGAGGGTCAGATGATCCAAAAAGAAGGTCAGAAGGACCTTTATAAATATTACATCTAGTGTCAGAACAAGTCACCCTAGCACAGGAACGTTGGTCACCCTCTCAGCATTGTTTAAAACCTCAGATGTCCCCACTAACGACAGTAGAGTTTTGAGGGATCCTTCCTAGAATATCATATCAACACTTCCTGGAACTCTGAGATCAGGCACCAAGGCCTCCTGCACTTTCTGGGCTTGTTCATCTATGGAGGACATCACTTTCTCCACCACTGACAGCTGACTCTCCCCCAGCTCCACTGTAGACTCCATGTCACCATTGATGTCTCTACCTCCTCCAGGTTTCTTGTGATAAACTCTATTTCCTATCATTTCTCTTTGACCATTTGACCGCTTTTCTCCAGGTCATTATGGATACTGTTTCTAGATGAAGACATTTTTGTGTGACAACCTAATACATTTTGGGTGTTGTAGTCTTTCCACTTATCTAATGAGACTAGCACATCTGAAAACAGTGATTTGTTGATGAAAGGTTTCGGGCTGGAGACAGTGTCCTTAATGACCAGGGCGAGTTGGTTACCTGACCATTGACAAGCTCTCCATTGGACATTTCTCTATTCTCCTTCTGACCTTTTCTCCTCCAGCAGGAAGAGAAAAATGTCATGTTCATCTTTTAGGTCCACTTTCCTGTCATTGTGTTAGACAGCTACAAGGGTACCAGCATGCAGTAATTTATCAAGCGGTCTTCCTTTGCCAGCCCTGTCTCTCTCTCTCGCAGTCAGTTAGCTTTTAAGTAGGTGGTAGTTTAACTTGTGGCTGTGTTTGTGAGCCAGTTGGAGTGAAAGGTTATGAGACAGCGTGGTATATTAGGAGACAGAGGCAGGTTAGCTGTGAGTTAGTGTGGCATATCGGGGTACAGCAACAGATAGATTGTGAGTTGGTGGCATGTTGGTAGCTGTGGAACATTGAATGTGAAATGGCACATTCATAACAGTAATTCAGTAACATGGAGAGTGATTTGGCGTGTTTGTTCTTGTAGTGCATTGAGACTGGCTGTAAGTTGATATGCAATGGTAAAGTAAGAAGCAATATAAGTTGGTTGATGTTTTTGTAGCTGTAGTGTGAGTTGGTGTGGTGCTTATTTACTGGTACAAGCAACACTACTTTTAGGTATTTAGTAGTGGGCCCAAGACAAATGGGATAGAGTTGGTGGGGTAGGTGTCTGGAGGTGGTTTGAGGACACAGACTACTAGTTGAGTAGGTATTGACTCTCTATGTGTTTTCATAGTCTAGCTCTCATTGTCACATCAAGTCTCGCTCTCATTTGAGGGTAATCACACACTATACAAACTGCCCTTATTATAACTTCTCTCAATGCCCCCTCCACCCAATGGAATATATCTGCATACAGAGAGGCAGCCTAACGCTTGGGCTGACCGAATGACCCTAAGGAATCTAGCTGCACACACATTTAAAACTCATCTATGGTGAGTACCTTGAGCCACGAGTTTCCACTTGTGTCACAGTTTTGGAATTTCATTTCTTCAACTAATACAACATATTTTAGTGTATAAATGTCCAATCTGACAACAATGGGTCCTTATAAGCTGAGATATACCCTGTAGGCATAGATCTGTTAGTACAATATCTGAATTTCTGATATACAGAAGTCCTCTGCAGAGCAGTATTTGCATTAAGGCTTCTCTTGGGTGACTGGCTGAACATGAAGCACAACCATTGCCTAATGATCTACTAGGTCAAGGATGTAGGACATCTGCCAGAACGGCCAATTCGAGAGCCCAGGATCTGGGCTTGAGTCTCGTCATCGGCTCAACATCCTGTGATTCTGGATAAATAACTCAATCACCCTGTGCCTATAGACAGCGTCTGGATACCCTCACGGGTAATAAGCCATACTATATAAATCTATGGATTTAATTTTTTTACCAAATTACCAGCTACGGCCAGATTTCTGTATTGGGGGGAGGAAGACGGGAATCAAGCAAAGGAGAAGGAGTCCTGCTATTTGCAAGGGAAGCATGGCTTTGTAAGAAATGCTCCTCCCTGAACCACAAGACCACAAGTTATTCAAACTGACGTTTCCGGAAATCTAGTGGGAAGCAGACGATTAAAGCGTGATCCACGTGATTCCTTTGCAAGGTGGATGACTCGGAATGCTGGCAGATAACGCAGTTTTGCTGGAACTTTTCACATAATTCCTTACCAGCAGATAACCAAAGCGATCTCTCTCTTCTCCATCAATGTACTACAAACTTACTTCTAGCACATGACTCGCCTTACCTGCAGCTCATTTAGGTGGGTTTAGATCAAATCTTGGGTCATGTTACTTGACAAACTAACTGTGTCAGAACAGGTAGGAGGGAACTCTTGACTTACTGTTGTCTTCGTTGACCAGGCCGTGCGCAACCTCATAGGCTATGATTTCCCCATTTGTCTCGGCAGGCTCTGCCCAGCTCAGCTGTGTGACGGTGGATGATATCACAGTGAAGGCCAGCCGCCCTGGCTCGCTGGGAACTGAAGATTGAAAAAGAGATGTGGTGTCAGGAAGTGGGCCTGGGCAAGGATATTCCCACCTTTATGCTGGTGGGCCTGTGAACAACTTGAGGACTAAATCGCTTCAGGCAGGGGAACAGGCACATGGGGGATGGAAATAAACACAATATTATAGAGAGCCAGACAAGTTATTTTTGTTTTAATAATGAATGTTAAATATACATAAAAGCAATGGAAACCTGCTTATAAGAGAATATCTTTTTAGTCGTTCATTGTCAACAGCATAACTCATGTAATTAAAGAATAAGCTAGAAATGAACCAATAAACAGCAGAAATATTTGGAATTTAGACACATTATTTTTGTTTTAATAATGAATGTTAAATATACATAAAAGCAATGGAAACCTGCTTATAAGAGAATATCTTTTTAGTCTTTCATTGTCAACAGCATAACTCATGTAATTAAATAATTAGCTAGAAAAGAACCAATAAATAGCAGAAACATTTGGAAGAGTCTGGTGATCCACAAATCGCTAGACTCACTGTGGTGGTCTTCCAGCTGCCCTATTACAACTAGGAAGGTTGGGCCGCCCTGGGACTGCTGCAACCGCCAGTGAGCCACCATTCCCTGAAAAGTTTGGCAATTCATTTGTCCACATTATATGGAACGCACAGATTGAGATATGGACGTTTGTAGAGGGTCCCCTCGGACCATGAGTTTCGTCTGTACCAGTGAAAGAATTCACCTATTCAAGTTTGACATGCAAGACATGCAAGATTTGTAGCACTTGTCATGTTTTAAGTTTATTTTGTATGTGAGTCAGAAGTTGGAATACACCACCTATAAATAGTCAGTTTGACAAAGTAAACATAAAAATTGGTTTAAGCCAAGTATCTGATTATGTGCTAAATACCAACTGAATACAGTTTTGTGATATGTAAATCCTCATTAGTTGGGCAGATTAGAGTGTGGTATTTCCCACACGTGGTAAATAACATTGCCCCAGGAGGAGATGTCTACCAAGTGTGGTAAATAGCTCACATTTCCAGGTTTTCAACTTGAAATTGGGTCATAGCGTGCAGAATCGGTATTTAACACACCAAGGGCCAGATGTAGGTAGGCATTTACCGGTCGGTAACGGCCGAATTCGGCCGTTACCGACCGGTAAATGCAATTTGAGATGTAGGGCCCTGTATTTTACAGAATCTGTAAATTTACCGATCGGTAAATTTACCGATTCTGTAAAATACCGAATCGGTATTTTTACCGATTCGGTAAAATTGATATGTAGGTGGGACTCTTCTGAGTCCCACAACCCTTACCGAATCGGTATTTTACCATCAAATATATTTGATGGTAAAATACCGATTCCGGTGTGCATGCACATGTGTGCATGCACACCTGTGCCATATGACAGGCAGACCTGCCCTTAGGGCAGGTATGCCTGCCACATGGCCCCAGAACCTTTTTTGGGGGTGCTAGAGGGTGTCAAAGTGACACCCCCTGCACCCTTGTCAAAATCGGTATTTACCGATTCGGTAAATACCGACCGGTAATGCCCCATTCATTCCTATGGGCTTCAAAGCCCATAGGAATGAATGGAGCATTACCGGTCGGTATTTACCGAATCGGTAAATACAGATAATTACCGATTCGGTAAATGGAACATCTGGATGTTCCTACATACCCCCTTCTTATTTACCGATTCTTAATTACCGAATCGGTAAAATTCGGTAATTAAGGATCGGTAAATAAGTTCTACCTACATCTGGCCCCAAATTCCAAAAATGTCTTTTTACAGGTCTTTTACCCCGGATAACTTTTGGCAGATTTGACTTGTAATCTGAAAACTGCTGGATGTGATAATTAACATACAATTCATAATTCTGATCCCTGAGCAAACTCTTGTTTAGCTCTTAACTTTGTAATGAGAGCTCAAGTCTGCTGAACAGCACTTTTCCAAAATGACAAATACTCCATATTTATAGTGCTCCCACAATACGAAAGATCCACCTCAATGCACCAAGAACCCAGTGAAATGTAAAACTGGAGGTTCTAATATTTTGAATGATTCTTCCAAATCAACAGGAGTAATATTAAAAATGCATTAAAAACGTAAAGAATAGGGTATCCCACTGGAACGTACGTGAAGTATTGCATTTTTGATCGTTCACGTAAACTTCTGTTGAACCAAAAATGGATTCATTTTGGGTGAAGTTGTGTGGGTGTGGCCCCAAAGATATTGGTAGGGATGGGAAGTAAGTGGCTTTAATGGATACAGAACCTTAGGTTCATTGAGCATTCTGGAATGTCCCTCAGCTCTCCAGATTTCAAACAGGACATCTATCAATCTCCCAATATAGTGCACTCTGGTTCATATATCCACAGTTTTCTTGTGATCAACTCTAGCTCCTTTCAGTCCTCAATCTGGCTGAACAGAGGCACTGAAGGGACGTAAGTACTAGTAATGCAAACACTTGTCATTTGGGCATTCACAGATTGTCTCTTCATTGTGGGATTGCATTTTTCTAGAAACAAAACACATACTGGAAAAATATTTTCCCTCCAAACCCCGTTATGAATCCCTCTAAGCACCCATCTGTCTTTAGAACCACATATTTATTGTGGTACTTTCCTGGTTTGTAATGGAAGAGGAGGTGGCTTACCGCTTAACCAATTCACATTGCTGATGGAGAATGGGTTTAATAACATGTCCCAAAATACGACAACATGTAATGTGTTTCCCCCCAAAGTTGAAGCGTCTGCAACATGTCTATATCCCAATACCAGTATTGACGATTCCACGAATGAACTGGCATCATGTGCCGCAGCCCCCTCAAGGGATGGTGATGGAAATCCTGAACAATACCATACACATGAAAGGCATCTGCTACTGAGCCAGAAAAGGCTTTCAAAGTAGTTGTCCTATAGTGCACTAAGCTTCGAATGATGTATCTTACCATCCTCCAGAGTCTGGCAGTAGACCATGTCCGAGTAGGGGCCCTCACCCTGGGAATTGTAGGCACATACACGCATCTCGTAATCGCAGTAGGGGTAGAGATTGACCAGCTCTGCTGAGGGTGTTTTGGTATCGACAATGGTGGCTCCTGATTCTGGATCTCCTTGGATCCAGTATTTCACCTGAAATTAGGGATAATAATTAATGTGCTGTCCATGTGTGCATGCCTCACGTTTGCTTTCTTACCAAAACACTGTTGTTTAAAAATATTTTCCAACAAAAATGTTCTAGCCACAAAATTGACCACTACAATATTGTGCATGCAATAAATATAGGCAAGTATAGAATCAATATTTCAAACTCCACATATATGCACCTTAAAGTGTAACCAGGCGCTTTATAAACTTTATTATAATTATTTATTATAGGGTGTTAAGAATAGTATATCTATACTTACCTATATGTACTTGCCTTCACAATATTGTGGTTGCCGATATGGCGATAACAGTTTTGTACAAAATATTTTACATAAAACTCTCACTTTCTGCACCCATGTACATGAAGATGATCTCAAAGCAAGGCACAATATGAATCACTACCCCTAATGACTTACCTACATCAACAATTCACAGACAGACATCCCTCACATGTAGACAACATCTGTGCCATGTGGTTTCGATTCTAGTTCTCCTCTATATACAAACACATCAGACTACCAGGCATTATCTCGTTCCTTAATCCATATTTCAACCACATCAGTATATACAAATGCCATCAGATAGCTAGACATGAAATACCTTCACTTGCTTTTACAATGTTTGTACATACAGACATGTTTTGCAACCAGGCATGATATAGCTCCACAACTGCCAGGTCTCCTGCACATACAAACATTTCCATCTGCTAAGCATGATAGGGCTCTCTGTGCAATACTTCCAGCCCTTTTGTATATCAGACATGTCTGGCAACCAGGCATGATCTGGCTCCTTATGTTTCGCTTCTACCACCCTTGTACACCCAAATATGATAGAGCCGCTAGGTTGGACATGCTGCTTATGCCCCTTATGGATACAGATGGCACCATAAAGCCAGGCACGATCTGACAATGAGGAATTAATTCCAGCATATCCGTTCAACAAATTGATCTCTAGAGCACACAACACAGCCTGACCATTATATCTTATTTCCAGGAACTTGATATATACTAAAGGACCACCATGCACTACCTGCCGCCTTCTATGCCTTGCTTTCAACACCCTCGTGTAGACAGACTCTCTGGCTATCGACCAAGTATTATTTGTCCATATGTTTCACTTTCAGAAGCTCTGAACATGCACACATCTCCATTTTGCTCTTTATTACACACCGCCAGCATGTTTTCACCCACAAATTATTTCAGGGACAGCCACAATCTTCTCAGTATCCCTCAAGTCCAGTATCCAAGAAGAATCATACAGCTTCCAACAGCCATACACAATGTGCCCAATTATGCCTCATTTCCAGATCCACTGTGTACACAAGGTCTCATAGCCAGGGAGCGCCCCTTTATATTCAGATGTCTGTGCCACCCAGACTGTCTGTTTCTTACGCCACACTTTCAGCACGCCTCTACACAGATAGTTAAATGAGGTACAGCACAGCCTGACACTGATCACTCACATGCTTAATTTCAGTATGTACATACATTAGTCTGAAAAATATCAAATCTGGGTGTCCTGTCCATAGTCAGTCATTCCAGTGCAAGCTGAAATTCTCAGGCAGCAAGCCATCTTCTTCCCCTTCTTTGGACATATATAGTTGATTTTTTTGTGCGTTGGCAGTTAGAGGCATGCAATTGCAGTAGAAGGATTGCATTCACGGGTTGGGTCATGATTATGCCTGTTCTTTTAGTTATCCTACCTTGTATCCTGACGGTTTCCCTTGAGGCGGCACCCAGTTGGTTCGGATCTTCCTGGCGCTCACAGCCTGGGCATTGAGGTTGATGGGGGCACCCAGTGTGCCTCGTGGCGAGGAAGCTTGCTGAAGCTGCTCTCCACCTTTAACACCACCTTTTATGATAGGCTCTAAGAAAAGGATGAAGAGAGAGGTTGAGGTGAGAGTAGTGTTACAGTGCTGTAACTATACTAGAGAAGTTACACCACAAAAGTCTTCCTGTTCAAGGTAAGGGTAGATGACAACAGTGTAGTTGAGAACAAATGAACAAACAGAAGGACCAAGAAAATGTTTGAGGGAGAAATAAGGTCAGTGTAAGCATAGGGTAACAAAACACAAAATCTGTAAGCACTAGCATGTAATGTCTTATTTTAGATTGTTTTAATTGTCAAGGTAATGCCAGGATTTCGAAATTATTTAGTTGGATGCTTAAAATTCTATATTTCAATATATCAGTGGAAATCTTGGTATGAAATGAAAATACATTGGTGTCTTGGCTGACCAGCACTAGTCTTTGTTCTTTAAAACATTGTGTGGCCTCTTGAAGCAAATTGGAATAGGCAAACATAACTTGTGCTCATTCTTGCAATGACAGCATGGTAGAGCTCAATAAGATTTTCCAAACAGAGTAGATTTTGGAACAAAGGGGTGAAGTCTCCTGATGCACATCAAACAATTATCGTGATTAAAACACTTAAAATTGATACACATAGGGGAGTTAGACTATCAAACTGTAGCCTCCTGTCAGGCCCTATGAAAGCTTCAAGCATCATTGCTGTACTGGTGTCTTCTTCCCCTGGGAAGATGTTGCTAAAAGCATTTTGGCGACCCCCTCAATTCCAGCAAGAAAACACGATACAACTCAGCTTGAAGCACAGTAGTTCACAAAGGAGTAACCCTCAGACCAAACCACTTTTGACGTACTTTTCTTGAGGCATTAATAAAGTGGTAATTCTACAACGAGTTTGGCTTACCTGTAGGGTCTGCAATGGTAATAGTGGTCTGGGGGTATTTGCCAATCTTTGCCCCAAATTTGGGGTTACTGAGGTCCATTGCAAACTGCTTGACTTGTCCGTTGCGGAGCAGCGTGTCCATCTCAGAAAGCTCCAGCAGCTTCACAGGGATCTCTTTGCGTGTCTCATCCGGCTGGAAGATCAGGTCTCCATCTGTGAAGAGATAATCCTGAAGGGAAAGAGCAAAGGTTTAATGTGGAAGGCACATTTACCAGGAAGACAATTGTTTCTTGATGTGAATAAGAATTGAACAGGATTACAATTTAAGTATCAAAAAAGAACTTCACGCATTAGAGAGCTTTAATGTTGGGAGGTGCTCAGGGCAGAGCTCTCATGCCATATGCTACCCACAGAACAGTTAGAGTTCTGTGACATCACAGATGAAGGTGACAGGAAACACTCACAATGATATTACAGAGGACACAACACATAAGACAGGACACCATATAGAACAAGGGCAATTTTCTTCCTTACTTCATCGAAACACAGGGAATTTAGGATCACCATGATGCCATGAAACAAAATGACCTGGCTAATCCTACTGCAAATTGCTCCACTTCATCCCAAAAAAACATGAAATAAAGAGGCAAAACAAAAGGCTGTAAGCCACAGTAACCCCACAACTATAACTCATTAAGACGTTTGCAACCGCAGTTAAAAAGACATAATGAGAAAAGCACCAAAAAGTGGAACCAATATTTCCTAAGTAATAAAATGCGCACAAAAACACTAAACAAACTAATTAAAATTCTGAGATCAGCCTGTGATCTACTCACCGTCATAACGACAAAACTACACTTGAAAGAATTTTTGATCCAGGTGCCATAAACCTGCGAATAAAACACCTAACCGCAGCCAATGTTGAACAGCATTCTGTCACACAAAGAACCAAGGGCTGGTCAAACGTTCCATGACATCACGGACAGAGGTTATAGGAAATGACATTGTAAATTTCCCATCATTCCCATCTGCTAACGTGCACATACAAAGAAACGTGCACACACACCCTCCCCCCACCTCTTCATATAGAGGTTTGCTGTTGGGTTTTTTCTTATACTTGGCAGGTTTCATCCTAAGTGGCAGGCAGTAAGCGGCAGGCAGTACGCGTATGAGGGTAGGTGAAGTGGTAAACCTCTCCCTCCTCACCCAAGGGCGTCATGTTTTCTATCCTTGGAGGAACTCTTGGGTTCAGCCAAAATATTATTTGGAGTGTCACTGCCTTTCACACTGCTACATTTATATTTCTGGACTAGTTGCAGGGACTCAGACTGCAATATTTTACGTTCTTTCTGTGGTTGCCAGCCTCCATATTCATTTATCTCTGGTCTTTCAAGTCCCAGGCTGCTACATGCCACCTCTTTCAGTGACACCATTGAAATAAAGGGAAAATATACTCCTTTGAAACTTGATGAATGAAGTAGGTTTTATTAGGTGAAAGACACCCCAGCCACTTGGCCCCAACTGCTTCCTGTATAACAAAATAACTATACAACATAGCAAATGTAACCATGCAACAGGATCCAAATCAGAAAGTTTTCTGACACAACTCTTTTACAGGTTTTTAGACAACAGTCAGAACCATGCATTGTTGTTGACTTCCCCTTAAAAGCGAGGGGGGAATGATAAATTAAAGAGGACAAAAGCAAATTGAGAAAACTTGTATATATTACTAGTCGTAATAGTCTTAGAGATTCTGTTATTTATCAATCTTCCTAGAAGAACTTCCACTGTTCTTTCACTGCATCTTCTGGCTCTAGGGTCTGAGCCTACCACAAGCATTCCCCTACTTAACAAAAAACACCCCACTTAAATTCCAAATGCAATGATCTTCAGTTGTCACTGCATTCCCAAACAATTTAACCATTCGTAGGAAATTTGTGAACTTCACATTGCCCTTCATTAAGCTAGGCAATCTCACTCTCTCCAAGTCTCCGACACTCACTTTGATGACCTTTTATTAAACCATTCCTTCCTCTTAACTTCCAAATCTTCTTGTCTTTTTCTGCACAGTCCTTTCATTATGGTATCCGCTAGCACTCTACCCACATTAACCCATTTAGGATTGGTCATAATGTTCGCCTTCCTGTTCGTAAACAATTCAAAAGGTGCTTGTCCAGTAACTATATGTTGTATGCCTCTGTAAGATGCAAATGTATGTCATTACTCCTCCCTCCAATTCCTGTCACAACACCTAGCCATGAAAATTGCTTTCTTCATTACTTTATTGAATCCTAATACTGCACCACTTGATTCGGGATGATGAAGTGAACACCCTTTTTGTTTTATCCCTCTGTGCGACAAGAAACTCAACATCTCCTTAGAGGTTAACTGCATCCCATTATCTGACAAGACACAATCTGTAAAACCTTCCTTGTCCAAAACGTCATTACGAAACTCAATTACGGTCCTGGTCTCCACATTGGGAAGAATTTTGTACTCAGGCTATCTAGAATACAAGTCCATAGGAGCCAATACATATACTGCCATTGCGTACGGGATGCATTATATTTAGTGCAATCTCCTCCCATGGTCATATGAGAAGTTCTCTCACTGTAAGAGGTTGTAACCTCACTTTTAATCCTATATAAATTACCCTTCAATCTATACACTTGTGAACCTTTCTTTCTACTGCCTTGTCAAGACCCGTCCACAAGTAGTTCATGCGCAGCCTTTAAATTAGTTTCACTTTTACACATCTGCATCAATTTAGCACATGGAGACCAAGGTAGAAAGAAACTTATGCCTCTGACCTATAAACCCTTTGCTATTTCATCCCTTAACCACCAATTTATTTCCTCTTCAGAGCAATCTCTCTTCTCACTCCATCTTTTCTGAACCTTACTAATTATACCTAGCAATATGGGTTCCTGCTCCAACGGTAACTTCCACTCAAGTCATTAGCTGGCCCCTGTCCCGCCTTTGTAAAATCCCTCATCAGACCCTATCGCCCATCCCGCAATTTGAGATCCTCTCACCTTCATTTCTTGACTGTTCCTTCTTACAGGCTCTGTAGATCTGGAGGCCGGAGATTTGCATACCTGGCCCCCAAGCTTTGGAACTCTTTCCCCTCTCTCTCAAAACTTCCAACTCTTTGACCCTTTTCCGTAAGTCTTTAAAAACTTGGCTTTTTCCCCAATCTGGTTAGTCCTACTGTCCCCTCTACTTCCAACCAGCGCCAGGAAACCCACGGTGTCAGTGCGCTCTATAAGCACCCCTTACGATACGATACGATACTCCTCCTTTTCCATCACTCCAGCTTCAAGTGCACAAACCTTCACGTCTTTACTCTTTGACATCAGACATCAGCATCTATATACAATTTGCTACTTTGTTCTTTGAACCTGCTATATATATCCCACCACAAACTCAAATTCCTGTGGGGACCCTAATGCTAATTTGAGCTGAGTCAGAGTCAAGCCCTATTGGCTTTTTTACTGGTTGATGTCCGTTCTTAAATGGGACCTGCATCCCCACAGAAGAGTCTTCAACCTTTTGATGTCCCAAAACACCGCTAAAGCCTCCTGCTCAACAACTGAATAATTATTTCATCCTTTGTATACCCTCAAAATAACAATAGCGGTTCTCTCCTCACTCCCTAGTGTCTGCAGTAGGACTGCACCAACATCCTTTGTACTCGCATCAGTAATCAATGTGCATTTATTTGAAGGTTCATATCTCTGCAGACTTAAAGCAACTCTCAGGCTTTCGTTTGCCTCACAAAATTAGTTTAAAGTGCATTCATCCTTCTGGAACTCTTTGCCCTTCTTTAACAGCTTATTGATATTTTATGTCCTGGCAGCGGAATTCGCTACAGATTTTCCATGAATTTCCATCATGGTCAAGAATGAAGCAACTTACTCTTTATTTTCAGGTGCCTGCAGTTCCTCTACTGTCCTGGCCAGATCATCAATAAGCTTTTTACCTTCACCAGTGAGTTTGGGCCCAAGTAATGTATTTCACCTTGATGGAACTTGTATTCATAACATGTGTATTAGTAAAGAGCACATTCACCCAGAAGGGTTTCTTGGCGCTGAATAACAAATGTTTATTGCTACCCAAATCAATGGTACTCATTTTATTGACCTCAGAAGGATGAAAGGCAGAGTGGACTCATCGTGATTTGAACCTGTGACCATGAGGTCAAATACACGCCCCTACAGTGGACGCATTAGTGTACTAAGCCACCAGACCCGCTTAAGTCAACTTAAGAGTCAACCCACTCTCTTCCAATTTTCCTAAAATTTTCTGTCAATTGTTTATTGTTTTCTGCAACATCTCTACTAAAGAGTAGAATAACATCTTGATATACCCTAACCCGGTCCGACATTCCAAACATATTTTCCATCATTCTTTAAAAGACAGAAGAGGCATAAATGTGGCCAAACGGTATTCCCAGGAACCTGTAAATGCCACTTGGTGTGACAAATGGCATCAAATTCCATGATTCGAAGTGTAAATTAACCTGGTGGGATGCTGATATTAAATACAGTGTGGTGAAGATTTTGGCTCGGCCCACAACTGACATCAGGTCCATGATATTGGGCATATTTGTCCACTAACACATTCTTATTTAAAGACCTTTAGTATATGAACAAACAAACCTCTCCCCCTGGTTTCCTAGCAACCACCAGTGGTGCCAAACATTCAGAATATCCAACCTTTTCAATATTGTCCCTTCAATCAACCTGTTAATTTCTTTATCAACATCCTCTCTTATGGCTGGACATATTCCTCTTACTTTAACTACTACTGGTATAGCATCTTGATTCGATCTATTTGTGTGTAAATATCCTTTCAAGCAGTGCTTAATTTGAGCTTGTGTTTGCTCGTGGAAGGTACCAGCATTTATTTTTAAGTACCTGTACTTATTTTTCCTGCAACAGACATTTATGAGAGTAAGACAGGGAAAACACGAAAAATGGGAAAGACAGAGGAAGAGAACGATAGGAAAACCTTCTAGAAGGGAGAAAGCAACAACCTGCAAGAGTGAGGAGAAGGGACAGCAGTGTCGTGCAGTAGATATAAGAGCCTAAGGTGGTATTCTGTGCACACATATTAAATTGCACCAGCCATGTGTGTCAAAACAGAGCTTTGGGCACCTGCACTCTTTTATGAACAAATTAAGCACTGATTTCAAGCATACCAACTCACTGCTAAAGACTCCAGGGAATTATTTCACTACATCACTTTCAAGCTGGTTGATCTCACACACTCTTCAACTCCTCAGTGCCCTTCAATCTTATAGCGGTACAAAAGGGGGTGGTGATGGACGGAGCATCTGAACCAATCCAATGATGTGAGTGTTTGATTGGTTCAGATGCTCCGTCCATCACCACACCCTTTTGTACCACTTCAATCTTATAGGACAGTCAGAAGAAGAATCCAGTAGTAACTTCAGCTCATCCTGGTGAAACCAACTAATTACATTGTCTCCATTGCATGACATATACATTTTCCCCAAAATCATTCACTCTTTAAACTCCACAGTCCGTCCTGTACCCCAGCTTTACTGGTTTGAATAATTTAATTCCACCCTTTAAGTTCTTCTTATAAAATTCATTTGACACAATAGTTCATTTTGCACCAGAATCAAACAGCATCCTCAAACGGTGGCCCTCTATCTTCACCATTTCATATGGACCATCTTTCTTTCCTCGTACCACCTGCAACATAATTTCTTCCACTTGTTCTGTTACTTCACTGATTTAACTTGGGATGTTCTATGCTTTGCACACTGCTCTCTTTTCTCCCAGACCTTGCATGCCGCCTTGAACACTGGACACTCCTTGTCATTGGCTAGATGACCTATAATTTCACAACTGTAGCATCTCAAACCTGGTATATTACTATCACCTTTACATTTATTCTTACCCAGATGTAGGGTTTCTTTGTCATTCAGCCCCCCCACCCCGTTGTTTTTCTTTATTAGCTCCACTCAGCCCAGACTATGTTATTTTGCCTTTACAACTTTGATTACTTCATTTAAAACTGGATCATCTTTAGGCCAGCGATCATCCCTGACTTTTTCAATATCACAGCCCAACATGAATTGGTTATGTATCCTTTCTTCCAAGTTTGACCTGAATTTACAGCTAGTTGCTACCTTCCCCAGAGCTGTTATTAACTCCCTTACTAATTCCATCACCTCCTGATGCCGCTTACCCAAATGTACCCTCTCCAATATAGAGCATACTTTAGTCAAATAATGTAGATCCAATTTTGAATATACATTTCAAATAAAGTAAGATTAAATGCCTCTTCAGATGTAAAATCAAGAAGACGCTCAAACTCCTTTTGCTCTTCTGACCATAACCAATGCATTAATGAAGAGGATTTTCTCTACTGTTAAAGTCATTTCATATACTCTGGTGTAATACAATTAATTGAGATTGGCTCTCCAGGTGTAGTGAGGAAAAATGGAGGTGGTGTAACATTCTGCATAATCAAAACATAAATTTTATACTGACAACACAGAAGTAACTGCAGGCAAATACAGAACAACAAATACCAGCAGGCAACATAAGATTCACTTTGTGCACCACCAAAGCATCACTTAAAAATAGATTTTTAACTGACATATAGTACCAGTTAAACATGCAGAACAGAAAGATTAGAGCATGCAGCTTATATGTTTAGGTATTCACCCTCCACTGAATATATCTTTTTTTTCCTTTCAGTCAGAAAATGTTAGTACACTGGCACCTGAATTTCATTCATCACCACAAATTCCACCTCAACATTAGACTGGCACAAGTATTGTGTTCATCGCAGCTAAAGTGAACTTTCTATGTGAACTGCAGACCTTTCATCGAGCCGCTCTCCAGTGCAGACCGCTCCAGATGCTTAGTGGCAGGGCTCAGAAGCACAACCTGGCTGTTGGATAATCCAAGGTCGGCTTTTAAACCTGTGCTGATGTTGGTTGATTAGAATCCAAGGCACACTTCAGTTACCACCCTGATCCTTAGCAGCATGCCGGAGGCACTGCTCTGAGATCAAACATGGCACATCCCAAGAGCAAACAGCACCCCAACTGTCACGTTGGCAAGTTGGCTCTACACCAAGAGTCCACTGACGATCGCCTGGCATGTGCCTGCTTAATTCTGCAACTGCATCAATGGAGAGGGAGGACACGCCCAATGTGAAAGACACACTTTTTTTTCCCTTCACATCTTTTTCCTATCATCTTCAGGCTGCCCGTCAGCCATTCGACATTAACCCCTTGTATGCGGGGCGGATTCCCCCGCTGTGCTGGAGGCGGGGGGTGGGGGGGGAGGAGGGCGCGCACAGCGCCCTGGTGCTCATGACGAGCTGAGCTCGTCATGAGCCACGGTGCTCATGTGCTCATGACAAGCTGAGCTCGTCATGACCACACCCGTTTGTGTAGAACGTTCGCACAGCAGGGGAATTTCCCCAGCTTGCGAGCGTTCTAACAGTCATGATGAGCTCAGCTCGTCATGAGCACCGGAGCACCGTGGCTCATGACGAGCTGAGCTCGTCGTGAGCGTTCAAGGGGTTAAACAACACTTCGCTCACTCATGATGCATTCTCTGAAAAATGGTCATCATTTTTCTTCAGCCTGTTCCGAACCATTCTGTTCCCCCCTGGTATTCTAATTACCTTCCTCTTTGTAAGGAACCCCATATCACTACTTCGCTCCAGTATGTGACTGCACTCAGTCTTCAGTACCACTACTAGGTACCAGAATCTAATCATCACCTATTCTTTCGGATAGCCTCCCTCATCAACACCCAGATACGGAGTTAACTTGACTCGGACTCCTATACTGTTCACATTCCCCATGGACAAGTGGTGTAGTAAGCTCTTACCTGCAGCCGTCGCGGGGTGGCCGTCTAAGGAATCGCAAGCAATCTCCCCGGCTCTTACATGCAGCGACAGAGTGAATTACCATTTTACTACCCAAACTCTTTTTAACCTCTCAAGACATACATCTCACCCTACAGACTCTGAAGGGAGAGGAAGTTTGAACAAGGCATCCTTACATTTATCAATACCCCATCCCACCCCCTCATCGCTAGGCTAACTCCCGCCCTGGCCCTTCACCCAAGCCCTCTTCCACTAACTCTTGCATCAGACTATGTCCTGTACACTTCCTCACTGGCCCAATCCAAGCAACATCACACGGTCTCAAATTTGTGTAACAGCACCAGAGCTGGCAGATTCAGATTCCTTAACGTATTCAGATTCCCTGGTAGATGAACAATTTGGCAAAATGTGACACATGTTCCCTATCTCCGTTCAAAGCTGCCCTCTAAGCTCATTTGCTTTGCCTCTACTAATTCCAACTCATTTCTGGACATCCTGATTAGGGAGAGCTCTAGCGCTGTCTTGTAAATATATGTACTATTCTTCAAGGAAATCAGTTACTGCCCTGAAATAGACATAAGTGACTCTCTGAACAGCAGTGCCTGTGGAGAAAAGTGACAATCTTTGGAGAGTGACAGGGCAGCGAGCAGATAATGTCCACATTAAGGGGCAATCTCAATGGTAAGAAGTGACTAGCTATTGCGAGAAGTGACTGTGGAGGGAAACGACTGTCTATGGAGAGGAGTAGCAGGATGATTACAGAAAAATGTAAGAGTGACTGTGTGAGCAGAGCACTGATAGTTCATGGAAAGGTGTGACTGAATATACATGGCAGTGACTGAAGAGCAGTGAGGACCAGTGGAAATTAATGGCTGTTCAGACTTCTCTCTCTCTCTTTTTCTAGGAGAGGAATGACTGAGTAAATACCTGTAGGTAAGGGTAACTGTTTGAAAGGAGAAGTGACTGCCTGTAAAGCAGAGTGACTGTGGAAAGGAGTCACTGTCTGTAGCGAAGAGTGAGTTGCTGTAGTGGGGGAGAGACAGTGGGCAACAGTAACTAACCTGTAGGAAAGTGCCCCTTTTTGATATGGTCACCCCTACTTTTTGGCTGGTGTCGGATGCAATTTTTACAGAAGTTCACTGATTTTCTGCTGTCCTAGTCCCCAGTGCCAGATCTCTTTCTATAAAGCTGTACAATTGTTTCCCCACTTGGCAATACCTTTAGCACTCCCAGTAAGTCCCTAGTAATTGGTACCCATGGTACCTAGGGCAAGCAGGCTAAAGAGAGCCTTCAAGGGCTGTAGCATGTATTATGCAACCCTAAGGGTCTCCACAGCTCCACCATGCAGACTGCCCTTGTAAGCTGCATGCCATGGTGCAGAGAAAATCGTAAACACGACATGGCACACCTCCTGTGTGCCATGCTTACAGACACTGCATGCAGTATAGTCACCCCTACCGCAGTCCTTACTGCACTAAGGCAGGGTGCACTATACTACAACTGTGGATATGCCACTGTGATATCTAAATCGATTCTTGGATATTACAAGTGAACAGGGAAGCCATTTTAAGAACATATGCTGGAATCTGATGTTTACGGGTTTCCCAGCTACATAATGGCTTCACTGAAACTAGAGTTGTTTGGTATCAAATATCTCGTATTAATACATTCACACTGATTCCAGTGATAGATGTATTAATGCTTGCACCCAGAAGGCACCTTAGAGGTGCCACCTGAAAACCTAGTGACTACTGGTGTGGTGGCTGAGTGGTGTAGACCAGCCTGCCACCACAGACAGGTTTTTGACCCCCTGCAGGGGTGAGCTCGTGCTCTCTGAGGGCAGAAAGAATGCCTGCTCAGGCTGGAGGTGTTGTCACCTCCTCCAAGCTAAGTAATCAGTATATCAAGGCAGGAAGCTTTAAAGGTCTCTGCCACCTTTGATATGTGACCCAAGGCTTCCCCAGAGAGGGGAAATGCAACCTCCTGCCCTTGGCCCATTTGGCACCAGGACAAGTGGGAAAAATATCTAGTCAGGATGCGTGTTCCCCTCTCAGGCTAGTATTACCCTTAAGGTGTGCTACTTCAAGTGGACACGGCTTTTAGAGTTCCACCATCTTATTTTTGGCAGAATTAGGAAATATGCCCATTTCCCTGCAGCTGACCAGCTTCCAAGAACCCCAAGAGACCTCCATTCCTTTGCAAATTGCCAGCAATCTCCCTTGGAGTACAGGAGCTATTACCCTGCAGTCCGCAGGCACTGACAAGCAACGCCCGGTTCACCAAGTTGCAGCTCACTGGCCAGCCTGATGCCACAGCCCCCAGGAATAGGCGCATGTGTTCATGAAGGTCATACCTGTCCCTATGCCAAGTGAGAGGACACTAGGCCCAACCAGAGCCGCGCAGTACCAATACTCTGCATACCAGACCCCTTACAGTAAACAAAGACTGAGTGTGTGGCCCAGCTATCCTGATTTTGCACCCTCAACTGGGGAGACCAACGACGAGCACCGCAAGGCTCTAGGATGCACAGAGCTCAGCTGACCTCTTAGCTCTGTACCCTAGCCCCCCAACCCGGGTACCAATGAACCGACTGTGCTCCCTTATCTGCCGAACCCTTGTGATCCAAGCCGGCTTTTGGGAGCTCCGGACTTGTCCCAGAGACCCCCTCTGCAACCTATTTCTAGGTTGCCCCCTTCTCTTTACAAGCATAGCATGCACAGCTACCACAGTGATCAGCACATCTGGACCTAAATGCCTCAGGGCAGGTAACAAGTATTGCTGGTAGTACTTTGGACCTTGGCCCAATACGTCCTTAAGACCTGAAAGAGTACCCCAGAAAGCGTAAATACCTGTAGGCTATCTATGCCTTTTCTCCCAGAGGAAAGCATTGTGTGTAAAGGCACATTTAGGTAACTGTTTTACTTACATGCAAAAAGCAATATTTAAAAAAAGTATTTACTTGCTATCGAAATTCTTGGTATCACAATTTATATAAAAATACAAGTTATTTTTCTAAATTGGTCTGAGGTTTTATTCTTGTGTGTCTCATTCATTGCCTCTGTGAGTGCAACAAATGCTTAGCACTACCCTCTGATATGTCTAACTGCTCTCCCACACTACCACAAAAGAGAGCATTTGGGATATAATTTGTGCCTCTGTAAACCAATTGCGGTTTGCCTGGACTTTTTGCATAGTTTACCTCATTTTTGTCCACTATATAAAGCATCAGCTTCCTACATAACCCACTTCCTGCCTCACTTTGATCAGGCTCCCCTACAGATAACTCTTCCTCTGTCCAGTGATGAGAACTCATAAGTCTCACCTTTCCATCCTTGGCGGTAAGGTCGCGGGTCCGGTATGTGACTTGTGAACGTCCATTTTCTGTAATCTCTCGCATCACTGGAATTTTTACAGTTTTGTCCAGGCGGCTGTAGGTGTAGGACGGCTGCAGGAAGGTGATGATACTTTTGGCTGAGAAAAGAACCACATGGTCACTAGCAGTAATGGACCTAAGGAATTTTTTTTTCTTACAGCAACGTATATGTAATACACACGTTTCACATGGGTTGCTACTCAAATGATTCATTGGAATCACACCGGAAAAATACAGTGTTGTTTTTACAATGCTTTTTTATGTAACTCCTATTTTTAGCAACAATTCCATCTACAGTGTCAACATCATTAATGACATTAAACATAGGTAGAACCAACCCAACTGTATGTTACTGGGATATAACTCGACTGGAGACAATGGAAAGTGGGATACACTGTCACAAATGTGACAGATACCCTGTCCTCTCTATTGCAAGTGCCATTGGTTATAATTCACGTAATACAGCAGACGAGAAATCAGTCATGTTTGTGAGGAAGTATCCCATCCGCCAAGATCTAAATCAGGCCCTATGTCTACAATGCACACACACAATTCATGGTTTAAAAGGGGCAATCTAGTCAAGATTGCAAGACTGATGCTCATCCGGTTCAGACGGTTAATTAGTGCTTCTTTCAAGTTCTTCTTGGGGAAATCCCCTTGGAGGTAATAGTCTCCAAGAAAGATATTTATATATTTGTATTTATAGAGTGTAAACCTAGCTAGATAGCAACGCTCTGTTGTACATTATGGTGGCTGTAGAGAAATAAAATTAGATTGTGCACATCAAGTGGAATTTACATCTTTTGAATTAAGCAATTGTAGGACATATCAAATATTTCCAATTGCATTTTTCACATATATATATATATATATATCTATATCTATCTCTCTCTATATATATCTATATCTATCTATCTATATATCAATTGAAAGCTTACTGTAAATGAGGTAGACGGACAAAGAGTTTGGAGCACAAGGTAATCCATACATATATCACTGTGCCTAATATATATCTATCTATCTATATCTATATATATATATATATATATTAGGCACAGTAACATTAAATGAATGATTTAGAGTTTAGAGGAAAGGGTACTCCATTGCAGATTTGATGGATTACCTTTGTCTGCCTGCCTCATTTACAGTGAGCTTTCGATTGGTGGAGTCTCCGTTGGCTTAGTTAACAGAAAGATTACTACGGCATCCCGCTGGAGTAGGGACTGTCGGATCAAAGCCATCACAAGGTCCCCTCTATTTAGAACATATGATGCGTTGTTCTTTTATGTCCATCATCGGCAGGAGGAACAGAAAAAAAACAATAATAGCCCAGGTTATAAGTTTTTGCATTTCTGAAACAAACTTTCACAGTGGGAGTTTAATTCTGAAAAAAAGAAAGTTAAATGTTTGCTCAATGGTCTTCAAAATCGACAGTGACTGTAAGTCAAAATTTTTGTTCCTTGACAAATGTTCTTTTCAAGTTACAGAGAACACCCCTGGGCAGTTACCTCTAAATTTGACAGACGTAGTACTGTTGGATGAGGGACTTAATGTCCTCTGCCATCCCTACAGCTGCCACTCATTCCACCAAACAATAAATCAGGGGCTAAATTAATTTTCCAGAATCACACCATTTGTTGTGAAGTTTGAAGCTGGGATTCAAACCCACCTACTCAATTGGGCCCATAGGGATGAAATTTCACTTTTGCGATTCCTAAATAGAGAATCGTAAGAAATCGATATTGGGGAATCGCAAATTGAAATTTACATAGATTACGATTTCCTAACAGCGATTTCTACGGATTCCAACGGAGTCGCAATCGCTATTAGGAAATTACTAAATTTCGATTTCCTAACAGGATATCTCAGAAGTGGCACACATGGATGGTGGGCCTTTTGCTCACTCTAGAAATGATGTACATCGCTGTATATTTCTAAATAAACAGTAGGTGGCGCTCCAAACCCGTTTAGGGATCAGAAACCCATACAGAAAAACTGAAATTTGAAATCCCAGATGAAAACGTGGGGCGGTGGAGCGGGGTGACAATGTTTTGCAACTTGCTAGTTTTGTGATAGTGCCTACCACTTCCGTTGACAAGTACATTTAATGGTAATACCATGAGCCGCCAGACAATATTCCTCCATTATTCATTATTAGAATATTCATGTTTTTCTACGGATCATAGCAGGTTCAGAGCACAGTAGGGGAATTCAAACACAAGTGTTTATGAACATTTGTCATGAAGGCTCAAAGTGCGCTACAATTTGGTGCATTCCCGTCTAAACACGCTCCAAAAGCTTTCCATGTAACCAGAGCTGGAAAATGACAAAAACGTCCTCTCTCCTTTCCCTCTGCCACTAATCACAAATTCTCAGCTCCTTAATGGGACCTATGTGTGTGTGTGTAGGGGTTATACTTACCTGTTAAATGTTTACCACACATATGTCTTTACCATTATATGCTGTTACAGCGCCTTGAGACCCTCATAGGTGAGTAGCGCGCTTTATAAACTCCCTGACTGATTGATTACAGCGACAATTTGACTATTTTACAGGCAAGTACAAACCCTTTATAATATATATATATAATATATATAAAGGGTTTATAATGTAAAATACTTACATTATCATAGTTTTTCGTTGTTAGGGCATGCATGGTGAAGGCATATGCGTTTTAAAAACAATAAAAGGTAAGTATAATCGCTTTATTTATATATGTATTTCTAAAGAAATATATGTAGAAAATTGTTCTTATACCCACCAGAAAACCCATACCCACCCAAACACTTAAGCTACCCGTGCAAACAAAAATCGTGCATCCACCTTAAACCATAAACACCCCTTGCCCTAAAACACAAACACACACATGTATATATATATATTGCAGAATCCAAATTTCGGTAAAACTGGTGTGCTGCCAAATCGCTGGTGGTGCTTTAAAAGTGGCACTACCGCTAGCACTCAGTATGTACAAAAAAGAAATATTCAACCTTATCTGATTGAAGACCCAGCACTCGACATCATGGGCGTTCTCTCATTTATTTCACAGGCTTCAATAGACCCATGGACAAAGCAGGAACGCATTTCAGCAGATTCCGATCCGGAAAAAAGCGCTCCGAATAGCCGAGCATTTTTCCCGTACGAATCGTACCCTGCAACGTCCCCCGTACGTACGACGAAGTACGATTCGTACCAGGAGCTGGACTCCGTACGAATCGTACAGAGACCGTACGACTCTAATCTCCGTACGAGTCTCACTTGGAACCCGCTGTACACGACATCTGTACAGTTCGCGGCTGGTTTATACGACCCAGCATGTACGATACGTGTCGGGTACGCACGTACAACCCTTTTTCTTCGGGAGCTGAAAACAGCCGTAAAAGCAGAGTTCGCGACGAAACAGGTACAGAACGGCCCCCCCGGGTACGGCGCGTAACCCCCATGATCGGAGGGGTACGGCGCGTACCCCTGCGATCATTTGGGGTACGCATCGTACACCAAACGTACATGGGGTACGTACCGTACCCCATGTATGCTGGGTGTACTGCGCGTACCCCATGTTCGCTGGGTGTACGGCGCGTACCCCCCATGATCGCAGGGGTATGCGCCGTAACCCTGCGATCATGGGGGGTACGCGCCGTGCGGTGTGTATGTGATTGTACGCGTCCTGATACCCCGGTCGGGATCGTACTCGGCGGGTCGTACGGCGTGTGTACGAGTCGTACGGAGACGGCTCCGGATGCGAATCGTTCGGACGGTAATTTTACCGGATCGGAATCGGCCCCTATGTGTGTGTGTGTGTGTGTGTGTGTATATATATATATAATATATATATATATATATATATATATATATATATATATATATATATATATATATATATATATATCTGAAGAGCTGCTGACACAGATTGGGTGCAACGACAAAGTTCCAGCCAGCACCAAAGAAGCAGACACGAGCCCAAAGTGAGTGCAAAAAGGCTTGTAGCGTTTATTCCTTCAAAAGTCCGCCATAACGGGTTTCACCACCGAAGTGGCTTGATCACATGACAACGTCAACAGATTTTACTGGACCTTATAAACAGCTAGCACTTTAGACACGTGATGCAAGTGTGAGTGACATAGAAAAAAGTGTGTAACCAAGCAACATTTAAGCGCTATTTAGAAGATAGACTGCGCTTTGTAAAATACCACAAAAGTTACAAAGTTGCTTTGACCAACTAATAGAAGGGCAAACAATTGATAGTGTACACCAATGCCAGTAACGTCATAAAGGAAATTTTGCATTTAAAATAAGAAAAAAAAAATTAATCTTCTTTTCACAAAAGTATATCCGCATAAATGCATGGCTTTCGGTATGGATACCCGTAGAAAAATATATATGTAAATATAAGTATGCATATACTTTTAAGGTAAAAAAAATATATATATATATATAAAAACATATAATTTCATTGAACCATATTTACAAACTCACATGATCGCGTATATACAAAAAATGTCAAAATTCATATATTTACACAATGCATATTATAACATTTACTGGACATTTGGAAGAATATCGGCGTAATGCCGTTTGATCAGACAAAAACCCTTCTGTTGTATTATGAAGCAATCAATTGAAAAACACAGTTGGATAAAGTTGCAAATGGTGCATAAAGTGCTGTAAGTGCTCAAAATAACAGTGAGGATAATCCTGAAAATAAAATACAATTCTTAAAAAATCCTAAATGAAAAGGATTGGGTGAGAGGCAAGGGGCAGTTGCATAGGGCAGTTTATATAAGGTCTATTTCTAATTTAAAACGAAATATAGACCTGGGCGTGGGGTGCCACCTGTCAGTAAGGTACACCCGATGCTAGTGTGATGCATATATATATATATATATATTACCTACTGGTGATAGCCAGTAGGTATATATAGTTAGGATTAGCTACCATAGGAAATCCGCAACATTCTATTGGGAATAACTTTGGCGCCGGTTGAAGAATTTGTGTGTAATTTTCCAAAATTTTGGCCAGCTCCGCTCCGCTTCTTCCCTGAAAGTTTCGGGGGGATTCGTGAAGTGGGGGCTGACAAAAAAGGGGGGTCCTAAAATGTGTTTACCCCATGTTAATTTCCATAGGACGGTCTGACAAGTCTACAGCCCGAACCGCTGAAGGGAATAACGCCAAACTTTGCAAAATTGTAGGGACTGGTACGCAGATGTGCCTTTGCTATGTTTGGTGAAAATTGCTCCAGTGGTTTTTATGAAAATTAACTTAAAAAACACATATATATCTGGGCGGAACCTAACCACACATCTGATCTGATTGGCTGTCAGCACTTCATCCAAGAAGTGTTGGCAGCCATCTTGGGACCAATAAACATGATAGCACCTCATTAAAAAGCATTATAGTTAATAGAGGGTTTTAGGACTTTAGTTACATTATAAATCATTTGTTGATGGTACCATACTCATTTTAGGAATTGTGGTGTGTTCTAAGGTGCTTTTACCATGTGAAAAAGTCTTCTGCTATGATATCATGAATCATGTTTGAAAGAAAACTATTATCTCATGCTTTTCCCACAGTGGTTTGGAAGGGGATCTATAAGCTAAACTGAAAGCATATTTTATGTAAATTCACATTATCTTTCTCTGTCATGTGAGAATGAAGTTTGACATTCTCAGTAAAACATGTACATCCAACAAGGACAGAGACTGTCAGTTGATTCCTTTGTGTTCTACTGCAGCCTCCTAGAGTGTTCTAAAAAACAACTAGAGCGCTAACAGTCCTACTTATTACAAAGATATAGCACACCTGAAGCCATCTTGATTGGAATAAAGTGGTAACTCTTAAAACATTTAATTTAAAAAGGAACAAAATGAGGGGGTATATTGTGCCATAGAAAGTATTATTAGTGCTGCAGAAAGAAAAATGAGGGCACATTTTGAGTGACTTCTCAAATCCTCTTCAATTTCATAAAAAAATTCTGACATGCAGCTCCCAAGATGGCCACCAGAGACAAAAGAGCCTAAATGTAGCCCAAATATCACCCAGATGTAGCCCAAGTATAGCCCAATGACAGAATGTCCCAGAGTGTTCTAAAGAACAACGAGAGCGCTAACAGTCTTACTTATGACAAAAGTATGGCACACCAGAAGCCATCTTGATTGGAATGAAGTGGTAAGTCTGAAAACATTTAATTTAAAAAGGAACAAAATGAGGGGGTTCATTTTGCCATAGAAAGTATGATTAGTGCTTCAGAAAGAAAAATTAGGGCACATTTTGAGTGACTTCTCAAATCCTCTTCTATTTCATTAAAAAAATTCTGACATGCAGACTGAAACATGCACTTTGAATACCAGCAGCAGACTTCCCTGGTGAGCAGTAGCTTTACTACAGTGATCTAATGAGCAACTAGAGTGATAACATTCAAAATTTATGGCAAATGTGTGACACATCTGAATGCCTTCTTGATGGAACCAAAGTAAACAAGCATTGAAAATGCAATACATCTCGCCCTCGTTTAAGTTAAAGCCATTCTGTTTGTAATGAGGTGGCTTTTTAGCTTTGCTTTTATTAGTGTTTTTTAAACTTACATGTAAATAACATGCATATGTATGCATATATGTATATGTATGCATGCATTTATATTTGTATTTATATAGATATACAGATTAGATATGTTTGTATATGTATGTATCGGTGATGTCATTTGAGATGTCATCAGTGATGTCACTGACCTTGTCATGAATGATGTAATATGTGACATCATCAGCAGTGGATTGCGGGTGCGCGAAATATAGTTAGTACAACTAACTATATAGGAGCAATTTCAATGGTTTTGTATGAGTGAAATGTCCAGCTAACTATAACACCCCTAAAACGTATAGTTTTTTGAGTGAATTGTAAAGGTTTTTTAAATGCTAATTCCTAACTATATAAGGCCTGTAACCTATGGTTGTTTCAGTGAATATATATATATATATATATATATATATATATATATATATATATATATATATATATATATATATATATATATATATATTACCTACTGGCTATCGCCAGTAGGTATATATAGTTAGGATTATTTGTCTATGGAACTTTTGAAAATTCTATGTCTAATAACTTTGGCGTTTGTGGACGGAATCGGCTGAAATTTTCAGGAAAATGGCACATTTTGTTTCTGAGCAGCCCCCGAAAATTTGGGGGGGTTTCGTCAAGGGGGGGCCGAGAAAAAAGGGGGGTCCCAAAACGCGTTTTTCCCATGTTAATTTCCATAGGGCCTTTGGCCTCACTTTTAGCTCGAACGGCTGAATGGATTTGCACGAAACTTGGCAAAATTGTAGGGACTGTTAGCCCGATGTGCCTTTGCTAGGTCTCAATATATGTGCTCCAGTGGATTTTGAGAAATTAACGTTCAAAACAAGATATATATCTGTAACAGCGCTCCGGGCTGCGCTCCGGTCCGCTTACTTTTCGCGAAACGGAACTTTGCGCGCAGAAAGCTGATTGGCTCTCCGGTGTCTGTCAACATTCTAAACAGTCCGGAGCGGCCGCCATCTTATCTCTCGGTAGGATCGAGAGAGAAGAAGAGGTGAAAAATGAAGGGGGAATTTAATGAAAGGGGGCAAGGTATACCTCTCTTGACCCCCTAGGAATGATGTTGGGGTTATTAAAGGGTCCCGTGGGGAAAATAAAAAAATATATATTTTTCACAGTAGAAGCGCTTCCCGGGCCGCGAACTGGGCCGCAAACTGGTAGCGAAACGGGAATTCGCCATTTTGTGTTTCGTTTTAATTAAATTACTAGGTATAAGGGGGTGCGGGAGACGTATCCTGACCCCTTATGTTTTCTGAGGGTGGCTGAGGAGGCTCATATATGTTGATACATGTCTTCCAGCGGCTGTGCGTGAGCTTTTTTTTTTTTTTTTGCTGCGTGACGTCTGTTAACGTTCGATTCGATGGAAATCAGGAAGTGTTGACCACCATTTTGTCACTGCGAGTAAATATTTTGTTATAAATGAATCCTTATTGATAAACATTGTCTGCGCCATCTTGCCTTTTTGACCAATGCCACAATTTTGTCGTGCACGGCAGCCATTTTAGATGCCTTGACCAGACCCACTCTCTGCACGCTGTCGATTCTCAGCACGGCTCCCCACCCTCGCAAGCATCTCCCCCACGCACTGGTCACCCCCGCTCTCTCTCTCATGCATGGGACATATACTTCTCCCCATCTGCGCTGCTCTTCCCTGAGAATCACACCCTGTGCCCGCCCGACACCTCCCTTTCACCCTATTCACTACCGCACCCTCTGACACTCCTCTTCCTCTGTGTCCGATTGTCCAGGCCGGACCCAGGCTATCACCTAGCCCTGCGGATGTAGTTTATGGCCCCAGCTGTAGAGAATCCAGACATACCAACCCTCCCGATTCAGGCGTGAGACTACTGATTTCAGTGCTAGTCTCCCGCCTCCCGATTTCTGCAAGCAAAAACCCGGGGGCATATTACCAACAACTAGCGATAATTTTTGTCTCTAACTTGTTTAGAGACAAAAATTATCGCCGCACATCGGCGATTTTTATCGCAGATAAACCTTGCTAATTAGCAAGGTTTATCGCAAATGCGATAAAAAACGGCCGCAATGCATGAATATCGCTGAAAAGTCAGCGATATTCATGCATTATCGAGCAAATGCTCTTAGCCATGTTATCCACCTCCCATTGGATAACATGGCTAAGAACTGCTCAGGTCAGGTGTTAGCTTTTGGAGATATTCGCGCTTAGCGCGAATATCTCCAAAAGTTGGTAATAGGAGATAGCGATGTTAGGGACTGTTTCCAGTCGGTAACATCTTGGCACACCCACTTTGCATGTCATTAGTGATAAATATCACTGACATGCAAAGCGGGGCCCAAGATGGTCGCTATCTCCTTTTAGCTGTCACTAACTGGTGTTAGCGACAGCTTGGTAATAGGGAGATAATTTTATCTCCGCTTTCTTGGCTTTTAAAGCCAAAAAAGCGGAGATAAACCCCCTTGATAATATGCCCCACGATTCCTCGGGGGTTTCAGCTGACAGGCCTTGGTATTGTGTTACGTGGTAATTTTTCCAGGAAACGTCAGAGGGTCGATGCAGGGGTTCTAGAAGGGGTGATAAACCATTTAAGCCTCATGAACAAGCGCATGGTCTTTTAATGATCTGTGAAGTACTCGGGGCGGCGGTGTGTGTGTGTCCTCTTTCAGGAGCGGGCGGGGGGGGGGGCACTGCCAGCAACTTCCAGGCCAGGCAGTGTTCAACACTTGCATCACCCTTTCTCTGCCTGCTATTGCGCTCCATGCTTCGGAAAGGTAAGAAAAAGAACGTGCATTTGAGTTTGAAATGTCCGATCCTGTAGCAGTACACTTGCAAAGCCCACACATGACAATAACCCGATTCAAGGCCCCATTCACCCGATTTTTTAAAAATATATAGCACTCCAACAAAGTGGGATTATAAAACTTTATTAACTTTTAAATATAACGAACGGAACAAAAACTGTAACAAACATTTAAACATTTTTGACAAAAAAAGCAACAATGGTCAGAAGCTGTCTTTTGTGCGAATAGTCCCAAGGCAGCACAACGTGCTGAGTTGTGGACGGCACCCAGGTGATGTCACCTGGGTGCCGCACTGGTTTTTGGGATCCTACAATGCAGCAAAGAAAAACAGCGTGGGGCGTCCCGGGTGGTGCGGAGGAGGCCTCGTCAGTAGCGGTCTGTTGTGCGAATAGTTCCAAGGCAGCAGAACGCGCTGAGATGTTGATGGCACCCAGGTGATGTCCAGTAAACTGCTGCACTGGTTTTGGTATCCTACAATGCTGCTCCGAAAATTGGCGTGGGGTGGCCAGGGGGGGGGGCGTGGGGGAGGCGGCGTGAACGGGCCTCCCCAGGTGGCGGCCATCCAGCTGAGTTGCGCCCGCTCTTGCGGCTACAGCGTCTCGCTCACCATGTTGTTGAGTTGCTCCCACTCTTGCAGTGCAGCGATAGGCGGCTGCCACATGACTCTTAAAATGGCGGACGGCTCTTCGGTTTTGGGCCTGGTCCACTAAAATGGCCCTGGGACACCTTGGAACTCGGACGCTTGCCTGCTAGGGCTTGGGCTCCATTCTCGAAAGCGTCCCCTCAGCCGTGAAGATTCTACAAAAGTCTTGGGGGCCCTCGACTCCTGCAGGCTTCCGGTGGGGAGCGGCTGCCATGATTGCTCGCGGAATGACCTCGACGGAGCCACGAGATGGTGGTGCTCTCATGCTGACGCCAGCTTCAGTCTGAATCATCCAGAAACAAGGTGGGGCTTTCATCGTTTGGGAAAAAAAAATGTTCTAAACCAATGAAAAGTGTTATTTTTAGGTCATATGACCAAGCCTTCCATCTTTAGGAAACCAAAAGTAAAATGAACCAATGAAAAGTTTTATAAACAAGTCACATGACCTGTTATGCGGCATAGGGCTACAAAAAGCGTAGAAAATCCGTTGGCACGTGAGGCGGCGTCAGTAGCGGACCGATGTGCGAATAGGCCGAAGGCAGCACAACGCGCCGAGATCCGGATGGCACCGAGTTAGTGTCCAGCAAGTTGCTGCACTGGTGTGGCTATCCTACAATGCTGCGCCGAAAGTCGGCGTGGGGCGCCCCGTTGGCCTGTGAGGTCGCGTCAGTCAGTGGGGGCTGTGCGTCTCCCCCAAGATGGAGGCTCCTCGGCTGCAGTGCGGCGCCCCTTAGCGTTTCACTCGCCGTCCAACTGAGTTGCGTCCGCACTTGCGGCTACAGTAGGCCAAAGGCAGCACAACGCGCCGAGATCCGGATGGCACCGAGGTGGTGTCCAGCAAATTGCCGCACTGGTGTGGCCATCCTACAATGCTGCGCCAAAAGACGGCGTGTCCAGCTGAGTTGCGGTCACTCTTGCGGTACAGTGACTCGAACGCGCAGAGATCCGGATGGCACCGAGGTGGTGTCCAGCAAATTGCCGCACTGGTGTGGCCATCCTACAATGCTGCGCCGAAAGACGGCGTGTCCAGCTGAGTTGCGGTCACTCTTGCGGTACAGTGACTCGAACGCGCCGAGATCCGGATGGCACCGAGGTGGTGTCCAGCAAGTTGCCGCACTGGTGTGGCCATCCTACAATGCTGCGCCGAAAGACGGCGTGTCCAGCTGAGTTCTGGTCACTCTTGCGGTACAGTGACTCGAACGCGCCGAGATCCGGATGGCACCGAGGTGGTGTCCAGCAAGTTGCCGCACTGGTGTGGCCATCCTACAATGCTGTGCCGAAAGTCGGCGTGGGGTGCCCCGTTGGCTTATGAGGTGATGTCAATAGTGGACCGATGTGTGAATAGGTCGGAACCAGCACAAGGCGCCAAGATCCGAATGGCAAGTCCTGGATGTTCAGTGCCATAGTTGAGAGTTCTGAGCAGTGCTTGTAAGACTGTCTGAAGCTTATTTGCACCTGCTGCAGCTTCACTATTGCCCTGGTGTGGCCAAAGGTCGCACATGACATAGGCGGCCGGCTCCCGAGGTCCGACGGAACTTTTTTCCTTTTCCTTTTTGCTTCTTGTCCCACAATCCGTTTCATCTGAAGACATGACCAGGTCCCTGAATGTGTGCAGGGGGACGTTATTGATTGAATCAAAATGGCGGCTTGACACAAAGCTGACTCAAGCGTTGCCGTTGATGCTATACAGACAAAAATTGGTTTTCAGTTTGTACATTCTTCAGGATTTTTTTTTCCATCCAAGGCTGATTGAGAGTTTGTAGAAAAATGGCTTCAGATTTTCCACATACTACTCTTCAACATTCTTCCTAAATGTAACAATGTGAGACTCACTAGGAGAACGGCTGTTTATGTTTCCTTTCAAAATGCTGCCAACAATATTTTCTGAATGGAAGACACCATCTTGTAGCATAAAGGGCCGAAAGGGGTTCTGGTCTGGCCGATGGTTGGTGGAGACATTTTGACTATATCTTGGACCTGCCCGGCCTCGCCCAAAATGGCGCCGGTATAAATGGGACTCGTAACTCATTGTTGTGTACTGGTTGAACAACCTTGATATCACGAGATATGAATGCAGTTTTGATGCTCATGGCGGGCGGGGACGAGAATTGATTGAATATTTCGACATCCCTATTGATATTAAGTTCTGATGTGTTATTGATTACTGTACTATTGAAAGTTCGAATTAACGTCACCCATGGTACTTGCACGCAAATGTATATCTAGATAACTTTTTTCTAAGTGGCCCTGTCGTATTTTAATTACAAAATGTACGTCCACCGATTCCGCAACTGTTATACACCTTAGTTCTTGCAACCTAATGGCTCGTTCGTTACGTTCCTCTATAATGTAAATGTCTCCTCATCATATACGATTTCAGTTTGCTCCGTGGCCGGCCCACGTGGTTATAGGCCCGTATTTGTATACTGACATTTTCACAATAAAGGTTTTTAAAACAAAACATGGTAGTAGTATTTACATTGGTAAAGTTTTTACTTTTAGTCACTGTTTTCGAATCAGTAAAAGGCAAGTGAAATAAAGCAGTCCAATTACATGACGGATAAAAGGTATAATATGTAGGAACGCAGTAAAGATAAATGGTCAAGGGCAGTTGTGTTTTCCACTCCTGCAACATAAAGTGATCGATAAGAATCTGATAATCAGGCGTATCGGCGACTAAGACAGCAGGCCGAGTCTCTTTTACTCAACGGCTCCGTCATGGAACGAAGAAACGCCCTTTTTCTCGAAAAAGGAATATATTTTACTTGCAGGACAGTTGTAAATTTTCGGGGAAAGTACATTAGCCTGGAATATTTTAACATATATGTTTTTTAAAAAAAAGTTCGAAATCAATAAAAAGCGTATTTTTTAGATCATATGACTAAGCTTTTCATTATTAAAATAACAAAAGTAAAATGAACCAATAAAAAGTTTTATTAACAAGTCACATGACCTGTTATGCTTACGTTACGCGCTGCGCGCCGCGCCCCGGATCACTTCCGGGTGCGCTAACGCGGCGTGTCATATAACGCATTACGCGACAACGTAGGTCAAGAATATAGTCAAAATGTCTCCACCAACCAGCGTTCGGAACACAACCCCTTTCAGCAGTCCAAAAAGTTCTGTAAAATGACAACAGAGGGGACAGGCAACAAGAACCATCAGTCAAAGAGGGGAGGGCAAGTTCTTCTCTACCGGGTCATGTTGGGGCGCTACCGGAACTGATCGAATTGGTAGTCTACAGTGTTTCTGGATGTTTCAGACTAAAGCTGGCATCAGCATGAGAGCACTACCATCTCGTAGGTCCGTCATGGCCATTCCACGAGCAAACATGGCAGCCGCTCCCCACCAGAAGCCTGCGGGAGTCGGGGGCCCCCAAGACTTTTGTAGAATCTTCACGGCTGAGGGGACGCTTTCGAGAATGGGACCCAAGCCCTATCAGGGAAGCGTCCGAGTTCCAAGGTGTCCCAGGGCCATTTTAGTGGACCACGCCCAAATCTGAAGAGCCGGCCGCCATTTTGAGAGTCCTGTGGCAGTCGCTTATCGTTGCATCGCAAGAGCGGGAGCAACTCAACTACATGGTGAGCGAGACGCTGTAGTTGCAAGAGCGGGCGGTAAACAGCTGAATGGCGGAAGAGGCACAGTGTAGCAAAAGCGGGCGGAATGGCAACTAAAACGGTAAAGGGGCGCCCCACTACAGCGTGTCTTCAGGTCAAACGGATTGTGGGACAAGGTCCAGAATAGAAGAGTCATCAAAAGGCAAAAAGTTCCGCCGGACCCCGGGAGCCGGCCGCCTATGTCGGGGGCGATCTCAGGCTACACCGGTGCTATAAGACTTGGGGAGGGGGTCGGAGCCAAGCGTCTTCTCCGAGTCCATGGCCATCACACCGCCCCTCGGGGGCCTCCGTCAAGCGGTTTAGGAAGGTAACATATCACATTGTTTTCAAATGCAGTCAGGTCCACAAACGACACTCACTTACTTTGAGAATAGTGAAGCTGCAGTAGGTGGAAATAAGCTTCAGACAGTGTTACAAGCGCTGCTCAGAACTCTGAACTATGGCACCCAACATCCAGAACTTATGCCATTTGAGAATGGCAGTGACATTGAAGCAACTCAGGGACCAAAACCATTAACGTACTTTCACGTATGAAAATCTTACTTGGGGAGGGGGCAGGAGCGAAGCGCCCCCTCCCAGTCCGCGCCACCACACCGTATGTTGAAAATCTGAAGCCATCATTCTACAAAGTCAACCAACCTTGGATGGAAAAATCTAGAAAAATGTACAAACTGAAAACCAGTTTTGGTCTGCATAGCATCAGTAGCAACGCTTGCTATCAGAGTGCATGAGTTTCATGCTCGATCGATTGAGCTAGCCGGATCGGGCAATAAAAAGTATAAAATAGTTATGTAAATAGTTATTTAATAAAATGTTTTACCCTGTTTCTTTGCTGGTGTGTTGTCTATATTTTTAATATTTGCATAGGGTTTGTCGTTATTTTGGGCGGGGTGGGTGACGGAGCCGAGCTGTCTTGCAGCCCTCATGGTGTGGAGCTCAGTTCATCTCACTATTTTCGTATTTCTCATGAAGGGTTGTTCCTAATATTTCTATTTTAGCGAGGTCAAAAAGAGATCCAATTAGTGGCCTACTGATTTTGCTCGATTACTTTTATTTTTGTACACGATTTTTCACGATTTTTCACTATCTGCAAAGACTAAACAGAGTATTGCGACTTTGTGCTTGTTTGTAAATAGAGAATGAACCAAAGAGAATCAATTGTAAAACAGTAAATGCTTGGATAACAATCAATCAAATGGAGAGACAAGCAGGCACGACGGATTACAACGGGGGTAAAGGCCTGCGTTAACTACTCGTCACTATCTGCAAAGAGAGAGTACTACTAAGAGAAAAGAGGGGAGGGGGGCAGCGTTCAAAGCACATCAGCGTGCATAAATACGAAAACGTTTTTACCTATCACGTACTTGACATTTTACAGCTTTTGATATTTGCTATTAAAAAACCAATGAAATTCACTGAAAAAACCATAGGTTATAGGCCATATATAGTTAGGAATTTGCATTTACAAAACCTTGAAAATTCAATGAAAAAACCATTGGTTATAGAACATATATAGTTAGGAATTTGCATTTACAAAACCTTATTTTACTCGCATAAAACCATTGAAATTCCATATATAGTTAGATGCGCTAACTATATATCGCGCACCCGCAATCCACTGCTGATGATGTCACATATTATATCATTCATGACATGGTCAGTGACATCACTGATGACATCACTGATGACATCTCAAATGACATCACTGATGACATCACTGATGACATATCAAATGACATCACTGATGATATCATTCATGTGATAATACGATGAACCTCTTCAGACTCTAATATAACCTTAGATACAATCAGTGTAAACAGACACTCACAGACTGTCACTCATTCATGGAGTTACTCACACAACTAGTCAGTCATGCAAACAATCAATCACACCTCCATTTCCTTAACTATACAGTTATACAAACTTTACTTATTCAAACATATACTAACACATATTTTCTCTCTTATACAATCACTGATACAAGTTGTCAATGATCCATGCAACCACTGACACATTCACTAGCTCTTATACAGTTATTTATATATGTCAACTCTCACATGTACTGTGTTTTACATATGTACTTACTTTGACATGTAGCACTGAGATATCCATTCACTCACCAATACACTCATGCACACAGTCAACCACCCATACAGCTGTTTCCAAATGCAATTTTGAACCCATACATCTAGTGAATCAGCTGTTCACACATCTATGCACAGAGTCACACACCTCCCAGCCACTCACACACATACTCAGTCTCCCATACAAATACTTGGGCAACTAATCAATAACCCATATAGTTACTCATATAGCTACTGATCAACACATGCAGCAGTTTACAGAACAACAGATATAATGATGCACAAATTAATACAGTTTAATCACTAACCCATGCACTCAGTGAGACACATTTAATCACTCCCTCATACAATCAGTCATGCACCTACTAAATCCTTCATTCAGACATTTATACATCCACTCATTCTTCAATATGTAAGACATATTTTAACTTTACAGAAACATACAGTCACTGGATGTTGTCATCAGTGATGTCATTTGAGATGTCATCAGTGATGTCATCAGTGATGTCACTGACCATGTCATGAATGATGTAATATGTGACATCATCAGCAGTGGATTGCGGGTGCGCGATATATAGTTAGCGCATCTAACTATATATGGAATTTCAATGGTTTTATGCGAGTAAAATAAGGTTTTGTAAATGCAAATTCCTAACTATATATGTTCTATAACCAATGGTTTTTTCATTGAATATATATATATATAATCTCGATGTACTGAGTTATCAGGAAAAGAATCTCAAGAAGCCCACTGATCGAGTTGAGAGGTATTTTATTTTGGCAGAGATAGACGCGTTTCGACCACAGCCGTGGTCTTTGTCACAATATATATATATATGTATGTGTTTTAATAAATATATAATATAATATATATTTATTTTACCTATGAAGTACTTATCCTTATCTTCCTTGCCAGGAAGTTTAAATACGCCATTGGGAATAATACTCTTGGATTTTGGGTGCCTTTTTAGGTCTCGCCTAGCGACGCAGCAGATTCTCTGCTCGCCTTGGCGAGACCTATAGTCGTCTGTTTCTCTGCCGAAGGGGGACAGGAGATGTGCACTCTGTACGCGTGCACATCTCCTGTCCCCTCGTGAACACAGCGCGCGCATAGCGCGCTTTCACTTTCTCTCCCTCCCTGCTTCCTCCTAGTTTTTACAGACAGGAGCAGACTGTTGATAATGAAGCCCCACAGAGTAAACTACTGCTGGGAACTTGTTATGACACGAAAAATAAAGTAAATAACAGAAATAAAGGAGGCCAGGCGAATTGCACTGCCAAGATGGCAAAGTGTCATTTTTACATAATTGCCTTGTTTTGTTTTGTTGCCTGCCAGCGAAGTAGGAAAGCACCCACCTGATCGTTTTCATAATTTCCTTACAAGCAGATAAAATTTAATTTGGAATCGAGCAAGCACGAGCGATGGCAAATTCATGAAAGACGGGGGGTGACTTGGGAGCTGTCCTGAAAAGAACGTGCTGTGGCTTTTTCACCAGATTTTGGATGAAACAGAGTGATAGGTCCTTATTAAAATAATAACCACAATTTGTGTTATTGTTGCTCAGCGCTGTCTATAACAGGTGTCACTATGTCCTATTTTAATAGGTCTCAATTTATAGACTTCATAAAGCAGCAAGGTGGCCTTGTTGAGCTGGACACACGCACAGATAACAGCATCAGACCCAGGGCCAGACTGGCCATGACAGGAGATGTGCACTCCGTATGCGTGCAAATCTCCTGTCCCCGCGTGAACACAGAGCGTGCATGGGGCGCTTTCACTTTCCCTCCCTCCCTACTCCCGTTCTCCTAGATGTTGGAGGTCTCTTGCCTTTTCACCTACATATCACTTATAACCACTGCCGTTATTCAGAAAAGAAAATGTTAGTTTTACAGTGTTATCATGGCCGATGTTTAGGGTATGCTGAAAGAACTACACAAATAACAAGCATTTGCAATGCACTAGGTCTCGCATATATGTGAGTTTGAGCTATTGACATTGCAAATGACAATGCCTTTTATTTCTGTTTCCTTTTTTAAAACCTAAATAAAAGGCATTGTTATTTACAATGCCAATAGCTTAAACTTGCGTAAATGCGAGACCTATTGCATTGCAAATGCTTGTTTAAGTTTGCACCTGATTACCATCTAATCTGATTCAATGGTAATAGCATTTCCTAAATGTAAAATTCACAATCAGGAAATGCTATGTACACGTGGTTAGGAAATTACAACCAGGTAATCCCTATTTCCGATTTCCTATTTTGGGAATTGCAAAATGCGATTTCTGATGGTTAGGAATCGCATTTTTCAACCATGTATATTCCTTTTGTACATAAGGAAAGGATATTTTGGATTTCTTAAAGGACCCAAATTGCAATTTGGTCCGTTAAGAAATGCAATTTCCTTTTGTACAAATGGGCCAGAGTCACTAAATATTACCTCCTTCCCATTACTGAAGTAGTTGATGCACGAGGTACTGATGTGTTTTCCTATAAGAAGGTTTGGCTGGAATTGGAGGTTTGTAGATCAGATGGAAAGTGGTGGTCAGGGGGGCTGAGAGGGAAATCGGAAGCTCCATAAACACGGCTGCTGCTATTTTGTGGATATGGATAATCTAGTTATGTGTCCAAGCTAACTTATGCGGCCTGAAAAACAATTTTTCTGTACTTTGAGGCTCATTTTGTGACATTCTTATGTCACTATTTTGACATTTTTTCAATTGATTCAAGATGGACCCCAACAATATAAAAAGTATAAATGTTTCTTAGGAGAAAAACTAAAGACACATTCAGCAAGTCAAAATGTATTTCAGTATAAAGGTAAGATTTTTTCTTGCATATTGAGGCATGGAAACACCGGTTTTATAGTAATGTCCTTTCACATTTATTGAGTGAACTAGATAGTGTAAAACATTCAATGCTTTAATCTGATTCAAGCCTATGCCAACACAGTTCCTTTAATAAAGTGTACACCTTTTTTATCCTGCTCAACCCTGCTATGATTTAAACCTGGTCCTTAGCCTTGGATTTATAGTGTAGTCATGTTATATATCCTCTGAAGGTGCCTGTTAACATCATGAAACATCACAACAGAACATTATTGTACATTACCTATTTAGTATGTGTTTCACTAAGAGGCACTGCAAGATACAATGTATCAGACAGCAAAAGGAGATGTTCTGTCAGAAGGCAAAAAGGTGCAGGTAAGAAGGCCTAGGAAAGAAAGCACAGAAGAGAAGGCAAAGGTGAAAGGGTTCAGGCAACAAGGTAAAGAAAGAAAGCACAACAGAAAAGAGCTGGTGCGAAGGTACAGGCATGAAGGCACACGTTAGAAAGCACAGGCAAGAAGGCACAAGTAACAAAGTGCAGGTTTTGCTACTTGATATCTGTATAGCACAGCATTCACCAATTACTTGGCCTCTCTCGGTGATTGGTGTAGACCTCGTTCTGGAGTTGTGAGTCACCCAATGAAACATCTTCACTTTGAAATTCCAACCCCCAGCCACATTGATGTGGCGCGTGTATGGTTTGGAAGATGTGTGTTATTCTTATGGAGTTGTACTGTAAAAGGGGATGGTGGGCTTTCCAGCCTAACCTGTTTGAATGTTGAGTTGTTTTTTTCACTATGGTTCGTAATGAGTGTCTTGAGGCACATAACCTCTTCCAGCTATGGCAGTGTTGTCACAGAGGGGTTAATGACAGCACAGTTTATCTCTCAGCAGGACTAGGCACAGAGTAAACTTAATAATGGACTGTGATATTCTTTTTCTGTGGAGGACGAGCATTACATGTTTCACAGACTAGTCTGTCGCTATATGTACTTTTAAGAGCACATAGGCTTGTGGTTAAATAGATTTATTTTAAGAGAGGAAGGTACATGCAACTGACCCCAGGCAGACCAGCTTAAACTGGCTACCTTGGAATTTTCAGGTCCCAAGCCAACTCAAAATATAATGACAAGCTTAGAATGCCTGCCGTTACTGAGGTTCGATCTGTCACTAAGCATTACATAGCAAACACAATAAGATGACGGATGGAGTGCTGAAACTTTTCAGACACTCGCCCCCAGTCACAGATCTGGGTTGAATCCATCATTGTTCTTCTGCTCACTAAGCCACCCCAGTTTGGACCAAGCCATATGCAAATCAGTCTTGGCCTTGCTCCTCATGGGCACAGTCCAGCCCAAACTGTCAGGCTAGGTCCTCCCTAGACCAGAAACAAGCATCCTAGGAGCGGCTTTGGGGTATCACCCATCATCAGCCAGGCTAGCTTGAATCAAGTGGCAAAGTGAGTAAGGGCATACCCAGGCCACTTAGGGCATTCAGAGTAAACACAATAAGATGATGGATGGAGTCCTGAAACTTGTCATACACTCACCCCTAGTCACAGATCTGGGTTGAATCCATTATTTTTCTTCTGCCTACTAAGTCACCCCAATCTGGACCCAGCCATATGCAAATCAATCTAGGCCCTTCTCCTCATGGGAACAGTCCAGCCCGAACTGCCAGGCCAAGTCTTCCCTGGACTGGAAACAAGCATCATAGGACCGGTTTCAGGGTATGACCCCTCATCAGCCAGGCTATCTTGAATCCAGTAGCAAAGTGAGCAAGGGACCCAAGCCTGGACCTACCCTGGCCACTCAGGACGAACATAGCAAACACAATGAGATAAAGGACAGGGTGCTGAAACTTTTCAGCCACTCACCCCCAATCACAGGTCTGGGTTGAATCCATCATTGTTCTTCAGCTAACTAAGCCACCCCTGTTTGGACCCAGCCATATGCAAATCAGTCTTGACCCTGCTCCTCATGGGAACAGTCCAGCACGAACTGGGGGTGAGTGGTTGGAAAATGTCAGCACTCCGACCTACATCGTGTTGTGTTTGCAATATGCGCCTTAAGTGGCCAAGGGTATGCCCAGACATGGCAAACTGTGGCCCGGTATCTGACACTACTACTTTCGGACAACCTTCTCTCTAGAAGATTTCTTCACAAAATGGTATGTAACATTGTGGGCGTTTGATGTGCTTAACAAATGCTAACTCTGGCCGATTTGAGTAATAGTCAACTAAGACAAAAGCATTTAGATCCCAAACACTTAAAAGGTCCACAAATGTGTATTGCAACCCTTTCCCAGGGCCTCTCAGGAAACTTCTCCATAGTGATGGGCAATGCTGACACTTTGTGAGTCTTATCACTTCATACACATGGTTCACAATTCTGCACAACCCTCTTAATCGGCTTGTCCATTCCTGGCCACAAGCAATCATTTTGGGCCTTTCTTTTCATTGCTGAAATGCCCCTATGACTTTGATGCAAAACTCCAACAATCTGTGGCGCGGTGTAAAAGGTGCAACCAATCTGTCACATCTCTTGATTATACCATTCACCACCGACAACTCATCCCACACTTGTAAGTACTCACACAACAATTCCCTTTCCTCCTGCGTAAATCTCTCCTGATTAGGTAACTTGTCCATGAGTAATTTTAGGTTTGCATCATTAGGCAATTCATTCAACCACTCATCCTTCCATATGGCTCCTTTACATGCAAGATCATTCTCTGCCACCAACCAATCATCTTGATTACTACACGTTTCATCCTCTAATGGCAAATGAGACAAATAATCTGCATTCAAATTCATGTGACCAGGGAAATATTTGAACTTGAATACATAATCCTGCGGCCTGTATAACCACTTTGCTATGCAAGGCATGCCTTTAACCTCCTCCCTTTTGATGTAAATAAATTGATAAGTGATCAGTTCTCAGTTCGAAATGAGTTCCCCACACAAATATTCAGTAATACTGCACCCCCACGAACACGTTAATGCCTCTTTCGTAATCACAGAATAAGATCCTCATACCCCCTTTAATGTTCGTGATGTGAATGCAACTACTCTTTCCTTCTACCCGTGTTCCTGCATCAACACAGCACCTAAAACATAACAACTGGCATCCATTACAACAATGGACCTCTTTGCATGTCAAATGGTAACAAACCATTGGCTTTCACTATCCCTGTCTTCATGGCATCAAATGCTAGCTGACACTCTACTGACCACTCATCCCTTCTTCAACAACACATGTGCCTTATAGGAGAAGTGCTATACAAATCTGGAGTGATATTCCGCTAGCCTCAGAAAATAACTTTCTAAACTAAAAAGGCTTTTTTGTGGCCTCAATTAACCTCACTTAGGCTTGATCTCTTTGTTAGATAAGGTGTGCCCTAAATATTCTACTTATTCCGTCTGGAATTAGCATTTCATTAACTACAATGTCAATCCAGCATTCTCAAGTCTACTCAACACCTTTCGCAATACCACTTCATGGTGTTCTTTATCCTTTCCTGACACCAATATGCCACCCTGGAATACCAAAACCTTAGAAAACCCCTGCAACACACACTGCATGACCCTCCGGAATATGGCAGGTGCAATGGCTAATCCGAAGGGCATATGTTTCAACTGATATGTTATGTTATGTTATGTTATATTTATTTTTGTATAGCGCACGGCTACTCAAAAAGAGTGTCCCGGCGCTTTAATAATAAGACCTGCAGCAGAATAACACAACACAGTGATAAAAGCAAAATAGAAAACAGAATCAGAAAAGAAAAAGAGGAACAGCCTAGAGGGCAAACAGCCAAGTTTTGAGGCCTTTCCTGAATGCAAGTAAACTAGTGGCTCCACGGAGTGTCAGCGGCTAGGTGTTCCACAGCTGTGGCGCCAGCAATCCAAAGGAGCGGCCTCCAATGCAAGCTCTCTTAACGCTTGGCACAACCGCCAAAAACAGAGATTCTGATCTGAGAGATATGATTGATATGCTCCCGCAGGCATGATGAATGAAGTAAGATGCTTGAATTCTGGATGTAACTACACCTGATGACAGGCACTGGAAAGATCGATTGTAGTAAAGTATGTTGCGCCTCTTACATTCATCAGCCTCTCACTGTTCTTGGGAAAAGGATGCTTATCCATCCAAATATTCTCATTCACATCCTTTAGATCAACACACACATGTCGATCTTTCCATTCACCTTCTTGGCCAGCACAAATGGACTCAGCCACTTGGATGCCTCTCTAGGTTCAATTATTCTTTCTGTCCACAAACTTTTCAATTCTTCAGACAACTGCTCCCTTAAAGGCAACGGCACATCCATCACTTTATGCACCCATGGCACAGCCCCATCCTTCAAGACAATATGATGCTCAAACGTATTCAACCCCACCTTAACTTCTGGGAAAACAATCCGGGTATTCATTCTTCCATTTTTCTACATCTGGTTGTTGCGTAGTTAGCAACATCTGATCAGGATGGTTGGTGTCCAAAATATATTCTTTAACGACCACTGTTCGCCATCCTAACAAAGTTTTACTTTTCTCAATGACATACACATTTCAAACATGAGGTTCCACATCACTAGAAATCAGCTCACTCATTTTGTTCCTGCTAACCATATGGATTTGTCCACCAACGTATATGAAAACACGAATCTTCCCACATGGATACCTCACTCCCATTTACTCCAATCACACACTTAGGGGGAGAGGACGCATCTTCTTTTATGCATTTGCACCTGTCGCACCCTTCAATACCATATACAACTAAATCTTCCAGGACGTCACTATACGTGTCATCGTCATCACTTTCCTCAACAAACTCTCTTACCAAATTCACTCTGCTCTTGTTAATCTCCTTACTCCCCAGCTTGCATACCCTGGAGAAATGGGTTGTTTTCTTGCACTTACATTAAGCATTCACAGCAGGACATGGTGCCAGGCACACGGTGCATGGATGTTTAAAAACATCCCTTTTTCAATTGGGGCTTGTGCTGTGGCCCTTTTCTGGTTACAGCACAAGCAGCAATTGAAAAAGGGATGCTTCCGACCTACTACACAGCAATTGCATCCTAATCTGGTAGGTGGGACTACATACTACTTGTCGGCTAGTCCCAATCCCGCAACAATGGTGGTCGGACGCTCGTCTGACCGCCACCGTATTGACCCCTATGTTTTAAAATTGCTAACTTCCTTTTTGACAAAGAAACATCCCCTTCAATAGCCTCTGAATATGTCTTTAATACCTCCTTCCAATTCTCCTATGGCATTATGGGAGACCTAGAATCCTACAAGAACACAGGTGGAGCAGTTACCGATTGCACTGCCATGTCGAACTAAAACACAAAGCTTTTAGATGCGACAATTACCAACACCTGTTCTTCTTAACAAAATAAACAAACATAAATAAAGTAGTCACTGTTGTCAATGACCACCTTCTTCTGTGTTTACCTTCAGACTTGTAGAGTAGCGCTCTAGTGTACGCACGTCACGTCACGACGTGCTGGCGGACATTTTAGGATGCGCGCGCATCCTAAGCAGAATGGCGCAAGTGTCGGAGCACAGAGATTGCCGGCTCGGCGCTCTCTGAAGATCTTGTATAAATAAGCAGCGTGTCTCCCTATTACAAGTGTCCTGTCGTTATTACAGCGAAATAAGGATCATTACAATGGCGACGAGGTCGGGATGAAGACCTAAGGAGGAAGACCACCACTGAAAAAAAAAAAACGACCAAGACAAGAGAGGGACCACGGCCGGGAACCAGGCACCAGGAGCATCGATACAGGTCGGCCTGTAAGTAGCACCCACACAGACCATAGAACACCAGAGAGAGCGGCAGAGCCCACAGTTACGCAAGGGGAGCTAAAACTGAGCACTGGGGAAGAAACAAAGAACGCACAGAGGGGAGACCACCCAGGACACCCCACGACGCAGCACGACCAAGGGCAGGAGCACTGGCGAACTATGGGAAGAGCGAAGTGGCAGAAAAAGAGGCCCCCCATCTGAAAACCAAGAAACTAGAGGAAAACAGTGCACCGGGCAGCCCCAGAAGTCACAGTGGCACCCCGCCCACAGAAGAGCACGAAAGGATGTGTGCACAAGCAGTGTCTGCGACGGCCCCTGTGCAATTTTTGCCCAAGCCAGGAGAACCCCTAATGAGGTGGGAGGACTGGAGAGACTATAGTGACAACTTCATTGAAGTGCTAGAAGACGAAAATGAAGAAAAGTTCTCAAGTAAGAGGAAGAGGCGAATATTATTACACAACCTAGGCCCGGAGGGGCTCAGGATCTTCAAGACTCTGATACCCAAACAACGGGGGAGTACAGATGACGATGTATACGCCCACGCAATAGAAGAGTTGAACGAACACTACAAACCGGCGGTTTGTGTTTCGATCGACAGGTATAACTTTCAGCAAAGAAAGCAACAACCTGGGGAATCAGTGGAAGAGTACGTGGCGGCGTTAAAGAAGTTGGCATCAACGTGTATATACGATACATTCCAGAATGAATTCATCAAGGATCAAATCGTAATGCACACCACGAGGACCGAGGTGCAGGACAAGCTGTGGGCCAGCGGCGACGCCACGTTGCAGGAAGTGATGATAATTGTCAAGAGAGCAGAGTTGGCGCGAAGATGCGCAGAGGCGGCAAAAAGAGAGGCTGCAACGACGTCGATGGTGAACAGGATAGAAGGCGAGGATCCCGTAAAAATAACAGAAGCAAGGGGCCCACGTCGAAGGGACCGAATAGGTGGCAAGGGAATCCGGGTCCACCGGGAAAACAGACCGGGAACAACAAGAAGGCCTGCTATAGATGCGGAAGCTGGGCACATGAGGCCCACGACAGGAAGTGCCCGGCGTTTCGCGCCAAATGCATGTACTGTGGAATCATAGGGCACTATGAGAAAGTATGCCGCAGGAAGTCCTCCAGAAGCATCGTTAAGTACATCGACCAAGGACAAGAGGACAAGGAGGAGAGTGACCACGAAGACGAGGACACGGTACTCTGCATCTACGACCAAGTACTGAGCGTAGACCAAGTACTGATCGACCAAGCCGGTGCTGGACATGACGATCGGAGGAGTGCCGATAAATATAGTGGCGGATACCGGATCACCCTATACCATAGTACAGAGAGCGGTGTGGAACGAAACCTTCAGACCACACTTGTGCCCAGACCTGGAGAAACTGCACATAAGGCCGGTCACGTACAACGGAGACCGAATACCCATGTTAGGATTCTGACCGTTAAAGTTTGAATTCAGAGGACGCAGTGCCTACTGCAAACTGTACATTTCTGAAAGAGGACAATCTGTGCTAGGTTGGCTAGACCAAGGGGACCTGGGCATCAAACTAGACCCCGGAGGAAAAGAGCAGATCCTACTGACCGAACCGGAAATGTGGCCAAACCTGGACAAATGGAAGGAGGAGTACCCCAAGGTGTTTGGAGGCACGGTGGGAAGAAGAATTGCAAGAATTGGAAAGAAGAGGAATCATAGAACTGATCACGTGCGCTGAGTGGCTGGCGCCATTGTTAGTAGTCATGAAACCCAGTGGAAAGGTCAGACTATGCGTGGACTTGCGCAAATTTAATAAGAACATTGTGGTAGAGAAGTTTCCCCTACCAAGGATCGAGGAGATGTTAGCCAAGACGAGAGGGATTAAGTAGTACTCTACCTTCGACCTAACCTCAGCGTACCATCAAATTGCATTACACCCGGAGAGCAGGAGGTTGACTTCATTCATTACCCCCTTCGGGTGCTACCAGTTCTGCCGCATGCCGTTTGGACTAGCATCGGCGGCATCGGTGTTTCAGAAATTGATGCACCAACTGTTTAAAGACATGGACGGCATCCAGTATTTCCAGGATGACATCCTAGAGATGGGCCGAGACAGATTAGACCACGGTGCCAAACTGACCAAAGTGTTGAGAGTGTTAGAAGGGAAAGGCCTCACAGCGGAGTGGGAAAAGTGCCGCCTGGGCATGGAATCAGTGACCTACCTAGGGCATGAAATTAGAGTGCAAGGGATCACCCCCAAGGCAGAAAATGTGAAGGCGATTAACGAAGCACCACCACCCACCAGCAAGGAGGACATCAGGTCCTTCTTAGGAATGGCCGAATACTATAGTAAATTTGTGCAACATTTCGCAACAAAGACCCACCACATGAGGAAGCTAACAAGAGACAGCTCAGTGCTCTGCTGGACGGAAGAAGCACAAAAGGAATTCGAGAGCATAAAGAAAGATGTGGTGAGAGCCATACCCCTGCAAGGATATGATCCTCATGGAAGAACTGTGCTCACGACGGATGCCAGCGACAAAGGTTTGGGCGTGGTGTTAATGCAAGACCGGGGACAAGGAGTGATGGACACACTAAGTTTTGCTTCTCGCACCTTGAGTGACACAGAAAGAAAATACAGTGTCATCGAAAAGGAGATGCTAGCTGTAGTGTGGGCAATGACCAGGTTCAGACAATTCCTGTGGGGTACGCGATTTCAGCTAAAGACAGATCATAAACCCTTGGTGAAGATACTGACCTCCAGTGGGCACGCGAGTGCCACCCCCAGGATCTCTAAAATGACATTGAAGCTGCTAGAATTTAGATATGATATGGAGTACATTCCTGGCAGTCGGAACAAAGTAGCAGACTACCTAAGCAGGGCGGCGGCCATGGAACCTGGAGGGGATGACCAGGCAGGTGCGGAAGAGATAGTGGCCCTGACGGATGACCAGGAGAAAGTCATCAGCAACCAGGAGTGGAAGGAAGCTTACAGTGAAGACCCAACGATACAGGAGGTTTTGAAATGCATAGTACAGGGATGGCCGGAGAAGAAACACACCAGTGATACCCTAAGGATGTACTATGAGGTCAGAGAAGAGTTATCAATGGATGACCAAGGAGCGTTCGTGTTTAGGGGAGACAAGGTTATTCCCCCATCTGGCATAGTCCCCAAACTACTGGCCTTACTCCACGAAGGCCACTTAGGGATAGGCAAGATGAAATTGAGAACGAAAGAAGGGTACTGGTGGCCAGGCATGGACTTACGAGCAGAACGGTACGTCAGGGATTGTCCACAGTGCCAAGGAGTAGACAAAACACTCAAGCCATTGCGCCCGGCGCTAGGAAGATTCGACCCCCCACAGAACCCGTGGGAGGAGTTGTCCATAGACATTTTGGGCCCAATCTTAGATGGACAAGGAGTCCAAAAGTATGTGTGTGTCCTCATCGACAGATACTCAAAATGGCAGGAAATGAAGGTGGAGGAAGTAATGGACACAGAGACCATCTTGAGGTTTTTGAGTGACACATTTGTGAGAGAGGGCATTCCCAAATCCATCCTGAGCGACAACGGCCCCCAGTTCACCTCAGACAAGTGGACCAGCTTCATGGAGAGAAATGGTATCCTCTCCAAGCACACATCGATCTATCACCCGGCAGGAAATGGACTAGTAGAACGGTTCAACCGTGTGGTAATGGGTTCCGTGCAAGCGGCGATATCCCATAACAAGGACTGGGAGAAAGAGATATGGCAAATGGTATGGGCATAAAGAATCACCCCCACGGGGACAGGATATAGTCCCTTCCAAATCTTGAGACGGCGTGATCCCTTCACAAAGGACAATTGAGTGTGGAAGGAGAAAACCATAATGAGTAAGTGGTCCCCTGCGGTGGTTCAAGCGAACTTGGAGAAGGCACAGGCTGTATATGCAACGCATTGCAACAGGCAAAGAAACGTGAAGGATACCGGACTAAAAGAAGGCGAATGGGTGCGAGTCAAGTTGGCGACGATGCAAAGAAAGGGGGATAGCAAATACAGTAAACCCCTGCAGGTTAAGAAGGTATACGACAGAGCGGCCCTGTTGAGTGACGGCAACGTTTGGTCCCAGGATCCCATGGCAAGATGCAACAAAGTACTGCAGTGGAGCCAAGGGGGACAAGATCTGGAAATGGCGGGGGAGCCTGAGGCAGGAGATGAACAATGCAACGAGGGGATGGACATGGGAAGTGGAGAAGTCAGTGAGGAGCAAGGTGACAGAGGTAGCCCCAGAGCGGAGAAGGAGATGGACATGGGGAGACCGGTGGAGAGCCAGGCTGCACAGAGCAACAGAGGAGGCAGCGCAGAGACTCCTGGGAGAGAGGCCATGGCTACTCCGGTAAGACTGACCCGCAGGGGAAGAACAGTGATGAGACCAGCCAGGTTCCAAGACTTTGATATGAGCGGCGGACTGTAAGTTATAAGTTTCCATTGTTTGGAAGAAAGGGAGATATGTAGAGTAGCGCTCTAGTGTACGCACGTCGCGTCACGTCGCGACGTGCTGGCGGCCATTTTAGGATGCGCGCGCATCCTAAGCAGAATGGCGCGAGTGTCGGAGCACGGAGATTGCCGGCTCGGCGCTCTCTGGAGATCTTGTATAAATAAACAGCGTGTCACCCTATTACAAGTGTCCTGTCGTTATTACAGAGAAATAAGGATCATTACAAGACTCTGTACAAAAAGGTTGGTTGTTCCTTGCCCTAGACCATGAACTGTTTACCAGCACTGGACCCTTAGTTCATTTTCTTTGTTTGTCTATGGTGATGAACTGTTCACTTTGCAAGGTTCTATAGTCCTTCTTCGTTGTCTGCAGCCATGATGGAGTTTAGTCCCTTTTCACTTTTTGTGCTCCATGTAACGCTCCTCTACACACTCCGACAGGACAGACGTATGCCGATACTATGAACAGCAAGTCACATAGATTCCAGCACCATTCCACCCATGCTTGCAATCAAGCCAGCACTCAAAGGCAATTTCTGATTTAATTCATAGTTCACTGTCTTCTCTCCAGTGACGGAGTAAGGGATTTTCTCAACTCATCTCATCTTGCAGTGGTGTCACATGTGCTGCACCCACCGCCACAACTGCTCACTCATAGACGCCCACTCATAAACGGGCATACACGTGTGGACTGCTGAATGATGTTGTCATTTACAATGCCATTAGCTTAAACTCTCGCAAATGCGAGACCTATTGCATTGCAAATGACTGTTTGTTTAATTAAAGTCAGTGACAGCAGGGGAAATCCCTTAAAAGCAAGGAATTCCTTTACGTTTGATAGCGCAGTGTCATCAGCGAAGCAGTGATTTTATCACCCAGGAAAGAGGCTGTCTTTGAACTAAACAAAGCGCCTGCCAGTATCAGTCGCACTGTTACTCCCGCATGAGTAACGCAATGGGGTCGGTACCTCTTGCACTCATCTCATTGCATCCCATTCTTGTTGCCAGTTTTAAGATCACACAGGCTTGTAGTTAAATAGATTTATTTCAAGAGAAGAAGGTACATAGAAACGACCCCAGGCAGACCGGCTTAAACTGCCTACCTAGGAATTCCCAGTTCCGAAGGCAACTCCGAACATAATAGAATGCCTGCAGTCACAAAGCATTTCATTAGAAAATGTGCAAGTCTCACACTTCAAATACCACACTAATGGTACACAGTAGCATCGGTTTTTAAGTGAGATAAGTTCCACTGCAAGCTTTGTAGCCATCCATTTGGTAGTTGTCACCTTGAGTGTTGTGCTCACTCTGCTGTCCCACCTGGACTATTGTGCTCAGCTGATAGTGAGGTGGGACCTGGAGTATTGAATTCGCTCATTAATGAGGTTTTACCTGAACTATTGTGTTTAGTCATTAAGAGGGTCCTACCTGGAGCACTGCATTCACTCAATAGTGAAGTATCAGATGGAGTATGGTGTATACTCATTAGTGAGGTCTCACCTGGAGCACTAGTGTCACTCCTTAGCGAAGTCTTAGTTAGAATATTGTGTCCACTCCTTAGAAAGGTCCCAACTAGATTCATGTATCCTACTCATCAGTTTGACTTCTGATGGAGTTTTCTTAGTGAGACCTCTGTACTGTGGCTTCACCTGGAGAATCTCACCTCTAGTAGAGTATCCTACTTCGTTAGCTTAAATTCCACCTCCCTCTCCCATCACCACAACCACCACACACCTTGCTCTTTGATGATTGTGATATTCACAAGTTTGCGTCCGATTTCTGCAATACCAACAGGGACACTCGTGGCCTCCACCAGCAGCTGCTTCTCATCATCATCCTCGTCCCGGATGAAGAGTGGCACCCGAACATCCACAGACTCCACACCTTCTTGAAACTCCACCATGCCATGAGCATCTAAGAGGCAGAGAGTGAAGGGTTATAATTGAAGAAGAGGAAAGCTGTGGCATGATGTGTCAATGGGGGAAGGTCATATACATGATGTTGTAGAGTGATCTGGGATGTGAGAAACAATGACGTAAGGTGCCAATGCAGGGTGGCCGTTGTGATGGTGTATATTCTGGAAGGTAAATGTGACAGTCATAGGTGAAGACGTGGGAAGTATGATGTGAGGTGTCAATGCGGGGTGGCAGATGTAATACTGTGATTCTGGAAGGTAAAGGCGCTATGTCACACGTGAACGGGTTGATGATCAAAGATCAGAGACATGGGAAGATGATCAAATGTCATTTGCATTAGGATAACAAGGTTATAAGGAATGAGGTGGAGTATGAAATGCCAGAGGTGAGGGGTCAGAGTATGCTATTTTACAAATTAACAGGTAGAGGCGAATGCCCTATCATGGAAATGATTTAGTTGCTTATGAAAGGCTAAAATGTGACAGGCCAGAGTGCAGGTGAGAGTCTATCAGAGCAAACTGATTATTTTGTACGTGACACGCAAGAGGCGCAACACATGTGCCAAATGACAGTGGCAAGAGAAGGTGCAACAGGTCAGATGTGAGATGGAGGAAAGGCCATGGTTGATATAAATGTATTATAGGTCAGCTCTTAATTAAATGTGTGAAAGTTCAGAGGCAGTGGACATGTGGAAGGTGTGCAAGGAAATCAACATAGGACTGTGTTACGAAAGGATTAACGTAACATAAATAAAGTAAAAGTGGTTTAATTCAAGTGATCCAAATAAGCCCGCGGCCAGAGCGAACTGTCTTGACTGAAGCTCAGCACCACCTGACAAGTGCACATTTGGATAGAACATCAATCCTGACCAGAACATAGAAGCACAGTCAAAAGATGACAAACAAGGTAACCGTACAAGGGAAATGGTACATACAGTAATTGTACATACAGCTCAAGGAATGGTACAAGTTAAAACAAAACATACCTTACAGAATGGTCACAGGTGAGAGAATGTGTTGAAAGCCAAAGATGAGTGGAATGTGTGAAAGTTCAGAGGCGAAGGGAACAGATTAAATGTCAGCAAAGACACAAATACTTGAAAGGTCGGTGGGAGATGAATATGTTAATGGTCACAGGTTTGGCGGGTCACAGGTGTGGCAGGTCAGAGGCCCACAGAACATGTTAAAGTTGGACAGTGAGGTGAACATGGGAAAGAAGAGATGCACGTGGGAAATCAACATGTTGAAAGACAGGGTGAGTGGAATGTGTGCAAAGTAAGAGGTGAGTAGAATGTGTTAAATTCCATCAGTGAGATGTCCACGTTAAAGGTACATGGTTGAATTAATATGTTTAAGGTATGGGTCAGTGGAAAGGGTCAGAGGAAGGGAAATAAGGTAAATGTGAAAAATGAGATAAACATGTGAAAAGTCAGAGTAGAGAGTATGTGAAAGGTCAGAGGCATGCGGAAGTACACATTCTTGCCAAGCTTTCAGTCATCCTCGTGGACTAAGGGAACCTCTGCTTACCTCGGTCAGAGGTCACAGTGTAGTATCCCGGGGCCACCTTCAGGTCGTTGAAGGTCTCCTGAGAGACATGCTTCTCGGTCACCTTCAGAATGTCGGGTTGAGCAGAGCGAGGGGCCAGTAGCACGGTGTCCACAATGGTGTGATCCTGCCTGGAAGAGACAAGCAGCGAGACAACCTGTTTGTACAACTGAAGCACTCTACGGGTTTATGAGGAGAACTTCAGGGGGGCAGAAATTGGGCAATGCAACAGTGAGGATGAGAGCAGGCCAGAGTGTGAATTATTATCCGGAGGCGGGCGGTCTCAGCACACAGTAGAGACCCAGGAACTATGAAGGCATATATGATTATATGGTCTGTGTTAGGACAGTTTCTGACTCCTGGAAAGTCCCCCACTGCTAGAAGCAGAGAGGTGAGAAAACACACAGCAAACAGCAGGGGGTCTGTGAAAGTATGTCTCCAGAGACTAACCACATTGAACATGAGTGCACTTTCCATACAGCATTGTGTACTGAACAAGCCATCTGAGCATTTATTGATTATATCCACAGGAACAACCAATATATAATTCAGACTATACCACAACTCACAATACAAGAAAATCACTAAAGACATATATCTGCAATGTAATGTAGCAGCAACAACATACCCTCACCAGCCAACTCCACCCTGTCCCTTACTGAGCCATCAGAAGATCCTCAGTGAAACATACCACACCCACTTGTGCAATACATTTCTGTAGCTGGCTAACTGATCAATGATGCCAATCAATAGCATGAAAACTTCAGGCCAGGCAACAGACAACCTTTCAACCTCTTGGTACGAGTCAAGTGCAAAATCTTAGGATGTGCTTGCGCACACACACACCCTATGTACCCAATTTGCCATGTTTAAACAAAACATCGACTAGTGAAATCTTCTCTTCACTGACACACTCAGTGACCCCAGACCACCATGATTCAGGACTTTTGAGAAAACCCACAACCATGAAAAATAGGCACACAGTTCTGACTGTGCCACAAGACCATACACATGGTAGAGATATGCTATAAATACATCGAACCCGTAACATTGAGCCAAATCTCTGCATCAGCACAGAAATATCACTTGTCCTAACGCTGGTATGAAGTGTGCAACATACGTTGGAACTGCCACATGACCTATCACAATGTGTGTTCTTCTCACACATAGTGAATCAGGTGAGGAATGCCCTGTAATGGAATAGACTGCTACGTCACATTCCTCACAGTAACTTTCAAAGCAGCAACAGGGATTTTTTTAATGATATTAAATGCTTTCACATTGATCGAGCCCAAATGGCACCATCAAGGCCAGAAAGATGACTTGGTAAATCACTGTGCAGATGACATGTGAGTCCAATCTGAGCTTTGCTGCATGATAGCCTGACCTCAGCATAAAGTTGTGATCATCTGCAGTACCAGACTTCCAGCCATCATCCTGCTCTGGTAAAGTTGCTATTTTAAGGGTCATCATTTCTATCAAGGTTGGTCAGATTCAGTACCTCGTGCACTGTAGTAGCCTTTGGGATGCAAGTGGCACAGAGTCTATAAAAATCTGATCGCAATTACAAGTAAAGCATCCACTTTGGCCATATCTCTATGGTATGTTGGCCATTCATTACGTAAGCATACATATGACCACACCTGCGTTTCAAAGATTAATGTACTGAATGGTTAAAGGCTCCACAGCACTCCTTGAAAGCTTGAGTAACATTGGACTCATTCAGCTTGTCCCAAAAACAACACACTGGACACACACTAGACCCTATCTTCACCACAAGCGACACCATCAAATACAACTCCACCACACCAATCACATGGACCGACCACTCTATCATTCACTTCCAAGTCAACACCCCTATCAGGTACAGCATTCCAAGCAGAAGCTGCAGCAAAATGGCAGAAGCACACTGTCTCAGCATCCTCAGTATCTACCTAGCCTCACAGGCAACCTTAACAAGGACATCAACAACTTTAACAACTGGATCAAGAATAGCGCACACCCATCCAACCCCAAAAATATAGTAGAACAAACAAGCAGGCCATCTGGTACACAGAAGACTCCCTAGAAACCAAACAACACTGTAAACAGCTAGAAAGGAAATGGAGAGACAGCCAAGACACCACAGACAAAACTACCTACAAGGCTGCACTTAGACGTTATCACAGACGTTATCACCGGCAAATGAGAGACAGGAAGAAAAATGCAGAAGCACTAGTGGACAGCATCAAGGAAAGCTGCAAAGAGATTTTCTCGACCGTTCGCCTTGCCCTTAGCCACTGTCAACAACATCTCTGCATCCCAACAACTAGACGGCTGGGTCTGCAAGAGTCCCAAAAGACTCTTGCAGGAGCAGCAATTTAAAAATAGAGTGTTCTGGTTGTCCCAAGGACCTTTTTTTTCCTGGAACATCTTGCTCTCGCAAGAGTCAGAATCCTGTGGGAGTGACTGCTCTGATTGGCTGCTAGCACCATGAGAAAAATGTTGCTGGCATGTGGGGGGCTGCGTAGCTCTCCTCTCTAAGCCAGAAGAGACTTCAGAGAAATCACCTGTGGTCTAACATTTGTTTATATGCAGAGGGAGGCATGCAGGCCCCCTCCCCGATCATCCAGAGGCCCCAGGGAGCCCACCACAGTGCCAAAATGTGTTCATATGAGGAGGGGGGCTGCACCCCCTACCCGAGCCTTGAGCCCACCCCTGGGCCATGGGGATCCCATCTACCGGGGCTTGTTCAGTAACTATGTCCCAGGAAGCCCACCCCCGGGACATATTGGTTTCCCTACCCGCAGAGTTGTGGACAAGGAAACCTGTGTTTGCTCTCGTTTCCTGGGAGCATTTTGGAATTTCACGCCAAGGGGAGCAAACTCCAAGTCTGCTCCCAGCAGGTGACCCTTTAAAAATGCTCCTGCCTGTTGGGAGCAGACTTGTGATTTGTTTCCCTGCCTGTACTGAAGCAGGCTGGGAAAAAGATCAAAATATTGCTCCCACCCAGAGGGAACAGCATTAGGACATGCTTTCTGAGGCAGCGAGCAATGCTGGCTCCCACTGGGCCTTGTCTCCCAACGAGAGTATGGTGGGTGGCCTGGGTGGGCACCAGGGCACCCACCTGTAGCAGGGTATGGCCTGGGAGATGGGGTTGCTGTGGTCAAATTCAGCCCAGGGATGAAAGCTGCGTGCCCCCTCCTCTATAAATTGGTGCCGGGCCGCGGGGATTGGATCCTTTAGCTGATATCAGACCGAGGAGGGAGGCCATGTGCCCTCCTCCCCTCAAAAATCATGCCGGGCCCTGGGGCATGGGACCCCTGGGGCCGAAATCAACCCAGGAAGGGGGGCAGTGTACCTCCTTCCCCTGAAAATCACGCCAGGCCCCGAGGGATGGGGTCCCTGAGGCCAATATCAGCCCGGGGAGGGAGGCGTGCGCCCTCCTTTCCCTGATAATAATGCCGGGGGATGTGGTCCCTGTGGCTGAAATTGGCCCAGGGCGAGGGGCAGCATGTTCCCCTTACCCTGAAATCATGCCACTCTCTGAGGGAAGGGGTCTACGGCCCAAAATCATCCCGGGGAGAGGGGCAACAAGCACTCCCCTTCCCTTTATTTAAAGGAATGGCTTTGGGGATGTGGTCCCAGGGCCTTACAAGGCTCGCGAAGAGGGGCCATGCGACATCCCCTTTAATAAAACAACAGCCTTGGAGGTTGAGGTGCTGAGGTCCTAATTAGGCTCAGTGATAGGGCCACGCAGTCCTCCTCACCATTATAAAAAAAGTCCTGGGGGGTGGGGTTGCTAGGGCCAGACCCTGTGGCCAACACCCCGCCGAACACAGCTGAAGGCACAGAGTCGGTTGGCTGCCTTTTGGGGGTTGGTCATATGCCAGGCCTTGTGGCCAACCCCCACTGCGCACGGCTGAAGACAGTGCATAGCATGAGGCTGGCTACATATGGGGTTGGCCGCAGGGCCTGGCCTAGATGAAGATCACAAGATATCTCTGCAGTGAGTTATGGAGACAGATAGAATATAGCTATTCCAGTGTCTTTTGTTGGGAGTAATGTAATGCACGTCTTGCATAATTTGGACATTAGGTGCTCCCCTCCAGAGTCTTTGTTAAGCAGAGTCAGCGGGGTGAATTCCTGTGGTTCAAGTGGGTAACCGGGGATTTATGCACTCTGAAGTCTGTGTAGTACAAATTGGTCCATTGGTGTTGCGCGATGTAACCAAGAGTCCTCTGTCCGGGGGAACACGTGTCCCTGGGGGAACAGGTCTCCCATTGTATCGAGGTGAAATTTAGTGAGTGTGCTCTTGACAATTTCGTCTTGTGTAATGGGTAGGTATGTATTGCCCGCTACTGCAAGGGATAGTGAATCAAGTAGATGCTCGGATCTGCTGTGGATCTGGCAAGTTTCTTTCATCCCAGCTAGTTGTGGAGACGGTTTACATTTCGTGAGGGTCAGGTTTCATAGCCTCTGGCAGAATTGCAGATAATGGAATTGGATTTGTGAGGTCCACTTCAGGCTTAGTGTACGGGATTCTAACATCTCGGTGATACCAGTGTCTGGCAAAGCTGCACTGGTCCTCAAGGTAGTAAATTTGGTGCCCCAAACCCGCCGCATTCGTATGGCAGCGTCAGCGTGTCTCACCAGATCCTGGGCTGTTTATTGCCCCATATAAGGCGTAAGAGGGGTATGCGAAGTGTTGCAAAGAAGGAGGAAGTCAATGAGATGGGTACATTATGAAATAGGTAGAGGAATTTTGGGAGCACAACATTTTAATTACAGGAATTCTGCCTGCCATCGCTATTGGCAATTTCAACCAACGTTCTAATTGACTAGTTAGCTTTTCAAGCACGGCCCTGTAGTTCAGTCGCAGAATCTGCTCTGGAGCTCTATGGATACGCATTCCCAAATATTTCACAGAGTCCTCATTCCTTACAAGAGGGTCCTCTGTGTCTAGTTCCTCAGTGCATGCAGTCAATGGGAACAATTCAGATTTTACCCAGTTTATCTGAAGGCCAGACAGGGCCCCGAATCTACCCACCTTCCTGAATATTGAATCAAGATTATCGCTAGGCTCCCTAATGTACAGAATAATGTCATCTGCATGCAGCATAATGAGCAGCGGGCGGTTTTCAATTATAGCCCTCCTGAATGTGCCAATCTTGCGTGTGACGTATTAGAGGATCCAGTGCTATGACAAACAACAAGGACTGAGTGGAGAGATGAGGAGAGATGGAGATAGTGAGAATGTGGGGTATGCACAGAGGGAGGGACAGGGGTTGATCAGTATGGTGACTGAGAAACACTAGCTAGGCGAGGAGAGATGCAGAAAAAATAGCACAATTGAGGGAAATAATAGAGGCAAGGACGAACGATGGACGTGAGAGAGACAGGAGCATAAAGAATGGAAGGGAAGACAGGGAGAAGAAGTGAGGAGGAGATATACCAACGTGAGGGACACTCACCGCTTCCCAGCGTTGGACTGCAACCTGTGAAGAAAACAGAAGGAGAATAAGATTTTGTCCATGGAGTAGATCCTTAACAACCCTGCTAGCATACAACTGTGGCCTTCAAAGATGCTCGGTTTCATATTGGTGAGGTGCGCAACCGCAGGAGAGGACAGTGAGGTGCTTGGCTGCAGGAGAGTGCCGGGAGTGGAGCAGCCTCAGGAGAGAGTGGGGTGGTGCAGAGCTACAGGAGAAGGTGTTGAGGTGCTGAGTAGAATGAGAGCGTGTTGAGGTCCTAAAGCGCAGGAGAGGGTGCTCAGCCACAGGAGAGGGTGATGAGATGGAGGATTGCGCGATACAGAGCTGCAAGAGAGCGATGTTAGGTGCTAAACTTCAGGAGAAGGTGTTGAGGTGCTGAGCTGCAGGAGAGGGTGTTGAGGTGCTGAACTTCAGGAGAGGGTGTTGAGGTCCTAAAGCGCTGAGAGGGTGCTCAGCCACAGGAGAGGGTGATGAGATGGAGGATTGCGCGATACAGAGCTGCAAGAGAGCGATGTTAGGTGCTAAACTTCAGGAGAAGGTGTTGAGGTGCTGAGCTGCGGAGAGGGTGTTGAGGTGCTGAGCTGCAGGAGAGGGTGTTGAGGTGCTGAGCTGCAGGAGAGGGTGTTGTGGTGCTCAGCTGCACAGGGACGTTGTGAGGTGATGAACTACAGGAAAGGTCTGTGAGGTGTTGAGCTGGAGGGAAGGGTGCTGAGTCGATGAGCCGCTGGATGGGTCAGTGAGGTGCTAAGCTGCAAGCGATGGTGGTGAGGTGCTGAGTTGCAAGTAAGAGTAATGAGCTGCTAGCCTGCAGAAAAGGGTACTAATGGTCTGAGCTGCAGGTGATGGTGGTGAGGTGCTGAAAGGTCAGAGGGGTGCATAGTTGCAGGGGGGTAATGAAGTGTTGAGCTGCAAGAGAGAGTAATGTGGTGCAGAACTCCAGGAAAGGGCTGTGAGATGCTGAACTTCAAGCAAGGGTAATGAGGGACTGAACTGCAGGCAAGGATTGTGAGGTGCTGATTGCAGGAAAGGGCTGTGAGGCGCTGAACTGCAGGCAAGGATTGTGAGGTGCTGATTGCAGGAAAGGATTGTGAGGCGCTGAATGCAGGAAAGGGTGATAAGAGCCTGAACTGCAGGAGAGGGTGATGAGGGTCTGACATGCAGGAAAGGGCTGTGAGGTGCTGAACTGCAGAAGAATGTGGTGAGGTGCTGAACTACAGGAGAGGGTGGTGAGGTGCAGAACAGAAGGAGAGGGTGATGAGAGACTTAACTGTAGTAGAGGGTGATGAGGGGCTGACATGCAGGAAAGGGCTGTGAGGTGCTGAACTGCAGAAGAATGTGGTGAGGTGCTGAACTGCAGGAGAGGGTGGCGAGGTGCTGAATGCAGGAAAGGGCTCTGAGGTGCTGAACAGAAGGAGAGGGTGATGAGAGACTTAACTGTAGTAGAGGGTGATGAACGGCTGCCATGCAGGAAAGGATTGCGAGGTGCTGAATTGCAGGCAAGGAATGTGAGATGCTGAACTGCAGGAGAGGGTGGTGAGGTGCTGAACTGCAGGAAAGGGCTGTGAGGTGCTAAACTGCAGGAGAGGGTGATGGGCTGAGCTGCAGGAAAGGGCTATGAGGGGCTGAACTGGTGCAGAACTGCAGGAGAGGGTGGTGAGGAGGTAAATGCAGGAAATGGCTGTGAGGTGCGGAACTGCAGGAGAGGGTGGGGAGGAGGTAAATGCAGGAAATGGCTGTGAGGTGCGGAACTGCAGGAGAGGGTGGTGAGGAGGTAAATGCAGGAAATGGCTGTAAGGTGCGGAACTGCAGGAGAGGGTGGTGCAGTGCTGAACTGCAGGCAAGGACTGTGAAGTGCTGAACTGCAGGAGATGGTGGTGAGGTGCTGAACAGCAGGCAGGGACTGTGAAGTCCTGTACTGCACTTGTGAGAGGTTGTGAGGGGCTGAACTGCAGGAGAGGGTGGTGCAGTGCTGAATTTCAGGCAAGGAATGTGAGATGCTGAACTGCAGGAGAGGGTGGGGAGGTGCTGAACTGCAGGGAAGGGCTGTGAGGTGCTAAACTGCAGGAGAGGGTGATGGGCTGAGCTGCAGGCAAGGGCTATGAGGGGCTGAACTGGTGCGGAACTGCAGGAGAGGGTGGTGAGGAGGTAAATGCAGGAAATGGCTGTGAGGTGCGGAACTGCAGGAGAGGGTGGGGAGGAGGTAAATGCAGGAAATGGCTGTGAGGTGCAGAACTGCAGGAGAGGGTGGTGAGGAGGTAAATGCAGGAAATGGCTGTGAGGTGCGGAACTGCAGGAGAGGGTGATGCAGTGCTGAACTGCAGGCAAGGACTGTGAAGTGCTGAACTGCAGGAGATGGTGGTGAGGTGCTGAACAGCAGGCAGGGACTGTGAAGTCCTGTACTGCACTTGTGAGAGGTTGTGGGGGGCTGAACTGCAGGAGAGGGTGGTGCAGTGCTGAACTGCTTGAAAGGGCTGTGAGGTGCTGAACAGCAGGAGAGGGTGAATTGGGGCTGAACTTCAGGCCACAATGGGGGGGTGCTAAACTGCAGGAGAGGGTGGTGAGGTGCTGAACTGAAAGGGAGGATAATGAGGGGCTGAACTGTAGGCCAGGGCTGTGGGGTGCTAAACTGCAGGAGGGGGTCGGGAGGCGCTAAACTGCAGGAGGGGGTCGGGAGGCGCTGAACTGCAGGAAAGGGCTCTGAGCTGCTGCACAGCAGGTGAGGATGGTGAGGTGTTGAACTGCTGAAGAGGGTTGTGATTTGCTGGACTGCAGGAAAGGGTGGTGAGGTCTTGAACTGCAGGAAAGGGCTTTGAAGTGCTGAACTGAAGGAGAGGGTGATGAGGTGATGACTGCAGGAAAGGGCAGTGCGGTGTTGCACTGCAGGAAAGGTTAATGAGGTGCTGAACTTCAGGAGATGCTGAGCTGCAGAAGTAAGTTGGGAGGTGCTGATCTGCACAGAAGAGCTAACACATCTTGACACTCACCTGAACTTGGTGTGCTGCAGCTTGTGGGCTCCAGACACTTGCTTGTACACATCATTCAACTGCAGGAAAAAGGTTTAGTTGATTAAAAAAAGATAAAGAGTGGGAAAGGCAGTGAAGGAAAATGAAGAACGAGAGTGAGAAGATTTAAAGAAAGGCACTGGTATTAGTAGGGGAGGGAGACAGAAGAAATAGTTGAGCCAGAGTTGTAGAGGTAAGTAAGTGACAGCAAGGTGACAGGTAGACTTTGCACAACTCTCATATATAAAAGAGGAAGTAAAGAGAGATGACACTGGCATGGATGATCGAAGAGAGCGATGGCAGATTAAGGAAGAAAAGAAACCTAAGGAAGAAAGAGGAAGGATAATAATAGAGGGTAGAAAAGAAGTGACAGGGTGGGTTAAGGAAGAGAGAGAGCAAGAGGACAGAAAAGAGACAAACGAAGTAAAGGAGAGAGAAAAAAAGTAAATAAGGAAATGAAGAACAGAAGTAAAGCAGAGAAATGACAGCCTTAAAGAAGGATGCCCAAAGGGTTTAAAGTCAAAAGGGGGCTTGAAGATGAGAGACTGTTGGAACTACTCACATTTTCCTCGACCTCTCTTCTCACTTGGTCGAACTCACGGGTCTCTGGCTTTGAAAGATTTTCTGTGAAGAGCCGAGCCAGTCTCAAAGAGATAGGATACGAAACTAAGGAGAGAGGGAGAGAGAAGCCATTACTGGCAATTCACACAAACCCCCCTAGAAGCCTACCTCAAGTGCATAGAGTGAAGATGCGAAAGAAAGACAGTGAGAGAAAAAGAGAGAGAGAGAGAGAGAGAGAGAGAGAGAGAGAGAGAGAGAGAGAGAGAGAGAGAGAGAGAGAGAGAGAGAGAGAGAGATAGGGCGACTGGAAAGAGGGCGATACCAGAAACTACATCAAAATGGTGGGACAGAGAGGTCGGGGAAGGAGAGGGAGACAGAGAAAAAGAGTAAGACAGAGACATAGGGGGAGAGAAAGGGATAGATTGAAAGAAAGGATGAGCCCATAAGGGAGAGAAATGCAGACAGAGAATACTCAACTCAGGGTGAGGGACATACGAAAGAAGTAAATTAGAAAAGATAGGAGGTGCTTGAAGGGTAAGGATTCTGTAAGCAATGCACAATGTTTTCAAGTGGATTCTCTTGTCCACCGAAAGCTGGTGTTGTTTAGAACTGAATTTAGAAACTGAGCAGAATTCAGGGAGTGCAAACAGAGTCCCACCACAGCATTTTGAGCCTTCTGAAGTCGTCACTAGCTTGTAACTCAGAATATTGTATAAAGTAATATTCTCTAACATAAATATTGTGTCCCAAATATTGTTTACAAAAATTCTGTCCCACTGGGCATACATTATACATGATTACCTTCAATGGGCCTAAAATTGTGTAACAATATTAGGATACACAATGTAAGACAGATGAAGTTCTGACAATAAAATTCTGGTACGGGAAGCTAAAATCAAAGGGATGCGGTTGAGAGAGCGAAATGGTGAATAAGACTAGAGACACAGTGAGAGTGAGAGACAGAGAAAGAGAGAGAGAGAGAAAGAAAGGTGAGGGCATAGAGACAGACAGACAAATATAACAGTCATCAAAAGAGAGTGACACTAATACTCTATGGGATTAAACCTAACCTCAAAGGCGCTTTTTGGAATGGTGTGTTGAATCCAAGCTAATACCGCTAGGGTGGTAATTACTTTAGCAAGAATGTTATGGGTGATAACACCATAGAATCAACATATACATGAGGCATAACTTGAAAATACAGTTTCTGTGAATTTTTCCACAACAATCAGGCATGCTGTTTTAGTGCTGCATTAGCATGATTACACTTCTAGTGCAGTTCACTTCAAATCAGTCAAATGTGATAATTTTGCTCCAGCCCAAATACCACATATTTAGCACAATAGTGGTAATACCCAGTTTATTTCCCAATTTTTCATTTTTCAAGTATTTGAAGCTGGATTCCTCATTTGGGGTGCTTTGGTAACAATATTATACCAAGGGTAACGAACTGTGGTTTTCTCTGATGATGTATCCTGAAATTCTCAACAACAATATACTGTTTACTTTGTTTCTGATTGCACCCATATACTTTAAAATATGCTACTTTCTCTTAGATTTGAGCTGCCAAGATAAAATACAAATAAAAAGGCAATAGGCGGAATGCTTGAAGTAACCTCAGACACTGGAAATTACTAGAGGCCGTTTCACAGTTCATTGCGTTTTGTCCACCATTATTATTATTATTAGCGAGTTCTTGTACTGCGCATACCTACCCACCAGGGTTTCCCAGCACTTTGAGAACAGGTAGAACAGCCTAGACGGAGCTAAAACAAGCACGTCTTTAGTTCCTTGCAGAAGACAGATAGGGAAGCACAGCATCTCAGGAACTTGGCGAGGGAGTTCCATAACCTGGAGAAAGGAGAAGGATCGACCACCCATCCGGGTGTATTTGACTCTCAGGACTGTGAATAGAAATCGGTTGCTTGATCGCAGGGTACAAGCAGTATGGTAGGGAGTCATCAGTTTTTGCAAGTACTGCGGTCCCAAGCAGGAGTGGATTTTGTGCATAAAGCAGAGTGCTTTGAAGTTTATTCGCTTATCTGGTGGGAGCCAGTGGAGATGGCGAAGAAGACCAGATACTGAGGAATGTTTAGGAAGAAGTAATAAGAGCCTGGTGGTGGAGTTCTGAAGCACCTGAAGGGATCTTACCGTTGCCTTGTCTGTCGCCAAGTACAAGATGTTGCCAAAGTCAATTCTGAATAAAATCATGGTCTGGATGACTGTTCTTTGAGCAGAAGAAGGACGCATCCACAGGATCTTCTTAAGCCATTTCATGGTAACAAAGCATGCGAAGGCTATTTCGGCCACTTGTGGCTTCAAAGACAAGCTTGAGTCGAGCCAGAATCCAAGGCTCTACACTCCATTGGTGGGAGTAGGTGGCATTCCCAGCATGGGAGGCCAACGTTGAGGAACCCCAGAACTGAGTATTCTTACCCAATATCTCAGTGTTGTTACCATTTAATTTTAGGGAGTTGGTGTTCATCCAGATGGAGACAAGGCCGAGACAGGAGTTAAGATGCTCCAAGTTGACTTCCCGCCTGGACAACAAGGAGAAAATGTTCTGGGTGTCATCTGCATATCAAAACTGAGTTAGTCCACAGCTTTAGTGCTGAGGGTGGATTCTTGAGGAACTCCAGAGGTAAGTGGGAGCGGTTCAGACACTGCATTTGCGAGAAAACCTGAAATGTGTGATCCGTCAAGAAGGAGGAAAGCTTTGCAAGTGCCGTACCTTGGAGGCCTAGTTGGGTCAGTCTTTCAGCGCGAGTATCATTGGGACACAGTATTGAAGGACGCGCTGAGATCTAATAAAAACAGCGTGGCTGTGCCTTAGATGTTCCGTAACTTCTAGAAGGGCAGTTTTGGTGCTGTGCCCAGCTCTGAAGCCTGCCTGGGAAAAACACAGGGCGCCCTTTGTTTCCACAATATCTTGGAAAAAATAGGTAGCAATGAAAAGTGTCTGAAATTGGACAAATTGTCTGAATCCAAGTGGAATTTCTTTAGCAAGGGGAGAACCATCATATTTCCAGTCTTTAGGTAAATACCCTTCGCTTAGGGAGAAATGTATTCTACTGTCAACTACATGGTCTGCAGGCTTAAGGTACTCACTTTAGCTAGGGGAGAGGGTCTAAAGGCGATCCTGATTTGAGTGACAGTAGTAAGTCCATCAGACGGTGGTGGTTCAACGGAAGCAGCGACTGAAGTCTTACCGGCACCTCACCTGTCACTGTGGGGTTTGCATCCCAAGTTGGGGGATAGAGTTAAAATAGGGCTAGGTATGTTATACTTTAGCTGAGTGTTATCATTCCTAGTTGTGGCCAGGTTGGACTGAATGTCAGTCACCTTTTTAATGAAGAAGTCAGTAAGTTCCTGGCATTGAGCTTGTGACAATGAGGGAGAAGGAGAAACGTTGCTGGGGTCTGAAAAGTCTTGGACCACTATAAAAAGTGTTTTGGGGCAATTTTGTACATGAGCTATTTTGTACTAAGTAAAACAGGGCACGTGCGTTCCTGCCCTGCAAGTGGTACTGGCTCAGGGCTAGTTTATATTTTGTTTTAGAGTCAATGTAATATAGCTTCCTCAATGCCATTTCTAGACGCTTACATAGTTTCTTTTCTGCCTGTAAGGACTCGTTGAACCAGGGGAGAAGGGGGTGCAGCCTAAGCGAGGGTTTCAGCTTAGCTGATAGCATTATATCTAAGGAATCACTGAGCCAATTATTGATCGAAAAGTTGGTCTAGCTCACCCTTCTGTGCTAGCTGAGGTGAGATCCTCAGTAGGCATGCATTGAAAGAGGATTGTCAAGTTTGGCCCAAATTCTGGCTATAGCTTTGGACCTAGCTACCGTCAAAGATGGTGGGGAATGAGAGCTATAGAAAAGGGCACTGCAAGATGGTCGAACCACAGTAACGGAATAGGCGGATCTCTGGTAAGGCCTGAGATGTTAGAGAAAATGGGATCTAGCAGATGACCTGCTTTTTGAGTGCCGGAGAAATGTATTAGGTTATGGTTCACAGCGTCCAGGTCCTGGATAAGTGTTTGGCTGAGTATGCAGGTGATATCTTCTAGATGCAAATTGAGGTCTCCAAGTGAAATGAATGGGGCACTTTTAAGTGTGTAGGGAGAAATCGCACCCAGGATTGTGGTGCACCAATTCCAAGCATAGGCGGTAAATTAGGGTGCCAGATATCGTAAATTTGGGAGAGAGACCTCAGATAGGAACCAGACATATGCACATCAGCCTGGTCCTGCTCCAATAGCCTGAACTCCTTGCATGGCCAGCAGAGAAAGTCAACCACATATTTGAAATTACAACTGATAAAGTATGAAAGCTTCTGTTAATGCACCTCTTGCACGAAGTGTACACTTTATTCAAGCCATATGCCAGCCACGACATAAATATAAATAAATATTGCGGTAATCTGGCAGCATCGTGCTTGCATGGTTAGGGGATCAAACAAACTCAATATCAGCTTATAGTTTAGACTCGGTGATTTCCTAAACACGGAGTATGGGAAAACCTAATTAATTCCAGCAAGTAATGCTTTAGCATAAAACATCCAAATTTTGATTAACAGCAAACCTCAGAATCTGGTCTTCCGTACATCTTGTCTAAGGCTTCCTGTTTTGGTTTTCTCTTCTAATCACCCGGAGCAGTATATTTTTAGTCATTGCCTTCAGTTTCTCTTTGACTGGTCGGTGCCATGTCATGCTTGTTTTGTTTTTTGCATCCATGGCATCATCATCATCATGTAAAAAACTATTCCATCTTGCTCTTCATGGAGAAAGTCATCAGTGTAATCTTTGGAGGGCAGCCGCGTGCATGCAAAGAGCAAAACAACTTTGTTACCACTTTGGAACCCCCTATGTTAATGTTGATACCCAAAATTCAACACCAGTTTTGCTCTTCAAATTAATGAATACCTAATTCCAGCTGTGCTTTTTATACCTCATCCAGCTCCCAGGTGTCTTTCAGAATCTGTAGGAGGTCATCATGTTTATAGATACTAATCAATGATCCAGGCTGGGATGCACTCCCATCACCACATGTAGTAGTCACTTATAGTTCGCATTCATAGAGTGTGTGCCAACTGCTGTGCTATAATCTGGCATCAAATATGTAATATGAAAGATTATAGTTAAAAATATACACAATTACCCTCACTTTAATGTACATCATCATGCAATTTGCTGGCCTGATGCTCAGGAAGTACTTTTGTGCTTCCAGCCCTTTCTGTATTTCAGTGCACAGATACAAGGAATCAGGAAGCAATACCCCTGGTAATTACCATGGTGGCATGTTCGCAAAAGCAAAATAGCACTTAATGTTTTTGCATATGAGGGCAGATTTGGTACATGTGAATAGATACATATACACTTACTTGTTCATAAGAACTGTAATTGCATCTAGTCACTCACAATAAGCCTGATGCTATAGGCCTAACGGGAGATGATTCAGCAATTCATGTATTTCAGGGAGCGTATGCGTAGCAGCTGGTGCTGCATTAAGTATTTATATAACGAGATGCCCCAAGTCAAAGTGTGATGTTTAGAATGATATTTAACCAATTGACGCAAAAATAGGACTCTGAATGAATGATAAACTAAATTGATTATTTTGAAGGACAAAACTGCATTAAGAAAACGTGTTTTACTTTTGTCCAAGGATAGCCACTGCGTGAAAGTTTAAAAAATAAGAAATATGCTTGCTTGTCATTAACAACGTTGCCTGTTCACAGACATAAACCAACATAAACGACAGCGAGACTGATTTGATTCTAATACAAAAAATGTCAAACTTAACTGAAGATTATGTCTAATCAAAATCAAAGTGGCCCACACATTCAGGTTTTGGATGCTGAATACCCAGGCAACATAGAAAGAATAAATAGAGAATGAGAGAGAAGGAGTGAAGAGGAGGTAGAGAGAGATAGACTGTATAAGAGTGGAATGAAACTATAATCTTGAGGGAAAAAGGACCAAGCAAATCTCTAAGTAATAGTGCACTTAACCGGTGAAACAGAAGCACACACGCATATACACACACTCTGTAAAAGATAAAGAGAGAGAATAAGGCTTCGGCCATTACAGATTTTAAAGTAGCCTATAGGGATATTCTGAAGCTCAACGGGGAAAATTTAACTTTCCGCGTTAGCACTTTTCTGAAAACGGCTATTCGTTCCCACGCCTCCATGAGCACTGTATAAGTAGTCCTGCTTGCACTTTTTCACATCCTTTGCCTCTTCGTGGATTTTATAGTCTAATTAGATGCATTTTATTGTACCATGCTACCTATACTGGACTGTGTTTTTATATTGCTCTGCTGCTATCCGTTAAACTATTTGCACTTCATTATACTATGCTGTTCCATTTTAGGAAATATTTTACAATCGGTTTTGAGCAAATGTGTATTTTTATATTACTTTGCTGCTATCTGTTAAACTATATGCACCTTATTACATTATGCTGCTACTTTCTAGGAAGCACCTTCTTATCGGTCTGGATCAAATCATGAGCCTATGATGAACTCGTCGCGCTGATTTGCACAATGTATATGTCCCTGTGTATTTATTGTTTTAAGTCACGTGTTTATTGTTTTAACTATGTAATTTGCTCTGTACTTTTATGGATAATTTATATCCGAATAAAGATAATTGAATTGAATTTTTATAAAGAGAGAGAATAAAACAGGAAGAATGTGTGAGGGAGAGAAAGAAAACCAGAGAGCGGTAAAGACCCCATTAGAGTAGTATTACACTTAAGTTTTGTGACACAGGACTAAGCCAGTCTCTAAGGAATTCTGCACTTAACTGATGATATACACACAATTAGAGAGAGTGAACAAGAGAGACACTTACTGAGATCCTTGGGGTTCAAAGAAGACGGTGGCACTGCAGGCTTGTGGGTGTTGTTATTGACCTTCCAAGACACAACGTCTCTGCCCTTGATCGACCCAGTCCGCACCATGGGCGTGTCCAGGTGGTCCGAGGCCATGAGGCTCTGTCGCAGCATGTAGTGATCCTCCTTGAACCCAACCATACGGCCTGTGTGATGGGGTAGAGCAGATGAGAAAGAGGGGCACACTGAGAATCCTTAGCAGAAAGAAGGCAGCAATCACAGGAGGGGTCGACAAGGAGCACCAATTACAGAAAGAGCTTCTATGGTGCAACATTGGCATAAAAGAGGGCTAATCATAGGAACAGAGCATACTGGGCAGAAACGCATCAAGAGGGCATTAGTAGGTCATTTCCTGACATGGATGGCATGAAGTGGCGGCCAATCCCAGCAAGAGTTGGCCTATCTGGACACGATGAAAGTATTATTCGCATCACAGGGCCAGGGGCCTATCCGGGAACAATGACTGCAAGAGGGTGGCAAGGGGCATTCTTGGCATCAATGGTACAATGAGGGCACTAATCAGAGGGAGTTAGGGTTAGGGAGCTGAAAGGCAGCACTAGCACCAAAGGCTTGGATGACTGTGCCAGGGGTCTAAGTTAAAACACTGGGATGTCACCAGAGGCCTACAAGGCCTATTTTCAATGTTGGCCACAAAATGAAAATTATTGGGCAAAGTTGGCCTCGCATAGAGATATATAAGATTCAAGCCTGTGGTGGGGCCATGTAAGGGGCAGGTTTATGGGGCACTGTAATCTTAAAACCTTTGAAAAAGCTGAAAATGCATTTACTAAGTCTCTGTTTGATTTCAGATGTTGCTATGCTGAGCCCTATCTAATGTTGGCTAAGGCTCTGAACAAATAAGGATCTAGGTCCCTATAGGGAATGCATTAGAATTATAGTAGATGGCTATCATGCTAAGATGATCCCCTGGCTTGTACATATCATAAATTGGCTATTTATGTTAGGATTGGAAGGTTCCTAGCTTTACCCAAAGGTTCTCGAGAGAAGCTGAAAAATTCCTACTGAAATTATGTATTTGGCGTAAAACTCTCTGCGTTTTCTCCTGGAACCCAGGTAGACTCCTTCCTGATGTTCAAATGTGCACCTGAATATGAGCAAAACCTGACTATGGTTACCAACTCTGCCACACGTGCCATTTCTGTTACATTCAGATTGGGCATATTACCTCTGTCTTCTTTGTCCCATTCCTGGACGAAAAGGGAGACATAACAAACCTGTGCCCAATGGGTTGTCTAATCCCAGAGAATACTGAATATGTGCTTTAGGTTTGTAAGCCAAACAACGCTCACGTTGGATTATTCTCCTTTGTAAACTTCTTGGGTTTAGGGATCGCCATACAGCCCTCAGAATATGAAAAACCAACACCAGAGACTGTGTGGTATATTCAATTGCTAGATACCTATCAGCAATATGGTACATTAGGTTGAATGCTCCTTAAAAAAGCACCTTCATGTATACTTAATGTACTCCCCAATTGTTTTTATGACTGGTTTTGTAACCTTTTATCTGGGTGTCCACTTATCTTTCTTGTAAATCATATTAATTTTCTGGTTCTTTTATTCGTATTTCTTTTATCCTTTTTTATAATAATATTAATCTTAAAAAATGAAAGATGAGTATTGCATTTTGGAACGGAATTCCCCTCACAACAAAGTTGTACTTAGAAATAGTGTTGCACAATGAAATTTCAAGTTTTACTACATTACCATTTTAAATGTTTATATTGTACCTTTTATTGTTTTATTTAACCAAAATAAAGGAAATATGATGAAGACTGTGCCAGGGGTCTAAATTAAATCACTGGAATGTCGCCAGAGGCCTACAAGGCCTATTTTCAGAGCCAGTCACGAAATCAATTTTATTGGGCAAAGTTGGCAGCAAGAGCTGTCCTTTCAGAACACACTGCCATCAGAGTGGCATTATTCATCAATGCTAGAGCAGGAGTACATTTCAGGCAGTGTAGTGCACTTCTTGTGCAACATGACAACACAAGAGGGGCTTTGGGGAATGCAGGAGGCTCCTTTCACAAAACCCTGGCATCTAGAGCTCTCTTGTCACAAGACATGGGAGCTCATCAAACAAGCTTATTTATGAGAGAGTCCTATCAGGCACTTTTTTGGAATCTTTTTAATACATTTTCTTCCAACTGGGTGGAAAGGGGCCACCCTGCCACAAAAAGCACAACAAAACCTGTGGCTTTATTACATGTCATAGGACAGTATAGCTCACCCAAGCACCAATCTAACTGTAGAGAGTGCATTTGTAAGAATAGACTTTCTGGGGACCCATTGTATACAGTGCTATCTATGTGGCTTAGAGGCCACCCGAGCTCACCCTGTGTCCCTGACCACACCTCATACTTAGGACATGCTGTCCATGGCTTGTTTCCATGGTCCCCACAACTTATCAAATTTCCTAGGCATGCTTTGCATTAACCTGCCATTTACTTGTTGAATTTGGGATAGACCTCAAAGGTTTGGAAAAAATACCCAAAATAAGATGGTGGGCCTTGACTCGAGGGCATAGCGAGACACCTTGTAAGAGGCTTAGCATCCAATAATCTTGTGGGAACGGCTCCCCGTTAACTGTTTATGTTTGAATGGGATGCCCTAGGAAAGTGCATGCATAGCTATAAAGGATTCCAGACTGCAAAATGTGTTACCCGTACTAACATTTATTGTGTTGCGTGAATCTGTCATAGAATCACATGTTTTACATGTAATAGCAAAAAGTGGTTCCTAATGGAAGTGGTTTACTAGATAACCAAGTTTCTTCTTTGTCCGGGCTTTCTTTTCTCATTTTTCGGCAGCAAGAGCTCTTTTGGCATTATAATTAGAGCACTTTACAAGATAACAAAACATGTCTTGCACATTTATTGTTAATGCCTGTCCCATCCACACGACTTGCATCGAAGTCAAGGCAGCACTGGTTTGAAATCTATATGTACTAAGAAATGTTTTGTCCCTTTATAAAATGACCTTTGGACCTATGCTTCAGGAAGACTCTCAAGACCTGATCACATGTACGCCCTGCTACACACTGAGAGGCCTGCAATGATGCCAGCTTTGTATTGAGATGTCTGGTTGAATAATAATAACTTGTGCTCTTTTGCCTTTCTCTTTCTCTTCACCATAGCATACCCTGGGCAAAACTGTGAGGACAATAAAAAGCGTTTGCTTCATCGAGTTTCTTTTCATGTCAGAATGACCAGAGTGTCGAACTACCCATGCTTATTACTAACACATTGACATGGAACTGTGTCCCAGAAGGACTTCAGCTGCCTGTGTTTGTGTTCCTTCGGTGAGACCAGCATATCCCAGAAGGAAATCTTCTATTTTGAGAGTAACCCGAGAAGATGGCTTTTTGAATGTCTTAATATGGGTTTACCCTTTGAGGGATTGCAGAGCCTTTAGCAATACAACTAAAGTCTCATAATCTCTCTGTGACTGTTTCCATTTATCGTTCAAGAATTTTTACAGTGGACACTTCCTTGATTAGGGTCCCTTTCGCAAAATAGATGCATGATGCAAAAATACCTCACAAAGACATTCACCTTCCTAACTGTCTGATATGCTGAAGTCTAGAAAATGAGATATGGTGAAGTTCCCTATGGAAACCATTGGGCTCCCTTTGGACAGCCTTCCTACTGATGTGGGTTGCCACTGCCAATACGAGCCCACGGAATCCCAATAGCAACCAAGTCTTCCTATGAACTCTCGGAAAACAAATGGCTCCGATCCTTCCTTGGCTCATCATGATAGGTGAGTCTAACCTAAGGCCATTGTTCTGCAGGAGTGGTTGGATGGGAGTGAAGTACAGAGTAACATCACACATAGATAACATTCAAAGCAAACTACTGCTCCACTTTCTTTACTTTGTGGCTGTACCTCTACAGCAGACACCAATACTCATAGCGGATAGCTCAGGCGCAGAAAATCCTGAGATGCGACACTGGGACCCAACTGAGAAAGGTGCTCAAGACCATTTCTTTTTTGATTCAGCAGCTTCCTAACTTTCCCCTTAAACTGGGAAGTGTCTCAGTGGTGGCTGCATTGGGCTCCCCACTGTTATGGAAACCAATTATGAACTGCCTCCAGGTAACAAACTACTTCCTGGTTTCTCATCTAGCCTACTCACCTAATAAACTGAAAATGCCAGTCACCATCCAGGTACAGTATTTGCCTGAATCTAATAACCTCAACCACGTATTCGGACTGCAGAGCATGGATACTATGCTGTTTAAACTGTTGACGACCTAAATATTGATGGCAATAGTGCGTTGATTTTGAAAGATAGATCCGGGCACTGGATCATTGATCGGTTGACTTGTTGGTTGGTTCAGGTCTGACTGTGGTAGTCAAGAATCTTGGTGTGGGATTTGATTAAGCTATAGCTTTCCAGCACCAGTCAATTCGAAATACCTTCTAGTCCTCACTGAACAGAACTTGAACGAACTCAAATCAATTGAAATTTGTATTATCTCCGATTCAGCCCACTCTTGATCTTGCCTTGTGCTATGATGTGGATCAGTACCTAAATTTGCCTTCCCAACTTTCATGTGCTTATAGGAAAGACGATTTACCACCTTAAATTATCTTGAAATGGTAACATATAATGAAGTGGTGGAAACTGTTCACTTTATTGTAATTTCTTGAAATGACTGCCTTTCTTGCTTGATCGTATACCTCAAACTTAGAAACTCTAATGTAACAAACCTAAAAGTGCTTATGTATTGAAACTGTTTTTATGTAACCTGCTCTGACACCAATTTCTGTGTCATTGTGCTATATAAAACTGCAACAATAATTGAAATAAATAAATAAAATCTCCTCAAGAGATGTTAAGGGTCCAATGAATCTAAAATTAAAAAAATCCTAGGACAGTTGATGCCACTACCATCTAATAATTCTAGAATACCAGTGGACTCAGAATTTGTATGACCAGTGGTAACCTTGTCAATCATTTTTACTCAAGGTGGAATGCTATAACTGTATTTACATTGGTCTACCTAAATTTCTGATACATTGACAAATGTGCCCCTGAAAATGGTGGTACATTTAGCTATTAAGGTCACTTTGTGACAATTGCTAACTGCGGGCCTGAGGCAGTTATACCTGTTGATGGAAGTGTTTATGCCATGTGCCATACAAATAAGGTAGTCAATGACACCAGTCCTATCCTCATTAGAATTCACATTCTAGTCACCACCCCTATTTAAAATGTCTTCCTGCACGAAATCTTGAATGGGGGTTGTCTGTTCAAGCACCAAAAGCTTGAAATGCCTTACCGGAAGCCCTGAGACATTGTCTTGTCTAAAAACGTTTCAACATGATTCTCCTACCAGTTTAATGCCAACATTGATTTTCAATCGCACCAGACTTTATTTTGCGTCCATGGCATATTTTATGGTCTATAAGTGGTCAATACAAACAAATCTGATATTTATTGCAAATGACCACTTCAAGTGGTTTGGAGAGGCTAAAAGTGCATCGAGATAAAAGTGGCAGAAAATCAACAGCCAGATAAAAATAACTTGTGAATGGGCTCCGGTGCAGTCCAGCTCCAGTCCCCTTTTCCCAGTCCCAGGGACCTAACCAACCCCCTCGTAAGGCGAGGATGAGCATGCAAATCTCTCCTCTGCAAGGCAACATACTTCTCTTCTCCACAGTAGCCACCTTGCACACATTAACCACATGTTTATGGCAGGTCGTAAATGAATGTATTAAACATCAAGGTCCCCATTCCATTGGGTTTAACTTTAATAAGAGGAATTATGTGGTAAAATATCAGTAGAAATTGTAAAATCTTGTCATCCGGTGCCCCCATAACTAGCAATCAGGCCCTTTTGGGTAACACGACTGCTTCACTTACAAGGCGAAGACTCCAATAGAGTGATGCCAGACGCAACACCATTACAATTAAGCAGTGGTCCTAATCGGTAACGCTTGCCTCAAGAGCAATTCCACAAGGGAGGGAGTGGTCCTATCGAGTAAAGGGGATAGCAGGAGTGTTTCAGTCACAGGATGAAGAATCCTACTGGATAACATGAGGGCAACATCACTACAACTAGGGAGCGAGGGGTTCCATTGGATCCCACTGGCGGCCAGGAGGCTCCCTTCACATTGCAAATCAGCCAGCATCTCCTCCTGAGAAGCACTGAGAAAGCAAGTCAGCAGTCGTGGTGGAAAGCTTGTAGGCCAGTATGGGGGGCTGGAGATGGAATATTTACCTTGTCTACAGCAGGGCAGGAGGGCTAGACAAGCCTGCAATAGGAAGAGAAAGATATGTGAATAAAACAAAGCCGAGATCTAACTGCACCACACCAATCTCTCATTCACTCACTCAACATACATAACTGAGGCTTGTGCAGCACACTACAGACCCCAGTAAGTGGTCACAGTACAGGACAGCACAGAACTATCCCATCACAAATACTTCATTCATGGAAAGTGCAGTCTGTGGAACAGTCTCAAGCAAAGGTGCTGCAGACACAAAAAGTACATTTTTAAAACATTGTCAAAGGCATTCTTATGGGAGGGATGGCACATGCAGAGAGTATTACTTTACAGACCATTTAGGGTCTTTTTGTGGGGTAGGAAGAACACTGGCAATGTTGTTGAGCCTGCACAACTCTGTCATCCTTCAGGTATCGTCCACCAATGTCTCATTAATGCACCTGCCCAAGTGCTGAGTCAGGGGCAAGGCCTGATCCCCTTCCATACAAAACTCACCAAGATACCAACTCAGGTGTCTCCAGCTCCGTCAGGAGAACATCTTGCAAAGGACTTCAAGACTGTCAGCAGAAAAGGTACAACAATTGCTACCTTGAATACTTGTGTGGTCATCTAGACCTCGGTGTACACAACAGGCGCAGAAACTCTCTGGCCTACATTACACAATCCATTGGGTGGGTTGTTCCACCTCATAGACACAGTTTGGCAGATAACAGGATAATAGACCAGCAAACGTTATTAGTAGCACCTATTGTTTATGTTTTGCCCCCACTGTTGTCGCAATATCAAAGCTGGTCTTCAGAACACATCCAAAACGTGAGTGGGTGCAATTTACCCTCCGCTCCTAAGTGAGTGTCTCCATTAGCCAACTCCTTAACTTTTCATAGATAGTTAATTTTTATATACCACTTTTTAGAGACCTTTTGGAATCGCTCCAGGCTTTATTGGGAACTCGTGCATGTTTTGCACTGTTTCCAATGAGCCCTCGTGCACGTTTGCGATTGCCTTGTGGGAGGGAGCAGCAGTGCCATATGTTAGCAATTATCGTGCTGGCTCCCGCAAGTTAAACGCCGTGCACCACAGGAAAGCCTTTGTCCACACAGCCACCGGCTTTTAGTGCCCCACGCGTTTGTGTTTTAGCACTTGCTGTCCTTGGGGTGACTTTTCAAATGAGTTCCAAAGTTCCCATCCCAGACAGGAGGTCCACTCGGTTTGAACAGATACGTGCCTAGGGGAGAGCGAGATGGTGGCCTTGTCGGTACATTGGAATAGTTGTTTTGTAAGTTTGAGTTGTGCCAAAGGCCCTTCACGCTGCACACATCTGGCTTTTGTGACACGTGAACTGTAAATAGTGACCTGTAACTTGTTTAGAGAGATGGCTGTCAGATTGTTGATATGTACATTTATTACAGATGAAACAAACCAATCTAGTCATTTGACTGGAGTTTAAAATTTGTTGGAATTAAAGTTTTACATTTATACCACAAGAGGGCGCAAAAGTGACCTGAAGCAAAGTTAAAACCTTAAAGTAGAAATAAATCCAGACAGTGATAATGTTGGTCGATCTGGCTTAGAACCGTTTGATTGCAAATATATATATATATATATATGCACCAAACAATTTCCACCACTTCCGGCGTGCGGCGAGGAAGGAACACAAACCACCACAGCGAGTCAGGCAAGATACAGATTTTATTTGCGTTTCTTATTCAGCCTGCAACGACGCGTTTCGGGCTTCAAGAGCCCTTGATCACATTCAGCAATTATCGCGACCGTTTAAAGTTTTATACGTTTTTTAACACCAAATGTACATACCCCCCTGCACTGCATGGTCAGTAGGTCACATGATTACTAAACATGATAAAAAGACTATCACATTGATCTGCGTCTTTCCCAGGTTAATTTACAAAAATATATATTTTTGATTAAAAGTAATGTTTTACTAACTGCTTAAATGCGAGTTTGGGCAATTATTATGGCATAGTGGTTTTGTAATGTGCAATTGTGAGGACCACTGATATATGTCATCAGGCTTTAAATAACAGGTTAAATCCATTTATAAAGTTTTTACCCAATATGGGTCATTTACACAGTCTCCTAAAAGATTTCTTTCTATATATTTGCTTAAACCACTAGTATATGCCATATGTACATTACAGCCTGTGATCATGTGTTCAGAGTCAAAAGAATGCGAATACTATTAAACCATGACATATTTCCAACAAATTTCGACATAAAGTGCTTCCTGTGATAATAGTGCAAAAAGAAAAAATGATAAAAAATGTGTGTGGCGTGTAATAAATGCTCACTTAAACTGGTCAATTAAAATTTCTATAGTCATACATTACTATGCATACATAGACATACAGTATTGTAAAATTCATTATTGCAATCAGTATTAGCCAGTGTATGTCTTACATCTGAAATGAAGTTAAGTACCATATGCTATGTTTTGTCAAAAGTAAGTATAGGCTATTCTGAGGACAGGAGTGATTCATGGGAGCTGACATGGCAGAGGGAATGAACATGGTTTGTAATTGGGCAGAAATTACAGTGTAAAGATAGCTGCATCTTAAGCCAAAACTGGTGGGCACTTTGTTCCTCTATAGATATGTATACATATCCTCCGAATTGTTGAGGCCCCTAGGCCACTTGCTGTCTAGTTCCAATATAAACTTGGTCTCCAGCTGTCTAAGCTTTCTCTCTCTGTTTCCGCCGCGTTTAGATTTTGGAACTGCGGCGATAACAAAATAAGAAAGACAATTGATGTCTTTGTTGTGGCATTTGGCAAAATGCCTGGCCACCGGATAGGTAACATCATTGTGGAGAATGGCCCTCAGATGTTGAAGGATCCTGACATGCACCTGTAGCTTTGTGCTTCCCACATAATTTAAACCACAGGTGCATGTCAGGATGTAGACAGCAAAGTCAGTTTTGCAGTTGAAATTTCCCTTGATGGACACGGGGGATGTATTAAAGGGGGTCTCATATGTAGATTTGTTGCAGCCAAATTTACAAGCCCGACATGTGGAACATTTTTTAAACCCCTTCGTGGGTTGAAGCCATATTGTCGGTTTTCTGGTTTCTGGTGAACTTTTATCCAGATCATTGCCCATGGATCTTCCCTTTCTAAAAGTTACAGCAGGGGGAATAGATAGTCTCTCGCCCAGAATACTGTCAGTCAGGACAATCGGCCAATGTTTGTGGATGATTGACCTAATTTTCCTTTCCTGATGTGAGTAGGTAAGGATTAATCTGGGATTGTCACAGATGGTGGTTTCAGTGGTGGTTTGGTCCGAATCATCTTTGAACAGGCTGCTTCTAGGGCGTTCTTCTGCTCTTTTAATGGCTGTATTAATGATTTTGTTACTGTAGCCTCTTACCCTGAGTCTTGTGCGCATATCATCAACACATTGTTTGAAGTCGTCCTCATCGCTGCAAATACGTTTAAGTCGCAAGACTTCTCCGTATGGTATGCTTGCGATGAGGTGTTTCGGATGTGAGCTGTTTGCATGCAATGTAATATTGCCCGCCGTGTTCTTCCTGTGTAAGGTGCTCTGTATGGAGTTGTTAACAATTCTTAACTTCACATCCAAAAATTCTATTTCCGAAGTGTGAATGTGGGAAGTGAAAGTCAGGTTAAGATCATTCCTGTTGATGCTGTCGACAAAACATTGAGCGGATGCTGTATCTCCCCGCCAAACGATGAAAACATCGTCGATGTATCGAAGATACAACAACACATGTTGGTCTACAACCTGCATATATTCATGCTTAGGGACCTGCTCCTCCCACCAGCCTACGTGTAAACACGCATAGCTGGGGGAAAAGCAGGCCCCCATAGCAACTCCCCTACTCTGTTTATATAAGATGTTATTAAACAGGAAAAAATTGTTATGTAGGCACCAATTAATGAGCTCTACAATCACCTTGTTGTGCGCATACATTTCAATGGGTCTAGTGGCTAAGAAATGTTTTACTGCAGCTAGTCCTTGCGTGTGATTAATGCTGGTATATAAGGATTCTATGTCTAAGGTCATTAGACATAGATCATCAGACCAATTCACATGTTTGATTTTTGTAAGGAAATCACCAGTATCTTTTACATAACTTGGGAGCAATTTGACCAAATCCTGTAAGAAATGGTCGATGTATTGACCAATATTCTCGCTAGCACTATTAATGGCGGAAATGATAGGTCTGCCTGGTACAGGTATTACCTGTTTATGTATCTTAGGAATAAGATACAAAACAGGCAAGACCGGATGTTCTTTATACAGAAATTTACTCTCCTCATTGGAAAGCAAACCTTCCCTTCTCCATTGAGCTATCATTTTTTGTACCAATAGTCTAGCATTGTCATATTCTTTGGAGGTGGTTTTTTGGTAACATAGTGTGTTGCCCAGTTGTTTTTCAGCTTCCTCTATGTACTGTTTTTTAGGCCATAACACAAGGTTGCCTCCTTTATCGGACTTTTTTATCACGATATTACAATTGTCACCAAGTTTTTTAACCAATTTGTTATATGCAATTCTCCTGAACATAGCACCTCGATGATATTTGTTGTTTTTAGTGCTAATATTTAGCTGTTTAAGATCTCTTACGACCATATCATGATAGGTGTCAATGGAGTCTTTTGGCATTAGGGGTACAAATTTAGATTTATTTCTAAAAGGACTCAAGCCCGCCCCCTGTTTGGACAAAGTCAATTTTTCGCAGTCTGTCTTGGGTAGATATATCAATAGGGTCAAGAATTTGACTGTTGGGCTCCTCTTCCTCTAGAAGATCGTGCATAGTTACTACCCCCCCAACATCTGCGGCCTGTAAGAATGGAGTTTCCCCACTGGCTTGCATACTATTATCAGACACATGATTTTGATTTTTGTCTGCTTTTAATTATTATTATTATTATTATTATTTTATTTTATAGAGCGCGATAGTCACCCGGGGGTATCCCAGCGCTAAAGAAACCCTAACTTAACCAGATCTGAGGAGCACGCGGGGCAAAAACAAGAGGGAAAACAGGAGCGGAGATCGGAGAGACAAAGTTTATGGGAAGAGGTGTGTTTTTAGCCGCTTCCTGAAACGCAGGTATTGTGGCTCAAGTCGCAGATCATGAGGGAGAGAATTCCAAAGACGAGCGGCTTGTACCGAGAACCGTCTTCCTCCTGATCGGGTTTTCCTAAATCTGGGGGTATTAACAAGGTTTTCCACGTTAGACCGAAGGGATCTGGAGGGTGTGTAGGAGGTAATGAGTTTACTGAGGACTGGGGGGCCCTGGTTATGCAATGTTTTGTGAACAAGACACAGGGCTTTAAATTTGACTCTCTCTCTAATGGGGAGCCAATGAAGGAGTTTGAGGGCTGGTTTAGCGGACGATCTGGCCTATCTGCATAGTGTTTCATAAGTTTGAGTTTTCGTATAAAACAGAAAACATCAATTCTAGTGCGTGCATAGTCAAAATTCTCTCCAGGACAAAAGTTCAAGCCCAATGACAAAAGTTGTTGTTCAGCCTTGGTTAGAACTACGTCAGTTAGGTTAATGACAGTGTTGTCTAGTTGCGTTTGTTCTTTTTCCAGAATGTTTTCTTTTTTGTTGCGTTTTTTGAGGCTTTTACGCTGTTCTCTCCTGCGTTTGTTTCTGAACCTGCGTCTTGCTTTTTTTGTATCCTGGGACGCAGTGTCTTCAGTCTCTCCTCGACTAAAAAATCGAGCTCCTCACTCACGTTAAGGATTGAGGATATTAAGGATATATATATATATGCACGCTGACCCACCTCGATTTGGAGCACTTTTCCTCAACGGGCAGAACGACTTGGTATTTCTTCGAGGAGAAGAAAGGGAAGCGCCCCCCGAGCCAAACGATCGGAAAAGAGCCTGCGTGAGCGATCGGCACGAACACGGTGAGCGGGATACTTTGTGTGCCGGAGGGCATCGGAGAATCCAGGTAAGCCTGCGAGTGCTGTGAGCGAGCGCGCCTACATCCGTACAGGTGGCTTATGGGAGAGGTAGTCCGAAGCGGAACTTGTCAATAAGACCGAAACGGACAGTGGGTGTCAGAAACGACTATATATTTCTTAGAACGAGTGCAGGATGGCGGAGGATTGGGAAAGGGAGCGCATGGAGGCAGCGCGTGACATCTTTGAAGATGTAGATAAAAAATCCAGCACTGGAAAGGGAAGTAGTAGTGATAAACCGTCAACAAAAGACTCTGATGTGAAAACACTACTTAGAGAATATGAAAGACTTCGCAAACAAGAAATCTCTAAGTGGTGGGAGTGTACTTCTTTGCGCAGGTACCTAGAGGTTAACAGGGTACCCAGAGGCCTAAGAATTCTTCTTGCCCCAACTTATGATAATCCGGACCCAAAAATGTTGGAAGAATGGGCTAATAATAATGCACAGTCATCTAAAAATATGTTGGAAATCTTGATAAAATATGCGACATCGGATAGAGAAAAACTTTTGGCGCAACTATCCAACATTGCCCAGGATTTGGATAAACAAGAAGACCAAGATTTTATAACCAAACAAATGACTGATATGAAAACGCGTGTAAGCAAATATGAGCAAACAATAAAAGACCGGAAAGCTGAAAAATTTCAGAGAGACCGCGCAGACTATACCAAAGGTCGGATCTACACGTTTGCAAAAAAGTATGACAACTACAGAAAGAAAAAGCAAACCACCTCAAACACAGAAGACTACAGAACACCAGAAGAATCGGAAGTAAGTTCTGGAGCCGAATCAGAACCCGGTACATCGGGAACGACGACGGCAGATGAAGAAATACCCACCCCTGTAGACGAGTTAGATTTTTTACGCGAGGAAAGACTGAGAACCCTAAGGCCACTGCGGGCCGAAGGAACTCGACACAAGACAAGGCTGCAACCTCACGAAAAGCAGGAAACGAAAAAACAGGAGATGGAGCACATGCAAAACAGCAAAAAGACAATACAAAGAAACAGAACTACAGAAGATACAACAGAAGATAATGGAAACACAACTTGAGGAAAACATGCAAGACAAAAACACAGTCATCAATCTAACAAATATGGCTCTGACCAAAGAAGAAGAAGCAACCTTATCATTAGGATTAACCTATTGTAAACGGACAAACTTCAATTACACTCAGACTCGGATAGATCTGCATCAGTTTACAAGAAAACTGAAACTAAAAAAACATTTTTTCACCACCAGAGAAATGAACAATACGGAGAAAGCTTCACTAGGAACCACAAATTGGCAAGTCGAAGATATGACCTTCATCAGGGCAATGGCAGAACTGGACAAAGATGAAACGAGTGAAATAATGGACACCCAGGAAGCAGCAGAGCATGCAGGAGTAAGCATTGGGAGTTCATCAAAGACGGATTTTAAGCCCAAATCTACATTTTGTCCAATTATGCCAAAAGACTGCATAGACATTTTTTCTGAAAAAGTCATCAGTGATCTCAAAACCCTATCATGGTCAAGCAGCAATGATTTCAACAAATCACATGCAAATGAAAGACTGGCTTATGAAAAGGTAATGACTAAAATAAGAGAAAGAAGCGATGTAGTTGTGCGCTGGTCGGACAAAGGTGGTAACGTAGTTCTCTGGCCACTGGAGATGTATAATGCTAAAGCACTATCACAACTGTCCGACAGAGAATGCTACCAAAGGATTAGTGAAACAAACATCATCAACATAAAAGAAAGATATCACAGAAGTCTGTATGACTGGAAAGCAGCGGGGATAATTTCGAAGAATGAATTTGAGTTCCTACGGAATAATTACCCCATTACGCCGAACCTGTACCTAATCCCGAAAGTGCATAAGAACTCGACTTGCCCACCGGGAAGACCAATAATCTCCGCCATTGGAGGTCTTTTCGAAAATACAAGCAGATTTGTGGACTCCTTCCTACAACCCTTTGTAAAGGACCTACCCTCATATACGAGAGACAGTGGTGATTTTTTGAAAAAAATCTATGATATCAAATGGGACTCAGATTATGTTTTTGTCACACTTGATGTTCAAAGTCTATATACGAGCATAAGACACCATGATGGATTTAATGCTATAAAATACTTTTTGGGAGGCCGCAGTCTAGATTTGTATAAACATACACAAATGTTACTCCAAATGGTTGAGTGGTGTTTAGAAAACAACACATTCAGTTTTGATAAATTACTGTACAAACAGATACAGGGGACGGCCATGGGTACTTGCTTCGCCCCCAGCTATGCTAATTTGCATATGGGCTGGTGGGAGGAGCAAGTACTCAGGGTGAAACATATGGAGGAAATGACAGAAAATGTAATATTTTACTGTCGGTATATAGACGACATCTTCCTAATTTGGAAAGGTAGTGAATCCAGTGCCCGAGAGTTTGCTGAAAGGCTCAATGAAAACAGTCTAAACCTAAAATTTACTTGTGATACAAGTACTAATAGGATAAATTTCTTAGATCTGGAATTGTTAGCCATAGACAATGAAATTGAAACCAACACCTATCGCAAACCGACTGCAGGTAACACCATCCTGCACGCTTCCAGTTTTCACCCTCCAAACCTAATTGACAGCATACCATATGCAGAGTGTCTCCGCATGAAAAGAAACTGCAGTACAGCCACCTCCTATAATCATTCTAAAACTGCACTGTTCAACAGATTAAAACTAAGGGGATATTCAGAACAAATACTAGAAAAGGCAGAACAAAAGTGTGACCCAAAAGACAGAAAAGAACTACTGTTCAATGTCAAAACTGCAAAACCTAAATCTGAGGCTAACACAGGAATCCCACGTCTCATTACAGGATATAACGCTTATCATAAACAAGTGAGAAGCATAATTTACAAACATTGGCCTATAGTTCGGAATGATCCGATAATAGGCAAATGCTGCACTAGGAACCCACAACTCACGTTTAGAAAAGCGAAAAGTATGAGGGAAGAGCTAGTTGACAATGCCCCAGTGTTGAAAAAGAAAGAACTGCCATGGCTAAAAACTAAAAATGGTTTCTTTAAGTGCACTAAGTGCAAAGCGTGTCAGTATGGCACCAATGTTACTCAGGTAAATGTGCCACACAGAAAAACCCCACTAGAGATACGAGCAAATTACTCATGTAAAACAGACTTCGCAGTCTATGTATTGCAGTGTAGCTGTAATAAACTATACGTGGGTAGTACAATACACCCGGTCCACGTAAGAGTGCTTCAACACCTAAGGGCCATAAAAAACAACGACCCTACGTATCCAGTGGCGAGGCATATTAACATGACACACGAAGGTAATGCAGACAACATAAAATATTTTGTAATAGACCATGTGAAAAAAAGCGCCAGAGGGGGTAACAGACAATTAGCCCTTAGGAGATTGGAATCACGATACATCATTCTCCTAGACAGTAAGACGCCACATGGCCTTAATGCAGATGAAGCACTTAGTGTACACTTATGATTCCCTCAATAATGTAAAACAGAATTTGATCCACGAAGTTCCCACACCACTCCTCCGGTAACAGAGATCAGAATGTAATTATATATATATCCTACATGTCACCTATCTGAATTGTAGTATATTCGTATATGCTCACAAGATTTATTTTGGTTGTCCTCGGAATCTATTAATTTCTCACTGTTTTAACATTGCTAGTTTGTGCAATTAATAATTAGCTTAATGTGATGTTTATGTATTATTAATCATACAATGTGTTGCCATTGCCCACTTGGGCTCAATTTCAAAATTGTTCTAAAAAACAATTATGTGTGTTAAACACACACAATGAACCCCGTGATTTTTAAGGTTCTTGTTTATAAAACGGGCACTAGACCCAGTATTTTGTAAATTTAAGTACAATCAGGGTTTTTGTACTTACACGGCAGATTGAACTGGTTTATTTGTTTTAAACACATTGTGATACATAGTTTACATGCATTCTCTTGAAAATTGCGAAGGATGTAATGTTTTTTGGCTGAAAATTCATAATCGGCAATGAGATAAATTGTCAATTATTTATATAGCATGATTTATATGTGGTTATACCTTAGGATGCTTTTAATAAGTAAGAGCAGTTAAACTACATAAAACGCTGTAACTTTCCAGTGAGCTTGCAACTGGTAACCATGACCACGGGGAAGCCAAACTGAGAACCAATCAAATGTTGACATGTTTAAAAGCAATGACTCATTGTTTGCTCTGTGTTGTGAGCAAGGCGGCTTTGACCGTCGAAACGCGTCAATCCTAATGCACTGAGAAAATAAAATACTTGTTTCTGAACATGACCCCACGGAGTCAGCGCCTGATTGCTATTGTTTTGGTCAGGACTGGAGAAAATATATATATATATATATATAGCACCTTTTGGCCTTCCCAGTCCACTAGTCAATGAATAGCGGATCTCTACATCTTTACCGATCACTCAAGAAGGCATCTTCTCTGATGCTTGGTTCTGCCTCAGGCCTCATCCAATGTTATGCAGCTACCAAGCGATTCTTCTAAATCCTAGAGTGGGGAGAGGGGATGATAGTATTGCACTGCACTGTGGTTGCAGTGAGGTAGCGCTTCATCCCCTGTCGAGGTGCTGATGCGCATTTGTGAAAGTGCAGCACGCTTCTCCTTGGGAGCTCGATGGATACAAGACTGCACCTGTCCCGGTAGTGTTTTGAGTTGTGCGGTAAGATCAGATTTGTGTTTTATCATGTTTGATTGTTCACTTATGTGTGAGTTCTAAGAAAAAAAGGAATGAGTGATAGATAGTCCAGCATTAGATGAAAGTGTATTAATTGAGAGAAAGTGTGCAAGGGCAATTTGGCCAATGGCGAAAAGTGATTTGATGCCCTGGATGAACGACTGACTGCTCGAACCATGTCTTAGCAAGTGAATTGTTACATTTAATGGGGAAGTTAATTTTACTGAACAGCTAAGTTATCCTCTGGGGGTATAGCAGGGCAATTTTTAGCAACATATTGGAGGATTCGATTGGATAAGCAGTTTTTTACTAAAATAATATTGCACATGCAGCATTCGTGAAGATTCACAACATGCAATTTTACTAAACTTCGATGCAGAAATTGCATTATTTTCTGCCATTAATCAAATGTTATACCATGCCCGCCAATCTGTTGAGCAAGCTGACATGCGTTTAGTCCTATAGGACTTAAAGGCCTCAAATCCCATAGAAAATAAAGCCTTGCATCTGTACATGCCAGAATTCATGGGAAAAAAAAGAATCGGCTATTCCTGCATTCCACCCCTTATATGAAGTAAGATCATTGAAACCGTATATCAGTTAGTATTGCTCTACAAATGGACAACATGGCTCAACACATCACAATTATATGTACATGTTTGAGGAAGGCAGAATGCAAATGTCAATTTCAGAACACTTTATGTAACACCAGCAACGCCAATTGTATTAAGATAACCTAGACAACCATGCACATAGAGTTATGTCTCAATGTGTACTGAACTGGGAAACATTCCATCTTACTGCTTTCCATTATAATTCGAAAGTTGATTTCTTTTGTCAAAGTTGAGATATGTTACATATTCTGGTAAGTATTTCTGATGCATACTGTAGTCTGATAGTGCCTACAGATAACAAGCATTGGCATAGCCAATAGCTCTCGCCTTTGGGACCTTATAAGTGTTTAGCCATGTAACTGTTAATGTCGTTGCACCAAGGATATTGTGCTGGATAACAAAACACTTATAAGGTCCCAAAGGCGAGACCTATTGGCTATGCCAATGCTTGTTATTCTTATTTTTTATGCAAAATAACTCTTTATTTTAGATCTTTTCAGAATCATATAAAAATGTTTCAATGACAGAAACAGTGTTCACATTATGAGCACTGAGTACAAAGTTATGGTGAACTAACAACAACAGACCAGCGGATCCTATTTTGACACCTGAAAGGGCGCAAAGTGCCAGATATGTTATTAACCAGTCAATCGATTGCACTTAGTTTTTTTCTGACCACAAATTTTGCTTTCCTTGCTATAAATCTTATAATGTTCCCTTTAGGCTCCTACTGTCGCTGTGAGGGCATAATGGCTTTTTAATGTATCCATTTCTCCCTTAAAAGTCCCAGATGCTCTTTGAACTATTTTAGAGCTCCTTAAAAGCTACAACTCTCTCCTTAAAAATACCCAATGCTCTTTTGAACCGTGTAATGCTCCTTTAAGCTTTGCAACATCCACGTATCTGCCTAAAGTCACCTTTAAAGCTTTCAAAGCTTCTTGAAGGCCTCTAGAGCATCCAATGTTCTGAACCTGCTCTTTGAAGCATTCAAAGTGCCTTTAACACCTTCAGTGACCCTTTTCTGCTTTCAGTGGCCCTTTACTGCTTCCAATGCCCCTTTACATCTTCCAATGCTCCTTTACAGCTTCCAATGCCCCTTTACCGCTTGCAATACCCCTTTACCGCTTGCAATACCCCTTTACCGCTTCCAATGCCCCTTTACCGCTTCCAATGCCCCTTTACTGCTTCCAATACCCCTTTACTGCTTCCAATGCCCCTTTACCGCTTCCAATGCCCCTTTACCGCTTCCAATGCCCCTTTACTGCTTCCAATGCCCCTTTACTGCTTCCAATGCCCCTTTACCGCTTCCAATGCCCCTTTACCGATTCCAATGCCCCTTTACCACTTTCAATGCCCCTTTACTGCTTCCAATGCCCCTTTACCGCTTGCAATGCCCCTTTACCGCTTCCAATGCCCCTTTACTGCTTCCAATACCCCTTTACTGCTTCCAATGCCCCTTTACCGCTTCCAATGCCCCTTTACCGCTTCCAATGCCCCTTTACTGCTTCCAATGCCCCTTTACTGCTTCCAATGCCCCTTTACCGCTTCCAATGCCCCTTTACCGATTCCAATGCCCCTTTACCACTTTCAATGCCCCTTTACTGCTTCCAATGCCCCTTTACCGCTTGCAATACCCCTTTACTGCTTCCAATGCCCCTTTACTGCTTCCAATGCCCCTTTACCGCTTCCAATGCCCCTTTCCTGCTTTCAATGGCCCTTTACCGCTTCCAATGCCTCTTTGAAGTGTCTGGTGCCCCCTTACCACTTCCAAAGCCTTTACACATTAATAATCCCCATTTAAAGCTCCTATGTCATTTAAAAGTTTATAAGCCACTTTTAAAGCTTCTAGGGCCAAATGTATCAACACATTTCCCCTTAGACACGGAATGGGCAAAACCCTTTGATACATCTGGCCCCTAATGATGCTTTGTACATACAAATCCCACCTTTACCGCCTCCAATGCCTCTTTGCATCTCCAAATTGCCCTTTTCCGCTTCTTATATCCCTTTGAAGCTTCAAAGACCTAATATTGCTTCCAATGCACCTAGAAACATTCCAATGCATTTTAAGTTTATAATTCCCCTTTAGAGTGCCTTTAACACTTGCAATTCTCTGCTATTTTGATTAGAAATCTCTTTACAGCTTCTGACGCCACTTTAAAGCTTCCAGTGTCCTTTAACGTGCCCAGCGGTCCTTTAACATGTCCAACAAAGCTGCAGTAACACATCATCTAATAGCCCCTTTAAAGCTTATTATTCTCTCGTACCACGAAGGGGAGTTCAACTCAACTCCAGTTATCGGAGTCTGAAAATACATTTTCATCAGCTAAACCGATGTATACAAACACTTCCTTCATTGCTAGACTAGGTAGAGTCGTTTCAGGTCTTTCTTGAGCTTGCTGGCCTTGGGCAATGCACACAAAATAATTCAATGTGGTACAACGGTTGCCTATGCAAAATATGGGAACTTTACATTGGGATTTATGCAGGGGGTCAAGCAATGCATTGTGGGAGCGACTCTTACCTTGCAGCACGCGCAGTACCGCCAGCAGAGCAGCAAGAGCAGCCCCAGAAGCAGCATCAGGAAGATCAAGAGAGGGATGAGCCAGAGGAAGGCACCTCCGGGGCACTCTGCAAAGGCAAGAGAGGAGACAGAACTGGGGTGAGGTGAGAAGATGGGGAGTGGGGAGACAGAGCTCAAATGACGAGATGCGGATTAAAGAGACATAGGTGCCGTAGAGTCAGATGTTGATGACGTGCATAGTGGTGCTACGAGTGTCTTGTGCAGGAGAAAGGAGGGTGAAGTCCACCAATTCTGAGTCTCATGGCCAAGATCTGCACCCACCTTTCTTCTTCTGCACCTGGATGGTGTGGTTGTCGGGGGTGCTGGGGTTTCCCTCCACGGTGTAGTGGTAGATGCAGTCATCTTCTTCATCCCGGAAGTTGCAGTGCTCACTGACTTGCTCCGCTATAGAAAGAGCGAGTAGAGTAGAGGAGTGAGGGTCACAAGGTAGAAATGCAAGGGACACTTCAAACGCATCTGCACTTAAAAGGACAGGGCGGGTTCAGCCAAAGGACCACACAAGCTTACACAGCCTGGGCTGGTACTGTCAGACTCCTGAGAGGGCAGTTGCAGGGTTTTTAAAGGAGGTTAATACCTCAGCAGACACCGTGAACATGAAACAATGACTTTCATGAAGAATCAGCCCTAGACCAACACAGACTGAACCAGTCAATCACAGGATGAAGAATGCAATTGATATAACTCTGTGATTGAAGACTCAAGGGGCTACAGCAATCCCCAGCATCCTGCAGGAACAAAACATATGTGCAGGACTTGCATGAAGACAGGACTTCATTTCTACGAACCACGCAGGAACATGTACTGCCCTGAATGGACCCATACAAGAGGACCACACTTCTCTGAATCTTGCAGGAACTCATGCTCATCTGCATGGACCTGCACCAGGAGATGGCTCGCTTCTCTGAACCCTGCAGAAACACACACAATGATCTACACGGACCTGCACAAAGAGGGTACTCATTTCCCAGTATCCTGCAGGAACACACACTCATATGCATTGTCCTATACAACAAGAGGTCTCACTTCTTTCGCCCCTGCAGGAACACACACTCATCTGCAGTCAACTGTACATGGGGAGGACTCACATTACAGGAACACACATTCATTGCATGGACATTTACAAGCAGACGACTCACTTCTCTCGACTCTGCAGGAATATACACTAATCTACAGGAAACTGTATAAGGACAGAGGCAGCTTTTTCAGAACCCTGCGGCAACTCACACTTTCCAAGGACAAATAAAATAGAGAACAGCACTCCTGAGAGTCCTGTTTTTGAGCTTAGAGTCCCAGGTTAACATCACAGCTTTTTATCTTTTTGACGTTGAGAAAAGGAGTGACACCAAGTTGGATATGGATAAATAACTATTACTGTGGCTCACATGTGCGGTGCAGGTTGTGAGACCACAGCATACCGTGCTACAAAAACACCCTGTATATGGTTTACAGAGCCTAGAAATGTGTCATTCTTTTCAACCCCCAACATACAAAGGCCTAAGTTTATTTGTGCCACAGTTTAATGCTACAGGTAATTGGACTGGGGTGATAATTGATATTGCAGGTGGTGAAGGCCCATCATCCACAAGCCGTTAAGACACACAGCCACCACCATTTTCCCTCTTCTTCTCATCCTTTACTCCCCTCAGTACCTTTCTTCAGCTTTTCCACCATTTCGATCTTGGTGCCACACTCGTCGCACTTCTTGCCCTTCTTCTCTCCGGTTTGCCAGGCCTGGCACTGCACGCAAGTGCGGATGTCCTCACAGACACCCAGCAAGCTCTGCAGGGAAATAAGGGTGTAGGAGAGTAACAGACTGCAGAGGTGAGGCACATGTCAGCAGTGGCAGGGTGAGGAGATGGTTGATGACAGTGGTGTTGTGGCCAGGAAGTGCCTGGTGCCATTGCCTAGGAGATGCTGGTGGCAGTGGTAAAATGCTAAGGTGATGGCAGGTTTGGTGCTGGGTTGCTGATGACAGTGGATTTGTTGTGTTGAAGTAGTATTCAAGTGGTAATGGTATGGTTGGTGCTACAGGGAGAACAATTATAATAGCAATGGTGGTGAGAATCTGAGTGGTAGCAGTTGTTGTAAATAAAAAGTGGTGAGAGGTTAAAAGACTAGGCTGGGGTCAGTTACATGTTATCTACCTACCTCCCGGTCAGCGGTGGATTGGTCATCATTTCCCAATGGGCTAGGTCACATCTGGCAGAGGACTCATTTCAAACAACTCAGCTGAAATTTGGGGTGTTTGAAGATGGTTCAGCACTTACCAGTGAGTTACTGATTTCACAGGTGGCATCTGTGGATTGAAAGTCTTTGTCACACTGGCACCGTCCACAGAAGCATTTACCACGCCCATTGCAGAGCCCCTGCAAGAAGAATGAGTTGTGTATAAGCATCTCTGTTCCATTCATATTGAGAGAATAACAGGTGTGTTTGTCAGCACACAAGACACAGTTTATACGCATGTCTCATATTATATCATCCAATTCTGATGAACAATCAATCTGTGTTATTCCCAGTTGTGCATGTCCATTTTTCCACATTAACCGAGAAGAGGGTACATCTGTATTTCCCAGGAGGTCATGCTCTTTTACATGATTTAAAAAGATAAACACTTTTAAGTTACTTCCATGTGACTGTTTTACCCCCTTTTTCCATATGCCCAGAGATGAACCTGGAACCCCTGTACCTCAATGAGTGTGTGCCCATATCCATGATTGCCAAGTTGAAGATATCCAAGTCATGCCCATGGGAGGGATTCCCAAAAGACAACAGTCCCTCTGAACTCCTACTGGATGTAAACCCTCTTCTCAACCTCCACTATACAGGGATGTATATGTAATTTCTATGTTTAGGACCCCCTTCCTCAGATTCTCAGAGGTGCACCGCTATTATGGTCATATTTGCAACCCTAGACCACAAGACAAAGTTTGCCATTGGGGTCTCCTTATATCTATAGCCTATTTCGAGGATATGAGATAGCGCTGTCAGCTAACGTGGTACTCACTCCATTTCTGTCGAGGCATGTAGCATTACTCTTCGGACACTCACATCCCGGACCCTCCCAATCCTGCTCACAGACGCACTGTCCAAGGTAGCAACGGCCTCTAGCTGCCAGGAAAGGATAACAGGTTACTGTACAGATGAATGACTTTCTCTCAGTGCCCTAGTTGGGTACAGTTTTACCATCAGAGCTGCTCCACATTCAGCACCCAGAGAGTCTGACTACCCTTCTGGCCCAGGTGTTGCACTAGCTCCTTTCTCTGGTCCACTGTCTTCTGACAGACTTCTTTCGATCCATTGTTACCATCACTGCTGCCCTGTGTTAATAGGCAACCCCACTGAACTGACTGCCCTCAGTCACCCCATCGTTGCTACATTTTTTCTATACACCCCCTGTTTACCGCTTACAATCCCTCTGTTTACCTTAAATCTCTCTTTAGCCTCCTGTTTGCCTTACCTCTGTCTCCCTGCCACCACTCTGCACTACTCTCTCTCTGTGTTCCTTGCCATCCCTTTGTCTCACTGCACAAACCTTTTACGCCTCTGTGTCTCTCATCTATCACTGTTATCCAAGCAAGACTGTCTATACATAATCCATCTTTTGCCTCCAAGTCTTTTCTGTAACTCTTGGTTTCCTCACATCTCTGTGATTCTTCACCCTTCCTATGTCTTGGAATCACCTCATTGAGACCCTATATTCTTTCTCATCCCACCCCACCTATGCCCCCAAACCATCTCTTTCTTCTTTATCACTGAACCTTCTCCCCATCTCTATGCCCATGTATGTGTTCCTCTTCTCAACATCAGTATCTTGCCACCCATCTCCTCAACGTCTCTGTATCACCATCATTTCTCCCTTAACCTATGAGTTGTTGTACATCTGCCTCTAAATGATCATAAGATCTATGCGTTTGTGCCTCCCAGCATCTATTTCTGCAATTCACCTTTCAGTCCCCTTCAGTCAGATATGTGCCCAAACATTGACCCTGTCCTCCACTTTACCGCATAGTCCTCTATCCCTACATATACCTGCCAACCCACATTCCTACAGTCCAAGTATCTCCCAATCCGCCCATGCCCTGCTGCCACCCAAAGCATTTGTATATCAAACGGTCCTGGTGCTCCCAATGCAGCCAACACCTCATCTTTGACTGTTCCCTCAATAGAGCAAAGGCATGCAATAACAGACTTACCATTACAAAGGACTCCAGCCGTGCGGGTGCATTGGAAGCTGTCAAACTGGCAGAATGCTCCTTCATACTGGTGCGAGACACACTTACATTTGCCACAGATACACTCGCCACGGCCTGAGCAGGTTGTCTGCTTCCCAGGCTCAACACAGGGCAGTGTATCACCAGTGGAGCTTGAGTCACAGCCACAGTTATCTCCTGCCCTGTGGAGCAAAGAAAGGGTAAAAAGGAATCAGGAACTGAAAAAATCATACATTTCACAATGTCAACCAAAAGCCACAGAGATGTTTTTTGCAAGGACTAGAACAATAGACACTCCTGATCTAACAGCCTTACCACTGCAAAGGAGTCTGGCAGTGTGGGGACACTGGAAGCTGTCACATTGGCAAAGCCACAGATTTCTGGTGGAAGATCTAATACAATACTAGAGACTGAAGGGTAACTTGATGGCAGAGCTAGTGAAGAGCTAGGATCAAAGCGATTGCTGATGCAAGAGCAAGGGCAATGTTAGATCCTCCTCAGAAAACCCTGATACAGAAGTGATCGCACGGCTAGAGCCCCAGCAATCTTTGATGCAAGAGCCAGTGCACAGCTAAATCCACAGAGATCTCTAGTGGATGATTTAGTGCAATGCTAGAACCTCAAAGATCAGAGACGTGTAAGGCATGGGCAGAGTTAAAAATTGCCCAGGGCCCCCACCTTCCAATTGGTCCCCTGTTAAATTGATCTTTCTATCTCAAATCTGTCTATTTCTCTATCTTAAACTTTCTCCGAGCTTCTGCCTACCCTGACAGCTCATTCTGTCACTCTCCACCCACTGTCATCTAACAGATTGTTAGAATCCTGGGCAATATATATTGCGGCTTTTTGTATGATACAAGTTATGAATGTTTAATTCATAAATAATCCAGTATTATTTTGCATCCTATTCACTTGAATTGGCAGAAAAGGTATAATAAAATTCAAATTGGTTCCAAAAAGAGGGCCCCAAAATACGTCTTGCGAGAGGCCACAAAAATACTTAAGATGACGCTGTCTAAAGATCCTGGATAGCAGAATCTGTACAAAGCTTCAGCCAAAGGGATTCCTGATGCAAAATCCACAAAAGGCTAGGATTAATACCTAGTGCTAGAGCCTGGGCTAGGCTATAGTTTTAGAGATCCCAGATGCAGCAGACAGTGCAGTGGTGCAATCCAAGAGATCCCTGGTGTAGGAGCCAGCACAAAGATAGGAACAAATGAATTCCTGAGAGAGAGACAGAGCTAGGCTAGAGCCAAATGGATCACCATTATTAGAGCCAGTGCAAGGCTTGGGACAAAGATATACGTGGCGCAATTGCAACGCTAGAGCCTAGGAGATCCCTGATGTAAGAGCCTAAGCAAGGTACAGCCTAGGAGATAAGATCCCTGGGGCTTTAGTATACGTAGTGCCTCTGACGAACAATGGGTGTGTGTGCCCGCTTTGTGCGCCACCGGGGCACTCTGGTGTTAAAGAAGGTGCTGCAGACACTTGTGTGGCCCCTTCTGTAATACTGACTGTACTGACACACATGTAGCAGCAATGCTATCTTCAGAAGGCATTCCACAATTTTCATAGGAGTGTGGGAGCATGAGGGCAACTGATTTACTATAAAAGGGTGCACTGTCCCTGCTTGTGCCTGGTCCAACTGTTAAAAGGTGAGCCATAGCGCAACAGGGACATTGCACCCTGTCTGTTATACACGCCGTAGTGTAAAAAATGGTGCAACGTTGGGGCCTAGGAAATGCCTGATGCAACAGTCAGGCTAGGGCAGAAAGAGAACTCTGTTGTAAGAACCAGTGCAAAGCTGGGGGGATGCTTGTGCCAGTGCAAGGTTGAAGTCATAGTTTATCTCCTGAACAGCTAACACCTGGATGGAGCCACAGCTGCCCATGAAATAAGAGACCGTGCCACAGAGACCAAGTGTAAGATATTATTACCACAGAAATCCATACCCCAAGTGCCAGTATAATGACTAATTAATGTAAAAGCAGGTATCTGTGACTCAATTGTTAGCAGCTAAGGAGATGACCGGTGTTATTTTAAATCATAAAATGTTGCGAACTGAGAGAATGGAGTTCAGTTTTATTGCATGGTGCAATGCAAATCTAGTGAATTTTATTGAGTTGAAATTATAATTGTATTTAATCCAACAAATCACTGTCATTTAATTATTTTGTAACCCAAACCTACAACAATATATTAAAAAAGATATTCTGTGTGGGAGAAAGGCAGTAGAGCCACATAGATCCCAATGTGTATAGTTAGCTACACAAACCCGGTGTAACAGCCATTGCATGACTTGGGTCAAAGCCATCTCTGGTGTATGAGCCAGTGTGAAATCAAACCCACAGAGGGCTGTGGTATGCGTAGGAAGATTCGAGACGTAACCATCCTTTGGGCAAGAGCTGGTGAAAAGTCTGAGCCACTAGAAATCCTTGGTGCATCAGTGAATGCTTGGCTACAGCCACAGAGATCCCTTGTATAAGAGCCAGCACAATGTTGGGGCGAAGGAAGTTGAAGGTGTAAGAGGTAGTGGATGTTGGGGCACAGAGTTCCTTGGTGAAGGACTCCGTGAGACAATTCAGCCAAAGACATCACTCGTACAAGAGCCAGGTCAAAGTTGGAAGCACAGATATCACTGGTTTAGGAAGCAGTGCTTCATTGGAGCCACAAAGATACCTAGTGCAGCAATCACGTAAGACTTGAGTTGCAGCTGCCTTGATATAAGAACCAGTGCAGAGCGGGAGTCACTGAGATCTCTTGTGATCAACTTGGTGTAAGAGCTAGTCCAAGGCAGGCTAACACACATATCTCTGGCATAACAGTTAGTGGTGGTCTGTGGCCCAGAGACCCTGGGTGCCAAGGCAGTGTGTGTTTGGGTGTAGAGAAAAAACAGCATAATCCAGCAAGCGCAAAAGTGACAGGTGGCCACATCTCTCTAAGGATTAGTCCTACCCAGCATTAAATACACTGATTCTAATAATCATGTTACCTCCATCGATGTAACTCCCTACCTTCTGACTGCATCCTTTCAGGACCATATCCCAGTTTCTACCCATAACCCTTCCACAATTGTTGACAACTCTTCCAGAACATCAGAAGTACAGGGGCGGCTCCTCTATGTGGGCGGAGGCACGTCACCCTACTGCTTTCTCGCAGTTCGAGAAGCAGTAAGATAAAATGGTATGACTACCTTTTTATGTTACTGCTTCTTGCACTGCGAGAAAACCGAAGGGTTTTGTTGGAGGCGGTCCTGCAACAGTGCAGGGGAGGAGTGGCTAGCTCAATGTTGTGGGCCCTGTCTATTTGGTCGGCTCTCTGGGGCCGACCAAACCAGTCAATTACACTCTGCCATTTTCTCCATGTAGCAGCCTACATGGAGAAAATGCCCCCCCCCCCATAGGGGCCTGGCTGGGCATCGGCCCCACCAATCACACCGCTGCCATTGCAGCATTGTGTTTGGCTTAGGGAAGGGGAGGGAGGCTGCCTGCGAGGAGCAGAGAAGCAGAGACGACGCAGGACTGGATTGGGCCGGCTAAGGAAAGTTATATTTTTTTAATTAAAATTAAACCTCCCCCCGTGCGACCTCCTTGCCCCCTCCACCCACAACTGCAAAAGTACCATTGTGGAGGGAGTGTGCACCGCACCCATGGTATCTATTTAGGAGACTGAGCCCCTATTCCTGACAATACCATTTTACGGGGCTCTGTGCCACATTCTGATTATACATTTTTTACAGCCTTGCTTTGAGCCAAGGATAGTAGTGCGGCAAGCATCCAAATATTGCTTGGCCCGTGCCCAATGTTTATTAGTTATGGAGCTTTCTTAAAATAGAAGAGGTCAGCTGATATCTGAGGAGCTAGACTGAATTATGTGTGAATTGTTCCATGTGCAAAATGTCACCAGTCACACCCTACATACTGTAGGGTCAAACCGGATACTAACATAAACTACTTCTCTGTTCAGATCTGGAAGCAGGTTCAGGCAAGTCCCCAGGCACTCCTACATATAACATCATCACATACCACAACCATCATCAAAGCCACTTCTTCGGGTACCTGACAGGACAGGCAGTTAAATTCATTCTAAATGCCAGCAAGGTTTTACCATAACCTGGGAAATGTCCTATTCACACTGTAAGACAAACAGGATGCACTGAAACTCGGCATGTAAATAATTGTAAGATGTTGCCATTATCAAAGGGATAAAGTACTCCCTCCCGTACATTATAAGGATATTGCATGGCACCAAGGTGTTCCATAAACCATATAGAGGAACGAGTCAGAAGGCTGAGTCCTTTTATAAGGTTATGGAACTTTGAGGTGACTTGCAATATCCTTATCATATATGCCAGAGTGTAGTTTATCCTATATAATACATGGTCACGCCATTACCTTTACCACAAATCATAACACGGTCCTGCACATCGTCGCAACGAGGACTTGCACCTATCTACCTATAAATTGGCATTGAACTTCCTGATATAAACACACAGCTCCTGGAAAAAGGGCTAAGGAGCCCGAAATGCATCGGAGCGTTTAAAGAATATCATGGATTATACTATGCAATAATACTGTGATGATATGATGTGAAATATCTATATGAACAATTGATAAATGAATAAATGATACCAGTGATTAATCTTTACAAGGAGTCTCCTGTAAAGAACCCAAGGTGTGCCCTAAACCCAGGGATTCAGTCATAATTCATGTTTGCACGTGTGTATCATTCTATTTAAATGAACAGGCAAATACATGAAAACTTAGAAGCAGATTTTACCAAGAATCCTAAATGAAGGGTATAGAAAGCCATTTAATAGTGAGCAGTCGAAACAGTTTATGAGAATAAAATATTTATGAGAGAAATAGCTATTAAAATTTACAATAATACTATCCTACTAGGATCTTGACCCTACCTCAACTCACTCCCTCTTTATTTCATGAGATGGACCTGTGACAAGCTACGCATGAAGGCACTAGAAAATAGGCTTCGGAGGCACAGATTTTAGGAAATAGTGATTCTGTGAATGGGATCATGGTCAAAAGTCCCCTCTCTTCTAAAGGGAAAGTTTGTGATGACCTGCAATGTATTAACATTATTATCACAGAAACAAATTGCGTCGCAATGGGGAAATTTGTTTATCTACCATGCCTGTCTTTTTGTATTGAGCATAAATGGGGACCGAGTAGACACAAACTAACTGGAGTATAAAACACCACATAAAAAATATTGGTTGCCTACGTGCATGCGACCTCATTTTCAGGAATTGCCTTCTTCGTTACCTCTCGGCCTCAGGTTTTCCCAAAGGAGCTCTGGTAATGAGTCTAAATTCTGATCTTGCTACTTCATTTGCAAGAAGGTTTTAAAGTAAGCAGTGAATTGTAGCCCATCTGTGGACCACTGTCTGGTCAGGCCTTTGACTCGTGATTTGCACCTTTCACAAGAGTCCCGGTTCTCAGCCCTAGTAATGAAATGTGGGATGGAAGTCTTACCAGCCAGCATAGCATAAGCAGTGTCCACAGACAAAGTCGCCATTCCAGCTGCACTTGGATGAACGAACTTCCTTATTCTGGAATAAAAAGAGATCAAAGACATTGAGGAGATATTTTATGCTAAGAAGATGTTAAGTTTAAGCCAGCAAGGAGACCTGCATACAGAGCAGATCACAGAGGTGAGAAGTCCGATTAAAAAGTGATACAGCATACATAGCTATTAGTCCACACTAGGGATGATACAAGTATACGCAGCAGCTCACAGGGGCTGGCGGTCAGGGATAAAGATGACATTATACATTGATGCTTACAGTGGCTGGTGTCAAGGTGAGGTGAAATGAGCATATGTACCCCTTCGCCAAGGCAGGATGATATGAGCATGTATACCATTTCACAGGTGCACAGATAGTTCTGAGATGAGCATGCATTCCTAATCACAGAGATAGGAAAATAAATAAGTTGACCTTACATACCAGTTCACAAGGGCAGGCATCACAAATAATTGAAGTGTCAATCTCCAAGCCATTATTGAAGGAGGAGGGCTTCACCAGGACCTTGCCGCTTCGGTCCTGCTCCGGCAAGGTGCATGTATGCTTTCCGCCTAACTCCTTAAGAGCTCTTACACGCACATTATAAGTGCCCTTCAGATAGAAAAAGAAAGACAGGGTGAATAAGAGGGAGAGGGAGTGAGCAAAAAAAGAGATAGAGAGGGGAAATAAATTATTGGAAGTTTTGCACCTTGTCAGCCTTGAAAAATAACATGCTTTTAACAGTGGAATGCAGGAATTAGTAAAATATCCTTACTGGGGCAGTGAAATTTCCTGGTAACAAACAAAGCGACCTTGAAGTAAGATCATGTTCATGCCTCTCAACAAGAAATGTTCTTCCCTAAGTAGGAAGGTTTTCTTTATCAACATTGTATGCTTGAGCTGCACTCTAGAAAAGGCCCAAAAATCTAATTTGTAATCAGGTAGTGAGGGAAGGGAACACTGTCCTAAAGTTTACCACATGTGTGTGTTCTATTTATAGTGTGTTGAGATCAGCCACATGTTCATAATATAGTTACTAGGTTCCTAGATCATCGATCAGGTCTCTAATTTCCGATAGATACAATTTTCAGACAGGCTGCAATGCTAGGGAAAAACAAATTAAAGAAGGTGAAAGGACAAACACCATTCTGTTCTACGTCTCAAAGGGTCCTGATTACAGGTGTCTTTGAGTTAATAGACAGACTTAATGTCTATTTGTGGGGGTCCTAAAAACAATAAATCTCCAGGACAGTCCAGATCCCACTACTACAAGATAGGATAATACAAGGCATGTGACTCTAATCAATTCACCTTGTAACATCTGACTTTCAAAAGGCTCTGCTGTCAACTATTCTCTCACCAAGTCTGTCGAGCGGGCGAGGCACTGCTGGCAAGGGCTCAGGCCAGGGTGAAAATTAAATTTCTCCTTTTTTGCACTCTTACCTGCTACTTCTTTAGTTTACTCTATTTCATTCTACCTCACTTATTCTGTGTTCTTCACGCCCCTTCTGCCTCACTCTACTCACCGCTGGAACAATCACATTTCTTCTAATTTAATACTTTTAAGACCTTTTACGTCATCATTGTCTTGGAAGCAAATCTTCAAGCTTCTTAGCCTCCCATTGTGCTAGGCACTGGCCAAGCCATTTATGAGTTAAAGTCTTGTTTGTACGCTTTAAATTCAGTTGCAAAGAGGTTCGCCTGCTTACTGTGTCACAGGACTCTAGCGATACCTCACCAACGAGTTTTAACTAGGCCGAAACTGGTCTGATATTGCTTGTATTTATGTTCAGAGGGGGTCTGGCTTGGGAGTTCGGATTGGACTGGTCCTAATTTCTAGTTCCTGTCTGAGGTGGTATCAGGGGCAAAAAAACTATGGACTGGGATGGGACCTGAGTAACTACCAGTTGCTGAGATTAATTCAAGCATTCGACTATCACTTTTTTAAATCAGGCAACAATACCCTGAGTGTATGGGTAAAACTCTAAATTGTGATCAGTAATCATATTTGTGGAAAGAATGGGCATTCTAGAGAAGCTTGAAGAATTTGATGGATAAGACACAAGAGACAGTACTGTTCTATGGCGAAGATGTGTTCATTGTCATGGAGGGAGAATATTTCCATAACCAACATGGCGGAAGTATGTTGAAGCTGCAGTGAAGTATGCTTATGAAAGGTGTTGCTCCACTACACATCGTGGTGTTGTTTTTGTTTTTTGTGTTGAAGAAGCCTTAAAGAAGATCAGCCAAATTACACTGGAGTCATAATTTGTATATAGCTTTAATCTGGGAACCAAATCAAAATTTACTACTAAACATGTTTGTCAATCAGAGGCCATACATATAATTATTACATCCTATTTGGCAGTTTAGTGTTTTTGTCATATTTGCTTCTATTACTATGAATGCAAAAGTCCATGAAATTACAGTCCAGCAAAAAACACGGGATGACCAATGACACTCAAGGAGAAATTAGGCTTACTCAGCAACCGTCCGTTTCACATCAAACCTTCCCTCTGAATGACAATGTGAGTATGCGCCATAAGGGTATCATCGTAGAGGTGCATCAAGTCAGTTTCCTCTGTGAGCGTTTTCAGCTCCTAATAACTGGGGTCAGCAGGGAGACCCCTCTCCCTTAATATTCTCTCTATATTCATCAATTGTTTCACATCTCTCAACCAGGGTTGTGGAAAGCTGTTTTTAAGCACTGGCAAAGTTTTGCAAAGTTTCTGATTTTCCCCCTTTTTGATGTTTGCAAAGTTTCCCTGTTTAAGCTCGTGCTCATCTTCCAAAATCATAGTCACCTTGATGTGAAATTGTGTTAGATATGGATCACTTCAAATCTATTATTTAGGGATACTGTTTAGAAGTGTTCTTAGACTACTTATTGAGTGTCTGTAATTTGGCACCCAGGGGTGGCTTTTGATGGTTGTGGCAATAACACTTGGAGCAAATCTCAAAAGAGTATTTCCAAGATATAGAATTTGGAAATGTTCAACACTACTTTTGCGTGAATAATTTTTTATCGCACTCTGGTTCACCAATCCTGTTTGCTGTTTGCTGCTGTGATGCTCTGTAAGATGTGTTTAAGGATGTTGTCTATGGTGCACAGCGCTTTACTTCAGACTTTCCCCTAGAGTGAGATGAGGGTTCCGTAAAATATCTAAGGATATGGGTGAATCAAGACATGGACCCAGTGATCAGGGACAACTATTTCCAGATGCTGAACAACATAGCTGATAAGGTGTCTGGTGAGGGATTGTGTCATTACCCTCCCGCTGTGCCTCGCTGAAAGGATAGGACTTATAAAATGGTTCTGCTCCGCAAATTGCTTTATCTTTTGATCAACATTCTCCTGCCTCTTACACAAGACCTCTTCTGTCAAATACACTCCATATTCATCATACTAGAATGGGCAAATAAGCAATCCTGAATTGGCTGGGACATGCTTGGACTCCCATTCAGCAGATAGGGAGGGGATTGAGACCCCAGATGCAGAACTGCATTACCTCTGCGCCCAGGCACATTTTACACACTACAATGGAAAAAAACATTCTGTATGTTGTGTTGGAGATGGGCGCAGTTGTTCTAGGATGAACTCTTTCAAGATGGACTTTTCCAGGGTAGTCTATAACATGACTGGCAAACCCTTCCAAATACTCTGCATTAAACAGTGCTCCCTTGTAGAGGGTAGTTCATGTCTCAAACTTACCACTTCTCCTCTGACCACTTGGAAGGAACCGGACTCCAGCCTCTGGGATGTCTGGGATGTGACGTCTGTCTTCAGGGCACTCATTGAGTGCGCAGCTCGGATATCCATCTTGGAGCGGATGCTCTAGGAGTTGGAAAGACAAAAAAGATGGGACTAAATCTTAGGCAAGGTGCTCTCTCGCTGAGAGCCACCACCCTTACCTTCATTCCCCACCCCACGAGACTACCTTAAAACCTATAGATGATGTGCACTCCACATCCAAACATATCATTGAATTAGACCAATGACCAAGATAATGTTTCACATACATTTATCAAATAAAGACCTGGTTTTGTTATTTAGGTATTTACAGTAAGCATTGAGTGTCGGCAAAGGCTAGGGCAATCGTACATGTACAGAATCCTCGGGTACATTAAGGACAAAAGCTTCTGCCATTTATTGTGAAACATGTGGCCTTGCCAAATGGGTTCAGACCAGTGTTCTGAAGTAGAGGTATAAATGTGAGGGGTACGTAGGACAAGACACAAAAGGCTTAGGGCATCATTTAGAGCTTTGCAGACCGAATCTAGAGCATCCCATCATGGCAGTATCCTTTTTTTTAATCAAGCAGTTCTTACTTCAATGGCACACATTGCTTTGGTGATAATAGAAAAAAACAGTTTTGGCAGTCCCACAATGTCACTGTGGAACTATCAGCACGTTTCTTTCCAAAGACGTACCTCTAAAATGCAGGTATGGCTTTTGAAAAAAAATATTCCTGATGCACTGGGAGTTTTCTCCCACAGTGTACAGGACATTTCTGGTCTTCTCCTCTATGGGGCTGTCATGATATGCATAGTGCATGCAAGGTAAATGCTGTCTGACATAACGTTGATAGGGCAGTTCTAACTAAGCCCTGCTCCTAACACCATGTACAATGGTAGAAGCTCCACTGAAAGGGATTACCCGATGATGGGGCCAGTAAACCTGGCATTCCACAGCTTCTAAATAAGGGGAGAAGGCTTGAGAGGTGAATACACAAGACTTTTACTAAAGTTTCTTACCACTCACCTCTAACTGAGGGCCTTGGTAATGAAGCATCAAAATCACCTAGTAATCTGAAAGGGATCTTCGCTAACATACCCGATAAAGGGGCCCCTCAGCTAAAAAGCTGGAGAAAAACATTATTTTGCATGGAATAACAGCATTTGTATAGTCCTTCACGTGCCTGATGAGACTGCAAAACTCTCCAATTTTCATTGGTTCTTGCCCTCCTTTTTATTTACCTTTCTGATGTGTTCCCTTACATACATTTTGGAAAGAGTTCTCCAGTTTTAAAACCTCCTAGACTGTGCTTCTGACATAAAAGATCTGAACTATACCCAGATCAACATCTTGAGGGCTTTCGACAATGAACATTCAGTGGGAACTCGTACATACCCTACAAAAGGCTCCTCAACATGACCCCTAAAAGGTCTCTTTAGTGCATACACCTCAAAGAGATATTAAACGAAAACACCCCAATTGCTTGCACAACATATCTACCTAATGGGACTCACCAGCATATTCATCCCCAGTCACTCCTTCATACAACCACTTGAAGGTTCATGCTAACACACATCCCAAAGGGCTCCTCAAGATATCACGAAGGGTCAATCCAACATAAAGGGCTTCTAATATATCACTAAGCAGGCTCAACAAAACACGCACCCAAACAAGGGACAGAGGTACCTCAGAATGCACAAGAGCACACCTCCCTCGCATCAAGGAGACCAGAAGCGGAGGATTCTCGTTCTCATACATCACAGCCAAGACATGGAACAAGCTACCAAAATACCTCAGAACCTCCCCCTCCATCATGGACTACCAAATGAACCTCAAGACATGGCTCTTCCATGTGAAAAAGGCATGATTTCCTCTGTCCACCTCAGACCTGCCCTGCTCAGTGCCTGAATACCCTCACAGGTGATTAGCAGTGCACTACAAATTAACTTAACATAACATAATTCAAGGATGGCTAAATATAGACATCTAAGGAGCTTCCCACATATGTAACTGCCGGTCTCTGAAAGACACACATGCCTCAAGCTACCCTCAACGTACAAACCTCAAGCCACCTCCTTACTTAAACACCTCATGCCTACAACACACAAATCACAAAGCGTCCCCAATATATCATCCTCAACCAAGCTACAGCAGCTTGTTCAACCAGTATATATGCATTTATCTATTGCTATTTATATAGCACAAACCTAGCTGTGAATCAATGGACAGTGGTACAATACCCGAGATATTGGGAGATGATCTACAAGATCGTATATATCAAGTAGGCGTTATACAAATACATTTTACACACAATTAGGCACAAGGAAATTAAGTGATTTTCCCAGAATCACACAATGCTGAATCTAGTTCCAAGGGCAATATCCGAACTTGGCTCCCCAGGTTCCAAAGGCAGCAGCTCAAGCCACTAGGCCATGTCTCATTCCATTCACATAATACAATACATTCCACTGGGTTTACAACATACACCCTCTCGACACAACCCCAATAGTCATAGACTTATAGGAGCTTAACAACTAATCAACACCAAGATCTCCCATACTGCATTCTATAAGGGCAAACAACCTCTGAAATCACAGTCAAGCTAGACGAAAACAAGCAAGCTCTGTAACATGGGATCACTATTGTGGAAATACCCGCTTGGTCCTAGCCATCCAACCCAAAAAAGAAAAGGAATTTGGAAAGGAAATCTCTGAACAACCGTGCTTCATACTTGCTTTAGTATATGCAAAGAAGATTTACATGGCCTTCTGGTTCTGGGCCGAGGAGACCGGCGAACCCCCTGCTGCAGATTGGTTCCCCATGTGGACTGTTCTCTGGTGTTAACGAGGAGTCCCAGCATCAGCATCGGAGCATCAGCTCTCTGGTACGGGTGGACCCTGCCCATAACTGCTTTGTGATCTCCTTGGCCTGACTCGCAGGCACTCCCCACTGAAGGTACTCCTGAGGTGATATAGCGGCAGCCATTGACCTCTCCTGGCTTGAGGGGACCAAGGAATCCCTAGTGGAAGACAGGTTCCCCTTGGCAGATGGCCCATGGTGTGTTCACGGGTCCTAGAATAAGCTGTTCCTTGTGGCAAGAAAACCCTGCCAGTGTTACTGTGCATTGCTCCTGGTGCCAACCTTCATCCTGTCACTGCTGGAGGTTCTCCTTAGGGCCTTCAGTAGCAGCCATTGATGTCAGGGTCAGCTTTCCCCGAGAACCCCCATCCCCCATGCCCCCTCTCCCTTTCATATGTTATGACCAGAGGCAAACTTGCCCTTTCATGAAGTTTGAACATGCCGACTGTGAATATGGTCAAGAACCTCTTTTAGTGCCGCAATCTTAAATCCTGAGCTCTACTCAGGAGAAGGCGGTCGGACCACCAGTAATGAGTAGTCAATGCCATCCTGCTCCCATTCCAGCGCTGAACTTAGTTGCACCTCCACTTTATGGAGCCTTCCCATCGAAATTCAGGCTCCGCTCCTCCTTAATTTAACCTGGTTTACCTCACTGATGATTGAAACTGAGATAGGAAAACAAACTCTATCAGTCTTTCCTCGATTTTCTTGGCTCTTTTCTGAACATGAATGATACAAAGAAAGGACAAATAGCTCTACTCATGCGACTATAGATTGAGACTCCTCCTGCTCCTCTTGCTTTGCATTGCCCTGATCTTCTCCAAGTGCAGCCGAATGACCAGCCATGTACCAATGTAGTCAGTATTTTCTTACTAAGTCTACCACTTTTTCAGAAAAAATTCAGTTCATCTGGCATCTCTCCCTTATTGAAATAACTCTGAAATTAACGTATTAATTTTAGATACTTGCCACAACAGTCCAAAAAATGCTGGCGACTTTCCTTATTGGTCTCATAAGAACATAAAATCAAACTGGTGAGTAACAATTGCATATTGGACACATTACCTAGTCCCCATGCCACCCTAGCTCCTCCTCTAGACCTCCTCGTCTAATACCTGTCACTTCCTCTAACTGCCTCACAAGTCCCATTCTCTTTAATCATGGCCACTAATACTTGCCCAACCATCTCTGAAATCTAGACCCTGCTCACACACATTCATATAACTCTCAAACCTATCCGAAAATGCAGCAAAACACTTTAAACATAAATTCCTTCGGAATCACACTCAAATGCTATTCCTTGACCAATACCACAGCGCAAGAAATCGCTCTCTTAAAATTGATTCTATTCTTCTGACATAAAACGGCATCCCAGATTGATACTTTAGAACAAACCTTCAGCAGCAGGTCTATGATAGCCTATGCCCTGAGACCTCAGACTGCTCCCTCTGCACTTATTAAGGCCCACCTCTTTATCTACATCTATAACCATGGGTAGATCATAATTGAAGCTTCTGATCTGAAACTGGATCTATTTAATCTCCACCTTAGGACATTTGTAGTGATGACAAATCAAAGGTCCTTACCCACCCTGGGAAGACCTAATATTGCTCTTATGACAACACTGCCTGCTAGGGATAGAGTAGACATCTTAACCTCCCTCATACTAAATCCCCTCCTCTGTCCCTACTCCATCTACCCTCCCCATTGAAAAACCATCTCCTCTCTAGAGTAGGTGTAAGTCCACTGTCTCTACCAACAGAAACAATATTCCCTCTCCTACCCATCTTGAGGCCCCTCTGTTTTCTCTTATCACTCACACATGTAGTAACCTCAATAGTTCATGCCACCATTCTAGCAAACTTTAAACACCCCTCCTCTTCAGTCCTTACAAGTCCTCCTTGATGCCTGTCTTCTACAAATGAGCAACATCCCTAAATTTTCACAGATACCATTACAATATTTCTGCTAACTCATTCACTAATCGCAGGAGGTCACATGCCCTTCCCATCCACCCATGAACCGATAGACAACGGCATTTGCTGAAGTTGCTGTTTGGTTACCTTTTGAAGGCTAAAATCCTAACCCGAAAAACCTAAAGACTTGAGTCACTAGAACCAAATAATGTATTACCATACCATTCCTATACCCCATTACGCACTCCGTCCTAACAGGGTAACACCATCCTTCTGGACTAGGATTTAGAACGTAACTTCCTCCAAAAACACTGTGGCCGTCCTTACCTGGAAGGGACTCCAGAGAGACTATTCTCCCTATAACACAATATCCTACCCACTTATGACAAAAATCATGTCCTTGACCCAGAACGAATCTCATACACTTCCTATGGTACCTATGGGTGCAACAGTGCCTCAGAATCCAGTTTATCCCAGTTTGGATGGGTCTTCCCAAATCTCAATAATGAAAGGAAGCTCCTCAGATCACTTGAATGCACTGGCAACAAAGACCCTCCAAGAGCAATCTTGAACTTCTTTGTGATGTGAAATGATTTTATAAAAAGCATATTTTTCAACCCAAGGCTCAAAAAGAGACCTAGAAAAATGCTTTATGATTGTTAAAGAAGCCAGGAAACCAAAGAAAACTCTAGTAATACCGAATCATGAACAGATATGTGAAGACTGTACACTTCTTTGACATGAAAATAAAAAAATTGGAAACATCCTTCCCTGTACTTTCCATGAACATGTGTGACATGCTGTGCAATGAATCGTCAAACATCTGGACAATTTTAGAGACATCTCACAGATAGAACCACAGATTATTGTCTAAAAATAAACCCATTTAACCACTTCCTCAATACCAGAGCTATATGGAACATGCCACACTGGTCCAACCTTATTAATGTCTCTCTACAACAAGGCAAATTCTCCGACTGCTTAAAAATTGGACTAGTATCTCCCCTAATGAAAAATGGGTGAATGATCCTGAGAACTTTAACAATGCTCCCCCCCCACCAATCTCTAGGCTTCCTTTCTTGCCAAAAAATCCTTGAAAGCAGTGTTAACATTCAACTAAAAGAATGTGTTAATGACGACACTCTGCTGGACGATTCCAATATAGATTCACAGCAAAATGAAGTATGGAGACATCAGATGCCCTTAAAATCATCAACAGTGGTGACTTCTGCATTCTTATCCTCTTGACCTCTCTGTGGCATTCAAAACTGTCAATCATGTAATATTTCTAAAGGCCCTACATGCCTGTATAGGCGTTGAAGGGAACGTCTTGAAGTGGTTCAAATCTTTCCTAGATAACCTCTCTCAAGTGAATAAAGTGGATCTTGCACTATCTAACCCAGTCACTATCTCTCAAATCATCCCACATGGCTCCATCCTTGCCCTGGCCTTGTTCAGTTTCTATATTGAACCGTTAAGTGACCTGAATAAGGAAGTCTGATTATTTTACCACCAATTTGCAGACAACATTTGAAAGTCTCATCTCTAGCGGACATTTCTAGACTGGCCTCTACCCACAACAATTCTACAATCCTGGATGACATCCCATCATCTTACGTTTAACCACAAAGGAGAGAGTTCCTTCTCATTGTAATTGAATCTTCATCCATGTGGCTATATTCAACAAATATTCTTGACTGCTATCCTGCACTCTTGGTAAATTCCAAATCTTTCAGCTTCACCCTAGAGGGCCACCTCAATTTTCACAGCCACATTAATACCTTAGCAAGAAACAGTAACTACCAACTCAAACGTATACAGAGAATCAAACCCTTTCTACCTGAATTTCACATGCTCTGGTACTTTCCAGACTGGACCATGGAAATGCCATCCTCACTGGCATCTCTAGCACACACTGTGCACCATGTAAAGCTTGACCTTATGTTGCTTCTCTCTTAGCCTCTGGAGCGGACAGATTTGACCGCATCTCTTCCATACTAACTTCACTAAATTGGATTCCCGTCGACAGGAGAACTGTGTTTAAAGTTGACTGCATAGTTAACAGCATTATCCATTCAAGCAGTTGAAACACCTGGCAAAAGAAAACTCTGCAGTAGCATAAGGGAACTTCTAAGCCCTGAATCTCCTCTACTTAAAATCCCTGATTTCAAGAAAAACGTGCTTTAAATCAGTCTTTCACAGGTAGTGCCTATCCGATTTTCAGTATAACACTAAACTTGGGTACCTAACAGCTGACTTCCTTAATATTAAAGCCCAGTACTTTTTTGAGCCTTTTCTGGATTATATACAACCTTCCACGACAAGAAAGCTATATATCCAGTTTAGAATAGGGACTTTGCCTGTTCATGCTTTCACGAATAAATGGTCAAAAGCTCCCTCCCTTGGCTGTCCTGCTTGCAATAGCCCCGATGAGTCCGCCATTCAAGTTCTTATTTTTGGCCCTGGCTATAAATTAGCTAGACGGCATTGGCTCGTATCACTTTGTAGAAATCTGGGGTGTAGGCAGCGCTCAGAGGCATATAGAATACTGAGATCTGATACTCACCGTCCCACAGTTTTCCCGATTCCTCAGTTCTATGTGGCATAGGCATAGGGTGCTGCTAAATTTATCACAGTAACCTTAAATAATTCTTTTTGTACTTGTCTCATGTTAACTTTTTAAAACTGTTTTACATTTTTAACCTGCTTTTAAATGTTTTTATTCTCTGAACTATTCCTGTAATGACTCTTGAGTAATTTAAAATGCATTGTGGCTATCTCTTATAATTTGCCTCTGATGAATTTTTTAATGTTGCTTAAATTTAGCTATGTATGTATTTGCATCATCTACTTTTTATGGTCTATATATATTTTTTTTAAACCGTTTTATTAGCATTTTTCTCCAAAAACTGAACATTGCAGTCATCTCTACAATAAAGTGCTCTTTGTATGTCCCCCCTGCTCCAGCCGACCCCCCCCCTACATTACCCATATTGAAACATACAGTTCACATACAAAAGTGAGCACCCGGTGGGCTCTCCGCAGTATCATCAACATTACAATTGTCATAAAATCTCTTTGTCCTCCAATATGCACCTCTCGTAGCGAACCATTATAGTCCGGCATCCAGTCCGTGATACCTTCTCCATTTCCCCCACACTTTTCTGAACTTCCTAAGACACCCCCTTGCTTTGTATGTAACTCTCTCAGCCGCCATATACATATCTAGGCCTCCCCTCCATTCTTCCAGAAGTGGTATTTCCAGTGCCCCCCAATATTTCACAATGTCCCTCTTGGCAACTATTAAGGCCAGTACCAGGAAGGTCAGCAGAGGGCGTTGGAGATCCACGTCGATTGTCATGCCCAATAGAGCCAGCTTGGGGTCAGCCTATAATTGACTCTCCAGTACTGCTGACAGTTCGGTAAAAACATCTAACCAGTACCCCTGTATTTTAGAGCATGACCACAGGACATGAAAGAAATCCCCCCTGGGGTCCTGGCATCACAGGCATTTAGCATCGTCTGTCTTCCCCATCTTCTGGAGTCTCACTCTATCAAAGTAGGTTCTATGTAAGACGTTAAATTGGATAAGGCGGAGTCGAGATTTAACTGCTACCTCTCTGGGATGTGTTAAGACCAGTTCCCAATCAATGTCCTCGATGCCTCCCACCTCCCATTGTTGTCGAAGCTTGGCCAAGTCCCCCAACATGTTATTCATGAGGGTCTTATAAGTTAGGGATACCGCCTTCTGCTGGATGTGTTCCTGTAGGAGCCTGCCTTCAAGTGGGGCGAATTCTGCCATGTCTACGGTGTCAATATTCTGGGCCCCCATGCGTGTTTTAATCTAGTGTATTTGTACCTCTGTGTGGGGTGCAGGCCGAATTCCGAAGTCAGAGCCGCAAATGTTTTCAGTTGCCTTTTGGCAAGTATATCTCCCAACATAGAGATCCCTATGTCGTCCCACCTCCTGTAACCCGTTAATTTGTGGAGCTCCGTCAGCCACGTGCAGTGCCAGATTGGTGTTTGTTTCGTTGGCTTTCTATCCCACCCCATGCGTTTCGTGGATGCCCTCCAGGCTAGAAGGGTAATTTCGGTTGCCGGTAGGAGACGTTTCCGGCCTTGTCCCCCATATAGATAGGAAAGGATGTGTCTGGGTGCTAGTTTGTGGCGCTCTAGTGCATAAGAGGGATGGTCTGCCTGTGCGTGTATCCATTCGTTGATCGGGGCCAGATTTCCGCCCAGTAATGCGCTTCCAGATTCGGGAGCGAAATCCCCCCACTCTATTGGTGCCTCTGTAGGGTGATCAGGGCCACCCTAGGTTGTTTACCCAGCCATATAAAGGCACGTAGGTCCGCGTGTATCTTGGGGAAGACCTTTGGGGGGAGGGGATAGTACTCATTTTGAAGGGCATACAAGTACTTGGGGAGAATAATCATCTTGTACATAGCTGCTCGGCCTAGGAGAGTGAGTGGGAGTAGTCTCCAGCGGTCCATATCTGCAACGGAGTTCACCATGATATGCTCAATGTTACGGGTGTATGAAATATGTCTATCCAGGGTGAGGTAGACCCCTAAATACTGAAAGCCCTCCGTTGTAGTGAGTAGCCTTCCTGGAAGGTCCGACCATGTATCTCTCCCTGCGGGGTCGTATAAGACCAATTTATGCCAATTTATTCGGTATCCGGCATGGTCGCCGTACATTTCCAGTTCGTGAAATAGCTGCGGGATCGACGTCTCCGGTGATGTTATATATAGAAGTACGTCATCCGCATATAGCGAGATCTTCTCCTCGCTCACATCTCCTTCGGTCCGTTGAAAACCCCTGATGTCCGGGTTCTGGCGAATTCTAGCTGCCAGGACCTCTATCGTTAGGGCAAACAAGAGTGGGGAGAGGGGGCACCCGTGTCTGGTCCCTCTTCGTATTTGGAATTCCCGCGAGAGGACTCCGTTAACTCTCACCCTGGCCCTCGGTTCAGTGTACAGCAGTTGTACCCATTTCTGGAATTTCGGTCCGAAGCCGAATTTCTGTAGGACGCCCTCTAGGAACGGCCAATGTACTGCATCGAAGGCCTTTTCCGCATCCAGGGACAGGAACCAGTGCGGGTCTTCTCTGTCCCGGACCTCTTGTAGCCAATTGTGAGTGCACCTAAGGTTCAGTCTGGTAGCCCTGTCAGGTATAAATCCAGTCTGATCAAGGTGGATCAGCTGCGATATCACCATTCGCAATCTCATTGCCAGGATAGTGGCCAGTAGCTTCGTTTCCGAGTTTAATAAGGAAATGGGACGGTAGGACTCGCAAAACTCTTTTGGTTTGCCGTCTTTGTGGATAGGGACAATGGTAGCCATGGTCAGGTCAGGAGGGAGCCTTCCGTCCCGGAGGGCATCCTGATATAGGCCCTTCAGATGTTTCTCTACAAGGTCAGCCGTTCGTTTACAGAATTCGGCTGGGAAGCCATTGGGGCCTGGAGTTTTCCCCGGTCGCAGTTTGGCCAGCGCCGAGTAATATCGGAGTCTATGGTTTTTGCGTCCTCAATGGACAGAGTCGGGAGGTCAGTTTGGTCCATATATTGCAGTGCCTCTTCAAGTGTCCCTAAATCTCTAGACTCATAGAAGTGTTCATAGTGATCTGCGAATGCCTCAGCTATACGTGTGTCTGATTGGAGTGTCGTTCCCTGAGGGTCTTTAATCTGCTCCACCCATCTCTCCGCCTGTTCTTTTTTGCTGAGCCGCGCCAGGAGCTTACCAGACTTGTCCCCTACATCGTATAGGCGATGCAAGGTAGCTAGTGCCTGTGTTTTCGCCTCTCCTGTCACCAGTTCTCTATACTGCGATTGTCTATCTGTGAGTCTCCTGAGTGCCACCGGGTCCCTCGAGTTCTGGCATTCCCTTTCCAAATCTAATATGTCCTGCTTGATGATTTCGGCCTCAGAGTGGAGCTTTCTTCGTTCCTCCGCCAACCTATTCTTCGCCCTATCTCTCATGACTGTCTTGAAAGCCTCCCATAAAACCACTTTCGAGGTAACCGAGCCCTCGTTTTCTGCAATATAGACTGTCATGTCCGCTCTGAGTCCCCGTATAACCTTTGGGTTTTGCAAATCCCATGCCGTCAGGTGCAATTGCCGCCCATCTCCCTGGCGTTTCGCCCCCTGTCTGATCAGCAGCGGTGAATGATCTGATACTCCTCTAGCTTTATATTCTGCTATATCTTGTATTGTCAAGTGTTGTCGGGCCATAAAGACGTAGTCCAGTCTCGAGAAGGCCCGGTGAGCGCCCGAGAAGAACGAGTAAACCCGCGCCTCAGGGTGTAGCCACCTCCATGCGTCCGTGAGACCTAGGTTGGTCGACCATTGGGACAAAGGGGTCTGTGTCCCCACCCTCTGTGTCGTGCTTGATCTATCCTTAGAGACATCCAATACGTCATTAAAATCTCCCCCTACAATCTGTATAGTGTCGGCTGTTTCCAGCAGTATATCCGCCACTTTCTTAAGTGTGGGAGCCTGGAGTTTCGGCGGTGCATAGATTTAAACTATAGTATAAGCGCATCTATTCCATATCCCCTTGATGGCTACGTATGTTCCCTGGGGATCTGTCCATGTTTGTGTTATGGTAAATGGAGTGGTCTTTTTCAGAATAATGGCGACTCCTCTAGAGTCTGATGTGTATCCTGCATGTGCTAGCAGGTTAAAACGACCTCTGGTAAGGAAGCCGCACTTATTACCTTTGAGATGGGTTTCTTGTAGGAGCGTGATGTCCAGGCCTACACGTTTCAAATATGAGTTGACCAGGCCCCTCTTAATCTTACTGCCCAAGCCATTCACATTCCAGGACAAGATGCTAATCCCTCCCCGGCTCTCCCGGTGTGTGTTGTGGTCACCTAACATGATTTGGGTTTGATGTGGTCAGGCGAGCAGCCCCCGTACGGTAAGCAGCCCGGGCATTCGTGCGTTGTGTTGTGGCGTACCCAGGGGCACCTCTAAGTATATGGGAATGACGTTCAGTGCGGAGGCGCGGCATTGGGCACCAGTAAATTTGACTGCAGTTAACCAACTCCCCCCCTTCCCCAACAAAGATCCCCCCAACAGAACTGTTTCAACTGTTCCCCCCCTACATCCCCCCTCCCTACCTTTCCCCCCCAACCAGCCCATACGTGTAACCAACAGGACTTTCAGGCGGTAAAGGTCTGTCGCCCACCCACAGGATCCCACAGGATCCCAAATTAAACTATATTCAGGATTCAAACTTGAGGTCCACCAGGGCTATTGTCTTTGCGGGCGCCCTGCCTCGTCGGAGATAGGCAAGATCACAGGGCCACCATCATTACCCCGTAAACAGTGATCCAAGTCAATAGAAAAGAAAAAGAAATACAAAAGGGTTTATAACTTGCTGCTGCTACGGATGTAAGGTCCAAACTTCCTCACGATTGCGAATCTTGCGTTTCAATGTCCTGTTCATCTGTTCCGCCAGTCGCACCCATCTCCATTTCGCGGATTACCTCGACCAGCGGGTGTGTTGAGCGGTCCGTTGAGTCCTCCACCTCCGACAAGAGTTCGTTGTCCAGGCCTCCGGTGTCTGCATCCCGAGTATGAGCTAGGCCTCCGAATCTAGTCCTCTGATCCCTGGGGTCGGTGGGGAGCGCGTCGCGGCTCCCTCTCCCTCGTCCTGCCGCATGCGGGTCCGGATAAGGCGACGGGTGCGAGCCCCGCCGCATTCTCGGAATTTGGGATCTTTGAGCCTTAGGCGAGTTCCTCCTAAAGTTTGCAGCCGCTAGTTCTGTTCGAATTCTGCGGCCCTCCTCCTCAGCTTCACGAAGCAAGGGTCTCTCCTCCAGCCAGTGCCAGGCTTCCTCCGGGCGGTTAAAGAAATGCGACTTTCCTTTGAACATTACTTTCAGTTTCGCCTGGAAGAGCAGCATATACGAGATATGGAGTTCTCGAAGTTTCGCCTTGACCGAGTCATATGATCTTCTCTGTTTTTGAACATCCTGACTGTAATCAGGGAAAATCATGATGTTCGCGTTCTCGATCTTGAGTTCTCCTTTCCTTCTGCCTTCTCGGAGGATAAGGTCTCTATCGGCATAGTTCAAAAAGTGCGCAATTATCGGCCGCGGCCTTGCTCCCTCGGGCGGCTTCGCTAGTAGCGCCCTATGCGCCCTTTCAATGATGAAGCAGTTAGAGAACTGGGTCTGCGGGAAGGTGGCACATAGCCAGTGCTGTAGGAAGGCCGCAACATCTGTCTTCTCAATGCCTTCCCTAAATCCTACAAATCGAAGGTTGTTTCGCCTTGCCCTGTTTTCGGCGTCGTCCACCCTCCATAGCAGTTGCCTGTGGGACGCCTGCAGCTCCGCCATTTCTTTACGGAGGGTTGTGATAGAATCTTCTTTTTCACTAATTCTGGATTCCCCCGTAGTCACCCTTTCGGTGAGATTCCGGAAGTCCTGGCGTAGTAACAGAACCTCGGAGCCCACCTCGCCTATTTTGATCTCAAGTGCTGCTCTAGAGTCCTTGATATCTGTCCTGGAGGCCTGGATCGCCTCCAAAAGCATGGCCGTGTCCGTGTGTGTTTCCGGGAGGCTCTGGGGCACCTCCTTTTGTGCCCTCGCCGTGGCGTAGGTTTCGATGGTTTCCTGCCTGGCCGACCTTGCAGGCGGATCTCTCTTCCCCATGTTGCTCCACTTGGATGGCGAGGTGCTCCTGGGGATATTTAGAGCGCCCGATTCGTGTCGGGTCGTGCGTTCCTCGCAGGGTATGTCGTGTTCCCATCAGGGAATGGCGACGGTGTGCCTCCAGAAGACACAGCAGGGTGGGTCCTGGGATCCGGTACTGTGGGGCCAAAGCGGATCCTCCGAAGGCGGTCACACTCTCAGGTCGTGTGTCGAGTCCCGGAGGCGGAGGGCGGCCACGCGGTCGGGCCGGTCTCCCAACCCCGTGGTGGAAATTCCTCAAGAACCTCTCGAGCCAGGTCACTGGTTGTCGTCTCCAGGGATGGGGGGGGGGGGTCTTGCCCTTCTTCTCTGCAGCGCCTCCCGCCAGTCTCGCTCAATCGGCTCAGGCTCCTCTCCCCGGGCGAGGGCCCTTGGGGGTCTCCCCAGGCCGACTTCGCCGCCGGTCCCCACCAGACTCCAGATGGTCACCCGCGGGATGTAGCGGTGTGTCTTTTCCCCTCTGGCTCCGATGTCTGTGGAGGCCCTCAGCAAGAGTCTCTGGTACCCAGGCGGAGTCAGAGTCAGGCCGTCAGGTTTCGCCCGGTCGCCATCTTGCCGCGGCCGCACCGCTTCGGAGTTCTTCTCTCCCCGGCCGATTGCCGGTCGTAGTCCGGCGAACTATTCGGTTTTGCCGCAGCAAAGGTATCAGGGCTAGTCTAGGGCACAGATTTAGGCTGTTTTAGGAAGTTTTGGAAGGAGATAATCGTCGGATCAATGCAGCACGCCGGGAGCCGAGCCGAGGCACGTCTTACTCCTCCATGCTGCTAGCCACGCCCCTTTTATGGTCTATATTGACCGAAATAAAGTTTGCTGAATGGATAGTACTCAATTCCAATGGAAATCTGAACCCTAACATTTCTACTAGCCTTCATGAAGCAGCTCAAAGCCTTCTTCCTTGACAAATGCTTGTCACTCCACCTCACGTCACCGTAACTGTTCTTTATCCTTCTTTTGTGATTTTGTATAGTTTGCATTCCCTGTTACATAAATATTTGTTTATGATTTGTGAGGTGTTCTGTAAAGAGCTCTGATGTTCTAGGGAATTGTATCCTCTATATGAAAACCTTCAAATAAATAAATGCATTTGTCCCAACTGACTCCGCGGCATTCCTCTCTCCCAATAGGCACACCCATGCTTAATTTTGGCAAGTGGTTGCAGGTAGGGCCCGTTAGCACTCATTTTAGATGACCCATACTATTTTTTCTTATTTTTCCTCATTCACATCAGACTTTGACCCAGAGCAAGAGAGTAAAACTCAAAATTGGGAACAAAGCAGGAAGAGAAAGATAGAAATACAGGTTTTAGGTCAGGGAATATCAGGTGGTGGATTAAAGCTTTGGAATGTGGCACCCCTGGCATTCAATAGCACCAGCCGTGGGCCCAGCACATATTCTTTTACAAATTAGGAACTGGGCACACCTCAATATACAAGGCATACACACCCCAAGGGGATTGGTGTTGTTACAACGCAGGCTATTACAACGCCTGCTGTTACAACGCGGTTTTTACATCGCATACCACTACAACGCATAGTGCTTTTAAGCGCTGGATAGTGATTTATTTAATTTACTATTCCAACTCCAGTCCCCGTGGATAGTAGGGAAGGTGTTGGATAGTAAATTAAATATATTCCCTATCCTAGAGCGCCCCCCAGCGCAATGCGTTGTAATGGTTTGCGTTGTAATGGTTGCGTTGTAATGGTAGTGCGTTGTAATAAATGCGTTGTAAGTGATGTTTCCCACCCCAAGGACTCGGCAACATAACCACCTGAAAGGCTTTCCACCCCTAACACTCCATGGGATTCCCCGTCATACCAACACCTAAATTGCTCCTCAACATACGTGCCCCAAGAACCTCAACATTCTCTGGGATCACACGTCATCATTCTCTAAGGATTTCACTATAAAATAGTCATGAGGGATTTCTTCACATTGAGTTTCCAAATTCTGAAACCTTCAAGGTCTCCCCTTAGACATCTTGCTCTGGAGTAGATTCTCCACACCCCCATGATGTGATCATGCTGCATCAGACCATTGGGACTCACATCAAAGGCTATCTTGAGAAGATCCACAATGTTGGAGGAGTCTTCCTTCAACTCGCCAATCTCAGAAACAGGAAAATACTTGTGAAGTTTCTGCAAACAGAAAGGAATTGAGTTAGCAGGAGAGTTCATAACGCCCTAGTTCTTCCTCTCTCAGAGCAATAGACAGAGACTTCTATTACTAAAATCAGGTTATTTGTCCAATGCTTGACATTAGCAGACACAATGTCTAATTGCTGAAGCTGGAGACCCTTTTGCATGATCTGTCTTAGATACCACATTGCGCACTGCATGGATAGAGATATTGGGATATCGATCAGTTCAGTACAGAAATGTCCAACACTAGCACACCACTAAATCGTCATACTCTTGTGATTCACACCAAAAGGTTCAGCTAATGTTTTCTCTACAAAAGGACGGTGTCAGAATACCAGGGCTTTATGTCTTTTTGCTCTGACTCTGTTTGGCTTAGTTTTGGCAACATTTTCTTCTTGCTCTAAGTCAAACAGTACATCACCCTAGGGAAACACTTTACTTTCTACCACAACTCTCTAGCACAACATATCCTTCACATCCTCCTTTCATCTCAGACTTACCTCCAACTAAATCTTCTACTGTGCCTAGTGTCACTTCACAGTCTCTCTCTTCCACGTTCTCACTGCCCTACTGTAATAACAGCACTCCTGAGATTCTTAAAGGTTACTGCTAACCACAGGCCTTGGGGGTGGGGGGGGGGGGGGGGAGAAGGGGGGGTCGGGGAACAAGCTTTGAAGGTGCCATATGGCAAGTAATTATTGAACCATGTATTTTAATTATTGAACCATGTATTTACATTTCAGGCCCAGCTACATATTATGTTTTTTAAATACAGCATTTTCTAGCAATCTCATGAAAAGGTTCTTGAGGAAGATAATCAGCTGTACCCCTATGTTTGTAGTATCTAAATCTCATGCATCTTTTCTCTCCATCTTGGAAACTTCAAATTCCCTTGCCTCCCTCTGTCGGACAACAGTGCGACCCCCTGTTATAACCCGGCTTGTATCCTTTGGTCCCTGAGGATATGTTTTGGAGTACCTATGCTCTCTTTTAATAAGGGATTGGATCTTTCCTAAATTCAACTAAGGCCACTCATCATTCATATTATATACTATTTGATGCACTTGCATTGGTTCCATGAATCAATCTGAGGCTACTAACTTACCTCACATTTCAAATTTCTTCACATTTACAGAATATTTTTAATTTTCTATTTTACATTTTGTATCTTTATTTCAATACACGTTATTAATCTGTTAAGTTGTCGTGGACTCTCTGAGCAGGCATAGTGGACTCCCAGAGGTCCCCAGACCACAGGTTAAGAACCATTGCTCTAGCCTATTTTCTTGTCCCACTTTCAATTTGCAGGAGGTCACACTAATGACTCTTAACTCTTAGTAACTTAATCTACCACAAAACAACTGTAGGAAATGCATCAAACAATTTCCAGAGAGCACAAGACTAACTTCAATGATAAAGAACAACTGGAATAGCCACTCACCTTGGGTTCCACAATAGCGTGCTACCTGTCAATGAGTACTTCAGTGACTCATCAGCGGTTGTTAGTGCTATACAAATGGAATTACAATACAATTCTTCACCCGCAGGTCATCTGCCCGCAATCGACCACATATCTACCCACTCAGTAAATTCTACCTTCTTTTATGGCCTGATCTCAGACATCCACATGACCTCTAAATGTTTTATGTGCTTCCAAAGATGTTTCTGCACTTTACTAACTGCTTCATTGACATGCCCTATCTCTGAAGTTTAGTCTACATGTGACTTGTAACATCTCTTTGGATTCCACTGTAATCTATTTAGTTGTAACATGTCTCCTCTCCGTCTTTTCCCCTCTCTGTGGACTTTCACCTCTCGGAGGTCTCTAGTGTTTCCTGGGCCACCTTCACTTCTCTAAGACCTCTATGTCTCTGCTTCCTGCCTTCTCTCTGTGATGTTTTACGTGCCTTTCACCATCGATTATGCTTAGACTTATCTGTGACATAGCGCATCTTTTTAACATCTTATCTTTGATTTCTGTATTCTGCTTCCATGATCTCCCTAGTGACTCCCTATTCATGGCTCCATCATGTGTTGTCCCACTCAAACTCTGGTTTGCTACCTGCCGCCGACCTCCAACTTCTGCACGTGATTCCATACCATGCCCACTCTGTCTATGTGAATGCACTCCCATTATTATTTCGCGGCTGCACTCTATCTGGTAACCATCTCTTTTTTACCTCGTAGTAGCTGTAAGAATGGTTGGTGACCGCAAAGATGGGAATGATGCTCTTCCTGCCAAGCAGTCGCACCAGGGTAGGCACAGAGGGGTAATCCTGCTTAGTGTCATAGGTGTAGGAATCCTCCCTGTCCAGGTGGCACTGCTCATCATTTCGTGTCAGGATCCCATCCAGCACATTCACACCATCGGCTTCGTAGTGAAATGCTGACTCTGTGGAGAACACAAGGAGATGGGTGCTGTCCGCCCTCCACCCAATGCGGTCCTGGAAAAAGATAATTCATACAATGAATGTAAGGCCATACAATGAATGTCAGTCCAGGCCACTGGCAGATAACAAGAGGGCTACTGATGGTCTTAACATCATGGGACTACCACAGACTGAAGGCTCGGGAAACAATGCCAACTCAACATCCAGCGGGGCATTGCCACCCATCACCTCAGCCTACCGTGCTCACCGTGCACACTGCCGTCTGCAGGATGGCATCAAAGCCTCCTTCTGGTGGATCCAAGTTGCCAGAAATACGCTCACTCATCAGCTTGGTGCGAAACTCATCTACATCATTGGTCAAGCGAATGACATTCTTGAAGGAGAAAGGTGGTGTGCTGCCAGTCCAGGGCTCCTTCAACCTGTGCAAGAGAGTAAGATGAAGAGGATAGGTGAAGTAGGAGACAGACTCTCATGTTTTTAACTGCAAAAGAACAATGCCTACAGCAGAGCCTGACTGTGCTGGAAAACTACACTACACTATGTTGGCTAAAATTAACAGAAAGAATAAGTATGACTTAATGCTGAATTTAAAGAGAATGTAAAAATTATCAAATAGACAGCCAAAAAACCTATCTGAGAACACTTTCAGGACATTTTACCCAGGTATTTAACAGCCACCAAGAAAAGGCCATGGTATTTACTAAAAAGGCAAAGGACGCTTCTAGGAAGCACAGGGCTGAATTCATTTGGGGTTATTACTCCTACACATGGTAGAGAAGTCTGTGGCCTTACTACATCCAGAAAGACAAAGTGTAGAATAACCAAACCTAAAATATGCATGGGCTATTCTGTAAGCAGTTACTGAAGGGCTCACAGAAATGTCCCCAAGAATGCATGTCTGGCCACATTGAGGACCCCTAGCAGCAAATCCTTCAGTGTAAAGCACTGAAAACTTAGTTAAGAGAGACAGCAAATCCCCTGGTGACCTAAGACCTCCTCATTCGAGAGGTTGGAAATGAGTGCTAAGAAGTCATCAAGAAGTCATATTCTAGGTAGTGTCCGTGTGTGTCAAAGAAAAATGAGCATGGGAGGAAGCAGAAAATAGTACATAGAGGAGATAGCGGAAAATAGCCGTGGGCTCAAGTTCACAGAAAGAACTATAATCGCGTTAAACTCTGGTCATGTTGTGGATGAACAGTTTTGCATTTATGTAACTATCTCCTCACCCCCTTAATTGTGCAGTAGGTACTCTTTTAGGGAGAGTTATGCCTCCTTGAGGCCGGAACTCATAACTCATTTTCTTTTCCTAGACCATTAAGCCTTGGATACTTTTCCATAGAGCCACGCCCTCTTCTGAAGTGCCTCACCATAAAGGGTAACCCCAGGTGTACCACTTCCTGGCCAACCACAAGCCAAAATCATGACCATAGGTAAAACGTCCTGATGAAGGAAGGGCGGAAATGTAAATATCTGACAAGGAAGGGACAATTAGAGTAATGAAGAGTAGTAGTGAACCATTTCCTCCTCCCTTTCCTTTAGTGGGTCATTAATCTGTGAGGATATACCAAAGCTACATGCCTTTGTCACAATCACAAAACACAAAAAACAAGAAGCTCTGATCCAAGCAACAACCTCTGTTAATGCTACTTTCAGATAGCATATAAATATGGCAGATGAAGAGGTTATTTACTGTTGCAAACATATTGGTACCAAATTCTACTGCCTGCTCTATGTGGGACCAGTAAAAAAGCGAGAAGCTTGTTGCAGCTTTACCACCCTGACCTGAAGATATTCCATGTCGCCCTACCCTTATCTGATCCAGGAAGATCCTAGCACGCTCCTTCATATGCAAGCGATACGACTACTTTCATCCAGTGTCTCAGAGCCACAGTGGAGAACTTCAGACTTATACTTGAAGCCTCAAAGTCACTGAGTGGTTATCGAACTGTTACAAGTAGGAAGAGAGCACCAGGTATGTACCCACTGTCCTGACCACACCCAGGAGGGATGCCCTTCCCTCTTTAGCTGCGTATAATGGAAAAAGTATAGTAGGGTATCTGTGCCAGTGATGAGGAAGCAATACTCTGAGTACTTGAGATTTCGCTGTCTGTGGCTCTCCAGACAGGCCAACCAGGGATGTTTATCTGAGCCATTGGTTCGTCTGGGTTTCAACTTCAGTGAAATGCCACCCACTCAGTCATGAAGTTGAAATTAACATTGATTTTGCATCAACTTTATTATTTTTTATCTACTCAGTGCCTGAAGGCATCTGTGACACAGCGTGCCAGAATCTGTGACAGTCGATACACTAGTTATTTAAATTGTGGTGTCAGCTGTAGTCCTACTGCTTGCAACTCTAGCACCTACTACCTGTTTCTACTTTGCACACAGGCTCTAGGCCTCTGGTATCTTGGACCTCTGCCCTTCCATTGCATTAATTCTGGCTAGTTTTTCATGAGTAGAGGCTTAGTTAGGGCTAGCTCCTGCGACCGGGCTTCAGTACAAATGAGTCTGACACTCACACACTACATGCTAAGCTTCTCACTTTACAAAGAAATAGCAGGAATATATAAACACACCTCAGCAATTTCCTATCGCAAGAAGGTGAGCACAATCATACAACCCACTGGAAACCCAAATAGAGACCCAAAATAAAATAAACTCTGCTGAAGCGTTAAGAGGAAATAAATACAGTAAGGAACCCCAAACGACATAGTGCAGCATCAGTGTCTGAATTAAGTTGCTCAGATATATCTGTAGCGATTTCCTGGCGCTGTAAGAAATATCTTCACTGCTATCCTGTGAAAAGCGCAATATTGAGGAAAAAATGCACAAAACTACATGTCCCAGCATCCCTAGGTTTGACATTGGTGAGGAATGAAGGCGGTGCACACTTAAGGGCCGCCCAGAGAACAGGAGAGTGCTTGCCAATTTTCCCTCGAGGTTTTGGAATGGCGGATGGTGCTCCCCGCCGGAGTTCAGCTTGAAAAAAGAAGATTCCAGCGCTTTCAACCCATTGAACTGTGTTTCCCAGAGGACTTCGTAAAACTTGTTTCTTGCCTGGTATTTGTGTCGGAGGAAGCCTCATGAGGATTGCAATCTTTCGTGAAATCGTTAATGCATCTGAAAACGGTTCCGAGCAGCCGCTGTGCTTTGAACGCAAGAGACGCGTTTAAAAGGGCATGCGAGAAAATTGTAAAAGTGTTTTACAGAGGCGCGTCTGAGGTAAAGACGCTTTCTGCTGTAACGCTTTTCTTAGTGGCGATATTATACACGGAACTGCAAGGCAATTCTTACCGTAGCAGGCCTTTTTGTTTAGAGTAACTAAAACTGTATTTTGGAAAGAAGAATACTGTGCAATGATAAAGGCTTCAGCAACGCCGACAACTGTTTAGTGTGGTATGAAGAAATACCATTGATGAAGAAAGTACTGCTGATAACCTAGTATACAGATCAATGACTGTTAATGGTTTGAATTACCAGACGAGTTATATTTCTGAAGTGTTTGGACTTCGTGAAAGTATTCTGTTCCTGAATATATACAGAGAACAGAGAGCATTATTCAAGAGACAGCTTGTGAGATATGTGTGAGTAGGGAAAGTAGAATAGAAAATATATGAGTCCCGTTATTCCCTTTCGCATTACTTATACTCATTCTTTGTCATCCTACTGTAGTGTACACAACTTTGGGGTCTTCACTGACGGTTGGCCAGGACTACAAGTGGTACACCGAGACCACAGCTACTTTATTATTTTTTCCGTTTCCCTTTTTCACGCAGAGGTATCTATCTTGCCTTTGTTGGGGGTCGTGTTTCGGGGGACTAGGGGACTTACATCACACGTCGACTCCGCTTGGCGTTTGGAAAAGGTTAGTGGCTATTTTTCTATTCTTGAGCTACAGCCAATCCTGATAGATTGACAAGCCCAAGTATATATAGCCAGCCTGGACGATGTAGGTCGAGACAGTGTTGACCTCTGTGGTGGAAAGCTTAGCGGCCTTACAGCTGAAGGTAAATGCTTCCAGATCAGAGAACTAGGCCTTTGTATAAAGAAGTAGGCATTCTCCGGAGGGAGGTAGCAGGACTTTCTCGAGTAAGCACTGGGGGGGTTCCCTATATAAAGCCTGCTACGTTGCCTCCTCCATTATCTGCGACGTACACTGCTCCACTAGGTGCAGAAGGGGGTGGGTTTTTTGTAACGCCGCAAGTAACATCCTCTCCCACTGACCCTGCTCAGAGGGTACATGTAAATCAAAACATGGGAATACCATTGGCTCCTCCTGAACGGTTCTTTGGGGATGCACGTAAATTTGAAACCTTCCTCAATCAGTGTAGGTTACATTACTTATGCAAACCCGGGGTATTCCAGGATGACTCTGCCAAGACTACCTTCATGATGTCCTACATGGGAGGGAACGCTGCAAGTTGGACGATACCCTTACTAGAAAGAAACGATCCAGTACTGCATAGTTTTCCTAATTTTTGTTTGGAGCTTCGAAAATTTTTCAATAGGAAATCCCATATGTTGACCTTAGACAGGGAGTTGATTACCCTGAGGGAGGGAACACAAGATCTTCTAACATATATTACCACCTTTAATAGGTTAGTGGTTGAAACCGAAAGGCCTCCTGCAAAAAGGATTTCCTTGTTCTATCAAGGGTTAAGGGGAGAACTGAAGGACGTCCTGTCTCAAGTGGTCCAACTTCCCAAAACCTGCGAAGAATTGATAGATCTAACTGTTCAGTTGGATCATCGTCTCTTAGAACGAAAAGGGGACAGAAATAGAGGGGATGGTCGATACTTTTTTCCCTGAGTTAAGAGCCCTGCTGAGGAACATCCTAAGGTAACTAAAGGTGTTGAACCTAGGAAGATAGGAGGTATTCGAGGTCCCCTTTCACCGGAAGAAAGAGACAAAAGACGAAGACTGAAACAGTGCATGTATTGTGGAAAAGGGGGACACTTTATTAAGGATTGTAGAGCCCGTAATGCAGTACCTGGAAAATCTTTTGTTCCCCGTGTCCAAGCCAGTATCCAAGCACGTGAGCCGGCGGAAAACTGACAAATCCAAATCAGGAAGAGATCTCTGCCTTGGGTTCCTATTCTTCAACGATCTCACCAGTACTTGCTAATACCCTGCATCCAGCTGTGGCCCATATGAATTTGAAGGTCAAGCTCTGGATTACTTCTCACGATTCCTTGAATATCGATGCCTTGTTGGATTCCGGGGCAACTGGTAATTACATCGACCAAGAATATGCAATGAAGATCGGGATCGTTTGCATGAAGAAGAAAAAGCCTGAGTTGGTCAAGGCGGTTGATGGAACTGTGTTGTCTTCAGGCCCTGTGTCATATCATACTCGTTCTCTTTTGATGCAGACCAGTGTAAACCATCAAGAATATATTCAGTTTGATGTTATTGATGCCCCTCAATTTCGACTCATCCTGGGCATGCCTTGGTTGACACTTCATGATCCTCAGGTCAGCTGGGCAGCTCGCACCATTACATTGTCCTCGGAATATTGCAAAGAGCATTGTATTCAAGACTCGTTTAGTACCAGCTCCACTGGTATTAATCCTTCTGTATGTCTGGCTTCATCCTGTTCTCTGGAGCGGTATTGTTGTGCCACCATCCTTCCTGCGGAGTACAGCGAATATGCTCCTGTGTTCGATAAACAAAAGGCTACCCATTTGCCTCCGCATCGGGTATATGACTGCCGGATAGAACTGGAGGCCGGGGCTGACATTCCGTGCAGCAGAGTCTATGCTCTGACAGAAAAGGAAACGGAGTATTTGAAGAACTATATTGAGGAAAACCTTTCTACAGGTTTTATTTGGCATTTGACATCTCCAGCTTCCTCGCCCATGTTCTTCATTCCGAAGTAGGATTGTGCAGAATTGAGACCCTGCATCGATTATAGAGCCATCAATCGTGTAACCATAAAGAACCGGTATCCTCTCCCCTTAATCCCAGTGCTCATGGATCAACTGAAGAGAGCCCGATATTTTACCAAACTTGACCTTCGCGGAGCCTACCATCTGGTACGGGTTAAAAGAGGGGATGAGTGGAAAACGGCGTTTCGGACCAAGTTTGGGCTGTTCGAATATCGGGTGATGCCCTTTGGGCTGTGCAACGCCCCCGCCGCTTTTCAGTATTTTATGGACGAGGTGCTACGGGGATGTCTGGAAACCTTCTGCGTCGTATATATCGATGACATTTTGGTTTATTCATCAACTCTGGCAGAGCATGTAACACATGTCAAAACCGTGCTTGGAAGATTGCAGCAATATACGCTATATGCAAAACTCGAGAAGTGCTTATTTCATACGCAGGAGGTGTCATTTCTTGGCTATGTGATTAACGCCCAAGGCTTCCAGATGGATAGTAGTAAAGTCGAAGCCATAACAGAGTGGTGTACCCCCCAGAATGTCAAAGCGGTACAGAGCTTCCTCGGTTTTTCCAATTACTACCGAAGATTCATTAAGGATTTTTCAAAAATCATACATCCCATCTCTTGTCTTTTGCGAAAGAACGTTCCTTTTGTCTGGAGTCAGGAGGCAGACAAGTCGTTCAGGTATCTCAAAGAACGTTTCACACAGGCACCTATTCTCCGTCATCCTGATTCCCAGATCCCCTTTGTACTGGAAACCGATGCATCCCAATATGCAGTTGGAGGGGTTCTGTCCCAACGCCATCCTGTGTCAGGTCAATTACATCCGGTTGCTTTTTTCTCAAAGAAACTCACTCCTTGTGAGGTCAACTATTCTGTTTCCGACAAGGAACTCTTGGCCATAAAGAGAGCTTGTGAGGAATGGGGTCACTATCTTTTGGGAGCTGTGCATACCGTTGAAATATATACTGACCACAGGAACTTGTTGTTTTTGAAAACCGCCAAGGCCCTTACTCCCCGGCAATTAAGGTGAACCCTGTTTTTTTCCGATTTTGACTTTGTTATTAAGTATAAACCAGGACCCCAAAATGGGAAGGCGGATGCTCTGTTCCGTATTGGTGAAACAGGAGAACAGAGAGAGATCGAAGGCTCGGAACCTCCCTTGATACTTACTGAAATGGAAGAGCCTTCGCTGTCAGTGGCCTTGTTAACTCATCACGATTTTCTGGAAGACGTACGAGTTGCTGTGGCAGAGATGGATGTCCTTGAATTGATACAGGAGGATCCAGAACATCGTTCAGGAAAAGACAACCTTGCATATCATCGCACTGCCATTTACCTTCCGACTGATACTCTTCGGCAACAAGTATTGGCTTGGACTCATGATTCCCCCTTGGGTGGACATATCGGAATCTATAAAACTATTGCCAGTTTGGAGCGTTCTTTTTGGTGGCCTCAACTCCGTGAAGATGTTCGGCTGTATATTAAGAACTGTGCTATTTGTGTGCAAGGAAAATCTTTCCACATGAAACCTGTTGGACTCCTAAGACCATTATCCATCCCTCCTCAACCGTGGCATACCTTGTCTATGGATTTTATAGTTGAAATGCCACCCTGTGATGGAAAAACAGTGATCCTCGTTGTGGTTGACCATTTGACGAAAATGGGGCATTTTATACCTTTGGTTGGCTTACCGACTTCAGCAGAACTGGTGGCAGTATTCCTTCAACACATAGTGAGAGCTCATGGTATTCCTTGTGTGCTGATTACGGATCGGGGATCTCAGTTCACGTCTCGGTTTTGGAGGGCTCTTTGCAAGACCTTGGATATTGATGCCCGTTTGTCCTCCAGCTACCACCCTCAGACAGATGGAAAGACGGAACGCCTGAACCAGACGCTGGAACAGTACCTCAAATGTTTTACTCAGCAGAATGGATTGGAGTGGACTACGTTGATATGGATGGCTGAATTTGCCTACAATAATGCCCAACATTCCACATTGGGTTGCTCCCCTTTTTTCTGTTTACACGGCTACCACCCCAACTCACAACCCTTTGATATGCCTGTTCGTTCCCCTGTGCCTAGCATACATGAACATCATGCACACCTAAGGGCAGAACTGATTGCAGCCAAGCGTAGTTTGGCTGCCGCACAATCATCTCAGAAACGTTTTGCTGATAGGCACAGAACAGAGGAACCAACCTACAGGGTGGGGGATAAGGTTTGGCTCTCTACAAAAAATCTCGATATCAAAGGGGTATCCAAATTAAAGCCTAAATATGTGGGTCCCTACAGTATAGTGGAGGTCATTAACCCTGTGGCAATGAAGCTTTCCCTTCCGGCGTCTTGGCAAATTCATCCTGTGTTTCATGTTTCTCTTCTCCAACCTTGCATTCCTGGTATGAGACTACAAGAGAAACCTCTTCCAATTGAAGTAGATGGTGAGGAGGAATATGAGGTTCAGTCCATCCTTGATTCCCGTATGTTGAGGGGTAGAGTCCAGTATCTGGTGGAATAGAAGGGATATGGGCCTGAGGAAAGGACATGGGAACCTGTGGGTAACTTGCACTGTCCTGAGTTGGTGGACAGCTTTCATGCTATGCATCCAGGTAAACCGGGTCGACTGCCGGGACGGCAGTCCTCGAGAGGGGGTTCTGTAGCGATTTCCTGGCGCTGTAAGAAATATCTTCACTGCTATCCTGTGAAAAGCGCAATATTGAGGAAAAAATGCACAAAACTACATGTCCCAGCATCCCTAGGTTTGACATTGGTGAGGAATGAAGGCGGTGCACACTCAAGGGCCGCCCAGACAACAGGAGAGTGCTTGTCAATTTTCCCTCGAGGTTTTGGAATGGCGGATGGTGCTCCCCGCCGGAGTTCAGCTTGAAAAATGAAGATTCCAGCGCTTTCAACCCATTGAACTGTGTTTCCCAGAGGACTTCGTAAAACTTGTTTCTTGCCAGGTATTTGTGTCGAAGGAAGCCTCATGAGGATTGCAATCTTTCATGAAATCGTTAATGCATCTGAAAACGGTTCCGAGCAGCCGCGGTGCTTTGAACGCAAGAGATGCGTTTAAAAGGGCATGCGAGAAAATTGTAAAAGTGTTTTACAGAGGCGTGTCTGAGGTAAAGACGCTTTCTGCTGTAACGCTTTTCTTAGTGGCGATATTATACACAGAACTGCAAGGCAATTCTTACCGTGGCAGGCCTTTTTGTTTAGAGTAACTAAAACTGTATTTTGGAAAGAAGAATACTGTGCAATGATAAAGGCTTCAGCAACGCCGACAACTGTTTAGTGTGGTATGAAGAAATACCATTGATGAAGAAAGTACTGCTGATAACCTAGTATACAGATCAATGACTGTTAATGGTTTGAATTACCAGACGAGTTATATTTCTGAAGTGTTTGGACTTCGTGAAAGTATTCTGTTCCTGAATACATACAGAGAACAGAGAGCATTATTCAAGAGACAGCTTGTGAGATATGTGTGAGTAGGGAAAGTAGAATAGAAAATATATGAGTCCCGTTATTCCCTTTCACATTACTTATACTCATTCTTTGTCATCCTACTGTAGTGTACACAACTTTGGGGTCTGCACTGACGGTTGGCCAGGACTACAAGTGATACACCGAGACCACAGCTACTTTATTATTTTTTCCCTTTCCCTTTTTCCCTGGGGGCACGAATTCACGCAGAGGTATCTATCTTGCCTTTGTTGGGGGTCGTGTTTCGGGGAACATGGGGACTTACATCACACGTCGTCTCCGCTTGGCGTTTGGAAAAGGTTAGTGGCTATTTTTCTATTCTTGAGCTACAGCCAGTCCTGATGATATCGGGAACGCAGAGCTGGACTGGTTCTGTCAGTAATCTGATCTGGGAATTGTGGAAAGCCAGATCCACTGCACCACCAAGGAGAAGTACAGCCCTTCTGCAAGGACTGAATACTTATAAAAACACAAAGCACTTCCGTATTGGCGTTTGAGACAATAAAGTACAAAGATATTTAACTGTGCACCTATTCAGACAAATTCCTCAGAATTTTGGAATTAGACACGTATTTTTGCAAAAAACACATACTTGACCCACACACTAATGAAAGACAATGTAGATTATGTGTTTGAATGTTCGAAAAATGAAGCCACCGTGTTCTATGGGTGTGCAGTGCGTTGGGATATGTTAGGATGATTCATATCAGATCCATCTTTAAAATGTCCCTTTTGGAAAGAGCACTGGGTGGACCAGGAATAATACATCGATTTGATGATACGATTATTGAGTAAAGAAGTCCATTGTTTAATCTGAGCGAGTAGTATTACAATTGAGCTTTACTGTGTGATGGGCTGAACTAAAAAGATTCGGCTATTGTGGTGTAGAACCTAACCAAGAAACGAATGCACAAATTACTAAGCCAATAAATCAGTTTCTAGTAGTAATATTCAGACTAGAACTATGAGTAGCAAATATTCCATGTAGGACTTTCATTTGATGCCAGGATTAATGATTTTTTGTTTAAATGGACATAGTATTAGGAGAAAAGGCTTTTCATAACATCCACTTTCTGTTTTTGTGACTTATGTTCACTACTTATCATTAGGTTCATCGTGTACGGGAGAATGGCAGATAAATACATAAATACCAACCACCGCTCTCAGCTAACAATCTAAGAATCAAAACACGAGTGCCAAATGGAAAATACAAGTAAACCTCTAATAAAGAAAAAATATACAGAGGGGTGAGGACAAAGTAATTGTAAGGCAAAGAAAGAAAGTGAAAGGCATTGAAGAGTAATAAAGCAAACACAAAGGAGATGATGGACAGGGTTCTGAAACTTTTCAGACACTCACCCCCAGTCATATAGCTGGGTCCGAACTGGGGTGGTGAAGTGAGCTAAAGAATGATGATGGATTCAATGCAGATCTGTGACTGGGGATGGGTGTCTGAAAAGTTTCAGCGCTCCATCCACCATCGCCTTGTGTTTGCTTTGTTCGACCTAGGTTGGCAGGGTATGCCCAAACGTGGATCCCTTGCTCACATTGCCACTGGATTCAAACTAGCCTGGCTAATGAGGGGTGGTACCCCAAAACCGGTCCCAGGATGCTTGTTTCCGGTCCAGGGAACACCTGGCCTGGCAGTTCAGTCTGCACTGTTCCCATGAGGCACAGGTTCAAGACTGATTTGCATATAGCAGGGTCTGAACTGGGGTGGCGAAGTGAGCTAAAGCACGATGATGAATTCAACCCAGATCTGTGACTGGGGTTAGTGTCTCAAAAGTTTAAGCGCTCCATCCATCGTCTCCTTGTGTTTGCATTGAAGAGTAATTAATATCCATGGAGAGAAAAACTGAGAAAAAAACTGACGATAGAAAGAGATGAGATAGAGTAGTAAAGAGAGAATGATTACAAGTGGCAGAAAGGTGCGTACACACTAATAGAGATAGAAGGTGAGCTTAAGAGAGCGAAAAATGAAGGGTGGGGGAGAAAGACTGGAAAGGGAGAACAAAGATCAATAGAGAGAGATGCGCAATATGAGGGTGAGAATGTGGGGTAGTGTGCATTAAAGAGCAGGCAGGGGTAAGGAGTAAGAGAGTAAAAGACATTTGGAATGAGAAAACGGGTAAATTCACACTGCGGAGGAATATGAAGTGAAATGGAGAAAGTATGTGGTAGTGAAAAGGGGTGAGGAGTGGGGAGGGAGGTGAGATAGGGTACTGTGAAAGAGATAGACCTGGACAGAAAGAGAGAGAATGTGTGAGAAAAAGAGAGAGAGAGATCAGGAGCACAAAAAAAGAAGGAGAAAGACAGAGTTCTACAAAATGAGAATCAACAAGTTTGGTCGGCTACCACTTACTTCTCAGGCCGCATGTCAGTCTGGGGCACCGTCACCTTGTCGACAAACTTGCCAAAGCCAATTGTGTAATCCCTGGAGATGGAGGTGACAACAGCGGCTAAGGAAGAGAAAACAAAGAATTCTGAAGAATTTGAAAGAGGTACGTGACAGAGACTGAGAGGGTTATGAGTATGAAACACTTACAGAAATGCATCAGATTTGAAATTACCGATAGGAGCTGACCTATGACCACTAGGAGCCAATTTCAAACAGGCTACGACCGTCAAACTGCACACACAGAACACACCACTCAGCACAAAGCTCCACACTACAAAGTAGCAAACAACAAGGTGCCAATGCAATGGTGTGTAGTCTTGTAAACTTGGTAAGAAAAGAGTCGCTGGGCAGGGTGCCTCTCGTCCCTCACCTAGTTCCTGCCCCATTCTCTTCAGATTGTCCAGATCATCAGACATAGAGTGGGAGAAGTCCATGAGGATGTAGAGGTCCACAGGGGTTTCCATGGGCTCGAAGACCTGCATGTTGAAGCTTTTCTCCTCGCCAGCCCTCAGTCGCATGGTCATTCTCTGAGGAGACACTTGTGTCTTCTGCAGAGATGTGTTAATTTCGTAGCTCTGCAAAGAGAAGAGGACACTATGAGTCATGCCAATAAGTACAGGAAACAGACAAAGGGGCTGATTTATATGTTGGCGGTAAGGATACTCCAACGCACCTAATTTAGATGGGTGGACATGCAGGTCAGTATTGACTGCCCGCCACCACCGAGGGCAATGAAAACTGCCTAATGCTCCCCTTGCCTGGAAGACATGGCTACCTATGAACACCCTCTGTAGACACATAATTAACTGACACTGCTCATCTAGGGTCCTCTGGCTTCATCACCTGCACTGCTGAGGGCCCTGCCTCCTGCAGAAGCCTGAATGAGAAGTAACAATCTCAAGCTGGAAACGAAAAAGAAATCTTGGCTTCTAATTCCCAGACGCCTAATACAAAAACTACAAGTGCTATGTTTTCTCTGTAACTCGTTAGCAACGAAAAAGGTTGAAAAATGTGTGTCTTGCTTATAATTAAGGCTCCCACTTTTCCGTTTTTACAGATAAATACAGACAGAAAACAATGTGTTTTCTGTCTGCATTTATCTTTAAAAGTGGATAAATATAGAAAATTGTGCTTCTTTTAAGTGACTCTCCGTGTTTTCTTTCATGAATTATAGGCCAGCATCTGAGCAGATGGACAGCATGGAAAATTCAAAAAACAGGATGAAATGTCTTTAAATAACGGAATATGTTAACATATATTTATGGTATAGTGCTAATATCTACCAGTGTATGTATTGTGTAATATTTGGCAGCTCAAATAGCTAAAACACGACAGACATCAAAGTATGAGTGCAAGTCTGTCAGCTACATAACTATGGAAATGTACAGTTTTACAACTTCATTTATACACAAACACAAAATAAATATGGATAAATACAGATAAAATGGGCAAAAAATAAATATGGATAAATACAGACGGAAATAGCCAAAAAATAAATACCATAAAACCGGGAGCCCTGCTTATAATAGTGCTATCTACGTCAGGCTCACCGATTACCATTGTGAGTGTATGTAGGCTGCATCAGACACTTCTGTCAAACTGATATTTGGCCAGAAAATATTTCAATCCAAGTCAGTGCGTCTTAAGGAAATTCATTAGTTTCCAGTGCGCTTCAGAGACTCCTTTCAGCTTTCGTACCCTGGTCTTACGAACCAACACAATCAACAATTTGCATAGCATCCGAGTGGCCTCACATCATGTGAGAAGTACTTCACATTCTAGTATTTGTTTTCTTATTCCCATAACAAGCATGGGCCTACTATTCCCAGCACGCTAAGCTTTCTGGCTAAATAGCCAGACAGGCTGAATGCGCCTCGTGTGACATGGGGGCAGCTGACTGCCCTGAATACTGAACTCCGATATACTTGGCTGAAAGGATTAAATCAGCCACTGAGAGGCTCTCCTTTGAAGGGGATGTGGAACCTAAGCATAACTTCATCTATTAAAGCCCGCAGTACATGTTTAGCAGCACTATAGATTCTCCCTCTTATGTGGACCCACTCAAATTAGGAGTAAGCATGGGCGGAAAATCCATTCCGCTCGCGGATTTCACGGATTTTCGGTAAATTCGCAATCCGCGAGATTCGCAAATTTCCTGCAAAATCCGCGAGCGGAACGGATTGGGTCAAAAGTTCAAGCTGACTTTTGTAACTCTTTTAGAATGGCGCCGGCAAGCTGCCAGAGCCATTCTAAAATAGTTACAAAAGTCAGCTTCAACAGGAAGCTCTAATAGATAAAGTAAAGCAGGTGCTGCTCAAATTCAGTAACACAATCATTAATCACCCCAAAATTGGGGTGATTAATGATTGTGTAACTTAATTTGACCTTCAACTGGAGCACCTGCTTTACTTTATCTATTAGTGCTTCCTGTTGAAGCTATTTCTAGCTATTTTAGAATGGCGCTGGCAGCTTGCCGACCCCATTCTAAGTGAGGCTGAGAGCAGAAGGGCACAAAAGTGGGACAGAGGGCAGAAGGGGACAAAAAATGAGTGGGGCAGAGGCCAGAAGGGCACAGAAACGGGTGGTACAGAGGGCAGATGGGCATAAAAAATGAGAGGGTGGCAGTGATTAAGCAGGCAAAAAAAAAAACCCTGCGAAATTGCAAAGCGCCCCGCGAACACCCGCAAACACGCAAAGCGCCTCGCGAACACCCGCAAACACGCAAAAATGAAAAAATCTGTGAATTTGCGAATTTTGCGGATTGCCAATTCGCAAAATTTGCCCATGCTTAATTAGGAGAGTCAAAGCAAGCGTATTGATGTAGTTACCTGATCTACCCATAGGCCAAGAAACCCACATCCTACTCCATTAACCTTAGCAACGCCTTAACTTGTGCATGCGACAAAGGCACTTCTTGTTCACCGAATAGTGGCGTATTCTCCGGCTTAATCATTGCTTCAACTCTCTCCTCATGTCTTATCTCTTTGGATTTCTTAAGGACATGCATACAAGTGCAACAGGCGTGTGCCCTGATTACAAGCGGCATGGTACTGGGGCTATTGATTTTACTATTATTGTCTGAAAAAATCATCCAGTAACTCTTACGGGTAAAACACAAAGGAATGGGGAATTACCACGTGAGACTGATTTTTCTGTCGCAAATCCACATGAAATTCCGTGAGATTTTGCCACATAGATTGCCCACCTCCTAAGCCATGTCCTCTCACGAGCCAAAAAATGTTTAGGGAAATGAGTAACCTGCACTCCGCTAGCACTCCCTCCTTCAGCTCACTCTACTTCTGGGCATTTCGTGTATCTGTAGTGATCAGTTAAAGGGAGCAGAGGCTGGCGTATCACCGTGGTCCAATAAGTCAGATTTCTGGGAACACAACAGCGCTGGAACATGGGATGGGTACAGCCTGGCTGGAGACAGGCGCAAATGGCCAAACATACGTTTGTCACAGATGGCCAGCCAAACTGTCATGCGCACTTAAGGTCTGCAACCACTCCGCTTTCCTTAACGTCACGGGAGCGCAGCCACGCCCTACCCTGCTCTGGCTGCAAGACACTAAAAATAAAATAATAATAACTTCCGTTATTATCATTTCATTTTTCCTTTTACACTGCTCGGACAGCAGTAGCGTGGCACTTCTCGCCTTAGCATAGGAGCCGGCACTGCATATAAGGAGCATTGCACCGTGGAGCTGGAACAATTTCCGGAGTGGGGGTGCTCCCATCAATGTTACTCAAGCCACCTATGCAGGACAGAGATAAAGTGTGGTATGTAGCCAGCTGGTGTGACTTTTGGGGCACACGGTCACAAATATTTTACTGACGCATGGTGTGGCAAAATGCTGCCATTTACAAACTACACATTTTTTCATTGAAATGGACACTAAGGGTCTGATTTAGATCTTGGTGTATTCACAAATCCGTCACAAGCATGACGGATATCCCGCCTGCCATTTTACAAGGGCCATAGGATATAATGCACTTGTAATACGGCAGGCGGGATATCTGCCGCTTTTGTGACGGAATATCCCATCCTCTAAGATCTAAATGAGGCCCTAGATTTTCTTGTAAAACTATAAAGTGCACAAATGACAATGTCTGGAAACTGTGTTTCAGCAAATAATTATCATTTGTGCATTATTAAGTAATGTCTTGATTTGTTTGGATCCTATTAAAAATGTTCACTTCTATCACACTTTACAATTACAAAAATTGCTTACGTTGTGCTTTCTTAGCTGCTGTTTTAGTTTGAAATATTTACATAGACCATTTGAAGGTATTTAGATGTTGTTTTTGAAAAAGAAATGACAAACTACGTCTTTCCTTTCAAGCTCTCTTTACTCCAGCAACATTGCCACAAAGTTCACCTTCCAAAATGCTCTCACTTTGTATTCAGAGAATCAAAGTAAACACCAATCTCCATGTTAAACGTATAAGCAGAAATTTGCCTAAAAACATTGAGCCTCTTAAGGGAGAGCTGTGGCCAGGGCGACTGACGCTGGAATCTGGGAATCACGGTTCGATCCCCGGCTCAGGCGACAGGTTAGTCACCACCATGTGACTCTGGGTAATAGCTTCCCCACGGCCCCCGGCGCCTAGAGACCCTTACAGGTGATTGTTCGCACTTTACAAATGTGGGTTATTATTATTATTCTGTCTTTAAATCCACAGCAAACATGGCAAGATAAAGACAAAATGTAAAGACATCTTTATTGCTCAGTCACCTTCTGAACTCCAGCATACTTATTTCTGGGGGTGCTTGAGTGTGTGTTTTGTTTTGCTGTAGATGGGAATAAGAGATATTTGGCTCCAACTGGAATGACTTGGGTCACTTTCCTCTGTTTCTTGTTACAGTGAAGAAGAACCCTTTTTTCGTTTTTCACTGCAAGCGCTAAAATGCCAGAAAACATAACTCTGGTGAACTCATAATGTTATAAACCACAGCTTTCCAAACTGTGTGGCGCGACACGTTACTCTGTCGCGCCCCATACATAGGTGTGTCGCGCCAGTCAGGCCCCCTCGAGACGTGCGTTGGGGCTCGTCTCGCGGATCCGTGACTAATCTCTGGTGCTGCAGGCCACTTGTGGCGACTTCCAAAGAGGAGGCAATGACTATTAATATACTGGTGCCGTTTTCTAAATGCGCTCCTGTGGTCTCCGTTGTTTACACGGTTAAGAATCCACATCAGGCATCAGACGCGCAACACCCATTGGGCTCACCGAGCTTCACCCTCCCACCCCCCAACCCACCTCGTGTGTGTCAGCCCAGGCTGCGACAGCTTTGTAGGCTGGCGACGTCTAATTGCAGCCGTACCCAAGTAATTCACAGGTCTTTAAAAGACCGTGTACTTGTAAATGAGGCTTTTGTTGTGTTTTCATCCCTTTTTACAGCCGCTCTGGTTACGGCTGGAAGAATTAGCCCCCCCCCCAAATCTTTTTCAGCCTCCCCCCCGACCCCCAAAATTTGGGTCTAGTTGCCGGCCTGATCAACATGGAATAGAATCCTTCCTAGGAAACATCTTCAGACCCTCCTGTTAATGGCTGCAACAAGGGAGAGGATGTGTCCTAACGGCCAGAGCGGCCGAGAATCCTGTGACAGAGAGCAAGGGGAATTGTAGTTGTTTGTTTTGCTTAACTTCTTTGGTCAGCACGCTCTGATCAGAAGTAGGTTTTCCTTCAATCTGGAATAGTCATCGCCCGTCAGAAGTAGGAGCGACTCACCGAGGCGAGAAAAGCCCGCCTTTTACGAAGCAGGTATCTGCTTCTAATTTCCAGAAATCACGTACTTGGGCAACGTCTCGGTTGCTGGAACATGGCATCCGTACCATCGATATCAGGAAAGAAATCAGATTCATGATCTGTGCACATTGTCCAATGCATTGTTGTAGCCGGGCGTTGGAGTATGTTGTATTTATTTATTACAGCTATGCACTTTATCAATCAATGTTTGTAAAATGTGTGAGAACTAAGCATAATTCATAAGTTTAATTCCGTCATCAGTGTCTTTAAAATTTTTATTTTTTTTACTTTTCTTTCTGTGATTTTGGGCAAATCACCTAATCTCCCGGTGCCTAAAATGAATGTAACGCAACTGGTGCTCGTGTAAAGCGCTCTGACACCTTCGAGTCGAGTTTGCCCTATATAAAAAAGAAATACATTCGAATGTGGGGTTGTGTGTGGGTGGGATATTGTGTGTGTGTGTGTGTGTGTGGGGTTGTGTGTATGTGGAGTTGTGCGTTTGTGGTTGTGTGTTTGTGTGGGGAGTTTGTGTGCGTGGGTTTGTGTGTGTGGGGTTAAGTGTGTGTGGGGGGTTATGTGTGTGTGGGGTTGTGTGTGTGTGGGGTTGTGTGTGTGGGGGGTTGTGTGTGTGTTGGGGTGTGTGTGTAGGGTTGTGTGTGTGTGGAGTTGTGTGTTACACAGTTAGGGGCCTATTTACATGTCACTTGTGCCACTGGTGCATCAATTTAACCATGCAAACCACCCCCCTTAGGTGGTTCGGGCTATCTCGCTGCGCTCGCTCGCGTTACCGTGTCCCGGAATTTTTTTTCGCACAAAGGTGTGTCACCAACATGAAAAGTTTGGAAACCTGTGTTGTAAACTCTCTGGGTCCCCATAAAATAGCTGAAGTCTCCCAGACACTAGTCATGAACAGCTCGAACACATTACCCACACTCAGAGCGACATGGGAGGCAGACACTGGCGCACGAGTCAACAACAACTGGAAGGAAGACATTGGTGGCACCTTGCAATCTCGCCTGCCTCCGCCTGATACAGCTCAAATGTCTTCACAGAGCCTACTATAGGACGCATCGATTGTGGCGCATGGCTGTGATTGGCTCCCTGACATAATTCCGGTGTGGGGAATAAGAGGGTACATTCGTCCATACTGTGTGGAGCTGCACAGCGCTGGGCAGGTTCTGGAGCGGTGTGACCTCCTGCTTGGAAGAGGTCCTCTCCTGGGCCATCCCCTGGACTCAAAACTGGTTCTCCTTCATAATAACGACGCCATAGGGGGAACAGATACAAAGGGCTGTGCCTATTTCTGGCACTAATGCTAGCGAAGAGGGATAGAGCCAGGGAGTGGAAGAGGAAACCCCACGGTCTCTTGCAGCATGGAAGAAGGGGTGTCACTTTCTGCTCAATATGATCTGCATTTGGGGAAGCAGCAATTTGGAGCCATTCGTGCTGAGTGCCTTTCACAGAGGGAAAGGATAAAGGTCATCACAGAGTACTGACTGACGCTAACTTCGTTTTAACACGAGGAAGATGCGCTGCAAGACAGTAGACTGACTGAGAACTACAACTCCCAGCAGGCCATGAACACATGCATATCTAGAGAGATGCCGACTATCCTGGATTTTCCAGTATAAATGTCCTCATGGTTCACAGCGTCCTTTACTAGGCAATTGTGCCAGAATGTTGATGCACCCAGTATCTTGCTTCATGAGTGTTCTTTTTTTTTTTTTTATAGCGCGATTTAGACCCGAGGCATCGGGTATCAGAGCGCTTCACATGAGCACCAGTTACGTTACATGAGAACACAGTCATCGGATTTCAAGAGCCAAGACCTATTGCTTCCTAAAGGATCGTTGTGAGGACATTTTGGATTACAGAGAAGTACCATGAAGTTGTGTGTAGTTGAAAACAAACGTTTGAACTATTCCTTGCACATTTATTCATACTGTTAACTCTGGATTACATTTATCTGCACTCTTAGGACTCGGGGTGCATGTTCGGGTAAAAGTCCCTGTGAAGAAGCAGGGTGGGGTCTTGAGAGGACAACTGGAGATACATACTCAGGAATGTTGTGCACACAGTATTAGATTTCCAGTCTGTGGATAAATTGCTGAGAATAGGGTACAAAAGAATGTGAATGGTATTACTTAAACTGAAGGTACCTATTGTAAGTGAAGGGAGCAGAGCTACGGCACTTTTATTTTTGAGATATGTATCTTTACTTGTGTTTAGTGTTCAAGAATTCCCAGTTTCCTGCTCAAGTACAGTGTGTCAGTCGAACAGAGATTTTGTTAAGATATGTTTATCCTCAATACCGTTATGTTTAGTTTTTCCAATGACAAGCTACTGAGCATCTCTTTGTCTTGGAGGGATCCAGTACCACCAGTAAACCCTCCTGACCCCAGAAGACATGAGGTAAAGTGTACGGTGCCTCTTTGTGTTTTCTCTTATCATACTCCCCGTTCCCTGCTTCTACCACTGTCCCCGTATCTTGGTGTGTGGGATCAACGGTGACTAACATAAAAGAACTTTACTTCAGATGGATCCTACGCACAAAGTTAGTGTAACCTGACATTGATCAACAGAGCTTTTAATAGAACAAAAAAAATGTGTTATCCTTGACTTCATATTAGAACCTCTTTCAGGAAAAATAAAATATGAGAACACAATACCACCTAATGTGCTGCATTTGATAAATTTGATAACACCCCTTCAACGTGATAGACAGCAATGTGACCAGATCAGGTCCTTACATAAACGTTTATAAGTTAAGTCAACATATTATCTGTAGGCAACATACCAATTTTTATTTTATAACAATAAACCAGGTTCTTTAAGTGAAATAGCAGACCATATATTGTTGTGATTGGCTTGATGCAATTATGTTAAAGTTCACTCTGGTCTGAGCCTAAGATGTTCATTTAGCGTATACGAAGGGCTTCTCGTGCACCTTTCCTGACATTACAAATGAAGGCATCAATCCATGTTCCTGTAACAGTATCAATAAGCAGAAACACTTACAGTTTGAAGTCTGTTTGGGGTTGGAGTTATTGCTTAAACACAGGCAGTGTGAATCTTCAGAGGAGCAGTGCAGCACCTCTGTGTTTCAGGGAGTCATGCCAAGGAGAGATGTGCTATGGTGCGGCTTCTTGTGGTCAGCCATCCTAACGGGCAGCGGGTGACTAGAAGGAGAGTTCTTCATTGTACAGGTTCAGCTGTTGGAGTCGGGAGTATGGCGGCCTTCAAAATTATAGTGCAAGGCGGTGATTAGATCCATTGGTGGTCTCATTCCATGGATCTTGGCACTTCCCGGGCTACTAAGACAGCCAACCAGCCATACCACAATATCATGGATTTGCAACAACATGCTGCCTCCTGTCAGGTGTTTCTGTGTACAGTAACCCATCAGCCGGTGTAGATTTGTGGTACACTGTTTTGCATCTCTTTAGATCTGCTCTTTGAGCCACAGGTCCAATACTCCTTGACTTAGGCTTTTTTTTGACACAAAGGGGAATTGTTTTCAAAAGCCTAAAAAATGCAGACTCGCCTGCCATGCTATGGAGGACCAATTAACGTTAAGCATTTTCACTAAAAGTGCTCAGGCTCTGTCAGTGGAAGCACTTCCGCCTGCAGAGAAGTGATCTTAAAATATATAGTGGGTATACCACAGACCAAAGCCCTTGGCAGGCACCTACCAGGGACATAATGAGTCCCTTAAAACTGAACAAATAAACACATTTACAAATATTCTACAAAAAGTTATTTTTACTGCGCAGGAGTTGTGGGCATTCTGTGGGAGCTGTCCTAAGCCTCTGTAGATAGTTTTAACCAGCAATGCCTAAAAATGGCCTAATCAGGCTGGGACCACGCCAGATTATCAGGATAGCCATTGTAACTAGCTAGTAGCTCACATTAGTGTAGGTCTATGTTCTCCAGAGTGCCTCTCAACACAACTCGCCAAACAACCTGCCAGTCCTGAATCCCACTCCCCATTCATCTTCACATTTATTTTCCTAGCAGACCTCAAGCCCGCAATACTATTCTTCAGTGACCCACATCCTCACATCTTGGCCTCACTCACAGCCTCACTCTTCATTCACATCCTTCACTCGGTCGCCTCTCACTCATCGTGAGGATGGAGAAGGAGCAGGTCTGGGAGGAAAGAGACCTAAAATGACCAGGGTACTCACCTCCTCCACGCGAACCTCGCTCGCCATGTACACAATACCAGCAGCACTGCAGCCAGCGTCCTCCAGGTGCTTCAGCAAGTTGCAGCGAACATTCCTAAAGTTCTGTACAGACATGAGGAACAAAAGTTCCATTAGTAAACCAGTTCCAGGTACGTTCTACCCAATCCACGCCCTCTCATTGTATCAGCCCCATTCCCGCCTTGACTAGGTGCTTCGCAGTACCCTGTTGTTCAAAGTTTGGTGAGCCCAAGTTGTGGACTAACTGCACAGTACATCAGAGTGTCAGTCACTTGTCAGGCCTGTGCCTCTGCAACAGCCAGGAAGGCTGAGCCAAAGTCAGTCAAATGTCAGCAGATGCCTGTGAACGGATACAGGGCTTGAGTAGGCTCGAGCTAATTTACCTACAATACACTCTCTCTCTGGAATAGTAGCCTGTCTCCCTCTCCCATGTGGCTGTTCTCTTTCTCGCCCAGGAATGTATTGTTTCCTTTCTGGTAATATCTGCCCACTTCTCTCTGATAGTATACCTTTCCTTCTACAACAGCCTGAGTCCCACCTCCAGCTGCTATATTGCTTTCGCTCATGCGATCTCACAGTCTCATGCTTCTCTTGTCTCACTGTTCCATGTCTCCTTCTCAGTGGGTCTCTCGCACGCACACATTCTAGGTCACATGGCTGTAATATGACAGCATTACCTCATCGGTGCAGTAGGCGCACTCTTTATCCACCCGGATGCATTCGCTGCAGGTTTTGGCTTGGGAGGCCTCACAGCGGTTAGCTGGTAAAAGAAGAGAGCATCAGGTAAGGGTGGAAGTAATTTAAGGGACACACTGAGAACAGACAGCAGCCAACATTAATGAACAAAGCAGGAGGAAAATAGGCCAGTTTTTAAAGTTCAGGCTATCATTAAAGTGGACGCCATCTTTAAGAAACAGATCGTAAATCGCAATGTTCCAATAAATAGCTAGACTGCTAACTTAACTTAGCAACACCCACAATCTTGCTGCTCAGAACAACTTTAGAAGGATTCACATTTCTATGGGAAATGCTGATCATGTAGACAAATGCAGTTTTTTACGATGGCGCTACAATACCTTAAAGCTATTTACAAAGTTTCCAACCAGTGAGTACTCTTACATACATTGTTTTTTTAAATTATAAGAATTTATTAATACACCATACAAAAAGTACATACATTGGATAAATATGCATGCTTCCATTTTTCCACATAATCAATGTCAACTATTGGAATTATCCACATGCCTGGGGTGACCAAATGGTTCCATGTCACCAGTAGACTGGTTTTTCCATTCCTAGGCTTCACTTCTACATGTCAGTGTGTTCTGAGAGTTGTAGTCTTGGATCATTTTAACTGCACCAGTTGGACCAACACACCTGATAAGAATAATACATAGGAGCAAAATCGCGGAATGGAAAAGTGTCGGGAGTTAAGGTGGGTGATACCAGTGCTGCAATTACCGATTCTGACTGGTAACGCTCCACCGCCACCTATGGTCTCCAGAGTAGGAAATAACCTGCTGGACCAAGAACTACTGGGTTCTTTCCCACACATTTCCCCAAATTCCAGAGACTATCCTGCTCACAATTACCACCTGCTGTGAGCAGCAGGTGCTAAATCTGAGTGTTCACCCACAGAGAGTCACTTTGCAGGGGCCGCGGGCTGAGCGTACATTCTTAGCAGTCACTCAGTGAGCCAACTTGGGCAACGAGCAGTTCTGAGATACTGAAAGAAAAGCATCGAGAAGATCCATAAACCAACCGTAAAAGTTTGTTGAGTTCTTGGTCGGACTACATCTGAACATGATTATCAGTGCCAAGATAATATCCAAGAGAGCAGCGCAACGACAGATTCCTGATTGTATCATCAGAATAAAATGCATTTCTATCGTGTATCTGCAGCCAAGTCACCCAATATCAGATTTAACACTTGGGCAAAAACCTCAAAATCTGCAGTCAAGGAGGGAGTGATTATATACCTTCTCAAAGGCCTTAAAACCCAGCGCATTGTGCCATGCCCGTGTGAATGGTATAATATACCATCGCTGTAGCTCTCTGTGGCCCACACCACCCTGCTGCGCATGGGTTCATGCCCTCAACACGTTGCTTAGTATGACAGGTAGGACCCCTAGAGTCTCTGAAGAAATAGCCTGACAATAACTATGTGACTCTGTATCTGCTATCTTCATGTGCGACCAGTCCCTAGCAGGCCCTCAGAGCTTGACTATCAGAGGGAGGCTTTAAATGTCTTGCTGTTGTCTGTGCTTCACAATAATCAGCTTCCGTCATTAATGCCATGCTTGTTCTCTTCGTCTCTGCGGCCCATAACAGATATTGGAGGCAGGGAGGCAATGTTCAGATGATGTCACAGGAGGCGGAGCTTGGAAGTATTAAGATAGCCACACTTTCTCCTCTGAAGTTCTAGCCTAGACATCCACTAATGGCCATTATCTAAACCTATTCCTTGAGCATCTGTACTTCATTATTTTAGACATAAAGGCACCATGACAAATTAACCAGGGCCGTGAATTTTTTCTAAGAGGTACAATAGTTGGGGAAATGATATTATGAGAGGATGACACCCAACCTTCCCTATGTGGTAGAGGCCTAGCATTCGATGAGGAAGGAGCCACCGACACATGCGCGGCGTCCATGGACACTATGGCGGAGAAGCAGAAGAAGACCGAAGATCTAACCTGCAGAAGAACGGGCAGGCGACAGACCACCAGATCGAGGTGGGGAAGATCATGGCAGTGGCTCACAAAAGGTCAAGAGGAATACACAAGCAGTGAACAGGGATAGCCATGGCAAGTACCACAGGAACCATATGACGAAGGCGAAGAGTAGTGCATCAGCAAAGGGGTCAAAAACAGAAACAACTGCTATGCTGCGGACAGGCAACTCGGCATAACATAGCGACATAACTGTCTTCTGACTCAAACAACCATCTTCAGAAAAAAATATTTTCCCGAACCACAGCAAATGACTTTGATATCTCATGTGAAAACTGAGGCAGCACTCAGCATTAGATCTCATAAACCATACGGATCATCCCCTGCTTCCCACGGTACCAACAAGTGCTAATAATCCGAACAGAAGTCAACGAGCACAGCCAATATGACAGTACTGACCACAAAACTTGCAAATCTGTCACCCGCAATAGCAAGCCGTCTGAGCACTCAAGACGTGTCTAAGCTCTAGGTTGCCACTCAGGAAGATATTAGTTTCAGGTTAGTTAAGCATGCTGTCGTAGCTGTACCAAAGAAAATAAAGAAATTACAACTGGTTGAGCCTCAACACTTTCCTCAATACTTAAAAGAGTTTGAGGGTGTGGAAAGTGACCAGTCACAACCACCTAAACAAGAAGACTCCAAAGATTCACCTTTCATTCAAAAAGAACTACATAGAAAGAGAAAAAATAAAAAAAGGAGAACCAATAGAGAAGTGAGTGACAACACATGTGACCAGGAGACAAAAGATCCCCTGAAAAACACGGTAGAATGTGAACCAGCACCACAATGAAAAGGCCCTGAATAGGATTATTTCGAAAACAATATTGCCCAAATGGTTACACAAAACCACGGCCACCAGCCATGACAACACAGGACATACTTGGACATACTTGTAATACCTGCAGTAAGACATAGGAGGTAGTGAGATACATCCTACACACACAGGTGGGCTGACTGACCTAGAGAGAAAGCTTGAAAAACAAAGACAAATACACAATAGCACTGATTCTGAAGAAAGGCAGATATTCTATTTCACGAAGACACAGCGAGCACAGGATTGTATCAATAAACCATTGAACCACTCAAGATCCCACAGTGAGAAACTGGGATGGCATAACAGTGCATGAAAAGCTAAAAAGACAATAAAACATCAAATTATGCATTGAAACAAGGGACACACTTGAAGAACTAGAGAACGATTATTATTAAAAAAAACTGGGAACAGAAGAGAGGCTACGGAACCAGCCAGGTGAAGCAGAACAGCAGTGGAGGTGAAACTCCAGTTGCATTATTTTTCCCACAACACAGGCTTTCAGCATTCTTAAAACATGCCTGGATGATACAGGTTGGCCTGTCTTTGCAAAAAGAAAAATGAAAGCATGACCAACAGGAGTAAGATGAATCGATTCACACACCAAGGTCTTCCTTACGAGAGGCTCTGAAAATAGGCCAGAATGTACCCACCATCGGAGTTACGATACCCGGGGTATGGGTAACTTCAGTGGAGGGAAAATCCAGCCCATAATGAGATGGATCCTGAGGGTTAATTAAGAAATGAGGCATGGTGGGAAAGAAACCAGTCATTTTAAGTCCTATTCCCCTGGTAATTCATCATTCTTCCCCAGAATTAGGCCCTTGTAATGAGATACTACAGGATAGAGCTGCCAGTGCTAAAACAGAATTCTAATTTGACTACACTGCCCAGAATTCTAATGGAATTAGAATCAAAAATAAACAATATCAGTTGGAGGTTGGAGTAGGACTAATAAGTCAGAATGTGGCAAACACAGAAGAATCAATATACAGGGAAGAAGTGGGGGGCACGACCCGAAAGATGTTGGGACAGATCATTCTCTGATAGATTCACAGATACTGTACAACCTGAATGCCAAAGACTATACATTTGAATCATACAGACAAGGGAAATTGGCAAACTTCACATTTTTGCTCATCACTACATAAAAGAATAAAATGTTTGTATTCTTTGAAGATAAATATCGAATCATTGCATTATGGTCATAGCCACACACACTGACAACAATAAACCAAAAACAACAATATAAGGAATGAACACCTGGTTGCACTGAGTAACCTGCATAGAAGAAAAGGATACAAATAACGCTGGAACAATGTTTAGGTAGCAACTTAGGTTCTATCCAGAAGCTACAAACAGTTTGGGAAGCCAGCGAGTTATTCGTAAGAGGAACAACATATAAAAGAAGTAGCAATGGGGTATGCAAAATCGCAGATTTTTATCTAAGTATAATTACACAAAGTTTTTCAAAATGTAGTTTGTCAGGAGCTCGTATTAAAATTGAGCACGAGACCATAGCTTGATTTCAAAAATGATGTGAGATATCGGCAGGAGACTGGTTTGGAAAGAAAATGTCTCCCACAAGACAATTTCTGCTCAAAATGCATTTGCCAGTAACTCATAATAAATGTGAGCATGAGGACATACCTTACTTTCAAGATTCAGAACAGATACCAGCAGGAAATTGGTTCGGGGAGATAATGTCTCCCTCAAGACAATTTCAGCTCAAAATGAATTTGCCTGTATCTCATATAACATTTGAGCATGGAGAGATGCCTTACTTTCGTAATTCAGAACCGATATCAGCTGGCAACTGGTTTGGGGAGAAAATGTCTCTCACAAGAAAATTTGTGATCAAACCAGTCTCCGGGGCAAAATTCACACTGGGGAATCTTGCAAAATTTTGTGATATTCATTTAACACTAAATTTGTGAATGTCGTCAGATTTTACAGGGGTACAAAAAACGACACAGGCTTAGAAGCAGCCTCACAAATAAAATGACGCACAGGACCGAACTGTAAAAAGGTTTAGAGAACATAACACAACTGAAGACAAAGGAATAACTCTACCCCCACAAAGAAACTACTTCAGGAACACACAACAGTCATATACGGCCTGAACAAGCAGGACTTATGTTAGCTTACCTCAGGATTATGACGATTTCTGGATTTCTGTCCAGAACACAGCTAAGCAATAGGCTTTCTAGACTTTAGGTCTAATTACGAGTTTTGCGGTCCATAGGACCACCAAACTTGCGGTGGAGGTGCGGTGGCGGTCAGACTGCACCAGCGGTACGACCGCCGTATTATGAAAACGGAGGTCACACCTCCATGGGACTGCTGCAACCGCCAGGAATCCACAATCAATGGCGTTGGCGTGGGGTATTGAGACCGCAATATGCTTGGTAGTGCCACTGTGGCACAGCCAAGCATATTACGAGTCTCCTTACCACCAGCAGTCTCATGGCCGTTCTCACGCAATGAAACTGCTGGCGGTGAGAAAACAAAGGGGGGTCCTACTCGACCCTCTATTGCCTGTGTGAATGGGAGTGCATGCAGGGGGGCACCTGTTGTGCCCTCTTGTGTACATGTACCCCTTTTCCAGCACGGCATTGACTGCACAGTCCATGCTGTGAATGAAAGTGCATTTGTGGTCCAGCTGCAGTGCAGTTCTAAGGTGCACATATGAGCCTTTGTACTGCACCGCCGCGGGACCGCTATGCCACCCGCTTGCCAGACAAAAAAATAACTCATAATCGGGTGGGTGGCGATGGACTTAGGCGGTCTTGTAGCAGGCGCTGGTTTGGCAGCCTGCTTCAAGACCGCCAAAATCGTAAATAGGTCCTTTGTCAATGTGCCAATCAAAAAAGAAAGCAAGATGACCTGCAACCACCCTGCAACCCATTGAGCATTACTTGAGTGGGATGTGTTTTAGATAATAATCAATGTTGTGCAATTTCACAGAGATTGTTAGTGGAACTCAAAGCCTCTTTCATCATGGAAAGGCATACTTAAGAACACTAGGAAACTAGAAATATGTTTTCAATATTTAAAATCAAAACCCTAGTCTCAGTGTAGACAATGTGAATAGTAACTATTATAATAACAAGAACATTAGTGGCAATGATACTTAATAGTAGGGTGAACAAGAAGAAATATTGTAAATTGTGGTTATATTGTGAGGCTTATTAATGTTAATAATTCCCACCCCACCTTCCTTACAGTTATCTAAGCTAAACTTAATGCCAAAAGAGGCCTACTTCAAGTATCAGAGAGGGTACACTCCCACATACCTCTTCTGATCAACAGAACCAATGTTCAGCTAAGTAACAGGGTCTGTTATTCTCATTTGTATAGGTGGGCAGGCAGATAAGCCTGCCAAGTGAAAGCTAAATGTGCCTTCCTGAAGCATTCCGCGAGGTGATTATGGGTCTGTAGGCCCTGTTGTCTTGACCCTCTGGTTCGATGTTCCTCTCTACTCTACAGGGCCGGACAATCCTTTAATTCCACCAAGCATTTCCCCGGTGGGCTGGAGTCCTCAGAGGACAGTTTTAAAAGCCCAGGGCCACTGCTGGTGCCTCTTTCACTTTCCCCAGCTCCCCATGGTTAATTGCTGGCAAGCAGTAGGGTCCTCTACTCAGGAACAACAACCAAGCTCCTGAGACGACTACAACGAATCCAGAACGCCTCGGTACGACTGATCCTCGATGTCCCCCGACGCAGCCACCTCACACCCCACCTGAGAGGCCTACAATGGCTAACTGTCAACAAGAGGATCACCTTCAAACTCCTCATACACGCACACAAAGCGCTACACAACACCGGACCCGCATACCTCAATGACCGACTCAGCTTCCACACCCCCCCCCCCCCCCCCCCCCCCAGCGCCTGGAGACCCTCACGGGTATGTAGCGCGCTTTAGAAATGCAGTGATTGATTGATTGATTGATTCCGGAGAAAGAAAAAGAAAAGGAGGGTAGGAGAAGGTAGAGACAAAGTGACCAAAGGAGGAGACGTTAGAAGGAGAAGTTAGAGAGAATGGATGGATGGAAAGAAAGAGATTGCACGAGGAGAGGGAGGGAGCAGGGGTAGTTTGACCCGCTTTGCCAGAGCTGCTTTTGGTTCCTTAGTACCGCCCTGCTACCTACTTTGTTTTTGTTCATACGTTGTATCTGAACATTGTTGAACGTTTTGAGAATAAACAATTCGTAGAAATGCCCTGTTAACCTTTCATTTACTTACAGTGTGTGAAAATGTGCCAATGATATAACAACAATGAATGAGAAGTGAAGTTTTCAGCTCATATGAAACCTTGCTCATTATTTAAAAATAATCACCCAAGAAGAGAATTTGATCCACTTATAAAAACATGAATGTATTCGAGTAGTTTTGTCATGTTGTTGTGAAAACAACATGTATACATGAGCATTTATATTTGACCCTTATTCCTAAATAAACAGCATATATAATTCAAGAAGGGGGATACCAAGAGGAGAAAGTTTATGATCATTATAACAGGATGAAGCCGCAGGAATTAAGTGAGACCGATGGCACTTTTGTAACTCTGAGAGTTGTCCACTAGGAGGAGCCCTTTGCAAATTAACTGCACTTTGGAATTTAGCACCAGAATGAACCCTAGACTCTTGTCGCTGCATGCTTTTGTAAACGCTTCTAAAAGGGTTTCTGTATTCTGGCCTGGATTGCTTGGACTTCTGACTTCGCCCTAAATGCTCTTTCTAGTAATCTTGACAGCATGGATATTTTTATGTTCTTATCAGACGCCATTTTCAGTCGTCTGAGAACCGGCCTCCCTTTCAATTTTCAAGATTCCGAGAGGGACGAGGGGGTCGTTATCCTATGCAGCTGTGCAGGTGTACCTTCCAGCGTTTCTTTCACCCACGGGGTTTCTTTTTCTTTTGGACGAAAGTATTACAGCTGCAGGACTCAGTCCAGAGCTTCTTGTTCTTGCACTGGGCGTTTTTCCTTCCGATTCGATGTCTGCTTTCCAGGGCCTGCTTGCTTTGCTTTCTCTCTGCAGTTTGTTGGTATTTTTTTACCTCGTCGTTCCTCCTCCTGCCCCTGGTCACCCTTGCTCCGTGGGTTCAAAGGTCAATCATGCCCCTGCTCTCAAGACCTCCATCCTCCTGCTCTGCTGCCTCGCGCTCCTGGCGACCTCACTTTTATTGCAGTATTATCCATGTACTTGTGTTTGATACTCTCTTGCAACTTGCACTCACCACTTTGCCCCTGTAACACACGGTTTGCTTCCTCTCACATGTTTTTTTACCTTGGATACTTGCACAAGTGCCACCTTCGCCTACGTAACGTGTGTTCTTGTGCTTGAGTGTCTAGCATATATTGCAGTATTATACCTCAAATTATACGCTATTTTCTCTTGTAGCCTGCACACTTGTCACTTTTTCCTCCTGTGCACTTTTTACTACCTCATGTATTTTTGGTAGCTCACATTTTTACTACCTCATGTATTTTTGGTTGCTCACAATTTTCACTACCTCATGTATTTTTGTTTGCTCACAATGATCACTTTACCGTATGTAACGTAACGTATGCTTTTGCAATCTGCTGTTCATGTAATGTTCTCAGTTTGTATCATTTCTGTTCCTATTGTAAAGCGCTCTGACGCCTTCGGGTAAAGTCTGCGCTATATAAAACTGCATAAATAAATAAATAAAAATAAATAAACTTCGCCCCTATGGAAAGTAACCTTCAACCGGAGTCCGCTGTGAAACGAGGCGTATTTCCATTTTCCTGCCCGCTCTCCATGGCAGGCCTATTCTTCTTCATGTGTTTATGTATTTATTTATTTTTAATGTGCCAACATCTCGCCAAGGCCTCTTCGAAGCGCAGTACATGGGGAAGGGGGCATCATCCTGCGCAAGGACAGGGAGCGGGCATTCTGAAGAGGGTGTTGGGGAAGGGGGCGGGGGTCCAATGCAGGTACTCAGGGGTCAAAGGCTTCTTTGAACAGTAACCTATTCCTACGCCTCACTCACCAACACTTTGGCGGACGGCGGTGTCCAGGGTTAGTGCTGCCAGCCCCCCACCCCCAAGAATGCAAGATCTGTCCCACGACAAGTAAACCCAAACGCACACACACTCACGGCACCCACACCGCACGTGCACCAGGCACTCTCTCGACAGACACTGCTGTGCCCAGCGTGCATCGATGTACCAGCATCATCGCGTTGACTTTCTTTCATTATGTTACAACATTCGTACCAACTGTCCATAATGACATATTCGTAAATATGCAGCACTTACATTTGCCTAAAGCACCAGCGTACAATGTAAATGTATGTAGATGTATAGGCATTTATATAGCGCACTACTTACCCGGAGGGTCCCAAGGCGCTTCGACCGCTGCAAAACCCTTCCTGGCTTCCCTGAGAGATGGTCCCTTAATGGGTATCTCCAGGGTGAGACCAGGCATCCCCAGCGGTCTGGTGGGGCCGTTAGTGAGGATGAGGCAAGCTAATGCCCAGAGTTGCCGAGTGTGATCGCTGATCAGAGTGGGCACCGAGGCGAGAGAATTATCGAGTCCGCTGACCCTGGTCCAGAAACCTGCCGCGCCGGGAATCGAACCCTGGTCCCGGGCCGTCCTCTGCTCTCGGGTCTGCCGCCTCTAACCAGTGAGCCACACTACCTCTAAAACTAAATGCTGTATTTCGATATCTTTTCCATGATTGTATTCATTGCCTGTTTCTGCAGCACTTTTGACAACCTTGTGTTTCGTGCATTAATTTTCTGGCACGGTTTGCAGTGTGAGACTTTGAGTAGCGGAGGTAATTTACTTCTTTAAGGTTTTAAAATTGTATTTTTAATTATTTTCAATCTCTGAACCCCCTGGCCCAACTTCAGGCCCATCTGCATCTTTTTATCGCCCACCACTTTATACCTCATGGCTCATTTACCTGGGTTATGGTTTAACAGTCATGGTAGCTACATGGCGAATCCTTGCAGTTATGAGGGGGGGGGGTCTCAATTCTTTTTCAATGTACCCAGAGTTCACCACCACTGTCCTGCATACAGGTTTACATACTTCATGTGATTGAGCGAAAGGCTTTGCTCGTCCTTCGTCCTTTCACCTATGCCAAAAAGAGGCTTGAACCGCAGGCTCGACAACCCATCTTTTATCAGCACAACCATCAACGGTGGCCAGGGACTAGAGTCGACATCTGTCATTCATGCAGCCCAGTCACTCTTACAATGTGTCCACTTAATACTATCAGCTTGAAGCACCCCTCTCTGAGAGGCTACCTGCACTACACCCCGCCCCCCAAAACAAGTAGCAGAAAAGGTGAGAGCATTTGCCACAGCCCAACGCTCGCTTGAGCATCATCCTTGTGACAGGTTGCCTGGACGACCAAATGCCACAAGTGGAACACACTGATCACCCCAACTGGAAACTGTACAACTCCTATAGGTCCCCTGCAGCAACAACCTCGCTGTGCATGCTCAGAGATGGGCCAAAGTGGCCACTCCACAGTAGACCCCGCTCTTCAGTGCTGCTCTCTCAGAGCTCGCTAAGAGCAAACTGCACCCGTGGTCAGAAGCATGCACCCCCGTCCCCCAGAGGTTCCAAAATCACCAGCAGTGGCACCAAAGGTTAACCCACCCTTGAGTTGGAACCTCAATACTACCGTCCTGGGCGCACTCCGCGAGCTCCTGCGGCAGCTCCCAGCACAGGCACGATGCTGGATTTGGGATCACTGTTAAACTGTACAACTCATGAATGAATTTAAATCTTTTCTAAATAAGTCCCTTGTAGCACCCCTTGACTGAAACTACAACGGATTTGGGATCACAGCACCTTCGCTGCTTCTGGTTGCAGCGGCTTTACCTTCCTTTCCTTACTGCAGACATCCCTCTAGTCTGCAGCAACCGCTCTCTTTCTCCCTCTGCCTGCTACAGGACCTAATGTTAATGTTAATGTTAAAATATTTATATAGCGCAACGTTCACCAGGTTGGTTTCTTGGCGCTTCTGGGATGGAGCTCTATGGATTGGAGGCTTAGGAGGAGTAGGCTTGCTGGAATAGCCATGTTTTAAGCAGCTTTCTGAAGTGGAAATGCAAATCGGTGGAACGGATTGAAAGGGGGAGGGAGTTCCAGATTTGGGGGGAAAGCGTGGAAAAGCGGATGCCGCCATATTTTTGGCGCTTATATCTAGGGATGGTCAGTAAATGTTGTCTGGAGGAACGGAGGGTACGGGAGGGGATGTATTTTTTGATCCGATTTGAGATGAACCTAGGGCCTGTGTCTGATAGGGCTTTATGCGTAATGCAGCTGAGCTTGAAGATGTTTCGCTGTTCCACGGGAAGCCAGTGCAGTTTTTTGAGCAGTGGTTTTGTGTGGTGGCGGGCCGGGAGTTAAAAGATCAGTCTGGCTGCCTGGTTCTGAATCAGTTGCAACCGGTGTATCTGGTAAGCTGGAATACCTGCGTACAGTGCGTTGGCATAATCCAGCCGTGAGATGATGAGCGCAAGAACGACCAGAGTAAGAGCTTCTATATATAAAAATCTTTTTATTTTTTTTATTTTCCGTAACATAAGAAAGCAGTCTGACACCACAGAGCTAATCTGAGGGTTCATCGAAAGATCACTAGTAGGTCCTGGTGGGACATTTGTCATCTGAATATCTTGCTCGCTTCTTGCCTTGCCTCCTTGCCTTCCTGGTCCATAGGTTTTTCTCTAATTGCTGATACTTTCAGTGTCTGTGGACCATAGGTGAGGACACAGTTTGAGCGGAAGTTCCTTCCAGTTAAGCCTTAGTTTTCACATCCATCCATCCAAGGCCCCACTGTAGCCAAGGGGTCCCTCTTCGCTCAGCCCTTTGGCCACCAGATTCTGTGGGCAGACCCTTCATGTTACACATTCCAATGCATGGAGAGGCTAGGATACAATGCAACCATGCAGAGAGGGCACAGAACAAGCCCGCGTACAGCGTTACAAACATTACAAACACAACAAACATTACATTGCAAACATACAAGGAGCATGATTGTCCACTATGTATCAGGCCTACGTCTGTTCAAGGCACAGAACCAACTAACATTATGACACTTTAATAACCCAGTACTAAGTACCACCTGGACTCGATTTTCTTGTGCTTTTTTTGTCCTCCTCTTTAGTGCCGGTTGCTAGGCCAAGGCAAAAAAAAATTATGTGGACGAAATCTCACCTACGGGTGAATGCCTTGAGCAAAATACATCTTGCGGAAACAATAAAGCCTCAGCTTTGACACATTTTCTCCTTGAACCAGTGTCTTGCGATTCTCGTGTGAACTTTCCCCCACATGCATCAAGCATTTTTGGAGTTGCAAACGGTGCGATTCCTTAAAATCGGCCGTTTGCGATTCCAAAAATGCTTTTTGGAATGCATCAAGCATTTTTTGAAATCGCAACATTTTTGCGATTTCCAAAAATGCGATTGCTTTTAGGAAATCGCAAATTTGCGATTTCCTAAAAGCAATGCATGAATACTTTTGAAATTGCGAATTCGCAATTAGAGGGACAAATTTACCGAGTAGTTGAACTATTTGGTAAATTTGCAAAAAGTGTAATTAACACAGAAAACGCATTTTAAAAGCATTCATGTTACAGACACACATGTCCTTAGGACATGTGTGTGTGCAACATGATGCGAAAAATACATTTCAGGGGTGCAGGGGGGGGTTCATTTGAACCCCCCTCACCACCCTTGAAATGCAATCAGGATTTGCGATTTTGAAATTGCGAATTCGCAATTCCTATTCATTCCTATGGGCCTTTTGGCCCATAGGAATGAATGGGAATTGCGAATTCGCAATTTCAAAATCGCATTTTTTATGCGATTCGGTAGAAATAGCGATTTCTACCGAATTGCATAAATAGTTAAAAAATAATCGTGCATAGGCTTTTGCGATTTCTAAATTGCGAATCGCTTTTTATCGCAATTTAGAAGTCGCAAAAGCCGAGATTGATGCATGTGGGCCTTTGACCATAAGGTTTGCTCGTGCATTCTCTTTTCAGGCAAGAGCAGTTCATAAAAAAGGTTCTTGCACGTTTACATAACTTTTCCTAAAATGTAATAACAAATCTTTTTCGATTTCTTTTCCTTTGCTTGCTTTCTTCCTGGTCAGTGTCTCGCTTCCTCTGCTGCAGCCCCTCTTTGCTTGTGTTTCCTTTTCTTGAGTTCTACTGGTGCTGAATCTCGCCTTCAGCTCTTTACTAGGCCCTGCTCTCAAACTCAAAACTACAATTCCTGAAGCCTTTCTTGCCCATTTCTTGGTATTACATGTGCAAGTTTGTAATTCTAGTGACATTCGCTCATGTTGTATGTAAGTCCTTTTCTTTAGGGTTTGGCTGTTTGTATCTCGAGTAGACAGCCTCCGCCCATCTATTTGTATCCCCCTGTGCAGGGCCGGCCCAAGGCATGTGCAAACTGTGCACCTGCACAGGGCCGCCAAACTCCAGGGGCTGCCACGAGGATCGGATCGGAAGGATCACTGGCGGCCCCCTGGCAGGATTTGGCGGCCTCCGGGCAATGCGTGAGCGTTGTTGTTTTCACTGCAGCCGCGTAGCTAGGGGAGAGGTGGGGGGGGCGGTCGACCCCCGAAACCCAGCTACCTGCTTCAGGTGTGGCCTTCAGAACTTGCCACACTGTTTCAGATTTGGCCTTGAGGACTACTCACATGAGGAAGGTCTGAATAGAAGCCGAGGTAGCTGCTGGTTACGCATGCTCCGACCCATTCCAGTATTCCTCTTGCCTTCCCCAGAACCTCGGCCGATCTGGCTTCAGCCTCCATATTCTCGACCACGTCAAACCTGCCCTTGAAGCTCTGCGGTATTGTTCATTAAGCGATCAGGAGCACAGGCCCCTTCGAGTAGAACCACACCAGTCCCCCAGTGAACTTCCATTCTCTAGCTGCAGCTTTGATTAACCGACGAGCCTGGACCACGGAGGCAGATCTCACACGTGCAGGCCCGAGACCGTGGAATGCTTTAACCCTGCCTTGCTCTCGGAATCCTATCGTAAGCAGATGGGACCATTCTGAAATGTTTGTCTTCCTTTCAACATTAATTGGAATCCAACAGGGGTCGCGAGTGGCCTGTAGCTTCCCTCATCTCTTCATCGCGCTTTTTGTCATCACCTTCAGCGCTCTGTCCTATCATTTCACCTCCAGTTCTATCAAAACATTGCTTGCTGCACCGATGCGCCTGATACAAACACCGTTCGCCTGTGGTACACGTTTATAAGTTCTCCTTCTTATGTGCGTGCTGGTGCCCTAAGTGCATACCTAACTTTGCTCTTTGCAAAATGATACCCAAGGCATCTTCTAAGGCACTCTTGCAGTCTTTGTACATTGTTGGGACAAATGACACCCCCATTCTCCCAACTAAATCTTTTGGCCACTCTTGCTGTTTTTATTATCAGTTTTCTATAGCGCGGACGTAAGGGCTGGCAAAGTGCTTTACATTGGCACAGTTTTGTAGAAATGACTTAATAATGATATTTTATGAAGTACACAGTAGGATAGGAACGGGAATAAAAAGAGAACAGCACAAGAAGGAGCAACACTTTCAAACACCGAACCCTTTCCGCATGGAGTAAAAGGTGCTGCATGGACACGGCAATGAAATATTAGATGCTCCGTTTTTGCATCAATCATTTCATTGGGCAGACGCTGGTTTTGAAGCAGGCACCGTAAACACAGCATAGTCCTTGCCTTGTAAACAAACCTCCATCTCCGCGATGTGAAACACCAGTAATCGAACTCATTTACCGTACATTAAACGCTGATAAGGACACGGTCAGTTCAAGGGGGCGGGTAGAAAACGAGAAGGGAATCATACATCAATAACAAGAGAAAATACAGATAGTTCCTCAGGACCGACAGGTCTGTGCTTCATGCAACAGGCGCAAAAAGAACAATTGATGGACAGAATGCGGAACAATGTCATACATTCACCCCAGTACAGAGATTACAGAGATCTGGGCCTAAATCCATCATTTTTTTGCCCCCATGCCATTCCAGTTTGGACACAGCCATATGCAAATCAGTCTTGACCCTGTACCCCATGGGAACAGTCCAACCCAAACTGCCAGACCTGGTCCTCCCTGGACTGGAAACAAGCATCCTAGGACCAGGGCCGGCCCAAGGCATGTGCAAACTGTGCACCTGCCAGGGCCGCCAAACTCCAGGGGCCGCCACGAGGATCGGATCGGAAGGATCACTGGCGGCCCCCTGGCAGGATTTGGCGGCCTCCGGGCAATGCGTGAGCGTTGTTGTTTTCACTGCAGCCGTGTAGCTAGGGGGGGCCAAGCGGCACAATTTCGGGGGCGTCGCGTGGCACTGTGGCCTTTTGCGGCCTTTATTATTTATGTGGGCCGTGGGACACTGTGTATTGTCCACAAATAAATTAGAAAGGCTGTGCGTGGCCCAGTTTGAAAGTGGGCGCAGCTGTTCTTCAAAAATTGCGGTCGCAACGTCCCGGTACCGACTCCCGCGTTTTAATTTGCTGCCAGCATTTTGATTTGCTACTGTCCGCCCGTCCGTCCCAGCCTCCAGGCCCTTCAATCAGACTTGTAGCGCGCGAGCGCTACCAATGACGGCCCTGGGGCGACATTAAATCATGTGTTATTTTTTCAGGCCCTGCCCCCGCGTCGCGATGAGTAGGACGTAGCAGTTAGCGTCAGGCGCTTCACCGCTACGCGCTCTCACGCTCATTTTGGCCTGGGGCAGTCGGCGCTGTTCTGCTCTCAAGTCAACCACCCGTGGCTGCCTTGTATAGAGACAGACTTTGGAGTGCATCATTCACGAGTGAGGTAAGAGAGCTTTCAGTGGGTAGCATAGATACCAACAGGGCTTTAAGTGGGATATAAAAAATGGGGGGGGGTTCTCTCAAAGGCGGGTGGCCGATTTAATTAAGGGCGTGGTTTTAAGACACACTAAAAAGCTTGTATTTTGCTGTTTCTGTCATTGCATTCGGATATGTGATCAGCCCTGTATGTGATACATCATGCTCACTCTGTCTAGGATTTGATGAGATTTAAAAATAATGTAGGAGAACTTGGTGTGGTTTCCCTGCCCACTCAAGGAGGCAACAATAACATGCATGGTGGCAGGCGTGTGCTCCTCTGCTCTCGCCTTCTGCTTCTTGTTGGAAGGGCCTCTCAACATATAAGAAGGGAAGGGTGAGGGGGGACAGGACTAGACTCGGCTACACCATTTTAGCAAAATAATGGGAATCGGAAACAACCTTGTAGGCCCCTTATAGGAGAGGATGTGGAGAGAGGATGTGGCGCAATGGCCAGAGGGAGCTGCCAACGTTGGCACTGGGGAACCAGGTTCGAGTCTCAGCAGCGGCTAACATCCAGTGATTCTGGGCAAATCACTCAATCTCCCCTTGCCTACCAAAAATTGTGTTCTTGTGTAATATAACTGGTGCTCATGTAATACCTTCAGGTCTTGTTCGCGCTATATAAAATGGAAAAAAACTCTCTGATTTTATCACAGAACACTTGACCAGTGGACGACATAACTGTTTTAAAGTTTTGTGAAACGAAGCAGCAGCACGCTAATATTTGACACCAGGCACTGACAAAACAGTTACTGCAACTATAAAAAGTTGAACACTTAATTAAAAATAAAATTGGGTTAAACCACAGAGCATGCAAGCAGTTTACGAAGGGTAGCAAGCGTATGTTGCATAGGGGTGGTGACTGCTGCCCAAAATGCCACCTTTAGAAAGTCTTTGGGACATCCTTTTTTATGTTTTCATATATGCTGCCAACAGTGCTTTAAAAAGAAAAATAAGTGCAGGTACCCTATATACAACAGTACCTGTTTACTTCTGAAAAGGGTCGGTTCTTTCCCATTAAAGTGTATGAAGTGCAGGTACTCTCCCTTTCCAAATAAAGAAGTGTAGGTACTCAGAACCCGACATTGCAGTCTCATTTAAAGCACTAGCCATCAAGATGGTCCAGTGAGTTGGGCGTTTCCGTCTGCCCTCTGCAATGATCGCCAGGGCACGAGTTTTAATCCTTGAAACGTCGAGTCAGCGTTCCATCTTCCTAAAGTAAGTAAACTGAGCACTATTAAGTCAAATGACAGAAACATCACTGACCGTTTTGCAGAAACACCCCACTGAGACCCCAAAATCAGAGCATATTTATTGGCACCATTTTTGCTACTTTTGTGATAGGGATTCAGATAAATTCTGGTTTCACTAGGACAAGCAAGACACAAAGTGAAGTCACAGTTGTTACTGTTTTCTAAAAAGCATGTGTAAAGAAAAAAACATTTTCAGCATTTTTCAAATGTGCACGATTTAGGACTACATCTGAAGGAAAATCAGTCTGCTCCATATTTTATATATATTATATATTAAAGTGTCTTTACTCGTTCTTTTAAATGAAGAATTGCTCATGGACAATGGCTTGTCTGTTAAAATCTCAATGATCGCATAAATTGATTTATAAGCAAAACAAGTGAGTTGATATGGTCAGCAATGGTTCCACAAGATCTCTCTGTAATGTGGACTCAGACAAACATTTTGGGGACAATTTCATATTTGAAAAGTGCCAATATTGTGCAAAATGAATTGGACACTGGTATCTGCACCTTAAGTTTATGTAACCTGCCCTAGTCACGTATAGGTATTGAAATGGCATAAGCGAGGCATGAAGCAATATGTAAAATCAAGTTATTTGATTGGGGAGTATTATCACTCTTTTTGTGGTTAGGGGGAGTTGTGATGGATCCCTGGGGGGCTATTAGTGCACTGGAAATCATAACCATATTTAGACTTGGCTCAGCCCCGTCCGGACCCCCTCTTCCGGGGCCCCCACCTACGCTTCCTGCACAGGGCCACCATGAGCCTAGAGCCGGCCCTGCCCTGTGTGTTGTATTTGTTTTCAGGAAGCAGTCACCTTTCCGTTCCTGCTGAACTCAAACGGGCTGTTATTTCTTGAGCATTGTTTCCTTATTTATGTTTTAGGCTCTAGAAAGAAAGCCTGCTGCAGCTGCTTCTTTCAATAAGCTAGATCAGCGAGACGCAGCAATAACACGTTTCTCAGAGGTTAGTTTCCTCTGTTGTCTTGGGAAATTCTGAACTCATTTCGCCTACCAAATGATGTAAAAATGGGGAAAAAAAACAATAAAGATCTTCTGTAACAACGAATTCAAAATTAAAAATGCTATAATAACGAAGGGTAGTAATGAAGAAAATAAGAGTGAGACATTAATTAAAAGGGGCCTGGGTTAAAATTAGAGACAAGGTAATGTTAGGGAAAATACATGTTTTAGGGATTCTAGGCACACAAGGGTTCAGTAGATCTCAACCGAAGTGGTGCAGTGCATTTACCACTGATGTCCTGGCCCCCTGTGGACGCTGATAGCTGAGCACCAAGTCAAACTCTTTTTTTTTTATTTCAAGATGTTTTATTAATTTTTATACATGAACACATTGGCGATTCTGTTACAGGGTTAGCAAAGGTTGTATCAAGTCCAGCTTCTGCAGCAGTATAGTGAGCTGTTACGTCCCGTTTGTTTAGCTAACCCCACCTGACAATAGTTAGCGAAAAAGAGAAATAGACAGGTAGAGAAAAGGGATAGAAACAATGGGGGAAAGAAGAGGTAGCAGACAGGCAAGGAGAGTTACATTTCTTATCAATTACATATGACATTCTATTACATATGACATTCTATTACATATGTCATTCTATTACATATGACATTCTGTGGGGATGTTGGCACCCATGTAGGCTGGAGTTGGTTGGGCTCCCCCTTGTGGCTGGCCTGGGAAGAGACCAGTTAAGTACAAATGATTGGGTGGTGCGTTCATAGGGGGTACTAGGCTGTGTACCGTCAGTACCTTATTTTCACGGAGGTTCATAAGAGTATAGGTACGTGTCAAGCGATTTCCACATTTTTCTGGATGCCAGTTTCCATGGTGAGTTCTGAAGTGCAATGTTGTCCGCACCTCTGAGATGTGTGATCCAGTTTAACCAGCCTTTGTAAGAAGTTTTACTTGTGTCTTTCCAATTGGCGAGGACCATTTTCACTGCTGCAGTCAGTTAGCAGGTCTAGTAGGTCTTTATCGGGTTCAGATCTCAAGTCTGTGCACATAACTGCCATGGTAAGTGTGGAGAATTCTTTTGTTAGCTTACATTCAAACAAGCCATTTATAAACACAAATATTTTCTCCCAGAATGATTTGAGTGTTGGGCAGTGAAAGATAAGGTGTGCTAAATCCCCGGTTTCCTTGTTACAGTTCCAACTTAACGCGTCATCCCTCAGGCCTAATGAGAATAAACAGGCCGGGGTCCAGAAGGCCTTGTGTAGCAGCCAACATTTTGTTTGTGAGAGCACCGGGGAGATCTTATTAGGTGAGGTCGAGCTCCATAGTGTGGCCCACTCTTGTTCGTGTGGCATTTGTTTGTTTATCTCAATAGGCAACTGTCTTAACATTAAGCAGGGCCGGCTCTAGGCTCATGGTGGCCCTGTGCAGGAAGCGTAGGTGGGGGCCCCGGAAGAGGGGGTCCGGACGGGGCTGAGCCAAGTCTAAATATGGTTATGATTTCCAGTGCACTAATAGCCCCCCAGGGATCCATCACAACTCCCCCTAACCACAAAAAGAGTGATAATACTCCCCAATCAAATAACTTGATTTTACATATTGCTTCATGCCTCGCTTATGCCATTTCAATACCTATACGTGACTAGGGCAGGTTACATAAACTTAAGGTGCAGATACCAGTGTCCAATTCATTTTGCACAATATTGGCACTTTTCAAATATGAAATTGTCCCCAAAATGTTTGTCTGAGTCCACATTACAGAGAGATCTTGTGGAACCATTGCTGACCATATCAACTCACTTGTTTTGCTTATAAATCAATTTATGCGATCATTGAGATTTTAACAGACAAGCCATTGTCCATGAGCAATTCTTCATTTAAAAGAACGAGTAAAGACACTTTAATATATAATATATATAAAATATGGAGCAGACTGATTTTCCTTCAGATGTAGTCCTAAATCGTGCACATTTGAAAAATGCTGAAAATGTTTTTTTCTTTACACATGCTTTTTAGAAAACAGTAACAACTGTGACTTCACTTTGTGTCTTGCTTGTCCTAGTGAAACCAGAATTTATCTGAATCCCTATCACAAAAGTAGCAAAAATGGTGCCAATAAATATGCTCTGATTTTGGGGTCTCAGTGGGGTGTTTCTGCAAAACGGTCAGTGATGTTTCTGTCATTTGACTTAATAGTGCTCAGTTTACTTACTTTAGGAAGATGGAACGCTGACTCGACGTTTCAAGGATTAAAACTCGTGCCCTGGCGATCATTGCAGAGGGCAGACGGAAACGCCCAACTCACTGGACCATCTTGATGGCTAGTGCTTTAAATGAGACTGCAATGTCGGGTTCTGAGTACCTACACTTCTTTATTTGGAAAGGGAGAGTACCTGCACTTCATACACTTTAATGGGAAAGAACCGACCCTTTTCAGAAGTAAACAGGTACTGTTGTATATAGGGTACCTGCACTTATTTTTCTTTTTAAAGCACTGTTGGCAGCATATATGAAAACATAAAAAAGGATGTCCCAAAGACTTTCTAAAGGTGGCATTTTGGGCAGCAGTCACCACCCCTATGCAACATACGCTTGCTACCCTTCGTAAACTGCTTGCATGCTCTGTGGTTTAACCCAATTTTATTTTTAATTAAGTGTTCAACTTTTTATAGTTGCAGTAACTGTTTTGTCAGTGCCTGGTGTCAAATATTAGCGTGCTGCTGCTTCGTTTCACAAAACTTTAAAACAGTTATGTCGTCCACTGGTCAAGTGTTCTGTGATAAAATCAGAGAGTTTTTTTCCATTTTATATAGCGCGAACAAGACCTGAAGGTATTACATGAGCACCAGTTATATTACACAAGAACACAATTTTTGGTAGGCAAGGGGAGATTGAGTGATTTGCCCAGAATCACTGGATGTTAGCCGCTGCTGAGACTCGAACCTGGTTCCCCAGTGCCAACGTTGGCAGCTCCCTCTGGCCATTGCGCCACATCCTCTCTCCACATCCTCTCCTATAAGGGGCCTACAAGGTTGTTTCCGATTCCCATTATTTTGCTAAAATGGTGTAGCCGAGTCTAGTCCTGTCCCCCCTCACCCTTCCCTTCTTATATGTTGAGAGGCCCTTCCAACAAGAAGCAGAAGGCGAGAGCAGAGGAGCACACGCCTGCCACCATGCATGTTATTGTTGCCTCCTTGAGTGGGCAGGGAAACCACACCAAGTTCTCCTACATTATTTTTAAATCTCATCAAATCCTAGACAGAGTGAGCATGATGTATCACATACAGGGCTGATCACATATCCGAATGCAATGACAGAAACAGCAAAATACAAGCTTTTTAGTGTGTCTTAAAACCACGCCCTTAATTAAATCGGCCACCCGCCTTTGAGAGAACCCCCCCCCATTTTTTATATCCCACTTAAAGCCCTGTTGGTATCTATGCTACCCACTGAAAGCTCTCTTACCTCACTCGTGAATGATGCACTCCAAAGTCTGTCTCTATACAAGGCAGCCACGGGTGGTTGACTTGAGAGCAGAACAGCGCCGACTGCCCCAGGCCAAAATGAGCGTGAGAGCGCGTAGCGGTGAAGCGCCTGACGCTAACTGCTACGTCCTACTCATCGCGACGCGGGGGCAGGGCCTGAAAAAATAACACATGATTTAATGTCGCCCCAGGGCCGTCATTGGTAGCGCTCGCGCGCTACAAGTCTGATTGAAGGGCCTGGAGGCTGGGACGGACGGGCGGACAGTAGCAAATCAAAATGCTGGCAGCAAATTAAAACGCGGGAGTCGGTACCGGGACGTTGCGACCGCAATTTTTGAAGAACAGCTGCGCCCACTTTCAAACTGGGCCACGCACAGCCTTTCTAATTTATTTGTGGACAATACACAGTGTCCCACGGCCCACATAAATAATAAAGGCCGCAAAAGGCCACAGTGCCACGCGACGCCCCCGAAATTGTGCCGCTTGGCCCCCCCTAGCTACACGGCTGCAGTGAAAACAACAACGCTCACGCATTGCCCGGAGGCCGCCAAATCCTGCCAGGGGGCCGCCAGTGATCCTTCCGATCCGATCCTCGTGGCGGCCCCTGGAGTTTGGCGGCCCTGGCAGGTGCACAGTTTGCACATGCCTTGGGCCGGCCCTGGTCCTAGGATGCTTGTTTCCAGTCCAGGGAGGACCAGGTCTGGCAGTTTGGGTTGGACTGTTCCCATGGGGTACAGGGTCAAGACTGATTTGCATATGGCTGTGTCCAAACTGGAATGGCATGGGGGCAAAAAAATGATGGATTTAGGCCCAGATCTCTGTAATCTCTGTACTGGGGTGAATGTATGACATTGTTCCGCATTCTGTCCATCAATTGTTCTTTTTGCGCCTGTTGCATGAAGCACAGACCTGTCGGTCCTGAGGAACTATCTGTATTTTCTCTTGTTATTGATGTATGATTCCCTTCTCGTTTTCTACCCGCCCCCTTGAACTGACCGTGTCCTTATCAGCGTTTAATGTACGGTAAATGAGTTCGATTACTGGTGTTTCACATCGCGGAGATGGAGGTTTGTTTACAAGGCAAGGACTATGCTGTGTTTACGGTGCCTGCTTCAAAACCAGCGTCTGCCCAATGAAATGATTGATGCAAAAACGGAGCATCTAATATTTCATTGCCGTGTCCATGCAGCACCTTTTACTCCATGCGGAAAGGGTTCGGTGTTTGAAAGTGTTGCTCCTTCTTGTGCTGTTCTCTTTTTATTCCCGTTCCTATCCTACTGTGTACTTCATAAAATATCATTATTAAGTCATTTCTACAAAACTGTGCCAATGTAAAGCACTTTGCCAGCCCTTACGTCCGCGCTATAGAAAACTGATAATAAAAACAGCAAGAGTGGCCAAAAGATTTAGTTGGGAGAATGGGGGTGTCATTTGTCCCAACAATGTACAAAGACTGCAAGAGTGCCTTAGAAGATGCCTTGGGTATCATTTTGCAAAGAGCAAAGTTAGGTATGCACTTAGGGCACCAGCACGCACATAAGAAGGAGAACTTATAAACGTGTACCACAGGCGAACGGTGTTTGTATCAGGCGCATCGGTGCAGCAAGCAATGTTTTGATAGAACTGGAGGTGAAATGATAGGACAGAGCGCTGAAGGTGATGACAAAAAGCGCGATGAAGAGATGAGGGAAGCTACAGGCCACTCGCGACCCCTGTTGGATTCCAATTAATGTTGAAAGGAAGACAAACATTTCAGAATGGTCCCATCTGCTTACGATAGGATTCCGAGAGCAAGGCAGGGTTAAAGCATTCCACGGTCTCGGGCCTGCACGTGTGAGATCTGCCTCCGTGGTCCAGGCTCGTCGGTTAATCAAAGCTGCAGCTAGAGAATGGAAGTTCACTGGGGGACTGGTGTGGTTCTACTCGAAGGGGCCTGTGCTCCTGATCGCTTAATGAACAATACCGCAGAGCTTCAAGGGCAGGTTTGACGTGGTCGAGAATATGGAGGCTGAAGCCAGATCGGCCGAGGTTCTGGGGAAGGCAAGAGGAATACTGGAATGGGTCGGAGCATGCGTAACCAGCAGCTACCTCGGCTTCTATTCAGACCTTCCTCATGTGAGTAGTCCTCAAGGCCAAATCTGAAACAGTGTGGCAAGTTCTGAAGGCCACACCTGAAGCAGGTAGCTGGGTTTCGGGGGTCGACCGCCCCCCCCACCTCTCCCCTAGCTACGCGGCTGCAGTGAAAACAACAACGCTCACGCATTGCCCGGAGGCCGCCAAATCCTGCCAGGGGGCCGCCAGTGATCCTTCCGATCCGATCCTCGTGGCAGCCCCTGGAGTTTGGCGGCCCTGTGCAGGTGCACAGTTTGCACATGCCTTGGGCCGGCCCTGCATTAAGCTTAGAGGATTTTGGGTGGAGGAGTTTGTAGAGTTGTTTTGACCTGGTGTCCCAACGTGTTAATGTTCAACACAAACCGGGAGTTTGATGGTTGTGATGTAGATAAATTGGTTATTGCCAGGGCTGTTCTGATTTAAAAAAAATTATAGAGTTCTATGTCAGCTAGATTGTATCTTGACTTGAGGTCTGTGAATGTGATAGGGTATGCTCCGTTCTCTAGTTGGTAAGGGTAGTGGATACCTTTCTTGATCCATACATTGAAGGCTAGGCTTTTCCCTTTATACAGAATCTTGATATTGGCCCATAGTGACTCCATTTTCGAACCTCTGATGCTATTCGCCAGCTTCTTATCTACCTCTAGTAGCGCGATTTTTGTATTTTTAAAATGGACTTGGAGGTGTGGGGGCATCCATTTGCTGTTAATAGAGCCAGGGGACTTAGGTTGTTCAGGATGGCCCTCTCTACCTGTAGCCATACCGGCGTGTAGTCGGCGGGTGGCAATATCCAGTATGAGCCTTGTTTTGCCAGAAAGGCTAGCTGGAATATTCTGAAGTCTCCTAGGTTTACCCCTCCTTGGTTTTTATCCAGTCTTAATTTTTGATACGTATTCGTGCTTTCTTCCCTCGCGAAAGGAATTTAGAGAGCAGGATGTCATTTTTGCGGTGGAAATCATCTGTGAGGAGGAGCGGAGCATACTGATCAGATAGTTAATCATTGGGGTAATCATCATTTTAATAGTTTCGATTTTGCCCCACAACGTTATGAAATTTGGGGACCAGGAGTCCAGGAGTTTCTTAATCTTTTTTAGTAGCAGCTTCTCATTCTGATGTAGCGTGTCGATTAAGTCGCTATGAAAATCTATACCTAGGTATTTGATATATCCTATTTGCCAGGCTAAGCCTGACCCCCCCCCCCACTTGCCTCTCAGGGTAACATGGTGAACAGTCTGAGGTGTACTCAGGGCAGTGGCGTGGAGTCAGAGACTCAGAACACAACCATGCATCTGACACCACCCAAAAATGGTATCTCCAGCCAGTACTGCTACTTGACAAGAAAAAGTTCTTAACATATCAACACGTGAAACTACATGAAGATATGAAACACTGGAATGCAAGGATACTGCTCATAAGCTATTATCTGGGACTTATGGCAATGTGCGCTGCAGGGGGACATGTATTGTAGACAGTTCCTGCTAACTGTACACAAAGTGAGCAGCTTTCTTCAAGTTCAGTGATGCAAATGTCAGCCTCTGTAATAAGCAGTATTACATGGTTGTCCACATTGCTAGCTTGTTGCACTTCTTCACCCATACAGGGACCCATGTGGTGAGGGGGCCAGGTTTACCTGCATATTGCAGCAGAGGGCTCAGGTGCGAGGGCGCTACCAATAGATTCAGTTTGCAGTCCCCTCATACCTGGCCCTGCCTCCCCTAGGAGACGTCTGGCTTCCAAGACTGGCCTTAGTCAAGCACAGCAGCCTTTGAGGTGCTGCTTAGGCTCAAGGAATACCCACCCAAGCAAAAGCACAGCCACACTGGGTTTGGAAGAGGGAGTTCAAAGGTGCATTATAGCAAGGTCAAGAGCAATGCTCTAAAATCCTCAGTTGCTGCAACAGACATCACTGGCCTTCAATGCTCCCAACAACATCACGGCAGCAAACACCACCTCTGATCTCTAGTGGCAACGGGATATAATATGTTTTGGAGATCTTCTTTTCCTGGAATCATGTAATCAGCCATGCTGCCAATGATAGGAACAACACAACTACTACAAAAATAACTATTTGGACAATTCCAGGCCCCCAAAGCTATAAGAATGGGTTGGGCGGCAGGAAATAGTAATTTTTAATGTATAGTGAATTAATAATCATTTGCCAGACAGTGCCACCTTGTGGCAGACTATCAAAAGTGCCGATGTTGACAATAAAGTGCTGGTGCTGAGCACCGGAAAAAACCTGCTCAAATTAAGCCCTGAAGCACACCATATAATCGTCCTGATTTATAGAAATCCGATAACTGACTATTATCTTGCATTATTTAGTGAGCCTCGCTGGCACACTACATCCTGGCTCACACTATTGCAGTGAAGATTCCCTGGCCCTGCCTTCTAAGTGCATAGGCACCTTGCACACTGGTTGGAAGTTTGTGCTCCATCTTTATACTATGAAGTAGGTATGCATTTCAATAGACAGCCCTGTGAGCAGTTCTTGGCAGTTCTGTCCCTTTTGGTTATTTCGCTCAGGCTGATTCAGCCAAGATCTTCATCACAAGATATTAGCAGGAAGGTGAAGGTGAGCCAGAAGTCTGATAACCTTGGGTTGTGGCCTTTACAGCAAACAATAGGCCAGGGAAGGGTATGTGGAAAACTCCTGAGCTTCAAAGGTTTCTCTGCCTCCTCTCTTCCACACCCAAAAGTTTGTTCCAGTACAAAGGATCGCTGCGCTGCCCTGGAAGAGCCCTGGAATTCACATCTGCTGTCTGGCTTCACTCCATCCCTTCATCTTAGATACCACTTGTAGCAAATACTAAATGGATTCCAGCATGGCTGTGACCACCTGTATCATAAACGACCCATACACATACCCTCTATACAAGCTGAAATGAGCATCCATACAGCTTTCCTTCCCACATGGAAGGTTGAAGGACCCGTTGCAGGGGACAGGCAGGCCAATTCACAGTAATGTGGGAGAGGCAAAAGGTCACTTTCTCTGGCAAGGAGAGCCAAAAGGCCTGCTTTACCACTATAAACAATGTCGCTGCCACCACTGTCAGCCTTTATATTCTGGAGGCTGACAGTACTAATGCTCGGTATGGAGGGTGCACATGTTGTACCCTCCACCCTCTCCCTCCCTCCCTCTTATTATGTCCTTCGTCAACCAGTCTTCTCTTAGGCCACAATCTCTCCTCCTCCATTTCCCCCCTCCTCTCCAGCCATTCCCCACTTCATGCTTTATCTATGCACCCTTTCTTACCTCCATTTCCCCCTTCCTCACTCTACCCACCCCTTCTTCCCGTCTCCACCACCTCTTTTTTTCATTTCATTCTTATTCTCACTTTCTTCCTTTCTCGGTCTCATCTCTTTCGCTTCTTCATCGCTCCTGTCAGTCGGGTTGTCCATCCGGATCCTGTTGTTCTACGAAGGGCCTTGCAATACCCAAGGCTGCTGTCAGGTTCTCTCTACTGCTTCTGTGTTCTCAATATTGGTCTCATGATTTCCTCGGCTCTCATTTGGCACTGGTGACCGAGCAGTCAAGGTTTACCCAAGGAGGTGGTCTGAAGACTGGAAATGCGGGGACGGATAAGGGGTTGCCCCCGCCCCCCCTGCTCCACTAAGGCTGAAGGGCTTGCATTACGTTCCTGAAACCTAGTCACATCCCAGCATGGACTCAGCAGTACCCCACTTGCCTCTTTCCAGCAGTCACTCAGCAGCCTCTGCCAGTCTCCTTCCAGTACATTCAATAGTTCCATTCCACGCTCCTTCAAGCAACTAACTCTGCAGCTCCCTGACCCCCCCACAGACCTAATTCGAGTGCCCACTCCAGCCTCCTTCAAGTACTGACTCCGCGCCTACCCTGCAGCATCCTTCAATTCTGCTGCATCTAAACCGCAACGGTCTTCCAGAATTACTTGGCAGGTTACTCGACAGGCTCCTCAAGAATCACTCATTAGTTATTCTGCAGTCTCTTTCCAGCTCTGACTCGGAACAGCTACCCACAGTCCCTTCCAGTGTTCACCTACCTCCAGCCTCTCACATAACATCAAGCAGCATCGTCTGCCACCCTCCTTCCACCCCTCACGCAACTACCCCATACACAATCTGCAGTCACTCAGAATCTCTCACATGCCTCTTAGAAACTCTCACATGCCTCCTAGAAAAAGTCACTCAGATGCTCCCCTCCTAGATCCTTCCAGCACCCTCTCAGCTGTTCTCTCCTGCCTCCATCCAGCACTCACATGTCTCGCATTACTGAAAGTTTGAGCTATTGGCATTGCTAAATAATGCAACACCGATGGTTCAAACTTTAATAATGCGAGACCTATTGCATTGCAAATGCTTGTGTTGCTATTGCTGAGGGCTGTGAATTGTAATCAAGGCCGTCCTGTCCTAATGTACCTACAACTCCTCCCCAATTATCATGTTTTATTCACTGTAACAAGTTTCTTATCGGCTGCCCTGGCATCCTGACGTTCAAGGCCTGATTGAAAATTCTGTGCGTTTAGTTGATAATGGATATTAATTCTGTTCTTAATTTTTCATTTTGTGATATTTTTATTTTGATCCTACTGTGATCTGTGCAATATTTATGCTCGTTTTTAATGTATGTTGTACTTTTTTGGTCGCTTTGATTGACAAAATAAAGATTGTATGATGATTGTAAATGTTGCCAAAACCTGGGGTGGGTTAAGTGAGACCTCTCGTGCTCTGTTCTACAGCACGGCGTGGTACAGTGTGAAGCCAGATGTTTGGTAAACAGATAATTCTATGTACAGTGGCCTCGGTTTCTTCTAACCTCCCACTCTGTAAAAAACAAACGGCAAATGAGGTGTTATCCGATTCCTCCTGATGAGTGCATGCCCATGCTTTTACACTCTGAGAGAAACTGCAAGGCTCAGTATCTTTTGCGATCAGTTATAGTTTTTGTGAAGCTAATATGTCCCAAAGGATGCTACTGGGATATGGCACGTAGATGGGTCAGTTACTGTACACAGCCATGAACTTGCTTTCTATACTGGAAGGCACAGAATAGAACGAGTTCACTTTGTAGGCTAAGCCAATGAGTATGTGGTGTAGTGCTGTAGAGCTAAAAGTGATCAAACTCAAATAGTCAAAGGTCCGTCAGACCCTGTGTTTCCTGCACACCCTGCACACTCCTAAACAGCATCTCACGCAGGCAGTGGGCAGTGCAGCCCTTCATAAGATCTTGGCTTACAGATTACACCCATTGCCCCTCAAAGAATTATACCAGTGTGGCAAGGCCAGCCCAGGAGCACCGGAATGCAGGCTCTGCAGCTACAAACGGGAGTCATTGGCCCATCTTCTCTTCTGCTGCCCGGCCCTGCGTTTGCCCCGCAGTCTTTACCTTAGGCCACTACTAAGACATACAGGGTTACGCTCTGCAAAGGATGGGATCTTTCATCTTTATACCCTGTCCACGGTAAAGCACATGGCCGCCTTTTGGGAAGTTTATCTTACAAGCTGATGACTTCTACTGGTCGGATCACAGAGTCTTCTGCCGGCCCATGAACCCTTTCCTTGGCATTTCTGTACTCTCGGAGCAACTAGATAACTTGATCTGTTTGAAATTCTGTTGATTTTAAGTTTTGTAATGTTGTGACTTTTGTATCTTTGGTTTTATGTAATGGTTTTCAGTAACCAACAATAAAATATCATATATTCATTCAAAGGTCAGTCAGACCTCCAAACGTTGACAAATAGAGGTACTGATGCAGAAATCTGATACTGGAAACTGGAAATAGTGCGCCAGCTGGGGTTGTAATTTAATATCCTCTATCTAGAAACAGCCTATCTATTTAACATGAAAAACTAGTGCCAAGTAAATTACTGGATTACTAGCTGCATTTATTTGCATGCAGCAGACAAGTAGTCAGCACTGAGCAGCACAGTAAAAAACAATATTAACCATGGAGGTTAAAACAGAGAGAGAGAGCTCTAGACACCCAAAAGACTGGGGAATACAGGGGCGCTAGGTGGCGCATGACCTGTGAGGCTCCAGACCAGCCGAGCCAGAATATATCCATAATGCTCATCCTGGTTCATATTTACACGCTTTAAACCTCACCGCGAGAAACCTGCTTTCCTGCCGGTGTCAGCGGTATCAACAATGCGGATCCTACCTGAAGTGGGGCGGAGAAGGAGATTGCAGTGGCTGGGAGCAGCTGGCGCTGTGCAACCCCTGCTGCTGTGCTGCGGGCTGCCTGGCCGGAAAACACAGAGGCAGTGAAGGCCTCTGCACCGGGGACGCGGCGGACCACTGACTGCGAGGCGCAGCCTTCCCATCATGTCGGCGGAGTGCGGTGGGTGTCTGCTGCTCCAAATGTAGGTGTGCAGGCGCTGAAAATACTTGAACCTAGCCCCATTGACCCGCGGCGACTCCCGCGCCGTGGCGGGGAGGGAGGTCGGAGCCCACCGGAACTGAACAGCACTGCTGCCTGACTGCAGGAGGCATCTTGGGAGCCGCGCGGGGTTATTGATCGTGCCCCTGCTGCTCCGCAGTGCTGTCTGCTTCGCCCCCCATGAAGTGCGCTCTATGGCCAGAACTGTGAATGGCCCTCCCAACTCAGCTTTTACCGCCATGAGGAGCGAGCGCCATATTGATTGATCACGCTACTGCCATGGAGGACGCCCGGGGCTGCTAATTACTACATTAGCTGTCCGCACATACAAGCACCCATATAGCATCTATTCCCATCGCCCAGCTCAGTGGGGAGCAGATTGCTTACCTTCTGCCCTGGTTGTTCTAGGGGCTTTTTGCGCATCACTGAGGGCAGCCATTTTGTGTATGCTGGATGGGACCTGGCAGCAGTGGGGGGCATCGCTGATTGGAGCTGTGCGGGAGTGGTGGTGCTCATGGTGGAGCGGACCTGCTGTCTCTGGGAAGCGACGGTGTGGACGGTGACATCCCCGGCCTATAATTAGACTCTCTTTACATTGCCCTGGGTGCCTGAGACTCCGGCTGTAGGAGCATTCTTTTGCTGAGTGGGGTCAAAAACACACAACCCGGGTAGGCCCAGGCAGGGTTGTGCCCTGGGCTGCGTGGACTTTGCTTCGCTGCTGCCGCCATGATGCGTGAGGCTGCAACGGCTGTGCACTCCAATTTTCGCATAGGTATTGCCTATTCTGCCTACCATGGGACCTGTGGTATTGCGCTCCTACTATTCATTCCAGTGTAGAGGGTGCTGTTGGACATTGCTAGATATCCCCCTGCTCTGCTTGCCAGTTTGCGCCATGGGACGCACGGCTACCAAGCAGACCAAAATTCCTTTCGAGGCGCGTAAGACTCCCAGGTCGTGAACACAAGGAATCAGACGCCACGGACACGCCAGAAGAAGACAGGAAGAGGATCCTGCTTGGCATGAAACAGAGTCTCACGTCCATAGACGCTAAAATAGATACCATAAATATGCATATGGATTCAGTGGTCACCAAGCTGGGGCAACATGACCAACACCTAAAGGAAGTCGAGACCAGGGTGTCAGATCTAGAAGATGGTGCCACGACGAGCAAAAGTAAGATGTCACAGATAGACAAATTACTCAAGGTAATTGCTAAGAAAAACGAGGACTTGGAGGCCCGTTGTCGAAGAAATTATGTTTGAGTCCTTGGTCTGGCGGAATCTACAAACACGGGGTGCATGGAGGACTTCATCGAGAAACTGGTGGTGGAATTATTCGGTAGAGAATCGTTCTCGGTGCACCTCACGGTGGAGAGGGCGCATAGGTCTCTGGCGGCCCGCCCACCACTGGGGGCGGCACCACGGCCCATGATCGCCTGCTTTTTAAATTACCGTGACAGGGATGCCGTCCTGCGCCTTGCCCGAGAAAAGAAACTGGTGCAATATGAAAACACAACGCTAGCCTTCTTCCCAGATTTTACGCAACCAGTGCAAGATGCAAGACGGAAATTTGCAACTGTCAAGAAGACATTACAGTCACAACAAATTCCCTATGCTATGCTGTACCCAGCGAAGCTGCGGATAACCCATCACGGATTGCAACATTAGTTCCTGAATCCAGAGCAGGTTGAGGACTATCTCCGGCGCCATCGCCACTCGGCTACCACAGAATCAGGACTACGAGACCGCTCCAGATCCCCATCGCCCGGTCGGACCCAAGCTGACCTGCATTTCTGAAATTGGTGTTTGCTGATATTCCCATTGATGCCTTACTCATGATGGACTGAACTGCGCTGGTGATGTATATGTACACTTACTGTGTAACATACTGTCTGGCTCGGCTACTTACCTCTGTCCTGCCGCAACTGCCTGCCTAGCGGCGGTGTAGTGGGTAGGTGAGAGTATGGAGGGAAGAGGGCGGGTCATGAGCCCCTAGTGTGGCGCTTGGATTGGATGGGGGGGCCTTGTACCCGGCAAGTTGGGGTAGCCGGTGTGGGTGGTGGGAGGTTTTTCATTTATGACCTTCTTACAGTTTGTCCAGACCAACGGGGTCATCATTGCGCAGGGCTATGCCGTATGTCGTACAAGGTACATTGACCGACAACAGACGAGACATCAATAGCATTACGGTAGCGTCATGGAATATATGAGGTCTTAACAACACCAGGAAAAAACGTCGTATCTTGGGTTACCTAGATAGGCATCACATTGCAGTGGCTATGTAACAGGAGACACACCGAGTCCCAGCACTGCCCCCCCAGTTCGCCTCGAGATGGGCCTCATATCGCTGTTTTGAGTCATACTCTACATGCTCCCGGGGAGTGGCCATCTTAGTCAAGAGGGGGGTGGCATTTGTGCCCAGTGGATCGGAAACTGACGCAGAAGGTAGATTCTGCCTACTCTGGGGTAGGCTTCACTCACAGGATGTGACCTTTGTCAACTATTATGGTTCCAATATTGATGAAACGCAGGCCCTCCTTTGCTTGTGGAGCAAAATTCAGGAAATAGGTACTACCTACGTCATCTGGTGTAGGGACTTTAATACAGCGATGCACCCCCACATGGACAAGGCCTGAGACTCCCCTGCACATTATACAAACGCCCAGAGAATCCTACGGGACATTATAGATGAGAATTATCTGCTAGACACCTGGAGGTATAGGCACCTCATGCAGCGGGAGGGAACACACTCTTCGGCATTTCACTCATCTTAGTCCAGACTGGACTACCACTTTGTGTCCACAGGAATGGCGCACTGGCTGGAGCGGGTGACTCATTTTAGCTCGTACTCACTCAGACCTCTCCCCAGTCATCGCTGAGCTGCGTGTACCCCTTATCCACTCCCCGTACAATAGCTGGTGTCTTAACCCATTGCATCTTCAGGACACAGCTTTCCAAGCGGAACTTGAGCAAGACATTCAAGACTTTTTTTACCGTAATTTAGACTCTGTCCCCAGCGTCACAACTGTTTGGGAGGCGTTCAAGGTCACGGTCCGGGGTTGGTGCATATCTAAGGGAGGGGGCATACTCAAATCACTACGCAATAGCTTAGCCACATTGGAAAGGGAACTCAAACAATTAGAAAGAGAGCTGAGCTCTACTCCCGATAGTAGTGACACCAGAGCTACCATATGCAGCAAACTCACGGAATACGAAAACCTTGCTCATAGGGAGTGTAGGTTCTGGGGAAAACATCATGTAGCATGAGTTTATGGTGAGGGAGATCGCCCAGGGAAAGCCACGGCAGCCGCGATCAGACCACCTAGATTTTCCAATTATGTGACGGAGTTGCAGGATGCACAAGGCAATACAAATAGGAATCTTCCTGACCAATTACGCACGCTCAGAGACTATTATAGTGGCTTATACTCCTCCCAAAGAGGTTCCCCTCTTAACTTACCTGACTACTTTGAAGATACCGCCCTTGCCTGTTTGGAGGACACTCAACAGAAATTTCTCAATCTAGACTTAGAGCTAGATGAAATAACAGAAGCTATCATGCAGATGAAGTCCGGGCGAGCCCCGGGGTCTGACGGGTTGCCAATAGTTTTATAAAACCTATGCTACCAGTCTGGCCCTGATACTGAGGGAAGTGTATTACACAGCGTTGGAGGAAGGAAGTCTGCCTATGATGATGAGAGAAGCACTTATAACCTCCTTGTTAAAACCGGGGAAGCCCTCACACTGCTGTGACTCTTACCGACCCCTTTCCCTTTTAAATTCCGATAATAAAATATTAGCTAAAGTCCTGGCAACCTGACTAAATTTGCAGATGCAGCAGCTAGTATTACCTGACCAGGCTGGTTTTATTCCGAACAGAGCCACATCACATAATCTTCGAACCCTGGCCGCTGTGCTGCAGGATATAGACCCCAACTGCTCGGCGGTCACTGTATTCCTCGACGCTACCAAGGCGTTTGAGTCCCTGGAATGGGACTACCTGCTAGGCACACTAAGTTATATGGGGATGCCCTCTTCCTTCCTTCAATAGATCCAGTTGCTATATCACCGCCCGGTGGCCTCAGTGCTCCTGAACAGGACCAAATCCTCTCCCTTTACCGTATCCAGAGGTACACGGCAGGGCTGCCCGCTAACCCCAATCCTATTTGCCCTGGCCATCGAGCCTTTAGCTGCTAAACTTCGGCAGCATCATAACGATAAGCCCTTAATCAACCCGGCTAGACAACTACTCATCTCATTATATGCAGATGATATGACGCTTTATGTTCAGAAACCTCATGACAATCTCAATCCCATACTCCGTGAGATAACAAAGTTTGGGGTCATCTCCGGGGTGCAAATTGACTGGTCCAAATCTGCGGTCTTTCCCCTTACGGATAACACCCTACCACATCAGCTGGACTATTCCCTAGTCTGGGAGGCGGATGAGATAAAATATCTGGGCATACATGTTACCAGAGACAGGGATGCGCTCATGCGATTGAATTATGGCACGGCTGTAGACAAAGTTACAGATTCCATCACCAAATGGATATGCCTTCCACTGTCCATGGTGAGGAGAGTTTCCTTAATTAAGATGGTTATATTGCCGAAACTTTTGTACCTCTTCATTAACATACCTTATAATCCCATAACCTTTTTATTCAATTCTCAACTTATGCGGCTTATATGGGGGGACAGGCGCAATTGAACCTGGCCACTTTGATGCTGCCATATCATCAGGGAGGGTATGACGTTCCTATTTTTGAACTTTATTATTACTGTGCACAGGCCCACTTTGCCACATGTTGGTTTCACCCGCCCCCCTTTATGCCCCATTTGGTGGTGGAGGATGGCTATATGGCCCCGACACCCACTGCATGATACCTCTTCGCGGCAGTGAAACAGCGTTTGCGCGACGTGTCCACTGTAGACTGTACAATACTAGCATGGCAGCGGATAGCGCGTAAGCTGGACATACCCATGTTGCACTAACCTGGGGTGTCCCTCTCACGAAATCCACTATTGCAAGTCACTTATGAGGGGATCTGTCGTAGGATGCTAGAGAAACTCAAGTATAATACTTGGGGTGATCTTTACGTGGGGGGGGTCGGGTTCGCTCCAAGGAGTAGTTCTTCGAGACCTGTGAGCCGACGATAATGGACACATTTATGTACACCCGCCTCCGGCAGAGCGTGAAAGCTGTGATACCTGCCTTCCCGGAAGAATCTGATACATTGGCCCCACTGCATGCCTTGATACAAGCGGACAACCCTCGGTACATCATTTCCCTCCTCCTTCGACATGCGTGGAATTCGCCGCCCTCGTCCCCGGCTCGGGCCAGGCGGGAATGGGATACAGATTTGAATATAGTTCTGTTAGATGAACAATGGGAGCTAATCTGTGCGCAAACGGAGGCGGTGACCAGCAACAGTAGGTTACTCCTCATTCATTTCAAATTTCTGTACCGCCTATACCATACCCCGGCTAGACTCCATAGGTTTTGCCTCAGGGATAGTGATGACTGTGCGCGATGTGGCCAGGAAGGAGCGGGGTTTTTACATTTATCATGGGAATGTCCCCGGGTGATGGCCTACTGGACACAGACATTTCAGGGATTGTCAACCATGATCGGTACCCAGGTAACACCATGCCCACTCGTAGCCCTGCTGGGCTTGACACAGGGAATCCAAACAGTACACAAAAAGTTCCTAGCGCTGGGATTGCTGCTGGCCAAGCGACAGGTGGCGTGTAGGTGGGGAAGGGGCCGTGCTCCTAAATTTAAAGATTTGCTTCATACCATGTCTACATGGCAGGAATACATGCACCATTATGCGATCATGCTCCCCACCAAATCGCGCCCGAAAGACATTTGGGGCCCTCTCACCTCATATCTTCTTGCGCTGCAGACAGATTGGGAGGAGGGGGAAGATGCACTAGAGAATGGGCCCTGCCCTCCCACCACTCAGAAGCAACCAAATGAGACATGAACTGGTGGACCAGGGTGTAGTGGTATTCTGCCTTGAGATAGCAAGTGGCAAGGTCATATTTATAGCACTTAACATTGTGGTGTACGAGGGGCGAGATGCTATGTGATTTTACTTGTGATGTTTTAACCTCACAAGTACTGTTGGGACCTCCTGTAAGCCACAAGGATTCGCTGCTTATCCATATTTGCTACTAGACTGTATAGCCACGGACTGGACAACTCTACATTACTTTTTGACCTGTATCTTTGGGTTAGTTGGGGAGGAGGTTAGTTAGTTGGTATTCCTAATTGCACTTAAAGTTGCACTACATGTATCATTGATATATGAGCTTGGATTGTGGCCTTTTTCTACATTGTTGTACTATGCAATACATCGATAAATATTTTCGAAACTTAAAAAAAAAATGGGGAATACATTTTAAGAAGTGGTGGGGCTCAATTGTAACTTTTCCATGATCTGTTTTATTCTTCACTGTTAATCAATCATTTAGGCCTACACGATGCCATAGTAGGCTAATAATGTTCGTCACTTTAATACTTGGAATAGTAGTATCAGGTAAGCACTAACAAATAAAAGGTAAACTTAAATGTCATATTTTGCCCAGTTCTTACAACCAGCACCATAGAAAATGCAGTGATTCCACAGCTGATCAACGGGCATTATGGTGTCCCACCAGCGCTCGGCTTCCACACTCATCATTACAATGTAAGTTTTCTACAACTTTATTAGATCACAGTAGCATTAGCACAGGCCGTCCATCTTTAGCAATAAAACCCTCTCAGGGCGGCCATATTTAACAAGCATTTGCAATGCAATAGGTCTCACATTTACTAGAGTTTAAGCAATTGTCATTGTAAATGACAATGCCTTTTATCTATGTTTTAAAAAACAAAAATAAAAGGCATTGTCATTTACAATGCCAATAGCTTAAACTCACGTAAATACGAGACCTATTGCATTGCAAATGCTTGTTCTCTAGAGTACTAGTGTTAATCCCTATAAGCAGAAACACCTGTTACAGATGTGCTGGTCGATTGTACCAATCCACCCTGGCAAAGCATCCCCATGTGCAAAATGTATCATGTCTCCAGGCAATATTTGTCCTGCAGATTGGGAAACCAGTACCTCGAAGAGTGTAGCCTAATTAGAGACTTTTAATAGTGGAAACTAGATATAGTTTCCACTGACTTTCTTCTAGGCAAAAGCTAGGTGCCAAAAATAACCAGTCAGGTTGGACTAAGATAACGTGTAGAGAAATGGGCCTCGTCTGCCACTTAACCCATATGAAGCTCATTTTATGAAAAGAAGCCGCCATTCCTACCCGTATTTCAAGGTCAAGCTTGACCATATTAGAGAACTACAAGGAAGATTGAGTCCTCATGGGCGGTAACAAATGGAGACAGGGCGGTAATAAGGAGGGACTAGCAAGCCTCATAATGAATCGGAAGCCAGCATTTACCAAGGACAATGACACCAGCCAATGAAAAGTCTAGGGGAGAGTGGGCAAGGCTTACACAGTATACTCAAAAACTGCATACCTGGCAGACCGAGCAACGCATGCGCGCTGCCGCTAGGCTTAACCTAAAAAGAACACCCTGAATCCATCTTTAATGGAAAAAACATGATCACAGGATGATGGACATAGACCCACTCTCCTTTATGAAAAGAACATGAACGCAGGAGGGTCATCTTTAAAGAACAGATTCTAGCCACAAGCTGTCTCTGAAGAACAAAATACAAACAAGAGGCAGCCATCATTGAATGGGTCATTTTCATCTTTAAACAACAGATAATGAGCACTGAACAATAATCCTTAAAGAATAGACTTTGGACAACTAGCACCGACCTTGAAGTACAAGCCACTAGGAAGCTCTTTCTAGTTACCAGGCTCTATCCCCATTCTCTTTGCTGGATTACCCCTTTTCTAATAAAATTCTAGGGCCTTGAGGCTGCCTCATAGATATAGTAAGCCCTCTACAATCAACAAGCAAAATCTCATGGTGACAAACTTAAAAAAATATGACCTGTGAGCACCAGAGCAGCAAAACTTGGTGACGGCCATTCAAGGCCAACATGCTGTGTTATTTTCCCAGGCAAAGCAGCCTAAAAATACTGTTGAGGCAAGAGTAGTAGAGATTGTAAATGTATGCTACACTAAATCATTGTGTTAGCATGCTACTGTTCTCTAAACCAATTTGTGATAGCAGTACATGTTTTGGTGCAAGTCCCTCTGTTCCAAACTTTTATCCATTAGACATGTACATCCACTATTGTAAGACCAAAACCTCACACTTTTATATTCTGCAAACTATTTTTATTTCTTAATTTTTCACTTCTAACCTTGGGCAAACATTTTAAATTTACAACGGTGAAGTTTCTTTCACCAATTATCCCATTGTATATTTACCAAACAGTTATTAAACTTCTCAATTATTTTCCTCTAATACACATATTTTTCTTTCCGACTCAATCATTTCATCATTAGCCACATAGCATCAACTCGTTCACTGTCTGCAAGGTAGAAAGCCCAAAGTGAGTAATGTACAATACCAACAGAGAGCAATTGAGAGGGACAACAGTTCCCAGGGCCAAAACAGAGCAATGCATACAACAAATCACCAAAGATGACACCGAAAGGCTGAAGGACAAATAAGCTGTGGCCTGCTCCCATTTTTCGTAGGACACATTAATAAAGTAAACAAAGCGAGCTTCTACAAAACTAAGGGCACGATTGAGAGTTTGGCAGACGAGGTAATCCATCACAAACACCTTTTCTTCCCTGGCATTGAGGGACAGGAAGGAACCAATAATGACCCCTGCATTCCAGGTGTGGGGGTCATTATTTTTTGGATTTTCAAAAACAAACTCACACTTTGAAGGTTTGTTTGTGAAAACTAGTACACTGAACAGAGCCACTGTGATGGTGGTTCTGTTCAGTGTAGGGAGTTTACCTCTGGGCCGGTGGTCATCTCTAAATTTGGTTGACAGTAGTCCATCAGAGTGGTGGAGGTAATGTCTTCCATCACCCTGACAGACTTTACTCCTTTAGCTAAACATTAAATCAGGCCCACAGTGTGAATTAAGCTAACAAATCCAACACATCTAGATGATTTCCACCACGACATAAACAAGAGATTTGACGCCGTTGAAAAAAAGGAAATGAAAAATAGCACCCATTAAGAGTTATAATGCAAAGCTCAACAAACTGAAAAGGGTGGGAAGAAAATGTAATACTTTTCAAAAATTCAGGAGGACATAGTGAAAAATGCATAGTAAATAACCACCAAACTGTCTCATCTATCAAATCCGCACAGTATAGCTGCCTTCTACAAAATCATTCAGGACTTTACCCACGGATCGAAACTACCTCGGAACCACTCTACCTCAATGTGCTCCTCGGACGCACATCACTCTGGAACTTTTGATCACTCTTTTGTGTGTTTTTCTCCCCTACTTGCTGTAAAGCGCTCCGATACCCTCGGGTCTGGCTAGTGCTATATAAAACCTCTTAAATAAAATAAATACAATTTTCAAAAATTTGAATGTGGATTATATGAAGAATTTACCACACCCCAGCAAATTTTTCAACATGGTTGATGAGTGGTGCTCAGAAGCAAACATCAAGGATTTTCTTCCAAACTTACGCCGAATGTTGCAGAGCTTAATAAATCCCTCTTCCTAGGAGGACAATTCACATCCCCCTAAAGCAGACAATTAACATTTCATTCCTGATAAAAACCCATTACCAGCCTTAAGGTCCTTGCAGTTGCACATGGCCCTTAAATATCCCTCATTCCCACAACATCATAATGAGGAAGGCCACAGCTTCAGGAGTGCGTGGAAAAATACATCCTTCTTCACAAATATTCAGGCTTGAGATCCCTGAACGAGATTGACAACACAATGTCAGCCAGAGAGGACAATGACAATGTCTTTCAAAGAGGACCTTCTTATTGCCCTGGATGAAGTCAACCAATCAGCCCTGATTCTTGACCAGTGAACGTTAGTGCTCTCTAAAAGTAGTTAACTGTAGAAATGCACCCTGAATTACTCTAAGTGCATGAGTGAGCCTGGCGTCATGTAATGGGGAGAGTAGAGGGGTTTCAGATGGTTAGCACCTTAAAAAAAGATAACAGTAAGTAGTACATTTTACAACACAGTTTTCAGAAATAATTTGCTAAAGAGTCACTCATGAAATAGTCCAGTACTTCCATGATATGGCAAGCAAGCCTGACCCCACCTAGATGTCTTGGTGTTCACCCTTCCCAAGAAACCTTTGAGTAAATGATGGCAAAATTGTATATTTGCCAGCACAATTTCTCTGTATATTGCTAAAAAAAACGACAAGAGATAGTCAAAATATTAATTACATGAAGTTGACATGACCTATCATTTTCATAGTATCTTTCTCCACTTGAACATTTCTCTCCCTTTGATTTTCCCATCATGACTTTTCCAAGATGATTCTCCATCATGGCACAGAAGGGGCTGAATGGAAAATTCAAAAGACACAGCAGTATCACAGCGTCAGGCTTCACGCAGCACAGATTGGCACACTTTATAGGCTTCTGAAGGAGTGCTACCATTCAGGTTACAGAGGCCTTGCTATCCTAGATGTCAACAGGTTCAACCAAAGTTACCAGCTCAAGCAGTGGGAAGAATTGATGATAAATTCATGAACAGATTTACAAAACAGAGATAGAAATTTCTCCATCTGAATCATAAAGGAACAGCCAAACCAGCTAGTGACTTCTTGCACCAATGAAACAACATTGATGATAAGTCTCTCAGACTATACATGAATTATCACTGAAATATCACTGTCCGATGCTCACTGTGCCACTGGAACCAAGCTACTCCCAACTGAAGAGCCCCAAATTTAATTTAATTTAATTTAATTACAGATTTGTACCGCGCTGGGAATCGACTCCCGAAGGCGAAAACACTCTTGGGTTGCTTGTGGTCTTTTTCAGGGAGGACCTGAGCTGGAAGTTCAGGCAGGACTGTTTCTACTGGAGCAGGGTCAAGACTGATTTGCATATGGCTGGTTCCAAACTAAGCTGGCGTGGTGAGGGAAATAACGATGGACTGGCATGCTGCTCAAGTAATTACCACCAGTGGCTGAGATTAGTTTGAGCATTTCACTTATCTCTTTTTTTGCATACTTCAGTAAATGTATCTGTCTGCACAGATTTGTGCTCAGGCTTTACTAATTCTGACCATCTCATCTACACTTTATGTAGCATCAAGGTGCAGTGAAGACCATTTTCTTTAATTAGGGCCTGGGATACCATGACTTGACGAGCAACTGAACTATGCTACTTTTCTGAAAACTCCTAAAACTGGAACATTCAAACATCTGTTGATTTGAGAATTGGGACCTCAAGCACCGGGCCAGGTAAAGCCAGGATCGGTCACAGCTGGGCAGGGTTCAGGCAGCTGGAGTCGAGCCCCTTAAGACAGGTCGGACTCCAGCTGCCTGAATCCACAGAGTAGGCTTCTCAAATCCCCTAGTGCACACCAACAAATTAAGTCGTGGCCAGCATGGCTTGTGGGTGGGTGCAGGGAGTCCCGCGGGCAGGGGGAAGGGTGGTGGGGCCGGGGAGCGTGCAGGAGGGGGGATCACGTGGAGAGGAGGGGATCACGCAGGGAGGAGGGTGTCAGGCAGGGAGGGGGGTGTCGTGCAGGGAGGGGGTGTTGCACGGGGAGGGTGGGTCGCGCGGGGAAGGGGCTTAACGGGAGAGGTCGCGTAGGGGTGTTAATTTTTTTTCATTTAACGTACCTTTCCACCGGCTCCTGCTCTCCTGCCTCCAGCAGGAACACGGGGCAGGCAGGCTTCATCCCCTAAACCAATCACAGCAAGCAGCGTTGTGATTGGTCAGGACGGCGCCCAGCCAGGCGCTTTTTGGGAGGCCATGTCCTCCTTGTAGGATGCATTTCAGCCTGCATGGAGAACTATAGAGTGTGCATGACTGGTGTGGGCGGTCCCAGAGGGCTGACCAAACAGTCTGTGCACTTAGGGCAGGAGTGGGCACACCACTTCTCCACTGCTCGCAGAGCAGCCCAACCCGTCCGCCGGACCACAACCAAACGTAAAATGGTAATAACTGTAAGTTATTACCATTTTATGTTTCTGCTTTGCGCACTGCTAGAAAGCAATGGAGCAACGCTCCTCCGCGCAAAAGGAGGAGCCGCCCCTGAACAAATTACTTTCTTGCCATCTTGGGAAACAATCTAAAATCGTGTCAAGCCAAGGCATAGTGCACATTATTAATTAAGTAATCAGGCGTGATATAGCAAATTATGAATCATGATCATATGTGGGATAAAATAACCCCTACTGCCATGCATTAGAAGGATAATGGCAGTCACCAAGGATGTCCTTTATAAGAAAATCATGGAACTCCTAGCAGATTTCCAATATCCTTTTAATGTAGAGCAGAAGGTATTTTTTTCCTTATAATACATGGCCACACTTCACTCGGCCACAAACTGCATAAATGCTTGGTGTCTTGCTCTTTCAAAGGAAAGAGATACAATGTTTGCAGACATGAAGAATAGAACAGGAATTTTTAGCGCGAACTTAAACACACCAAAACGTAGTTAGCAATTTGTTTAAAAAAAATTAGAATCAGTTTAATGCATTTCTAATAAAAAATGCTGTAGCTCAGAATGCATAGCAACGTGCAGAGATTCTCTTTTCTGTAATGACCTATAGCGTGAAAAAATAAACTTGTTGCCATAAATATTTTGTTTCTATTAAATGATTACTGTTCGTTTTTGATAAACAGACCCAGAAGAAGAAAAAGCCAATTCTCCCTGTCCTTGATTAAACTGCAACTGTAATTATGCTCTGTGACCTGTATTTCACTTGGCTGTTGGCATGTACAGAGCGAAGAGCTCTGAACGGTGAACGACCTACGAAGTGCAACGTGCAAAGCAACAGAAAACCAGGTAAGGCAGCAATGCACAGCGCAGCAGAAAAATAGGCACAGAATCAACAGAGAGTAATATCCAGAGCCAACAGCAGCACTTTATGGAAACGAACGTATAAACCATCATAGAGTAATATGCAGAATAGTTGGAGCTCCATGGAGACCGAGCATGGAGCAATCTGCAGAGCACTTACAGGGAGGCAACAGAGACCTGGTGTACAGAGCCAACAAAGAGCAAGTCAACAGTGCCAAGTGACAGCAACATGCAGAGCCAAAAAAGGAGCCCTGCACAGAGCCAAGAGGAAGCAATGCACAGAGCCAACAGAAGCCAGTGCTGGAGATGTACAAATACCAACAAACAGCATATGGGGCCAGCAGAGACGACTGTGGAGAGTCAACAAAGAGCAAATGTGTAGAACCAGTAAAGAGCTACTGAACAGTGTGACACGAGGGCAGTATACAGAGCCAAAAGAGAACAATGTGCAAAGCCAGTGCTCAACAACTTAAGGAACCAAGACAGGGCAATGCACAGAGACAGAGGCAACAGATGAACACACACAGCAATGCTGACTTAACAAGTTAATAAACAATCCCAATTTCCAGAACATAGAAATTAATCAAGGCAACATATTCCAAAGAACACAATCAACAGAGCAAACACACAGAGGCGAGTAAGACAATTGCCCATAGTGGGGAATCAATGGTCAATGTAGGAAGCCAACACTGAGTAACAGGCTGAGGGAGTGCTCTGCAGGAACCTGCTCAGGAAACAAGGTACAGAGCCAACAGGGAGAAATATTTGCTTTTGCTAGATCTTGCCTGCTATCGAGAGCACCTATCAGTGTCAATGGTGGCATTGGAGGATTCTGGGGTCTAGGACCGCAGCTGTGAGCAGCACCTCCTTTAGTTTCCTGACACTCCTGGATGGGAGATGTGGCCAGCAGTGAAGGCGAACTCACCGGAGGTGGCATGACGGTCCATTTGAGATGCAGAGTAAACCAGAGCTGTCACAATCAATACAGCTCATCAGCCAATAAAAGGAATTCGTTCTGGAAATAGGATGTATTAATTACACTCTTAGATTAAGGGAACTCTCCTGGGAAATGCAGTCCATAGAGATCTAAGTTATGGCTTGAACGGTGCAACCATAAGAGTGACATTCAGCAGAGATGGAGGCTACTGCCTATGCAAATAACCTACTGGTACCAAGATGTAGAAGGCACTTGCTGGCCAGGTCCTAACACCCCGACTAACTCTGAGTCATAGTGTTAGTGAGGCAAGCGCACCACACAGTCCCAGAAATCAGAGCCACCTCTTACGCTGGAACGCGCAGATACCAAGTCTCAGTCAAAGCGGCAGAGAGCTGAAACAGGGTACCGTGACATGTAGCGATGGCTGCAACTACAATCCCATGAAATAGTAGCAAAGCAGAAATTATTACATCAATGAGTGAACATTGGTTGCGGTTGAGGGTTTGGAACTCAGGATACCTGCAGTTCGATAAATCACTGTAAATGGACAATAGACCCCAAAGTTGCCTTTGGCCAAAGTTGTTTGCACTCCCGGCAGGTGCTACCAGGTACCTAGCGTCTCTGCGTCTCCATACCTTGGTCCAGGGGCTACAGTGCAGCAGGAGTTCTGGTTGGTGACAGTAGGGGGCGCTATCTGATTTGAACACTGCCATTCAAAATAAGGATCACTGATTGACAGAGGTCAAAGGGGAGGGGACCACAGTTTGTCTCAACTTACTTTTGCAGGGTGGGATGCAGGGGCCACAGGCGCTTGCTTTACATGCCGCAGCATGCACAAGTATGTGCAAGGGACAGACTCCATGTGGGTGCGGGGGTCATTGGAGCAGAGTTCATATGCTCGCCAGGCAGGGTCACTGCTCAGGTTTCTAGTTGTGTTTATCCACGGCTTGGTCATTTTCGACAGTTCTCACAGTCTACTGGTGTTCTGGTTCTTGGGCAGATGCAATGGTCTGTAGAGGACTGGAACTCTGGTCTGGGATAATACTGATGCCCGTCTGTTGCTGGAGGATGACAATGCTCTGCAGACAAGCACTTCAAGGAAAGCACCTCTGGCCTGATGAGGGTGAAGAACTGTGTTCCACCTACATACTAACCAAGGGAAAGGGCGTTCAGTAGAGCACTCCCAACATCTACTCAGCTTGCTGTGGTTTTGCTCTTAGAAGCTGTAAACTCTGGGCTCCTTTGCCTACCTTGGTGATCTGCACAGGGGACTACCCTGAATCAGATATAACCTTTGTTTACATTTTAAGAAGGCAGTCAGTCAGGGTAGGCTCTTGGTGGGCGGGGAGATGATGGACTGGCATGAAGTTACCCAATCGAGTCCAAAACCAGGCATCTGAAAAACAACTCCATTTACAGGTATGTAATTTCCGAGATGGGATTAGGGGGGAAGAGAAACAGGGCCACGTGGTAGCCCTTTAGCAGGGGCAGCCTTAGGCATGTACAAGCTGTGCACCTGCACAGGGCCACCAAACCCCAGGGGCCATCACGCCAATATATATCCTTCATATAATAATCCTCTGAGGATGGATACATATTTGCGTGGCGGCCCCTGGCAGGGATTTGGCGGCCTCCGGTTCTGTTCTACTTCCAATCACCCTGACCCCCCCCCCCCCCCCCCCCCCCCCCCCTCTTCAATGGCCTCCGCGCTCCGCCCCACCTGGACCCCCTCTTCCAGGGCCCACTACCTACGCTCCCTGCCCAGGGCAACCATGAGCCTAGAGCCGCCCCTGCCTTTAGAGAGGTGCCACTATAATGTAGGCATGCATCCTCGAGCAGGGATCATTCCCATACATTACAGAATTCGTACCACACACCTGGGATAAAGAGGAGAGGTTACTCCCTTCTGGGCAAAGCAAGACACACTTGTGGTGCGTCCCCAGCTGGCAGAAGCGTAGAGGAAAGCTGGAAGACCCTGGGGGCAAAGTTCAAACAGGACACTACCAAGGAAATGCAAAACCATTAGCCTGGAGCATCTGCTTCATACAGTCCTGGTATTTCATCCTTATAAACGTAGAGCTGAAAGATCGACAGAGGAAGAGTGACTGGCACAGGCTTGGGACCTGCACCACTGAGAGGACTGAAGAGGAAGAGTGCAGGACGCAGGCTTGGGATCTGCACCGCTGAGCAGTCTACAGAAGAAAAGTGAAGGCTTCGCCCTAGAGGCCTGCAGTACTCAGAGATCTAGAAAGAACCAGGAATAAGCCTGGTCTGGGGATCAGCAGCGTTTGAGGGGACCTGCACTTATGAAAGGTCTACAGAGGCATAGTGAAAGGCCCAAGCTAGGGGCTTGCACCACTGAGAGGTCCACACAGGAAGAGTGAAAGGCACAAGCTAGGGGCTTGCACCACTGAGAGGTCCACACAGGAAGAGTGAAAGGCACAAGCTAGGGGGTTGCACCACTGAGAGGTCCACACAGGAAGAGTGAAAGGCCCAAGCTAGGGGCTTGCACCACTGAGAGGTCCACACAGGAAGAGTGAAAGGCACAAGCTAGGGGCTTGCACCACTGAGAGGTCCACACAGGAAGAGTGAAAGGCACAAGCTAGGGGGTTGCACCACTGAGAGGTCCACACAGGAAGAGTGAAAGGCACAAGCTAGGGGCTTGCACCACTGAGAGGTCCACACAGGGAGAGTGAAAGGCCCAAGCTAGGGGCTTGCACCACTGAGAGGTCCACACAGGAAGAGTGAAAGGCACAAGCTAGGGGCTTGCACCACTGAGAGGTCCACACAGGAAGGGTGAAAGAACCAAGCTAGGGGCTTGCACCACTGAGAGGTCCACACAGGAAGAGTGAAAGGCCCAAGCTAGGGGCTTGCACTACTGAGAGGTCCACACAGGAAGAGTGAAATGCACAAGCTAGGGGCTTGCACCACTGAGAGGTCCACACAGGAAGAGTGAAAGGCCCAAGCTAGGGGCTTGCACCACTGAGAGGTCCACACAGGAAGAGTGAAAGGCCCAAGCTAGGGGCTTGCACCACTGAGAGGTCCACACAGGAAGAGTGAAAGGCCCAAGCTAGGGGCTTGCACCACTGAGAGGTCCACACAGGAAGAGTGAAATGCACAAGCTAGGGGCTTGCACCACTGAGAGGTCCACACAGGAAGAGTTAAAGGCCCAAGCTAGGGGCTTGCACTACTGAGAGGTCCACACAGGAAGAGTGAAATGCACAAGCTAGGGGCTTGCACCACTGAGAGGTCCACACAGGAAGAGTGAAAGGCCCAAGCTAGGGGCTTGCACTACTGAGAGGTCCACACAGGAAGAGTGAAATGCACAAGCTAGGGGCTTGCACCACTGAGAGGTCCACACAGGAAGAGTGAAAGGCCCAAGCTAGGGGCTTGCACCACTGAGAGGTCCACACAGGAAGAGTGAAATGCACAAGCTAGGGGCTTGCACCACTGAGAGGTCCACACAGGAAGAGTGAAAGGCCCAAGCTAGGGGCTTGCACCACTGAGAGGTCCACACAGGAAGAGTGAAAGGCCCAAGCTAGGGGCTTGCACCACTGAGAGGTCCACACAGGAAGAGGGAAAGGCCCAAGCTAGGGGCTTGCACCACTGAGAGGTCCACACAGGAAGAGGGAAAGGCCCAAGCTAGGGGCTTGCACCACTGAGAGGTTCACACAGGAAGAGTGAAAGGCCCAAGCTAGGGGCTTGCACCACTGAGAGGTCCACACAGGAAGAGTGAAAGGCCCAAGCTAGGGGCTTGCACCACTGAGAGGTCCACACAGGAAGAGTGAAAGGCCCAAGCTAGGGGCTTGTACCACTGAGAGGTCCACACAGGAAGAGTGAAAGTCCCAAGCTAGGGGCTTGCACCACTGAGAGGTCCACACAGGAAGAGTGAAAGGCTCAAGCTAAGGACCTGCCCCACCGATAGTCTACAGGAGAGCAGGGAACGGCTGAGGCGAGGGACCTGCATAAATAAACGTTCTACAGAGGAAGAGTGAAAGGCCAAGCTAGGGGCCTGCACAGTTGACAGGTCTACAGAGGAAGATTGAAAGGTCCAAGCTATGGCGCTGCACTGTTGAAAAGTCTACAAAGGAGAGTGAAAGGCCCATCCTAGGGACCTGCACAGTTGAGAGGCCTACTGAAGAAGAGGGAAAACAGGCCCAAGCTAGGGACCTGCATCACTAAACGTTCTACAGGGGAAGAGAGAAAGGACTAAGCTAATGACTTGCACAGCTGAGAAGTCTACGGGGGAACAGTGAAAGGCCCAAGCACTGCACTGCCAAGAAGCCTACAGGAGATCAGTGAAAGGTCCAGTACGGACCTGCATCACTGAACTTTCTAAAGAGGAAAGGGAAGATTTACAAGAAACAGACAGACCTGAATAGATGCGTCAGTTTCCCTGCACCATCCTGTAATACCCTTGCGCCATCATGTATGCACCATAATCACAATATGGCGCACCATGGCGCAAGGATTGACAGATGAGTCTGAAATTCTGACGTATCTTTTGGTGCAAAAGTCAGGCATTGCTGGAGTCCTGTTGCAAGCACGACGCAACTCCAGCAATGCATAGAGGAAGAGAGAAAGGCTAAAGCTAGGTACCAGCACTGCTGAGAGGTCTACAGAGGAGGAGTGAACTGCTCAAGCTAGGGACCTGCACTGTTCAGGGGGTTACAGGGGAAGAGTGAAAGGCTAAGGCTAGGGACCTGCACTGCTCAAGGGTTTCCAGGGGATGAGTGAAAGGCTAAGGCTAGGGACCTGCACTGCTCAGGGGTTTACAGGGGAAGAGTGAAAGGCTAAGGCTAGGGACCTGCACTGCTCATGGGTTTACAGGGGAAGAGTGAAAGGCTAAGGCTAAGGACCTGCACTGCTCAAGGGTTTCCAGGGGATGCGTGAAAGGTTCAAGCTAGGGACCTGCACTGCTCAGGGGTTTACAGGGGAAGAGTGAAAGGCTAAAGCTAGGGACCTGCACTGCTCAGGGGTTTCCAGGGGATGAGTGAAAGGCTAAGGCTAGGGACCTGCACTGCTCAGGGGTTTACAGGGGAAGAGTGAAAGGCTAAAGCTAGGGACCTGCACTGCTCAGGGGTTTCCAGGGGAAGAGTGAAAGGCAAAGGCTAGGGACCTGCACTGCTCAAGGGTTTCCAGGGGATGAGTGAAAGGCTAAGGCTAGGGACCTGCACTGCTCAAAGGTTTCCAGGGGATGAGTGAAAGGCTATGGCTAGGGACCTGCACTGCTCAGGGGTTTACAGGGGAAGAGTGAAAGGCAAAGGCTAGGGACCTGCACTGCTCAAGGGTTTCCAGGGGATGTGTGAAATTTTCAAGCTAGGGACCTGTGCTGCTGAGAAGCTTATAGAGGAAGAGTGAAAGGCCCAAGCTAGGAACCTACACTGCTGAGAGGTCTTCAGAGGAGGAGTGGGAGGGATAGGTGCCCTTGTCCCTGCATCTTTTATCAGGGCCGCCCTGGACCTTGTAGTTAAGGATATCCTGTTCTGTGTGAACACTGTTTTCCTGCATCACTCGGAGAAAGGGTTTTATGACGGGGCTCTCGATATTTTGTTAACTCGCCCTTCCTGTGTGGAAAATAAGTTGATGTTCTCTTGTTTAAAATGGTATTACAAATGTGCACATTTACATACACAAAAATATTCTCAACGGTGAAGGAGTCACATTCTTCTTAAGTGAGGGACAACTACACAGCCTGCGAGAGTCTCATTGGAAGCACTACTCAAATCAACTCAAATAAAAAAGTACTTTATTCGATTAATCCAGAATTAATCATAAAAGCTCACAAATCACAGATAAAAACACTAAAATAAAACAATTCATATCAGCAAGTGATCCTTTTCCTAGTTCTCAGAGACGCACATAAAAAAGAAGCAACACTAGAACAGGTTAGAGGATCAGGCAGCATTCGTAACAAGCATTGGAAATGCAATAGGTCTCGCAGCATTAGAGTTAGTGCTTTTAAAATTGTTTATGGGTTTTTTTGTAAATCTTTAGCATTTTTGTTTCCTGTAGCCAATGCTAAAGAATTACAAATAAAAAAAGCCATAAACAATTCTAAAAGCTCTAACTCAAATGCTCCGAGACCTATTGCACTGTGTGAGGGTGAGGGGTTGAGGGTGAGTGAGGGTGAGGGTGAGTGAGGGTGAGTGAGGGGTTGAGGGTGAGTGAGGGGTTGAGGGTGAGTGAGGGGTTGAGGGTGAGTGAGGGGTTGAGGGTGAGTGAGGGGTTGAGGGTGAGGGAGAGTGAGGGAGAGTGAGGGTGAGTGAGGGTGAGTGAGGGTGAGGGTTAGGGTGAGGGGTTGAGGGTGGGTGAGGGTGAGGGGTTGAGGGTGAGTGAGGATGAGTGAGGGTGAGTGAGGGGTTGAGGGTGAGTGAGGGTGAGTGAGGGTGAGTGAGGGTGAGTGAGAGTGAGTGAGTGAGAGTGAGGGTGAGTGAGGGGTTGAGGGTGAGTGAGGGTGAGGGGTTGAGGGTGAAAACTGCAAATTCATATGACAAACTTTTTATTCAGGGGTAAAAAAAATTCTCATACGGAGCAACTCCTTTCCCTATTCCACCTCCTTTCTATTTGGAGGGGGAGGGGCCTCTTTCGACCTTGGAAAACAATACTGACGTAAGCTTATGGATGGGCACATTTTCATGGAGCGTTTCAGCCCCATAACTACGACTTCCCACCTATTTCCAGGTCCTGTGGGTAAAAACATTTTTCTCATTTGATTAAATTCTCATGAAAATCTTCATGTGAGTAAATCCTTTTACGAGTGAAATTCCAAATGTTACAATTGCAAAGCAAACCTACAGATGTGAAGAGCTTTGAGTACTGGTCCATAACATTTTTCACTCCTAGATGACTTTGCAGAGTTCATCTAGGTTTCAAAGATAAACAATGCATTGATCTAATGCTTGCAACACACTCACATTTTGGGAAGTAAGGAACTGAGGCTCAGTTTGATGAAAAAGCCATCTGCCCAAAAACCACACAATGTGGTCAAGTGGAGTAGATCAAACTGTGAGCGGTCATGTAGGTCCTCAGTGGCAAACTAATTTGTGGACACAAATAACGTAACCTAAAAGTAAATTAGTGTCATTTGCATGAGTTTTCCTCAGAAACTAAAGTGAATATATATATATATATATATATATATATATATATATATATATATATATATATATATATATATATATATATATATATATATATAGCAATGGCACAATTAAAAGAGCGTTTCCCTAACTGAGGTGTAATTTGAGCTATGGCATAATGCGAGATATCAGAGCGTTGATGCAATGAGAGCGCTGCCATAATCTGGGCACGTGGGCAGATCGACTAAAGCCCAGGCGCCCATCTACCCTACAGCCCCACACACATACCCTACAGCACTTTCAGCTGGAGGAAAAAGCTCAGACCCATAGCCAGATATACATTTTTAGGGGGTATGACCAAACATTAAAACTGTGTTCTATAAGCGCATTCTTTCCCAAATACTGGATGCACTACTAAACATCATTTTTTAGTAGGCACGGTGAGACATGGCACCGCACACCTGAACAGAGCCCACAAGGAGGGTCAGTCCGTGAAGAACGATGTGGGGAGGCGAACGCGAAACGGGGAGGCGAACGCGAAACAGGCAGACTCAACCTGGCACTGCCAGCGAGGCTGAGCAGCCACAAAGTCGGGGCGCCTCGGCTCACTTAAACGCCACCGCCCCCCAACTTCAAAGTGCGTGCTCAGACCGAATGACACACGGGCGGAGGTGCTTCATTTTAAACGTTAGTGGGTTTGTGTGTGTATGTGTGCTCGAGAGTCACAGGACGGGCAGCGCGAGGCGAACACGCCGTTCAATAATAATCAGGGCCGAAATGAACAGGATGCACCGAGGGGCAGGCACCCCTGATCCGGAAACAAAGGCTGCGCCGTTGATGGGGGCAGCCTGGCTCTCTCTCGCGGGGCGCCGCGAGGGTGGGCATGCGAGGCGCTAAGGTAGGCAGCGGGCGGCGCCACTCATTCAAGCAGTAGGGCGAGGGGGGACGCAATACCAGTCAGACAGGAGGGAGGGAGTGCAGTGTGTGAAGGTGAGGTCGCGTGGAGACGTCTGAGCTCGGGGACCAGACAGGAGTGAGGGGGTGTCTGCGATAGACGGGGAGGAGGGGGTGGCAAGTGCCAGAGATTGCCAGATAGCGTGAACTGAAGTCTGGGAGGGAGATGGCCTGCAGGTGCTGTGAGGTGGTGTGGCGACACGTGAGATGGGGAGGGTTGCCTGAACTGAGGGGCATCACGAAGGGGGCACTGGGGTGTAATGTGGCCAGACGAAACAAAATGCGTGTCTGCCCTGTGAGGTGGGAGGGCTTCGCATGTATAAGTGGTGTGGACTGAAGTGAGGGGAAGTCTGCCCTAGTCACGTAGAAGCGGTCCAGACATCAGGAGGAGAGGGATGCCTGAGCTGAGGGGCATAAAAAAAAGTCACTGGAAGGATTTGTTGCCAGTGGATGAACGAGGTGCGAGGAGGCAGTGGTTCAAACACCGAGCGAGGTGGTGCAGACTGAAGTGAGGGGGTGTCTGATCCAATCCCGTAGAAGGAGTAAGAGACAGGAGAAAAGAGAGGCAGGAGCTAAGGGGCATCAAACAAGTGACTGGGAGGTATTGCAGCCAATGGATGTTAGGAGGACATGCTTTACACATAGAGCGGAAGCGAGGAGGTGTGTGGATTGACGTGAGGGGATATTTGGACTAGTCAGTGGTTGAAGTGCATAACAAAGTATGGGTACAATGTGGTCGGGTCAGTGACTGAGGAGAGGCAGTCCCAGACAAGTAGCTAAAACAAGACGGAGGGAAGAGAGGGGAGGGGGGGAGGAGAAATGCGACACGGCGGGAAGGGGAGGGGGCGGAGCGGGTAAAATAAACAAGACGGAGGGGAGAGGGGAGGAGAAATGCGACACGGCGGGAAGGGGAGGGGGCGGAGCGGGTAAACAAAGACGGACGTGCACGCGCTTTTAAGCTCAATGCGCATGCGCATTGAGCTTAAAAGTCACGGGCACTGCAAGGAATCGCCACGATTCCTTGCAAGTTAGATAAAGAGTAGATAAGTCCCAATACTCTCGCCTTGCTCGATGCGCATGCGCATCGACAGGCGAGACCTAAAAAGCATAAGGCCGGGCGACATTGCCTAAAATTAAGCTTACGTAAAAGAGGAGCTAAAAACCTTTTCCGATGATTGCAATAAAATTTACAAAAGAAGAAAATGTGCAAATCAGTTTGAGGCGAGAGATCATCACAAGGACAACAAGGAAGATCAATAGTAGAAAGAATGCCAGCAGGGTGGCCCCGCATACATGGGATATAATTAAGGCGAAACCTTCACAGAATAAATCTGTGCAGAGGCAATGTTACAACTCCAGATAGGAGGATAACCCCTCATCCTGCAGTGGGCCCTCCAAGTATTCCCTTATAGATGGTTTGTTATGATTTACATTCATTCTCGCCTCATAGGCAAAGGCTGAGAAACGGGTTTTTAAAGCTTTTTGATCTAGGTCTAAACAATCCATTATTGTTTGTTGGATAAGGGATACTATCTCTACACCATATTGAGTGCCAAAGAAGAATAGGAGCTGCTTTAATCTGATCAGTTATATAGGGGATGTTTAGCTCTTGATGTAATTAAAAATTGGAGCAGCTAATGGGGAGGCTCGTCATTGATTTCCAAAAACGAGCCTCTATTTATTTGTGACTCACCACCATGAACTACTGGTTGTTTAGAACTAACGAGTTCCTGCATCTTCCTTAGGAGTGTTGTCGAGGGTTAAGTACACGTGAAGCGGAGGGCGACCCGTCCGGGAGCAGCTGTGCCTGGGCTGCTTGTTTCTGAACACAATGTCCTGGCCTCGGATCCTAGATTCGGCACTTGATCTCAAAATCCAGTGATTCTGGAAATACTGTTCCATCATCTCGTGATTCAAACTGTAGATATGTGCAACTGTGTAAAGATGGCATCTCATATGAAAGAACGACTGCATGTGTACCACCGCAACTGCATGCTGCCCCCCTTCTAGCCATCACCTCCTGGTTTCTGTGATTCACGGCCTGTCAGACCATCAGCTCACAGCCATGTGCAGGGGCACCACAAAGCAACATGCAGAACCAACTCAGTAATGTACAGAGGCCCCACAGAGAAATATACAGAGCCAACACAGCAATGTACAGAGGCACTACAGAGAAATATACAGAGCCAACACAGCAATGTACAAAGGCACCACAGAGAAACATACAGAGTCAGCACATCGATGTGCAGAGGCACCACAGACAAATATAGAGCCAACACAGCAATGTGCAGGGGCACCACAGAGCAACATGCAAAGCCATCACAGCAAAGTACAGAGGCACCACAGAGAAACATGCAGAGCCAACAAGCAATGTTCAGAGACACCACAGAGCAACACACAGAGCCAACAAGCAATGTGCAGAGGCCTCACAGAGAAACATGCAGAGCCAGCACATCAATGTGCAGAGGCACCACAGAGAAACATGCAGAGGCAACAAGCAATGTTCAGAGACACCACAGAGCAACATGCAGAGCCAACACGCAATGTGCAGAGGCCCCACAGAGAAACATGCAGAGCCAACACATCAATGTGCAGAGGCACCACAGAGCTACATGCAGAGCCAACAAGCAATGTGCAGAGACACCACAAAGCAACATGCAGAGCCAACACGCAAAGTGCAGAGGCTCCACAGAGAAACATGCAGACCCAACACATCAATGTGCAGAGGCACGACAGAGCAACATGCTGAGTCAACACGCAATGGGCAGAGGCTCCACAGAGAAATATACAGAGCCAACACAGCAATGTACAGAGGCACTACAGAGAAATATACAGAGCCAACACAGCAATGTACAAAGGCACCACAGAGAAACATACAGAGTCAGCACATCGATGTGCAGAGGCACCACAGACAAATACAGAGCCAACACAGCAATGTGCAGGGGCACCACAGAGCAACATGCAAAGCCATCACAGCAAAGTACGGAGGCACCACAGAGAAACATGCAGAGCCAACACATGAATGTGCAGAGGCACCACAGAGCAAGATGCAGCGACAACAAGCAATGTGCAGAGACTCCACAGAGCAAAATGCAGAGCCAACAAGCAATGTGCAGAGGCTCCACAGAGAAACATGCAGAGCCAACACATCAATGTGCAGAGGCATCTCAGAGCAACATGCAGAGTCAACACAGCAATGTGCAGATGCACTACAGAGCAAGATGCAGAGCCAACAAGCAATGTGCAGAGACACCACAGAGCAACATGCAGAGCCAACACGCAATGTGCAGAGGCTCCACAGAGAAAAATGCAGAGCCAACACATCAATGTGCTGAGACACCAGAGCTACATGCAGAGCCAACAAGCAATGTGCAGAGACACCACAGAGCAACTTTCAGAGCCAACACGCAATGTGCAGAGGCTCCACAGAGAAACATGCAGAGCCAACACATCAATGTGCAGAGGCACCACAGAGCAACATGCAGAGCCAACACGCAATGTGCAGAGGCTCCACAGAGAAACATGCAGAGCCAACACATCAATGTGCAGAGGCATCACAGAGCAACATGCAGAGTCAACACAGCAATGTGCAGAGGCACTACAGAGCAACATGCAGAGCAAACACAGCAATGTGAAGAGGCACCACAAAGAAACATGCAGAGCCAACACAGCAATGTGCCGAGGCAGCACACAGCAACATGCAGAGCCAACACAGCAATGTGCCGAGGCACCACAGAGCAACATGCAGAGCCAACACATCAATGTGCAGAGGCACCACAGAGAAACATGCAGAGCCAACAGAGCAACGTGCAGAGGTATCACAGAGAAACATGCAGAGCCAACACAGCAATCTGCAGAGGCAGCACACAGCAACATGCAGAGCCAACACAACAATGTGCAGAGGCACCACAGAGCAACATGCAGAGCCACCACAGCAATGTACAGAGGCACCACAGAGCAACATGCACAGCCAAAACAGCAATGTGCAGAGGGATCACAGAGAAACATGCAGAGCCAACACAACAATGTGCAGAGGCACCACAGAGAAATATACAGAGCCAACAGAGAACTTTGAAGGAGCCGTAACAAGATCGCGGACATACACAACAGCTTCAAGACCTGGCTATTCGAGCAGTAGCAGCACCCCCCCCCCCCCCAAGCGCCTTGAGACCCTCCGGGTAAGTAGTGCGCTCTATAAATGTCTGTGATTGATTGATTGATTAACAGCAATTAAAAATGCAACGAATAAGTAATATTCAGAGTTGACACTGAGATATATGAAGAGTCAACACAGTGAAACACACAAAGCCAACACAGAACTTTGCACTAAGCCAAAACGAGCAACGAAAAGAACAACCAATGAGAAATTTACAGAGTCGACACAGCAATGCACAGAGTCGTCACAGAGAAACCCACAGTCAGAACGGAACTCTGTAGGGAGCCAAAAGAGAGCAATGAAAAGTGCAAATAATGAATAATATACAGTCAACGCTGAGCAATGTGCAGAGCCAACACAGAAACATACAGAGCCAACACTGGGACACATACTGAGCCAACACAGAGAAACACACAGAGCCAACACAGAAACATACAGAGCCAGCACAGGAAAACATACAGAGACAACACAGGGAAATGTACAGAGCCAACACAAGGAAACACACAGAGCCAACACAGAAACATACAGAGCCAGCACAGGGAAACATACAGAGACAACACAGGGAAACTTACAGAGCCAGCACAGGGAAACATACAGAGCCAACACAGGGACCTACACAGAGCCCACAAAGGGAAACATACAGAGCCAGCAGAGGGAACCATACAGAGCCAACACAGAAACATACAGAGCCAACACAGGGAACCATACAGAGCCAACACAGAAACATACAGAGCCAACACAGGGACACATACAGAGCCAAAAGAGGGAATTATACAGAGCCAACACAGGGACCTATAAAGAGCCAGCACAGGGAAACATACAGAGCCAGCTCAGGGAAGCATACAGAGCATACACAGAAACATTGTCGGCAATGTCAAGTTGGTGAGCGCGAGTGTGGAAATCAACCTCTCGGCGAGATTTCTCAACGCGGGCGGTCAGATTTCTTATTGCGAGTGGTCACATATTCTTGCGACTGCTCGTGTTGAGATACCGTCCATTCACGTTGAGAATGCTGCTGCTCGAGTCAAAATCTACTCAAGCGGCAGCAAGGAAGCAGCTTCCGTTTGCGCTTGCGCTGTGCATGGTGCTATTTGCGATGATTGCACAGTGCGGACAAGCACCTGCCACTGAAAATATCAACGAGCGGCATTTATCTACCGGAGTCCGCTGCTCGCGAAGCTCCGCGTAGCGCGGCAGAGTTTTTTTGCACTTCGCAGAGTTCCGCATAGCGGAACTATGCCAAGGCTTACACAGAAAGTATACAGTGCCAAAAAAGAGAAGTGTAAACAGCAACTAATGTGCAGCAATTTACTGAGTTGACAATGAGCAATGTGCAGAGCTACACAGAAACATACAGACCCCACACAGAACTGTGTAAAGCGTTAGCAGAAAGCAAAGCAGAAGAAATTAACAATGTACACAGGAGGCACCATGCAATGGACAGAGCCAACAAAGCAATGCGCCAAGCTGAAAAGCTCAGTTTTAAGGAGTCAATGATGTGCAATGGGCAGAGCCAACACAGAGAAACATACAGAACTAATGGACAGCAATGTGCAGAGCCAAAAATGAGCTCTGCCCAAAGTCAAATAGGAGAAATATGCAAAGTCCCGATGTTGAGAATGTACAGAGCCAAAAGTGAGCAATATACAGAGCCAACAGGATACAAGGATACAACATGTGGATCCAATCGAGAGCAATGAGTAGAACCAGCACAGTACAATGTGCAGCGCCAACAGAACAGAGAGTAATGTCCAGTACCAGAAGTCTGACAGATGTGTCTTTCCCATATCCATTCCCTTCAGCCCAACCACAAAGGGATGCATCCAGATAGACATGGTGGACTTACGTGTGTTCGCTTTGCACATCCCACAGAGGAACATCAGCATCAGGGTCAGGACCCACAGTCTTTGAGAGGGCAGGTCCATGCTTCTCCTCCACCTACAACAAATGATCAGAGTTAAGTCCTGGGTATTCAGCAGACAGAGAAAGAGTGACAGAGGAGTTTACAGCATGACAAGAGAGTGAGGAACTTGCGTGCTGGAGCCAGGGCATGTCCTAATGTAAGTACTATCTACGGAAATGTGACCTGGAACATAGACATGTTAAGATGCTGTCTCTAATAATGTGAGCTCGAGCAGAGACATGCACTGGTGCTGGTACTGGCTAATGATATGTGAGCTATAGTACGGAGTTGCTGATGCTGATGCTGGAACAGAGAGATGTCCAGATGACGACAGTGTCCGAGATCATGTGAGGTGGTGCTGACACATGTTATGGTGCTGATGCTATCTGAGGTCATGTGAGCTGGAGCAGGAACATGTTCAGATGGCGCTGCTGTCTAAGACCAAGTGAAGCGGTGCTGAGGCATATTCTGAGGCTGATACTGTCTGGGATCACCCGAGGTGGTGCTGACACATATTATGATGCTGATGGTGTCTGAGGTCATGTGAAGTGGAGCAGTGACCCGTCTTGATGCTGGTACTGTATGAGATCATGTGAGCTGGAGCCAGGGCATGTACTGATGCTGGTACTGTCTAACAATATGTGGTCTTGAGCAGGGACATGGTAAGATGCCGACGCTTTCTAAGGTCGTGTAAACTGGAGCAGAAACTCGTTCTGGTGCTATATTCTAGCATGTGAGGTGGTGCTAAGACATATTCTGATGTTGTACTGTCTGAGATAATGTGAGGAGGTGTTGAGACATGTTCTAAAGTTGATACAGTCTGGGATCATGTGAGGTGGTGCTGAGAAAGGTTGTGATGTTAAATAATGTCTGAGATCATGTGAGCTGGTGCTGAGACACGTGATGTTGTTGTTCTTGCCTAATAACGCAACCTGGCAAACAAACAACACAATGCTGTGAAAGAGGGACATGACATGATGCTGATGGGGCAGGAGCATGTCTTGATACTGGCACTGCCATGCAATAGATAAGCTAGTAAGGAAAATTATAATGCTGATATTGATTGAAAATCTGTGAACTGGTGTGGGGGATATGTTGGGACCAAGTGAACATGTAAGCTGGTGAAGCGACGTGTCTCGATACTCATACTACCTTGATGTAGGGCAAGGTAATCATGATGATGCTGCCTGGAAGATGTATGCAGCCACCGGTATATGCGTAGATTCTGACATTGGCATGGGAGCTGGATGTTGGGACACCCTGAACCTTGGAGCTATAGCAGGGACATGTCATGAGGCTGGTTTCTTCTGCTTACCGACAGGCTGTTGTTACATGTGATGTGGATGTCCTGAGCAGGTGAGCAAACACAAGCACATAGACGACATCACAAACCTGGGCCTCGTTTATATATTGGTGGTCGGGCTGTTGTTCCACTAGCCAACAGAGTAAATACCTCTGTCGCCCTGGTGGAGGTTACGACTGCCAAATTAATAAATGATTACCAAGCTGGAAGTAATTTATAAAGCATTGGCAGGAACCACTGTAACAGTGGTTCCTGTCAATGCAATCCACGGTCGGGTGCAGGTTTGCAAACGAAAATCCCACAACAGGATTTTCTTTTTCAAAAATAAAATAATTATGCTCCGTTCGGCATGGGAGTCTTCTCCCATGGCAGGAGGAGCATCATTTACATTTTACTATTTCTCACGACCAGGGTTTGTCTGGCGGTGCTGGACAGTAATTTTTTTTTACTTCTCTACCCTTCATGATTGGGCGGCGGACATGTAGTAATTTCTCCACTGGCTCTAACTCAGCTTGACTGTCAGAGAAGTTTGACTATGGTGGGGGCAGAGTAGTCACAGGCGTAGTAAGATGGAAGGTCTACCCGCATTTAAGTCACACGGGTGGACCTACATGTTGAAGGTATGTATGCTCCGTCGCCGCTGAGACGGAGTACACATACCGCAAGCATATAATTTGGGCCACTGTGTTAGAAGCTTCATTCTAGCTCTAGTGATACAGTAGGGATTTCTTTGGTCTAATATGAGAAAGGAGTAGCCATTTTTTACGTGGTTTAGCGTTGTGCATTTAGGGAAAAAAGGGTCAAGTTTGGGAAGATCCTACGAACAATCCAGATCGCAGGATGTTTTTTTCTCACTTTATCACCTCCATACTTTCATTCTGACCTTCACAATATTAGGACAAATCGTTGCATCTTACTCACAGCCCCAACTCCTACCTCTTTGATCTCCATCCAAGCACATACCCACCAAACCCTAATCACGCAGTTGAGTGTGTTAATCCTCCAACTCAAATCTGCCAAACGCTTGCCTCCATGTATATCACTTAAGCATATAATAACCATCTAAGAGCAGTACTCCATAGCATAGGGAGACAGGTGGGCGATGAGGAATCTGCAGCTGGAGTATCCACCAATAAGAGTTGAATCAAAGGTAAGTGTCATTATTTAAAATGGTTCAAATAGCCGCAGATTCCTCACCTTGTGATCTGTACCAGTTCAATGATCCCTTCAAGGAGGTGAGCCTGGGAAGTGGACTTACACCACAAAGACCTGCAGGGCGGAGCAGGCAAAATGAGAAAAGAAAGGCGGGGGCATGTATGGAGGGGCAACGCCCCCAACCCCCCTCAAACCCTCCCCCCCCCCCCTTGGTGTCATCGGCTCTGGGGGCGCGCGCCGCCGTGTCACAATGATGCGGTAGGCGCGCCTCCCCTCTGATTGGCGTAGGGCTCCCCGTTGACCCGGAAGTGATTAATTCACTTCCTGGTCAAGGGGGGAGCTAGGGGTCAGACCAGTTAGAACTGGTCTGGCCACCTTAAGGGGTTAAAAGGCGGAGGAGAGCGGGAAGTGGTCTCTTGTTCCCGCGCTCCTCGAGCTTGCACCTTGCCCCCCTCAGCCTTCTAGGAGGCTGTAATCCATTTTCTCCACCCACCATCTCCTGAAGCAGATAGTCAATGAAGTTTGATAGTGGTTGTTTGCATGTTGTTTGCATAATTTGGTCTTCTTTCCCAAGGTAACTCGTTTTGGTGTGAGTTTTTTCCTTAGGAACCTTTTCCCGTTTACAGGTCAGCAATCGTCGTATTTATTGATATTCTTGGTCAGGCGGTAAGGTCATGACTGGTGGGCAGTCAATTTAAGGTCCTTAGAGGGCGGCGCCATTCATTAAAGGGGCCGCCCAGGTGGAGGGACAAATGGTCTCTCCAGAAACTCCAGGGGCGGTACATCCGGATGGATAGCTGGGTGCGGGGAGGAGGAAGTCACGCTTTCTTTAGGCTGGTTGGCCACCCCGCACGTGCATCATGATGTCAGTAAATGGTGCTGAGTGCAAGGGCCCCCCTTTTGTTAATATAACGAAGTCCAGGGAGCGTACGGGGGTAACCGGGGGGAGGGGGGGGGAGTTCCCTCTCGGTAAACGGGCCCTCTGCGCATGCGCACTCATGTGAGAGGGCATGGCTGTTTTAGATAAGGATCTGACACCGGTTAGTGACCTTGCCGTAGGCCCAAAATAGAATGCAGAAATTAATAACATATGATTATGATTCAATGCTTTTTTGCTAAGATAGGAAAACGCTGTATTAGAACTATGTTAAGGTTAGCCTTTGACACCAGTCTACATGAATTGTAATCAAATGTCAATCAAGTTTTCTGCATCAATAAGTGTGAAAATTGTTTTTTTCAATATTTTTAATTTGCTTTTATGTTTTAATAAATTCGGCCGGGGGTTGTATGACCCCCCGCCTTCCAAAGAAAAGCTTCTCATGTTCCTTGTTAAATAAAGGTGTAGAAACACGGGGCAGGGGAGGGGTCGGGCAGTAGTCCCTGACCATATCCGCTGCTCAAACAGGAAAAAAGGAAACCATTCTTTGGTTCACATGGTAGACTGGACCTCTGTAGTTGCCAGAACTGCCTCAATTGCACAAAAAGATAATATGTATCAAGTATCAGAAATGTGAAATCATTTTAAATTCCTCCAAAAGTCAGTGTGAAAGGGTGTTTGTTTTTATCCTCTTTCGTGTTTGAAAATTTCAGATTCCTACTCCGACTCTAGTGAAAATGCTTTGATGATTAGCGTATATGTCTAAAAAGGACTTTGAAAGTGAATCTGTGGAAGGAAATGAGACCGCATGTAAATTGCAATTTTCTTTACACTGTAAAACTTTTCACTTTCGCTAAAAATATCTTTACTCGACTATATAGAAAGTTTACTTTTTTTTGGAAGTTAAATTTAACATTCTGCCTAGGACTCTGGTGTCTGCTTCTTTTTTCAATCACAGGTTCTCGATACCTTCAATAGGTAGCCAAAGATGCCACCAACATTGTGTGCCAAAGATGGCGACGTGGCCCTCTGCTTTTACAAGAAGAAAAACCTTGCCTCTAACATATAACTTATCTCCACCAGTACCGTGATGAGGGCCACAGTCTAGCAGCCTCCAAATCCTGAAAAGCAAAGCAATCCTACAGAGTAACATCAGCAGTGCTGGCAATATCATAAACCTACAGTTCTTGCCACAACTTTCTCACTAGATTGAGCCTCCTTACAAAGGATTTCTGCCCATCGCCACTCTGTGATATCGTCTTTAGGAGTCGTCTACACTGCTGGGGGTGTAAGTAATGTGACCATCTTTCACTAGTGCAGTCTGCAACCTTATGCATGCAAATGTGTTTCTGTTTGAATGTTTAAACCATAATTACATCCATCTCGATCCTCTTTTTTAGATCTATGGATTATTCGTTTGGAGGCATTTTTTTTAGGTCGAAGCCTACCAGATAGCAAAGCTGTTGGTCTGCTAAGGACATCTTGGGGACATACTTCCCTACAAATTAATTCTGCCCATTGCTTACCATTGGTTTGTTGTTTATAAGTCACATTTGCTTTCTATTTACTGTAATTATTTTAGGGTGTCCAGCCTGAGTTCGTCTCTTCAGTGGCCCATACCATATTTGCTATATTCTTCCACCTGTACTTGCTTTCTGTAAACAGACCTTTCAATCTTGTACTTATCTTGTCACATTTGCTGTATATTCAAAGACGGAGTTCAAATTTCAGGCTCTATCTTCTGAGCGAGTTTGGTGTTTACTTTTCTTTCTCTGATTTCAAGGTGGGAGGATTTATGTGACAATCATGCTGGCTACTGGGGGTGTGCTGGAGGAAAGCTGTATAATGTTGTTTTTTTGTAGCACACAACAACATTTAAATGTCTGTAAATAAACTGTGCATATATTTCAGAATATATCCAAATTAAGAAAGCACAAATGAAGCAAATTTTTTGGTATTTCTGAAGTGTGGTGGAAGCAAATACTTTAATATGATCAAAACAAATCAATACACTAGGGTGATGACATTGCACCACATTATCGTTTGTGCACTGTATACTTTTATCAGTAAAACTGTATTTCTGTGCAAATGTAATGGTCATTTCAATTGAAGATGTGTTGTCTGTAATGGCATTACGCTACCACACCATGCATACTCCTCTTTACTCCACTCCCCACCACTGCACTCTACTCTGCACAACTTCACATTACGCCACCCCACACTGTGTCACTGAACTCTACTCTGCACCCCTCCACTTTATGCCTCTCTACTCTAAACCACTCTACTCAATGCCAATGCACTCTACCCCATCCTACTCTACTGTTCAACCCTACACTCTTCGCCACTGCATTCTACACCACTCCACTCTACTCTGCAACACTGCAGACTCTATGCCACTATACTCTACTCTCTAGCACTCTAAGTTACTGCACTCTAAGTCACTGCACTCTATGCCACGGTATTCTTCTCTGTACCATGGTACTCTACGTCACTCCTCTTTATGCTAATCTACTCTACACCACTCTACTCTATGCCCCAGCACTCTACGCCCATGCACTCTACTATACACCACTGCACTCTTCGACAGCCTACTCTGAAACACTGCACTTCCTGCCACTTAACTCTATGCCACTCTACTCTATGCCACAGCGCTCTAATCTGTACAACTCTATGCCAATGCACTTTACGCCACTACACTCTATGCCATTCGATTCTGCATCAATAAACTCTACTCCATTGCACTCTACACTGCAACACTCCACTCTATTCTGCACAACTCCACTCCACTTCACTCTCCACCACTTTACTGTGCAACACTTCACTCTGCGCCACTGTACTCTACACCACCTACTCTTCACCACTGCACTCTACTCTGCACCACTCTACTCTACATCACTCTACTGCACTCTCAGGGGATGTTGTGAAGTGAATGGTGTCCCTGTAAATGATGCCGATTCCACCTCCATGCTTAATGGTTCGGTCCGGGTGTGTTATCATGTAACCTTTGGGGATGGTGGTGGCGATGTCTGGTGCGGACTTGGGGTGAAGCCAGGTTTCTGTGAGGAAGATGACATAGAAGGTGAGGGAGGAGATCATGTCCCAGATTTCCATGGCACGCTTCCCGAGAAAACTCTACTTCACTATACTCTATGTCAATCTACTCTGCACCACTGTACTTTATGCCACTTCATTATAGGCCACTCTACGACACATCACTCTACAACACTCCACGATACCACACTCCATTAAACAGTACTCTTCTCTATGACACTCTACCCCACTCTATGCCACTCCACTCTTTGTCACTCTACAAAACTGTACCCCACTCTACGATGCGGAACACAACTCCCTTTCTGCCACCCCATGCCACTTTACTCCACTCTATTCTATAACACACTACTCCACTTCACTCAATGCCATTCTATCCCACTCCACTCTACTCCAATCTACAACACTCCACTCTACAACTCTCTACTCGGCTCAATGCCGTTCTACTATACTACACTACACTACTTTACTGTAAGGCACTCCACTCTATGGCAATCTACTCTACACTACGCCACTCTACACCATTTTACTCCACTCTATACAACACCCTCTATGCCACTCCACTCTGCGCTACACCACTCCACGACACTCTATGCCACTCCACAATACTCTACTCCACTCTATGTCACTCAACTCTACAACACTCTACTCCACTCTTTGACCATCCACTCTACCACACTTTACTCGCTCCACAACACTCCACAACATTCTAAGCCACTCCAATCTACACCACTCCATGACACGCCACTTCACTCCACTCCACGCCACTCAACTCTACTCTATGCCATCCTACTCCATAACACTCCATGACACTCTACTTTATGATACTCCACGCCACTCTCCTTTATGCCATTAGCTTTTAGCCATGCTGAACAGCAGCCCCCCTGGTGTACAACATAGCTAAAACGTATTGGCTTTGCCAATAGCTCTTGCCTACATGATACCTATTGGCTTTGCCAATATTTGTTATATACAGCTATGCTTTGTAAATCTATTAAAAATGGATCTTAAAAACCAAACAAACATGTGTTCTGTCTGATGATGGTAGAAACCTTGTCAGTAGTAGTTTGCCCGCTCCTTAATATTAAAAAAAAGACTTAAAATAAAATTTCTAACCTCGCTTTACTGGGAGCCAGGGAAGGAAAAAGTACTTCTAAGTATACGATAAACACACCCTCCCCCGGTTCGTGTATACCAGCAAGTGACACTAGAGACTGGCATGATGGTATTGATGTTGGGGAAGCTGTTCAGAAGTATGCTACTCTCACTTTACCCCCACCACTACTCAGCATTTAGTGAGCATAGAAGATTGACAGGCTTGATTAGCTGAGCGGACAGTTTTCCATGATCTGGACAGGCTTAATGGTCTAACATGACTCAATTTCATTGCTACTGCCCTTGTTCTATGTGCCCATTACCCCTGAGGTTGGAGCACACAGGAACTAGCTTAACCCTTTTGATGCTGATGACGAGCTCAGCTCGTCATCACCCAAAGGTGTCGTGTGCTGATGACGAGCTGAGCTCGTCATGGTGCCACTAAAATGGCATTTTCCAGCACAGGGGGGGAAAACGCCCAGCAGCCATGTGGTTAAAGCTAGGCTCTGTATGTATGTGCTACATGGAGGTGCACTGCATCGCCGGCAGAAATACATGGTGCCTCTGCATATGAGTTGGACAACATGTGGTTGAAGGCCACTGTATTTAGAAGACTTTTCCAAATATTATGTCCTGTGTGCTGCATATAGGTATACAATGTACCCCTGTATTTAATTCTCTCAGGGTAATGCTCTGTTGGAAGTAAATGGAGGGATTGGCCCCTATCCAAGTCATGTTTGCCATTTGCCCTATGCTCTTGTATGCAATGATCACAGGGACAGGTCTTGTGACCTACAGACAGGTCTGCCTGAAATTATGCCCTCTTTGTACTACATTTCAGTTACCGGTTGCAAGAAGATCCTCCTTCAAGCTGCTTTGTATCACTCAAAAAGCAATACATGGCAAAGGATCTCTCTTCATCAGGAAGGAAAATCAACAAATACATACAACAAAGGAGCTTACGCTCAAGAATGGCTCCCTGCTTCATAATTCCTACATACAAGAGACTATAAATGGGTGGAACATCTTTCTCTGTTCAAGCAACCAAAACTTTGAATCCAACCCCAAACTATGGAATTCCCTACCTACAAACATAAGATTATACAGACAACCATCTCCACTTCAGAAGATTAGTCAAGAGCTGGCTCTACCCCACACGACAACTATACTCACAACTCAAGAATGTACCACAACAGTATACTCAGACATAACAAGCTATACTTTCACAGTAAAGGAAAAGAGCTGTTGTCGTATAAGTGCACCTCATTTTACTTTGAACAATGCCTCCTGTTTCAAATAGATACATTTATATGAGGGGAAAACTACATATTGCACCCCAAGATACATTTGTATAGCAGACCATGTCAAAACATGGCTTATATGTACATATAGGTTCTTATATAGAGGGTTATGTCTATTAATATTACCTACAATAAGTGGAATGTGTATATTTATGTATATAAGAGTTGATATGACAGCAGATCATGTGCATATTGCCGCTTCATGTAAGTAACATATACACATATATATGTGTGTGTGTGTGTGTAAATTATTTACTTCTTGCTAATAAAAAAAACTCAATCCTTTGCATTACTCTGTCTAGTATGAACTCCCAAACATCCTTCTCAAACTTTCTCCCCTCCTTTAGCCGTCCAGCAAAACTAACAAGCACACACAACCACTACTTACTAGTTCACTTTTAGAAATCCAATCCTATCATTCTATCCCTCCTCCGAACTCCCCCTTTTGTTACCCCTTTGTTGAAGCGCAAACAGCTGCCCCAGCAACGGAGCGTCCCGGCGCTAACCTAACCAGTACCAGAGGAGTGGGTGGGATAACCAACAAAACTAGATGACAGAAAAGAGGTGGGTTTTAAGTTCCCTCCGGAAGACAGTCAGATTGGTTAGGGTGCGAATGTGTAGAGGCAGGGAGTTCCAGAGTTTTGCGCCTAGGACTTTGAATGAGCGTCCGCCCATTCTAGAGAGCTTGGTTCGGGGGACAGTCACGAGGTGCTGACCTAGTGAGCGCAAGGTGCGCTGGGGAGTGTAGGGTACAAGGAGCGGGCGTAGAAGTTCGGGGCAGTCCTCAGAATTAAGAATTTTGAATGCCATTGTGAGGGTTTTGAAGTGAATACGGGATTCAACAGGTAGCCAGTGAAGGTTACGAATGGTGGCTCTAGCAGAGCACCTGCGTGGGAGACCAATCACGGCTCTGGCAGCCGAGTTTTGAATGCGCTGCAGTCTTGCCAGTTCTGCTTTGTTTGCCCCTAAGAATAGAACGTTGGCATAGTCCAGCCGGGCAAGAATCATGGCTTGGATGATTAGCTGGCGGGTTCTGGCGTCAAAAAAACCTAGTATCGGGCTAAGGCTCCTCATTAGCCCCACACACGTAGCTGCCACTTTCTTTGTGTGGGACTGAAAGTTGAGTGATGAGTCCAGCCAGACACCTAGGTTCTTGACTACATTTTTTGGGGCGGGGGTGGGGCCAAGCAGAGAGGGCCACCAATGATCGCTCCAAAGGCTTGGGGTTTTGCCAAGAAGAAGTACCTCTGTTTTCCCGGCGTTTAGCTGCAAGCAGTTGCGCGTCATCCACTGTGCAACTGCGGCTAGGCCATCCCTGAATTTAGTAGCCGAGGGAGATGGACCTTCAGAGAGTGTGATAATTAGCTGTGTGTCGTCAGCGTACGACACCAGCGTAAGGTCATACTCTTTAGCCACTACTGCAAGGGGCTGGACGTACAGGTTAAAAAGGGATGGGCTTAACGCCGATCCCTGGGGGACTCCCTGCTCGATGGAATGGGATTGGGAGATGTGGGGTGGAGCTGAAACTCGAAAGGACCTGTCCTTAAGAAAGGACCGGAACCAGTCAAGGGCAAGTCCACTGATCCCAATGGCCTCGAGTCGTTTCAACAGGATATTGTGCGATACCGTGTCGAAGGCCGCGCTGAGATCCAGCAGGATCAGCGCGGCACTTTGACCAGCATCTAGGATGCCTCGGAGGTGTTCGGTGGTGGTTAGAAGGGCCGACTCGGTGCTGTGTCCTGGCCTGAAGCCGTTTTGGGAGGGGTCCAGGACTAGATTTTGCAGCATATGGTGGGATAGCACTTTATTTACGTGGGCTTCAGCTAGTTTAGACGTCCAGGGGAGCAGTGAAATGGGCCGGAAATTTTCTGGCTTAGTGGGATCCAGAGTGGGTTTTTTAATAATGGGTGAAACCCATGCAGACTTCCAACAGCTGGGGACCACAGCTGAGGAGAAAGAAAGGTTGAGTAGGCTGGCAAGCGGGGGAAGGAAGAAGTCAAGTGCATACCTATCATTCTATCCTTACTCCAACCTCTACTAAACATGAATGCAATGAAGAGCACAAATCTAACACAATCAATGCGCACGGAGAAAAACAAAAAAAAGAACTTATTAACCTACTAACTACTATTCTTGGGTTCCAGAGTGGTCTGCTATTCGCTTAAAAAGCACTTCAATATCTCGTCTGGAGTTATGTCATGTTGTGGAATGCTATGTATTGTTGTACCATGTTGTTTAATGCCGTGTCATGTCATGTTGTTTATTGTTGTCATGTTATGTTAAGAGAGATTTCTATAGCGTTAATTTGCACTTAGTACATCCAAACAGATCTGTCAGATTCGGGTACCTTCCCTCTCCTCAAACAATGAACCACCTTTGATGCAATTGATCACTCTTACATCTCTCGGTACAGCTGTCACCGCCCTTCATTTGTTCTCCTAGGACGATTCTAATCGCTTCTTCGCTGTCTCTCGGTCTTGTTCTTGTCCACCCTCTGCCGGTGAGCGTCTCAGAGGCTCAGTCTGGGCTCTCTGCTCCTTACAGAGTGCATCTCCCCTGGGTGGCATGCCTTCATTTGGCTTTCCCTATCACCTCTATGCTGATAAAATCCAGAAGTGTCCGTTTCCATTTTTTCCACATCTGAGGTCCACTTCTGCATCCCTAGCAGTCTCTAGGACAATATTTACTAGGTGGCCCTGACACCCCTTCCGCCTCAAGCTGTCTATTCCAATCCCCTGCACTTCCTTCTCTTTATCACACTCTGACAGGTTATTTTTCATCTACTCTTTTTCATCTATGCTTTCTCCCTTTGTTATCTTTCCTAGCTCTCCCTTCTTTTTTTCTCCCTTTGATAGTTTCCCTAGATCTATCTACTTCTTTCCTTCGCCCTATGTGTCTTTCTGTCTATTTCTCTGGGTCAACGTTCATGAAAATATGCCCCTGTGCCCACCACCTTCAATCAGGAGAAAAAGAAAGATAGGAAAACAGTGACAAAGTGAGAAAGCAGAGGTGAAAAATGACCTTCACACATGTGATAACGAGAAATGTAGGGTGGTGGATTTAAGAGGCATGCATCAGACTTAAAAACTATGCACCATTGGCATTCAGCAAATCAGGAAATTGGCAGTCCCAGCTGCAGGCGGCTAAGAAAAACTTTTGGTTCTGCACTTTTTTTGTCTACTTCAAACTAAGCACTAGAATCAAGAATTATTTATGTCCCTTTACTTGATGTAATAATGTACACAAATCAGAAGTGATATTGTGGTCATTTCCAGCGTATGTATATTAAACCCCTCGGTTGCCCTCTATTTGTCTGTAAATTAACCCACACTTTCCAGTATCTGACAAGAGGCACAGAGTGTAATATGCTATTTATCACCATTGTTAAGTGTGGGGATTGGCCATGAATCACAAGAGGCAAAGCCTCAACTGGGTGAAGATGCCCATCCATCAACAGTGGTAATAAAAAGCATATTACACTTTACACTACTGCATATATGGTTTATGATTTGGCAAGTTTTTCAAGTGTACTTTATTGTAAAAAAGGTATTTAACCAAAAAACCAGAATTCAACGTATTAAATTTGTGCAGTAAGGTAAAAATAAATTGAGATGGCCTTATAACTATTGCTGGGTCGCTGGTATTATGCAATCCTATACTTTTTGGCATTTTCGCATGATTATGGATTTGCTGCACTTACCACATAATCCATCATCTTCTGCATAATTTGCAGATTAAACAAAATAAGTTTGTATCTAACTCAAGCACAACGAAACTTACTAGAAATGCCTCAACACGTTTTGCCGTGCAGTAGCAGGCAGTTTACTGCATAGTACCTTTCATTTGCTAATTGCTTCATGTAGGTTTTAAACTGATACTAATGGAGTGCAATCTCTTCCCAAAGATTACTAACATTGTAAAAACGACCAAAAAAGTGAAATAATACTGCCACGAAATGTGCAGCATTATGTCTCATAATTTGCCTTGTCATGCTGCATAATTTAGTTAACTCTGCTGCATAATTTGTTCCTCTGTTGCCACATAATTCCATTTGCACTACCAGCAGGTTTTTTTTCCTGTTAAAGTAACTGTAACATGTAATCTAAAAGGCAAGACACAGTGTTTTGTCATGTTAATGTTTCTACACTGATACACTGAGGAATTAAACTGTAATTTGTCCTTCACACTGTAATATTTAATGTGATAAAGTATGTTTATTTGGATCATTGTTCTACAAAATATGTGTTATTGGGCCTCCTTGAATATATACATATATTTTTTTCTGTATATATATATATATATATATATATATATATATATATATATATATATATATATATATATATATATATATATATATATATATATATCTCTCTCAGAGGACCAGAAAACGCTTCTTCTGGAGTGCTGAGACCCGTGGGAGTTGGCGCAAATGCCGGCGAAGCAATCCGGTAATTTCAATAATCCAAGAAAAACCATGTGTAATAAACTGCTAATATTACACTTTGGATTCGTTTTGTCTTCTTCCTGAGAGCGCAACGTTAACCTGGTTTTTCTTGGATTATATATATATATATATATATATATATATATATAGATAGATAGATAGATAGATAGATAGATAGATAGATAGATAGATAGATAGATATATTCATAGAATGGATAGATAGATAGATAGATAGATAGATAGATAGATAGATAGATAGATAGATAGATAGATAGATAGATAGATAGATAGATAGATAGATAGATAGATAGATAGATAGATAGATAGATAGATAGATAGATAGATATTTTTCCCTTCAAAAATCATGAGTCTCCCACCTGAATCAGGTCTATTGGCATGTATAGTATTATAAAAATACATGTTAGGTTGGGGGGCGGTAGGTGGCGCTTGACCAAGATGGCCAAACGTTAGTGAGGCTCTTGCCTGGCCGATCCTTCAAACATCCTCAAATGGCATCCTGACCTGATTGAGCTCCCTGTGACCGACCCTACTGCAACCGTGGTGCTGTAAGGAGCTCGGCGATACCACGCTTGCCTGCCTGCTGTTGAGGGAGCCGATGCCTGCCCGCGGACTCCAGCACTGAAACGTAGAGACTGTCCTTAGGGAGACACCCACTAGGAAAGACCAGGGATCTGCGGCCTGTGGAGGAGGCGCAGCCTTGAACCAGAGAGAAGCCGCCCGGAGTCCAAAGTGACAGGAGCCTACCCCTACCGGCTCGTCCGACGCCACACAGACATACCACTGAGGTGAGGACCCCCCCCCCACTGCGGTGCCCGAGATTTGGCGCGCAATCCAAATAACTGCAGAGCTGAGGGAAAGAGACTCTCCTAACCCCCGTCGAAGGGCAATTAACCCCCCAGGGCTCCCTTCCCCTAGCGGAGCAATTGTCGGAGACCAATGCATTCGGCCCCCGGGGGATAGGCTTTGGCGGCATAGACCGCGCTCAAATCGCGGCAATTCATACAAAGTGCGGCATATTGCGGAGAGTCATCTGTCCTGCCCCGGAGGAGAGTAACCGCGGGGATTGTTGTGGCGACTGAACACCGGAGGTGCTGAAGGGCCCGTTGTTGAGCTTGGCTGACCGTGGTACCATTGCCATTTTGCCCCTTGCTGCACCTACTAGTGGAGCCTCAGCAATGCTACAGCGCCTCAGGAAGCGCCCTTCAGGGATTGAGCACATAAAGGCATAGGGGGCGACTAGACTCTGGGAGAGGACCGGAGCGTCATCTCACTGCCACGCCACCCCCCGTTGCACTGCTATTTTGGTCTCCCACAGCCGACACCTGCAAAGCGCCTGACACCCATGGGCCGGAATAAGCTGACCCCCCGAAATGCATCCTCTGAAGATACCTGCGGAGGGAGTTTCCCGCACACCCTCGCTTGCCCGCCGCCAGGAGCCCAGGGGGACACTCATAAATCGCCCTCCTGCCCGCTCCCCCTCATTTTGACAGGCATACACCTGGCTGGGGGCTGGTCGGAACCTGTGAAGTCCTCTACATCTCCTCTGCCACCCCCCCCTTGCGAAGACCAATCGTACTCCTCAGGACGCGGTCACAACAAAATTCCAACCCCGGAAGGAGGCGAGCTGAGAGACCGGCCTGTTGAGTGAAATAGGACCACACAAGCCACACTACCTAGAACCGTACGATCTTCCTGTGCCCTGCAAACTACACCCAACTGCGTCTCTTCTCCTTCATCTCGCAATGGGCTGCAACAAGGCTAGACAATCCAAGATCCCTTTCGAATCCCGAAAGGCCCCCAGGTCCCAATTGGCGGAGAACGGGGAATCCGCGAAGGGCACCTCCCCGGAGGAGGACTGGAAAGCGCTTCTTCTAAGTATGAAACAGAGCCTTACATCTATAGGCTCCAAGATAGATTCTCTCAATATGTGAATGGACACTGTGGTTACTAAACTAGGACAACATGATACGTGCATCAAGGAAGCGGAGAGCAGAATCTCGGACCTGGAAGACGGCGCCACCTCTAGCGGGCGACACATCACGCAAATGGACAAACTACTCAAGATCATAGCGGACAAAAACGAAGACCTGGAAGCTAGGTCTCGAAGGAATAACATTCGTATCCTGGGCCTGGCGGAATCCACCAATACTGGCAGAATGGAAGACTTTGTAGAAAACCTGGTGGCAGAACTCTTTGGGAGAGAATCCTTCTCGACCCACCTCACTGTTGAACGTGCGCACAGATCCCTTGCAGCCCGCCCTCCCCCAGCAGCAGCACCAAGGCCCATCATAGCCCGATTCTTGAACTACTGCGATGCTGTTCTACGCCTGCCGCGTGAGAGGGACAAATCAGATACGAAAACACGACACTGTCATTCTTTCCGGATTTTACACCATCGGTGCAGGAGGCACAACGCAAATTCGCAGGGGTCAAAAAGAAACTCCAGACCCCGCCAAGCTGAAAATCAACCATCAGGGGAAACAGCACTTCTTCCATACCCCGCAGCAGGCTGAAGGCTACCTCAAAAGGCACAGGAAGGTGACCTCCGGAGAGGAAGCGGACCGGAACCGCTCCAGATCGCAATCAACAATTTCCCAGCAGGACTAACATACAGACTAGGTGATCATAGTATAGAATACTCCCATGGGCTCTAATGAGGTGAAGGACTACTCCACCTCTGGTGACGTATATATGGGGACGTTGAATCTATGGTCTACGACATACATAATGCTCGGCCACCCACCTCCGTCCCAGGGTTGGCTACCTAGCTACTAGCACAGGGGCCAGTGGGTGCAAGTAAGGAGGTGTAAGGGCAGGTTGGGCGCACCTAGTGGTTCGTTCTCCCTAAGGGTGAACCCCTGGAACCCCCTCCCCGCCTTTGGGCGGGGGCTATCCTTCATTTTGAAATGTGGTTAATGTTGTTGGGTGGGGACTATGTACCCGGCAAGATGGGGACGCCGGAGTAGGTGGGGGGATACTTAGCCTTCACTACCGCATTGCTAGAAACCAAGGAAGAGACGCATATTTTTTACTGTATGTTGACCTTTACACATCGATATGGGGACGACAGGTGACACACAGGCAATCCAACACATTAAGGTGGCCTCGTGGAATGTCCGAGGACTTAATGACCCCAGGAAGAAAAGACAAATATTGGGTTATCTAGACAGACACGGGGTGACTGCTGCCATGCTGCAAGAGACACACTTAACGCCGGGGGTCACCTCCCAATTCGTGTCCCGCTGGGCTTCATGCCGAGTGTTTGCCTCTTATTCCACCTATTCCAGAGGGGTAACTATTTTAATCAAGCGGGGAGTGTAGTTTACGCCACTGGGAACAGACACCGAAGCAGACGGCAGATTCTGCATGGTTTGGGGGCGACTCCTATCTCACAACATCCTATTTGCGTGCTACTATGGACCCAACGTTGACAATCCCAATGCCCTGCTTTTTCTGTGGGGTAAGAAACAGGCGCTGGACGTCACGCACGTCATATTAGGGGGAGACTTTAACACGGCACTACGCCCACATGCAGACAGGTCACACCCCCTCTCGACACACTATACGAACACACAAAGAACGCTAATGGAAATAGTAGGAGACCACTATCTGCTAGATGCATGGAGACACAAACGACGCACGCTCAGGCAGGGCACTCATTACTCAGCGGTACACTCCACCTGGGCGCGCATAGACTATGTCTTTCTGACAGCAGGACTTACACACTGGTTGACACAAGCGGTACAGCTGGTCCGCACGTTCTCGGACCACTCCCCAGTCCTTGTGGAGCTCCAGATCCCCGTTGATTGCTCCCCCTATCTGAACTGGCGACTCAATCCCTCTCACCTTAGCGACTCTGCCTTTAAGGCCGAATTAGAGCAAGACATTCAAGACTTTTTTGACCGCAACGTAACATCAGTGTCCAGCGTCACAACAGTATGGGAGGCATTCAAAGTCACCATGCGGGGCTGGTGCATCGCCAAAGGGGGAGGGATCCTTAAATCCCTGCTGGGAGACCTTATGAAGCTGGAGCCTGAACTACGCAAACTAGAACATGCACTGGAAAATGACTCGCGAGACCACAAAATCAAAGCCCAAATGAGGGAAAAGCTAACTGAATATGAGACGGTAGCTGATATGGAGTGTAGATTCCAGGGGAAGCCGCACAAGGCACGCATCTACGGAGAAGGGGACCGCCCGGGGAAGGCTTTAGCGTCTTCAGTTAGGCCGCCTCGGTTTGCCAACTATGTTACTGCATTACGAGATGAACAGGGCACTGTTTATAGAAACCTACCAGACCAACTCCGTATGCTCAAAGAGTATTACACTGCAATTTATACCTCACATAGGAGCACGCCGCTGGACTTGGACGCTTACTTAGGAGACACCGCCATATCCTGGCTGGGACCGACTCAACAAAAATTCCTTAACCTGGAACTAGAACTTGATGAAATAACCGATGCGATCATGGAGACGAAGTCCGGTCGAGCCCCTGGCTCGGACGGTCTTCCGATCGATTTTTATAAAACATATGCCCATTTACTTGCCCCTATCCTTAAGCAGGTTTATTATGCAGCATTGGAGGAAGGAAGTTTGCCCGACTCCATGCGTGAAGCCCTGATCACATCCCTGCTTAAACCAGGCAAGCCCCCCAAACAGTGCGCTTCATGCCGGCCCCTGTCGTTATTAAATAACAATATCAAAATTTTGGTAAAAGTCCTGGCTACGCGCCTCAACCTTTTGATGGAACGGCTGGTCCTGCCAGACCAGGCAGGGTTCATCCCCAACCGTGCGACGTCCCACAACTTACGCACGCTTCATACAGTATTACAAGATATAGACTCCAATTGTGAAGCAGCCACCATATTTCTCGACGTCACAAAAGCGTTCGACACGCTAGAATGGGACTACCTGTTAGACCTTCTGGAGCGCATGGGGATGCCTTTTAGCTTTCTGGACTGTGTGCGGCTGCTATGTTGCCGACCGACCGCGACCGTGTCACTAAATGGGTCTCGTTCTACCCCATTTAACATTCGCAGAGGCACTCGCCAGGAATGCCCGCTATCCCCAGTCCTCTTCGCGCTGGCCATTGAGCCATTGGCAGCCAAACTCAGACTGCACGATAACCATCGGGCGCTATTCTACCCGGAGAGACAGTTACTCATCTCGCTATACACGGATGACATAACGCTTTATGTCAAGAGACCTCACGACAATCTTAATCCCATATTACGCAAAATTACGAAATTTGGTGGCATCGCTGGGGTACAAATAAACTGGACCAAATCTGTGGTATTTCCCCTAACGGAAAACACGCAGCCGTACCCACTAGACTACCCCCTTGTCAGGGAAACTGAAGAACTAAAATACCTCGGCATCCGAATTACCAGACAGCGAGACACCATGATCAGGGCCAATTACGGGATGGGCTTGGATAAAACCACAGATAACATCACCAAGTGGTTCCGCCTCCCGCTTTCAATGGCGGGCCGCATCTCCCTCATTAAGATGGTGGTGCTACCAAAACTTCTATATTTATTCACTAACATCCCATACAACCCAGGGCAGCATTTTGTCCGTGCCCTGAAGGCTCAATTGACGAGGCTCATATGGGGTGGAAAGCAGGCAAGGATCAGTCTGGCTACGCTAATGCTGCAGTACCACCAAGGTGGATTTGAGGTCCCTAACTTCGAGCGGTATTATGACTGTGCTCAGAGTCACTTTGCCGCCTACTGGTTCCACCCAACGCCATATATGGCGCATCTAGCAGTTGAAGATGGGTACATGAGACCCGAGAAAGCCTTTGGATATATCTACACGAAAGTACGAGAGAGAGAACGCGATCCGTCCACGGTGGAATGCACAGTGACAGCTTGGAAACGCCTGGCCAGCGCCATGGGAACTTCGTTCCTGTATTCACCTTGCATGACTCTGATGAATGACCCCCGATTGCAGGTAACCTGTGAGGAAATCGTGCGCAAAATGTTAACTAAGCTAGCATACCACACTTGGGGTGATTTATATATCCAGGGCCAGTTCCGCACGTCTCACCAATTCTTTGGGGACCGCACGCCCACAATAATGGACACGCTTTTATACACCCGGCTTCTCCAGTATGTACGAGCCATCACCCCCAGCTTCCCTGACGAACCCGACACACTTGTACCCCATGCACGCTCTCCTGCAGAAAGACGCTCCACAGCACGTTGTGTCACTACTTTACAAACACGTGCAGAACGCACCACTGACTACTACACTGCGAGCACGCGCGGACTGGGACGGAGACCTTGACGCACTACTGACGGATGATTAGTGGGAGGTCAGCTGCACTCAAACAAATGCAGTGACGGGCAATGCTCGGCTACGCTTGGTACATTTAAAATGTTTACACCGCCTATATTACATCCCGGCCAAGCTGCATAGATTCCACCTACGAGATAATGATTGTTGCTATCGCTGTGGGAGAGAAGGGGCAGGTTTTTTTCACCTAGCATGGACCTGCCCCAGAGTAGCCAAGTACTGGACTGAGGTATTTGAGGGCCTGTCAGATATGCTGGGGTGGGGCTCACACCGTGCCCGCTAGTGGCGCTACTAGGCCTAGTGCACACCATTACGACCACACACAAAAAGTTTCTGGCGCTGAGTCTGCCCTTAGCCAAGCGCCAAGGCGTGTAGATGGGGTCGGGGTTGTGCCCCCAAATTCAAGGCCTGGATATCCACCATGACTACGTGGCAAGACCAACTGCACAATTATGCGGAATTACTGCCACAAAAATCACGCCCAAAAGATGTCTGGGGACCCCTCACAACCTACCTTCTCAGGCGACAGGAAGATGAGGACGCGGGATCAGGTGAGGCAGGGGATACACCAGCAGTAGACGCCCAGACAGCTCACTGATCTTGCCAGATCTCGTCCACACACACACACTGCTACATATTGGACGTGACACACACGGACTGACCACACCGCGAGCTTCGCCTCATACATTAGAATGGATTGGACCGATCAGAGGAAGCACCTGAACTGGTACTTGACGCAGACCTATCACAGATGAACTGCGTGGACACACCACACGTAACACCAGTAACGGACACTGCTACACACTAAAATAAAATACATGTTATGTTATATTTGTGAATTTGTAGAGCTCAGCTTCCGTACAAGGTATCCAAGCACTGAGTAGGGCAGGCCTGAGGGAGGAGGATGAGATCAGGTCTGGAAGAGCCATGTCTTAAGTTTCTTTTGGATGTCCATGAGGGAGAGGATGGTTCTGAAGTGTTTTGAAAGTCATTCCAGGTCTTGGCTGCGAGGTATGAGACGGAGCGTCCTCCCCTTCTGGTCTCCTTGATGCGAGGAAGGCAGATCGAAGGTGTCTGGTGGGTCGGTAGAAGTTGAGGCAGTTGTTGAGGTAAGCTGGACCGGTGTTGTGGAGAGCTTTGTAAGCGTCGCTGAATAACTTGAACTTACATGTTTCCTGGACTGGAAGCCAATCGAGATTGTTGACATGTGGAAAGATGTGGTTTTTTTCACAGGATGTTCAGGATTAGACTGGTGGTGGTGTTCTGGGTGGTTTGGAGTCAATGTAGGACATGAGCTGGGATTCTGATATAAAGAGTGTTTCTGTAATCAAGTCTACTTGTGATGAGAGCTTGGATGACCATTCTTCTGGTGTTCAGAGGGATACACTTGATAATCCTGATGTTCTTGGCATGGTTAGCAGGGGTGGGTGGGGGCCCAAGTGTGGAGTGCCACCAAGAGGTGTCCCAGGGGTAGTGGTTGCTGCTTAAGATAAGGACTTTGGTTTTGTCTGTGTTGAGCTGGAGGCAGTTGTTTTTCATCGAGGCAGCAACGTTGCTAAGGCAGTTGTTGAAGCTACCTTTGGCGGTGTTGGTTGAGTCGGTAAGGGAGAGGATGAGCTGTGTGTCATCGGTGTAGGATACTCTGTTGTTGCCATGGACTCTGACGATATCCACGAGAGAAGCTATATAGATGTTGAAGAGATTTGGCCTGAGCGATGACTCTTAAGGAACTCCGCAAATGTGAGGTGTAGGGGGGAACCCTAACTTGTTTAGTTCCATCTGTGAGGAAGGAGGATATCCATATGAGTGCCGGTCCTCAGATACCCGCGTGCTGAAGTTTTATGACGAGTGACTTGAAGAGAGGTCGAGGAGTATGAGTGCAGCGGTTTCTGCTCATCGAGAATGCATCCAATGTCATTGATGGCCGCAGTGAGGGCTGGTTCTGTGCTGTGGTTGGTGTGAAAGCCTGATTGAGAGCTGTCAATGAGTTGATGTAGTTCTAGGTGATCTGCAGGTTGGGTATTGTTGGGTTTTTCAATGACTTTAGCTGGAAAAGGCAGGAGTGGGATGGGTCTGTAGCTGCTAAGTGTGTTGGGGTCTGCTGTTGATTTCTTCAATAGGGCGTTGACTTCTGCATTTTTCCAGCAAGACGGGAAGTTGGTGGAGGTTATGGAGCTCTTGATGATAGTGGTGAGTGCGGGGAAGATGATGGTTCTTCCAAGGTTGTATATGAAATGGGGGCAAGGGTCTGAAGAGACACCTGAGTGGATGGGATTCATCTGGGCGGATGCTTTTTTTGTTTCAGAGGGGCTTCTAGTTGCTTAGATGCTGTTTGGCAATGAAGGAGGTGTCCGTCTAGTCAGGGGAGTTTGTATTGGTATGCTGTCAGTAAAATGTATTGTAGATTTTGGTAATCTTCTGTTCAAATAATTTTGAGAAGTCGTTGCAGAGTGCATAACAAGTACCTGTGTAGTACACTGTTGATATTGATGGTGTTGGGGGGTCCAGTGACAACATAAACCACAAAGTTGAAAGCAAAGTTGTTAGTAAATAGAAAAAGAATCTTGAGACAGCACAATAGGGCCATATTACACATGAAACTAATTATATAACTTTTCATTTTAAATGTGTATGTTGGGGTAGTTAACTGTAAAAAAACGTTTAATTCAAAGTGCAGCTAACAACAATGAACACTGACTGGAATTAAGAAGTTTAGGTTTTGTCTACTTTTCATGAATAAATCATTAATAAAGCAATGGGCATTGGTTAGGGTCAGTGAATTTATGTGATTCTGTGACTGCAGTATTCACCACTTAATTATGGATTTACTGCATTTGCAGCAAAATTTTCATAATTTACTTACTTTAAAAAAAAGTTGCTTCTATCTCAAATAGATTAAAATAATACTGCTAGAGACTGTGCGTTCTACATAATATGATTTTTTTGTCACTTAAATTACATGCAATCGCCACATAATTTATTCTGCGTGCCCCATAACCCTCGTAGCTTAGAGAATGGTAACGGTCTGATGATTGCTTTGAGGGCTGTCATCAAGATGATGAAAGCCGTATTTCAAAGGCAGATGTGAAATAGTTCTCATATTTCACGGTTGCCGGTGGGATATAAGTTTTTACCTCTGCATTCTGTGCAATCAAAGCACCTAAATATTACACACACATATATATTTCAGTGTGTGTGTGTGTGTATATATATCTGTGAGATATACACGCAAATACACATGTAAATAAACATATATACACACACACATAGATCTCAGACCGGCCCAGAACTCCCTTATTAGTTTATGACCTTGCTGTTATTACAGCTCATATTGCTCACTGTACAGCACCCTGCCGTTATCAGTACCTTGTTCTTACCTTGCTGTATTATACCTCCTCCATCTAATTGTAAAGAGCTGTCCGTTATTACATCTCCCAATGTTCACTGCAAAGCGCTCTCATGCCTCTGATGATTGCTTCGAGGGCTGTCATCAAGATGATGAAATCCGTATTTCAAAGGCAGATGTGAAATAGTTCTCATACTTCACGGTTGCCGGTGGAATATGAGTTTTTACCTCTGCATTTTGTGCAATAAAAGCACCTAAATATTAAACACACACATATATTTCAGTGTGTGTGTGCGTATATATATCTGTGAGATATATACACAAACATACACATATACATATATATATATATACACACACATATATTTCAGTGAGTGTGTGTATATATGTGAGATATATACACACACATACACATATAAATTTATAAATATATACACACACACACACATATCTCAGACCGGCCCAGAACTCCCTTATTAGTTTATTACCTTACTGTTATACCTCCTATTGCTCGCTGTACAGCACCCTGCCGTTATTAGTACCTTGTTATTACCTTGCTGTATTATTATACCTCCTCCATCTAATTGTAAAGTGCCGTCCGTTATTACATTTCCTAATGTTCACTGCAAAGCGCTCTGAAGCCTCTGGGTCTTGTACACGCTGTTATAAAACTGTAAATATTAACGGGTATGCCACTCACAATCTTAACTCTAAAACTCACTGCGAAGAAAATGTTTGCATCGTTTTCAATTCCTCGAACACACATTTATTTTACTTTTCTATTCTGTGTTTCTTTTGTGCAGTGCTGTCTCAAGTGGCGTGAATCCGAGCTTTATGAAACTCCTACAAATTAAAGTAACTGAAACGGGATACTTTTCATCGGCGCGCGGCCCCGCTCTGCATGCTGCAGTGTGGACACCCTGTGCGCAGCGGGAGCATGGCTGCCTACGCTGCACTTTCACTCAGCCTTCGATCGGCGGGCTGGTGCTACTGACCCTCTGAGGGCAGGGCCCTCTGCTGCTGCGGAGCCCGTGTATGCCATCCCTGCAGGCCCCGGAGCCCTCGGGGTGAATACCAGCACCTTCACCCTTGCTGCCCCCAGCTCTCCGGCCAATGCAAATTCCAACTCATGGCTGTGAAAAATTATTGCAAACAGTCGCTCATATGTGTGTAGGTGAAGCTTGCACTAATGCACTTACTGTACACATTCTATTTATTGGAAGGTTGTGCAGCAGCTGACCCTGTTCTGTGCGTGTAAGGGAGGCTTGAACTGCTGCTGACCCTGTTCTGTACGTGTAAGGGACGCTTGTACTGCTGCTGACCTGGTTCTGTGCGTGTAAGTGGCGCTTGTACTGCGGCTGACCCTGTTCTGTGCGTGTAAGGAAGGCTGGAACTGCTGCTGACCTGTCTGTGCGTGTAAGTGGCGCTTGTACTGCGGCTGACCCTGTTCTGTGCGTGTAAGGAAGGCTTAAACTGCTGCTGACCTGTCTGTGCGTGTAAGGGACGCTTGCATTACTGCTGACCCTGTTCTGTACGTGTAAGGGAGGCTTGAACTGCTGCTGACCTGTTTGTGCGTGTAAGGGAGACTTGAACTGCTGCTGACCCTGTCTGTGCGTGTAAGGGACGCTTGCACTGCTGCTGACCCTGTTCTGTGAGTGTAAGGGTCACTTGCACTACTGCTGAGCCTGTTCTGTGCGTGTAAGGGAGGCTGTAACTCCTGCTGACCTGTCTGTGCGTGTAAGGGATGCTTGCATTACTGCTGACCCTGTTCTGTGAGTTAAGGGGCGCTTTCACTGTTGCTGACCCTGTTCTGTGCATGTAAGGGACGCTTGAACTGCTGCTGACCTGTCTGTGCGTGTAAGGGACGCTTGCATTACTGCTGACCCTGTTCTGTACGTGTAAGGAAGGATTGAACTGCTGCTGACCTGTTTGTGCGTGTAAGGGAGACTTGAACTGCTGCTGACCCTGTCTGTGCGTGTAAGGGACGCTTGCGCTGCTGCTGACCCTGTTCTGTGAGTGTAAGGGTCGCTTGCACTACTGCTGACCCTGTTCTGTGCGTGTAAGGGACGCTTGCACTGCTGCTGATCCTGCTGATCCTGTTCTGTGCGTGTAAGGGATGCTTGCACTGTTGCTGACCCTATTCTGTGCGTGTAAGGGACGCTTGCACTCCTGCTGACCCTGTTCTATGTGTGTAAGGAATCTTGCATTGCTGCTCCAGCTGTTCTGTGCGTGTATGGGGCGCTTGAACTGCTGCTGCTACTGTTCTGTGCGTGTAAGGGATCTTGCATTGCTGCTCTAGCTGTTCTGTGCATGTATGGGACGCTTGAACTGCTGCTGACCCTGTTCTGTACATGTAAGGGATGCTTGAACTGCTGCTGACCCTGCTCTGTGCATGTAAGGGATGCTTGAACTGCTGCTGACCCTGCTCTGTGCGTGTAAGGGGCGCTTGAACTGCTGCTGCCACTGTTCTGTGCATGTAAGGGATCTTGCATTGCTGCTCTAGCTGTTCTGTGCATGTATGGGACGCTTGAACTGCTGCTGACCCTGTTCTGTACACATAAGGGATGCTTGAACTGCTGCTGACCCTGTTCTGTGCGTGTAAGGGATGCTTGAACTGCTGCTGACCCTGCTCTGTGCGTGTAAGGGATGCTTGCACTGCTGCTAACACTGTTCTATGCGTGTAAGGAATCTTGCATTGCTGCTCCAGCTGCTCTGTGTGTGTAAGGGACGCTTGAACTGCTGCTGACCCTGTTCTATGCATGTAAGTGATGCTTGCACTGCTGCTGATCCTGTTCTGTGCATGTAAGGGATCTTGCATTGCTGCTCCAGCTGTTCTGTGCGTGTATGGGACACTTGCACAGCTGCTGCCACTCTTCTGTGCGTGTAAGGGATCTTGCATTGCTGCTCCAGCTGTTCTGTGCGTGTATGGGACGCTTGCACTGCTGCTGACCCTGTTCTCTGCGTGTAAGGGAAGCTTGCACTGCTGCTGACCCTGTTATCTGCATGTTAGGGGCGCTTGCACTGCTGCTGCCACTTTTTTGTGTGTGTATGGGACACTTGCACAGCTGCTGACCCTGTTCAAGGCGTGTATGGGACACTTGCACTGTTACTGCCACTGTTCTGTGCATGTAAGGGACACTTGCACAGCTGCTGACCCTGTTCTGTGCATGTAAGGGACACTTGTGCAGCTGCTGATCCTGTTCTGTGCATGTAAGGGACGCTTGCACTGTTACTGACCCTGTTCTGTGCATGTAAGGGACGCTTGCACTGTTGCTGACCCTGTTCTGTTCATGTAAGGGATGCTTAAACTGCTGCTGACCCTGTTCTGTGCATGTAAGGGATGCTTGGACAGCTGCTGACCCTGCTCTGTGCGTGTAAGGGATGCTTGCACTGCTACTGACACTGTTCTATGCGTGTAAGGAATCTTGCATTGCTGCTCCAGCTGCTCTGTGTGTGTAAGGGACGCTTGAACTGCTGCTGACCCTGTTCTATGCATGTAAGTGATGCTTGCACTGCTGCTGATCCTGTTCTCTGCATGTAAGGGAAGCCAGCACTGCTGCTGACCCTGTTATGTGCATGTTAGGGGCGCTTGCACTGCTGCTGCCACTTTTTTGTGCGTGTATGGGACACTTGCACAGCTGCTGACCCTGTTCTGTGCATGTAAGGGACACTTGTGCAGCTGCTGATCCTGTTCTGTGCATGTAAGGGACGCTTGCACTGTTACTGACCCTGTTCTATGCATGTAAGGGACGCTTGCACTGTTGCTGACCCTGTTCTGTGCATGTAAGGGACGCTTGCTCTGCTGCTGCCACTCTTCTGTGCGTGTAAGGGACACTTGTACAGCTGCTGATCATGTTATGTACGTGTAAGGGAGGCTTGCACAGTTGCTGACCTTGTTCTGTGCATGTAAGCGATGCTTGCACTGCTGCTGCCACTGTTCTGTGCATGTAAGGGACGCTTGCACTGTTGCTGACCCTGTTCTGTGCATGTAAGGGACGCTTACACCGTTGCTGACCCTGTTCTGTGCGTGTAAGGGATGCTTGGACAGCTGCTGACCCTGCTCTGTGCGTGTAAGGGATGCTTGCATTGTTGCTGATCTTGTTCTGTGCATGTAAGGGAAGCTTGAACTGCTGCTGCCACAGTTCTGTGAGTGTAAGGGAGACTTGCACAGCTGAAGATCCTGTTCTGTGCATGTAAGGGACACTTGCACTGTTGCTGACCCTGTTCTATGCGTGTGAGGGTCGCTTGCACTGTTGCTGCCACTCTTCTGTGCGTGTAATGGACGCTTGCATTGTTGCTGATCCTGTTCTGTGCGTGTAAGGGACACTTGCACAGCTGCTGACCCAGTTCTGTGCGTGTGAGGGTCGCTTGCACTGCTGCTGCCACTGTTCTGTGCGTGTAATGGACGCTTTCACTGTTGCTGACCCTGTTCTGTGCATGTAAGGGACGCTTGCACAGCTGCTGATACTGCTGATCCTGTTCTGTGCTTGTAAGAGACGCTTGCACTGTTGCTGACCCTGTTCTGTGCATGTAAGGGGCGCTTGCACTGCTGCTGCCACTGTTCTGTGCGTGTGAGGGTCGCTTGCACTGTTGCTGCCACTGTTCTGTGCGTGTAATGGACGCTTTCACTGTTGCTGACCCTGTTCTGTGCATGTAAGGGACGCTTGCACAGCTGCTGATACTGCTGATCCTGTTCTGTGCTTGTAAGAGACGCTTGCACTGTTGCTGACCCTGTTCTGTGCATGTAAGGGGCGCTTGCACTGCTGCTGCCACTGTTCTGTGCGTGTAAGGGACGCTTGCACTGCTGCTGACCCTGTTATGTGAATGTAAGGGAACCTTGCATAGCTGCTGACCCAGTTCTGTGTGTGTAAGGGACGCTTGCACTGCTGCTGGTCCTGTTCTGTGCGTTTAAGGGAAGCATGGTTTCGTCAGAATCTATTGTGGACATTTATTTTTCCTCTGACTGTTGGCTCTTTGACAGTACCAACAGGGAATAAGCATTGTGAAGTTAGAGACTAGTCCTTTCTTGTTCATACAGTGCATTGTGCACAAATTTTGTCTTCACATGCACTTCTATACTCCTTTACACCTTGGGGCACGAATGTCTCTATACACAAATGTGATAAAGATATATGTTTTGTTTCTCTTTACACATTGTGATTAAATAATAGTGTGTTTTACTCCTTACAAACTCTATGTCTATATTTACATGTATGATTATTTAAACTTTTTCCTTTGTCATATAGATTGTGTACTGGGACCCCTATTTTATATGTACCGCATTGAACCCAGGTCCCAGTGACTTTAATGGGTATACCCATCTACTGTAATTGTGTGTGTTAAATGAGCATTTGCACTGCTGCAGCCTCCGTTCTGTGCATGTAAGGGATGCTAATGAATGGGTATGTATCAATCTAGGCAACACAGCAAATTAGTTGGTCGAAATGAACTGAGCTAGAAACATTGGTTTTTGTAAAAGGGGGGAGGTACAATTTTATTCACAAAAATTCTTTAAAAACACATAGGAAAAAATGTACATTCACAAATTATATTTAACACATATAACTCAATAAATCAGAAATATCTAACACCATCATTAAAAGAGACAATTAATTCAACAAATGGGGTTTACATAAAATAAACAGAAATGAGAAAAATGTGGCTAAATTAATCTCTACGCGCGTTTCGGCGAACCAGCGCCTTCTTCTGGAGCAGCCACGATAATATCTAAAAAAGAGGGGTGAAAAAATACCATAAAAACAGAATGTTATGTACATTCTTTCATTGCACCTTTTATAAACAAGCAAAAAACAGTCCAATGTTATTCTAATAGTCTCAGACTTTCTATTTTCTTTTGACCAACCTTATTTTATTACAAAGACATTTTTGAATATTTCATTGACATTTTAAAAGATTTCATTTCCTTGCCCTAATAATCCACCTGACAAGTAAGCGAAAAGTCAGAAGAGACAATGTCTGTGGTATAGACTTGCTCATACTGAAATATCTGAAGATTGGAGGGTATTTATGTTGGATGTCTAATCCAAGATTTCTGATATTGATATCTCTGTCTGATCATGTAAATGACATTGGTGCTAAAGAGGTAGAATACATTCTAACTAATAACAGTTATATGGAGGTTATCCTACCAAGGCCTGGAGATTAGTAAACAGAGTATTTGTATCATAAATACGGTCACTTACTTTAAGAACACGAATAATTTTAGTGCAATTCGACGCTGCAGTCTGGTTTGTCAGTATATCTAGAATCCTTTCTTTGAATGGTAGATGAGGATATTCTAAACCATAGAGAACAGCACATAGACAATAGTTATTATTCTTGCCTACTTTATAGTTTCCTTATGACTGATATTCGATATAGGAATTGGTATATTACCTATTATAATAGTTGATTCAGATGCGATAGTTGATCTCGAGTGTTGAATTTAAAATATTTTTTATTTCCTAAAAAGATATTTAGGAGATCTTTTAATTTACAGGATCTATAGATCTATGAGGTTCTGTTAAAACTTGATAATAGACAAGGATACAATATTTACCAAAATAATCGAACATTTATTTCAAAAGATTGGAAGTACCTTGTTTTACAAGTGGAAGTTCGTTTAGACCCGCCAACCGGAAATTAAAATACTGGCCTCAATGATGCGTATTTATATGGGGACATCAAGATATGGTCCGCCTGATGTGGGGATAGTAAGTGGCGATGATAGCCTAAAGAGTGGATGAAGTAAATTCTGGCATCAAATTCTATGTAGTGGAGTTAGAGAGTAACAACTTCTTAGCCTAATTATTTCTGCAGAAGAAGAAATAATAGTTACCCTTTTGCTTGTATTCCAAGCGATGGTCGATTTCAAGTGGTTTAAAATAACTCCCTGTCTGTGAGAGACAAAAGATAGTGGGGAGGTTGTATTATTTACTATTTAGTTAGGGTTTAGAGGTTAAAAGAGTAACTAGATTAATTGTATCGCATCAAGGGTTTCTACAGGACTTACCCGATTGGTGTCAACAGGGCTCGAAAATTCCGGCGGCGGGACTCGGGGGTTCTATGCTCCTTCCTCGAACGATGGCGATAAAATGGTCTCTCGGCGCGCTGTTTATATATTCTACTGAATTGGAGGAGTGGATTCAGGTGATTTGTGTGGGAACACAGAAAAAGGACCACGGATTATGGGGAGAGATATGTTCCTTTAGTTATTTAAAAGTGTCTGGTAATGGGCAAAAATCGTATATGATTTGTATCCCCATCATGTAGACCTCCGTGGGTTCATTAATTATATTTCCTTATTGCGTTTCAGTTTCTAAACCGCGTAATATTCTTCCATGATTCAGTTGCGTTATAGATATTCAATCTCCCTAACCGCAATGAAAAACGAGTCACTGAATTCGAATGCCTCTTTAGAGATGGCCCCCCAGATTCCAGATTGGTAGTTATATATAAATTTAGCGCCACTAGATAAATGATAATAATGCTCTACAACAATTTGCCTTTTGATGATAGTAGGAATCACATCTTATATGATTCAGTTCTTTTTCTTTCATCCTTAATCATTATCATCAGAACTGTCCTTTTAAGTATCTAAAAATATCCGACAATGGGCAAAATTCGTATACAATGTAGATCCCCATCATATAGACCTCCGCGTGTTGATTAATTATATTTCCTAATTGCGTTTCAATCTATAAACCGCTTGATATTCTTCCCTGATTTAGTTGCGTTATAGACATTCAATCTCCCTAACCGCAACGAACTATGAGTTACTGAATTCGAATGCCTCTTTAAAGATGGCCCCCCAGATTTCATCTTGTTTAAACAGTCTTATCTAGGCATTACATAACATCTTCTATGTCCATGCAATGACTGCTCTCTGGATAACCACTGGCGATATCTCTTTAAGAGAAATTGGTCTTCTCTCCATCTCTCCCCATAATCCGTGGTCCTTTTTCTGTGTTCCCACACAAATCACCTGAATCCACTCCTCCAATTCAGTAGAATATATAAACAGCGCGCCGAGAGACCATTTTATCGCCATCGTTCGAGGAAGGAGCATAGAACCCCCGAGTCCCGCCGCCGGAATTTTCGAGCCCTGTTGACACCAATCGGGTAAGTCCTGTAGAAACCCTTGATGCGATACAATTAATCTAGTTACTCTTTTAACCTCTAAACCCTAACTAAATAGTAAATAATACAACCTCCCCACTATCTTTTGTCTCTCACAGACAGGGAGTTATTTTAAACCACTTGAAATCGACCATCGCTTGGAATACAAGCAAAAGGGTAACTATTATTTCTTCTTCTGCAGAAATAATTAGGCTAAGAAGTTGTTACTCTCTAACTCCACTACATAGAATTTGATGCCAGAATTTACTTCATCCACTCTTTAGGCTATCATCGCCACTTACTATCCCCACATCAGGCGGACCATATCTTGATGTCCCCATATAAATACGCATCATTGAGGCCAGTATTCTAATTTCCGGTTGGCGGGTCTAAACGAACTTCCACTTGTAAAACAAGGTACTTCCAATCTTTTGAAATAAATGTTCGATTTTTTTGGTAAATATTGTATCCTTGTCTATTATCAAGTTTTAACAGAACCTCATAGATCTATAGATCCTGTAAATTAAAAGATCTCCTAAATATCTTTTTAGGAAATAAAAAATATTTTAAATTCAACACTCGAGATCAACTATCGCATCTGAATCAACTATTATAATAGGTAATATACCAATTCCTATATCGAATATCAGTCATAAGGAAACTATAAAGTAGGCAAGAATAATAACTATTGTCTATGTGCTGTTCTCTATGGTTTAGAATATCCTCATCTACCATTCAAAGAAAGGATTCTAGATATACTGACAAACCAGACTGCAGCGTCGAATTGCACTAAAATTATTCGTGTTCTTAAAGTAAGTGACCGTATTTATGATACAAATACTCTGTTTACTAATCTCCAGGCCTTGGTAGGATAACCTCCATATAACTGTTATTAGTTAGAATGTATTCTACCTTTTTAGCACCAATGTCATTTACATGATCAGACAGAGATATCAATATCAGAAATCTTGGATTAGACATCCAACATAAATACCCTCCAATCTTCAGATATTTCAGTATGAGCAAGTCTATACCACAGACATTGTCTCTTCTGACTTTTCGCTTACTTGTCAGGTGGATTATTAGGGCAAGGAAATGAAATCTTTTAAAATGTCAATGAAATCTTTAAAAATGTCTTTGTAATAAAATAAGGTTGGTCAAAAGAAAATAGAAAGTCTGAGACTATTAGAATAACATTGGACTGTTTTTTGCTTGTTTATAAAAGGTGCAATGAAAGAATGTACATAACATTCTGTTTTTATGGTATTTTTTCACCCCTCTTTTTTAGATATTATCGTGGCTGCTCCAGAAGAAGGTGCTGGTTCGCCGAAACGCGCGTAGAGATTAATTTAGCCACATTTTTCTCATTTCTGTTTATTTTATGTAAACCCCATTTGTTGAATTAATTGTCTCTTTTAATGATGGTGTTAGATATTTCTGATTTATTGAGTTATATGTGTTAAATATAATTTGTGAATGTACATTTTTTCCTATGTGTTTTTAAAGAATTTTTGTGAATAAAATTGTACCTCCCCCCTTTTACAAAAACCAATGTTTCTAGCTCAGTTCATTTCGACCAACTAATTTGCTGTGTTGCCTAGATTGATACATACCCATTCATTTGCTTTTCCCTGGTCTAGGAACTCTATTTCCATGCACTCAGGGGGTCCTTGATAAATATTCTCGTCATGTAAGGGATGCTTGCACTGCTTTCTCTCTTCTGTATGTGTAAATTACACTTGCGCTGCTGCTTCCCTGTTTCTGTGTTAGGGACGCTTGTACTTCTTCTGTCCCTGCACTGTTTGTAAGGGACGCTTGCACTGCTGTTGTCGGTGTTCTGTGTGCTGTCTCTGTTCGATGTATGTAAGGATTGTGTTCACTGCTGCTGCCTTTGTTCTGTGTATGTAAGGAAAGCTTGAACTGCTGCGGTTGCTGTTCTATATGTATAAGGGATGCTTGCACTGCTGCTGTCTCTCCTCTGTGTGTAAGAGCACGTGCACTGCTGCTGTCCCTACTCTGTGTGTAAGGAGCATGTGCGTTGCTGCTCTCCCTATTCTGTGTGTAAGGGACACGTGCGCTGCTGTTGTCTCTACTCTGTGCTTAAGGGACACGTGCACTGCTGCTGTTGTTTCTGTGTGTATGGGAGGCTTGCACTGCTGCTGTCCCTGTTCTGTGTGTGTGTGTGTAAGGTACACGTGCACTGTTTCTGTCCCTATTCTGTGTGTGTGTAAGGGACACGTGCACTGCTGCTGTCCCTGTTCTGTGTGTGTGTAAGGGACACTTGCACTGTTGCTGTCTCTGTTCTGTGTGTGTTGCTGTCTCTGTTCTGTGGGTGTTGCTGTCTCTGTTCTGTGGGTGTTGCTGTCCCTGTTCTGTGTGTGTGTGTGTGTGTAAGGGACATGTGCACTGTTGCTGTCCCTGTTCTGTGTGTGTTGCTGTCCCTGTTCTGTGTGTGTTGCTGTCCCTGTTCTGTGTGTGTTGCTGTCCCTGTTCTGTGTGTGTGTGTAAGGGACATGTGCACTGTTGCTGTCCCTGTTCTGTGTGTGTTGCTGTCCCTATTCTGTGTGTGTTGCTGTCCCTGTTCTGTGTGTGTGTGTAAGGGACACATGCACTGTTGCTGTCCCTGTTCTGGGTGTGTTGCTGTCCCTGTTCTGTGTGTGTTGCTGTCCCTGTTCTGTGTGTGTGTGTGTAAGGGACATGTGCACTGTTGCTGTCCCTGTTCTATGTGTGTTGCTGTCCCTGTTCTGTGTGTGTTGCTGTCCCTGTTCTGTGTGTGTGTGTGTAAGGAACACGTGCACTGTTGCTGTCCCTGTTCTGGGTGTGTTGCTGTCCCTGTTCTGTGTGTGTTGCTGTCCCTGTTCTGTGTGTTTATGGGATGCTTTCACTGCTGCTGTCCCTGTTCTGTGTGTGTGTGTAAGGGACATGTGCACTGCTACGGTTCCTGTTCTGTGTGTGTGTGTGTGTGTAAGGGGCACATGCACTGCTGCTGTCCCTGTTCTGTGTGTGTGTGTAAGGGACACGTGCACTGTTGCTGTCCCTGTTCTGTGTGTGTGTGTAAGGGACACGTGCACTGCTATGGTTCCTGTTCTGTGTGTGTGTGTGTGTGTGTGTGTGTAAGGGACATGTGCAATGTTCCTGTCCCTGTTCTGTGGGTGTTGCTGTCCCTGTTCTGTGTGTGTGTGTGTAAGGGACACGTGCACTGTTGCTTTATTTATTTATTTATTTATTTTCAAAGTTTTATATAGCGCGGACAAGATCTTTGCAGATATCAGAGCGCTTTACAGTAAATACGGGGTAAGGGAAACAAACGGGAGATTAAGCAAACTTGTGGGTACAATATAGTAATGGGTAGAAGGTGGGAAGCAAACTAGGATAGTAACCTGATAAACAACTTGTGAACGAGTAGACAATAAGAAAGGCCGGCAAAAGCAAACTTTTAGGTACAAGATAGTAGTGGGTAGTAGGTGTGTAACAAACTAGAGTAATAATCCGATAAACAACTTAGTACAATGGACAATCAGAATAAGCAATAATACAAAGTCTGTGCACAGTCTTCGGTACAACCAAAAAAGGGTTCAAGTGCGACTAGCCATAAGGATGGCTTTTGCTTCTTTCTTAAAGAGTGCAGTGGAGGAGATAAGCCTGGTTTCGGGAGGGAGGGCATTCCAGATCCTGGGTGCCATTCCTGAGAAGGAGCGCTTGTAAGTTTTTTCCTTCCGGAATCTTCGAGGTTTCAGGAGGAGATTCTTTGTGCTTCTGTTGTTTCTCGAGCCTCCTGATAAAGTCAGCTTTTGAGTGAGGTAGCTGGGAGACTTGTGGTGTACAGCCATGTGTGTCATACAGGCAATTTTCAACTGTATTCTGGCTTCAAAAGGGAGCCAGTTCAGGGATTTTAAGTCAGGGGAAATATGCGAGTGTTTTCTAGAACCAGTGATAAGTCTCGCTGCAGCGTTCAAGGAGGCTCTTAGGGGTGCTGTTGTTGATAGGGGGAGTCTGCTGAGAGCCACAATTCCGTAGTCTATGTGTGGAATGACTAGGGCTTGAACTGCAGTTTGGAAGTCCTTAGCTGGGAGGAAGGGTTTAAGTTTCCTCAGAGTGTTGATTTGGAAGTTAGCTCCCTTAGTTGCTTTGTTGATATGCTGCTGCATGTTGAGGTTGGCGTCAAGAGTGATGCCTAATGATTTCACGGAGTCCACGATGGTGGGTTGGACATTGAATGCAGTTAGGTGCTTAAGCCAGGTTTGAGTGGTGGAGATTTTCGCCGGAGGTGAGATTAGAAGGAACTCAGTTTTCAGAGCATTTAGTTTGAGATGATTATCGGCCAACCATGATTGGGTGTTTTTGAGCGTGGAGTTCAGAAGTTTGATGTCTTCCGGGGATTGTAGTTTGAGGTAGAGTTGAGTGTCATCGGCGTACATATGAAAGTGTACATTAGATGCTTGGAGCAAGGTGGTGAGTGGTTCCATGACTAGGTTGAACAATGTGGGGGATAGTGACGATCCTTGAGGGACGCCTAAAGAAACAGGCACAGCTGGGGATAGCACGTTGTTGATCTTGAACTTCTGAGAACGGTGATGTTGGAAGGAAGTGAACCATTTGAGGACAGTTCCCGATAGACCCATTCTGGTGTTTAGCAGCTCAAGTAGGTTCTCATGTTTGACGGTGTCAAATGCTGTCCCTGTTCTGTGTGTGTGTAAGGGACATGTGCACTGTTGCTGTCCCTGTTCTGTGTGTTTTGCTGTCCCTGTTCTGTGTGTGTGTGTGTGTGTAAGGGACATGTGCACTGTTCCTGTCCCTGTTCTGTGTGTGTGTGTGTGTGTGTGTGTGTGTAAGGGACATGTGCAATGTTCCTGTCCCTGTTCTGTGTGTGTTGCTGTCCCTGTTCTGTGTGTGTGTGTGTAAGGGACACGTGCACTATTGCTGTCCCTGTTCTGTGTGTGTGTAAGGAACATGTGCACTGTTGCTGTCCCTGTTCTGTGTTTGTTGCTGTCCCTGTTCTGTGTGTGTTGCTGTCCCTGTTCTGTGTGTGTGTAAGGGACATGTGCACTGTTCCTGTCCCTGTTCTATGTGTGTTGCTGTCCCTGTTCTGTGTGTGTGTGTGTGTGTGTGTAAGGGACATGTGCACTGTTACTGTCCCTGTTCTGTGTGTGTTGCTGTCCCTGTTCTGTGTGTGTGTGTGTAAGGGACATGTGCACTGTTCCTGTCCCTGTTCTGTGTTTGTTGCTGTCCCTGTTCTGTGTGTGTTGCTGTCCCTGTTCTGTGTGTGTGTGTGTGTGTGTGTGTGTGTGTGTGTGTGTATGTGTAAGAGACATGTGCACTGTTGCTGTCCCTGTTCTGTGTGTGTTGCTGCCCCTGTTCTGTGTGTGTATGGGATGATTGCACTGCTGCTGTCCCTGTGCTGCGTGTGTATGGGATGCTTGCATTGCTGCTGCCCCTGTTCTGTGTGTGTGTGGGATGCTTGTCACTGCTGCTGCCCCTGTTCTGTGTGTGTGTATGGGACACTTGCATTGCTGCTGCCCCGGTTCTGTGTGTGTGTGGGATGCTTGTCACTGCTGCTGCCCCTGTTCTGTGTGTGTGTGGGATGCTTGTCACTGCTGCTGCCCCTGTTCTGTGTGTGTGTGGGACGCTTGCATTGCTGCTGCCCCGGTTCTGTGTGTGTGTGGGATGCTTGCATTGCTGCTGCCCCTGTTCTGTGTGTGTGTGGGATGCTTGTCACTGCTGCTGCCCCTGTTCTGTGTGTGTGTGGGACGCTTGCATTGCTGCTGCCCCGGTTCTGTGTGTGTGTGGGACGCTTGCATTGCTGCTGCCCCGGTTCTGTGTGTGTGTGGGATGCTTGTCACTGCTGCTGCCCCTGTTCTGTGTGTGTGTGGGACGCTTGCATTGCTGCTGCCCCGGTTCTGTGTGTGTGTGGGATGCTTGTCACTGCTGCTGCCCCTGTTCTGTGTGTGTGTGGGATGCTTGCATTGCTGCTGCTCCGGTTCTGTGTGTGTGTGGGATGCTTGTCACTGCTGCCCCTGTTCTGTGTGTGTTTGTGATGCTTGCACTGCTGCTGTCCCTGTTCTGTGTGAGTATGGGAGGCTTGCATTGCTGCTGCCCCTGTTCTGTGTGAGTATGGGAGGCTTGCACTGCTGCTTTCTCTGCGATCTGAATGTAAGCGATGCTTTCCCTTCTACTGGCACGTCCTTTGTGCGTAACAGAAGTTTGCACTGCTGCTGTCAGCACTGGGACTTTGCACTTCGGGTACCTATGCTGAACCTGTGGAGAGGGGCTGAGGGGTGTGTGTGCGCGCGCCGGCCAAGAAAACTCCCCAACTAAATCTTCTCTGTCACTATTCCTGGAGAAGGTTCCTGCACCTTCGCTTTCTGTCCCTGTTCTCCCACCGTACTGTGTTCTTGTAACTTTCTATAAAGTTACGGATACTTCCTTGTACAGTGCTGTTGCTACTTCCGGTTCTTTTCCCCTCAGGGCACAACTGATGAAGTGCGCCGACACACTTTCACAAAATGTACCCAGCAGCAGGCCAGGTGCCCTTCCCCTCACACACCATGCTGTCGAGTGCGCTGGGCCCTGCCATCAGGGGCGGCCTTAGGCATGTGTAAGCTGTGCACCTGCACAGGGCCACCAAACCCCAGGGGCCACCACGCCAATATATATCCTTAATATAATAATCCTCTGAGGATGGATACATATTTGCGTTGCGGCCCCTGGCAGGGATTTGGCGGCCTCGGCTCTGTTCCACTTCCAAACACCCTGACCCATTCCTCTTCTCTGGCATCCGCGCTCCTCTTCCGGGGCCCCCTACCCACGCTCCCTGCCCAGGGTCACCATGAGCCTAGAGCCGCCCCTGCTGCCACCCTATTCACCTGGCCACTGCTGCGTGGGCACCAGAACAGGGCCCGCCTCCGCCGGAATTGTCACCTTCTCGTGCACTTTATGCCACCTCCATTGCACTTAATGTGTCCATACAGAAGGAATGAAGCTGAGTTGCCCATAGCAGCACCGACACCCGAGCCTACTCTCAGCGGGGAACTCGCGGATCTCTGCAGGGAACTTACAGCCACTGAACTCTGTCACACCACCTCCAACAACTCGCTTCTGACACCAGAACAATCCAGAAAACAGCTGAAACGCATTCCTTCCATTCCACCTGAACTTAGTTTGTCTGCCCCTTACGGGAAATCCCACCGTGTGCGCCATGACTCACTAACAACACTATGTTTTAAGGATGATTCCTAAATTCCGAGCCTGTGCCACACGGGCTGCAGCAGGTGTGTTAGCCCAGCGAGGTGCCTGCCGTGCAGGAGTTCACGGAGTTCTCGTATTTCCGATAAAGAGGACGTGTACTAACTATGCCGCCTTTGTTCAGGTGTTTGTGGCTCGACGGGCGGGACTGTTCACAGCGCACTGGAGCTGCCTCAAAGGAACTTGACCGCTTTCTTTTCAACCTCCAGTGTTTTCTGGTGCCCGCGGGCCACTGCGTTTGCAGAGTGCGCCGCTCAGATCCGAAGGCATGTGAACTCGAGTGCCCGACTTCCCGCCGCAGGGGGGGCGCCGCTGTACTTCTTTTCCAGATTTGTTCTTCTATTGTGCCCGTGGAGGGGCGGAGGGGGCGCCTGACAACAGCCGCTCCCTGTAAACATGGCGGCATGGCTGTCCCAGGGCACCACAGCAAACTTTACAGGTTTTTTGTTTTACGCACAAGCTCACTATTAACTTGCTTCTATCGCGTTCAGCCAAATCTAATTCATAACCGTCTATAAATCAGTAACTCAGCCGCAGAAAACCTGGAAGCCCATCCTGCGACAAACAACACGCACCAGCGCTTCACGCCGCGTGTGCGCACACGGGGGTAGCTACGAGCGTGGCAGGTGGGCGCTACGAGCGTGGCAGGTGGGCGCTACGAGCGTGGCAGGTGGGCGCTACGAGGGTAGAGCAGGAGACCTGGAAGGGTAGGCACGAGCTAGAGGAGGTAAAGACATGAGAATCCATGACCCCGGCGGTCAGGGGGTGCCACGCGCTTATGTTTTGTTATACTGTGCGTTGTTCTATGTTATATTATGCGTTGCTCTGTTGTATAGACTGTGCTGCATTGTGCAGTTATATGTTGTTGCGTGTTATGTTGTGTTATGTTATATATGCTGTGATGTGTTTTGCTATGTTTCGATGTGTTGGTATATAACTTATGCTGCGTTATGCGATGTACTGTGGTGTGTTGTGTTATGCGCTGTATTGTTTTATGCCGTATTGTGTTGTATTGTAAATTGTGCTGCTTTGTTATGCTACCTGAGGTACTATGTTATATTAAGTTCACCTACCTCTTCGATGCCCCAGGAAAAGAAGACTCAGCCGAAAACATCCAAAAATCCCAACACCCCTGTGTGGCAACGAACAAAGAAGGGCACAGTGCCCGCCGCTCGATTGGTATCCTGCCCGGGGGTCCGACGTCTGGCACACCCTTCCCAGTGGGTATAGCTTCCTTGTCCAATCTAGACCTCTCTTGCTCTCCGTTCCACGGGGTGGGCGTCGACAGGTGGGCAGAGTGCGCTGCGACGCTGCTGGCGATGGGTGTCCGGGTGGCACGGCACCGGGTGGCGCCAGTCACTCCGCGAGGGTGCCTGGGTGGCACGGTGTGGGTCTGGGCGTCCGCCGGTCGGTGTCCAGGTGGTAGACTGCGCCCCGCGGAGGGCACGCCGTCTTTAAGGCGCGCTCAGGTGAGTGGTCCGTGAGTCACGGCTGGTAAACACTTCTCGGGAGAGAGATGCCTGGGAGCCCCGCATACCTGCACAGGCAGGAAGGGCCTGGCAGGCTCTGCCTCCACAGCGGCGCTCACTCCCACGCCCCACCTCTTCACCACACCCTCAGCGAGCAGCAGTGGGCAGGGAGCCGGGCTCCTGCGCTCCAGGAACCGAGGCAGGCATGGGCAGGACACGGCACGCCCGAGCGGGAGAGCGATAGAAAACTGCAAGTACCACAATGCTAAGTGTTGTGAGCTGAAAAGGCAGGGTTGCTTCACATCTCACACCCGTCTTCGGACAGCACTGGAGGGGCAGAACACTGTCTGAGTGTACCAAGGAGGAACCTGGGGCGGGGGTGCGCGCAGGGAGGGACCGCGGCCGCGATTGCCAGGGAGTGACCTCGGCTTGGAGTGACAGGAATGGAACTTGGCCTTGGAGTGACAATCAGCTACCCGGAGAGTAAACGCAGGGAGGGACTTCTGCTGCGAGTGACAGAGAGGGACTGAGGCTTATTGTGCCAAGGAGGAACCTCGGAGGGAGTGGCAAGGATTAACCTTAGGGTAGAGGGCACAGCCTTCCCAAGAGCCCCCTGCTTCTAAACCGGACAATGCCGAGCAGGAGGCCCCACCCAGGAGGGCCACTCAAGGCCACGGGTGGGGTACAAAGACCATGGTATTGTGGACAAGTGAATGTCAGTGCCAGAATACCGCCTGCGCCAAGGCTCCCTGGCGCAGGCGGTATTCTGGCACTGACATTCACTTGCTTCTGTGTTGCTTTTACGATTCTCCCTCAGGGTCCGTTTCCCCGCACACTTCCTCCCCTTCAGGACAGACTTAGATAGCCATTGTGTCTGGGTCGATGCAGCCTTCAGCACCGGCCTTAAAGCCCGTATCCCGGAAGTCGTCGAAAGTCTCCGCTGGAGGGGCAAGGCCAAGGGAGCGGGTGGGGTGCCAGTGTGAGGTGTTCAACACTTTTGCGAAGAAATTTAGATTAGAGTGGTCTGGGTGGGCACCTTTCACCAGCTCCTAATGCACATCCTCAATACCCCTACCAAGCGCCTAAAAGCGAATTAGTTCACAGCGAGCACTATGCACAGACCTCACAGCCATAAGTTTCTAGGAAAGACAAATACACACACTGGGGAATGTCATTGATGATGGCCTAAGAATAGGTTCACTGGAATTATGCGACATGCCAGGATCAAATTATGTGGCAAAACTAACAAAATTATGCGAGATGAAAAGGAAAATTATGCGGTGTGATGCAGCACATTTTGACAGTAATACTGCATTATCACCTCATTAGTAACAATTAAGCACTGAAATACAGCAATAAGCAATTGAAAGCTGATCACAATTGCAAAGGGTTGCCCACTGCACGGCAACTTGATATTTGTTGCAACTGTTTCAATGTAATGTCTGTCAGCAGATTCATGTCATATTGACTAGTTTGGATTTCCTTTATCATGGTGTGTGGCCTATTGTAAGGCGATCTACTGGTTATGCCTATGCTTGTTGAAGCTAGTGGTATATAGTAATAATTCGTAAAAGAGTCGGAGATTCCAAATGGTTTTCAATTACGCAGGCGTAATTCGTGTACTTTCGGGATCTTAGTGGTATGGCTGGTACCTGAAACTCTCAAAATGACAGCACGTCGAGTAATTATGAGCCATTCATTGTAAAAATGAACAACAATTTATAATGAATTTACAGTGAATGCCATGGTGCATTCACTGTAAAAATGTACAGCAAATGCCCGGGAACAACAGAACGCGAGCAACTGTTGCTTGTGGTGCTTTTGTTTTTGCACTATTTGTTAGCACAAAATGCGTCGTTGCATTAAAAATGGACACAAGAATAGAATTTTTAAAACATATGTCTAAATGAAGGATGCGCCCCCATGTAATTACGCGTAATTTCGCGCGATTACACAAAATAAATCGCGCGAAATGTGGCTACCAAGCATTCTTTTAAAAACATTTTGCTTTCTCAAAAGACAGCAATGCCATTTCACGTCGAGTTATTCCCCAAATGCACTCCTTTCTCTCATTAAAAACAATTGGTTATTATTGTGTTCAGTTTCTTGAAGAACTCACCGCTTGTTGGGAATGAGCCGGGAATTTCGCAGAGCGCCCCAGCCTGGGCACAGTTTTACCCTCACTGGCGGTGTGAGTGGAAACCAGCGGCCAGTGATGGCACGACCAGCCAAGGCTGCTGAGGTCGGCTCCGTAGAAGACCCGCTGACCATGGGATACTAGTACCGGACCGACACAGCAAGGACAGGCCACCTGCAGCTACCTTCTAAAGGTGAGAGTCCGTCCCAGTACCAGGGCCAGCTGTAGATGTTTTTTTAAATGTTACTGCCACTTAGTTAAACACTCTTCACTGTTTTGCACTGCATTGAACCCAGGGCACCTCTGTTCTTTCGCCACAGCCAGTCCGCTTTACGTATGCATTGCCAAAAGACTATTTTCAAGATACGTAAAAAAATTCCACACCCATACATTAAATATCACGGCACAGCAACTGTTTAGGATGTACGTTTGTTCTGTGGCAGGCGTCAAGTTCAGCAATGCAGCCAATCACAGCAAAAGACAAATTTCGGCGCATCAGTCCCAGGTGAACGGCCGCCTTCCTCCTCGTCAGCTGAAAAGGAGACAGCTCTGAACACGAGTGGTTTTGTTGTTTTTAAGTGAAATATGTCAAAAGCTGACCCTTCCCTTCTGCCTTCCGCTCTCGTGAACATGCCAGTGGGGCAGGTCTTTTATGAGTAGAGTTTGCATTGCGCCCTGCTTTCTCTGACGGGCCCAAAAGCGCTTTCTGGATGGCAGCTGCTTCATTTGCTATGTAGGGCTGTAAGAGTGCTGGTTGGATTGTATGTTTTGGTGAATTGAATGACGAGAGTGGGCACAGGCCCCTCAAGCAGGAAGCAGGGTGCCAGAGAGACAGACCCACTGGTTGAGTGTACAAACCTATACATCTTGCAGCTGAGACAGGCTTGGAAGAGCAATCTCTTTAACTACTTTCTTACATTTTGGTGATTGCTGATGCACCTTGTTCTCTGTGGCAGAGCGTTCCAGGCCATTCAGGACTCTATAGAGAAACAGCTCTCGCCAATACAGGCCTTTTAAAAAGCAGGAATTATTAAGAGGAGGTCCTGTCTGGACCCGAGGGTGTGAGCTGATTGTCTGAGTTTGGATATCATGAGGTTGGTCCTGTCCTATGGATGAACCAGCAATGTTTGTTCACTTACTCGCTGGAGTAGCCATTGTAGTTCAAAAGTATCAAAAACTGCTGAGAGGTCAACCTGAGAGGGTAACTCTGTTCGAATGTGTGCCCTGGTATTCTGAAGAAAGTTGCAGCTATCAATCAATGCAGACGTTGTGCCTCTTCCAGGATGGAATCCTGTTTGTCTGCAGGAAGGCTGTGTGTTTTTTAAAAGAAAGGCAGAGATCTCTGAAAAACTTGATTGTTCAACAAGTTTACTCAGAAACCGTCCAGTTGATGTAAGTCTGTAGTTGACCGGCCCGTCTAGTCAAGCCCTAGCTTCTTTAGGATGGGAACGCAGAACTCGTGATCAGGAATTTGTCCAACAGTTCCCTGGATCCAGCAGAAAGTTCCTGCTACTTCCAGGCAGTGGCTAGCGGTCCTTGCATGCCCTGATTTAGGGTTGTCCCTACCTTGAAAAGGAGGCTGGAAATCACAGATTGCAGCTCTGCCAAACACATGTCTTCTCTCCCAGGCTACTGTGCAGGGCATGGCACTGGCCAATGAAGGCCATGGCTCCCAGAGCAGAGTGACTGATCAGTTCTCTGTTCTTTTCAAATTTTGTGGAGCTCCTCCTATCAGGTTTGTCGCGTGTTGATGTGGTTTTCAGAACATCCTCCCTGGAGCTGTTTTGTGAAAGTTCACGACTTTTTTATTAAATCCAAAGAGGTGCCACCCACACCCTTCATCATCCAAATGCAGCAGGAACAGGGGAGGATCTAAGCCGGCCCTGACATGGAACAGAAGTCTCAACTACAACGGGAAGGAAAATGTATCCTGACTCCAGTCTATAAAACCATCCGTGAGGGAAGGGGCGGCAATCTTTCAGTGCTTACTCCAGAGTGAAGTCAAAGAAAGGATATTCCTCTTCCTGTCCAAGAGCCACCACAGCCTATCTGCAATCAACATCTCTGGGGCAGGTGTGGGGAACTTCCAGGACGGCCTGCAGGTCGAAAGAACCTAACCTCTGGGTTTTATAAACCCATGGACACATACAGGACCCCGAAATAGATGACTGTGCCCAGGCAGGAAGGCATAACAGACACATGCTGTGCTCACCCTACCTCCAACATCCACTATGAACCCACGCTTTTTACCCATATCCCACATGGATGGAGTGAAGGACCTGGGGGCACTAGCAGACTTTTCAATAGGAGACGCTGCGGCCTGTGAGTATCCCTCCACTGACGGCGCAAGGCAAAAAGGGTCATTAGTGTTAATTGTGTGTGTATGTAAGATGTGGTATTGTCTGCAACGCATTGGTTGGGAGATAGGGTTATCAGATACAAAAATCAATATACTTATGCATTGTATTATATTCCATCTAACAGGAGCCACTTCATCGCCGTCATTCTGTGATGCTTATAAAATCCAAGACTTGGATAATATATTGGGGACTATGGAATCAGGATATGAGAAGTTATAGCTGGATTTAATGCGATTATGAAATTTGACCATATATTAATCTCTATGCCACCTGCTGTATTAAATGGTGCTCAAGAATAGATTGCCTGAACATAAAATGTTATATACTTGTGATTCTGATGTTACTCTCACACTACACGTGGATAGCTGGTGTAAGGGTATAAGGGTCTGTCTTTTCTCTCATCTTTGCTTGAGAAATCTTTGTAATTTGTAATTTATCGATATTATGCTTTCTTTACAGGACTTCACGTCTGGGCTTTTATTTCTTGGGTCTTGTTTTCAAGAGTCTATTTTTGTTATAGTATGTTTTTAACTTGCGTCATAGTTTTTAAAAAAATAAACCAAACACACATTTGTTAGGTTTAAGGTGCTGGGGTATGGCCTGTATGCACAATGCTACTTTTAAATAGTTTGTCTTTAAGCTTGTAGTTGTATAAATATTTTATAATTTTTTATGTATTATGTTATAGTATGTTTTTAACTTGCGTCATAGTTTTTTAAGAAATAAACCAAACACACATTTGTTAGGTTTAAGGTGCTGGGGTATGGGCTGAATGCATATTGCTACTTTTAAATAGTTTGTGTTTAAGCTTGTAGTTGTATAAATATTTTATACATTTTTATGTATTATGTTACAGTCCTGAAGAAGTTCGAAGTTAAAACAAAACACGTTCACTGGGGGTGTGATTGTACTAATTTGTGTGGAATCAAGAACTTTTGGGAAAAAACATAAAGAACACACGAAAACCTTTTGAATTATTGTTCCAAACTGATTTATTCTAGATATACATCTATGTTTGGAAACACAGGCAAAAAGGGTGTGTTATTACCATTATTATAAGTGAGTTTTTCTACTACTGCCGGTTCCTCTCAGCCAGGTGAGAGGAGATGAAGTCACTTTCAAAAGGAGGCGTGCTTTTTAGATGCCCCCCAACTGCAGAGCCAGATTCTGGGGTCTCAATCCTTTTAAATCAGAGGCCCTCAGTTAACTGAGGCAACATGTCAAAAACCCGTAGATATATAAAACGGCTTCCCTAGCAGTGCAACATAGAACAGGAGCACACACTCTTCCAACCCTTGTAGGTACGATTTTGTTCCAACATGTAGACAGTTTCAGGTAATGGGACTATTTCCTATAACTGACATATTTCCTTTTGAGGCGAAGATTGCGTCAAGAATGTAGCCAGCAGAGTGCGTGGACCCAGTGACTACATGAAGGAAGTCAAGTTCTTTAAGGTTAGTTTGGAGGGGTGAGGTCTGCTGCAGTTCAGGCTAATCTGAGCAGGTGTTGAGATCTCCAAAGATACATCAGTTTCCATCAAGGATTGTAACATCTGTGATTGCGCCCAGGAGACCATCAGGGAAGGCTGAGGTTTCGTGCAAGATAGCCCCATTTTGTTTTGAAGTAGTACCAGCACATTTTATTTTATACACCACAACCGCCAACACACCTCTTTCACCCTGTTTTAAGGACTTTTTCAAGGCTTTAAGTCATAAAAACATCAAGTTCTACGTGGAATTATACATTATAGAAATTAATTTGTGACAATTCTTCAAGTGTCAATGGATATGCATATGTGATGTCAAGTGCTGAGAATTAATTTTCTTCACAATAATAGACACAATGCCAAACCAGCAGTGCTGGCAGAAATAGAAAGCAAAACCGAAATTGTACCAGGGACAAGATCTAATAAGACAGATCTAATGAATACAGTAGATCCAGTGCTGATGGCAACTGATAGGTAAATCGGAAGAAGATAAAAGAAAAGGCATATTGCCTGGTGCATAGGCCACCGAGAACAGACATATCGACAATTGTTGCCAACAATAACTTTAAAACTGAAATTGTGAAAGGGGGCTTCACAGAAAGAAACCGATCTAGGCCCTCAATGAGGGACACTCCTGACTCCTCAAAAGCTGAGTGCCCAGCACAGTTCCACCCTCCCTCCTTCCGCAAGCTGTCAGCCAGTGCTGCAGCACTGGTTCTCTGACAATACTGTGATAAAAACAATCATTGACAAAAATGTCATGTTAGAAAAATCGTTTTCCTATACATATAATATAATTGACCGAAATATTGACTCAAAAATATAATGGATGGAATATCGTCCAAAAACAGCCAAAAATATTTTTATTTTTAATGTATATACACTTGAAAGTAATATATTGAAAACACATAATAATTTAATATAATGCAAAATAACTAGTGGATATATGTGTGTGTATATATATATATTAAATGTATATATACATATATATACACACACACAAAGACATCCATCCAAACTCTAATGTAATTTTAAAAACAAAAGAAAAAGAATTGTATATTTTTTCAAATACATTTAATTTAAAATATTGAGTTAAATAAAAATAAAATTAGTAAACATATGTACAAACAAAATATATTGCCTAATCTAGAATATTTACACCAAATATAAAAAATGTTACATACATTTTAAAATAAATATACAAATTACAATTTAAATAAAGTGAAGCAATATATATTTAATATACAATATACACAATAGATACAATTGAGTAAACTACATAAATATTATAAAAGTAAACCAATACATTGGAATCAGTTCTATTACAAAATGTAATAATTTGACTAATATATTAAATAGTAAAATATTAAATCTCACAAAAAACACGTTCCTATAATACTATAAACATTCCAATACACTAATTAAAAAAAACAATATTAAAAATAAACAAATAATTAAAAGATAATATTAATCCACTTTCACAAATAGTAGAGAGAGAGTTGGACTTCAGAGGGATTTGATTTACTATTACCATTCCAGTCCAAGCAACAGTTGGGAAAGTGTTGGACTTCGGAGGCATTAGATTTATTATATCAACTCCGGTTTATGCAACTGTGGGGACAGTTTTGGACTTCGGAGAAGTTAAGTTTACTATTCCCACTCCAGTCTAAGGTCCAAGCAACAGCAGGGAAAATGTTAGACTTCGAGAGGTTAGGTTTACTATTCATACTCCAGTCTAAGCAACAGTGGTGAAAGTTTTGGACTTTGGAGGCGTTGGGTTTACTATTCTCTTTCTAGTCTAAGCAACAATGGAGAAAGTGTAGGACTTCGGAGGGGTTAGATTTACTTTTCCCACTCCAGTTTAAATAATAGAAGATAACTTGTTGGTCTTCAAAGTAATTACATATACGAAAATCATTTACTAAAAATATTTAAATATCTAATGAATCATTGGATATAGTTCCTAGAAAAAATAAATAGTATAGTAGAATAAACATTTTTTAAATATAAAAGAAAAATTAAAAAAGAAAATGAAATGAGATAACATTCAATTGCTTAACTACAAAATCATTGAGAAAAGTTTAAAATAGGCTATAAGTTATTTAATTTAAATTAATACTTAAAAAACAAATACAATTCAAAGACAAAAATCAATCCACATTCAAAATTAAAAAAACCCCTTACCATTAAATTAACTAACAAACCAAGTAAAACAAATAATTAACATAATAAGTACAACAGTAAAATTATACATAAATAATTATCAATTGATTGTAAAAGTACAATTAACATACAAAATATTATAACTTTAATATCCTCCCACCCTAATCCCTACAACATGCGTATTAAACGTATAAAAGTTAAGATACAAATTAGAAGAAATAAAACACTACAAAAACGAAACAATTGAAAAATAAGTAATGTACATAATTCATATTTAATTAAATATTTAACATCAATAGTAAGTTAACATTAAAATTAAATGCATTTTATTTAATGTCCCATCCGATTCCCCCAAAAAGGCAATGACCCACTACTATAATATAATTTACTATTACGAATAATAAAATTAAAATATAGATTAAAATTAACAAATTAAACTGAAAACAATCACAATCAAACTATTTATTTAATCTATTAAATAAAGTAATTTACAACAACAATAATTTCCCCAACATTTAAATTATATATAATTATAATTAACCTCCCTCCATATTTTTACCCCAAAATCCAACAACCTACAGCTACACTATAAATTACTGATTACATTTAAAAATAAATTACTATAATACTTTAGAATTACAAGCTATATAAAAAAATTGTAGCAATTATACTAGCAATACTACTACCTAAAAATTAATAAATCAACTAAAACATATTACATTAATTAAAAAAAGAATGCTTTACAGCCACATTAAAGAAAACAATATTAAAAACAACAATATTCTTGAAAATCTTACATGCAAAAAAAAGATATTCTTGCCAACGATATTCTGTCCCATGATATTTTTGCAGCAATTATATTTTGTTAATGATATTTATGTCCCAAGATAAGATATTTAAAACCAAATATTTTGTCCAAACACCACAACACCTGTCCCAGAATGCCCCAGACCATCAGGGAATGTTGTATAAAACATTATTTTATTTTATTTTTATTTTTATTTATAAAGTTTTATATAGCGCAAACTTGATCCCGAAGGATATCAGAGCGCTTTACAATGCTTTTTATAAAAACAGTTGAACCGCATTGTAACAGTTAGGAACATAATTCAAAACAAAAAGTGAGACAACAATTTGGGGTTAATGATTAATAGTTACTAGGTCATTATTACTCCTAACAGCGGCAATCTGAGTCCTTCCTGACAAGAACAACAAAAACGTTGGGTTTATAACATCACTCAGCATTTCTGGCCCCACTGGAACCTTTCTGATACCATGCAATCTCTTTACTCACTGCTTTTGCCTCTGTTGCAAGATATCCATGGCATCTCAGTTGGTAAAAACAGAGGGTTTTACCATTTCACTTTACTTTTAGGCGTGTAGGCTCCTATAAAAATACCTCCCCACCAGCTGCCTTCAGGAAGATCAATCATTTGGCGCAGTCTTCATCAGCGGTTCAGTCAGCCTGCTGAAATCAGGGTGCACAAAGAAGGAAACAGAGTCACAGTTAGCGGTCTAGTTGGGTGTGCTTTTATATAAGTAGCCTGACGAAGCAGGAAATTCCAAATGTATATCAATAATGGACGTGGTCTATTACGTGAAGTAATAGACTGGACCCCCTGAGAGGATTGGAATCCAGAGTGCACAGTGGGTCTGGCTGTCTAGATGCCAGTCCGATAACTTTGGGAAAGCTTATTACAATAACCAGACAATATATTTTCACAAATTGCCTTCTTTACCCTCAGGGATCCCCAGGACTCAGAGGCTGTTCCACCTTTGTTGTTTTTCCACATAGAGTAGAATCTGACCCCCCACCTACTCTTAATATCTTTGATGTGTGTGCAGCAGTCTCTTTAGTGTCCGCAAATCTTTGTTGAAGATCCTTCACATTTGTAGATAATGAGAAAGCTTTTCCTGTCATCTACAGCAACATCCACTGTAGACAAAGGTTTTCTACTGTGACTTCTGTGTAATATTGTGATGTCCTTTGCCAGTAGATTTTAATAAGCTGGAAAATAGTATTGAGCAAGGGCTCAGCGCTGTCACTGATGAGTTTGATAGGTTGATTGAGGTCCCCACAAGGGGCTAGGTCAAAGGTTCAGAGCTGGAGTTCTTAGAGCTTGAGAGGAATTGCTGATCTGGCTTGTTTTACTGCCATTGTAATTGCCATTATAATTATTACCATCGCCATTGCCGGTTTTAAGTTGTGGTGAACGGGGTGCCCTGACACCAGCTGGTAGTTTCCCCATTGTCATATTCATGCTTGCTTTGGAATGGTCCTAATATTTACAGCCCACTTTCAGAGAATCTAGACCACTGACTGAGCCCCTTTTTTAGGCTTTTTAATAGTTCACTAGCGCAACGCAGAATCCCCTGCAAGGTAAAGCTGCCAGACATTGTTCGCCAGGCAGACTACGCAGGCAAGGCAGGCGTGCATCAATATTTCTTAAAGTGCTCACAGTATCCATAGTTGTTTGGGTCAGCTCTCCATTCTCAGCTGCCATACTCTGTATATTACTGATAATACCAGGTTTGATGAGAGAAGCATAATGGGAGTCAAAATTATTAACTGCCATGGTGTGAGTCAATATGGACTTTCCATCTTTTTTAGTTTTGCCCGCGACACGAGCCGTAGTGCTACAGTCTCCTGATCTGAATTAATAGGAGTTAGTAGATCAGCCTTGCTGTAGAGGAAAGTAACACATTGTTAAGAGTATCAGGTTAGCCTGCAACATGGTTACTACTAATCTCACTTTTGTCACACTGCTCCTCTGGCTTTTCTACCTCAGTGCAGGAGGCACCTCACTGCCCAGAGACATGACTTGCCGCCGCCATGAATCCGTTTGCTCTTTAGGACAGCGTTGATCAGCAGCTCAGAGATCGGAGATGCAGCGGCCACAGCCTCTGGTCTGGATCCCACTCCTGCTCCAGTAAGTGTCCCCAGTTTTTGTTTTTTTTGTATTGTCATGTGTCCCAGTAAGGCCTAGTAGGAAACGTTGCCATTTCTACATGAACACAGATCTTTCCTAGAGTTGCCTTCCCTTTTTTCACATTGACTTTTGACATACATTTGCATTCAAGTTAGTTTCTTGGAAACCCCAACTGTGCTCACATGAATAAACTTCGCAGGGACATTATCATACTGCCATGGCATTGTGTACAAGGCCTACATGCACAAGTGTGCAAATGTGTCAGTTTCTTACGTCCATATGGCGACACAGCTAACTGAACAATACAAACAACGGCAGCCTGCTCACAAACTCGGCCCAAGGCAAGGATTCCTTTTTCTATATATAAACATCTGTTTCAGGGTATCGTCAGAGAAAGCACTTCTGCTAATTTGGAGAGGTCCCTGCATGCTGAAGCTTTGCCCAGCAGCTGACTGACATCTCCGTGAGGGGTGTCCAGTTCACGACCAAGAACAGGTCCTACATTGTTACACACCAGGTGATGGGGTTGGGTCATCCAGTAAGGGGGTCCTCGGCAGAACATAAACTACATCCTAGGCACATAGGTTAGGGTCTGTACCGTAGGAGTATGCTAGATTGTTAGATAATTTTTATATGCCCCCATATATGTACCGCATTAGCAAGATGGTGGAACTGGTAATCCTATTTAGTGACGTGATTCTCATCATAAGTTTAATTTGCTTCTGTCTATTGATCATTGCAGCACATATATTCCATAGAAGATTCACTTCAGTTCAATAAACATTGAAATAGTCCCTCTATGTATTTTTTTGTACATTTTTTCTGAGCAAACGAGAGCACAAAATGTAAGAGCGAAAGGTTCTAGGTCTGTCATCACGATCCCTGAGGGGTCTGGGTTGTCATGTTCAGTGGTCGCCAAAACTGTTTGCGCCCTGTCTAGGTGACATACAATGGTACTGTGAGCTAGCTGGTCCAAGGGACAAAATATCATGCAGGAGTGCACGGAATCAGTCTAGCATCATCCCAAAGTCTATGTCGTCAAGAAACGTGCAGTTCCTAACAATTAGTGGAAGTTACATGACATGGCGCCGCTAACATTGGTTGGGTTCTTATTTGTATGGCTAAACTGAGTAATTTAATTGTGCTTCCTCAGAGATCCCTACACCCCCTTTAACCAAAGACGTCTGTGGCAGTGGAGAATAACCTCCTCAGCTGAGTAGGTACACCAAGTGTATTGGTTGTTCCAGCTTGAAAGGATTTCATTACAAGACCGGAGGGTATGTAATTGAAAAATGTGTTTTTTTCTTACCATTTTTTAATTGGTATTTAATATTAAGGGCATTTATGCAAGTACATATACAGTATACATCCTGGGCATTTGCCCAAGGAGGATAGCAAATTTGTGGTACATGTCATCGCTTCCTAGGTACTATACATAAGTGTTACATATATTGAGCGTCAGGCCGATATATCACTTCTAATACATAATACAAATCACATGTTGACATAGATAATCTCTCACATAAACAACCAAGCACTTATCTGTAGTCACTATCCAAACAAACATTACTGTGCTACAGACGTATTGGCTTGACTCATGGTTTCATTATCTTTTTCTAACTTAAACAGAATAATACAGAACGTTTGGCAGTCATTGGGGGTAGTGGTACACTACAATAGTATTTTTTTAAACATTTAGATGGACTTGTGTATATGTTAGTAGCTGTCCCCCATGCCCTTCCAGATAGATGTGACCCCACTAGGTCTGAATAGGGGAGTATTATATTGTGAGGGTCTCTATTAAATATCCAGCACCAGGCAACATAGAACTAATACAACTAATTTGAGTAGGCATGGAATCAACGGGTACGCCAGTTGCATCCCACCGAGGACCCACAAGAAGGAGATGCTACTGGGGTATAAGGCTCTGCTCCTGAGGTCCCCAACCCCATTCCCACAGTCAATGAGAGATCTGCTCTTCCCCTGCAGCTCCGCCATGCTGTGCTCTGCCCGAGGTCCTACCCAGGCAGGATTTGAGACTACTCCTCGCTGTTGCCCGCTGGTATTGGTTTTCTTTTTTCCCCCCTGCTCAGTGTCTTTGTAATTGTAATTTTAATTTTAATTTACGCCTCCCCTCCGCATTGTGCCATTTGTTACTGTATTTAATTAACGTTTTTTCCTCCAAAATGTGCCTATTGTATCTGTATACCTAACGCCCCCCCTGCATTGTGCCCATTGTACCCATTGTACTGTTATTTCCTCCTCTGTTGGTGGCTTATTCTGTTGTGCTGTGCCGTCTGCCCCTTCTTTTTCCTCTGTTGTCGTAATTATTGTGGTTCTCCGTTTCCCACCTCTGCCGCAACTCGCCCCTGCTCCAGCCTCCCAGCTGCACGTCCCTCCCCCTCCCCTACTTAATAGCGACCGCGATCAGCATCAGAACCGCTGGCGTGCTAAAGGCGTGCCTAAGGCAAGCCCGTTTGTGCCCGTGTGTGACCCTCCGCGACCAGTGCCAGAAACCCTGGACTTCCGCCCGACAAAGCTACGACCCTGCAGCACTCCACGCACTCAACCCAGGCCGCAACAACAACTGCAAGCTAGCTTCGCCGGCCAACACTCACGGACCCTTCAACTGTCACTGCTGCCGCCAAACCTGACAGGAGCCGAGAACCCCTCGGTACTCTTCTATTCAAACAACGCTTGCGGCTCCATTTGGATCACCGCTCTGCACCCAACTGGGATTAATATTCCCCCGCCAGCGATCCCGGTAGCCCTTTTGATGGTACTCGCAACTCCACGGTATTTGCCATTTGCGCGAATAACCAGCCTTGAACTCATCGGTTTTTCCGCTCTGCGCTCTTTCAACACTAACGCGAGAACAATCCATGCTCCCTATCTGAGCTCTGATTATCAATTACTACTTTATGTACACAGGCATGACAATTTGAATGTCCAGATGATGATCCCGCCATCCATTAAAGGGATCGAAACGCCGTCAAATGTAATATACACCATATGCATATATTATATTGTGATGCTAAATATGTAATGGTGTTTTCACGTTATTAGGTCTGGTTTATCTTTTAACTTTTATGCAGACATGTCCCCCATGCCTGAACTTGCCCTAAATATTGTTTGTGTGTTTTTATCAGTAGGACGCAGGCTGTGTCCCACTTGGATTTATTTCTTACTTTGTGTCATACATTTATTGCATATTGAAATTCTGTCCGGCTGGACAAAGAATATAGCACTGATTGAGTCTATATTTATTAACAATTATCTTATTTTCTAGGGACCATTGTCTTTAGAAACGCCAAACCTACAGCACCGCCAGGAACACGGACCCAGCACAACCCGACCACAAGAATGCAACCAAACCAAAGACCCTGCAATGCATCCTCCTCAACGTCTGATCCCTCCACAAACACGCCACCAAAATCTGGGACCTCTTCAACAGCACCACCCCGGATGTAGCTTTCTTCACCGAAACCAGGACCAACACCAGCTCAGGACCAGATATCGACATCGCCATCCCCCAAGGGTATAAGATCTTCAGTAAAGACCGCCACACCCAGCTGGGAGGGGGAATCGCCATTTTCCACAAATCCACCCTCCGCTTGAGCACACTCCCCGATGAGCCCACAGACATGATGGAACATCTACACTTCAAGTTACAGACCAACCCTACCACCACCCTCCGAGGAACTTTTACTTACCGGCCCACTGGACCCCGCGGACCGTTCTCCAACTCCATCATGGACATCATCTCCCCGCATGCCATCGCCTACACCAACTACACCCTGTTGGGAGACCTCAACTTCCACATCGACAACCAACTGGACCCCAACACCACATCCCTCCTGTACTACCTCCACAATATCGAACTCCGCCAAATCGTGACTGAACCCACACACTCAGCTGGACACACCTTCAACCCCCTCTTTACAACAGGAAACTCCATCACTTTCAGCCACACCACCGAACTCCCATGGACTGACCACCAATGCGTCCACTTCACCTTCAGAACACCGATCATCCACAGACACCAGCACCCGCAAAGAAACTGGAACAGAATCACCAACGACCAGCTTACCTCAGCACTCAGCAACACCACCCCAACCATCGCGGAAAACGATGACCCAACACAGCAGCTCGAACCCTGCACAGATGGATCGCTGACTGCACCAACACCATAGCTCCCCTCAAGAAAAACAACACCCATGCCAAGAAAGCCAGATGGTTCACCACCAAATTTCGAGAGTCCAGACGCACCCTCTGCCACCTTGAAAAGGCCTGGAGGAACACCAAATCCACAGAAACTCCCAACAACTTCCAACTACCAACGCCCACCACCAACTCATCAGAAAAACGAGGAAAAAAGCGATTGAAGGCAGAATCTCCAAACACGCACACAACAGCAAAGAACTCTTCAACATCATCAAGGAGTTCGCACAACCCACCAGCGAGTCAACTGACATCCCTCCCTCACAAGACCTCTAGGACAACTCAGCACTTTCTTTCACCACAAAATCAAGAGCATCTACGACAACTTTGACGACAACAACCAACAGAGGGAACTCCCACCAACCACCCCGACACCATTAAACCAACGATTGACAGCTGAACAGCCCTCACCACAGAAGACACACTGAAGACGATGAAGTCAATCCACTCCGGGGCCCCCACGGACCCCTGTCCCACCACATCTTCAACAGAGCCGCCAACACCATCGCACCCTTGCTCCACCACACCATCAACCGCTCCGTGGCGACCTCCTCATTCCCGGATGACTGGAAACACGCCGAGGTCAACCCCCTCCTAAAAAAAACACAGCGGACCCCACCGACCTCAAAAACTACAGACCCATCTCCCTGCTCCCGTTCCCTGCAAAAGTTATCGAGAAAGCCATCAACAGCCAACTCGCGACCTTCATCGAAGAGCACAACATCCTCGACTCCTCCCAATCCAGCTTCAGGAAAAGCCACAGCACGGAAACCGCCCTCCTCGCGGCAACAGACGACATCCGCACCCTACTGGACAAAGGAGAAAAAGTAGCCCTCATCCTCATCGACCTCTCAGCGGCGTTCGACACAGTCTCTAACCGCACCCTAAGAAGCAGACTCCTCGATGCAGGGATCCAGGACAAGGCCCTCGACTGGATAAGCGCCCTTCTCTCCGGCAGAACACAGAGGGTTAGACTACCCCCTTTCCTCTCGGACCCCACGCCAACCACCTGCGGAGTCCCACAGGGGTCGTCCCTCAGCCCGACGCTCTTCACATCTACATGGCTCCGCTTGCCCCCATCGTCAAAACCTACGGACTCAGCATTGTGTCATACGCAGACGACACCTAACTCATCCTCTCCCTATCCAACGAACCCAACACTGTCAGACACAACCTTCGAGAAGGCATGCAAGTCATCGCCAAATGGATGAAAAACAGCTGCCTACAACTCAATACCAACAAGACGGAAGTACTCATCATGGGCCCAAACACTGACCCCTCGCCTAGAACGACACCTGGTGGCCCCCCGCCCTCGGAAACCCGCCCACCCCCATGGACCGCGCATGCAACCTGGGCATCATCTTGGACTCCGAGCTCAAAATGGCCCGCCAGATCAACTCAGTCTTGCCCTCCTGCTTCCACACCCTCCACCTCCTACGTAAGACCTTCAAATGAATCCCTCTTGAACACAGAAAGACTGTCACAACGCAATCTATGCCAGAATAAACAAAAACCTCACCTGCAAGCTACAGAACGTCCAGAATGCCACCGCAAGACTGGTCCTCAACCTGCCAAAACACTGCCACATCTCCCAGCATCTGCGCACAGTCCACTGGCTCCCCATAGAGGCAAGAGTCACCTTCAAGATGCTCACCCACGCGCACTAGGCCCTCCACGACACCGGACCAGCATACCTGAACAGCCGACCCAAATTCCACGCAACCCCAAAGGTCCCTACGATCAGCCAAGCTCTCCTACGCTGTGCTCCCACGCACCAGGAAAACCAGATCGGGAGGCCTACTCCTTCTCCTTCCTTGCGGCCAAGGCCAGGACCCCCTTCAGTTCCGCCTCAGGCAGACAGCATCACCAACGCCAGTGAAGCAAATTTGCACTGCACACAGGTCTTTGATTTGGGGGACAGTAACACTCCTAAAAGGCAGAATTTGATCGACATCTCGAATGGGAATCTTGTCCCGTCTCGCAACAATTCCAGGATCTCTGTTCAGTAAGGGCCCAGGTCATATGCACAAAATGGGCTGACTCCACCCCGCATCAAGGACATGTCGATGTGTGCATTGGGTCAAATCGCGATAATCAGAGGTGGGTCAGGTAGGTATGGTGCAGGTATTAAAATTGGGTGAGTTTAAAAAAGCGTTGCTGGCCACTTCCTGTACCTGCACGAACACCCTCTTCCATTTTCCCTCCATTAGAGGTGTTGGCAAATCCTCCACCCACCTGCTCTGGACCCTCGATACATCCACTCTACGGTCTGCCTTCAGGCTTTACACAGCTGAGAGATCAATCCCATTAAGGGACCGGGGTCCATGATTGTCATCAAGGTTTGGGAATCCATGGATTCCTCAGGGAATGTGGTCCATATTTCACGCCCAGTGCACCTTAATTTAGTGTACTGTGGAAAGTGACCTTCCGGGACATGATAACATTCTCTCGTATCTCATAAGAAGAGAAAAGTTCAGTTGAAATACAGGCCACCTGCTGTTACACAGCCGCCATTAAACCTTCCAGTCGGATCCATCACCGTCTGTATATGACGGAAGCTGTGTAGTCAATTTAAGGGAAGTGACTGGGCTTATGGGGCCCTACTTAGTACAAGAGTGACCGCACATTCCCATGCCCAGGCAACCTGACTGACCACAAATTGACAATCCTGGGGGGTCCGCAAACCCATTATAAGATATTGTGGAAGATCTGCCTCTGTGTTCCAGCCCTCCAATAATTTCTTCTCTGTATTTGGTCCCTCAGCACACCATTGTGCCGCGTGTGGAGGAGATCAGAGAAATAATGGAGAAGAAGGTCTGGAAGGCTTAGGCCCCCCTGGTCCATAGCCAGCTTTAACAGCTCCAGCTTCACTCTACTGTGTTTCCCGGCCCACTTTACCCAGAACTTTGGTATCCTAACATGGCCAGAGGTCGGTATGAGCCGAGCAGTGTGGGATCCTTACCTGGTTTGGGGAGCATGACAATACTGGTCTCCAGTATGGAAGAAGGGAGAGTCCCCACATGCCTGGCTTCATTTAGGGGCTCTAACAATCTAGAGAGTAATATATCCCCAAACGCCTGAAATTTCTCCACCGGGAGGTCATCTGGACCCGGGGCCTTGCAGCATGCCATACCCTGCACTGCCTCCCAGAGGACTTCAAATCGAATCTCTCCCCTTAGTTCTTCATGTAGTTCGTCTGTAAGGCATGGCAGTATTATATCTTCAAGGAACCGTCCTGTTTCCAATCTGTTAACCACCTTGTCCTCTCGATACAGTTTCCAATTGTGTACACAGTAAAGAGTTTATGGCCATCTGCGTAGTGATGAGGGCACTGCCAGCCGGCTTTAACATCAATATAACCGGGTAGGGCCTTCTCGCTTAACCTCTTGGCTGCTAAGGCATTATTCTTCTGCTCATTTAATTTCCATTGAAATCAATGGAAAGTCCATGACGAGTTACCCTTGTCATTAGCAGCCAAGAGGTTAAGGAGTCATGCCAGTAGCTTACCCGATTTATCCCCTTCCCGGCACAGGAGCTGGGGGTATTCCCGGCAGACCAGACAATCCAATCAATCTCATATGTCTCCTAATCTGTGCTGGGCATGCAGCAATGCCTCACTGCATGCCTCCACAGGAGGACCCTATTTTGTAGCGTGGCCAATGTGCTCTCCTCCTCAATTAGATTTTTCTTGAACCGTTTCCCTATGCCACCCACCTTTGACAGGCATTCCCCACTCATCACCACCTTCAGCGCATTCCGCTCTGTCCCCCTGGCGTCAGTGGACAACCAGTTGGCTCGAAAATAGCCGCAGGTCATCTCTCTAAGTTCCTCTTGAAAGATGGCAACTTTCAGGGCCTCAGGCTGCAGAAGCAAAAGAGGAACCTTTGGCCAGCCACTCCTGGTCCCCCATTCCAATAACACAGGGGAGTGATCTGAAAAGAACCTCCCTAATATCCTTATCTGAATCAGCACCAGTAAGCACAAAGCAACTAAGCGGCTATAGACTGAACACGCTGGGTGTGTAGCATGTGTAATCCTGTTCACCTGAATGTGTTGTGCGCCACAGGTCCAAACAACCTAGACGGTCAATGACCTTCTGGAGAGCAGTCGACATATTGGGTTTGCCTGTAATTTTTGGGGGGGGGTCTATCTAATGTGCCGTCCAACACACACTTACAATCACCTGCCAACAAACCAGGAATTCTAATGTAATTGCAAATTAATGTGATGAGAAGAGTACTTTGATTCAAGGTGAGGCAATGAACCTGAACTTTGCAGTACCAGAAGATTGTCGTCAGAATATTTGTCGACAAAAATATTGCTGCATCAAAGTTAATAATAAAAATGTTACACTCGCTGCTGCTGAGGGGAGCACGTGGGCATTTACAGGAACCCTTCCACAGCGGTACACTTTAGCACAGATTGGGTGGTGGACTAGTGGTGAGCCAGAAACAACACAAGCACCTTCCCCGTCCCAGAAGGCCTCTGTGACCCCCTCTGACCCCACAGCATAACATACAATTCTCTTTACCAGGAGGGGTGCAGAGCAGAACCCTTCTCCAAGGAGAAATTAGATAGTTATTTTGAAAAAATGATGGTTGCATTTAATATATCAAACCTAAAACTCAGAAATGTCTATATGAAAGTCTGGTGGAACCTAAAACAAAAAAAGGTCCCCTCGTGGTTTAGTAGTGTTGCAGAGCAATGGGACGAAGCGCGAAGCAGGTATTGCACGCCGTTACCGTTTGAATGGAATTACTTGGTTTAAACATCATTCAAATACTGGATTTAACAAGCATTGGCATAGCCAATAGGTCTCGCATTTGGGACCTTATAAGTGTTTAGACATGTAACAGTTGCTGTTGTTGCACCAAGGATATTCTGCTGCATAACTAAATACTTATAGGGACCAAAAAGCGGGACCTATTGGCTATGCCAATGCTTGTTTGTTTTTTGTTGCTGTTTTGTTTAAGTTGCCAGACCTATAATAGCTGAACATCGTTTTTATTAACAGTTCTTTGCATCAAATGAACGTGTTTTCATTGCTCTGAATGTTGTTTCCATTCTGGTTGTAGGAAGCAGTCATTCCCGGGGGTGTGAGGGCTGCCTAGCTGTGCGCATGGGCCGAACTATGCAAATGAGAAAAAGTCTGGTGCAGGTGCAATTTACAAGTGTGGAGTGAGTGAGCCCCAGGCAGCATGACTCACTCACACTGGAGTTCCTGCACTGCACCTGCATACTCAGCATGGTTTGAGGAAACTCGACCCACTCCATTCCAGGCATCAGACACATATTTACCAAGAAAGTCTGAGAAGTGCCTGCCTGCTGCACTGACGGCTGGTGGTGTGTGTGCCTGGTGAAAGTGTGCACTGATGGCTGGTGGTGTGTGTGCCTGGTGAAAGTGTGCACTGACGGCTGGTGGTGTGTGTGCCCGGTGAAAGCGTGCACTGACGGCTGGTGGTGTGTGTGCCTGGTGGAAGCGTGCACTGACGGATGGTGGTGTGTGTGCCTGGTGGAAACGTGCACTGATGGCTGGTGGTGTGTGTGCCTGGTGGAAGCGTGCACTGATGGCTGGTGGTGTGTATGCCTGGTGAAAGCGTGCACTGACGGCTGGTGGTGTGTGTGTGCCTGGTGAAAGTGTGCCCTGATGGCCGGTGGTGTGGGCCTGGTGGAAGCATGCACCGACGGCTGGTAGTGTGTGACGGCGGGTTGTGTGTTTGCCTGGTGAAAGTGGGCACTGACGGCTGGCGGTGTGTGTGCCTGGTGGAAGCTTGCACTGATGGCCGGTGGTGTGTGTGCCTGGGGGAACCGTGCACTGACGGCTGGTGGTGTGTGTGCCTGGTGGAAGCGTGCACTGATGGCTGGTGGTGTGTGTGTCTGGTGGAAGCGTGCATTGACAGCTGGTGGTTTGTATGCCTGGTGGAAGCGTGCACTGACGGCTGGTGGTGTGAGCCTGGTGGAAGCGCACACTGATGGCTGGTGATGTGTATGCCTGGTGGAAGCGTGCTCTGCCGGCTGGTGGTGTATAAGCCTGGTGGAAGCGTGCACTGACGGCTTGTGGTGTGTGTCTGGTGGACGCATGCACTGACGGCTGGTGGTGTGTGTGCCTGTTGGAAGCGTGCACTGACGGCTGGTGGTGTGTGTGCCTGGTGGAAGCGTACACTGATGGCTGGTGGTGTGTGTGCCTGGTGGAAGCGTGCACTGACGACTGATGGTGTGTGTGTCTGGGGGAAGCAGGAGCATTCACAGTGATAGAAGACACAAATGAAACTGACAAAGAGGAGGGGGAGGAAGTGGAGAAGGGAGTGCGAGCAGGGAGCATCATTCACAGCTAGAAGACACAAATGAAGCTGACCAGGAGGGAGATGGAAAAGGGAGGGTGATAGTGCAAGCAGAGGAGCCTGATTACAGCAATAAAATCTCAGATGGCAGCTGTGCACGTGCACAAGCTCGAGAACGCAAGCTGTAGGCCAGCAAAAGCTTCTGGTGGCACTTTCAAAAGCCACTTACTAAATGTCTCGAAAAAACAGCGCATGCACTGTCTCAGGCGAGACCTAAAAAGGTGTGCATCTCATCCCTATTGAACTCATTGCATGAATTTTTTTCGTCTCTAATGAGATTGCACCCATGACTAAAATGGAATGAACAAATAGGATAAGCAAATAACTTGAAAATAGTTGACAATGAATAACTCAGAAGCTGGGTTCCCTGCCGTGTTGGATAATCATGGACATGCAAAGTTCACAAGTATCATATGGAAATAGCAACACTGAAAATCTTTGCCAATTAATAATTTCAGAAGGATATATAAGGCTAATACAACAAGCACTAGCATAGCCAATAGGTCTAGCTTTTGGGACCTTATAAGACTTTAGTTATGCAGCACAATATCCTTAGTGCAACAACATCAACTGTTGCCTGGCTAAACACTTATAAGGTCCCAAAGGCGAGACCTATGACATAGGAGGGGTGGTGGTGTGTGTGCCTGGTGAAAGCGTGCACTGACGGCTGGTGGTGTGTGTGCCTGGCAAAGCGTGCACCGACGGCTGGTGGTGTGTGTGTGCCTGGTGAAAGTGTGCACTGATGGCTGGTGGTGTGTGCCTGGTGGAAGCATGCACCGACGGCTGGTAGTGTGTGACGGCTGGTTGTGTGTTTGCCTGGTGAAAGTGTGCACTGACGGCTGGTGGTGTGTGTGCCTGTTGGAAGAGTACACTGACGGCTGGTAGTGTGTGTGCCTGGGGGACGTGTGCACTGATGGCTGGTGGTGTGTGTGCCTGGTGAAAGCGTGCATTGACGGCTGGTGGTGTGTGTGCCCGGTGAAAGTCTGCACCGACGGCTGGTGGTGTGTGTGCCCGGTGAAAGCGTGCACTGACATCTGGTGGTGTGTGTGCCTGGTGGAAAGCATGCACTGACGTTTGGTGGTGTGTGTGCCTGGTGGAAGCATGCACTGACGGCTGGTGGTGTGTGTGCCTTGTGGAAGCGTGCACTGACAGCTGGTGGTGTATGCCTGGTGGAAGCGTGCACTGACGGCTGGTGGTGTGTGTGCCTGGTGGAAGCATGCATTGAGGGCTGGTGGTGTGTATGCCAGGTGGAAGTGTGCACTGACGGCTGGTGGTGTGTGTGTCTGGTGGAAGCGTGCACTGATGGCTGGTGGTGTGTGTTCCCGGTGAAAGCGTGCACTGACAGCTGGTGGTGTGTGTGCCTGGTGGAAGCGTGCATTGATGGCTGGTGGTGTGTGTGCCTGGTGGAAGCGTGCACTGATGGCTCGTGATGTGTGTGCCTGGTGAAAGCATGCACTGACGGCTGGTGGTGCATGTGCCCGGTAAAAGCGTGCACCTACGGCAGGTGGTGTGTGTGTGCCTGGTGAAAGCATGCACTGACGGCTGGTGGTGTGGGCCTGGTGGAAGCATACACCAATGGCTGGTAGTGTGTGACAGCTGGTAGTGTGTGTGCCTGGTGGAAGCGTGCACTGAGGGCTGGTGGTGTGTGTGCCTGTTGCAAGCGTGCACTGACAGCTGGTGGTGTGTGTGCCTGGTGGAAGGGGGCACTGATGGCTGGTTGTGTGTTTGCCTCGTGGAAGGGTGCACTGATGGCTGGTGGTGTGTATGCCATGTGGAAGTGTGCACTGATGGCTGGTGGTGTGTGTGCCTGGTGAAAGCATGCACTGACGGCTGGAAGTGCATGTGCCCAGTGAAAGCATGCACCTACGGCTGGTGGTGTGTGTGTGCCTGGTGAAAGCATGCACTGACGGCTGGTGGTGTGTGCCTGTTGGAAGCGTGCACTGATGGTCGGTGGTGTGTGTGCCTGTGGGAATCGTGCACTGACGGCTGGTGGTGTGTGTGTCTGGTGGAAGCATGCACTGATGCCTGGTGGTGTGTGTGCCTGGTGGAAGCGTGCATTGACAGCTGGTGGTTTGGATACTTGGTGGAAGCGTGCACTGACGGCTGGTGGCGTGAGCCTGGTGGAAGCGTGCACTGATGGCTGGTGATGTGTATGCCTGGTTGAAGCGTGCACTGCTGGCTGGTGGTGTGTATGCCTGGTGGAAGCGTGCACTGACGGCTTGTGGTGTGTGTCTGGTGGAAGCATGCACTGACGGCTGGTGGTGTGTGTGCCTGGTGGAAGCGTGCACTGACAACTGGTGGTGTGTGTGCCTGGTGGAAGCGTGCACTGATGGCTGGTGGTGTGTGTGCCTGGTGGAAGCGTGCACTGACGACTGATGGTGTGTGTGCCTGGTGGAAGCAGGAGCATTCACAGTGATAGAAGACACAAATGAAACTAACAAAGAGGAGGGGGGGAAAGTGGAGAAGGGAGTGCGAGCAGGGAGCATCATTCACAGCTAGAAGACACAAATGAAGCTGAGCAGGAGGGAGAGGGAAAAGGGAGGGGGTAGTGCAAGCAGAGGAGCCTGATTACAGCAATAAAATCTCAGATGGCAGCTGTGCACGTGCACAAGCTCATGAACACAAGCTGTAAGCCAGCAAAAGCCTCTGGCGGCACTTTTAAAAGCCACTTACTAAAGTCTCAAAGAGACAGCGCATGCGCTGTCTCAGGCGAGACCTAAAAAGGTGTGAATCTCATCCCTATGTAACTCATTGCATGAATTGATTTCCTCTCTAATAAGATTGCACCCATGACTAAAATGGAATGAACAAATAGGATAAGCAAATAACTTGAAAATAGATGATGATGAATAACTCAGAAGCTGGGTTCCCTGCTGTGTTGGATAATCATGGACATGCAAAGTTCACAAGTATCATATGGAAATAGCAACACTGAAAATCTTTGCCAATTAATAATTTCAGAAGGATATATAAGGCTAATACAACAAGCACTGCATAGCCAATAGGTCTCGCTTTTGGGACCTTATAAGAATTTAGTTATGCAGCATAATATCCTCAGTGCAACAACATCAACTGTTGCATGGCTAAACACTTATAAGGTCCCAAAGGCGAGACCTATGACATAGGAGGGGTAGGTGTGTCCAGTAAAAGCTGTAGACTCTGTACAACCAGGATGTGCAATTCGGACTGTGAACAGCTTAAAAAAAGAGAAAAGTATTTGTTTTAGTGCAGATTACAATGCCATGGCAGACGACTTAGTCGAATAAAAGGCACAAAATAGCGATGTCCTTCAAAATGCTCTGAATTTAAATATTGGTAAATGTATTTTGAAGAATTATGGAGCACTCAGAGAACATCTGGTGTTGGATACAGGAAGCAACCTCGGGAGGGGATATGTGACCTAAAGAAAAAACCTCCTAATTCATTAGGAGCCTTTCCACAGCACTAATCAGAAATGGCGCTGAAAATAGAAGAGACAATGCAGTGAATATCAATTAAAAGTAATGTTAAATCAGAGAGCCATGTGCCCACTGCTCCTGTCCTGTAAAGTACCTGCTGTTACTAGAGATCAGTGAGAACAGCATCTGATTTTACCTAGTCCCATGGTTGTCAGGTAAAGCCTTAGACCATAGCTTGAGCTCAGTATCCCAGAGCCCAGAGTACACCCCATACAACCTTCTGTATGCAGTACCTTTTGCGCATGTCCAGCACCCCTGAAGGTGAAGGTGGTCTTAGGCTGAGCTAAGTTGGCTACAAAGAGGGCACATGCCACACCCAGCACCTAGTCTCCCCTTCTCCGGAATGTCTGTACACAGACTTCAGTCTAGACAATTAGTAGTAGTTCACAATCATACTTATCACTGAACATTTGGGTTAGTGAAAGATAACACTCACATGAAATTATTTAGTTACCAATCATTGGCTGGTTACAGATATTCTGAATTCCAAGTTTATTTGACCAGTAGTAGTGCCGCCTTCTAAGAGAATAAGACATAGTGATTGTAACTTGCATTGAAGCAAAGTTATGGAAAAACCTACCTTTCACTTTCAGAAGATCAGGTACTCTGTCCATTTTTAAAGACCATGCTATTCCAGCGGAATATTAGGGTGGATGTTCATCCCACGACGTGTGTTTAATTACACTGCTCTCGTCTAAGAGAACCACTTGAGAGTATTATTTCCTCCAACGTGTTTTACATAACCATGTATTGAAGAAAACATTTCAACCCCCTCTGAGGTGCCACTAAGTACCATACAGGCACCGGCGCTTTACTTTTAACAGGTGCCGCGATTATAAGCAAAAGTAAAGAAATAGAAAAAGCATCTATTTCTTTACTTTTGCTATAATCGCAGGACCCGCGCTTTACTTTTAAGGTTACAAGTGAAGCGCGGGTGCCGCGATTATAGCAAAAGTAAAGAAATAGAAAAAAACATCTATTTCTTTACTTTTGCTATATTCGCGGCACCCACACTTTACTTTTAATGTTAAAAGTAAAGCGCTGGTGGCTGCTTTGGTAGCACTTCCAAAAGCGGCTTACTAAATGTCTCGCCAGAGCAGCACATGTGCTGGCTCAGGCGAGACCTAAAAACCGATACAAAGTGGCTTGTAAAAGAGTGGCTACACAAAGGGAAAATCGGAAAAATAACGGGGTTTGCAATATATATTGTTTGATGAGAGAGGATTGATATAAGGCATTGTTGGATTTGTAGTAGTATTGATTGCAATACGATGGAAAGAGCCAAAGAGCGTAACTCACATGGTTGTGGTGAAACGGAGTTCTGGGTTTTGACACAAGCATACATAATTAATCACCTGCAGAATGTTAAGAAGGGCGGAATCTTACTAAAGCAGTATCTGTAGTATCAAATTCAGTTTGCATTTAAACGAGACACGCGTTACTTTGAAATCATTTTTTAAGATGTAGCAGCATGTCATGGTAAGCGTTCTGAACTTTGAAATCATTTTTTAAGATGTAGCAGCATGTCATGGTAAGCGTTCTGAAGTTTATTTAAATGCTTGCGTCTTTAAACAAGTGGTACTGCTTTTACCATTTATAAGGGGTTGATTTACTGAAAATCATGGTGCTATCGTGTTACATTTAATATATGTTAACGTGGGTATAGAATTGACTGAATTCAGCTTGTAAGTGGTAGCTTTATTGTACATATGTCAGATTAATTTTTAGCGCTTTGTCCATAGCTTATTGCTAAAATTATCATTATTATATTTATACGTCGTTCAGATTTCAGTCAAACATTATGTTTATAGACATGTTTTAAAAAAAATATTTTTGCTTGTACTTTTAGATGCCCCTGATGAAGGGAATTCATTCCCAAAATGCATTGGGTTTGACAAAATAAATCATGACATGGAACCCACACTATGCTTCTGAGCCTTTTTCGAACATTAATGTTAAGCATGGATTGAATATAAGGAATTGAACGAAAGAAAGTTGGATGAAAATTAAAGGTGTAACAAATGAAGTTTGAATTATAAGGATTTAATTCATTAGATTCAAGTAATTATGTGGTTGGGCAGCCTGGTGGAACCTAAAAAAAGGCTCCCTCGTGGTTTACCTGCAAGGTTAGCCATATTCAAAATTGTTTTTACTATTAACTTCATAGACTAAAATTGTGTAAGAGTGCTCTTGAATGTGAAATGTTTCCAGCACTCATGCACTTAAAATGGCCTGAGACCCTAAAAATTTGAATGCTCAGTCAATGCCATTATGGGGCAAAAAGTGTGGGCCCGGATAGATGGCCAGCAGCTCCCCCTTCCCCTCAGCACAAATCCTACAGGCAATAGGCAGCTTAAGAGAAACACTGGAAAATAAGAACAGGCTCAAGGAAATGTGTGGGCTGAACAAAAGAAAATAGAATAGATGGTTAACCAGCTTACATTTAAGATATGGGAATGGCAAACTAATGTAAACACTCTCTTGAGACTCACATATGTTCTGCAAAACAGGGCAGAGGATTCTGAGGGGAGGCTGAGAAAAAAATAGTATGACATTCCAGAACACGCCCTGGGACAGAGGAGTTTATAGAATAGAGGCTCCTAAAGACTTTCAAACTAGAATGTTTGATCTTCAGGGTGGGGAAGGGCTCATACAATGCTGGTGAGAACAATAACCCAGATGTTCAGCTGCAGAGATAGGGGCTTAATACTACAATATGCAAGGAAAGTATAAGGACCCCAATCTGAGCACCACGACCAACCAGAATCATCCACAAAGATACAAAATCTTACGAAGCCCGCTGAAGCAAAAAATAAAAGCCCTAACTCTGAAATTCATGCTATTAAACCCAGCCAAATTGCGAGTAAAACATAACATATCACTCGCTAGAGGTGGGAGTCAGAACTGTCTGGACAGCAGAGAGGAGAGGTCTGCAATGATCTAATAGATCCACCACAAGGAGAACAAGAACATGGGAGACTGAACAGCAGCACACCACTCCAAGAATAATAGCTGAGGGACACGGAGCACTCAACAAAAGAAAGGGGCTCTAACGGGACCAATCAACATTTTTTACATCAACAATAAAACTTCAGTTGATTCCTCAGGCTCGATGGCAGGAGTTGCAAGCACACCTGCTCTTAAGCTTGATTGGGCTATCAGTCTTACTCATGCTTACCGCTGTCTTAACTTATGACACAGGACTCTTCACTTGGCCAACTTGTTCCGAGGACCAATCAGCTCAGCAAGTGCCTGCAGACAGCTATGACCTGCGCCCAGGGAGCTCCAATTGTGACCACGCCATTATTGTGGCTTTTTGCGGTTTTATATACCGTTGTATTGTCCGTAGAATGCCAAGATTAACTAGGATGAAACGCATCAACCATATATATACTGAGAAGCCTGCTGCAGATATATTAAAAGGACAATCCACTTGTAGACCATTGTTTCTAACTTACCCAGATTCTTGACACACAAGTCAATCCGACAGTCTCAGCTTGAGTGGACTATCTGTGGACGGTTCATGATTTGAAATCATGCAATGACCGTCCCTTGATGGAGATATGTTTATGCAAGGATGGTGTAGTCTTTATGTGAGGCTTTGAGATTTATTTGCTATATCTAAAAATAAACTTAATTCGATATATGTGTTCTCCTTTTACTGGATATTATAATTCTAAGAGGTATACAGCAGGAGATATCAATTTATAAACAGTTAAATATCACATGAAAAATTGTAGAGCCCCTTTCTTTTGTTGTGTATTTTGATAGCCCAGGCTCTGTAGGGGTATATGTGTTCTCCCCCGTTTTTTTGTATATATGGACATGGAATACTCAGCATTGTGAGACACGTGTTGGGGCATGTGAGACAGCCCAATGCAAGGGTCTGACGATGAACAACAGGCACACTCTGCAGAAACTTAACACGAGCACAAACAACAGAGAGAAGACAATCAGAATATTTCAGTGGTCGACCAAAGATTGCTAACCAACACATAGCGAAAATAGAAGAGAGGCATGTACACCTAAATACTAAGGGGCTAATGGTCTAGTTACATGCGCAAGACAGTAGTTACCATGGGTAAGGGAGAAAGCAACAGGGTCCTTCTGCAAGTAGGAGGTGGATAGTTAGACATCTATTGCTATGCAGATGAAAACCACAACCCCGTTTGAGGTCTCCAAGGTATGGAGGGATTCTAATGGTATGTATGTGGAGAGTGGGATTGGGAGCAAGACGAGCTACACAGCAGTTAGTTTATATACAACACCCAGAGTACAAAAAACAACACTAGAACAGCTGAGTGTAGTACTTATTGTAAGGGTGGGTGACTTTAACAATGCTATCTGCAGGATCATCTGCTGTACCTCCAGGGTGAAAGGGGGTACTGATGCTCCAACTGAGTTGGCACAGTTCGACAAAGCTTTGGGGCTTACGGACACATGGAGAGCCAGGCACACCACTGACAAGAGGCACTTCTCTTTCTCAGGAGGGCATAGGACATTCTCCCTTCAGCCTATGCCTGCCCAGGACCATGAACTTCAAACAAAATATCTCAGAATGGACAACCCAGATCAGTGGCCAGCTAAATGGATTATTATCGCAAGAATGTACCAAAAGGAACCTGCAGAGCTGTTCAAAGCTGCCAGCTTACATAAAACCATGAACTGTGCACCTCTCTCTCACGCTTCTTCATCCATAACCATTGTGAGCCCTGTAACCCATTACATGATAACCACACTTCGGCAGTCATCACGCATGACATGGAAACATTTCTCACATACGATCAAAACAAAGACAAAACACTTCCAACCACATACTCTACACAGGCGTTTCAGCGATGCACACGTGGGTAGCAAGTGCTATAAAAATGATGAAATACAATGCACCACACAAGACTAACTACCAACATCCAGCCATGGAGAAAATGTCCAGGATGTTAATGGCATGGGACTGAAAATTGAAGTCATGACAAGAGTACAGTGACCGAAAGTGAAATTATGCCAAGCTCAGAGTCAGCCACAGGGCATCTGGTTCATCCCTCCTTCCGTACCGCCCCACAGCAAAGAAAGACGTATTTATAGTATATAACGAGTTCAATTATATGTCCCCTTACTGTGACAAGAGATTCTTATTTTCCCGAGAATGCAGATATTTTCAAATTCCACTCGAGTACTGCACCATTCATTGCCCTGACCTTATATCCATTGTGTGTAAATACAAATGGAGGGTCACTGTTCCTATTGAGATATGTAAAGTAAGGTGTAGGTGGATAATCCAACATTTGAGGAGGGAGTCTTGCTTATTGAAAGATTAAACCCTCACACACCCAAATGGGTGTCATGCTTCATCATAGGGCTTTCCTCCTCTTGGGGCCGCCGCTGCAATGCCCCACGGGCCCGCAAGAGGGCTCTTTAGCGGAAATCTTCTCATTAATCCATATGAGTGAGTGAGGGTCAGTGAATGTAGGGAAGTGTATTGAGTAAACAAAATTTGCCTTAAAACTACCTAAGGAGTATCATCAAGTTTTAAAAAGTCTGTGATCCCCTTGGCAGGATTAAAAACAATGATGCGAAAATTGTCACTAGGGTATTATGAGCCATGACAATTCCAACATGTGAGATTTGAAAGGCCGACATGTTTCATACCTGTTTGGTCCAGGAGGGACCTTTGCATTTCTTCTGGACCAATTGAAATAAGTAAATAATCCCTACCCTATGCCTGGGCAGGTTGTGTATATTCTTTTAAAAAAAAGGAAGAATCTGAAAAATAAAATATCCAGGGGAATGTTAGGTAAACTGTACCTGCATATGAAGTCCCTAATTGAGATATCGATTTCCCACCCTCCTGATGTTTTGTTCCTTGTACCATAGAGCTGGGCAAATGCGGTTAGAAAATGATCTGACACAGTGTTGCGCTTACGTCCTACCCCTCTTTGCCCGTCTGAAGGTAATTTCCGCCATTCGAACTATCCTAAAAGCTCCTGACAATATCAACTCCTTCCTCGGACACACCTTCTTGCCTTCCCAATATCTCCATCAATCTCGCCCACATCCTCAGGCAAACTAATACCCATACTCAAAGTCAAAGTCAAAATAAGCTTTATTCGGGTGTAAGAAAAACAACCATAAAAGTATAGTGAAACTCATATACAAAAATGTTTCAATAAAAATTATTTTTCGTTAAAAAGGCGACTAGTAAAACAGGGATAAACATGCTGCAAAAGTTAAAATTTCATACTGTACATCAAGTATTTTCATTGCATGTATAATACAAATTCACCCAGAAACAAGCTGTTAGACAAATAAGTACAATAGGATTTTTGTGTCAGGGAATAATTTAAATCCCACAGATGCATGGGTAGAGAAAGACACTACTAAAATAACAAACGCTAAAATTCTTAACAGTACTAGCAGATAAAATACATGAATAGTTAAAAAGAAATTTAAAAATTTCAGAAGTTGGCACCCTATAAGCAAGTCCAAATACTATCAGTTATTAGGAAAGACTAGCTAGCGAGGGAGTACAATCATATTTCAGCCCAAATTCTGCCTATGTTTGATGACTAGCTTTAGAAAAATCGCTACCCTTCTAGCGAAGGGTTCAGCGTCTAGGAATTGCAGAGCGAGGTAAGCTGGGCGGCACTTGCGTAGGCCCATAAGCTTGAGGATTGGCAGAAGCCAAAAGTACCTCAGTTCCTGATAGAATTTACAGAAGAGTGTAATATGAATTGTCGATTGGGGGGAGCTGTCATCGCAGGGACAATCTTGAAGAGGTTTTTTCCAGATGTTAATTTGAGTAAAGGTAACCAGATGGTGAAATCTGTCCAGTCTGAACCTAGTTAATAGCAATCTAACGTGAGCACTGCGTTAGCATGCCACAGTTTTGGGCTGGCTTCAGCAGCGGCTCCTGCGTTATGGCGGAGGGGCGTCGCCCCACCTGCTGTGAGTGCAGCAGGGACGCACATTAATAAAATGGTAATAAATACTATTTTATTAATGTGTCCCAGGCTCGCGCTGTTACAGGGCGATGGCAGGGGGCGGGGCTGATTAGTGCATACATGCCAACATTTCAGAAGAGCAAAGTGGGAGAAATAAAAAAAGAAATCGGGAGAACGGGACATTGAATCGGGTTACTGGCATGTATGGGCTTTGGGAGTGTGCTGCTGCAGAATCGGACATTTGAAATGCAAATGCACGTTTTTTGTTACCTTCCAGATGCACGGAGCGCAATGGCAGGCAGAGAGAGGGTGATGCAAGTGTTGTGCACTGGCCTGGCAGGTTGCTGGCAGTTCATGCACTCCTCCTCCCCCTCCTGTGTGGCAGCCCGGGCTGTAACAGCTTTCCGGCAGACAAACAGCCGCCCCAGTACTTCACAGGTCTTTAAAAGACGTGTGCCTGACGCTTTGTTGGTTTTTCACCCCTTCTAGAGCCCCTGCATCGCCACTCTGAATATTGCTGGAAGAATTAGCACCTTACACAATACCCGACCCTGTCAGCTAAAACCGGGTTTTTTCTTGCAGGAATCGGGAGGCGGGAGACTAACATTGAAATCGGTAGTCTCACGCCTGAATCGGGAGGGTTGGCATGTCTGGATTAGTGCAATTGCACTATTAATGCAGCTCCCTACCAGTGGCATGTCAGATGGGCTGGGTACCTACAGCCGACCAATCTGACCTGCGCACTTCAGAGCCAGCAATCCCAAGGCTGAGAAACAGCAGAGGTATGGCAGCTGCCGGCCCCCAGCCTCAAAATGAGCGCTGGGTTAGCCTGCTCCAACCAAGCCTGGAGCTGCGGTGGAGCTCCAGGATTGGTCAGTTTAGCGTTGTACTAGGGCAGAAGTCCTTCCCTTTCCGCCCAAGTCAGCGCCGAGAAGCGCGCTGAGATAGAAGGAGACTGCATCCAGAGCCTGTGCGGCAGCGAGGACTTGGAAATGAGCATGGAGCGGCAGGCAGAAGGTAATTTCTTTGTATTTTTTTAAAATGTTTATTTGTTGTCCATTTTTCCTCGCTCCTCCCCGTCGCCCCACTTCCTCCCGCCCCGCCGCCCCGCCGCCCCGCCACCCCGCCCCCACACCAGCGGCTACTGGCTGGCTTGTGTCTTAATTAATGTTCAGCGCTATTTTAACATCTTAGACAATAGTAAGCACAGTTGCTTGTCACAGGAACTTTCAAGAATGTGCTACTTTTGCCTGAAAATACATCACCATTTGTTGACCTATCTAAAGTAAACAATGGCACATAACCCAATATACACAGCAACGTAACACAATTAGAACATATCAGAACACATTACAACAAAATAGTAAAAACATAACTCAACAATCACAGCAGTACACACAGGAAAACCACAGAGCAACAATACAAATGACAGTACAACTCACCACTACAACATGTCACACAGTTGTGCTCAAACATTTTGGTCACACATTATCACTTCCAGAATCCTATTTTCAAAACACAGTCGTTAAAGGTGTTTGTGGAGAGCAGTGCTTTAACATACTACATGAATTAGTGAAACAAAAACATGTTTTGTGATCCGGCCCCTCGTCTTGAGTTAATGTGTGACTTTGGAATTCAGTAATCAGGTTTGTAGATACTTCTATTTTGTTTGTGTTTTGCTAATTCTATGTGGCTCTGGACGCAGGTCACCAGAGGAAGACTGTCTTCAAGAGAGGGCTCTATGGCTCCTGCATGGACAACAAAATCTAAACTGAGAGCGCAAGGTTGACATTTTCAACAACAGCGTGGAGCCACTCCAAGCCTGGAAAACAGCAAGCAGCAGACCGAAGCTGTAAACTTACAATTACCGCTTAACACCAGTCTTTACAGTAATTACAGGTTCAAGTGAGAGAAAGGCCCCTCATTATGGAGAAGGGAAAATATGTATGTGGCTTGGTTTGTCTCTGTAAACGACAATGTTGCGGCTGGAAAACGAACCACCCATGAGCATAGCGATAACATCTCAACATTTGGAACAGCGTCAGCAGCGTCGCAACGTCACAATTACGGTGAGCGTGCCCATACTCAAGATCTACATAACAACGACTACACAACGAAAAAAAACCCCACAAGATAACCCAGCGACAAATACAATCTAAAAACAATACAGTATTTCAATACGGCAAAACAACATACCAACACAACCTCAGACAATTGCATTGTTGTGTTATTAATTTAATTGTAATTGCAAAGTGTATTTATATGGCGCTTACAATCCCTGACACGGCGCTGAAGTGCTTTATAGCGAGTACACACTACTCCGGAACGCAAGGTTAGCGGTAAATATGTGGTAGATTAGTAATATGCGCTTCCTTTTCCTTGTAGGATTAGTTGTGTTACGTTTGTGCTTTAGGGATCTCATGCATTTGCTCCAGTGTTTTGAATATGGATCGATTAATTGAACTAGATTAGTAAAGGAAAGATGTGAGATGTTACTGAGTGTGATGAACATGTGGGGCTGTTCGTTGGATTAGAGGGAGGCTAAGAGGAGCCTGGAAAGCATGTATGGGAGTCCATTGTAGTGGGCCATGGCTTCTGGGGCCAAGATGGCGGCTGCGTTTTAACGCCGCTCCGCCACCCATACACATTCTCTGATGCTTATTACCCCCCCTAGGAGGGGGACATCCACACACTTAACAGACCCAGTTGGACTGCCCTAGCACGCACCTCAGCAATTCTGCGGAAGTGGCACCCGTGGCGCCCCGCGGACGCCACCGGGTATCAGTGAGCTGGTCCAGGCTGCGTGAGGAGCCAGAGGAGTTGGATGTCGTGTCCACAGGCAGCCAACCTGCGAACCTGCTGACTGCTCGCTGGACTGGTGAGGGACTGAAAGCGGATGCTGAAGATGACATGGGGCCTCCGGGCTGCACAGACTGAGAGGCGAGCCTGAGTACACAAAAGATGAGACCACTGGCTTGGGCCATTGTGGACTCGTGGCCTGTGGTGGGCCTATAAGACCCACATTAGACTTGCACTGAACTGTTGGCCCTCCTCCTCCCCCCGTTGACACCATGTGTGCTGTTGGACCCTGGGCACGCCCTAGCACCTTGGACACAATTGCCCCGCATACATGGACTTGAACTGCGGGGCGTACAGAGCAAGCTGAGGGCTCCATGTGAATCTCTGCCTGGAATAGAGCCTACCAGGGCTTTAAGTGGGATGAAAAAGCTGGGGGGGCTCTGAAAGGGGCGTGATCAATGTAATTAAGGGCGTGGCTCAAAACATGTATGCTTAAAATCTGTTTGTACGAAAAAGCAGCAGCGGACCTTGAAGTGCCGCACCTAAACTCCAGTTCCAATGAATCAATGTTTTAAGTATATTTTTTCTTTGTGCTGCCAACCCCGACACCAGCTGCTGTTTGGCGTCGCTGTGCTCTCCAGATCAATTAAACAATTTTTTACTGCTCATGGGGGCGCACCAAAATAGAAGTCCAAGAAGAAATAAGTAGAAAAATGTTCTTTATTTATCTTTATCCATTTAAAATACACGTCATCAGTAAAATATGTCACGAGTTCAGCCAACACGTTTCACTCCCTACCAAGGAGTTTCTTCAGGGCGCTGCAAATCTTTTTGGTGTGTTGCGTTCAGGGGTTCCTTCTGTTTTACCCGTCCCGTTCGATTTCAGCGTCTCGGCATGGCTGGTTCCAGCCTGGAACCAGCCATGCCGAGACGCTGAAATCGAACGTCTACTAATACAGTACCGCAGCTACCTTGAACGAATACGGCCAGGGACGGGTAAAACAGTGGATTACCGGAACCGATTTGTGGACAAGATACATTAAGTCCATGAAAACGTGAAAAGATAAGGGAAGACAGATACTGCATAATTTTAAGAACTATGCCGGAGTGAACAAATGAATGGCATAAAAAACTAGCGTGATTATAGAAGGAACCCCTGAACGCAACACACCAAAAAGATTTGCAGCGCCCTGAAGAAACTCCTTGGTAGGGAGTGAAACGCGTTGGCTGAACTCGTGACATATTTTACTGATGACGTGTATTTTAAATGGATAAAGATAAATAAAGAACATTTTTCTACTTATTTCTTCTTGGACTTCTATTTTGGTGCGCCCCCATGAGCAGTAAAAAATGCTTAAAATCTGTGCTTAGTATAGTGTGCCGCCCCACTTGTATTTTGTTGTTTGTTATTGCATCCAGTTATGATACAACAAGTAACATCACACCTACAACAAGTCAGGACTATTTGCTTGACACTACCATGACAATGTTGCTGCTCCTGCGTTTCAAAAAGAGAAGGGAAATCCAGAGAGAAAATTACTCTCTTTAAAGGATTTCCCTTCCCTAACAACGTTCACTTGGCATGACGTCATGCTGTAACTTCTCCACTAGTGAGATGTGAGCAGTGTGAGCAGCGCACATCGATGTGCCTGCTGTCACTGCAGTCCGGAAAAAACGGACCCCCTGTGCCAGGGCGCAAAACAGAGCCCGATAGAGACCCGTTTCGAGACCCCTTTAAAAAAAACTGCCAGTGCTCAGACCCATGAGACCCGGACCACTTGAAGCCTCGGAGCCTACCACCCAGACTTAGAGACGGGGAAATGGACCCCTGTTCCTTACTCGGAGTCTACCTGGGCTCCCCTTCAGAATGAGAGGGGCTCGTATTACTTGGGACCGCCCCACATTCATTTACTAACCAACTTCCCCATCTTTGACCGGGCCAAAATATGAGCATAACACCAAAGAGGGGACATACCAGCTGACAATAACAAGAGAAAACGATCGTAAAGATCGGAAGACTTTGACTTAAGAAGAGGGATACAATCTCATTCCAAAAACCTCCAATGATCGAGCACATAAAATATCACCAAAAAGAACTACACATACAGAGGGGGTTGTCCAAGCTAAAGCCCCTGGAGAAGGGAATTCTACCAGCATTCATATGAGCCCATCTACCACCACTAGTTGTACATATATCAGCCATGATCCAGGGGCTAGTATCATTGTACAACTAAATAAATCACTAGAGAGTTTGCAATGCGAGACGAAAAAAACGGAACTCGCCCCAGGCCAAAAGGCCAGCACGTTGCATGAGGATAAACAGTACCCCACAAATGAACACAAACAAAAAAAGTACGAGGCAAGCAATTGCAGACCCTACAGTCTTGTCGCTAAAGGCGCAGGCAAAAATCACAAAGCGCCTTCAATCTTGATCACAATCCCAAGTGTTAATCCTACAACAGGGAAAAGCGACATAGAAAACAACAGACAAATAACAACAAAGGTGCACAAAAAAACTCACGATTATATTCAAGTAATGTTTGCCACTGATAAAAAAGTAGTGCAGCAAAGACCAGAAATAACAAACTTAGAAAGGACAGGACAACGCCCTGTGATTCCCGCTGAGGAAGATGGGTGTCTCTCGGAAATGGTCGGCGCAAAACGTGCAGAACGAGAATTTAAACCTTTACTCAGCATGTTACCCATTCAAACTCAAAATGACGTACATAACCAAATAGTAAAATATTTGCACGTCAATGCAAAGGATAATGAAAGTTTTAAACCAACGAAACTATGCCAAAATGGTAAAACACGCATCGTCACTGACCAAGCAATTGAGGTGAAATCAGCCAACACAGGAAAGCTACTCTTTGTCCCCAACTACGAACCGCAAGGCTCACAAGACTTTTTAAATCGCGGGAATATACTCCACCTGACATCTTCAATTCCAAGTCTCGGCTACCTAACAACAGCTGACCTACTCTCAATTGAATTCATTGCTTCAAAAGACAACGAGACAAAGGAAAGCACACTTACAATCTGGAGGGATGTAGGAATAGTAAAACACATCCTTTCTGAAATGGTTACAATTGAAGAGTGGGGAATTACCCTGAAAGAAGTGATAAATTCAGGTTACCCGTCTCCTCCGCTAAGAAAGTATTGCAAAAGAGAAAATCAAGTTCGGATAAATCGACCAACACACTCAGTGCTTCAAGGTGCTAGGGGGGGCTGAATCGGCTGACAATGAACATCTGAGACAGAAATCGTCTACTAACATCAATTGAACCCACTGTCAGCCAGGTGATAACGAAGGAAACACCAAACAACTCCTCTCCTGGAATATCGCTGGTGCAAAAGACATCGAAAAGAAGCACAGTAAGGCTGCCTCCTGGGATCCATATGACATCATAGCCCTACAGGAAACGTGGCTAACAGAACCAATTGATGTACCAGGCAGATTATGTTTCCACGTAAGTGCGATCAGCCCACAGCGCTACGGGCGCGCAAGTGGGGGGCTCCCGGCCTACATAACAACCGCCCTGATGATTAATGCTACACAACTGACAACATCGACACCAGACATGCAAATTATTAAATTGGAGAGCATAATAAAGGGCAAAACTAGGTCTATTATCTTAATTAACATATATGCCCACCCGAAAAAGGCACTTAAAAAAGTGCTCTTTCAACGCGTGTTACTGTAGTATCAAACATCCGCCTTGAACAACCAAGTTGGGAGATTATTCTTACTGGCGATTTTAACTCTAACCTCCTACACGAACCAGAAGATGAGGATAATATCAATGTAGCAAATGAAATGTGGAATGTTGTACCTCAGGAGATTCCACTGGTCAAGAAGAAAGATAAAGAGGGCAGGCAGCTGATGTGGGATCTTGAACACCTTGGGCTAAGGGTAATAAATGGTAGATCTAACAAGGATAACCCCACTGCCATCACCTACACAGGCCACAATGTAAGCTCCATCCTGGATTATACAATAGTAACACTACCCTTGCTAAATCAAATAAAAAACTTTCATATAATCTGTTCTTTAGATAGTGACCACTCTATGCAACACATCGAGATTATGCTGACTACAACCAAGTACCCACAAGCGCCTACGATAACAGGTAATACTTCAACCATCAACCTGAAGCGATTAAAATGGACGAGCGAATCACTCCCTCAAATAGCGCAGGACGCCAAAAAGCTATTCCAAACGATCATCCATGAGAATGTCCTGTGCTCAGAAACCTGGTCGGACTATTTGGGAAAGCTTCCCAGGACTAGCATTAATTTCAAAAAGAAAAACTCTCCCAAAAGCAATACCAAATTCAATAAAACTACACTCTCATTGAAGAGACACTTGCAAAAACTAACACGACGAGCATATGGCCATAGCCTGAATCCCAGCATCTGGCAAGCAGTCCGGATAATAAGGAAACAATACAAGAAATTAATTTGGACAGAAAAGCAAAATCAAGCAAATTACTTCTGGACTAAATGGTTGTACAACGTAAAAAAATCGTATTTCAGGGCCTTCTGGTCACAAGTCAATTCCCTAAACCGAACAGCGCAACCAATAAGCATGACCTGCATTACTGAAACTGCATGGGCCCAACATATAGTCGACACATTTTCAATCAAGTCATCAACACTTTTAACAACATCTACAATATCCGCAAGCGAAACTTCCGGAATCCTGGAGCAGGTAGATACCAACTCTGTCCAGCTAAACAACATGATCAACCATCATTAAAGTATGAATCGACAGTTGCAGCAAGATGATGAGTTTTTCATATTACAAACAATCAAGAAAAGCAAGCAAGACAGCGCACCAGGTCCGAACGGCATCCGGCAGACCATCTTCAAAGAGGACCCCAGTACTGTGCCAGCAAATTCAATCTCCTGTTCCGATCAATAAACAACACCGGTCAAGTCCCAGAAAGCTGGAGGGGAGCTATCATAAATCTAATCTACAAAGGTGGAGATCGCAAAGACCCAAATAATTATCGCCTGATAGTCCTCATTGATGCTGAAGCAAAATACTATGCATCACTTGTACTAGCTGATCTAGCTCAATGGTCTGAAACGAACAACAAAATACCGCTGAACCAGACGGGATTTCGTCGCGGGACGGGAACCATGGCAAATGCTATGGCCCTGTGCCTGATTGCTGAAAAAAGTCTACCAAACCGTCTGGAACTCTACACTTGTTTCGTGGACTTTAAGGCAGCATTTGACTGTGTGAGCAGACAAACACTTTGGGCTAAACTGAAACATCAGGGCCTGCCGGACTCAATCCTCACGCCAATTATCGACCTGTATACCAATACTTGGATGCAGGTAAAGATTGACAACGGGCAGCGGTTAACCCGGAAGATCAGCACCGTTGATGGCCTAAAACAAGGCTGTGTGTTGGCCCCTCGGCTCTTTAATCTGTTTATGGCAGACCTGACAGTAAGCCTAGACCAGATTAATGCTCACCCTCCACGGCTAGGTAATCTCGGTGTAACACATCTATCCTATGCCGACGATGTGGTGCTATTAAGTCAGACGAGAATAGGCTTACAACGTCTACTGCAAGATCTGACCAGATACACCAAACAGAATTTGCTAGAAATAAACAGCAAGAAAACCAACATCATGATTATAACACGACGCCACAAAGCCCCACCAACCTTCCTTATAGACAACATTAAGCTGGAAGTGGTGGATAGCTACAAGTATCTGGGGATACAACTAGACAACAGCCTTACCTTCTCTGCACACTTTAAAGACATTGAAAAAAAGGGCTCAACTCTATTACATGCCTTCACCAACTTAGCGATCGAGCTTAAAGGCCCAGTGGTCTCCCCCTTGCTAACCGCAATGAAAGCAAAGTTACTGCCTACAATAGCATACGGGAGTGTATTACATCATGGCAAAAGTGCAACACTCATTGACAAAATACAAACCAAAGTCTACAAGCGTGTATTCGTCTTACCAAACAACACATCCCCGGCACAAGTAAGACTTGATATTTGGTTCGCAATCTCAAGTGCTCTTGAAAAAGTATGAGACTATCAAATTTTGGTATGATGTTTGAAGGAATCAGGAAAATGAAGTCTACCGCGCCATGTGGAAAGCAATCTAAAAGAGTCCGAACTCCGAGTACGCAAAGTACTTAAGACTATCGTTAGAAACAACAGAGTTGGCAACTCTCTGGGAATCTAAGCTTCCAGTACCATCATTCAAACAGGTGGTTAAGAAGACTGCTAAAAGGCAATCGCTCCTTAACGATAAGTTAACTTTTAGTCACCGAACCCACGCCTGGATGACCATTAAATCATATAAAAGCCTGTACCAGCAGCCTATTTAGATCTTGCCTTCTCACCATTCATTAAGCGCAAATACCTCAATTTAAGGTTGGGCAACATTCCAACAAGTGCAGATCAACCGAAATGGAGGCCCCAAGAAAGTAAAGAATGCAAACTTTGTGGTGCAGGTAAACAAGACTTCATCCATTTGATTTGCATTTGTTCAGCCATGAACCAAGCCCGTTGGTGCTGGCTATAAGGCAAGTTTAATGAATACGGAGTACGCACTTGTCGGTCTACGATTGTTCAAATCCTATGCTCAGTGGATCCACAATTGATCTGCAGAACAGTCAAATTCATCAACAATTTCGAGAAAAAGCTAGGCCTTTTGGCAAAGACCTGATCTTGATACAAGAACTCCTTTTATTGTTGCTGAACCAGGGCCCCCAACAAGCTAATCTTTAAGCAAGTTTGACATCTGATTTAATAGATTTTATCTTTTATATTGTAGTGTCAATGTCTTGCTTTTAAACACAGTGGCATTTTATATATTTTAATGTTTTAATTAACTAAACAATAAAGAATTTACTTACTTTACTTACTTACCCATTTACTTCGCAACCCACGTCCATCTATGCATGTTCAAGCACATACTCGGAATGCCTGGTATTTGATTTGGAGAAGGCTTTTGATACTCTTGAGTGGCCCTACTTTTTTTAGGTCCTCCCGCGCTATGGCATCGGACCACGATCTCTCCGCATGGTGAATCTCCTCCGCAACAGACCAACATTGAGGGTTAGGATGGGAGGACTAGTCTCTGAACCGATACTGAATTGCAGGGGAACTAGGCAGTGCTGCCCCTTTCTCCCCTACTCATCTCCTTAGCGATAGAGCCATTGGCTCTGGGCATGCGTTCTTCGGCGGAGTCCTAGGATATACCAATGAGTGATGGTGTTCACGCTATATCACTATACACAGATGATCTGCTACTATACGTCAGAAACCCAGCATTTATAATGAATGGAACTCCTGTCACCTGGCAAGCAACTATGTTCCGTTATATGGGCTTACGAATTTACCACATAGATCAGGACCTGCTTGATGGTAACCTTACACAAGCGGTCACATCCTTAACATCCCAGATGTCATTCTGGAAAACACTTGCTCTGTCGGTCGCCGGGAGAATAGCTCTTGTGAAGATGGTGGTGCTCTCATGTCTCCTTTACTATTTCCTAATTTGCCAGTATATATCCCCCATCATTTTTTCATCCTGTAGAACGCATGCTCCGAGACCAAATATGGAATAAATGCCGCTGCAGGGTGGCAACTTACCATCAGCCCAGGGAGGACTGGCAGTGTCTGACCTGGAACATTCTTATTTAGCATCCCAGCTGCAGTGAGTGGCTCGCTGGGTGTTGGGAACACACCTCTCAGATGCCCCTGCTTATAATCTGTTCGCCTTTCTTTATCTCTTTCAACCCTGCTCTAGGATGCACCAACCCCATCCCATGTCATTTAAACATGTTACACCTTATGCCCCTGCCATTCCATTACTAGGCATGCCCAGAGGTAATGGAGGAAACACAATGTCTGGGCTCTTGGCATTGCACACGGGGGCCTTCATACACTAGGGGACATGTACCAAGATGGTATACTGCCTGGCTAATGAAACACTAACACAGGAAGACGGACTCCCCCGGGACACTTTATTAGTCACACACACAGCTGTGGCGACATTACACAAGAACCACAAACTTCTCTTGCAATCCAATATCTCCATGTTATGGGAACAGGGCGACACCTCACCCAGTGTTTTTCAGAGATGCTTTGCCTGCAAAGGGCTGTGCCATTGACCTCACTACGTCGGAATGAGGAGGCGTGGCTGACTCACCCTTTAACTGCTAAGGAATGGAACGTGATCTTAGCAAGTCCCACATACGACCCCCATAATGCCAGGTTCCAATTGATACAGTACTATATCATACACAGAGCATTTCTCACCCCTGAGAAAATTAATCGTTATTTCCACAGATCGGACAAGCCTGCCACTGGTGTATTACACATGCTATGGTCAGGCCCCTCACTGCAACACTATTGTGGTGGGGTATGCACCATCTGTTTGCCTGTACTGACTTGGTGCTCACATGCACATGGGAGGTCTGTTTTTTTGATTTATTTCCAAGAGATAAGAAACATAGAGCCACCACACGTTTTTAGACCTCAGCTTTATAGTAGCCAAACGCCTCTTCTCAAAGTGTTGGAAGTCCAGGGAACCGCCATCCAGAGAGGTCTGGTCACGCTCAACCCTTAACTGGGCCAGAGCGGAGGGAGTTTCTCTCCGCAGGGAAGACACATTGGGCCTGCGCGAATACCCTACCTCTTCTAATTGGAACATTATCCTGACCGACCTCTAAATTGCAATACACCCCGAGGTGGGATCCAGGGACTCTTCAAACCCATTGATCATAGCTAATTAGGTGTATTCACATGATGCATAATCCCAATACCTGTACTGTTCTGCGTTGTGTATGTTGAAATGTGTACTGAGTGACATATGATATTAACTGTGAAGATGTACTCTCACTAAGGGCAAATTGAGACAGTTGGGAGTAGCAGTGAACCCCCCGTTACCCTTATACCCCCTCCCCTCAACCATAATCACTCCTATTTACTCTGAGCTAACTGGTTGCTCATGGTTAATTAGTTATAAACATGTTTGATGTAATTACCATAGAAATGTCATAGTTACACTGTATGTATACCTTTTGAGGTATATTACCCTGCTAAAAGGTGCTCAAAACTTAAGAATGCCTCATTTCATTCCTCACTACGTTGTGAACACCCTTGTGGTGATATTATGCTGATGTTGTATTGTGATCATAAAAAAAAACAACCCAAATTTTATGGAGGGTCTGAGGCAATTTCTAAAGACCAACCGGGATACCTCGACCCTCAAATTCGAGAATACCATCTATCTCCAAATTGCGGGCACCAGTATGGGCAGTATTTTTGCGCCTAGTTTGGCTAATCTTTATGTTCATGGATTTGAACAAGAACATGTCCTGACTGCCGAGAATCCGTACAGAGAGTCAATACGTCTTTGGAAGAGATACATTGACGATATTCTCGTCATTTGGCGGGGAGAAATATCAGAAATCGAGAGCTTCCTGATTTGGTTGAATAGCCAGAATAACTTCTTAAAATTCACAGTAGAGATCAACAGACAGAAACTGGCATTTTTGGACCTACTGATAGTAGCGACTCCAGAAGGGTTACCAACTGAACTTTATACCAAACCGTCCAACTAACTATAACGTGGGAATTTCAATGGTTTTGTATGAGTAAAATGTCCAGCTAACTATAACTGGTGTTAAACCTATGGTTTTTTCAGTGAATATATATATATATATATATATATATATATATACATGTGATGTGTGTGTAATATATATATATATATATATATATATATATATATATACACACGGGCGAGTTATGAACATGAGCCACCAATAAAAACTCAACCTATTAACTCTGATACACACTACAGACTGTGCAGTCGACCCAGTCTAAATCTACCCGCAGCAGCTACCCCCTTCACAGTGATATTAGCTAACATCCCCGCCCGGAGGAAGATGCGACATGGATATCACTGCAGAACAAAGCCATTCATTGCTTATTGTTATTTTATCTTCATTTGGGTGTTCGGGGATGAGTTGTTGCCCGTGCCTCTCGAGTTTGAGAGGTTGACGGTGAGACAGGCGCTTCTTTTAGATCCATAATAGTTGCGGGTTTAAAACACTTGGCTGTTTTCTGTTGTGCGCAGTATTATAGAATAACTGATTGTCAACCATAGCGCAATTAGTAAGATTGATACTGAGTGGAGGGCGACTAGTTTTCTTAATAGCGCCACCTCTTTGTCTTTGTCTTGTTCCTAGCATCTGCATGAGTTGAAGATGATATTATGGAAGACTTGCATGACACTAGAAGCTGTATTAGCTGCGCCTGGTATATTGCAAGCGCATTTCTGCAAACAACTGATGCCAAATGACCTAAGATGGTTTTATTTACCAGAGAACCTGGCTTAATAATTTTACAGCCTCTCAACAGCAGTAACAAATGTTTGTATGGTTACTTGTTGGCTTGTGTTGCTGTGAGGGCCTGGAGTTAATACAATAGTTAATCTTGGCTTACGGTAGAGATTGCAATCAGTACCCCTGTAGCTACATAGTTTGTTATCAAGGTTGATATTGTTTGTAGCATCAACAATATGCATGGATTGACAATCTTTTATGTTGAGATATAACGATTAGGCCATTTTTTTTGCAATATAATTAGTTCTTTTTAGTGTGAACAATGTAGGAACATGTGCTTGTATTGAGCACAGCAATATAGATACAGGTGGTATGAAAGAGATTAGATCAATACAGATGTGGTCTTTTGCCTTTCTAGAGCGGGGCCTCCTTTTTATCCTGAGCAGTTGCCAGGTGAGGTGAGGCATTTTCCTTGCAATGTCAAGGTAAGAACAATACGTTATTTTACCTTGTTGTAGGCAATGGAAGCTGGTGCAGTTGTATGCCACTTCTTTTTAATTGAATTCATGTGCGATATTTGTTGATTAACCCCATTTAGATGCACGCCATATAGATTTTTTACAGACGTCATTCAATGTAATGGGTGACTGCAAAGGAAGATCTGGATATACCTACGAATGAGGTGATTTAGTTGTATTGTTTCCAACCATCTTGTCTGTATTTTGGTTAATATCACTTTATTTTTCTGTTTTTCACATATTGCAGTAGTAAATGTAGGTGGGTCCTGACGAAGGCACTAGATAGAACGTTACCGGATCGTGCTGAAACATGTTAACCCCTGTATAAGATATTGTAAGACAGCTATTTGGTAAAACTGGCTTGTTTTGCGCTGTTTTTAATTTGAATTGTGGGAAACAATAATAACGTTGTGGTTTCTCATAATCTCAATTTTAAACTTCACTTTTCACACCTATACACTACACTGCACTCAGTCCCCTCACACTCCACTAGTCTCATCACCTAGGAGTCATCACAGAACATCCTCGGGCTCCCCATCACTATGATAGGGTTGTAGCCCTTAGATTCACCAGTGTGACTATAAAGAGGAGACTCAGATGATGAAGAATGTCACCATTTGGTGAGTGATGGTAATCCATTGAGATTATTTTCATTTTGTCTTTCCTATTTTTTCTTACTAGTTGCGGCAAGTATCTCTTTGGTGTGCCTTTTTCTGCAGTTCTTGCAAGTGTTATGGATTAACTCTGTAGACCCTTGGATACTCTTTGTTTTTTAGTATTGTGATCATGTCAAACATTTCAATAAACAAATCAAAAAAAAAATAGGAGTCCATTGTAGTTTGAAAGGTTTGGGATGAGTCAGAGAGTGGAGGAAAAAGGGAAAAGTGGAAGAATTGTTTTGTAATTAATGTCAAAATATATTTTTAGATCCTTATGGAAAGAATAAAACTATATATATATAGGTACAAGTTGATACCTATTATCATATTTAGATACCCTGACATATATGTATATATATTTTATACAAAGAAGCATAAAACATACATACACTCATGTAAATATGTGTTATCTACATATATGTCACACATATATATGTAATGGATAACCATACCAAACAGATTTTTTCATGTATATGGAATTCTTAGATCCTTATACAATACACATGTGCACGCACGTAGCTAAATGAACATATTCATATATATGTGACAATGTACTCATCAGATTTGCATGCAGTTATGCATTTTATATATATATATATATATATATATATATATATATATATATTCACAGAAAAAACCATAGGTTATAGTGGATATATAGTTAGGAATTTGCATTTAGAAAACCTTGAAAATTCAATGAAAAAACCATTGGTTTTAGGCCATATATAGTTAGGAATTAGCATTTACAAAACCTTATTTTACTCGCATAAAACCATTGAAATTCCATATATAGTTAGAAGCGCTAACTATATATCGCGCACCCGCAATCCACTGCTGATGATGTCACATATTACATCATTCATGACATGGTCAGTGACATCACTGATGACATCACTGATGACATCTCAAATGACATCACTGATGACATCACTGATCACAACATCCAGTGATTGTATGTGTCTGTAAAGTTTAAATATGTTTCACATATTGAAGAATGAGTGGATGTATAAGTGTCTGGATGAAGAATTTAGTAGGTGCATGACTGACTGTATGAGTGAGTGATTAAATGTGTCTCACTGAGTGCATGGGTTAGTGACTAAACTGTCTTAATTTGTGCATCAGTATGTTTGTTGTTGTGTAAGCTGCTGCATGTGTTGATCAGTAGCTATAAGAGTGGCCATATGGGTTATTGATTGGTTGCCCAAGTATTTGAATGGGAGGCTGAGTGTGTGTGTGGGTGGCTGGGAGGTGCGTGACTCTGTGCATAGATGTGTAAGCAGTTGATTCACTAGGAGTATGAGTTCAAGAGTGCATGTGGAAACAGCTATATGGGCGGTTGACTATGCATGGGTGTGTTGGTGAGTGAATGGATTTCTCATTGCTACATGTGCAAGTAAGTGCGTATGTAAAACACAATACATGTGAGAGTTGAGATATATAAATAACTGAACATAAGAGCCAGTGAATGTGTGAGTGGCTGTATCGATCACTGTGAGCTTGTATCAGGGATTATATAAGAGAATAAATATGTGTTATTATATGTTTGAATAAGTAAGATGTGTATAACTTTATAGTTGAGGAAATGGAGGTGTGATTGATTCTTTGCATGACTGACTAGGTGTGTGAGTAACTCCATGGATGAGTGACAGTCTGTGAGTGTCTGTTTATACTGAGTGTATGTAAGGTTATATTAGAGTCTGAAGAGGTTCATTGTATTATCACATAAGTGATGTGATCAGTGATGACAAATGAGATGTCATCAGTGATGTCATTTGAGTTGTCATCAGTGATGTCATCAGTGATGTCATTTGAGATGTCATCAGTGATGTCATTTGAGTTGTCATCAGTGATGTCATTTGAGATGTCATCAGTGATGTCATCAGTGATGTCACTGACCATGTCATGAATGATGTAATATGTGACATCATCAGCAGTGGATTGCGGGTGCGCGATATATAGTTAGCGCTTCTAACTATATATGGAATTTCAATGGTTTTATGCGAGTAAAATAAGGTTTTGTAAATGCTAATTCCTAACTATATATGGCCTAAAACCAATGGTTTTTTCATTGAATTTTCAAGGTTTTCTAAATGCAAATTCCTAACTATATATCCACTATAACCTATGGTTTTTTCTGTGAATTTCATTGGTTTTTTAATAGCAAATATGAAAAGCTTTAAAATGTCAAGTACGTGATAGATAAAAACATTTTCGTATTTATGCACGCTGATGTGCTTTGAACGCTGCACCCCCCCCCCTCCCCTCTTTTGTCTTAGTAGTACTCTCTCTTTGCAGATACTGAAGGGTAGTTAACGCAGGCCTTTACCACCGTTGTAATCCGTCGTGCCTCCTTGTCTCTCCATTTGATTGATTGTTGTCCAAGCATTTACTGTTTTAGAATTGGTTCTCTTTGGATCATTCTCTATTTACAAACAAGCACAAAGTCGCAATACTCTGTTTAGTCTTTGCAGATAGTGAAAAATCGTGTAAAAAAATAAAAGTAATCGAGCAAAATCAGTAGGCCACTAATTGGATCTCTTTTTGACCTCGCTAAAATAGAAATATTAGGAACAACCCTTCATGAGAAATACGAAAATAGTGAGATGAACTGAGCTCCACACCATGAGGGCTGCAAGACAGCTCGGCTCCATCACCCATCCCGCACAAAATAACGACAAACCCTATGCAAATATTAAAAATATAGACAACACACCAGCAAAGAAACAGGGTAAAACATTTTATTAAAAAACTATTTACATAACGTTGGTTTATAAGATGATGTCAGTAGTGGACCGATGTGTGAATAGATCGAAAACAGCACAAGGCTCCAAGATCCGGATGGCAAGCTCCTGGATGTTGGGTGCCATAGTTTAGAGTTCTGAATTTCAGCCTTTTTCAATGCCTGTGCTTTGTTGAATCAAAATGGCGGCTTGACACAAAGCTGACTCAAGCGTTGCTACTGATGCTATGCAGACCAAAACTGGTTTTCAGTTTGTACATTTTTCTAGATTTTTCAATCCAAGTTTGGTTGACTTTGTAGAACGATGGCTTCAGATTTTCAACATACGGTGTGGTGGCGCTGACTGGGAGGGGGCGCTTCGCTCCTGCCCCCTCCCCAAGTAAGATTTTCATACGTGAAAGTACGTTAATGGTTTTGGTCCCTGAGATGCTTCGATGTCACTACCATTCTCAAATAGCATAAGTTCTGGATGTTGGGTGCCATTGTTAAGAGTTCTGAGCAGTGCTTGTAACACTGTCTGAAGCTTATTTCCACCTACTGCAGCTTCACTATTCTCAAAGTAAGTGAGTGTCGTTTGTGGACCTGACTGCATTAGAAAACAATGTGATATGTTACCTTCCTAAACAGCTTGACGGAGGCCCCTGAGGGGCGGTGTGATGGCCATGGACTCGGAGAAGACGCTTGGCTCCGACACCCTCCCCAAGTCTTATAGCACTGGTGTAGCCTGAGATCGCCCCCGACATAGGCGGCCGGCTCCCGGGGTCCGGCGGAACTTTTTGCCTTTTGATGACTCTTCAATTCTGGACCTTGTCCCACAATCCGTTTGACCTGAAGACAAGCTGTAGTGGGGCGCCCCTTTATCGTTTTAGTTGCCATTCCGCCCGCTTTTGCTACACTGTGCCTCTTCCGCCATTCAGCTGTTTACCGCCCGCTCTTGCGACTACAGCGTCTCGCTCACCATGTAGTTGAGATGCGCCCGCTCTTGCGCTGCAGCGATAGGCGGCTGCCACAGGACTCTCAAAATGGCGGCCGGCTCTTCGGTTTTGGGCCTGGTCCACTAAAATGGCCCTGGGACACCTTGGAACTCGGACGCTTGTCTGCTAGGGCTTGGGTCCCATTCTCGAAAAGCGTCCCCTCAGCCGTGAAGATTCTACAAAAGTCTTGGGGGCCTCCGACTCCCGCAGGCTTCTGGTGGGGAGCGGCTGCCATGATTGCTCGTGGAATGGCCACGACGGAGCTACGAGATGGTAGTGGTCTCATGCTGACGCCAGCTTTAGTCTGAAACATCCAGAAACACTATAGACTACCAATTCGATCAGTTCCGGTAGCGCCCCAACATGACCCGGAAGAGAAGAACTTGCCCTCCCCTCTTTGACTGATGGTTCTTGTTGCCTGTCCCCTCTGTTGTCATTTAACAGAACTTTTTGGACTGCTGAAAGGGGTTGTGTTCTGAACGCTGGTTGGTGGAGACATTTAGACTATATTGTTGACCTACGTTGTCGCGTAATGCGTTTTATGACACGCCGCGTTAGCGCACCCGGAAGTGATCCGAGGCGCGGCGCGCAGCGCGTAACGTAAGCATAACAGGTCATGTGACTTGTTAATAAAACTTTTCATTGGTTCATTTTACTTTTGTTAATTTAATGATGAAAAGCTTGGTCATATGACCTAAAAATTACGCTTTTTATTATTTTCGAACAATATTTTTTTTTCAAACATATGTTATAATATTCCAGGCTAATGTACTTTCCCGGAAAATTTACAACTGTCTTGCAAGTAAAATATATTCCTTTTTCGAGAAAAAGGGCGTTTCTTCCTTCCATGACGGAGCCGTTGAGTAAAAGAGATTCGGCCTGCTGTCTTAGTCGCCGATACGCCTGATTATCAGATTCTTATCGATCACTTTATGTTGCAGACATGAAAAACACAACTGCCCTTGACCATTTATCTTTACTGCGTTCCTACATATTATACCTTTTATCCGTCATGTAATTGGACTGCTTTATTTCACTTGCCTTTTACTGATTCGAAAACAGTCACTAAAAGTAAAAACTTTACAAATGTAAATACTACTACCGTGTTTTGTTTTAAAAACCTTTATTGTGAAAATGTCAGTATACAAATACGGGCCTATAACCACGTGGGCCGGCCACGGAGCAAACTGAAATCGTATATGATGAGGAGACATTTACATTGTAGAAGAACGTAACGAGCGGGCCATTAGGTGACAAGAACAAAGGTGTCTAACAGTTGCGGAATCGGTGGACGTACATTTTGTAATTAAAATACGACAGGGCCACTTACAATAACATTTTCTAGATATACATTTGCGGGCAAGGAGTTACGAGTCCCATTTATACCGGCGCAATTTTGGGCGAGGCCGGGCAGGTCCAAGATATAGTCAAAATGTCTCCACCAACCATCGGCCAGACCAGAACCCCTTTCGGCCCTTTATGCTACAAGATGGTGTCTTCCATTCAGAAAATATTGGTGGCAGCATTTTGAAAGGAAACAGAAACAGCCGTTCTCCTAGTGAGTTTCACATTGTTACATTTAGGAAGAATGTTGAAGAGTAGTATGTGGAAAATCTGAAGCCATTTTTCTACAAACTCTCAATCAGACTTGGATGGAAAAAAAAAACCTGAAGAATGTACAAACTGAAAACCAATTTTTGTCTGTATAGCACCAACAGTAACGCTTGAGTCAGCTTTGTGTCAAGCCGCCATTTTCATTCAATCAATAGCGTCCCCCTGCACACATTCAGGGACCTGGTCGTGTCTTCAGATGAAACGCATTGTAGGAAAAGAAGCAGAAAGGAAAAGGAAAAAAGTTCCGCCGGACCTAGTGAAGCTGCAGCAGGTGCAAATAAGCTTCAGACAGTCTTCAACTTACTCTGATTCTTATAATAAACTTCAGATAGTCTTACAAGCACTGCTCAGAACTCTCAACTGAGGCACTCAACATCCAGGACTTGCCATTCGGATCTTGGTGCCTTGTGCTGGTTCCGACCTATTCACACATCGGTCCACTACTGACATCACCTCATAAGCCAACGGGGCACCCCACGCCGACTTTCGGCGCAGCATTGTAGGATGGCCACACCAGTGCGGCAACTTGCTGGACACAACATCGGGGCCATCCAGATCTCGGCGCGTTCGACTCACTGTACCGCAACAGTGACCGCAACTCAGCTGGACACGCCGTCTTTCGGCGCAGCATTGTAGGATGGCCACACCAGTGCGGCAATTTGCTGGACACCACCTCGGTGCCATCCGGATCTCGGCGCGTTCGAGTCACTGTACCGCAACAGTGACCGCAATTCAGCTGGACACGCCGTCTTTCGGCGCAGCATTGTAGGATGGCCACACCAGTGCGGCAATTTGCTGGACACCACCTTGGTGCCATCCGGATCTCGGCGCGTTCGAGTCACTGTACCGCAACAGTGACCGCAATTCAGCTGGACACGCCGTCTTTCGGCGCAGCATTGTAGGATGGCCACACCAGTGCGGCAATTTGCTGGACACCACCTCGGTGCCATCCGGATCTCGGCGCGTTCGAGTCACTGTACCGCAACAGTGACCGCAACTCAGCTGGACACGCCGTCTTTCGGCGCAGCATTGTAGGATGGCCACACCAGTGCGGCAATTTGCTGGACACCACCTCGGTACCATCCGGATCTCGGCCCGTTGTGCTGCCTTCGGCCTATTCGCACATCGGTCCGCTACTGACGCCGCCTCACGTGCCAACGGATTTTCTACGCTTTTTGTAGCCCTATGCCGCATAACAGGTCATGTGACTTGTTTATAAAACTTTTCATTGGTTCATTTTACTTTTGGTTTCCTAAAGATGGAAGGCTTGGTCATATGACCTAAAAATAACACTTTTCATTGGTTTAGAACATTTTTTTTTCCCAAACGATGAAAGCCCCACCTTGTTTCTGGATCATTCAGACTGAAGCTGGCGTCAGCATGAGAGCACCACCATCTCGTGGCTCCGTCGTGGTCATTCCGCGAGCAATCATGGCAGCCGCTCCCCACCGGAAGCCTGCGGGAGTCGGGGGCCCCCAAGACTTTTATACAATCTTCACGGCTGAGGGGACGCTTTTCGAGAATGGAGCCCAAGCCCTAGCAGGCAAGCGTCCGAGTTCCAAAGTGTCCCAGGACCATTTCAGTGGACCAGGCCTAAAACCGAGGAGCTGTCCGCCATTTTAAGAGCCATGTGGCAGCCGCCTATCGCTGCACTGCAAGAGTGGGAGCAACTCAACAACATGGTGAGCGAGACGCTGTGGCCGCAAGAGCGAGCGCAACTCAGCTAGATGGCCGCCACCTGGGGAGGCCCGTTCACGCCGGCTCCCCCACGCCCCCCCCCCCCGGGCCGCCGCACGCCAATTTTCGGAGCAGCATTGTAGGATACCAAAACCAGTGCGGCAGTTTACTGGACATCACCTGGGTGCCTGTCGTACATGTTGTGTCAGCCATGTGACACTGGACACAGACCGCTACTGACGAGGCCTCCCCCCGCACCACCCGGGACGCCCCACGCTGTTTTTCTGTGCTGCATTGTAGGATCCCTAAACCAGTGCGGCACCCAGGCGACATCACCTGGGTGCCGTCCAGAACTCTGCACGTTGTGCTGCCTTGGGACTATTCGCACAACAGACCGCTACTGACGAGGCCTCCCCCCGCCCCACCCGGGACGCCCCACGCCAATTTTCGGAGCAGCATTGTAGGATCCCTAAACCAGTGCGGCACCCAGGCGACATCACCTGGGTGCCGTCCAGAACTCTGCACGTTGTGCTGCCTTGGGACTATTCGCACAAAAGACAGCTTCTAACCATTGTTGCTTTTTGTGTTGAGAAATGTTTAAATGTTTTTAGTTTTTGTTCCGTTCGTTAAAGTTAGTAGTTAATAAAGTTTTATAACCTTACTTTGTTGGAGTGTTATCTATTTTTTTAAAAACGGGTGAATGGGGCCTTGAATCGGGTTATTGTCATGTGTGGGCTTTGGAAGTGTGCTGCTGCAGGATCGGACATTTCAAACTCAAATGCACGTTCTTTTTCTTACCTTTCCGAAGCATGGAGCGCAATAGCAGGCAGAGAAAGGGTGATGCACGTGTTGAACACTACCTGACCTGGCAAGTTGCTGGCAGTGCCCCCCCGCCCGCTCCTGAAAGAGGGCACACACACACCGCCGCCCCGAGTACTTCACAAATCTTTAAAAGACCATGCGCTTGTTCATGAGGCTTAAATGGTTTATCACCTCTTCTAGAACCCCTGCATCGACCCTCTGACGTTTCATGGAAAAATTACCATGTAACACAATACCAAGCCCTGTCAGCTGAAACCCCCAAGGAATCGTGGGGCATATTATCAAGGGGGTTTATCTCCGCTTTTTTGGCTTTAAAAGCCATGAAAGCGGAGATAAAATTATTTCCCTATTACCAAGCTGTCGCTAACACCAGTTAGTGACAGCTAAAAGGAGATAGCGACCATCTTGGGCCCCGCTTTGCATGTCAGTGATACTTATCACTAATGACATGCAAAGTGGCGTGCCAAGATGTTAGCGACTGGAAACAGTCCCTAACATCGCTACCTTCTATTACCAACTTTTGGAGATATTCGCGCTAAGCGCGAATATCTCCAAAATCTAACACCTGCCCTGAGCAGTTCTTAGCCATGTTATCCAATGGGAGGTGGATAACATGGCTAAGAGCATTAGATCGATAATACATGAATATCGCTGACTTTTCACCTGCCCTGAGCAGTTCTTAGCCATGTTATCCAATGGGAGGTGGATAACATGGCTAAGAGCATTAGATCGATAATACATGAATATCGCTGACTTTTCTGCGATAATAGCAAGGTTTATCTGCGATAAAAATCGCCGATGTGCGGCGATAATTTTTGTCTCTAAACAAGTTAGAGACAAAAATTATCGCTAGTTGTTCGTAATATGCCCCCGGGTTTTTGCTTGCAGAAATCGGGAGGCGGGAGACTAGCACTGAAATCAGTACTCACACGCCTGAATCAGGAGGATTGGCATGTCTGAATTCTCTACAGCTGGGGCCATAAACTACATCCGCAGGGTTAGGTGATAGCCTGGGACCAGCCTGGCATCTAAAATGGCTGCCGTGCACGACAAAATTGTGGCATTCGAAAAAAGGCAAGATGGCGCAGCCGCTGGAAGAGATGTATCAACATATATCAGCCTCCTCAGCCACCCTCAGGAAACATAGGGGATTAGGATACGTCTCCCGCACCCCCTTATACCTAGTACTTTAATTAACGAAGCACAAAATGGCGAATTCCCGTTTCGCTACCAGTTTGCGGCCCAGTTCGCGGCCCGTGAAGCGCTTCTACCGTGAAAAATCATTTTTTTTTTATTTTCCCCACGGGACCCTTTAATAACCCCAACAACATTCCTAGGGGGTCAAGAGGGGGATACCTTGCCCCCTTTCATTAAATTCCCCCTTAGTTTTTCACCTTTTCTTCTCTCTCGATCCTACCGAGAGACAAGATGGCGGCCGCTCCGGACTGTCACGCAGCAAAAAAAAAAAAAAGCTCACGCACAGCCGCTGGAAGAGATGTATCAACATATATCAGCCTCCTCAGCCACCCTCAGGAAACATAGGGGATTAGGATACGTCTCCCGCACCCACTTATAACTAGTAATTTAATTAACGAAGCACAAAATGGCGAATTCCCGTTTCGCTACCAGTTCGCGGCCGCGCTTCTACCGTGAAAAATCATTTTTTTTTTATTTTCCCCACGGGACCCTTTAATAACCCCAACAACATTCCTAGGGGGTCAAGAGGGGGATACCTTGCCCCCTTTCATTAAATTCCCCTTTCGTTTTCCACCTCTTCTTCTCTCTCGATCCTACCGAGAGACAAGATGGCGTCCGCTCCGGACTGTTTAGAATGTTGACAGACACCGGAGAGCCAATCAGCTTTCTGCGCGCAAAGTTCCGATAAGCGAAAAGTAAGCGGACCGGATCGCTGCCCAGAGCGCTGTTACAGATATATATCTTGGTTTGAACGTTAATTTCTCAAAAACTACTGGAGCACATATATTGAGACCTAGCAAAGGCACATCGGGCTAACAGTCCCTACAATTTTGCCAAGTTTCGTGCAAATCCATTCAGCCGTTCGAGCTAAAAGTGAGTCCAACCGCCCTATGGAAAAATGAATGGAAAAAACGCGTTTTGGGACCCCCCTTTTTTCTCAGCCCCCCCTTGACGAAACCCCCCTAAATTTTCAGGGGCTGCTCAGAATCAAAATGTGCCATTTTCCTGAAAATTTCAGCCGATTCCGTCCACAAACGCCAAAGTTATTAGACATAGAATTTTCAAAAGTCCCATAGAGAAAAAATTCTAACTATATATACCTACTGGCGATAGCCAGTAGGTAATATATATATATATATATATCACAAGCAAATGGCCCAAGCGGGGGGAGCTGCTGGAAGCTGGTGCTGGCGGCGAGGATTGAGACAGCCTCGCTGTAAATTGCTGAAGCAAAGATTCTTCACCAAAGAAGACGCCGCACACCACTTTAGATTACGCTGTTCTGTTTATTCTCCTGTAGGTTTCCCCACCTACGCGTTTCGGACTGACAAGAGTCTCTGTTCACGGTTCACAAACATTAGTCCTTTGTTTGTTTTGCAAATTTATACTGTTTAGTCCATTAGGCAAATTATGATGCATTATGGGAACAGTAGGCAAAATATATTATCTTGCTAATATTATTAGCATAGACACTGTGTTGGGCAGCTGTCGTTTGGCGCTTTGCACTATATATAGATGTTAAACAAGAAGTTTAATCCTAATGCTTGCATGTGTATCAGCGTTTAGTACGTTGATATCCCATTATCTGTTAAGATTTTATTTGGGAATCATGCTTTGACATTAATGGTTATGAGTCAAAGATAGCACTTCTGGCTGAGTGCTTGATAATGTGCGTGCGTCAAACTGTACAGTTATCCTCCACTGTGACTAAACATTAGAAATTACTTTTTATTCTTTGCATTACGAGTGTGCTGTCGATTCAGTTTAAGAAAGTTTACAAAAGACGCAGTTTTTTCATATATCTTTTGTCATTTGTTGTCATTGATTTGTCCAGCTTTATATTATCTGCAATGGTCTCTCAGAAGGTAGGAAGTGGCTCCATAGTGTGCTTCTTTATAATTCAAGGTGTCTTAATTTGGTGAGTCGATCACCTCCTCTTTCATTTTCTTGTATGATTGCAATGCCTGCATACTTTATGTCCATCCAAGTTTTGCCAGGATGAGTTTTTAGATGTTTGGCAATGTGTATATATATATATATATATACAGTGGTATATATACCACTGCTTCCAAGGGGTGGAAACAGAGAAAAACTACTTAGGAGATTGGGGTCAAGAATGATTTTAGAATTAGATTTGAAGTTCCCATCAGGTTTGAACAACAACGAAGATTTGCACAATTTTTTATAATCATATATATATTTCTATATACATTTTTATGATTTTTAGGTGTATATATGTATTTATACATATATGTGTGTAATAGGTATATTTACAGTCAGTCTCTACTATATGCTATGCATTAGGGCACTTTATAATATGAGCATGAGTGCAATAACAGCGGGTAGCTTTTAAAGAAGATTATGACCAAGGGTGCAATAATAATAATAGGAATAAGAATAAGAATATATTTATACCTTGAAAAACTATATTTTGTATTATGGTCATCTGCACCATACTACGATCTCCACTTCCCTTACAGAAGTTAAGATACATGGTACTTTATGTATTCACAGAGAATGTGAAGGAAAGAGGGTTCCTCTGAGGCCAATTTAATGCTGAACTTCATTGTTTATACCTTTGGTAAAAAAAAAACATTTATACACTTTTAGCACTTTATGAGATTAGGCACTTAGCACTTTGGGTAGAACAGTACATTTTAATCAATGTTTATATATTATGCACAGCAATTTACATTCAAAGAACATTGAAATCAATGTACAAGCCTATGCCTGCCTAAATATATGCATTCAAGCAGAAATATTAAATATATAATACAAACACATCACGCCATGGCCCAAACTATATATAGATATATATATATATATATATATATATATATATATATATATATATATATCTGCTCCAATCCCGTACCCAGGGACAATGTCCAAACGGCAAAAAAGCACTTGCGGGGAACAGTTTGGGTTAGTTTATTTCAACACCAAACAGACACTCCATAAACAGACGCGTTTCGGTAGTAAACCTTCATCCATGTTTACCGAAGCGCCATCTTGGTCACAGTTATGAACACAAGGTAAATGGAAAGCAAAAAAGGACTCGAGAAAATCAACAAGATCCTAGTGTTAAATGAGCGCCATTTTAGAGTGTCAAATTAACGTCTAAAACAATAACTGAACTTGATTGAGCCCATGGATGGGAACATCTATATGCAATCCATACAGTATATACAATATAAACATATTTATAACAGAAACCAACATTAAGCCCTGGATGGGCATACACTCATATCCTACTGCTCCCCCTGCGTACAACAGTGACCAATAAAGTATCCTAATACCAAAGGAGAGTGAGAGAGGACAAAGAAGAAGAAAAAAGACGAAAAAAAAAAAGAATAAGGAGAAAGGAACAAGAGGTTAGAGAAGAGCAAGAGAAATTCTATTTACATTTTGTACAATAAGTCAAGACATTAATTACAGTATATACAGTAGCTTATGGTCAAGGGTGTTGCCATCCCCTAGTTCTAAACCCAGAAGACCATAAGAACCCAACAAACTCATGTAGCCCTCATGGCTAAACCACCCCGAAGGTCCATACTCATTCCCCCAAATGTATAGCCAGTTCTTCGCTGCTATTCAGAACTAGAGGATGTTTCGTATGCATATCGATGATATACCTCGACTCGAGCCTGCGAAGTCTAAGCAATTTATCTCCCCCTCTAGGGTTGCTGGGAACATGATCCAGGCCAAAATAACTCAATAAATCCCTGTTGCGTTGATGAACTTTGTCAAAATGACGTGCAACAGGGTATGCCTCATCACCCTTAGCAATGGCCTGTATGTGTTCCAGTATTCTCATTTTCGTTGGATTAATTGTACTCCCCACGTAGCGCAGCCCACATGGGCAGGTTAAACAATAAACACTATAGGGAGTAGTACAAGTTAGAAAACTTCTGTTCTTTCTGCGCACTCCTGCGATGGAGATTTCATAACTCAAGACTCTTTTACTGATCTTACAAGCTTTACATTTTCCACAAGGGAAAAAGCCTTGCATGGGTCCAAAAGCTGATTTGGATTTGATAGCAAAGTGACTCTGTACCAGGTCGTTTTTTATAGATCTCGCCTTTCTGAAGGTAATCAACGGATAAAACCTCATGGGTCTGCAGTATATGCCAGCTCCTTCTCAGAATCTTTTTTAGGTGCATGGCATTCTTAGAATAGGTTGTTATGAGGCGAAATTTGCCTTCATGTTTAGAGTCCTGCTCTTCTCGATCCTTAGTCTTGAGGAGAATTATCCTTTTAAGTTTGTTGGCTCTTTCAAAGGCACTGCTTAGGATTTCCTCACTGTAACCACGGTTTCTGAAACGTTGCATGCTCCTTTTGGCAGCACTCTGGAATTCACTCTCATCCGAACAATTTCGTTTAATTCTAAGAAGTTCCCCATAGGGGATACTTCTAATAAGATTAGGGGGATGGCAGCTGGTGGCTTCTAACACTGAATTTCCTGCCGTAGATTTACGATACAGACGGGTATTCAGTTCTCCTGCATCTATATAGATATTGATGTCTAAATAATTCACAGATGTAGTGCTAACTTCACCCGAGAATTCCAGATTGATTTCCTTCCTGTTCAGGACTTTGATGTATTCCCTAGCTCTGTCAGGAGGCCCATTCCATATGATCAAAAGATCGTCTATGAAACGATACCACCCTACAATGTGATCTGTCCATTCTTTGTTGGGGGCCCCCCAGGCCACCTGCTCCTCCCACCAGCCAACGAATAAATTTGCGTAGCTGGGGGCGAAGCAGGTGCCCATAGCTGTCCCAGCCAGTTGTCTATACAGCTGTTTCTCAAAAAGAAAAATGTTACTGGACAAGCAAAATTCTACGAATTCCAAGACAATTGCACTGTGTTGTGTATATTTCAATGGCCTTTTTTCAAGGAAATACTTCGTGGATAAGAGACCATCCCTATGTGCGATCGATGTGTACAGGCTGGTTATATCCAAAACCAGCATGCAATATCCCTCCTCCCATTTCAATACAGACAATTTGTCCAATAGGTCCATAGTGTCCCGTATATACGAATTTAGAGTCTTCACATGTTGTATCAGGAAGAAATCGATGTAGATAGACAAATTCTCTGTCAAACTTCCTTGTGACGCTACAATCGGTCTACCCGGGGGCATGGTCTTGTTCTTATGGACCTTGGGTAGGTGATAGAATGTAGGGATGGTGGGGTTCAAACGCCTCAAAAATAAGTATTCATCCATGTCTAGTAGCCCTTTGTTGTGCCATTTTGATGTTAACGCCTGGTATTCTACCATGCTCTGTTGATATTCCTTGGCTGTGATCGGAGAATATGTTTCCTTGTCATTGAGTTGGCGGAGAGCTTCTCCCTCATAGTTAGACTTGGTCTGGATAACGATATTGCCGCCTTTGTCTGACGGTTTGTAGACAACACTTTTATCATCACATAATTTCATCAACGCTCGTTTTTGTGTCTCAGTGAAATTATTATTCGATGAATTCGAGTATTTTTGTTTGCGTCTGAATTTCGTTAAATCCTCCTTAACTACTGCATCAGCAAATACATCAATAGCATCCACAGCCATCTGAGGATGAAACTTGGAGGCAGGTTTGAAAGATGTTGAACCTCCGACTTGTCCTATTCCAAATACAGTAAGTTGTTGTGTCCTACTCAACGTTGTCAATTGTTTCTCCGTTCTTAACTCCTCGAGGGTCATTATTGCCCCGAGATCTTTCACAGCCAATGTATCCGTTTCTGTTTCCGTGTTGCCTCGTTTTGTCAACCTCCCAGTTTGTGGTTTGGTCTTAAAAAACTTATGAAGTTTCAGTTTACGCGTGAATTTATATAAGTCAATACGTGTTTGAGTAAATTCCATAGTTTTTTTGGGGGCAGAATGTCAACCCCAACTTGAGTACCGACTCTTCCGTACTCGTAAGCGATTTCTCTGTCAAGTTGATGATAGTGAGATTGTCTTCCATTATTGCCATTTCTGATCGTAAATCTTCCTGCTTCTTGTTGCATATATATATATAAATATAATACACACACATAACGCCGTGGCCCAAAATTTCTTTAAGCGTGATTTATTGAAATGTCACTCTACGTGTTTCAGAGCGTATATATATATATATATATATATATATATATATATATATATATATATATATATATATATATATATATATATATATATATATATATTTCTAATACACACACACAAGGTCTGTTCAGGACTTTGATGTATTCCCTAGCTCTGTCAGGAGACCCATTCCATATGATCAAAAGATCGTCTATGAAACGATACCACCCTACAATGTGATCTTTCCATTCTTTGTTGGGGGCCCCCCAGGCCACCTGCTCCTCCCACCAGCCAAAGAATAAATTCGCCTAGCTGGGGGCGAAGCAGGTGCCCGTAGCTGTCCCAGCCAGTTGTCTATACAGCTGTTTCTCAAAAAGAAAAATGTTACTGGACAAGCAAAATTCTACGAATTCCAAGACAATTGCACTGTGTTGTGTATATTTCAATGGCCTTTTTTCAAGGAAATACTTTGTGGATAAGAGACCATCCCTATGTGCGATCGATGTGTACAGGCTGGTTATATCCAAAACCAGCATGCAATATCCCTCCTCCCATTTCAATACAGACAATTTGTCCAATAGGTCCATAGTGTCCCGTATATACGAATTTAGAGTCTTCACATGTTGTATCAGGAAGAAATCGATGTAGATAGACAAATTCTCTGTCAAACTTCCTTGTGACGCTACAATCGGTCTACCCGGGGGCATGGTCTTGTTCTTATGGACCTTGGGTAGGTGATAGAATGTAGGGATGGTGGGGTTCAAACGCCTCAAAAATAAGTATTCATCCATGTCTAGTAGCCCTTTGTTGTGCCATTTTGATGTTAACGCCTGGTATTCTACCATGCTCTGTTGATATTCCTTGGCTGTGATCGGAGAATATGTTTCCTTGTCATTGAGTTGGCGGAGAGCTTCTCCCTCATAGTTAGACTTGGTCTGGATAACGATATTGCCGCCTTTGTCTGACGGTTTGTAGACAACACTTTTATCATCACATAATTTCATCAACGCTCGTTTTTGTGTCTCAGTGAAATTATTATTCGATGAATTCGAGTATTTTTGTTTGCGTCTGAATTTCGTTAAATCCTCCTTAACTACTGCATCAGCAAATACATCAATAGCATCCACAGCCATCTGAGGATGAAACTTGGAGGCAGGTTTGAAAGATGTTGAACCTCCGACTTGTCCTATTCCAAATACAGTAAGTTGTTGTGTCCTACTCAACGTTGTCAATTGTTTCTCCGTTCTTAACTCCTCGAGGGTCATCATTGCCCCGAGATCTTTCACAGCCAATGTATCCGTTTCTGTTTCCGTGTTGCCTCGTTTTGTCAACCTCCCAGTTTGTGGTTTGGTCTTAAAAAACGTATGAAGTTTCAGTTTACGCGTGAATTTATATAAGTCAATACGTGTTTGAGTAAATTCCATAGTTTTTTGGGGGCAGAATGTCAACCCCAACTTGAGTACCGACTCTTCCGTACTCGTAAGCGATTTCTCTGTCAAGTTGATGATAGTGAGATTGTCTTCCATTATTGCCATTTCTGATCGTAAATCTTCCTGCTTCTTGTTGCATATATATATATAAATATAATACACACACATAACGCCGTGGCCCAAAATTTCTTTAAGTGTGATTTATTGAAATGTCACTCTACGTGTTTCAGAGCGTATATATATATACATCGTTACAAGATGGCGCTTTCATTTGACCCTTTGAACCCTTTTTTGTTTCAATGAATTTTGCCTTATCTATTGCTGCACTGCCGACGCCAGCTGACACTGACGAAGGCAAGTGCTGAAACGCGTCTGATCCTATTCTTTTTGCGCTAAATAAACCGGACTTGGTTTATACCTGCTGCGAGTGCCGTCTTGTTGCTTTCTGATGCCGGTCCCCGGTAGCAGAGTTGCGGAGCTTGAAATATATATATATATATATATATATATATATATATATATATATATATATATATATATATATATATATATATATATATATATATATATATTTCTAATACACACACACAAGGTCTGTTCAGGACTTTGATGTATCCCCTAGCTCTGTCAGGAGACCCATTCCATATGATCAAAAGATCGTCTATGAAACGATACCACCCTACAATGTGATCTTTCCATTCTTTGTTGGGGGCCCCCCAGGCCACCTGCTCCTCCCACCAGCCAAAGAATAAATTTGCCTAGCTGGGGGCGAAGCAGGTGCCCGTAGCTGTCCCAGCCAGTTGTCTATACAGCTGTTTCTCAAAAAGAAAAATGTTACTGGACAAGCAAAATTCTACGAATTCCAAGACCATTGCACTGTGTTGTGTATATTTCAATGGCCTTTTTTCAAGGAAATACTTTGTGGATAAGAGACCATCCCTATGTGCGATCGATCTGTACAGGCTGGTTATATCCAAAACCAGCATGCAATATCCCTCCTCCCATTTCAATACAGACAATTTGTCCAATATGTCCATAGTGTCCCGTATATACGAATTTAGAGTCTTCACATGTTGTATCAAGAAGAAATCGATGTAGATAGACAAATTCTCTGTCAAACTTCCTTGTGACGCTACAATCGGTCTACCCGGGGGCATGGTCTTGTTCTTATGGACCTTGGGTAGGTGATAGAATGTAGGGATGGTGGGGTTCAAACGTCTCAAAAATAAGTATTCATCCGTGTCTAGTAGCCCTTTGTTGTGCCATTTCGATGTTAACGCCTGGTATTCTACCATGCTCTGTTGAAATTCCTTGGCTGTGATCGGAGAATATATTTCCTTGTCATTGAGTTGGCGGAGAGCTTCTCCCTCGTAGTTAGACTTGGTCTGGATAACGATATTGCCGCCTTTGTCTGACGGTTTGTAGACAACACTTTTATCATCACATAATTTCATCAACGCTCGTTTTTGTGTCTCAGTGAAATTATTATTCGATGAATTCGAGTATTTTTGTTTGCGTCTGAATTTCGTTAAATCCTCCTTAACTACTGCATCAGCAAATACATCAATAGCATCCACAGCCATCTGAGGATGAAACTTGGAGGCAGGTTTGAAAGATGTTGAACCTCCGACTTGTATTCCAGATACAGTAAGTTGTTGTGTCCTACTCAATTTTGTCAATTGTTTCTCCGTTCTTAACTCCTCGAGGGTCATTGTAAATCTTCCTGCTTCTTGTTGCATATATATATATATAAATATAATAAACACACATCACGCCGTGGCCCAAAATTTCTTTAAGCGTGATTTATTGAAATGTCACGTGTTTCAGAGCGTATATATATATATATATATATATATATATATATATATATATATATATATATATATATTTCTAATACACACACACAAGGACTGTTCGATATATATATATATATTACCTACTGGTGGTCGCCAGTAGGTAGTTATAGTTAGGACCTAGCTACCATAGGAAATCCGCAACATTCTATTGGGAATAACTTTGGCGCCGGTTGAGGAATATGCGTGTAATTTTCCAAAATATAGGCCAGCTCCGCTCCGCTCCTTCCCTGAAAGTTTCGGGGGGATTCGTGAAGTGGGGGCTGAGAAAAAAGGGGGGTCCCAAAACGTGTTTTCCCCATGTTAATTTCCATAGGACGAATTGACAAGGCTACAGCCTGAACCGCTGAATGGAATTACGGCAAACTTTGCAAAATTGTAGGGACTGGTACGCAGATGTGCCTTTGCTATATTTGGTGAAATTTGCTCTAGTGGTTTTTTTTTAAAATTAATTTCAAAAACACATATATATTTATAAGCGCGCTCTGAGCGCTCACCGGTACGCGTTCCGGGGAGCGCACCTGGCACGCTTCGGGAGTGCGCGAGCGGAAAGCTGATTGGCTGTCGACATTCTAAACAGTCCGGAGAGTCCGCCATCTTGTGACTCGGTAGAATTAAGACACAAGAGGTGAAAATATAAAGGGGGAAATGATTAAAAGGGGGCAGGGTACACACCCCCTGACCCCCTAGGTTTTCTGAGGGGGGCCTAGAAGGACCCTGAAGGGTAAAAAACCTTTTTTTTTTGTTGCAATTTTCGCGGGGTAAGCGCTGGGTGCGTTCCCATGTACGCTCCCCGGTACGCGCACCCTGAGCTCACCACTTCACTCACTCCTTTACAATATATAAAGAATATAGCTCTTTTTGGAGAATTGGAGGTAGTTCTAAAAAGAACTGTTTTCTTCCTTCTGTTTTAGTTTTATTTATTTTTTTACTTTTTCCGAACGTTTGTAATTTTTTTGGGTTTTTTTTTCAGAACAAATAAAAAACTAGGGAATGCCAAACTGCTCAACAGGAGCAAAAAAAAGCAGAAAAATTAGGGCTGGGGAGGGCAGCGATGTTCTTCTCTTTTTTGAACAATTAGTCGGATACTCTGTTCTCCATAACAAAGAAGTTTGTCACACTGCTTGCACCTAATGGTAATGATATTAAAAACAGGCTGAATATTTGGTATCAGCTCGACTGCTCTTCCTCTCCCCGATGATGTTGCTCCTCCGGTGGAAGTCGAGGCACCATCTCAGGTGCATTCCGTGCCAGGTCCCTGACACTCTCCCGGGCATAGTTTTGGGGGGGCCTTCTTTGGACATGCCTGATCATTGTGGAGTTCCCAAAGCTGTATTTTTTCCTTAGGTCACCGCGAGACAGAATAGTGTTGCAGATCTTACATTCCACTTTAGGAGCATTCACCTTCTTCTCCCCTTCTGGATTGCTAAAAAACTTCCAGATGAAGTGCTGCTTCATCAGAGTCATCACTGCTGCTTGGTGGTCTTGCAGCCATTCTTTGCAAACAATTGAAGAGAAGAAAGGAATAGGTCTTGTTCTCTCCAAAGTGAAAGAGGTAGTGAAAGAAATGGGTGGGGTTTTCATTAGTTGTAAAAAAAACTGTTAACAACCAATGAAAAGTGTTATTTTAAGGTCACATGACTTGACGCGCATACGCTACGCGCTCCAGAGCACTTCCGCGGGCGCTTACGCAGCGCGTACGTAGGCGCTTCCGGGGGCGCTTACGTGGCACGTATGTAGGCACTTCCGGGGGCGCTTACGCGGCGCGCCTGCATGACTCTTTGTTAGATTTTCGGAAATGCGTTTAAAGGTGAAATTCGGTTATTAAAAATGAAAATAAGTACTTTTATGAGTAAGCCACTGAATGTCTTGCATTATTATTTACTTTAAATACATAATTATATTTTTTTCGCATGCGGGAATAGCGCTCTCGCTACGTGTACGGGTGCGTTTACCTGAGCGCGCACCCATAGTGCTCCGAGGTAAAATGGTAAAAAAAAACAGGAAAAATACATTGAAAAATTTATTTTAGAAAAAAATAAAAAATAACAATTTTATAAAAAAATATTATAATTAGTTATAAAAACAACTATTAAAAAAAATTAATAAATCACTTTCAAAATCGTAGGTTACAAACTCGTTATAGTAAGGATTTAGCTTTTAAAAAACCTTTGAAATTCACTGAAAAAACCATAGGTTTAACACTCGTTATAGTTAGGAATTAGCATTTAAAAAACCTTTGAAATTCACTGAAAAAACCATAGGTTTAACACTCGTTATAGTTAGGAATTAGCATTTAAAAAATCTTTGAAATTCACTGAAAAAACCATAGGTTTAACACCAGTTATAGTTAGCTGAACATTTTACTCATACAAAACCATTGAAATTCCCACGTTATAGTTAGTTGGACTCACTATAACTCGCGCGCCCGCAATCCACTGCTGATGATGTCACATATTACATCATTCATGACATGGTCAGTGACATCACTGATGACATCACTGATGACATCTCAAATGACATCTCAAATGACATCACTGATGACATCACTGATGACATCATTCATGTGATAATACGATGCACCTCCTCACACTCTAATCTAACTTTTGATATATCCAGTGTTAAATACAGACTACCATTCCAGAAACCATTGACACACCAATACTAGTTACTACATACGCACTCACTGATTCCTAAGCCTACACACACATCCACTCATTCACCCATACAATCACTCAAACATACAGTCACTCATCAATACAACACTATCATATGCACTCATCCACCTATAGAGATACTCACACACTACCACTCATCCATGGAGTTACTCACACACCTAGTCAGTCATGCAAAGAATCAATCACACTCCCATTTCCTCATCTACACAGTTATACACACATAACCTTACTAATTAAAACATATACTAACACATACTTACTCTCTTTTACAATCACTGATACAAGTACACATTGATCTATATAGTCACTTACGCAATCACAGGCTTTCATGTATAGTCATTAATATATGCCAACTCTCACATGCACTGTGTTTTACATATGTACTTACTTGGACATGTAGCACTGAGATATCCATTCACTCACCAACACACCCATGCACACAGTCAGCCGCCCATACAGCTGTTTCCACAGGCACTCTTGAACGCATACACCAAGTGAATCAACTGCTCACACATCTATGCACAGAGTCACACACCTCCCAGCCACCCCCACACACACTCACCCTCATATACAAATACTTTGGCAACCAATCAATAACCCATATAGCCACTCATATAGCTACTAATCAACATATGCAGCAGCTTACACAACAACAGACATAATGATGCACACATTCAGACAGTTTAGTCACTAACCTATGCATTCAGTAAGACACATTTAATCATTCACTCATAGTCAGTCACGCACCTACTAAATCCTTCATCCACACACTCATAAATACACTCATTCTTCAATATGTAAAACATATTTTAACTTTACAGAAACACACATTCACTGGATGATGTCATCAGTGATGTCATCAGTGATGTCATCAGTGATGTCATTTGAGATGTCATCAGTGATGTCATCGGTGATGCCACTGACCATGTCATGAATGATGTAATATGAGTCCAACTAACTATAACATGGGAATTTCAATGGTTTTGTATGAGTAAAATGTCCAGCTAACTATAACTGGTGTTAAACCTATGGTTTTTTCAGTGAATATATATATATGTGATGTGTGTGTATTATATATATATATATATACAAACAAATTGTCCTGTCGCAGTGGGAGCTCGATCCAGTTGGTGCCAGCGATGAGACCAGGACAGTGTCTCAATTAAATCCCATACCAGAAAAGAATTGCGGCACACTTCTTGGTATTTCACGCAGTTACTTTATTTTCAAACGTGAGACAACAACTCCTACGCGTTTCGAACCGTAGTTCCTGTTCACAGTAGTATTAGTGGTTTGTCCCTCTTCCATTTCTGTATTTATACCTATACACACCCATATCATTATCTGGGGCATGATGGGACTTGTAGTTTTTGGGAGTTTGGGTAGCCTGATATGCATTTCATTTTGCATTACACAGTGAGGGTTATGCATGTCAGCGAGGATTCGTTCATGTTACTACATTGAAAGCGTTCCCACATTTTACAGGGACACTCACGCTTTCATAACGCTCGTGGGACACACATGCGTGTTTAATCAAAGCTCAATGTACCAGAGATTTGATTGTAATGCGTAACGTTAGACATAAGGTCAATTTACAATTGAGGGCTGAGGGCCCTACGTCCCTGCTGTATGCATAGACCCATGTTCTATGTATTCTTGTGGTCATTGGCTATACATTCCCATGGGATGGTGGGAGAGAAGCGTGGCTTGGAGAGAAGAAAACAACCACCATATGGCCAAAGTGGCCCTTTGGCTACGATTCATTGACGACCTCTTTCTCCTGTGGAGAGGCACTGAAGCAGAATTCCAGACATTCTTCGATGTCCTCAATGATAATCAAGTGGGGCTAAAATTTACATATACCATCAGCGCGAAGGAGATAGTATTCCTGGACACAAAGGTATACATAGCCAATGAGAAAATCCAAACCACTGTCCATAGGAAAGAAACGGCGACAAACAGTCTCTTCCACGGCTTGAGCTTTCATCCACAAAAACTAAAAAAGAGCATTCCTTATGGTGAGCTACTACGGATGATAAGAAACTGCTCGGAGGACACCGAAATAGAGGAGAAATTCAGAGAAACCAAAGAACGCTTCAAACAGAGAGGATATAAAACAACTGATCTCAATGTATGTGAAACAAAAGCTAGAACGAAAACAAGAGCAGATACGCTTGTAAATAAAACACACCGCATGAACCAATCCACAGAAGTAGCTTCACAAAAAACAAATAAAAAGGACGAACAACCAGGGATGACAATGACTTTCAGCAAAGAGAGCTATAAAATACAAAAAGCCTTGATGAAATTTTGGCATGTACTGCGTAAAGATCCTGACATAGGAATGTCTATAGGCGACCATCCACTGATCTCATATAAAAGAGCGCCCAATCTCGCAGATCAATTGACCCAAAGTCATTTAGAAATGAAAAAAACAGAATCCTGGCTGGACATGAGAAAACGAGGATTTAGCAAATGCTCAATCTGCAAGGCGTGCAAGATTGGACGAAACATCAAGAGCCTAAAGGACCCTGAAGGGAAGAACTTCATAATTAGGACGAGCATAACCTGTGAGTCATCGTTCGTCGTCTACATGCTGCAATGTTTCTGCGGCAAATTCTATATTGGAAGCACGACGTGTTCCCTCAAGACTAGAATACTTCATCGCATCCGTGCAATTCAGAATGGTGACCATTCATATGCCATTGCAAAACATATGACCAACCATGAAATAAAAACTTCGTTGGACATAAAATACTTTGGACTCGCAAGTATTCAACAGCACGAAAGAGGGGGAAACCGTATACAAAAATTGAGACGATTGGAATCAAAACTAATTATGAGGTTCAGAACCAAGCAGCCGGCTGGCCTCAACGGCGATGAAGAATTACATGTTCATTTATAATAATGTATAAATTGACAATCTTGCAAATGTCGGAATATCTGCTATATAAGATAACTGTCTTTCTAAAACAAAAAGAAATGTACTTGCAATTAACTGTTTTCAGAGACTGATCCAAACTGTTGATAATGGGAATGTATAGCCAATGACCACAAGAATACATAGAACATGGGTCTATGCATACAGCGGGGACGTAGGGCACTAAGCCCTCAATTGTAAATTGACCTTATGTCTAAAGTTACGCATTACAATCAAATCTCTGGTACATTGAGCTTTGATTAAACACGCACGTGTGTCCCACAAGCGTTATGAAAGCGTGAGTGTCCCTGTAAAATGTGGGAACGCTTTCAATGCAGTAACAAGAACGAATCCTCGCTGACATGCATAACCCGCACTGTGTAATGCAAAATGAAATGCATATCAGGCTACCCAAACTCCCAAAAACTACAAGTCCCATCACGCCCCAGATAATGATATGGGTGTGTATAGGTATAAATACAGAAATGGAAGAGGGACAAACCATTAATACTACCGTGAACAGGAACTACGGTTCGAAAGGTGTAGGAGTTGTTGTCTCAGGTTTGAAAATAAAGTAACTGCGTGAAATACCAAGAAGTGTGCCGCGATTCTTTTCTGGTCTGGTATGGTCCCAGCGTGCATGAGAACAGCTGAAACAATTAAGTGAAGCATCATAAGCACCAAGGGGACGAGGCAGTGCACATCCAAAGAAACTGCTCACGCCGCCTCTGACGAAGGGGAAAGAATTCCCAGAAACGCGTAAGGCAAAGGACTTGATAACAGAATGTGAAGCTGCTTGTGCTAATAAATTTGGGCGTTACCTACCTGCCTGGGAGTGCGGAACTCGTATCTGAGCAAACTTCGAATGCATATATATATATATATATATATATATATATATATATATATATATATATATATATTTATATATATCGAACAGTCCTTCCAGTTATGAAAGAGAGCGGCACACCAAAGTTACATCCAGAAGGGTTTTATTGTGCATAAAGAAAGACGTGTTTCAGCCTGTCGCCTTTCGTCAGGTTCAAAGGTCAGACAACAACGAATCGATCATCAATCATGTGTCATTATGGCTTTGCTACATAGATGACCTTTTCATTTGGGACGGAAGTACGGAGAAAGACGTAAGATTTATACAAAGTCTGTCAAATAACGATTTAAATCTTACTTTCACACACACCATCAGTGAGATAGAATGTGACTTTCTCGATGTACATATAACGATCCAGGATGATAAATTGACCACCAACCTGTTCAGAAAACAAACAGCTGGTAATAGCACAGTCCATGCACGTAGTCATCATCCCAAACCTTTGCTCAATAGCATACCTTACGGGGAGCTATTACGAGCTCGGCGGAACTGTAGTACCAACTCTGCCTTTAACAAAGAGCAAGATGTTATGCTGAATAGATTCAAAGCTAGGGGCTTTTTTCGAAAAAAGTTTTGAGTGGAGCAGTGGCCAAACTGAAAGATACCAAACAGAAAAATGTTCTATTTAAGCCAGAGAATGTCACTAACAGAAATAAGTCATCCTCCACTCCAAGAATGATCACTATGTAAAATGCTAGATCTAACAAAATGAGGTACATTATGAGAAAGCATTGGGGTCTCATACAATCAGATCCTGTAATTAGCAATGTAGTTCGCAATTCAGCCACTGTCACATACAAGAGCGCACCTTCTCTCAGGGACAAATTGGTGAAGAGCTACTATCAAACAGAAGTTCCCGGAAATTGGCTCAATAGTAGTAAAGGTTTCTTCAGATGTAACGCTTGTAAAGCGTGCTCGAATAGCCATAATTGCAAAACCTTTACTATTTCCAATGGCAAAGAAAGATCAATATCTAAATTCATTACCTGCACGACTGACTTTGTCATCTACTGTCTACAGTGTCCATGTGGCTCTCGCTATATAGGCAGCACGAAACTGCTGGTCAAGAAGCGTATCTTAGAACACCTAAGAGCCATAAGAAATCATGATTTTAATTATCCTGTTGCAAGACATTTTTACAATGTCCACAACAGCAACAACCAGCTCTTGAGCTACATAGGGCTGGATCGTGTCATGAAAAACATCAGAGGGGGTGACCGAGAGAAGCAACTATGTATTCTTGAGTCTAGGTACATCATTGACCTGAATACAAGGGCCCCATTTGGATTGAATACAGAAGAGGAATTAGCCAAACACATACGGGTGTAGCCTGATATTCACTCCTTCTGATCTGTATATTTACCCCTAGCCATCTACTTGTCTCCGCTGCTGCATATGTGTACATAGATTAGTTATTATTTTTTATTTGGGATTGAGGTTAATTAGGTGTTCGCACTTCACATCTTCCAGTTATCCATGGTAGCTAAGTGGCACAGGTTGGAGTATCAGCTCCTTAGTGTTCGATGGTAGGTCCCATTGGGCACTAATGGAAAATGTATTTCCTTAGTGTTGGTTGATGAGTCCCCACTTGGGGACAGATCACAGAGTATTTGTGCCTCGAACAACTCTATTTGGAATGGGACCGGCTGGTCCCTCCTTTCCACAATTGGAATCTGGTATTGCATTTAACAATTATGGTTTCTATTCAATTTACACTTCACTTATGTACCTCTGCTATGTTTACTTATTTATTTATTCACATCACACTATGCACATATGGTATAATCGGTCCTTGGGCTGCTGCATTTCCTCAAATCTTGGGCACTATATCCATTGTGATTATGGGTGGAACAAGGGGCCCACACACTTGATGTACCTTTCGACACATATAAATATGTTAGGCCACTTGGCCGAGGACACCCATCATGTCATCTCTGGTTCCGTAATATAGTGCTGCATATTTCGCACTTTTGATTGGGTATTTGCCTCATTTGAAACCATAAACGAACCTATTAGGCCACTTGGCAGAAGAAAATTTTTGAAGACTTACTGATGGTCTCAGAATGCAATTCAAGTATCTTGCACCTTTGTTTGTGTTTACAGCACTTCAAAATACCAATGTTCGCATTTGAATTGCGGTGTGCAAATACACAAATAAGAGTCTGTAAATTCTAGGGAGGCGTGGCTTGCAGCTGGCGAGGATGGTCGCAGCCTAACAGGGCTCCCGACCCCCCGCCCGATAATCCGGTGTTTTCTCCCTCACCTGGCCTGGGATCCCCGCGAAAATCCGGGTGAGCCCAGGCGATACTTCGACGCCTGCTCCGGTCGAGGCGGCGGGCTGCTGCCTGCGCTGGAAGAGGTGCAGACCGGCGGAGGAGCCTCAGGAAGCCGTAGCACAAGATGGCGACGCCTTCGGGAACGGCAGCATAAACTCTACTGCTCCATCGGCCCACCAACACCTGAAACCAGGCAGCGGGAGAATGCCCGACACCCAGAATGCCGGAGGGCGAGCGAGACGTCGGTGAAACCCCCGATCCGGGGACAAACTCAATACCATTTTGCGGCCCCGAAGAAGAAGCTCCTCCCTGATAGGGCAGAGACGAATCGACACCCCGGCTCCTGGAGGCCTGCCGCGGCTGGGAACGTCGGGATCCGCATTGGGCCGATCTCCTTGTCCACCCTAGCTGCCTGGGATAACTGAGCTACGGGAGCCGCGGGGGTGCCGATCGGAGGGGGCAGCCCTCACCCGCGGCGGTGACTGGGGCCGGGGGCTGTGCACAGCGCCCTCTGTCCGCCCCGGCGTAGCTCCTCCCCGCCCGAGTGACTGCATAATCGACGTCCCGGCTTACAGGGGCCTGCTGCGGCCGGGGGCGACACGGATCACTCTGGGGCATCAAGACCAGCCCTGGTGAGCGGGACCCTGAGGCGGGCATTCGTCGGTGGGACCCACGGAGCTGGGCTGGCCCGAACCCACTTGGAGCAACCACTGCCGGGAGGCGGGGGGCGCTGAGAGCGGTAGCTCCCGACTCATTGCGCACACCTGCTCCCTGATTATCTCCACGTGAGACCAGACCTAACCTGAGAAGGCAGCGGAGGACCGGCGTCGGTGGGCGACGTGCTGGGGATCCCTTCTGGATTTCACCTCTGACGTTTGCACGCCACAGCCACCGTGGAGCGGAAGCTGGCATATGATTCCTGAGAGCTGCCTCGCCCCCGCGGAAGCCGGACTGGGCACATGCCACGGACGAGAGTGCGGAAACAACATCACCCGGCGGCCCCAGGGTGTAAGACAGTGAGAGGCGCTAGATACTACCCAGAGGGCCATAAGGAGCGGTGACCTGGGTATCCAGAGACTGCAACTGAACTGGAGCCCTGAATGAACGGCCGCACCTGACCCCGAGCGCACCGACCCACTTGCCCCTACTCACAGTGAGTCGACCACCTCGTAGACGCACATGCTATTTGCCACCGGCGCTGAGGAGGCCATGGAACTTGAACGGTAACGCAAGATGGGGAAACCCAGGGGCCTGAAGGGCGAAGGGGGCCCTAGCTCGGAGGCTCCAGAGGATACAGTGCCGACCCCGCCGGACCTGCAGCAGATGCAGGATCGAATCCTGGATGCTATTGCCACCACAAAACTCTCCCTACACCAGGACATAGCTCAGTGGCCACGAGCCTGGGCCTACTGCGGGCAGATCACGGGAAATTGGCGGACAGAGTTAAGACCACGGAAACTGCCCTGAAAGACCTGGTACTTGCGCATAAATCCATGGAGAGTCGGCTGACGGAAGCGCTAGACCGCATACAGTCCCTCGAGAGACGGGCAGAGGATGCCAAAAACCGCAGCAGACGTAACAATGTACGCCCTGTGGGCCTTCCGGAGAAAAAAGAGGGCCCTAATATTGTGGACTGTCTGACTACCTGGCTGCAGACGGAAGTGGCGCCTGAGGGGCTTTCCCCTTTCTTCACTATTGAAAGGGCACATCGTGTAACAGCCAAGCCGCCCAGTCCGGGACAATCACCTCGCCCAGTGGTGATTAAACTGCTACACTACAAGGATAGGGACTGGTTGCTACAAAGGGCGAGAGAGGTGGGTCCCTTCCAAGCGGACAATTGCAGGGTGACGCTGTTCCCGGATTATACTTTCGAGACCCAGAGGCTGCGGGCCTCGTACTTATCCCTCAAAAAAGAACTGAGGACGGAGGGCCTGCAGTACTCGCTCCTCTTCCCGCCAGATTGAGAGTGGTGGTGGATGAGAAATCCCTGTTCTTTCCTACTTCGGCGGACGCATGGGCCTGGTGGGACACCTATAAAGCCGGTACAGACGGGGCACGGATGAGAGAGGAAGACGAGCGGCAACAGCAACCACTGAGAAGATCTTGACGGGTTCGAGGACGTAAGCGAAAGACTGGGAAACCAACGGTCTCGCAGACGGAGAGTGAATGGAGGGCCGCTCTGCAGGCAGACATTGACTTATCGGGGGCTGTTTTGACTCAATCGGAGTGGGCCTCGGGCTCAGAGGGCCGAGCAACGGACTCGGAAATGGAACTCTCGGAATTTGGCAGCACGAAAGGCCCGGAGGTCACGCTGCAAACCTCGGGGGAGACCCTAGCATAGGGTCCGGTCGGGAAAGTATCAATGGGACCCACCATCAGTCTACTCTGCTTGTCTTCCCCCCCCTTACCTTGGACGGGTTTGATAAACTTGCGTTGCAAGTCAAATCTGGATCTCCATCCGATCCAGTAAGGCCTGCTCTCTTTCGAGATCAGGCTTTTATGGGACGTGCAGCTGTATGTTCCCTCGTCAACCTTTCCTTGGAAACGGGAGTAGTTCCAGCTAAGTGGAAGCAAGCTGTGGTGTCCCCAATTATCAAAAAGCCCTCCCTGGACCCGGCCAAGCCTGAAAGCTATCGCCCCATTTCGTTGCTACCTTGGCCAGCCAAGATCACTGAGGCCCATGTCAACTTGGCCCTGTCTGAACATCTTGTACGGACCAATGCCCTCGACCCCACACAAAACGGATTCCGTGCCGGCCACAGCACGGAAACCGCGTTACTTGTGATGGTGGAACATCTCCGTGCAAGGTTGGATGCTGGTCAAACGGCGGCGCTTATATTGTTAGACCTTAGCGCCGCCTTTGACACGGTAGACCACAGCATCCTCCTGCATCGGCTTGAGGAGACCGGCATTGGCGGTCAGGTGTTGCAATGGTTCCACTCCTTTCTAGATAACCGCTCCTTCTGTGTTGCCATCCCTCCCTTCAAGTCCAATTTCCAACCGCTGGCCATGGGGGTTCCGCAAGGGTCCTCGCTGAGTCCCACGTTGTTCAATCTTTACGTGAGACCGCTGGCTGATGTCGCTAGGCAGTGGGGCCTAACTTTGGTCTCATATGCCGACGACACACAGCTGGCGGTTACTCTCAGCGGGGATGCGGAGACTGAGGCCCCCAGGTTTCAGTCTGGACTGAAGGCGGTGGCTAGCTGGTTGACAGGCAACTGCCTTCAGCTAAATGCCACAAAAACGGAGGTGATGGTTGTCGGTAAGGGAGTGGAGCTGTGGGGTGACCAATGGTGGCCCTCTGAGCTGGGACCCACTCCGACCCCGGTATCTGAGATGAAAAACCTGGGGGTCTGGCTGGATGCGGGCCTCTCCTTTGTAGGGCATACTAAAAAAACTGCGGCCTGTTGTTTCGGTCTCCTAAGGGGCTTGAGACCTGTTCTCAAGTTCTTTGACGCCCCGACCAGGCAGCTGGTGATCCAGGCAACTATCATCTCCCGCCTGGATTATGCCAGCTCTCTTCTGGCTGGGGCTAACCAGGCCGAGCTAACCCGTCTGCAGCGGGTTCAGAATGCTGCGGCGAGGGCGATTGTCGGCCTGCCCAGATTCAGCTCGGTGGCAACTGTCCTTCGTACCCTACATTGGCTCCCTGTCAGGAAGCGCATCCTTTTTAAGGTCTTGTGTCTCGCTTTTAAGATTCTGAGAGGTATTGGCCCGGAAATCCTATCCAGCTGTCTTTCCTTTTATGTTCCCACCCGCACCCTCCGTTCCCAGGGTTTGGCCCTTGCGGTGGTCCCCAGATTTAGGCTTAGTCGCATGGGTGGCCGCTCGTTTAGTGTAAAGGCCGCGTCAGCATGGAACTCCCTTCCTGTTGAAATTCGTCTGATGGAGGACCTCTTGACTTTCCGAAGGGCTTTAAAAACTTTCCTGTTTTAGCTGCTTTCATGTTTTTAGTTTCCTGTTGTGTTATGTTCTACCTTGTCTCTGCGCCGGGACGCCCCTTGGCTGGGGTATCTGTGCGCATAATAAATCAATATAACATAACATAACATAACATAACATAACATTGTCGAAGGCTGAGAGCGCTCTCCTACCCCGGGACTGCCCTCTGATGTTGGAACTTGGCCGAGACAGCGGCCGGAGCAGGCAGCTATTGGACAGTAAAGTAGTGAGTAATACTATATTGCGGGGCGGGGGAATGGGACTGAGGTTTAGGAACCCGTAGCCAGTCCGCGCCTCTTAGGGCCCATAAGGCCTCAGCAGTGAAAACTGCGGATTAGGTGGGTAGGGGGGGGCGCGGTTGCCCACACATAGTTTGGATGGGGGCGACTCTTGCAAAGTTAGGTCCTGTTCTGGGGGAGGGGGAGGGGCCTGAGGCAGTTGGGGTAGGCCAAGGCACAGTTAAGGGAGGGGGGAGGAGGGATGTTTTTGCGGGATGGAAGATAAGTGTCATCACAAGCGCCCGGAGACGTGGTTATGTTGCACAGTGTCACATTGCATGGGATAATGGCTAATACAGGAATGGTAAAGTGTGTGACTTGGAACGTGAGAGGGCTTCTCACTATGACCAGGCGGCACAAAGTAAACGCGTATCTGGTCCGTAGGGGGGTCCATATTGCGCTGCTACAGGAGACGCACCTGACGAAACAGGAGGGCATAGCACTACAGCGCAGATGGAGAGGACACTTATTTAGTACTGCGTACTCGGCCTTTGCTAGGGGGGCCTTAATTTGGGTGAGGGCGGGCACCCCTTTTCAAGTTACCCGACAGGTGATGGATCCAGAGGGGAGATTTGTAGCAGTGGCGGGGACACTCAGGGGGAGGCACATTGTGCTTTGCAGCGCGTACGCACCCAACGTAGACCAAGCTGTATATTTTGCGAAGCTCTCTGGGGAACTGGCTAGCTACCTTGCAGGCCCTGTTCTGTTAGGAGGGGACCTTAATTCGGTGGTGGATGTTGACCTAGATAGATCACACCCTCCCTTACACTCATCCCCGGTGCGCAGGTTAGCGAAGTGCAGATCAGACTGGCAGGAACAGTGGGAGCTAACCGATGTTTGGCGCACACAACACCCAATGGAGTGCGACTACTCATTCTACTCCGGTCTCCACGACCTCCATGTTCGACTTGATACCTTTTTGTGCTCACCGCTTGTATTCCCTGCAGTGGCCCGCACCGAATACCTGGCACGCACGATCTCGGACCATAACCCCCTATTGTTATCGCTTGACTGGATGACTGAAATCCCCAAGGTCCCGACGTGGCAGCTTAGACCAGAAACACTAGATGACCCACCATTCCGCGAGGCGTTGGGAACAGAATCGATCAATATTTTGTGGAGAATGAAGGGTCCACCGACTCCAGAGCCGCGGAATGGGACGCTCTTAAAGTGGTAGTACGGGGACATTGCATCGGAAAATTCGCAGGGGCCAGCAAAACGCTGCTAGATGACTTAGATAGGGCTGAGCGCAATTTGCGGGAGGTTATGCTGGCGCGCCCTGCCCGGCCTGAGCTCCAAGAGGACCTCTGCGCGGCGAGAGAAGCAGTGGCGGAAGAACTGGAACGCCTTGGCGCTTATGACCACAAGTCTTATTTGGCGAAAACGCACGCTGAGGGGGAAAGGCGGGGACCCTGTTGGCTTGGCTTGCCAACCCCATCAGACGCAGCCACCCGATCCTGGCCATATCAGAGGGGGAAGGCCGCATGCGCACTACGCAGTCGGGGATCCTTGATAGCTTTAGATCCTACTATGAAAAGCTCTACAAGAGCGAGCTCGGGGACAAAGAGAGGGACATAGATGCCTTCTTAGCGGACTTGCAGTTACCGCGGCTAGAACAGGACCAAGCGAATGCCTTGGGTGGCCCGATAGAACTGGCTGAAATTATGGCAGCGGTGAAGCATATGGCCCGTAATAAAACCCCAGGCCTAGATGGACTGCGGATTGAGTTCTATGGGCGGTACATAGACCATCTAGCCCTGCGGCTCCAAACCATTTACACCGAGGCTAAGGACAAGGGGCGCCTACCATGCTCCATGCGTGAAGCTCTAATGATCCCCCTGTTGAAACCACGGAGGGAGAGCACCGACACTGCGTCCTACCGCCCGCTGTCAATGTTGACTACCGACTATAAGATTCTGAGCACGGTGCTAGCGTCCAGACTACTGCATCACATGCAGGCACTGGTCCACAAGGACCAATCCGGGTTTATTCCCAAGTGCAACACCAACCACAATATCAGGAGATTGACCCGTTTATTGGGCAGCCCGCTGCTGGAGGCTAGAGCTCCCCTGGTGCTGGCGGTCGACATAAAAAAGGCTTTCGACAGCCTGGAGTGGGGATACCTCTATAGGGTGCTGAGGTGCTTTGGGCTCGGAGAGGGCTACATACGATGGACGAAGGTACTGTATACTGAGGCGAGAGCAAGAGTGAGGATAGGCGCCCTGATATCGGACTAATTCGAGGTGCTCCGCGGCACCAGGCAGGGGTGCGCGCTGTCCCCGCTGCTGTTTGCCCTAGCAGTGGAACCTCTTGCGGCGATGGCTAGGAGGGGTGACTATTATGAGGGCCTGGCTCACGGGGGAACTCGCCACTTTATTTCGCTGTATGCGGATGGCCTCCTCCTATTCCTGGAGGATGCCACGGACGCTGTGGCGGGTGCGGAAAGACTCCTTGCGCGCTTCGGTGACATATCTGGCCTAAGAGTCAACTGGGCCAAGACCTGCCTGTTCCCTCTCCGTAAACACGAGCTCCAGCCCTTCCTCTGGCCACTACTTAGATGGGAGCCTGACTGCTTAGAGTATCTAGGAGTACATATACACCATGACGAAGCGGATATGCTGGGGGGAAACGTGGGACACTGTCTCCGTGCTTTGAAAGGCAATATGTCCTTCTGGGCTACTCTCCCATTATCAGTAACGGGCCGCATATCCCTACTCAAGATGGTAGCCTTACCTTGATTGCTGTATTACTTCCGGACCATGCCTGTTTGGGTGCCAGCTGCGATTTTCCGACAGCTGCGTTCAATGATCATCTCCTTTTTGTGGGGCACGGGCAGGCGCAGAATTGCACTATCCACGCTGACCCGCATGAAAGACGAGGGAGGCCTAGCGGTCCCAGATTTTGAACTCTATTACCTAGCTGCCCAGCTCCAGACCCTAACGCAAGAAATCACGAGGGTGTATCGCGGCCCAGAGCAGGAACGAGATAGCGGCACCCCCAGACACGTGCTAGCCTTTATAGCCCTGCGGCAGCGGTTACCACTCAGGAAACTTTCTTTGGAAGAGAGAACTTTCCGCCTGTGCTGGAACCGATCATCGAGATGTGCAAGGATTAAACACCCATATGCGCCCGAGATCCCTCTGGGCTTGATAACAGCACTCCCACACGGGGAAGATTGGTCACACTTGCAGGGCTGGGAGGAAGCAGGATTACAAGTAGTGGGGGACTTATTCGAAGATGGGACACTGGTCCCGTATCAGACGCTACAAGAGCGTTATGACCTTCCACGAGGAGACTACCTATTACATGCGGCAGTGGTGCGAGCCATACAGGCTCACTGGGGAAAGGGACTGGAGGAGCCGCCGACAGCGCAGGCCTGCCAGTACACTATGATGTCGGCAGGTACTTACAAGGCGGTCACATGCCTTTACTCGAGAATGTTGAGGGAAACCCTGCAGCCGTTGACCGCTCTGAAGGCCAAATGGGAATTAGACCTGCAAACAGAGATCCCTGAAACCATGTGGATGCAACTGGTGGGACGTGCTAGAAAGAGCACGAGGAACACACGTTTTCAGCTCATCCACTTTTATATTCTCCACAGAGCCTATCTTACCCCGAGCAAAATTCAGAAATATTTTGGAGTGGAGGAGGCCGCCTGCCCGCGGTGTAATACATTGGGGGCGGATCTGACACACATGCTCAGGGACTGCCCTCACTTGCAGGACTACTGGAAGGAAATTGGCGACACCTTGAATGAAGTAGCAGACAGGGACCTCCAATACACTACGGCCGTCAGTATTCTGCACTGGTTCCTGCACACACCCAAAAATAAGATGTCGAGTAGGTTCATTGATATGGGCCTCCTCTTGGCCAAACGAGAAGTGACAAAGGGGTGGAAGTCGAGGACAGGTCCAACGCATCGGAGATGGCTCACTGAGTTCTTGAAGTGGGCAACAAGCGAGAGCACGATTCGGTACCAATTAGCACGCAGAAGGGCTGACGAGAGAGCCTTGGGGCGGCGATGGAGTGGGAGCTCTTAGTGCAAGCACTGCGAGATAGCACAATAGAAGAGGAGGAGGACGAAAGGGAAGCTCCAACTGACGCCACCGACATACATGCAGTGATAGTACCCTCACCAGTCACACTTACCCAGTAGATGATTAAGACCTCGTGTTTGAAGTCAAATAGACCCACATTCTTAGCCGGGAGCGAATGATGACACTTGGGGGGTGGGGGAGTTCAGAAGAGACCGGGGGGACTCCTATTACCGGTAGTGCAGTTGGGGCGACCATTTATAAGGTACCACGAGGGGGAGATAGAGTTAACAAAACTTAAAAGCAGACGGTGGACCTCCCCAAATGCTCTGTACAGCGGCTACCGACTGCGAGGACCTCACTGATTTGTGATGTTTGCCGCCCGACCTCCGGGTTGTGGGCTGAAAGGCTGTGTACAATATGCGGGTACTGGATTGCGGGAGGGAGGATGCCACATTAATGATGTTTCTCCTGATTGGAATACTATGTAATTGGATCTGCAATAAAAACGGTTTAACAAAAAAAAAAAAAAAGAGTCTGTAAATTCTACAGCCTTTCAGATTGGCCTCAATTGTACAAATGTATATAGCTGTATAGATGTATATAGACGAACATAGTGAATTAACTACGTATTGAGTATGGGCGAATTTTGCGAATCAAAAGAGTTTCTCCTCTCTTATAGAGGTGGCTGGTGTCTTAACCTTTTGACATATGTTATCCTTGCCTTTCTCATTTTTCACCTTCTTGTCTAGACCCGAGGTGTTGCGTGGTATTTAAATGTTTTATAGGGGAAACACACCTTGCAGGCCTTTAAAAATTTCCCTGAGACCTCCCTTAATGTTTTGTTTTCCCTATTATATGATACCCATGTACCCGGGGCTTAGGTACCCCAGAGGCCTCCCATGGGCTGAAGCATGTATTATGCCACCCATGTGAGGCCATGCAAAATACATCTACAGGCCTTGCCTTAAGATTTAGGTTTACTATATCTAAGGGTCACTACACTTAAAACCTATAAGTCACCCCCATAGAAGGCCTTAACAATCCTGAATGCAGGGTGCTTGGTTCTACGTGAGAGAGTGACACTGCATGAGCAGGACACCCCTGCAGTCTATGGAGTACATTCTCCCGGGTTGTTAGTGCTGCAGCCATTTACGACATATAGAGTGGCATTACATGACTGTGTGATGACCAACTCTACAACCGGCTGAAAGTAACCCTATCGTGTTTGGTATCAAACATTGTGGAATCATACTCCCACACTGGTAACCGGTGTGGGAGGTATGATTCCACGCCTCAGAAACAAGCTTTGTGAGGTTCCTGGTGTTCCCAATACTAAGTATGGGCGGAAAATTCGTTCCGCTCGCGAATTTGTGGATTTTCCACGATTTCGCGAATTGCGCGAAATCGCTGCAAAATCCACAAATTCGCGAGCGGGCCGAATTTTACTGAGGAAGCACTTACAGGGTTACAGCAGGTGCCCAAGTTGAAGCTAATTTCTTTGTAACCATTTACAAAATGGTTACAAAGAAATTAACTTCAACTTGGGCACCTGCTGTAACCCTGTAAGTGCTTCCTGAGCGGCGCCTCCTTGCCTACTTGCAACTATTTTCTGACCCTGCTCTGACCCTCGAAGCAGGGTCAGAGAATAGTTACAAGTAGACAACGAGGCTCCTGAAGGAAGCACTTACAGATATAGATAAAGCAGGTGCCTGAGCTGAAGGTCAAATTCAGTAACTCCTTAATCAGCCCAAAAAAAAATTACGTTTTGTCGAGGCTGGGCAGGTGTGTGTTCTCCCCATATCTACCGTCGAAAATTAGCTATGATGCTTGATGGAGGCCTTTGCATCCTTGACTTTCACAAGCTCTATCCCCGTGCAGTTCCTGTGACCACAAGCTTCTTTCTCCTCATCTGCTGCTCTGATCGGTGCCTGTCCTTTTATACAAAGAAGAGGCATGTGAACTCGCATAGAAGCCCCCCCCACACACTAGCGGTTTGCACCGTCTTCCCGCCCTTTAGTCACTATGATGGACAGCTCACTCGAGGGACCCCGGCACCCTTCGGTGCGATGGCAAAGTTAATCAGCCCCCCAAAAGTGTGCGTTTTGTCGAGGCTGAGTACTTTCTGTGACCACAAGCTTCTTTCTCCTCATCTGCTGCTCTGATCTGTGCCTGTCCTTTTATACACACAAGAGGCATGTGAACTCGCATAGAAGCTCACCCCCCACACACTAGCGGTGTGCACCGTCTTCCCGCCCTTTAGCCACTATGATGGACAGCTCATTCGAGGGACCCCGGGGCCTTCAGCGCGATGGCAAAGTTAATCATCCCAAAAAAAAAGTGCGCTTTGTCGAGGCTGGGCAGGTGTGTGTTTTCCCCATATCTACAGTCGAAAATGATCTATGATGCTTGATGGAGGCCTTTGCATCCTTCACTTTCACGAGCTCTATCCCCTTGCAGTACCTGTGACCACAAGCTTCTTTCTCCTCATCTGCTGCTCTGATCGGTGCCTGTCCTTTTATACACACAAGAGGCATGTGAACTCGCATAGAAGCCCCCCGTTTGCCCCCCCCACACACTAGCGGTGATGCAAAATCTCAAATAATCTGCGATTTGGCAGGGAAATCCGCAAATTTGTGGATTTTTTGGCGATTTCGCGCAAATTTGCGAACTGCTGATTCGCAAAATTCGCCCATACTTAATACGTAGTTAATCCACTATGTTCGTCTATATACATCTATACAGCTATATACATATGTACAATTGAGGACAACCTGAAAGGCTGTAGAATTTACAGACTCTTATTTGTGTATTTGCACACCGCAATTCAAATGCGAACATTGGTATTTTGAAGTGCTGTAAACACAAACAAAGGTGCAAGATACCTAAATTGCATTCTGAGACCATCAGTAAGTCTTCAAAAATTACCTTCTGCCAAGTGGCCTAATAGGTTCGTTTACGGTTTCAAAAGAGGCAAATACCCAATCAAAAGTGCGAAATATGCAGCACTATATTACGGAACCAGAGATGACATGATGGGTGTCCTCGGCCAAGTGGCCTAACATATTTATATGTGTCGAAAGGTACATCAAGTGTGTGGGCCCCTTGTTCCACCCATAATCACAATGGATATAGTGCCCAAGATTTGAGGAAATGCAGCAGCCCAAGGACCGATTATACCAAATGTTCATAGTGTGATGTGAATAAATAAATAAGTAAACATAGCAGAGGTACATAAGTGAAGTGTAACGTGAATAGAAACTATAATTGTTAAATGCAATACCAGATTCCAATTGTGGAAAGGAGGGACCAGCCGGTCCCAATCCACATAGAGTTGTTCGAGGCACAAATACTCTGTGATCTGCCCCCAAGTGGGGACTCATCAACCAACACTAAGGAAATACATTTTCCATTAGTGCCCAATGGGACCTACCATCGAACACTAAGGAGCTGATACTCCAACTTGTGCCACTTAGCTATCATGGATAACTGGAAGATGTGAAGCGCGAATACCTAATTAACCTCAATCCCAAATAAAAAATAATAACTAATCTATGTACACATATGCAGCAGCGGAGACAAGTAGATGGCTAGGGGTAAATATACAGATCAGAAGGAGTGAATATCAGGCTAAACCCCTATGTGTGCGGTTAATTCCTCTTCTGTATTCAATCCAAATGGGGCCCTTGTATTCAGGTCAATGATGTACCTAGACTCAAGAATACGTAGTTGCTTCTCTCGGTCACCCCTCTTATGTTTTTCATGACACGATCCAGCCCTATGTAGCTCAAGAGCTGGTTGTTGCTGTTGTGGACATTGTAAAAATGTCTTGCAACAGGATAATTAAAATCATGATTTCTTGTGGCTCCTAGGTGTTCTAAGATACGCTTCTTGACCGGCAGTTTCGTGCTGCCTATATAGCGAGAGCCACATGGACACTGTAGACAGTAGATGACAAAGTCAGTCGTGCAGGTAATGAATTTAGATATTGATCTTTCTTTGCCATTGGAAATAGTAAAGGTTTTGCAATTATGGCTATTCGAACACGCTTTACAAGCGTTACATTTGAAGAAATCTTTACTACTATTGAGCCAATTTCCGGGAACTTCTGTTTGATAGTATCTCTTCACCAATTTGTCCCTGAGAGAAGGTGCTCTCTTGTATGTGACAGTGGGTGAATTGCCAACTACATTGCCAATTATGGGATCTGATTGTGTGAGACCCCAATGCTTTCTCAATGCTTTCCTCCTTTCGCTGAGTTCCCCAGCGAGAGGAGGCCAGACCCAAATGATGAAACCTCACAACCTGTGAATGATGGGTCCTGGCAAAAGAGTTTCTCCTCTCTTATAGAGGTGGCTGGTGTCTTAACCTTTTGACATATGTTTATCCTTGCCTTTCTAATTTTTCACCTTCTTGTCTAGACCCGAGGTGTTGCGTGGTATTTAAAGGTTTTATAGGGGAAACACACCTTGCAGGTCTTTAAAAATTTCCCTGAGACCTCCCTTAATGTTTTGTTTTCCGTAATTGAGCGGCCACGGCCGTAGGTCTGTTTTGAAGCATCCTGACATTTACAGGATAATTGAACCGCTTATTCTTGTTGTTTCGCTCTGGCACTTAGCTCTGCACTTCTCGTACTTCTTGATCCTCGTGTTGTTTCAGATTGCAACTCTTTACATTAACAGCACTCACTTATCCTTTCCTCTGCTGTCCCAACGTGAGGTTTACAATCTACTTTCACGATGGCTGAAAGACTAGGCTTAGCTTTTGATGAAGCGGTTACATTAGATATATTAGCAACACCTAGTATTATTGATAGTCTTCCTAACCCAACCACGACGAACAATACAGATGATTGGAATAAAGTTTTACTTTTGAAACCCTCCCACTCACGTACCCAGGTACATGGAGCAATAATGACTGAATATCTTCGGGCTAATTGTGCACCAACTGGTCTCATTGTGACGAATGCACCCAGGTTATTCCTGGAAGATAAAATGTTTCTAAAAGATTGGTCCCTAGTTGCATGGCGATGCAATAGGGACTGGCTTATCCTCATAATAACAGCTGCTAAAAGGATATCCGACAACATCTTAATTGAAATACAAACATTAGAGGCACAAATCAAATCAGTATTGGTCACTACGATTTATAACAAACAAGCAAAAGAATCAGATAAAAATAACAAGGAGTTCAAAGACAATATTTTGGCTAACAAGATCGTAAATTTTTAAAAGATTTGGCAAAATTTGCTCTGGAGAAAGTATATCCGTATACAAGTGACTCCTGTGTCCCTCCTGTTTACAATCAACAGGGCAGAGCACCTGGGTCAAACTATTCCACCTCAGGCAGCGATGATAACTCCACAGATTCTGATTCTTCTATGAATAATCAAACAAGGGGTGGCAATCGTAGATTTTGAGGCCCAAGAAGAGGGAGACAGTTTCAGACTCCTCCTCCACCACAATGGTGGCCACCAGGGATGCTTAACCTTGCTCAACCTCCTTTTCCAGGTCAAATGTACCCATACCAAACTTTTAATAATTTTGCACAGCAGCCTTTTTTAGGACAGGGCCAAGGCGGTCCAGAGGCAAAAGACGGCCCGCACAGACCAATGTACATTGGAGCCCTCCGCCATCATCACGGACCAGGAGCAACCAACCGGATCAACAGCAACTGGGTCCGAGCAATGCCCGAGTTTAATTGTTAATCTCAGTCATCGTATTCTGACTTCTGATGAGAGATCAGTCCTAGAAAAAGGACTAGGCTTCGTACCAACCTACAAAGGAGATCCATTTGAGAATAGACAAGAACTTGCCGGTTTCTTTAGGAAAGTGAGACTCTGTGCCTACTTTAAAGACAAAGCGGTTCTTGACACTGAGGACACACTAGACAAAAATACAGGACTACGTTCAAAATCTACGTTTAACCCGCCCACTAGCCTCACACCGCCTGAAGTGTTGACATTCGAGAGAACGGTACTTGAAGATGCTGAGTCAATCTTTCAAACTGATGCTAAGCAATTCAACAACCTTACAAAACGTGAACGGATGGCACTTTCCACACTGGCAAATGATGATTCAATTACTGTGAAACCCGCCGATAAGGGTGGTGCAACGGTAATTATGGATTCAGATGCATATACCACCGAATGTAACGTCAACTGGACAACAAAAGATTTTATCGCTGTCTCAAAATGGATCCCACACAAAGATTGTCCTTAGCTATAAAGAAGCTAGTTGAGAAGGCAGTTGAAGAGGGCTGGATCACAGATCAGGAGTCTTCTTTCCTCATCACTCCACATCCTGTGGTTCCATATTTCTATGTATTGCCAAAGATACAAAAAGGGATCTCTCCCCTGCCCGGGAGACCTATCATTTCAGGTTTGGGGTCCCTTTTCGAACCCCTGTCTACTTTTGTAGATTTTTTTCTGAAACCCATTGTCAAATTAATGCCCACCTACATACAGGATACAAAGGATCTGCTACGAGTCCTGTTGGATATGCCCTTCGATGGAGACCAAGACTATCTCGTCTCGTTCGACGTTGAGTCACTATACACATGCATACCGCAAAACGAAACCTTTTCAGTAATCAAGACTCTTTTAAGTGAAACAGATCTAGGTAACATGACTCCTCTCCACTTTATTATGTCGCGTGCAACTATGGCAATGAAAGAAAACTTTTTCAGATTCGAGAATGACCTGTTTCTTCAAGTATCCGGTACTTCCATGGGCAGTGTTTTTGCCCCTTCGCTAGCCAATCTCTACGTCTGCCATTTCGAGCAAACTGAAGTACTGCTTGAGACAAATCCATATTTAAGTCACATTGTGACTTGGAAACGCTATACAGACGACATCTTCGTTGTCTGGAGGGGATCATCCACGTCTATTGATGAGTTCCATCTGTGGCTCTATCAGCGCAATGCATTTCTTAAATTCACTTGTGAATATTCGAAAAACAGTTTGCCATTTCTGGATTTAAGAATATATCCACATGAAGGTTGTCTAAGCACTGAACTCTATAAGAAACCGATGGCGGGAAATTCTCTGCTACACTTTCAAAGTTACCATCCTCAAGCACTACGAGAAAATTTGGACAATTTTTGAGAATCCGCCGAAATTGTTCAGATGTCTCGAGATACAAGGAACATGCCAACCTTTTGTCTACTCAACTCCGAGATAGACAATACCCAAGGAAGACAGTGAAAGCATCCATGAAAAGGGCCTACAATAACCATAGGGATGCCCTACTTGAACCCAAGGTGACGCTTATAGAAGATCCTTCAAACCAGAGAATTACTTGTGTTAATACCTTTTGCAGCTACTCCAATGCCCTAAAGAAAAGCATTTTGAAGAACTGGAAGGTATTAAAAATCGATAGCAAGACACTACCTCCACCACTGTTTGCTTTTAAACTAAGCAACAACATGAGAGACCAGTTGGTGCACACTCGCCCCAGGGATAAGAAATCTATAATTGCGGAGCCGAGTTTATGGGGCCTCTCTCCAGTGAAGGGACACTTCCCTTGCGGAAATTGCTCAGTATGCCCTCTGACCAGTCACCAGACAGAGGTTGACATAGGTACATCTACTCCCTGGGTGCTTAATAAACGTACCAATTGTAATTCTGACCGGGTTATCTATTTGATAACATGCCCATGCCACAAAAGATATGTGGGCATGACTTCACGTAAAATCAAAGTGAGAATTTCTGAGCACAGGAGCACCATTCGGTGCAAAAAAAGCGCGACTAAACTCACGAACCATTACATAGCTGCAGGACACTCGGACACCGATCTCCATTGGGCTGTTCTAGAGAAACCATACATCCCTGCACATGTTACAGATATTCAGCATTTCCTTCTGCGCAGGGAGCAAAATGGGTATACAGATTGGAAAGTGATCTCTTTGGGCTCAATGATGAGATACCATGGTTGTCACTTTAAACATCTGGTTGCTGATCAGAAAACAGTACATACAGAATTCCCCTATGTGTATGTCCGCACTTACTGTCCATGGAAAATCGGTTGGGCATCTTTAGCAGTGCTGAATTACCAATGTATACACTTTAGCTTGTTGCATTGTGTCAGGTTTGTTGTTAATTTTTAATTTAAATTTAAATTATATTTGTCAACATATTAAATATTCATAAATATGGTATCTATACAGGCAAACTTGTCAAACAAGCAGAGGGCTTATTAACATCTAATAATCATTGCGTCAAAAGGGTCATTGTGCAACGCTTGTTACGTGTTCTCAATAAAGTCTATGTTATGACAAATATACTAATACAGCGCATGTCCCATTGGATATCAAGAACATATTACTATTTGATTGTTGGGCAAAGCTTGTTGCTTGTTTTCAATAAAGTTTTGAGGAAGACTAGCATTTCAGTACAGCGCGTGCGCTCGTGGCCACTAACAATATACAAACTCTTGATCGATATGACCATGCGCAACCGGGGAGCGCTTTCCCTAGTTGTCATGTGCAGTAGGATGATACGGCGTTTTCCCTGCAGGCAGTAGTTGAGAGACCTTTCAGGACCTCAGGCGCCACCTTACGCCCTAGATAAAGGAACGTATCATGGCCGCCGCCGGTACCTTCGGTCATTATGTGGAGAAGTGCGGCTCACTGGTTAGAAGCGGCAGACCCTGAAGCAGAGGTCGGCCCGGGACCAGGGTTCAATTACCGACGCGGCAGGGTCTTGGGTCAATGTCTGTGGACTTGATAATTCTCGCCTAGGTGCCTACGCTAACCATGGGTCCCACTCTGCAACTCTGGGCAATAGCTTGCTTAATCTCCACAACGGCCCTAGCAGCGCCGGGGATGCCTGGCTTCACCTTGGGGGTGCCCTCTCACAGGGAAAGCCAGGACGGGTTCCCCAGCGGTATACAGCGCCAGGACGCCACGTAACGAGGTAACAGTGCGCTTTACAAGTATACATACATTATATTACATTACATTATTCAATGACCGCCCTGGGATACCGACGGAGAGGTAAGGCCCATTTGATACTATCCGTGACTATTATCCGTTCGGGCTTTCGGAACACTTGTCCTTATGTTTTGTCTACTGCGGGAGACGTTTGTCTTGACTAGGGCAGAGATTAAGGTCACGACTGTGCACTCCATGGGCTTTTGAAATGCTAGCCCACATTGGTTCTCTGCCTCATAAGAGACCCTGTTTTTCACTACAGCAGAGGAAGCAAAAATTAACAATTAAAGATGTTGACAACATTCCTGCGATTTAAGATTCACTTGTTACGTAACTTCACTGTACACACCGGTTGAAACGATATTCAATGTTAATTCTTGAAAATAATAAATTGTTTTGCATGTTATGTCTACGGGCTTTTGAAATGCATGTCCGTATAGTTTCTCTGTATCATTAGACACCTTGTTTTCACACCAGCAATGATAATCAAGGTTGTAGGTGATATTTCTTTAAAGATTCACTTGTTATTTAATTCTACTGTATACACTAAAAAGATACTCAACAATAGTCTTAGAAACCATGAATCGATCTGTATGTTATTTCTGGCCTACATTGCATGCCATTAATGAGTCCAACCATGGATTGCATTGGATCGCATTACACCACCTTTAATATGCGATTCAATACAGTTGCTTTTTAAATTGCTGGAGGATCCTTCTGCTTGTATTGAGAGTGCATTGCTCGTGTGTAAGAGTTTTAATAAAAAGGAATTGCGTGATAGATAGATATGCCATGATAAATTGCATCATGGACATCGCTTTCTATTACAGAGCGGGGCCCCCTTCCCTGAGTAGTGACCAGGTAGAGGTGAGGGTGACACCCAATTGACATGGGTAAGTGCACGTACTATATAGACTTCTTTGAAACCACTTCAGGGTTTCATTTCAGCCCTTTCATTTGAAAGAGGCTAGCTTTTTGGTGAATATGTGAGGTGGGGCAAGCAATACTTTAATATATGTACATTGTCTTTGCAGGTAACCAGTAATTTCTTCCACTCCTGCCTAGTTGGACATTACCGGTGGAGTATATGAAATGTTTCAATTTATATTCCTCACTGTATAATTTCTCACTTTTTGATAATCAGCAGCAGCTTTGTATTTTTTGCTTGTTTGGTCCCGAAGAATGCCCCGATACTAATAGATCCTTGTGAGGGCAGAAACATGTCGACCTAATTTTCTCTGCTTAACATTTGATAATCTCAAATGTTAGCATACTGCTTTTTAAATATGACAAGGGCACTCTGGTAATAAAATTGGTCTGGAGTTCCTTTAGTCATTTTTAATACACTTTTTCGTATCATTTAGCACTGCACTTTTCTTCTTCTTTTGTTAAAAACCCTCTTCACGTAGCATGAATATATGCCTATGGGTTCTACGTTGTAATCTATGGAGTCATCAGCCATCCTCTAGTCCTTCAATCAGCTAAGGGTACCTTAGTCTATTCTTGAGACTGAGTTCCCCAGCGAGAGGAGGCCAGACCCAAATGATGAAACCTCACAACCTGTGAATGATGGGTTCTGGCAAAAGAGTTTCTCCTTTCTTATAGAGGTGGCTGGTGTCTTAACCTTTTGACATATGTTTATCCTTGCCTTTCTCATTTTTCACCTTCTTGTCTATCATATAATAGGGACTGACAAGGGTACCCCAGTTTGCAATCTGGAGTGTGCCTAAGTATATGACATATCAGATTAGGGTGAAAGCAGATAGACTGGGGTCCTGATTAGCATGACCCCAGTCAGACTAGTCAAAAACAGTGTAACATAAAGCAAAAAGTAAGGGGTAACCCTAAGAAGCAGATAATACTTTCCTACATAAATATATATACCAAGGTGTATTGATGAATCAGTGGGTGTATGTGTGCCTGTATGGATGATTCAGTGGGTGTGTAACTGACTGTATACGTGAGTGATTAGGTGTCTCAGTGAATGTATGGGTGAGTGACTAGGTTTTGAGAATGTCTGTATCAGTGTCCCACATGGTGTCTTAGTGGCTGTATGGGTTGATGAGTGGGTACATGAGAGGCTGCATGGGTGATTTATTAGATGTCTGAGTACCTGTACAGGTGTATGAATGTCTGTGTGGCTGGGTGAGATGGTGTGTGACTGTCTGCATGGATGAGTGGGAGAGTGGGTGAGTCAGTGGCTGCATGGGCTAGTGTGTAAGTGAGGGGCTGCAAAGGTGACTGAGTGTATGGCTGTGCCGGTGAGTGAATGGATGTGTTAGTGGTATATGGGTGAGTATCTTTATATGTGATAGGCAGTATAGGTGAGGGTTGGAGTATATGAGTGACTATATGTGTGAGTGAGGGATTGTGGGTGAGTGTGTGCTTTTGTCAGTGATGGTGATAGGTTTATGAGTATGTGTTAGTATCAGTATGAATGTGAGTGGGTGTGTGTATAACTGTAATAGTGAGTAAACGGTTGTGTGATTGACTCTCTAGATGAGTGAGTAGGTGTGTGATTAGCTCTATGAGTGGCTGACAGTGTGTGAGAGGCTGTTTGGGTGTGTGAGTGTCTATATCAGTGGCTGTATTAGTGAGTGAGTTGGTGTATGAGTGGCTTTATGGGTGACTGAGTGGATGTGTTTGTAGACCTATGAATCAGTGAGTGGGTGTGTAAATCCTGGTATGGGTGTGTCAATTGTTTTAAGAATGGTAGTGTGGAAGTTGGACTAGATGTATGAAAGGTTATATGGGGGTGTGAGAGTGTGCGTTAGAGATTTTGTGGATGAAGTCCTCAGTGATGTCATCAGTGTTGTCCCTGACCATGTCATGAGTGAGGTAATATGTGATGTCATAAGAAGTGCATTGAGGGGCACAAGTTATAGTTAGCTAAGCTAACTAAAACTGCTGAATTTCTCTGGTTTTGTACAAGTGAAATGTCAGCCTAAGTACAACGTCAATGTAACCTTTGTTTTTTTTTGTGAATTTCCAAGGTTCTTTAAATGCTAATTCCTACCTATAACATCCCTGTAACCTTTGTTTTTTTCAGTGAAGTTCTATGGTGTTTAAAGTAGTAATCACATTTGCAACATCCTCTAAGAAATCCAGCTGTGTGGGACTTACTGGAGGTATCAGGACGTGTAGTTGGCCCCCAAGGACACTCTGGAGTCAAGGGGACTTCATGCCCCAACCAGTGGTGTGCCAGGAGGCATGTTTGCACATTGGGGGGAAAAGGGGTGTGGCCTCCGAAGACCTCTCAGCAATCCCACTGTGTGCAACTGGCTGGATGTAACAGGAGGGGTAGTTGGCCCTCAAGGACCATGAGAAGCCAAGGGGACTTCCTCCCCCAACCAGCTGTATGCCAGGAGGCATGTTTGAAGAGTGGTGGAGAAAGGGGGCGTGGCCTCCGACAACCCCTCAGCAATCCCGCTGTGTGGGACTTACTGGAGGTAACAGAAGGGGTAGTTGCCCCCCAAGGACTCTCAAGAGCCAAGGGAACTCCTTCCCTCAACTAGTAGGGCTCAAGGAGGTGAGTTTGTAGAGAGGTGGAGAAAGGGGACATGGCCTCCAACAACCTTCAGCAATCCCACTGCGTGGGACTTACTGGAGGTAACAGGAGGGATAGTCGGCCCCCAAGAAACCTCTGGGGTCAAGGGGACTTCATCCCCCAACTAGTAGTGTGCCAGGAGGCGAGTTTACCGAGTGGTGGTGAACGAGGGCTGGCCTCCAGTGACTTGCCGTATGGCTTTTTTTTAATTAGGGGAGGGGGGCTGCGTGGCTACCCTTCCCTAGGCCGATTTGGACCTCGAGGACCCCATCCCTCGGGCCAGGCCTTTTTTGAAGATTTTTTTTTAATTAAAGGGAGGGGGGCTGAGCGGCCCCTCTCCTGAGACTTTTCGGCCCAGGGGATCCCATCCCCGCTGCCCAGCCTTTTTATTTATTTATTTTTTAAAAACAATACAGGGTGGGGGGCATGTGGTCCCCTTCCCAGGCCAATTTTGGCCCAAGGGACCACACCCCCAGCCTCTATTGTGGGTGCCCTGGTCCCACCCAGAGCACCCACTCCAATCGTTGGGGACCGCAGGAGGAGCCTCAAGGCCCCCACGGTGACTGCTGGAGTTGGCATTGCTGAACATGCAGCTCCCTCCCTGTGAAAGCAATTCTGCTCCGCTTTCAGCAAGTGAGCTAGAAGCATAACGTTTGCTATGGCTTGGAGGGAGCAGTAAAGCTATGGGCACCCAGAGACATAGCAGGAGCCAGCCTTGGGGTGTGGCAGTCTCCAGGGCCATCTTTCACTCCAGGATAGAGTACTCGTGGCCCCCTTCCTTTATTGAATTTTTTTGTAGGGAGGTGGTGGTCCCCAGGGCATTCATAAGTCCCAGGAGGGGAGCCCATGCAACTCACTCCTTTTTTATTCAAATGTCCCTGGGACCTCACCCACCCAGGGTCTGATTATTAAGGAAGCATAGGAGTCCGTACTTCATTAAAAAACATGTTTGGTGGGATCTGTAGAATCCGCTGAATTCATTCAAAATAAAAAAATATTTTTGGGCCACTATGGGGTCCCTGTAAGACTTCCCAAGAGGCCTAGGGAGTCAGAGTATTTCTATTCTGCCCCCTTTTCTTTAAAAAAAAAAAATTTTCATAGACTCAGCTCAAGCAGAGTCCTGAGTTGGCTGTCAACAGTTCCTGCTTTGAAGTGTTAGCAGCCAATCAGATCTCAGCACAAGACTGGACGGGGTCGTGGATCCTCCACGTCCTTATATATACAATTTGAAATTTCTTTAAATTTCTCTGCCTCTACTGAACAGATTGACACCAATTTACAAAATGGCCATTTACTGGACCAACAGCTATCTTTCTGCCAAATTTGGTATAATTCCATTCAGCAGTTCGGCTTGTTGCAGTGTCTAAAATTTCCTATAGAAATTAACATGGGGAAAACACATTTTGGGACCCTTCTTTTTATTGGCCCCTGCTTGACGGATCACCCCAAAACTCTCAAGAAAGCAGCTGAATTGGCATTCGAACTAGTTTTCAAAATTTCTAGTGGATTCATCAAACAACGCCAAAATAATTGGCAAATGAAAAAACACTGTTCCTATAGAGACTACATCCTAACTATAACTACCTACTGGTGACTGCCAGTAGGAATAAAGTCTATATATATATACATATACTTGGGTGGAACAGTCCTTGTTTAATAAAAAGCTTTAATGATCAAGCGCTCAAAGACGACAATGAGATTAACAAATATGTATTATCACAAAACTATAAAAACAACTGTCAGAAGGTCTACTGTAAATGAAATTAAGGGAATGTTGAACAAAATACAGAAGTAATGTATTGTACAAGTATACACTACAAGATGAAGCTGTTGTTTAACTTCAATTTGTCAGTCCTATGTCTATGTCAATGCCAAAGGAGCACAGGATTTTTTTAAATGACCAGTTACGCAATGCGATCAGAGTCGCAACCAAGGTGTTCAGACACAGAAACGCGTTGATGTGTCTTCCGCTCTTGTGAGCAAATAAAATAAGAAGATTACATACAGCATTGGAGTGCTGTGTTTTTGTTGAAATGAGCAATCCAACTAAGCGATTGTAGTTGTAGTGCACGGCGAAGCACTGCCAACGTGCACCATCAGCGATCTGGAAGCCTGGTAGGCAACACACTGAAACCTGAAAGTATGGGGAGGAGCCAAGATGGCGACCGGAGCGGACGTGTAGTCGTCCGGCTCCGCCGGCCCTTGAGCTCCGCAACGATATCCTGACAATCTTCCTGGTTGAATCCGGCGGCGGAATGCGTGTGGGGACGAGCTGAGTGCATCGTTCCTCTTTCGACCTTCTAGCGCTCTCGGGTGCTGGAGAAACTTGATGTACGACTCCCGCCCCGGACCCTCGCCTACATGGCCGCTCGTCGGCGGCGCCTGGATGCTCGGATGTGGTCTGCTCGGCTGGACAGTGCAGATGACTCGGTGGCGGCGCCTTCCCATCTGTGGCAATCACCACCGCACTGCTGCTGACGTCCATCGCGGACTACGCCTGTACCGGAACGGCCGCTTTGAGGAGCCCGTCGATGGTGTTTTCTATGCTCCGCAGGGAAGGTGAGCGGTGCACGGTACCTGGCGACCTAACTCAGTGCAGACGATCGACCCTCTTCCCGCTGCTTAGCCTGGTGCGAGACGTCTTGTGGGAGGTGTGCCTGATTTGCCTTTGCCGCTGGTAGTCTCGAAGCTCCTCAGCGATACTCGCTTCTACAGCACCCTCCCCAGATCCGCTATTTTGTTACCGGCGCCATGACTCCCTTTGTTCTCCCGCGGCTCGGGAGAGCTTCCATACCCCTGCCCGTGGACAGCCGAGCCCTGCCGGAGCGGTACACAGACCTGCGACCACCGGCGCTGGCACCCGCCTTAAGAGAACATCAACCTGCACTATCCTACGGCACTATCCTGGCTGCTCTTCGTGATCTCCGTTCGGAGATGATTGATGGCTTCCAAGCACTGGGTGATCAGCTGGACGCCATGATGTCTACAGTGACTCGCGAACGCAGCGCTTGCCCCCAGCCGAGTGAGTGTTTGCCTTTGCCTCCCCACGATGCTACATTGTTTCCCTGTGCCTGCTCTGCAGCTAGCCTTGCGGATGTCTCAATCGGAGCCGACTGCTACATTGTTTCCCCTTCCCTCTGGGCTTGCCTTCTTGTTGCCTGCACCGCCGAGTTTAATGGGTGACTCTGCTGAGCAACTCTTATCCTACGTGTTGACTTTTGACTGGGGGCCTTCACTCCTCTCCCCGTGGAATCTGTACTTTTCTGATGCCCTAACGGACCTAATCATGGAGGACAAAGGACCTTGTATTGATGGCCGGTGGCCATTTTGGGATCCTGCTTCTTCTCACAGGCAGCCATGTTATCCTGATGTGCACGGGGGGAGGGGGTCTCCTGATGTAGTTGACGTGAAGTTCCATCCACGATCGGGCCAGGGCTAAGCTGCTCTCTCTCCGCTGACTGGTTTTGCTGGCTGTAGGGGATGGGGTTGGATCTGACTAACGTTTTTAATGGGCGCATATCGTACGATGTTTTTCCACATTCGCATTACAGGATTATTTGATGCTGTACTGATGCTTTAATAATGGCCGATGTTTCAACTGTGGGTCTCGGGAGGGCCGGGATCTTCGGGTGTTTTAGGAACGAGTGGGCTCCTCCCCGCCCTTTTCTTTCTGGGAATGTAGATTGATTTTCTCTCTCTCGCTCCCTATATCAAAGGTATTAATGTTCTTTTTCTTTTTCATTTCTTCCTTATTCTTCCTCGTCTATATTTCGGGTTTTCTGGGGCGACAGGCACTCTGTGGGGGGGGGGGCAGGCCGTAGCCTCCACAATGTTGCAGGGTGGGTGGGGTAATTTGATATATTCTTGGTTCTATGGGCCTTCCTTTTCTATTCTCTGTGCTTTAGACTCTGGTTCGTTTCCGGGACTGGGTTGGGGTTGGTAGGGTTGGAGCGACGATGTTTGGGGTGCATGAATGTTAGTAGATTGCTGCCACTGTTTTGCACCGCCACGATGTACCTGATGTTAACCTTCGTTGATGTTTTCAGAATATAACGTCGCCTGCCCGTAGCGTGAAGACACTGTGCGGACTCGAATCCTCTTATTATTTTTCCTTCACTGCCTTCTTTTGATGAAAACGCTTAAAAAATTTAAAAATTAACCTTCACTCCTCCTCTCCCCCTGCGGTACGGCTCTTTCTAATGTAAAGTTCAATGCTTGCTAGTCTTATTGCAGCTGCTGGGGGGACCGTATTGCTTGCACTTGTGCTGATGATGTTTCGTGGCCGGCCCGATGGTTGTAGGCCCGTATTTGTTCTTCTATTCAGGCACAATAAAGGTTTTCAAAAAATTAAAAAAAAAAAAACTGAAAGTATAATATATCCAAGAAAGAAGTGACTCAAACAGATAGATTTACCAAATAACAAAAATATATTTCCACTACAATGTTCCAGCTTCTGCCTTCCTCAGGTAGTAGAAGATGGTTTGCTCAGTGGCTGCACAGATGGCACAGCTGAATTTTCAAAAAGCATCATGAAGGGGGATTCCATTTGGAATGTGGAATCAATACAGTCCTGAGAGCTCTTGAGATATGCAGTAATCAGGTTGTTATTAATATCCAGTCCATCTGGATGCAGTGATTTTAAATGGTATATTGAGAAGTTTTCTCTGGAGTCCAGTAGTTCTTCCTTTGAGACATGTTCCATAGGGAAAATCTTCAAATCTGATAGTAAATGATCCACAAGGTTAAAATGATTGGCTACAGGCTGGTCAATTTTCTTATTAATTATTGAGATTTGTGGTTCCTAAATCGTGTACGGAGGTCGTTCACTGTTTGGCCTACATATTGTTTTTTTACAGCTTTGCCGTTGGTACTGATTCACATAAATAATGCATGTTGAGCGACATGTAAGATGCTGCCATATAAGGCATCTTCAAGTATACTATTTTTGGGATTACAAACCTATATCCTCCCTGGATCCGACACTCAAGCCAGCAGCAACCACCATGTCAAGAACAAATCTACATCCTAGATATGCGCTGTTCATCCAGGAGAAAATCAGTAAGTGCCAATTTACAATAGCACATTTACAAATCTATAAAAAACTTAACATTAATCCGATGGGGTTGGCGGTTAAGTCTAAGCCACCCTTTAAACTAACTGGTTGTGAATGGTCTGCTACGTGGAATATTTTACTGCATAACTCATCAATGGCCCTACAATTGGTGTCTATTACAGTAACCATTCAAAAAATGCAGATGCTTAAAGCCAAGCTACAAGAAGAACTAGAACTTTTAAAGAACACAAAAAGTGACTCTGAAGTGGCACACATACTACAGATGACTGCCAGGAATGCTATTGAAATTAAATCTGCAAAACTAAAAAGAGATGTGTTAAGATTTCATATACCTCCTCTTTTTAAATTAAATTCAGGACCGGGGACTAAATCCTCGAGTTAATTTTTTTAAATTGGTTTTGAGGGACTCTCGCCAGAAATACCTTGCACACAACTGTTCAGATAAACAAACATTTTTTTACCCTAATATCTCAAAGACCCCTGAATGGATTTACACCAAATCACAAAAAGCACACTTTCTGGACCAAGATCTAGCTTCCTGCCAACTTTGGTGTAATTCTGTTCAGGAGTTTTTTGCAGAAATGCTGCCTAAATAGGTCTATGGAAAATGCATGGGGTACTTTCGTTTTGGGAGCCAGCCTTTCTTCTTGGCTCCCGCTTGACAGATCACCCCGAAACTTTACAAGAAGTAGCTGAGGTGGATAAACATGTGTTTAGAAAGTTTTGGGAATTCGTCAAATGGCGCCAAAGTAGTAAGCAAACCAAAAAAAAAACACTTCCTAGGTAAACACAGACCTAAAGGTCACCAGTAGGCACTTATCGTTAGGATCTAGTTTCTATAGGAAAAGCGTTTATTGTTTTGCCAGTAACTTTGGCGCCATATGACGAATCTTCACAAAGTTTTCAAAGCTAGTATGGAATTGGTCCAGCTTGTGTTTTGAAAGTTTCCGGGAGATTCGTCAAGAGGGGGCCGAGAAAAAGGGGGGGGGTACCAAAACATGTTTTCCCCATGCAATTTTCCATAGGGATTTTAGACACAACTACAGCCCAAACCTCTGGATGGAATTACATCAAATTTGTCAGAAAGGTAGCTTTTGTTCCAGAAAGCGACCTTTTTGTGAATTGGTGTAAATCCGTTCAGAAATTTTTTAGCTATTCATACAAATCCAAATTTGTATTTATAGGGATGTGAAGGCAACACAAACCCCCTGATCTCGTGCTGAGATCTGATTGGCTGCCAACACTTCAACCAGGAAGTGTTGGCAGCCATCTTGGGATTCACCTTTAGCTGAGTCCCACAAAAAACATTAAAAAACAGAAAAGAGGGCCGGGTAGGAATACCTGACAACTTAGCTCTGGTCATGAGGTTCCAGAAGGGCCCTGACAGGCCCAAAAAGCACGTAAAAAAATATATTGCCGTAAAAATGTGATGGAGCCACGGAGGGCCAAGGTCCTGGGGCAAAGGAGGGTGTCACACAGGCCCCCTTCAAGAGGATCATTGAGCCCCGTTGACCACCAGATCCCTGGAGCAAAAGAAAGATTAAAGGGAGCTTAATAGGGGTCTGTGGGGACGCCCAGAGACTCGGGGACCACCACCTACCTGGGAATAAATAAAACACAAAAGTAAACACCCCACAGTGGATTGTGCAGACCTAGTCGGAGGCCCCGTCCCCTTTCCCAACCACTCTGCATAGGTGGCCTCCTGGTGCAATAGTGGTTAGAGGATGAAGTCTAGGGCTGAGTGTGCCAATAAACTCTGCTCTGCTGGAGGTTGGCAGAGTCTTTGCCGAACTCCGCATTTCAAACGGAGCACAGAGTAGCACAACACCACAAGCTCCACTGGCATAGTTGAGTTTACCACCCACCCCTATCAGTCACTCACACAACCACTCACAGACCCACTCAGACACTCATATACCCACTTACAGCCTCCTTCATACTCTCTCATACCCACTTACAAATCTACTCATAGACCCACTGAGACACTCAGTCACTTATTCAAACACTAAGGGGCTCATTATGGGCAGAAAAGCCACCACCGACACCGTCTCGGATTCAGAACCAACAACTTGCAGACGGCGGTTCCGACTGCCAGAATACAATGTGAACGAACACTGTTGACTCAGATTCCCATTGTTTCTTGTTATACCAGAGAACCGCCCCAACACAGGCTCCTATGGGGAAACGGGGTGCGTGTGGAAAACCCTGCACCCTGTTGCAGGCACCCCATGGTGCCTGCCACACAGTGTAGGGTTTTACAGGGGGGTACCTTAGGTACCTCCTCAGCCACCAACTGTACGCAACAGGGGTTAGGGGGCCTGCCAGGGGCGCCCCAAAGTCACTTTCCAACAGCCTTTCTGTGTCGGAAAAGCTGATGCAGAAAGGCTGTTGGAAAGTGGGATTGTAATCCCTACGGTGGAAACGCCGTCCATAAGGGGTTATGATGCGGTTCTGACTGACAGGAATACACCGTGTGTCGGTCAGGACCTATTTGGAATGACTGGCCGGATTATGTTTCGATAAAAGGCATTTAGGAGTAGTAAAGTTAGGATTCCTAACTTTATTACTCCTAAATGCCTTTTGTGAATAGTGAAAGTCATAAAGTTAGGATTTTGTCTCAGTTTAGGAGTGGTAAAGTTAGGATTCCTAACTTTACTACTCCTAAATGCCTTTTGTGAATACCATAAGTTGTAAAGTTAGAATTTTGTCTCAGATTACTTTTGTGAATTGGGACCCCTGTATTTTTTTAACTTACTAACATGTTTGAGGACTTTTCTAAAAGTGTGTGTGTCTGTGTTTATTGTCAGTGTGTATGTAAAAGTTCCTGGTGAAATCCACAGACACCTCACCATACCCAACTGAGAGCACCTGTACTCAACTATTTACCAGAAAATAAAGTCATTAGGGGGTGTGACACGCCCCTGGATGTTTGTGTAGTGTATATGTCATGGGTTTGAAGGACATATGCTTGCTGAAGAACGCTGCATGCAGCTGTACGACACATTTTTATATTCTACAAAAATCTTTCCTCCCATCCGCTAACGCCAAATGAAAGAGGTCCGTGGCCATGTAACACGTAAGAGCTACGTTTGAATATTTGTAAGTTTTCGCTAAATCCTGTGCTGCTTGTGGATAAACTAACATCATTTAGAAAGTACCAAATATAATTCAATGTATTGTGTGCTGTAGGAATGGTGATTGTTATTATCTCTCAATTTTTCGCAGGCAGGGCACTCCAGAGAGTGTTCTCGGGGTGGGTTGGGTCTCCGGGGGGGCTGGGGTCACCTCCCACTCCCCACCTCCCGGTAGGCAGTACCTTGGCACACGGGCACGTGCTGATGGTGCTGCAGTGTTTGCAGAGCTGTCCTCTCCAACCAAAGCTCTTTCCAGGTTCCTCAGGAAGCACTGTTGATGTAGGCTTAGCACTGGCAGCGAGCACACTGCACACCTAGCCAGCACTGCCAGTGAAACAGCATCACACAGAAATGGTCATCTGTGTCTGGTAAAAATCCAAAGGTGGCAATGCTAGATTACCTTATACACAGTTAAGCAATGTGTGATTATTCTGCGTCTTTGAGGCCAAGCCCCTCGCATTCAAATGCAAGCAAGCAGCCAAGACAGCATGAGGTGAGAGGCGACCACCCCTCTGAGGGGAGTCAAAGCCTGCTCTGTATATTTTGAAGAATTGGTAGCAATGGGGGCGCAGGCAGCTGCGTTGTCAAGTCAGACCTAACAATGGGGGGATGGCATTCCTTTACTTAGAGTAGACACACGTCTTTAAGCAGCAAAATCATTTTTATACTTTTAGCAGCTGTAGTCAGCTTTGTTCTTACAACATTTAAAACCTACAATTCTGATTACATTATCAGCTCAACCGGATTTACTACTCAGATAAGGAGAATTTAAAATGCCTGTAGTGTCTGGAGACTAAACCAGAAACAGCGGGATCTTTCTATGCTTTGTTAATCATTAGCACAAAAATCCTCTTACCACTGTAACAACCTGGAATATAGTCTTGTGGAGAGTAGAGACTCTGGCAGACAAATGCACTTTGCTTTATTTGTATAATTTAATATTTGTACGGGTGCTGTTTGGTTCCTAACAATTTTCAAACAGTGTCACTGACACCTGGGCAGTCATTAATATAGTAGCTAGACATTGTTACAGGTGCAAATAGGGTGAGATTTCCCACATCAGGTCCGAAGAACAATGAAAGTGATGGATTTTTGATTAGCACACCCTTTCAACTTTTGCAAATCATGTGAGAAGACTTAAGGGATCTGAACAAGTAAAGCCATAACTGTCTAATTATCGAATCAAACACCCCTGCAAGCAGTGCAGCCCTTGCATAATACACACGTTTTCACCAGCCAAAAAAGAGGCAATTAAAGAGCATAAAGAGTAAATCAAAATGACATGGCTACTTTTAGAAAGAATAATGCTGAAATCACTACCAGAGTGTCTGACCTAGAAATTAAAGTTAAAGGCAACACTGATTCTACCTCAGCAAGACCAGCGGTAGACAGCATAAAGGCCATACAAAATAATAGCTATTAGTTGGCCTGGAGAATAGGAAGAGACAAGCTTAGAATGTGTGGTCTGAAAGAAGAGAATGAGTGATCAGAATGTGGAGTATTTACCTAAAATCTAAACCTAATACAATTAAACCTAAACAAGATATTTTTTTAAGTACTTCGTTATGAACATGTGGCACTGACTCCTAAAGCAGCTAGACAGCTACATCAGTGTCTACCTATGATTCAACAACTTTCCTTCACTGGGAGCTTGACAAATCGACAGTTGCTGCTCATAAGGAACTCAGAGATATCAAACCAGAGTGAAAAAGTTCAAATACAAATATGGTATGTATGATCCTGCTGTGATAAAAATGTCCTTGAATGTCATGACCAAAAACGTTGTTTCCTCTCCCCTCGGCCTTATATCATATCTAGACCTGTATTGGCCCAACGCCCTTAAAGTTATTACATTTCGTTGAATCATTACTCACTATTTATTAATTGGATTTACTGGGGTGGGTTTGTATAGATTGGACTCTGTGGTCTGTATTCCGTTTGATGCTATAAACAAAGCTATGACTATACTCACAACACAACAGTGTACCACAAAAGTATAATCATACATGACAATCTATGCCTCTCAAGGTATTAAGATGATGTTCTTATACATTTGTCATTGTACATTAAACTATGCTTTTTGTTATAAAAAGAGACTTTTTTTAAAGATCTTTGTATTGCAGATAAAGCGTACAAATAAACAATGATACTAAAAATAATACATCGTAGCACCACAACACTGTGATACAAATTTGAACTCCCCTCTGCCCGTTGAGTCCCCAAGTCTCCCCACCCACCCCAAAACCGTTCTCTTAGCAGCAGCAGAACCCGGGCTTTCCTGTTATTCAGCATAAAAATCAGTACTCTCAATAGGGGCAAATAGCCCCCCTGACAATCATCCATTTCCCCAAAATCTTTTGCCCATTTCTTTGGACAGCCCGTACCCTCATACACTACTCTCTCCGCTGGCATGCACCAGTCCATGTGCTGCTTCAAATCATACAGGTGTGATGCCAATTCAGCCCTCCATGCCTACGCAACATTGCACTTAGCCACCACCAACCCTAGAGTCAGGGAAGGTCAGTCACATCCCAGACATTTAAGAGTAACCACTTTGCAGAGGCTGCCATTGCGCTCCCATTAACACCATTCAGGCAGGTGACCACTGACTGAATGGCTGGGCAACTCCATGCCATGTGGAAAAACATTCCTACATTGCCACAATTCCTATGACACAATACAGTCGTTGCTCTGCCCATCTTTACCATAGTAATACATGCATAGTAGCATCTAGCATCTATGTAGAATGTTTAATTGCACTAGTGGGAATTTAGACCTTATGGCCAACTCCTAGGGGGATGCCAAAGTCTCGGACAACTCCTCATCCTTCAGGCCCTCGAGGCCTCGCTCCATTGTTTCCAGAGCAGAGCTAGGTTATCAGGTGAGTTATTAATCCATTTATGGTAAGTGAGATTGTCTTTTTAGGTATAAAATCTGTCAACAATCTGTCCTCGATTGGCGATGATTCAGGGAGCACCTCCCTCCTAGGCATCGCCTTCTGCAATGCATGGCGTATTTGCAGATAGCGGTACAAAAGGGGGTGGTGATGGACGGAGCATCTGAATCAATCAAACACTCACACCCAGTCAAAAGATCTGGGTTTAATCCATCACCGTTCTTTAGCCCACTCTGCCACCCCAGTTCAGACATGGCTATATGCAAATCAGTCTGACCCTGTGCCTCATGGGAACAGTCCAGCCCGAACAGCCAAGCCATGTCTTCCCTGGACCGGAAACAAGCTTCTGAGGACCGGTTTCTGGCATTCCAGCCGTCTTCAGCCCGGCTTGCTTGAATCCAGTGGCAAAGTGAGCAAGGGACTCACGTCTGAGCATACCCTACCACACTTATGGCGGCCAAAAGCGGTACAAAAGGGGGTGGTGATGGTCCCAGGATGCTTGTTTCCGGTCCAGGGAAGACATGGCTTGGCAGTTCGGGCTTCACTGTTCCCATGAGGCACAGGGTCAGACTGATTTGCATATGGCCATGTCTGAACTGGGGTGGCTGAGTGAACTAAAGAATGGTGATGGATTAAACCCAGATCAGTTGACTGGGGGTGAGTGTTTAATTTGTTCAAACGCTTCGTCCATCATCCCCTTTTGTATCGTATTTGCAGATAGCGGTAGGTTTCAGTGGTACCGTTGGTACTCGCTTTGTAGTTCCACAAACAGGATTCCCACTCCCTGTGTCCAGAAGTCTCCCACTCAGGATAGACCAATTAGGTCCCATTAGGTCCCATTTGCCAAAGCCCCATTGTGGCCCCATTGTGCCTAGTTGGGCAATGTCCCACAGGGGTCCCAAAGGGTGTGGCCATAGTAATCCTATCATGCCAGCCCAAAGAATTCTGTGTTTTGTGCCAGAGTGTGAGTGTGACTGCAGTTGGGCCCAGGAAGTACGTTGTACGCACTCCTCCATAAATAGCCCTGAAGTAGCCCCCAGGTTACACAGCCTGCCTGTCCATGCAATAGGCTGGCCCCTATTCTTAGAGATGGACCCAGTGATTAATGACAACAAGTTTTGCTGCCCAATAGCATTTTTGTATGTCAGGCAGGCTTATTCTTCAATCGTACCACCCCCTCTCAGTTTTTTAGTGGTTATCCCAAAGTAGTAAATGGGTTGTTCTTTAGATCATCTGGAAATAAGATGCCGTACAGGGTAGGGTGTGTCCTGAAGCACATAGAAAAAGCAGGGAAATGCCATCATTATAAATAAGGTGCCTTTCCCGAGAAGCGACAGTGGCAGGAATCTCCAATGTTGGACATCCCTTCGCAGGCGCGCAAGTGGAGGCCCCAGGTTGAAAGTATAGAAGACGTTTGAGTCTGCGGTGACGTAGATCCTTAGGTAGTGATATCTCCCTTCTCAATGACCCTCGGAGAGACCACACAGGTGCTGGGGAGGCATGGTGCACATCCGAGAAGGAGATACATCGTGGATTTATTCCAGTTGATGGTGTAGTTAGAATACAGCAGGAGCAAGGTGAGTATGTGCAGGATTCTATCAAGAGTGAAGACTGGATCTGAAAGCTAAAGTAGGATGTAATCTGCATAGAAGGAGATCTTGTCCGCCCAGTCCTCTGTCCACTTCAGTCCTCTAATCAGGGGATCACACCTAATTCAGGCCACCAGTGGCTCCAAGATCCAAAGCATAAAATCAAGGGGGGTATCCCTGTCTCATGCCACTCTGGAGCCGGAATACTGGGAATGTACCTCCGTTTACTGCTACCTGGGCCAGGGGCCCAGAGTAAAGGAGCCACATCCATTTTATGAATCCTGGGCCAAAACAAAGCCTGGCCAGGACTTCAAAAAAGAACACTAGAGCATCTTCATGTATCTCAGCTACACGACCCAGGATGCCATGTATTCAGCACAGATTAAGAGAGGTGCTTTGCTACGGCATAAATCCAGATTGATCCAGAGGGATCCATGTTGAAATATCGATATCAAAAATATCAATGAAAAAAATATCGATGTAAAAATATCGATAACAAAAATATCGCCTCCCTATACTTCAAAAGGTAAGTACAGTAATATTGACTCAAACATATCGATGTAAAAGATATCGACTTGAAAAAATGACATAACTTAAATTACATTATTTATTTATTATTATTAACAAATTAAATTAATTTTAATATATATTTTAACTAATTATAACAAATAAACTAAATGTAATTAATATAAATACAAAAAAGTGTACATATACATATATTTACTTAAATACATGTTATTGACTATTATCTTTATTTAATTTATAAACGTTATTAATTATATAAACATAAAATAAAAACATATATAAATAATTAAAAATAAATACAAGTATTTAATATATTCTATATTTAAGCAACACATTAAACTATTAAAAAAGATAATACATACATTTAATAACAAAATAAAAACATGAATAGGTAAAACATTAGATAGCGGGGGGGGGTAAAAATCACTTTTCCCACTTCAGTGAGTGCAACAGTAGGGAAAATGCTGGATAGCTTAGGGGTAAAATGTACTATTCCCACTCTAGTGAGTGCAACAGTAGGGAAAATGCTGGATAGCTTAGGGGTAAAATTTACTATTCCCACTCTAGTGAGTGGAACAGTAGGGAAAGCGCTGGATAGCGTAGGGGTAAAAATTACTATTCCCACTCCAGTGAGTGCAACAGTCGGGAAAGCGCTGGATAGCGTATGGGTAAAATTCACTATTCCCACTCCAGTGAGTGTAACAGTAGGGAAAGCGTTGGATAGCGTAGGAGTAAAATTTACTACTCCCACTCCAGAGAGTGCAACAGTAGGGAAAGCGCTGGATAGCGTAGGGGTAAAAATTACTATTCCCACTTTGGAAAGTGCTGGATAGCGTAGGGGTAAAGATTACTATTCCAACTCCAGTGAGTGCAACAGTAGGGAAAGCGCAGGATAGCGGAGGGGTAACAATTACTATTCCCACTCCAGTGAGTGCAACAGCAGGGAAAGTGCTGGATAGCGTAGGGGTAAAAATTACTATTCCCACTCCAGTAAGTGCAACAGTAGGGGAAGTGTTGGATAGCAGGTGGGTAAAAATTACTATTCCCATTCCAGTGAATGCAACAGTAGGTAAAGTGTTGGATAGCGAGTAGGTAAAAATTATTATTTCCACTCCAGCAAGTGGAACAGTAGGGAAAGCGTTGGATAGCGGGAGGGTAAAAATTACTATTCCCACTACAGTGAGTGTAACTGTAGGGAAAGCGCAGGATCCCCCAAAAATTAAAAAATAAAATATCAACATTTTCAATAAATGTAATTTCTAATTTTAACGTAATTAATATATAAATATAAATATATTATTATTAACAAAGATAAAAAATTATTATTTAGCACTATAAAATCCACAACAAATACCTAAAATTAATTACACAATTATATTTAATATTTACTAATTAATTATTTAAAATACATTTTTTATTATTTAATTATTAAACAAATATTTACTTACTAGCGTTCACACCATTTACACATATATACACCACAACACACACCTAAATTTAATTACACAATTACATTTCATATTTACTAATTCATTATTTAAAATTATTTTATTATTATTTATTAATTAAACAATTAATTACTTACCAGCTTTCACACCATTTACACATATATACACCACAACACACACCTAAATTTAATTACACAATTACAATTAATAATTACTAATTAATTATTTTAAATACATTTTTTATTTATTAATTAAACAATTAATTACTTACCAGCTTTCACGCCATTTACACATATAAACACCACAACACACACCTAAAATGTATTACACAATTACAATTAATGATGACTAAATAATTAATAGAAATTAATTTTAAACTATTTAATAATTAATCAATAAAAACATTATTTACTTACCACCCTTCACACCATTTACATACATAAACACCACAACACTCACCTAAAATAAATTAAACAATTAACATACTTAATTGTTAATTAACTAATTGAAATTAATTAACAACTAATTATTAAACTATAATTAATTAATTAATTAACACATAAATTAATAAATACATTTTACATAATTAAATTACTTCCCACCCTATTTCCCTATAAACCCACAAACCACTACGGAACTAATAACGCAAAATTAAACTTAAAATAAAGTAATAAGTAGAAAAATTCTAAAACATATAATAAAATGACAAACAATTCTTATTAAAAACACTAAAATACATAACATTATAAAAAAAACGATATTTTAGTAAACTATATTTTTGTATACAATATTTATTACAACGATATTTTTGTAATCGATATTACTTACCTGTCAGTCGATATTCTTGTCAACTATATTTTTGTGGTCGATATTTCTTCCAAACGATATTTCTGCGGCGATATTTTTGTCCCACGATATTTCCCCTTCGATATTCCTGCTCTGCACCATCCAGAGGGATCAACGTCTTGACTACCCAGACCAGCCAGGAAGCCAATAGTCTTTCTAAAATTGTAACCTCTGCGTTTAACAGCGCAGTACTCTGGAGGTTTGCCCCCATTATGTATGACTGCTATACTGGTCAAATGTTGATCTCTGGACAGACAGCCAGATTCATGGCTTTCCATAAACATTCGCAGGAGGAAGAGAGCGATCCTAAAGGCTGTGAGCTTGTAAAGCTCGATGTGCAGCCCATTAGGACACACTGCTTTGCCAGAGGTCAAGTCACGGGATGCCTGCACCCCTTTTGTTTTCCGTCAGTTGCTGCTCTGAGAGTGCTCTATCTGATTGCGAAAGACCTGGGAGCTGAATATCAGACAGTAGTTTCACAAGACTCTTCTGCCGTGGCAGTGAGTGCTGGGGAGTATAAGTGTCTATAGTAGGCCGCAAACGCATTTACCACTCCCTGTCTGTCCCTCACCAATCCTCCCCTGTTATGTTTCATATAGGTACCCCAATATAGGCTCAGGTAGCAACGTCACCTTTCACCTATATTCTCCCCTACCATTACACTACATAACAGTTCTTGGAACTGACCTTTTACCTTATTACGGTACTGCATACATGACGTGGGGTTTTCCCTGAAAACTAGCCTCATCTATTATGCATGAAGATCCTTGGAAACTCAGCAGGACTACCATCTCCTGCATAATAACTATGTACAAGGGTCATTCCTTCTGTCCTCCTGAGTCCGACATGACACTTTTGGAGACCAAGACAGGGGTCCCACAGTCTCTCACTTCAGGTAATGTGGTTGACTTTATCCTAGAGTGATTCTTGGCTTTTACACCTACACACCTTCTAGGTACACTTAGCTACATCTAGTTAGGGTTGCATCGTAGTAGTACGCATTCTACTGTCATGTTTTTTATATACTTTACTGTATTTATTGTTTTAGCACAATGGTAGAAATCTACCATCCTTTTACTCTGTTAGTGCTTATAATCATTTATACCTGTTACTGTCTAGAGGTTGTTTCAGCACACCTATTTTACGTTAGAATGCCGCTGATTCAATAAATGCTTATTGAAATACGTCCACACCATTTATTGTGCGTATCTCTCTAAGACAAAGTGAGTACGAGTGACTGAGCGAAAAGAATCACACTGTTTCCACGATCCTGAGGGATCAGGGTTGTCATGTTAGATAGTTGCCAAGAACTATTTTCTCCTTGGTAAGAGGGGTTTGTAGTGGCACTGTGAGCTAGCTGTTTTACAGGCTAACATTCTCGGTGTAGGTGTCTAGAATAAGTCTTGACACCAATCCTTCAGTGTATGTTGTCTAAACACGTAGATCCTATATAGGTTTATAGGGCCTACACAACACCCCCATCAGTTTGTGGATCGAGCACCCATATGCTAGCCCTCTCCCTCCTATCAATCCAGGCTAGATTGCTCGATGGCTGGCCCTAGCGGCTTCTGGGGCGATTTATCTGTTTTCCTTCTGTTTTAAGGTTAAGTTGTGATGTGAGCCCACGTGATCTCTGTCAGTAAGCCTGGATTCTAGCTCAAGGATTTCCTGCTTAAGCGTCGCCAGGCAGGCCTTTTTTCCTTTGTATGCCCCACTATCAGTGAGAGGCCCTGGCCTTTTATGACTGCCTTGTATTCCTCCCAGAGGGTTTGTTCCGAGTCCACTGAACCCTCATTTTCCTCAAAATATTTCTCTGTGGCTTCATGGAGGCCAGCATGGATACTGGGCACCTTTAGGTACCATCGGCTAAGCACGAAAGCTAGTGGTCACTGCAGTTGGGGTGACTGTAAACCAAAACACAACAGGGGGGCCTGAGGAGGTTTCATGGACAAGCAAGGGCACGCTCTCCAAAGTTAACAAAGTCAAATACACTCCCTCCCCCACACACTACGCTCGCATTGGGTTTTATAAATACCCCTCTCATTTGAAAATATCCCTGAGCTCCTCCCTCCCAGCGAGGAGGTTGTAGCCCACATCACGAGTAGGCTCGTGAGGCAAGGAGGTATCCCTATGATGAAGCATGACACCTCTGGTGTGTGAGGGAAACCGTCCATAAAAGGGACCCCCTTCCCAGCATAGTAGCTCTGCACTTTCTCCAACGTGACACTCGCCAAGTGCGACCCCGGACCTGAGGGGTCTTTGTGTATTTGACTGTAAACCGCTCAGACTGGAGAGTAATTGGAGATACCTCTGGCGAGGTGTCAAACTTCCCTAAAATGGGGGAGTTGATGCGACAGGGTGAGGATGTAGTCAATCTGCGAGAGTCCACCCAATTCAACTGTCTTGTCCTTCATGGTGACAGACCACAATGTCAATGGGAGTGAAATGTCCCAATGGACTGGCATATGTAGGCAAGTAATAAATAGCCATCAGCTGCCTCAGGATAGTCATTGCCGTCACTGTCGGCGTCTCGACGATCAGATGTGCGGGTTCTCAATATACGTGTGAGGTGTTGCGTCCCCCCTGCTGGCTGCCAGCTTCTGCCTGAGACTCCAGTGCGCTGGTTTCTTGCAGCTGATGCCTAGTGTGCTTTTCAAAGCTATACCAAAGGGGATTATGGACAGAGCGTTTGAGCAAATCAGACACTCACCCCCAGTCAACTGATCTGGGTTTAATCCATCATCATTCTTTAGCTCACTCCACCACCCCAGTTCAGGCATTGCAATATGCAAATCAGTCTGACCCTGTGCCTCATGGGAACAGTCCAGCCCGAACTGCCAAGCCATGTCTTCCCTGGACTGAAAACAAGCATCCTGGGACCGGTTTCGGGTTCATAACCCTCATCAGCCAAGCTATCGTGAATCCAGTGGCAAAGTGAGCAAGGGACCCACGTCTGGGCATACCCTGCCAACTTAGGGTGAACAAAGCGATACCAAAGGGGATAATGGATGGAGCGTTTTAGCAAATCAGACACTCACCCCCAGTCAACTGATCTGAGTGTGCTTTTCAGGTTTATGCCCACCAACTGTCCTCCAACCATCAAGCCTGTCCCATGTATCTCCAGGGGTTGTGAAATACCACGTTGTATCCTAAGCTGCCACTGGTAGCTTAGCAGGAAAGACCATTGAGTATTTTATTATGCTGTCTCTCAAGGCTCTCTTGACTTCGAGAAAGCTGCAGCGTATTTCTTTTAACTTTGAGATAAAGTCCAGGGAAAAGGTGATGTTGCTATTCTCACAGGTAAATGGGGGGCACTGCAGGCCATCTGGAGTATGACATCCCGATTAAAAAACGTAGAAAATGAGAGCTTTTATCAGGTGAGGTGGTACTCCCGGTCTTAACTGGGTGCCGGGGACACGATGGGCACTGAAAAATATTTGGAAGAACAAGTGGTTGCAGCATCTTTATTATGTGGTCTTCTACAAATAGGTACACGGCCTGCCCCTCTGATCATTCGGGGACCCCAATTATGCGGATGTTATTCCACCTCGAGCGGCCTTCATAGTCCTCTAGTCTAGCTTCTAGTGCTTTGGTAGTGGAGCGCATCTCGCTGGCTTGGGCTTTCAGAGCCTTCGTATCCAGTTTAAGGGCAGTAGCTTAGTCTTCCACCTCTTGTGCCCATGTTCAGGAGGTCCGCTCTCACTAGCGTGACCTCCGTCGTGACCAAGTCAATTCTAGCTTCCAAGGATGTCCGTACGCCCTGAATTGCTGCCATGATGTTGTGGTGTGTAAGTGGTTCACTCACTGGGGACCCTTGGTCTGTTGAAGCTTGCACGTCTTAGGTCCCTCTCACTGCAGCCACCTCTTTTGAGAAAGCATACTTATCAAGCTTTGATAAGCACACCATGCTCCTCTTCCTCCAGTCAACTTTTGGAGTTGGACTATGTTGCACTTAACTGCCACTATTGCAGGTGTTGGGGAGAGAAGGAAGAAGGGTCCACCCCAGTACTCACTGCCCCCTCTCTGTGGGCACATGCAATGGTCTACTTGGCCTGTTGGGTTTCCTGCTGCTCACCCCCAATTGCCCCAAGTTCTTTATGTAGCCGCTGCAAACGCATGGTCAGGATGGTGCCACAATGTCTCTAGGAGTCTCCCCTCAAGGGGCTTTTTCACTGTCACACTGTTTAGGGAAGTGTATCAAAGCGGGAAGTAGATATCCCCAGTGACTCCAAAGTATTTTAGTTCGTTGCTTGGGTGGCTTCCTAGAGTGGCTCCCGAAGGTTATGTCATCCCAGAGGCTTCAATGTGGATCTGCTGATCCAAACTTTGACCCACTTCTACCTTCGCAACAGGTGCGCTGCAGGATGTCAGGGACAGTAGAACGCCTCACTGCTGCTCAGTCACGATGAAGAGGGCCGAAGAAGCCCTGTGTCTGGAATATGTATTGGGTGCACTCAGCCTATTATACTGTGCCGGCAATTACTATTTTGTATTTTCCCTTCTGCTACACTTTCTGTGGGCAGTAATGCGGCTAACACCGCTGCAGGTCTGCCTACTTTGCAGCCCCCTGCACAAGGCTTCATCTATCTCCAGAGGCCGTCGCACCTACGGCAGGGCCTCTCCCAATGCAGAGGCTCGTTCTTGCATTCCACTGCGGGCCGGCCCCAAGAACATCTCCGATGGCACCTGACAAGGGCCCCAACAGCTTGTCTTCCCTCCACCACTATTGCACCACCGCCCTCCGGGCCCCAGTTATTCATGCAGCAACCCGCTCATACCGCTGAGTTTCCCAGGGGCTCCTTCCCCCCTACCTTATCTGGCACAGGCTCAAGGAGCGATCATAGACTTCTCCACCTCAGGGAATCTCTGATAGGAGCCAGCGAGTTCTGCAGTCCAACATCACTCTTTCGCTGGCAGACACAGCAGCAGTTGGTCTTATACGTGAGGTTGAGGCCTGACCTCGTTACACAGGCCATATCGTGATCTCCGCCCCTGGTATCACAGATTAAAAATATTTGATGCACTCGTATTCCCGCAGTATACGGATTGCAGATCTGAGGTCTGCTCTCCACTGGGGACGGAAATTGTGCCGGATATTTAGGGGATTGCGCTGATGGCTGGCACAAGCCGCTTTTGTAAGAGGTCATCGTGTTCGGTTTAAAGAAGAAACATTTATGTAAAGGGATATATGTATATCACACCGCAAGATATATGTTGATATCAGACCATGTCATAATTTCTGCTTCTATGTGCATATAGGTGCATATATAGAGGGGCTTATACCTGCTACTAAAACTTTAAGACATCTAATGTGTCTATATGTATATATAGGTTAATTACAGTTATTTGAAGAAACAAATGCATACTTCACCACAAGATGAATGTGCACATCAGACCATGTAAATATTGTTGCTTCTATATTCATGTGAACTTTTATCTAGAGGGGTTTACTCCAGCCTCTAAAACTACCTAGTGTCATATGTATATATGTATGTATAAGTTAATTTCTGTTTTGATATAAAAGAAAATGCTCCCTTCAACCTTTGTCCTAGCCCGTCTCTCTGACTCTACCCAAATCTTTCTGACTACTATAGAGCCCCAAACATCCTTCTTAAACTTCACTTTAGTCATCTCACCTAACTAGCATTCACACACAACCACTACTTACAAAAACAACTTATTTCCCCTTTTAAATCCATTTGCATCATTCTAGCCCTACTCTAAACACTACTAAACACAAAAACAATCAAGAGCACAAACCTCACACAGAATATATATATATATATATATATATATATATATATATATATATATATATATATATATATATATATATATATATATATATATATATATATATATATATTTTTTATTAAAGCACTTAGTACTAATCTAATATATGTTAATATTAATCTTGATCTTAAGTTCTTCAGTAGCGTGCTACTCACAGCAAAACACTACAACACCCCATCATGAGTAATAAGTTTGAATAAATTAAATTTTTTATTACAATTTTACAATTTGTTTTTGGATAACTGTTTAGCCTTGTATGTATGTATGTGTCTGGTTTGTCTAAAGTTTTGTCTTTCCAACTTTTATTTTTTATTTGTTTCACATTTTATTTTTGTAGCTTTTTAGTTACCCATTAACCCTCTTTTTATACCCATTATTAGATCATGGCTAGTCACAAATTACCCAAACTAAAGGTTTGAGACATCTAGATATAAGGCACACCATTTCTGACTATTTTAGAAGGCAATATGTGATATTAGTCTTTTTGCAGGAAACTCATATTTCTCATTATAGGATGTAATCTATTGATACATTTTGATATTCTAATTTGTTTGCACTCCAGCTTGTAGTAGGCAACAGAATGGTGAAGCTATTATATTTAATACCTGAATGTATCTATACCAGACCACAAATCCGACTTAGGGAGTATAGGGCTTTCAGAAAAATATTTACGATCCAAATATGGGTGATCCCAGCTTTTGGGAAACATTATTTAAATAGTTCTGGAATTGGGTATTCATCCAAACATTTGTAGCAGATATTTCATCCTAATTATAGACCCACTTATAGATAGATTGTTAAAAATCTCTTTTAAGAAAACAAGAAGTCACAAGATTTTGTATAACCTGATTCAGACCATGAAATTATCTGATCCTTGGTGTCTAATTTATTCTACTGCTAAAAAATGTGTTTCTTCTCCCGTTACTCATACATTTCAGTCACCTATTGGTTATTTGATAATTTCTAGACATCTTACATACCCAGTAGCTCATCCAACTCTTGAACTACTCAGTATTGCAGATCATACCATAATCTATGTTACCCTAAATATATTGGGGAAGAAAATTCTTAATTCTAGAAGATGAATGAGTTTAGATGTTGTACTGAATACATATGCCTGAGAAATGTATTCATAATGCAGTTTTGAACCTCCTTCTAGAAAATGATCCTACACAGACGTTGGCTCCTCTGAACTGGGATGCTTTTAAGCAACCATATTGGATGGTAATACTGTTTGATGGCTAAACTGAACATATAAAGCTTATGGTTAGAATCTGTCAATTAGAAAAATAAATACATTGAGAAACTTTACATGATAGCTAGGGATAATTTTTACTTTTTCACTCCAAAATTTTAGATAGGAATATAACACTACCAAAGGAATTATTAGAAATGTTATACAATCTAACCCAAATTATAAGCTAAATCAGAAACCCATTGATTGAGCGCATTAATGTTTTCCTTTCCAAGTTGGACCTTCCCACAATGCAGAAAATACAACTTTATTATAGTCACAATCGTCAAAAACATAAATAGAGAATGCTATTAAATCTTATAAACTTGATAAGGCCCCAAACCTGATGGTTTTCTTGCAAAGTTTATCAAAGCTTCTTAGGAGTGCTTGTCCCACACCATAAACTGTGGTTGATTGTTTTGTCCTTCATGGGCTAGTCATTAGGTTGGAAGCATTCATTGTACATATCCCTAAACATGGGAAGAACCATAAACTAGATGTAAACTGGCATTCATTAAAACTGATCAATCTGGATTAAATAATCATTTCTAAATTTCTTGCAACTCGTTTAACTAGTCACTAATCCATGTTGATTGAACCATTTTTCGAAATGGTATTCCTTTTCAGATAACACAAGACTGTTATGTGATGAATTCATTTCAATTTGATAGAGCATCTTGTTATTTTTATATGTCAAGTATAGTTTAAATTTGGTGAAACCTTTCATAGTGTGGTCAAATGCTGTTATGTTGTTCCTGCTGGCTCTACTTATATCGATGGAATGGCATATTCTCCATTTAGGCTATTTCACGATACTAGATAAGGATGTCCCCTTTCCCCACTACTATTTTTGTTAGCACTAAAACCTCTGTTATATAATTTCTGTATCAATGATGAGTTTCAATGTAATCAAATGAATAATACGAATAGTAGCTTGCCAGTTTATGTTGATGATATATTATTATTTGTCTAAAATATTTTCAGAATATTGTAAAGTATCAGATTTTTTCCTATGAATAATGTATGTCATTTATAGAAAATGCAATTCTATTTTTTGTAGGTAAGCTATTCGGTTAAATATCTTGGTATATCATTTACCAAAGATATCACAAGTACCTTTAATTTAAAGGGTGATCACATTTCAAGGACTTTTGGAAATAGTATGTCAAAACAGTCTTTCTTTATTTGTCCGGATGGAATAGAGTTGATGCATATAAAGTGATGATTTCTCCTCAAATTACATATTTGTTTATTATGTTACCTATTTCTTTCCCATCTTATTTTTATGACACATTTTATTTGCAGAATAATAAAGTTTTGCAGTTAATAAACGACAAGTTCCTAAGTCATTTGGTGGGTTTAGTTTGTCTACTTTTCACCTGTACCAGAATGGAATGCTAATAATGGTTTAAAGAAAGTTTTTGTAAACCAATATCTAAATGGTTAATGATTTAAATGTGTACAGTGTGTCCATTCTCATTACCATCTCTGTTGATTTTGAAAATATCCAGATTCTTGACAAAACATTTAATAATGTTATCAACTGTTAAAGCATTATTGAAGCTTGATAACTGTTTTTCAAGAGGTATTATGGAATCCAAGTAAGTAAGTATGGACTTGTCCTTTAATTAAATTTCCCGGCAAATCTATGTTTGCCATTTGAGAAGAATTACGTATGTAAATGATTTATTTATTAGTAATGCTATTATATTATTTGCCCAAATATTAGAGCTGATTCAGTTATCTCCAGTTGAATTTCCACATGATTTTTAATTTAAAAAGCACTTTAAAGAATCCACAGTTCTCTCACAAATATGATGTCCCTCTTCCATGGTGACCAACTCAAATTCATTATGAGAAGAAAATGGGAAGATGTTACAGATATGATAATTAGAGATTAAGATTGGTGTTATGTATGGAAATCAAATGTCTGATGTTTCTACTGTGCTTCTATTTTATAGACTAAGTTTTTCTCAATGCATAATGTATTATAGACTCCTAATAAAATGTTTAAGTCTAAATGAAAAGAGTCCCCAAAATACTAAAAATGTAATCAAAAGAAAGCATATTAATTTGTATGTTGTAATGTTGTAAAATTGTTACACATTTTCGTAATAAGATATGGTACACTACTTGATAAATTCAAACTATTAAATACTCATGTCATTAGGGGTAAAATTCAACTCCTCAAATTTGAAATCTTCTGTTAGAATTTCTTACCAATATTGGTGGGAGTGGGTTAATGTTACAAAAAGTGGGATGAACATTATTTCTTCTCTGTATTTTAACAATGCAACTTCTCTAACCTTGTGGTCGCCCTTAAGTGATTTTGTCAAAACATATTGTGAACATGTTTGTATTTAAGTTTATTTAAACATCTTGTTCTCCATGCTTTCCCCAATTTCCCTTTCAGATACCGTTTTTAGATTTTGAATGTACGTTGAAGCATGTCAATGTCAAGTTAATACACAATAAATCAACAAAATATTCGAACAAAAAAGAAAATAGTAAATAAAACCATGTGTAAATAAACATGTTGACCAACTTCCATGCAGAAAACACATTTGCATGGCATTGGCAAAAACACATTTGCATGCCCTTGAACATGAAGAAAAGCTAAAACTGCAATCGAACAAGCAAAAAATAATAGAAGCAAACGGCCAGATGTACGACCCTTCATTTTACGAGTCGTAAATTGCTTCGTTTTGCGACTCTCAAATTGGAAATTACAACAGTGTCTCAGACAATGTTTGAGATTCCTAATAGGGTCGCAAATTGCCTTCCTCATTAATATTCATGAGGCAGGTGCAATTTGCGACCCCATTGAGAATGGATAGCAACACCAGGGATGGTGACCTGCTGGGGTCAGCACACCACCCTGTCTGTGACTGCTTTTTCAATAAAGCAGTTTATGGTTTTTTAAATGCTGCCCGTTTTCCTTAAAGGAAAACGGGTTGCATTTAAAAAAGAAAGATTGAACGTTACTGTTTCATTTTTTAATAGTAGGCAGGGGTCCATGGGATCACTGCCTGCTCTTATAAAATATTTTCAATGCCAGTCACAAAGGGGAAGGGGTCCTCTGGGGAACCCTTTCTGTTTGAGAGTAGCTTACCACCCATTTGAAATGGGTGGTAAACAGCGAGTGTTTTGCAGAAGCAATTGCGGCCGCAAAACAATATTACATTGAAGTGTGAGTGGCTATTAGGAAGGGACGCCCTTGGTACGTCCCTTCCTAATAGCGAGTCGCAACCCCTATTTTGCGAGTCGGTAATAGGTTACCGGCTCACAAAATACGGTTTGTAAATAGGGCAGACCTGATTTCTAGATTGCAACTGCTAAAAATGGTCGTACATCTGGCCCAAAATACCTGTTTTGTGTAACTTAGCTGAGCCTCATAACAGAAAATATAAATCGCAAGAAAAGTACGATTTTCAAACCCTCCCAATACACAGTACGATTCAGAGCTAAAAAGTACAGACACATAAGCAAGGGCGAAAAAAAACTGTGACTATGAGCAAAGTGCACACAAAATGCAGTAGAAGGTAAAAGAGTACTGCACACCAGAAATGGGATCATGCAAATCAAGGGACTGCACCACCCTAAATAAGTCAACTGGTAAAATCACACCCATTAACAATCAAGCAAAAAACTCAAATATGGTTCACCATACATGCCTGCACATCCCTTAGCATTACAGATGCCAGAATGATCAACCTCTGCCCAAAGATCCATACAAAGGAGAATACAATGGATGAAGGTGATCAAGAGCGCCAATAAGAAGAGGTCACGCTCTCTGTGATAGTAACCCTAGCTCCACATACAATGAATCAAGACATCAGCACAAGGACGCAAGCACACCAAAGAGGTATATAAATGTCAGCTCTCCATTACTACAGCCAGAAGGGATTTGTACAAAGATTCAGACTCACTAAAGAGAGTGGAAGGTGAGCTTGCAAAGTCGCTATCGATCTCAGATGGGCTTGTTCTGCTAAGTGATACTTCTTGATGTGACACAGGTCGGGGGAAATAGAGGTGGTTAAACGAATCATCTAGAGAAGGCTGAAATGAAGCCCTCTGGATACAAAAGGTGACTGGCACTTATAATGGATAACAGAGATGATGTAAGTCCATGTGACGATATACAAGGCACTGCATTTAGACAACTGTATAATAACATAGGGGCATATTATCAAGGGGGTTTATCTCCGCTTTTTTGGCTTTAAAAGCCAAGAAAGCAGATATAAAATGATCTCCCTATTACCTAGCTGTCGCTAACACCAGTTAGTGACAGCTAGTAGGAGATAGCGACCATCTTGGGCCCCGCTTTGCATGTCAGTGATATTTATCACTAATGACATGCAAAGTGGGCGTGCCAAGAGGTTAGCGACTGGAAACAGTCGGTAACATCGCTATCTCATATTACCAACTTTTGGAGATATTCGCGCTAAGCGCGAATATCTCCAAAAGCTAACACCTGCCCCTGAGCAGTTCTTAGCCATGTTATCCAATGGTAGGTGGATAACATGGCTAAGAGCATTAGCTCGGTAATGCATGAATATCGCTGACTTTTCAGCGATATTCATGCATTGCGGCCGATTTTTACCGCATTTGCGATAAACCTTGGTCTCTAACCAAGCAATAGCGATAATTATCGCTATTGCTTGGTAATATGCCCCATATTACACAGGAGCCTGCAAACCCTGTATAAATAAGAGCCCAGCTCTAATTTCCCGATTACAGTCAAGCTGTGAATTCTCTGTTCACCTATAATAATTAAATAACATAGCAGATAAAACTGTAATACGTTATTACAGTTTCATTATAGCTGAATTGTGACACAATAATTACCTGCTGCCAGAGCTAGCAGCCGAGGTGAAATACAGGTCACCGGGCATATTTACAGCTGCACTTTAAACAAGGAAATGGAGAAGTGGATTTTCCTTCTTTTGATCTTTTTTTCTAAAACGAACAGTAAACGGTAGAAACGAGGTTTTTATGGCAACATGTTTATTTTTTGCACACTATAGATATCACAGGAAAGTGAATCTCCCTATGCTTTTCGACATATTGTGAGCAACTGTATTTTTATTCTGACTTATTTGAAACTGGATCTAAAATCTTGTTGCAACAAGAAGTAATTTTTTTTTAGTGTGTTCAATTTCTTACTAGAATGTCTGTAAGCATACTATCACTTTCATACGAAAGAGCATGAAGCCAAGGATTTAAGAGGTTTGTGTGAAGTAAAATGGTGTGACCATGTATTATAAGGAATAGAAATACCCTCTTCTGTACATTAGAAGGATCTTGCAAGTCACCTTGGAGTCTGATGACCTTTTAAAGGAATGCGGCCTTCGGCCTTGTCACAGAACTCTTCGGTGACTTTGAATATCCTTATTATGTATAGCAGGGATATTATATACCGTATATATTAGATCCCCAGGAAACTCAGACTGGGAAAATAAGAGTCGATAATAAAGAGCCAATCTAATAATGATTGTACTTAACTGGGTATTTAAGTTAAAAGCCATGCTGAATTTTGTATGATTAGATGATCTAAAGTGTTGCCTGATCCTAATTAGCATTCATTAACTAAACAGGGTCAACATTTGAACGAATGCTAATTCATGTTATCGGATAGAAAAAAGTAGCATACATCCATGCTTTTGTGTTAGCAACAGTGCCTCGTTTTGATAGTGATCAACATTAGTACCCCGGTCAGTTCCCGTGATGGTGGAGGTTATTTTCCATTTGTATCCTGAGGTCCATCTTACTACGTCTGCAAATTAAGTCAGGTACAACCCTTTTTGCAGTTGACTCGCAGGGAAGTGAGAGCAAGCAGTCACAGGCATCTCCGGGTGGTAGAGTCAAGTGCAAGAACTCAAAACCCAAGTTCACAAATCAACCAATAGAGACAATGAAGTATTCCCCAGCCCAGTGCTAATTGGCTGAGTAAAAGAAAGAACTTTAATCACACAACATTACCAGTAGTGTACGTTCCGGATGGTGAGTGATGGGGAGGCGTTTGGGGGTGTCACTCCCCCTCCCCTCCCACCTAAATAAATGCATTCTTGGCTTAGTTGAGTCTGGGGGTCCTGAGTCGGGCATGCTTTATTTGTGTTGGTTTTTCTTGTCATTCTAACTTCACTGAGAGGTTTTAACTTATACATTTTTGGGATTTGAAACTTAAACATAAATATAGTGGCTGGTTTACCGAAAAGTAGTAAATCTGCCCCATATAAATTTTTATTCAATGGGTGCAAATGTTTTGGACTTCACAAACCTTTGCAGGACTAAGCTTGGAAAACTGCACTATTCTTTGATTTCAAAGCAGACTACTGACAATCAGACACCCAAAAGGGGATGGGATGAATGCTGGAAATTGTCTAACCACTGGCCATTGGTTGTGGCAGTATTCTAACAAGGCCTGGGTGAATACTTTTGTGTAACTCTTGTTACACGTAATTCCAAAAATTACTTTACTTTGCCACTTGCCATGGTGCAATTCACAATAATAATTTACAGAGAAACCACGGGAAAAACTGAAAGCAAGTGGTTATTGTTTACAATGCTCTTGATTAAATGCAACCTTGCGCCACAAATTAATGTGAGGGTGCACAAAATATGGAGCAGAATGACGGTTGTGCAGTTCACACATGTTTGGCAGTAATTACGCAAATTGCACACACCCTAAATCTAATTCGTTGTTTTCCCCCACTATGCCGACTTAGACAGAGATCCAGCTAATTCAAAACACTACTGATCATGTTTATCATTTCAACAGTCCTTTCGAACGTTGCTCATCTCAATCCTCAAATCTGTGGTCCACTAATGTTTTAGTTGGGATATTTGAGATTCACACACCCCGAATCTCACTGACTAAGCTACACCCGAACATTACCTGATACTTCAAAACACAATTAGGGGAATGCAATACAGGGCTTAATGGCCAAATGTCCTAACCATTTCTTACAGTTGCAAACACTCCGATTTTATATCGAATTACATTAATATTGATTCAAAAATATAGAATGGACACAATATCGACTGTACAGAATATAGACTACAAAAATATCGACTAAAATAGCATTAATATCGATTCCAAAATATAGACTGGACAAAATATCGAATGGACAGAATATAGACAACAGAAATATCGAATTAGAGGTAAGTAAGGTAATATCAATTTTTTAAAGTGTTTTTTATGTTACTATATGTGTGAAAAGTGTATATTTATTTTATAATTATTTTAATTAATTAATTTCATGGTATTTTATTTTTGCGTAATATAAATCAGTAGCAGGTTGTGGATTTATAGGGGAGTAGGGTGGGAAGTAATTTAATTATAATTAATTAAATATGTTAATTTATTTATTGGTATTAATTTTTAATTAATTGTTAATTAATTATTAATTGATAAATAATTAAAATTAAATTGAAAATTAATTTTAATTCATTGGTTAATTGATAATTATGTTAATTATATTTTAAAAAATTCTGTCGCAGGTTGTGAGTTTATAGGGGAATTGGGTGGGAAGTAATTTAATTAAAATTAATTAAATATGTTAATTTATTTATTGGTATTTATTTTGAATTAATTTTGAATTAATTATTAATTGGTCATTAATTAAAATGAAATTGTAATTAATTTTAATTAATTGATTAATTGGTAATTAATTAAAATAAAATTGGTAATTCATTGTTAATTAATAATAATTGGTAAGTAATTAAAATATAATTGGTAATTAATTTTAATAAATTGATTAAATGTTAATCATGTTAATTGTATTAATTTCTTTTCAGTAGTGGGTTGTGGGTTTATAGGGGAATAGGGTGGGAAATAATTTAATTATGATAATTAATTTTTTTAATTTATTTATTGGTTATTTTTGTTGAAATTAATTAATTTATTATAAAAAACTAATACCTATTTTTAAAAAATGTAATTGGTATTAATATTTAATTAATTTTCATTCATATATGAAGTATTTACGTTTCCTACTGTTGCACTCTCTGGAGTGGGAATTGTAATTTTTACCCCTACGCTATCCAACGCTTTCCCTACTGTTACACTCATTGGAGTGGGAATAGTAATTTTTATCCCTACGCTATCCAATGCTTTCCCTACTGTTGCACTCTCTGGAGTGGGAATAGTAATTTTAACCCCTAAGCTATCCAGCGCTTTCCCTACTGTTGCACTCATTTGAGTGGGAATAGTAATTTTTACTCTCCCGCTATCCAACGCTTTCCCTACTGTTGCACTCATTGGAGTGGGAATAGTAATTTTAACCTCTACGCTATCCAACGCTTTCCCTACTGTTGCACTCACTGGAGTGGAAATAGTAATTTTTACCCTCCCGCTATCCAACGTTTTCCCTACTGTTGCACTCACTGGAGTGGGAATAGTAATTTTTAGGCCACGCTATCCAACACTTTCCCTACTGTTGCACTCTGTGGAATTGGAATAGTAATTGTTATCCCTACGCTATCCAACGCTTTCCCTACTGTTGCACTCTCTGGAGTGGGAATAATAATTTTTACCCCTTCGCTATCCAACGCTTTCCCTACTGTTGCACTCTCTGGAGTGGGAATAGTAATTCTTACCCTCCCGCTATCCAACGCTTTCCCTACTGTTGCACTCACTGGAGTGAGAATAGTAATGTTTTCTGCTACGCTATCCAATGTTTTTTCTACTGTTGCACTCACTGGAGTGGTAATAGTAAATTTAACCCTCTTGCTATCCTATGGTAAATATATTGTATATTTTATTATTAATACTATATATATATATACATATATATATATATATTTTTTTTTTTATTATTATTATTTTTTTATTATAATAATTATCTATTCGTTTTAATGTTATTTAAGTATTTTAAGTATTTTTAAGTTAGTTATATTTATTATTTTATTAAATTTAAATTACTTTTAACTATTTAAAAAGTCGATATTTTGACTATCTATATTTTTTACATCGATATTTTTGATTCGATATTTTTGTACTTACCTGTTTGGAGAATGGAAGTAGATATTTTGGCATTCTATATTTTTAACTCGATATTTTGGTATATTGATATTTTTTACATCGATATTGTGTCAGTGATCCCTCAAAATGTCTTGTAATTCTAGGTGTTACACACTTAGTGCCCATCCCCCGCTAACAGAGTTCTCCAGTACCTGTGATCCTTGGGGTCTAATTGAGGACACCGCACTGGCTAGACTCAGCTGTAGTCTCTCTGCCACCTCTATGGTGCATATCAGACAATGACTTCAGGACACGTTTCTCTCCATGTAATAATCCTACAAAAAAGTCTTAGTTCATGGCGTTGGATTTAGTCGACTTCCCAGTCTCTCATTTGCATTCAATTCTTATGACCTACAGTTACCTTCTTTTGGCAGTTCGAGTCCTGGCAGGTGTGGTGCAGACACATGTAGCGGCCCCTCTCCTGAGCGGGCGCTATGGACCTGTCAGGGCCACCGCAGCGGTGTCACTGGGAACTTTGGGGGATCTCGAAGTGGAGGACTGCTCTGGCAGCTTCTCATCTTCAGTAGTTGAAGTCCTTCCCTCAAGCCAGATGCAGAAGAATGCGGGCTCTATAGGTGCATCTTCCAGTCCAATCTCGACCTCAGTGATTACTTCGCCAGTTGTGGCATCCTGAGCCTACCATGGAGCCAGGGGGGCTCCTCCATTGGGGCGGCGGAGCGTCGCTCCACTGCTTTCTCGCAGTGCAAGAAACAGAAAAATAAAATGGTATTTTAAATACCATTTTATGTTTTTGCTTCTCGTGCTGCGAGAAAGCAGAAGGCAGGGTATGCCTGGTTGGGGGTGGGTGGAAGGGTCGGGGAGGAATGGCTTACCCACTATTGTGGGCCCTGACTGTTTGGTCGGCCCTCTTGGGCTGACCAAATCAATCATGTGCACTCTACATTTTCCTTCTCTATGTTGGCTGCATGCAGCCTAAATAGAGAAAATGGCCTCCCTACAGGCGCCCGGCTGGGCGCTGTCCGCACCAATCACAACGCTGCCATTGCAGCATTGCAATTGGCTTAGGGAATGGGAGGGAGGATGAATGCTTCATGTTCCAGGAAATAGGACCCGGCCAGGAGCGAGGACGGCGCGTAACCCAGTAAGGTAAGTTAATTTTTTTTAAGTAACCCCCCTGCGCAAACCCCTGCACTAACCCCCCAACCTACGAGACATGCGAGCTGCACAATTTGGTGTTTGTTGACATTAGCAGCATCAGTCTTTCAGAGGTAGCAGGATTTTGATCGTGCTTCATGCTTGCTTTTGTGCAAGGATTGATATGTTTCATGTTTCACAATCAAAACTGTTAACGGAAACCAAGGGACCATCTTTCATGCTCAAGTCATTCCTGGCTTCCCTCCCTGTCAGTAACTCTCTCTGGCTATTCCCCATGCTGGGAATATGTTGGGCTTCTTCTGAACAGTTTCTTCTCCTGCAGTGTCAGACACCACTTCTTCCCACTCTTAACTGGCATGATCTAGGCTCAAGGGAGGCCCTCAGCGCCTGCAGTAGAAAGTGCAGATGCCAGGTGATGTCCACTCACCTCTAGGGGGCTGGCTGTCATGCAGACAGCAGCCCTGATCATAAAGCAGTCCTTTAAGTACTCTGCTGAGTCCCCCTTCCTTAGACATGAAGAATTTGGAATTGGAACTAAGTGGGGTGGTTTTGACCCCATTTTCTCACACATCTTCATGACAAGTGATGTAGATCTATGGTCAGGTTTCAAAACCAGTTTGGATTGGCCCTCTTTCAAACACAGCCTTTGTGTTCAGTAATGTTCTCACAGCAGGTGATAATGAGGCTGTCTCCGAGCAAGTTTTCATAAAATGGGCACAATAAAGTATGAGTTATCTGCACCTGTCTGCCATCACTGTCCTCAAGCAGTAGTCAGAGACCGACAAAATGTCAGGCCCTGCCTAGAATCTTCTTACCTTGAACAACAGACACTGCAGTCCCACCCATTGCCCCTAGATATCATCTACCAAATGGTAGTGATCAAGAAGAACTAATAGGCAGCCCTTTGCTAACAAGAGCCTCTTGGAATTTCTACAGGTTGCATTGTCGCCATCCTCTTTACTTGAGTGGCTGGGCCTTCAGCCACAGGAATGAAGGCAGTACACTTCCACTTACTGGGGAAGCTATCCTTACCCTCCCTCTTGTGCCATGTTAAACTAGTGGCATCCAAAATTACCGCACTGGTGCCTGTGCACTACTCAGACTCATACACCACACAAAGTCCTACTACCATACATTTATAACACATATGCTGCACATACACAAACATTTGACATGCACACGGAATGTCAGTGCATAGTTCTTGAGTTCACATAACAGTGAAATTTTACAGGACATAGATCAGTATACTGCGCTCTCACTGACACAGAGAAAAAGGTCTAATCACGCTACAAATTTACACTACACTGTACTCTGCCACCAACGATTTATATGATGCACCCATGGCAAGGACAGCAGTCTCTTGCCAACTACAACAGTAATCTTAGTGCACTCGTCCAGGTCACAGGACAGGTCCTACGCCAGAGTCAAGAAGAAGGTTCATGAGGATACGCCCCAAACCAGATCAACTCTCAAAAATGGGATCCTCAACAAGCGACCAAAACAATTTCACAACCATTCACTTTCTACTTGAAAGAGAATATATGCATTCTGAACCCAATCACCTTGAATTCCCCATGTGGGGACTTGAAGTCAGAGCATCCTAGGAGAAGGTTCTCTCAAGATGTTACATTCAAATTTGGAACGAGCGCTCAAAGGAACTTTACCCTATTAGCAAGAAATCATAAGTACGATGTAGAGGGTTAGGACTCCTGAGGGTTGATCTTTTAACTGCACCGCTTCCATTGATACCATAGAAGTTTTTCCTTTAATCCTGGCCAACTTTGCTAGTCCTAAATTCTGAAAGGGTCTTCCTGCAAGCGCAACAGGGTGATGAAAAAGAGTTTACCAGCATTGATTTGCTGTTGAAAAGTTCAAGAACCACAGCTGTTACCACATACGTGAAAACGGGTGACTCCATCCAGCGGTCCCAATGTCAAATGGAGAGCATCATGTAATCTCAAGAGGCCCTTCGTGTAATTGTGAATATCAGAAAGATTCCTTCAAGCATCTCCGAGAGTGGTTATTGGTTTCAAGCTGTATTTCACAAGGTGTTCGGTAGCAATCACCTTCGCAAAAGACAGTCAAGCGCAGTGGCGTAACACAGGCCCCTGCAGTGCAGGGGGCCCGAGCTCTAGGGGCCACCTCTGTACAGGACCCTGGCCTAAGAGCTCTTGAGTGAGTCCGGAGGGAGGCCCCTCTATGTACTTTGCAGGGGGGCCGTCAGGTTTCGTTAAGCCACTGGTCAAGCGGCTGTAGGTTGTGGAAAACACTTTCTATATGAAAACAATGGAAAGAACCTTCTTCCCTTGAGAACGACCACTCTAAAAAATCACCAGCCTGACAATGGTGCCGGTCAGGGATGGAAGTGCTGTGTACCAATCAGACTGCAGAATGCATGGAAGCAACATGTATATTCCCAGACCATGGAGGCCAGGGCTTGTCCTTGGTGTTTACATAATAGACTTTGGGGTGGAGCTCTGAAGCTTCCCAGGTCCAGAGTAGCTCATCCGGACAAGGCTATAACTGTGCATTCTGAGACGAGAAGTCTTGCTTTTACAATGGGATACAGAGGTCTGCAAATACCAGAGTGGAATATAAGCGGGGTGATTCGAGAGAAGGAAATACAAACCCCAAAAGATAATTGATTGGACAGAGTGATCCCCATGCGTCTCTGTTCAAGTACCGTCTACCATAATAAGGAGCACACCTGCCTGGCTCAACCTCGAATGTTGCAAAGCGCACAAGCCCTATTTCAAAGAACACAATATCTCCTTGGAAGCCATGCTGCTGCAACCCAACAGTGCTAACCCTCCTCTAGCTTAGCGATTCAACCCAACAACCATTTGCATTCATTCGATCCCATTTCTAGACTCGTTGACACGCCTAACTGCTATCGCAAAGGAACTGGAAACAAGGGATGATTTCCTTCAGAGCACAAAACTAACCCTAGCAACCAACAATAACCAGTGACTACCATGTTAACCATTAATTAGCCTTGGATTCGGAGTAGCGCCTAGTGTGCTACTCACCCAGAGTGCTTCAACGCCTCATGAGAGATAGAAAGCGCTATAGTGCAATAACAATACAATTCACCGATGCACTCTATTGGCAAGTGTCTAGAAGGCCGCGTGGTTTGTGCAAATTACAGGGCGAGCGAAGCATGAGTGGGCAGGTGCTGCAGTCAGAGACAGACAGACAGAGGCAGGGGAGTTGGGATTGAGGGGGAGTACCCAGAAAAGGAGAGAGAGAGACGGGTTATGTTCCCGCGGCAGAGGTCTGCAGGGACAGAGAGGAGGCACAGACAGGCGGACTCACCGTGGGCCGGGCCGGGAGGCTCCGGGCTCCTGGTCCCCGTCTTCTCCTCCCGGGCTCCAGGGGGGCGCATGGTGCAGACAGCGAAGCTGGCCCTCCCCGGCTGTCAGGCCTAAATTATGGTTGGGGCTTCGGAAGAGGCGGGAGTGAGCGGGAGCGGGTCGAGACAGAACCCAATGTGACGTATGAGGGGGGCGACACAAGGGACACCCCATAGACGGGACTCAGAGGAGGGGGGCACGCTTCAATAGGCAGCCCCCGCTTCATTGTGCAGGCCTGGGGCCTATTCAAAACTCTTTGTGCAGTGTTTTTCTACTGTGATGGAATTCAAATTGGCAGCAAGTCAGCGCTGTACCTTCCTCTCCATCAGTGCCGGAGAGGCATGGAGAGGGGCCGTCCACTGAACACCGCCAGAGCTGGGACCGGCCGCAGCATCACAGACTTACAGGCATGCCGAAGGACTCTGCCATAGAGACCCGCAGAGCCACCACCGTACGAGGCACGGGAGGGAAATATGCAGAGAAGAACCCGCATCACCATGGCAGTGTGCTGGGACTGACAGAAAACAGAGTCTATTCTAAATATTCATGTCACGCTGGTGAGACTTACGGTTATTGTATTTTGTTCAAGAAGTTGGAGGCGACAAGCCTAAAAAGAACTATGGAAATTTCACCACAGGCTGGTTGGTGCACCTGAAAGGCCGGTAGGCCTGGTGAAGAGTCAGTCAGACTTAAGGAGATATCAGTCTTAATGTTAAATGATATTTACCGGGCACTGAATCACTGAGATTTCGTATCGGCTTCTGTCTTTTTTTTAACTTTATTATTGACGCATATTAAGCATGTGCCTTAAATGCCTAAAAACAACAGAGATACACAATATACAAATCTGGTAAAATGTTATGAAAGCCAATAATTAAAGGTACGAATGAGTCGTTCATTGCTCAGCAGTTAATTGAAACCTTAACAAAAACGCAGCCAGTCTATAGCATTGAAGATAAAATAGTTAAAACGCAATGTTTGCAGGAAGATGGCCAACAATTTACAAACATAATTTAAAAAAACCCATCAAGCTCCACTGAATAAGGATATTAATTAAAACACTACAAGTAATTTGGCACCTGGTCCAAGTGTCATCGCCTCAGACCAGGTTAGATAACGCACTTATCACCATAATGTCTTCCTGCACTTTAATATAATTGACCCGTACGCAGTAAATGAAGTGCTTGCTAAAAGGTGCGAATTTAAAATAGAAGCAGAATAGCACCAAGACACGACGCCTTAGTTTGGCAAAAACAAGTGAAATGACCTCCGCCCAGACTGAGTGCTGCAGTTACCAGCGTAATATGTTAATGCATTTCAAGATCATCCACCTCTGAGCAGTATATAAGGTGCTTAATAAAAGGTGCAACATGCAGGGTAGTTGCAGGAGAATAACAGCCGGGTTAGTGCCAATGTGCAAAAGATAGCAAGGTGGCACCAAGCCAGAATATTACGGTGCAGCTAAAGGAGGCAGGATAATATGAGAGCAACCTCACAGAGCCACAGGTTTGGGGGGGTAAATCAATTTTCAGATCCAGTTTCTAAATCAGCGTTGGTTTTGTCCGTGCCTAGTTTCGCTACAACAGCTTGAAAAAACTTGACACGTTTAGCATTTAGCATGGTGTTTTCTGAACTCAGGCCTGCAATTACAGCCTGCGGCAGGGTCGGACCCCCAGATGTTGAAAGCCTTTTCGAAGTAGGTCTTTCCTTAGCTGTAACAAGGAAGGGCAAATGAACAACAAGCATTTACAATGCAACGGTCTTGGCGTTATTAAAGGTAGAGCTAATGGCATTGCTCATGACATATATACATATTTTTTTAAATCATCAATAAATAGCATTGTCATTTACATTGCCAATAGCTTAATCGTTAAATAAATGGCATTGTCATTTACAATGCCAATAGCTTAATCGCTCGCATATGCATAACCTATTGCATTTACACCCACACAGAGCCACACACACACACATACAGCCACCCACACAGAGTCATTCACATAGAGCCACCCACACACACAGAGCCACCTACAGAGAACCACCCTCACACAGAGCCACCCACACATAGAGCCACCGACAAAAAAAGCTATCCACACAGAGCCACCCACACACACACACACACACAGACATACACAGAGCCACACACACACACACAGAGACACACGCACACACACACACACAGAGCCACACAAACACACACAGAGCCACACACACACAGTGACACACACACATAGACACACAGAGACACACACACACAGAGCCACACACACAGACAGAGCCACACACACACAGACAGAGCCACACACACACAGACAGAGCCACACATACACACACAGACAGAGCCACACACACACACAGACAGAGCCACACACAGACAGAGCCACACACAGACAGAGCCCCACACACACAGACAGAGCCACACAGAGCCCCCCCACACACACAGAGCCCCCCCCCCCCCACACACACACAGAGCCCCCCCACACACACACACACAGAATCACACACACACACACACACACAACACACACACACACACACACACAGAGCCACACACACGCACAGAGCCACACACAGAGCCACACAGGCCAGAGACACACACACACACACAGAGACACACACACACAGAGCCACACACACACACAGAGCCACACACACAGACAGAGCCACACACACACAGAGCCACACACGCACAGAGCCACACATACACACACAGACAGAGCCACACACACACAGACAGAGCCACACACAGACAGAGCCACACAAAGACAGAGCCACACACACACAGAGCCACACAGAGCCCCCCACACACACACACAGAGCCCCCCCCCACACACACACAGAGCCCCCCCCCCACACACACACACACACAATCACACACACACACAGAGCCACACACACACACAGAGCCACACAGGCCAGAAAAAACGCTCACAACGAGGGAACAGGGGGCAGGAAAGCAAGCACAACCAACGAGGGGGCAGGAGAGCAAGCACAACCAACGAGGGGGCAGGACAGCAAGCACAATCAACGAGGGGGCAGGAGAGCAAGCACAACCAACGAGGGGGCAGGAGAGCAAGCACAAACAACGACGGGGTAGGAGAGCAAGCACAAACAACGAGGCATTGTAGGGTGATGTTACATCCTACGTTTGGAAACTGATGTGCTTGTGCCACCTAAGGTAGGCCTCCCTTGATGGCGTGTTGGTTCACCCACCTAGACCCAAATGGCTTGACCTGAGACCTATGCATCTTCAAAACACCATGCTTTGGAACACTCCTGCTGCCTCTTTGCCCGGTGGTCTTTACACTGGTGCCCTTTCATTCTTTGTCCTCCTGCTAGAGATCTGAAGCATCCCTGATCGACCTCTTCACCTGGAGACTGACCTCAGGAACCACTGCAATAGGCTGAAGAGCTTTGTCTCCAAAGAAGCTGTGGTCTATACTCAACTGCTATGCAATATATATTCAAAAAACATTAACAAAGCAATAGAATTAGTGTAGGCGAAACCTATTGGTTTTTGCCAATACTTGTTTATTTTTATTGTGTGTCCTCAAGTTTTCGTTAAAGTGGTCTGTAACATTCAATCTAGTTCCTTGCCTTGTTTTTCTCCTAGCACAGCGTTGTTACTGTTTATTTCCGGCGCGTTACATCTTTAACCCAAGTGATACCGTTGCATTTTTGTGGGTTTTTATCGTTATGTATACACAGGTTTTAATTTACAGGCCTGCTGTCACTCGGAACCTGCCATGGGTTTACTAGAGTGCAGTACTAGAGGCCGTTCGTTATAAGAGCCAGGCTTTAGCGCTGGGTGAACCGGGGTGCAGTATCGCAGTCTGTCGCTTGAGGTCCCTGTAGAGCCAGGCTCCAGCACTGGCTGAACCGGGGTGCAGTGTCGCAGTCCGTCGCTAGAGGTCCCTGTAGAGCCGTGCTCTAGTGCTGGCTGAACAGGGGTGCAGTGTCGCAATCCGTCACTAGAGGTCCCTGTAGAGCCGTGCTCTAGCGCTGCGTTAACAAATGTGCAGTGTAGCAGTCAGTTCCATCAGGCAAAATATCACCGACTATTGCAGTGCTTTGTAGTAGTAGTATCCCGCATAATCATTTCTAAATACGTAACATTGGGCGTAGGTTAAGTGCACTTTAGTTTGCTACTTTTAAAGCATACAATGTTATGTTGTCGTTACCTGATGCACCCGTAGCCTAGTTGTATGCATATTGCTTGCACATTTGTAACGCTTTAAAACGACTCTGGCATACAGCACGTTATATCGTGGCTTAATTGCTGGCTTTAAATCGTGTGAAAGAGACGCCCTGATTTTTCGAAGAAGCACTCGTAACAACGCTTAATCAAACCTAAGCCTCGATAGATAATAAGAGACACAATAGCCACTTGTGTGCTCAGCTGCTGATCATTCCCAGCGTTCGAGTATACATTAGTGTCTGGTAATGGTGATGGAACATTTTTTCATACTGGGGATACTGGCCAGGAACATTGGCTCATTGAAATATTAGGTAGGAGCTCTAAACATCCCGGGATTACCAAACGAAGGAGTGCAGCAATATATATTGCCAACACAAAGTTTGTATCCTCGAGAGGCAGCAAGCCCCATCCTTTTCAGACTGGGGGGCGTGTTTTTTAGGTTTGAGTGACTGAAGACGTCACAAATAGAAAGAACCTAAAAACACGCCCCCGAATCCGAAAAAGACGGGGCTTAAATGGAGTGACGCCCCTCTCCTCCAATGGCTGGCCAGCATTTACGAGGCCAGTCAATGGAGAAGAGGGGCGGATTTAAGCCCCCTAACTAAAAATCATTAAATCTTCGGACCGAACTGCGCAAGCGCAGCCTACGGTCCTCGACCTTAAAAATGGATGATAGTTTCCTTATCCTGATTACAGAGTGGGCACCTTTCTTTTTTGTGTGGAATTCAGCCATACCAGGGAGTGACACCACAAATTCCATTCCCCCAGTCTGAGCGCTAGAAACCTGGGGTATATTCACAAGAATGTGTAATAACTACCGCAAGAGTAGCGTAACACAACTTTCAACATCGCAGCCCATCGCGGGAAAATAACCCTGTGTCACTGTGGAATTCCCAACAAGGAGGTAACATGCGATAGACACCAGACAACGCAGCAAAAAACAGCGTGAAAATCTACACCGTGCCACAAAAATGCGAAACGCGCATGCTAAAAAAATGCGATGAGGCCAATCGCGGTACAAAAATCAGAGAAAACCAGCTACAGGCCTGCTAATCCCACGCGCCTGGCGGGGTCAATGCACCATAAAAACCACAGAAAAAATACACCAGAAACAAGCCAAAGCATGTACCAACATGGATGCACCCTGACCCAGTGCAGAGGCCTACTCGAACCACACAACCCCCACAGACCACCAGCAAGGAACAACAAGGTCGGGGAAGGCCAAGGAGAAGAGGGAGAGAAAGACGGGTGCAGACCGCAGGAAAACAAGACCAGCGTGACAGAGGTGGCAGAACACTACCAGCAACTGACCCACTAGCAGAGGAATCCAGAACCCCCCAAACAGTCACAATGTACAGTGCCATACAGTCTGCATGCATACTAGCACAATGGGACAACATATATGCCATCACAAAGGCAACACACACCTCCCCTTCACATCGCAGAGGGGCACACAACACCTGCAGCAGAGCACATAATACAGCGCATCAGTGATGCCGGAGAGGGCCACCACACCGTCGAAACCAACGCCCCACAACAGCCCATGAATATCCCACGCAACCCTCCCCCTTTCAGGACCCAGACAGCCAAGCTAATCCAAGGAGAACACCGAGTCTGCAACAGACCATACAGGAGGAAGCACCCGCAGGCACAGCTTGCTCACACTTCACTCACCCACACATGGCACCCCAATGGCATGTGTCGGAACGCCAAAAGGGAGTGGCCCAACAGGTGTGGGTGGGGGCTGAACCCATGGAATGCGAACCAGAACACATACGTAGGGGTCTATCACCCTACAGGGTCCACCCACACCCCACTAAGGAGACCCACGCTGCCATAGAGACACATGTAGATGCACATGCACAGCACAGAACCACGCCCATGGGGCGTGCAATTAGCAGTCACACACCCCTGTTGGCTGTGCGTACGACCGCCCTGGCCACACCCATCATGAATGGAGTGGTTGACAACAAAACTACATGTCCAAGCCCCAACCCGCTGCCTCCGGTGACATGTCTGCATCCGTTGTACACCGCACAATATGAAGTCGTGAGGCCCAGGTACCACATGCATACTACAAGACCACAGGGACACATGCAGAGACTATGTTGAACTGGCTATGGGTACATGCGCCCGGCTCCTTTATTGGCAGGGCCACATTTACAGTGATACCTGTGCTGGATGTGTGTGTGGGGTGAGTGTAAGCCAACCCGCACGGAATGTCTGGTGTTGGCAACAACTTGAACATTGGACACCAGTGCAACTCAAACAGAAAACACACGCAATACAGAGTCAACTGATGAGCAACATGGGGTGAGCCGGATAAAGCCCAGACGAGTCGCTGTGCACTACGCTGTGGACACTAGAGATGAGCGCGCTCATGTGCAGAAAAAGTCTTGAATTGTGTCCCTTCGATATATTCCTGATGCAGATGCAGTGGGGGGGGGGTGTCCGACCTGCATCATCTTCACTATCATCTCAGGGCCCCCACACTGTCTGAGGTGACATATCTGCGCAACCGCTCCACAGCACAAAACACAATCAGCTACGGACAATGACTTGCGGTGCACTGAGTCGCTGGCACCTGGAGTGCTGAGCAGGGTGGCTGATGATGGCATCCACGACGGGCCTGAGCAACCACGAAGTCTGTCTGGACCACCGCTTCAACTCTGGCAGATGGCGTTTGGAGGTGGTCCATGCGGTTGTGGCATGTGCCTCCTGTGGTGATGCGTCGTCCGAGCCGGTCTGGACTCGCTTTGGTGTGTGAGCCCTAGTGGGACGCATTTGGGCCTGGTGGCTGCGTACAGTGCAGGCCACAGAGTCATGGCGTTGATGAGCCCAAGGCTCATGCCTCAGGGGCCAGCCTATGGCCCCAGAGAAGGGACGCGGACTTGACCAGCACAGAGTTAGTGGCCCCGGATACACTGTGGCTAGCACAGGCACCCAGCCACGGGACGGTGACTTGCGGTGCAGTCAGATGGGCCATACGACCTGAGCGGGTAACCATCATTGTCCGAGGTGTATGCTTCGGAGTGTTTCGTGGGACAGTGGAAGGTGTCCTCCAGGGCAAGGCGCCGAAAGGTTTGATTTTATCAAGAAGCAGCAAATGGAGGAGTGGAATGCGACATCCCGTTGCCACCACCAAGTCCGTATCAGCTACATGGGGGTAAAAACTGCCCCCAAGTCCATAGGCTCAGACACCACCACTGTCCGACCACATAGTGTCCATGAATGTCGCGGAACAGACTTAGTGGCACCGGGGCTGAGTGGGGATGCAGACAGCGATGATACTGGTACACTGATATGGGCACCGCCACTGCTGATTCATGACTCTGTGAACTACTGGACCGTAGTGTCGGCTTTAGGCAGCGGTCAGCAGTGGCCCACAGCCAAGTGTCTTTGGCTCCCGATGCACAGCTCTAGTGACACCAGGGCAGTTGTCGGTAGTGTACGAACACCTCCGTAACAATGATCCTTTTCTCTCCGCCAAGTTGCAAGGCGACATCCTCTTAGGCCTCTCCTTGTGTGCAATGATGTGTAATCTGCCTTTGCATAATCGATGTTCAGTTCCAAATCTGTAGCCTACTTGAGCCCAGCCTAGGCTGAGAGTAGTGTAAGCTGGAGTCAGCGGACAGCACGGGCTATTCACCAAGTGTCGCTGGCATAGGTTGGTGGCCCCGCCGGCCTGCATAGTTCAGGTTCAGTGGCATCACGTGTTCTGTCGCCTCCGTGACTGTGACCTGGCTTTCGTCCTCTTACTCCTACTTCCTCGTACTCCTCTTCGTGCATCCACTGGTGTGGACTCAGCCATTCGTGATTCGCGACTAGGTGCTGGATGTGAGACCTACGGGTCCGCAAGGTTGTCCTGGTCCCTTATCCACGGCTCGCCAGACGGCATTGGACAGGGTTTGTGGCAGCACGGCTCGCCAGATGGCGCTGGACGGGATTTGTGGCAGCACGACTCGCCAGATGGCGTTGGACAGGGTTTGTGGTAGCACAGCTCACCGGATGACGTTGGACAAGGTTTGTGGCAGCACGGCTTGCCGGATGGCGTTGGACAGGGTTTGTGGCAGGATGTGTTGCAAGATGCGCATATGGAACTATGCCTCACTGACAAAGGGGGTTTGGTGCTGTGGCTGCTGTTCCAGATTTGGGGTCACTGCCATTCAGGAGGCAGGACACAGTTTCACATATGGGACCCACTGGGCCGCAGAGGTCGCCGGTAGAACATGTTAACGAGAAAGGAGTAATGTGGGCCAGCGTCAGGGCATAGCGGTGGTCTGAAAGGCTGGCAGGGTTGCAGGCCTTGAGCTTGGAGCTTACACTGGCACATGGTGAACCCTCCATGACACACGCCGGTGTTGGATGCTGATCAGTGTGGCCTGGCTGCGTAGGGTCGGCCCTGACGGGTTTGTGGTCCAGTGGGCTGGCGTATGGCTGGCGCACAGGATCTCAGGCAACTCCGCTAACGAGGACGGTGTCGGCCTCATGGCGTGCTGGGAGGCGCCGCCCTGGCAGAGACGTTGGTCTTTCCGGAAGAGGACTACACCCGGGCTACATGCTTTTTATTCACACCCCCACGCTGGCCTGGGGTACGCCGGCCCATCCTACTCAGCTCACGCTTATGGGTGGGGCGTAACAGGCAACATTTCCGCAAGAACTCCCACTGGCTGGGTTGACATGTTGCGTCCCCTGTCCACTACACTCCATTCACCAGAGGTGTATGTCGCCGTGGATATGGGTGTGTTCTGCATGCTGCGGTTTGATCAGCACTTCGCCGCCACTCTTGTCATTGTGTACTTTCCCAATTATGGTTCTACTGCATCCTTCAAATATGCCCGGTTGCCTCCTCTCCCAACATTCGCCAATTGTGTGGCTGAGGTGCAATGCCATAGATTGGTCATGTTCACGGATTGCCCAGGTTTCCATTGTGAGTTGTTCTATCATGTCTGGTGGGTGGGCATGTTGTTGTGCATCTTGATTGTGGATTTGTGACATGTGCATTGCCAGAGTTGTGGATTGCATGGTTGTGGAGTTGAGGTAAGTGGGGTGTTAATTGGTAAGTTGCCAAGGGGCTGTGCATTTCCTTTTGTGCTATCCTGGGATGGCTGGTTGCTGTTGGACTGTCAGAGGGAGAAGGGATCACCCACACTGGCTGTCAATTTGGAGGTGACATTTTTGAAGGTCCCACGGTGTTCTGATGTTGCCTGCACATTGATGCGTGACGTGTGCTTCCTGTTGCGCAGATTGTGTGCTGTATCACCAGGGGGGCACAGGTGGGACATATGTGCAGTGGATTGGCCCCTACACAGGCGTGCATCCGGCTATGGCGTATGGTCCTTGCTTGGTCTCCAGCAGTTCCTGTGCATTGTGTTGGCCGTACGGGGACTGGGTGCCAGGGTGATGGTGATGTCCAAGACAGGCATGGAGGTCTTGGATGTGGCTGTCTGTGAGACTCCGCTGACTCTGGCGGGTGTTGTTTGGGGTGTGCCAGGGGCCAACAGGTGGTGCACAGCCAGCAGCTTGATGTGGGGTGGGATGTTGGTTGTCCGCTGTGTTGGTGCCATAGGCCTGTTAGGCGATGGTGACCAGGATGCGTAGGATGGTTGTCCCTTTCAGCCTGTAGTGGACAGTGATATTGTCAGATGTTGGGCCTGCGAAGCAAGTGCGTTTCCTGGGGGGCCACTGTCTTTGTCTGCCCTGCCTCTGTGGTAGTCCGGGGGGCAGGGGTGTGCCGGGTGGGTGTTGTGGCCTTCTTGGGTGTCTGTGCTGCATGATGAGTGGCTCTCTCTTGTGTGTTCGTGCTGCATGATGAGTGGCTCCATGGCATCTGTTGCCCTTCAGATGATGCCCTGGACAGGGCTCCCTATTGTGGTGCAGGCTACCGTCCGACTTTACACCAGGTCAGAACAGGTGTAAAATTCCTGCTGCTAAAGCGCCTTATCGCGTGTTTTGTGTTCTTATCGCCGATCTGTCTGGTCGTTGTGAATGTTGAGGTGTGGTGTTGTAGCGGCTTTTGTTAGGGGAACGCCTACTCTGCATCTCATTTGCGATAGTTGCGGGGGTCCTCTGTGGCGATGTTTTTTGCGGATGCTATTGTGGGAAAACCGGTGCTATGGGCAGTTAGCACCTGTTTATGAATGGTGGGGTACATTTATCACGAATTTGGCTAGGATAAAGTGTAGTTGATTCCGTGATAGCTCCTTGTGAATATGCCCCTTAGACTTTAGCCACCTCGGGTAAGTACAGGTGATATATGGCTGCTGATTTTGCGGTTTGCATGAATTGATTACTGCCCAGGCATTGGAGCGCCTGCTTAGAACAGCCATATCATCTGTTCTTGACAGGTTTTTTGCAGTAATTGACAGTTTTTTAATGTCGACAGCAGAAGATTTTTTTCCCCCATGTTTCTTTGAACGAAAGCTGGCTTAGCGTGTCTTGAAAATTGCACTTATAGGTGGCATGGGTCCCGAGTGGTTTAGATCTCGCCAGACTCGACCATTCAGACTGTCTTGTGGGGGGTACAGAGCTAGAATATCAATGTATAAATATTGATGTACAGAAATATTGAGGTAAAAATATTGTGGGAGAGAAATATCGATGGAAAAAATATTGTGGTCAAGAATATCTATTGTTAGGTAAATAATATCGTTTACAAAAATATAGTTGTTAAAAATATCGATTTATTATTAATGTTATGTATTTTAGTAATTTGTGTGAGAATTGTTTGTAATTTTCGTATATATGTTCACATTTTAGTAGTTAATATATATTTTTTTAAATACAATTTAGCATTTGCAGTTCTGTAGCGGGTTGTGGGTTTATAGGGGAATAGGGTTGGAAGTAATTTAATTTTATAGATTTTATTTATGATTTATAGCAGTTAATTAAAAAAATGACATTGAATTTTGCGTTTTTAGTTCTGTAGCTGGTTGTGGGCTTATAGGGGAATAGGGTGGGAAGTAATTTAATTATATACATTTATTTAGTAATTTATATTTATTCATAATTGTCTAGTTGTGATGTTATCGAGTTAAATGTGTACATTAATTTATTAATTATTGTTTGATAATAAGTTGTTAATTAATTTACAATAATCCATTATTATTTAATTATGCTAAGTGTTTAATTAATTTTAGTTGTGTATTGTGGTGTTTATAGGTGTAAATGATGGGAAGTAATTTATTTTTTATTGATGAGTTATTAATTATTTGTTAATTAATTTTTATTAATTAATTAGTCATTATTCATTGTAATGGTGTAATTAATTGTAGGTGTGTGTTGTGGAAAGTATAGTGTTAATGAGTAATTAATTAATGTTTATTATCTTTTTTAATAATAATATATTTTAATTTAAATATTATTTATGTTAATAATGGAAATTAAATTAAAAAACTTTTTTTATTGGTTTCGTATCCAGCACTTTCCCTACTGTTGCTGCACTCACTGCAGTGGGAATAGTAATGTTTCACCCTCCGTTATCCAACACTTTCTCTACTGTTGCACTCACTGTAGTGAGAATAGTAATTTTTACCCCTCTGCTATCCAACACTTTCCCTACTGTTGCACTCACTGGAGTGGGAATAGTAATTTTTACCCCTTCGCTATCCAACACTTTCCCTACTGTTCCACTCACTCGAGTGGGAATAGTAATTTTTACCCCTCCGCTATCCAACACTTTCCCTGCTTTTGAACTCACTGGAGTGGTAATAGTAATTTTAATCCCCTCCGCTATCCAGCACTTTTCCTTCTGTTGCACTCACTGGAGTGGGAATAGTAATTTTTACCCCTCGCTGTCCATCACTTTTCCTGCTTTTGCACTCACTGGAGTGGGAATAGTAATTTTTACCCCTCCGCTATCCAGCACTTTTCCTTCTCTTGCACTCACTGGAGTGGGAATAGTAATTTTTACCCCTCCGCTATCCAACATTTTCCCTGCTATTGTAATTATTGTGTTGTGAAATGTATGTTTTATCTATTTTTTTAATAGTATAATCTGTTAATTATAGGATGTTTTATTTTATTTTAAATCATTGGTATATGTATATAATTTATTTTTAGATCATTTAAACATTTATAAATTAAATAAAGATAATAGTTAATATAATTTTTTTCAAGTAAATATATCTATATGTACACATTTTTGTGTGTTTTTATTTTTTTAATTAACTTTACTTGTCATATTTAGTTAAAATATACATTAAATGTAATTTATTTTGTTAAACATATTAATATTATTTAATATCTTTTGTTTAAGTTATATATATTTTTAAAGTCGATATTTTTTACATCTATATATTTCACTTTAATATTTTTGATTCAATATTATTGTACTTACCTGTTTATGTATGGGGTGTCAATATTTTTGTAATCGATATTTTTACATCGAAATTTTTATTTGTAAAATATATTTTTTACATTGATCTTTAAACATAGAACCCTTGTGGGGCAAGTCTGAGTCGATGGCAGAAATTTAGATAGAAACTGGTCCTGGCTCTGGTCTGCTTGGTAAGATCAAATTCAAGCTTTTTATGAGCAGACAACTCTGTCTTTGGCAAGTGGAATGCTGCTTTATAAATGCTAGTGATCATTTTGTCCAGCAGGATAGACACTTTTCCCAGGGTGATTTTGCTTGTTGGTATTGTCATGGCCTTCATCACCTGAAGTAAAGCCTCAAGGCTCGGAATCCACAGTTTCTGAGACAGAGTCATGAAGTCAAAGAAAAGGCTGTTGCCTTTGGTTTTCAGAATGTTCTTGTAGGTATTGAAAGTGCCTTTGATATCAAGATGGATACTCAGGTATTTATACTCTGCACTTTGCGAAAGTCACTCCCCTTATGAGTGCCACTTTCCCCGTTCTGTAATCTTTTTTCTGAAGATGACAATCTTGGATTTGGTCACGTTCTTTATTTCAAGACCGTTCCTTCTGATGTAGAAGTGTAGTGTTGATTGTTGTCAGAGAAGGCGGAGTGTGGTGTGGTTTCACCGCACAAGGTCATCCACATGGAGCAGAGGTGTCATGCGTTGGCCTCTCAATTTTGGGTGGCGGCAGATGATGTCATCTAGGGCCTCTGACAGGCCAGCACTGTACACATTGAATAGAAGAGGCACTAGCAAGCATCTCTACTTCAACCAGATGTGTGTGAGGATCTTCTGTGAGATGTGTGCGCCATCCTCCAACTTTACCCACACCCATGTATTTGAGTACAGATGCTCAATACCTCTCAATAGATTTGATTGGAGGCCCCAGCCCTGCAATGTGTGCCACGAGGAATCTCTAGGAATGCGATCAAAAGTGGCTTTAAAATCAATAAAATTCAAATACAGCACAGAGCCGCTCCTGATTACCTTATCAGGTATCAGGGCCTGTGGCATTACATTCGTAGAGGTGCCGTAGTTTTCTTTCAAGTCACACTGGTTGCAGGGGGCGATCTGTCCTTCATCTGCCCATGCTTTTAGATTGTCCAGCAGAAGGCTTGCATACATATAGGCGTTGTTGTCTATGAGCGCTATAAGGCAGTGATGGCTGGGCTCCGATTATAATCCACCCATAAAAATCGGTTGGATGATCGACTCTTGCCAGGATTCTGGGATCCTATTTGATGCCAGACAATGTCCAAACGTTGGGAACAAAACCTCGGACTAGACCGAGACGTCTGCTGTGAAGACCGCTGACGGGAGGCCGGTCGCAAAGGGCGCCCCGTCTTTCCTCATTCTCGCAAATTTAAGTCTGGAAAGTTCCTCTGAATATATATCAGGTCTATTTCAGGATTCCCGGAATTTCCATTTGTTTCTGATGGGTACTCTTGAAGTAATCGTATTGGCGTTGGTGCGTCATGTTTGATAGACTTCTGAGAACAACAGGATAGGAGGTACAGATTTTAGCATAGTTTGAAATTAGGAGCCACGCATAAATGAGTCAGAAGGGCGTAAATCCATTTTGTTAATTTTGTATGTCGATGGAAGCTGATACTGCCACAGGGTCCTCATTGTTGCTCTTTACCTAAGTCTGACTCTCTATTGGATGAGTGGCAGATTCCCCACCCATCTTTCTCTCTGACTACTCTGCCATCTGCCGATTGGTGTGTGTCGGAGATACTAATCAACTGATTCTACCCTTCTTAACCTTTCCACACGGATCTGTACATCTGCAGATAGAAGCACCTACATACTGTACTAACTCCCACAACTTAGTTCTGTTGGTATGTTTTCTGGCTGGACTGAGGCATACCCCAGCACATGGATAAACACACAGTTAGGTGCAGCAATTATCAATTGTAAACAAAATAAAAACTCCAAAAGGAGTAGGTTTCCGATTCGTGTATCAATCTTCTTGAAAGTGGTTTCAAAAAGTTACAGATGCTATTTGGTGCACCTTACTGTGTGTTTATGCTTGTATAGTCTTTTTTTGGACCACACATCAACAGCAGGTGTTGATATTGTGTGCATATTCTAGGTACATTTCTTCTTTGACAACTTGGGGATATACAGTTATAGGTGCGTTTTGCATATGGGGTCTGCTGACGCATATATACCCCAGCACATGGGTAGACACTATCACAGTAGCGATAATGCTGTTTTAAAACCTAGGTTCGAAGACTGCCTTTGGCTATCTAGTGCGGGATTGTTACCCCGGGCCATCCGAGGCCCGTACCGCTGTTTCTGCTGGTGTGGGGCTCGGTCCCCCAGAGCACACCAGCCGTAAAACCGGCAAGAGACTCCTGCAGCACAGAATTGTTACTGTGGGCTGTCCGAGGCCCGTACCGCCGTTTCAGCTGTTTCTGATGAGGTGGGACTCAGTCCTACCAACATTAGAATCCGCGGGTCTAGTACCCTCGCCCTGGAAACATATAGGGGGAGAAGGTCAGAAGCAACTATAGTACAAACAGGCAATATTACGTGTATTTGGGAAAAGAATCCTATTTAAGAGGACGGAATCCCATCATCCACCAAGGTGGCATGCTCCATCTTTTGGGATGGCCTCTTAGTTGCAAGGTCTAGTGCAACCAAGGGCTGCAACCGCCTTAGTGTAAGGGAGGAGCTCGCGGATGTTTTCAGTTGGGTCAGTTAGTTGGATCTCCTAAGATCTGAGAAGCATGTGGAATGTTTATAAAGGCGGGTGTAATACAGTGCGAAAACAGTGATGTACAAAGTGATATTAAAATTGTCTACCAAATAAAAAAAATAACTTTAATAGTTAACGCTTGGTGTCAAATGTTAAAAACAGTGCAACCACGCCCTGAAAAAATTGTTGAGTGTTTGTTGATCTAAATGAGGGTCAATCCCCCAGCCTGCACTTGTGAGAATGAGGGGCCAGAATACCATAAAACCGGCAGGAGACTCCCGAAGCGCAGGCTGCGTCCGGGCACAGGGCGGCCCGTCCACTTCCAGACGAGGCCGGGTTGGGCCCACCCTCTTTCATCTTGAGCTGGGGAGCACTCTTGGAGGTAGCAGAGTAAGCACTTTTCATTCACCTCATCCAGACTTGTGAGAGGATATTCTTCCTTTCTTTTCTCATGCTTTACACTTTACTCCCCCATCTACTTGGGTTAGTTACGAATATGGGCAAATGCAAAACCCAATTATCTGTGCCTGACAAGCTCTTGTCAAGGGGCTCCCCCAAAACCTCCCCAATTACCTGACAACAGTGATGGGTGCTGATGCCAGCAAGATAGGTCAGGTAGAGGAAAAAGTAAATGCGGTAAGACAAAAGTTCATTGTCTTTTTCAAAAATACAAGCCCCAACGGCCAACCACCTCCTCTGGAAAACTTGATCATGCACCATGACATATCTTTAATGGGAGATGAGGCCGCAAAAGCTGCATCGGCAGCAATGAGTGATTTTGCATCCCTGAACGTGGAGGATAGTACCAGCATCTTTGTGGTAAGGAATGATGTGGTTTCAGACATGGGGGCGCCGTCTTTTCTGGTGGTCTTAGTTGACTTACCCCTCTCCACTATTTCTATTGATCCTGTTGTACACATTGACTAGCCCCCCTCAAAAAGGAGCAATCATAACAAAGAGCCTGTGAGTAAACCACAAATGAAGAAGAAAAAAACACAGGTGAACCACACTGAGGCCAGTGACTCACAGCTTTCAAATGGTATTCAGGCTAATCTAGCTAAGCATTTAGATGTCCAGTTTACAAATTTTAATCAGGAACTGCTTTATAGAGAATAGACCCTTGTATCTAGCCTGAAAAAAGAACTGCTGGCAAAATTGGAAGAGGGGTGGGATAAGCCTGGGGCTTTATACAAGAACTCACTCGCCAATCCTGTGTGGGACTCACGGCCAGGAATTGATCCCTCACCTCAAATCTCCCCTTCAACTGAAGCGCCCGGGCCCTCATCTACTCATTTCAGCTTTCCTGTTCCCACTGTGGAGGGAGGTTGGTGAAACGCACCCTACCCCTGTTAGTATGAGAAGCCCTCAGTCTTCATTTTGTGGCCCTGTTCCAGATCTCTAAGGAGGGTAAGACATCTTTTGATAGCTCTTCAACATCTAGACAACCTACCACAACAAATCAGAGCATTACATCTCGTTTTCTTTTACCCTCCATCTCTGATTAGGCAGGGTGAAATGCCGGAACCTGCAGGGAATCCGGTGGCACCAATGGCCTACCCATTCCCTCCACGGTTCACATTGAGTAATCCTTTCGATGTCTTGACCCCTTTGGAAGAAAGTGATTAACTTTCAATAATTCCTAGTTACCCTTCCCCCCCGCCCATGCGATCCAGAATTGAATATCAATGCTGGCCCAGAGGAAATGTTATTCTTGGTCCCATAGTGAATCCAACTAACACTGAATTGGCTGTGGAAGGTGCTTCAATGCCACAGTCCCTTAATTGCTCTTTTGCAATTTTGTCCTGGAATATTGCAGGAATTCGTACAAAGCTGGGAAATGAGGACTGGGTGGGTTTCATTTACGGCTATGGTATAATTTTCTTACAAGAGACCTGGGCTGTGAATGGCTTTCACCTAAATGGTTTGTGTTCCTATTGTACACAGCCGTTTCTTCTATTTCAGGAAGGGGCGAAGGATGACCTGGCAGTGCTCATCTCTGTTAAATGTGTTGCGCTGAAGATGAAATCTCTATGTTGCTCCACCTGGTAACAATTGTTTTTACTTTTTGGTCTAGGCACTGTTGATTTTTTAGTATTGAACTTTTATCAAAATATCTTTAACTAATGCAACTCCATAGTTGCTGACAAGTTAAACAAGGAAATTGGCATAACACTTTCTAGACAGCCACTATGTATCCTGGGGCTGGTGATTTTAACTGTAGAATTTGAGATCTTAGTTATTCACGTGTCTGTGGGGTCAAAAACAAGGATGAGCAGCCAATTACCTGTTTTTCCTACTCAGCTTATGGGGACGCATTGAATGGTTTTCTGATTTTTAATGATTTGATTCCTTTATTTGATTGTGTCAATGATTGCAACACACACACTGCCCATCCTTTGTGGGTGGAGGAAGTGAAAGCACACTTGATTTTATGCTTCTTTCTAGTAATTATAGTAGCTTTGTTCAGCCGCGGCGCGTGGAGGGAGTTGCAGTGGGGCAAAAAGGCGGGGCAGGGAGGGGCAGGGTGGGGGGTGCTAAAAACCGGAATATGGATAATTGGAGGTAAGTAAACAATTTAATTAAGAAAACGAATTTCGTAGCGCGAGCTGCATCGCATTTTGCAAGGCAGGGCGTGCTACGAAATTAATTGGTGTATGCAAGCTGAAAGAGCAGTCTCTTAGAGTAGAGGCTGCCCACAAAAATGGTCCAAGATCTGGGGGGCATGGAATTGTTGATGGTTGATCTGTATGCCGTTGGCCGACCATGACCAACAACGGGATTAAAAGCACATGGAGAATAGTTGTCATTGTGTATTCGACGCTGTACCAACATGCATCACAGTGTATTGCCTTCTTCTGTAAATGTTTTTCTTTTTTGTGTTTAATAAAAAAGATTTATTTAAAAAAACAACACGATAATACTAAGATGTTATTATGAGTTTCTTTTTCGACTCCAGCAGCGTGACGGGGCTGGGCCCGCAACCGTCGGAAGGAGAAGGAGTGGTTTGCACTCCCTCCCTAAGTGAGCATGATGGCTTGGCTAGCCCTATGGGGCCGGCCAAACAGTCTTGCGCACTTGGCATGTTCTCCACTGGGCTGTGTTGCACAGCCCAGTGGAGAGCATGCCCAGCCTCCGAGGTACTGCTTGAGCAGCCAAACAGGCCGCTCAGACCAATCACAAGTCTGCTTATGCAGAGCTTCTGGTGCAGCAGAGAAGACAGAGTAGAAACGTGCGGTGGTGGCGAAGAAGAAGGTGCGTTTAAATTTTTTATATTTTCATCCCTTGCCCCTCGCCTCGCCGCCCCTGCTCAGAGGCAGCCACCACTGAGCTTTACTAGCCAAGTGTTCCAGCAAAATCATGCCACCTGAACGATGGTTCAATAGTGACTGTACAAAAAAGTTGAAAAGAGCCCTGAACATGGTTCCCGTAATAAAGAACTTGTTAGGGTATCCAGAAAGAATTATAAAGTTGAGATAGCCCAGAGGAAAGATGAGCTCAGGAGAGAGGCCTTGTCGGATCTACTGGCCACTGGGACTATGAAAGAAATGAAAAAAGATTGGAAGGTAAATAACCACCTAATTTTTTCAGAAATCCCCACACAAAAAATAGATTCCCTGATCTCAGCGGGCACTTGGTGTCACATTATTCATGCATCTTTAATCTCTTAGAGTTTTAAACCCCGAGGATAGGGTTGTTGATAAGATCAAAGATATGGACAAAACTTTGCAACTTAGTCTTTCAATCACTGTAAAGGATGTGGAGGTAACGTTAACTCCGGGTATCCGCTTTAAAGCACCAAGAAGGATGGGGTTCTTCTCGATTTATTTAAAGATAGCTCCAGTTTTGGGGCGCCTTTGTTTACAGATATTTTTTAAGGGGCTCTATTATAGGTCCTTTGTCGGCATCATTGAAAGATGCTACTGTGGTTCCTATTTTTAAGAAAGGGGACAGGAAGTATCCGGCCTGTTATAGGCAATATCTCTAAATGATGCCACATCAAAACGTACTGGGTAGGATCCTCTTAGCTTAGTTACAAGAGTGGGCCTCTGCAAACAATGTGCTCTCAAAAAAACTATATGGTTTCAGGCAGGGAATGGGAATGACTGAACAATGCTTGAACTTGTCACTGATTGTCAGTAAATACACTAAGTCCATGAAGAGCTCTTTACATTTGGCCTTCATGGACATATCCAGCTCGTTTGATACTGTCAATCTGACAGATTGTGGAGAATAATGGGCGAAATGGGGGTGGCGGAACCCCTAGTTGTCCTGCTGCTAAGGGTACACTCTAGCACCACGGTGAAAGTACGCTATGGCACTGATGGTGAAAGAACACATTAGATTGTTTTGACGGAGGGGTTCCACCAGGGCTGCATATTGGCCCCCTTTACATTTTTTGTTTACACAAGTAGCTTAGAGGCATAATTACGGAAAAAGGAACTGGATTGCTCGAATTTCGGAAACAATTTGTTACAAATGTACTTTACACAGACAATGCTGTCCTTTGAGCAAGAATAGCTATGGGCCTCCAGAGGTCTTTATATACCTTTGTAGATTTTATGTCATCCCTTGATTTAAAAGTGAAATACAAAAAGTCTTATATCATGTTGTGTAGCCCCACGTTAACTAAGTCAAAAAAAATTGTTGTGCAGGGCAAGCTGGTTGACAAAGTCCAAAAGGTCTCTTATCTAGGGATCCTTTTTAACACACAGCTATTGTGGGATCTTCTGTTGACTTCAAGAGCACAGCAGATGATCAAAGCAATGGATGCACTCTTCCGTTTTGCAGCTAAATTGGGCCAGATGCCTGCTAAAGAAATGACCACACTTTACAAAGCAAAATGCCTCTTAATCACTACCTATGGGGCTGGAGTGTGGGGCCATAGCAACTACAGAAAGCTTCAAACAGTGATGAACAAATTTATTACAAAACTCTTGATGGTTCCCAAGAGTGCTTCAATGTCTTTTTGTCACTCGGAACTGGGCTTGGAGTACATTGAGGATCGCATTGGTCTTGCCTCTTAGTTGCTATGGGCCAAAATCTGGTTTACACCGGAGTTAGACTTTTCAAGAGCTATTTTTCTGGGCTGTCTTTCCATGTCCAATGCTGAGAGGACTCCATGGTCTTTCTACCTGAAACGTGTTTTCACTGAATTGGGTTTAACAGAGTTTTTTGATGATCCTCTTAAAATGCCTTCTCAAGTAAAACCTCTAATCAGGTCCATATATTTTTCAAGGGCTAGTGCATACCATCAGCAGCTATTGAGTCAGCAAAGTTTTCTGAGCATGGGCAATGCTAGTTCCTCCATAAATCAGCTGCAACCTTAAATATTCTTTTTTTTTTGGAGTTGCAATATACATATTATCTAACAAGGTTTCGCTTGGGTACACTGCATTCCCTGGTAGCTTTTCCTAACCAAGGTGGATGGTCTGATAATCTCTTGCCTTGTCCTTGTGACAATACAGCAAAATAATCTACACTGCCTTTTGTTCTGTTTTGTGATCTTTATAAAACTTTGGGATCCAAATTTTTGCTTCTGATATTGATGCCTCGCCATCCCTGTACTTAGAGAGAGAGTTGTTGCTATTTATATTCGCTCGACTTCATTGATATCTGTGCTCCTGTTTTAAATTTTATAAGAGGAGCGCTTAAAATACAAATGCGAAATGGATAAATGAGCTCATCAAAACATAGCATATGTAGTTATTATTCTCTGTTTTAAAACAAAAAAGCTAGAAAGGAGAATTTTTGAATTTGCACATGCACTTTACTTATCCTGCAGGGTGTCAATTGGTGCACTCCTGTTTATGTCACTTGTCACACCCAAAACCAGAACTAACACATTTGGTGGACGAAGGTTTGCCTTTTTGGCTCCGAAATTCTGGAACTCCCTTCCCTTGAACATCAAATCAAGCAGCTCCCTCCTTCATTTTAGGAATTTGCTTAAAACTTTTCTTTTTCCCCCACCCTGCTAACCTTGCACTGAACCTCAGTTCCAGAATTCGATGTCCCATAGCGCCAGGAAACTCATGGCGTCAGCACGCTCTACAAATTCCATTTAATAATAATAACAAATTTAATAATAATAATATGAGAGAAATTATGAGAAAGTAACTTATTCTGGGCCATCAGCTCTGCTTTTAATTTACCTGTTTGCATGAGCTATTGTTCTTATTGATTTAGTGATATTTTAATGAAATAATGTGTTTTTTTACTGTGCTTAATATTCTTATTGAATGAATTGTTAAGTGTGTGCTTTTATGATTTTCTGCCAAATCGAATACAGTTTTTATGATGATGATGGTGTGCCATAGTTCTTACATACCAAACATCTCATTGAGTACACATGACCAGACCAACTGTATCTGTGATAGTGTTAAGGAACTTCACAAAATTAATGATGGAATTAATGTGGAGGGGTGGAGTATTTGGTCCTGGTTGAAGAATAGATTTGGTGGTTTTGGCATGAAGTTAGTTGGGATAATATTATATGTTTTCATCATATATTTTTTATTATAAACAATAATAAAAGTCTGTAGGTTCACCCTTCACCGGCTCATCAACAATAAGGCTTATTCTTCAATTGCCCTTATCTTGCCCAAAAGCTATGATGGTGTTGATAGAGCTTCTGAATAAGAATCATTCAAATGCCTTGATGATGATGTAATGATCCATGAAGTAGGTAGGCATATGCCATATGGCCACTGGTTTGTTTTAAGGTTTGCAAAAGATTGGACACAAGGGAGGGATTGTAATTTACCCAATGCGCCTTTGCCACTCTCATCACCAACATCATTTTATTTGCTTTTCCCAACTGTAGTACCAAGTTTTATTCTAAGGAACTATGTCTCACTTTTATGCTTAGAAATAGTAGGCAAGAATGCTCAAATAGCTTGCTCAGTGCCTAAAGGTTTACATTTTTTTTTAAAATAATTTTTATTGCAAAGTTATATAGAATTTTCCATCACAGTACAAGTATGCGCCTACAACCCTGAGGCCGGCTTGCAGTACAAAGCAATAGTAATCTGAGCGAAGACCTTGTAGCCTTGTCTAGTTGTAGAGATAGTATCAATTATCAGGATATGCATTCATGCGGAGCGAATGAAATTCACAATTAAAGTACAATTTGCATTTTGTGTTTTTTGTAATCATTTTAAACTTAACTAAGAAACAGCACACATGAGTCAGTACGACAACATATTATACATGGTGTGTTATCTAGCATCGAAGCTGCCAAAAGGTTTACATATTTTGTTTACATTTTTGTATCATTTTGAAGGTAAAGTGTGCTCTGTCTCACGGATCTCAACAGCACCTGCACGGTTCTGGTATATGAGTTTTGGCTATGTAAGCTCCACTTGTGCCGGTGTATAAAAAACCTAGGAGTTTGTTAACATTTATACTTACCTGGATTAGGGGGACCTCTTGTCACGAACTTCTGTGACTCACAGACCATTGATTTTTGCTTTGATGAACTCGTTCAGGCATCGAGTAGGCATAAGACTAGATTTTTCTTCAACACCCACTACTGTTCCTGTGTTTGTGTTTTTTCTCTGAACATTCACTTATGGCTGATTCATTATCATTTCAACTGCCAGTGTCCCAAATGAACATACCAGGTGTAATGGCTTGAGAGCGGATACAAATGAATCAAACAACTCACTCTCTCTTTGAGAACGAATTTAGAATGTGCATCTTTCGAATGCTATACTTGCACTGGGTTTAAATGTTTTTCCTATTCTTACTATGGCTTCAAGCCCAGTGTAACCGATTGTTTTTTACCGTTTTTCAATAGACGTTTGCCTCCTACAGTTGTAAATATTCTTCATGTTATGGAAGACTCTCCTTCGCTTTGAAGAAATTTGGGTGGAGGTTCGAAATGCATTGTATGTCATTAACAGATGCCTGGAGCTATTGTTGCAAATCCAAGGTAGGGAAAATTAAAGATGGCCCAGTGCTGCAACAAGCGATTCTCAAAAACATAATTCCGTCAAACCAAAATACTCTTGGAGGGAAAGGGGCTAATAACTATCACTTATAAATCGTTAGAAATCTAGCAAATACCTGCACTAAAACAGTGTGCATATCACAGAAGATTAATCCAGTGAAACAGAGAAACAGTAGGTCAACTGGTAGCAAGGAACAATGTTAAATGTGAAAGATAAAGTGAAGTAATTGGGAACATAAAATCTCACCGTCACAACTTCATAGCTTCTGTGAGAACCCGCAAATTGAATTTTCCAGAATAACTGCCAAGCGGCTTGTGGATAGTTGTACTCTCAGACCTATACAGCAGGAAACTGGTAGTGAGCGACGGTGCGCTGTAATTCTGTCGGCTCAAATGAAAAATATTTGCAGGTATATGATGTGGGGCATGGGCAATGGGGTTGGTCACATGGGTGTGGGTTCAGTTCCTGGCCGCATGCCCCTAGCTGCCAACCCCCACTGCATACGGCCAAGGCTATTCACAATACATTTTATGAACATGGTGACAAATTATGTCACAAATGATGTAATTTGAGATATCATAAGTGATGGCTTTGATGACGTCATTTGTGATACAATCAATGGTGTCATGTCTGAAGGGATGTATGATGTTACCACGCGTACTTTTAGCACGCATACCATTACCACGGATTTTTTACAACGCAGGTCATTTTACAACGGGAACCTTTACAACGCAATACACTACAACGCAGATACTATTACAACGCATACCATTACAACGTAAGTTTAGGTAAGTATATAATATTAATATATAATGTAAATAATTATTTTTGTATTATTTAATTTAATTATTTATTATTTAATTATTAAAAAAATGTATTAATAAAATTAATTTTAATTTTATTATTTGTAAATATATATTAAAAATACCCCTGTACCCCAAAACCCAAACCCAGCCCTACAACTTAAAAATACCCCTGTACCCCAAAACCCAAACCCAGCCCTAAAACCTAAAAATACCCCTGTACCCCAAAACACAAACCCAGCCCTAAAACCTAAAAATACCCCTGTACCCCAAAACCCAAACCCAGCCCTAAAACCTAAAAATACCCCTGTACCCCAAAACCCAAACCCAGCCCTAAAACCTAAAAATACCCCTGTACCCCAAAACCCAAACCCAGCCCTAAAACCTAAAAATACCCCTGTACCCCAAAACCCAAACCCAGCCCTAAAGCCTAAAAATACCCCTGTACCCCAAAACCCAAACCCAGCCCTAAAACCTAAAAATACCCCTGTACCCCAAAACCCAAACCCAGCCCTAAAACCTAAAAATACCCCTGTACCCCAAAACCCAAACCCAGCCCTAAAACCTAAAAATACCCCTGTACCCCATAAAAAATACCACTAATAAATGTTTTTAAAAAAAGATAAACTTACCTATAATTATACTTACGTTGTAATGGTATGCGTTGTAATAGTATCTGCGTTGTAGTGTATTGCGTTGTAAAGGTTTCCGTTGTAAAATGACCTGCGTTGTAAAAAATCCGTGGTAACAGTTACATACCGTCTGAAGTCATGAGTCGGGCAGTTGAGGGACAATCATGATTACTAGGTTTTGCATCATAAGAATAAAGTCACTTTAACAGTTTTTTATGGGAATTTCTGATTTTTTAAATATTTTTTATATAAGCATTAATGTCAAATGAGCAAAGGGAAGCAACACTTACCTTTAACAGAGTTTTTTTTAGTGACGGGTAACAAAGAATAAAATGGTGCCTCACCTGGTCTTATTATTCAGCAAGGCATGCATGCGGGATACATATTTAAGTAAACTCATTTGGTATTTATTTATTGTGGGAATCAATGTTGTCTTGTATTTTAATTAAAGCCAAATATATTGTAATCACCCATTTTATTTGGGATGCTAGTTATAGCACAAACCGAGCTCCAAGGAGCAGAGGAGCGCATTTCATTTTACTTCAAACACGAGCTGCTGTACATGATTTTTCCATATTGAAACACGTTTTGCCATGAATATCATCGTAATTAATACATGAACTACGATACACATTTCTTTGTCAGTGTACAAAATGTGAAGCGAATTACACTATGTTTATTGCTTGATTCCCACTAAACCGACTCCATAAACAGTCATGACTACTACTGTTCTGTAATCACCCACAACAATCCTGCCATTGTTATGATGAAAAGGAACAATGAGTTCTGTTATGCAGACCGCACCCAGAGCCGCATGGCGGGGAACAGGAATGAAGCAATAACAGGGCTCTAGCTTGTGCATATTATTTGAACGGAATGCACTTTGTTCTTACTGCCCTTTGACAATCCCATTCTGCATCGGTGCTTAAATAATTGCGATGGCACATTTTTATTCGGAATTAAGCTAATTTTCTATGTATCATGCCTAAGGGCACATGCATTTGCAGTGGATTAATGAAGTCACTTTAACATTCTATCTGTGGCCATTTTGTTCTGCCTCTTTTCCACTTCTTTCATGCGGTTTGAATCCTGACTCCTAGGACGTAAACCTTAGGAGACGTTCTGTCTCTGACACAAGGGTCCCAATTTGGTCCTCTACTAATACCTCCTTTCGGGGCACAAGTCCTAAAAAAAGAAGTGGGGGAGGCGCTGACGTCACAACAGGAAGTGACGTCACGAAAGGTGCCCTCACTCAGTTGCAGTTTATAGTTATCGAGCTCCCGGTAAAATAAGTGGGGGGACACCGACTCAAGCCCTGCCTCCCTTCATCAAGGGGTTCCTGCATCTGCCACCGGCCGCCAGTCACAAGAATGGTGTGGAAGGGGGGGGTGGCTGTGAGGTTGTGATCCTTCCCCCCGCCTCTGGTGGCACACATTTGATGGTATGCTTGCAGGGACTAGAGGAGCTGTCTGTACCTGGTGTGCCTGACCCCTTCCTTAACCCCCCCCCCCCTAGCCTGGAGACTGAATAACATATACTGGTGAGGGGCAGCACCTGGCACTGATGAGTGGAGAGGCGAAGGACCCGGGGGGAGGGCACCACAGAACTGGGCTGCAGAGATTGACAGCGAGGCACTCAACCCCCTAGGGGCAACGGCCTCAGCTGCACGGACTCTTGGGTATCCCACTGAACCCACACCGGGTGGGGACAACCCGGCAGGAGGAAGAAGGCAGCACACATCACACATCAGGACTTCGAACCTGAGGAACTTACCCTAGACTGTGGAGACCAAGCGATTTGGCTGATGCCCAGTGGAGCTACCAGATAGCTAAAAGAGGAGATTGGTTGTGGACTCCCCCCCTGCTGTCACCTACCTAGCCGGACCTTGGGCAGATTTTCTCCTTGTCTCTACGTCCTATCTTCCTCCTACCCCTATACCCTATCCCCTTACCCTTCCTCGCTCCATCGACCTTGTCCCCTATGTTCTTTAAATGCTTCTCTTGATACTTATCTAACTTTTAACTGATGTAAATTGCAACATGATTGTTCCTCATGTAAAGCGCTCTGATTCCTCCTTAGCCAGAGCTATACAAAACTCATTAATTAAATATGTTCCCATTTAGTACTCTTTCTCTCTTTGTCTACTTCCCTCGCTCCTATCCCCTCTCCCCTGAATCTCTCCCCGGCCTGCTACTCTGCCTAGCCAGCCCCTTGTCCTTTGTGCCCTTTGACTAAGCACTCCTTCTCCCCTTGTTGGGGAAAGAGCCAATATTTATACTCTGGAGTCTCAGCGAACCTGCTGAAAGGGTCCACTGCGCCAAGGGAGCCACTCACACTTGAGGTATGGTATGGCACCCCTTGCCAAAGCACTCCCTCTCCCCTTTTTGGGGAAGGATCCAGTATGTAGGCCTTGGAGTCTCAGAGACCCCTGTGAGAGAGTCCACTGTGTAAAGGGAGCCTCTCGCAACAGAAATGGGGAAGTGATACCACTTCCCCTGGGCTCACAGGTGGACTTTGGACGTTGTTTTGACTTGTCTACCGGTTTGTGTCCCCATCACCCTTCCCCTCCTCTTCCCATGCTGTGTCTCTCACCCTCCCCTCCTCTTTCCCGCCTTCATTATCTGTCTACTTCCCCTGCTCCTACCCCATTCCCCTGAATCTCTCCCCTTGCCTGCTTTTCCCTTTACATATTTGTGCTTATTGTTTATCTCGACCTTACAAGTAACTATGTTGCCATGCTCTAAGAACTGTGTAACCTTTGTAACGATGTAACCTGTAACTATGATCTAATCCTCATGTAAAGTGCTCTGACACCTCCAGGTCTAGCCAAGCACCATATAAAACCTTTAAAATAAAATAAATAAAAATAAATAAAATGCTGGAGGCGTCCTGCAGGGGCCCTACCCTACCGGATCACACATCCTAGCAGCAACCGAGGCCTCCAGTGCAAACGTACAGACAAAGTTTGACTCAGCCTCCCTCGATGTAAACCTGCTGAGAACGGTCCAACTTAAAGTCGCAGAAAGATCCATAGAGACCGAGCAACAGCTCAACCAATAGCAGGAGGAAAGTTCGGCATTTAAAGCCATGATGGCTACCCTCAGGGCACAAACACAGAGGCTGGAAATGCACAAAATAAATGCGGAAGGCAGATCCAGAAGATGTAATTTATGCTTTGTGGGGTCCCCTGAGAACATGGAGGGTACCACACCTGAATTATTCCTGGAGGGATGGTTTAGAGAAAGGATCCCGGAGCCTTCCCTGTCACCAGTCTTTGTGGTGAAAAGGGCACATATGTCTCTTACACCGCTGCCCCTCCCCCGGGGGACCACCACGGACCTTAATAGCAAAGATCCTCAACTATAGGTACATTGTCACCATCCTCAAGATGACTGGAAGGCGGGGGGCCCAAATTTTGACAAGCAGGAGATTTAAATATTTCCAGACTACTCACAGTGAGTACAGCAACAGAGACAAGTGTTTAGGGGGAGGAGTCAAACAGAAATTGTAAGCCATGGAAATTAAGTACATGTGACACTATCCACCAAAACTAAAGGTTGTGCATGAAGGACGGCCACATTTCTGCACAAGGCAAGAAGACGTGGGAGACTGGGGGAAAGTTCACAAAGAGATTTGTACCCCTGCCCCAGAGTGGCCCTGAACAGGATGGCAGGACAGAAAAGGGACAGACGCAAACGAAGGTCTGTGTCGGACACCCGGGTGATGGTGTACGGGTGTCCGACACTCTGGACGTGAAAAGTTGGAGGTTGGAACGAGAGGAAGCCAGAGCCCTTGTTGGGGTGGTCACCTCCACAACATCAGCTGAAAGTGGCTCAGACGTGATGGAAGACACGCCTAACGTTGATGACAAGAAACCCTCAAGCTAGTGAACTGTAATCAGTTGCTGTATGGGGGCTCTCTTGGCCGACCTCCCTGGACAAGGGCACGGTGTCCCATGGAGGACTTCACGATCTGAGAAGCTGTAGTATGCCGGCAAAGCGAGATGAGAAACTCGAATGGGACTAGATGGTACCACTCTTAACACAACTGTATGTACCCTAATAAAATCTTGGTGGGACTGGAGGCTGCGTCATGAGGCACTGGGGGGAGGCGATGGAAAGGCGGGCCAGACCAGAGGCCCAGAAACTCCAGCCACCCGCATACTTACTTGGACTCTTTCTTTTTCTTTATCAGGGAGGCAGAGAGGAGGACTTTTTCTAAGTCTTACTGGTACCTTTCAGTAACCTGTTCCATGACGTAATGCTTGACATTATAAATTCCGAACTGCATCTGGTCCAAGCAGACATTCTCAAACTATTTTGTATTACCTCCAATCTCGTACACAATTGACCCCCACTTAACTCACCGCCTAGCTGACCACATCACCACTATCTCCAACCAATACTCTGACCGTGTCACTGCCTAAACTGGGAGCACTCAGCCTTCCTGTAGAACCTCATCCATCCATACTCCCTCCTCCTGACCCAATAGGCTAGTCAGTCCGCTATCAGACAACGATATACTAGACCTTCTAGACTCCTATAACCCTTCCTCTGCAGATCTTTCCCAACCCACCACAAAAATTGAAACTATCATCTCTCACTCTTCTAAGTCATCCCGCCCAAGACTAGGTCTATTAACGAATTGAACCTTACCCCAGTTCCCATCTCTCACACACCCTCTAATTCGACCTCCTTAAACACACCCCTGAAATGTACAGTACTAAACTAACGCTCAGCTCTGAAACACGTGGCTGATATAGCTGCTCTTATCCTCGACAAGAACCTTGACATCCTTGTGCTCACGGAATCCTGATTAAACTGTTACTCCTCTACCTCCTTTGACATTTTGTTTCCCCGGGTATGGCCTCATCAGATTCAATCACCAGGTTGTTTGGGGGTGGCCTAGCCTGTATTTACAGGGCCTCTACCTCTGTGAACCAATCTCACACATCATCTACACCGAGTACCTTAAGATCGACATCTCCGGCATCAGCAACTCAAAGTGCATAGCCGTTGAAATAACAGTTGGGTGTTGTTCTGGGGTGTTGGGTGAGAGCTACAGACCTCTCTTTCCTCGCTTACGAGCAGTTGTCCTATTGACATGAGCTCTTACACTCACTGGGGGCAGTGGGAGGGGAGGAAGGGAGAGTGAATGGCTCCCACATGGATGTTTAGACTGTTGCATTCAGTTTGTTGAGAGGAGAGGCATACATGGATGTACTACATCTACAACACGGATGGGTGGTAACTTGGACAGTGCCATAAGAGTACCTTATGACACAGGGTAGACCTCAAGAGGACACAGGGTGTGCTGTTATGCCCGATACTATAATGCATCCTTTCTCTCGCTGATCTAATAGTATGTCATCTTACCCCACTACAGTTTCATTGTGTGTTGGTGCATGACGTCATTGTATGCAGGTGCATGTCCCGCTTTACTCCTCCCCCTCTCGTGTTGCTACAACACCGTCTGTGCGGTTGACGGGTTTCTGTCATTCTGCCATAAGGTACTCTGACCTCGCTAACCAGGCTGTGTAACTACCTATATTATTTCTTCTATTGTCTCAGCTTGTGAATACACTCCTGCTTGCTTGAACACCCATCTTGAAAGGCTCCTTCCTACTCTCCCCAACCCTCCCTTATTCCCAACCCCATCATAGACCCAACCAATGGTGTTTTGTTGAACGCCTTGCTATCTCCATCCGAACTGTCCCCACCCACATCTGGATGGAACGGCTCTTGATAGAGTCTCCCTTAATCAAATGGGGTAGCCCAAAACGGTCTAGGACCTGGGTATCAAGCGGTATTACAAAACAATGGTCCAAAGACTAGATAGAGTCTCAACCTTTGATTATCTGGGGGTCACCCTTAATGATAAAATGAACTGGGGTTCGCAGATTGCTAAAGCCAACCTGAAACTCGCCCAGTCATCAGGCGGGATCTTAAAAGTCCATAGTGAATCTTCCCTCAAACTCACGGGACCGCCTGTAGAAATCTATAAGGGGCAGGCAAGAGGTGGCGCACTCTATGGTGCAGAACTCTGGGCGCATGTAAGTGTGGCCCCTCTTTCCCTTACTGAGAACAGTTTTATAAGACGCCTTTTGCGTCTTCCCCAGAGCACTCCCCTCGTCCCCTTGAGGTTGGACTTAGGTCTGGCGCCAATACACGAGGTTGTTTCAAATCGTCCCCTGCTATATTGGAGACGGTTATGGGCTACCCCGGAACTTGAGAGCTATAGGGAAGTCTTGCGGGACTTGCTAGCCAGAGGGGGTGTGGGTAGGATCCCATGGCTGAAGTACATTCGAAGCCTCGTACAGAATCTGGGCAGGGGAACCTGTGGTCCTCTCCTGAGGAGGCTTGCGCCTCGCTCTCTAGAAAAGCTTTGAGCATAGCGCTGAAAGAGCATGGTAGGGCTCTCCTATCATCAAACTCGTCCCTGGGCAGGCTCACCAATACCTTCCTAGAGATTAAGACCCTCCCTTCTTTTGAAAGATTCCTAGACCAAATTCAGCCACCTTTGGCTAAGAAACTTTACCTCCAGTTTAGGCATGGCACACTTCCCTTAAGGGAAACCACCGACAAGTGGTGAAAAACACCACTCCCTGCAAGTACTTGCCCAGGATGTGAGGCTAGCAGAGAGACAGATCTTCACGTTCTGCTCTTCTGCCCCTCTTACTCTAGGGCAAGAACCAAATGGTTAGTCCAGTGTTGTCGGTCTAGAGGCATAAGGGACTACAGAGAGGCCTTTAGACTCTTCAAATCAGACACGTCCTTTATGTTTGTTCTTGCCACTTCAAAATTTCTTCTGTCGATGTGGTTCAGAAGGTGTGCAACCCTAAATGGTTTTAAAAAGATATAACATGGGTGGCCCCCTTTTCACTTACTTTGCGTGGTTGGTCAGACTGTAATTTGTCTAAGAGTGAGAAACACCAATGCTTGTTTATAAACTCAAATACGCTGCTTTTTGAGGTCTTTTATGAACTTTTTTTATAATTACTAACTTATTTATATATAGTATTGTTGTATATGATGTGATATTCATGTCTTTTATATGGTTTTTAACCGATAATAAAAGCTTTTGACTGACTGGCTATCTCCACAGGAAAGGACTCTTTGTAATAAAATAACCCTCCAACCAAACCAAAAATGCTAAGAGAAACCTAAAACATAAAATCCCCCTCCTTAGGAAGGAAACCCTTTTCACTGACCCCTACTTTTGTCACTACAAGAGCACCTTACTCAACAACCTCATCTTCTCAACCAACCGGCGTGCCAAATGGAGGAATGTTCTCATCTCTCACACACCCTCTAATTCGGCCACCTGGAACACACCTCTGAAATGTACATTACTGAACTGCTGCTCAGCTGTGAAACACGCGGCTGATGTCGCTGCTCTTATCCTCGACCAGGACCTTGACATCCCCATGCTCACCGAATCCTGGTTAAACTTTTATTCCGCGCTCTCCTTGGACATTTTGGTGCGCCAGGTATGGCCGTATCAGATTAGGCCACCCAGGATGCCCAGGGGTGGCCTAGCCTGTAGTTACAGAGCCTCTTTCTCTCACATATCATCTCTAGCCTAAAGTGAGTACCTTAAGATTGACAGTTCCACCACCAGCAATTCAAAGTGCTACCTCCACACGTTCAATCACCCACCCAGGGGTAATCGCTCTTTCATTGAATAGGTCATGGAGATTATCTCATCTAACATTTATGATCATTCCAACCAGATCTTGTTTGGTTACTTCAGCATCCATTAGAACAATACCAATGACCCGCTCCTGAACTTTTTCAAATCCTTCCTCCAGGACCTCAACCTCATCCAAGCCTGGATCCGACCCATTAGAAAGGAGCCACCCTTGACCTAATCATTGCTAAGGAGAACACCTTACAAGTTGACTCTATTCTCCCTTGCAATTGGTCTGACCAGCTCTGCGTCACCTTCTCCCACATATAAAAGCAACCACCTTCAAGGGCCAACCAAAGAAAGACAAACACTGGATCTGCGACACCCGCAACATTAACTAACTGTCTATACCTACTGTTAGTTATGAAACCTTGCTCCCGCCTTCCACCATGATCGATGCCCAAGACCTCATCGATCTTTATTTTAATTCCATGTCAAGAATCATGGACACCATAGCCCCTGAACAACTAAAAAGAATCCATTCCAAATTATCCAAACCCTGGCTCAACAGTGATCTTAACGAAGAATAGCAAGACCTTAGACTTGCTGAAAGAGCATGGAGACACACACCCTCCTTGGCCAATCTCAAATGCCTAAGTCAAAAATGCAGTGCCTACAATAGGCACACTAGAAACTCAAAAACAGCTTTCTTTCAAAATCAACTTGACACTTCTACTAATTGACCTAAGAAACTGTTTGAAATCCTAGAAAAATGTGTGCACATACAGCTCCTCAATCAAATTGAACAATTCCAAATACTAGACATCTGCCAATCTGGCTTCCATTCAGGTCACAGCACCGAAACCGCCATGGTTCACATTGTCGGCGCCCTATGCTCACTTGACCAAAATGAATTGTGCCTTTTGATCCTTTTGGATTCGTCAGCCGACTTTGACACCATTACACATGCTACTCTGTTCGACCTTCTAGAACACTGGATTGGCCTCTCTAGCACGGTACTAAAAAGGCTCTACTCCTCTCTCTACAACAGGTTGCAGTGCTTCCTAATTAATCACACTCTGCCTGAGCAGGTTCCACTCTCGCTGTGCATACCCAAGGCTCGCTCTATCCTCTCCCCGACACTGTTCAACCTCTACATGGAGCCCCTAACCAGTATCCTCAAATGCTACCACATCTCCTACCATATGTATGCTGATGACACCCAACTCTACATGACGATAACCTCCCTCAAGGACATCCACACCTTCAAAAACACCCTAACATTAACACAGCAATGCTGACACGCAATCACCTCAAACTCAATGCCCTCAAAAATGAATTTGTACCGACCATTCCACCCACTACCACCTCTAACATCAAATGCTGACTTCCTATTCTCTCTGCCTTGATTTCACCTCACACATCATCGACTGCTCCAAATTTCAAGGTATTACTTTAGACAAAGACCTCTCCCAGCAAAAACACATCAGTGCCATCACTTGAGGAGCTAACCATCAGATGCATAACCTGAAGAAACTAAAACCTTACTCCCCGTGGCTGAACTTGCAACTGCAACTCATGCACTTGTGCTTTCGAAACTGGACTAAAGCAGCACCATCCTTGTAGGTCTCCCGAAAACCTCACTTGCTCCTCTGAAGGCTGCACCTAATGCAGCAGCCAGGCTCATTACGGGATCTTAAAAAGTGATCATGTCACCCCTGACCTTCGAGCTTTGAATTGGCTACCATTCGAGGGCAGGATACATTTTAAAATTGCTTACATGACTCCTAAAGTGCTTCACCAGAAAAACCCCCTCCTACCTGTCCCAGAAACTGAACCTTTCGGGTGGTAACAGATCATCCAGAAGTATGAGCTCCTTACTTCTTAAGAAGGTGTGTAGGCACGGCGCACAGCACTGGTTTAATAAAGAGGATAATGTTCAAAAGGTATGTAGGTTGAAGGTGAGTTTTTTGGTGCTCCAGCAGGTGACGTAACTGTCCGAATACGTCATTCATACCTACCAGCAACACCAACCTCCTAGAGTTGGAAGATAGCACTTTTAAGTTTACTCGTAAATTACGATTGAGACACTTCTTCGATAAAGTACTAGAACCTCCAACCGAAACTAAACCAGACCTACTATTAGGCTTAAGACCATCCAGCACCTACATGCCTCCACTAAGCCACAAGAGCATTGACACTTTTGAGATGCTGGTAAAGCAAGATATCTCAAAGATCAATTTCCGTAAAAAACACAAACAAAACTTAACCATCAAAGACAAGGACACCCTAAGGAAGATTGCCAATAATACCTCAATCAAATGTCTAAAAGCTGACAAAGGAGGAGCCTTAGTCATCTTAAACTCGGATGTATATAATCAAAGAGTCAATGAACACATCAAAGACCTGGACACCTACATGCCATTAAGCGGGAACCCAACAGGACAATTTAAAGCTGACTTAATGTCACTGATCAATAAAGCTTTCGACGACTAAATCATAGATGATAGAACAAAAAGATTCTTGACAGTTGAACATCCCAAAACCCCAACTATCACTATGTTACCTAAGATCCACAAAAACCTTAGAAATCCACCATTTCGTCCGATCGTGTCAACAAGAGGGTCAATACATGAACCGATTGGCAAATTCATTGACCGGTACCTTCAACCGTCCGTCACCAATCTCAAAAGCCATATCAAAGACACCACTGATTTCCTCACCAAACTTTCTTTAATATCCATCAATGAAAACGAACAAATAATCCTGTGTACAGCAGATGTTAAAAGCCTTTATACCTCCATTCCTCACAGCGGTGGCATTGAGGCAGTGGAAAAAGCCTTACTACACAGTGGCACCACGGAACAACTTCAAACCTTCATCCTTGAGTTAATGATATTTGACCTTTACCATAGTTATTTTTCACATGATCAAAGTTGGTATTTACAAATGTCTGGAATGGCCATGGGAAACTGCGCAGCACCGACCTATGCCAACATCTACATGGGTGAATTCGAATCCAACCATAACTACTCTGACAGCAACTGGACAAACAACCTGAAATTTTACGCACATTATATAGATGATCTCTTTTTCGTGTGGAAAGAATCTCGTGAAAACCTAGAAACTGCCCTTGAAAATCTAAATTCCAAAGACCATCGGATTGAGCTCACATGGAATATCAGCAGTGAAGAAATTACCTTCCTTGACGTACTTATAAGATCTACAAACCAAGGCTTACAAACAGACCTATATCGGAAGAGCACTGATCGCAACAATACCCTGCACTATTCTAGCTTTCATCAAAATTCCCTGAAAAAACACCTTCCCTTCAGCCAAATGCTGAGGATTAAACGCATCGTATCGGATCCCGAAATCAGCGTCCAACAAATGGAAAACATGGCTAAGAGGTTCATAAAAAGAGGATACCCCAAAGAGACTATTGACGAGGCCATAACACGTACCTCCACCATTCCACGTGCAGAAGCCCTGCAGGGCACCTTAAAAAAGGATAACAAAAGATTAGTACTGGTCAGCAGGTATTCCACATCCAGTCAAACATTCAGAAGCATTATAATGAAACATTGGCGTATCCTATCCTCTGAACCGGACTTTGGTGATCTGTTCAAAGAGACACCCATCTTCGCTTACACCTGAGCGGAGAACATCAAAGAAACTTTATCTAAAAAGACCTCTGAACATTGCACATACACGGGTACCCGTCCATGTCATCACTGCAACAACTGCAATAACATCATAAAAGGCAACACCATCAATCATCCCAATAGGGGATTTGAAATAAAATTGAAAGTTAATGCGACATGCGATTCATGCAACTTAATTTATTTGCTGAGATGCCCGTGCGGCATGATCTATGTAGGCAAAACAACCAGGAAGATTAAAACTCGAGTAAATGAACACAAATCCAACATTAGAACCAGAAACGTCAAATCCAATATTGCTGTTCATTTTCTCGAAGCCAACCACAATGTGGCACAACTCAAATTTCTCGTCCTAGAAATGGTACCTAATACAGAAGGAAGAGACACCAATAAAACCCTTCTTCAAAGAGAAACATCCTGGATCTATAGACTTCAGGCCATGAAGCCTCATGGTCTCAATGACCATTTGGAACTGAGTTGTTATCTTTAGTACCTTTTAGGTACATGCTATACACTTTGCCACCTATATTGGTCTGATATGCTTGTTCTTTCGCTCCACTACTAACCCAGCTACTCTCTACCCTTCACTTTCCACTCCACTCCATGATGGCCGCCCACTCGGCGACTATCTTTCCAGCCCGTTATTTATGTTTACTCTTCCTGTCTTCATGACGCCAACACTCACTGAGCTTTCCGCTCGTGAACTTCACGGAGTTTCCTGAACTCCGTTTGTCCCTTCACATCACCCGCGGTAACTCAGCACTGAGACATCGACCAACTTCGTAAGTTTTTTTCCTTTACTGAGCACATTTCTGCACGATCCGATAACACACGGCTCTAATGCAGCCTTTGTATGCCTTTCGTTTTTTCAGGCTCTGCTAACCCGAGAACGGCACAACTTCCGTAAGTCTCGCCTGAACGAGACATTTGTTTATTCCGCATGTGACCCTGTTCTTAAAACATCCTTGACTTTTCTATAACCTTTTGAGCACTAGCCATAATATCTGCATGCGTACAATTGTCGGTTTTATCCCAAGCACCACCCCTACCCCACTCGAGAACCCAATTTGTTCACCGCCCATCCCATTCACTTGGCACATCCCATATCTTCTTCACACTTTTCTTTTAAAACGCATGACACGTCGTTTTCACCCGTAAAGCATGCACTCCATGCACCACTGTCACACAATGTTTTACATAATGTCATGATTATATTGCAATATATTGATGAGTCCGTAATGTTTATATTTTTTGTAGTGCTCCTTGACAAAGAGCCCACCGGCTCGAAATGCATCGGAGCTCGCATGTTTAAAACCTTGGTTTCATCATGAACTATAAATTTGGAAAAAGTTTGAACGATGGAAACTGAGAATGTATCAATTTTTACAAAAACTCGCAAGTAAACTTTAACCTTGAACTTTGTGTGTATATTCATTGGTTATATTTACTGGAGTCGATTGTTTACTTACAAACGAACCACCACTGAGTGCCCAACCGCAGGGATGCATTTACACTTGAGGTAATGCACTCAACCTTTCACTCCTTACTTCTTAAGCCACAAAAATTAAAGAAAAAGAAAACTGATAACCGATCCTTTTCTGGAAGAGCCCCACATATTTGAAACTCTCTCCCTACTGAGACCAGATGCAGACCATTCCCATCCTTCTTCAGCAAGAAGTAAAAATCTTTATATCCATCAAATTCCTCTCTCACTGAAGACGGGGCCACGCCCCTGTTTCCTGTTCAGACCCCGCCCTCCATTTGTTCACTGCCTCTTGTCGCATTGTAACATGCCTGAGCCTTGGACCTATGTTACACTACACCTCCCATACAAATCTATTGACCACTACCTCAGTGAAAACTGTGTATCTACTCTCCCCACTCTTGCTTCTCCCTTTTACAACTACCTCAGAACTTTTGTGTACACTGATCTTTTAGATCCCTCTTTGATTTACTGTTGCAATGTATTTTTATTTACACTTTATGTAACTCGGGTACTTGCTGATATTATCTTTACTTTTCCCACAGTATTTTAGTTACTCTTTTTTACCATTATTATACATGTATATGTACTCTCAATGTACCTCATGTTTTTGCTCTTGTGCCCACTTTGTAAAGTTCTAAGTTGTCATGTAAGCAAGCAATAAGATGCTGTGTTCGTTCACTACCTCGGGGGAAAACTGTACATATACTCCCCCACCAAGGCAACTCGCTACATACCCTACTCTCTATCGGATTCTCTTTTATATAATGTTGTAATGTATCTTTATCTATGTTTTATGTAACTGGGGTATTTGTGGATATTTTATTTACTCATGCCACTGTATACCTTTTACTATTTTTACCTTTAAATTTGTATCTACTCTCCATGTACCTCATGTCATTGTTGTGATGCTTACTCTGTTACGTGCTCTGATACCTTCGGGTCACGTTTGCGCTATAAAACTCATAAATAGATTGTCCTGGAATGTCAAAGGTCTGGGTAAGAAGGTTCAAATGGGTCTGGTCACGTGGCACATACGGCGTCTAAAACCTAACATAGTCTTCCTCCAAGTGATGCATCTTTTGGGGATCCAATGCCACTTCTTAAGTAAAGGGGCATACACTACAATAGTGCATGCAGGTGTCACCTCCGGTTCTAGAGGGTGGCTATATTGATAAAAAGAACCCCTCTTTCCAGGTGTTGCGGACATGGGTAGACCAGAACAGGAGGTATGTAGGAGTCTGGGGACTATAGGGGAGGACTTCAATTACCCTTATAGGCATATATGCACCCCCCTCCCCGACTGCAAGCACCCATATTCATTTTCTTTATTGGGAAGAGAAGAGGGAGTTTCTTTCTAAGTCTTACTCCATATACAAAGTAACAGTTGGGTGTTTTGGGGTGTTGGGAGAGGGCTACAGAGTGCTCTTGCCTCACTAACGAGTAGTTGTCCTATTGACATAAGCTCTTACACTCACTGGAGGCAGTGGGAAATGAAGAGTGGGGGTGAATGGTTCCCACATGGGTGTTTAGAGGCATACACTGATGCTCTATACATCTACAACACAGGAGGGTGGTAACTTGGACACTGCCACTTTAGTAACTTATGCCACAGGATAGACCTCAAGATTGTCCTGGAATGTCAATGGGCTGGGTAGCAAAGGGAGACAGGTTCCGGTCACAAGGCACATACGACGTCTAAAACATGACATAGTCTTTCTCCAAGAGAAGCATCTCTTGGGGATCCAATGCCAGTTCCTAGGTAGGGGGGAATACTCTACATTAGCGCATGCAGGGTTCACCTTCGAATGGCTATGTTGATAAAAAATAACACCCCATTCTAGATGTCGCATACAAGGGTAGACCAGTACGGGAGGTATGTAGGATTCCAGGAGCTATTGGGGAGGACTTCAATAACACTTATCAGCGTATGTGCACCGCCCGACTGCAATTGCCCATATTAATTTTCTTTATTTGGAAGGGGAGAGGGGGTTTCTTTCTAAGTCTTACTCCACAATCGTTGGAGTAACAGTTGGGTGTTCTGGGGTGTAGGCGGAGGGCTACAGACCGCTCTTGCCTTACTAACGAGTAGTTGTCCTATTGACATGAGCTCTTACACTCGCTGGAGGTTGTGGGAGGTGAGGAGTGGGGAATGAATGCTCCCACATGTGTGTTTAGATGGTTACATTCTGTTTTTTTGGGAGAGAGGCGTACACGGACACACTACATCTACAACACAGGCAGGTGGTAACTTGGACACTGCCATATTAGTATCTTATTACACAAGGGAGACCTCAAGATTGTTCTGGAATGTCAACGGGCTGGGTAGCAAGGTGAAAAGGGATCTGGTCATGTGGCACATACGGTGTCTAACATCTGACACAGTCTTTCTCCAAGAGACAAATCTATTGGGGATACAATGCCACTTCCTAGGTGGAGGGGGGGGGGGGTATTCACTACATTAGCACATGCAGGGTTCACCTTCAGATCTAAGGGGTGGCTATGTTAAAAAAAAGGACCACCCGTTACTGGTGTCATGGGTAGACCATAACGGGAGGTCCAGGGACTATGGGGGAGGACTTCATTACCCTAATCAGCGTATATGCATCCCCCTGACTCCAAGCACCTGTATTTGAAAAGGTGACAGCCATTCTCCTGGAGGCCAACACTTCCTGACAATGTCATGACTCCCGATTTGGACCGCTCACGCTTGGCTATGGACACCCTGCAGGACATGCCCTTGGTACGATTTGCTGGCTAACTGGGTCTCTCTGACCAGCGGTGACATCACCTGAAGACAGAGACTATTCTTATTTCTCCAGGACACAGAGGGTCTTCTATAGGATTGACTACATATTCATTCCTGTAGGTGAGGTGGCCTGTGTGAACAGGGCAAACTACTTGGCAAGAGGACTATCGGCCCACTCATCTCTCTGGATCACAGTGGGCGGGAGATGCTCTCCTCTGGTGTGGGCTGGAAACTTATCTCATGGGACCTGAGGAACGCAGAGGTTTCCTGGGAGCTATAGATTGATTCAGAACTTTACTTTAAGGAAAACAAGGGGACAGTAGGATCAGCAGTAGTACCCTTGGAAGCCTATAAGACAGTCCTAAGAGATAGGGCACAGAATATATTGGCACGCAAAAAGCGTAAAGCATCAGTGGAGATAGAGAAGATTGAACGTCAGCGCAAATACTTTCACAACTAGTCATATATGCATAACTGTTTTTACTATTATGACCTGCAGCATTCCGAACAATTGAAGTAAAAATATTTTATGATAAAGTCAAAAGTAAAAATTTAAAAAAAACTAAATCCCAGTTTACAACCCTTGGTTCTAAGGACGACAAATCCTATCTTTTAACAACATTTTTGTCTAAGCCACGTTTGCTTTGGCATCCAACTTCTAGTTTTGATGGTCAACAAGTCGATAAAAAGCACATGCATTAAAGTACCATTGAATAGCCTTCATTTCACCTTCAGAACCTTATGGCTCAAACAAAAGGAATAAATCTGCTCTGTTAATTCAAGATAAGTGAATACTGCTTTTACATTTAAACATCCACCCCTAACAGTTACTATTCCAAATGACTCTTTAGAACTGACTCAATCCTTCCTTTGCAAATATGAGTATATGCCAGTATAATATAACTCTTGCTTGGTATGTATTTGATATGTTAATTGATTCAAATGCCAGGTAAAAAGTGGATTCAGAGGTACCTCGGCTCAAGTTTAGCATTTGCTTTAATACAGATATTTCAGTTGTTTGCATTTTTTTCCTCCCTCTACAACAGTAAGTCAGCCCCATGAGGCAATAAGCCTGCGACTTTTATACATAACACTCTTGCTTCAGAAATTCAATGATGTATCTCCCATTGCAGAGTCAACCTTGTACAGAGCACCTGAAATAATTCTAGAACAAGTTATATTCAAATCTAGATTGGTAACGTAGACTGATTGTTATACAGAAAAATACTTCCAAATTAAAATACTTAGAAACAACCTCTAAATAGAAATCTTCTATTCACCAATTGAATTTTTGGCAGGGTCTCCTTTTTCTAAAAAAACATCCCTTTCGTAGTGGTTTTGTTGATTTGTAGATTGTTTTGATGGCAGAATAGTTTAAACGCATCTAATAATCGCTGGAGGCCTATAGGGGTATGGTCAATGACAGTATCTTACAAGTAAAAACACTTTTAATCTCTTTAGATACAATTTCAGAGGAAACCCCTTGCTTATTTCATTATTAAAAGGGCACAGATAGTATTGAGAAACATTGATAGGATATATGTTTGCTTCGGGACACTCAAAGTCTTTCTTTTGAAAGATAATGACCCATTGATACCTACTTTCGCCCTTATCTAGGTATTCAGAGAGTCTTTGCATAGCTGAGTTATGATTTGTAACAAAGGTATTGGTACTCTACTGCTGTGTGTATTTTCCCATAGGATATTCCTTGCCATGAGGTTGAAAAAAGTAGTTATACAAAGATAGGAGACATACAGCAGATGCTTTTTCTGAAAGCAATCTTTTTTCTGGAATGGTATGAAGTAATAAATGTCTAGAAATGGTTAAATTATTCTTCCTAAAGCAACTATGATTCTTAGGGACTATTGTATTTTACCATACAATCTTCAAGGTGTTTTAGAATGTGTCTTGGGAATATATTCCCATTTGAGTACGTAAATGCAGTCAATTTGTAATTGCTGGAATTCGATCTGTCTCCTTAAACGTAAATTGATATCATTCCACTTCCCTTATGCAAGTTTGACCTAAATGAGTAGCTCATAGCTGAACATATCATTGGTTTTAGGAAAGCTACCCAATCAACTGGATTTGCTATAATGGTAGCAAAGGCACTCACCACACCCACCACCATGCACTCCTAATTACATCATTGATGGCAACACTGTCAAGGGGGGGGGAGTTATAGTTACCTTAAGGAACAACAGTTAATTGAGACAGCTATAACTAATGAATTTCAGTGGTTCTGTTAGGATAAAATTGTATGTTTTAACTGACTTTTTCACCTAACTATAAAGTCTCGTTAACTTTTGCTTTTTTTCAGTGAATGTCTAAGTTAAAAAAAACTAAAGTAAGATATAATTACAATTCCTAACTATAACATCACTTTAACCTTTATTTCAGTGAATGTCCATGTTTTTGAAAAATGTAAGTAAGTTGTCCATCTCTGTGCTCTGTCTGGGGTTGGACGCAGGGCATGTCCCAACCACACATGGGCACCCAACCCCACGCCATATATGGCCTTCAGCCATGAGTAGAGTGGGTTTCGGCGCAGGGCTCATTTATTATTCTTTTTTTCCCTTTTTTTGCCAAGTGGGTGCCCTTGTGCCCAGCGGTGGCACCAACATCAAAAAAATGTTGGAGATTGGCACAGGATGCGCTCAAGGGCCTTCCCGATCCAGCACTACTCCTCGACTCTGGAGAAGAAAGCGGGGGTGGCCTTACTGGTAGCGCGTCATTTTAGGGGGACGGTTGGTGACAAGGTAACTGAAACTAAGGGGAGATTTCTAGTCCACACTGTCCATATAGGGGGGTTGGATATGGTTGTAGGCTCTCTTTATGCTCCAAACACCAGGCAAGAACCATTCCTTAGGGGGGCACTGGCAGACGCACTGCAACCTAACACTAAAGCCATATTAGTGGGCGGGGACACAAACCTAGTGATGGACCCCAACATTGACCGATCCGGCCATCGACAGGGGTTTGCCGGGGCGATCACACAGGAGGGGAGTCAATGGCTATCGGAGGAGGGGTTCGTGGACCTGTGGCGCAAACACCATCCCTTTACCCCGGGATACACTTTTTACTCCCACGTACACCGAACTTACGCACGCATCGACCACTTTTTCGGTACCGCGGACGTGTCTCCCCTGATAGAGGATGTGGAGGTGCTCCCGGCGGCGTTGTCCGACCATGATGCGCTCATGGTGCACATGCACGCCCCTAGAGTCGCACAAAGGAAAGGCAGGTGGCGCCTCAATGATGCACTCCTGCAACATGAGGGGGTGATGCAACGGCTTCTGGACCGCATCACGGATTATTTGCAGACCAACGACACCCCGGAGGTCTCCCTAGCTGCGGTGTGGGGGGCGCTTAAAGCGGTAGCGAGGGGAGAACTGATTTCGGTAGCCGCGGCGGAAGCCAAGGGACGAAAAGAAAAGAGACAATCCTTGTCCGCTCAGGCACTTGAACTTGAGCAAGCTCACAGTCGGACCGGGGCTCCCAGGATCTGGAGGCAGCTTAAGGCGGTCAGGGCCCAACTTGCCAGCCTAGACCTGGATAGGGCAGAGTACGCGGCCCTGCGACTGCGCCACAATTACTATGTTGGCGGGGATAAGACAGGTCGCCTGCTGGCGAGCTGCCTTAAAGCAAAGACCCTGCGGGCGAAGGTCTCCTCGGATGTACCATGTTACAACGCATACCATTACAACTACCTACTATTACAACGCGACCATTACAACGCATACCATTACAACGCATAGCGCTTTGAGGTGCTGGATAGTGGTAAGTATAATTTACTATTCTAACTCCAGTCCCCGTGGACACTAGGGAAGGTGTTGGATAGTAAATTATACTTATTCCCTATCCTAGAGCGCCCCCCAGCGCAATGCGTTGTAATGGTATGCGTTGTAAAAGTTGCGTTGTAACAGTAGGTAGTTGTAAAAGTTGCGTTGTAACAGGTGTACACCGGTCTCCTCCATCCGTACCCAGGATGGGACAGTCGTCCAAGAGGATGACCACATAGCGGAAGCCTTCCGCGAGTTTTATGCCTCGCTCTATACGGCGGAGCCGCCGGCTGGGCGGATTTCCGCCGACACTTACCTCCAAGACACGGAGATAACGCCCCTAGATGAACCCACTAGGGCCTCCATCGAAGCCCCCATCCGAATCGAGGAGGTTGTCTCCGCGATCGCGCGTCTCAAGCCTCTAAATGGCCCCGGGCCCGGACGGCTTTTCGGCAAGCTTCTACAAGGCTTTCTGCCCCCAAGTCGCACCAGTATTAACGAGGCTTTTCAACTCCCTCCAAGGCAGAGGCTCCATCCCACAAGACATGTTGGAGGCTGACATCGTGGTCATCCCCAAGCCGGGCAAACACCCGTCCTAATGTAAGGCATATAGACCCATCTCCCTACTCAACCTCGACCTAAAACTGTTCACGGGCGTGCTGGCGGCTAGACTGGGCCCGTGCCTGCCGGGAATCATTGAACCAGACCAAGCGGGATTTATCCCCAACAGACAGTGTGCAGACAATACCAAGCGCCTGCTTCATGTCATTGATAACAATGACTCCGACGTGGTCCTACTCTCTGTGGATGCTGAGAAGGCGTTCGACAGGGTGGACTGGGGATATCTGGACGCAGTCCTGGTGCGCTTTGGGTTCGGAGACCGGTTCTGCACGTGGGTCGCTGGCTGCTATGCCGCCCCACAGGCCAGGATCACAGTCAATGGGGTGCGTTCGAGACCTCTAGACATCCGCAGGGGAACCAGGCAGGGATGTCCTCTTTCGCCCCTGCTATTCGCTCTTTATATCGAACCACTATCCCAGCGAATCCGAGACAACAGGTCCATTACGGGCGTCCAGTTTGGTGGAGAACCACAGACCATAAGTCTGTACGCAGGCGACGTCCTAGCGGCCCTGGAGAACCCCCAGACGTCGGTACCAGCTTTCCTCTCGGAGATAGCGAGCTTCGGGAATGTATCGGGGTTCAGGATGAACGTGGAGAAATCCCTAATCCTGCCTCTAGTTCGAAACGCGAAAGCGGCACGGCGAGGCCATCAGACATACAGGGACCTCCAAGTTCAGATGACCATACCCTACCTAGGCATCTCCCTAACCCCGAGTACAACCCAAACGGTCGAGCAGAACTATACAGCTGTACTGACGGCCCTGAAAGAGGATCTGTCGAGATGGAGTCGTCAACCACTTTCATGGTTGGGACGAGTGGCGGCGATAAAAATGACCCTACTACCTAAGGTCTTGTACTTGTTCCAGACCATTCCGGTCACTCCCCCACTTGGCGTGCTCAAACAGTTACAGGACTCCATCACACGCTTTGTGTGGGCTGGTAAGCGCCCGCGTCTGCGGAGAGACCTAAACACGCGGACCACAGCGGAGGGCAGGCTCGGGGTCCCTGACCTGCTTCGCTACTTCCACGCGGCGCAACTCCGCTACCTCCTGGAATGGAGTAGGCCCGAGTCGGAGAAGCGGTGGTTGTTTCAAGACCGGGCCATGGGCCAGATGTCCCTATGGAAAGTCCCATTCCTAGGACGCAAAGACAGGCCCTCGTACCTCCGGAAGTCGCCTATCACGAGAACGGTAATGCAGGTCTGGGACAGAGTGGCGGTCCCGAAGGGCCTTACCACGTTCCCGTCCCCGATGTCCCCTTTGTTTGGGAACCCAGCGTTCCCCCCGGGATTGACCCCCGAGTCGTTCTCGCAGTGGCAGGACTCTGAATGCAAGGCGGCTGGCGACCTCTTCGACCCTACGGGCTTTATGCAGATGCGCACTTTGCAAGACGGCTACACACTCCCACAGATCCAACGCTTCCAATACTTCCAGATCAGACACTGGCTCACAGAGAAGGAAGTGCTACCCCACGTGAGCAGACCCCTAACAGACTACGAAAGATGGCTCCACACGAAAACAACTGACAAACACGCAATCACTGATCTCTACATGATGCTCAGGCCGCCTCCCCCCGCTGCGCGGTCGGCGGGACAGAATAGATGGGAGCGCAAACTGGGACGCTCCTTCACAGACAAGGAATGGCAGGACATATTTCAGGGCCCACCATACCGCCCGCAATGTAGCCAGTAAGGAGGCGGCGGTGAAAATAGCGTACTATTGGCACCTTACACCGGCACGGCTCCATCAAAGCAACCCGCTCAGGGACCCCGGGTGCTGGAGGGGTTGCGGGCAGCAAGGGACACTAACTCACATCCTATGGGAATGCCCAGAGGTTATGGGGTACTGGGAGGAGGTGCTCAAGAGCTTTGACACACACTTCGACACAGACATTCCCCGGTTTCCGGCATACACGCTCCTTGGCCTTCCCAATGCTATCACATTCCCACTCAAATCGGTCAGGGGAAGACAGATGGGGCTAGCGATGGGGGCAGCCACCCAACACATCCTTTCTCTGTGGGGCACCTCTAGGAAGCCTACTCATACAGGATGGCTCCACCGCCTGTGGTATATTATGGGAATGGAGAAATTACAGGCCTCCCTCACTCAAACAAGGGACGCATTCCTCGAGACATGGCAGCCCCTCGTCTCTCTCCTATCGGAGGAATTTAACAAATTCACCTGCCCAAAATACCTCAGGGTGCTCCGGCTCCCGGACGACTTCCGAGGGGAACCCCGATCACCCAACTGAATCCTGCCTATCCAACAGACCTCATGAAAACCGATATCACTGCACTTGCCACACCGGGGAGGGGGAGTTGCGGGTGGGATAGGAGTGGGAGCGGGGAGGGGGAGGGATGGTTGGATGTTCATAGGACCAGATCGGAGCTTCACTTCGCCTACTGGGCCTCCCCAGCACTCATGGACACATTCTACGCAGCACCAATGGGCTCCGCCGTTTGGGGAGGGTGGGATAGCTACAACTTGCCGGGCGACCGCATGCACGCCTGTATTGTTGATGTGTCCTATGTCTGTCTTGTTAAACTTAAAACTTCAATAGTAAGATTTAAAACAAAAAAAATGTTGGAGGCTGCCGGGGGAGCTCCAAGGCACAAACAGCCCCACCTGGGGCACTCACAAGCAGGCACACTGTTGGGGGTTGCAGGGAGAGCCCCAGTGGCCTTGTGACCTCTGCCAGCTCCCCAGCCGGCACCCACAGTGGTGCTGGTAGGAGTCAGCTCCATAACTTTGCTCCCACCTGGGCGGGAGCAGCACTTTTTACTGTTCCTGCCTGGGCAGAAGCAAAATTGTGTTTCCTGCCCACGAGAGTGCAGGCAGGAAATGACAGCAGTCCGCTGGGGACCTCCGGGTCCAATCTAGGGGTGCGTGGTTTGGGGGCTGTCGATCCCTCCCCTGTAAAAAACAATGGTCCCTACTGTGGCTGAGGGAGTGGGCCCACCCCAAATAATATAAACTGCACCAGGGAATGGGATCCTCGGGCCTCATTAGGGCTGTTCTCCAAGTCAGAGTCCTAGAAAGAGTTCTCAAAATGGTGGGAAAGTGCATCTTTAAAAGGCCATATTGAATTAAATAGTTTCCTGAGGGGAGTACGAATAATGATTGTGCCAAGTTATGAGAATCCAAACCCCTAGATGCCAAGAGAACAGGCGGAAAGTAATACTCAAGCATCAATTAGGTTGATGGTGCTATTAGTAAAGTATGTGAACAGTGACAAGAGGAATTATTAAAAACAAATTAAGGATTTGAATCAACAAACAGAAAAACATAGCAATCATGACTTCTTAGCAAAATTCAAAATGTGATTGAAAGTAAAACTCAATAAATTGGAGGAAACCATCTAATAAAAAAAAAAGTCAAACATTTTAAAGAGACTACTAACTTGGTCAAATCTACACCTTTGCCAAAAAGCTTGATACTTTAAGAAGGCAATGCCTAACGGACTACAAGAAGGCGAAACAAGATATCACAATGGACCTAAAATCGGATGTAACTCAGAGATGGAAAACGAGAGTGTGAGCACCTCACCAAAGGCAGCAGCAAATCTTTTTAAGAAATTTAGTTTTTTTTAAGAATGAAAAGAAGTGCCCACTAGAGGACCAACAAAAAACACAAAGGATGAAAAGGCGCAACAGGAGGGGTGGAGAGGGTATGAAAAAGACAACAGGATGACTATGTGGCAAAATGGACTCAGAACTGTAAGAAGGAATAATGGGAAAAACAGCAGAAAAATGGTAATTAATTTGACTAATGATCAATTAACAGTAGCTGAATTACAGATACTGTCCTTACAGTTATCATATTGTCCTGAAACATGTTTAATTATTCTCAGACAAGAATAGAAAGAATAGAAGTATACAAATATATACGCAAATTAAAATTACAAACATATTTTGAAAGTATCAGAAAACCAATAGACATCACTCTTCCACTCATACAGGCTGGGATAACCTTCAAATACATGAAATGAGCACATTAGGCACCTTATTTGACCTTGAAACAAATCTGAAACTGACTACAGACACTTACGATAAACAACAAATAATTGAAGCATTAGATCTGGTAGTCTTTCAGGATTCAGGAAGTTACTTCAAACCTCACCCAAAATTTGTGTCAAAAATGTCACAGAATGCAATATATGTGTTCTTGGAATGTATTACTGATAAACTTTAAAAAGTGAGCTTTAAAAGCTCTCATAGTAAGTGCAAACGTGAAACAAGAATGAGTGGTATCATAGAACCATTACAAGTTTGGCTAAAAAGAAAAATTACAAAAAAAAGTCCAATAACGGAGGTAACAATGTTATGACCAAGAGATATGTATTTACGTGAAGCATACAGTCAGTTATCAGATGAAGCATGCTATGAAAAAGTCTCTAAGACTAAATATATACAAAAGTATCATAAAAATGTTAGTGCTGGCAAAACAGTTATTGAGCAAAGATGAATTCTTAGGCTCTGGCCTTTTACCTCATTCCTAAGATACATAAAAGAAATCACAAACCTGCAAGGTAAACCAATAATTTTAGTGGTAGGAAGCCTACTAGAAAATACATATAGGAATATTGACAGTTCTTTAAGACCACTTGTAGAGAACCTACCTTCATATTTACAAGACACATCAGGCTTTCTTAGATGCTTCTTTGACATCAGCTGGGAGGAATATTTCCTGCTGATGACGATAGATGTGTCTTTCCTATACACAAGTATAGAACATTACGATGGCCTTAGAGCATCAAGACATTACCCAAGAACACGGCCTTTGAAGTTTTTATTTCATAAAGAGATGGTAATGGAAATGATGGAAGTCTGTCTGAACAAGAATATTTTCATATTTAATAATGATTGGTTTAGGCAGAAAAAGGGGCACTGCGAAGGCACATGGTTCACCCCCGCAATGCTAATTTACACATGGGCTGGTGGGAGGAAGATGTGACCCATGGCATTGATATGGAAAGGTAGACGGGCCATGTTATTTTACAGTTGAGATATATAGACAACCTGTTTATTATATGGAAAGACCCCAGGATACCAGCAGAAGAATTTATATCCATAATCAATTTGCCAAGATTCCTCTCACCTGAAAAGCCAGGAGTCTATGGAAGTAAAGAGAGTGCATCCCCCCCTTCTGAAACCAACCCTCAACTGTGATTGCACAGATGCTGGTAATTGATTTCTCGGGTAAAGGAGGTTGGGATGAGAGGGACATGAAAGACAGGTGGTAGTCTTGCCAGGTACCTTCTCCTGCAGATGATCAATCTGTAGTTCTATTCAGTATTTTCAAGCAATAAACCTTCCCGAGATGCATCTTGTCAGCTTTTCTAATTGTGAAGAGAACAGCAATTGACTTAAAACACAATCTGAAAGCTTTCTCCCACAACCATCCACTATCTTTTGCCACCAGACTCTGATTTAAGAATGCTCACGCTGTTTTACAAAGAAGTTCTTATTTTCAACATAGTCACTTGGTTTTGTTTTCCTATTGCAGCATAGGATTAGGTGATTGCAAATGTTATTTGTCTCAAGAGTCCTTCAGAGGGTTTGTTAAGGGTGAAGATAGCCTCTGCTTTACTCAAGTTTTACAACTGTGACCCAGAACAACAATCAGTCTTACTTGCTAGAGTCGATTTATTGGAGATACAAGTTCGTAGATCAAATGTTGTAAGTCTATTGCTGATGGTTAAGTGCACTAACCTGTTGCTTCCCGCTGATCTTTCAATCCTTTTTCTCAAACTTTTTCTTAGTTCTTTCTTTGCAGGATTATTCTGTTGAAAGCAAGAATAATGGTGTCCCTGGAGACTGTAGAGCAGTGTGTGTGGGATGCAGCTTCGGGATCTTTTTAACCAGGTAAGTGGGAGCACTAGGATTGCTAGACTTCACCCAGAAAAGTATTGAAGCAAAGCGAAGCGTCTCATGATGGGCGCAGTGTTTATATCACCACCACCAAGATGGTCGCCAAATCCTGCAAGAGTCCACGATCCTGCTACTCTTTGGCTGGATTATTCCAGAACAGGAGAGGAATAAGGCCTTGGCTATCACAGGGCTACTCTGTGTTTGTGAAAGGAACTAAACTTTGTGAACAAAATAAGTTGGGCGCAGCAGGGAGTTCTGAGGCGGGGTCAAACAATATGTCCCAGTCATACTGAGGAGTGTTGGGAGCAAATGGAAGGCCATTTACCTCCCAGTGTCCTGCCACTCATGCCCCATATACTGCACCCCAAACCCAGGATGGGTAGGGGGCATAACAGTTCTCCCTCCAAAGGCCACCCCACTGGGCAGGTTTGTCAGGGTGTACATGAAAGTGATGTACCCGGCAGGGTGCATGAACATTATTTTGCAGGTTCCCAAGATCTGTAACCAGTCCAACCAATAAGGTAAAATAAATTACTATGTTGTTATTTGGAGTCTACAGTACGGGTAAGCTCAAACTCAATATTACCCCCATCATTATTGAGGGTGGAGGAGGCTCAGGGCGAGTAGAAGAATTGAAGGGTTTGGGGAGGGATGTGTAAAACACTGGGAACATGTGAAAGTCGGCTGCAAATCTAACCTTCAGTCACTTAATCGCTACTGATGGATTGCCATGGGGTTGGCGGTATGGCGAGAGGCTGCAAAAGAATAGCGGTTGAGGTTGACAAAGTTTTTCTCGTGTACAGGTGGGGCAAATTTGCACAGAGGTTTGCACGTCTTTTCATATACACTCCCAGCAAAAACAACATGGACAGGTTTCTTTTGTTTGACTTTCTACTGGATGTCAAATAAGTGGGGTGGAACAATACCAACGGAGTACTTTGGCTTGCAATTTTAGGGTTGGTATTAGTAAGAGATTGTCATGATATAGGTACCGTGCTTTTATTGAGTGGAGTGGACTTCTTAGCCAGTCTAGGGGATCTACAGTATTTTCCGGCGTATAAGACGACTCGGCGTATAAGACGACCCCCTACTTTTCATGATAAAATGTAGGTTTCATGCTATACTCGCCGTATAAGACTACCCCCACTTCCAACGCAGTCCTGCATAGCGATTTTGGTCATTCACTGCGCCATTTGTTCTATTTTCCTATTACTTTTTATTTGCTATCGATACTTGCACAGTGCTTCCACAGTGCCACCATCACCTACGTAACATTAGTTCTTGTGTTTGAGTGCCCGCCATTTATTTCAATATTATACCATACCTCTACTTGCACACATGTCACTTTTTCCTCCTGTAATGCACCATTTTCTATTGAGAAGCGGTCTGAAACCTTCAGGTGAAGTCCGCACTATGTAAAAACGCATGAACACATACCGTAAAGTTTGGTACCCGGCGTATAAGACGACCCCCAACTTTCCAGAACATTTTAAGGGGTTAAAAAGTCGTCTTATACGCCGGAAAATACGGTACCTTTCCTAAGGCTGCCTTTCAAGTCAAGTCAAGTCAAGTCATATAATTTGTATAGCGCACTACATACCCAGAGGGTTTCAAGGCGCTTAGGAAGGGGAGGAGGATTATTTGTCAAATATCCACGTTTTAAGCTGCTTTCTGAACGCTAGGTGGTTCTGGGTGAGGCGAAGGTAAGCGGGGAGTGAGTTCCATGTTTTAGCAGCCAGGTATGAAAAGGATCTGCCTCCCATGGTGGTCTTGTTGATGCGAGGTACAGTGGTGAGGGCTTGGCTGGAAGAACGTAGTTGGCGGGAGGGGGTGTAGAAGGACAGTCGAGAGTTGAGGCAGTCTGGTCCGATGTCGTAGAGTGATTTGTGTGCGTGGGTAAGCAGTCGGAAAGTGATCCTCTTATTGACGGGAAGCCAGTGGAGGTCTTTAAGGTGACCAGAGATGTGTTCGTTGCGTGGGATGTCTAATATGATCCTGGCTGAGGCGTTTTGGATTCGTTGGAGTTTCTTCTGGAGTTTAGCGGTGGTACCTGCGTAGAGGGTGTTTCCGTAGTCCAGTCGGCTTGTGACCAGAGCGTGGGTGACTGTTTTCCTTGTTTCGGAGGGGATCCAGCGGAATGTTTTTCTGAGCATGCGAAGAATGTTGAAGCAGGAAGAGGATACGGCGCTGACTTGTTTGTTCATTGAGAGTGAAGAGTCCAGGATGACGCCAAGGTTCCGTGCGTGGTCTGTCGGGATGGGTGCTTTTCCGAGGGCTTCCGGCCACCAGGAGTCGTCCCAAGCAGAGGGGGATGTACCTAAGATGAGGACTTCAGTTTTGTCTGAGTTCAGTTTCAGACGGCTTTGTTTCATCCATTCGGCGACTTTTTTCATTCCTTCGTGTAGGTTAGTTTTGGCGGTGCCGGGGTCATTGGTGAGAGAAAGGATCAGTTGAGTGTCATCCGCGTAAGAGATGATGTTGAGGTTGTGTTGGCGGGCGATGGCCGCGAGGGGGCTCATGTATACGTTGAAGAGGGTGGGACTGAGTGAGGATCCTTGAGGTACGCCGCAGATGACTTCAGAGGCCTCGGACTTGAATGGAGGAAGGCGGACTCTCTGGGTTCTTCCGGTGAGGAACGAGGTGATCCATTCGAGTGCTTTTCCTTGGATTCCGATGTTATTGAGGCGTTGTAGAAGGGTGCTGTGGCAGACTGTGTCGAATGCTGCAGAGGTCGAGGAGGATGAGGGCGACTGTGTCTCCATTGTCCAGTAGAGTTCGAATGTCGTCTGTTGCTGCGATGAGGGCGGTTTCAGTGCTGTGTTTGGCTCGGAAGCCAGATTGTGAGGGGTCGAGGGATTTGTTGGCTTCGAGGAAGGCGGCGAGCTGGTTGTTGACGGCTTTCTCGATGACTTTGGCCGTGAATGGAAGAAGCGAGATGGGGCGGTAATTTTTTAGTTCGGTGGGGTCCGCTGTGGGTTTTTTCAGAAGGGCGGTGAGTTCAGCGTGTTTCCAGTCTTCTGGGAAGGTGGCGGAGTTGAAGGAGCAGTTGATGACGTCTCGGAGGTGAGGTGCTATGACGGAGTCTGCTTTGTTGAAGATGTGGTGAGGGCATGGGTCTGTGGGGGATCCAGAGTGGATGGAATTCATCAGGCGGATGGTGTCCTCAGTGGAGATTGGGTTCCAGGCGTCGAGGGTGTTTACGGGGGGAAGATGGTCAGCAGATGGTAGGGTGGGTTGGTTTCCGGGTTGGTTGTCAAAGCTGTTGTGGATGTCTGCAATCTTGTTGTGGAAAAAAGAGGCTAGGGAGTCGCAGAGGGTTTGAGAGGGGGTGATGTCGTTGGAGTTGGCCGAGGGGTTGGAAAATTCCTTGACGATGTTGAAAAGTTCCTTGCTGTTGTGGGCGTTGTTGTCAAGTCGATCCTTGAATGCTGTTTTCTTGGCTTTTCGGATCAGTTGGTGGTGAGTGCGGGTGGCGCTTTTGAAGGCGTCCTTGGTGCTGGTGGTTGGGTCTTTTTTCCAGGCTTTTTCAAGGGAGCGGCAGAGTTTCTTGGATTTCTTAAGATCATCGTTGAACCATGAGGCCTTCTTGCTGCCAGGTTTGCTTTGACGTTTCTTCAGTGGTGCTAAGGTGTCGGCGGTGTTGGATAACCATAGGGTGAGGTTGGCGGCGGCTTCGTTGGCGTTAGAGGAGAGGGCTGGGGAGTTTCGAAGGAGCGATGCGGAGATTTGGTCCGTGGTGATTTTGTTCCAGTTTCTTTGCAGGGTAGGTTGGGAGTGGTTGATGGGTTTGGGCTTGTTGTAGGTGAAGTGGACGCAGCTGTGGTCAGTCCAGAGGAGATCCGTAGTGTGGCTGAAGGAGACATGATTGCTGGAAGTGAAGATGGGGTCGAGTGTGTGACCTGCGATGTGGGTGGGGGAAGTGACTAGTTGTTGAAGTCCGAGGTTGGCGAGGTTGTCCACGAGGGTGGCGGTGTTGTGGTCGTTTATCTTTTCAAGGTGAAAGTTGAGGTCTCCCAGAAGAATATAGTCTTTGGAGGGGAGCGCGTGTGGAGAGATGAAGTCCGTGATGTCTTCACTGAATTTTGCGCGGGGTCCTGGTGGTCTGTAGAGGAGGGTGCCTCTGAGTGTGGTTTTGGGGTCGATGTGGATCTGGAAGTGAAGGTGTTCGGAGTTGGCGAGGTTGGTGTCAGAGCTGGTTGAGATGCGGATTGATTTCTTATGGACGATAGCGATTCCTCCTCCTGTGTGGCTGGTACGGTCTTTGCGAGTGATCTTATAGTCTTCAGGGATGGCAATGGTGATGTCTGGAGCGGAGGAAGCATTCATCCATGTTTCCGTAAGGAAGGCGACGTCTGGAGAGAAGGTGTCTAGTAGGTTCCATAGGTCAATGGCGTGCCTGTGCACCGATCGGGTGTTGAGAAAGATGCATTGTAGGTGGTTGGGGTCGGGAATCTGTGGTGTACTCGTGGCGGAGATGTTGTCGGTGCCGCTGAATTTGCAGGAGTAGCAGGAGAAAGGTCCATGGGTGTGGCCAGGGGCGGCTTGGACGCAGTTGGGGGCGCGACCGGGGTTAAGGGCTAGGAGGGTTGCGGCATCGTGGGTAATGCGGGGGAGCTGGGAGGGAAGGGGGACAGGGGGTCTGGCGCTGGGCGCGGTCCTGGCGCAGACGGGCGTAGACGGGCTTACCTTTGGCGCACCTTCGGCGTGTCCGTAGCGCGTGGACGCTGCGCGTGGGGACATTGGCCATAAATGGATGTTGGGGGGGGCGGAGCGTGGGAGGGGCAGCAGCTGGGAGGCGGTAGCGGGGAGGAGGGGCGGCCCAGGAAACTGCAACCAGCAAAATGGAGGGTGATAGTGAAAGTGAGGCAGGGGCAGCAACTGGACCAGCAGGTCGGATAACAAACACAGCGTCAGCAAAGTACAGCGCTAATTAAAATCGGGCGTGTAAGCACACAGGCACAGCGCTAATTAAAACGGGCGCTTAAGGGCTAATAATGCAGTGTAAGTATACAGGCACAGCGCAAAGCACAAAGCACAATGTCAACACAGCGTCACCACAAAGTACAGCGCTAGTCACCCAAATTCGATCTGCGGCGTCCAGAGTGCGTGAGACCAGCGAGGGAGGGAGGGAGGGAGGGAGCGACCGTTCAGGAGCAGGTCCAGGTGGTCACAGTGGGTCAGGGGACGAGGCTATCCCTGTGTTCGTGGGTGAGAGGGGCAGCAGCTGGGAGGCGGTAGCGGGGAGGAGGGGCGGCCCAGGAAACTGCAACCAGCAAAATGGAGGGTGATAGTGAAAGTGAGGCAGGGGCAGCAAATGGACCAGCAGGTCGGATAACAAACACAGCGTCAGCAAAGTACAGCGCTAATTAAAATCGGGCGTGTAAGCACACAGGCACAGCGCTAATTAAAACGGGCGCTTAAGGGCTAATAATGCAGTGTAAGTATACAGGCACAGCGCAAAGCACAAAGCACAATGTCAACACAGCGTCACCACAAAGTACAGCGCTAGTCACCCAAATTCGATCTGCGGCGTCCACAGTGCGTGAGACCAGCGAGGGAGGGAGGGAGGGAGCGACCGTTCAGGAGCAGGTCCAGGTGGTCACAGTGGGTCAGGGGACGAGGCTATCCCTGTGTTCGTGGGTGGGAGGGGCAGCAGCTGGGAGGCGGTAGCGGGGAGGAGGGGCGGCCCAGGAAACTGCAACCAGCAAAATGGAGGGTGATAGTGAAAGTGAGGCAGGGGCAGCAAATGGACCAGCAGGTCGGATAACAAACACAGCGTCAGCAAAGTACAGCGCTAATTAAAATCGGGCGTGTAAGCACACAGGCACAGCGCTAATTAAAACGGGCGCTTAAGGGCTAATAATGCAGTGTAAGTATACAGGCACAGCGCAAAGCACAAAGCACAATGTCAACACAGCGTCACCACAAAGTACAGCGCTAGTCACCCAAATTCGATCTGCGGCGTCCACAGTGCGTGAGACCAGCAAGGGAGGGAGGGAGGGAGGGAGCGACCGTTCAGGAGCAGGTCCAGGTGGTCACAGTGGGTCACAGTAGGTCATCTTAGAAGACAACTGTCTCACAGTTCTTCACTGCGCATTCCCCAATGATTCTTCCACAAGGGAGCATGATAGGTGCTTCACTTTTAATAGATAGACTGGTTTTGGAGGGTTTGATGAAGCAGCAAATAGTTTCAGCCTTGGCCTGTTTTGTCTCAGGTCAGTAGGTAACAAGGAAATCAAACCCATCACATTTGCCGTGGTATGAGAGCTTTAGGTGATCTAAAGAAGTGGAGGTTATTTTTGTCAGAGTATATGGTTATTGTGTGACGGGCTCCAAGTAAATAGTGCCTCCATTCTTGAAAGGCTAGTTTTAATGCCAGGAATTCACACTCAGCAATCATGTTATTCTGCGCAGCAGGAAATAAGGTTTTGAAAATGAAGGCAATGGGATGCATATATCTTGTATTTTCATCCCTTTGAGAGAGCACTCCACCTACTGCTAACTGAAATGCATCAGCATCAACGAAGTAGGGTTGGTTTGGGTGTGCATTCCTTAACACTATTGTTGTAAACTTTTCTTTTAGTTTAGCAAATGCAAGGTCTGCCTCCAGGGACCAAATGAAGGGAGTTCCCTTTCTCAACAGGTTGGTAATTGGACTGACTAAATTGGAGAAATTAGTTCTGAAGAGCTGGTAGAAGTGGACAAACCCTAAGAATGACTTATTTCCTTTGTTTTTCTTTGGATCCATCTGAATCCCATCTGGGAATCTTCATAATATAAACAATGAACTAACTACCCTTTGAAATAATACCTTGATTCCATAGACCAACATGGATGATGTCAAGGACCTCACAGATTTGTAAAATACTTGTATAATACTTCCATATTGGAAGTCATGGATTCTGTCGCTCCCCTCAAACAAAAAAACATATCCAATAAAAATCAAAGCCCTGGTTCAACAACTTGAACACCAAAAGACGCAATCTACGAATAGCGTAAAGAGCCTGGAGACATTCCTCATCCTTGGAACTTCTAAAACAATTAAGATCAACCAGGAACACATACAACAGAGGAATAAGACAAATGAAAGTTAATTTCTTCAGTACACAGCTTGACCAAGCCAGAAATAGGCCCAAAAAACTATTCAAAATAGTCAAGCAGCAATCATTTAATGCATCAAACCCGTTAGACCCTGAATCCAGCACCCTCCCAAACTGTGAAGAATTGGGTCCCTTCTTCATGGAGAAAACTACAAAGATAGAGAAAGAACCACAACTAGCGAATGAACTTCCATCTGCTACCTCATCCAGCTTCTCTTACACCTCCCAGTACACGGAAGGGAGCAATCCACCCAGGAAGTCCTCCAAAAACAATGCCTTTTGGGACACCTCAACAATCAGAGTAAGAGACATCTACAACATTTTCTCATCACTAAACCCATCTAATCACTTCGCTGACCCTCTAGTTCAAAGAAATCAAAACATGTATTCTCCCCCTATGGACTAAGTTTGTAAATGCCTCTCTACGTCAAGGAATTATCCCTGTTTGCCTATAAGCAGGACAAGTAGCCTCCAATTTTAAAAAAAACCCAAAGCAGACTGCTCTGATCCTAATAACTTCAGACCCATTTCCAACATCCCTGCTCTTGCAAAGCTCTTAGAAAAATGTGTCCAGAACCAATTCTGCAATCACATAGACAACTATCAACTCCTTGACCAACACCAATCAGGGTTCCATCAAGGTCATGGCACCGAATCTGCACTTACTCATGTCATTGATAACATAAGAAAAATGCTGGTTCGAAATGAATCATGCCTTCTGATACTGCTTGACCTATCGTCTGCCTTTGACAGGGTCAAACATGATGGTCTACTGAAACTACTGGAACAAACAATGGGTCTATCAGGGGTTGTATTGCAATGGTTTTCCTCATTCCTCCTACATAGATCCCAGAGAGTCAAAATGAACCAATCTCTGTCGAATCCCCACGCGATCACTCTTGGTGTTCCACAGGGATCTTCTCTCTCCCCCATTCTTTTCAATTTATTCCTAGAACTACTAGCAAATTACTTAAAATCTGCTAACATCCATTATCATATGTATGGTGAAGACTCTCAGCTGTATCTCAGAATCGCCTCCCCAGATGACATTATATCCCTCATTCTCCTCCTGCAAAACACACAATTCTGGCTCATGGATAATCATCTCAAACTTAACGCTGCCAAAACCAAATTCCTTCTCATCTCACCGCCGAATAACACCCCTGAGATTGAGACTTGGCTGAAACATCTTACAGCTAATTGCTCACCTCACATCATAGACTCTGCTAGATCATTGGGTATTACACTAGACAAACATCTGAAAATGCAGGAACACATTAATGCTGCCACCAAAGGAGCGAATTACCAACTGAGCATTCTGAAGAAATGTAAACCCTACCTTCCACATGAAGACCTAAAACAAGACTTCCAAGCTCTTGTATTGCCCAGACTGGACTTTGGTAGTGCCACACTATGTGGCTTACCTGGATAGAAGTTGGCCCCTCTAAGAGTCTCCTTCAAGGCCGCAGCCAGACTTGTCTCCAGAATAAAAAGGAAAACACACATCTCCCTGGCCCTAAAATCCCTGAACTGGCTACTATATGAAGCAAGAATCCAATTAAAAATTGCATGCTTGACACGTGAATCGCTACATTTCAAACCCCCTAGATATTTGGCTCAAAAGCTAGAAAAATCAGTGGGCTGCAGACCCTCGTGAATTGCTCACACCCTGCTTCTGAAACCCCAAAGAACCCACAAAAATAAAACGGGTGCCAGAGCTTTCTCGGTTGTCGCACCTAGGATATGGAACTCTCTACCACCGGATGTTCACCTAATCTCCTCTACCACAGCTTTCAAAAAAGAAGCAAAATCCTTTTTGCAACTAAGTTTTTACCCTGAGACAATTTATCTGTACCTATGCAAATGTAACCATATTAACTTCTCTATGACGATTGACCATCCTATTACTGACTATATTTGAGATCAAGCTTTTTATAATATGTACCTTCAAATATGTTTGTCATGCACACATGTATCTTTTGTTTACCAGTCCAATTGATACCCTACTCCTCGTCATGTAAAGCGCTTTGATACCCACTAGGGTCTTATTTGCGTTATGCAAAACCTTATATAAATAAATAAATAACTAAAAATTAGAAATTCTACGAAGTCCACAAGGGGGGTGTAAAAGGTGGATTTCCCAATTTGGCAAAAAGATGGTTTACGCGTAATCTTTGTAAGACAGCCTTGATGTCGGTTGTATGTTTTGCCTGTCTCTGAATAAATCAGGATATTGTCGACTTACACCATGACAAATATATCTAAGAAATCATGCAATACTTAATTAATGAAGAATTGGAATGCTGCTGGCGCATTGAATAAGCCAAATGGCATTATTAGAAAAGACCGTACTTGGTCCAGAAAACTGTCTTCCATTCATCCCCTTTGTGTACTTGAATCAGATGATAGGCTCCACACAAATCCAAATTAGTGTAAATTACTGAGCTTTTCCCCTGATTCAGGAGAATGGGTCGGGTGGCAAAGGATATTTATTCTAATCAACACTTGCAACAACAGACTCCATGAACCCCACCTCCCACACAGTTCCTTTCCATTAAATATTAGTGCACTACATCCAAAGTGTCTGTCATTGCTTGACACCACTGCTAAGCAGAAATACATAAACATCAACCACAAGATGCACCCAGCCAAAAATTTCAAAATTAGTTTTGTATGTTCATTATTTTCTTTATTGAGAATGTTATATTTTCTTTTCTTTAAAACACAGCCAAGATTGCAGCCAACACATTTTGTTCAGTTACACTGCACTTCATCAGGGCTTATTTGTGGATTTATGATGAATAAGGCTCTTATCAGAAAAACTTCCCAAATAATTTATTCTGATGCATGTCAATTTAGTAATCTGTGGCACCATTTTTATCCAATTGGACTGGAGTAAGACAATATTTCCCCAATTGTGACACCTGAATCCATATCTCCTATTGCACCCTTATGTTCCCCCTCGATTCACGACCGGCCAATAACTTTCCTAAGTTGTTACACCATTATTTATTCAAAATTGTAACCTTATTCATAGCATGGTAGTCAATGCAGGGACGCAGTTCTTCTATCTTTTGTTACAAAAAAGAGTGGAGATCAAACTGGGGATGTCGAATGATGAATGAACCCATAGGACAGTAATTCATCCAGATATCCCTTTAAGTATTTAGTTTTGGGGTCTGTGAGGACATACACTTGACTGCTGGGTAATTCCACACCTGGGACAAAGTCAATTCCACCATCGAAACTACGTAGTGGCAGAAAAGTTATCACCTTTGTCTTGTCAAAGACATTTGTGAATTCACAATAGTGGCAAGGTATACTTTCTTCAACTGGGGTGTGACCAACAGCACAGGTCAATGGAGTTACCCACTCAGAGTCTTCAAGATAACAAGGCTGTAGACAAAATCTAGAATGTAAGATTACAGTTCTGGATGACCAATCGATCCTCGGATTATATTGTTGAAGCCACAGAACTCTTAAGATGGCCCCAAAAATGGGAGTATTAATGAAATCAAATCGTATAGTTTCCGAGTTCCTGATATCACAGTTACATTTCCTGAATTGAAGGTAATGAGCACAGAGGATAATTTGAGCCTTCTACTGCTCGTACTGGTTTGGGTTGTTCCTTTTGTATAAAAGGAGCACCTGACATTTTGGCTAGAGTGATATCTAAACAATTATGTGTGGCTCTGGAATCCAATAGGATAGGCATGTCATTTCTCAAATGATTGGAAATGACTATAGTCACAGTCATGGTAAAGTGCTTAGGAATCTTCATCACTGAATTTGCTAGATATTGGGAGATCTCACATGATGGCTTACTCGAGGAGTCGATCTCCTCACACCCGAGCATCTTAGTTTTCCCTCAAGGATTCATGGGGTTCTGTGAACGCTACAAATTTATTTGGGACCTTTAATTTCACTGTGCAGTCCCAACTTAAATGGCCGTTACTGCCACTGGGGACATAAATTTAACGTACGTCTTTTTTTCCTGTCACCGTGCTCCTTTGTATCACCTCTGTGCACGAAAACTTTGAGACTATCTCCCTTGGTTTTCCCTCCTTTCTCCCAAATGGTGATCCAGTTTAACAACTAGATCTATGAAATCTGAACACCTTTCAAGGGAATCTACTAATTTAAACAGACTGTCCTATAGGTCATTGCGAAGACCACAATAGAAAAAAGAGGGTCTGTTATCTTCTGGCCAATGTGCTTCAGACACTAAGGGGGTCATTAGGATGGCGGACGGACCTGCGTCCGTCTGCCACCCCCGAGGAAGAGCGACCGTCCGCATGGGCAGGGGCGGTCCCTCCATGCAAATTAGGATGTGGCCTCCACCCTGGCGGTCACATCCCCTACATTTAACATTGCGGCGGATGCTGCTTCAAGCAGCACCCGCCGCAAGGTTAAAAAGTGCATGTTTAACTTTGCATGCACGAAGCGGCAGGCACCGCGTGGTGCCTGGCGCTTCGTGCACGCAAAGGCAGGCGGGTACCATAGGTACCCCCCATGTGCCCCCCCCACCCCCTTCACCCCTTGGGGCCCGCAACGGGCCCCCAAAGAAAAGACCGTATGCCTTTCCACTGCAGAAATGCCGCCGTGGAAAGGCATAGGACCGCCGCCATCCTAACAAGCCTGGCGGTGTCTGATAGACACCGCCAGCCATGTTAGAGCTCTTCCGCCGCGGTCGGGAGGCGGCGGAAAATCTGCGGACGGAAAAAATATCCCCCAGCCATCCTAATCTGACGGGGGGTCTTTTTCCAGTCGGCAGCGGTTGATCCGCACCTCCAGGCCGGCGGTGGCTTCCGCCGGCCCGGAGGATGCGGATTATCCGCGATCATAATCACCCCCTAAATTAGTGATATACATCAGTAAATCTCCATTCCCTTGTTTTAGGCTAAGTAAATCATTGTCACTTGCTTTCATATTTATGTGTTTAGCAAACAGAAAACACATTCTTTCCTTGAATGCTGGAAAGTTGTAAAGGACGGGATAATCCTCTTCAAATAACTGAACAGCCCAAGTGCCTGTGTTACACACAAGATATGAAATTACAAACGCTACCTTAGCGGCATCCTCTGCAAAGGCAGCTGGTCGACAGAGAAACTGCAGATGGCACTGATTCATGTAAAAAAAATGTATTCAGAACTATCACCATTTAATCGTATGGAGCAGCTTAATCTACCGGACTAGAAGTTCGTACAGTCAGATTTACTAGAGGTTTACCAATGGTCTTTTCAGGAGATCCTCCATTAGAAAGGAGAGTGAATTTTACCGGCTGCAGAAGCAGAATCTATGTCTTAGGAATCACTCCTGGATTCTTCTTCCAGGGATCTATACTTGAGGCCCGATTATGATGGCGGTTTTCCCGCATCCTCCGGGCCGGCGGAAGCCACCGCCGGCCTGGAGGATGCGGGAAAACCGCAGCGGACTGAAAAAGACCCCCCGCCAGATTAGGATGGCTGGGGGATCGTGTTTCAGTCCGCAGCTTTTCCGCCGTGGTCGCCTCCCGTCCACGGCGGAAAAGCACTAACATGGCTGGCGGTGTCTATCAGACACCGCCAGCCATATTAGGATGTCTGGAGGGACATGCCTTTACACGGCGGCATTTCCGCCGTGCAAAGGCATACGGATTTTTGTTTGGGGGCCCGTTGCGGGCCCCCAGGGGTGAAGGGAGGGTGGGGGGTGCACATGGGGGTACCTATGGTACCCTCCTGTATTTGCCTGCACAAAGCGGCAGGACCGCGCGGTGCCTACCGCTTTGTGCATGCAAATGCACAACTTACATTTTTATCATTGTGGCGGGTGCTGCTTCAAGCAGCACCCGCCGCAATGATAAAAATACAGGATGTGACCACTCAGGTCCGTCCGCCATCATAATCGGCCCCTTGGTTTGTATTTTACCAACTCAGATCTAAATTTTGATTTTCTTGTTTCATGACTGTAACTCGGACTGTACAGCAGCTAGAGCCTGAGCCAAGTCTTCCATAGTTGGTCCTAGTGATGTGCTAGGTAAAGCTTGAGCCAAATCTAGTGGATCAAACTTGTCTCCCTGCTCCATCTTCACTTGGGCAGATAGGTTTTCGTGGGTTTGACTTTGACAAGATTCCATTCACCTGAAAAGCCAGAGGTCTGTGGAAGCGAAGAGTGTCCAACCTCCCACTCTGAAACCAACCCTCAACATATTATTGTACAGATGCTGCTGATTCATTTTTGGTGGAAAAGGGGTTGAGATGAAAGGGACACGAGAGACAGGTGAAAGTTCTGTTAGGTACTTACTCCTGGAGATGACCAGTCTGTATCTTTACAGGATGCTTGAAATTACACCTTATCGAGATGAGTCTTGGCAGCGTTTCTAATGGTGAACAAAACAACAATTGACTGAAAGCACAATCTTACATTTCCCCTGACAACCCACCATCTTTTGCAACCATATTCTGCCTAAATAATGCTCATCCTGTTGTACAAAGCTTTTCCTATTTCAACATAGGCACTCGGTTTTTATTTTACTATTGCAGCATTGGATTTGGTGCTGTAAAATGTTCTTTGTCGCTCCTGAAAGGAGGCCTCTGGTGGTCCTGCTCAATTTTGTGAAGGATGGCCACCCCTGGGATGTGGAACGTCACTGCTATCCTGTTGCTGCTGGCCGAGCATAGGGTTGCCATCCATTGGGGAGGGCGTCTGGTGCCTGGAGTGGCTCTGTGGCTGAAGGAGGCTGCTTTCTGTCAGGAACAATTGGAGATCTACTGGGAACTGATGCATGTGTACTCTCGCCCAAGGGACAGTTGGCTTTCTTTGGAGACTTTTCTGCGGATGCAGCCAGATGCGGAGTTGAGTGCAGAATGAACTGCGTCCCTGCCTGTTTCTCTCAGACATTCCACTGATGCGTTGTTCTGGGTGTGAATACAACACAACGGATGAGCCATGGCCTGTAGGGTGGAATGGGAATGATAGATGTGGGCGTGAGCGCTCATGGTGTTCCCTGGCATGGATTTCCTCCGGAGGGGACGGATTTGGGCTAGTTATGTTTTAGGGTCTCTGCCTGTGTTGTCATGATGTGCCTCTATTGTATGTACTGGAGAATTGATTCACTGTGGGATAATGCTTCCTCAGTTGTTTCTCCAGCCGACAGGTGGTTTGTGTTCTGCTTTTCTGTATTACAATAAAAATTCAATAAAAATAAAAAAAGTCTCAAATGTCCTTTAGGGGGTTTGGCTAGCGGCAACAATAGTTTTTGCTTTACTCAAGTCCCTCAACTGTGACCCAGAACAATAACCAGTCATATTTCCCAGAGTCGACTTATTGGAGATGCAAGTCAAAATTCTACAATGTTAAGGAGGTGTTTAAATGTTGCAAGTCTATTGCTGATGGTTCAGTGCACTGACCTTTTGCTTCACACTGATCTTTCTGTCATTTTTCTCTAACACTTTCTTTGTTCTTTCTTTGCTGAATTAAGGATGGAAACAGGAGAGCAGCATGTCCAGGATACACATCCAGATTTTTTCTAACAGGTAAACGGGAGCATTAGGATCACTAGACTTCGTGCAGAAAAGGCTTGATGCCAAGCGAGGCTTCTCGTCTGGGGTGCTGTATTTATATTGCGGCACCAAAATGGCCACCAAATCCAGTGAGAGTACCTGATCTCCTGAGGCTTTGGCTGGATTGGTCCAGAAGGGGAGAGGAATAAGACCCTAGGGATCACAGGGCAACTCTGTGTTTGTAAAAGGAACTAGTCTCTGTGGACATAATCAGTTGGGAGTGGCAGGGGAGTTCTGTGGTCAAACAGTATGTTATGATCATACTGAGGAGTGCTTACAGCGGAAGGGTGGTCAGATGGAACACTGTAATTGTTTAGCTCCCAGTTTCCTGCCGCCCATGCCCAATCCCTGCACCCTGAATCCCGGATGTGGAGAGGGACATAACATAAGGGCATAACAAGATTGCAACAATCTGAATTTACATTTCACCAGTACTATTCACAAAACATCCGTAGTTCTTCTCAACTTGGAAGTAAAAATAGAGGATCACAGACTGTGTACAAGGATTTATAGAGAGACAGCAGCTAGAAAGCGTTTTATATGCAGTCAGCTTCAATCCTATTCCCTTAAAAGAGAGCAATCCTTATGGTACAGCAGCAATGAGACCTTCTATGAGGCAACCAGGCAGGAAACATTACAAAGATTTAGAGGACCTGGGTATAGAGAAGCAACATGATACAGAGCAACAGAAAGGGTTAAAATTATACAAAATAAAAGATATATCATTCAAAACAAGTAAGAAATGTATTGTTTCATAAATAGATTTAATAGCACCCAGGTTCATAATCTATAACATATAGTAGGGAACACACGTTATTGAGAGGTATTTTGAAAAAATATTCGCCTATGTTTAAAAGTAACCCAGTAATTAGGGGCAAATTCAGCATGAAGCCAGCACTGATGTTTATGAGACCCCTTCACGAAGGACAGGTTAGTATACATGCTAAACTGTCAATATCAGAAAAGGTAGAATACTACCACACCTGAGAGCCATAGACCACCAGGATAACACATATCCTGTAGCAAGACACTTTTAGAATGTACATCAAAGAAACAGTGACTTGCTGAGCTACAGTGTCATAGACAGCATCCCACCATTAAGACAGATGATGAAAGGGAGAAAGCCTTGGGGATATTGGAAAGCAGATACAGTTTAGTGTTTAATACACAGGAACTGAATGGTCTGAATAGAGATTGATGTATTATATATGAACATACATGTATTGTTGCTGAAATCATGAATAACTGTGATACCTTGACAGTCATTTGAATTCAAGCATGTCAAATGTTTAAGAAGAAGTTGGACTTTTAATAATGCTCCAATGAATACATAGCCCTCTGGGGAGCAATACTCTATAATGGATATTCAGTCCAAAGAACTATATACTAATTCTGTATTGAATACAAATTACCAATGAAAGATTAAAATAATTATAAACGTATGTTGATGAAATTGTATGCATAGTGTAATTGTGCATAATGAAATTGGTGCATACTAATGAGTTAACAATTTTTTCTAATTTTGGATAACCACTACAATTGCAATAATTATATCATCAGTTTTGAAAACAACTAGGGTTACTTTTTAGATTCTGATATGTCATTCTGTTTTTTAAAAAAAAGTATTTTTTCACTGTTTATTGCAACTAAAACATGTGGTGCTCTAAATGTGATTCAAAGTTGGCGCTCAATATTGTGGTTAAGGCTATGTCGACACATGTTGAGTTTGTTTCTGGAGCGCAGAGAATAAAATAACACATTGAACATAAGAGGAGAGTGAGTGTGAGTGTGTGCATGTGTGTTCCGTCACAGCCCCGCCGGTCTCGTCATAGCGGGTGCCTCAGCTCGCGAGGACGGACTCGCATCAACACTGCAATGTCCAAAAGAAAAGCACTGTGCACGCCAGGCGTTAAAAGTTAATTAGTCAAATTATTCGTTATGCAACCATTCATACAAAAACTGACAGATACATTTCGGCCCCCTGGCCTTAATCAATGTCAGTGAATTTTTGTGAACAGTCCCCTTATAACTACAAACTGAATTCATTGGGCATAGGTTGCTTGCAATATTAACAAAGGACTCAGCACATAAAGGCCATTATTCTTGTGCCAACTTTGCCAGCCATTTTGTAACATGCAGATTAGTGATTTTATCGCACATATATCAGAGTGATTTCCAATTGTTATTCATTGGAGACCAACCGTTTGGACTTGTATTTCATAATGAATGTAAAAAATTGATAAATGTGAAAAAAACATATATAGTCATGAATTTCAACCATTAGTGATAACAAGTGAGTAAAATTAAACAGAAAATTATTTTTAAATTCATGCATATGACCAACAAAATATTCTTTAGGTTCCTGATCTTATAAATTTGTACTCAAGATTAGCCAAACAATCAGTCTACCAAAATTCAATGCTAATTGAATTCAATTGTTGCCGAAACTACTCCAGCACTACATATTTCATAAGGACTCTGAACTCGAATTCATTTGTTGAAGTTCACGCCTTGTATGGGCCTACTTATCTGGGAGTAACATTCCATAATCTCTCTTGACTTAAAATGGCAAATTACATGAAGGAAAATGCAACATTTATACATATGCTTCGCCCAATGCTTCGCCCACTTCTGTCAGAGTACATCCCTAGGAGATCACTCCGGTCAGAGGGGCAGCATCTTGCGATCGTCCCCCGCACCAGACTGGCTAGAGTGGGCGGCCGCTCTTTCAGTTTCCTAGCGGCCAAGCTATGGAATAGTCTCCCTGAAGCTATCCGCGGGATTCAGGATCTCCTAGTCTTCAGAAAGGCTATCAAAACACACCTCTTTCAACAATAGTTCCCTCCTTAGCGTCTCCACCTCACTGTACTCTGTCCTTCCGCAGCGCCGGGACGCCCCTTTGCTGAGGCAGCCGTGCGCTATATAAATCACTATAGCATAGCATAGCATATCACAGTGAGCATAGAGATAAATCAAAAAGAATATCTAGTTGCTATTCCCAGTCTGGACTATGTGTATGGCACTCATACTATATTCGTATGTGGCTTAACAACTTTGTAGAAATGCTATGGCTGTGGCCTGTTCTTACCCTATTTGTATCCATAATTACTTTTCACTGTTGAGACCCATTGGTGCCCTAGTTCTGAATTCCCCCAAAATTAAGTGCCCCCCCTTCCCTTTTAAAAACAAAATGATGAAGGCCTGGCCCTGCAGGCATCTCTGCACATAAATAGGTAGGTCCTTGTGCATAGCAAATAATTGTAAACTTACACAAAAGTGTAAGTTTACCTTTGTAAATCAGGCCCAGTGTATTGAACGCTGTAGCCACACTACATAAACTACAGCTCGCCATTTTACCATGCACTGTTTTGTGACAGATTATGTGATTTGCGATGTCATAAGTGTTGTTTAGAATGCTATAATTTAAGATGGTATAAGTGATGTAATATGAAAGTGTACAAGCAGTGCATGGAGAAGGTGCGAGTTATAGTTGATGTAGTGTGGCTAAGAAAATCAATTGACTATGTTTGAAGGTGTGCAAGTTAGCGCTGGGATGCCTTAATAAATGCTAATTAATATTAATAATAATAATAATAATAAGTTGAAGGTGTTGTGTATATTATAAATGTAACATATAAGTATAATAAGTATTTCAGAATTTCTAATATGTACATAGTTGAAGTTTGGTTTGTATATAAAGAATAAGTAAATATAGAGTAATGTTAACATGGTGGGGTGGAATGGATTGGGGTATAGTGAAGTGGTGTAGAACTGAATAGAGTATAGTGGAGTGGCATAGACTTGAGTGCCATACACTGGAATAGCGTGTCATAGGATAGAGTGGAGTGCCTTAGAGTGGAGTTGCGTGGAGTGGATTGGCATATAGTGGAGGGTCATAAAGTGGAGTTGTGTAGAGTGGAGTAGAGTGGCTTAGAGTGGAGTGGCATAGAGTGGTATAGTGTACAGTGGAGTGGCATAGGGAGAGTGGAGAGGCATGTCGTAGAGGGGAGTGGCATAGAGTGTCATAGAGTGGAGTAGACTGTCGTAGAGTGGAGTTGCTTGTCATAGAGTGGACTAACTTGTCATACATTACTGTAGCATACAGTGAAGTATTGTGTAGTACAATGGACTGGAGTGGCATGTCATCTCGTAGAATCTATTTTTAAAGTGACATAGTGTGAAAATGGCTGAAGGGATGTACATTAAAATATGCAGGAATGTAAAATATGGTGTGCAGACCAACACAAGACAGTGACTTGCGTTTCTCCACATTTACCAAGCAACGCAGGGTGATGCATTGTGGCCTTGCGTTGCTTGGTAAATCAGACTTAAGCATTTTGCAATAAACCTGTCCCTTGGTGATATATTGTGGCATGGTATACTGCAGTAACTTCGAGGTATACCGTGGTACATGATGATGAGAAGGGGGTATATGATTGGCTAATGTCTGCCTTTACAAGATCAAAAGGCAGCCATGTTCTTTTTACTACACTTTAGCTGAGTTGTGGGTTATGGCCTTAAGTATAAGAAAGTAGGTTTTTTTCATGTTCTCTACCTATTACCACTTTGCTGAAGTGGTAATAGGTAGGGAAATGTGTTTATATTTTTCTATATATTTTTAAAAACAGTTAGGGAGGCCTGCATTAGTACCTAGCAAGTGCCTTTTTTAAACAAATCATTTTTTTCATTTTTTAAGTAGCATTGTTAGTTGTAGATATTACTGCAGTACTGCGTAGACTTTTTGTAAAGAATTATATATGTAAACATTTGGAACTGCACTGTAGTACACCACATGAAATAAGTTTATTATAGCTTTTTTGACAATTACTTTACATATAAATATATATATTTTTTAAGTACCACAGTACTTCCTAGCGGTACCTGTAAATTTTTTTAAAATATATAGAAACTTATAAATATATTTCCCTACCCATTACCAGTTTAGTTGAGTGATAATAGGTAGGAAAAATATAAATCCTACTACTTACCTAGATCAAAGCCCCTAATCTAGAAGACAGTGACATTGTGATTAAAACAACATGCTGCCTTTAACTTTTGTAAAGGCAGTAATTAGCCAACCACATAATGCCATGTCATTGCCATGTTCAGTTGTAATTTAGTAAACTTTCACCGTATTTTGCAAAACTGCTGCAGTATACCTCAGCCTCATATATCACTGAGTTTTAGTGTCCAAATGGTGTGACCATAACATGAGAAAGAAGCTGCCAAAAAGGAACACTTTCAATGCAAAATAAAGCTGTATAAGGTAAATAAACCAGACCACTGCCAGCACAGTTTTGAAGTAATTTGAATTGGCACTACAGGAAGGAAAAGGAAAGTTTATGGCTATAGCTTTTTCAATATAGGTCCAATCACTGTTCGGAAAGGCAAATTCATTTACAAGACCCTAGTGAGAGCCTATAAGGAAATAATGTCTGTCAGTTCGAGCCCTGAAGTTTGAAACGGGTCAACAAAACCACAAGGGAGGTCTTTTCTCCAAAATATTGATTGGCTTTTAGGGAACCTGAGAAGGACTTTGATTACCTTTGTTTGAGGGTCCCTGTGCCAAAAGCCTACATAACAAAACAGAGGCACAGCAATAACCTGCATGGTTTTACAGTTACAAAAGGAGCCTTTATTAGTGGTTCAGAAACCTGATTCTCGTTGCTTTTGATTGTCTGAACTGGGACTACTTTGATGCATTTTTGTTTATATTGCCGTTTGAATTTTTTGTCCTGTGTTGTATACATTTTTTATATATTTTCGTTTGGAAGATTGTGGATGAGTAAGGATTAACCTCATAGATGCTATTAAACATTCCTCCCCAGTGCTGCGCTGTCCATTGGAACTAGTGCTGAATGGACGTCCAATGGTCGTGCGCAGCACTGGGGAGGTAGTGCTGCCGTCGGCCAATGCACCGAGGCAGCACTTAAGGGGTTAATAGGCCAGGTATGTGGTGTTCACAAAAGGTTTTTATTTAATTATAAAGAAGAAAGGAAGTCTGATCTTCCACGTCTTGATCTTAGAGTTAGGGAAGTTCGTACTTCTTCGTGATCCTCCAAACTTAAAGGGCGTTCCTCAATTGGAAAAAAACAAAAAAGAAGAGGTTATTAGGACAGTCCCTCCTGTATAGGTTCTGACTAGGGGAATTGGGAGTGAGGGACGAGCAAAACACCCGATTCCCCACCACCAGTATTGAGGTTCACAGATGCGGCTTTACGCACTCCCAAGCCTACAGCTTTCAACCGCCAAGTGCTCAACCCTCTGGTATTATTGACGTCTCAGCATCTGAGGTGCCCTTAATAAACCACCCCCTTAGACATCCAAGTACCTCTGCGAGCCACGCTCCTCCAGGAGCACGGACGATAATCTCGTAATGCTGGGTAGGGTTCGGCTCCCGCCTTGTACGGCTTTCCCGGATCCGCAGTCCTAGGGTAGGGGATGAGGTCCTCTTTGTAAAGTCCCCAGGCTTTTCTTCTCCTTTGTTCTGGACTTCTGGACTCCTCAACTGCTGGCTCTCAGTCCTGCTTTTCTAGCTCTCTAACGCTTCCTGGTTTCCTGTGAAGGCTGTCTTCTCTGTCGGGTTTCTGGATATGTAGTCCCCTCCCCAGACCTCAAGGGCTCCAATAGGTTCATGTGAGGGCATCACATGGGTCGGTTCGGTTGCCAGGAAGTGGAGAAGTTTAAAGGAATCATCAATATCCTCCTCATCCTGATAAAAGGGAGACTGTAAATAGAATATAGAAGACACATTAGGGGGAATACATCCTCGCTCTCTTCTTCCTCCCGGCCCCGATCAGGCAAGTCGTGACACAGATATAATTTAGTAATTTGAAGAAAATGCATTCACATGTGTATGTTATCACTTTATGGTGCCTTAATGTGCTTGACAGTATTTCAAATTGAGTAACAGAAATATGTTTGAATCACCATTATGCCCAAATGGGCAATTTCATTGCAATTATTACAACATTCATCACTAAATCATGTAGTAATAAAGCCCAAGTTGGCAATTTCCACAGTGCACCCATCCTTTTCTTTCAATATTTGTAAATCATCAATGTGCACATTCATTAGAGAATTTATCCAAACACACTCATCAAGGGCTATTCCTAAAATGTAAACATGTTCTGAATCATATTATCCTGCCTATAGAATATTTCCATAAAAGTGCATTGACCTATCCACAAGACTGAGGATAATTGAGTTTTTCATTAAAAGGACGGAGGATATGTGCTGAGACCTTGATTACAGATGCACATACAATTTTTCTTCAGCAGTGGTATTTTACTGTTTACATTGAGTATGTACCTAGATTCGAGCCTCCTCAATTTCAGCTCCCTATTTCCACCCCATATGTTCCTGGGCACAGAGCCAATCACAAAGATCTGCATTATTGCTGTTGTGAACATCCTCAAAATGACGGGCCACATGGTAACTCTTCAGTATATTTCACAATGCATGCTGGAACTTGTGGTATTTATTTATGAGTCAATTTCATCCTCCAGTGGATTCTGTGCAACTTCAGTACAATTTGATGATTCTTACCGTAATTATTTAAACATAACCCTCCAGTGGGCCTCAGGATGTGAAACAAACACTTTCTTGTCACTGATGACATCATCCTTGTGAAAGAGTGGCAGACCTCCGCTCACCCTAATACAATCTTTGATAAATAGATTGAAAAATAGAAACTAAAATTTTCAAAACAATGGAGATACCTATATCAGTAAGAAGAACCTATTCAGTAATTCCAAAATCTACATACATATCCACTCATTCACCAACAGTTCTATATACTCACTCATACATGTAGTCACTCATCATATGTACTCATACACCTATACATATTGTTACACACTAATAGTCATCCATAGGGTTGTTCACACACATACTCACATATGCAAAAACATCCATTTACTTCCATATACAGCTATACATACACCACTACACTTCTACATAAACCTACACATACTTACTCTCTTAAACAATTACTTTTAGAAATACATACTTATTTATATAGCAACTCTTCCACTCTTTCACTCTCATATATACTCACTTATATACATCAATGCTCACATATACTAGTTTAAAACATATGTACTTACTCATAAAGACACTATTGAGACAGTCATTCACTCACTTTCACACACATACACACACTCATCCACTCATACATTCCTGCACACATGCTGTCTTCAAAGCACATACAAACAGCGAGTCTCGTATTCATGCATCTATGCACTAAGTAATATCCCACAGCGAACCATACAGACAGTCATACTGATACTCAAAAAACCAACTAATAACCAATAGACACACTCATGTAGCTACTCACCAACCCATGCAGCAAGTTATACACAAAGTGAGACAGTGATAGAGATATTTAAATATTTAAAGAGTATTCACTAATACATGTATTCACTAAGATACACTTAATAAGTCAGTTATACAATCAATTTCACACAAAAATCCATTTAGATGCAATTTATTCTTCCATCAACCTTTAGATATAAATATATAAAAAATATTTATTTTTCAGAAAGACACACATTCACTGGATGATGTCATTAGTGATGTCATTTGAGATGTCATCAGTGATGTCATGAGTGATGTCACTGACCATGTCATGAGTAATGTAATGTGTGACGTCATCAGCAGTGCATTGCGGGCGCGCAAATTATAGTTAGCTGAACTAAATATAACTTGGGAATTTCAATGGTTTTGTATGAGTGAAACATCCAGCTAACTATAACATGTGTGAAACCTATGGTTTTTTCATTGAATTTCTAAGGTTTTTTAAATGCTAATTCCTAACTATAACGAGGCTAAAACCTTTGGTTTTTTCAGTGAATTTGCAAGGTTTTTAAATACTAATTCCTAACTATAAGATGCCTAAAAGCTACGTTTTTTTCAGTGAATTTTAAATATGCACTGGAAAACTTAACACCCACTTCCCTTACAAAGAAATAGAAAGTTTGTATCTCTGCAGCCTCTCTTATTTTTCACCTTCTTCATTTTCCGCTCAATCAACACATCATCCACAAATACACACACCTACTTACTGTCTTTCTTGACTGGGCTTATCATTTATTCTTCTTTAATTCAAATTCAAAGTGCAGGCCCTTTATTCAGACTTCTTTGTAACTACTACCCATCAATAGCAGGGGGTAATTTGCACACTTCAATCCTTTCTTGCGTCCTTACTATCGCACACTATGTGCACTTTATGCACTAGCTTGCTTCCTTAGATGTGCTACTCATTTCTCTTGCTCCCACTGCGGAATCCAACACCCTATCTGTGTAATGAGCTGGAAATCCAAAGATTCTCTTCACTGACAAGGCAGTGGGTAATTTGTATGTCTCCAGCCTTTCTTATTTTTCACCTTTTTCATCTTCCACTCAATCAACACATCATCCACGCATACACACAACTACTTGCTGCATACCTTAGCTGTGATTACCAACTATTCTTCTATTTCATATTCCTATTCAAAGTGCAGGCCTTTATCGAAAAATATTATTGTAACAAGTACCCCAGCCGAAGACATTGTAAATTTACACACTTGCTCCCTTTCTTGGCTGGGGTTATCAATTATTCTTCAATTTCATATTCTGATTCAAACTCATGGCCCTTTATCAAGCCTTTTTGTTGTAACTACTGTTGCAGGAATTCTGCTCCTACACAGAACTGTGCATAAAGACTTAGGACCTCAATGAATTACGGTGTACCAAAACCCACCTTAGTACCCAAACTCCCTACCAGACTAGCAATCAGTGACTCATTGGTTCTTCGTCCTATAGCAAAAACACCAATGACTAGTCAACCCAGAACATGCGACTTAGATTACCTCAAGTAAGGTAGATAAAAAGAGCACTCTTTCGTTATAGTCTCACACCAGTCCAAAACAAGGAGTAAATAAAGACATGTGTAAATTTAAAATGTTTATTTCTAACGCCGTAATCTCATGCGCAGTACCTTAGATAATATAACCAAACATATTATCAGAAACAAGGTTGTCAGCATGGATACTATTCCATAAAATACAAAGGGAGAAAGCATCTTATATTGCTAACGGGAAACAGGTTTAAAATATACCTACATTTCACACTCCCTACCTACCAGGTTAGTTTATAACTACAGAAGGTCTCATAGGATTACATGGACGGCCCCATACCTCTGGTACTCAGCAGTAGTGGATCACATTGAGTTCTGCACAAACTGTCAGGATTCAATAACAATAGGAGAGGTAGGGAGAATGAGGCACTCTCTTAGTCCCCGGTTAGTTATACAAAAACAAGAAAAGAGAGGTCAGATCAAACACTTGATCAATCTAAGCGTAAACTATACAGACCACAGTTCAAGGAGTCAACACAAGATTAGATTATCACATCCGATTTGGGTGATAAAGAAAGCCCTCACACACTGACCTAGTCAGTGTCATGCTTCATCATCGGGCCCCACCGACAGAGGCCGAATGCCTCTGCGGTGTGCTACGACGCCAGAAAGACTGCGGAGCAGGTTTTTGTGTATGGAGGGCGTGCTCTTGTTTACAGTGAAATATTAAAAGTGCCTAAAAAAAGGGTATCGAAAAAATATATTTAATAAATGATCCCTGAGGCACAAAATAAAGAGTATTACGTGTCTGTATTTATATGCCAAGGTTCAAGGTTGGTAAAATACAGAATATACTCAATTCCTTCCAGTCAACATGTTTCAGCCATAAGGGTGGTATATTACCGTGGCATTCATCAGGACTATACCCCGGCGGTATGGGCTCTCTAATCACCCACCCTGACCTGGGGACGTGAAAGTAAAAAATAAGAAGTGAAAAGAGTGCATAAAAATTAGTGGAAGAGTAAAATACTCGATTCCAAAAAATACTCCGTAAATTTGGAGTGTCACTGCACTTTCAAAAGGGGCGCTACTGGCACCATGGGTCTCGGGAGGGGGTCGGAGCGACCTGGCACATCGCCCTCAGCGCTCCTGACCCGCTGGTCAACCTAGTTGTGACCTCCAAACCGGACCCCGAAGATATCTTGGAGGTCACAAACTGTCAGGATACCAATATTCTCCAACTGTGTCTAATTATGCCTCCACAATACATTATTAAATGCGCCAGTATCAGACGTCGCCACAACTGCATATGTGTTATAGGTCGAACGTACGAGGATCATTCTGAATAACAGACACAGTATCCAAGATAACCTTGATGTTCCATGCTCTCACTATACACACTAAACTAGCGAGGCAGTCTAGAAATGTAGCATAACTAATTATTCTCATGTGAAACAAAATACTCAGCCTTCTCTAAACAATATCAAAATTGCGTGTCGTGTGCTCAGCTTACAACACCCTCCCTTGATAGAACCACGTTATATAAATGTGGGCGAACTAGGAACGCAGAGTCCAAGCCTGAAAAGCAGTCAAGTTCAAATTTGCATAAAAAATTATTTGCTGTTTGATAGAAAACAGTAACTAAATAATAAAGAATAGGTAGAAAAATCAAAGAGTCTTAATCCAACAGCGTATAGGCACAGTATGTAGCAACAGCCTCCAAGAGGAAGTCATTGTTCACATTTCAGCCATCCAATTCAATAGTGAGAATGAACATACATGTTTGCTCAACGACCGGAGCCTCTATCGCCATCGGAGGAAAACTCGGGTCATCTTCAATGTAAATTCGTGCCAAGAAGTCATGGGCCGCTGCAAAAACATTCCAACGTCCCATTATTCCATGTATCGCTGCTAAGGCCATAATCCCACCGCCAGAACAGAGCAAGTCATGAACCACTAAGGGGCTCATCAGCTGGTCATAATCCGAGTTGGGAGACACCGTACTGCAGAGACACAAATCCAGGGCCCAGTCGAAATCGCAGCTCAGGCAATGGAAGACAGGTTGAACGCATGTGAAAAAGGAAAACCGAAACGATAATCCATAAGCTGCACTCAATGTTGCCAGAGGCAGCGCTCCGTAATAACTAACCATTCGGTTGCAGAGCAGCAACAGCCGGGACATATTGTCGTGTGCTGCAGGATGTGCATCCATATTGAAGTAAACAAATTAATAAAAGCACACCGTCAACCAATGCGAGTATTAAGTGGAATTCACCAAAGATGCTGGAAAACATCGAATGAAAAGACACAAAATATACTTTGAAAATAAGTCACAAGACCACTGCTTCTAACGTTAAAAAAGTAAGGTAACCCCGTAGTCAAGGACGCATTAAAGATACTCTGAATTAACTCCCCAAAATACAGAGCCACGTCTGTATTTAATAAATCATACACTTCTGTGCGAGTGTTTCCTACATGAAGGACATATGTTTCTCTAGCAGATGTAAGAGCGACCTCTTTTTGAGACAATAGGGCTCTTATGCGGCTCATTTGGTTGACTCTTCTTTCAAGGTCGGAATCGACGGCCAGATGGAAACATCCAGCTTCCCATGCAGAGGAGTAAAGACAATTTTTTATAGCAAACCACACGCTCAGTTACCGTAATCATGTAACCAATGCCTGGTAACATAGCACAACAATCTGTATTGGGGCATATTATCAAGGGGGTTTATCTCCGCTTTTTTGGCTTTAAAAGCCAAGAAAGCGGAGATAAAATTATCTCCCTATTACCAAGCTGTCGCTAACACCAGTTAGTGACAGCTAATAGGAGATAGCGACCATCTTGGGCCCCGCTTTGCATGTCAGTGATATTTATCACTAATGACATGCAAAGTGGGCGTGCCAAGATGTTAGCTATTGGAAACAGTCCCTAACATCGCTATCTTCTATTACCAACTTTTGGAGATATTCGCGCTAAGCGCGAATATCTCCAAAAGCTAACACCTGCCCTGAGCAGTTCTTAGCCATGTTATCCAATGGGAGGTGGATAACATGGCTAAGAGCATTTGCTCGATAATGCATGAATATCGCTGACTTTTCAGCGATATTCATGCATTGCGGCCGTTTTTTATCGCATTTGCGATAAACCTTGCTAATAGCAAGGTTTATCTGCGATAAAAATCGCCGATGTGCGGCGATAATTTTTGTCTCTAAACAAGTTAGAGACAAAAATTATCGCTAGTTGTTGGTAATATGCCCCTGTATTATTTCAAATTAACTAACTCACGTTTCCAGTAAACTGAACGTTGGCATGATAGCAGGTGTCGCAGTGCCTTTCAAAACTCACACCAAACTAGGCGCATCTTGATTACAAGAGCCATGCAATTGTATGTGTCTACAAATTAAGGAGTGATCTGGTGCTATTGTGCAATCCTCGCCATTCACATAGACTTCTTTTCCCTCCCTCAGGCACCTATATGTAAATGATAATAACCAAGCTTCATGCAGATAAGCGCTGCCTAAAGATCGATATCTGCCTGTAGCATAGTATTTCATGCAAACCCCACACTTAACCAGGCTAAAAAGTAACGTTATGATACTGTGGATAAGCCACACAGCTGAATCGGATTTCCAATGAGTGACCACTTGTAACCATTATCATAGCACGCCCTGTGCTCTGATTTGACAGTGAGAGAGTGATCGCACCATAGTTTGTACTGCTAATCATTCTCAGCATACGCTACGAATACGCTTTCACGTTACACGTTGCATCAAAGCTTCCGTGTGACATCATGTACGGCGCCCCGCACGCAAAGACGCGAATGTTTTTAATTGTTTAAAAACATATATTTATGTATTTATTGAACATCCTAACAGAACACATTATCTAGGATAATTATGAAAAAAAAAATTAAGTTCCAATAATACTATATTACTTTTAAAAGCAATTACACCAATCGCGGTGAAACGTCATGCGTACTTGCATCCTTAGAGCACCGTAATAACAGCGTAACCGTACACAAAGCCATGTGACTTTAAAAGAAGAGATTTGATTGGTTCATAACACTTCCTATTACAACTGTTGAAACTTCCGTCCCATTTTAATAATTCTACGTGGACTTACTAAAAAGAAGCATCTCTTCTGAGAATCTTGTCAAGTAGAACGAAGTTTACCATAATAACAGCAATGGACTCATCTTCCAGCTATTCTTCAGAGGAATATTTCATTCCTAAAGAACCTCCCAAGAAGAGAAAAGAAGCTCTAATTTGGCAGTTTTTTACTTTTCCAGATGTGTAAAAAAAGGTTAATGCTCCAAAAGTAACCTGTAAAATTTTCCAAACTCTTTCAAGAGGTGATCCATCTCAAAAATACTCCTTTAGCACAGCAAATATAGAGCGACACGTGAAGAACTTACACCCCAACAACTTTGCTCGAGCTGCAACATAGAGGATGAAGGACATACCACCTGCTGCTGCACCAAGCACATCAACTGCTGCACCAGCATTTTCAGCAAACAGTCCACACCCACAAATTCATCCTAATTTTGCTCAAGTTAAAATTCTATACATTTATTGCAATAAACTTTTCTGTTATGGGAAACAATCTATTGACCTGATAAAACGCAGGAAGCAGGAGCATCGCTGTCCTCGACATTACTTTTTTTTCCATTCTATTGTTCCTGTTGGACACTTCCAAGCCCCCCATTATAGAAAAAAATTGCCCCCGGGATTTGGACCCCCGGGAGCTAATTAAGAATAAAACAAACTTCTAGGTTTTTTTTCCTTTTCCACTGTGTACGAGTACAAAACACAGTTTTTTATTTAAAAAATAAATAAAATTGCGCCTAAAGATCCATGTGAGCCCCCCTGAGCAGGTCTAGAGGGTCAACATGTTTCTACCCTACCCCCTTTCCTTCTTATTCAACTTTGTTTTAGTGTTTTCTTGTGACTCAGTCGAGGCACAAGATGGCTGCCAACACTTCCTGGTTTGGAGTGTTGACAGACAGTTGACATCCAATCAGCATGAAGCTCGTGCTCGCAATTGTACGGAATTCCTGTATGCGTGCTGAACTTCGTCTCTAGTTATCACTATGATTTGAAAAAAGTTCGGCGAAATTCGCGCTGGGGTCGCAAATCCCGCTGAAATGTTTTAAAAAATGAAGTGCGGGCTCTAAAGATTCATTTAATTGAGGGCCCCAGGTGGGCCAGGTCCCATGGGCATTGCCAAAAAAATATATGCAGGGGCCCGCAGTGGCCCCCTCAGCCCCGGGGACCGCCAACCCCTGGGGCTTGCTTAAAATTATGTCCGAGAGGGCACTCGGCCCTCCCGCATCCCCAGGAACCTCCAACCCCGGGGCTTCTTAAAATTATGTGCGGGAGGGCACTCGGCACTCCCGCAGCCCCAGGGACCGCCAACCCCTGTGCTTCTTACAATTATGAACAGGAGGATACTCGGCCCTCCCGCAGCCCCGGGGACCGCCACCCCCCGGGGCTTGCTTAAAATTATGTGTGGGAGTGCACTTGGCCCTCCAGCCATGCCGGTGACCACCACCCCCGGGGCTTTCTTAAAATTATGTGCGGGAGGGCAATCAGCCCTCCCGCAGTCCTAGGGACCGCTACCCCTGGGGCTTCTTTTTGAATTTGTGGGGGGTCTCCAAGGCCCCCAAGCCCCGGGGACCGTCACCTCCATGGGCATTTAATAATTATTTGTGGGGGCACACAAAAAAATAAAAACCTGTGTAGGTGGCTTGAGCCACCCCACATGCCCCGGGGACCGCCACCTCCCTGAGGCACTAATTTTGCAAATGCGGGGGTCTGTTATGGACACCCGAGCCCCGGGGAACACCACCTCCCGGGGGCTTCAATCACATTGGGGGGGGCCCCTCCTGGAGCCCTTGGTGGCCCTGGTGATCGCCAACTCCCAGGGCCAGCTCGTGCAGTGTCCCGGGGTGCCCACCCCCGGAACACTGCTGTTTGTTTTGACAGGGCAAAAGCCGTGCGGCTCCCGTCCTGTTCTCGCTTCCAAAATCCAAAGCAGATTGCTTTTCCACACAGGAGCTGTATGTCAGCAGCTCCCCATGTGGAAAAGCAATGCCGGCTCCCGCAGGAGGCAGGGAGCAGGCGGGACCGTGGGGGCATTGGGGCCCCAGGGTTTCCGGAACGTTATAGTTAGTTGGACATTTCACTCATACAAAAACAGAGAAATTCCGCCATTATAGTTAGTTGGGCTTCAGTGCTCCTCCTTTGGTGGCAGTTCATTTTTAAATGAATGCTGGGATTTGAGGTCTCATTTTGCCAACTAAGGCCCTCTAGTGGGTTACCTCCGCTGCAGCTAATTATGGACAATTTTTCTCGGCGCTCCATTGAGCCTTGGATGAGACTCTGCCGGCTTCATTAAAGGTGCCCTGCAGCTTCGGAAAGAGAAAACTTCCTCTCTCCTAATGCCCATTAGTTTTGGGCAGTGCGATCCCTCTGCGGCCTGGAACCGCTGCATAATATGTAACCAAAAAAGCCCAGAAGCTTGAGGCCGCACTGGACTGCAGGTGAGTAACAACTCTATTTAAACCAAGCAGGCAGCTTAACATCCCTTTGAAGTACATGGCCTGATGCGTTTCGATGCCGCTGTTTGCATCTCCTCAGAGGCCGTGTCAGCGGAAGTGATTTGTGGCTACCACATCTCCCCAGCGTGTTTCCGTAATAGGGGGCTTCAGTGCTCCTCCTTTGGTGGCAGTTAATTTTTAAATGTACGCTGGGGTTTGAGGTCTCATTTTGCCAATTAATACCCTCTAGTGGGTTACCTCCGCTGCAGCTTATTATGGACAATTTTTCTCGGCCCTCCATGGGCCTTGGATGGGACTCTGCCGGCTTCATTAAAAGTGCCCTGCAGCTTCGGAAAGAGGAAACTTCCTCTCTCCTAATGCCCATTAGTTTCGGGCAGTGCGATCCCTCTACAGCCTGGAACCACCGCATAGTATGTAACCAAAAACGCCCAGAAGCTTGAGGCTGCACAGCACTGCAGGTTAGTAACAACTCTATTTAAACCAAGCAGGCAGCTTAACATCCCTTTGAAGTCCATGGCCTGATGCGTTTTAATGCCGCTGTTTGCATCTCCTCAGAGCCCGTGTCAGCGGGTGTGATTTGTGGCTACTGCATCTCCCCTGCGTGTTTCCGTAATAGGGGCTTCAGTGCTCCTCCTTTGGTGGCAGTGGAGGTAACCCATTAGAGGGCGTTAATTGGCAAAATGAGACCTCAAATCGCAGCGTGCATTTAAAAATGAACTGCCACCAAAGGAGGAGCACTGAAATCCCCCTATAACGGAAACACGCAGGGGAGATGCGGTAGCCACTAATCACCTCCGCTGACACGGCATCTGAAGAGATACAAACAGCGGCATTGAAACGTGCCAGGCCATGGGATGTTAACCCCACCCCTTTCTCAAGATTCCATGACTGCCTAAAACACCTTGGGTTGTTTGTATCACTAAACAGTAAATCCAACTTTGATGCAACTACGAAATATGATAAGTGATCCAACATCAAGGAAACGGTGACCGCATCACCCATACCGCTCTCACGGCTTAAATCAAAGATCAGTCTCTCGTCACTGGATCCATCGGGTACTCGCTCTTACTCTCGCTCCGCACAGAACACGCAGCAAGTGACGAACACCGAAGCATGCCTTTTATGCTTCCGGGTGTCGTCACTTGCCCGCAGACAGGAAAATGCAGGTTGCTGTGAATTTTAGTCTGTGCGGGAGACAGAGACACTTCCCACTGCGTCTCCGCTCCTCTCAACAGCATACCCACGCATTGCCTACACGATCAAGTAAGTGTGACAGTACATCCCCCTCCCCAAGAATGCTGACGAGGACATGGTTTGGCAGGAAACTTAATATCAAAACAACAAAAAAGTGGGGCCAAATATAATAACAGAGAGAATCACTCTATAGTATAAAATTAAACCCTCACTCACCAACCTAGTTGGTGACATGCTTCATCATTGGTTTCCCACCAGAGAGGCCGAATGCCTCTCTGGTGTGCTTCAACGCCTGAATACAGCGGAGCAGATTCTTGTGAAAGTGTCAATGCAAAATGTGAACCAAGTGATAGGTTAAAATTGTCTTTACCAAACCAGAAAAAAATATTTAATGTTGGAATGGTAAGGCAAAATTAAAACATGATATGGATGATAGAATGGATAGATTAGCCAGTCACATCACTTATGTGAAAGAAATGTGGTCTACATGCTTCAGCCTCACAAGTGCCATTAGCGAGGCTTTCTTCAGGACCTAGCGCCATGACAGTATGTACACACTACGTTACACCCTAACCTGTGGCGGAAAAAAGTGACCGCATAACTTACGGTTTTCTGGAACACCTCAGATTTGCTGAAAGCATTTATACTCTGTAAAATAAAGCACATGAGAACAATGCTTTTGCCAATAGAGTACATTAAAACAATAATAATACCCTAATGTGGTGTGAGTGACACTCTTCATGCCATAATTGTAGACTTGGCTCACTGTGGTCAAGAATACATATCCTGTTGATACATGCGTTAAAATAAGAGAGTGCTCACCAATGTTTTTAAAACGCATATATCTTTTCATATAACTTATATAGTAGCACACAGCAAATTTTTCCGGTGTATTTGCGTAATAGGACTTAAAGTTTAGTAAATTGAACATGACTTCGAAATAAAAACATGTAAAAAGTGTGATTAGAGTCATCAAGGTAAAGGGTTCTTGAGGAAAAAAAGCAAATTGCAAATAGAAATAGTGCTTACATATGACGTGGGAACACCTCACGACATGGAACCAGGCGGGGAGTGAGGACTTATAGTCACACACTGGAACGTATAGTAAAATACCGTTAAGCAGTCAGGCGTACAGATAAAATGTTTGCCGCATGATCTATTTCCCGTTTAAGGCAGTACTCACTACTCCAAAGTCCAGTGCTCACAAGGCACCTATGTATACCCGGCAGAAGGATCCCGATGATATGCTGGTCCTGCTCCAAACGGTTTAAGAGGAATTCTCCACGTCGAGGGAGCCGGAACCTGCAGTGTCAGGACAGTGACGTCACATCGTTCACAGCTACGCTCCGGACGTGCCTTCAGAAACTCTGTCCATCACCACCCCCTGTTGTTTAATTATTTTGTCCACCATAAGCGTGGAAGGGTATACTCAGACGTGAGTCCCTAGCTCATTGCACCATCAGGATTCAAACAAGCCGGGCCGAAGACGGCTGAAATGCCAGAAACCGGTCCCCGGTAGTTTGTTTCCTTCCCAGTGAAAGAATTGGCTTGGTAGTTTGGTTTGCCCTGTTCCCATGATACACTGGGCCAGGGACAGACTAATTTGCATATAGCCAGGTTCTGAGCTGGGATGGTGCAGTGAGCTAAAAAACGGTGTTGGATTAAGCCCTGATCTCTTGACTGGGTGAGAGTATTCTGCTTAATTCAGAAACTCTGTCCATCACCACCCCCTGTTGTTTAATTATTTTGTCCACCATAAGCGTGGAAGGGTATACTCAGACGTGAGTCCCTAGCTCATTGCACCATCAGGATTCAAGCAAGCCGGGCCGAAGACGGCTGAAATGCCAGAAACCGGTCCCCGGTAGCTTGTTTCCTTCCCAGTGAAAGAATTGGCTTGGTAGTTTGGTTTGCCCTGTTCCCATGATACACTGGGCCAGGGACAGACTAATTTGCATATAGCCAGGTTCTGAGCTGGGATGGTGCAGCGAGCTAAAAAACGGTGTTGGATTAAGCCCTGATCTCTTGACTGGGTGAGAGTATTCTGCTTAATTCAGAAACTCTGTCCATCACCACCCCCTGTTGTTTAATTATTTTGTCCACCATAAGCGTGGAAGGGTATACTCAGACGTGAGTCCCTAGCTCATTGCACCATCAGGATTCAAGCAAGCCGGGCCGAAGACGGCTGAAATGCCAGAAACCGGTCCCCGGTAGCTTGTTTCCTTCCCAGTGAAAGAATTGGCTTGGTAGTTTGGTTTGCCCTGTTCCCATGATACACTGGGCCAGGGACAGACTAATTTGCATATAGCCAGGTTCTGAGCTGGGATGGTGCAGTGAGCTAAAAAACGGTGTTGGATTAAGCCCTGATCTCTTGACTGGGTGAGAGTATTCTGCTTAATTCAGAAACTCTGTCCATCACCACCCCCTGTTGTTTAATTATTTTGTCCACCATAAGCGTGGAAGGGTATACTCAGACGTGAGTCCCTAGCTCATTGCACCATCAGGATTCAAGCAAGCCGGGCCGAAGACGGCTGAAATGCCAGAAACCGGTCCCCGGTAGCTTGTTTCCTTCCCAGTGAAAGAATTGGCTTGGTAGTTTGGTTTGCCCTGTTCCCATGATACACTGGGCCAGGGACAGACTAATTTGCATATAGCCAGGTTCTGAGCTGGGATGGTGCAGTGAGCTAAAAAAAGGTGTTGGATTAAGCCCTGATCTCTTGACTGGGTGAGAGTATTCTGCTTAATTCAGAAACTCTGTCCATCACCACCCCCTGTTGTTTAATTATTCAGAAAGACTAGAACGCTGCCTAATATTTTGCTGCAGCTCGCAATTTTCAATGACAAACTTTCAGTCTCAGGTTACCGGGACTGTTAATGTCACTGCTGATTATGAGTCCCTGAAGTCTGATCGTGTTTTAAAGGAATGCATGGAAATTCCAATCATATGAATTGTGCCCTAAAATTAGGCCTAACTATATCGAGCCTACTAAAATTACAGCTAGTTTAAAAAAAAAGGTCCCTTAAGTGTGTGGGAAGCACACGTTAGTGTTCAAGAAAGGAACAAAGTGTTCAAGAGGTAATAATAAGATGGCAGGAAACTTCTCATGAGATATTTGGGTCAATCTAGGAGCATGAATTCTTCTTGCTGGTTCCCATGAATTTTGTTCAGCACTATACCCTTTACATGAAATCAAATACCACAAGGATGAGCCCCTCCTCTTAGAATCCAAGATCTTATATAACTCATATTCTGGCTCGCCATCTACCCAGAGAGGAGGAGGCTTCTTTTTTACTGGTGTAAAAAAGAGACATGGAACACCGGATGAATTTGCATAGATTTAGGCAGAGCAAGGAGTACAGAGACAGGATTGAAGCATTTCTTTACTTTATAGGGTCCGATATAGCGAGGATTGAAGATACTGTACCTACGGAACCAAATGTTCCTTTTGGACAACCAAACTACATTGCCTTCTTTGTACTGAGGATTGTCCCTGCGGTGCACATCTGCATTTTTCTTAGAACAAAATTTAGCTTTCTGCAGATTCTGTTGCGTTTTTTGTATGGTGAGTCGTATTTGTTTCACTTGGTCACTTACTTCAGGCAGATTGTTTTCCATCCCCGGGTGTATCAAGGGCAGAAATTGAGGATGAAACCCATAATTACTGTAATATGGGTTGAATTTAGTGGATTGATGTGTGGCACTATTATATGCTGTTTCTGATACCCACAAAGGGTCCACCCAAGCATCAGAATTTTCTTTCAAGTAACAACATAGACATTGTTTTAAGGTTTGATTCAAACGCTCGGTTTGACCATCAGTTTTTGGATGGAAACTGGTGGATTTTTGCGGACTTATTTGTAGAGCATCACACCATACCTTTCAAAAGCGAGCAGAGAACTGACACTCTCGATCAGATACTATAGTGAATGGCATGCCATGTAATCTTACAATATGACGAAGAAGCAAATTGGCTAGTTGTCCTGAAGAAGGCACTGTCTTACAAGCAATGAAATGTCCCATTTTTGTCGAATTGTCTGCCATTACCAGAATCATTGTGTTTCCTTGATATTTTGGTCACCCCACTATGACATCCAAAGATATAGTGTTCCACGGAACAGTCGGCATAGGCAAAGGTCTTAACAGTCTTTGCATCTTGCTATGATCAGATTTAGCTATGGCACATTTCACATTTTATGTTTTTCCGAACATCCCTCGTCACAGAGGGCCACCAGAAATGTCTAAGGACCCTATCCAGAGTTTTATCCATTCCATTATTACCTGCACTGAGAACCACTTGACACCAGTGGAATACTCTCTCTTGTAGGTCCTTCGTAGGGACAGCTGCTGTTTTCTAATGGGTACCCCTTGTCTTATTTTCCATTGGGGATGTTCTTTGGACCATCTTTTCCAGATAAGAGTTTTACTGCTATGAGCCACAGACCTTAGGAATTTTGCTGAGTGTATGATGCCTATTACCTGATCTTGAGACAATATGGGAAGAGGGTGATTATTTACCTGCCTGCAGGTGGTTTCTTGTCTGGTGAGTGCAGCTGCCTTCCTATTCTCAGAAGCAGGTCTGTAAGTGACAGTGTAATTGAATCCTGAGAAAAATAACATCCAATGCAATTTCCTAGGTGATAACATTCGTGCAGATCTCATAAATTGCAGATTCCTATGATCTGTATAAACTGTTACCACATGTTTTGCTCCCATTAAATGATGCCTCCACGTACTGAAAGAGTCTTTGATTGCAAGCAATTCTTTTCAGCAGTGGTGTATCGCATCTCGGCCTCATTCAATTTGCGAGAGATTTATGCTACTGGATGTAGTTGACCCTTCACCTCATTTCTCTGAGACAACATGGCCACAACTGCCACATCTGAAGCGTCTGCTTCCACTACAAAATATTTCTCAGGATTTGGATGTGCTAACAATGGGGCAGACGTAAAGGCATTTTTCAATTGATCAAAGGAGGATTCAGTTTCTTCAGTCCATTCAAATTGTGTTTTCTTCAGTAATAACCTGGTCATAGGTGTCAATACATTTGAAAATTGCTCTATGAATCTTCTATAAAAGTCTGTGAATCCTAGAAAATATTGTACATCTCTTACATTGACTGGACGGGGCCAGTCCTTGACTGCCTGAATTTTCCGATCAAACATTTCCAATCCAGTAGGTGAGATTATCAGCCCCCAAGAATTCCACCTTTTGTACATGGAATTCATACTTACTTAACTTGCTATATAACCCATTGTTACGTAAGTCTTTTAGGACCAAACCGACATGTTAATAATGCATTTAAACTGAATCCGAATATATCAAGATGTAGTCAATGTACACCACAGCAAACACATCTAAACACTCCTGCAACACCTCATTGAGAAAGAACTGAAATGCTGCAGGAGCATTCCACAATTCAAATGGCATCACTGTGTATTCAAACAACCCAAAACGGGGGTGAAAAGCTGTTTTCTACTCATCCCCTTCTCTTACACGACCAGATGATAGGCCCTTTTTAAGTCCAAACGTGTGTAAATTTGAGCATTCTTTACTTGTTCTAATAGAACAGGTATTAAGGGTAACGGATATCTGTTTTTGATGGTGTTGTGGTTCAAAGCCCTAAAGTTAATACAAACACTTTTCTCAAAATTTGCTTTTGGTATTGATCCAAATATGTTTTGAGATGCTCGTTGGTACTACTGCTCCTGGCACTAGATCGATTTGACAATCATATGGTCTGTGAGGTGGCAAAACATTGGGTTGTTTCTCATTGAATACATCCTGATAAATTTCAAAGATCTCAGGTAATTAGATGTCTTTTTCTGCTGTACTCACTACATGATGTAAAGATGCTAAAGCCTGTGGCAGGAAGATCTATGGGACATTGACTGCAATGTTCTTTGCACCAGATGCTTTCAAATAGAACGGTCTTGGTAACCCAATCAATAGAAAGATTATGCTTTATGAACCATGGTAATCCTAATATAATCCCATATTGTGGTGCACGTATGATGTTGAAGATCAAAGAATCGAAATGAAGACAATTACTACAGATTTCTAATGAGTCTGCGGAGAGGTCCTGTTATGAGTTCTCTATCATCAATGGTCAATACAGTCTCATGTGTCTGTTTCTCAACTTACGATAACTGTAAGGTGGCAGCTAAATCTTCATCCATAAATACCAGTTGCTCCAGAATCTACCATGGCTTCGAAATCTCTCCACCCACCATTTATCTTCATCTGAATGGGAATCATGAAGTGCTCTGCTTTAAAAAAAAACTTTTTCTTGTGCTAAAGGGATTACTAACCCGCTCAAAAAGCCTCCTCCTCTCACCTTTGAGCATTCTGGTTTTCCGACTTCGGAGGTACTGGAGTAGCCCCATTACCAAAACCAATTTTTTTCTTGGGTTTTACCATGTAATCTCCAACAAAATGGCCTCTCCCGCCACAATACATACAAAGCCCATTTTTCCGCCTTTGTTCGTGTTCCTCTGATGTTAAAGGGGCTCTTACTGTTCCTATTTCCATAGGTGCAGGAACACCTATAGTACTAGTTCTATGAACCAGCGGGACACCAACCTGCGGACTATCAGGCATATGCATCATAGTAAATACCGGTCTCTCTAAATTGAGATTCCTTAAATTGCGATTACATTTAAGGAGTCCCAAATTGAGATTCCTTAAATGCAATGCATGAAAGTCAAAAAAATAGCAAATTCACTAATAGGAGTAGCAAATTACCATGAAGTTGAACTTCATGGTAATTTGCTAAAACTTTGAAAAAAGCAATTTTGTGCATTTTTCAAAGTTTCATGTTGCAGAGCAGAGGACGGCCCGGGACCAGGGTTCGATTCCCGGCGCGGCAGGTTTCTGGACCAGGGTCAGCGGATTTGATAATTCTCTCGCCTCGGTGCCCACTCTGATCAGCGATCACACTCGGCAACTCTGGGCATTAGCTTGCCTCATCTTCACTAACGGCCCCACCAGACCGCCGGGGATGCCTGGTCTCACCCTGGAGATACCCATTAAGGGACCATCTCTCAGGGAAGCCAGGAAGGGTTTCGCAGCGGTCGAAGCGCCTTGGGACCCTCCGGGTAAGTAGTGCGCTATATAAATGCCTACACACACACACATACACACGCACACAAATGCCCTTAGGGCATGTGTGTGTGCAACATATGTGCAGAGATCAATTTCTGGGGTGCAACAGACAACAGGGTGTCATTTTGACACCCTTGAAATTGCATGAGCAATTTGCGAGTACCTACTGGTACTCGCAAATTGCTCATGCAATCTCAAATTCATTCCTATGGGCCTGTAGGCCCATAGGAATGAATGGGACAGCATTCCTTAATTACGACTAGCAATTTGCGAGTAGCAGTTAAGGAATGTTTAGGAATCGCTATTTTAATAGCGATTCCTACATGCATAGGCTTTTGCTATTCCTAAATAGCGATTCCTTAAAAATCGCTATTTAGGAATAGCAAAAGGCTACGTTGATGCATCTGCCAGAATATTCACTAAATACTCATTCGGGCCAATAAACCACACTCACTCGTTTACTGGTCGATGAAACCCAACTGGGGATCAATTTTAGGGCTAATTCTATATGTCTTTTTACCTCTCAGTCTTGAGCCTATTTAATATTAAGCCCTGTCTCTGCAAATGTATCTATTTTAGTTGATTATATTTGGTAATTATGACAATGCGGCGTATATCTATTCTGTTCATTAAATAACCACAGACTTGGATAAGGTTTAAAGGTTTAGCTGAATTTTCATGAGAATCAAAGACAAATTACAGTTTTAACTCCATCATTCTGAATAGGTAAGGTCTGAATTAAACTATAATTTCAAGTACCTCAGGAAGAGAGGATAGAGAGATAAGGCAAATTGACACGATACAGATTTATAATTACCTAGGATGGTGCAAGATCAGACCCCTCTGGCCAAGAGTTGTGGGCCCCTTAGAAAAAATTCAGGTGACAGGTTCAGGACAGGAATGGGACAGGTCAGGTAGCCTCTTTTGGATTCGACTCCCGAGTCTCATTCATCTCTGATTCTTTTTTCCTCCTTGATTCTTCCGCAATCTTGTTTCTCATTTTATTTGTTTGAAAATTCATAGTCTGCTTCTTTAGATATTTTGATCTGCAATTGGACAGCATCTCTATCTCTCAGCGTTCTGGCAGCGATTAAGCCAAGTAATCTAACTAACTACTCCAATTATCCCCCCTTATGGCATGTACCACCTCCTAAATGTTTCAACCTTATGAAATTCCTAATTCTGAGTGGACAAGCCGAGGAGATGATCATCACACCATGCTAAGTTTAATACTTTTCTTAAGATCTTTGTCTTATGTTCCCGCCCATTAATTTGTTCCTCCCAAGCTTTATTCCCCACCCATGTTCATTATGCATTATCAACAACGTATACAGTGTGTACAGTTGTCCATTGCGTCTTCAGGATGTTCAGCTGTTTTCCAGGACATGTGGAATGGGTGTCCTTGAACGGGTTCCAAGACTTGAGCTCATGACTCCGGAGTTGTCTCTAGCGCGCATGCGGATGAATGTCACATGGGTGTCAGCCCTTAGCTCTCTTTAAGGCTCAAATACGAACTAACAGAGAAGTCAAAAAGACAAGATGTTAGATTCAAATACAATTATTTCACTGTATACCACTTATCTCTATTCTAATCCCATTTATCTAAAAAGACTATTTATGCATTAGCAATTAGTATATAACGCGATTTAGTTTCAGCAGAGCAGATGCTTAGCATGTGAGTTCTTAAGCGGCCATTATAGCTGTCATTGCGCAGAAGCAAATCTTTCCCTCCAAGCGTTAAGACATCATACAGTTGATGCATGCTCAGTTCATTTTCCTGCGTTAGCAGTCATCTTTAGTTGCACTCGGGTTACTTGTTAGTAAAACACATAGGCACATTTTCTGGTAAATGTAAAAGGTTGTGTAAAATTAGTACTACAAACGTTATTATTAATTTATTAGGAGGTTATATGAGAGGATTATGTCAGAGCAAGTTGCTTATTTGCAAATCCTTGCTCCATCAATCCCCTCTCTGATGACGTTTATGCCATCAACAACTACCCATGCCCAAATCAAATGCCAACTTTAGAATATCTCCATTCCCTTCTCTATCTTATCAATTTCTACATCATCTTTTTCTTTCATGTTCTTCATTTTCTTATATAATTCTCCTTTTAACCTGGCACGGTTAAAAGTGAAGCGGGCAGTTGAGAAGCTGGATCGATGTATCAGCTAAGCCCTGCTTAGTAACGTCAACATGTTTCTGCCTATATGTGTAGGCATTCGTCAGGACCAAAGTGTAGACCCCGGCGGTATGAGCGCCGTCGACGGGGTCCGGTTACTGAGGCGTGTCTAGGTTACCAAATGGGTGCTTGGCTTTGATGGCGCTGTGCCTACTAGCTACCACCCCCTCCCCAGACCCATGGTGCGAAAAACGCTTGCACCTCATGTAATTGCTGGGTGCCGATAATTCATGAGTACCTTGCCTACAATCAGTTTTTTAAAAAACTTTTTTTCCTGCTTGTGTTTCTTTTTCACATTATAACCACCAGGTTAGGGTGAGCCTTAGCGCGCTCATAGAGCTGCACAACCTTCTGCACACTCAACTTCGATTTCTTGTTGTTGGGTTTTTTCATCAGTAGGTGGTACTCTTTTGGTATGGCTGGTGTGAATCCAGTTAGGCAACCCTGCACATTTCACTGCTGTTGTTGTAACTAAGTATGGGCAAATTTTTCAGATCTGCGGTCTGCGAATTCATGCGAAATCGCAAATAAGTCCGCAGATTCGCGGGTTTCCCAGCGAAATTGAGGATTTATTTGCGACTTCCATCTACTCAACTGGAGTACTTTCTACTGGCTAATCAGTAAGATCTACCTCGTTGGGTAAATGTATAGTGCTTTTCCTACACTGCAGCTGCGTAAAGGGCCAGAAGACTTGTCTCCACTGACCATGTGTACCTGTAACTTTGCCACCGCGCCAAAAGGCGCCGAGGTCCCTTGAGTGAGCTGTCCATCATAGTTGGGAAAGGGCGGGAAGACGTTTAATACCGCTAGTGTGTGGTGCGGGGCTTCTATGCGTGTCAACATGCCTCTTGTGTATAAAGGGTCAGAGAGTGAGCAGGGCAGCAGGGCAGGAGAAAGTAGCCTCCTGGTCACAGGAACTACACGGGGATTGCGCTCGAGAAACTCATGGATTCAAAGACATCCCTCGAGTATTACAGCTAATTTTTGATGGCAGATATGGGGTTAAAGCACACTTGCCCAGCCTCACCGTGCTCACTGATGTTTTGGGCTGATTAAAACGTTACTGAATTTGAGCTTCAACTCGGGCACCTGTTTCTTTAATATCTGTAAGTGCTTCCTGTTGAGGTTTAATTTTTGTGACTGGAGCCTCGTGCCAGAATGAATCCTGCCCTGCATAGTTATCCATGAAGATGCCACGTTTTGTGCAATACCTCTACTCAACTGGAGTACTTTCTACTGGCTAATCCAGTAAGTGCTACCTCGTTGGGTAAATGATAGTGCTTTTCCTACACTGCAGCTGCGTAGGGCCAGAAGATTTGTTTCCACTGACCATGTGTGCCTGTAACTTTGCCACTTCGCCAAAAGGCGCTGAGGTCCCTTGAGTGAGCTGTCCATCATAGTTGGGAAAGGGCGGGAAGACGTTTGATACCGCTAGTGTGTGGTGCGGGACTTCTATGCGTGTCAACATGCCTCGTGTATAAAGGGTCAGAGAGCGAGCAGGGCAGCAGGTGAGGAGAAAGCAGCCTTCTGGTCACAGGAACGGGGATTCCGCTCAAGAAACTCAGGGATGCAAAGACCTCCCTCAGGTATTACACATAATTTTCACCAGCAGATATAGGGTTAAAGCACACTTGCCCAGCCTCGACCGTGCTCACAAATGTTTTGGGCTGATTAAAACTTTACTGAATTTGAGTTTCAACTCGGGCACCTGCTTTATTTATATCTGTAAGTGCTTTCTGTTGATGTTTAATTTTTGGCCCACAGGAAGCCCTTACAGAGTTAAGGCAGGTGCCCGAGTTGAAGCTACCTTTGTAACCATTTTAGAATGGCACCAGCAAGCACTCTGGCAGCTTGCCAGCGCCATTCTAAAATGGTTACAAAGTTAGCTTCAACTCGAGCACTTGCCTTAACTGTGCGAATTCGTGAATTTTTTGGCAATTTCGCGAGATTTGCGGATCGCAAAATTGCCGAAAATTCGCAAATTTTGCGAGCAGAGCGGATTTTTGTGCCCATAGTTAGTTGTAATCAGTATAACCTGTTTTGGGGTACTCCCCCTGGGTGCCAGGCACGTCTCTCGGGTGTGATTCTTCACCACCACCTAGTCTCCTGGATTTAGATCATGCGCTTGATCCGGCTGCTTGGACTCTGCGTGTTCTCCAACCTGGTGAGAGACAGAATACACTAGGTCAGCCAATCTTTTACAATAGTCCAATACCAGATCATCAGTTATGCTTAACAGTCTGTGTCCAGGTATGAAGGCTAATTTCATTGGTCTTCCCATGAGTACTTCATGGGGACTCAACCCTGTGTTTCTGTCAGGATTGTTTCTGAGTCCCATCAGAACAAGAGGCAATGGATCTGGCCAACACAGTGATGTAGATGCGCACACCTTTGCCGATCTTGATTTTATTGTGCCATTCTGTTGTTCCACCACCCCAGAAGCCTCTGGACAGTAAGCACAGTGCAACGTTTGTTCAATCTTGACTGCTTCACAGATCAACCAAATTATTTCATTATTAAAGTGAGATCCTCTATCTGATTCCACCGTTACTGACAAACCAAAACGTGGTATGAGTTCCCTCAACAATAATTTGGCAACTGTTAGGCAACGTGAGAATAAACACACTATGACAAGTATGTACTTCAGTCCTCTACATGGTGGTAACTGAATGAAATCAACCTGCAACCTAACAAAATGTCCCTCTGCCTTTCCAATTCTTCCCCAGCTGACCACTGTCTTCCTACCTGCGTTATTCTGTTGACGAATTAAGCACATCTGGCAAAGGCTCTCTGCAACAGTCCTAAACTTCGGGTTGAACCAGTCCTGTCTAAAGAGTTTGATCATAGCATCTCTACCTATGTGGGTATCTCCATGGTACATTCTTGCTAGCTGTGAGAGTAAACAGTCTGGCATGACTGGACTGCCATCTGGATAAATCCAAACACCATCTTCTTCTCTCCTTTGACATCCTGTTTTAATCCACCCTTCCTTTTCACTTACTTCTACCTCATCTTGTAAATCTTACTTCATCCCATGTTTCTATGGCTGAGATAAGAATAAGTTGGCATCTGATTCCTGTTGTTTAAATGTTTTTGTTCACTGCCTTTTTATTTTTGGCACAATACTAAGCAACATGGTCAGCATAACAATTACCAGCAGTCACATAGTAATTTCCTGACTAATTGGCAGCACATTTGACAACAGCCACTACCTTTGGCAATTGTATTGCTTCTAAAAGCTCTTTCACATATTATCCATTTTTGATAGGGGTTCCTGAAGAAGTCATGAAATCCCTTTGCATCCAAAGTTGCCCAAAGTCATGCACAACCCCGTAACCATACTGACTATCAGTGTAAATGGTTACTCTCCAATTTTTCCCAATTTTGCATGCTTTAATTAAAGCAAAAAATGTAGCTATTTGTGCAGACTCCAAGTAAATAGGATGCTTCGACAATTCCAGCCAATGTACAAACAGCATAAACAGCACTCAATCCTCCTTCCTCGTGCCACATGCACGAGCCATCTACAAATAGTTTGTTTTCACAATTGTTCAGAGGCTCTTCCTGTATGTCTGGGTGAGGTTTGGTACAATATTCAGTAACATCTAGGCAGTCATGTTCAACATCATCCCTCACTTCTTCTCCCTACACATCAGGTAATAAGGTAGCTGGATTCAGAACCGTACACCTGATTACTGTTACGTTTTCTGCCCCCCAAATAATTCTTTCATATTTTGTCATTCGACTTGGGGTAAGATACTGAGCTTGTGTTCTGGTCAGAAGAATTTCAACTGAATGAGGGACATATACTTTCAATGGATGTCCCATCACAATAGATTCACTTTGTTCAAGACTTGTGCAAGCAGCGGCTACCGCTTTTAAACAACCAGGTAATGCAGATACTAGAGGATCCAAAGCAGCAGAAAAATATGCCACTGGACGTCGCATCAAACCATGTCTTTGGGTCAGTACTGACAAGGCGCAATTATCTCGTTCATAACAAAATAATGCAAATTCTTTCGTGTAATCTGGCATTACAAAAGCTTCCATGCTTTCACTATCCCAGTCTACAGGATCTTTTGCTTGTTTTCTTGTCATTTGTATCAGTGGTTTAGCCAGTAAGAAAAAACCTACAATACATTGCCTACAATATCCTACAACACCAAGAAACATTCTGATTTCTTTCTGGGTCTGAGGTAACTGCATCTGTTTTATTATTTTAATCCTTTCAGGTGTAGCTTTCCTTACTCCTCTTTCTAATTGATGTCCCAAATACTCAATTCGGGTTTGACTAAATTGTAGTTTTTCTGGTGACACCTTATGCCCTCCATAGGCCAAATGGTTTAACAATGCAACAGAATCAAGGACACAATCTTCTTGTGTGTTCGATGCTACCAATAAAACATCTATAATATATTGGACCAAAACTGAACTTCTGGGCTACATTAGTGTTTCTAGATACCTTTTCAAAATCTGGTTAAAGATTGAAGGACTTTCTGTATACCCTTGATGAAATCAATTCCACACATAGATACGATTTTCAAATTAAAATGAAAAGAGATACTGACTATCTGAGAGTAATGGAATGGCGAAAAATGCATGACACAAATCAATTACTGTGAACCATCCAGCATTCCATGGTATTTGATATAGAATTAATGCTGGGTTCGGTACCACAGGACAAAAATGCACCACTATTTTATTTATTTTTCACAGGTCTTGCACTATCCAATATTTCCCGTTAGTTTTCTTAATGCCAATTATGGGTGAATTACAAGGACTGCTCATTATTTCCTTTAAAATGCCTTGTTGAATTATTCGTTCTATTTCTACTATGACACCCAATTTAATTTCTGGGCTCATTTTATACTGTCTCGTGTTTGTAAAAATAGCTCCTTCTTTAACCAACACTTTTACTGGTTCTACACCTCCCACCAACCCTACTTCTTTTCCAGTGAAATCCCACTCTTCTGGGTTTACTGTCAGTTTTAATTCATCAGGTAGGTCATCATTTGTTATCATTAAATCCATTTCATCTACCTCTGTACCTTGTTTTGCTAGCAATAATTTGTAAATACTATCTTCATCAGGGGTTTGAATTGTCACACCATCCGGTGTACAATAAATTGTACACTTCATCTTACGTCCTAAATCTCAACCTAACAAATTTATGGGACTGGAGTCACATACTACAAATTTGTGCATTTCTTTAAAATTGCCTATGCACACTTCCATGGGTTCTGTAACTGGAGTTCTGATCTGTCTATTATAAACACCAACTATTTGGATTGCTTCACCTGAGAGGGGTGGGTTTGGGATGTCTGCTGTTCCCACAGTAGCACGGGTAGCACCAAGATCCAATAAAAAAGTTATATCTTTTCTTTCTACCTTTCCATCAATATATGGACATGACTGATCTACCGGTAAGGATGCACCAAGTACACATTCCTCTTCCCCCATTCTCAGGCACGGTCATAATTCATCCTCCGATGAATTATTGTTCTGTAAAAAAAATTGTGAATTTACTGAATTTAGCTTCCCCCTTTCTCCTTGAAATCTGGCGTCCACACTGTACTTTGCTCTGTTCATAAAATTTTGCATAGGGGCAGGAGGTAACTGACTCTGTGGATTTACAACCAGTTGCGGTTTACTCATTATCACCTCATTCTGCGTCTGTGGATTTAAATTTTGATTTGGGCCATTATTAGTTTGAATATTTTTACACTCGTTTTTCCAAAGGCCCAATTTTCCGCACCCAAGACAAGGAAACTTCTTCTTTGCTTCTTCTCTACTCATTTTCCATATTGGTTTTCCCCCATTATTTTCATTCTGTCCTGATCCTCTATTTTGTTCGTCATTTAATTTGAGTTCTTGCTGCTCTGCCAATTTTACTTGTGCCCACATTACTTTTTTTTCTAACTTTTTTCGTTTATTATCTATATCATCTTTGCAGTATTTTGCATACTTTAAGATTTCATCTACGGGTTTTCCTTGCCAACACAACATATGTGTTTGAATCATCTGACAAATCTCTGGGCTTAATCCAGATACAAATCAATATACAAAATGTCCCATACCTTTGTCACCAACATTCTCAAATCCACTATACTGCTTGAATACTTGCAACAGACACTCATAGTAAGCATGTACAGTCTCATATATTTTCTGTGTAGTTCTATCTACTTTTATCTAATCTATCTCTTTTGGGGGAGTTTTCCCTTTCAAGAAAGTAATCACCTGATTATATTTCTTCATTTCCTCTTTTGAAGGTGCACCTGTTTCCTCATCTCTTGGGTACTCCTCACCAGGCCAATCAAATGTGATTTTACATTCTGTCCCTAAAATCAGTAGGTACCACTATGTCAAACAGACCATCCAAATCCTTCAATAAAACCTTTGAAATTTTTAAACCTTTCAACCTTTCTGTACCATTAAACTGGCTTCTCTCTTAATTTTGGGAAATCATTGGTAAATGATAAAATATCTTGTCTAGTCCATGGAACATGTACATACCCTTCTCCTGGTACTTCTCTCATGGGACACAATCTTTCTGTCTTTTTGGGTTCTCTTAATAAATATTCTGATGCAGTTTTGTTTGTCTTAACTTCCTCCTTTTTCTTAGTCCACCTTGTTTTCCACCTGTCTAATTCTCCCCACTTTTGTAAAATTGTTATTAGTTCTTTAATCTGTAATTTCCATCCTGACACATTCATATTTTCTAAATCTTTGTCAGTAAATTCTGTTCTGTAAGGTTTCTGCAGTACTTTGGATCTCCCTATTTCAATTCCCATCTCTGAAGCAAGTTCTGTTAATTTCTTATGAAATATTTTTACATTTCAAGTTATGCTTCTACATATGAATAATAATTCTTCTTCACAGTACGTATTTAATCTGTCTATTCCCACATTTCCAGCTATCATTTCTTCCAATTCTACCTTTAATTTTTAAATGTACAAAATCTTTGGTTGTGGAACTGCTTTGTCCATTCCCTGTGCCCATCTTTCTAATTCTTCTGGTGACACAATGGGAGCACTTTTAGTTCCTGTGGAAGTTTCCATTCATATTTCTTTTGAAGGTGTAACTCTTCTTGGGGTCTCATTTATTTGTTCTCTTATTGGTAAATCCGTTACTGATATTACTGATTCACATTCACTAGTTTGATCCTCAATTATTATGTTCTCTTTTCTTGGTTCTACTACAGGAGTGGCCATAACTGGTGGGTCTGAACAGCTTCTTTTATCCCCATAAAATGGGAAACAGGACCTATAGTCACTTGTATGGTTAATGCTTTAGGATGTACACTCAATTGGTTTATTTTCTGTAGTAATTCATCTTAATTTTTAATTATTTCTTCTCTTTCTTTTTCATGTAATATTCTTTCATTTAATGAAACAACATTGGGGAACTCTGGACAATAACAGAGGGGTTTGGGAAAACACAAGGCACCGCTTGTTATCCAAGTGGATTCGAGTTGAATCGAAGAACACAATGGAAGATGACAGAGAAAGAAAGGAAGCAGCACAGGCACTTTTCGCCCAAGCACCGGGCATAGGGAAAACATTGCCAGTACAAACACGTACTGAGAAAACCATCATGGACACATTAAGAAAGTATGAAAAACTGCACAAATTAGAAGTCTCAAAATGGTGGGAAGCCACCTCTTTACAAGATTATCTTGATAAAAGCATGATACCAAGAGGACTGCGGATATACATTACCCCTTCCTATGTTTCACCTGACCCACAGATGTTGGAAGATTGGTTGCAGAACTCGGCCAACAGTTCCAAAGTCATGATGCAGATTTTAGTCAAATATGCTTGGTCAGATAGAGCCAAAATCAAAAAAGACATTGAGACCCTGGCGGAAGAACTTAACAAAAATCCTGACCAAGAAACCATTGTGAAATTCATTGATGAGATGAAAAAAAGATTGAAAATAATGGAAGAAGACATAAAGAAAAGAAAACAATATAAACTGCACAGAGACTGCGGTGACTATGAATCTGTGCGTATACTCACTCACAGCAGGAAATATGATCATTTATATGAATCAGCTAACGCCAAAGGCTCAGGTGACAATGTGTCATCCACAATATAAGAACAGGAAGTCCTAAGTACCAGTGACTCCAATACAGAAAATTCGGAAATAAGAAGGAGTTCAGAAAGCTCGAACTCAGAAGGAGAAGTCATTCCACAACGGAGGACTTTTTTAGACGAGTACCGGCTCATGAAGCAGAGCCGGCAAGCAACAAGGTCATTATCAAGACTCAAGGAGAAGAAAAACCTGGCGGAAACAAGCGGAAGGGGAAGACCAAGGGGTATCAGAACAAGAGGCGGTTGAAATCTAAACAGAGGCGAAGACAGAAAGGAGGAAGGCAAAGAGCGCATGGGAAACAAACAGGCTTGATACAAAAAGAACTAATAATGGATGATACGCAGGTAAATCAGACAATAGTGAATCGGTCTATGAAAGAAATAATTAACAAAGATAAAAGAACACTGTGCTTAAGCTTATCTTTCTGCCCCTCCACGCCCATGAACTATGTAGATGACAAAATAGATATTTTCAAAGTTTGTAGAAAGCTAAAACTTAGAAAATGGCACAAAATGAAACCTGTTAAAACAAAACCAGCCATGGTGGTGAACATTCAGGATGCAAGGACAGGTGGATCATTGGGGATATGGACACCATGATGGCATTAGATGAATTAAATAAAAACCAAGAGGACCTCAATCTCAGCTCTGATGCCATATGTATACTTGACGCTTTGGAAATACATTGCGAACAAGCAGCAGGCACAAAATTTTAACCAAAATCTACATTTCTTCCAAAAATGAATCATGACAATATTGATACCTTTCAGGACCATGTTGGCAAGGAACTACTTGAACTCCGATGCCGGAACTGGCCAAAACAAATGAAAAATTCAAACACAACTTGACAGCCACCCAAAATCAAGCCATAAAAGATCTTGCAGCTGACAATAGTATTGTGATCAGGCCTGCAGATAAAGGCGATAACATCGTCATTTTACCCAAAGAAATGTACATACGAGAGTCAGAAAGACAATTTATTAATCACAAAACTTTAAAAAAATCCAACAGAACTGATTATATTTCTAGCATCAAGAGCATTTGGGAGAAACTTACGGAGTGGAAGGATAAAGGTTGGATTGAATGGGAGGAGTATTGTTTCCTTAAACGTGATCATCCCATACTCCCCATTTTGTATCTCCTCCCAAAATCCACAAATGTAGAACCAATCCTCCAGGCAGGCCCATAATCTCGTTCAGAGGAAGTGTACTTGAGAATGTGTCCAGATACGTGGACCATTTTTTACGAGACTACGTGATGGGTTTACCAACATATGTAAGAGACACCAAAGATTTTCTAGAAAAATTAGAGAAGCTGTCATGGGAAAATGACTATTTAATACTAACGATAGATGTCAACTCCCTTTACACGGTGATAGAACACAAACAGGGCCTCAAGGCATGTGTCAGATTTCTCAAGGGCAGAAACATGGAATATCTGGGACACACAACCATGATACTGGATTGGATTATGCATTGCCTGGAGATCAACTTCTTTTTATTGAACAATGATATCTTTGTACAAACCAATGGCACCGCGATGGGAACAGGCTTTGCGCCTAGTTTTACAAATTTGTTCATGGGGGCGTGGGAGGATGACATTGAAAACTGCAGAGCGTTCCATGAAGACTTCAAGAGAGTCATGTCATGGCTACGTTACATAGACAACATTTTTGTCGTCTGGAAGAGTGAGAAAGATCTAGCTCTCGATTTTGTTAACAGACTCAATCAAAATGAGATGAATATAACACTGACATGTAACATAAGTAAGGATGAGGTGGAGTATCTTGATACCAAGGTACAGATACGGCAGAACATTGTTCAAACTGTTCTCTACCACAAAAGCACGGCTGGCAACACTTTACTCCATGCTCTGAGCAGCCATCCGCAAAATCTAAAATGGAGCATTCCATATGGAGAGCTGCTCAGAGCGAAAAGGAATTGCAGCACCGCGTATGATTACACCATAGAACAGTCAGTCATGATACAAAGATTTTTGGGAAGGGGCTACCCAGAATGGGTAGTAAATAGGGCCATTTACCACACCCTCCCACCAACTTAGCCCTGCCTCACCCCTGTGCATATCACGCCTCTATGTGTAATTTTTTGGGTTTTTAAGGCTACATTCTGTTCTGATACTTGACTCGCAGTGAATCTCTATGTATACTATTGTTATGTTTTTGTATTGATTTTCCCATCACCTTTGTTGTAAAGCGCTCCGATACCCGTGGGTCTGGCTAGCGCTATATAAAACGCCTAAAACAATAAATAAATACATTAATTAATTAATTAAGTCAAATTGGTGAAACGCAGAGATTTACTTAAGGATGTAGCCACTGAACAGGAAGAGGATTCTGAGAGTAACATTTCCCGAATTATTTTGAATTACAAAGGGAATTCTAACCAGCTTAGAAAGTGTATAGTTAAAAACGGGAATATCCTCAAAGGAGATGCCATCATAGGAGACACTTTACCTGACAGACCCAGTATAACTTACAGACGGGGTCGCAATCTGAGGGATATTCTAGTACACAATGATATCAGTGAAATTAATATCCACAGGGGGGTAGACCTTCATGGTGTTAACCCCTGTGGTCACTGTAAGGTCTGTGCTCACCGTCAGATGGTTAAGGAATACTAGAATTCAAGTACTAACAGGATGAAAAAGATTAATCAATTCCTTACATGTACGAGTGTGTTTGTGGTATACGTGTTAGCCTGCCCATGTGATCTTAAATACGTGGGCAGTACTACACATATGGCGAAAAAGCACATTCTTGAACATACAAGAGCGATCACCAAAATAGACAAACAATACCCTATACCTCGCATTTTTCAGATCCTACTAAACTGTCCTTTTACATCATAGAACAGGTTAATCTCAATCAAAGGGGTGGCAATCGCACCTTGAGACTTAGGCAAAAAGAATCCAAGTATATCATTAGTTTGTGCACACGTTACCCTAAAGGGCACAATATGAATGAAGAACTGAGTGTACATTTACAGGAAGAATAGCATCTTCCTAGACAGTACGATTGTGCTCGATAACATGAATATGACATAGAGATGACGTAGTACAACTGATATTAAGCTATGTACTCTTCTAACCTATGTGTTTTATTTTATTTTATTTTCTCTCACAGGAAGAAAGGGAGGGACACTGTCTCAGGCTTACAGCACCTGTACCCTAATCCTTTCTCTGTGGTTCATCTTCTACCCTCTCACCATCTATGTAAAGTATTTTGCATATTTTATTTAATATATACACATGTGCACCTTTAGAGATTTTGTTGTACACTTTGCACTGCAGGAGATTGAGGTTAACTCCCTTTAACCTCTTCATCACACTCCATGTTTGTCTGCAACATACATCTAGTCAGTATTTCTCACATGAGTTTTAAGACACCGATACCCCACTAACCAGGGTATACATAACTTTCTATATTTAACTGGACTGTCTGTCAGCGTATCAGATACCATACACAGGTCTCTCTCCCTCCGCACCCGCCGCTTGTGGCAGTACCTATTTTACTGGGCCCCTTATTATAGCACTAACTAGCTTTTATGTACAACACGAAACCTCAGTAAGATATATTAATGGAACCCGGTGACAACACCTAAGCATCACGCTCTATGGTTCAGGTTTGTACTTACAGTACATGGACCACTAGACTCCATAGCATTGTGATATTTTACGACTGTGGCAATACGTATGCCCATACTAATTTGGTCATGACCGCGATTCACGATGCTGTGGTTACGTTAACTATTATTCTGTTTAAACTTCCTATATACAGTACTGTATATCTACATATAAGATACTAAATAAACTTTTTTATCCTACAGCAGCTTTGTGTACGAGAGACAATTGTCATACTATGCCTTCCACAATACACCTATTCGATGCGCACCTGTGAAACATAGAACTGTGACCCCTATGCATCAGATTTAGAATTAGGGGTTGCACTTTGGGGCTCATCACATTCATCTTAAACATATACACAACATGTATCTAAACATTGAAACACAATGTTTGTACTTTGATGAATTGACCACACCAACATGGCTTACTGTGTACCAGGAAGAGACCTGACTTTAAATAAGACAAACTTTATGGATACTGTTGTGTGATCAAGCGCTTCTTGGAGTGGGAAACGCGTCATGGAAGGTTTATGGAGTGAATAAACCTCTAACTTGGACACGTTGCGGATGCCTTGTTGTTATTTCCTACCCGAGTGCTTGTTTGGAATGCTGTTTACTTGTGATATTTTTACCTGCTGCTCCGCCGGCATCGCGCCACCTCAGGAGAAGGCGAGGGATTTCCAGCAGGAGCTGATTCTCTTTGGATATATATATATATATATATATATATATTCTCCACAGCTCCCTTGCACAGGAAACAAATGGGTCGCACTCCACGGGTTATCTTTTGCAGTTTTTTTTTATTTTTCCATTACATTCCACAGGCAGATGTTACGATCTACGCGTTTCGGTATTTCAAATACCTTGCTCACGATCAACCGCTCACTTGACTCCCCCTCCCTGATATACTGCATTACATTGTATTCAATACATCACTTCCTGTTAGGGGTTTGTCAGTGCCTCCAAGCTTTATGGGACATGTAGTTTTTTTACCAAGGTGTTAACATTACTCCATATTTGCCCAATTTTTACCACATTTCACATCACATTAATTGCGAGCTAAATTGTGACACACTGGTGATGCTAGGATCCCTCTGGTGGGATTAGTTGATGGTATTTTGTGTTAATATTGGTAATTGATTTAATTCAATTAGTACATAAGCAGTTGCAACATCTACTCCTGATATTTTCCCTCTAGTGGGATGACATTATGTATTTTAAAAATCATTGTTTGAACACAGTGCGTAGGGTGTCTCTGATTGTTAAGAGTTACACTTGTATTACCACATGCTGTGATGCTTTCCAGACACCAAATATTCACCACATTGCTTTTTCAAGTTCATATCATAGTGTTAAAGCCCCGCTTATGAAATTTAACCATTATTAACATTTCATTTTCATCATTACATTTTTTTCATGTTGACACCAGTTATGATGTTTTGGGTATATATTGGGCACTAAACAATTTATCAAAGCGAAACTCTCACAAATGTATGTAAAGCTCTTCAGACTGGTTCAGCCCATAGGGCGTTAAGGTACGTAGGTTTAGGATGTGGCGGGATTCCTTTTGCCTCAGGAGCCTTTCTCTGTCTCCCCCTCTTTCTTTCTTGGGGACACTTTCCAGACCAAAGAACTTTAATTGGCTCCAGTCACTTCGATGAAACAGTTCCATGTGTTTAGCTATCGCATTAGCCTTGTCTTTATGGATGGTAGCACGAACGTGTTCAAGAATGCGTTTTTTCAGTTCACACACTGTGCTACCCACATACCTCATAGGGCATGGGCACTCCACGACATAAACAACATGTGTTGTTTTACATGTAATCAACTCCTTTATCTCCCAGTTCTTTTTGTTTGACATTTGTACTTGTTTAGTCGGTTTGGCAATCTGACACACCTTACAGGCATAGCATTTCACAAACCCCGTTGTTTTTAGCCATTCCTCCTTTTTTGTTTTCTTAAAATGGCTATGGATCAGATGATCCTTGAGGTTTTTTGCCCTTCTTTAGGTGATCGTTGGATGTGGTCCTACAATGTCTTTCACGGTTTCATCCAATTGAAGTATTTTCCAATTGCGTTTTAGGATGTCGGCAATTCTTTTGCTTTCATTTGAATAGTTCATTATCATACGTATGGGTTCTGATTCCTCTGTTGATTTTTTGGGTTTTCTCTGGAGACATTCCTCTCTGCTTTTTTGGTCTGTTCTTTCCCAGCATTTCTTCACAATGCCATTGTTGTATTTGCGTTTTTTGAATCTCTCCGAGGTTGCAGTGCTGTGTCTTTCCCACTCTTCGTTTTCGCTGCAAATCCTTCGGATTCTCAGAAATTCCCCGTAAGGGATACTGCTGATCAGGGATTGTTGGTGGAAGCTGGTTGCTTCTAATGTAGAATTGGTGGCAGTACATTTACGATGCAATGTTGTGTGTATTTGGTGCTCTCGTATGTAGATCTCCGTATCCAGAAATACAATCCTCTCATTGCTTATTTCATAGCTGAATTTGAGGTTTGGAATGCTGTTATTCATGATGTCGAAGTATCTCTGGAATTCTTCTTTGCTGCCGTCCCAAATGATGAGTAAATCATCTATATATCGAGTCCAGCTTATTACTTTGTTCAACGCTGTTTCATTGCTGTTACTCCAAGCGATTTCCTTCTCCCACCATCCCATCGCTAAGCAGGCATAGCTGGGACTAAAGGAAAATCCCATCGCCGTCCCGCTGTTTTGGGAATACAGTTCATCCCCGAACATGAAGATGTTTCTGGTCAGGCAAATCTGGATCATATCCAAGATCATTTGGTTGTGGTTTGCAAATTCCATTTTTCTTTCTTTAAGGAAATAGTTGCACGCTGTTAGGCCCATGTCATTCCCTATGTTGGTATAAAGGGAGATGACGTCCATGGATACCAGGTAGTATGTGTCTTGCCATGGGGTATTTTCAAGTTTCCTGAGTAGGTCACTCGTGTCTTGTATATAGGAATCCAGGTCTAATACAAACGGATTTAGAAAGTAATCGATATAGTTGGCAATAGGTTCCAGGAGTGAACCTTTGGCAGATAGGATTGGGCGTCCCGGGGGCATTTTTGGATGTTTGTGCAGTTTAGGTAAGAAATATATGGTTGCAGTTACTGGATGCGCCACTGTTAGATATTTTCTTTCTTCTTCGTCAATTAGGCCCCTTTCTGTCCATTCTGACAATCTCACGTCCACCATTTCTTTTATTTCCATGGTGGGGTTTTTTCTCAGTTTGTCATAATACTTTGTATTTCTTAATTGACGGTGCGCTTCCGTGATGTATGCCGTTTTCTCCAGTATTACCACGTTTCCGCCTTTATCGGCCATTTTTATTTCAATTTGATTGTCTGCAGCAAGCTCCACGAGTGCCTTCCTCTCCAATTCGGTTAGATTGTCCTTGTATTTTGTGTATTTCAGTTTGTATAAGTCTTGGGTTACAGCCTCCTGAAAAAGATCAATTTTATTTCCAGGGGCCAATTGAGGATAAAACTTTGATTTGGGTTTCATCCCGCTCAGTCCCGCACCTGTTTGTGCACAAGCCTCTTCCAAGGGGATATCATGGTTCACATCATCGTTCAGGTTTATCAGGGTTAGCAGGGCCTCCGAATCTCTTACTGATAAACCTGTGTCCCTTTCCTGTATGGGAGTTTTATTGGTCTTTCCGGTTTTCTGTTTTTCAGCAAAGTATTTGGCTAGCTTTATCTTCCTAATGTAGAGGTAAAAATCTATCCGAACTTGGGGTAAGTCCATTTTTCTCATTGGACAGAAGTTGATTCCCTTTTTCAGAAGTTGTTCTTCTGTTGTCGATATTGCCCTTTTGGATAGATTGACCACCTGTAATTCGTCCTCTATGGGTTCATCTTCCTCCGCATACTGCGCGTTTCCGTCCCCACTTTTGTTCCTCCGTTGCTTTTTGCTCCTTTTTCCTCTCCTTTTTGGTCTTTTTGGGGCCATTTGCGTCCTCTCCCTCTCCCTCTTTGTTGTTGGCGAGGGGGTAGATTCTGCTCCCACTGTTTTTGGTGCAGTACCAGTCGCATGTCCCCTAAAAAAGGCTGCTGTCCCGTAGCGGCCGATGTTCCAGGCTCTCCTTCGTTGTTTTCCGATATCAGGGAAGATGCACTGCTTGATAAGCTTATGGAGCTCGTGCTCAATACTTGCTGTCTCATTTGGTCAAACTTTTTTGAAAACGAAAAGATTCGACCTTCTGCGTAGTCTGTTGCATCCCTGATAAATTTTTGATGTTTGCGTTCTCTCACAGTATCCTCATGTTTTTCGATTTGTAATTCAAGTTCTTCCTTGAACTTTGTCATATCGGCATTTAACTTTAGTGTTGCAAGCTCTTTCTCCATTTCATGCAGTTGTTCTTTCACTTTTTGTAGGCCGATTTCGATATGCTTGACTAGAATTGCTACTAGTCCCAAGGATGACTGTAGGATGAACTCTCCCCATTCCTGCAATAATTCATTGGAGCTGTCTTGGTGGCTGGGCATGAGCATGATCCTTAATCCTCTAGGTACCCGTTTTACCTCTAGGTATTCCTTTAAGGTGATCAATTCCCAAGACTTATTGATTTCCTTTCTGCTCAGTTTCTCCCAGTTTTTTAATTTCGATTTAGTGTCCGTTTTAGCTTGCACATTGGCCCCGCCTATTTCCTTTTCTACTGAGCCCTTTTCAAACATTTGGCGTAGTAAATCATTGCGTTTCGCTTCCCTTTTCTCCATCTTGCTGCCTGTATGGTTTCACAATTATTTATCGTGTTGGTTGTTTCTGCTGCTGACCCGTGTACTCCCTTAGAGACAAACACTGTGCGTTTAGCTTAAGCCGCTTATTTCAGCAGTGAAAGTCTATTGCGGCATTTAACCTTGCGCGTTGTTTATACGGGGGTCCGTGAAGCTGACGTTGCCGATTTCATTCAGCAACTAATAACATATTGACATTCACCTTCACACACACGCTTACCTCGGACTCTTGTTCACGAGCGGAGTGTGGCTAACTTCTTCTGTTTTCCTCGTTACTCGTCAGCGGTCGCTGTTCATGGCATTTGAATATTTTCCATTGCCGGTTCCTTTTGCCACTTAGACAGCGCTCAAGACGGGTGCGGCGCCCTGCAGCTGAACCACGCTGCTAATATATTCTCCACAGCTCCCTTGCACAGGAAACAAATGGGTCGCACTCCACGGGTTATCTTTTGCAGTTTTTTTTTATTTTTCCATTACATTCCACAGGCAGATGTTACGATCTACGCGTTTCGGTATTTCAAATACCTTGCTCACGATTAACCGCTCACTTGACTCCCCCTCCCTGATATACTGCATTACATTGTATTCAATACATCACTTCCTGTTAGGGGTTTGTCAGTGCCTCCAAGCTTTATGGGACATGTAGTTTTTTTACCAAGGTGTTAACATTACTCCATATTTGCCCAATTTTTACCACATTTCACATCACATTAATTGCGAGCTAAATTGTGACACACTGGTGATGCTAGGATCCCTCTGGTGGGATTAGTTGATGGTATTTTGTGTTAATATTGGTAATTGATTTAATTCAATTAGTACATAAGCAGTTGCAACATCTACTCCTGATGAGACAGCAAGTATTGAGCACGAGCTCCATAAGCTTATCAAGCAGTGCATCTTCCCTGATATCGGAAAACAACGAAGGAGAGCCTGGAACATCGGCCGCTACGGGACAGCAGCCTTTTTTAGGGGACATGCGACTGGTACTGCACCAAAAACAGTGGGAGCAGAATCTACCCCCTCGCCAACAACAAAGAGGGAGAGGGAGAGGACGCAAATGGCCCCAAAAAGACCAAAAAGGAGAGGAAAAAGGAGCAAAAAGCAACGGAGGAACAAAAGTGGGGACGGAAACGCGCAGTATGCGGAGGAAGATGAACCCATAGAGGACGAATTACAGGTGGTCAATCTATCCAAAAGGGCAATATCGACAACAGAAGAACAACTTCTGAAAAAGGGAATCAACTTCTGTCCAATGAGAAAAATGGACTTACCCCAAGTTCGGATAGATTTTTACCTCTACATTAGGAAGATAAAGCTAGCCAAATACTTTGCTGAAAAACAGAAAACCGGAAAGACCAATAAAACTCCCATACAGGAAAGGGACACAGGTTTATCAGTAAGAGATTCGGAGGCCCTGCTAACCCTGATAAACCTGAACGATGATGTGAACCATGATATCCCCTTGGAAGAGGCTTGTGCACAAACAGGTGCGGGACTGAGCGAGATGAAACCCAAATCAAAGTTTTATCCTCAATTGGCCCCTGGAAATAAAATTGATCTTTTTCAGGAGGCTGTAACCCAAGACTTATACAAACTGAAATACACAAAATACAAGGACAATCTAACAGAATTGGAGAGGAAGGCACTCGTGGAGCTTGCTGCAGACAATCAAATTGAAATAAAAATGGCCGATAAAGGCGGAAACGTGGTAATACTGGAGAAAACGGCATACATCACGGAAGCGCACCGTCAATTAAGAAATACAAAGTATTATGACAAACTGAGAAAAAACCCCACCATGGAAATAAAAGAAATGGTGGACGTGAGATTGTCAGAATGGACAGAAAGAGGCCTAATTGACGAAGAAGAAAGAAAATATCTAACAGTGGCGCATCCAGTAACTGCAACCATATATTTCTTACCTAAACTGCACAAACATCCAAAAATGCCCCCGGGACGCCCAATCCTATCTGCCAAAGGTTCACTCCTGGAACCTATTGCCAACTATATCGATTACTTTCTAAATCCGTTTGTATTAGACCTGGATTCCTATATACAAGACACGAGTGACCTACTCAGGAAACTTGAAAATACCCCATGGCAAGACACATACTACCTGGTATCCATGGACGTCATCTCCCTTTATACCAACATAGGGAATGACATGGGCCTAACAGCGTGCAACTATTTCCTTAAAGAAAGAAAAATGGAATTTGCAAACCACAACCAAATGATCTTGGATATGATCCAGATTTGCCTGACCAGAAACATCTTCATGTTCGGGGATGAACTGTATTCCCAAAACAGCGGGACGGCGATGGGATTTTCCTTTAGTCCCAGCTATGCCTGCTTAGCGATGGGATGGTGGGAGAAGGAAATCGCTTGGAGTAACAGCAATGAAACAGCGTTGAACAAAGTAATAAGCTGGACTCGATATATAGATGATTTACTCATCATTTGGGACGGCAGCAAAGAAGAATTCCAGAGATACTTCGACATCATGAATAACAGCATTCCAAACCTCAAATTCAGCTATGAAATAAGCAATGAGAGGATTGTATTTCTGGATACGGAGATCTACATACGAGAGCACCAAATACACACAACATTGCATCGTAAATGTACTGCCACCAATTCTACATTAGAAGCAACCAGCTTCCACCAACAATCCCTGATCAGCAGTATCCCTTACGGGGAATTTCTGAGAATCCGAAGGATTTGCAGCGAAAACGAAGAGTGGGAAAGACACAGCACTGCAACCTCGGAGAGATTCAAAAAACGCAAATACAACAATGGCATTGTGAAGAAATGCTGGGAAAGAACAGACCAAAAAAGCAGAGAGGAATGTCTCCAGAGAAAACCCAAAAAATCAACAGAGGAATCAGAACCCATACGTATGATAATGAACTATTCAAATGAAAGCAAAAGAATTGCCGACATCCTAAAACGCAATTGGAAAATACTTCAATTGGATGAAACCTTGAAAGACATTGTAGGACAACATCCAACGATCACCTACAGAAGGGCAAAAAACCTCAAGGATCATCTGATCCATAGCCATTTTAAGAAAACAAAAAAGGAGGAATGGCTAAAAACAACGGGGTTTGTGAAATGCTATGCCTGTAAGGTGTGTCAGATTGCCAAACCGACTAAACAAGTACAAATGTCAAACAAAAAGAACTGGGAGATAAAGGAGTTGATTACATGTAAAACAACACATGTTGTTTATGTCGTGGAGTGCCCATGCCCTATGAGGTATGTGGGTAGCACAGTGTGTGAACTGAAAAAACGCATTCTTGAACACGTTCGTGCTACCATCCATAAAGACAAGGCTAATGCGATAGCTAAACACATGGAACTGTTTCATCGAAGTGACTGGAGCCAATTAAAGTTCTTTGGTCTGGAAAGTGTCCCCAAGAAAGAAAGAGGGGGAGACAGAGAAAGGCTCCTGAGGCAAAAGGAATCCCGCCACATCCTAAACCTACGTACCTTAACGCCCTATGGGCTGAACCAGTCTGAAGAGCTTTACATACATTTGTGAGAGTTTCGCTTTGATAAATTGTTTAGTGCCCAATATATACCCAAAACATCATAACTGGTGTCAACATGAAAAAAATGTAATGATGAAAATGAAATGTTAATAATGGTTAAATTTCATAAGCGGGGCTTTAACACTATGATATGAACTTGAAAAAGCAATGTGGTGAATATTTGGTGTCTGGAAAGCATCACAGCATGTGGTAATACAAGTGTAACTCTTAACAATCAGAGACACCCTACGCACTGTGTTCAAACAATGATTTTTAAAATACATAATGTCATCCCACTAGAGGGAAAATATCAGGAGTAGATGTTGCAACTGCTTATGTACTAATTGAATTAAATCAATTACCAATATTAACACAAAATACCATCAACTAATCCCACCAGAGGGATCCTAGCATCACCAGTGTGTCACAATTTAGCTCGCAATTAATGTGATGTGAAATGTGGTAAAAATTGGGCAAATATGGAGTAATGTTAACACCTTGGTAAAAAAACTACATGTCCCATAAAGCTTGGAGGCACTGACAAACCCCTAACAGGAAGTGATGTATTGAATACAATGTAATGCAGTATATCAGGGAGGGGGAGTCAAGTGAGCGGTTGATCGTGAGCAAGGTATTTGAAATACCGAAACGCGTAGATCGTAACATCTGCCTGTGGAATGTAATGGAAAAATAAAAAAAAACTGCAAAAGATAACCCGTGGAGTGCGACCCATTTGTTTCCTGTGCAAGGGAGCTGTGGAGAATATATTAGCAGCGTGGTTCAGCTGCAGGGCGCCGCACCCGTCTTGAGCGCTGTCTAAGTGGCAAAAGGAACCGGCAATGGAAAATATATATATATATATATATATATATTGACGCTCCAAGTTTCTTTTACTTTGGCAGAAGATATATATACATTCACTGCAAAAAACCATAGGTTTTAGCCACGTTATAGTTAGGAATTAGCATTTAAAAAACCTTAGAAATTCACTGAAAAAAACATAGGTTTCACACATGTTATAGTTAGCTGGACATTTCACTCCTACAAAACCATTGAAATTCCCCCGTTATAGTTAGTTCAGCTAACTATAACTCGCGCGCCCGCAATCCACTGCTGATGACGTGGGTTGTCCTTCAACCTCCGTGTTGCAGTTCCAGCAAAGTTGTTGGGGTGTAAGTTCTTCACGTGTCGCTCCATATTTACTGTGCCAAAGGAGTATTTTTTGGATGGATGACCCCTTGAAAGAGTTGTTTGGCAAATTTTACAGGTTACTTTTGGAGGATTAACCTTTTTTTGCCCTTCTGGAAGTAAAACTGCCAAATTAGAGCTTCTTTCCTCTTCTTTGGAGGTTCTTCAGAAATGAAATATTCCTCTGAAGAATGGCTGGAAGATGAGTCCATTGCTGTTATTATGGTAAACTTTGTTCTATTTGACAAGATTCTCAGAAGAGATGCTTCTTCTTAGAAAATGAAAGTAGAATTATTAAAATGGGACGGAAGTTTCAATAGTTGTAATGAGAAGTGTTATGAACCAATCAAATCTCATCTTTTAAAGTCACATGGCTTTGCGTACGCTTACGCTGTGCTTACGGTACTCTTACGATGCGAGTACGCATGACGTTACACCGCGATTTGTGTAATTGCTTTTAAAAGTAATATAGGAATATTGGAACTTAAAAAAAACGTTTTCATAATTATCCTACATAATGTCTTCTGTTAGTATGTTCATTAAATACTTGAATATATTTTTTAAACAATTAAGAACATTCGCGTCTTTGCGTATGGGGCGCCGTACATGAAGTCACACGGAAGCTTTGATGCAACGCGTAACGTCAAAGCGTATTCGTAGCGTATGCTGAGAATGATTAGCAGTACAAACTAAGGTGCGATCACTCTCTCACTGTCAAATCAGAGCACAGGGCGCGCTATGAGAATGGGTAGAAGTGGTCACTCATTGGAGCTCCGATTCAGCTGTGTTATGCTTATCCACTGTATCATAACGTTACTTTTTAGCCTGTTTAAGTTTGAGGTTTGCATGAAATACTATGCTATAGGCAGATATGGATGTTTAGGCAGCGCTTATCTCCATGAAGCCTGGTTATTACCATTTACATATAGGTGCCTGAGGGAGGGAAAATAAGTCTATGTGAATGGACAGGATTGCACAATAGCACCAGATCACTCCTTAATTTGTAGACACATACAATTGCATGGCTCTTGTAAACAAGATGCACCTAATTTCGACTGAGTTTTAAAAGGTAGTTCGACAGGTGCTATCATAACAACGTTCAGTTTACTGGAAACTGGAGTTATTTACTTTGAAATAATGGAGATTGTTGTGCAATGTTAGCAGGCATCGCTTACATGATTACGGTAACTGAGCGTGTGGTTTGATTAAAAAAAAGTTGTGTTAACTCCTCTGCATGGGAAGCTGGATGTTTCCATCTGGCTGTCGATTTCGACCTTGAAAGCAGAGTCAATCAAATGAGTTGTATAAGAGTGCTATTGTCTCAAAAAGAGGTCGCTCCTATATCTGCTACAGAAACATTTGTCCTTCATGTAGCACACAGAAGTGCATGCTTTATTAAATACAGACGTGCTCTTGAATTTTGGGGAGTTAATTTAGAGTATCTTTAATGTGTCCTTGACTAAGGGGTTACCTTACTTTTTTAAAGTTAGAAGCAGTGGCCTTGTGAATTTTGTAGAAACTATATTTGGTGCCTTTTAGGGATTTTTTCATTCGATTTTTTCCAGCATCTTTGGTGGATTGCGCTTAATACTCGCATTAGTTGCCGGTGTGCTTTTATTAATTTGTTTACATAAATATGATGCACATCCTGCAGCACACAACAATATTTCCCGGCTGTTGATGGTTCGCAACCGTATGCTTAATTATTACAGAGCACTGCTTCTGGCTACATTAAGTGCAGCTTATGGATTATCGTTTCGATTCTCATTTTTCACATGCGTTCAACCTGTCTTTCATTGCCTGAGCTGCGAGTTCGACTGGGCCCTGGATTTGTGTCTCTACAGTACGGTGACTCCCAACGCGGATTATGACCAGCTGATGAGCCCCTTAGTGGTTCATGACATGGTCTGTTCTGGCGGCGGGATTATGGCCTTAGCAGCAATACATGTAATAATGGGACGTTGGAATGTTTTTGCAGCGGCGCTTGAGTTCTTGGCACGCAGTTGCATTGAAGATGACCCGAGTGTTCCTCCGATGGTGATAGAGGCTCCGGTCGTTGAGGAACATGTATGTTCATTCCCACTATTGAATTGGATGGCTGAAATGTTTTCAGATGAGAACAATGACTTCCTGTTGGAGGCTGTTGCTACATACTGTGCTTACACGCTGTTGGATTAAGACTCTTTGATTTTTCTACGTATTCTTTATTATTTAGCTACTGCTTTCTATCAAAGACCGAATAACGTTTTTTTGGAAATGTGAACTTGACTCTGCTTTTTAGTCTTGGACTCTGCGTTTGTAATTAGCTCACGTTTATATCACGTGCTTCGATCATGGAAGGGTGCCGTGGGGCTGAGCCTTGCACTCACACCCTGTTAAGTTAGCATGGGTTTATTAGAAGCTTACATGCTATTTTTGCTTTCCTGCTCTGCTTTGCACACGACACGTACTTGTGATATTGTTTAGAGAAGGCTGAGTATTTTGCTTTATATGAGAATAATTTGGTATGCTAGATTTGTAAACTGCATACCTAGTTTTGTGTGAATAGTGAGAGCATGGAACATCAAGGTTATCTTGAATACTGTGTCTGTTATTCAGAATGATGCTTGCACGTTCGAGCCATAACACATATGCAGCTGTGGCCACCTCTGATACTGGCGAGTTACATAATGCATTGTGGAGGCAAAGTTACACACAGTTGGAGAACATTCGTATCTTGACAGTTTGTGGAGCACTGAATGTGATCCACTACTGCTGAGTACCAGAGGTATGGGTCTTGCTATGTAATCCTATGAGACTTTCTGTAGTTATAAACTAATCTGCTAGGTAGGGAGGGTGACATGTAGGTATATTTTAAATGTGTTTACCTTTAGCATTATAGGATGCTTTTTCCGTTTGTATTTCATAGAATGGTAACAATGCTGACAACCTTGTTTCTGATAATATTTTTGGTTGTATTATCTAAGGTACTGTGCATGAGATTATGGTGTTAGAAATAAACATTTAAAAGTTGCACGTGTCTTTATTTACATCTTGTTTTGGACTGGTGTAAGACTATAATGAAAGAGTGCTCTTGTTATCCACTTTACTTCATGTAATCCAAGTCTCATGTTCCGGGTTGACTAGTCATTGGTGTTTTTGGTCTAGGGCGAAGAACCAATGAGTCACTGATTGCTTATCTGGTAGGGGGTTTGTGTAGTAAGGTGGGTTTTGGTACACTGTAATTCACTGAAGTCCTAAGTCTTTATGCACAGTTCTGTGTATGAGCAGAATTCCTGGAACAGTAGTTACAACAAAAAGGCTTGATAAAAGGCTTGAACTTTGAATATGAATATAAAATAGAAGAATAGTTGATAATCACAGCTAAGGAATGCAGCAATTAGATGTGTGTATGTGTGGATGATGTGTAGATTGAGTGGAAGATGAAAAACACGAAAAATAAGAAAGGGTGGAGAGACACAAACTACCCACTGTATTATCAGTGAAGTGGATCTTTCGATTTCCAGGTCATTACACAGATAGGGTGTTGGATTCCGCAGTGGGAGCAAGAGAAACTAGTACCACATCTAAGGGAGAAAGCTAGTGCATAAAGTACACACAGTTAGGCAGATTTACCAGCTTGTGGGAAAAATGATGCAAAAGTGTAATGGAAGTGGGTGTTTAGTTTTCCAGTGCATATATATATATTCTCTGAAAAAACCCTAGGGCTTCAGCTACGTTATAGTTAGGAATTAGCATTTAAAAAACCTTGCAAATTCACTGAAAAAACCATAGGTTTCACACATGCTATAGCTAGGAATTAGCATTTAAAAAACCTTGGAAATTCACTGAAAAAAACAGGTTTCACACATGTTATAGTTAGCTGGACATTTCACTCATACAAAACCATTGAAATTCCCCCGTTATAGTTAGTTCAGCTAACTATCACTCGCGTGCCCGCAATGCACTGCTGATGACGTCACATATTACATTACTCATGACATGGTCATGGTATCTCCATTCTTTTCAAAATTGTAGTTTCTATTTTTGAATGTATGTAGCAAAGGTTATATTATGGTGAGAGGAGGTCTGCCACTCTTTCACAAGGATGATGTCATCAGTGATGTCATCAGTGATATCATTTGAGATGTCATCAGTGATGTCATGAGTGATGTCACTGACCATGTCATGAGTGATGTAATATGTGACGTCATCAGAAGTGCATTGCGGGCACATGAGTTATAGTTAGCAAAACGTGTTTTCCCCATGCAGTTTTCCATAGGAACCATTCATCGCGGCTACAGCCCGAACAGCTGAACGGAATTACACAAAATTTGGCAAAGTGGTAGTACGTGGTTCAGACTCATGCCTTTTTCTTAAATGGTGTAAATCCGTTCAGTAGTTCCTTAGAAAATTACAATAAAAAGTTCATATATATCAATGACCTCGGTGGATCTGCGTATCTTGCGCGCACTCTAAGCGCACTGTCCCGATCACCCGCTAATTGACTGTCAAGTGGTTGTCAACATTCGAAAGCAGGAAGTGTTAGCAGCCATTTTGTGCCTCGGTAGAAGCGAGGATCTAGAAAATAGTGGGACAAGTGTTCAAAACGTATAAAGGGGGCATGCAAGAAATATTTTGATCATCTAGACCTGCTTAAGGGGTCCCAAAAGGACCCCTAGGGTCCCCCCCAAAAATTTGGGGGGGGGAATTGAAAAATTTACGTTGGGTGCATGTATCTGCCGTATTCAAAATAAAAACGAAGCGGGGGCTTCTGTACTTGTTTAAAAATAAGCTACCTGAGAGGGCCAAATCCCTTGGTCTAAATATTACATTTGATAGGGGTCCAGAGGGGCCCTGTAGCCCTGGGACAGCCATTCCTCGGTGCTACAAAATAAATGGGTGAGGGAGCTCAAAGGTCCGTCTAAACCCTGGGGATTACCACCCTCCGGTGTCTTTTATATTTTGGGAGGGGGGCCGCGTGGTCTCCATTCTGGAGCAGTCGAAAGCCTTGGGGAACACCACCTCCCAGGAGTGGCTCCTGCTGTGTCTCGGGGTGTCTACCCCCAGGACACTTCTGTTTGCTATGGCAGGGCAGGAGTCGAGGTTCCTCCTGTGTCAGAGCAAACTTGAGGGCATATTAACAAGTGCCATTTCTCCACAATTTTTTTTAAAAAGCCAAAAATGCAGTGAAAACTATATCGCCCTATTTACTAGGTGACGCTAAGATGCATTAATGCATGTTAGCAGCCTGTTTGCTAAGGGCTCGCCTCGTATCTCCAATGAGTTGCAATCTAGGCTCTCTCAGTGGCAAGGAAGGTTTTTCTATGAGAATATAAAAAGGAAGAGGGAGGTATGACAACAGCGTTGTATTTACAAGGCGGCCCTGGATTTGAGGACCGATAGCAAAACTCTCGCTAATTGCGGTTTATGTCGGATCCTAACATCTGTTCTGAAGTAGACTTAAGCATGTTTAATATGCGAGGTGGATTGATATGTTAAGTCCACAGTCTTATATTAACAAGCTTTTCACTTGCGAACATGAATTATCGCTGTATTTCTCGCGATATTGGGGGCATATTTACAAGGGTTAAAATTATCGTAGCTTTAGCGTTAGGAAAGTGCCATTAAAGCGGCCATAATGGCCATAATGGGCTTAATAATATGCTTTTGAGAATTCATGAGAATACCAATAGAAGCCCAGGTTTACAGCAGAATATTTTAATGCTGTCCTTGTAAATATGCCCATTACATACTCCTAATTTTACCGCAAAAAAATATCACATACTATTCATTTTTATTCTTCCTCGGGATCCCATCACATGGGATACAACGTTGGGGACTGTGGGTGAAGGCCCAATGTCCCTACAGTCTCAGTTAACTCCCTGCGTCCTTCGGAAGCCACCATCACTTTTGCACACGGGTACCTGCTAATATGCTGCTCCCCGTGGGGAAAAGCATTCTACTTTGCATTTTAAAATAGAGAGTAGGTTTTCGTGTTCTCTCTTTCAAAATGCAACCCAAGGGGCATATTATCAAGGAACGGCGTTACAATTATCAACGCTTTAGCGGCAGAAAGCTGTCGCTAAAGCGGTGATTATGGGCTTGATAATATACCCTTGAGAATTCCAATAGTAGTCCATGTTCGGCTCTTAACATGGGCTTCTATTGGAATTCTCTACAGCATATTATCAAGCCCATGATCGCTGCTTATATAATAAAGAGAGAGCCCAAACCTTTGAGGTGGGTAACCTCAGGAACCATAGCACCAATCACAACACCTAATACAGCGTTGGAAAGGGCAGTTGCAGCAGAAGGACATAGGCTATGCAGACGCCCACCATATACATTAAAAGGTAAAAGAACTGTGCCAGCAAAGTAGTCCCTTGTGGGCGTGTCTGCGTTGTGCTGTGGCGTGTGCTGGGAGCATGACAAATGCTGGGGACGTGTGGTACATTCCGCCCTTCATGCCATGTCTCATATCATGTGCTGTGGGCGTGTGCTGGGGGCGCGGGCGTGTGTGGGGCTCGGGATTACGGGAAAAAAAAGCGAGCGTTGTACCCAATATTTCATTGTTTTTTCTTCCCAGGTTCTGTACATTCCAGCTCCGGGTGTGCTTGCCCCGCGCTCCCAGTGACGTGCACCAGCTTTACTGTATGGAGGTCAGGCATGGCGCTATTCCCAAGGGCCAAAAGGAGCGCAAACAGGGGCCATTGTGCAGGAAATTTAATCTCGCCTTAACTTCCGGTGACGCCTGAAGCGCACACTGGAGATTTTCCACTTCTGTTGCCCACAAGCCTCGCGCCATGCACATCCGGACACAAGGCCCGCCTCCACAGAAATAGCAAGAAAGGGACTATCCCTCCCCCGGGAATATGTGATGATATTCCGCAAACCAACATCCTGCATACTATCACTCCGCAATTTTTATAACGCGGGACTATTACTCCGCAAAGACATCATTTCTAAAACTTTTACAACGCATATGACTTTATCATGCATGCCATTATAACGCAAATGCATGTGTGGTAAAGTCATATACATTGTAAAAGTACATTATTAAAACATCAAATATATGTTTGTATATATGTGTAAATATCTCTCTCTCTCTCTATATATATATATATATATATATATATATACATATATATATATTACGAACCAAAGTCTCCCAGCGCGATTGCGGCTCGCCTCAGCATGCGCCGGGAACACAGTGCACGGACCAGGTTTTTGCGGTGCTCAAAATTTCTTTATTCGCTCGTCGGCCTCATAACGTTTCGGCACTCAGGTGCCTTGCCCATATATATATATACACATTTTTTTAATTTAATTAAAACATTTATTCTTTTAAATTGCATTATTTCCAACCCTGACCTCGCCTCTTTCCGCAAACAACTAAAAACACACCTGTTCAATTCTCCTCAATAAAACTCAGCTTTCCTTTCCCTCTCCCGGTCTGCAACCTCACTCACCCTACCAACAGGTTCCTCTAACGCTTGGACGCCTCAGGGCAGCAATTCGCGCTCTATAAATCCACTTTCATTCATTCATTCATTCATTATTTATATTATTTTTATTCATTATTTTATTTTATTACCCTTTACACCCTAAAAACTAATCCCACTCTGCTCCCTTTAAATACCCCTGTACCCCATAATCATAACCCACCCTTACTCCTTAAAATACCCCAACACCCTTAAACACTAACCCATCTTAACCCTATAAATATACCCTGTACCCCAAAACCCAAACCTATCCCTAAACCCTAAAAATACCCCTGTACCCCAAATACCCAAACCTAGCCAGGAACCCTATACATACCCCTGTACCACAAAACCCAAACCTACCCCTGAACCCTAAAAATACCCCTGTACCCCAAAACCCAAACCTAGCCCTGAACCCTAAAAATACCCCTGTACCCCAAAACCCAAGCTACCCCTGAACCCTAAAATACCCCTGTACCCCAAAACCCAAATCTAGCCCTGACCCCTAAACATAACCCTGTATCCAAAAACCCAAACCTACCCCTGAACCCTAAAATACCCCTGTACCCCAAAACCCAAACCTAGCCCTGAACCCTTAAAATACCCCTGTACCCCAAAACCTAAACCTACCCCTAAACAGTAAAAATACCCCTGTACCCCAAAACCCAAACCTAGCCCTGAACCCTAAAAATAACCCTGTACCCCAAAACCCAAACCTACCCCTGAACCCTAAAATACCCCTGTACCCCAAAACCCAAACCTAGCCCTGAACCCTTAAAATACCCCTGTACCCCAAAACCCAAACCTACCCCTGAACCCTAAAAATACCCCTATACCCCAAAAACCAAACCTAGCCCTGAACCCTAAAAATACCCCTGTACCCCAAAACCCATACCCATCCCTAAACCCTAAAACTACCCCTGTACCCCATAACCCAAAACTATATCTGAAACCTTAAAATACCCAAACACCCCAAAACATATACCTCAGTACCCCAAAACATATACCCCTATACCCATACTTACCTTATCCAAACATAAAAAAACACGCTTTTACCATTCATGCATTTACAACGAATTTTGTTGTAAATGTATGCGTAGTAAAAGCTTTAAAATGTAATGCCATGCGTTATAATGGCATTGAGGAATCATGGTACTTTCCTAATGAAAGTATGCGGAGTGATGGTATGCGTAAAGAAAGTTGCGGAATAATGGGTGTTTACCCTCCCCCGGTAAGTACATTGGTGGCACGGCGGCCCACATCTCCAGCAACATACTCATATTTTTTCACCACCCATTTGAAAAATGCACAGGTCTCTCTCAATGATGGCCAGCACCGACATACACTTTCAGACACACCTCCCGCCACAAGTTCTAGAATTGCGAACTTTAGAGCTGGGGAGCTACGTTCGAATCTCGGCATCAGCTCAACATCCTGTGAGTCCAGGCAAATCACTTTGTCTCCCCATGCCTACCACAAATGAATGTGTTCTTCTGTAATGTAAATTGTGCTCATGCCATGTTGTAGAGTTTGCGCTATATAATATTGCAAGGAAAAGTAAAGTAGGGAAACTCGAGTTCACACACTACTGAACGCGCACTCTTAAGTGCCTCAGCAGTGCACTGCGAATCGGAGCGTTTCACAGGCCTGTCACAGATAAGAAATGCTATCAAAACGAAATCCTACAAAACAATATACTACTGCCCGGCAGCAATTCATACCCAGACAACGTCGGGATGGGCTGCTAGTAATATTATAAAAGTTAATTAGAGTGATATTTGAAGTCCCTTCTACATTAATTGTCATGGTCTGGTAGTAAGTTGACACCAGATTCTGCTTCTTTACAGCCATGTATATGGTATTGGATATATAGATGCAGAGACCTCCAGAATCTCTGCCCCTCAAAGTGTACTTAGCAGGTGTGTGGAAGGTTCGGAAACCATTCATATGGATGGCTTCCTTCTCCCAACACTCCTGAAGACAGATAATAGAAAAATCAGTTTTGAAGGGCATAAATATTGGGTCAGCTAGTTTGCCTGATAAGCCTGCTATGTTCCATGATAGAAGGGTTAAAACGTTCCCCTTTGCTGGAGGCTTAATAATAGCTTTGTCCATCTTAATAGTTGGTGGGCTAATTTCTTCACAGCCTGATGTAACTTGTAATACCAAGTGATTAGGTGTCGAACCTTGTACTTCATCTACCCCTATCTGAAGTGAAAACGTATTTGCAAGATCAACCCCCAGGCACGTAACAGTGTCAGGCACTTGGCCAATAGCTGCTTCTAGCACGCTACTGTGTGAGTTGCAATGACCCTCCTGCGAAATGGCCCTCAAATCGCTAAGCCCACGTATCTTGTTTACATTAATGGGATCCAATTTCCCTGCCTCACTACCTGAATTTGATCTTGTACCCCCTTTGAGTATAGTCAGTCAACCAGATCTAAACTAATAAACCTGTTTTGTGTCAGTATCTCTCCTCATTCTAGCATTGTCCTGTACCCTCTATTTTCCCTTCTGCCGTGAGCATGGTTCGTAACCCTGGTCCAGTCTCCCCATTGATCAAGTGGGGTTACTGCTGGGTAAAAAAAGGAGAGAGGCCAGGGTTCTATTGATGATCTTATGTTTTGATTTCCCCAGGAACAAATATAATCTATTGTGCGGGGGTCCCTAAAATTGACCGCCACACCATCCCCGGGGATAGTTTTCCGACTATATCCCACCCATGCAGCTCTCCGCACCGTCAGTATCTCACTTTTTTTACATGTGGGGGTAACGGTCGTTTTATATTTAGTCAGTGTAACACCTTATTTTTTAGGGCCATGTGCGTTTCATGGATAGAATTATCTATTTCTGGCACTCCTGTTAATACAACTAGGTACGGACTAGATTCTGGTGGTAAGTTAAGGCAGACGTCTCCTGAAGGTTTCCCACCTACTATATTCCCCCAGGGTTCCCTAGGATGGTTTTTAAGGGACGTAAGGTCTGCTGGGGCTTGCCTGTTGGTTTTAGGCTATTCCACAGGAGCTGTTGTGGTTTTTGGTGTGATAGCGGCATTCATGGCTTGTTTTTGCACCGGGGGTAGTGGTAGGGGCACTATTTCTAAATTCAGTGATTTATTTGACTTTGCAGTCCCCGCATTCGGCTGTTTTACTTGCATAGGAGCCATTAAATTCCTAGTAGTATTTTCAAGCTGAGACAGGTGTTTCTCAATGCTTCATAGTCTACGTTATAGAGGTTCCAAGGAAGATTTTAACAAAACCCCCAATTTCAAAAGTAGGTGGTCTTCTTCCGCCTGAGTCCTGCCCACAGCATTTTCAGTGACTCCACTATGCGGGTCTTGGTTCAGTTCCAACTGAGAATTAATAACATGCTCAGCTGGAGTATTTTCATCGTCCGCCCCCTTCGACTTGGAAGAAATATCATTTCCACCCCTACCCTTAGCTACCTTTGAGTTCCTATCTCCCATATTTTTTAATGTTGACCCGCTTCTTCTTAGGAACTGCCCCCAAGCGTTTAACCCCTTAATTTTCTAGTATAAAACATCTCCAGTTGTTCAATGTTTGGTGGTATTATAACAACTTCTGGTGCCTCAAACTGTTGCGAACAATTCAATAAAGAATTATCTGTTAAATAATAAGGCGTGGTAGGAGGACAGTGTATAAGCACTTGTGTTTTAGTAGTATTAGTTTTTAGGGTATGATCTTGAGTACGGGGTGTTACAAAATTCCCCATGGAGGATCTCTTTGCCATCGCTAAGTCTTGCGAGACGCGTCGATCCATGAGAACTATGCCTTGGTCAATAACTGAGTTTGCTCTTATTATGAAGTTGTCCATGGTACCCGTCAACGTTGCCCCAGCATTAGCAGTTTTACTTCTACTTTCACGTGTAGACATAGTAGCAAGTGGGCTAACAAGGTAGATAGGGTCACAATAACTTACTTAGCAAAGCACACACTTATTGCAAGTAGAAGAATTCAGAGAATGGGCCCGGTCCGGTCTCGAACGGTCTCGAACGGGGTATAACGGGCCCGCCCTTGGCCCGGGCTTTGCCCGGCACTCGGGCGCGTGCATCCCGCGATGCGCGGGTATGGGCGCCGCTAAGTAGGAGGAGGTGGGGGCGGGAAGAGGACCCAGCTGCAGCAGATGGAAAGCTGCACAGACGGCTGGTCCTCGCAGTCCCACTCCAACGGTGTCTTCAAATTATAGCCCCAAGGTCGGCACAGTTGCGTGGCAGGTCAGATAGTGACAAGCAGTGTCCCAGCAAAAGTCTCAACTGCGAGCGGCACCCGTGGAGCGGGGGCCGCGAGTCGTTTTATAATCCTGGGAGGTGGGGCGGGAAGAGGACCCAGCTGCGGCAGATGGAAAGCCGCACAGACTGCTGGTCCTCGCAGTCCCGCTCCAACGGTGTCTTCAAATTTCAGACCCAAGGTCGGCAAAGTTGCGTGGCAGGTCCGGTAGTGACAAGTAGTGTCCCAGCAAAAGTCTCGACTGCGAGTGTAAACACTGTGGCGAACAGAGTTCACAACTTGAAGTTTGCTTTGGTTCTACAGTGCAGACTGTATTAAATTCAGCCTTGATTTATTTATCGGCAGAGTGGACAGTAGCCTCCATAACGTGAAAAGAAAAAGAGAAAGAGAGAGAAAGTAATAGATGGAGCTGGGGAGGTAGTCTTAATATTGGAGAAAATCTTCGTAGCTCACCTTTTTGCCTTCGTTGTGTGTCCAAGCATGTGCCGGCTCATAGTGCACCCTCAAGTTTAGTTATCTGAAAGATAGTATAGAGTTAGTAATAGCAGAATACATACAACTGCACAAGTATATTTCTGCTTTATGTTTTTTGACACTCAGGATACTGTATTACATCAACTTTCACTGCAAGGTGATGTCTGTGTGCTCTTTTTCTCCCAGAGTACTATACCCCATGAACTCCCACTGCATAGCGGTGAGTTCTCATTACTGCGTACCCAGACTGTTGCACCCCATTGACTCCCATATTCCGGAGGTGAGTGCCTTTTCTTGTGCACTCAGACTGTTCCAACTTATCCATTCTCACTGCCCGGAGGTAAATGTATATTCCTACGCAGTCAAGCTGCTGCACAGTACCCACTCTCTCCGCACACAGGTGATTACTGGTTGCTTCGGAAACAAGCTTCTTTGCTCACCTTGTTCCATTGTCATGAGGGTGCACCACGTGTCGAAGCAGCCTTCTCAGACATTGTTACGAGACCACGCATCATCACAGAATCCTCAAATGTTGAGCTTTGGAGGTGTTCGGTGGACGCCAATTTGTGAAGCACAACCTCTTAGATGGAAGATAACATGTGCGTCATTTCTTTATCAAAGGAGAGAGGAAGTGAGAGAGTGACTGAAAAGAATATTCGCAGCTCACCTTTCTGTCACCGGTGTGTCTTTCACCACGTGCCGGGACATAATGCACCCTGAAGCTCTATATCTGAAAGATAGTAAAAGAAAGATGTTATGGTTGGTAATTGTCACTATATTAATGTGGAGTAGAATAACATTGCCCTTTCACACACGCTCCCTCCCGCATTAACCAGTTCCGTGCTCATGACAAACTCAGCTCATCATGAGGCACGATCGCACTGTGCGTCATGACCATTGCGCCACGCCCACACGGGGATAATTCCCCTGCTGTGCTGGGACGGGCGTGGTCGTGACGAGCTCAGCTCGTCATGAGCACAGTACCACCATGAGCACCGCGGCGCTGCGCACGCCCCCTCTCCCCCAGCACAGCGGGAGAATTAGCCCCGCGGGGAAGGGGTTAAAAATACAACTATTTGTACAGTTCCAACATGTTTAATAAGCTTCGATTTATGAACAATTAGTTGAGTAGTAATGTTTTCCATCCGGTTGAGAAAGCAAGTGGTGCGCAGTGATACACGCGGTTTCAATCATCGCGAGCGATGGACATTTGACCGACTATAAAAACTTTCCTGCTATTGGAAAAAAAATACAAATGCAATAAGATACGGTATATAGGACTGCGTACGCCTAAATCGCGGCGTCATCTTTTTGTAGCTAGTCTGCTGCAACCTATCTACTCCCTCCGCTGTGCACCCCGGCCTCACTGCTCACCTTTTCGCGGACAGGGTACGTTCTATATCATGCAGTCCCACTCTGCCACCAAGAAGCCTCATATTTGGTGCTAGGTCTTGATATCACTATGGCAAAGGACATACTTGTGCACCCATCTTGTTTGCAGGTTCCTCACCCGCTCAGTCCTTGCGGTACCACTAACTCAGTGACCAAAGAGGCACGCAGGTTGTAGTGGGCCCCCTTGTTCGGTAGTTCAGGCCTACATGAGGCATCCGAACCACTAGGACGGGTTATCACATCTCTTGCGATGGGAGCAACTCTAAAATGGCGTAGAGCATGTGCGCCCCGTCTTTTTTATTGGTAGGGTCACAAGTGTAGTGACGCATGTGCTGGATGGGTGTATAACAGCCATGAGGGAGTGTGTGTGCCGTTCTGAGAACTAGACCTGAAAGTAAGAAATGGCTAAAATGGAATAGTGGGCCATGTAGCGGTGTGTTTTCCTGGAAGCGTAAGCGGAGTGGGCTGGACTGACATATGCCAGTGCTGCGCGAGGCTGTGAACGATGACTCTGGAGCTATGGGCGTGGTTCCGTTGTGAGCTATATGAGAAATCAACTGATTCGAATGTTCGTGTTGTAGTGCTGCTGTCACCTGGGTCTTACATGCAAATGTGTCATTATATCTGTAAAGTCCCACAATATGGCTAACATGGAAGGTACGGGGTATCATTGACCTTATATTCATCCATAGTTGCACACATAAAAGATGGTGGACATGACGCATTTCTGCGAATATGAATGTTTGTTGTACATTCAGTGGAGTGTTGTAGCTGTAGTAATATAGGGCTGTGAAAGGTTTAGGTTACAGTTTTTGGCACATGAAGGGCAGCTAATATATATATGTATGTGGTTATTCAGGTATACTGTGGAACTTGGTGCTGGAAATTAGTGTTTGAGGCGCGTCCACATCCTGTTATTGTAAAGAAATGACGTAATCTACGCGTGCCTGAAAATGTACTGTAAATACGGTGCTCATGTAAACTTCTGATATAGTTTTGGGTCGACTTTGCGCTATATAAATATGCAAAAAAAAAAAAGAAATAGCACACACTTATAAATTGACTATACACTTTCTTTGCAGTATTGTAATGATCCACTTTGTACGTTCGTATTTGTAGAATGAGCGAGAGAAAGTGATATAATTAAGTTGTTGTTACTGGCAGAGGTAAGATGGTTGCATACGCTGTTTACAGCACAATATATTGTGGTAGGGCACAGGAACAGCATTTTACAAGCATAATAAGTACAGAGACACAGATATAGTTGAAGTGGGTACGGGCATGTGTGCTCGACTCCATTTTATTACGTTGTTGTTGGTAACAGGTAGAATAGTAATCATTATATCATACACAGATATTCAATCATTAACGGTTTATGACTTCTACTGTACAAAGGTAGGAGCACTATATGTGAAATAATACACAGAAGATTCTATCGGAAAGGGTTCACGAGTTGTGGTGCACTAAAGTAGGGTCGGTTTGTGTGGAGCCTGCGATGAAGCGTGGTTCAGGCAGAGCGCACTGGTAAGAATGTCTTTTGGCTACTGAATTTTGCCTTAATAAGGCCATGTGGTGATTATTTATGGTGCACTGAGTTAGTGGTACGTCTGGTGCTCAGCGTGTGCTCACCCTGTGATGATGCGTGGTTCGAGCGGTCTGTACTCAAAGCATTGACTGTTGTATACTGGACTGCATGAACTTTGAGGGGAAATCAAATACCATTGATGGTTATCAATTGCTCTGCAAACTAGGTCTAATGATTGCTCACCATAACAAATTAAACAATTGCATTTCACGAAATGCATTCTAACTTTCTCAAAATGGGGACGTTTGTCTGGTGGCGATGTTAAAGGTGATGCTTGGTTTTGCCGGTGGTGGAGGTACATTTTGGCGCAGTGTTCTATATTCTTTGTGAGCATAGTTCACAAGAGGCAGCATTTAAAGGTGCTTGCGCATACTAGCAGTGCCACAGGAGTATTTTTTGTCTCTGCCTTAAATAAATCAAGACCGAATTCCCTACTGTCTGTAGTGTAAATCCAAAGCTGAAATCAAGTTGTAAACCCTGCTGTCGACAGTGTAGATCTTAGGCTGCACTGCATTATCTGTAATCACGATTGAAATAAAAGATGAAATATGTATGGAATACATTGTAGAAATGTGTATTTTTCAGAGAATTTACAGTTCAAGTTGTGACCTGTGCTGTCCGCAGTGTAGACTGCCATTGAGTGTGCCTTTGCACTTGCAGCGTGAATTTTGTTTTTCAACTAAACCTAGAAGTGATATAATAAGTTTTTTAAAGAAGCATAGTAAAGGGATATTATATAGGGTTTGATAGACGCTTACTTAGTTTGGTACTGCACTCTGCAAATAATGATTGAAGAGTCAGTTGAATTCTGCTTGAATACGGCCACATGGCGATGAATTATGGTGCACTGAGTTAGTAGTACCTTTGGGACTGACCGTGTACATAACCTGCAATGATGCGTGGTCTGGACAGGCCGCACTGGGGTAATGTTTTTTGACTACTGAATTTTGCCTTAATAAAGCCATGTGGTGATTATTTATGCTGTACTTATATTATTTATTTATTTGTATGCTTGTATAGTGCAGGACTCGACCCCCGAAGGGGTGTCTCCGCGCTTGTGTTCATCTAGGGTGCCCAAAACATAGCCAGGCGGTGCACAAAATTAGGATGTCAGGAACAAGTGTGTTTTAAGACATTTCCTAAAGACCTGAAGGTTGGTGTTTTGCCTCAGTGTGAGGGGGAGCGTGTTCCAAAGGGTGGGACCCTTATATGAAAGCGCTCAACCTCCCTGTCTTGCCCTCCTAACATGAGGGATCTGAAGCAACAGTTGGTTACTAGAACGCAGAAGACGTCCGGGCTTGTAGAGGTTGAATTTTTCAGCCAGGTATTTAGGGCCTGAGCCAAAGAGGCTTTTGTGTATTATACAACAGATTTTAAATTTGACCCGTTGCCGAATGGGCAACCAGTGAAGTTTCTCAAGGAGGGGGCATGAGGGTGACCTAGCTGGGGCATTGAGGACCAGTCTTGCCACAGTATTTTGAGCCACTTGTAGTCTGCTAAGCTGTTCCTAATTGGCAGATATAAAGAGGCCGTTACAATAGTCCAGCCTGCTGACTACGAGGGTCTGGACAAGGGTCTTTCTGTAACTGTCAGGCAAAAATGGGAACACACGCCTCAAGAGTCCGATGACCCAAAAGCAGGACCCGGTTACCTCGTGTGCGTGCTCTTTCAACAACAGTGCCTGATCTAACCGCACCCCTAGATTCTTCACCGCCTGCTTAGGACATGGGACCGGTCCTAAGTCCAGTGGCCACCATTCTGGTGACCACAGAAGGGGGGCCTCCCCAAAGAGCACGACCTCAGTTTTGCCCACATTACATTGAAGGCAATTAGAGGCCATCCAATCTGACACCGGTCTCATACCTTCGGCAAAGGATTGTTTAATAGCAGGTGTGAGGGTCTGGAATGGAAACAAAAGCTGAGTGTCATCAGCATACGACACTGGGGTGAACCCATACGCTCTCACAATGTCAGCCAGGGGGGCCACATACACATTAAAGAGTGTAGGGCTTAGACATGAGCCTTGTGGGACCCCCTTAGTGAGCTCCCTAGAGATGGAATAATGGGAGCCCAATCTGACACCTTGTGAGCGGCCCGAGAGAAAATTCCCAAGCCAGGACAGAGCCAAACCTCCTATCCCCCACCTTCCGCAGACGACCGAGAAGAATATCATGTGATACTGTGTCAAAGGCAGCGGACAAGTCTAACAGCACCAGAATCATAGAGCCCCCTCTATCCTGTGCCATCCTGATGTTATCAGTCACGGAGAGGAGGGCTGATTCGGTGCTGTAGTTAGGTCTAAACCCTGATTGAGTATCGTCAAGACCTCCCGCTGCCTCGATGAAATTAGACAAATGGTTTTTCACATGTTTCTCGGTCATCTTGCTCAGATAAGGCAAAAGAGAGATGGGGCGGAGGTTGGAAAGGTCTGTCCATGGCAAAGCTGCCTTCTACTGGATTGAATTCACCATGGCTTTCTTCCATTCTCAGGGAGAGATTTATTACTGACTGAATCTCGGGCCAGAGCAGATTACCTAGAGAGGCAACCATTTTAGCAGGTAGAAAATCCGCAGGGGACCCTGTTTTGATTTGACTAATCAGGGAGGTGACATCAGAATGACTGATGGAAACACAATTAGCAAGCCACTATTATGTGTTAATGACAATGGGGGAGCAGTAAGGACGTTACTCCTGAGTCTAGTGGCCTTCGTGATTTTCTCATAAATCAACTCTATTTTATTCTCGAAAAAGAGAGAGATATCATCACAGAGAGATTGGGAAAAATCATCAGGGCTCTCACAGGCTACCGGTTTCACAAAGGTCTGTAGAATCTTATAGAGTTCTTTGGAGGAGTTGCTCGCTTCTGCCAACTGTGAGGTGAGACAGTTCCTCCTGGCCAACCTGATACTTTTATGATAGGTAGACAAAGCATTGGAGTATACTTTCTTGCTTTCCTCAGTGGTGGAGAGGAAGTGCCTGGCTCTCCCTGACCCGCCCTCCGCGCAATGGTACTAGCTACCGCGTCGGACCGGGGCGGGCAGCAGTGGTGATAGAGCCCAGGCTTCCCAGCTGCCTAGTGGATACCGCCCCCCCCCCCTTTCAGGTCAGGTAAGGGAAGAGAGTATTGCCCACAACACAAACACGGCTGAAATGCTTTCTATTGAGCCAATGCGCGAACAGATTGCAAAATGACTTTTAGATTGCCAGAATTAAATGTTTAAAATGCATCAATACATTGGTAGCGAGTTTTTAAAATTTATAGTTGAGCACAGCGTTTAAAACAAATCAGGCACCTTCGAAGAGCAAGCGGGTCGGGGAGACTCTGCCACAGTCACCCTACCGCAGCTCGCCACAGCACAAGCTCAGCCTAAATAGCCCTGGGAAATACAACCACTAGAGCACTAACCGCTCCAGTGGTGGAGAGGAAGTGCCTGGCTTTCCCTGACCCGCCCTCCGCGCAACGGTACTAGCTACCGCGTCGGACCGGGGCGGGCAGGAGTGGTGATCGAGCCCAGGCTTCCCAGCTGCCTAGCTGCCTAGTGGATACCGTCCCCCCCCCCCTTTCAGGTCAGGTAAGGGAAGAGAGTATTGCCCACAACACAAACACTGCTGAAATTCTTTCTATTGAGCCAATGCGCGAACAGATTGCAAAATGACTTTTAGATTGCCAGAATTCAATTTTTAAAATGCATCAATACATTGGTAGCAAGCTTTTAAAATTTATAGTTGAGCACAGCGTTTAAAACAAATCAGGCACCTTCGAAGAGCAAGCGGGTCGGGGAGACTCTGCCACAGTCACCCTACCGCAGCTCGCCGCAGCACAAGCTCAGCCTAAATAGCCCTGGGAAATACAACCACTAGAGCACTAACCGCTCCATTGGTGGAGAGGAAGTGCCTGGCTCTCCCTGACCCGCCCTCCGCGCAACGGTACTAGCTACCGCGTCGGACCGGGGCAGGCAGGAGTGGTGATCGCGCCCAGGCTTCCCAGCTGCCTAGCTGCCTAGTGGATACCGTCCCTATCCCCCTTTCAGGTCAGGTAAGGGAAGAGAGTATTGCCCACAACACAAACACTGCTGAAATGCTTTCTATTGAGCCAATGCGCGAACAGATTGCAAAATGACTTTTAGATTGCCAGAATTCAGTTTTTAAAATGCATCAATACATTGGTAGCGAGCTTTTAAAATGTATAGTTGAGCACAGCGTTTAAAACAAATCAGGCACCTTCGAAGAGCAACCGGGTCGGGGACACTCTGCCACAGTGGTACGTCTGGTGTTTAGCGTGTGCTCACCCTGCGATGATGCATGGTCTGAACGGGCTGCACTCAAAGTATTGAATGTTGCATACTGGATTGCATGTACTTTGGGGGGGAAAAAACTGCCATCGATGGTTATCAATTGTTCTGCAAACTAGGTCTACTGATTGCTCCCCATACCAAAATAAACTATTGAACTTCACGCAGTGCATTCTAACTTTCTCAAAATGGGTACGTATGTCTGGTGGCGATGTTGCAGTTTGGGAGCATTTGGTTTTCTTAACCGATTATAGTCTCTTACACAATTTGCATCGGTACTAATCTTGAATTGTGAGCCCTACTGTTCGCAGTATAGACCCGAGGCAGTCGATGATGCATGGTATGGGTCAGCTGCACTGGGAGCAATGTTTTTTGCCTAGTGAATTCTGTCTTAATAAGGCCACGGGGAGATGACTTGTGGTGCAGTGAGTTAGTGGTACCTGAAGAACTCATCGTGTGCGCATCCTGCAATGATTTGTGGTTCGGGCAGGTCGCAGTGGTATAATGTCTCTTGCCTACTGGAATGTGTCATGTGCAATCGCCATTCCACCTGAATCGCGAGGCCTCACAATGTAGATCGAAGGCAGTAGTCAGTACAGACATTGAGGAATGTTTTTTGTCGCATCCTTCAACAAAATCTAAGGACGTAGAGTACAATTGTCTCTACCTAAAGAAAGCAAGGCTGAATTTCATGCAGTACGTAGTGTAGATCCAAAGCTGAATTCAAGTTGTGAACCCTGCTGTCCGCAGAGTAGATCGAAGGCAGTAGTCAGGACAGACATTGAGGAATGCTTTTTGTCACATCCTTTAACAAAATCTGAAGACATATAGTACAATTGTCTCTGCAATAAATAAAGAACGGCTTAATTCAATGCTGTCCGTAGTGTAGATCCAAAGCTGTATTCAAGTTGTGAACACTGCTATCCACAGTGTAGATCGAAGGCAGTAGTCAGCACAGTTATAAATGAATGCTTTTTGTCACATCCTTTAACAAAATCGGAAGACATAGAGTACAATTTTCTCTACCTTAAATAAAGCAAGGCTTGATTCAATGCTGTCCATAGTGTAGATCCAAAGCTGAATTCAAGTTGTGATCCCTGCTGTCCGCAGGGTAGATCGAAGGCAGTAGTCAGCACAGTTATAGACAAATGCTTTTTGTCACATCCTTTAACAAAATCGGAAGACATAGAGTACAATTGTCTCTACCTTAAATAAAGCAAGGCTAAATTCAATGCTGTCCGTAGTGTAGATCCAAAGCTGAATTCAAGTTGTGAACCCTGCTGTCCGCAGTGTAGATCGAAGGCAGTAGTCAATTCAGACATAAGTCTGCGGTGCTGTGGCGTTGAGTTCGCAATGGGCCTGTATCGAGGAGGCACGTGGTCATGGCGGCAGCCTCGTAGCAGGGTGAGAACCTTCGCTTTGTCAGAGTCTTTTGTCTTCGCACAAGTGAACAATGCCCAAGGCGTAGCCTATGTATTTATACTCTTACGCTGGAGTTTCGTACGTTGAACCAGCCCACTCCGTTTCTGCTTCAAAGGGGGGAGACAACACAGTTACATGACCGAAATATTCCCCAGTGTCTGAGATAATATGGTTGCGTCCACTATGCAGTACACTACATGTATCAATACTATATATCTACATGGAAAAGTTTTTAGTTTCTATCGTGAGTTGTGTACAGCATATCACCGGTACACTTGGGATTCTGTAAATTATTGTTGATGTTCACATTTACTCCCTTATACATAGTTGGTTGCCACATCGCTGAACATTCAGCTATTGCGCCGTTTAAAGGATATGGTATATTGGGAAGGTCCATTGTCCTGTTTTCCGTTGCCTCTGAGGTTGTAGGGGGGAGGGGTCCGGGGGTTGGTTGTGGTGGTGGTGGCGCTGGGTGTTGTGATTTTGTTGGGTGTCGGAGGTGCATGATTAGTACCTCTATCACATATTCGTCTTTAAATATGGGTGTGAGTTGGGTGTAATTCACGCAGTAGATAGTCGACCTCCTTACACCAGTTAAATGTTAATGTTAATTTGTTACTGGTAAGTGGAGCTATCTCCTGTTTTTTTAGTGGTGTGGCGATTTTGTTGGCGGAAGGAATCTATTGAAGAGTGGTGACATTTACAGAATTTACTAGGTTGAGATTGGGATGATAATTAAAAAAGAAATAAATAAAACAGATATGCTTAATGTACATTATAATTAGAAATTAGGATTTAAAAAACCTTTGAAATTCACTGAAAAAACCATAGGTTTCAGGCAGGTTATAGTCAGGAATTATCATTTAAAAAACCTTAGAAATTCACTGAAAAAATCATAGGTTTCAAGCAGGTTATAGTTAGGATTTATCATTTTAAAAACCTTAGAAATTCAGTGAAAAAAGCATAGGTTTCAGGAATGTTATAGGTAGCTCGACATTTCACTCATACAAAACCATTGAAATTACTGTTATAGTTAGTTGTACTAACTGTAACTCTCGCGCTTGCAATCCACTGGTGATGATGTCACATATTACATCATTCTTGACATGGTCAGTGACATAACTGATGACATCACCGATGACATCTCAAATGACATCACTGATTACATCACTGATGACATCATCCACGTGACAATCAGATACACCTAATCATACACTGGTATAACCTTTCATCACTCACTGTAAAATACAAACTACCATATTTGAATCCATTGACAAAGCATTACAAGTATCTAAAACCCACTCAGTGATCCTAGATCTACACACACATCTAATCAATTATCTATGGATTCACTCATACATGTTGTCAATGATCAATAGAACACAATCAAATATACTTATACACCTATAATGACATTACACAGCAGCATACATCCTATTCAGTTATGCAGTCATCCTAGTCACTTTTGCAAACAATGTATCCTATCGACATTTACTCAGCTACACACTTATACAAATAGCACTTCATTTATTCATTAGATAGTAACTCACACTTAGTGTGTTATGAAATCACTATTACAAGTATACAGTTATCTATACAGCCACTCATGCAATCAATGAGTTTTATGTACACTTATGTATTTACAACAACTGTCACATACACTGTCGGACATGTACCATTGAGAAATATTTTTGCTCATCACCACACCCATAAAGATATTCACTCACCCAAACAACTATTATAACAGTGTAACGGGGAGGACCGGAGGGTGGAAGACCTCTCCCCCTCTTGCGAATGGTGGGTCGCTGATTACACCTCCCCTCATTCCCTTCAGAGCGACTGGACTTCATTTCCATTGATAACCAACACAGAGGAAAACAAGGAAGGCGCCTTTAACTGGTCGTATACGGAGAATGAAGCCACACCCCCTCATGACGTCAGGACAACGGGAGTGGAGAAAACCCAGGAACTCCAACAGCCGGCGTGAGACGACACCCAGGAGGTTTTGGAAGAACCGTTGCGGAGAGTTGAAGTCTCCCCTAGTTGCACGGGGTGGGGGTCCGGTAGAAATTTGGGAAATACTTATAAAATATGTTTTTATGAGCCCTGGTGGTAGAAAACTGTCCCAAGTCTTTTTCCCCATTGCAAAACCCATGGCCCATAGGTTAACATGGTAGGAAGTTATTGATTAATACATATTGATAGGAGAGGTCTATCCAGACCATTCAAAGACTTCCCAGGATGGTCGTAGTAAATCCAATATTAAATTGTTGAATTTCTCCTAAAAAGTACATACAAGAAGTTATAAGACTTTCTTGTTTGTAAGTCAAAATTCAGCCTTCCAGTGGTCTGCCCTGATTGGTCAGAGTTAAGTGGATTAGCCATGCTGCTTAGAAGAGGTGATAAAGGACCCCTGGGTAACCAACTGTCCTGGTAGGGCAATGTGTTGTTCCATAGGAATGCCAGGACAGGGGGTTGAGTCGTAAACCATGCTCTTCAAAGGCAGAGGGGAGGCCTGAGTTTCAGTTTCAATCTTACACTCTTGACCCAGAGTCAGGGCTAGGCTTTAGGAAGGTATGTGCAGATGGTAGGGGGAGAGGCCATGGAAATAAGCCATCCCAGGGGGGGTGTTTAGCCAGCTCGTACCTCCTTGCTGAAAAATCAGCCATTATGGATTTGGAAGAGTGGTGCACTCTGGGACAAAATACTGCCACACTCTACAGGGTGTGGTCATAACTATGAGGAGTTACCCTGCTCTCATTGGTCAGAAGTGACCTGGTACTTGACCCAGAGAATTTTGAATAAGTATCTGAGAGAGGCAGAGCCCTCCAGACCTGCTGCTTGAAACTTACTGAAGGAAGAAATGCCCTGTTGTGAAGTTTTGCTGTGCAAAGATTTCTAAGGCCTGACCTCTGAAGACTGCACCAACTGAAACTGCAGCCCTGTGGAATACCTTGCTGCAAAAGCACTAAAGAGTTGACTCCCTGAAAGCTACAGGTTAAAAGAAGCTCAACTGGAACATCACATACTAAATCTACACCTTGTAGACACATCAGTGGATTTGTCAGGGTTTTGTTCAAGTGGATTGTGGAATTGAGGTGGAGAAGTGTGGCTCAATGGTTAGAGCGGCAGACCCTGATGCAGAAGTCTAGCCCGGGACCAGGGTTCAATTCCCCGCCTCGGCGGGTATTGGGCTCAAAATTCCACGGACCTGATAATTCACGCCTCGTGTCTATTCCAATCATGGAGTCCCACTCTGCAACTCTGGGCAATAGCTTGCTTAATCTCCACAACGGCCCCCACAATGCTAAGGATGCCTGGCCTCCACCTTGGGGGTGCCCAGGAGTGGACGCCTCACAGGGAAAGCCAGGATGGGTTCCACAGCGGTATTTGTACAAGAGCCTTGAGACCCTTGCGGATGAGTAGTGGGCTATACAAGTATCAATTTACATTACACTTTCAAGGACCCTCTTGGAGATTCCAGTACCTTGGATTGTGTGTTGAATACTTTGGGACCCGCAAGCAGAACTTAAGGAAAGAGTTCTAACTGGACCCCGCTTGCTGAAGAAGGCGGCACAACACAGTGGTGAGAAAAGTCTTCAGAAAAATGTCTAAAGGTGTGGCCCTGTCAGAGAAAACGAAATGACTGAAAGGGGCACTGTTGGTTTCTAAGCACTAGAAAGTGACTAATCTTTAGAAATTCATATCTATGGTTCCCCATTGTGGATTATGTTTGTTTTGGTGTCATTTAAAAGATAACAATATTATCTATTTTTATAAATTGGTGTTGGATTTTTATTTTATGCTGTGTTTTAATTATTTACTGAAATGGTGTTTTTAAATGGTTTACATACCTGTCTTTGAAGTTAAGCCTGTCTGCTCGCAGCCATGTTACCAAAGGTGGAGCATAGGAATAATTTTCTAAGACCTATGCTGGGTCCTTCCATGTGTTAGTGGCCTTATGGCCAGTGGCGGGCCTACATTGACCCCTACCAATAACCCACTTTCCAACAGAGGAGCTCAATCCCAGTGAGATAATACCGCTGGTCAGATGCATCCTTTTGCCTTTTTCTTCAAGAAGCTTCTACCAGCTTAAGAGCGAGAATTGCTGGCTATTAAACTTGCCTCCTAAAGTGGAGGCATTATTTGTTGGGAGCACATCATTCCATTACAATTTATACTGCTCACAAACACCTGTCATTCTTTCAATCTGCAAGATCTTTAACACCTCGTCAGATGAGATGGCTTGTATTCTTTAGTGAGTTTGACTTTGTGATCTCTTACTGACCAGGGGCCAAATAAGCCAAGGCTGATGCTCTGTCTCGATTAGTTAAATGGGCCAAAAAGGTAGAGAAGAAAAAACTAAGCTAGCATATCGGTCCCCAATAGAGAATCATAGGAAGTTGCAATGCAGTGCAATTATGGCAAGATATACATTTCACAACCGAGACTTTAAAAAACTAAAAACGGTTGGAAAATACCAACCATACTATCAAGGAAGTTTGCTTTTACCATGATCAGCAATTATATATTCTCACATCTGAATTACAAGATCTGGCTTTAGAATGGTGTCACTCTGCCCCCCTGGTTGACCATCCTGGGGAATAGAAGACTAAGCAAATTGCCCAGGGTTGTTTTGGTAGGATAACATGGCTCACGATGTGGAAACCTTTGTTCAGACAGGTCCAGTTTGTACCCAAACTTAGGCCACTCATTCCAGACCTGTGGGTTTATTACAACCCATAACCGTACCTCCTGCTCCTTGGCATGCCATGGACGTGGATTTTGTTATCATTATGCTTCGGGTTAACAGTTACACAACTATCCTAGTTTTTGTAGATCTATTAACCAAGCATGCCCATTTTAATGCTCTAAGGAAATACTCTAATGCAACTGACCTTGCTGAACTTTTTGTACAACAAATCATTAGGTTATATGGGATTCCTTCTGTAATAATTTCTGATGGGGACCCCAATTTGTTGCCAAATTCTGACCAGGTTAGTGCAAATCGTTAGGGATAGATCACCGTTTGTGCTCCACTAACCTCCAACACGACGGACAATTGGAAAGGGTAAATCAATCCACAGAATAACTCGCTGTCAGTTAACCACCACAAATAATAGTTAGGAACAGGCAGTTTTCCCATTCTTTTGCAATTACGGCTATGTCCCTAGATCTATCCCAATAGAATCCCCACAATATTCTGGTCCAAGCAGTAGAAAAACACCAAGTACATTTTCAGCAAATCTGGTCATTACACCAATTATAAAGTTCAGATTTAAAACCAAGTGGACCAAAAACTTCAACAAGAGTTTGGTTGACATGAGCTACACTTAGCAATTGTCTAATGGGAATAGATTTAGGAGCTTTAGTTAACAACACTTGAAATTATCAGTATTGCCACAGTCAAGGCCAAAGTGAGTAAAGGGCAGATACTAGATAATAATGCTGAGGTATTGTAGGGAGAGCTTAAGGACTTGTACCAAAGACTGTAGTCAGTCAGCAATATTGCCCCAGTGAAAGGTGTATGGTCTACTATGGAAGACTGTGTAGGATGTTGTATGACCAGATATAAAGGCCACAGGATGGCTGATCAACAAAGAGTCTCCTTCATTTTTTTAAAGGACTCTTCGTGGAAGTGTTGTTGGAGGAATGATATAGGCATCTCTGACAAGTCCAACATTTACCTACTTGGGATCCAGAAAAACAAAGTAGTTGCATTGCTTCTTTAAATGTGTTGTATAATACATTTGAATGTACCCAGGCAGATGATCAAGGATTGTCTGGGTTTGCTTATTTGTGTGAGCAAGAGGAGACACCTGTTCAGACTGTCTGATCTCTGATTCAGAACCTGTGCGTTGTTTCTTCAGATCAATAAAGATGTGGGGTCCACCTAGTACTATCACAAATCTGACTGTCCATGTTCACTAGATGCTGGGTGTTTGGTCTCAGTTGGTAAGCTGGATTCCAAAGCCTTACTTGACTCTTTAGAGATGGTTGACTCAACACTGAAATCCTACTTCAAAGCAGGTGGTGTAACCACATATAGCATAACAAAATGTTACATTATCTATATGTGAGAAATTGCCTACCGGATCCCCTCAAGTACGGTATCCAGACTCCTCTCATCTGTCTTCGCAGGGATGCGAACGGGAACACAACCTGGAAGTCCCTCCTTCGAACACCGGAAGCAGTTACCCGAGGCCAATAAGAGAGGAGTGGAATGACCGTTACAGGAAAGAAGTCGGCGGAACGAGTGCAGCGTGGAAGCAAGACGCTGGACCCGGTATCAAGCATGAAGACGCGGGACCCGGTTTCAAGCAGGAATACGGGGGACCCGGTTGCAAGCAGGAAGGCGCGGGACCCGGTTTCAAGCAGGAATACGCGGACCCGGTTGCAAGCAGGAAGACGCGGGACCCGGCCAAAAGAAGACCTGGACATCAGGAACTATCGAGGACGAAGACGAAACGTGGTCCGAAGATTGGTGGTGTCCGGAGGTGGCTGGAGAGCGGCCGTGACTCAGGAGAGTTACGGCGGAGCCAGGTTAGTGATTGTAAACTGGGAATAGCCGGGAGAGGGTGGCAAAGAGGGGGTAGGGGTAGCGTTCAACAAAGTGGTATCTCTGAGTTCTTTGTGAGTGTAAAACGCTGCCTTGGTTAAAAACCCCTTGTTACCGTATAAACGACTTGTTCAAGCACCCTTCTTTTCCAGTCGTACACAAGCTGGTCCTCTGAACAAATAATCCGTATAATGTTTCGGGTACTATAGAAAAACCCTATTTCTTTTCCTCTTTTTTCACCTTTACTTTGGTTGTGGGACTGTTCTCCAAACACTTCAGCACACTAGTGCACCGTGGTGTGATAACGGTATAACATTTTGAAACAGCAATACATTGTTCTGACGGCTCCTTTCATTTCTTTGTTCTTCTACGAGCCTCCGGGGAAAACACCACAATCAAGGACAAACCGAAGACCGGACTTCGTCATCCTCGTCGGACTCGGATGAAGCCGTAAAACAACCAAAACCTATAACCCAACAACCTACAACTTCTATTCCTCTTATTAATAAACCTTCCTTTAAACCTATCCTTCAGCCTCATCGCCTGTTTATCAAGCCTGCCCGCCCACACTATAACAATGGAATGTCGAGCTTAAGGTTTATGAAACAACAATACAAACAAAGTGTCAACAATGACAGAAAGTATCAGCACAGGGTAACCAGATTACTGTCAGTAATTATTGTTCATGTGTACTGTAAAGATCACAAACATTAGTTATTCAATGTAACATGGGTATCCGTTGTGCTTACTTTGGAGTCACTGTGAACAATAAGAATGTGTATTTGCTTCTCATTGTGCTGTTCACAGTCAGAGGATCATAAAATCTAAAGAGGTCAGTTGGACTCAAGCACCAATGTTAATCGCAGGCACCAATACAATTTGTACTTGTTTTAAAGCTAGTGCGCTTGCATGGTTACTTACCTCCAGATACTTCCTGGTGGCAATTTCATATGCAAATCCGTGTACTTGGAGAAATAACACTTGCAAAGGACTTGCAAACACCGTTCAAACAGAAGTTCTCCATTAATTAACCCACAGGTACTAATAAGATGCAAAATCGAAACCTATACCACAAGTAATTGGTCCTGGGGGACATCAGGGGGTTGCACAAAATAAGCATGAAGATGCTCACTCAGAGGAAAGAACGTGAAATATTATCCTAAGAGATAACTAATGAGTCTCCGACAATAAAATATACCTCCCACTTTGCTGTTTGAGATCACCCTGGGAATTGTACAACTCAGTTCTCAGTAGTAAAGTTAGGACTCCTAACTTTAGGACTCCTAAATGCCTTCTGTGAACAGCGAAAGTCTTAAAGTTAGGATTTTTCTCAGTTTAGGGGTAGTAAAGTTAGGACTCCTAACTTTAGGACTCCTAAACTGAGAAAAATCCTAACTTCAAGACTTTCGGTATTCACAGAAGGCATTTAGGAGTCCTAAAGTTAGGACTCCTAACTTCTGTGAATACCGAAATGAGTAAGCGCCTTCTGTGAATACCAAAATGAGTAAGTGCCTTCTTCGAATACCAAAATGGTAGTAAGTTTAAGATTTTGTCTTAAGTTAGTTCTGTGAATCGGGCCCATCGAGTGCTGTAGAGTGGAATGACAGAGTAGAGTGGCTTAGAGTGGAGCGGCACAGAGCAGAACAGCTTAGAGTGGAGTACAGTAGAGTGGAGTGGCATAGAGTGGCTTGGTGTGGAGTGGCGTAGAGTGGCATAGAGTATAGTGGTGCAGAGTGAAGTGGCGTAGAGTAGATTAGAGTGGCATAGAAAAGGCTTGAATTGGCGTACAGGAGAGTAGAATAGAGTGGCTTAGAGTAGTGTAGAGAAGTGTAAAGTGGCATAGAGTATAGTGGCATAGAGTCAAGTGGCGAGGACTAAAATGGAATGGTGTACAGTTGAGTAAAGTGGGGTAGGGTAGAGTAGCATAGAATAGTGCAGAGCAGAGTGAAGTGTCATGTTATCAGTTTTTATAGCATGCTTATCAACCATGAGGGTATCCAGGCACTCTGTAGCAGTGAGGTCAGCCCTGAAGGTTTACTCGAAAAGCCAGGTCTCCAACTTCTTGAGAAAGTCAAGAAGAGAGGAAGAAGGTTCTGCTGTGTTATAGGGAGATGTTAGAGGTTGTAGGGGCCAGGTACGAGATGGCTTGGCCCCCAGCTCTACTTTTGTGTATTCGTGGAGTATGTGCTAGTGAGACACCAGCAGAGCAGTGTAGAGTGGGGTGGAGTAGAGTAGAGTGGCATAGAGAGGGGTGGAAAAGAGTAGAGTGGAGTGGCTAAGAGCAGTGTAGAGTCGACTCGAGTGGCATAGAGAAGATTGGCCAGAGTAAAGTGGCATAGATTGGAGTGAAATGGTGTAGATTAGAGTGGTGTAGAGGAGAGTGGCATAGAGAAGAGTGCATAGACTAAAGTGGGGTGCATAGAGTGGCGTAAAGCGAAATAGAGTGATGCATAGTAGAGTGATGTGGAGTGGTATAGAGTATACTGGTGTGGAGTGCATAGAGCAGAGTGGCATATAGTTGATTGGCTTGGAGTGGCGTGTCGTAGACTGAAATGGAGTTGTGTAGAGTAGAGTGGTGAAGATCAGAGTGGAGTAGAGGAGTGTGGCATACAGTAGAGTGACATAGAGTAGAGTAGTATGGAATCAAGTGGAGTGGCTTAGAGTACCGTGGAGAATAGTGGAGTGATGAAGAATAGCGTGGAGTAGAAAGGAGTGGCATAGAGTAGAGTGGAATGGAGTTGCAAAGAGTAGAGTGGAGGGGTGTAGGGTACAGTAGAGTGGAGAGGGGTGGACTAGAGTGGCGTAGAGTAAAGTGTAGTTGAGTAGTGTAGCATAGAATGGCATAGAGTGGCGTGGACTAGTCTTAAGTGGAATGGAGTGGCATTGAGTGTTGTGTGGAGTGGCGTGGAGCAGAGTGGCTTAGAATGAAGTGACATAAAGTAGAGTGGAGTAGAGTGGAGTGGAGTCGAGTCGAGTTGGAGTGGTGTAGAGTAGAATGGAGTGGGGTGGAGTAGAAGAGCATGAAGTGGAGTGGAATGGAATAGAGAGGAGTGGCATATAGTCGGATTGTGTAGACTTGTGTGGCACAGGTTGAGGTAGAATAGAGTGGCGCAGAGTGAAGTGGTATAGAGTGCCGTGGAGTGGCATAGAATGGAATGGCGTAGAGTACTGTAGAATGGAGTTGCAAACAGTGGAGTAGAGTGGAATGGCATGAAGTGGCATCGAGGGTAGTCAAGTGGTGTACTGTAGATGGCGCACAGTGGCATGGAGTAGAGTTAAGTGGAGTGGCATACAGTGGAATGGAGTGGCGTGAATTGGAGTGGCATAGAGAAGAGTAGAGTGGAGTGTTGTAGAGTAGAGCGGCATGCATACAGTGGCGTGGCTTAGAGTGGCATAGAGTGGAGAAGCACTGTATCGTGTTGAGTGGAGTGGCAATGCGTAGCGTGGATAGATGTGGCATTGTGTGGAGTGGAGTGCCATTGTGTGGAACATGTGGAGTGGAGTGGTATTTTGTGGTATGGGAAGGTGTTCGAGTTGGCACTGAATTGCTCTATAGCACTTCAAAGCCTCTTCAGTGAAAGTAAGTGCTATAAAAATGCAAGTATAATGCAATACAGTTGGTCAAGTCAAGTCAAGTTTAAATTTGTATAGCGCACTACTCACCCAAAGGGTCTCAAGGCGCTTGAGGGAGGGGGGGGAGCTTTACTTATCAAATATCCAAGTTTTTAGTTGTTTTCTGAAGGAGAGGTGGTTCTGTGTGAGGCAGAGGTGGGAGGGGAGGGAATTCCAGGTCTTGGCCGCTAAGTAGGAGAAGGATCTTCCTCCCATGGTGGACCTTTGGATGCGTGGAATTGCGGCGAGGGCTTGATTGGATGATCGAAGTTGGCGGGTGGGGGTGTAGAAGGATAGGTGCGTGTTGAGGTATTCGGATCCTAGGTCGTAGAGGGCTTTGTGTTCGTGGGTGAGGAGGCGGAACATTATTCTCTTGTTGACGGGGAGCCAGTGGAGGTCTTTCAGGTGACCGGAAAGGTGAGCTTGTCGGGGGATGTCTAGGATGAGTCTGGCTGAGGCGTTTTGGATGCGTTGGAGTTTTTTCTGTAGTTTGGCAGTGGTACCGGCGTAAAGGGTGTTTCGGTAGTCTAGTCGGCTTGTGACCAGTGCATGGGTGACCGTCTTTCTTGTTTCGGTGGGGATCCAACGGAAGATTTTGTTGAGCATACGTAGGATGTTGAAGCATGAGGATGAGACGGCGTTGACTTGTCTGGTCATCGAGAGGGAGGAGTCCAGGATGAAGCCCAGGTTACGTGCGTGGTCCGTTGGTATGGGTGCGGTTCCCAGGGCCGGTGGCCACCATGAGTTGTCCCAGGTGGAGGGGGAAGATCCTAAGATGAGGACTTCCGTTTTGTCCGAGTTTAGTTTTAGACGGCTGTTCTTCATCCACTCGGCTACTTCTTTCATCCCTTCGTGTAGGTTGGTTTTGGCGGAGTTTGGGTCTTTGGTGAGGGATAGGATCCGCTGAGTGTCGTTTGCGTAGGAGATTATGTTGAGGTTGTGTTGGAGCACAATGGATGCGAGGGGACTCACGTATACGTTGAAGAGGGTGGGACTGAGTGAAGATCCTTGGGGTACGCCGCAGATGACTTCGGTGGCCTCTGATCTAAAAGGGGGGAGGCGGACTCTCTGGGTTCTTCCGGCAAGGAACGAGATTATCCAGTCCAATGCTTTTCCTTGTATTCCGTCGTTGCTGAGGTGTTGTATAAGGGTGTTATGACAGACTGTGTCGAAGGCTGCGGAGAGGTCGAGTAGGATGAGGGCAGCAGTTTCTCCGTTGTCCAGTAGAGTTCGAATGTCGTCTGTTGCTGCGATGAGGGCACTTTTGGTGCTGTGTTTGGCTCGGAAGCCGGATTGTGAAGGGTCGAGGGATTTGTTGGATTCGAGGAAGGCGGCGAGTTGACTGTTGGCGGCTTTCTCAATGACTTTGGCAGGGAATGGGAGGAGCGAAATGGGGCGGTAGTTCTGAAGTTCAGTGGGGTCTGCTGTAGGTTTCTTCAGGAGGGCGCTGAGTTCGGCGTGTTTCCAGTTTTCCGGGAAGGTGGCGGAGTTGAGGGAGCAGTTGATGACGTCTCATAGATGGGGTGCGATAATGGAGTCTGCTTTGTTGAAAATGTGGTGGGGACATGTGTCGGTTAGCGATCCTGAGTGGATGGAGTTCATCAGGCGGATGGTGTCTTCAGTGGTGATTGGGTTCCAGGCGTAAAGGTTGTTGGAGGGGAGTTTTAGTTCGGAGGTAGGTGGGGTGGGCTGGTCTTCAAAGCTGTTATGTATGTCAGCGATTTTGTTGTGGAAGAACGAGGCTAGAGAGTCGCAGAGGTTTTGGGATGGAATGATGTCGTTGGTGCCGGCGGTGGGGTTGGTAAAGTCTTTGACGATGTTGAATAGTTCTTTGCTGTTGTGGGCGTTGTTGTCGAGTCGATCCTTGAATGCTGATTTCTTGGTGGATCGGATCAGTTGGTGGTGTTTGCGGGTGGCGTTCTTGAAGGTGGTCATGTTGTCAGTGGTTGGGTTTTTTCGCCAGTCTTTCTCGAGGGTGCGACAGATCTTCTTGGATTTCTTAAGGTCATCATTAAACCAGGGGGCTTTTTTGCTGCCTTGCTTGATTTGATGGGTTTTCAAGGGTGCTAATTCGTCCGCGCTGTGGGTGATCCATTGTGTGAGGTTGGTGGCTGCTTGGTTTGGGTCCTATAATTTTGCAGGAGGGTTTTGGTGGAGCGATGTGAAGAGCTGGTCGGTGGTAATTGTATTCCAGTTTCTCCAGGGAATTGGTTGTGGGTCGTAGTCTTTTTGTAGTTGAAGTGAACGCAGCTGTGGTCCGTCCAATGGAGAGCTGTGGTGTGATTAAAGGAGATATGCTTGCTGGAGGTGAAGATTGGGTCGAGCGTGTGCCCGGCAAAGTGGGTGGGGGTGTCAACAAGTTGTTTGAGTCCGAGATTGGCGAAATTGTCCAAAAGGGTGGTGGTATTACTGTCGTTGTTCTTTTCCAGGTGGAAGTTGAGGTCTCCCAGTAGAATGTAGTCCTCGGAGGGGAGGGCGTGGGGGCTGATGAAGTCAGTGATGTCTTCGCTGAATTGTGCGCGGGGTCCGGGTGGTCTATAGATGAGGGTGCCCCTGAGTGTGGTCTTAGGGTCGGTGTGGATCTGGAAGTGAAGGTGTTCGGCGGTTGTGAGGTTGTCATCGGAACTGGTCGTGATGCGGATGGTGTTTTTATGAACGATGGCGATTCCTCCTCCTGTTTGGTTGATGCAGTCCTTTCGGATGATCTTGTAGCCGTCCGGGATGGCTATGGCAATGTCGGGGGCTGAGGAGGCGTTCATCCAGGTTTCTGTAAGAAAGGCGACGTCCGGCGATGTGGTGTCAAGTAGGTTCCAAAGTTCAATGGCGTGTCTGTGGACCGAGCGGGTGTTGAGCAGGATGCATTTCAGGTGGTTAGTGTTGGAGTTCTGTTTGGAGTCTGTGGATTTGGTGTGGATAGTGTAGGGTGGTGGAAGAAAGAGGTATGAGGTGGAATCAAGCACTGGCAGCATTGGTAGTCGGCAACCCCAAGCATTAGACAGCACTGGTGGTGAACTTCTAGCAAAACAATTGGGCTCTAACTAAACTCTTGGAGAGTGTCAGACTAACTTGCTATGTCCTTGCAATATTAGAATGGTGCAAAAACATTTTCCATTGCTGCTTTCACAAACCTGTAGTGACCCTCTCATTGTCAAGTTGAAGCCTACCAGACAGCACAGCTGTCTGCATTGCTAAATACATCTTGGGGACATTCAGACAGCTGACCTAGGAATGCATTCCTCGCATTGCTTAACATTTTCTGGCTTTCTATTTGCTAGCTTTATTTGCTTTAGGCTATCCTGCTGGAGTTCATCCCTTCCGTTGCCTAAACCTTGTTTATTGTATCCTTCCACAAACTCAGCTTCTGTACACAGGCCTTTAAATCTTGTTCTTATTTTTTCACATTTGCTGTGCATTCAAAGAAAGAGGTCTACTGTGTTCTCACTTCCGAGGGAGCTTGGGATGTACTTTCCTTTCTCTGATTTTAAAGTGAGAGAATTTATGTGGCAATCCTGCTGAGTATCCATTTAAGAGAGGGTGTAGGATGTTTTTTTTCTAGAACACAACAAAAAAATTAACTGTGTTGATGTTTCAGAATATAAACTACAAAGAAACTACACTGCCCAGAAGCACTAGAAAAGTGGAATATCTCTTGTTAATCTGGACTAGTCATTCCCTACTCTTGAGCAAGCTATCCATATGAACACAGTACAATAATATAGATGTATGTGCATTTAACACAAAAATATTCCAAAATAGATTTCACATTTCTTATAGCTATAGTGTCAATTTAGGACTAAAAGATTTTTTTTCACTACGATATTAAATGAAAAACTCACAACTGTATTTAACATCCCCCTATCAAAAACAATCAGACTCCTTGTCCATTGATATCCATAATCACTCAGGCCATACACATATTACTATCATCCAACACACCATATACAGTCAATCTTCATTCAAATCCCCCTTAGACATGTGGAAGGTTACATATACAGGAACAAAAAGCCAAGAAGCAACAAACTGAGATTTATGAATACAACAGTACAATTTCAAAATACATATGTTGTCCAAATTAAACTGAAACACAAATTCTTTAAATATATAGCGATAAAGAGTCAATTAATAGCTATCTTTATAGATGGCTACAGGTATTATGACTATTCAAATAATTCTCTCCATCTAGGAATGTCTTGAAACCCCTACTGTAACCATTGCTGATGCGTGTTTCGGTGGCCACCCAACTACGGGTTACACTTTCTTCAGGGCACGAAAGCAGGATGTTCCCGGATTCAAAGTGGTACGGAGTAGGGGGAAGCAAACCAGCAAAGTAATATTAGAGTCTATCTATCTTGAGAGGTTATGCATCAGTATGATAATTATGCAGCAGAATAATAGATGGGTAGTCCCATAGGCACCAATTCAATAAAGGTACCTCAACTCTCTAGACAGAGTCATCTGTAACAGAGCTGATGTATATACATTTTTTCAGGAAGCCCTAGGGCTCTAGATCACTCGTGGTGTAGATCATCGTTCTGAACCTCTACCTGGCAGCAAGGGGAAAACCTCAGAGACGATTTAGAGAGCGAGTCAAATACAGCGTCTCAAAGCTCAAAAGTCAAATATCTCTATATCAGAATTAGTACAAATGAAGCACTTTTTTGTAATTCTGAAGTGTAGTGGAAACTAATATTTTAATATAATGAAAATACATAAATACACTAGGCGATGACATTTACACACATTATCGTTTGTGTGCATCGTATTTTGGTGCAGATGTTATGGTCATTGAAAATGAGTTGTCTGTAAAGGCAGTGTGCTACCACACCATGCATACTCCACACTACGGCACTCCACTCCATGCTATTTCCCTCTATGCCACGCTAGTCCATTCTACAACACTCTATTCCACTCTACAACATGCTCCTCAACCTCACACCCCCGCTCTAGAGATACTCTACAACATGCCACCATGCCACTCACTCCATGAAGCAACACGCCACTCCACTTTATGCCCCTCCACTTCACACCACTTACCCCACTCCATCTATCCCACTCTGCTCCAATCTATCCCACCACACTCCAATCTACGCCAATGTACTCCACCCCACTTCACTTTGCTACAATCTACCCAAAAATAACTCACTCCAATCTACCTCACTCCACTCCACCCAATCTACCTCACTCCCCTCCAATCTATCCCAATCCACTCCACTGCGATACAATCTACAACGCTCCACTCTACCCCAATCTACCCTACTCAATCTATCCCACTCCAAACTACTCCACTCCGATATACCCCACTTCACTCAATCTAACCTAATCGACCCCACCTCACTCCAATCCACCCCACTCCACCCCAATTTACTGCACTCCACTCAAACCTACCACACTCTGCTCTAATTGACCCCGGCCTACCCCATTACACTTTAATGTACCCCAAACCACCACACTCTAACGTACCCAAATCCAACCCACTCCAATCTACCCAACTCCACTCCAGTCTACCCACTCTACTCACCTCCAATCTACTCTAGCCCAATTTACCCCACTCCATTCTAAATTACACCGCTCCACTCCACACTAAATTGTAGGCTATCCTACACCTCTCCACTATAATCTACCCCACTCCACTCCAATGTATCCCACTCCACCACAATCTACGCTACTCCAATCTACCATAATCTCCCCCTTCATTCTACCACAATCTACCCCACTCCAATCTACCACACTCCAGTCCACTCAATCTACCCCATTTCACTTTAATCTTCCACACTCAATTCTACCCCACTCTACTTCACTCCAATATGCCCCACTCCAATCTACCACACTCCACTCAAATCTACCCTACTCCACCCCACTCTCCCCCAATCTACCCTACTCCTGTTTACCCCTCCCCAATCTACCCCACCCTAATCTACTTCGCTCCAATCTTCCCAGATCTACTCCACTCCAATCTACCCCACTCCACTCCAATCTTCCCTACTCCATTCCAATCTACTGTACTCTAATCCACCCAAAATCCCTATGCCAATCCACCCTAATCTACCCCACTCCACTATTCCCCTGTCTATCTCAGTCCACTTCAATCTTAACTTCACTCCAATCTATCCAACTCCACTCCAATCTTTCCCACTCCACTTTACCCCAATCTACCCCTCCAATCTACCCACTCCAATCCATCCAATCTACTTCACTCCACTCTACCCCAATCTACCACACTGCATTCCACTTTACCCAATCTACCCACTACACTTCAATCTACCACATGCCACCCAAATCTACCCCAATCCAGTCCAATTTAACCCACGCAACCAAAAACCACCCCACTCCAATCTACCCTGCCCCACTCCATCCACCCCAACTACCCTAATCCAATCTACCTCATCCAATCTTCCCCACTCTAATCTACCCCACCCCATCCCAATTTACCCCACACCACTCTTTCAAACTCCAATCTACCCCACTCCACTCTACCCACTCCACCCTAATTTACCCCACTCCACTTACTCCTCTTCACTCCGACCTGCCCCACTCCACTACAATCTACCCCAATCCACTGCACTCCACTTTTCCCCAATATACCCCATTGCACTCCAATGTATCCCAACCTGATCTACCCCACTCCAGTCCAATCTATCTCAGTCCATCCCAATCTACTCCACTTCACCCTATTCTACCCCAATTCAATCTACCTCACTCCAGTATACCCCACTCACATCTACTCTATTCATGGCCATACTGGGAACAGCCACCAGCCCTGGCAATCTGCTCAATCAGCCCCAGTAGCGGGGATGGGGTGCTAGTGAGAAGCAAAGCTCCCGCTTTTGTTACAGGGGGGCGATATTGCAGCAGTACTGTGAAACTGGTCCCCACTGTTCCAGAACAGGTCCCTACCCTTCCAGACCACCGGTAAAACACCTGATGCCTGCAATGGCCAGTCCGGCCCTGACTCCACTGCAATCTACCCCAATGTACCACACTCTATCCCTATCTACCACACTCCACACATCTCCAATCTGACCCACCTTATCCCAATCTACCCCACACCAATCTAATATATCCCACTCCAAAATACCCCATTATACCCCCTTTCGATTCCATTTTACCCTCTTATAATCCACCCAATCTACCCCACTCCACTCTACCCCACTCCACTCCAATCTAGCTGACTACACTCAAGTCTACCTCAATATATCCCACTCCACTCTATCCCAATCCACCCTTACCTACCCAACTTGTAATTACTCCACTACAATCCTCTCCACACCAATGTACTGCACTCCACCCCAATATACCTCACTTCAATATAACACAATAATCTACCTAACTCCCCCACTCCAAACTACCTATTCCAATGCACCCCACTCTAATCTGCCCCAATCCACCCCACTCCACTCTACCTCAATCCACCCCACTCCACTCTACCTCAATCTACCCAATTCCACTCTACCACTCTTCAATGTACCCCACTAACCTTTAGCCAAGCTGAACAGCAGCCACACTGGTGTACATATTGGCTAAAACACATTGCCAAAGCCAATAGCTCTCTCATGGGCGAGCCCATTCGCTTTGCCAATGCTTATTTATTGCACTGCTAAGTTCGAAAGGGGATTGCCAGTTGCTGAATGCTTGCCTGTAGACAATCGTTTCAAGTCCAATCTGCATCAGGTTACGAGAAGACGCCACCATTAAGGACACCGTTTTCCAATGGTTTTTTTTGTATGATTATAAAATATCTTTTTATTGTCACTTAGACATGTTTTGATACACATCTTTTTTCACTGTATTTTTAACATTTATAATTGTTTAGAAATACATTCATTTAAAATATGTGTGTTTTTTTTATTAATGATTGTATTTTATTGTTTTTAAAGACACAATGAAAAAATTAACACATACACTAATCAACAAAAAAGAAAGAAAAATAGCACGTGTGGATCACTTGCATCGGGAACAAATGTGAACTTAACATTATCGGCACAATGCATGGCAGCGGTAAGAGGGAGGGCAGGTAAGGCGCGAGTGACATGACAAAAAGCGTAGAGAAAAAAGAAAAAAAATAGTTGGATGGTCCGCCTGGGACAGTTCTATCATACAGGTTGCCAATGGACATGAGAACATCATAGAATACCATAATTATCCGCAGAAAACATTTGTAGGCATTGATTAACATAGATTACCCACTCTCATTCACTAGTCATCAGGAGCATCTGCTGCGGCCCGTTGGGCAGTTTGATAACGAACAAACAGACCACAGAAACTCTTCGGGCGGTTACAAGGAGGGAGCCTTTCGTTATAAACATCAGATTGGGTATTACAATAGATCATATCGTGCTCCCACTCTGCCACAGTGGGGACCGGGTCTCTAATCCAACGCATCGCCAGCCGAAGCTTGGCAAGGAGAAGACCAATTGCTACCAACTTCTTAAGGAGTTTAGTATAACCCAGTAGTGCCAGCAGGGGATCTGGAGCGAGGGATATCCAAAGTATGTCATTCAGCTTCTGGAATATTGTTCCCCAGAAATATTGTACCTGTGGGCACAGCCATGCCTGATGAAAAAAGCCACCATGCTGCATCTGACACCCCTCACAATTATCAGTGTCTCTTATTCCAATGTTTTTCGATGTACAAGTCACCACTGTTAGCCTCAAGTTTAGTCCAGGACGCTCAATTGAGTTCAACAAAGACTGTCAGTCTGAAAATTGATTAGGTGGTTTCTGACTGCATGGATTAATTTGGTAGCCTCAAGTTTCAAGCGGCGAAACAGGGCTCCTATCCTCTCAAGGGGTTTAGATATCTGAAGTGTCCGATCTGTGTCTGTTTCACTGGAATATTGTATGGCAAATTGTAAAGAGTGCAGAGGCATCTGGTTGCATTGATTGAAAGGTGAATCTTTGCAGGTAGAGTGAAGGTGGTCCCAGAAGACCTCGTGAAGTGCCGTGTATGTTTCATGTTTTCATGTATTGCACCGCATCCAGGGCTAGGATTGTACAGCTGGAGGCACTGCAGAGAACCATCTCACCCCTGTTACTGGTGTAATAAACGGAGTTCTCACATGGGGAAAGCAGATGGTGCAAAAAGCAGGAACAGGAGGTTGGATTACTTGGGGCAGAAGGGATAAAGCTATTGCTGCGCGTTAAATGTCTACCTACCCTTCTCTACCCAAATAACTGAATAACATATCCACTACTCAAATTACTTCATATTTTACTATACTAATTTTCAACACTAATCCTTTGAGTTCTGGAGTGGCGTGCTACTCGCCAGAAAAGCGCTTCAACATCCATCAGGGGTAACAAGTGCTATATGAATACAAACCGTTCTTCCCCTTTTTTCCTCCGCTATCCTTCTCACTCCAAATAACTGACTAATATCCACCACTGAAATTACTTTCATATTTCACCATATTAATTCACCACTAATCCTTCATGGGCTTCCTGAATAGCATGTTTCAACACCCATCAGGGGTAACAAGTGCTCTGTAAATACAAACCTTTTTTTCCTCCTCTATCCTTCTGCTATCATTCCAAATCCAAATAACTGACTAACCTATCCACCACTTAAAATATACTTGCATGTTTCACTATGCTAATTCAACACTAATCCTCTATGGGTTCCGGAGTAGAGTGCTACCCGCCGAAAATGCGCTTTGACGCCTCGTCCGGGGTAGTAACCGCTATATAAATGCAATTACAATAAAATACAATGTAAGGTTCGTGGGAGGGCATCCGATGCTTGTGATAATCACAAGTTCTCTCAACTAAATGGCATTGGTCCCGCCTACTAGGATTCTTTTACAATATCCAGTGAGTGCGAAAGGCGCATTTGCTATAGTCTACCTATTTGGTCCCAGGACAGGATTTTTCCTCGTATAGGGCTCAAGATTGGCGAAGCTTCCAGAAGAGGGGGGGTGGGGGGATGTATATATTTCACAATATTCAATTAATGGCTTTATTGTAGGTGTTTCCCGCCTAAAATTCCCTCCTCATTAATGTTGAGAATCGATTCCCCAGTTGTTTTTCTCAAAATCTCCCTCTTACCAGGTTCAAAGTGTTGGCAGGCATGCTCGACTCCAGCCATGCTGTACATCCTGTAGCTGAGCCAGGTGACCCATTTCAATATCCACACACACTTTTTCAGCTACAAGCGCAGCATCTAAAATAAAAACCATGGCTGAGGGCAGCGCCCGGGTCAGGTGGTATGTGCGGCTCGCAGACAGTTCGACAGGCGGGCGGAAGTCAGAAGGAATGCTGGAATGCGGGCGGCCGGGGTTGAGTGGCGTGCGCCAGCGCGGCTCCTTCCCTCGGGGTAGGAGCAAGGCCTGCCCCGGCTGCCGGGCTTAAACAGCTTGGATCGGATACAACGAGGTCTTGTTCTTGGACAGGAGCTGAACAGGTAAGGAAGTACCGCAGCTACCGCCGCGCCGCCCTCCAGGTTCTGGAGAATGGAACCGCGGTCGTCTTCAGGGCAGAGAGGAGCTCAACCCTTAGCTATCTCCAGGTGTTCAAAGAGTAAACTTGTCACTGGGACCTCATTTTCAACCTGGACGTTAATTTAGCCACATAGAGCATTCAGGGAGTTGTAGTCCTGAGTCAACCTAGTCGAGTAAAGTTCTGGATTATAGTGGTTTGTAGAATACTGGACAGAAAAAAACGCTCTGGCCGTTGGCACCAAGTCAGCCGGCAGTGGCACCTTTAATAAGAGAAGAGATGCCCCTCTCCGTGAAATGAAAGGTCTCATTATAGCCCGGCGAACTTGTCAAACGGTATCGAGACTATCTCTTAAAGTGAGCGGGAAGAGAGCAGCCTCCGGGAGCCAGCTTGTGAGTGCCCCCCGTGAACACTCACAGTGCCAGTGAATGCCACTCGGGTTTCTTCAGCAGCTGACCTGCAAACGATGGGTGCAGGCCAGCACTGTCACTCTGGGCGACCTGGTTGGCCTCAGAGTTATTGTTAGCTTTTAGAAGCCTCACTCCGCTTTCAGGATCTAAAAACAAATAATGTTTTAGCTATCTTCCCCATTCTTTCCTGCTTAAGCACGAATCAACGAATATGTTTTTTAGGTTTCAAGCAAATTGAGATTTACTATCGCATATCACTCGTTGCTGTGGAAGGGAGATTGGTTTACCTGCATCGTTAATTGATAAATTGAGTGACGCATAACATTTGGTGATGTCATACTAATCTCTCTCTCTCTCTCTCTCTCTCTCTCTCTCTCTCTCTCTCTCTATATATATATATATATATGTATATATAATTTGGCCTTCAGATTTTACAGTATGTGCGTTGTTGGTCTTAACTATTGTGCATATGATAGTCTCTAGAGCGCGGGGTGAGGCCTCTACCCCAATGTTGGCTGATGATATCACCTTTTTTTGTTATATTATAATTTTTTTATCGAGCAGGTTATACAGCATTCACCAACAGTGCACAGAAGTTGACATTTTGCTGTGTGCCTGGATCATCAGGGCAGAACATTTATGCATAACCTTACATTAGTAACTGTGACATTCGCTACAGTACAGGAAAGGCAACACAGAATTTCAGTGGGCAGTAGCAGTAGTAGCAATCTCCTTGCCAACCAGAACACACATAGCTGACCAAGGGTGCGAGGCCAAGCACACAGATGGGGGTCAAAATGGGTAGCATCCTGTCTCAATATAGGGGTGCGTTGCATCACGTTTCTCAACATCCAGCAGGCGCAGTACCAGTGGCGAGTAGCTTCCTCTACATGAATCGCAATCCATGATTGGGACTCACATCGTTGCTGCAGCGCAAAGTAATGCACAACCATCCCTATATGTCCTTAAGGCGTGATATACTAGGTATGAGTTCCCAGTTGTATTAAAGCTGTTCAAGGCAGTATACAGTGGCCCTGAGGCAGTCCCGCATTCAAGGATGTATTCCATGTCCCCCATGCATCTCCATCCTTTGTTTCGGAAGTATAAGCAACGTAGTCGTAAGGCGGCTAACCCCGACTGGTACATCCTCAGTGTAGCTCAGGCATGGTCTGTCGTCACCTCAGAGGAAAACACCGCCTTCATGAAGTTCGTCCAATCAGGTGCCCCATTGGGACCCTGCCCCCACCATGCCTACTCCAGAGGACTGCAACCCATCAGCACCATGTTTACACCCATTCTGAATACCTTCACCTCTTCCATGACGTTCCCAGATTATTGGAAACACGTAATTGTCCTCATCTTCCTGGACATCTCGCCAGCATTTGACACAGTCTCCCATCCCATCCTCAACCAATGCGTACATGACATCGGAATCCAAGGACACGTACTCCGATGGATTTGCTAATTCCTGACTGGAAAGACCCAGTCAGTCAGCCTGGCACCTTACACCTCAGATGTGTGACCTTATCTGCAGAGTTCTGCAAGGAACTCTTCTGAGCTCAACCACTTCAACTCATACATGGTCTCTTTAGCCAGAATAATCTAGCCTCTCATGATAATTAACGTCCTCTCCTATTCAGAAGACATGCAACTCATTCTCTCCCTCAGGGACATGATGCCCAGTAACCGGATACAGTGCAATGCCTGCATGACTGATATTAACCACTGGATGAAGCTGAACACCAACAGAATAGAAATTGTAATCTCTGAGAAGAGAACATAGCTGCTGTACTCCATCTGGTGACCTGACCTACAGAGCTAGGACCGACACCCAACCCCTCCACTCACGCCAAGAAAGCTCGGGATTATCATCAACAGGAAACTCAACAAGACCACCCAAGTCAATGCAGTCACCACCTCAGGATACCATACCCTGAAGATGATGAGTAAGATTTTCAAATGGCTCCTAATCAGCACCTGGAAACCCATCATGCATGCCCTTGTCACAACAAAGTTGGACTATGGGAATATCCTCTAGGCGGGGATCAACAAAAAAATTCCCTAGAAGGCTGTAGACCATTCAGAAGTCAGTGGCCAGAATCCCACTCAATTCCCACGCCGCACTCACATCACACCACACCTGAAGGAGCTCCACTGGCTCCCCAGTCACAAACAAGCACAATTCAAACTCCTCACCCACACTTTCAAAGCACTACAAAGTACTGGCCCAGCACAGCTCAACAATCACATCTACTTTCACAAACCTTCCATACACCTCAGCTCATGTCTCCTAATTGCACAAATCCCATGCATACGGAAAACCAGATCCGATGGTAGAGCCTTCTCCAACATCTCTCCTAAAGCATGGAATGACCAGCCGCTATACATAAGTGCCACCTCTTCACTTCTTGAATTCTGCAAGAAGTGAAAGACCTGGCTTTTCGAGTAGTCCCTCTAGGCCCTAGGTGTGCCCAAACTCACACCTGCTCAGACCCATGATACCCTTCGGATTGACAGTGTGTGCTAGAAATCTGTATTGCCTAACATAACATATAACAAGATAAGTAATATTTCACATTTACAGTTATCACTTGGTCAATGAGTGGTTATTTTCTATTTAATATACTGATCATAAATGGTATAATGTTTTGTTTAACTGCAACTACCTTGTTGTGTTGTTCTACTCCATTGAAGTTGATTCTTCCGACTTTCTCCATTTGAGCATGCATGCCAGAGAAGTATTATTTCCACTCACACTCTTCTGGCTCTGTGGTGCACTCATTAATCCTCATGTTCATTTCTCTTCAGCACCAATGTACGTCTTAGCAAAATTGCAGAGGAGCTCTTCAGCCAGCCCTTAAGAAGGCGTCTACCTTTCAGAACATTCTGACAGCCCACTTCAGGCTTCTTTCTGCAGACCGGCCTTGGCAGCGCCATCCATATGCCCAAGGCCCCACCTCTGATCTAACATGGCGACTCAAACCAATCAGCATCAGTAGTCTGAGACTGCAATAAGATCAATTTACATATACTCAAACTTGTATTAACCCCTTCGATGCGCATGACGGAACCCAGCCGCCATGAGCCATGGGTGGCCTGTGCGCATGACGGCTGGGTTCCGTCACGACGAACACCCTCGATTGGAATGTCCAGCACCGGGCTGGAATTCCTGCCGCAGGAAAGGCGTTAAATCATTCGGGGGGAAATTATTTACAAATATATCTTTCTTGTTTAAAAAAGATATTTATCATTATTATTTGAATGAATTTATTTTCTTTCTTAGAGTTATTTGTTCTGCTTCCCCAAGCCTGCCTCATTACGTTCATTTGATTTACCAGTTTGTATAATTATGGATACAGCTCATATTTTAGAGATAATTTCATTTCCTTTATCAAGGACTCGGTCCAACAGTCAGTCAATCATTCCCTGACCAATATTTCAAAGACTCTTGAAGCTTCCATGCAAAAAAATGTATCTAAAAACACCTAACCCTATAAACACTTGGTTCAAAATAGGATAAAAAACATGCTTTTGGCCAGCATTCTCAGCTTGCTTAAGTTTTTTAATTTTTTTTTTAAATATATTTATATAGCGCAACTAATACCCAGAGGCACCTAGGCGCTGACATCCAACCTCCTGCCAGCCATGGGGAACCAAGACAGAAAAAGGGAGGAGAAGAAAAAAAGAAAAGGGAAAAGATAAGAAAACGAGTTGCTGCTTATTACTAGGCCTTAAAAATCCACGTCATCCACCCTTCCTGAAGGATATCAGGTCTGGTGAATTTTTTAGTGAGCGTGGCAATTGATTCCACAATCTGGTGGTAATGTATAGGAAGCTTTTGCCACCCCAGTTGGAAAGACGTGCCTTGGGAACTTCCACCAGCCCATGGGAAGAAGACTGCAGCATTCTGAGAGGACTATACCAACGAAAGTGGTCAATCAGATATGTAGGGCCCTAGTTGTGCAGCGCCCTAAAGGCGATCCAGACAGCCTTGAACTTGATCCTCTTTTCCACCGGGAGCCAGTGAAGAGAGTTAAGGGCGCCTTTGCAGAAGCATATTTTGGTAGTTTAAATAGCAGGCTGGCGGCTGAATTCTGCAAGACTTGCATTTTGACGGGAGGGCTTTATTAATTCCCATCAGAAGGCCGTTTTAGCAGAACAGCCTTGACAGAACTAATGCAGAGACCACTGTTTTCTGTAGGTCAGGTGGTATGGAGAGGAAGATTTTCCTCAGAATCTCAGAAGTTGAGCAGTAGTCTAACACCAGTGACTCTTGATTTTGGCCCTTCCTGCTGAGAGGTTTCACATTTTGCTGACAGAATTGAGCTTTATATTTATGTAACACAGCTTTGTGATACTGATAATGGCATGGGTGATTCTGATGTAGGGTATGATAAAAAGGACCATGATCCCAATGATGCCATCTGACCTGAGCTCCACAGAAAAGGTTTGGAGTTTCTCTAAGTGACATGGGAGAATCTTTTCAGTCTTCAATTAAAAATAATAATAATATATAGGACTTTTTGGGTGAACAATTGTTTGAGCCCACCTTGATTCATCACCCTAACTCTACTGAGTGGGTCCCTTCTGATCACGTGGCTCAATATGTCTCACACAGACTGAGACAGACTTTGGATAAACTAACATCCAGTAGACTCCAATCAAAAGCACCCACGCCCTTCTTTATCTAACATCACTTCCAACCCTATAATTGGCACTAATCAGGGCCGGACTGGCCATAGCGGGCACCAGGCGTTTCCCCGGTAGGCTGCTAGGTTGGGGGACGGTTTTGGGCCCCTGGGGGTCGGCAATATCGGCCCTCTGTAACAAAATCGGATGAAAACTGGCCCTTGCAAACTGCTCAGCTGCACTCCCCATCACCCCAGGGGGGGGCCCGGCTGAGCAGTTTGCCAGGGCCGGTTTCTGTTCCCAGTCCGGCCCTGGCGCTAATATGTTATTATATTTTAATAAATTTGGAAAGCACCCAAAAACGGGGTGGTTAGAGCGTGGATAAATATGACAGATTATTGGACCTCACAGGTCCACTTACAAAGATTCTAGAATTAGCACAGAAAGCAAGACTCTGGGGTATACAGGTTGATGTTTCAATATAATCTAATTTGGTCAAAGAGTGATATACGTTTGTTAGGAAATGCAAATTCTGCTATGCCACAAGGGCCTACATTTGAAGACTGACCCCCAAACTAGGAGGTTTGCAGACTACAGAAGCAGGTCAAGATGCAAACTGACTCCTATTTGGTGATTCTTTCATAAAAGAGCTAAGCAAATATGTGCTCACTTTCGCATTAATTGACAAGGTCCAATTTTCTTTACAAAAAAAATCTATGGATCCAGAATTTTTGGTCAGGCCAGCGAATTAATGAGCCACTTTGTCAACAGCTATTCCTCAAGAGGAAATTATTAAACTATGAATTCCAGCAAGACTTCGAGCCACAATTCTATTCTCAAAGGATCACAGGTTCCAGATATTGAGGTTACCAACAACAGTGTTATCCAAAACCCAGGTAAGAATTTTAGATTCTGGCCATCCTCTAGTAGGGGGTCATCGGGGGAAGGGGGGGATTTTTTTCTGCCTTCTTGGTAAGCTATCACTTCAGACCCTTGGGTGTTGCAAATAATACAGCTTCCTCTGGAGAAGGTCTCCCTAATATAGAAATAAATCAGTAACATTTTTAATAATGTCCGCTTGTCCCTATAACTTATAGCTCTGGCCTCTTAAATAGAAACCATTTTTCCAGGACCTGTATATTATTGTGTCCTGCAAAGGTTGAAGGTCTGTCATCTTCAAAAAGGCATATCTTATTCGGACAGAATTAAGTTAGATCACAAATCCCAGTCAGAGCTCCAACGGTGGTTAGATCACATGGACACATGGCACAGGAAATCACTTTTTTCTGCAGCCCCATCGCATGTATTAGAATAAGATATTAGCCAGACAAGTTGGGGTGCAATATGTGGGTAGTTCTTAACTGGCAGTACATGGTCACAAAATGAGTCATCTCTGCACATAAACTGTTTAGAGATGCTTGCAGCATCTTTTGCAATACTATCATTTGCAAAAAACAGAATAAACTGCTGTATCCTGTCACAAATGGACAATCTTTTCCATTGAAAGGTACAGAAATCATTTGGGAGGAACAGAGTCAAAATTAGTAGCAGAACTGGACCAAAAACATTTGGGAGTTTTGCCTTCAACACATGATTTTAATTCAGGTGGAATAGCTCCCAGGTAATCGGAACATAACCGCAGATTGGTGTTCCAGACATCTTCTAGATTTCAGTGACTGCGTCTTCACCTTACAGTTTTCAAACAGCTTTTTTCCAATTTCGATCCCCTTACAACAGATCTTTATGCTTCTGACTGAAACACACAGCTTCTCTCTTTTTACAGTTGGACATGAGATCCTCAGGCTCTGGCAATGGATGCCATTCTTCTGGACTGCTCACTTCACCAAAATTATGCCTTTTCTCCATTTATCATGTTCACACAAGTTTTAGCCCAAGTACCTCGTCAAAAAGCAACCCTGCTGTTGATAACTCCCCTATGGCTTCCCTATCGCCCTGGAGCTGTCAATAGATTGCCCAATCATTGTTCTATCTTTTCCCAGTTCACTCCTCAATACCCAGGGGCAACATCATTAAATGATTCTCCCTCAGTCTCTAGTACCAGTAACATGGAAGGTTTTAGGTCAGCCAGGAAACCCCCTGGAATTTCAGCAGAGGTTGCTGCATTCATTCACCAATCCTGAGCCCCAGGGACTGCAAGACTATACAAGTGGGCTTGGATGGTGTGGAAAAGCTGGTGCTTGGGCAGGGGTGCAGACCACTTTTCAGCAGATGTGAGTCTGATCGTAATTGTTTAGCATCTTCTTTAGCATCTCAAGGGAAGGCATCCAATACAATAAACACCAACAAGTCATCAATTTCGGCCGAACATGCAACACTGGATGGTAGACCTGTCTGGGAGCCCCCTATATTAAATAACGACTGTTAAAGGGAGTTACGTTTTTTTAAATCTCTTTTGCCAAAGTGTATCCACGTGTGTAACATAAATCAGATTTTAAAGTTGTTTATTGAATGGCCTGATAATGATTCTTTATCTCGAAAAAAATTTTCTGCAAAATTTACTGTTCTACTGTTTTCGGTGTTCTCTAAAAACATCTGTCTGATGTTAAAGCTTTGGGTGTTACTTTAGTCCAATATACTCCATCCGGCATCTGTTTCCAAGTCCTGAAGAGCACAAAGACTAATTTAGTATCAGTTTTATATGCTTACTTTCCTCTTTAACCTAAACTTTGTGTAGCAAACCACTTGAAAGCATATATTCTGAAAATATCAGATTAAAGAACGTTCCCCGTCCATCTCATTATTTCGTTCAAGAGACCTCATAAACCATACTCTTGTCCCACCTTGGAGCATTGGGTTTGCTGGATTATGAGCTTGGTGGGCATTGACACTTCTGATTTTGGTGCTCATTCCACAAGGGGGACTATGACCTCGAAGCCTAAACCCAACTGATGAGCCCCAATCAGAGCAAAACTGGTCTTGGGTGGCTGTTTTCTGGTTCGGGAGGATATGGCCTGGCAGTTTGGACTGGACTGTTCCTATCTATTGGAGCAGGGTCAAAACTGATTTGCACATTACTGGGTCCAAATTGAAGTGGCATGGAAGGCAAAAGAATGATGGCTTGAAATGCCACCCCATGTGATTGTCAGTGGTTAGACTTACTGTAAGAATTTCTCCAATCACTTTACGTGTGTATTGACCTACTCAAAAGCCTTTTGGGCTGGAGTAGGTTTAACTGGAGGATGGATGGATCACTCCTACTCCGAACAAAAGCCCTCCTGTTTCATTACTCACCTCGTCTCAAAAGCAAGAGAGATTGCTTATTATGAATCTAACAAGAGGTTTCTTTATGTTTCTGAGGGCTTTTTCTGTTATTATGGTTACTATTTAAGTGTTACAGAACTTTTGATCAGCTCCCGCAAGAAAATAGGACTTCTTGTTCTCAATCAGGAGGTTCATAGGTTATCCTCCTACTGACGGGCATCCTATTCTCAATGTTTCTTGGGAACTGTAATACATTGTATCTTGGCTGCTATTATATTAAAGGCGAGAAACACATGCATAATACTCAACATGGTGTCTTTAGTGAAATCAAGAATATTGTTTAATGAAGCTAAGACAATCTCTATTAGTCTTAGAAACACTTGAAGTCATCATCATCACCGCTAAGGGGCCCATTAAAAGTTATCCAGAATTTAGGGAGGAAAATACCAAATCTACAAGTAACAATTTTAAGGCAATAGCTTTGCCCCGGACTCCTGGAGTTACGCTCCCCATAGTGAGGAATGTAACGCGTTTTTGTATAGCGCATGGTTACCCAGAGGCATCCCAGCGCTGCAGTAGAATCAGGCTCAAGAGGGAACAAGCATTTACAATGCAACGGTTTCGCCTTCGGAAAAGTTTGAGCTATTGGCATTGTAAATGACAAACATTTTATTTATGTGTTGGTTTTGAAAACAGATAAATAAATGGCATTCTCATTTACAATGCCAATAGCTTACTCTGTCGCAAATGCAAGACGTATTGCATTTGCACACACACACCCACACAAGAGCCCCCCACACACACACACACAAGAGCCCCCCACACACACCACACAAGAGCCCCCCTCACACACCAGAGCCCCCCCCACACACACGCAAGAGCCCCCCACACAAACACACACACGCAAGAGCCCCCCACACAAACACACACACGCAAGAGCCCCCCACACACATACGCAAGAGCCCCCACACACACGCAAGAGCCCCCCCCACACACACACACACGCAAAGAGCCCCACACACACGCAAAGAGCCCCACACACACGCAAAGAGCCCCACACACACGCAAAGAGCCCCACACACACGCAAAGAGCCCCACACACACACAAAGAGCCCCACACACATGCAAAGAGCCCCACGCAGAGGTCAGGGGTGGCACAGAAGCAGAGTTTCACCAGCTGAGGCTCGCATGAAGCCTCTAGCATGAAATAGAGGGAGGGTAAGGGAGAAGTGATGAAAGAGAGGAGGTAAACAATGAAGGGAGAGCTCCATACGTGGGGCGGGGGGTCGAACTTGGCCAGAGGTGGAGGAGGTGTACCCCAGATTCGAGGGACTGCCCCTTCCAGCAATCTAGGAAGCTCTTTTCAGGAGAATTTGTTTGAAAAAGCAGGTGGAGCAAGTTGTTCCAAGGGGAATAGCTGTTTTTATTATTACTGCTGATAAGTTATCTGTGCCACCTGCTCTTGTAAGTTTTAGCATCTCAGTTGTTTTCTTAATGATTGGTATTGAGAACCCCTCTTTGATCTCTTTATTAGCAAGAAATGTTATCAGGCTATAAAGTAGTGTCCTCCAACAGTGAGAAATGCCCTGCGTGGCCGAAACAGGTCGGTGTGACAGACTGGCTCTGTTTACTTAATTAAATACCTGAAGTGAAGGATTTCTGAGTGCGGCGTATTTTTGCTAAAAAAAAAATAGATATATATATAATCCTGCTATTGTTGTATACACACACAGCTTGTCAACTAGTAGCAAGGTGATCCTCATAGCTATATGCATTGCGTAACTCATACAAAATCATTATAGGTTTCTTTGATGGAGACAAAATGGCACACACCGTTTACAATGCAGTGAGAGACTGTCGACACAATGGCCACCGATGCCTGGAGCAAAATAAGGACGTGTATTTTGAATGCATGGACAAGGAAGGAAGCAGAATCCTGCCTGTTCCACCAGATTTGTTGTGCAGCAGATTTAAGGGCCCTGGCTCGATAAAAGAAGGGTGTGAGCACCGTAATGCAAAGGATTGCTAAAAGTGGCCCATATAGTGCCTGAAGTGGTGCTTACATGACAGTACTCTACTCTGCTTTAACAGGTGCTTTCTTGTGAAATGCTACTGTTATACATGGCATGTCACTCTGCTGATGTGTACACATGTATCATGCCACCTATTCCACACAGATATATGTAATCAATGCCAACCGTAGGTTCTTCCAACAAGATAGATGCTCACACAACACAGGGTTTTCACTCAGGTCTGCTTCCACTGTCCTGATTGGCAGCTAGTTTTCCAGGCATCATTTACAGTGGATTGTCTTACGCTATAAGAGGCTAAAGGCACAGGGTTACAAGAACGAGTATAGCTATCAATAGTTTTCAGGTGCAGTGGCACCGAGGCCCAATGGTACATTGAGGACTCATTCTCCTTGTTTACATTAGGGCCAGAGGAACGTTTGCCATACCACAGGGCACATACCTCCAAAGACCTAACATGAAGTGGACACAGCAAGGCCGGAGATGGTGCTGCAATACGAGGAGCGTTCTCCTTCAAAGTAGTGCTTTATTGTCATAATGGAAGGGTAAGAAAGGGTCTTGCATGCAGAGTGGAAGGTGAAAAGGGCAGAAAAAACGAATATCCTACCATGGAAAGCCACTCTAGAGAAGATGCAGCATAGAAGCAGCTCCATCCATCACAGGCTTGAGATGTACGAAATAAGCAGCACTATGTCTGCCTCCATCACAGGCTGAAGATGGAGAAAATAGGTGTGTTTAAAACGAGCAGGCTGACAGCATCTGTGTAACGTGTAAGGTCGGTGAGTACATGTGAGTTGGTGGGAGAGTCGTGCGATGGTGTCGCGTTATAGGAGGTACGGTTAGAGTGTAAAGGGACTGGAAAGGACAGTGACGTGGAATGAAAGTGGGAGGGCTGGTTAGGTGCAAAGAGAGGGTGTGGCTTGAGGAAGACGCATTGTATAAATATGCATGAAAGAAGGCCAGCATGTGTGTGAGAGAAGGGCTGCCAGTCCCAGTTATGTTCAGGGAGGATGGGGCAATGGCTGGTGATGCATGTGCGGAGGGTGGAGTGTGCAGTGTTGTGGGTGTAATAGTAGAGGATGTGGGCTTTGCCGTGGCTTTGGGGCAGGCATAGTCAGCAATCTATGAAGCGCTGTGGTTAGAGGAGGGATGGTTCGTTGATGTGCATTCAATGAGGAGAGGGTTGGGTTGTGTGAGGAGGTAAGAGAAACGCAAACAGTGTGCAGTTTTCATGTGAGGAGAATGCCTGTTGTACCACGGAAAGGGAGAGAGGGGGAGAAAAGACAAGGAGTCACGCACTACTAGTGAGACGGCCCTAGCAATAGTAGTGAGAAGGCCTTAGAGGAGTCCTCTGGGAAGCTGTGAGAGCTTTGAGAAGGTAAACAGCGACTCCCCCTAAAGTCCCCTATGAAGCGTCCAGCCAGTGCCTGCTGATGTACATTTCCACTGTCCATTCTCAGAGCACCCTCCCAGCAGCTACTGTACATCACCCACTGGAACGCCATCCATATTACCAAAACGACTGTTGCAATAACCCGTTAATGCTAATGTATAAATCATGCATGATTCACATAACATACTTCCTCTCTTCAGCGGGTGCGGGGTGGAAGGCGATCTCCCCCAGCTTCTGGGCCGAAGACTCACCCTCGCAGGCACGGCCCCCGTCGCAGCTCCCACTGGCCTCCGCTGACGTCGAGGGTTCCCCCGGAGTCAGCCACTCACAGCGCAGCTCCAGGGGCAGATCCTGATGACGCGGCGAGGCTCCAACCAACGGCGGCGCAGCTCACGGGGACAGGCCCACTGCAGCGGCCAATCAGAGCGCGCCTCTGCTGACGAGCCTCCGAAAAGCCACCAATGCGGTCGCAGCCCCTTCGTGCCTCGGCCAAGGTGCCGAGCAGCTGCCGGTTGACCCCCGGGCGGGACGGGATACCACAATTTGTGAGGACACGGGGGGGGGGCGGGAGAGGACGAGGGGGCGGGCGGGAGAGGACGAGGGGGGCGGGAAAGGACACGGACGTCGGGAGGGAGGCGGGAAACGTGGGGACGGCGGGAGGAGGGACACAAGGCAGGACAGCAGCAAGCACGGCCCGGCCAGAGGAGACTCGGGGGCGTTCCCGGCGTCGCGTGACGTCGGCAAAAGCCAAAGAATCTCGGGAACGCCCCCGTGTCTGGTCCGGCATTGATGGACAGGCCCCTCGTCCAATGGCTAGGCTCCATTTATGGAGCTAGCCAATGGGACGGGGGGGCGTGTTCCAGAGTGCTTACTGTACTCAATAGATTTCTCTGGAGGAGGAGCCTAACGGCTCCGTCCCCCAGCGAAACCTAAAAAGGAGAACAAAGGGTCATTTAGGGAAAAGAAAGGTTTTCAGGAGCTTCCGGAAGCGCAGATAGCAGGGTTCCGCACGCAATTTCAAGTTCCATAGCGAGGCCGCATTTACAGAGAAGCGGCGGCCTCCTGTGCGTGCTTTCTTGACTCTAGGCACTCTCGCCAGGCACTCATTATCGGAGCGCAGGGGCCTATTAGCCTTGTAGGGCGTAACTAGGCTCTTCATAATCGAGGGTCCTTTACCTTGAAGAAGTTTATGGGTGATGCATAGAGATTTAAACGTAATCCTCTCCCGTATGGGGAGCCAGTGGAGCGATTTGAGGGCCGGTTTAGCTGACGTCCTAAGTGAAATACCAATTAATACCCTAGCTGCGGTATTTTGAGTCTGTTGGAGCTTATTGATGGTGGCTTCAGGGGCTCCTAAAAAGATCGCATTACTAAAATCTAGTCTGGACAACACCAGTCCTTGTACTAGTAACTTCCTAGAGTGCTGCGGGAGAAGAGGAAGGACTTTCTGGGCAGACCGAAGAAGACCAAAACAAATTCCTGCTGTTTCTTTAGCTTGTGTTTTAAGCGAGAGATCCTGCTCCAACCACACCCCTAAACTTTTAATTTCTTTTTTTGGGCTGGGAGGATCCCCCAGACAGGCAGGCCAGATGGAGGTGGGCATTGAGGTCAACTTGTGACCAAGTAACATGATTTCCGTTTTTGATCCGTTTAATTTAAGGGAGGAGTCACACATCCAGGCATGTATCTTCGTCAGACATAAACGAAGACTGTCAGGGCATTGATCGAGTTGGGAGAGTGAGACGACAAGTTGGGTGTCGTCTGTGTAACTTACAATTTTAATCCCAAACGAGGAAACCACATCCTCCAGGGGGGCCATGTACACATTAAACAATGTGGGGCTTAAGGATGAGCCCTGCGGCACACCACACTGGAGGGGGATTGAGGCAGATCGTGAGTTGCCTTCCCAGACTTGAAAGGTGCGGTTAGACAGGTATGATGTTAACCAAGTCAAGGTGGACCCCCGTACTCCCACCTCGGCCAGGCGCTGGAAAAGGATACGGTGATTCACCGTATCAAAGGCTGCACTCAGATCCAGGAGGATCACTGCCACTGATCCTCCTGAGTCCAAGATGCACCTTGCCTCCTTGTTGACAGAGAGGAGGGCCGTATCAGTACCCTGGCCTGGGCGGAATCCGGTTTGAGAGTTAGGCAAACGATCATTGGACTACAGGAAGTGGGAAAGTTGGCATTTCACCAGTCTTTCTGTGATTTTACTAAGTTCCGGTAGTAATGAGATCGGCCTAAAGTTTGCAAGCTCCAGTGGGTCGAGATGCGGTTTCTTTAGAAGGGCCTTCACAATGGCCCCTTTCCAACTGGGCGGAACAGTGCCCCGGGAAAGAGAGGTGTTAATGAGCTCAGTTGCCGGGATGGAGATGGTAGTGGCAATCTGTTTGAGAAACCGCATAGGGACTGGGTCACTAGGGGAGCGGCTTTTAATTGCGGATTTGATTTTAAGAAATTCCTCTAATGAGACTGGGTTGAAGGCGTTGAGCTGGGGACCCGCGTCCGGGAGCAAGTTACCGGCATTAGCCTGGTCGTCCGTTTGGGGCAGAGTAGAAAGGATGTTTTTAATTTTTAGGTCAAAGTAATTAGCAAGTTCATTACATTTGACTCCTGACGTGTCTTGAGACAGCGGGGTCAGGGATCTTCAATAATTCTTTGACAATCTTATAGGTTTCTCTCGTAGAGTTAGAGGAGTTTTTAATTCTCTCTTCAAAGAATACAGTTTTGGCATTTCTGAGGGCGACTTTATACGCTCTAATAGCGTCATGGTCGGTATCTTTGTTTGCCTTATCCCAATCTTTTCTCCAAATGCGCTCAAGCTTGTTACAGCCTTTCCTTAGAATTCTGAGCTCTGGAGTATACCAGGGGGCAGAGCCAACTCTGCCAATCTTTTTTCCCAGTCTTTTATGAATATGTATGAAGAATAACATGATGACCTAGGAGCACCAGGTACTTTAAAACGTGTGGCTTCCCAAAACTGGGGTCTTTTTCTATCTGCTTTGAGCAGGTGGGAAATGTCAGTGGACTAGTTGGTGGTTTTAACGGGTGCAGGAAACCAGGCTCTGTACCCCTGCACCCTATAATGTTGGGTACCGGAACACTGACCTACTAAGAATCAGCTTGTGCAGTTTCATGGCCTCCGGGAAGCTACTCTGACCAATCCGTAATGAGGACCTAAGTGTACATATGTTGTCTAATGTATAAAATTGTATTGTTAGCATAAAAAACAAAGCCATAAATTCCATAATATTTCACACTAATCATTGGGACTAAGAAGAAAAAGAAAAAAAGACAGCTTCAAACTGTAAGGATCTGCTTACACTTGAACCCTCATAGGGCCAGGCATTTCTATTATGACCCATTTGACAGTTGAATGTGAAGAAGGGCACATTCCACCTTCTGTGCAGATGAACACAGAGGCACTACATAGGTGCAATCTCCCTTTGGGCGTTATATTTATTCTCACACAATAAAGTAGTTTGGCAAAAAATACTGTACAGACCAACATAACTTGGTTCATAAGACATCTTAATAATTTTGGTGGGAACATAGAGATGAGGGTTAGACACAATGCGCAATGACTGGTGTACATTACCAGGACATTAGGAAAGTATCATGCATACATCTGAACAAAATTACAGTGCAACTTGTGTAGAAACTTGAGTTAAGAGGAGCCTTGTAATATTAGGAATTTATTGAGAGCAGTTTTAAATGAAGCAAGCAACAAGGCTGAGTAAATTGCTAGTGTAGAGGCCCCAGCCACTCAGTCTTTTGGCTGTGCTTGATAGGGTAGAGAGGAACGCAGGTGTGGAGGCAAAGGGAAAATACATTATTTAGTTGTTGGATTTAATGTTGGCGAGTCCACGGTCCTCCATTGGGGGATAGGTATAAGGTATTTTGAGATCTGTGTCTGGATGTGAACAGTAAATCTGAGAAACAAGAGTAAAATGTGAGTATCATCTGCATAAAGATGATAGGAAAAAGCAAAAGCCAAAGGGAGTGAGGATATTTTTGAGAGTTGTACTATAGAATGAGAAAAGGAGGCAACTCAGGAATGAACCTTGTAGCTCATCAACCAGCAAGGGTGCAGGGATGGGAAGTGAGAATTATTAAGGAATTGGCTAGGAGCTATCAGAGATGTAGAATGAGGACACTTTAAGAGCAAATATTGTGTCATCCCAAGGCTGGTAGAGATAGGTATCAGAGCGCTGTGATCAATAGCATCAAATGCCACACAGAGGTCACAGAATGTGACAACAGTAGGTAAGTGCTTGTAATGGACACCGGTTATGAAGCTAGCTACACGAGTGCTGGTGGTTTCTGTATAAAAAAAAACTACTAAATCCAGATTGAAAGGGGTCTAGCACATTATGAATAGGGAAGAAGGGCTGAAGACTAATAATTGTGAAGAATTGAAGTAGAGAGACAGGACGATAGTTAACCGCTTCGCCGTGGTGCATATTGCGCCGCAGTGCGCCGGAATTCGACGCGTGAGCAGATCGGGCGGCCCCCGGCCGTCCGACGCACACGGCCACTGTGACGTCGGACGGCCGGGGGGCGTCCGATGCATGGAAAAGGTTAATATGGGATGAGTGTTTTCTATCAGTTTGTTGATCAAGATGTGATGGGAGACAGTGTCAAAGGCGGCTGACAGATCCAGAAGGAGAAGAGCTGCCATTTTGCAGCATTCCACGAGGGCCATGATGTAGGTGCCTGCGTTTAGGGCTGACTCGGTGCTGTGGTTGACCTGGAATCTAGATTGAGAGGGGTCCAGGAGGTTGTTGTGTTCCAGTTATTCGGGGAGTTGCTGGTTGATTGCCTTCTCGAGAACCTTTGCTGGAAATGGGAGCAGAGAGATGGGCCGGTGGTTCTTTGGTACTACTGGGTTGCCAGACAGTGTCTTCAGATATGCCTTACTTTAGCATGCTTTTAGTTCTCAGGGAAGGAGGCTGAATTGATGGAGGTGTTCAGGACTTTCCTGAGCTCACTGCCAATCGTCTTACTCCCGAGGTTGAAGACGTGGTGAGGGCAGAGGTCCATGGGTGCTCCTGAGTGCACAGGGTACATGATAGAGATTGTGCCTTGGGTTGTGAGAGGGTCCCATTGGGCGTGCAGGTGTTTGAGTTTTCTGTTCGTGTGTGTGAGTAGGATAATGCTGTCAGCAGTGGGGCATTGGGGTTTGAAGTTATTGTATATGACTGAGATATTGTAGTGGAAAAAGTCCACCAGGGTGTCACATACTTCTTGAGAGGGGGTGATGTCTTTCTTGGTGGCTGTGGGCTTGGAGCTCCTTGCTGTGGTTTGTGCTGGTTTCTATGTGGTCTGCTAGTGCATTCTTCTGTGTTTCTTTCAGGAGGCTGTGTTACAGGTTGAATGCTGTCTTGAAGGTGGTATGGGCTCCCATCTCTTTGCTGGTGCGCCACTTCCTTGCCAGTTGCAGACAGTTGCTTTTGGTGGATTTCAGCTTTGTGGTGAACCAGCTGGCTTTTCTGAAAGGTCCTTTGGATTTGGCTGACTTGGCAGGGGCGATTATGTTGGCGCATTTTGTGATCCACTGGGAGAAATTCTTTGTAGCCTGTTCTGGGTTAGATATTGTGTTTGGGAGGTGGGAGATGAGAGCATTGTTCCACTGCTCTTCTGATCTTTTTTTTCCAGTCTCTGTGCATGGAGCTGGGGGGCACAGTGCCAGTGATGATAGATCCAGAGATGATGAAGTGGATTAAGTAGTGGTCAGTCCAGGTAAGCTGTGTGATGTGGCTGGACTGGACTCTGTTGCTGGACATGAAAATGGGGTTGAGCCTGTGTCCTGCGATGTGAGTAGGTTTGGTGACAAGTTGTTTGAGGCCAATGTTGCTCCTGCTCTCCAGGAGGTTAGTTGTGTTGGTGTCTCTGGGGTCGTCGAGGTGAAAGATAAATCCCCTAGGAAGAGGTAGTACTCAGAGTTGATGGTGATCGGGGTGATGAGGACAGGGATGGTGTTGCAGAAGCTGAGGCGTGGTCCTGGTGGTCTGTAGGAGAGGGTGGCTCTGATAGTGCTTTTTCCATCTGCGTGGAGTTGGAAGTTGAGATGCTCCATTATCAGGTAGAGTCGTCTGGGGTGGTCTTGCAGCGGATGGTGTCATTGTGGATTATGACAATTACACCTCCATGTTTGTTGGTTTAGTCCTGGTGTGTTATTTTGTATCCTTCGGAGGTGGCAATGGTGATGTTTGGCACGGAGGCGGGGTTCAGCCTGTTTCAGACAGATCTCTGTGAGGAAGATGTCATCAGGGTGGAGGGATGAGATCGTGTCCCTGATCTCCGTGGCGTTTGCAGAGCGATCGCGAATTGAGTAGAAATCACTGGAGTTGTGCTGTGGTGGTCTTGGTTGGCTGAGTGGGCGCAGACATGTTTGTGATGTCTCAGGTGTTGTTGGTTGTTTGGTGCTGCAGGTGAAGCAGCAGTGCTAGCAGGAGAACTGTCTTCTGGTGGTGCATGGAGATGACCGCCAGCAGTACTTGTTGTTGATGCGTCTGGGATCCAGGGCTCAGAGGTCTGAGGTGGTATAGCTGCGCAGGATGGAAGAACCAGGGTTCCTGTCGCTGGGCGTGGTCCAGGTGCAAACAGGCGCAGATGGGTTTGCCTTCAGTGCGTCTTTGATGCGCCAGTGGCGTGCCCGCAGAAGTCAGCATTGCGGCCTCCACAAGTAGGTCCTAGACAGTGGGCAGGGCTCTACTAGCAGCGAGAAGCGGGAGGGAAAAAGCGGGGAAATAAAAAAGTGTGGGAAGGTGGGCGGGCAGAAAGGCGGTTAAAACAGAGGGAAAAGAAAAAATAATAGAACGGCAGACAGGGTGGGAAACAAAGGGCAAAAGCAAAAACAGCACCAAGACAATGCAAACCACTGTGTGCAAAACGAGGCTGGAGCGAAGTCACAGCAGCGAAGGGGACCTGGTACGGGGACCTGGTACGGGGACCTGGATACATTAGTCCACTGATTCGCCAACCTCGGTGAAGTTAATGAAAATGTACGTCTACTGATCATTTTTTTTTCAGGCACTGCAGAATGAAAAACTATTAAGTACTTGCTTCTTGAACATTGCAATAGGACAAAAGAAGCTGTTAATGAGGGACAAAGCATCAAATATTAGTAAGACTTAACTATACATGCAGAGAGAAGAGCATGTGGAGATTTAACTGGAGGTATATCTAGCTTTCCTAGGGACATCTGGTTTCATGCCATCGGCACACTGTAGCTCCAAAATATGTTCCTTGCTAGCTCATTCCTGTTTCTGAAGAAAGTCTATGAGGGTCTTGTATGAAACATTAAAGGAAGCAGAGATTACAAGCCAGTGGTGTTGTGGACCCCCCACTTTATCAGCTACAGCAGGAAGGGTGGAGAGATGAGTTAGGGTTGCACTAAGTCCAGTTGGCTGGCAAGGTGAAACCCACTAAAACATTGTTTAGTTCTTAGTGGACTTCTTCTGTCTGCATAGAGTTCCTAAATAACAATCATAAGGAATACTAGGGAATAAGCTGAAAGATGGGTTCAATGGCTGCTAATTTAACTAAGTATAGTGAAGGGGACAGAGAAATTTAAATGATTAAGTGAAGTTTGAAAACTAGTAAAGAGTGATGGAAACAGAGCAAACAGGAGGCAGAAAGGAAAGAAAAAAAGAGGGGATAAAAGAAAGATAGGTGAATAGAATGAGGAAAGGAGAAAGGTAACGAAGAAGGGTGAAAGTAAGGGACAGTGAAAAGAAAGACAGAAGTGTCAAAAGATGGAAGGATAAAATGATGGATAAATAGAAGTATGAAAGGCTGAAAAAATTGATGGGTTAAAGAATTGATAAATAGTGTAAGGATAGATGAAATGATGGGTGGGTGAAAGAATAGATGAAATTGTGAACAGATGAATGAATGGAGTGGTGAAAGGATAGATGATGGAAAGATGAAAAGATGAACAATGGAAAGGTGAAAGGATAGATTGAATGGTCAATGGATGGACTAGTGAAAGAATAGAGTAATGGCCGTACTGACAGGTCTCTTGTTTGCACGCTCTTGTGTACGACAGACACATTAGTACATTAGTATCCTGTGCCCAAATAGCATTGGGCTTTTTCTTTCCTTTCTTCTCTCTTTCTTTATTTTATATAATTTTCCTTAGGGTTGGTCACTTTGTGATTTTTTATAATTGTAAATGTTATACTTGAACCCTTGTTTGGATTCTAATGTCTCAAGGAGTGGCAACAAAGTACCGTAGCAGGGCTGTGTACAGGAGTGAAGACCTGCGCAGCAGAGCCTAGCTGGAGGAGGTGTGCAGAGAGGCCTGACCAGAACTGGGAGCGGAGACCAAAAACAAGCCCCGCCTTGCTCAGTCTAGTAGATCCAGCACGGCCAAACAGCAGAAACTGCGTGTGCTGAAGAAAAGCTCTTGCCGCTCAGGAGCGGGTCAGTCCATCGCTATTCCACTGCCAGCCGTGGACCGCCTTGCAGAATCTGAGAGTATAGGCCTTAAGGAGCACTTGTCTTAGTGGCCAGGAAATGAGCCTATTTTCAATAGGCATTTGAGCGTTGGGGTAGAGGACCAGAATCATGGAAGCGGCTGGTATAGCTACTGGTGCTGCATGGGTCCATCACACGCTCTGCTTCTTCTCCACCCACCACAGAAATACTGCTTCATAAGGTCCAGGAGAAAAAGATCTGCCCCAACTGGGGCTTCACTAAGAAACTGAAAATCCACAAGCTGAAGTAAATTGTTCAATTCAGGCTCGGACATGCCTTTGACCACCTGGAAGTAAGAATTTGGAAATTCAGAAGCTCTAACTTCCCCTCAGTGCTCTCCTTTTTTAAACGGTACAAAAGGGGGTGGTGACTGCATCCATGAAAAGCAGACCCCCATCAGATACATCAGCAGGGGTGGCTTTAGAATGTTCTGAAGCTTTCAATCCATCAGCTTGAAACATGGAGCTCCCTAAACAGACCATAATACACAATGCACTTAGGAGCTAGAAAGGTATCCTAGTAAATCTGACGTAGGGGTTGGTATGGACATCCAAGCCCTATTTCACCCGGAGGCTCCTGGTCCCTTTTACACAGCAAAATGTGCGCTGTGCGTAATAACCTGTACGGCTCAAGTCCATCATCATCCAGATTTACCCGAAATTTAAATTTCACTCAACAGCTCGGTACATCACACCCTAACATTCATCAGCAGAGTTGGATCTCAGATCTTGAAAGCCCTTCCACCCTGTTGACACAATCTTCACTTAGAAGTGGCTGGCAAGGCAATCAACTTTGTAGTGATAATACAAGGATTCAAGCACGTATGGAGACCACCTCAACCCCTTGAGTTGTGCTGAACAAACCTTTTCGCATTTTAAATGTTCAGAATGGTAATATCCTTGGATTCTCCTAAACTAGGCAGACTCCAGGCACAGAACCAAACTCAGCAGTTAGTGAATTGCCTCTAAAGAGGGCACAAATAACCTCTACATCGTAATGGGCAACCCTCTTAAATATGTTACAGGTTACAGTTGTCGCTATGAAACTCCATTCTTCCAAAATAGACATCCAGGTCGACCTATTAAACACCATTGCCGTATTCATCTCTGGAATCAATACTAAGTTGGAGGCCCTAAACAATCTTATACTAAGGTTCCAGAAAAATCTGGATGTAGACTACACCATATGCTATTGCTCATAAATCTTTCAGAAGCTGAGCACTTTACCTCAAGTTCGAAGTCACCTAGTGATAGAAATGGAGAAACGCACCAATAAAATGACCATACAACATCCAGACAATGGACGAATAGCTCCCAGATTGACAGGCCTGCAAGTACAGCAACCTAGAATCTGTGGCTCCCAAGATAGATTCAACTTTAAAACAACTTATGCAGAGGTAACGTCGTGCATTTTGAGTGCCACCTCCTCCATTAAGTCTATCCAAATCGAGTCTAGGCCTTCATCATCTGGAATCCAGAATAAACCACCTCAACCTATACTCTAGCTAAGCGAGATCAAGTCTCAGATAACTCAACGGACTCCTTCTCCTATAAAAGGAATCCTGAAGATGCAGACACTCAAAAGTGTTCGGGCCGTGACCCTGCACCCTGTGAGGTGGGGGAAACCATGCTAGTAACCACACAAGGGCAGACGTCCCAAGGCCTGGGGGAGTTTATTCGCAAGGTGAAACTGGAACACACACCAGAACAATAACATAAAAATAAAAGATGATACATTGACTAAGAGGGAACATAAAAGTTTATTCAAAGGAAGGAATGAAAAACACCTACATGAATAGTAAATTCGACCATGCATGCCTCCTTAAAACATAAAGACAAGATGCAAGAACACACAAACGACCCAAAGGCAGCCATCATTGCGAGTCGAGCACTAAATTGTATCCCACTCGAAGGTGCAGTACAACCAACAGCTTGTAACAATGTGGCCTAACGGCTAGAGCGGTCGACCTCGAAGCTGGGAAACGGGGTCTAAATCTCTGCAGGGATGCCCAACAACCTGTGATTCTGGGCAAATCATTTAATCTTGCCGTGCGTAACAAAATGAATGTGTCCATCTGTAGCACAACTGGTGCTCATGTAAAGCGCTTCGTAAACATTGAGTCGAGTTCATGCAACATAAAAAAAAAGAAAATTATAAAGTGCCCATAACTTGCCCCCCTCCAGGTGTCAACCTTACAATCATAGACCTCCTCCATAACTAGAAAACTATTGATTGTACCATAATACACATCCAAGGGGCCGCATGATATCCTAAATCGAGGAAATTTTTATGAAACTTTTTAAGATCTGTGAAAATTTGGAAACTCTTTACTCCTCAGATATCATTTCAGTGGCCTTCTTAAAACTAAGAGAGCACACGTGTCCAGACGCTCTTCCTTGCTATCATTAGTGATTACTGATTATGGCCCAAAAGGTCTTGGCTATTAAAAAAATCTTTTGGAAATCAGATACCAGAATTTCTTCTTTTCAGGATAAGGCTATCAATCTTCATTTGCATCTGCAGCACAAGATCAAATCACTCGAAATATCTGTATGAGGTCTCTGCATTCACAATCACCAGATCATTATTTAGGAGTAGCAGGGAATGAAAGAATAACAAAAACAATTATACAAAATAACCAATCAGAAAAGCGGACTCTAATCCGCACTGTATATTCTATCTTGAAAAATGCCAGTGGCACCACGAATACCAGCAAACAAAATTGCACCACTTTAGTCATGGGAATCAGCGACTCAATAAAGCCATGTAGCCAATCTGCTCGAACAAACCCTGGTTAGTCATGGCTTCCTGTTGTCCTCACAGGTGGAAATAATTCATGATTAGTGCCCGTAGAGACCCCACCTTGACAAATAAATGAGAACTCCAACAGACCAAGCACAGAAACTATACCGTCTCAGGGATCCCCCCCAGGATTTGGAATGCCCTCCCTCCAGAAACAAGACTTATCTCATCCACTGCATCCTTCAAAAAGGAAGTCAAATCGATCCTCCTGGCTAAACTCATTTGATCTTAAACTGTGTAAATATTATTTAACTGTTTTTCTTTCCCCTGTATTACATTGTTTCTGTCTTTTCATTCTATGTAAAGCGCTCTGATAAGGATCTTGTTCGCGCTATATAAAACCTTGAAAATAAATAAATAAATAAAATAAATAATGGAAATTCGCTTGTGGAACATCACAGGCATTCAAAACAAAATGTCCAACATTGAAACTAGGAATACTTGAGAAAGTTCCACATCATTGCCTTGCAGGAAATTCTGTCCCCCCAATGGGATATTTGGAATACATCAACCAAGCTACTAGAAACCGCTCCAGGGGCAGACCAAAAGGAGGCCTTACGACCTACACCTCAGCACTCCTGAATGCCAAGGTAGGACGGCTACACTTTGAGAAGCCTTGGCTGCAGGTCCTTAAAATAGATAACTGCATACATGGAGGTATACAATGCTTAACTTGAGCCGGTGGTTTCTGGTGCAGCGCACTGGCACTTAATTGGCAACACCACCGGCACTTATGACACTCTGCCAAATGGTGCTATTGGTCTAATTAGAAAAAAGCACAACTACATTTTAATACAACATATATTACAAATGACTAAAATATGCCACCCCAGCCATTGCTTAGGTTTGGGGACCTGGAATCGTCTGAATTATCACAATTGTAGGGGTGTGATGTTTAGAAGTTGTATAGGTTCTGTCTTTGGAAGCGCTGGTAGGCGTAATGGGTGGTGCATATGCAAATGGTCGCCTGACGAGGGCCCTGGCACTTACATTTTTACAAATTAAGTGCACTGGAGATATATGGCCATGTATCCTGATTAATATATACATAAACCCAGCATTCAGGGAAAAAAATAGCTTTTATCTCAAAACTTGAAACAGTCATAAACACCTGATGAAGGACCACAATACTTACCGTATGCTAGTTACAGGGGACTTTAACCTAAATCTTTTTCATATGTGCACCATAAATGAAAAGGTCACAGCGCAAAACGAAGTATGGAACATTCCACAGCAGGTAGTTCCGACCTAATGGTGTAAGAATACCCAAGGCTCCCACCTAGTCTCCCTTCTAACCACACTGGGATTGTGAGAATTGAATGGAAGATTTTCAGGGGATCGGCCTCCTTCTCAGACATATATCACCCAAAGGCCTGCCACCATAATTGATTACACTGCTGCTTCATTAGCATTTAAATGTATTGGAGATTACTGGATTTAAGTTCGGGGAGAGAGTGATTAAGCATGGGCGAATTTAGCGAATTCGCAATCCGCGAATTTGCGGATTTGCAAATTCGCAATCTGCATAATTCGCGAATTCGCGCGAATTTGCAGATTTTTTTATTTTTGCGAGTTTGCGGGTGTTCGCAGGGCACTTTGCGTGTTTGTGGGTGTTCGCGAGGGGCTTTGCGTTTTCGCGGGGGGGGGTTGCTAGTTAATCACTGCCACCCTCTCATTTTTTATGCCCATCTGCCCGCTGTACCACTCGTTTCTGTGCCCTTCTGCCCTCTGCCCCACTCATTTTTTGTCCCCTTCTGCCCTCTGTCCCACTTTTGTGCCCTTCTGCCCTCAGCCCCACTTAGAATGGCGCCGGCAAGCTGCCAGCGCCATTCTAAAATAGCTGCAAAAAGCTTCAACAGGAAGCACTAATAGATAAAGTAAAGCAGGTGCTGGAGTTGAAGGTCAAATTAAGTTACACAATCATTAATCCCCCCAGGTTTGGGGTGATTAATGATTGTGTAACTGAATTTGAGCAGCACCTGCTTCACTTTATCTATTAGAGCTTCCTGTTGAAGCTGACTTTTGTAACTGTTTTAGAATGGCTCTGGCAGCTTGCCAGCGCCATTCTAAAAGAGTTACAAAAGTCAGCTTGAACCTTTGACCCAATCTGTTCCGCTCGCGGATTTTGCGGGAAATTCGCGAATCTCGCGGATTGCGAATTTACTGAAAATCCGCAAAATCCGCGAGCGGAACAGATTTTCCGCCCATGCTTAAGAGTGATCATAATCCTCAATCCATGGCCTTGAACTGTGAGTACAATACACATGATTTGGCTAACATCTTTATTTTTGACTCAAATAAAGGCAATCTGAAATGATTGTGATGGCAGATCAGGTCACAGGAAGAAATTCTGGAAAAATGTACAAAACAGTTGGAGGCCTGCTCTTTTACTAGGGCCAAAGCAATACAAACTTGGGAGCAATACTGCCTGGTGCTTCTGGATCTGTAAGGCAGAAACAAGATACCCGCACACCACATCATGGTTAAGGGGAAACCAACACCATCCCCCACCATGTGTTCAAACAATTATGCATGTTGAAGAAAGAACTGAATATAGAGGGGCATCAATTAAAAAACAACTGCTCCAGTGCAATCCGCTCGAAACAATGAATACAACAACGATTGTGTGGATATTAAACAAGAAGAACTTCTACCAGAGATACAGTACTCCCCTGGGTTCCTGGAACAGGCCGCTCACCAGGTCCCACATGAGCAAAACACACGCTCCCTAGAAGTTGTAAAAAGAAGAGCAGAGCCAACAGTGCGCTCAGGCCCAAAGGGATACCATCTGCACTTTTACGGTTCTATACCAAGTTTTGGGAGAAAAAAACTCCTAACCCTTTACAGTGCAGTGAGTTTGCAACAGACCATACCCAACTCCTGACGTGGAAGCATAATCCATCCAATTTTTAAAGAAGGAGACAGAAGCGACGCCTCAAATTACTATCTGATTACACTGTTTGACGTGGAATCCAAGTACTTTACCAGTCTGGTACTACAAGACCTGACAGCCTGGGCAATCAAAAGGCTCAGCCCCTGGTATCCAGCTTGTGAGATACTGATGTGGCACCCTCTATGTTCAAGAAACAATATCATCATAACAATTCAATCTCTGCAAGAGGACAAAGTAACTTTAGCAATGAGAACTCATGCGTGGCAAGTCATTAACATCAACAGTCCTCTCAAGTCACTGCCCTATTTTGATAACGGGTACTTGTTTCATACAAAGCTCAAGTTTGTTCGCCATAAGAGTCTACCCAACTTTGGATGCAACACCCCTTGGACAAAAACTGTCAACAGATACTATGATTTGCATCCTTTGTATCTGTCCCAATCTGATGCCTGAACGCAGAGAATTTGTAACCAAAAATGACATGATCATGCAGACAAGCTCTGATTGCAGCACTTAACCCCGAATTCAGGTTACTAAAAGTGTGATTTATCAAATTCATGACAACCTTCAGTTGAAAGGTAAAAACCATTGGGAAAAACACACCATCACCTTAAACGCCAGGTGGAAACGACATAATATAAATAAGTAATGTCACTTTCAGCCCGGGAAGTCGGATAGCAATGAGACTATATCAACATGCTCATCCCGCTAACATCTATTTGTTTGCATCTTGATCTTTTGCTGGATAAGACTTTTCCCGCACACACTGTCACTTTAATACTCACTTGCACTTTAGTTCCATTGTTTGGACAGAAAAGTGATTATATTGGTATGCCTATACATTTTAGTATTATTAATCGGATCCAAATGCTTGATGTGGCATAGTGTATTCAATAGGCATGACAACACAAGCACTCCATGGCTGCATAAGCCATTTATAAGCATGCACCGTCACTTTAGTACATACAAGCACTTTAGTTCCATTGTTTGGGCAGCAAAGTAATTATATTGGTATGTTTATCCATTTTAGTATTATTAATAGGAACCAAACGCTTGATGGGGCATAGTGTAATCAATAGGCATGGCCACACCAGCACTCAATGGCTGGATAAGACATTTATGAGCATGCGCCGTCACTTTAGTACTTACTAGCACTTTAGTTCCATTGGTTGGATAGCAAAGTTGGTATGTTTATCTATTTTAGTATTATTAATCATGTCCGACCATTTGCTGGGGCATCGTGTCCTTGACAGGCATGGCCATGCCAGCACTCGCTAGCTGGCCAGCAAACAGGATATATTATAGATACGTTCAGTCACTTTCAGTTCTACAAGTGAGTACTGTTATCAGTCCTCGTATTACCATAAATCAGTCTTTGTTTTTATTGTCTGTTTCAAATAACGTGTGAAATGTTTTTATCAGTTAAATCATGGGGTTGTGTAATGGTTTTAATTAACTATGCACTTTATTGAAATAAATTGAAATTGAATTGAATAAAGGAATGGCAGTTATCGGGAGGAATTCCACGCCGGCCGAGCGTACCTCTGCTCCGCTGAGGCGTGTCTTCAGTCTCCTGTTCCCGTGGGGTGGCCGGGCTTAGATCCGCCGACAACATCGCCCTGCATTTCCTGACTGCCCGGGCTTGGCTCCACCGGTCAGGATAACACTGGCACTACAGCCCGCAGCAGCCTCGATGCCAGGACGCCTCCCCCCTCATCACACAGCTCCAGGAGGCGCATAAAGAAACGCCAGCTGCCGAGGACCGGGTGGAAGTTATCAGGAGGGATTCCACGCCGGCCGAGCGTACCTCTGCTCCGCTGAGGCGTGTCTTCAGTCTCCTGTTCCCGTGGGGCGGCCGGGCTTAGCTCCGCCGACAACATCGCCCTGCATTTCCTGACTGGCTGGGCTTGGCTCCGCCGGTCAGGATAACACTGGGACTACAGCCCCCAGCAGCCTCGACGCCAGGACGCCTCCCCCCTCATCACACAGTGCCAGGAGGCGCATAAAGCAACGCCAGCTTCCTCGTCCCGCGAGGACGCGCGCAGGACGCGCCGGGTGAAGCCCGGACCAAGAGCGGGCCCGTCTGAGCCCGTCCGAGACTGTACGAGGCTGGGCTGGGCCACGGCTCTTTGAACACTGCCTCTAGACATTTTCCCGACCCGTGAGTGTTATTTTCTTTGGTGTTTTTCTCAGGTGGGATTTCATTCTTAATAACATGGCTAAGTTACGATCATCTAAAACTCCTTCATTGACTGGTCCCATAGATAACTACATGGTAAAAGTAGTTAGTAAAATTAACTCAGAACGCCGTCTTTCATTAAATCGGTCTAGTCCCCCTCTTCTCCCTCAAGAAGGCCTGTCTTACCAGAGACTTTTGATGTAGCTTCAGGGGATATCCAAGGCGCTGAAACAGGTGCAGACACAGAAACACTTGTTTTTTCACCATCCACGGTGCTGACACTGGATAATTCCCTGTTATCTGCCTAACATCTCTCACAAACATCTACCCAGTTACCCTCTCCAGCACCTTCCCCGGCCCGAAGAACATTGAGGGCTTGCAGAAAGCTATCAAGTAAGAGGGGAGGAAATAGGAGAGTCAAGAAAGCATGCACTCCTTCAAAAAACACAAGGGCTATTCCTGATTCATCTAATGAGGTAGACACAATCAAGTTCAACAATGATCAAATGGACTCCTTGGTTAATATGTTTGTCTCGAAAATGGAGCTTATGATTAGACCCCTTGCGGATAGAGTGGAACAAGTTTCAAAAGAGGTCTCCAGACTGGGTGGCCTTTTATCCTCCCACCTGGCCACATCACAAAACTCTCAAAATTCTAATATGAGCACCAAAGTGACCAAGGGTGCTGTGGCTTCTAGTAAAGGAGATGGGGATAAATTAGGCCAGGTTTCCAAAGAGGTCTCTAGATTGGGTGTTCTCCTATCTTCCCATCTATCCTCGTTTAAAACAGCAAGGAGTACAAATGTGGGAACTACTAAAAATGAGGGGGCCACAAGTGTTTGTAGTGGAGGGCATAGGCAAGTTATAACACCTGCTCAGCCTCCAAACAAACCTGTTACTCATCGATCTATCTCAAGGGTCAGCACACAACCTAGTGATGCAGGTGGCAATAACTCGGGGAGGCAGGAAGGGAAGCAGGGACCCCTAGTTAATCTCCCCCCAGATTGTGCCCCGTACATAGTAGTACTAACTAATGTCCCTGGGGTGGACTCACGGCCAAATGATCCCAGGGGGGAAACGATTGACTCACTAAACTGTAAAGTATTAGCTTGGTTGAGCAAATATTGTGGATTTCCTGCCGCATTCTGCAATGACATAATATCAACACGTAGAGTGGGCTGGATAGGTAATTCAAGAAAAATGAGCAGGGGGGACTGCATCATTGTAAATTTTAAACACCCACAGCATGTTGCCACCGTTTTGCTAAGGGCTGCCTCGTTACCAACCACAGATGATTTCATATGTGCGCGCCCTCTTGGGTTTTTCTACAATCATCTTAGTAACATTCCTAAATCACAAGCTGCTCATCCAAACCCAGCAACATCTTTATCCAGACAGGGCTTTGTGCTACGTGCTCCAATTGGCCATCAAGATTCGATGCCTTTGGATCCTTACTGTTATAGTTTGTGTAGGCCACATTTTCAAGCAGAACAAATCATGCCATTATTTAACAGGTTTTCCCCCCTTGCCCCGTTGGATGAAAATGATTGACTGTCAAAACATTCCCGGAGTAATGTACAACCCTTCAGAATTATAACTTGGAACATTGCTGGGATCAGGGCAAAAGCTGGGAATGAAATATGGATTAATTTTCTGAAAACTTTTGACATTTTGGCCTTCCAGGAGACCTGGGACTCATCAAACAGCTTCTCCCTGGATGGCTATAGACATTTCAGTATCCCAGCTGCAAGTAGTGTGGTAGGTAGATCTAAAGGAGGTTTTTTAAGCCTGTTTAAACTTGACTTAAAAGGAGTGTTAACCCAGTATGATTCAGGTTGTCAAAACTGTCTAATTGTTGAATTGAATTCCCCTGACACACCCAAGATTTTGTTTATTAATTTTTATAATTCTAATGCTAATGAAAGTACCAGTTATAATCTGGAACAAGTGGATAAATTCTTGTCAGTCTATAGATCCAAAGTAAATAGCTTCGAGATAATTCTTTTAGGTGATTTTAACATTCATCCCTGTAACCAGCCATGTGCCAACTCAGTAGAAGAGGGGCCACCATACTCTATAGTTTCCCACTTCGAGCATACAAAAAGAGGGGAGGCTCTTGAAACTTCTTTGGCAACATGGAATTTGTATGAATCATGTTGCGGGGAGGGTGAAAATAAGACCCCTACATTTAAAGGTACCGGCGATGGTACAATTATCGATTACATTTTTATGTCTTCCTATATATTAGGTAAAATGTTAAGGTACAATACTGTGGTCTCTGTTTTTAGTGACCACAACCCGGTGCTAGTAGAGGTACTGTCCAGGGATTTTTTAACTTAGAATTTAATGTCTCACAAGGGTGGTCAAAATGTAATTGTAAAAGATCAAGGACGTAGACTAAAATGACAAAAGGGTGGAGGATGATGTAGCCATTTGTTTGGATATACAGGCCTTGTGTACACAAGTAGTCACCGCCTTTGATAATATATGTAAACAGATTAATCAGATCTTAACGGTTGAAAACAGACCCTCCAGACACCGTGAAAAGAGATGGTTTGATCATTTTTGCTCAAGGGCGCATGCTGATTTACTTGAAGCCTTGAAGGCTAGCCCAAAAGACCGTACCCAAATAGCCATGTTGAGATCAGCTTATAAAAAATCCATTCAAACCAGGAAGAATGAGTTAAAAGAAAAGGCCTAGTCACAGCTACTTGACCCAGAGATATTAAAAAACAGCGGACAGTTCTGGAAAGTAGTAAATCAGCCTCTTTTCTCTAATGAGGATAATCTCCCCCTTGAGTCCAACATCCCTGATGATGCTTGGATCAAACATTTTGGGAATATATATTCTAATACTTCCTCTGAGGACCTATTAAATCGTATCCCCTATAGTATGGAAGGCTCTTGTGTTACCTTTGAGGCCTTAGAAGTTGAAAGGGCGATAGAGCAGACCCTGAAAAACAAAGCACCTGGCCCGGATGGGGTGGTATGCAACTCTTACCACGCATTTTTTACCACGCATACCATTACCACGCATACCATTACCACGCAGAACCCTTCACCACGCATACCTTTACCACGCATTACACTACAACGCACATACTATTACAACGCATACCATTACAACGTAAGTATAGGTAAGTATATCATTTAACTTTATATACAGGTTTTAGGGCTGGGTTTGGGTTATGGGGTACAGGGGTATTTTTAGGTTTTAGGGTTGGGTTTGGGTTTTGGGGTACAGGGGTATTTTTAGGTTTTAGGGCTGGGTTTGGGTTATGGAGTACAGGGGTATTTTTAGGTTTTAGGGTTGGGTTTGGGTTTTGGGGTACAGGGGTATTTTTAGGTTTTAGGGCTGGGTTTGGGTTTTGGGGTACATGGGTATTTTTAGGTTTTAGGGCTGGGTATGGGTTTTGGGGTACAGGGGTATTTTTAGGTTTTAGGGCTGGGTTTGGGTTTTGGGGTACAGGGGTATTTTTAGGTTTTAGGGCTGGGTATGGGTTTTGGGGTACAGGGGTATTTTCAGGTTTTAGGGCTGGGTATGGGTTTTGGGGTACAGGGGTATTTTTAGGTTTTAGGGCTGGGTATGGGTTTTGGGGTACAGGGGTATTTTTAGGTTTTAGGGCTGGGTTTGGGTTTTGGGGTACAGGGGTATTTTTAGGTTTTAGGGCTGGGTATGGGTTTTGGGGTACAGGGGTATTTTTAGGTTTTATGGCTGGGTATGGGTTTTGGGGTACAGGGGTATTTTTAGGTTTTAGGGCTGGGTATGGGTTTTGGGGTACAGGGGTATTTTTCGGTTTTAGGGCTGGGTATGGGTTTTGGGGTACAGGGGTATTTTTAGGTTTTAGGGTTGGGTTTGGGTTTTGGGGTACAGGGGTATTTTTAGGTTTTAGGGTTGGGTTTGGGTTATGGGGTACAGGGGTATTTTTAGGTTTTAGGGCTGGGTTTGGGTTTTGGGGTACAGGGGTATTTTTATTATATATTTTCAAATAATAACATTAAAATTAATTTAATTTCATTAATATAATTATTTTATAATTTATTAATTATTAATTAAATTAAATATTACATAAATAATTATTTACAATATATATTAATATTATATACTTACCTATACTTACGTTGTAATGGTATACGTTGTAATAGTATCTGCGTTGTAGTGTTTTGCGTTGTAAAGGTATCCGTTGTAACATGACCTGCGTTGTAAAAAATCTGTGGTAATGGTATGCGTGCTAAAAGTACGCGTGGTAACGTCATATATCCGGATGGGGTTCCTGCTGATATTTTTAAATGTGCCCCAAAATTATGGTCGAAGATTTTGTGTAGAGTTTTTAATGCTCTGAATCATAATAACATCCCAGCTTCTTGGAAAGAATCCATTATTATACCAGTTTTCAAGAAGGGAGACAGGGTAGATCCAGCCTGTTATTGACCGATCTCCCTAATAGATTCATCGGTCAAAATCTTGGGACGGGTCATTCTGCACAAACTACAAGACTGGCTTGATGACAGAGGGATACTATCAAATCTGCAATATGGATTTAGATCCAAAAGAAGCACTCTGGATCAGTGCCTTAATATACAACTGCTGGTGGCTAAAGATACTAAGGCCAAGGATGGTTCAATGTACGTGGGGTTCATGGACCTTTCCTCAGCTTTTGATCTCGTAAATCGCACAAAGCTCTGGCAGATATTAATTGATTTGGGTCTTGATCGCGCCCTGGTTAATCTCTTGGCGGACCTACATTCTGGTCTCTTGGCCTCTGTAAGGGTGAACGCAGAGGGGCGTTGATCTAGCCATTTCAAATCGGAAAGGGGGTCAGGCAGGGGTGCATCATGGCCCCCATTCTGTTTACAATTTATATAAATGCCCTTGAACCTGCACTTAGAGAGGCAACGCTCGACATTCCGCGTACAGGGGAACTTGGTATACCGGTTCTCCTATACGCGGATGACGCGGTCCTACTATCACGGACCGGGGTTGGGTTACAACGTATGTTAGATGCTTTTGGACTTTTTTTGAAATCCTTGGACCTCAAAATAAACGGAAAGAAATCACAAACTATGATTATGGGGAAGGGCTCAAGAAAGATAAAGTCGAAAACGTTTCTTTGCTGTGGGGAGGAACTTAGCAGAGTGCCCACATTCCCGTACTTGGGGATAATCTTTGAAGAGAAGGGGAACTGGGGTCCGCAGATTAAAAATAGAAATAGTGCCTTTGCTAGAACCTCCTCAGCAATTATGGGCTTTAGTAAAAAATTGTGGGCGAGGCCGATAACAGCCCTGTTGAACATCTATAAAGCTAAATGCCTGGCTGTTGCCACATATGGCTGCTCAATTTGGGGGTACAGTGGTATAGACTGTTTACAAGTCACTGAAAATAAATTCATGAGATCGGTCTTATCAGTGCCACAGTCCACTCCCTCATACACGATCCATTCAGAGTTAGGTGCCGGCTTCATCACAGATACGATAAGAGTGGCTCCTTTAATAACTTGGCTGAAAACTTGGTTGAATGAGCAACTTTCCTTGAATCATCTTATTCTTAAGGATTGCCTCTTACTAGACAATGTAAACAAAATTCAGTGGTTGTCTTATGTTAAACTGTGTTTTTATAAACTGGGGAGACCGGAGCTTTTTTTCTCTCCAGAAGTAATAACCGGTAAGGACATTGTTCAAACTAAGGAGGCTATGACCCAGATGTTGTCCTTAGACAGGGAGGAAATTGAGCTCAGAAAATCTACGGTAAGGACTAATCTTATTGTTGCCAATCTCCCTGGACCTGAACTTTACCTTATTTTAGTCAACCGTTCTTACCACAGGTATCTTTTGACACGTTTTCGCCTCAATATGATTCATCTGAATCTAGGTCACTTTCTGGAATGGTGCACCGCTGAACAGGCTCTGCCGTGTTCCTGCGACAATTTTTCTAAACAGGACACAATACATTTTTTGATGTTTTGTGCCCACTACACGGCAGTAAGGAGGAAGTTCCTTGTTCCCATTCTTAAGGAGGCAGGGTTTCTTCAAGTTAAGCCTGCTCTCTTATACCTGCAATTATTAAATAACCCTAGGGTTATTTTTCAGGTGGCCAGTTATTTGGTGGGTGCTATTCGGCTTAAGAAGAGGAAAATGATAAATTGTGATTAACTGTATTCATAAGATTTTGGTCATTTAAATTATAAATACCATTTTGTATTGGGATATGTTATTTAGGCGGCAAATTAATTAAGTTGTGATTTTTAATGTTTATGAAATCTGTGGGATACTTTCCTTTTAAACTTTTTATTTTTAGTATATTTATTGTAATAATTTTAATGTGTTAATAATGTATATATAATGGATATATAATGTATTACCGTCTTTTTATGATACTGAATTATCAAAATAAAGTATCTTGACCGACTGACTGACTGAATAAAGGAATGGATCAAGAATGTGTTGAACAATGGAAAGGTGAAAGGGTGGATGTGTAGACGGGTGGTTGGATGGAATGGTTAGAGGATCGACCCATACATGGATAGATGAATGGAAGGAACTCTTCCAGGAGGGTTGGGCTCACTCAAAGTGGATAGAATTTTTGTTTTATAGCTACTCTGTTGCAGCAAGCTGTAATCAGTATATGACTACATTTCTCATGAGAAGCCCTCTTAAAAGGGTGTTTCACTTCTTTTATAAGCTTTATGCACAAATGATGCCCTTTTAAAGGTAAAGTTGCCAAAACAGACAGCACATCAACAGGACACACTGCAACTACTAATGGAGTAGATTAGAGGAAACAAAGGAAAAAACAGAAGTGCAGTGTCCAGAAACTGTGACTCGCTACCTCACCCACCAACTATATGACATAGTTGGAGGCACTTTACACAAAGGTAGTCGAAGATAACCTTAGATAGATAGGTGTTAGCTACATTGTTGCTGTGGTAATACATTAGTTTAGACAAAAACCCAAACAAAGGTGAATAGAAAAAGACCACAAAAGAAGAAGATGTGGTTTAGTAGCTAAACTTCCGTCTTTCAACCTGGATTCTAATAAGCCTCATATACTTGAAAGTGTGAGGTTTCGGGGTATTCAGTGAAACTCTCCGTATCTGCAATTGTAAATATGCAAAAGTATGCAATTTAAATGTGTCCACTTGATGTGCACAATCTTGTTTCTTTTTTCAACACTGTCCGCTTCCCCTGTCAATGTACACCACTTCATGTCCTCTGGATTCCTTGGTGCCATACCTATGACAAGTAAGATCTAATTCTGGGTGGAGAATTGCAAAATTGCAACCACCAAATGCCGTTGGCACTGGAGAACAGGGCATCTATTCTGTGACAAATATGTTTGTGCCATTTCTCAAGGTTCTCAGACTGTTTCCCACCCATATTCGAGGAATGCACAGCCAATCTGGTTTTACAAAGAATAAACACATTCGACCCTTCTAGCTTAATTCAAAGAAACAGAATAACAGGGTGCATTGGTTTGCAAAGGTTAGAGTAAGTCACAAAGAGAAATGCACATAAATAGTCGACCACTGCAGGTGTGAAAAGTGAAATAATGAAGGATGACAGAGACTCATTGAGAATAGGGACAGCACATGCCACTATATGTACTCTAGGGTACTGATATTCCTAGGAGCCTTGGCCTAAGAACTCCTTTTCCCAGAGTATCAGATGGCAAGGACAGAGACTACTCAATGGATGATAGCAGCACTTACACAAGGCGTTCCATCAAAATCCTTCCTCCACCTCCATCTCCCTATCAGGATGGGGTGAATCACAGTGAGTAAGGACGTAAATCTGCTTTTTGCATTGGAACAATCCATTCTGTTGTGGATAATGTGGCTTAGATTGCAATAGCCTCTATGGGCGTCTTAGCTACTTAACCTTTGCAGAATCACTTTTGAGGAGGCCACGCCTTCTTTGGTATGAGATTGTTATGATAAGTGATTTGATTTTTGTAGAATACACCTAATAGGAGTTTATAGCACAGATTGGGAGAAGAAAAACGGGTTTGTTTGCGCTACCTTAAGCATAACTAGAAGAAAAAATCCAGGTCGTCGGACATTCCTAACATTTATTTAGCACTGCAAAGCATGGTCCAGTTGATTGTGTTGTACTGTGGTCAGCTGACTGGCCCTGTGTTACTGTGCTGGGGCCTTCTTCATGCAAGCACTGCCTTGGATTAATTGTTTTCCTATACCAAGTAAGATGTCTCGCTTTCTCCTTCACCCCTCTAGTACCCTGGGTTGATCATTCCTCTTTACTCTAAGGTTCCATATTTCAGTCGATTCTTTCCCTGTTTTGAATGATGGGTCATTGGTAGATTCCGCGGCTTCTTCCTTCAAGTAATTGTCCTGTTTGCTTTGACTATGTTTTGGGTCTGGAGATTGGTGTTCCTCCTCATTTGTTTGTTTTTTAGATATCTTTGTAGGAAACTTCAGTGTTTCTTGGCAATACTTACTTTTGTGCACTAAAACGTTTCGCTCTTCCTCAACCTATATCTTTAAGTAAGCCTCATTTTTTTTATTATTAGTTTTTATATTACAACAAAGTTCAATTGGTACATTTTTACAGAACGACAGGCAGTAGTCATAATCATTCCACATAGGTATACAGTTTTGCTTCGTCTTATACATTTTTATGCTGTTTGCTAGTTTATATCTAAGGTATACAGTCAAGCGGGCTTGTCTCACGACATATATTCTTTCCATTCTAGTCTCCATTAGTCACTAACATCAGATAGTGTGTCCTCTTGGGGGGGTTCGCATATTTTGCCAAGAAAGCTGTTCCGTTTTCCCACACCCAGGCCCATTTATTAGGGCATCCTCTATGCACATACACTGCGTTTTCAGTTACCATTGCAGTGTTCATGTCTTAGCACCAATTTCGCTGATTAGGAGTCTGCCGTGATCCCCAGTTACGGGCTATGTTTCGCTATGCCAGCGCCATACCAATCGTTATCCAGTCCTGGTCTGTGTGGTTAAGGTCTGTTGGTTCCCATGTATTAATTAGACATCGTTTCGGTTTCGGTAGGATTTCCACCCCCGTGACTTGTGACATTGTGTTCATGACCGCCTTCCAGTATGACATAATGGTGGGGCATTCATAGATGTTGTGTAGGAACGTTCCAGGAAGGACACATTGCCTCAGGCAAAGCGTGTACCAGTAGTCCCCAGTTTATGAAGAAGTGTACATATGTAATATGTTCGGTGTAGGATTTTCAATTGTAGCAGCCTCAGCCTTGAGGGGATTGCTATCTCCCTGGGAGATGTAAGCCTCATTTTCGGTTTGAATGATTTTACTTACTGACCTTGTCACTGCTCTCTTACACAACATTTCTGATTGATTACTTCTTTCACTGTTCTTTGTAGGTTGCTCCTTTTAAAATGTCTTCGGACATCTTGTTCTGATGATGACCCCGGTCAAGTTTACCATTGGGGCTGAAACATCCACATAACTTTTCAATATAGACTGCTAAAAACTACCTCAACGCACTACCAATCGGTCAGAAAGCTCAGGCACCACAGAGAGATATTCTATATTAGTCTGTTGAGAGGCAGGTTTGTGTAAAATGGTAAAAGAAAAAAGGTTGAAAGACCATAAACCGTCGCAGAATGTAGTGGTTACTGCATTTGTGGCAAGACAACCAAAGACCTGAAATTTTAAAATGAAAACAATAACGACCCAGTATATTATACCATATAGGCTCTTCTGTCCACTTGATGGTTAGGCATTATTTGCTTATTATGGCATATGACATTTTACAGGCCAATAACTTGTCTTAGTAAGATATCAGGATTTAACCCATACTCATTTTCTTGAGATAGTAAGGCCCAAAGGTCTGTGCCAGAGGCTCCGCTAGAAGGGTGTCAGGAAAACAAGACAAGGTACATTCACGTGAGAGATTTTGAGAAACGAAAAGCTGTTCTAGGAAGGACCACACTCAATATGGTTTGGAAGGTTTTTATTCAACAGTGAAGTTAAGCCAGTAGCCACCATTGAAATGTTGGGAATTAATGTATGATATTGAGCAATGAACCTTAAAAACCCTCTTACTTAATTTTTTTGTCCGACAATGAGAAACACTGCCAAGGGCCTCTATTTTCACATTTGGGGTTTACCACAGGGAATGAATTAGTAAATCCCCAAATTGTGAAAATAGAGGCCCTTTTCAAAGGAGCAAATTATCAAATGAACATTTTAAGGAAAACCCTGACAACCTCAAATCAGAGGTCCAAGGTCTAGTTATTCCCAGTTTGGACTATGGAAGTGCAAACCTTTGTGGCCTTCCTAGAACCAAGCGGGTACCTCAAAGGGCCTCTCTTAATGCTGCTGCCATTCTCATCAAAGGAGCAAAGAGAAACAAACATCTCCCGGATCAAAAATCCTTCAACTGGCTAACATATGAGGCAAGAATGCAACTAAAAATTGCTTGCATGACTCACAAAGCCATACACAACAACACACCAAGATACTTGGAACAAAAATTTGAATTATCTGGTGGATGAAGATCCTCTAGAAGCACCAGCACCTTGTTGTTAAAACCTCAGATATTCCACAAAAAGAAAACTTGCAACAGAACCTTCTCGGGCATTGCCCTGAAAATTTGGAACTCCCTGACTCTGGAAATCAGACTGATCCTTTCTACTGCATCCTTCAAAAAAGTGAAATCACTACTTATGAACACATTTCTGCTCTAGGTTCACACATTTTGACTCTTGATCTTCACCCATGATTATTATTTATCTGTTGGATCGTGCATATTTTCCCTATGGAGGCTACTTTCCTTAATTTGCTATTTTACACAGTTTGTACCTCTAATATATGCGCTGTTCTCTTTTTCTTACTTACTTCATATCACCCGTAAAGCGCTCTGATACCCTCACTAGTCATGTTCATGTTATATATATATTTCAACTTCACGTTCATAAAGTGTTATCAATAGGTTTCTTCATTGCAGCCTATTTGTTCCAGAACAGCATATTTGATGCATTGTATTGTATTGTATTGTATTGTAATTGCATTTATATCGTGCTTACTACCCCTGACGAGGCGTCGAAGCACTTTTTCGGTGAGTAGCACACTACTCCGGGACCCATAGAGGATTAGTGTTGAATTAGTATAGTGAAACATGCAAGTACATTTTAAGTGTTGGATAGGTTAGTCAGTTATTTGGATTTGGAATGATAGCCGAAGGATAGAGGAGAAAAAAGGTTTGTATTTATATAACGCTTGTTGACCCACGCTATTCAGCAAGCCCATAAAGGATTAGTGGTGAATTTATATGGTGAAATATGAAGTAATTTCAGTGATGGAAATTTAGTCAGATTATTTGGAGTGAGAAGGATAGCGGAGGGATAAAAGGGGAAGAAAGTTTTGCATTCATATAGCACTTTGTTACCCCTGATGGGTGTTGAAGCGCTTTTCTGGTGAGTAGCACGCCACTCTGGAACCCATAAAGGATTAGTGTTGAAAATTAGTATAGTAAAATATGAAGTAATTTGAGTAGTGGATATGTTATTCAGTTATTTGGGTAGAGAAGGGAGGTGGCAGGATAGAAGAGGGAAAGAGGCTTGTATTTATATAGCGCTTGCTACCCCTGATGGGGTTTTGAAGCGCAAGTAGCACGCTACCTAGAACCCATCAGGATTAGTGTTGAATTATTATGGTGAAACATGAGAGTAATTTTAGTGGTGGATATGTTAGTCAGTTATTTGGATTGAGAAGGGTTGGGGAGGGGTAAAAAAGGAAAAAGGTTTGCATTTATATAGCACTTGTAACCCTAATGGCGTGTTGAGACTCTTTATTGGCGTGTAGCACGCTACTCTGGAACCTAATAAAGGATTAGTGGTGAATTAGTATAGTTGAATATGGAATTTGAGAAGTGAAAATGTTAGTCTGTTAATCTTGATTGAAAAGGATAGTGGAGGAATAAAATAGTGTAGGATTTTTTTCGGGGGAGAGAGTCTAGAAAGGGTTATTTTGGCGATCATAGTAGGGGTATGGGGTTTGGGATAATTGAGAGAGTGGATGCAGAGGATATATTGATATATGTATAGGATGAGAGATAGGGCAGTGCATTGGAAAAAGTAGTAGAAAGAAGTTTGAGATGAGTCAGAAGGTTGGGCTAGAAGATATATTGAGCGAAGTATAGGCTGAGAAATAGGGTAATGCATATGAAATGCTAAATTAGAAGAAAGTGATAAATATATAGATCCATATGTACATTGAAAGTATATAGATACATAAAGGAGGTAAGTACATGTAGATTAAAGATATTTATAGGAGGCACAGGATGAGAAATAGGGTAGCGCATTGGATATGCTTTTTCAGGAGAAAAGTAACAGACACACAGATCCAGTACATGGAAGGTACATAGATGCACAATGGAAGTATGTACATGTACCCTCAAAGATGATTTTTATTTATTTATTAATTTTTTTTCTCTCAACTACATAATTATTTTACATGTTTATACAAAGTAGTACACAAAGATACGTACATATCTATAGTGAAAACAAATGCTTATATACAGAGGGATATGCTGTAAATTTCTGTTTGCGTATGGTGCTTATGTGGGAAGAGCCATATTTTGAGTAATTTTATGAAGATAAGGTGGTTGTTGGTGGACCTTATGTTGGGGGGTAAAGAGTTATATAGTTTGGCTGCTTGAACAGAGAAGGATGTGCCACCCATGCTTTTTTTTCTTGTATGGTGGGATTTTGAGGCGAGATGCTCCTTTAGAGCGAAGGTTCCTTTGTGGAATGTGTTTGGTGATTTTATTCCTGATGAAGAGGGTTCCATTTCATGTATTGCTTTGTGGGTGATACAAAGCAGCTTGAACATGGATCTTCTGGCAACCGGTAACCAATGCAGGGCTTTCAAGGAAAGGCAGATGTGGTCTCGCGGTTTGATATGCAAGAGTAGTCTGGTAGTCAAGTTCTGAATCCCTTGTAGTCTTTGCATGGTCGTTAAAGGTGATCTGTGGTAGAGGCTATTGGCGTAATCCAGTTTGGACAGAACAAGGGAGATGGTAGCTTGGACCTTGTGTGGAAATCCAAAATGAGGGAAAATTTGTTGCAGTGTTTTTATAGTGACAAAGCTTGATCTTGCTAGTTTATCCACTTGGGCATTCATTGACAGCTTGGAGTCAATGGTCATTCCGAGGTTTCTTACTTCCTTCGATACTTTAGGCCGTGATACCAGTTCATTAGGCCATGCGGCAAGCTGGTTGTAAGGTTTCCAATCGCCACACGTGAGTATTTCAGTCTTTGAAGCATTCAATTTGAGAAGGCTTCAAGTCATCCACTGATCCACAGCTCAGAGACAGCTGAAAATTGGTGATTTTCCAATGTCTTTGGGGCATTCCAGTTGAAGGAGTATTTGCATGTCATCTGCATAGTTATAGCACGTGAGGTGACATTTATTGATCAGTACAGGTAATGCCTTCATGTAGATGTTTAAAAGAATGGGCGAGATGATCGAACCTTGAGGGAACCCTGCTTTTGTGGAGTACGGTTTGGACAAGAAAGGTGGGGTATGGATGACATTAGCTCTGTTTTGAAGGTCGGGTGTGATCCAGTCCAGAGCAGTTCCCTCTATACCGGCTTCATAGAGTCTTTGTTTTAGAGTGTCATGGTCAACCGTGTCAAAGGCAGCTGAGAGGTCCAAGAGGAGCCTCCATCTACTGCAGGGCTGAGAATTGCCTGGGAAATAAATTCAGGGCATGCTAGGATTAGCTGAGGGACTGGACCAGTGTCAGAAGACACTGGAGGCGCAGGATCCTTTGAGTGCCACCCTCCCAATCTCTCATCTGAGATCATGTGGTGGAATGGAATTGATCCCAGCTTGGCATTCTTGTGTTTGTGGTATGTTTTCGACTTACCTGAAGACTTTGAATGAGAATGGGACTTTTGCTCTGGCCCTGCCTCATGATCAGGAGTGGTTCCATGACTTGGAGTGGGCCCACCGCTTCAAACACCGCCTCTTCTCTTCGGTGATATACAGCCATGCTTCCCACTCCCTGCTAACTTTCAGGTGCACTTTTCACATGACTTCGGAAAGTTTCTGGAGCCCATGCACCTAGGGCACAGGTTGTTCAGGTCTGTGAGACATTTGCTTTCTGAACTCATGGCATCATTAGAATCCTGTCATTTTCAGCTGAAACATCATCCATTGGCTTTAAATTATTTTGAGAGTCATCAGAAAACAGATCTACGTTGAATGGTATCGAAAGGGAAGAACTGACATCAGCATACTATATGCGACTCAGTCCCCTCACTTCTGGGGCGTGCAAGGTTGCCACTGTACCACCAGAAGGAGTCAATGCTGGGAGAACTTTCTGGATCCAGTCTGATGACTTGGATATTCTGAAGGTGGGGAATCTGTGGTTAAAAGAATTGATCAGAAGGTAAAACTTAAACATTTCTCAATCGTGACTTGGAACTTTTTAGCCTGTAACATCAGAATTTTTACCCATGCTTGACACTTTCAGGTGAAATTTAAATACACATCTCTTCCACAAATATCAGATGTAATGAGTTCTCTTCAATCCTTTCTTTATATTTTCGATATTAATGTTTTACTAGTTAGTTTGCTCAATGTTTTCCAGTTTTGCTGTGATATATATTTTTTAAAATGGCACACAAAGATATCCAAGTGGTGGTTCAGGTGCTCTTTATAAGAGACTTCCTCTTTAAAAAAGTTAAGAGTAACAAGGCTAGATAAAATAAAAGGTAACCTCTTTCTTCAAGACTAGAGTAACAACAATACGTTCACATCACCCAAAACACAATCTCCATGACACAAACGCCAAAATAATTTGTGGTTTGCAGTAATTTTAAACAATTAAAGGACCCCTGTCTCTTTAACAGGCTATTTTAGAAGCTGCTGCAAGTCAGAAACAGGAAATTTGCTTCACATCTTCTTTTACAGACCCATTGATAGTGCAGCAAACACCTGTTAAATCGAATAAAAGAGGGCAATAAACTCAGAAAGTGGGTGTGGTGCATGTCAGAATTATTGATATCAATCGGTTATTATATAGAGTCAGGGGTGTGGAATTCTGATAACCCGACTTCTAGAACATATTATTTGGGGCCTAGGACAACAAGGTTTCATGGTTATTTTGTCTTAGGGACAAGTATACTCTCCTTCCTGCAGCACAAACCCTTTGGCTGCCAGTTTACAGTACCACTTGATGGATTAGGAAAAGCCATTGTTTGCAGTTATGGTAATATTTGTGTCAATAAGTTAATGCTGTTCGAACTTTATTTATAGTTCATTAATGCAAAGCCTTTATTATTAGGGTGAGTGTCTAATGAAATGGTGTAAGCTTAGACTGCACTGCTGACAGCAGCCCCAGTATAAAAATATCTACGCACGTTTGAAAAGTTTAACAATATGAGGCTAAGTACAATGCTCACAGAATGGATGCAAATATTTGCACGGGTTTGAAAGCAAGATTGACAAGTCCTTGCTTTCAAATTAAATGTACACAAAAACACAACTAGGAAAACATCTTTCATTAAACAATAATTAAAGTTTAAGTACCATTTCTTTGGAACATCATCTAGCAAAATGTGTTGATCCATGCTAGTATTCGCAAAAAAATCATTATGGAGAATCTGTGCTATCATTTTATTATGGGAAACATGAAAATAAACAATCCCTGGCAAAGCCAATACGTCTGACATTGGTAGTAAGCCTTTTGTTTTTGTTAAAGCTGTTGTGGGAGCTGCTAGGCCCTCGCCATTATAACAACCACTGGCAAAAAGCAATAACGTTTTGCTCTCAAAGAGCACACTTTGCCACAGTAGTCTCTGACAAATGAAAAAAAAATCTTTGTGTGCCGATATGCTCCTAGTGAAAGCAGAATGCTGTCACTAACAGTGAAGCTAATCTATAGGTAGGTAGGTACGTAGAGACAGAATTTTAATAAAAACAAAAGGCTTTAGTTAACTCAAGACCTACTTAAGGGCCCAATTCTTAAATAAGTGACAAAATTGCATCCATTGTGTATGCCCATGCGTTAGTGCAGATTTACAGATTTCGTGAATTCACAATAATTCACAGAAGTAGGCCAGGAAATCGTACTCCGACAAAATATTTGTGTACTGCATTTTAGCACAAGCACTACATTTTTTGCCAACCGTGGAAGAACTTTTACTTCTGTGCTTGTCAGGAGTAAATTACAACCTTTCTTAGAAAAGAGCTGGTGAAAACGCCTAAAATATGTACGCTATTAATTTGCACAGACACCAAAGTGCATTCCAACCCTGAAACTATTGGTTAACCCTACCTCCTGCCCCAGTATGTAGATCCATGGAAAGGTGGCAAAAAGCATGAATTGCTGGAATTCAAACCCTACTATTGTATGAGCCCTGGAATAGGCGACAGGCTATTATCAGCGCACTTATATAATGAGATTGCTGCCTTAATTTATCACCGCACTACGAGGCGCCAAAGGGACAAGTGGATTTTCATTACAGGACAAGTAGATTTATGAAGCAACCTGTCACAAAGACAAGTAGATATTTTATTAAATTACACACCACTGTGTAGAGGGATTTAGGTACCACCCACATAAATAAGACAGCGCATAAGGGTGTACTGTGAAAATTGCATTTTCTTTACTATGGACTCAGCATCCCTAACTAGATTTCTGATCTAGTGGGCTGCAAATGCACGGAGGGTCAAAAATGCTCCTACAGTTATATACCACAAATTACACTGTGAATTCAATTGATTGTGAAATCCCTACTAAAGGTGGAGCTATATGATGATTCCAGCATTCTTGGGGCCAGTGGCCGTGTTACCCTTTTGAAGTTAATGAAGAAATATACAGGGTCTTTCCCAGGGCACTACTTCTGTAATAGAGAGGGTAGAATTTTTGGGTGGACACAAGATACTGTAATGACATATCTGAGCTGCGCTCTTCCAGCCAGCATCCAAATGCAAATAAAAAACGGGACTCCGAAAACCGCGGAGCAGCTGAGATTGCAGCCACCCCACGACCGGCTCGTATGGATTCAAAGGAGCGCGAGCAAAATTCAGCGGCTGCTGTCCTCAGTGACCATTCTCAACACGCCAAACCATCGAGTCCGTCATCACTGGAGGGGGAGGAGCATCACCAGCAGCTACGCGTTAGCGAAAACGCCATAGCCGATCACGCCATACCCAACTCATCGTGGCTGTCTCAGTGCCCCTTCGAAGGTCCTGGTTTTGCTATACTGATTAATTGAGTTTAGAGGCTTGCGGAGGCTTGCGGAGGCTTAGGGAGGCTTGCGGCCTGATTTTTTCCACCTCTCCCGCTTTGGAGCTGCTCTAAACAGGCTCTGTTTTTGGAGAAGTGGAGCACCGTGTGGCTTCTACAAGAGAGAAGTTGTGTTATAAAGCACAGGGTCAAACCTCGGAAGAGACGCTGAAAAGGTCTAGCAGCGCTGAAAAGTCAGTTAATGGAGAGGAAGATTGAGGCATGAGGATAGCGGTAGAAGGCCGGCGCTAATGGTGAATGCCGATCTAATTTATTGTTAAAAGACTGGGCAAGAGACTTGGGCTGGTCAAATTTGGTGATTTAAAGCCTGGTGTACATATCTAAGATATATAATGAAGAAACAATTGAAGCTTGCCGCAGCATGATGAAAGCGGATGCTGCAATTGCAGCAAAAACTAAAACTTGCTTAGCTAAAGCGAAGCAGAATCAGACTTTAACTAAAGCAGGAACTAAAATGCATCACAGTCAGTCTTCCTTTAGCTCTCAAAGTTAAGAAATGGACGATCCATCACTAAAGGAGATAAATTTGATGGAGGCTTCAGGATCTAATCTAAGGGATAACAATCTGGCTACTTCACCAGGGGTAGTTGTTGCTCGGAAAAATCAAGAGCAGAAGATTGTCAGAGAGTTCCCTCTCTTCGGTAAAAAGATGCTACTTCCTATTACGTAGCCAGGGACTGATAAGCCCAGCCAATACTCTGAGGCGCTGCACACCCTAGCCACAACATGAGATACGTTAACGTATCCTCAGAGTCAGCTTCATCTCCTGGGCCAGTATGCTCCTCTTCACCTGGGGTTTCTTCTCTAGGTGCCCAGGGACTACAGGTACAAGCAGTGGAACAGTTGATGGTTTTGCCAGACTCGGAGCAGCTTCAAAATACTGCTTTGACTGTGGCAATGGCTGTCGCGACTCGCTTCATCACTCTCCACCCTCTCTCCTCTTCACCAGCGAAAGGGGCATTCCAAGTCAATCTAATGGTATTATGCCAGTCCAGCAAGGTCAGCAAGAACAGCAAAGTCAGCGAGATCAGCAGGGCCAACAAGTAGCTTCAGTCTTAATGAAGACTAAATCGCTAGTGGAAAACGCTACTATTTCATTAGATCCCTCGATAATCGAAGATAATATTTAGTCACAGCAAGGAACTCAAGAATGCGATCCCGCACTTCAGGATGAGAAGGCTATTGCATATCAAATGGATATCAAAACGATATTAAATATGACTTTTGAAGAAATTCAGGACATGAAGAAATCAAAACAAATTGAAATTGTAGATTTACATCAACGTTTGGGGAAACTAGAGAAAGCAGTCGCCCAATTCGAATCCAGGAGGAGATCAGCAGAACCAACAATTAGCTTCAGTCTTATTGAAGACTAAATCGCTAGTGGAAAACGCTACTATTTCATTAGATCCCTCGATAATCGAAGATAATATTGAACCACAGCAAGGAACTCAAGAATGCGACCCTGACCTTCAGGATGAGAAGGCTATTGCATATCAAATGGATATCAAAACAATGTTAAATATGATCCTTGAAGAAATTCGGGACATGAAGAAATCACAACAAATTGAAATTGTAGATTTACATCAACGTGTGGGGGAAACTAGTGGAAGCAGTCGCCCTATTCGAATCCAGGAGGCGGAAGCAAGGATTTCCTTTGTTGAGGATCAAATGAATGGTATTCTTCAGCAAGCAGATTTAGCGCCTTGTGAGAATATAATTATGGAAAACAAGTTTGAAGAACTTGAAAATTTCTCATGTCGCTCAAATCTACAGATAGTTTGCATCCCGGAACAGCTTGAAGGAGCAGACACATTCAATTGGGTTGAATCCTTTATGAAGAAGTTTGTGATTCCTGAGTTTTCTGGGGACTAAACTGTAACAAGGGCTCATCGGGTTCCAGCTCATCTTCCCCCCAATTTGAAGTTCCTTCACACTATATTAGTCAATTTTGCGAATTATCACATAAAGGAAAAAATGTTGCCTAAAGCAATTCAGACGAGACAGTTTGAAACTGAAAATGGAGCTAAATGTGGAATTTTTTCCAACATGTCCGGAGCGGCTGCAAGACGACGCAAAGAGTTTGTCAAGCTATTGCATCTCTTTAAAGCCCAAGGGGCTCAAGCCTCTATTGCGCAACAATCCAAACTCAAAGTCCTTGTGCAGGGGGAGTTCCATTTGTTTACACGCATTGAAGAGGCTCAGGAGCTCCTAAGGTGATTTCAGCTGGAAAATAACTTGCTAATTCTCTTGTTTTTTAATAATGTTCACCATTAATGCCCTCTCATGGTTGAACTAGGAGAGAAGCATTTAGATCTTGCTGTCTCTTCTAAAATTCTTTTTGAATATCTGTTTTAGGACTTTCTTTCGATCGCGATCTTGAGGCTTGGGTTTTGTTTCTGTTTGGGAAGGGGGGCTGGACACCCTAGGTGCTATACCAGGGCACCAGTACTAGTATCGGGGGGGGGAGAATGTGGATAGCAGGGATAGCCGCATTTTCCAAGGGTGTGATAGTTCTTGGGGTAGGTGCAGGGGGAGGGTTGTTCGGTTTAGCAGAAAAAAAGAGCAGGTGTTATCAGGAATGTGATATAATGTGCAGGATTCCACGGAGTATAAAATTGAAGTTAACAATGTTTTCTATTTTTTTTCTTTTTTTTGTTTTCTTTTTAGTAGAATGAGTATATCCAGTAAATGTCAGATTATCTCTGTTAATGTTAGATTGAATAGACATAAATATAGAGGATTAATTAGGTGGTTAGTGACTCTTAAACCTCAAATTATTTTTATTCAAGAGACTCATTTGAAAATAAATACACCAAAATGTTTTATACCAGGAATGTTTTCTAGAGTTTTTTTGCTTCTGCAGGTGTCGCAATGAGGAGGGTTGCAATATATTTTTCATGGGAAATTGATTGGGAATTTCTTCAAGAACAACGGGACCCCCTGGGAAGGTGGATTTGGGTACAGGATAAATTAAATTAACAGGTTTTGAACTTCATTAATTATTATGGTCAAACAACTGATGATGCTTCTGCATTACTTACACTTTATACATTTCTCATTGGGGTTCCTGGACAAATTGTCTTTGGGGGTGACTTTAACTATATTCAGGATTTGAAATTGGATGCCTCAAACTGGGGAAAAAACAACTGAAATCTTAGACAAAGAAGGTTTTCGAAGCTCTGTTGGATGATCTTCAGCTAATCGATGCACAGTGATTGCTTAATCAGACAGCTCGTGAATATACTTGCTCCTTACGTCAGCACCAAACCGCATACCGAATCGATTTTTTTATTGATTTCACGTTCACTGTCCCTTATGGCTGCTGGCATCGGTGCACACTTTTTCTGATCATTCATATGTTCAGGCCGGCATAGAAATTGGTATTTCTAAAAAGAACAGGTCCCAAGTGGCAGATGGACCCCCTTCTTCTTCAAGATTCATTATGGCTTGAACCGTTTTAGACATTGGCCACTCGATTATTTTTTAATTAATGAAGGCTCAGCTGATATTTTTTCTGATGGGGGGGTTTTAAGGCTGCGGCTCGCTGCATTTGTGAAGTGAAAGTATTGTATGATTCTACTTAGCTCTGCTCAATAAAAAAATTAAAAAAATAACAAAATATCTGCGTTAAAGATTTTTCACTTCAGCCGACTGCTGTTGGGCTACATGTCTTTGACAGAATTTTCAACAGGTTATGCAATCTGCTTTTGCAATTTTCTGCTTTACATGAATAGCCTGCCCCAAAGAAATTTAAGAACGTTGCCCCATGAAATCGTCAAGTGTCCCCAAATAATTTTTCCATCTATTTTTCAGACTTGCTAGTTATCCCAATGTGTTGACCATGACGATGGTGTAGATCTACGATACTATCTTTTTCCAGAAAGGTGTTGCTAACATTTTCCTTTCCAAGGGAGATTCTTCTATTGTTTTGGCATTTTGTTGTATCCATGTGGTTAATGAACAACGGTATTTTAGGAGTCAAACTTTTTTTTCAGTGCAAACTTTATTTCACGGAAAGGTGGGCCTCCATACTGGATGTGAAGGTGTTCTGTAACACTTAATAAGAGTCTGTAGACCCGCAGTTCCATTTCGTCTAAGGAGTTCAAGGCTTACTTTTTATGTTTGGGAGTGGTATTCTTCTTTCATGTGCAAAACAGCAAGATATGTTTGGTAGGTTTCATTACTAGATGTCTATATTCAAAAACAACAAAAAATATTCAGGAGGAGAACCTTCACCAATTCTAAGGTGGCATGCTACATCATACCCTGTCTTGGGCCCTTGGTGTATCTAGATGACAAAGGAGTTTATATGTCCTGAATCCTATAAATTGATCACCGAAAAGTGGAGTTTCTTGAAGCTATAGAAAATTTATGTTTAGAGAGTATCGTCTGCACTATCCCTTTATTGATTTTATTTCTAAGGGCATCAACATTCCAGTTACACAAGTAACTGTGCAAGTCTGGCTCTGTAACTCCTTAGGTGCATGCAGACACAACTCGAGCACCCGATTTCATCGTCCTCCATGCATTCTGTCATTGTTATATTTCGCATCCAGTGAAAAAGAAAAATCAATGCTTACCCAAATGTCCCCTTCCCCACCTTATTGTGCACCTTACCTAAAACTACCCTCTCCCCAAAACATGATGTTTCTTACAGGCAAACATTGTGCTCTTCAAACCTATGATATTTAAAGTATCATGGTATCTTTATGTCTGAGCCTCGGAAGTGAACCAAGTGTTAATGTAATGCCCCACCATCAATCCCCACTTATAATCCCATCCGTGTGGCAGAATACATGCTCCTATTCCTTCTGAGCATTAGTTTAGCAGTGCCTCAAACCTGGTGTCTAGAGTGTGCGGGGCATTCATACCATCTAGAACATGTCATTGGTTCTCTTTTTCCATCCTATCCGACTGTCTCTTCCTTGTATTCCCAGTCTAAGGGCATGTATGTATAACTTGGCTAACATCTGTTTTGAAGCATTCTTTTCATGTTGCGATCAGGTTTAACTTTTACCACTCTCCTTCCGTTCAACATTTGTTGAGAACTGTTGTACGAGGGTCTGGTTTCCTGATTTGTGCACTCTTCTATACCTCAGCAGTTCCAGAGCTTTGTATTGCTTGGTAGGGATACGTGTGGGGGAGGAGAGTTCTTGTCACTCCGTCATCTGAGAGGGGGGGTCATCAGTGTCTTCAGACCTTCGGTCATCTCCTTAGCAATGTTATTCCAGCTGCCCCTCCATTTCCCTCAGATGCCTTGTCACGGGGCTGTGTGATGTGCCTGGATATCTTTCTCAAGAAGGGGGACTAGAGGGCTTTTTAAATAGATCCAGCAAATGTACCCAAACAAATCAATAAAGCAAATGTGGATGCTGTTCCTCTAAAGGATGATGCCTAGTTAATGAAAGTGTCACGACCATCAACCGTCGGGTATTGCACCGCCGACCTGCTCCTCGTCGGGTCGGCGGTACAATAGCCGACGGCCACCCGCGAAGGGGCTCTTTTTCGAAGATCTTTTGTTCCTTAATTCTTTTCATTCAAGAGACTCATTTGAAAACAAATATACCAAAATGTTTTATACCAGGAATGTTTTCTAGAGTTTTTTTTGCTTCTGCAGGTGTCACAATGAGGGGGGTTGCAATGTATTTTTCATGGGAAATTGATTGGGAATTTCTTCAAGAACAACTGGACCCCCTGGGAAGGTGGATTTGGGTACAGGTTAAAATAAATTAACTGGTTTTGAACTTCATTCATTATTATGGTCCAACAACTGATGATGCTTCTGCATTACTTACACTTTATAAATTTCTCATTGGTGTTCCTGGACAAATTGTCTTTGTGGGTGACTTTAACTATATTCAGGATTTGAAATTGGATGCCTCAAATAGGGGAAAAAACAACTGAAACCTTAGACAAAGAAGGTTTTCGATTCTCTGTTGGATGATCTTCAGCTAATTGATGCACGGCGATTGCTTAATCAGACAGCTCGTGAATATACTTGCTCCTTACTTCAGCACCAAACCGCATCCTGAATCGATTTTTTTTTAATTTCACGTTCAATGTCCCTTATGGCTGCTGGCATCGGTGCACACTTTTTCTGATCCATCATATGTTCAGGCCGGCATAGAAATTAGTATTTCTAAAAAGAACAGGTCCCAAATGGCAGATGGACCCCCTTCTTCTTCAAGATTTATTATGGCTTGAACAGTTTAGACATTGGCCACTCGATTATTTTTTAATTAATGATGGCTCAGCTGATATTTTTTCTATTTTGGGGGTTTTAAGGCTGCGGCCCGCGGACAGATGATGGTTGCTTCCGCCAGTAAAACTACGGTACGGTTGGGATAAATCGCATAGCTTCAGAAGTCGTTGGACATTGCTTCTAAACCTTCGGGCTCCTCATCTCGGGTCAGTTGGAACAGGCCAGGAAGTCATTTAGAGACTTTTTTGTTTTAGAAGAAATAAATAGCTCTCATAAATATATGCAGAAGGTGTATGAAGAAAGCCAAATGGTTGGAAAGATGCTAGCTTGGTCTACTAGGGCTCCACAAGAATCTGCCTGTATTGTAGAAATAATCGATCCAAAAACTGATATATTAGCAACTGACAGAGCTGACATTGCTCGAATTTTTGTAGACCATTTCCAACAATTATATAATACAAAATATTCAGTTAATCCGGAAATGATCCACAAGTATTTTGCTTCACTTCAATTACCAACAATATCACAGAGTGTAGTCACGCAGCTTCAAAAGGAAAGTACAGAGGCTGAGATATCGGCTGTTATTAAATCTATGGGAGGGGCAAAAGCCTGTGGCAAAGATGGAATTCCAATCGAATTCCATCGAATTTGAATCGAATTCCAAGAATTATTTGAACATATCAAAACCGGTGGGATGGTTTCTTCAGAATTTAAAAGGGCGACAGTAATTAGTTTTGTAAAAAAGGGTAAACCATCTAATAATCTCAATTCATTTTGACCGATCAGTCTTTTAAATGCTGACTTTGAAATTCTTATGAAGATCTCGGCCCAGCGTTTTGTTTTTGCGGCTTAGGAAGTAATTCACTATGATCAAATGGGGTTTATAGTGGGCCGTATGATGACATCAAATACTGATTTTTTGATACAAGCTTTGGATTATTTCAACGTGAATAAGACACCTGCCTGCATCATGATGGTAGATGCGGAAAAAGCTTTTGATTTAGTTATTTGGGACACTTTTTTAATGCACTTTTTAGGTTTGGTATTCCATCTCCAGTAATCACCATGCTTCAAAATATCTATCATGGGGCGCAGGCCCAGATAATAGTTAATGGGGTCCAAAAAGGGTTATTTGACATTAAGCGGGGACTAGGCAAGGCTGCCCCTTATCACCCCTTTTATTTACTTTTTTATTGAGCCTTTGGCAATTAAAATACAAGCAAATAGGTATATTATAGCCCCGATCGATGGAATGGTGAAATGTAAACTTTTCGCTGTTGATGCAATTCTGTATTTGTCCCCTGAAAAATCTTTCCTGCAGTCAACAATGGTAGAATTCAGGAAATCCAAACAAATTGGGGGTTAAAAAAATTAATCCAAGTAAAACTGAAATTTTAATTTTAAATACCGGGTCTGATTTTCTGTTAGAAGACCTGAAACAACAGGCTTTAAAAACGATCCCATACCGTATTTGGGGATTTATGTTACAGGCCAATATGGGCAGCACGTTAAGCTGAATTAAGAAGACAACAGAATAAAGATTCAGAAACTACTTGATAACTGGACTAATCTTCCTTTAACCTTGGTAGCGCGTGTGGCACTTATTAAGATGTCTATTCTACCTCTTTTGATATTTCTTTTTACCAATAATCCTATTAAGGTGAATGTTAGTTTTTTTAAAGGGATTGACTCAATGATTAGGTCATTTATTTGGAATAAAAAGACAGCTAGAGTTAAGTAGATGATTTTGCAATTAGATACTCAGGTGGTTTAGCACTTCGAAATATGCATTTATATTATGAATCATAATTTCTTGATTATGTAGCGTGTTTATTATCTAAACAGCAGCAGGTCGATAACTTTTTCATTAATAAATCGATGCAAGAAGCCAGAACTCAAGTTCCCACATTCTTAAAAATATCAATACTCCCAAGGAAAACAAGATACAAAACGCTAGTGTATTTTTGAAACAGACTTCGTACTGTTGATAAACAAAAGGATTTTTCTGTTTTTTTCTCCTTAAAATTAACAGAGTGTAGAGATTTAGGTTTACATATCCACTCTACTCAGTTGAAAATATGGAACAACTCTGATTTGGGGATAGTTAATCAGTTTGTTATACAGGGCAGGATGATCACTTGGGAAGAAGTGCAAGCCTAATGTTTTGGTCACAACAAACCTTTGTTTTTTGAATTTATCCAAATTATTATTTTTTTTAAATATAATCTTATATTTAATAACTCCCCTGGAAAAATTGCCACTGCACTGTATATTTTGAAATTGACTGGAGTGGGCAATATAGTTTAATAAGCTCTCATGTCGGATCCCCATTGGTTTTAAAAATTTTGGAGAAAGTTGCCGCTTAAACTCAATGCGCTTTTTCTTATCAAGAATGGCAAAAGATATCAATAACAGGCAACAAGATATTGAGAGCTGCAAACTATAAAAGAATGGCATTTCTAGCGCACTGGTTGGCATACTACACCCCAGAAGTGTTAAAACAAATTTATCCAGAGGTGGAAAGTAACTGTTTTCGTTGTGGCTACTGGAAGGGGGATGGCGACATATTTTTATCTCTTGCCCTAAATTGACAATATATTGGGAGAAAATATTTGCATATTTTAGTAGGGCGATTAAAAAACTTACAAACCTACAGCAGAAGCTGTTCTGTTTGGATAACTAGTAGGGAGGCTATACTTTCGAAAACTGAGGGTCATTTTCTTGCTATTTTAATGTTAGTTGCTAGTTTGTTAATTTGACAAAACTGGAGATCAGTAGAAGCACCTTTGTTTGGGAAATGGCTTATGAAAATTATATGTACGAAGCACTTCGAAAAAAGCTTATGCCAAACGGGTGGGGGTAATTAAGACATTTTCGCAGATTTGACAGCATTTTGTTGTTTGTTAATTTGATGATGGATTTTGCCTTATATGTTTTGTTAATTTAATGAACAAAAATGTTGTATTTTGGATCAAGTTCGCTGCATTTGTGAAGTGAAAGTATTGTATGATTCTTCTTAGCTCTGCTCAATAAAAAAAATTAAAAAAATAAAAAAATATCTGAGCTGCGTTAAAATGTCTTCATTTTTCACTTCAGCCGACTGCTGTTGGGCTACATGTCTTTGACAGAATTTTCAACAGGTTATGCAATCTGCTTTTGCTTTTTGCTGCTTTACATGAATAGCCTGCCCCAAAGAAATTTAAGAACGTTGCACCATGAAATCTTCAAGTGTCCCCAAATTATTTTTCCATCTATTTTTCAGGCTTGCTAGTTATCCCAATGTGTTTGGACATGGCGATGGTGTAGATCTACGATACTATCTTTTCCCCAAAAGGTGTTGCTAACATTTTCCTTTCCAAGGGAGAATCTTCTATTGTTTTGGCATTTTGTTGTATGCATGTGGTTAATAGGAGTCAAACTTTATTTTCAGTGCGTACTTTATTTCACGGAAAGGTGGGCCTCCATACTGGATGTGAAGGTGTTCTGTAACACTTAATGAGAGTCTGTAGACTCGCAGTTCCATTTCGTCTAAGGAGTTCAAGGCTTACTTTTTATGTTTGGGAGTGGTATTCTTCTTTCATGTGCAAAACAACAAGATATATGTGGTAGGTTTCATTACTAGCTGTCTATATTCAAAAACAACAAAAAATATTCAGGAGAACCTTCACCAACTCTAAGGTGGCATGCTTCATCATACCCTGTCTTGGGCCCTTGGTGTATCTAGATGACAAAGGAGTTTATATGTCCTGAATCCTATAAACTGATCACCGAAAAGGGGAGTTTCTTGAAGCTATAGAAAATTTATGTTTAGAGAGTATCGTCTGCACTATCCCTATTTTGATTTTATTTCTAAGGGCATCAACATTCCAGTTACACAAGTAACTGTGCAATTCTGGCTCTGTAACTCCTTAGGTGCATGCAGACACAACTCGAGCACCCGATTTCATCGTCCTCCATGCATTCTGTCATTGTTATATTTCGCATCCAGTGAAATAGAAAAATCAATGCTTACCCAACTGTCCACCTTCCCCACATTATTGTGCACCTTACCTTAAAGTACCCTCTCCCCAAAACATGATGCGTCTTACAGGCAGACATTGTGCTCTTCAAACCTATGATATTTAAAGTATCATGGTACCTTTATGTCTGAGCCTCGGAAGTGAACCAAGTGTTAATGTAATGCCCCACCATCCATCCCCCACTTCTAATCCCATCTGTATGGCAGAATACATGCTCATATTCCGTCTGAGCTGCAGTTTAGCAGTGCCTGAAACCTGGTGTCTAGAGTGTGCGGGGCATTCATACCATCTAGAACATATCATTGATTTTCTTTTTCCATCCTATCCGACTGTCTCTTCCTTGTATTCCCAGTCTACGGGCATGTATGCATAACTTGGCTATCATCTGTTTTGAAGCATTCTTTTCATGTTGCGATCAGGTTTAACTTTTCCCACTCTCCTTCCGTTCAACATTTGTTGAGAACTGTTGTACGAGGGTCCGGTTTCCTGATTTGTGCACTCTTCTATACCTCAGCAATTCCAGAGCTTTGTATTGCTTGGTAGGGATACGTGTGGGGGAGGAGAGTTCTTGTCACTCCGTCATCTGAGAGGGTGGGGGGGGGTCATCAGTGTCTTCAGACGTATGTTGGTGTATCATGGAACTTCCTTTGGTCATCTCCTTAGCATTGTTATTAAAGCTGCCCCTACATTTCCCTCAGATGCCTTGTCACGGGGCAGTGTGATATGCCTGGATATCTTTCTCAAGAAGGGGGACTAGAGGGCTTTTTAAAGAGGTCCAGCAACAGTACCCAAACAAATCAATAAAGCAAATGTGGATGCTGTTCCTCTAAAGGATGATGCCTAGTTAATGAAAGTGTCACGACCATCAACCGTCGGGTATTGCACCGCCGACCTGCTCCTCGTCGGGTCGGCGGTACAATAGCCGACGGCCACCCGCGAAGGGGCTCTTTTTCTGAGATCTTTTGTTCCTTAAGCCGTATGATGAAGTGGGGGTGTGTGGCCCGTGAAAGTTTAGCTACAGTGAAGTGCAGTGTGTTTGGTAAAAAAGGTTAGATATTCCAGTTCATATTTTTATTCAGGTTGGTAATCTACCTTATTAAAAACGTGTAGAGTGGCAGCTCCCCTGACGGGAGGGTTCAGTTGAAGCTATCCTCATCTCATGGGGTCAACATGTTTCTTGCCTGGTGGTTACTCAATACCGTGAGAAATCTTTAGGACCTTACAAAATGTAAGCTTAATCTATCTACACTCAATGGTGCAGCTAATAGCTCACTGTGAGAAGTTGGCCTGATATATAGTGCTTACTATTCTAGTGATCACTGTGTATCATACCAAACGACCCTTATTGATGATTGGTTGTAAGTCAACCTTATAGACCAGCTATCCTAGTAGCATGGACAAGAGCAGTCTTTAGGCTAAACTCTAGAGGGCGTGTTAAGCCAGCTGTTATACCATCACATATACCCCTTGAACACCAAGTGAAAGGACACCACAAATTGTTATGAAAATAAAAGGATATTTATTTATAACAAGTCTACCCTGAACTCTTTATGAGTCAGGGAGCTAAGCACACAACAAAACTCTTATGAAAATACTTTAAGTCGCACAATTTACACAAATGCCCGAGGGGCACGAAAAACCATATACACTAAAAGTGGAATGCGAAATACTAGCAGGTAAGTAACAAGATCCAGAGGCTTCAGGATCGCTAGGACTACACTACTGAACCTTAAGGTTAGGAGCAGGAGGCCTAGGGAGATCGGGTGCAGAGTGTGCACTCTCACGCGGGATCCGGGACAAAGTCTATGGAGGCTAGTATTTGTAAAGTTACTGTTATCGGACGAATCCGACTAGATAGACTGAAAACCAAAAAGGATCTGGACACTTAGATAGTGAACCTACGTTGGAGCACCGAAATGCTCAGGTTACCTAGCCCAGGGGCTGCGGCTGCATAGGGTTCAAAAGACGTCGGGAATCCTCGTTGAAGTCTATGGAGCCTGAAAGAAGAAGTTGCTGGCAGGTGACCAGTCAAGAAGTTCGATGTGATCCAAGCCTGGATCGGTGATGGAGACGACCTGAAAGCAGAGGGGACTCAGTTCTTAATCACTAGCCAGTGATTAGGTGGGCACCAGGATGGCACTGGATGAAGTCACCTCGACCAGGTGAGTGGGCGAAGCTGGACTCTGTGCTGTGCCTTGGACCAGGAGGCGTTGTCGGCGACCAGGCTGGAGGTGCGAGCTGTCCGACAAAGGTGTCTGCTGTCGGCGATGCTGGACCCAGGATTGGGGCAACAAACCTTGGCAAAGTCAAGCCCACGCGGTGGAGTCAAGATGGTGTCTGGAGTGAACCAGGAGGGTCCGGGGTGCTCCTCTCTTGGAAGGGAGCAAGGGCCAGTCTGGAGCAACCAGACCAGCGGTGTAATCGTCGTGGTTCGTCGTCAGGAGGGCCACTAGCCAGCAGGCAAGTGACCGGACAACGCGGTGAGCAGCAAAGAGCAGAAGGGCCCCACGCAGATCTCGTGGATGCTGGGGGCTGGACTTCGGTGCTGGAGCTGCTCAGGGTCAGGGCTTCTCAAACCCCAAAGCACTCACTCGAGGATCCCTCGGCGGTCGTGCTGGTTAAGCGCCGTGCAGTTTTGAAGATGGCCGGTCCCTTCAGGTCTCGTCACACCCACGAATCTCAGCTGGGCTGATGATGCAGGTAGAGGTCAGAGATGCCAGGGAATCCGGGTCTCGTCGAGCTGGGCAGTCTTGATCCGGAGGATGGACTTACAGCAAACCGCGATGCTTAGATGGTGCCTGCGGGTGCAGGGTGGCTACTCCTTAGCCACAAGGAAGAGTCTTCAGAAATAGTCAAGAGTCCTTTCTTGGAAAGTAGTCAAGATTCAGAATTATCTAATTTGGGAAGGGGGCCTGCTCCTACCTTTATTCTCAAAAAAGGGGCTGGCACGCGACTAGGTCCTGCCCATGGGTGGGACCAGGAGGGGGATGGTTACACCCCTCTCCCTTGTCCGGACTTTCCCCAGCTCAGGGGATGGTGTGCCCCTGGAACTGGTTTAAGCCGGCATATGCACAGTGAGCACCAGGGTGCCACTTGCAGTCACCTTCCTCTCAGCCCTGCCTACCTGGGATACACAAAACCCTGTCTGGGATGGTGCTAGCACCGCCCCTGACAGGAAACCCTTTGTCCAAGCTCTCCTCGCTGGAAGGACTCCCAGCAGCAGGAGGTCAGACTTGTGTCTGTGGTGGCAGCATCCATTTTGTGATGCTGAGGCTCGAGTTAGCTTTAACCGGGGTTCACAGTTACATACATGTCGTGTCCCTCTAGAAGGGTGGAATGCTAACCCCGTCGCCAGAATTGGCGAGGGGTTAGTATTCCAATTCGACATGTTTTGATAAAGCGATACCAAAGATAGCAAATAACCGCAAGGATTATAATGCACTTAAAAGTATATGGTACGCGTTATCATGGAACAGCTATTAGGACTTGGTTCCGCAAGCTGCAGACGGGCTAAGCTCATGCCAGAGCACCATCTCACATAATTCCAAGCACTCTGCCTTCAGGATTGTTAATTACAAAAAACACAGTTGATGGACAGAATGTAGAACAATGTCATACATTTACCCCAGTACAAGGATCTGGGCTAAATCCATCGTTTTTTTGCACTCCACACCACCCTGGGTTAGACACTGGCTATATGCAAATCAGCTCTGACCCTGTGCCCCATGGGAACAGTCCAGTCCGAACTACCAAGCCATGTCTTTCCCAGACCGGAATCAAGCATCCAAGGACCGGTTTCTAGCTATCAGCCTTCATTCAGCCTGGATAGCTTGACTCCAGTGGTGTGGAGAGCCTGGGACTCATGTCTGAGTATACCCAGCACACTCGGGGTGAAAATTGCAAAGTGAGAGTATTCTGCTTAATTCAGAAACTCTGTCCATCACCACCCCCTGTTGTTTAATTATTTTGTCCACCATAAGCGTGGAAGGGTATACTCAGACGTGAGTCCCTTGCTCATTGCACCATCAGGATTCAAGCAAGCCGGGCCGAAGACGGTTGAAATACCAGAAACCGGTCCCCGGAAGCTTGTTTCCTTCCCAGTGAAAGAATTGGCTTGGTAGTTTGGTTTGCCCTGTTCCCATGATGCACTGGGCCAGGGACAGACTAATTTGCATATAGCCAGGTTCTGAGCTGGGATGGTGCAGTGAGCTAAAAAACGGTGTTGGATTAAGCCCTGATCTCTTGACTGGGTGAGAGTATTCTGCTTAATTCAGAAACTCTGTCCATCACCACCCCCTGTTGTTTAGTTATTCAGGATTGTTAAGGCCTGCCATAGGAGTGACTGATAGGAATACATGTGTCCATTTTAGGGTTAGATATAGGAATACTATATCTAAAGCAAAGGGTGATTACACCACCTTGCCCCAGCTGTCGTGCAGCCAGTTGTGTCAGATTTGGATGGCCAGCCAGGGGTGGCATAATACATGCTGCAGCCCCTGGTAGGCCCGGGGTACACCTATGCCCTGGATACCTAAGGTATACTGTACAGGGACTGATAAGGTGGCCCAGTACCAATTGGTAAATGCACCTAAGGTACATGTGTGTCAATTTAGAGAGAGAACAGCTAGGCTGTGGGTCTGATTAGCAGGCCCACAGCCAGGGAAAGTCGTAAACCAGTGAAGCAAAAAGCAAAAAATCTGGGGTGATCATAGGATTGCAGACCCTACTCTCCTACACTCACTACCAAAGGGAACACTACCACATCTCTCCAGTAGTGCTATTCGATGACCTCCCTCTTTAAGGAATGGCGCCTGTGTTAATGAATAAAATTAGGAAGTATCAACTGAACCTTCATGCATATTCTAATTCAATAAATAGTGTTACAATAAAAGTTATGGATGCACTCCTTCCAGGTTATTATTGGCTCCTATTTTATGAGTCTTGAATGATGCCACATAATTTTACAGATACAATTTCTATTCTTTCGCTTGGTCGAGGAATGATAGGTAAAGTCTCTTTTAGCTGTTTGATTTAACTTTGGTACACCATACAAAGTGCATCTCTGTAAGTTATTTGGTAGGCATATGAAGTTACTGAAATAACTCTACAAAAAAAAATCTCAACTTTACAATAAAAATCCTCCCTTTCTACCAAAGCATGCTGTCAATAAGAGATTTTTGCACAATTTCTACATTGCTTCCTCTTGTGAGGTGGCCATACATTAGAGAGACGTGAACATTGTTTAGGTCAACGTCTGAACCAGAGGGTACTTCATATTAAGAATCATGCATTGTTTTTCACTGTCAAGGTGGTTCATCATAACAGTTAAGCACCTTGCCCCCCTTCCTTGAAGAGTTCTTCAAATGTCCCTATCATCGAGCAGATCATTACTTTCCAGGTGCTTCTCGGGTTAGGAATAATACTCAATCTTTATGCCAAACATGCTTTTAGGGCTAACATTAATTAATGGAAGGAATTTAGGCAGTCGCACCGCACTACACACAAGCAAAATAGCAAACTTAGTTGTATGTTTAAAGTACTCGCGTTGCGACTCGCTGCGCTCAGGTAGGTATTGATTCAATCCATCGGTGCTGAAGGGGGGTGGGGCGGGGCTGGCCGTGGCAGCAAGGAGGGTGACTGACAGCAGCGCTTACTAAAGCGCAGCTGCAATAGTGCGCATGCTCGATTTTGGGCTGGTCATTTTTATGACCAGCCTGAACATGCGCACTACAGCCACCTCCTAAGGACCAGGAGAGCAAGGGGGGAGTCGGGACCTGAGAGGCCGAGGGTTGCTTCATGCAGCAACCCCCTGGTCTCTAATGGGCGGAGCGTCTCCATGCCCTAGCCAATCCGGGCTGTTGTTCAGAATCAGAAGGCACAGGACCGGCCCAGGACAGAGCAGAACAGAAGGCGCCAAGCAGCCCCCAACGCGGGACCCCGGCCCAGGCCAGGAACAGAGGCGACGCGGACCAGTTAAGTTGTGTTTTTTTAATTTTAAACTACCCCGCACGACCCCCACCCGACTCCTTCTCCCCCTTCCCCCCCCCCCCCGTATTGCGAGCCATGGCTGACCACGATTACATACTTATTGGGGTTGCAGTTACAAATTGTATGTCTTGCATCACAAATGATGGCTCGTTTAACTTCAGACCTTGCTGGTGCATGCAGTAAATCGCTTATAAATGGAAACACCATATATATAAAATTGTGTTGGTAGCTTGAAAGTGAAGTGGTTGCTCTCACTTGTAACGCTTTGATCAGCTTCTGTCCACTTGGCGACTTTTCCTGGCTCTAAAGCATCACACTCTTGAGCTGGAAATGTCAGTATCCATATTGTAAACAATATGTGTACTGAATGGATGTTAGTCATTCGCCTATGTTAATCATCTATGAGCAGCACACATATTTGCGCTGCAGGAGTTTTTGTGACACAGATTGCAACAGGGAGTGAGGCACTGTGATCTGGAGGAGCATGCCTTGGGTGCACCTTTCCTATTGTGCGTAACTACCATCTGCTCACTGGGTTGCAGAGGACAGACAGTGGCAGAAACACAAGTGTAGAGCAAGACCAGGCTTTTTACTTGACTCTATCAGACAGAGTCGCTTATGGCCTCTCCCACCTTTTTAAATTGGACTGCTAGTCCGCTGCAACCAGGTCCTTTGCCCATCTTTGTGTGATGTAGCTGTTGTGTGTGTACATTTTTTTGTGTTCAGCAGATGTATGTGTTGTTTGTGTAGCACATGACTATAGCCACTCAAGGATTCGTTGTGGCTGGGTAATTAACTATGCCGTGGCACGCGTATAGATATTTATTTGGCATCTGTACATTTGGCGAGTCTTTGAAATACAAATTCATGAAAAGTACAGCGAAGATAAACGTCTCCTTGGCACCAAAATGCCTCCGCACATCTCCCAAAAAAAGCAGTCATGAGAATGTAGCTTTTCTGATCCCAGAGTATGCAAAACTGCTCTGTCGCACGCAGCGCCTGCTGCACGACTTCAACGGGCCGGGTTTTTTCAGCTGCTGGTCCCATTTGAGACGTGATCTGGGAGCGGTTTCCTTTCCTTACCGGGTGTTTTCAGTTTGTCTACTGCTGGGTCAACTGCAGCACGTGTGGAAAGGAGAGGTTAGAATCTGGGCCTGTAGACTGTGGTAACTTGATTATTCTATGTCGTGGTGACTGTGCGATAGTTGATTTTGCGTTTCTCATGGCCATTGTGTATGACTCTTATCAAACTATGCTTCATCCCTTTGGATTTATTTTTGGTGATAGAATTATTTTGGGGGAAATGATAAAGCTGCGTTTTTTTATTACTGGCTCAATAAAATAAATAAATAAAATGGATTGTTAAAAATGGAAGGGGTTGGGGGAAAGGTAGAGGAAATAGAAGCGAGGGTAGATAAATGAGAGAGGAAGAAGAAATGCACATAGACAGACTTCTGAACTGTACTAATAGAGCAATTTGAGCCAGGACAGAGGCGCGGTTCATGAACAAGAACCCCAGGGAGGCGTTCTGACAGAGCCAGTAATCCAAGTGTGTCCAGGCCTCATGTTGAGGGGTCGGTGACAGAGAGGAAATGCTTCAATGGTTTTCATCAGTTTGAAAACAAATTCCTTACATCGACCGAGCCCAGGCCGCGCCGAGCGCTGCAGAGTGAAGTCACCGCTCAAAACTGGTCTGGACTGAGGAATGCAAATAACGGCTAATCCCGCCTAATCCGCCGAATAGCGCTCAGTAGGAAAGTGAGGCATTACCACACCGTAAACGGGGGTTATCTCTTCACATTAAAGAGATAATCTTTCACCGAAGCAGGCGACAACCGTGACTCGGCCTTAAGCAGCTTTCTCCGGACCGGCGGAGGGAAGGTCAGAGCAGCCGCTGCAGCCAGTGGCGTAGCATAGAATGATGCCCCTCCCGAGGATGTGACGGAACCCGCCCCCCTGCCATATCTCACGCGCTGTATTGAAAAAAACAAGCATCGGCAAAGCCATTTATCCTGTATCGCATATCCGACTGGGGATTGTTAGAACGCTGTTATGTGTTAATTGTGATGCTAATAAAGGTGGTTAGAAAAAAAACATCGGCAAAGTCAATGGACCTGGCGTTGACTGCCAACTTTTGGCTTTGCCAATGTCTGTGAGTGTTTTTTTACAACTATAATTGGAATTGCGCAAGTGCAAAATACCATCACTCACAAAGAGGTGAGCCAGTGGCATAAGTGGGGTTTCCCTGTGTGCCCATATAAAAGGTCTTGGTTAATGCGAGAGGCAACTAACGACCGCATCTATAATGGTCACAGCAAAAGCACAGTATTCTCAACTCTAGCCAATTGACTTAGAGTGGGGAGATGCATTAGAGGGTCAGTCTGGGGTTATACCTGCTCCAGCATTTTGATTACAGGGTCACCTTATAACCTCAGCCCCTCTATCAGCCGTATGACATCCTGCCAAACTCTACAGGCTGACCACTGGGCATTGCCTATCCTCAAACCACAGGCTGAACACAATTTATTGAACATATTGTTTGCTATTCAGTGATTTCTGAATTCTGGACGCTGTCAGGATACTGCCAGGACACTTTGGGGGAACTTCTTGAGACCTACCTGCTCCCTGCTAATCCCGCTGCTTTTCTTGCTCTCCCTCCCGCCGCCACAGCTCGACATCTTGCGGCCGCTGAGTGGAGGGAGACTACATCTCCCAGGCTGCTTTGCGGCTGAAGCCGCCACTGCCATTTCCGCGCCCGGAGGCGCTTTAAACGGAGGACAGCCCCCGCGTCGCAGGATCGCGCGCGGGATGCGCCGGGCGAAGGGCGGGTCATCTGTGGCCATCAGGGGCCAGAAGAGGCCGGGCCGGGCCAGTCCTCTAACATCTTCAGCAGGAATTTTGACTAAAGTATTGCCAAGTGAGCCATAAGACACTTATTGACTTGAATACCTTTTCCTACATTTATTATTGTTGGTTATAGTGTGGCAGGGTTCTTTTGTCAGCAATAGCAATTTGTTCTGCTTCATGAACAAATCAAATCGTAAAGGGGGCACAGGGGTAGTGGGTGTAGGGACGTTGGATGCCTACCTCCAACGTGCCGAATCATTTGTGGCTAAGGAGATAGAACTTGTGGAGAGGAGGTTATCACTGGATCCACTCAGTCAAATTCCAAACCCTGGTAATAACCATAGAATTAACTGGAGGCATCCATGCCCCTCTTGAACCTTCACTGGTGCTAACTGCCCCCCCCCTGTGATGACTTGGTGTCAGTTCTACATACAACAAACACCACCTGCTCATCCGCACCCAGTCCCCCTCCTTCACCTCTCATTACACGCACAAGGCAGCTACAGGCTTTACCGGCTGCCAGAGGTAAAGATCCACAGGGGAAAAGAAAAGTGAATAGCGCTCCGAAAGGAAGCAGAAAAAATGCAAAACAAGCTAGGAAAAAAATTCCACACTTGGGCTGGGTAGTCAAACAGAAAATGTAATGAATCAGGAAACTCAACCCAAGACACAAGGAGGGAGTAAGCTTAATACGCCTGTAGCAGATATTACTACGGGGGTAATATGTCAGAGTTTATAGGGCATATGGAGGAAAGGCTTAGGGCAATCATTTATCCAGTTATGGAAAAACTTGATTTAATTGATCGAAGACTTAATGTCTTAGAAAAACATGTTCTGAATCAGCAAGCTTCAACGAATGGGACAAAATTAATAGAAGTACGTCCCGCCAGTGCCCCTACATCTACAGCCACTGGTTTGAGAGATTCTATGGTAGCTCCAGTGGCCCAAGCTCCAAACATATTACCTCCAGCTACAGGAGTTAATCAAGGAGCAAAGCTTGGTCTTAGGGGTCCTGTGGGGAGATTACACCTTAAAAAAAATGGCTCTTCTAAAGAGTCATTTCTTCACCTCCCTCCGGAGGCATGCCCGTACTCTATTATATTGGCAAATGTCCCTAAAACTTTTGATGGCAGGGAGGAACACTGGTCTACACTCAAAAATAAAGCCCTCCATTTCCTGAACAATAAAACAGTGTTAGGTGAACATCTCTTTAACAATTTTAAGATGGTGAGATGGGTGGCATGCGTAGGAAAGACCAGGAAGGGTATGGAGAGAGACTGTGTTGTTGTGAGTTTTGGTTCCCCTGAACTGGCAGATCATATTCTGAGGCAGGCAGGATCATTTAGGATCCATCATGATTGCATTAATATACTACCACTGGGGTATTTTTATCCACCTAGTAACGCTGTAGCCAATAGCAAGTGAGACCATGCTATTCAGGCTGATCCCCCCAATAGTTTTTTCCCATTGAGTAACAGATTTGAGGTTTTCAGCTCACTGAACACAAACGATTGACTCTTATGCGTACAAGGCCAGGATCAGCGAGGAGTCAGTGTAACTAACCCTCATAGAGTGTGTTTATTCTCTGGTCCAGGCCTACAGGAAATAAATCTTCCTGTATTGACAGACTGAGTTCTATCTAGTAGATCTCCCAATATTAACAGCTCGTTCCAAGAGGTTTTTCAATTGGGGCAAAGAGGAGGTGGAGGTCTACTTGATGGTGGATTATATGGTCCGCAAAAAAGGGATGCGGATCCTGATTTAACATCACTGGTCTCGTGGAATGTGGCAGGGCTTAGAAGCAATGCAACATCATTAGACTGGTTGACATTTCTTGACGGCAAGGATCTAATATTGCTTCAGGAAACCTGGTTGAATGCACCAGAGTTCATACCTGGATTTCTTAGCTTTCATGTTCCTGCTATTCCAAGTCTCCGTGGGAGAGCAAAGGGCAGACTTCTAACGTGGGTAAGACAAGATAGCAGATATAATGTAAATCAATTGGATTCTAAAAGCAGCGATATACTATTAATTCAAGTACAGTGTCTTGAATCGAAGGATCTTTTTGTTTTTAATGTTTATTCAAGGGGAATGCCGGGGGGTAAACCCTCAAACACTGTCGAAGAATTAGATGCACTCCTTGAGTTATATTGCAAGAAAGGTAACATTATAGTAACGGGTGATTTCAATTGTTTTGAACCGCTGGACAGTAATGATGTAGATCTCACCCTGGAAGAAGATTGTACATGGAATATCCCTCAGCTGACACTCTTGCCAATTAAAAAGTGGACAGAGGCCGCACTACAGCTTAAGGCCCTATGTGTTGGACAAGGTCTACGAGCAATAAATGGTAGATCAGCTTTTGATAAACATAGGCTTTTACTTTTAATAATGGTCTACGTAAAAGCCGCTTTGATTATATATTCACTAATAAAGAGATTTGGCCCAATATTAAGGACATGGTGGTAGTGGAAAGGGCCGAAAGTGACCACGATCCCCTACTCCTATCATTTAAGTTACTTAAATCTTATTGTCAGGAGGTGAAAGGGCCGATATTGTCCTATCACATTACATCAGACATATTAGATGGGCAAATTGCTTAGTGAATGAAGATAAGATAGCAGCAATGAGGTAACTAACAATCCAGGCAACAACTGATCTACAAAAATTTATCACTCAGGAGGAGGTGATGGCAAATGTCAATCCGATCCACACCATTTTTTTAAATCAACATAGGTTTTTTTTTTACAAAAAAAGGCTTCTACTAAACCTAAAAGGCCAGTTAAAAAGGAAGACAAATGGTATGGGAAGTCCTGCAGGGCTGCGTATAAAGCCCTTGCTGAGGCAGTAAAAACAAAAGATAGAGTTAAGAGTGCCCGTGCCCTCTACAAAAAAGCACAATAGGACGCTAAACGTGCTTGGGATGAGGACTATTGGAGGGAGCTTTATTGTGCTAGCAAAGAACGATCAATGTGCACCTTTTGGGATATGGTTAAGTGGGGCAGGGGGATCCAAAGGGGAGAACCAACAAACTATGTCTCGCCTAACCTCTGGGTTTTCCATTATGCGTCCCAGTTTGCATCTCAAGAAACAGCTAGTGAGACTAGCAAAGATCTTACCCCCTCCAATAAGGATATAATCCCCTTACACTTCGAGAGAATTGACGTGAGAAAGATATTGGGTACCATCCCAAAGGGTAGAGCACCAGGACTGGACTCAGTTCCAGCCGATTTGTTTATGCACGATTATGAGCTTTGGGCACCGTATATCCAATCTCTAGGAAATGGTATTGCCAACGGCTCATCCATACCGAATACCTGGAAGGGGGCAGAGATCATACCGATCTACAAAAAGGGGGAGCGCTCAGACCCAGGAAATTACAGGCCTATAATTCTAATAGACTGCATACAGAAGGTGGTTGCAAGGCTTGTTCTGCAGAGAATCCAAGGGTGGATAGAGGAGGAAGAAGTATTGTGACCTCTCCAGGTAGGATTCCGCAGTCACACAAGCATCATAGACCAAGTTTTTAGATTTCTTTTAATTTACTGGCGGGTGGTACTGTTGGTGGGGGGGGGGGCACGCTCTTTGCGGCATTTGTCGACCTCAAATCAGCGGGGGCAGTTCTAGAAGATCAGGGCCTGCCACTTGACATCTTGTCCTCCCTAAAGAAACTACATGAGCATAATTTTGCTCAAGTTAGATGGAACCAATTGGGGAGTGTATCAAACAAGTTCGTTATAGCTAGGGGAGTACGCCAAGGGTGCGTACTAGCCCGACCCTTTTTTCATTATACATCAACAGGGTGATCAACTACTATGAGCAACACCTGACTGATGCCCCCAAGTTGGATGGTAAGTTGATCCCCCTGTTGATGTTTGCAGACGGCACTCTACTAATTTCAAAAACACAACAAGGCCTCCAAAAAGCCATTGATGTGTTTGAGGTATTCTGCAAAGATCATGGACTTGTAGTAAATGTGAGTAAGACCAAGTTTATGGTCCTTCACAAGTCCAAATATGTAAGAGGGAATGTGGTAATGAATGGTGTCAAACTAGAACAGACTCCGGTTTTTTCATACCTGGGTATAACCCTTGCATCTAAATTAGATTGGAGACCGCACATCACCCAGTTGGTTACAAAGCATGCACAGTTAGCAGGAGCCTTAACAAAAAATCTACTTCTCTCCCACACAAGGCCAATAACGCCAGCACTTAAAATTTATGATGCAAAGATAGGCGCAGCAGTTCTCTACGGGGCGGAATTGTGGGGTTTCAACAATCTCGCCCTTTTGACCAGGGCCCAAAATAAGTTTTTACGTGGGATCACGGGCCTTCCAGTATCGACCCTGTTGATTCCTCTTTTCTATGACCTTGGCTCCCAACGCCTGGAGGATATCACCCATTTCAGACCAGTGGCATACTGGAGGAGATTGTGGGTTACCCCAGACCTCTCACAGTATGCTCGGGCATTCCTAGATGTTAGAAATGCTGACAGGGCCCCAAAAATTCCCTGGATGCGTGAGGTAAAGGCAACCTATTCCGATATGGGCCTAGTCAGTTTATGGGAAGACCCAACAGCACATACTTTCCCACCCAGAAAAACTCTAAGAGAACTCTATTGGAGCATAGTTTCATTGAAAACATTTGGCACATCTATTGGTCCGTCATTGACTGCGGATTTTTGGGAACTTAAACACTCAACTGCTCTCGAGGGTCATTGGGATTGTATTACTGGTACTGAGGACAGAAAGAGATACCATCAATTTAGGGTGGGCACACTACCAATTAACTCCTTCGTTGCTAAATGGAGAGAAGGCCTTGACCCTAGTTGTCCTTTCTGTCCTACTCAATAGGAAAGCATTGGGCATATTCTATTTATCTGTCCAGAATATAAAGCCCCTAGGCGGTCTTGGTTGAAACCCATTTGTTTGCAGTTGGGTCTCCAAACAGGTTGTGAGGCTTTAAGGATTTTTAAAACAAACACCTCTCAGCCTGTGGTTATTGCTGTCGCAAAGTTTCTACACTGGATGTGGATAATCAGAGCACGTAAATCATGTTTATCTTGAATATTTTAGACTTCTTCTGTATTCCCTTTTTATTCATAGTCTTTTAAAATAATATTTTACTCTTAATGGAATGTGTATATAACTGAAGCTAAAATGTATGACACACTTCAATTGATGAATTTAAATTATATCTTAATCTTGTGGAACGGTCGAGAATTTGCAATAATGTCCTGATGTGATTTTCCAATCCGTGTTATGAAATCAACTACATTATATGTTTCCTTATTGGTCATTTTTTAAATTGTTTAATATTTTAATGCTGTCTTTTATGATTCAAAAATCGAAATAAAGACTTTTTGAAATTGAAATTGAATTCTGGGCTCTTGATCCTTTACCAATCACTCATAGACGTTTTAAAGCATGGGCAAAGTGGGCTCTGGCCCAGGGTCCCAGCTTTTCAGGGGGGCTCCTGATAGATCCAGCTATGTTCTGCAGAGAGCCTTGCCCTGATGACCTTGAATAATTTTTAAACAGATTGTTGTAAATAGCATTTCTCTTTCATTTATTATTAATGTGTGAGAGTCTATTACAGACATTTTGCAGACAAAATGTGTTTATATTTCATGCAACATCCATATAAAAAGTTTCTTTTCGATCATAACAGGACCTCACATATGAGAAATGGGATGGTGCGACAGAGATTATTTGCAATAATGTTAGTGAGCTGCTGCTGTGTTACAATACAAAAACATACATCACTATGCCTGAATATCAGATGCACACACATTCAGAATTTGACCAAAGAGGGCATAAAAGAGCTGGAACTGGATCATAAAATCAAAGCTGTTCCGAAAAGGGGCCCCAAAATACATCTGGCCCAGGGCCGTCCCTGCTGAATCACGGCTTGCCAACAGCATCAGGCCAGGTCACTGCGGCAACTAGGCAGCCCTAGAAACAAGCACTGTCGGTTGCCTTTGGAAACTGGCACTATTGTGAGCTCACTGGAATGCCAAGAACCCCCTATCTGAGCTAGGACTCTCAGTGAGGGTGGTGGACGAGAAGGGAGGGTGAATGCGAGCAGCCAAGTTTACTGCTGGAAGTGAGGCAGGTTTAGGGATTATTTCGGACACAGAGTTTATATGTACTGGGAGAGATGGCGTGTGCAGCATATAGTCAGGTTGGGTCTCAGCTTGAGAGAACCTGCAGCGGCAACTCTGGCAATGCAGAATATGCCTTTCAGGCACAAACAAAAGGAGGATGACTACAGAATGTTTGGGGTGACTGTTGGGTGCTAAGAGCGTGGCTGTCACGAGTGTGATTCCTGTCACAGCTCGTGCCTGTTTCGCTCCGTGCAGTGTGTTATTTAATTCTTTATCTAGGGGCATTTTTCAAATGTATGGAGGTTGTGGGAGTTAGGATTGTGATGCAGTTGAGGCATTCTTCATTTGACTCAGACTCGATAACATGGAATAAACCTGTCTCCACACAAAGTGTCTCTTTGGATTTATGTTCTTGCGGAACCGTCTTTATTACACTGGCGACGAGCAGGCACCGATCTATTGCCCTTACTACGCTACCTCTGGATTTAAAAGGAATCTACTTATTTAATTTTTTTTTTCAATAATCTATCGGAAGTGGTGGATCATCTTCGATTAATCTAACGGATGTGGCTTCGACTCTTTAGGAAAATTTGGCTTATGATTTATTTTCTTTCTGGAATTATGAACATCGAAAAGTATTAAGCGATTGTGTATGTTTGAATGCACGTACCTTCGCTGATCGTCATCCATTCTGGAACCAGGAAAGCGAGTCTTCATGAGTTATTGTGGTCAATGATTCCGCATCCCTGCGCAGCGTCGTAGGCACTCTACACGCCTGCGTATCATGCCACCACGTTTAAACACGCTGGTGCGCGCAACACCAAGGCAACCATTTTGTGTCTGCTCATTTCATTTCCATCAACCGGATCGAAGAAACCTTTATTACATTGGTGCTTGTTTATTAAAAGTTCGAAAGGACTAACTAAAGTAACAGAATTGGATGAAGTCCTGTAAGCTAATAACATAGATTGTAGAGCATTGCACCAATTTAACTTCCCCTTTACTGATAACTGAATAGCCTCCTTCACAACTCGATTAAAGCGCTCCACCTGACCATTTGCTTCCGGATGGAAAACCGCTATCTTCCTATGGTTAATACCACACTTCTCAAGGAACAAACCCATTTCCTTACTCACAAACTGGGGTCCATTATCTGTAACAATTTCTTGGGGAATACCCTCTCGGCAAAAAACATCATCAAGAAACTCTATAACACTTCTTGAAGTTACCTCTTTCACCATTTTAACCTCTGGCCATTTCGAGTAGTAGTCTATCAAAACAATGCCAAAATTCTCTTGTTTCGATAGAACATGAAAAGGACCAATGATGTCTAACCCTAATTTTAGCCATGGACCAGAGGGAATATCCACAGGGTGAGGTTCTGCTCTCAACACAACTGCTGAATGGCACTATTTGCACATTTGTCACAAGAACTTACAAACTGTTCGACTGACAAATCAATGCCAGGCCACCAAAAAGTCTCTCTGATACGTCTCCTGGTAAAAGATATACCTAAATGCCCTTCATGAGCAATTTCTACAATCGTGGTTCTTAAAGCAAAGGGAGTTATAACTTTGCCACCTCTCATAATAAGACCATTCTCAATGGCCAACTCATCCTGTATTTTAGAATAACTCATCATATCTCCTGATACTCTCCTTTGATCTGGCCATCCATGAAAAATGTAACTTCTGACTTTTTAAATTCTGCATCCTTTTCCATTTCTGAAACCCAACTATCTTCACTCAAGTTAGATTGTTCGCCCTACAGTAATTATACTGAAATGACTGCAACCTTGAAGCCAATCTAGCTAAACGTGATGACATGGAATATCTTCCCTCTGGAGCCATAAGGAAAACAAGAGACTTGTGATTGGTTTTGATAGTGAATTTTGTACCCCATAAAAATATTCTGAAGTGTTTAGCCCTCCACACACACACTAGTAGTTCTCTTTCTATGACAGAGTAGTTTTTCTCCGAATGTTTTAACACTCTGGATGCATATGCAACAATCCATTCCTTTATCTCTCTGTAATAAAACACCCCCAAGACCTGTATTGCTGGCATCGACCATAACGATGTCCACAAAGGGATAGTTGTGTCCAGCACAGAAAAGAAAAGAAAGTCAAATTAACCTGAGCAGGAATTTCTCAGGGATTTTTTGGAAGCCCTCACTCACCACCCTGGGTGGTGACATGCTTCATCATCGGGCCCACCAGGAGAAGCCGAATGCCTCCCTGGTGTGCTGCAACGCCAGGTTACTGCGGAGCGGGATTTTTTGTGACAGTAGTGTACGAAAAAAGTGAGATTAAAAAATACCAAACAGCTTTACCAAACAAAAAACTTTATTCCGTGGTTAGCTGGGTATTGGTTAAAATGTATGTGCAGGGAAATTTACCAACTAATGTGTTGGGTGTTTTCCCCTTTACAGTGGGGTCAACATGTTTCTGCCCTTTAAGTGTATGGATATTACTGGGCATTCGTCAGGACCATGTAATTGTGTACCTCGGTGGTGTGGGCGCGCTAAGGCCCACCCTAGCCAGAGGACGTGACAGTTAAAAAGGAATTATGTGTAAAAATGGTGCAAAAAAACAAACCAGAAAAATGGTTCGAACAATTTTGATGAACCTGTGGTCTGAAAGAAATGACAAACACACATGAAAGACAATACAAACAATGTTAATGAATGGACTGGAGCGTCTTTTGCAAACACTGATCTCAAAGTTCTGTGCTTGGACTAAGGAAAAATTTGCGTGCCCCTGGTGAAAAATAAAGGTATTTTAAGCCTGAAGCTGTGGGAGCCAGGCTGTCTCGGGGCATGCAATTTTAGAGCAAGTGAGGCGATCGCAAATCAGACTTCATGCCACTCGTGCTGGTGCGATCAATGTGCCCAAATAGAGGGCCGGTGTCTATGTTGGACCCTAACGGTTCAACCCAATTTTATTAACAAATAAATTAACTTAAAATATAGTAAAAATGGTGAGGCGTAAGAACTTTTCTTCTTTGACCACCTGGCACCATCCCGACCCACGCTCAGCTAAGTAATCTGTACATCATTCCAATCGCTTTGTAGGTTTCTGTTCCTCTATTTACCTTTGTAGGGTGTGCCATTGTCGCCACCACCCCCCTCCCGAGACCCATGAAGTGTGGATCTTTTAACATACAAGTGAGAACCTCGCCATTTTTACTTTATTTTAAGTTAATTTATTTGTTAATAAAATTGGGTTGAACCGTTAGGGTCCAACATAGACACCGGCCCTCTATTTGGGCACATTGATCGCACCAGCACGAGTGGCATGAAGTCTGATTTGCGATCGCCTCACTTGCTCTAAAATTGCATGCCCCGAGACAGCCTGGCTCCCACAGCTTCAGGCTTAAAATACCTTTATTTTCCACCACGGGCACGCAAATTTTTCCTTAGTCCAAGCACAGAACTTTGAGATCAGTGTTTGCAAAAGACACTCCAGTCCATTCATTAACATTGTTTGTATTGTCTTTCATGTGTGTTTGTCATTTCTTTCAGACCACAGGTTCATCAAAATTGTTCGAACCATTTTTCTGGTTTGTTTTTTTGCACCATTTTTACACATAATTCCTTTTTAACTGTCACGTCCTCTGGCTAGGGTGGGCCTTAACGCGCCCACACCACCGAGGTACACAATTACATGGTCCTGACGAATGCCCAGTAATATCCATACACTTAAAGGGCAGAAACATGTTGACCCCACTGTAAAGGGGAAAACACCCAACACATTAGTTGGTAAATTTCCCTGCACATACATTTTAACCAATACCCAGCTAACCACGGAATAAAGTTTTTTGTTTGGTAAAGCTGTTTGGTATTTTTTAAACTCACTTTTTTCGTACACTACTGTCACAAAAAATCCCGCTCCGCAGTAACCTGGCGTTGCAGCACACCAGGGAGGCATTCGGCTTCTCCTGGTGGGCCCGATGATGAAGCATGTCACCACCCAGAGTGGTGAGTGAGGGCTTCCAAAAAATCCCTGAGAAATTCCTGCTCAGGTTGATTTGACTTTCTTTTCTTTTCTGTGCTGGACACTACTATCCCTTTGTGGACACTCTTCTGTTGTTTATAACTATTACCTGGGGGACCGAGAGTGTCTCTTCCCTCTCTCTCTAGTTGTTGTTATCGACCATAACGATACAACTTTTCCCAGATACAAATGGTTTGAGACATGGAGCATTAACAATAAAAACTTTTCAAATTCTCAAAGGCTTGGGACATAACATTAGACCAACAAAACTTAGCATTCTTTTTAAGAAGACAACTAAAGGGGTCCATTTTTTAAGAGTAATTAGGTATGACTTTTGCATAAAACTCAGTTAAACGAAGAAAAGCGATACGCTGTTCTTCAGAGACAGGAGCGTTAACAATGCTTTCAACAGGTTTGCGTTTGGGTTTGATTCCCATTCCACTGGCAAGACCAAAAGGCCTACGGCAGAACCTAAAAAAAAACCTTCAGGGGTGATAAAGGCTGTCAAGTTCTTTGATTCTTCAGCTAATACAACTTGGTGGTATGTGCTGGCCAAGTCAATGCATGAAAATACTTGAGCCCCTGTTAAGGGTGATACCAGTTCGTGTAAGTTGGGTAAAGGATGGGAATCCACCAAAATGGCACTGTTTAGGCTGCGCAAGTCCACACACAGTCTCACTCCGTGTTGTGTGTTATTTCATTCTTTATCTAGGGGCATTTTTCAAATGTATGGAGGTTGGGGAAGTTGGGATTTTGATGCCGTTGAGGCATTCGTTATTTGACTCGGACTCGATAACATGGAATAAACCTGTCTTCACATAAAGTCTCTCTTTGGATTAATGTTCTTGCAGACCGTTTTTATTACAGCGACCTCTGTGGTAAAGCAGGTGCTGGCCCGCACAAGGGAGGGAGCATGGGAAGCTACAGCATTGTGGCTACATAGACCATATCTGACATGGGCTGCAGGGCGTGAGAGTGCCACACGCAACAAACACTTATCACCGGTCTACCCTTAAGCTTTTCACTTGCAATTCTCTTCTCTCTCAGGTGACGTATTTGTTTATTGTAGCTACAAAAGCATAAACAAATACTAGCAGTCAATCCAGATTCAAGGCGGCATATATCATAGAAAAATACAATACACAAAATGCAACAAAGTATGAAAAGAAACCTATTTTACAAAAAAAAGGAATCGTTTTAAGAGCTTGCCTCTTGTGGCAGCCCTTGGTTTAGGGTAGGCAGTGCTAATAATATGCCTGTCAGAATTGTCTCTTAGGGAGCAATCTTCATGGAAGCATTTAAAGTGGCCTGGCTCACACTTCTTCAGCAGATTCATGGATGTTCTAAACATGCAGGGAAGGCAGCTAGCTTCCTTCTTGGTGGTCACGAAAAAAACAGGGCGTTGTCATCAGTCATCAATTGTGGCCCAACTCTGGGAGAAGGAAGTCAAGCTTCCCATCTCTTGGTCAGTCTTTCCTTTGGCCTAGTGCACAACCCGAACCTCTTGTTGTCAAAGATGAATAGGAGAACCTAGCTCATAGGGCTAGGTTCCTCACAAACAGTGGTATTTTGGGCCGGACCAACCAGCCCCTTAAAAGTAGCATGTGGGAACCAATTGACTAAAGTCTGCTTAATATGGGCTGGTGGTTGCAGAGGAGACGCAGGGGCACTAATTACTGGATATACTTACTTATTTTTCCTCAGATATTGACCGCAAGCAAGAGAGGCAGAACACACAAAAGGGGTGAGACAATCAGAAAAGTGGCACAAAGGTAGAAAGTAGGGCTCAGCAAAAGTGAGATGGAGGGAGCACTGTCTGGTATTGAATTAAACAGGCCTGATGTGAATTCATGACTATGTAGCCTTGGTATTTAGGAGCAACAGTTGCGATTCTCCTATTAACATGAGGCTGACATTATGCATTATTCCTTTAATGCAGTCCAAGCAGCTGCATACATCACAATAATAAAGGTTCCAGAATAGAACAATAGCAACACATAAAAGGCATGAGCCATCAACAGTCTGCCTCTTTTAAATGCGGCGCCAAGCAGATAAGTTGATTCTTACTTATTTCTTATAACGGTTTTACTATTTGATATTAATCCCTTGTTTTTCAGGGTGTTGTTGGCGTGGCAAAACCCCACCACCCACCTCCCCATATCCCACCTCTACCAATCTCCAATTTATGGAGATTTCCTCCTCTCCTCTCCCCACTTCAACACAGTGTGGGTATATCCCTTCCTCCCTTTCAATCTCACCTGAATGCTCGATATTTATTATAATTAATGCCTTTTTCCTTTTCGGACCTACGCTGCTCTTCGCAGTGTTGTACTCCATTCTGTGACCCTTGTTTGCGCACCGCTGACCCCTTCCTGATTGCGCGGTGCTTGTGTCTCGACCAGAGTGTTTGTCTCTCTCAGCCGAAACACCTCTCAGGTCCTCCTAATTTTCCTCGCTTAAAGCTTGTTTTGCCGTTGGCTCCAACGCGGCTCTACGCCAAGCGAAGGAGCAGAGAAAAGTACCCTAGCAACGGGAGCGCGACATCCTCCTGTTGCCAAGTATCTCTCCTCTTCTTCTCCCTCCGGCCTCCAGCTGATCGCAAAGCCGATCACACTCGAGGCCGGGTGTTGTCATGACAACAGTTGGCATGTGATCACAGCTGATCGCTCGAGCACATTTTATCGTTGCTTGAGGTCGGCTGTAGCTACGATTAGAGCAACTCTCCTGATTTAACAAATTCTGATATTCCTGCATACACATTTTTTTTTTAAAAGGGGGAAAAACAGGAAAGTATTTGGTATCATCTTTTTTACATCAACGTAGATGTTGGCTTTTTAAAACAAATATATCAAGGAGGATATATTCTCTTGGCACCCCTTTATATAAATCTTCTTACCTCCTCTCACTAAGGGCCATACATTATTATAAGTTAACTGTCTATATCAGTTAGCTCTTCATACAACATGTCTGACTAATGGCTGGTACTGTATTATCAGATGACACAGTCTTAGGTTTCACAACAGGGTTGGGGTGGTCCTCCTCTTGTTCAGCCTTCTCTCTCCCCGGTTGGGGACATGGAAATGCCTGATCCGCTCCTTCCTCTACAGGTCCGATGTTCAGGGGGCGATCCTCTGGCTCGTCTGTTGTGCTGGCTTCACCCAGAGGCTCGCAGAGCGGAAATAAATTGGATCCGTCAGTGATACTGTGGCAATAAAGGGTGAATAGGACACCCATCACCTACACCCGGGGTTGCCTAAGTATTATCCTCGGTTCGTGCGCTTTGGGCAAGAAGTCACAATGGGGTGGGGAAAAAAGATGGAAGGTAAACGACTCTCAGGGAGCTGTGCTGGGAGTAAAATATATTGTGCCCAAAATTGCTATCAGGGTTCGTTCTCTCCGGACGTGACGGGGTCTTTATGCAGAGGGCTATTCTCCTGACCAGTGCTCCTTATCCCCCCCCCTCCTCCCGCCTGCCTCCTGTACTCCAACCCGTTTTCCCCAGAACCAGTGTCACTCATCGGCTCCCTGCAACTCTCCTGAGTTGCGGCCGCTCTTCAGCCTCCTCCGGTGGACGCCACCACTCTTCGGTCCAGTGGTCGTCTGTCTCTCCTCCTCTTCATTGCAACTCTGGTCGCCGTCCTCTCGTCCAGCGTCCTGCTCCGCATCCTGCTCCACCGACGCACTCTACTCCTCGTACCGCTCTCCACTTCCGCTGGTCATCGTCGTCTCTTCCTGGTGAAAGACTGAATGATACATAAAAGAATGATTACACCTTATAGCACCCATTATCTTAAGTAACATTTCCTATACATTGACTTTCACGTTTATACGAGTCATTGTCTCTGCATAATGTCTGTGTGATGTAACACACTCTGACACCCAACCCTACATACTTGGGAGGAGTAACACTATAAAAGAAATTAAATACACATCAGAGACGGTCTATGTGAAGATGAGGGGCACCATTGGAGGGTGGTAGCAAGGCCGGACTGGCCAACCGGGCATCAGGTGTTTCCTTGGGGGTTGGAAAGGGGGGTGAGTGGTTTTGTTACTTGGGGCTGGCACTGCCAAGTTCCTTGTGTATCCAGTAGTATTCAATCAACAATAAAAGAGGCCGCACTTATATTCAGGTGTAGTTCACCAACGTCTGGTGACTAATGTACCTGCAGGGGAACCAACACCTCCTGTATTCACGATGTTATCAGCACTTTCCTTTCTATTTTTCAAAAACTTGACTCTTTTTTGTGGGTGCAGTCTCTCTAGTAGGGCGAAAGTTCATTGAGTTACAAAACAGTGGTGAAGAGATGCACACCTCAGTACTCCTTTATTTAATGCTCGTTTTGCTTAGATCCACTTTAAGCGTTGTCGGCGTGCAAGCTCTCCGCGCTCCGCCCAATTGCGCTGCCAATTAGTAAGAACATCAAGGGAACCGCCTTCTGGTCCCCATTAGGCTGCACAGCCTATTATGAATGAATTTAATGAATTAAATTCTTTTTCCACCATTAATGTATTTCATCATTTAAACCATTATTTTTTTCTTTTTGTTATTCTTAGTTGTTTCAATCCATTACACTCATTGCCTTTTCTTTTTCAAAGAACACAGGATCATGGTTGATAACATCGTGAATACAGGAGGTGTTGGTTCCCCGGTCACACACGGAATAAAGCAGTACAATTTAATGGACTGTGACAATGAGATTAGAGATTTCACCAGAAGCATTTGGACGCAGATGTTAATAAGAAATGTGCGCTAACAGTTTTATTTCAGCAAACAGTATTGCAATTGTTTCCATGTTCAGTTATTTTAAGATCAGAGAATATCTGTCTGGGTGGGGAGTTTAGTTTTTAGCGTTCCCGAGGGATCGTTTACTGAGGCCTTCTGGTTAATGCAGTTTATTGAAAGAATAGTGGCAGAGTCATGACTGGGCAGGCTCAGGAGTTCGTGGTGAATATGTAGGAGGAGTTTTTTTGCCACATGACAGTGCAGCTGCAGACACTTGTGGTTAATAAAGGCAACTATCCAGTAACGTGGTTTTAATGCACGCATTTTGGGTTGAAGAGTGGAAGCAGAATGCAGCAGCTTAACAACTAGTGAGGTTTGGTCGAAAAACATGATGAAAGGCTGAACACGAGATTTAAACACCACATGCCAAGGTAAGCGCGGCATTGAGTTTGGCTTCACTAAGATTAATTAGGGGTCCCAGGGGTCAACAGAATTGTTCAGTTACGGACCAGCCACTTGCTCAGATGCTCGGTTTTTAAACATGTAAAAGGATTGGGTTTGCAGATATTCAGTAGAGTAAGTGCGCGCAGTTATGAAATAATCTTCAGATAATGTGAGCTATGCTGCTTCGTTTGTATTGCAATATTGAGAATGTGAGCATGTTTTTTTGCTTCATGAATAATAAGGATTATGAAACTGATTAAGATCATTTCTTTGTACTTTAGAAACCCCCGAAGAAGGGATTGATTCCCGAAATGCATTGGGTGACTGTTAGAACTGGCTATTTCTGGTAGGCTAAGGCTGACGCCAAAGCCAGGCAGAAACCACCATTCTAGTCAGGGCAAGGAAGTCACACGCCAAGGTAACCCCTGCTCACCCTCTAAGTAGCTTGGCACGAGCAGTCTAGGCTAAACTCGGAGGCAATGTGTAAAGCATTTGCGACAGCGCACAACAGCAACAACATACTAGGCACACCACAAAAGGGACTCCACACAAGGTTATTATAAAAATAACTTTTGTATTGTAAAAACACATCAGATAAAATCACACATATACATGGTGCCAACTGGCACGGGTAATATTCACTTGGGATTATTTACAAGACAGGGCCACATGGGCCACTGTCATAATCAACACTTTCCGAAATAGAAATACTTGTCAGAAATTAGAATAAAAGAATATAAAATCACTGTAGCACAAAGTAACAGTTATGAATCACATCCAGTAACTACTGGGAACAGGTAAGTACACACTACGCAACCCTAAACCCCTTAGGAGCATGTCACGCAGGGAACCAGGACCTCACTAGGACCACCTGTACTAAAAGGAACAACCACCTAAGTATCACACAGCATTTAGGGGTCTAGGAAAGAACACATTACCCTTGATGCATAAATATACATTCAGAGGAGTAGTAACGGGAAACACATGACGCATAAACCTACACATTCAGCGGTGTTTAAGAACAGAGCACATGATGCAATAAAATACATTCAGGGGTGCAGCGCAAGAAGACACATGATGACTAAAACATTCAGAGGTGCAGCGCAGGAAAAGAAAGACACATAACGCATAAAAACATTCAGAGGTGCCAGAGTAATACCATAGCGCAAGGATCACATGATGTCTAAAAACATTCAGAGGTGCAGGAATAACACATGAGGCAAGAAATCACATTCAGAGGTGCCATGACCATACAATTGCGCAAAAACTCACATAAGCCACCACCTGTGGCAGTCCCTAGGCCAACTGGCCTTGTGGGGCTAAGATGCCCTGAGTCCAAAGTCAGGGTGCGCTGCCATGCAGCGCCAGTCTCAAGGTACAAAAGCCTAAACGTGGCAGCTGCCCACAAAGTGCTAGGCAGCTAGGGAACAACAAAACTGCGCCAGGGCCCTCACTGGCCCTTAGGCACCAACTGCGCCACTGCTGGAGCAACACAGGCTCTGGGCATATCGCACATGCCCCAGACGTTGGAGCCTTGCAGGGCTCAACACAAACACTGGCCCCTCGAGCCTTCCCAGGCTCTACACACCGTTGGAGTGGCCCGCTGCCATACGGGGCCGCTCTGACGAAGGGAACCTCCCAGGTAAAGCCCCACTCACCTGGACTCACGAGGCGGCTCCTCTGTCTCCCTGGGGCAGGCGCCGACAATGCGCCTCGGGCCCCCTGGCTCTCACCTTCTCGCTGTGAGGCAGCCGCTCGCTTCCTCACTCGGGGCTTCACCGGCGGCGGGGGGCGGGCACCGACAATGTGCCCTGCGCCTGGACAACAACGCACACAACAGCAAGGAACTCTTCAACATCGTTAAGGAGCTCTCCAACCCCAACGCCGGAAACAACGACATCACCCCATTTCAAGACCTCTGCAACTCCCTCGCCTCCTACTTCCACAACAAGATCGCTGACATTCACTACAGCTTCAGTACACAACCAACGCTCCCCACGACCGCACCTACGCCCCCCACCACCACCCTCCGAGCCTGGACCCCGGTCAGCACCGAAGACACCATCCGCACGATGAACACCATCCACTCCGGATCTCCAACCGACCCCTGCCCTCACCACATCTTGAAAAAGGCCGACGCTGTCATCGCACCCCATCTGCGGGACATCATCAACACCTCCTTCGACACCGCTACCTTCCCGGAGAGCTGGAAGCACGCCAAACTCAGCGCTCTACTGAAGAAACCATCAGCGGACCCCACCGAACTCAAAAACTACCGCCCCATCTCGCTCCTCCCGTTTCCGGCCAAAGTCATCGAGAAGACCGTCAACAAGCAGCTGGCCGCCTTCCTCGAGACGAATGGATCTCTCGACCTCTTGCAGTCTGGCTTCCGGGCCAACCACAGCACCGAGACCGCCCTCATCGCAGCTACCGATGACATCCGAGCCCTGCTCGACAACGGAGAAACAGCGGCCCTCATCCCCTTGGACCTCTCTGCGGCATTCGACACAGTCTGCCACTGCACCCTAGTGCAGCGCCTCAGCAACGTCGGAATCCAGGAGAAGGCACTGGAGTGGATCATCTCCTTCCTCGCCGGAAGGACACAGAGAGCCCGTCTACCACCGTACAAGTCAGAGGCCACCGAAGTCATCTGCGGCGTCCCTTAGGGCTCCTCGCTCAGTCCCACCCTCTTCAATGTCTACATGAGCCCCCTTGCAGCCATCGCACGCCAACACAACCTCAACATCATCTCCTACGCCGATGACACTCAGCTGATCCTCTCCCTCACCAACGACCCCGCCATCGCCAGAGCCAACCTACACGAAGGGATGACAAACGTAGCCGAGTGGATGATGACCAGCCGCCTGAAACTGAACTCAGACAAGACGGAAGTTCTCATCCTGGGCTCCTCGCCCTCCGCCTGGGACGACTCCTGGTGGCCCCCCGCCCTGGGCAGCACACCCAAACCGATAGACCACGCACGCAACCTGAGCTTCATCCTGGACTCCTCCCTCTCCATGACCAGACAAGTCAACGCCGTCTCCTCGTCTTGCTTCAATATCCTGCGCATGCTACGTAAGATCTTCCGGTGGATCCCCACCGAGACCAGGAAGACCGTCACCCAGGCCCTCCTCACCAGCCGAATGGACTACGGCAACGCCCTCTATGCCGGAACCACGGCCAAGCTCAAGAAGAGACTCCAGCGGATCCAGAACGCCTCAGCAAGACTCATCCTCGACATCCCCCGACACAGCCACATCTCCGGACACCTGAGAGACCTGCACTGGCTCCCGGTCAACAAGAGAATCACCTTCCGTCTCCTCAACCACGCTCACAAAGCCCTACACAACCAAGGCCCAAGATAACTCAACAGCCGCCTCAACTTGTACACTCCCACCCACCAGCTTTGATCGACCAGCCATGCCCTCGCCGCCGTCCCTGAGGTTCCGTGAGAATCGTAACGACGTTTTTGACTTGGTCGGATATGGACGAGTTTGGTATCTACGAACCGCAAATGACGAGATTAGTGGGTGTACGCGTTTTTGCTACACTACTTGGAAGGGTTCGTCTTATTTACGGGTTTCTCCATCTGAACCCTCGGGTTCCATTTTAGATACGGCATCCATTTTGTTTCTTGCCCGCACATAGCCGGCGAACGGACAATGTCCGCTTCATGACCCTGGGATTCCCAAGCTCTTGCGGAAGATGCATATTCCTTTGAGTGTGCCTTTATGACTAGGGGAATGACACGGCAGAGGCAGATGGCTCCGCTCGAGGCTCATCTTGCCGTGCCGGTCTATTGTTTCAGCCTTGTATGCGTTAGGCTCGAATCCTTTGATCCTGTGATCACGCTTCCGATATTGCCCCCACACTCTTTTCAATCTGTTGTCTGTCTTTGTTTTCCTTGCACCTCTTCCTGTCCCTTCTCTTATCTCGTTTATGACTAGAATGGAATGTGCCTAATGGTGGGATAGCGTGCTTTTACAGTTGGGAACCGGCAATGTTACTGTAATTATGTTCCGGGCTTCTGAAAACATGAATGCAATCCTTTTGAAGTTTACTGTGGGAACTGAGTTGTAACCTTTTGTTCGTTATGTTGTGCAATGACGAAAATGTGTATAAAAGGAGCGATCCACTTTTGCAATTTGAAGCAGACTCTCTGAACATACACTCTGTTGTACTTCTAGCGATCTCTGTATCCCTGCAGTAAATAAACGCTGATCTTTGACGCCGAAGGAAGTGTCCCGTGTGATTTGTATGCCGGAACAGGTAACCCACAAAGGTTTCAGGTGTTGTCCCCTGGCACCGCTGGGCCTTAAATTAGCCCAGTCCTTCAGTTGGCCCCCAATGTGGGGCGACATCATGCGGTACCGGTCCGAAGCCTGACGATCGTGAGGAACTTTGTGTGAAATCTCCGAGGGAAGGTGCACCCCGCTTCATCGATCCTGTTGTCGAAATAAGTGGTCCGAAGATTTTTCCCGCGAAGATTCCCGCTTCCTGGCGGCTGCGACGGACTGATGCCCTGACTGTCGACCTGTTTTGGCGCCTGGCGTAGTCCTTTGTACGGCGAGACGATAGACGGGCCTTCCTGGTGACGCCATTGTTCTTTCAGTTAAGTATTTGTGGGTCGCTCCCAGTCCGTAGGTTAATTCTTTGGTTCCTTTTTGGGACATTTGTTTCAAATTTGAAAACTTGGCATTTGCGTGACATTTGCTTCGTACTTTGAAACTTGGTTGTTGTTGTTGAAACTTGGTTGTTTGCATGGTTCCATTGCATTTGCGGTCCTTAGTTGTTGGTTCTCTCTTTTTGGGTTTTTCTTTGACAATTGCAATTGCCAAAAACCGAGGGTCTCGTATTTTTGCGAGGATATCGTAATTTGATAACCCTTGAAGTTTGAAACTCGGTTAGTGTGCACGATGCCTGGCCGTAGTATTTTGTTTGGTTTCTTTAAATGTTGCAGCACGGATTCCCGGTTGGAGGACTCGTGTCCGATACCTCCAGTTGGAACTCCGATTTATGAGCTCTATAGTCGACATGGAGTGGGCCCCATTGTATATAATGAATGTTGGATCCGTTATACGAGAAACGATGGTGTCCTTAGTTGGCCACCTCATGGTAGTTTTGAAACTGAGATTTTAGATAATTTCGAAGCAAAATTGTTTAAAAAGAAAGCTAGGCCAGCGATGTTTGATTCCTTTCGGTTATGGCGCAAAGAGGCCAAACAGAAAGAAATCAAGCAGATTAAGAAAAATAAGAGAAAGGGTATCATCACGATGATGCAAGGTGCAGAACAGTATCAGCGAGACAAAGCAGAAAAAGAAAAGGAAGTTTCTACCAGACTGCATCGCATGGCGGTGGATAAATGTTATCCAGCTTTACCGTCAAGTTCTGAAAAGAAGGGAGAAGAATCGAAAGAGGATCCTTTGTTATCTAATTTATTAAAGTCACCACCCCCTTATGTACAGGGTGCTATAGCTCCTATAGTTCCCCCTGTTCTTCCGCCTGTTGTTCCGGCGGCTGCTGGTCAGCCTGTAGTTGGTCCTGTTCCTCCGAATCCCCTTGTTCCTCAAGTGGGCCCTGCTCCTTTACCTCCTCTTCTTCCTACTGCTCCGTTGCCTGTACCTTCTCAGTCTATTGTTACTACTACTCCTGTTGTCTTGGCTACTACTACTGCTCTTACGTTTAGTCCTCATATTGTTGCTCCTGTACTTCTCTCCTCTTCTCCTTCTGTCCGTAACCGTAATACCTAATTCTGTTGCTAATCTCTATTCTCCACTTTTCGGATCGTTATTTGAGTCCGATGCCTCTGACATCTCTCAGAGACGGAGTCAAATTCCTGGTGGAAGGGAGAGTGCGACGTTAGTAACTATTGCGTGCAGGTGGATTAGACACCCTGCTAAGTACACTTCACGCATAGTTTTTGATACGTTCTCTCAGTTTAATGAGCCCACGCAGAGATTCGTGTTAGAAGAGATGTGCAAATCATTGAGAGAAGAGTGGGATAATGATGAGCTAGATAACGTACCGCCCGATATGACTGAACTTCAGTCAGTTTTCGAACGGTATGATTGTAGGTGGTGATGTACGGCGTGCATTAGAGCATTTGTTAGCTTTTAGGTCTACAGTGCCTTCTCGAGTGTCGTTTGACGACGACTCCGATGATCCGAAAGCGAAAACTGGTCAGTATCCTATGCGAGAAGTTCCCCCAGTGTGGATGCCAGGTGATGCTACTGCCAATCCTGCAATTTTGCCACACTTCCAGAGAGTTTGGATACATCTCCCATGGAAGCGATCAGAAGTCTTGCAGGTGAAACAATCCTTGCCTGACCCCCGGAAGAATCCGGCAGGTTATTACAAGGAGTTATCCCAACTTGTGGATGCTTCTATTATGAACCTTGCTGATATCGATATGTTGTTTGGTAACGTAGTACCGCAACCGATTTGGGCGAAAATTCGTCACGAGAATCATGCAGCTGAGTTAGGTGGTGATTGGGCTGCAATTGTAGCGGCCGATGGACAGCAAGTTGGTGGGGCTAAGCCTGAACAGTTAATTACGGATCTGCCCCAAAGAATCATTACGCTCATGAAAACACTCATGCCAGCGATGAGGGTGAATTGGGATAAATTGTCTGCTTGCAAACAAAAGAAAGACAAGAGTGTCTCTGATTTCTTTACTAGGTTTGAGGAGGCATTTTTCGATCATAGTGGTCAGGACATGAGCACTGAGGGAGGTCAGCGATTGTTTGTCGATAAGTTTGTGTTAAATTTGTTGCCCGACCTATGCAATAAATTGAAAAATTCTGAAAGTGCATGGGCTGTTTCAACCACGGCTCAAATATTAGCAACGGCTCAATATTATGAGAATAGGGAAAAGGAGGAGAATGATCGTGCAGACAAGAAAACGAAGGAGTTGAAAACTAAGGTTTTATTGCAGCAAGCGTATCCTCCACGCTCAAATCAGAATGACTAGCAACAGCAGTATCGACCGCAAGCGCAGTCTTCTAGGATGCAGTCACGCTCTGACTCCTCTGCATTCAGATCTATGCTTGGGTATAATCAGTGTGCATATTATAGGGGTGAGGGCCATTTAAAGTTTAATTGCCCTGTTTTACGTGACCGAACGAATGGTGTTCCGGTTCGAGGAGGTCGTGGTGGTCATCAGCAAGCATCTCGAGGTAGAGGTCGTGGCACCTCTCAAAATCAAAATGAGCATTCTGCTCCTTCATCGGACGCGAACAATTGTTTTGATCAGCGAAATACATTGTCTGAAAGATCTGCACAGTACCATGTAGATGATTATTATGTTGAGCATGAGATTGGTGCAGACAATAATTACTAGGACAGCCATAGACAAAGAGAGGGAGTAGTATCAGTTCCGGTTGATCAGAGAGGGCCTTACGTCGCAGTTGCCACATCGGGCGTAGTTGAGCCTTTTCTGTTGGACACTGGTGCAGCAAAAAGTTCCATCATGCATTCGAAACTCCCTGGCGCACCTTTGTCTGGCTTAACAAATGTTTCCGTTGGATTCTCTGGCGCCCCGGTTAGCAATCCAGTTTCTAGCCCTTTGTCCCTTACGATCGGGCCACGTGAGCTAGAGGCTCCTTTGATTTTAACTACTGGTTGTGGTGAGAATCTCTTGGGTCTGGATTTGTTAAAGCGGTTATATGCGACTCTGTACTGCTCTCCTACGGGAGTGGAGCTTACATTAGGTCAGAGAGTGATCTCTCCTATGTACTTGTCAACTGATAAGCTCCCACCGGAATGGAGTTCCCTTCCTGAGTCTTTATGGGCAACAGGTCCCAATGATGTGGGCCTACTGGTCATACCACCTTATGTAGTCCAATTATAAACACAAGTGAGATTACCACGTATCCCCCAATATCGTATTTCTCTTGATGGCGAGCGAGCGCTATTAGCGATCATTTATGACTTGATCGAGAAGGATGTCATTGAAGAAACTCGGGGAAATGTGTGTAATAGTCCTGTGTTACCTATTTTGAAACGAACTGACCCGTCCAAGCCTCCTGTGTACCGTTTTGTAATTGATCTGAGAGAAGTGAATAAAATCGTGATTCCACAATTTCCAGTGGTGCCTGACATCACAGCTTTGCTGACCCTGATTCCAGCCTCTGCCTCCTGGTTTTCGGTGATGGATCTAAAGAATGCTTTCTTTAGGATTCCGATTGCTGAGGAAAGCAGAGATCTATTCGGCTTCTCATTAGGTGGTCGCAGTTTTAGGTTTAAACGTGCACCACAGGGCTACTGTGAGAGTCCATCGATCTACAGTCAAGCCCTTAAGAGTCAACTTGATGCGTTTGTGTTACCTGCTGGTGCGGCCTTGATTCAATACTTTGATGATCTGTTAGTGGCTGCTGACACCGAGCAAATTTGCAAAACTGCTACAGTATCGTTGTTAGAGCATTTATGTGACTTACATCACAAGGTGTCGCCTTCCAAGCTACAGTATTGTTGTCAAGAAGTAACCTATTTAGGTCACTTATTGTCAAAGGAGGGAAGAAGGTTGACCCCAGAAAGAATTGCAGCGATTGCTCGAATGACTGTGCCAACAACTCAGAGAGATGTACGTGCCTTTCTAGGTATCACGTCATACTGCAGACAATGGATTCCAAACTTTTCATTGTTAGCGAAGCCATTGTTAGCTCTCACGTGCAAGGATGTTCGACTCCTTTGCCATGGACTGAAGAGTGTCAGAAACGTTTTTCTGAATTGCATGATGCGTTGTGTTCGGCTCCTGTGTTAGGTACCCCTGATTACAGTAAGTCGTTTACACTATACGTTCGCAAGAGAGAAGGTTGTGCGTTAAGTGTTTTGACGCAGCAATTTGGTGGTAAACAGCGTCCATGTGCATATTTTTCCTCGACTTTAGACCCAGTAGCTAGAGCATTGCCGAGTTGTCTAAGAGCGGCAGCGGCAGCTGCGGTGTCCATTCGACAGTCCGCAGGTCTGGTCATGGATAATATGCTTACAGTGATGGTTCCGCATGCAGTTGACACTCTCTTGAATCGAACGAAGACTCAACATTTGACGAGTGCAAGGTTGTCCGGTTATGAGTTGACGATTTTGGCAAGTCATATTCAGATAAAACGTTGTAATGTGTTGAATCCAGCGACATTGTTGCCGATTAATATGGAATCAGGTGATGTAGCACCACATGACTGTTACTTAAGAACTAAAGAAGAGACGAAGGGTCGTATTGACCTGAAAAACACTCCATTGGTAGATCCCGATGGTACTCTGTATGTTGATGATTCATGCTTCAAGTTGCCGAATGGTGATGTGACGACTGCGTATGCTGTAGTGACGTTGAGTACGGTTGTGGAAACTGCGAGATTGAGTCAGAATTCGGCGCAAGCGGCAGAGTTGATTGCTTTGACGAGAGCGTGTGTTTTGTCTGTCGGTAAACACATTCACTCGCTTTCCTTTAGTCAGTATGCATTTGGCGTAGCACATAGTTTTGGTCGATTGTGGAGAGAGAGAGGATTCATGACGTCGCATGGCACGAAGATCCAACATGGACAGCTCGTGGACGATCTTTTAGATGCACTTACATTGCCTAAGCAAGTGGCAATCGTTAAATGCAGCGCGCATCGAAAGGTTACGGATGATGTTGGTCGTGGTAACGCGTTTGCGGATGAGATTGCTAAGGAAACGGCCAAGAATCTGACGAATCGAATGTATGTTACGAGTTCAGTGAGATGGCCGGCGGAGACTGGTATGTGTGAGGACACAGTTGAGAGTGTGAAAGCGATTCAGAATGAGGCTACCGAAACTGAAAAGGCTAAATGGAAAGAAAGCACGGGGAAGTTAGACATGAATGGATGTTGGGTTGACTTGTCAGAATATCAGAGATGGATGTTACCGGATGTGTATGTGCTTGCCGTTGTTACTATGGCCCACGGCATGTCACATATTAGCGCGAAAGGTATATGTAAATTGTTGTCTCCTGTATGGAAGAATGATGGGATTGCTAAGTGTGCTGAGAGAGTGGTCAAGAACTGTATGGTATGTTTGATGCATAATCCTGGCAAGGGCACCCCCACTCCACCTGGTCATTTTGCTCCTCCTACATGTCCCTTTGAAGTTATCCAGTTGGACTTCATCCATATGGAGAGATGCAATAATCTAAAATATGTCTTGGTTGTGGTTTGTGCGTTCTCCAGATGGATTGAGGCCTACCCTCTTAAGGATAATACTGCCCTGTCCACAGCAAAAGTTCTACTCAAGGAATATTTCCCCAGGTATGGCATGCCACGGATTGTATGGTCGGACAATGTTAGTGAGTTTGTGGGAAGTGGGATGAAGAGTGTGTGTGCGGGTTTGGGTATTCGCCAAAAATTTCATAGTGCTAACCATCCTCAATCGGCGGGTTTGGTGGAAGGGCACAATGGTACTCTGAAACTGAAACTTGCCAAAATTCAAGCAACGACTGGTTTATCATGGCCTGATGCATTGCCTTTAGCTCTCTTGTCAACCAGGGCGACTGTGCACTCTCGAGTAGGGCTTAGCCCATATGAGATTGTGTTCGGCCGTCCTGCGAATGTTTGGGGAGTCCTAAGGAGTTTAATAGACTTGAATATCCAATGTTGATTGACTATCTTTACGATCTGACTGCTAAATTGAGTTTGATTCATCAACAGGTTTTTGAAGCTCTACCGGCACAAACAGAAGGACCTGGACATCAGCTCCAACCTGGCCAGTGGGTGTTAATCCGCAATTTTGGGAGAAAACGAAATCTCGAGCCAAGGTTTGTGGGACCCTACCAAGTCTTGCTGGCAACGAGGACTGCAGTTCGGCTGGACGGCAGAAAACACTGGGTGCACGCCACCCACACGAAGAAAGTCCCGCTCCCGTTGCCAGCAAATAATTGGATTAGGAAAGGGTTCGCCCCGACTGAGACAGATGTTATTCCAACCTATGTGCCATTCAGTGATGCTCAACCTGTAGAGATCGATCCAGCTCAGTCAGATACACCTGTTGAATCATTTGGAACTGTACCTTCGTCTTCAGCATTGGAGAATTCAAGTTCTGAACTGTCACCTGAACAATCGAACACTGTTTTGCCATCTGAACCGTTGTTTGAAGAGCAAACTCGACCTGGAAAATGTCGATATTTTCTTCAATCGCGTGATTAAGGACTAATAAAAAATTCCCTTTTGTTTTTGAATTTTACATTACCCCCTCACTGTTGCTATGAACATTGTGGACATTTGCATTTTTTCCTGATTTTGAGTTCTTTTTATATATCACGTGTGTTCCTCTTCTGTGCAGCTAGGAGACTTATATTAAACTGAATGCTTAATTGATTAAAACCTTCCATCTGGGTTGGCCGTAGGGCCGTGCGGGTACCTACTTCTGTTTAGCAGGTTTCTGACACTAGGTCGGTTACTTTTGTCGGTTTCTGGGAACTCCTGGGAATTGATAATCGCTACTCAGAACGAGGTGCGTCAAGAATGTTACGGACGGTCTTTAGAGGATGGAGTTCTCTAAGTTGTCAGAAATAGAGAGGATGTCGGCGCAAAGATCTAAATTGCATAAGATTTTACGAACAAAATGTTTTTTGTTTCAGATTTTCATGTTGTTCCTGACTGTGTCTATGCTATTGGTGGGTGGAGTGTATTTTGGGATTCAGTCGCTATTGCCTTCCACTTCACCTACCTCCCCTTCTCATGATCTGAATTCTGTTCCTACTATTTCTCCACATTCCTTTCATCTTCTGCCCCAACATGAACAGGTCAGACGTGCGGAATTTATGAACAACTCCTTTGTCCAACTTTTGCATCAGCATCAGTTGGTGATGAACACTACCAACTGTTGGGTGTGTGGGATCAGCTCGAGCATTCCAAACCATGTTCCGTAGTGCACTAGATTCCAACACCGTAGAGAGCCACGCTCCACAGACCTTGGTTCTGGCCCGTACCACAAGTCTTTCGCGATAGCGATTGCTGATTTGGATAGAGATATTTTTGATGCATCGCTTATTCCAGAGGAAGAAGTGCGAGCTTACAAGGATCTGAGTGAGGCCAAGTATAGTATGTCAGTGGGTGATAGACAGCTTAAGAGCTCGTCTCCGATCTGGATCGTACCCCACCTTGGTCATTTCTGCCTGCAAGGTCTTGGTCGAAATCCGAGAGCTCAGCTTGGGAAGAGTGCTTGTACTGAGACGTACGTTTTACCGATGCTCTCTTCCCCTGTATTTCTGGCTGCCAAGGGTACCTATTTTGTGTGTTATGATCGCGCTTATACGTGATTGCCCCGTGACTTCTCGGGCACCTGTTATATTGCGAATCTTTTGCCACCGACTTTCACAGTTGCCTCAGACTATCACAAGACCAGAGTTGTGAGAGGCGTTATCAGCAAAGAGGACACTGCCGGTCAAGAAGCAGGAGACTTCTTTAAGGGTTTCCTACCGTTTTGGGGACCTATGGTTAATAGTAGGAGCCGGAGACAGTTGACTCGTGTGGTAGAATCGACTGCTAACATAACTGCAAGTGCTCTAGGTAATCTGACAGCAGAGCTTCAGGCGGATAGACTTATGACGTTACAGAACCGTATGGTTTTAGACGTTGTACTCGCAGATAGAGGTGGTGTGTGCAAGGTGATCCATTCGAGCTGCTGTATTTTCATACCTGATAACGCTCCAACTGTTTATCAAGCCATCTCGAAGTTGCATAAAATCTCCGAGTCCATACACGTGGACGAAGGTGATTGGACGCTTCTAGGATGGTTTTGGGGTCTGATGTCGACTTGGGGTTGGAAGATTCTGATGATTGTAGGGGTTGTTGTGACGTTTCTGTTCACGTGTTGTATTTGTGTGCAGTGTGGTCCAGCCTTATGTGGCCTTTGTGCTACAACGTGTATAAGAAGGCCATCTGTTACCAGAGAGACATTGATGGATAGAATAATGTTCCAGCAACATCTAAACGATCTGATGAATATCGATATTGATTCTGATATCGACTAGTGCTTGCCTTCATGAGGGCAAAAGGAGCGTCTGAGGTTCCATGAGAATCGTAACGACGTTTTTGACTTGTTCGGATACGGACGAGTTTGGTATCTACGAACCGCAAATGACGAGATTAGTGGGTGTACGCGTTTTCGCTACACTACTTGGAAGGGTTCGTCTTATTTACGGGTTTCTCCATCTGAACCCTCGGGTTCCATTTTAGATACGGCATCCATTTTGTTTCTTGCCCTCACGTAGCCGGCGAACGGACAATGTCTGCTTCATGACCCTGGGATTCCCAAGCTCTTGCGGAAGATGCATATTCCTTTGAGTGTGCCTTTATGACTAGGGGAATGACACGGCAGAGGCAGATGGCTCCGCTCGAGGCTCATCTTGCCGTGCCGGTCTATTGTTTCAGCCTTGTATGCGTTAGGCTTGAATCCTTTGATCCTGTGATCACGCTTCCGATATTGCCCCCACACTCTTTTCAATCTGTTGTCTGTCTTTGTTTTCCTTGCACCTCTTCCTGTCCCTTCTCTTATCTCGTTTATGACTAGAATGGAATGTGCCTAATGGTGGGATAGCGTGCTTTTACAGTTGGGAACCGGCAATGTTACTGTAATTATGTTCCGGGCTTCTGAAAACATGAATGCAATCCTTTTGAAGTTTACTGTGGGAACTGAGTTGTAACCTTTTGTTCGTCATGTTGTGCAATGACGAAAATGTGTATAAAAGGAGCGATCCACTTTTGCAATTTGAAGCAGACTCTCTGAACATACACTCTGTTGTAGTTCTAGCGATCTCTGTATCCCTGCAGTAAATAAACGCCGATATTTGACGCCGAAGGAAGTGTCCCGTGTCTCTGTGATTTGTACGCCGGAACAGGTAACCCACGAAGGTTTCAGGTGTTGTCCCCTGGCACCGCTGGGCCTTAAATTAGCCCAGTCCTTCATCCTTTGCACCCGAAGAGCCACAACAGGAGGAGGGTCCTTCTCCTACCTGGCCGCCAAGACTTGGAACTCCCTCCCGACCCACCTCCGCCTGACCCAAGACCACCTCGCCTTCAGAAAGCAGCTCAAGACCTGGTTGTTCGAGCAGTAGCGGACCCCCCTCCCCAGCGCCTTGAGACCCTCCGGGTGAGTAGTGCGCTATAGAAATGCTATTGATTGATTGATTGATTGATGGCCAGTGGAGTGGGTTGGCGATGTGACGAGTTGCTTCAGTCCGAGGTTGGCGAGGTTATCGATCAGGGTTGTGGAGGAGTTGTCGTCGTTGTTCTCAAGGTGAAAGTTCAGGTCTCCAAGGAGGATGCAGTCTGTGGAGGTCAGGGTGTGCGTGCTGATCAAGTCGACGATGGAGTAGCTGAACTGGGGGCGGGGTCCGGGGGGGGGGTCGGTAGACAAGGGTACCTCCGAATGTGGAATTAGGGTCCATGTGGATCTGGAAATGCATGTGTTCAGCGGTGCTGAGCGCGTCGTCGGTGCTAGTCGAGTCCCTGATGCTGTTCTTGTGGACTATGGAGATTCCTCCTCCTCCTCCTCCATTGGTGCGGTCTCTGCGGGTGTGGAGGAGTTTTTAAACCAGGTCTCTGTCAGGAAGGCGACGTCCAGGGATGTTGTGTAGAGCAGGTCCCAGAGCTCGACGGCATGCTTGAGTGCGGAGCGGGTGTTCAGTAGTAAGCATCGGAGGTGGTTGGGGTCTTTCTTGGCAGGTGGTTCGCCGGCTCTGAGGCTGGTGTAGCTGCAGTTCCGGCAGGTTAAGGGGTTGTGTGTGCGTTTCAGGGCTGCCTTGAAGCAGGTGTGGCTCCGTCCGGAGTCGAGAGCATGCAGAGTGCTGGCGTCGTAGTGGCAGCCGTCGTCGTGGCGAGTGCGGAGGCCAGGGGTTCTGGGCGCAGACGGGCGCTGGGCGCAGTCCAGGCGCAGACGGGCTCGCCTTAGGCGCGCCTTCTGCGCGCCAGCGGCTTGGCCACGTAGCGGCTGGCATATATGGGGAGGTGGGAGGGAGGAGCAGCTGGGAGGCGGGAGGCAGGGCAGCGAATGGGCAGTGGGCAGTCAGGGGGGCAGGGCCGCAGGGGACACAGTGGCGAGGGCGGGGAGGAACAACGAAGGTATCAGGAGGAAAAAGGGGCACAAAAATCGAGGGTAAAACGAGTGGCACAGAAGGCAAAAGGGCACAAAAAAACGAGTGGAACAGAAGGCAAAAGGGGCACAGAAACGAGGGAAAAACGAGTGGCACAGAGGACATAAGGGCACAAAAAACTAGTGGAACTGAGAGCAGAAGGGCACAAAAAACGAGTGGAAAGGAGGGCAGGAGGGCATAAAAACGAGGGAAAAACTAGTGGAACAGGGCAGAAAGGCACAAAAAACAAGTGGAACTGAGGGCAGAAGGGCCCAAAAAATGAGTGGAACTGAGGGCAGAAGGGCACAAAAAACGAGGGAAAAACAAGTGGAACAGAGGGCAGAAAGGCACAAAAAACAAGCGAAAAACAAGTGGAACAGAGGGCAGAAGGGCACAAAAAAACGAGTGGACCAGAGGGCACAAGGACACAAAAAAACGAGTGAAAAACGAGTACAACAGAGGGCAGAAAGGCACAAAAAATTAGGGAAAAACGAGTGGTACAGACGGCAGAAAGGCACAAAAAATGAGGGAAAAACGAGGGAAAAACGAGTGGAACACGAGGGCAGAAAGGCACAAAAAACGAGGGAAAGTGAGTGGAACAGGGCAGAAAGGCACAAAAAACTAGGGAAAAACTAGTGGAACAGAGGGCAGAAAGGCACAAAAAACGAGGGAAAACAAATGGAACAGAGGGCAGAAGGGCACAAAAAAACGAGCGGAACAGAGGGCAGAAGGGCACAAAAACAAGGGAAAACTAGTGGAACAGGGCAGAAAGGCAAAAAAATTAGGGAAAAACGAGTGGCAGAGGGCAGAAAGGCACAAAAAATTAGGGAAAAACGAGTGGAACAGAAGGCAGAGGCACAAAAAACTAGGAAAAAACAAGTGGAACAGAGGGCAGAGAAGCACAAAAAACGAGGAACAGAGAGCAGAACGGGCAAAGGCGCACGGGGGCAGCGAGGGGAACAGAAGGGAAAACCGGGCAGAGACACGGGGGCATCGAGGGGTACAGAAGGAAAGACCGGGCAGAGAGAGCACGGGGACAGCGAGGGGAACAGAGGGAAGACAAAGGGGCACGGACCACGTACAGGCAGCGGGGGAAGACAGACAACAGCAGTCACAGACACAACAATGAAATACAGGCAATACAATAAAAGCAATAAAGCAGAAGATGAACAAACCTACGGCCTACCACTGGCCACCAGGGATGAGGCGCAGGTGGTAGCCTGCGGGTGGTGTAGGGACTCGAACGTCCTCAGCTGGGGCAGGGAGGCACAGGCGGTGCTGTGCGGAGGGGGAGCAACCTACCTGCTGGGGTCAAGGGTCGCTCTCTAATTCACCCCCTATTTCAGAACAGGAGTTTAACCCTTGTAGCCTAGAGAGTGTCAGGCGATCAAATGAAATCTCAGGACTTTCGGCGATGGCTGAAACTCTCCTTGGAGAGTCTTGGGCCCCAGGCACTCACTACAGATATAACAACATTTGGAGAATCTGGGTATGTTGGTGCCTGGAAAGAAACCCGGATTCCGTGTAGAAAACCTATTGTTGACATAGTCAACTTCCTTGTTGATTTATTTGAAAGAGGCTTCAGCTATAGAACTATCAATTGCTATAGATAGACTATTTCTGCTGGCCATGTCCTCTTCAACGGGAAAACAGTAGGTAAAAATGTCATTGTCTGCAAAATCATGAAAAGCATTCGCTTAAGAAGACCTCCTAAACCTCAATATATAAAAGCCTCTGGGATGTTAAACTAATTCTTGATCTCTTCAATAACTGGCTTTCCAATTCTTTCCTAAACTGAAAAAACCTTCTTTCCATTAAGCTGGCTACTCTCCTATGCTTAATCTCATGCAGTAGGGTCTCAGATATCAATGCCCTGGAAATTACAAATAGATCTTATAACATGTTCGGTGTCAAATTTGAGAATTATAGAAGAACTAAGACCATGTCTGACTCTTTTATCCTCGTTGTGACTTATGCCCAAATCTTTGCGTTGTGGACGGCATGAGAGTACGATCGCAGAATGTTTGCTCTTCATCCCCAGAGTGTGCAACATTGACTTCTTTCCTTTGTGAAACCACACAAATTTATAAGCTCAACCTCTAGATGGGTTAAGACTGCTATGAGCTTAGCATGTATTGACTTAAAGAAATTTCAAGCTTACTCCCTTAGAGGTGCTATGGCCAGTAAATCTCTCTGGTCTGGAGGTAAGTTAGATGACATTCTCAAAGCGGCTGACTGGTGAAATGCCAGCACCTTTGCTCATCACTATTGCAAACCTATTGAACATATGTGAATAGAGAATCTAGATTTAATGAAAGACATGGAGGCTGACATTACCCCTCCTTCCCACCCCTTGGTGGTCTTACAATGATTTATTGTTGCTTATTACAATTTAATGTTATTTATTAACTATCTACCTTTTCTTCCTCAATTAGCTTGATATGTTCTACACCTCTTGCTGTGTTCAGGAGGTACTCACTTCTCTCACTTTTCAGGTAATCCTCCTTAACTGCGAGTCGTCTGACCAACAATTTTTGATAGCACCGCCAGAGCTGAGTCTTGGGCACCACCATTCATTCTTTTACAAATTAAGCACTGACTGAAGGGCATTTTTCTTCAGGAAGAGTACAGTCTCTAGGTAATGTATATTTCAATGTTGTCCGATTCTTTGGTGGAAAGATAGGTATAGCAATATTAAGAGCGCATATTTTTTCCAGACAGTGTGATCGTCATTTAGGGCCTGCTGCAGTGCTTCAGCTGTCTTATGCATGCACTGAACACAAATGGGAGGTATGAGCAGGTCAGGCAACACAGTCCTTGTTGAAAAACCAGATATGCAAGAACCTAGCTGCAATAGGTTTGGTAGAGTGGGGAACAGGAGTAAGCAGTGCTGGAGCACACACGGGAGGGCTGCTGCCTGAAGGTTCTAAGTGTCAACCAACCTTCTTGGGTCTACATGAACACTGCCCCCAACAGCTTGGGGTACTTGACCACAAAAAAACCCATCTCACACCTATCAGGAAGAAGTGAGGGGCCCCAGTCATGCCACAGTACTGATTTATAACGAAGGTCCAGAAGTCAACACCACAACATGAAGTTCAGGAAAAGAGGTGGGTACCACATAACTCAGTCTGCAGCCACCAACCATTTGTCATGTCCTTATGTGGATCTGTAGACTGTAGTCACTCATGTTAAAAGGTCGCTCAACAAAAGGAAGATGCTGGCTGCAGAATTTCGAGAGTTAGCTTGGTTTTCTTCCACAGGCAATAGAAACACAAGGTACCTCTGTGGCCTTACATAGAACAGCTGTCAATGACGCAAATGCCTCCTTTGGAGACACAGAAGCGCACCCCAGATCGACTACAGGTGAGGTGCCCATGCCATTGCCATTCGGCAGGGCCAAACTATTTCGCAATCTGTTTCTACAGGAGAGAGAAGATTGCCCACCTCACTGCTTCCGTCATCATGGTGATAAACGATGTTGGGAACCGATATTGCATACCTAAATGTGGTCCAAGTCTGATGCAAAAAGCCAGTCAAGCCTGTCATAATACACATCCCGAGGCAAAGGCCTGTAAGAGGATTCATATTGCATCAACTGCTAAGCCTTGCATCTGGTGCCGATCAGGATGACTTTAGTGTTTGGAAAATTCATCAAATTTTACCTTCAGCAAAGGAAAAGGTTCAGCCAGGTCCTGAACAAGGCAGGAGAAGGCAGAGGAGGGGTCCACCGGCGCGGAGGTTGGAGCTGCCAGCAGAAGTTCTGTCGAGGGTTCCAACAGTTTCCTGGATCCAGAGCGCACAAAAAGAGGGAGCCAAACTTAAGGGAGAGAAGGTAAGCATAACCTAGACGAAAGACACAATTTGTGCAGGGTGAACTCTAGGGAATGGAAACCCTGAGAATAGAGCTGGGGTATAGGCCTGGAGCTGGCACCAAGGCCAAATCTAGTGCCAGTTGAATATCCAACAGGACTGGCTCAGAGAAAGACATGGAGACCGGAGTTACAGAATGAATCTGCAACTTGAAAGACCTACCGCTGTATAGAGAGTAGAAATGAAAGTACAAGGGAACCTTACTCACTGTGGAACCAGGGTGTAGACTTTATATAGGAAACATCGGTTCCAGTGGAGTAATATAATCACTTTGTATGGTAACATTAGAGCATAATAGCAATAATAAACAAGGGTTATATGGGATGTCAACGAGAGAAAAGGAGGCTCACAAAGAAGAATTCTGATAATGCAATTATATTTATATAAATAAATCAAGATATATACATTTACAAGAATATTTCGGTGCAAAAAGTGTCCCCAGTGTATATATGAAGTTCCAAAAAAACAATTGAGTGATTACTAGTGACTGTATTTACAAGGTTTCTGTGCAATTATTGTTTCAAGGAAAGCGACCGTTCTGAATATGTCCAAGAGAGATATGCAGACACTTTACACAATCATAAGTGCTGTTTGCAAGGTTCGTTTTCCTTTTTATCGTCAACAGCATTTCGACCCTGTGGTGAATAGAGGGTCTCCTCAGGATCAATGGTAGGAGGACATCTGAAGGATAAGATAAAGATAAGGTAAGGACTGGACCCATGGGAATACCCATGTGACTAAAGTAGACAGCTCAAGAAGGTGGGGCGATATGTACCTGCTTTATACAGTGAAGGTCAAGTGTGGTGTACTGTGTCAACCCTGTGTGTGAAGGTGAAGTAAAAGTACTCACAGTGAACCCAGCCGGGTTCTGGACAGTGAATATTTGGGGAAAAGAAACATGAAGATGGAAATTAAAAATAAATAAATTGAGGACGGTTCATAACAGTGCAGACAAGTGATGTCGGTAGTCACTGTCAGGGTAACTTACCACTGGTACAAGTGACTGTCCAATGGATGTAGTCAAGGGTGGGGCGCTTAGGGATGGAGCGCGATGCTATCTCACAGGTAGGACTGAATCCAGAAGGCTTGATTTGGCCCAAAATGGGGCGACCGTTACCGAGGGTAATACCTGTGTGGAAGGGACAGCAAGTTAGAGTATGCTAGCTTCAATAAAGGGCCGAGGAGAGTTCACTGTATGTGTGGCTTACCTCATGTAATCGCTTCGATGGCATAAGAGCAGTCCGAATGAATCTGTCTGCTCTGGCAAGAATAACCACGTTAGTCGGCGTCCTCGTGGAAGAACCGTATAAACGGTAGAGCGTGTGCAGGGTAAAAAAAGGATCTATGAGAGATCGATGTGAGCGCGGGGGCAAGATGCTATTACAGATGGAGTGAGCTGCTGTGGTTCATAACTGTGTGTATGACCAAGTGCATGGACCGCGTATACAGGGGGAGAGCTACCACTTATGACCTTTTGACTGCAGCTAGGTTACACATAAGGGCATGGAGGCAATGCACAGTATGATGAGGCATGGGCATAATTACAGTGTACATGTGCATATGAGACGATATTACAATTCACAATTCCCGACCATATTACAATTCACAATTGCCGACTATATTACATGATTTAGGAGGTAGCTGAATAATATGAGTATAGCAGTCTCACGTAGCGACGAGGCTTAATGTAAGGCATGGGCATAGATAAAGTGAGCATGTACATACGAGAAATATGTGAAGACAATGTGAATCACAGTTACCAACAATATAACGTTATTACGGCGGCGGCTGTATGCTGTGTGTAACAATACAATGGCCTGGTTATAGATAACATGGGTAACATGGATATTATGGTGACAACCGTTACAGCTCACAGGAATGAATGTGGCTGTCTCACATACATTGTGACCATGGCATTAGACAACCATGGGCAATGGAGGGTATTGTAATGTGATATCTGGTAGCGCAAGGTCCTGTTGTCTTAGACCAAGAAAGTGTAGGTCGTAGTGTAGTGATGGCCTGTCATGGGGTCACAAGGCAGGCAGGATGTCCAATGACGGGTGTACATATTAATGTGTGAGGGTGTCGACAAAGCCGCGCCATATCTCTGCAGAATTGAGGCCTTGATTGATAGAGTAAATTTTGTCGATCCAATGGCATTCACGCCGTTGGAGGATTTGAGCAATGTCCCCCCTCTTTCTGGGATTTTGGTAATGTCCATTACCTGCCACTTGATATCATCTGCTGTGTGATGTTTCTCAATGAAGTGTGAGACCAAGGGCGCTGTTGTCACTTGATGTCTTATGCGGCTGCAGTGTTGGCCCATTCTGGCTTTCACAGGTTGTTGTGTCTGCCCGACATAAGGAAGTCCACACGGACACCAGATACAATAAACAACGTTGCTTGTGTTGCAGTTTGAGAAAAAATCTAGAACATGGTTGTAGTTCTTGTGTGTGAATGTGGTAGTGTTTTCCAGGTAGGAACACACTACAGTTTCCACATTTGTGGTGGCCTAACACAGGTGGGAGACCCCACGTAGCTTCAAGAGTACCTCCCTTCTATTTGGCGGTCTCAGTGGAGGATCTGACCAGGTGGTCCTTCAGGTTTTTGGCCATTTTATATGCAAACAATGGTACTTCAATGGATGAATCTATGTTTCTGATTAAGTTCCAGTGTTTGGTGATAAGGTTGCGGATTTTGTTGGTGTGTACGCCAAAAGTTGTCACACAGACAATCTTGTTCACTTATTTCTTAGGTCTCATGACAAGCAGTTTGTCTCTTGGACAATACCATGCTCGTTTTAGAGATCTTCTGGCAAGCTTCCTGGAAGCCCACCGAGAGAAACACTCTATTATCTTACAAAAGCCACCATCCCAGATCCCTAAGAGACGGACTACCATTTGGGCAATTCCTGAGAGTACGTAGAAACTGTGCTCTCAAGGAAGATTACCTCAGAGAAGCAGAAACACTCAAGACCAAGCTAATTTCCAGAGGGTACCCCAACAAGATAGTCAGAAGATCTCTAAAACGAGCATGGTATTGTCCAAGAGACGAACTGCTTGTCATGGGTATGTAACTGTTACAACGCGATTTTTACCACGCATACTGTTACCACGCATACCATTACAACGCAGGATCCTTTACAACTCATACCTTTACAACGCATGACATTACATCGCAGATACTATTACAACGCATGCCATTACAACGCAAGTATAGGTAAGTATATTATTTTATTTTACCTTTTTTTTAATTACCAAAATATTAAAAATGAATTAAATTAATTAAAGTAATTTTATATATAGTTTGGGTTTTGGGGTACAGGGGTATTTTTAGGGTTCAGGGCTGGGTTTGGGTTTTGGGGTACAGGGGTATTTTTAGGGTTCAGGGCTGGGTTTGGGTTTTGGGGTACAGGGGTATTTTTAGGGTTCAGGGCTGGGTTTTGGGGTACAGGGGTATTTTTAGGGTTCAGGGCTGGGTTTGGGATACAGGCGTATTTTTAGGGTTCAAGGCTGGGTTTGGGTTTTGGGGTACAGGGGTATTTTTAGGGTTCAGGGCTGGGTTTGGGTTTTGGGGTACAGGGGTATTTTTAGGGTTCAGGGCTGGGTTTGGGTTTTGGGGTACAGGGGTATTTTTAGGGTTCAGGGCTGGGTTTTGGGGTACAGGGGTATTTTTAGGGTTCAGGGCTGGGTTTGGGATACAGGGGTATTTTTAGGGTTCAAGGCTGGGTTTGGGTTTTGGGGTACAGGGGTATTTTTGGGGTTCAGGGCTGGGTTTGGGTTTTGGGGTACAGGGGTATTTTTAGGGTTCAGGGCTGGGTTTGGGTTTTGGGGTACAGGGGTATTTTTAGGGTTCAGGGCTGGGTTTGGGTTTTGGGGTACAGGGGTATTTTTAGGGTTCAGGGCTGGGTTTGGGTTTTGGAGTACAGGGGTATTTTTAGGGTTCAGGGCTGGGTTTGGGTATTTTTAGGGTTCAGGGCTGGGTTTGGGTTATGGGGTACAGGGGTATTTTTAGGGTTCAGGGCTGGGTTTGGGTTTTGGGGTACAGGGGTATTTTTAGGGTTCAGGGCTGGGTTTGGGTTTTGGGGCACAGGGGTATTTTTAGGGTTCAGGGCTTGGTTTGGGTTTTGGGGTTGGGTTTTGGGGTACAGGGGTATTTTTAGGGTTCAGGGCTGGGTTTGGGTTTTGGGGAACAGGGGTATTTTAAGGTTCAGTTTTATAAAAATATTTAAATTTAATTAGATAAATTTATTTTAGTAATTTTAATATTTATTTAAAAAAGTATATATATATATAATAAAAAATGTATTTAATAATTAAAAATAATTAAATATTTATTAATTACATTTAAAAAAAAATATAATAATATTTAAAAATAAATATACTTACCTATACTTACCTGGGTTTGATCCTCTCGACCTTCCCCTGGTTCCTGTCACGGCAAGCCTCAAGCCGCGAGTCGCATCCGCGAAGCGGGGGCGGCGAGAGGTTAGCACAGCGAGCAAGCTGGAGGCGGGGCCGGCCGGGGAGGAGTACCAGCTGTTGATGATCAGAGGGAATGCTGGTACTCGCAGTCCCTGGCCGCCGCACCCACCGATTCCCCACAACGAAACAGTCAGCAAAGAGGTCCCCCACAACGGAGCAATGTCAGGAATGGGAATCCAATTGGGCAGTTTGATCCTCTGGACCTTCCCCTGGTCCCTGTCACGGCAAGCCTCGAGCTCAAATCCAAGCCCAATTTCTTTTCTCCTCAATTCTCGGAGTTTCCCTCAGCAATTGCAACAGCCTCCTGTTTTTTCCCGTCTTGAGAACGCAATCTCCTCAAAGCACTGCTTAGAAGTCCATACAGATAAAACGGGAACGGAGATGCACTGCAGACCCGCACTGTGGCTGATTTCTGATTGCCAATTAAGTGCAGCCTCAGCAGCAATGTCTGTATCAGTAGCAGTTCAAAGTAACAGGCACTGAAGGGATAATAGATAGCGAGCGATGGAACCCTCGATGCACAACGTTAACGTGCAATCAAGATCAATCTGCCCGGACACACCGTTTATTACATCAAAGCCAGTGTCCGTTAATTGATGTACAGCTCACCTCGCTCGCCTCGCACCACTCGCATCTCATCCATAAGCCGTCTCCGACAAGAACCCCCCAGTCCGCACCGGCTTAATTAGGTCTCAGCAGGTCCCAGCAGTCTGTGAACACCCAGCGCCAAACACAGCGCCGAAGCGGCCACAGCAAACGCCATTGACCTCGAGGTGAGGCGGGGAGGAGTCAGGGATCCCCGTGGGGCTGCAGGCGGGTGTTAGGACTCTTTTCTCCCTCACCATAGGCGGCGACATAGATTCATCCATTGAAGTTCCATTGTTTGCATATAAAAGGGCCAAACACCTGAAGGACCACCTGGTCAGATCCTCCACTGAGACCGCCAAAAAGAAGGGAGGTACTCTTGAAGCTACGTGGGGTCTCCCACCTGTGTTAGGCCACCACAAATGTAGAAACTGTGTAGCGTGTCCGTACACGGAAAACACTACCACATTCACACACAAGAACTACAACCATGTTCTAGATTTTTTCTCAAACTGCAACACACGCAATGTTGTGTATTGTATCTGGTGTCCATGTGGACTTCCTTATGTCGGACAGACACAACAACCTGTGAAAGCCAGAATGGGCCAACACCGCAGCCGCATAAGATGTCAATTGACAACAGCGCCCTTGGTCTCACACTTCATTGAGAAACATTACACAGCAGTTGAGATCATGTGGCAGGTAATGGACTGCCAAAATCCCAGAAAGAGGGGGTGACATTGCTCAAATCATCCAACTGCGTGAATGCCATTTGATCGACAAAATTGACTATCAATCTAGGCCTCAATTCTGCAGAGGAATGGCGCGGCTTCGTCGCCACCCTCACACATTAATATATACACCCGTCATTGGACATCCTACCTGCCTTGTGACCCATGACAGGCCATCACTACACTACGACATACACTTTCTTGGTCTAAGACAACAGAACCTTGCCGCTACCAGATATCACATTACAATACCCTGCATTGCCCATGGTTGACTAATGCCACGGTCACAATGTATGTGAGACAGCCACACTCATTCCTGTAAGCTGTAACGGTTGTCACCATAATATCCAGGTTACCCATGTTATCTAAAACCATGCCACTGTATTGTTACACAAAGCATACAGCCGCCGCCATAATAACGTAATATTGTTGGTAACTGTGATTCACATGGTCTTCACATATTTCTCATATGTACATGTTTACTGTATTTATGCCCATGCCTTACAATAAGCCTCGTCGCTACGTGAGACTGCTATACTCATATTATTCAGCTACCGCCTAAATCATGTAATATAGTCGGCAATTGTGAATTGTAATATGGTCGGGAATTGTGAATTGTAATATCGTCTCATATGCACATGTACACTGTAATTATGCCCATGCCTCATCATACTGTGCATTGCCTCCATGCCCTTATGTGTCACTGAGCTGCAGTCAAAAGGTTACAAGTGGTAGCTCTCCCCCTGTATACACGGTCCATGCACTTCGTCATTGACTTCTTTCCTTTGTGAAACCACACAAATGTATAAGCTCGACCTCTAGATGGGTTAAGACTGCTATGAGCTTAGCATGTATTGACTTAAAGAAATTTCAAGCTTACTCCCTTAGAGGTGCTATGGCCAGTAAATCTCTCTGGTCTGGAGGTAAGTTAGATGACATTCTCAAAGCGGCTGACTGGTGAAATGCCAGCACCTTTGCTCATCACTATTGCAAACCTATTGAACATATGTGAATAGAGAATCTAGATTTAATGAAAGACATGGAGGCTGACATTACCCCTCCTTCCCACCCCTTGGTGGTCTTACAATGATTTATTGTTGCTTATTACAATTTAATGTTATTTATTAACTATCTACCTTTTCTTCCTCAATTAGCTTGATATGTTCTACACCTCTTGCTGTGTTCAGGAGGTACTCACTACTCTCACTTTTCAGGTAATCCTCCTTAACTGCGAGTCGTCTGACCAACAATTTTGGATAGCAACGCCAGAGCTGAGTCTTGGGCACCACCATTCATTCTTTTACAAATTAAGCACTGACTGAAGGGCATTTTTCTTCAGGAAGAGTACAGTCTCTAGGTAATGTATATTTCAATGTTGTCCGATTCTTTGGTGGAAAGATAGGTATAGCAATATTAAGAGCGCATATTTTTTACAGACAGTGTGATCGTCATTTAGGGCCTGCTGCAGTGCTTCAGCTGTCTTATGCATGCACTGAACACAAATGGGAGGTATGAGCAGGTCAGGCAACACAGTCCTTGTTGAAAAACCAGATATGCAAGAACCTAGCTGCAATAGGTTTGGTAGAGTGATTAACCACCCCCCCCCCGGAAGCGCAGCGGATGAGCGCAGCGGGCGCGTCGACGGCACGCCGAAGATGCGCCTAAGACAAGCCCGTCTGCGCCCGGCCGCGACCAGCCGGGACCAGGGGCAGACCATGCTGCCCGTCCCAGTGCCTACTCGAGGTCAGTCCTCCTGAGCTACAGAAATAAAGGACAGGGCCTGCTATCAAGAGACACCCTTAGTCGCCTCTGCTCCAATGGCATCCTGTCCCAGGGCTGTCATTTAACCACCCCGGCGCTACAACACATGCAGAGGGACTTACTCCCGCCACCGCTCACCATCTTCTACCTAAACACTCGCTCCCTGGTAAAACACCAGTTGGACATCTTTCTCCTATTAGATACAGAAAAACCGGACATTCTCCTGCTCACGGAGACATGGTTAAACCCCAACTCTGCCCCCCACATCATCGCGGCACTCCCACCCAACTACTACATCATCCACGCTGACCGTACCAGCGGGAAAGGGGGAGGAGTCGTAGCTATTATTCGTTCCAACCTGACCGTCACCTCCCTCGCTGGCCTCTCGCTGGAGGAGTCAGACAACCTTGTGCTGAAAATCATCACTCCTGACTCGACAATTGCGTGTGTTCTACTGTACAGACCCCCGACCCCAATGCCTACATTTCCTATGAACCTGGCCGACTAACTCGCTAATCTAGCACTCGAACACCCCAAAATCTTTCTGATTGGAGACCTAAACTACTGGTACAAAGACCCCCTAGAGGGCCCCCACTCAGCCGAACTGTCGGACCTCCTCTCCAACTTAAATCTCACCCAACTAGTCACCTCTGCCACCCACTGTAAGGGCCACATCCTCGACCAGTTGTGGTCTAACACCACTTGCACCACTGCTCCAACCATACTACCATGCATCTGGTCTGATCACGCCCTCCTTCAATTTAACCTTTGCATCTCCCCTGTGACCACTGCCGCACCAGTCGGTGGTGGGTTAGCCAGGAATTGGAACTCAATCAACAAACCAGCTTTTTTAGAGTCATTAGCCAACACCATCCCACCTACTCATGACGAGATCAATTCCTCGGTCTCCTCGCTCACCAGCTGGCTCAACACGGCCAGGGATTCTCATGCCCCTCTTAAAAAAATCAAACGGGCGAGACGTGCTGACGCCAACCGGTGGTTCTCCACTGACTTAAAAGCAAGGAAATTGGCCTTACGACAATTAGAACGCCAATGGCGTAGGAAGTACGACCCTGACTTAAAAAAGACCTTTACGGAAGCTAGGAAAGAATACATGACGGCCATCCGGATGGCCAAAGCATCCTACTTTTCCTCTAAAATTCTGGAATCCACAAATAAGTCTAAAGACATCTTTTCCATCCTCAATGAACTTACAAACCTTGATACAGTCCGACCCAAGATCATCCCCACCCAGTCGTTATGTGATTCACTTAACGTTTACTTCATCGACAAAATACTGGACATCAAAGCCAGCATTCCTCGACCAGTGTCCCCCCTCACTTCTGGCATGTCAATCAAGCCGAATCACTACACCTTGAGCAGGTTCCCACCCATCATCCAGGACCAATTTCGGGAACTACTATCTAGAGTAAAATCCGGTGCCCCTTCAGATAGCTGCCCGCCCCACATCCTAAAAGAGTGCTTCCTGACCCACCCAGCCTCTGCCCTTACAATCTTGAACAAATCCTTGACTCTTGGTCTAGTCCCTACAGCTTTTAAAGAAGCCATAGTTATCCCGCTTCTAAAAAAACCGGGGGCAGACCCAGCCTGCAAAGCCAACTTTCGGCCGATCTCACTGCTGCCCTATTTGGCAAAAGTCCTTGAGGCACATGTGGCCAAATGTTTATCTAATTTCCTTGAGGAATCCTCCTGCTTCGACCCCCATCAGGCAGGCTTTCGGCCTGCTCACTCTAAAGAAGCAGTAGTCACGACAGTTCTGGACACCCTGCGAGACTGTGCTGACAGACGCTCTCCACAAGCCCTGGTGCTCCTAGACCTCTCGGCCGCCTTTGACACGGTCGACCACAACATCTTGGTCGACCGTGTCGAACAAGCCGGCGTCAGGGATCTAGCAGCCGGCTGGCTGAGATCCTTCTTGACTGACTGTAACCAAACTCTGCGCCTTGGTGACTTAATGGGCACCAAACAGGCCATCACCTGCGGAGTGCCACAGGGCTCCTCCCTGTCTCCTCACCTATTTAATCTGTACATACTCCCTCTGATCCAGACCTTAAGAGACAATCAGGTGAGAGTCTTCAACTACGCAGACGACTTACAGCTTCTGTTCACCATCGATAACACCGAAGACTCCATACGGCACTTCCAGTCCACCATGAGTTTCATCAAAACTTGGATGGACCAGAACCAGCTCAAATTAAATCCGGGTAAAACGGAACTAGTCCTGACCGGCGAAAGCAGCAAGTTCTGGGGCCCGCACTACTGGCCTTCTGAACTAGGCCAAGCCCCAACACCTTCCCTGTCAGCCAAAACACTAGGAGTCACTGTGGACCGTGACTTATCTCTCAAAACTCAAGTTGGTCAAGTGGTCTCCAAGTGTTTCTTCCAACTGAAGAAAATCCGGATGGTACGCCACCTGCTCACACCCGAGGCACTCACCCAGGTGGTGATGGCTACTGTATTATCCCATCTGGACTACGCAAAACGCCATCTACCTAGGTCTTCCCAACTACCTAGTTAAGCGACTCCAGATGGCACAGAACCATGCCGCAAGGTTAATTCTGAACCAACCTAGGCGCCAGGCAGCCACCCCCCTCCTTAGGAAACTACACTGGCTCCCTGTGGCCCAACGATGTGCCTTCAAAACTGGCTGCATAATTTTCAAGTCCCTATACTGTAAAAGTCCATTATTCATCAACAATCTGATTTCCAAATACACCCCGTCACGCAACCTACGCTCACTCCATCAGAACCTCCTGCAGTCGCCTTCCTTCAACTTAAAGCGTGCAGGAGGTCGCAGGTTTGCCACCCTCGCTCCTTGCTTGTGGAACTCTCTCCCGATGGAGACCCGGAATTGTCAATATCTCCTCTCCTTCCGGAAAGCCTTGAAGACCTGGCTATTCAGACAAGCATTTTCATAACTCTCTTCCCTCTATGTTCATGTTATTGCTGATCACAGCGCCAAGCAACCAATCGGTGATAGTGCGCTCTAGAAATATTTTAATAACAATAACAAAGTGGGGAACAGGAGTAAGCAGTGCTGGAGCACACACGGGAGGGCTGCTGCCTGAAGGTTCTAAGTGTCAACCAACCTTCTTGGGTCTACATGAACACTGCCCCCAACAGCTTGGGGTACTTGACCACAAAAAAACCCATCTCACACCTATCAGGAAGAAGTGAGGGGCCCCAGTCATGCCACAGTACTGATTTATAACGAAGGTCCAGAAGTCAACACCACAACATGAAGTTCAGGAAAAGAGGTGGGTACCACATAACTCAGTCTGCAGCCACCAACCATTTGTCATGTCCTTATGTGGATCTGTAGATTGTTGTCACTCATGTTAAAAGGTCGCTCAACAAAAGGAAGATGCTGGCTGCAGAATTTCGAAAAGGTAGCTTTGTTTTCTTCCACAGGCAATAGAAACACAAGGTACCTCTGTGGCCTTACATAGAACAGCTGTCAATGACGCAAATGCCTCCTTTGGAGACACAGAAGCGCACCCCAGATCGACTACAGGTGAGGTGTCCATGCCATTGCCATTCTACAGGGCCAAACTATTTCGCAATCTGTTTCTACAGGAGAGGGAAGATTGCCCACCTCACTGCTTCCGTCATCATGGTGATAAACGATGTTGGGAACCGATATTGCATACCTAAATGTGGTCCAAGTCTGATGCAAAAAGCCAGTCAAGCCTGTCATAATACACATCCCGAGGCAAAGGCCTGTAAGAGGATTCATATTGCATCAACTGCTAAGCCTTGCATCTGGTGCCGATCAGGATGACTTTAGTGTTTGGAAAATTCATCAAATTTTACCTTCAGCAAAGGAAAAGGTTCAGCCAGGTCCTGAACAAGGCAGGAGAAGGCAGAGGAGGGGTCCACCGGCGCGGAGGTTGGAGCTGCCAGCAGAAGTTCTGTCGAGGGTTCCAACAGTTTCCTGGATCCAGAGCGCACAAAAAGAGGGAGCCAAACTTAAGGGAGAGAAGGTAAGCATAACCTAGACGAAAGACACAATATGTGCAGGGTGAACTCTAGGGAATGGAAACCCTGAGAATAGAGCTGGGGTATAGGCCTGGAGCTGGCACCAAGGCCAAATCTAGTGCCAGTTGAATATCCAACAGGACTGGCTCAGAGAAAGACATGGAGACCGGAGTTACAGAATGAATCTGCAACTTGAAAGACCTACCGCTGTATAGAGAGTAGAAATGAAAGTACAAGGGAACCTTACTCACTGTGGAACCAGGGTGTAGACTTTATATAGGAAACATCGGTTCCAGTGGAGTAATATAATCACTTTGTATGGTAACATTAGAGCATAATAGCAATAATAAACAAGGGTTATATGGGATGTCAACGAGAGAAAAGGAGGCTCACAAAGAAGAATTCCGATAATGCAATTATATTTATATAAATAAATCAAGATATATACATTTACAAGAATATTTCAGTGCAAAAAGTGTCCCCAGTGTATATATGAAGTTCCAAAAAAACAATTGAGTGATTACTAGTGACTGTATTTACAAGGTTTCTGTGCAATTATTGTTTCAAGGAAAGCGACCGTTCTGAATATGTCCAAGAGAGATATGCAGACACTTTACACAATCATAAGTGCTGTTTGCAAGGTTCGTTTTCCTTTTTATCGTCAACAGCATTTCGACCCTGTGGTGAATAGAGGGTCTCCTCAGGATCAATGGTAGGAGGACATCTGAAGGATAAGATAAAGATAAGGTAAGGACTGGACCCATGGGAATACCCATGTGACTAAAGTAGACAGCTCAAGAAGGTGGGGCGATATGTACCTGCTTTATACAGTGAAGGTCAAGTGTGGTGTACTGTGTCAACCCTGTGTGTGAAGGTGAAGTAAAAGTACTCACAGTGAACCCAGCCGGGTTCTGGACAGTGAATATTTGGGGAAAAGAAACATGAAGATGGAAATTAAAAATAAATAAATTGAGGACGGTTCATAACAGTGCAGACAAGTGATGTCGGTAGTCACTGTCAGGGTAACTTACCACTGGTACAAGTGACTGTCCAATGGATGTAGTCAAGGGTGGGGCGCTTAGGGATGGAGCGCGATGCTATCTCACAGGTAGGACTGAATCCAGAAGGCTTGATTTGGCCCAAAATGGGGCGACCGTTACCGAGGGTAATACCTGTGTGGAAGGGACAGCAAGTTAGAGTATGCTAGCTTCAATAAAGGGCCGAGGAGAGTTCACTGTATGTGTGGCTTACCTCATGTAATCGCTTCGATGGCATAAGAGCAGTCCGAATGAATCTGTCTGCTCTGGCAAGAATAACCACGTTAGTCGGCGTCCTCGTGGAAGAACCGTATAAACGGTAGAGCGTGTGCAGGGTAAAAAAAGGATCTATGAGAGATCGATGTGAGCGCGGGGGCAAGATGCTATTACAGATGGAGTGAGCTGCTGTGGTTCATAACTGTGTGTATGACCAAGTGCATGGACCGCGTATACAGGGGGAGAGCTACCACTTATGACCTTTTGACTGCAGCTAGGTTACACATAAGGGCATGGAGGCAATGCACAGTATGATGAGGCATGGGCATAATTACAGTGTACATGTGCATATGAGACGATATTACAATTCACAATTCCCGACCATATTACAATTCACAATTGCCGACTATATTACATGATTTAGGAGGTAGCTGAATAATATGAGTATAGCAGTCTCACGTAGCGACGAGGCTTAATGTAAGGCATGGGCATAGATAAAGTGAGCATGTACATACGAGAAATATGTGAAGACAATGTGAATCACAGTTACCAACAATATAACGTTATTACGGCGGCGGCTGTATGCTGTGTGTAACAATACAATGGCCTGGTTATAGATAACATGGGTAACATGGATATTATGGTGACAACCGTTACAGCTCACAGGAATGAATGTGGCTGTCTCACATACATTGTGACCATGGCATTAGACAACCATGGGCAATGGAGGGTACTGTAATGTGATATCTGGTAGCGCAAGGTCCTGTTGTCTTAGACCAAGAAAGTGTAGGTCGTAGTGTAGTGATGGCCTGTCATGGGGTCACAAGGCAGGCAGGATGTCCAATGACGGGTGTACATATTAATGTGTGAGGGTGGCGACAAAGCCGCGCCATATCTCTGCAGAATTGAGGCCTTGATTGATAGAGTCAATTTTGTCGATCCAATGGCATTGAAATGAAATGAAATGAAATGAAAGAAGTATTTCTAGAGCGCACTGCGGCCAAGCGGCTTCCTGGCGCTAAGGAACACATCCAAGTCAGCCAAGGGGTCCGGGGGAAGTTAGTCGGGAAAAGCCTGAAGAAAGAAGAAAGTTTTTAGAGCTTTGCGAAAGTGTGAAAAGATGGGAATGGAGCGAATGGAGAGGGGGAGAGTATTCCAAATCTGGGGAGCCCGCACCGAGAAGCGGGTGCCGCCGGTGCGGGATTTGCGGAAGCGGGGGACGTGAAGAAGAGAAAGGGAAGACGAACGAAGAGAGCGACAAGGGGCATGAGAAGAGATTAAAGAATTAATGAAGAGAGGAGCGGAGCGGGCATGCGCCCGAAAAGCCAAGCAGGCAAGTTTGAACTGGGATCTAAAGTGAACGGGGAGCCAGTGGAGGGATTTAAGGGCGGGAGTGATGTGGGAAAACTTAGGAAGACGGAAAACAAGACGGGCAGCCTGGTTCTGGATGGCCTGGAGCCGGCGGATTTCGTAGGCCGGGATGCCTACGTACAGGCCATTACCATAATCCAGGCGGGAAGTGATGAGGGCAGAAATGATGGCTTTGAGGGCATCAACAGAAAAAAACCGGGAAATTTTTCGAATAAGACGGAGGGAAAGAAAGCAGGAGGAAACGACGGAACTGATGTGCGCATGCATAGAAAGATCATTGCTGATCTTAATACCCAAGGTCCGGACAGTGGGGACTGGGGAGGGGGGAGGACCGAAGGAAAGGGGCCAATGAGCAGAGGACCAGGGATTAGAGGGGCCACCAGTGAGAACAAGCTCTGTCTTGTCAGGGTTGAGCTTCAAATGATTGAAGCTCATCCATTGGGAGATAAAGACAAGAGTAGAGCTGAACTTGGGGAGAGAGTGAGTAGGAGAAGATAGATCAAAGACGAGCTGGAGGTCATCTGCGTAGTTATACACAGAGACCCCCAGACCGAGAAGAGAAGAAATAAGGGGGCGGATGTAAAGATTAAAAAGAAGAGGGGAAAGGGAGGAACCTTGGGGAACCCCACAAGTGACCGGGAGGGGGGGTGCAGCAAAATCGGAGAGGTGAACTGCCTGTGATCTGCCCTGAAGAAAGGACGCGATCCAGGAGAGGGCAGTGCCCTGAATGCCCGCTGCGCTGACACGGTCGAGAAGAATGGCGTGGTCGACCGTATCAAACGCAGCGGACAGATCCAGCAGGACTAGGGCCTGGGGGAGATTACTGTCGGCCTTCCCCTTCAGTTCATCCAGGACCGCAAGGACCACACTCTCGGTAGAGTGGCCTGGTCGGAAGCCAGCCTGGTGAGAGGCCAGGATGTTATTTTCCTCGATGAAATTGGAGAGACAAGATGTTACGTAGCTCTCAAGAATCTTCCCAAGGTAGGGAAGAAGGGAGATCGGCCTAAAGTTCGATGGGAGGGAGGGGTCCAGGCCAGCTTTCTTCAGGATAGGAAGCACAATGGCAGTTTTGAAGAAGAGGGGGACAGAACCCAGAGCCAAGGAAGAGTTAAGAAGGGTTAAAGGAGGGGTGGGGCAGCAGGTGTATAGGGTTCTGAGGATCCGTGCAGGTGCACAATCCGCCGGAGAGCCGGACTTGACCTTTACAAGAAGGTCACGGAAGAGCTCAGGTGAAATGGGTGTAAAATGATCCAGAACAGAGGATAAAGAGAGGACATGATCCGGTAAGTTGAGTTGAGATACAGTCGGAATGTTAGCCATGATGGTGATTATTTTATTGATAAAATAATCATTCAGAGAATGACAGAGGGACTGAGAAGGAGCGGGGGACAGACTAGCACGGCATTCACGCCGTTGGAGGATTTGAGCAATGTCCCCCCTCTTTCTGGGATTTTGGTAATGTCCATTACCTGCCACTTGATATCATCTGCTGTGTGATGTTTCTCAATGAAGTGTGAGACCAAGGGCGCTGTTGTCACTTGATGTCTTATGCGGCTGCAGTGTTGGCCCATTCTGGCTTTCACAGGTTGTTGTGTCTGCCCGACATAAGGAAGTCCACACGGACACCAGATACAATAAACAACGTTGCTTGTGTTGCAGTTTGAGAAAAAATCTAGAACATGGTTGTAGTTCTTGTGTGTGAATGTGGTAGTGTTTTCCAGGTAGGAACACACTACAGTTTCCACATTTGTGGTGGCCTAACAAAGGTGGGAGACCCCACGTAGCTTCAAGAGTACCTCCCTTCTATTTGGCGGTCTCAGTGGAGGATCTGACCAGGTGGTCCTTCAGGTTTTTGGCCATTTTATATGCAAACAATGGTACTTCAATGGATGAATCTATGTTTCTGATTAAGTTCCAGTGTTTGGTGATAAGGTTGCGGATTTTGTTGGTGTGTACGCCAAAAGTTGTCACGCAGACAATCTTGTTCACTTATTTCTTAGGTCTCATGACAAGCAGTTCGTCTCTTGGACAATACCATGCTCGTTTTAGAGATCTTCTGGCAAGCTTCCTGGAAGCCCACCGAGAGAAACACTCTATTATCTTACAAAAGCCACCATCCCAGATCCCTAAGAGACGGACTACCATTTGGGCAATTCCTGAGAGTACGTAGAAACTGTGCTCTCAAGGAAGATTACCTCAGAGAAGCAGAAACACTCAAGACCAAGCTAATTTCCAGAGGGTACCCCAACAAGATAGTCAGAAGATCTCTAAAACGAGCATGGTATTGTCCAAGAGACGAACTGCTTGTCATGGGTATGTAACTGTTACAACGCGATTTTTACCACGCATACTGTTACCACGCATACCATTACAACGCAGGATCCTTTACAACTCATACCTTTACAACGCATGACATTACATCGCAGATACTATTACAACGCATGCCATTACAACGTAAGTATATTATTTTATTTTACCTTTTTTTTAATTACCAAAATATTAAAAATGAATTAAATTAATTAATTAAAGTAATTTTATATATAGTTTGGGTTTTGGGGTACAGGGGTATTTTTAGGGTTCAGGGCTGGGTTTGGGTTTTGGGGTACAGGGGTATTTTTAGGGTTCAGGGCTGGGTTTGGGTTTTGGGGTAGAGGGGTATTTTTAGGGTTCAGGGCTGGGTTTTGGGGTACAGGGGTATTTTTAGGGTTCAGGGCTGGGTTTGGGATACAGGCGTATTTTTAGGGTTCAAGGCTGGGTTTGGGTTTTGGGGTACAGGGGTATTTTTAGGGTTCAGGGCTGGGTTTGGGTTTTGGGGTACAGGGGTATTTTTAGGGTTCAGGGCTGGGTTTGGGTTTTGGGGTACAGGGGTATTTTTAGGGTTCAGGGCTGGGTTTTGGGGTACAGGGGTATTTTTAGGGTTCAGGGCTGGGTTTGGGATACAGGGGTATTTTTAGGGTTCAAGGCTGGGTTTGGGTTTTGGGGTACAGGGGTATTTTTAGGGTTCAGGGCTGGGTTTGGGTTTTGGGGTACAGGGGTATTTTTAGGGTTCAGGGCTGGGGTTGGGTTTTGGGGTACAGGGGTATTTTTAGGGTTCAGGGCTGGGTTTGGGTTTTGGGGTACAGGGTTATTTTTAGGGTTCAGGGCTGGGTTTGGGTTTTGGAGTACAGGGGTATTTTTAGGGTTCAGGGCTGGGTTTGGGTATTTTTAGGGTTCAGGGATGGGTTTGGGTTATGGGGTACAGGGGTATTTTTAGGGTTCAGGGCTGGGTTTGGGTTTTGGGGTACAGGGGTATTTTTAGGGTTCAGGGCTGGGTTTGGGTTTTGGGGCACAGGGGTATTTTTAGGGTTCAGGGCTTGGTTTGGGTTTTGGGGTACAGGGGTATTTTTAGGGTTCAGGGCTGGGTTTGGGTTTTGGGGAACAGGGGTATTTTAAGGTTCAGTTTTATAAAAATATTTAAATTTAATTAGATAAATTTATTTTAGTAATTTTAATATTTATTTAAAAAAGTATATATATATAATAAAAAATGTATTTAATAATTAAAAATAATTAAATATTTATTAATTACATTAAAAAAAATATATAATAATATTTAAAAATAATATACTTACCTATACTTACGTTGTAATGGTATGCGTTGTAATAGTATCTGCAATGTAATGTCATGCGTTGTAAAGGTATGCGTTGCAAAGGGTCCTGCGTTGTAAAAATTGCATGGTAATGGTATGTGTGGTGAAAGCATGCATTTTAACGTCATACATCCCTGGTCATGAGACCTAAGAAACAAGTCAAAAAGATTGTCTGTGTGACAACTTTTGGCGTACACACCAACAAAATCCGCAACCTTATCAACTAACACCGGAACTTAATCAGAAACATTCAATTCAAATAACTTTATTTCGATTCCATAAAGGAGTCATAAAAGTATACACTAATATAAAATACATAGATTGTCATAAAAAACCACAATACATATTTGCATATTTAGGAATTACAGTACATTAAAAAATAACCTTGATCTGGAGAGGACATAAAGTGCAAAGTTGATTTCATCAACAGGCCAACAGAAGAAACATTTATGGAAATTTCCACCTACAGATAGCTTACATTGGGTAGAAGTCATGTAAGTCCCAGACTGATATCGGGCCGTCTCCTTTTTGGGGTGGGTAGGATCGTAGAAGGGGGACAATGTTCCTGTTTCTAAATTTTACTAGGACCAGATCCCCACTAATGTCTTTAGTTAGAGACCCTAGCCAGCCCACCCTTCTAACACTCATGATACCTCCGTCATGATCGGGTGCGAGTGGTCTGTTTTTGGAAAGCCAGAATATGACCTTGTTTAAAAGTTCCTGACGGCTTTCAAATTTCCCATGGCAGGGTGCCGGTATTCCTGATAAAACAAGAACAAATGGGGCGGCTTCAGGGGGCAAGTGTATGGATGCTACACTACTTGGATCCGCTCTGGCAGCAGTATGCTTATTAAACCCAGGTTTAGGAGCGGCTTTGGTTATAACAGATTTTTTTGGAAACTGTGGAGAGGTTTGGGCGTGTTTGCTTGGGTTAATAGGCAAGGAAACATCTGTGGTAGTAAACAAGTCAGAACCATTCGGTATTGCCTTCTTGGGGGTGGACGGAGAAATAATTGTAGTATTTATCTCTTTTGTTATGGAGATAGCCGGAAGGGCTCTTCCCCCGTTAGATGGATCATTAATAAGTGGTGGGAGGTTGGCTAAAATGATTCTCTCAATGCCGTTATTCTATCACCCAAGTCGTTGATTTTTCCTACCAGTGGTGATACGATAGAATTAAACAATAACTATCTGAGACAATAAAAGTACTTGGTCTACATAAGTCCCTCTCTCTCCGCCGTAATTAAGGGGGGGTTAGTGACTGGCGATATAGGACCAGCGCACGATTTTGGTGTGTTTAGATGATTCCCGCTTTCAATAATCTCATCATGCTTCCTTTTGTCATTTGGGCCCTGAAACAAGGCAACACCTTGGGTATTGTCTATTAGAGATGGTAGCAATAAATCACATGGTTTCCTAATTGGGGAGAAAATGCTAATGCTTTTTATAGGGGATGGGAATGCCACTGGGGCATACTTAGTGCCGCATAGAGAATTTATTTCCTCCCAAAAAGATAAATTCTGGGAACTAACAGGGTTCAATGAGGGAGATTGCCTGGTGTCTATCAGTTGTCGCGACTCGTTCACGTCTTCACAAGGAGTGGGCAGTGATCGATTGGTCACAGTAAAGTTCAGGGTCCCCTGGCCTGGGTCAAGTATTAGAGAAGATTTCTTATTGGTCCCCTTACGTCACATAGTGCAACCTAGTAATATCCAATTGGGCAGTTTGATCCTCTCGACCTTCCCCTGGTCCCTGTCACGGCAAGCCTCAAGCCGCGAGTCGCATCCGCGAAGCGGGGGCGGCGAGAGGTTAGCACAGCGAGCATGCTGGAGGCGGGGCCGGCCGGGGAGGAGTACCAGCTGTTGATGATCAGAGGGAATGCTGGTACTCGCAGTCCCTGGCCGCCGCACCCACCGATTCCCCACAACGAAACAGTCAGCAAAGAGGTCCCCCACAACGGAGCAATGTCAGGAATGGGAATCCAATTGGGCAGTTTGATCCTCTGGACCTTCCCCTGGTCCCTGTCACGGCAAGCCTCGAGCTCAAATCCAAGCCCAATTTCTTTTCTCCTCAATTCTCTGAGTTTCCCTCAGCAATTGCAACAGCCTCCTGTTTTTTCCCGTCTTGAGAACGCAATCTCCTCAAAGCACTGCTTAGAAGTCCATACAGATAAAACGGGAACGGAGATGCACTGCAGACCCGCACTGTGGCTGATTTCTGATTGCCAATTAAGTGCAGCCTCAGCAGCAATGTCTGTATCAGTAGCAGTTCAAAGTAACAGGCACTGAAGGGATAATAGATAGCGAGCGATGGAACCCTCGGTGCACAACGTTAACGTGCAATCAAGATCAATCTGCCCGGACACACCGTTTATTACATCAAAGCCAGTGTCCGTTAATTGATGTGCAGCTCACCTCGCTCGCCTCGCACCACTCGCATCTCATCCATAAGCAGTCTCCGACAAGAACCCCCCAGTCCGCACCGGCTTAATTAGGTCTCAGCAGGTCCCAGCAGTCTGTGAACACCCAGCGCCAAACACAGCGCCGAAGCGGCCACAGCAAACGCCATTGACCTCGAGGTGAGGCGGGGAGGAGTCAGGGATCCCCGTGGGGCTGCAGGCGGGTGTTAGGACTCTTTTCTCCCTCACCATAGGCGGCGACATAGATTCATCCATTGAAGTTCCATTGTTTGCATATAAAAGGGCCAAACACCTGAAGGACCACCTGGTCAGATCCTCCACTGAGACCGCCAAAAAGAAGGGAGGTACTCTTGAAGCTACGTGGGGTCTCCCACCTGTGTTAGGCCACCACAAATGTAGAAACTGTGTAGCGTGTCCGTACACGGAAAACACTACCACATTCACACACAAGAACTACAACCATGTTCTAGATTTTTTCTCAAACTGCAACACACGCAATGTTGTGTATTACACAAAGCATACAGCCGCCGCCGTAATAACGTAATATTGTTGGTAACTGTGATTCACATGGTCTTCACATATTTCTCATATGTACATGTTTACTGTATTTATGCCCATGCCTTACAATAAGCCTCGTCGCTACGTGAGACTGCTATACTCATATTATTCAGCTACAGCCTAAATCATGTAATATAGTCGGCAATTGTGAATTGTAATATGGTCGGGAATTGTGAATTGTAATATCGTCTCATATGCACATGTACACTGTAATTATGCCCATGCCTCATCATACTGTGCATTGCCTCCATGCCCTTATGTGTCACTGAGCTGCAGTCAAAAGGTTACAAGTGGTAGCTCTCCCCCTGTATACACGGTCCATGTACTTCGTCATACACACAGTTATGACCCACAGCAGCTCACTCCATCTGTAATCGCATCTTGCCCCCGCGCTCACATCAATCTCTCATAGATCCTTTTTTACCATGCGCACGCTCTACCGTTTATAGGGTTCTTCCACGAGGACTCCGACTAACGTGGTTATTCTTGCCGGAGCAGACAGATTCATTCAGACAGCTCTTATGCCATCGAAGCGATTACATGAGGTAAGCCACACATACAGTGAACTCTCCTCGGCCCTTTATTGAAGCTAGCATACTCTAACTTGCTGTCCCTTCCACACAGGTATTACCCTCGGTAACGGTCGCCCCATTTTGGGCCAAATCAAGCCTTCTGGATTCAGTCCTACCTTTGAGACAGCATCGTGCTCCATCCCTAAGCGCCCCACCCTTGACTACATTCATTGGCCAGTCACTTGTACCAGAGGTAAGTTACCGTGACTAGCAACATCACTTGTCTGCACTGTTATGAACCTCAATGTATTTATTTTTAATTTTCATGTTTCTTTTTCCCAATTATTCACTGTCCAGAACCCGGCTGGGTTCACTGCAAGTACTTTTACTTCACCTTCACGCACAGGGTTGACACAGTACACCGCACGTGACCTTCACTGTATAAAGCAGATACATATCGCCCCACCTTCTTGAGCTGTCTACTTTAGTCACATGGGTATTCCCATAGGTCCAGTCCTTACCTTATCTTTATCTTATCCTTCAGATGTCCCCCTACCATTGGTCCTGATGAGACCCTCTATTCACCACAGGGTCGAAACGCCGTTGACGATAAAAAGGAAAACGAACCTTGCACACAGCACTTATGATTGTGTAAAGTGTCTGCATATCTCTTGGACATATTCAGAAGGGTCGCTTTTCTTGAAACAATAATTGCACAGAAACCTTGTAAATAAAGTCACCAGTAATCACTCAATTGTTCTTTTGGTTCTTCATATATACACTGGGGACACTTTTTGCACTGAAATATTCTTGTAAATGTATACATCTTGATTTATTTATATAAATATAATTGCATTATCAAAATTCTTCGTTGTGAGCCTCCTTTTCTCTCTTTGACATCCCATATAACCCTTGTTTATTATTGCTATTATGCTCTAATGTTACCATACAAAGTGATTGTATAGGGAGTAGAAGCATGAAGCCCACAAGTCCCTCTTGTGGTGCGCCATATGTTATTTCCTAGAGAACTTTACCCTGTCCTAAGAACAGCCCGTTTCAAAGACTGGCTGAATGAAAGTGAAGTAAAGTGGAAAATGGACCTGGAATGACCACTGTCCTGGCATCGGTTTCACCATGAACTGCTTTGCCTACCACTCCTTAACGGCCTTTTGATGCGTTAGGTTACATTTTTACATGATCTTGAGTTTTGCTTGGGGCCCAGGAATTAAAAACAGAGATCATGTGGATTGATGAGTGACATCTGTTTTGGGCAAAATCAACAGCGATTTACCACTTTCAATAATAGGGAGAGTTGTACTTATTAAAATGAGTATTCTATCATTGGTAGTATTTTTATCTTCCACATTACCATGTATACTATATAAAAAACGTATTTTAAATTAGAAGGCTTAATTAGCAGCTTTATCTGACAAGCACGATCCCCAAGGATCAGTCTTTAAAACTCAATTACCATCTGCAGGAGGAGGGTTTGCATTATCTAATCTCAGGAACTATTACCACATCGCACATATTTTGATGATACATCGATTTTATGATCATCCTCACAACCACATATTCGACAATTGTTTCTGTCTCATAAAAGGGGAATGTTGGATACATCCTGCAAACCAAAAAATAGCATATATTTAACCCCAAATTAGTTTGCTTTAGACTTTTGTCGATGTATAGGGAAAAACAAAAGCAATTATTTGGTACCTAGCACTACCCTGTATCCACGCAGAACACACTGTTTCATTGATGGATAGTAATCCTAGTGAATGCAATCGTTGGAAATCAATAGGTTTAGGGAACACGGGAGATTGGGTTTTCAACCAACAAGTGATCACTTGGGAAAAGGTTAGTGCAAAATTAACAGTAAATAAGGGTTGGTATCAGCTTCTTTCGGTAGTGACTCAAGTTTTCAGGCCTGAAATTCCCTTGTAGGTTAACAATGTTCTGCTTTCATGGCTTGAAACATGTTCGACCTTGACACATAGGTTCAATCCAAGTACTACCTCCTTTTTTTCGTCTTTGGCTCTAATTCGGTCAATTGTAGTCAGACACTTAAATATTTGTTGGCCTGTTTCTCTTTATCTTACATTTACCTCTGCTGACTGCCTCTACACCAATGGTTCCATTTTAGGAGACTGTTTGGAGTCCTCTGGTCTGGTCATGGTGATGTAAATCTTAGGTTTCAGGATAACAATTTTAATTGAATGCTTTGAAGAAGCCTTCTTGCTTTCTGAAATCCTATCTATCTTGGGTTTAAAACATGGATCATTATCATCACAACCTGGAGCTACATACACTGCAGCAAATTTGGTTTCAAAGGCAAGTCGACCACATTTGCAAGGTGCATACCTTTTACCTGCTGGTTGGAAGTCCTACACAAGTTACAGTTCTCGGGCTTGGGGCCCCTTCTAGTGGCTCAGATGTTTTTAGAAAATCTGAAATTGTTTTAGTTTTTGATAGACATGCAGTGCATAATTCCATAAAATATAAAGTACTTTTACATTGCCATTGGTCATCTATCCAAGGGCACGGTCAGCGACATGGGCAGAATAAAGCAATATATTCTCAATAATCCCAAAACTGAACAATGTCTTGAAGAATACATCCTCATATTGGTTGCAAGTCCCCCAAAACCGGTTTCTCTTATGATTCCATGCTAGAATAAATGGGTTTAATGATTTCCTTACTACTTGCAGGAAATTAACATTTTCTTACTACTTCAAGAGTGCAGGAGATTGGTCTCTCCGCTATGGGATCTCAAGAAGAAAGGTTTTTTTTTGTAGCTTCCAGTGGTCTTCTCAGTGACTCTCTAAAATTAGCTATCTTCTACAGGAGTCTGTGGTTAGGGTTCCACATGGGAAAGTTGAGGATGCTTCGCTCTAGTGCAGTTAATCTTTCCTATTTAGTCCAAGGTCTCTAATGAGGACTTACTAAGCAAGAGAGGCTTTCTTGATGGCTATTCAGCTAGTAATTTGCTTATCAATAAAGATGGATCCCATATGACAAAGCAAATAGTAAGAGAGAAGTAGATAACATCTTTCCTTATACGAAGATCTCAAGAGTTTCAATTCCCCCTTTCAACTTGTACGAGAAAATCCTGACTTAAGTGTCACGAGGTTGCCTTCCACTGCCATACCTACTTTATCTGTACAAACTACTCCCTGGCCTGACTGTCTCAAAGGATTAGTGCTCTTCTTATAAGCATGCAGATGACACATACCTAATCTTTTAGCCTCCATTATTCATATGACCCAGTCACTGAGGTACAATCTGAGCCAACATTTAGACTGCCTGTCAACTGTTGGTGGATTTATTTATGCAGCTTATAGAGCGCCTGGTTACTCCAACGGAGTGTCCCCGCGCTAACACCGGTAAGTACCCAGCAACTGGCCCAAGACGACCCCCCCCATCCTGCAGCCAGGGCCCCCCTATGGAACAGCTACCTATTTCCAGCTAACCGGAGAGCAGCCACGTCTTAAGTTTTTTCCGAAACAAAGTCTCAGACGGGCACTTCCTTAGGCTGCAAGGAATCCAAAGGAACTCCCACCTGCCCGTACCTTCCGAACCCTAGGCACGATCAACTTTGCCGTGCCTAAGGACCTTAGGCAGCGTGCAGGTCTATAGGGGGTAAGCAGGGGATCCAAGAAGCCAGGCCCTTGCTTATTGAAGAACCTGTACGTGAAAACAAGGCCTTAAAAGTAACTCTGACCTGTATGGGGAGTCAGTGTAATTTCCTCAGAGTTTCTCTGACCGAGGCCAGTCTAGGAATGTTCAAAATTGGGCACGCTGCAGCATTCTGAACCTTCTGCAAGATGTACAGATTTTTTTGGGTCACCCCTAGGTACAAGGTGTTACAGTAGCCTAAACGCGACATAACAGGGGCCTGTATAATCGTCCGTCTATCCTCTACTGGGAGAAGATCCAGAATTTTTCGCAGCATCCTCAAAATGCCATAACAGGCACCAGCCACCGCTGATATCTGTTCAGAGAATGAAAGGGAGTCATTAAAACACACTCATAGGTTCTTAACCTTGGCCTTGGGGGTCCGAGATGGTTCCAGCTCCTCCGGCCACCACAAGTGTGACCAAAGGGAGGGCTGCTTACCGACTTCCATCACCTCCATCTTGCCCGCATTCAGCTGCAAACAGCTGAGCTTCATCCAGTTGGCAAGCTCCCCTAAACAGGCCTTGAACCTGGCAGCCGTTCCTGCCTCCTTTTGCTCCAGGGTGACAATCAGCTGTGTATCATCAGCATATGATACCAGTTTTACCCTATGCCTCAACACAATGTTTGCCAGGGGACGCGTATAAATGTTAAATAAGGTAGGGCTAAGAGCAGAACCCTGCGGCACCCCTTGCAACAATGGACAGACTCTGGATTCAAAAGGATGCTGTAGAACCGGAAAGGATCTATTCTCCAGCTAGTTTTTAATCCACCTCTATATCACTCCACCGACCTCCCCCAACCGTTCTACGAGAAGGCCGTGGGAGACCATATCAAACGCGGCACTCGGGTCAAGGAGGATCAGAGCAGTTGTTCTTCCCTCGTCGGCAGCAGTTTTTAAAGCCACTGAGGCAAGAAGAAGAGCCGACTCGGTACTATGTTGTGCAGTACTGGTCTCTCTAACAAGAATAGGGACAATTGATGGTTAAGAAGCTTCTCCGCAATTTTAGCCATATAAGGTAGTAAAGATAGGGGTTCAAGATTTTCTGGGAGAGCAGGGTCTAGGGAGGGTTTCTTTATTTATTTATTATTTGAGTTTATTAAGCGCTGCAGCTACCCACAAAGGGTTTCCCGGCGCTGGACAGACAAATTACGTTAAGTCTCCGTTACAACTGCAGGAGGAATTATTGATTAAAGAGCCAGGTTTTAGTAGCTCTGTGAAACTGTACGTAATTAGTTTCAGTACGAAAATGCAATGGCAGGGCATTCCACAAGGTGGGACCTAACTGAGCAAAAGATCTACCCCCCCCATTCTGGCTAATCTAGTTCTAGGCACAACAAAATAGGCCATGTGGGCAGATCTCAAATTTCGTGACGGTACATGAGAATAGACAAGGGACTGAAGATACTGAGGGGCCAGGTCAGCTTTGATTTTAAACATGTAGCTCAGTGTCTTAAATTTGATGAGACTTTCTATTTTAAGCCAGTGGAGACTGCGTAAGGAACCTGAAATATGGCTGGATCTAGGTAATTTGCACAGCAATCTTGCTGTAGCATTTTGCACCAGTTGCAGTCGTCTTATAACGGCTTTGTTTGCCCCTAAAAAAAAAATAATGTTTCCGTAGTCTAAGCGAGAGGTTATGAGAGCATGGACTACGGATTTTTTAGAGTCTTCTGGCAGCATCCAAATAATTTTCTTTAGCCAGCGCAGTATAATAAAGCACGTGGCCGAGACCTTGTTGGCTTGGTCTTGCATCGCCAATGCATTGTCAATAACAAAGCCTAAATTAGGTACGTGGTCTGATGGGAGGGGGAGAGAACCCATTTCAGAAGGCCAGTGCTTGGCACACCATAAATCATGTTGCCGGCCTAGTATTAGCACCTCAGTTTTCTCGCCGTTAAGTTTCAAGAAATTAAGATTCATCCAGTTAGCAATTTTCCTCAACCCTGACTGCAGGGGAGATGGCGAGTCCTGGGCAGTATTCGTGAGGGAGAATGCGAGCTGGGAATCATCCACGTAGGTAAAAAGCGTAAGGCCTTCTTGCTCTGCTATATCTGATAACTGTCTAACAAAGGTTGAAAAGAAGCGGGCTTAACACTGAGCCTTGAGGTACACCATGAGGGGAAGAATGGATGTGAGAGGTTGCTGAGTTGGAAAAAATTTGAAACGTACGTTTCTCCAGAAATGAACTCAGCCAACCCAAGGCCGGTCCCCCTACACCCACATCATTCAAGGTTTTAATAAGTAAGGGATGTGAGATGGTGTCGAAAGCGGCACTGAGATCTAATAAGATCAGTGCCACTGTCTCACCCCTGTCCAAAAGCCTACATAAATTTTCAGTAACTCCTAACAAGGTAGTCTCCGTGGAAAAACCCGGGCGAAAACCAGATTATGAAAAGTGGAGAGTATGATTATCCTCAGTAAACTGGGCAAGATGGTAATGGATATGCTTTTCAAGAATTTTAGAGAAAGTGGGTAATAAGGAGATGGGACGAAAGTTGGAAAGGACATTTGGGTCGGCCGTTGTTTTTTTTAATAATGGTGAAACCATCGCATGTTTCCAGACGGCTGGAACAGTGGCATTTTGGAGTGACAGATTTAAGGTGTTACAAATCACAGAGAGCTGGGAAGTGCTAAGTTGTTTAACTGTAGGCACAGGAAGTGGGTCATTAGGTGATCCTGACTTTAGATTTCCTAAAATATCCCTCAAATTCTCCAGGCTGAGAAAAGGCCAGCAGTTAAGAACTGGAGTAGTACAGGCTGACTCCAGATTTGGTGAAGGAATCCATGCGGGAGTCAAGTGAACCTGGGGTCTGTGTCCCTGATGTGTAGCTATTTCCTTATGAATGTTATCGATTTTATTTGTAAAAAATTGGGCTAATTCTTCACATTTTATGCCACTCAAGGGGGGTACAGTAGCGGTGGTTTTTGAGCCAGCTAGTTCTTTCACCAATGAGAACAGTGTTTTAGGTTTGTTGGTAGCCTCTGTGATGGTCATGGCTACATAGTTAGCTCGAGCAGTTATGCATGCTTTATGGTATAGTCTTAATTCTGTTTTATAAATTTCTTTTACAAAGGAACCACCATGTCATGCTTCCAGCTACTAGGAACCTCACCAGAGGTAAAAGAGATGTCCTGGGTGTTCTCAGACTCTGAAACGTTCTTGAAATCCAAGGTGGGAAAACTAGCAAACACCTGCTATGCCCAAACATGGATACTTAGGAATATTATACCTTTCACTGACTGCACCCTACACCGGTCAGTAATTGATGCCTTGGTACGATCCAAATTGGACAACACCAATGCTGATCAGCTCCTGGAAAAACACCTGCGACTAAAGGTAGTTCAGAGCACCGCTTCTCGCTTGATTACTGTCACTTCCAGATTTGAACAAATTTCATCAAGGCCTTTATCCCGTCACTGGCTACCTGTTCACTCCAGAGTGCGCTTTAAGGCCTCATAATTGTTCATAAGGACATTCACTAGAAGGACCCAGCCTTTCTTGCCACTAAATCCAATCCATGCTGCCCTCCAGTGAGCTTTGACCTGCAAACCATCTACTGACTGTCATATAAAAACAGTTTGTTTCAGACAGAGCTACTCAGTCAAACTTTGGAACACGCTCCAATACAGCATGCGAGAAGAAACCAAGCTTTATGATTTTAAATCAAAGCTTTTGTTATCTTTCAAAAATGTATTGATTATTTTCTTTGGGTCACAGCTTTTTGTGTTTTAACCTTGTGTGGTTATGTTTACTTATAGTGCCATACACTTCTGCATAAGTAACTTTTAATGATGAAGGATGGTCTGTCTGATGGTGATTTAAGCAATAAAGCAAGGCTTGAGTAGCAAAGAAATTTCTCTTCTTAAAGATAATGGATTAGGAATAGATGGCTGAGACAATAATAAATGAGATTTTAATGACCAAGTGCTTAATAATTTTCTAAGCTTTGAAAATCACACTGCAGGGCTCAATTTTCTAAATTTGATACTGTGCCCATGAGATACTTTCATTGTGACAGAAGAGTTGCTGTGGTTTCTCGGGGTTCAAAGTGGTCCGCAATCCCTCCACATGATAGCAACCTCCTAACCAGAAAAAGTGCAAGACAGGATTATACTACCAGGGGGAAAAAATGGAGAGGGAGAGAAAGAAAGATAGGTGATTCTGTCAGGACCTGAGGCGATGATTATGCTCTACTTTCTTTATTTTCCTTCCCAGCAGTGTTCAACTTTATTAAACGAAAAAAACGATCTTTCCCATAGTCTACGGGGGGAAAGGTCAATGAAGGTGAACTAATCAACAGCTCAAGGAGACCACAAAGGTAGGAGGCTTCTGGGTAACTTCCTCTTTCTTTTCCTGTTCATCCAGCAGTTAAGTCACTCTTGTTTCAGCTTCGTTTGATTTTTGTGGTGAGATTGTAAAACTGTGCTATTTTGAAGTTGTTAATGCGTGTGGGTCCCTCCGGTGCCTATGCCGTGGCTGAGTGAGACCGTGGGCGCATTTTCTCAACGCTCCAGTCGCGCTAACAAACTTTTACCTCAGGCAGCGCTGATGTGGTAGCAGCATGGAACCACTAAGAAATGCGTTACTTACCTGTAACTGCAGTTATCCAGTATTGGTATCTTTCATAGATTCACATGCCTCAATCATTCCCTGTCGTCGGGATGGGAGTCCCCGGAACATAAATAAAGTAATGTCCCATTAGACATATAGAGTAATAGGCCAGAGGCCCCACATTAGTAACATATCCATGTCCTTTTGTAAAAAAGGACCAAACTCTAGAGAAGAGCCAATCAGCTATCACCTCCCTCTAGAACCCTCCTGGAAGGAGCTCCAGTCCCTCAGATTTTCGTAAGTCCCGTGCTAAGTAGGCGTATTACTAAGAGAATTAGATGAGCCCTTCCAGAGGAGGTGGGAGGGTTGCATGTGAATCTATGAAAGATACCAATACTGGATAACTGCAGTTACAGGTAAGTAACGCATTTCTTATCCAGTATTAGGGTATCTTTCATAGAGTCACATGCCTGAATCAGAGTAGTAAGCAATGATAAGCACATTTCTGATGGTACAGCATATACAAATTCACCAGATAATAACATCTCAAAGTGACACATAGAAAGTATCAAATTGTAATCAACTATACCATTAAAAAACACAATAGAGAAATGTGCATACACAAGAAAGGATGGTGGGATGAAAAGAAGGCTCACCTGTATCGAAATAGACGACGAAGTACTGCTTGCCCCACTGCAGCATCCTTTATGAGTTCTGTATCCAAGCAGTAATGCTTGGTGAATGTATGCGGCGTCTTCCAAGTTGTCGTTCTGCAAATGTCTATGATAGGCACACCTGCAAAAAGCACCATGGATGTAGACATCGCCCTAGTGGAATGGGCCCGGACTTTAAAATGAAGGGGTTGCCCCGCTTGCTGGTGACAGAATGTAATAGCTGCAGAGATCCAGCGAGAGATACTTTGTTTAGTGAGTGGAAGACCTTTTCTAGGTCGACTGTAAGCGACAAAGAGTTGGTTGGATTTGCGGAAGGTCTTTGTTTTGCCACTATAAAACTTTAGGCAGCGTTTAAGATCCAGAGAAGGCAGAGTTCTCTCTGCCATAGTGCGAGGATTTGGAAAGAAAGAACGTAAGACTATAGGCTCGTTGAGATGGAAGTCTGACGGGACCTTCGTCACAAACTTTGGATTTGTACGTAATATCACCCTGTCTTGCTTGAATTGAAGGAAAGGGTCTTGAGTTGAAAAAGCCTGGAGCTCACTTACTCATCTCGTTGAGGTAAGGGCGAGAAGGAGCGCTGTTTTCCAAGAGAGATAGTTAAGATCAGCTCTGTGCATCGGCTCATAGGGATGTTTCATGAGCTGAGCAAGAACTGTGTTGAGTTGCCCAGCGGGAGGTAAAGTCTTCACAGGAGGAAAAGTCCATAACGGGAAACTGTTTGATCAACCTGATATACCAGAGAGAAGGGCAAGGATAAGATCTTCTGTAACGGGATATTGCTGCCAAGTGAACCCTGATGGAAGCGTGAGCAAGCCCAGAGTTCGCCAGATGGAGAAGGTAAGGCAATATTTGTACTGGAGAAAAAGAAAAAAAGAGTGTATTTTCTGTGACTTGCACCAAATGCAGAACCTTTTCCACTTTAAGGAGTATATCTTGTTAGTACTGTCCGCTCAAGCCCGAACAGGTCTACAATCTGGCAGAAAGTCTAGATTCGGAAATTCTTTGAACTCAGGAGCCAAGCGGATAACCTGAGATGCCAGATCCGGATGCTGGTGGTTCATTGTGAGGAGAGAAGGAAACGGTTTCAACCAGATTGGTGTTTCCAGGGAGAGAAGGTAAAGCTCTGTGAACAAATGCTGGCATGGCCAAGCTGGGGCTATCAGAATGAGTGTGCACGGCTCCGCTTTCAAATTCCTGAAAACTCTGGGAATCATTGGAAACAGTGGAAAAGCGTATGCAAAGACGTACCACCATGCGATCCAAAATGCAGTCCCTAGTGATCCCTTCTGGGGATGCCAGCTTCCGAAGTGTTGCCATTTGGCGTTCTGCCTTGTAGCGAATAGATCTATGAGAGGGGTGAGAATATTTTGTTGAGCGAACTGATCCAATTCCCACTCGTGACACGTTTCCTGTTGCCTGCCCAGAGAATCGGCCAGAACATTGTCCGTTCCTGGGACGTACCCTGCTCGGAGGGAAATATTGTGAAGGATCAATCAGTTCCCGATTTTTTGCGACTCGTGAGAGTGTTAGCGAGCAAGTCCCTCCCTGTTTGTTTAGATAGAGCATCGTCGTGGTATTGTCCGTACGCACAAGCACTAGAGAACTCCTGATTCTTGATAGGAAAGCTTGAAGGGCGAGGAAGACAGCTCGCAGTTCGAGGAGATTTATATGAAATTTTCTTTCGAAGGGAGACCACTTCCCACTTATCTGAAGTTCTTGGAGGAAAGCTCCCCAACCTTCCAGTGTCGCATCTGTTGTGATATGCGGCGAAGCTGGAAGCAAGAAAGGCCAGCCTTGAGAAAGGTTCTGAGGGCAAATCCACCACCTCAGAGCCTTGAACATTTGAGGGGTTATTAGTATGACATCGTCGAATGAACCTGTAAATTGGACCCATTGAGCTGAGATCGCCTCTTGAAGAGGGCGCATGTGGAGACGACAGTGTGGAACCAGTAGAATACATCCCGAGCAGGGACTTGAAAAGGCGAACCGTTATAGACCTCTTTGAACTTTTGAGAATAGTCAATGAAATAAGTCTGTCCTTTCTTTCTTGTGATGGAAACACCTTCCTCTGGGTCGTGTCTAGAGTAGCGCCTAGGAAGTTTATACGCTGGGAAGGCAGGAGGACTGACTTGTCCCGATTGAGTGCGAGTCCCAAGCGTTGGAAAAGCTGTAGACAGGCGTTGAAAGACTTGGAGGCGCCTTCTAGCAATGGTGCCTTGACTAGCCAGTCGTCTAGATATGGAAAAACCTGATGGTGTTGTTGCCTGAGATATGCGGCTACTGGAGATAGGCATTTTGTAAAAATGCGTGGTGCAGATTTGAGCCGAACGGTAGGACACAGAATTGGAAGTGTCTGCCGGCTACTGCAGACCTCAAGAACTTCTTGTGATTCCGGGGAATAGGGATGTGAAAATAAGCATCCTGAAGATCCAGAGACACCATGTAGTCCTCCGCATTGAGAAGTTGCAGAACTTCCTGAATTGTCACCATACAAAACGACTGCTTTTTCAAGAATTTGTTGAGGGATCTTAGGTTTAAAATTGGTCTCCATTTTTTCTCCTTTTTCCGTATCGTAGAAAAAACTGGAGTAAAATCCTTTCCCTCGTTGAGAAAGAGAAACTCTTTCTATAGCTCCCTTCTTTAGCATAAATGAAATCTCCCAGAGTAGAAGACGTAGATTTTTGTGAAGCATAGGTCGGGGAGGGGTTCGGGGAGGAATTTGAGTAAACTCCAGTGAATGACCGAATTGAACCAATTGCAGAACCCAACGGTCCGTTGTAATTTGTTTCCAATTTTTCAGGAAATGGGAAATTCTTCCTCCAACTGTTGAGGGAGGAGATGAAATGGAGACTGGTTGAAGTGAAAGGTCATTGTCACGGAGCAGCACCTTTCTGTACCCTTGCCACGAAGGGAGGATTTAGTATAGGACGATTGCTGCTTCTGACGCTGTTGGTACTGTGGCCAATATTGTTGACCAGAAGAGTAGGAAGAACGATTTTGGTAATCACCTCTAGAAGAGGACTGCCCTCTTCCTCTTGAGCCACGAAAGGACGGATTTTTGAATTGTAGGGTACCCAAAGCCCTGGCCATGTCGGTATCCTTTATGCCTTGGAGAGCTTCATCAATATGTAGCCCGAAAAGAAGCTGGCCATCATAGGGCATATCCAAAATTTTCGTTTGTATTTCAGGTCGAAATGAAGTTGCTTTCAACCAACCCTGGCGTCGTAACACTGCTGCGCAGCCAGTTGATGAAACCCAGTAGATGCGATATCCATAGCGCAAACTATTATTTCCGATGCAGAGCGTTTACCTTCAAGCAAGATCTTTTTTGCTTCTTCTTTTGACTCTTCTGGCAAGGCTGCTAGATAGGGAGCTACGTCTGCCCATAATTGTCTGTTATAACGTCCTAACAGTGCCAAGGCATTGGACGCCCGAACTGTTAACGCGGATATCGAAGAAAAACGCTTTCCAATGTTATCAAGTTTTCGGCCTTCCTTATCCGGAGGAGAGGTTAGCAGGGCAGAAGGATTTTTTGATTTTCTTTGAGCGGCCTGCGTGATGACAGTCTGGTTTGGGATGTCCTGTCAAGCAAGCTGGAGCAGTATCTGGCGCTCTGTATTTCTTATCCAGACGAGGCAATACTGGGGGCACCGAGGAAGGGTTATGCATAATTTTCACACCCTGACCCCATATGTATTCTATCATGGGTATAGATCTGACCGATTTCTTGAAAGGCACCTTAAAATCATACAGAAAGCAATCTTGTTGGTGTGAAGTCATAGGTATTTGAACTATGTTATGAAATCCCCCGATGGCCTCGGGTGGGGAGTCAGCAAGCGCAGGCGAAGCAGGACAGGGTATGACATAGTCGTCCCATTCATCATGGGTAGACTGGGAATCATGAAGTTCCCCCTCTTCATGTGGATCTTCCTCCTCATCATCATCAGAAGAAGGAGGAGGCGGCGAAACGATAGGCTCCGGTTGTAGATTCAATGGTGGAGGCCGAGGTCTTGGTGGTGGAGACACAGTTGGGGGTTGAGACTTAGGAGATGTAGGAAACCTCTGTTTATAGTCCGTAATGAGGAACTGTAGGTCTGAAACAAAAGGATGCTGGTAGGCAAACCATAGGAGGAGGAAGCGGCTGGTATTCTTCCGGATAAGCGGTCTGATCCTCCTGATCCTGGTCCTCCTAATCTGAACTATCTTGGTACTTTACATTACGTTCAGAGGGGCTTGTCGCTCTTTGAAACATACTGCCCTCATCAGAATCCTCCTCTTCCAGAAGGCATGCTGGAGGCAGTGGTTGGACCCTACTTGGAGAAGTCAGGGCCGGCGTCCACTTCGTGATTTTTAGATGTACGTATGTACTTTTTAAATTGGAATCCGGCGACGGTGAGACAACGGGTTTCATTGCCGATGGAGTTACCGTCGACGGAGCAGTCGTCGACACCGCTGACGTCGACGATGGAGATTTAGCCAACGGTGTTGTCGTCGTCGACATAGACGGGACAGTCTTCGTTATCGAGCCCATCGACGACTCAGTTGGCGGTGATCTTAGCGTCGACGGTTACTTCGATGTCGACGATGTCTTCTTGATCTTTATTGTCGATGACAGACCTACCGGCCGTCGACGATTGAGTCGTCGTCGTCATGGATAATGAAGAAGCAGCAACAGAAGTGGAGACAGTCTTCGTCAACGAAGTCACACATAAAGCCGTAGACGCAGATCTTTTCGTCGCTGAAGCCACCGTCGATGTCGTCGACAGAGTGGAAGAAGGCTTCTTAAAGGTGTAAACAACTTCCTGAGGAGACCCCTTCGATGGAAGAGCCTTAGAATGTACCTCTGAAGACTTTTTATGTGTCTTCTTTTGAGGAGGCTGCGACAAAGGGCCTGGAAAAGCTACCATTGGTCTTTTCTGAGAGAATTTGGAGGATATGGAAGAACCATCACTCTACTCAGAAGACTCCAGTTGGTCTTTATCTTTAAGCCTCTGCAGCCAAATTAAGAGGCGTCCCTCCCGATCTTTGAGGGTCTTAGTAGAAAAGGTATGACATACCTTGCAGTCCTTTGAAGAGTGGTCCGGGTAAAAGCAGTAGAGACAATCTTTATGTTGATCATCCACATGAAGTCTCTTTTTACCACAGGAACCACAGGGCCTAAAAAGGCCTTTCTTAGGTGTATCAGCCATGAAGAACCAAAGAACTTCACTCAGAAGATGTAAATATGAACCCGGAAAACACTGGAAATCCAGAAGAGAAGTAAACTGAGCAGAGCTCAGAGGAGACTCCCTTAGCACAACATACGGTAGAAAATCTGAGGGACTGGAGCTCCTTCCAGGAGGGTTCTAGAAGGAGGTGATTGGCTCTTCTCTAAAGTTTGGTCCTTTTTACAAAAGAACATTGATAGGTTACTAATGTGGGGTCTTTGGCCTATTACTCTACATGTCTAATGAGACACTGCACAAGGTACTACTTGTGTAACTATATATCTGTAAGAGACATTAGTTAGTAATAGATTCCTTACCTTAGAATACCCCCAGGCGTCAGACTGGATCCGGAAACTTTTGCGTAGCAATACCCCTGCGCGTCGGTAGGCGTCGTCCGCGGCTCCGCGTCAGTCGTCGGCGTCGTTAGCGCCGGAATGACATCGCTGGAGTACTTAGACACCGCCGTCGCGCGCTGACGTCAGTTCTGATACACAGCTTTTCCGCGCTAGATACGCAGAGCCATGATAGAACCAACACTGGTGCCATGAAACTAGGGCCTTGAAAGGGGATGACCTTAACCCTAGATATCGGTTCGCAGAACTGGGAGGATGGGTGAGTCGGTGAGGAACCTATCACTAACTAATGTCTCTTACAGATATATCGTTACACAAATAGTAACTTGTGCATCTGAAAGAGACACGTTAGTGATCGATTCCTTACCTTAGAATAGATACCCCAGCAATACCAACCCCGGTGGTGGCCCTGCGAACCAATAATCACATCAGAAAGTCCTGGAGGACGGAACAGCCAAAGAAGCCATCCCTCCGGACTTGGCTGTCCAGGCAGTAGTGCCTTGCGAACGTGTGCAGCGAGGCCCACGTAGCTGCCTGACAAATGTCCTGCCTCGGCCCAGGGCAGTAGTAGTCGCTGTGGCCCGAGTGGAGTGGGCCCTCAGCCCAACAGGAGGTTCCTTCTTAGCCAAAGAGTAACACGCTTGGATGCACAACACGATCCACCGAGAGATGGTCCGCTTGTGCACCGCCCGTCCTTTCTTAGCGCCCACGTAACCAATGAAGAGTTGGTCATCCACCCGGAACTGGCGTGTGCGATCCAGATAATAAGAGAGCGCACGTTTTGGGTCCAGACGGTGGAGCCTCTCTTCCTCTTACGAGGGATGAGGAGGCGGAAAGAAGGTGGGCAAGAAGATGGACTGCCCAATGTGGAAGGCTGTGACTACCTTGGGCAGGAAAGAGGGTTTTGTCCGCAACACAACCTTGTCCGGATGGCCAGAAAGGAAAGGAGGTTTAGAGGAAAGAGCCTGGGGCTCACTCACTCTCCTGGCAGAGGTGATGGCAACCAGGGAAGCAGTCTTCAGAGTAAGAAGGCGGAGAGGACAGTTGTGAACTGGCTCAAAGGGAGCGCACATCAGATAGGTAAGAACAAGGTTCAAGTCCCACTGAGGCATCAAAAACTGAACAGGGGGGGAACATATGAGTGATGTCCTTTAAGAATCTGTTTACAATGTGGGACTTGAACAAAGAAGGCTGATCAGGTAGCCTTAAGAAGGCTGAAAGGACAGAAAGGTAGCCCTTGATAGTGCCCAGAGCAGTGCCCTGCTGGGCAAGAGAAAGAAGGAAGAGGAGAACCTCAGAAAGAGGGGTATTGAGAGGATCCACAGCCTTTGCTGTGCACCAAGCCACAAATCTGTTCCACCTGCAGGCGTATACCGACTTTGTGGAGGGACGCCTGGCTGCCAGAATGACATTACAGACTTCAGGAGGCAAGTCAAAAGGCCTCAACTGTTGCCGCTCAATCTCCAAGCATGGAGGTGGAGACTGGACAGGTTCGGGTGGAGGACCGTCCCCTGCTGCTGCGACAGAAGGTCCTCCCGAAGAGGCAGACGAATCAGGGGATCGACTGACATACTGAGTAACTCGGGATACCAGTACCTTCGCGCCCAGTCCGGAGCCACAAGGACGACATGGGCCCAGTCGCGCTTGATTTTCTTCAGCACTCTGGGCAGAAGTGGTATAGGCGGAAAGGCGTACAATAGACCGCAACTGCACTCGCGACGAAAAGCGTCCCGAGTGAGTGCCGCTTTGGAAATTCTAACGCGCAGAACTGATGACATTGCGGGTTCTCTTCAGTGGCGAATAGATCTAACCAAGGCTCTCCCCACTGCAGAAAGAGGCCTTGCGCCACGTTCGAGTTTAGACGCCATTCGTGATCCATCATCCACCTTCAGCTGAGCTCGTCCGCCCTGGCGTTCAGAGAACCTGCCAGGTGTTGAACCACCAGGGTCACGCCCTGATGTGCCAGCCACTGCCAGAGGCGCAGAGCCTCTTGGCAGAGGGTCCACGACTCCAACCCGCCCTGTTTGTTGCAGTACCACAAGGCGGTGGTGTTGTCCGTGAACACCTGCACTACACTCCCCCAGACAGAGGGGAGGAATGCCTTCAGTGCTAGACGAATCGCCCGCAGCTCCAGAAGGTTGATATGGAGCTGGGACTCCGCCGGAGACCAGAGGCCTCTGATCTCTGCCTCTCCCATGTGGCCTCCCCAGCCCTGGAGGGACGCATCCGTCACAACTACGTGCTCCGGCTGGGGAAGGGAGAGGGATCTGCCGCTGACCCAATCGCGGTCCGTGAGCAACCACTGCAGTTGTCTCGCAGTGCCCTCCGAGATCATGACATGGTCGGACAGGTTGCCCTGATGCTGGGCCCACTGAAACTTCAGGTCCCACTGCAGAACCCGCATCCGCCACCTGGCGTGATGCACCAGAAGGATGCAGAAGGCCATCAGCCCCAGAAGCCGCAGCATCAACCTGACCGAGACCCGGGATAAAGGCTGAAAGAGTGGAATCAGAGCCTGAATATCCCGGACCCACTGTTCGGAAGGATAACCCCGAAACTGTGCCGAGTCAAGAACCTCTCCGATGAAGAGGAGCTTCTGAGAGGGGCACAGGTGTGACTTCGGCACATTGATAGAAAACCTCAGCTGGTGCAGGAGGTCTGCTGTAGTCTGGAGGTGGCTGACGACTGTCTGGGGCAAGCCCGCCTTCAACAACCTCGTCGAGTTAGGGGAAGACTGAAACCCCTAACCTGCGTAGATGATCTGCGACCACCGCCATCACCTTCGTGAACACCCGTGGGGCACTGGTAAGGCCGAAGGGGAGCACGGTAAACTGAAAGTGCTCGTGGCCTACCGTGAACCGCAGGTAGCGCCGGTGGGCCGGCAGGACGGGGATGTGGAAATAAGCGTCCTGCAAGTCCAACGCTACCATCCAGTCTCTGGCTCCAGGGCACCTAAGATCTGAGCCAATGTCAGCATTTTGAACTTCTCCTTCCGGAGGAAGCAGTTGACGTTCCGTAGGTCCAAGATAGGGCATAGGCCCCCTTTGCCCTTCTTGGGTACCAGAAAGTAGTGGGCGTTACAACCACACCCTACTTCTGGCCCAGAAATGCGCTCGATGGCCCCCTTGGCCAAGAGGGCCGTAACTTCCTCTTGCAGAGGTTGCAAATGATACCCCCCGACACGCGGTGGTATTGCGGTGGCATGGCTGGAGGGGTCGTCTCGAAGGGGAGGGAGAATCCCCTCTAGACGATTTGCAGCACCCACACGTCCGACGTGACAGTGCGCCAGTGGAAGTGGTGATCGCGAACCCTGCCTCCCACTGGCGTCACATGGGCCCGAAAGCACGGACTAGGAGGGTTTTGAGGCAGAGGCTGCAGGGAAAGGTGTGGACTGGCCGCTCCGTTGTCCCAGACCGCTTTCACTGCGCTGTGTATTAGTCTGCGGTGCGTGGCTGGCAGCACGTGTGGAAGCACCCCTTCCGTGGCCACGAAAGGAGCGAAAGGCACCCATTTGCTGGCGTGGGGCCGAAAGGCCCAAGGACTTGGCCGTAGCCCTGGAGTCCTTAAAACGTTCAAGCGCATGGTCTGCCTTGTCGCCAAAGAGGTGACGGCCATCAAACGGCATGTCCAGAAGTGTGGCCTGGACATCAGCCGAAAAGTTGGAGGTCCTCAACCAGGCGTGGCGTCGAACTGCCACCGTCGTTTCCATCGCTCTGCCCAGTGAGTCCGTGGTATCCAGCCCACACCGGATGGAGTAGCGTGCCGCATCTCGACCCTCCGCAAGGACTTGTGCGAGTTTAGCCCGGGCCTCCTCCGGACATTGTGGCAGCACATCCGCGACCGTGTCCCACAGAGTGTGGGTGTAGCGGCCCAAGAGGCATGCGGTATTGACTGACCGCAGTCCCAAACTCAGCGACGAGAACACCTTACTGAACTCTTCATACCTCTTGAATTCCCAATCCGGCGGAGCCGTCAGGAATGCGGTCTGGGAAGTAGAGACCTGGATAACCAGGCTCTCGGGGTGGGGTGGGTGGACAAGAAGCAAGGGTCGCCCGGAGACGGGTGGTAGCATGTGGCCACGTTCCTATCCACAGGCGGACCTGTAGCGGGCCTGGACCAGGTGCCCAAAAGAACGTCACACAAGGCCTCATTAAACGGCAGCAGAGACTCAGCCGAGCTTGACTGCGGTTTAAGGACCTCAGTGAGGAGGTTAGTCCTCACCTTCGCGACAGGGTCAAGGCTCAAGGCCTTGGCCGCCCGCGTCAACACTACACTGTAGGCAGCCCCCTCCTCCGTAGCCACCGTTGGAGGGGAGACAAAACCAGTGTCTGGCGAAGTGTCCAGTCCACTGGCATCCCCAAGCTCACATGTCCAGTCCTGTTGAGACTGGCACTGCTGTGCCAGAGGGTCCACAGACCCCCCCCAATCTCACCTTTTCACCCATCACCTGAAATTCAGGTTCAAAGGATAGGGCTCGTGGAAATAAAAATCTCCAAACGAGGTCGAGAGCGGCGCCGCTCCGACGCCGGAACCGAATCGAGGGTATGATTGGGGACGGCGTCGCCGGGTGTGACACCCTAGGGGCCGGCGTCGGTGAGGTCGTGAGGTCCACCGGCGACGACCTGGATCCGGAAGCGGACTCAGTGGGGGCCTGCGGCGCCAGGACCGAAGTCACCGGCGGTGTAGGGGCCGAAGCACCCGGCGGCGTCGGAGCCGAAACACTCGACCCGCTAGGCCCCCCAGCCGGGACCGCTGGGCCCGAAGGCGCCGCGGAACCCGGCGGAAGTGGGAGGGGCCTTATGGCCATGAGGTACCGCTCTACCTCCTCAGGCGTTGCATCGGGCCCAGGGACCGGAAGGTGTGGGGCAGGATGTGGCGCCCGCAACTCCATCCGAGCCGCGTGGGTGGTGTCACCCGAACCCCCGGCCGCGCCGCGAGAGGGGTGGGGTAGGTCGGAAGAGCGATGATGCCTTTCCGACCTCTCATGCCTCTTACCTGAGGATCTTGATCCTGAAAACAGATGCCGACTGAGCTACGAGGGCTCCGAACCCGCGACCGGTCCCTCGACCTCCTGTGGGACCGGGACCTCGAACGGCGCGGGCCGACTGCCTGAGCTCAAGCCACTTGCGGGATCGCTACCGCCTAGCCTTGGACGTCAGGGCCCGGCAGTAGGAGCAGGTTCGGTCGTCGTGGTCGAGGCCGAGACACTGAAGAGACCGGCGATGGGGGTCGGTAACCGACATCAACCGGCTACACTTGGAGCAGGGTTTGAACCCGGGCATACATACCGGCACCTTAGGAGTCGAACGACTCGAGAAAAAACAGATCAAAAAGGTTTAGTCAAAAAGTGACTAAGGGGTAGAGTTTCTCCGGATCTGCGCTAGCTGGCGCGGAAAAAAGAATAACTGACTTCAGCGTGCGAGGGCGGTGTCTAAGTACTCCAGCGACGTCATTCCGGCGCTAACGACGTAGACGACAGACGCGGAGCCGCCTACCGACGTGCAGTGGTATTGCTACGCAAACGTTTCTGGATCCAGTCTGACGCCTGGGGATATTTTAAGGTATGGAATCTATCACTAACATGTCTCTTTCAGATACTTTATTTATGTACCGGGGACTCCCATCCCGACGACGGGGAATGATTCAGGCATGTGAATCTATGAAAGATACCCTAATACTGGATAAGGATGCACTAACAAGTGGAGAGCGCCTCGTCTCGTTGCTCCGCGGGGAACGCGCTATCGTCAGTTTCATGATTCTGACAGCCGTGCATCCCCGCGGAGACTGTGCCTGAGCCGCCTGGAAGCTGGCGTGGGGCACAAAGTCCCTGCTAACACTGGCAAAGCGGACCACCTTCCTCGGGTGCATCATAGACTCAGTACAAAAGACCTTGAGCCTGCCAGCCGGAAGGTACCCAAAATCCGCAGGGAGTTGAGGAGGACTCTAGCGAGGCCCACAACATCTCTTCGGAAGATTGCCAGGGTGGTGGGTATTCTGTCATCCTCTATCAGGCGGTCTTCCTGGGCCCTGTTCACTACAGAGCCCTCCAGCGCCTCAAGGCCTTCTACCTGCAAAAGGGTCTACAATACTCTGAGCAGGTCCGCTCTTGGAGGAAGTGAGGATGGAAATGAGGTGATGGTTGGACTGAATGGAGGCGTGGAATGGGCGGGCCATATTTGGTTCTGACCTGGATATGGTAATAGAATCGGACGCTAGCAAGTCGGGTTGGGGGTGCACTTTGGGGACTCCTTTAATGGAGGAAAATAGTACACACACAAACAAAACCTCCACATCAACTGTTTGGAGCTCACGGTAGGTTCCTTCAACATAAAGTGTTGGACGAAGAACAAGGTCAGCTGCAGTGTCCTCAAGATGGACAATGTGTCAACAGTTTGCATCATAAACCATCTATGGGGTACCAAATCCAAATTTCTGGCAGACCTGGGCAAAGAGTTTTCAACGTTCTGTCTCAACCAGTGTCTCAGTAACAGCAGAATACCTTCCCGGGGCATCCAATATGACAGCGGATTGGCAGTAACATCCTAGTCTTTCAGAGACTGCAATCCCTTTGGGGTCTATTCTCAGTGGATCTTTATGCTTCCCGCCTCGACCATCAACTCCCCAAATAGTTCAGCTGGTAGCCGGACCCAATGGCGGCAGCGATGGATGCCTTTCTCCAAGACTGGTCGAGGCAGAAGGGTTACGCCTTCCCACCACTCGCCATGATCATGCGCCTCTCAGTCCAGACCAGAAGGAAACCGCCAACTGTGGTTTTGACCACGCATTATTGGAGATCTCAAGTGTCGTTTCCAGTTCTTCTGGAAATCTCCTGGGATTATCCAATCCTTCTACCCCCAGATCAGGATATCCTCCGTGATCCGCATTCCCTGGTACTACAGATGCCCCTCATGGCCTGGCGGATTTCAGGCAACATTGGAGACTCCAAGGCCTTTCACATGAAGCTGAAAGAATCTTAGTGGCAGCCTGCGCCGACGGCACAAATAAGCAATACAAGTCAGCTTGGTTTCGATGGGTTGGTTGGTGTCTTCAGAACGATCAGGATTCCATGGGGTGAGAGGTGGGCCACATCATGAATTTTCTAGCTTCTTTGGCATCTAAAGGGTTGGCCTACCGTACAATATACTCTATGTCGGCAATTTCTGCGGATCATGTCTCCATCCAAGACACAGCAGTGGGTGAACACAGTTTCGTAAGTAAGCTGGTGAGAGGGATTCACCTGGCCCTTACCCCACAACCTAGATATTCCAGATTGGGGATGTTAACAAGGTTTTAGCTCTTTTTAAGATGTGGAAATCAAACAAATTTGTCTCTGAAGGTATTGTCAGCAAACCTTGGCATGCTATGTCTAGTTTTGTGTAGGAGAGTGTCTGATTTATGAACTTGAATGTCTCTGGACGGGTCTTTACACCCCAGGGGGTCACTTTCATCTTTCCAGGTGCACAAAGTCGGATTCAGGGCGGTGTCATACTCTGCCTTTCATAAGCATCCCAAGTTGTGTGTGGCTCATTGCCTGAAACCTTACGAGAGAATGACAGAGGAGCACCGTCCTCATGGAGAGCAGCAACTCCTAATATCTCTCAGGTAACCTTTCAAAGCGGTCACTCCTCCCAGCATAGCTCGTTGGTTCAGATGGGTCATGCAAGAAGTGGGCACTGATGTCTTGCACTTTGGGGCTAACTTGGTCAGAGGTTCAATGGCCTCTAGGGCGTTCTCCTTGGAGGCTCCCCTAGAGGACATTATTAATGCTACAGACTGGTCTTCGGATTCCATATTCAAGAGATTCTATTTTAAACCAGGCGTGGTCATGGCTTCTCTGGTGGTGGACAAACTTAAAACAGACATAATCCTCACCTCCGGTTCTGACTTGGAATGAAAAATTTCCTAGTGGACATGAAGGAAAGTTTCAATTCTATTAAGTACACGGAGGCGAGGATTATTCCCGCCAGAGTTCCTGAGACTCCATTACATTTCCAACACAGGATCAAGGGGTGCTCATGGTTGTGGTGTCCCAGTTCCTCCTACACCATAAGTATAACCTTAAACTTCCTTTGTTGGTTGTTGATAATTCTATATGGACTTGTTTTTCATGGCTTAAGGAGCATGGTAGTATAGCTTCGTTTTCATGTGCTCTGTTTTTCTTGCTCTGTTTATTTGGCTGCATGACGTTCAAGGTACAGAAGGTTAGGTTTATCCATTTTTTTCTGAATTCTTGTAGGTTCAGAAGCATCTAAAGCAGACTAAGGGAGCTTGGTGGTATGGAAAAGGGTCACCGTCAAGAAAGAGAAAGTTACCTGGAAGGCTCCGGCCTTTGTGATCTCCCTGAGCTGTTGATTGTTTCACCTTCGTTGACCTTTCCCCGTGGACTTTAGGAAGGATAGTTTTGGTTAATAAAGTTGAACACTGCTGGAAAGGAAAATTAAGAAAGTAGAGCTTAATCCTCGCATGCATGTCCTTAATAGAATTGAAGCTTTCCTTCATATCTACTAGGAAATGTCTCATTTTCTGTGATTGTTGTGCGCCTCTAATCTCAGAAACTCCAATAGCTCGCATATTCCCCAGGGTTTCTGTATGACATTACCCCACAGATTACTCAGATATCACAGTCATACAGTATTTATTCCAGAGCCAACACAAAAAGTGTGGCGCACCATGAAAAGAGGAGGATATGCAGGGTGACTAGCCCTTCCAGCTACCATTATATTCATCTGGAGAATGGGACAGGATGGAGTGGTTGAGTCTTTTACAGATGACCGGTGGGTGTTTCCCAAATAAATTAAATGCTTAAACCGTACTTTTTAGGTCTCGTAGAGAGACCTATTGCCGCCCATCCACAAAGCTGACTTTTTACGATGAGGATTTTCAACAGTTCACGTGAATTCACGTGACCACAAGCTCCTCGTGCACGAGCTTGCATTCGATCATCAAAGGCACACAAGCTTCTCTCAGCAGGCAGCCCACCCCCCTCCCTCTCCATATGGTCGCTCGAGTTGCAGGCAGCCCACCCCCTCCCTCTAATCTGACATCTGCCCCTAGCCTTCTGCCTATCAGCCTCCCTTCCACCTCCCCCCTAATTGCTTTCCTTCAAAGAGATCCGCTCCGCAGCTAATCAGCCTGCCCACCCCCTCCCTGTCTGTGCCTTTAAACAATGTGCCCGCATAATACAGTACTGCATCATTTGCCTTTTCTTGTTTTACTTTACAGATACAAGGCGGCGATCAGGTTCTGTGTGCACTCGCAACTTGTTTGGTCAGGTCAGGAATGCTTCAATCGATCAGACTTGCTCTAATGTCATATTAAAGCCTCCCCTGTAATATTCCAATGAAGCACTATAGCAGTGATAAGCAGTTAAGAAGTGTTGTATATTTTTCCCTTAGGGCACTAAAACTTAAGGCACTAAAACTAAACTCAGCAAACGGAAATCAGACTCTAAAACAACAGCTTTGTCTTCAAAAGGGCCGGACTATAAAATCGACCTTTGCCTTAGGGGCAGGTCGCCACTGGGTACCACAGAGAGAGTCCACGGACCAAGCCAACTTACAGGTCCGCAGATTCTTACATCTCGAGCCTCAGCATTAGAATCGTCAGGCATGGGGGCTGGCACTTAAATGCACAGTGAAAGTTCACTGATGCGCACTGCGCCAGAAGCACGCGCTGCTTCCTAGTATATTGTTGTGGTTCCGTCAATAACTGGAGCACTGTCTGTGCAGCCAGCTCAGCAGTTCACATAAGTTGCAGTAACACGCATGGTAAACTAAAGAGGTTTTCAAGAATGTTTATAACATGTAAAATGTTTCCATTTTATATCTGTGCCAGAGGAGAGACAGTCCGTTTTACGTCAGTCCTGGTGGTCCTACCCGCTTTACCTCAGTATCTAAGCACCTACCTACAAAGCTGCAGTCTGCAAGGGGTTACTAACCTCCCAGCGCGAGGCCCTGCACCTGCAAACAACCTTTCCTCAAGGGTGGAGGGTCTACAAGAGCGCTTTGCCTCGCCAGAAACCATTTTGTTAGAAATAAGTGAAGTGAAAGATCGTGCTTTTAAGGTTACCAAAAGTTTTAGGTAGAGGTGCCCAACGCAGGTGAGGAGTGCCCAATTTATATAATAACCAAATAAAAAAAAAAACTCTACAAAAACAATGTAAAGGAATCTCATTTATACAGTCTGCAGTAATCCTCGAAATGTTCAATTGATCCAATCACCCTACACCCTTGCTGCACTGCCCAGTTTTCAGGTCGTAAGATTTTATTCAAAATTGCCTTGTGAAACTGCAAACATATCAGCGTCTTGTGTGCAGCGGGGTTGGGCACTGTACTGCTGTACGAAGTTCCAAGACGTACTGGTCCCCATGACGACCCTCAATACACTATGGGTCAATTGCGAGACCTCTTCTGTTCGAACAGAATCAGGGGGCAATCAATTAAACATGTTAAAAGGAATTTTAATATAAAACAAGTCTTTGCCCTCAAGGAGCATTAAGCTGGGCCCATATACACGCCACTGGACAGGGACGGACTTTAAAGCAGCATACACAAGCAAAAGGCACAAACACATGTTGGAGTAGCCTACAGTGGTTCAGATGGACTCGCAGTTTCTCCACAGACTGCTCCAGTGTGGAGAAATTTTTGGTGTCAAAAATTAAATATGTGAGGGTTTGGTATTTTCAAGTAAGTAATTTATACTGAATAAGGTGTTTGACAAACCATGTAATAGGGTGTTGTAATTCAGCTTCCAAAGACTGCTTCAAAGCGATCCGCTCCGCCCCCGCTACACCCAGCGCTGGCCTCACTTCTCCTCCCCCCTAATTGCTTACCAGCCATGTCACACACCACCATTTGCTGTGCCTCGCATCGGCGCATCAGACCTTCTCTTTCCCCTCATTAACAGGCTTATCTCGCCTGCTTTCCTGCTGTGATTTCCGAAAACGGAATGAATCTGCTGAAGAAACATGTCTAAGGACAGAAGAGCGTAAACTTCTATTTCTAGGTCAGACCTAAAAAAACTTGCAGGGATTCTAACCTGTGACCTGCAGCCAGCATGCAGTCATTAACCCACTGAGCGATCCTTCTCATCTGTGAAGGGGATATTTAATGCCCTTCAAGTTTGAATAGTTCAGTTTTTTCTGCTGTATCTTGACTCTGTATTACAATATGTCTATTTACTATTTATTTACACTGTTGTTGATTGTGACCAGACTGACTCTGGTACAGAGGGTCTTTTGCTTTGTATGTTTGCAATACGTGTATTTTGCATTGAGTTAATGTACCAAGATGTCTTTTAAAAAAAGTGTTGAATCTTATTTCTGGATATTCCGTATCTGATTCGCTTAACCTCACAATGGTGTAAATAAACACATTCTCGCGCCTGGTTTGACATTACTGAAAACTTCCTGTACCTTGTAGGAGCTGTAGTGAAGGGTGTATTGCACATCGTGCTTTTGACCAGTTTACACATTTACCTTAGATGTTTTGTGGAGTGGTCTTCTTTGAGTGTGCCGTATTTCTAAGAACTTACTAAATCAATGTTTCTGAGACACAGCATAGATTTATGCTTCCTTAGGCAACCATGCACAGCAAAGTCTGTGCTTAGAGCACTTTGCATCAGTATGATGAAACCCAGAGCTGGATGAGGAGCAACGTTTTACGCGTTTGTGTTTTCTGAGTCTTTACACACACAACCCCCCACAACCCCCCACACACACAATGCCCACATACACAACGTCCACACACAGCCCCACACACACACACATACACACACCACAACAACCACACACACACACAATGCCCTCACTCTATCGCCCTCACTCTATCTATCTATCTGTCGCCCTCACTCTATCTATCTGTCGCCCTCACTCTATCTATCTGTCGCCCTCACTATCTATCTATCTATCTATCTATCTATCTATCTATCTATCTATCTATCTATCTATCTATCTATCTGTCGCCCTCACTCTATCTGTCGCCCTCACTCTATCTATCTATCTATCTATCTGTCGCCCTCACTCTATCTATCTATCTATCTGTCGCCCTCACTCTATCTATCTATCTATCTATCTGTCGCCCTCACTCTATCTATCTATCTATCTATCTATCTGTCGCCCTCACTCTATCTATCTATCTATCTATCTATCTATCTGTCGCCCTCACTCTATCTATCTATCTATCTGTCGCCCTCACTCTATCTATCTATCTATCGCCCTCACTCTATCTGTCGCCCTCACTATCTGTCGCCCTCACTCTATCTGTCTATCTATAATTGCCCTTACTCTATCTATCGCCCTCACTCTATCTATCTATCGCCCTCACTCTATCTGTCGCCTTCACTATCTGTCGCCCTCACTCTATCTGTCTATCTATAATTGCCCTTACTCTATCTATCGCCCTCACTCAATCTATCTATCTATCTATCGCCCTCACTATCTATCTATCGCCCTCACTATCTATCTATCGCCCTCACTATCTATCTATCGATCTCTCTATCGCCCTCACAATCTATCGCCCTCACACTATCTATCTATTGCCCCCATTCTATCTATCTATTGCCCTCACTCTATCTATCTATCGCCCTCAGTCTGTCTATCTGTCTATCTATCTCCCTCACTCTATCTATCGCCCTCAGTCTATCTGTCGCCCTCACTCTATCTATCTATCTATCGCCCTCACTCAATCTATCTATCTATCTATCGCCCTCACTATCTATCTATCGATCTCTCTATCGCCCTCACAATCTATCGCCCTCACACTATCTATCTATTGCCCCCATTCTATCTATCTATTGCCCTCACTCTATCTATTTATCGCCCTCAGTCTGTCTATCTGTCTATCTATCTCCCTCACTCTATCTATCGCCCTCAGTCTATCTGTCGCCCTCACTCTATCTATCTATCTATCGCCCTCACTCAATCTATCTATCTATCTATCTATCTATCTATCTATCTATCTATCTATCGCCCTAACTATCTATCTATCACCCTCACTATCTATCTATCGCCCTCACTATCTATCGATCTCTCTATCGCCCTCACAATCTATCGCCCTCACACTATCTATCTATTGCCCCCATTCTATCTATCTATTGCCCTCACTCTATCTATCTATCGCCCTCAGTCTGTCTATCTGTCTATCTATCTCCCTCACTCTATCTATCGCCCTCAGTCTGTCTGTCGCCCTCACTCTATCTATCTATCTATCGCCCTCACTATCTATCTATCGCCCTCACTATCTATCGATCTCTCTATCGCCCTCACAATCTATCGCCCTCACACTATCTATCTATTGCCCCCATTCTATCTATCTATTGCCCTCACTCTATCTATCTATCGCCCTCAGTCTGTCTATCTGTCTATCTATCTCCCTCACTCTATCTATCTCCCTCACTCTATCTATCGCCCTCACTCTATCTATCGCCCTCACTATCTATATATTGCCCTCACTCTATCTATCGCCCTCACTCTATCACCCTCACTCTATTGCCCTCCCTCGATCTATCTATCGCATCACCACAGCATCACTCAGGGGCACCACAACATCACTATGCGCTACCACAACATCACTGAACGCCACAGCATCACTCGCGCCACAACAACATCACTCAGCCCCACCACAGCATCAATCTGTGCAACCATTCAACAACTGGTTAAAATATGTTCTCTCAATGTTTCAAGCTTTATTCCAAATGTCAGAAAAAGATGTTAATATTTCACTTCTGTTCTTGAATTTTTTATCACTATAAAATTCACTGAACATAATCTTCACAAAAGTTATTTACAAAAGTTTAAGCTGTTGCCATTATAAATTACAATAACTTTTATTTAAGTATTAATTATTTAAAAAAAATAAAAGCCATTGTTATTTGTAATATCACTACATCTAAGTCACTTAATACAACACATATTGCATTACAAATGCTATAGGTGTCACAATGCGAAAGTTATAACTATTGGCATTGTAAATGAAAAAAAGTTTCGCTATTTTCAAAACCAACACATAAATAACAAATGTGTCATTTACAATACCAATAGCTCAAACTTTCCTAATGCGAGACCTATTGCATTGCAAATGCTTGTTTTTAATGCAAGTACCTTTTCCAAGCACCTTGAGTGTTATGTAGATTCCCAATACTGTGATCCTTCCCATTTCTCAGTGGATGATGTGACCTTTCTGCCAATGATTCACTTCAAAAACTAAACTGCCAACACTCACTGTTTTAACAAAAAGAAAGAAAACAGTACTCTCCTTGGTGTGACTTGTTTTGTTCTCAGCAAAAGTATGCAAACAGTTTTATGTTGGTCTTTAGGATACCCACTTACTCTTTTCACTTTGTTGAAATTTAAATACAAAAGTGGCACCTTGGATTACCAGGACGCATATGCTAAAAAGGAAAAAGGTTAAGTCTATCAGAAGCCTCAAACCTAATAGTTAATAGTTGTCATGAACTCCCGACAGCCTAAACTTTCTGGGAAAAATTCTCTGAAAGTTGTATTTCAATGAAAGCTAAGTGGCGCAGAAGCTCGAGGTGTGAATGACACCACATAATGGAAGGCAACAATCTAACATAACAGAGAGCAAATGCTTATGGCACATTTAGTCAACTGTTGGTTGGAACAGGGCTGAAATGTTTCTAAGTTTTAAATAGGTAAAAATAAACATCCCTAGGATTCAGAGTGTGAATATTGTAAAATAATTTATAAAGGATAAAAAGTTGGCGAGTACCCCCCCTCCCTCCCCTCTCCACCCCCACGTATTACACATGTGGGACATTTTCATTATGTCAGTGTAATTAGGAGTGACTTTTAAACGACTGAGTGACACTTTCTCAAGAGCAAAATCGAGCAATAAAGATGAGGAAAACATAATTTCTATTGAGATTGATTTTCAAATTAGAACTAAACATGTGCATTAGACTTGCCAAATAATATAAAGAAATGATAAAGAGATCAACACAGGAGGGCCAACCTCAATCTTAAACCCCCCTGATAAGATTAATCCTTTCCATGCTGAGCCACAATGCTCATGTGCACATGACGGAACCATTCCGCCATTGCACACGAGCACTAAATCCCTCCACTGTAAATAGCAAAGAAATTTCCCCTTTTTTTGTCTCAGGAGGTGGGGAAGAAATATCCGAACCTCTGAGGCATTTCTTTTTTTCAGTGAAATGACGATGAGCACACACAACGCGCTGACGTCATTTCACTGAAACAAGCCGATCAGATGTTACCCTTCCCTAGTGGATCTCTACATGGGGATTGCTGCAGTAGGGCGATCCCCAAGCGGTGATCCACCCACTAGGCACCAGGGAGGGGGGAATGGCACCTTGGCCAAGAGACCTTGCTCCCCTGATATTTAAATGGGCATATTAAGTCTTTCGCCCCCCTCCCCCACCCCCCTCCGGGGCAGAAAGCGCACTAGACACTAGGGATTTTTTTTTATGGTTCAAGGGTGGGGGCTGCTCAGAATGGGAATGCCAATGCTCTCATTCCCCCCAAAAAGTTGCCACTGTTTCTGCCTCCTCCCCCCAGGAGGCAGATGAGGGCAATAGCCCTTATCTGCTCCCTGAGGGTTTGGGGGGCAGAAAACCAGTTAGGCACCAGGGATTATGTTTTTACTACACATAGTGAGGGGGCTACCCAGAATGGGCATGCCAATGCCCCACACCCCAAAAACATTTGCCACCAGTCTTTCTGCCCCCCCCCCGGGAGGCAGATGGGGTCAATAGCCCTGATCCGCCCTACCCCGCCCCCCACCCCCCTAAGCTAAATTAGAGCTTTGAAGGGGATTCAGAGTATGAAAATGTTGGGGGATCCATGCAAGCCACACATCCCTGGAGTCCCCAGGGTGTCAAGTTTTCAGAAATGTCTGGTATTGGTAGGTTTCCCTAGATTGCTGCCGATCCCGGGACCTAAAACACACAGATGCCCCCTTGCAAAACCAGGTTGTTTCATGATAGATATGGGGCACCTGCGTTTTTGGTCCTGGGGTCAGTGGCCATCTAGGGAAACCTACCAAACCCAGACATTTCTAAAAACTGGACACCCGGGTGGTCCAGGGAGGTGTGGCTTCCATGGATCCCCCCCAAAGTTTTCTTACCCAGAATCCCCTGCAAACATCAAATTTAGTTTGGAAAAAAAATGTACTAACACCCAGCGTCCACCCAGGTAAAATAATACCTCATTTGTGTGGGTGGGCCCAGCACCAGCGGCAGGGAACTGCCCAAAACGTATTGAGGAGAGACATCAAAATTATCTATCTAGTGAGAGACACACGAGTCACCTCATCCTGGATGTATAGTTTTTTTTATTTAAAGGTTTAGGTTTGCTTGGTTTCTTTGGGTGCTGGCAGAGCTAAGGTCCAAAACATTGTCAAAAAAGAATCTGTGTTCACTGGAAAAATGTGATGTGTCCACTTTGCGTTTTGGGCCGTTTCCTGTCACAAGCACTAGGCCTACCCACACAAGTGAGGTACCATTTGTATCGGTAGACTTTGGGGAATGCTGGGTGGGTGGAAGTTTGTGGCTCCATGCAGACTCCAGAACTTTCCATCACAGAAATGTGAGGAAAATTTGCTTTTTGATAAAGTTTGAGGTTTGCAAGGGATTCTGGGTCACAGAACCTAGTGAGAGCCACACAAGTCACCCCATCCTGTATTCCGCCTGGATGTCTAGTTTTCAAAAATGTATACATTTGCTAGGGTTCCTTAAGTGCCGGCTGAGCTAGTGTCCAAAATCCACAGCCAGGCACATTGCAAAAAAGGGTCACTTTTCACTGGAAAAATGTGATGTGTCCACATTGCATTTTGGGCCGTTTCCTGTCCCAGGCACTAGGCCTACCCACACAAGTGAGCTACCATTTTTATTGGGAGACTTAGGGGAACACAGAATAGTAGAACAAGTGTTATTGCCATAGACTTTCTTTGCATTTTTGCCTTCCAAATGTAAGACAATGTGTAAAACAATAAGTCATTTTAAGAAAAAATGTCCTCTAATTCACATGCTTGTATCAGACCCACAATTTATGAGATGTGCAAATAACCACTACTTCTAAACTCTATATCTTGTTCCTATTTCAGAAATATATAGGTTTCCCGGATACTTATTTTTCAATTTTTATATTTTACCAAATTAAGTGCTATATACCCGGTACACAATGAAAAATCATTGCAAGGCGCAGCTCCGTTATTGGCGCTGGGTTCCGTGGGTTCTAGGTGAAACTCCAAGTCCTATATATCCCCACAACCAGAAGGGTCCAGCGGACGTAACAGTAGATTGATTTTTTAAAATCTGCCATACTTAGAAGTTACAGATGAAACCCTTTGCATGAATGCCTATTTTTTATAACTCAATTTCAATATTGGTTAGTTTCAACTGTTAGTTTGTCAAAAAACAACCTTGATGGATCTACACAAATGACCTCTTGCTGAATTTATAATTTTGTCTACTTTTCAGAAATGTATTGTTTTCCGGGATCCATTATTGCTTTCACGTCCATTTCTACCACTAACTGGAAGGAGGAGAAAGCACAATAAAATAGGAAAAGTAGACTATGTCCCAGTAAATACCAAAACTGTTTAGAAAGTTCTGGTTTTCTGGCAAAAATCTGCCTGTTCCTGAAAGCTGGGTAGATGGTGATTTTAGCACCACAAACCCTTTGGTGATACCTTCTGCAGGGGAAAAAACAAATGCTTTCTTCTGCAGTTCTTTCCCATTTTGCTGAAAAAAACGAAACAAAAATGTGCTGTATTTTGGCTTATTTCTCGATCCCCTCCAGGGAATCCACAAACCCTGGGTACCTTTAGAATCCTCAAGAAGTTTGAAGATAAGGACACATTTGTCGTGGATACCTTATGTGGACAAATTTTACAGGGGCCTAAGCGCAAACTAACCCAAATAGCCAAAACAAGGCTTAGCATAAGGGGAAAATGGCTTAGCACATGGGGGGAAAAGAACTAGCAGCGAAGGGGTTAAAAGACAGCTGAATTCGAAACTAATAATTAATAAAATCATGACTACCACCTAAAATGTAGGGAAAACATGTAAAAGACAACCACTCCTTCACATTCAACCCTGCCTGCCTTCTGGGCTCCCTGCCTGGAATGCTGACTTGCTCCCTCCCGCTGATCCCGCACACACCCTGCCCCTCTGCTCCTACACAGCCAGCACAGATCGCATGGTGCGGCTACCAGGGACGGTTGTTCAGCGAAACGCGCAGGCATTGGAGGTCCACAGTGGACGAATCAACAAGTGCATCGATTGGCTTATAGTGAACGGCTGAGTGTAGGAAGCTCTCAGGGGAGAGGGAAAGGCCTCAGCCATAAAAGAAGGACTACATGCGGGAGCCTTTTTTGACCTATCTGTCAAACTGGAGGACAGTAAATATGTGACTTTGCATTTCAGTGCAGTGAGGCGGATCACCACACTGATATGCATTAGTCTAACGCCTGATGTGTGGTACTTAGTTGGGCTGTGTCTAAAGAGTGGGAAGGACTACAATTGTATAGTACTCGGACTGAATAAGAGTACAGCATACAAACACATGCATGCCTCTGTGCTGTGCCCAAACTTGGCAAGCATTTAATGTTTTCACGAAAGAAGACCAGCAAAACCTCTGCCCATGTCAACATTCTTTGCATCGATTTTTATTCTTGGTTTTTTCCCCAAATCCTAATGTCATTCTCTTTCACAGATCTCAAGCTGTGCCAGAACATCTCCACTTTACACAAAGCCTGTTGCGTTTCAAGGCAGTCGGACCTGCAGTAACAGAATAGTGACTTGAGTTGCAACAAAGAATGGTGGACGCCTTGGTTGATGCTGCTTTATCCAAGGAAGAAAAGGCTTCTCAGGACTTTAAGTAAGGCCTTGTGTTTATCTGACAGAAAGACAATGTTCTTGGACTTTATGAAGTCACTGTTATAGCTCCAATTATCCATCCACTTCAAAAGCTTAATGTTCCATCCCATTCTCATTTAAGCATGAACCTTCATCCATTTATTCATCCTTATTCCTTAATATCCCTTTGCTGAATTGGAACGTCACAAGTGATATAACTGCTACTAAACAATATGTTTGGTAGTGAACAAAGAAAGAACCAGTCTCTGCAGGTTGTGTTCCAGTGCATCACAAACCAAAGCCCGTTATTCTCTCCATAGGAGGGATGTGTACTGATGATTTAAGTTTTAAAGGGTTTGTCTGAAGGCAGGAAATCTCAAACACTCGTTACCACCTGTGTAAAAAAACACGAAAACACTCTTCTGTACACAATTGAGTCCAATTTGGTCCTGCAGGGTCATTGCTTGGCCTTCTTTGCAATGGTGCCCACTGCAGAGATGATCGTGGTTTTTGAGCCACTGGTACTGGTGGTCACCGTGACAACTGCTGGCAGGGTGGCCGTAGTGGTGAGGATGATTGGCTGGGCCATGGTCGTGACTGGGACAGCAGAGTCCCACTTGCTCTTCCTCTTCTGGGAATCTGCACATTGCAAAATACAGGAAATTAGAAACAAAGCAAGCATTGGAGGTTCCCTACATGAATGTGAAATTGGCTTTTCAACAAACGTATCACATGCCGAACACAGATCAGACATGCTTGTGTTCCTAAACCTGAGAGAAAGATCTAAGAAAGATCCTGGTGATACTCTTTTCGGTAAACGAAGATTTTCACTAAATACATTGAAGGGGATTTTTTAAAAATAAAAATGACCACCCATGTGCCTTTTTTAAACTGAAGCCCCCAAGCCAGAATAGGACAATGAAAAGAGGTTTGCATTTAATATTTTACGGAAATGGAAGGAAAGGGGTACGGGTGGAACTGGTCTTAGAGGAATTGGTCTGCCACTTTTCTCACTATCAAGAACCCAAACCTCCCTCTGGACATATTATGCAGTACCTACTGAGATATTCCTGAATCCAGGACTGCAATCTTTAACCAAGAGTCCTTTAACATCGGTTTAGATTACCCTTTTATTTCTAATTTACCACTAATGTATCCCTAATCGACTTGCTCCTGGGATGCCTTCAGTATGTTGTCTTTTATTTCTTTTTCTAAGTTTTTTTAAATGTCCTTTTACACAAAATGCTCACATTATTTTCCTTATAAATGTTACACATATAGTTTGTGGTTTTGTAAATCCTTGGAGGTGAGGGCATGCGCAGCAGAGGATCCAATTAAAGTAAATAAATGTATTAACTCTTTATAGTGCACATACACTAACTCCAGTACCACCTGATGCTTTATGGCTTGATTTTGAAGTACAGTGACATGTGGCACACAGCTTTGAAGAGCAAGAGCCATTCATGCAAGGATGAGGATGATGGTGTCTTTCATGCTATTTCTTCAGCAGAAGCAGGTGGAGTAAAATATGGCTTCATGGGCCCAACGAAAACTGAATCAAAAAACACTCTACCTGTTCCGGCAGTGTTTGGAGCTGTGGTGGTAGTTGCTGCAGTAGTGGTGGTGGTGGTAGTGGCTGCACCCTTCTTAGTGCCAGTCACAAACTCGATCTGCATGAAAGAAAGTAGTCATCTTTGATTGCTTTTCAATCTTCAGGAAGATCAAAGAGTTATGTAACATTAAGACTAATTGAGTATTTCATATAATTGGCAAGATGACCAAGACAGACAATGCCACAGATTATTACTGAGCTCAGTAATTGGCATCTGCTTAGATTAGAGAGGGCTCCATCTCTAATCACAAAACAGCCCCCCACAATCACAGACACAGTCAGGGCTGCTACCAATATCCAGTGCGTGATGGGCGGCAGGGGTCGAATTAAAAAGGTTTTAAACTTGCCTGATCTTGTGGCTGCCTCGCTCTTCAGTGCTCCTTCTCAACTGCTGCTCTCGACTATCCCTAGGCCAGAGTCCCCAACCAATCCTGTCAGAGCTTTCCTAGTTTGAGAGCAGCCCTGCGATTGCCTAAGAGGGCATCTTAGACGCTCCGCTCAGGCTCCGGTAGTCTAGCACGTTTCTCCACCCAGGCTGTAGAATACAGCCAGATTACAGATACCTTGCAGCGCATGTCTGTTTGGCTGCCCTGAGACAGCCGGCCAAACAGACATGCCCAGTTAGAAGTGCACAACCACTCTTCATTATGATCCCAGCCCCGCCCCCCCTACACAAGTTGGCTCGGCCAGCAACTGAAAAATAAACAGTAATAATAGTAACATGTTTTATTTTTCAGCTGCTGCCTCCGAGTCAGTGAGGTGACGCTCCTCCGCCAATGCGGAGGAGCCGTCCCAGTGTAGATCTCTTGCATTGCTAGTCTGACTGATCAGGATATTGTTAACCCTAGGGAAACAAACTGCACACAAGTTCATACCCCAAGAGAGTTCGAAAACTTGCCTTTGTTCTTTCTTTTTTGGCTTTTTCTAGTTTGTCCATTTCTATTTTCTGGGATTTCGCTGCAGAATATAAGGGAATAAGATAAAGAGAAGTATGACGAGAATGAACAACAAATGTGAGACGGTGTGATAAAAAGAAGGGGGACTGTCCAGAACAGGGGTTCTATGCAAATACACCTATAAACCTGGACTTAATTATGACATACTTTAAAAACATGGATTCTTTTTACATTGTTAGATTATAATCTGACAGAGAAACATAAGAATACCTAGCGCCTCATAGTACGAATCCTCAGGCCATCCATGAGGGTCGAACATGTCCTGTAAGAGAAGGACGGCATCACTTTTAGAGTCTGAAGGACGCACTTTACAACAACAAATGATACACAAACAATGGACCAATGCTCCAGATTCCTTGATCAGCATTTCCCATTTTCTGTTTTGAGTTTAAGGAGACTCCTTAATTTATACTGCTAAAAATAAAGTCAGTCATACCGGCTCTATACATCAATTCTTCAATAGTTCACATGTTTTGCACATTTAACTGTATATAATTTTAAACTCATAAGCCCAGGAATGGGCCGAGGGCATTGTGGGAAAATATAAGGGTCTTAAGTTTGCATGTGTCAACACTAAATGGACAGATGAGAAGAGAAGACAAAGGACCTCTGGATTTAGCAGTACATTCAAGCACACAAATGACTGGGAACTTCAGATGTGAGAGTTACCCTGTGAAGGATGCTATAACATTTACAACACCTAACCTAGAGATTGGAAATAGGAGTTGTAGACGATCTTGTGTGAGATAACCAAAAGACAGATATAGGCAGAGCTAGAAAGAGCTCTGCCCATACATGTTGGGGGATTTACACAACAAGGTCCCCTCCTAATGTTTGCTCCTCTCTGTCATACGAGAGCTCCGGAATGGGAGAAAATGCAGAAAGAAGGCAGACAAATGGGTGGCAGAGCAATCATGACCTACACCCCTAAGCATTTACAAAAGGATTCTGGAGTTATTTTAATTTCTTTTTACTTACCTTAGGGTAATTGGTTCCAAGCTCGTCAATCGCGCAGTACTGAATCAGCTTCTCGTAGATACTGGAAAGGAGAAAGGAAAGTTGGGAAGATCATCATTCGCTTCCAGAAGAGTCTGTCAAAGTTGTAATGATCGGCCAACACCATATTCCGCTTAGGTATCACTTTACATAAAACGAATGGTTCACTGTGGTGCACGTTGAGGAGGACAAACAAATATTGGGATGAAAGTAGAACTATAAGGAGAAGGGGGTGAAACAAATGATGGGAGGGGAGATAAGTTGGGTTCACCTGGGATTTCGAAACTCCTTCTTCCTCTGGATAACCAAATTCATGTCCATACCTTCCTTCATTTTCTTCTCGTACAACTTTTGTATTTTATCCTGTGGGATGATAGGAATGTGTGAATCTCAATCCTAGCGATACCAAAGCGGTTACACAAAGAACAATTGGGAACAAGTGAGAGTTTCACCCATAAGGTACAGATCGAAGAGCTGCAGTTCTTAAATTCTTATGTACATAAACAACACCCAAGAGTCCCACATACAAGGCATACACTATCTTCCAACACAGCCCCTGAATCCATTGCTGACAAAAACTGTAGAGTGAGCCTCACAAGCAGGCATACGACAGAGCCTGAGATATTATTTTATGGAGAACCAGTTGTGAGCCTAAAACTGGGACATACAGCATAATTCAATTCAGCGGACAATTCCATCATACCATTGAGATACTAAATATGTGAGTTATACAGCACAGTTCCAGACTCCTTTTCTACTTCACTCTTTAGATGCAAGGATCTGCGACTCTGGTGTCATTGCCACAGATTCCTGTTGGCTTCGTTTTCTTTCAACTGGTAGACCTAACTTTGTATCCCAAGCCCAGTATCATACATTCATGCACGCTTCATGGAGTGGAAAGGAGGTTGATCTGGGGCTGGGCATGGGCACCATATGCCCTCTACTCCCTAGTCCTCAAATGTTCAGGCTCTGCACTGAAAGACTTTCTCTTTAGTTCTTCAGAAAACAAAGTGATACACGGTCGTCTGCTTGTCGTGTTAGACTTTTAGTGGAGACCTTCAGTGGGAATGCATCATTGAGGAAGTCTGAATCTTTTCCAGCTGAGGTCAAGCTTACATGCCTACAAATAGCAGTGGCAGTCCTGTTCACCCTCCCATCTTTTTTGCTACAGATTTCCTACACCATTAAACAGAAGCAGCAATGTGAGCCTAAGGTCCCTAGGGGCTTTAAGTTCGCCCCCTGAAGCCAGTCTTGGCAAGGCCCATATTGCTGAAGGTTGTTGCTAGTCAGTGTGGGGGCAGAGGGGAGGGCGATTGACGTGGGTCTTCATGAAAGGGGGTTATCTGGGATAGAAATAGCGTGACTGTAAGGCCTCAGTAATATGAGAGTGAACAGAGTCTGATTTGTTATGGGAAGTATATCATAAGAACAACAGTGTCGTAGGGCTTAAATGTAGGTGAAAGAAAACAAATTTCCAGCATTTTCTGCCTTCTCCAAAGAAACATCCCCATGTGCTCTTCCACGAAGGCCCTTCATATGCCTGGCTCTTGCATTTTATGTGTGGAAAATATGTAATTATTCATTTAAAAAATATTTTGCAGGGACTAGGAGCATAGAAGTTTTGCTTTATAAAACGGTCTACGACACAGACTCTCTGAATTTCCTCATGCAGCCTACTGTGATAGTGATGCCAATCTGAAGCAGTCCTACATGGTATCTCTGCTAAGTTAGGAACAATAGGTGCGCGAGACTCACTCATTTCAACTTTGCTGTACTGGTGCAAGATTTCGGAAATCAAACCGGTCACCAGAACCATTAGTACTGAAATGAGCGCTTTCAGCTCTTGGGCAATGTACTGGCCTGTCACCAGCGGCTTATCCAAAGTTGTCTCCTTGAAAAGAAAACTGCTCACCCTGATTCTTCCAATGGATCTCAGATATGAATTTACCAAAATCACTGCGACCATCTAGTTGAGTTAGAAGAATTTTACTTGGACTGGTGCAGAATAAATAATGGTATGCAATGCATGAATGCCTAAGGTGCTCGTACAAAGCGGAGAGAAATAATACACTGAACTCTTTCTTTGAGCCTTCCTTTCAGAGGTGTATAATAAAGGATCCTGCTGGTCTCTGATTGCCACAAAACGTACTTGAAGAATAGAGCATTTCATTTCAAGGGCGTGCATTTTGCGGTTCTCCCTTTCAATAAGACGTTTGAGCCACTGTAGGTTGAGGAACGGGGTTCGAGACTCGGCAGGGACGTTCAATATCCTGTGATTCTGGGCAAGTCACTTAATCTATCTGTGCCTAACAAAAAGGAACGTGTCCGTCTGTAGCGCTCATGTAAAGCTCTGTTATCTTCGGGTCGAGTTCGTGACATAATAAAAAAAATAAAGACTACATTCTTGTTTAAGTTTTTAAAATGTCATATGAAAAATATCTAGATGTTTCATGATAAACAGCAAGTTGTGACAATATGCCATTGTATCAAACACCCATTAATATATACTTGTATTTTATTTGTGCTTATAAATCGCTGGTGGGCACTACAAAGCGCTTTACGTGGAGAAGGTTTAAGGCTAGCAAAGAGAGAGCAATGAATCAACGAGGGCATGCTGTTATCAACAATTCACTCTTTCAAGAGCAGTCAGCTTTGATGTAATCCAAATGTCTTTTAGAGCAAACGCATCTTTAGGGTTTCCCGGGACCCCATGAAACAAGCATTTACAATGCAATGGTCTCGGCATCATTAAAGCTAGAGCTATTGGCATTGCTCATAACATTTCTTTTTTTTTTATCATAAATAAATGGCATTGTCATTTACATTGCCAATAGCTTAATCGTTAAATAAATGGCATTGTCATTTACAATGCCAATAGCTACACCCCTACACAGAGCCACCCACACAGAGACACCTACAAAAAAAGCTATCCACACAGAGCCACACACACACACACACACACACAGAACACATTCCCTTATTACACATGGGGATGCCTGATATGCCCAGATACAACAGTTGTTTTTGTCACATGATTGCCCCCACTACTACTACTAAATCGGTTCTATGGTTGCAAGAAGTGACATGTAATATAGCCCGATCGGTTATGTTATAAAAGTAATCATTTGAAAATGGCTCAGTGGAGTGGGACATCTTAGTTGTTGCTACCCACGAGATGCGGTAACCCACGAGATGCGGTCTCACCCATCCCTTGATTGTTGCGACACTAGACCTACGTGTGCCAGCACAACCTACAACTTGTAACACACTGTATGCTACCTCTTACATTTTGTTTGCTTTCGATACTTGCACAAGTGCCACCATTGCCTACGTATCGTTTGTTCTTGTGTTTGAGTGTCCTCCATTGATTGCAGTGTTATACCTCAACGTGTACTTTGTTTGCTTTTGTAACCTGCACACTTGCCACTTTATCGTCCTGTAATGCACCGTTTGCTCACGATGGTCACTTTTGCCTCATGTAATGTAACTTTTGCTTTTGTAATTTGTTCACCAGTAATGTTGTAATGTTCTCATGTTTCAGTTCTGTCCTATTGTGAAGCGCTCCGACACCATCGGGTAAAGTCAGCGCTAATGAAAACGAATAAATAAATAAATACCTCTAACGTGTAGAGGAACCCCTAGAAAATGGCTGCCACCCCCCATGCTAACCGAAACTCCCGAAGCGTCCAGAGTCTAGAGGCTAGTAAGACATCACGAGGCTGGCACCAATCCAGAACAAAATCGCCTCAATGATATGACCGCTCAAAATATATACCCTAAATCCATGTACACACCCCCTGCTTAATCACAGTGGGGAGCCGGCCAGGAGACCCAAGATAGATATGCAGCAGTCTCTCCCAGATACAGGATGACCGCAACTGCGACCTAACCCTCGGCTTGAAATATTGCGAATAGCGCCGCCGGTACCAACCACCATTCCCGTGTGCCCCCGTGACCGGGCATGCAACGCTCCCCCGGCCAGACCACAACCTTACGGCCACTAAACCAATTACACACCGAACCACGTTGCGGCCAGGCCTATGTTTATAAAGCGCCAAAGATATCTGAACGCTATACCGATAAACCTGCATGCTACACCAGGGTCCCCATACCACTCCTCACTAGCCCCGGCGAGCCACTACAACGTTTGGGGCAGGACCAAATGCCACTAAAGCGCTGCTGGGGACACGGGAGTTTTAAACAGTCACAAACACGCCGCACATTACCAAGCTGCTTCCTCTGCCACACACCCCAGGCCAACGGTCTCGCGGGCATCCATGCCCCCCCATCCCACAGCCAGGCGACCAGACTCCCGCAGACCGAAAGGGAGAGACCCTGGCTATGGTGTTCAACACTCACCGTAACCCCGACGCCAGAACAAGAACGCGGCAACCCAAGGACGACAAAACAGCGTCCGGGCCTGAACGGCAGTGAGGGAAAGGAGGCAGCTCGGTGCGGGTGATGGTGCCCCCGAAGACAACAACAAAAAAAATGGCGGCCGCAAACATCGGAATCGGGGGCGTGTTTTTTGCGTTCTGAGTGACGGATGACGTCACAGGTAGAAAGAACGCAAAAAACACGCCCCCGAATCCGAAAAAGACGGGGCTTCAACCGAGTGACGCCCCTCTCCTCCAATGGCTTGATAAGTTCTGATCAGCAAAACAGGAAGAGCACCGTATTCTCATGTCCCACGAGGCGTCCTATCCCTCGCGTATACAGTTTTTTGTATAGTATAAGCGAGGGATAGGACGCGTCGTGGGACAGGAGAATACGGTGTTCCTCCTGTTTTGCTGATCGGAACTTATCAAGGGTCACAATTCGTTATTCCTGATACCGAATGGAGTACATCTCATACAGGTTTTGAGACAAATTTCTTTGGACTCTAGCATCAACGATCTGATAGACCTTTTCCACCCATGTTACTACAAGGTGGTGAAGCATTAGAATAATCTCTTTTAAGGGGGTCCGGTGTAAATCATTCCCGTGCTCTCTAAACCAAATCGTGCATTTGAGGATCAAGTATATACATAGCTACTGTCTTATTAAAGACAGAATCAGGAATCAGTTTTCTTTTCGCCATTTGGTACTCGTTCTTTGTCACCAAAATTGTTGGTTCTAAGAAATGAGCACATAAAATATTGATTTCATGAATCATAGGCCACCACATTGGGTGTGCTGCAAATGTCTTTCAAACAGCCATAAAGGCTGTGTGAGGAACATGGTGTGCATGGATAGATAACAACTTACTTACCTGTAACTACAGTTATCCAGTATTGATATCTTTCACAGACTGACATGACTGAATCATTCCCAGTCGCAGAGGCAGGAGTCCCACAGTAAATACAAAAGTAGTGCCAAAGGTAAATATCAGTAGTAGGCGACAAAGAAAAAGCCCTGAGGCCTAGATCTTATTAGCCGATCTACGTCATTATGCTAAAGAACCAAAAAATTGGTCCCAACCAATCAGCACTCTCTAGAACACTCTCAGCAGAGTCAGTTCTCTGCAGATTTTCGTTAGCACAAGTGGGAAATAAGTATCCCAAAACATAGAGAACTGGCTCTCCGGGGGGGGGGGGTGCATGTGAATCTATGAAAGATGTCAATACTGGATAACTGTAGTTGCAGGTAAGTAACTTGTTTTCTTATCCAGTATTGGGGTATCTTTCATAGATTCACATGACTGAATCAGAGTAGCAAGCAGTATACCAAGTATACAGTTGGTTGCGGATGGTTGGAGACTTGTTCTGATAAACTCTAAATTGCATCTAGAAATTGTTAACAAAAGGTATAATAAGCCAAACCTTCAAAGTTAAAAGCATGACCTATAAATAGGAAAAGAAACATGCATAGTAATAGCACTACGTGGACATGTAAGCATTATGCACATATTATATACAATGAACATGTTATAATCGCAAAAATGTGTGTGTATCATGAACAATGACAACCATAGATAGTAAAAGACTGAAAGGTACCTGAAAACTGGTCTCAAAGAAAAAGATGGCGTAGGACAGCCTGTCCAACCGCCGCATCCTCTTGACATGTAGATTGAAGGCAGTAATGTCTTGTGAAAGTGTGGACATTTTTCCATGTCGCGGAACAGATATTTTCTAGAGTCACTCCAGCAAACAACACTGTAAACGCTGCCACAGTTCTTGTGGAGTAGGCTTTGACTTTCCTTAGCAAAGGCCTGTTAGTCTTGTCATGACAGAAATGGATTGTAGATGCTATCCATCTGGCAATTGTGGCTTTTGTGATTGCAGTTCCCAGAGTAGCTTGTCCGTAAGCCTCAAACAGCTGGCCGGATTTTCTAAAGGTTTTTGTTCTTTGTAGATAGAACTTTAAACATATTTTGATGTCAAGGGAATGTAAGGTTCTATCCGCTGGTGTAGACGGATTTGGAAAGAAAGTCTGTAATCTCACCGGTTCATTGAGGTGAAACTGCAATGGCACTATAGGTATAAATGTAGGATTAGTCCGGAGGCTCACAATCCTGAGAGAAATGTAAAAATGGTTCCTTTATAGTAAAAGCCTAAATTTGACTCACCCTTCTAGCAGATGTTAGAGCTAGAAGTAAAACAACTTTCCACGTGAGAAAGTTGTGGATGGGCTCGAATGGGTGTTTCATTAACTGCGTGAGGACAGTGTTCAGTTCCCACTCCAGTGGAGGAGACCGCACCGAAGGAAATGCTCAGAAAATACATCTCATGAATTGTTTGATTAATGAGGATGAACATAAAGAAGGAAGCTTAGCACCTTTTCTGAATCTGTAAAGTGTGGCTAAATGGACTTTAACTGATGAAAAAGTGAGTCCAGACCTAGCCAGATGTAGCAAATAAGGGAGAATTTGTTCCGCAGGAGCTTCTATCGGGTGAGCCTTGTTTGCTTTACAGCAACAGCAAAACCTCTTCCATTTTAGACGTTAAGTCTTAATTGTGCTCTGAGCTTGTGATTTAGTTAAGATGTCACGACAGTCCTGAGGGATCTCAAGGTCCTTGAATTCGAGGAAATTAGGAGCCATGCGTGTAAATTTAGAGACTGAGGGTCCGAGTGAACCACCTGCCCCTTGTTCCTCGACAACATTGTGGGTGTTGGAAGAAGACAGATCGGCTGGTCCTGGGATAGTAACAGCAGTTCTTGGAACCAGTACTGACGTGGCCACGAGGGCAATCAGGATGAGAAGGCAGCCCTCCGATTTCATCTTGCGTAACACCCTCGGGATTAGAGGTATTGGGGGAAAGCGTAAGCACAAATCCCTGACCATCGCATGGACAGGGCATTCCCCCTTGATCCCTGTTGAGGATATCTGCTGGCGTAATATCAGCATTTCTTGTTGTGCTTTGTTGCGAACAAATCCAATGTCAGCTTGCCCCAAGTTTGAAACACTTTGTTCACTTAGATGTGCTCCAGCTCCCACTTGTGACAGTCCGATAGGGACCTGCTGAGCGTGTCCGCCAGGGTATTGTGGAGGCCTCTGACATGTTCCGCTTTGAGGGTTATGTTGTGTAGTGTAACCCATTCCCAAAAATCTTGAGCCTCTTTTGACAAAGTTGCCAATCTTGTCCCTCCTTGCTTGTTCACATAAAACATGCTGGTGGTATTGTCGGTTCGAACCAGTACTGATGAACCCGCATTCCTTGAAAGGAAAGCTTGCAGGGACAGAAAACTCGCTCGTAATTCAGGCTGCTGATATGTTTTGTCTGTACTCTTCTATCTGTAAATCCTGGAGATGACCTCCCCATCATTCAATGGAGGCATCTGTTGTCAGAACAAAATCTAAGACATCCTGTATGAAAGAGTGCTTCTGCTAGATTGGCTATCTGTGACCACCAATGTAGAGCGTTTATCATGCGTGGTGTGACTTTGATATTGTCGTTGAAGGAACCCACGGCTTGCTGCCACTGAAGGTGCAGTTCTTCCTGTAGAGGTCTCATTTTGAGTCGTGCCAGCGTGATGAGATTTATTGACTAAGAGCACATCCCCAGCAGCGAAGCGAACAGAAACTGACTTTCTTCTTGAAATCAGAATTGCTAGCTTTTGAATACGAACCGATCGTGAGATAAGAATGCCTTGCACTGGACTGTGTCCAGAAGGGCTCCCAGAAATGGAAGGACTTGCATTGGACGTTACTGGGATTTGCTTTTGTTCACAGTTAGTCCCAGAGAGTTGAAAAGATGAAGAGACGTTGCAGTGGCAATCTTGACTGCTTGCTCCGAAGGACCTTTGATTAACCAATCGTCCAAATACGTGAATACCTGGATTCCCGGGATGTTAATGCTGCTGCTGCTACAGGAGCTAGGCACTTTGTGAAGATCCTTGGAGCCGATGTTAGTCCAAACGGGAGCACTTTGAACTGATAATGGGCGCCAGCCCCAGTGAATCGGTGATATTTTCGATGATTGGGATGGATTGGGATGTGGAAATAAGAGTCTTCCATGTCCAGAGAAGCCATAAAATCTCCCTCGTTTAGGCAACCAAGGATCTCTTAAAGTGTGCCCATGCAAAATCCTTGTTTTTTGAGGAATCTGTTCAAGTTGCGAAGGTCAAGGATCGGCCGCCATTACCCTGATTTCTTTTTGATCAGGAAAAAACGAGAATAGAAACCTGTCTGTTTCTGATGTGCTGGGACCTTCTCTATAGCATTCCTGAGGAGCATTGTTAAAGCTTCCTTGAATAATAAGTTAAGGCGAGGGGGTGGGGGGTCCCTTGGGCGGAGTGGTAGGTGGCTTGGTGACAAATTCTAGGGTATGCCAGTTGTTCACCAAGTCTAGAACCCATTGATCGGAGGTAATTTCTCGCCACTGGTCCACAAATGTTGAAACTTTCGTGTCCATGGGAATGGGAAGAGGTGTGATTGGCGCCCTGTGGAGATCACGGTTTTCTCTTAGCATCTCGCCCTTGATTTTGCAATCGTTTTGACCTCCCTGGCGAGAGATATCAGCCGTATTGGATTGCCGGTATGAAGATTGGTAAGTCTGTCTATATTGGTGCTGGTATTGTCTGTTCTGCTGTGTTTGTTAACCTCCTCCAGAGGAAAAACCACACCCCCTAGCGCCTCTGAAGGTTCCACGTTTGTATTGCAAGGAGCCCAAGGATCTTGTAGTATCCGTATCTGTTTTTATTGCCTGGAGGGCTTCATCGATGTGTTTTCCGAACAATGATTCGCCATCGTAGGCCATGTCCAATATTTTTGTCTGGACTTTCGGTCTGAAAGTGGTGGCTTTAAGCCAACCCTGGCATCTGAGTACTGCCGCCCCAGCTAGTTGTCTGAAAATTGTATTGACGTTCTCCCTCTAGTAAGATTATCCGTGCTTCCTGTCTTCTGTCCTCAGGAATGAGGTCAATGAGCCCAGCTATATCTGACCACATTTGGCGGTCATAACGCCCCATGATCGCTAGGGAGTTAGCTGCCCTGATGAAACAGCTGCCATAGCTGAAAACTTCTTCTCAATCAGATCAAGACGGCGCCCCTCCTTCTCCGGCGGTGTAGTAATGGGCGTTGCCGGATTCTTAGATCTTTGTTGGGCAGCCTGGGAGATGACGGAATCTGGCTGAGGGTGTCCAATGCGACAGGATGGACTATTGGCCGGAGCACGATACTTCTTATCTATCTGTGGAAGCACTGAAGGCACAAATGCAGGAGTTTTCATGATCTTGATACCCTTGTTCCATATATAATCAATTATACGAACAGCCCTAGTCATTTTTCTGGATTCCTCTTTAAAATTGTGAAGGAAACATTTGGTTTGTTCAACAGTGACCAGTAGTTGAAATCTAGCAGCAGCTCGCTGCATGAGATTGTTAAATCCTCCTATATCCTCTGGTGGCGAATCAGATGGCAGAGGAATTGGTGGTAAAGGCATAAGGATAATGTAAGAATCCCAAGTATCAACATGAGGGTTCTCTGGCAATTCAAGTTCCTCAACTTCCTCATCAGAGGATGTGTCTTGAACCGGATGAGGGTCTGGGGGCTGTTGTTCCAGAGGAGCTTGTAAATTGAGGCGTTTGGACCGGAGCCTCAGGTGGAGGTAAAGGATCTGGAACAGTCGAGGAGGAGGTGGGGTTTGTGGAATAACCTGCTGCGGGGGAAACCACTGTCTATAATATGCAAGCATGGCTTGCAAGTCCTGAATAAGATTTGGAGGCAAGTGGCTGGTCTCAGATTGACGAGCTTGCCTATGGTAAACGGTATGATGCGGGACGACAATGTCCTCTTGAGAATATTGTTTGTTGTAATCCTCCTCCTCCTCCATGGCATCTTGACATTTGATGTGCAGCTCAGAAGGATGATGAGCTATACCAAATGTTCTTTCTTCCTCATCGACATAATCATCATCGTCTTCCTGCGTATATGTTTCCAGGAGATGCGACGGAGTAAGAGGTGAAATATTGCAATACTCATGTCTTTGAAATGTTTTGAGTTGAAAGCTCCTACAAGGAACAGGCATTGAATGAGATGGAACCACAACCAAAGCCTTAGATGGGACAGGTAAAACCACTGCTGATGGTATGGTCGTCGACAGGATCATAGTCGACGGGCTCGGCGTCGAAAGGTTCATCGCCGATGGGCTCAACGTCTTCATCGTCGACAGGCTTGACGTGTTCATCGCCGACCGACTTGGGATCTTCATCGACGGGACAGTCGTCGACGGTGTAGTAGGCAACTGAGTCTTCGTCGACGATACCGCTCTTGTCGATGGTGGAGGCTTCGTCAACGGTACTTTCATTGACGTGTGCTTTGATGATGAAGTCTTCATCGATGATTCTTCGATGACGGTCTTTTTTGACAAGATCGTAATCCTCGTCGACAGTATAGGAGATGTGATAGACGTAGTAGAGATAGTCTCCGTCGACGAAAGAGCAGAAGAAGTGACAGAAATCGTAGACGAGGGAGGGAAAGCTAGAGATTTTGAGAGGCTTTTACTCACTGTTTTAGTAGATGGTTTCTTAGAGTCCTTGAGAGCAGAAGTCTGAGGAGCCTGCGCAGACCCAGAGGTGGTTAAGGGAGACCTCTGAGAAGGGCCAGAAGTAGAGTGGGAGGATTTAAGATGTTTTCTCCCCTCACTTGAAGAACTGTCCTGTGATCTAGCTCTCTTGCTGGAAGTTGAGGCTCTATCATCATCTTCAGCCAAAGAACATTTAAGCCACAAAAGGACTATTGCCTCCCTATCCCAGAGTGTTTTAGGAGGGAAGGTACGGCAAATTTTGCAATCTTTTTTCTCATGTTCTGGGTAGAGGCAGTAGATGCAGTCCTTATGCTGGTCGTCAACATGGACTCTCTTCTTGTCGCAGGTTCTGCAGGGCTTGAACAAGGCCTTCTTGTCCGACATCATGAAGAAAAAACTGAGTGGCACTCAGGGAGACTCCCTTCCACACGACGTGCGGTGAAATTCTGAGGAGAACTGGCTATGCTGAGAGTGTTCTAGAGGGTGCTGGTAGCTGGTTGGTTGGGGCCAATTTTTTGGTTCTTTTAGCGTAATGATGTAGATAGGCTACTAAGATCTAGGCCTCAGACCTTTTTTTGGGGGGGCTCTACTACTGTTATTTACCTTTGACACTACTTTCTTATTTACTGTTGGACTCCCACCTAGTCGACGGGGAATAATTCAGGCATGTGAATCTATGAAAGATACCCCAATACTGGATAAACTCAACTGCTGATGCGCAATGCTTTGATTCCCATTTTGTCTAATTGTGTGTGGCTCACCGGTTAGAGGAGGCAGACCGGGACGGACGGAGAGGTCAGACCCTGGACCAGGGTTCAATCCCCGACGCGGCAGGGTCTTGAGCTCAAAAGGTCCATGGACTCGATAATTCTCGCCTCGGTGCCTACTACAATCATGGGCTCCCATCTGCAACTCTGGGCAACAGCTTGCTTAATCTCCACTACGGCCCCACTGCGATGGGATGCCTGGCTTTCACCTTGGGGATGCCCAGTAGGGGTTATCTCGCAGGGAAAAGCCAGGACGGGTTCCTAAAGCAAGCGCGTTGAGACCTTACGGTGAAAGGCGCTATATAAGAACGTATGATTTACGATTTATTTATAACTGCAAAGCCAGAATTTCTCTTATTCTCACGTCACTAAAAGGATTTGGTATATGAATGCAAGTTGAATTCATAAATGGCTGTGGTGGACTACAACAGTGTAGAAATTCTCCAACAGTCCTGGGAATATTAAACACATTTTCTCTGTGCAACTTCCGAACTGCTATTTTATGTAAAAGACAATAAACATAAATGTTCTTTTAAATAAAAAATTAAAAATTAAATAAAAGTTTTCAGGAACTTCTAAAAGGTGGATAAGTATTTGAAGGATATCATTCTAAAATGTCATTAAAACACATGGATATTACTAGGCCTTTGGCATAAATCCAGGTGAGTTCTGCACTTGGTTGCAGACACAAAAAAGGTTTACGAAATAATTCAAATAAAAAAACTGAGAAGTTCATCATAGAGCACCTCTTCCGGGTTAGCAGAAAAGCTACGTATTAATACACCTGGGAGCTCTCCATGTAAAGAGTTCAGAATAACTTGAGGAACTGAACTATGTTGAGAGAACAACAGTAAACAAAACACAGCCAGGGGTGCACAAACAGTGGGTACTGTTTACAGGCTAAAAGTTAATGCAAAGCAGTAAAATGGAACAAATCCTGACACCCATGTTTATCTTCCGGGTACAATTCCTTTTTGTGGACACAATACATTTCCACATTTAATTAATGGAAACATTACACCAAAAACCGGAATTACAACAAACTACAATATTGTTGACAAAACAAACTGGTGGCAAACTTTCCTCCTAATACATTATTTAACAAGGGTTGCAGTAAGTGGTTAGTGACCAGATAGTTCATTTGTGGCTCTGAAGCATAATAAGTCAATGGCTCATTTTAACTATTATGCTGGTAAGTGATCAAACATTGCATTTTGGTATTTGCAGTTCTATATAGCGAGAACTCACCCGGAAGGTATAAGAGCGCTTTACATGAGCACCAGTTACATTACACAAGGTCACATTTTTTTGTTTTTAAAGGCAACAAGAGAGTAAGTGATTTGCCCAAAATGTTGAGCTGATGCCAAGTTTCCAACTTGATTCTCCAACTCCAAAGTCAACAGGTCTGTCTGTAACACCATATGAGCATTCCAACGCCACATCCTCCCTCCATTTATGACCTTGATGAGTTACTAGAGTCAGGTATGGCCTCAGTGGGCAAGCAGATCACTAGGCACATTTGGGAGAATGTTAAATGAGCAGTCAATTATCGGACTCGGCAATAGTCTTGATGAATTATACCTCATCCTATGTCTAGTTTCGGCCTTTAATTAAGAGGCATTTATAGAGAGCAACTGCTGCTTCAGAAGAAGCGTCCTGGTGCTTGCGCAAGTCAGTAGCTGGTGGGATCAGCTGTTATATCTCACCCAATAGCACTGTGTTCAGCGGAGTCTGGAACAGGCTTTCGCTGGGTATGGCATGGAGGGAGGGTGGGAGAACATTCCAGAAGCCGGGAGCCAGAATAGAGAAGGACCTACCCCTCCAATCTGGCGTTGTGGTGTTTGGAGATGCACAGAAGGTTGTAGTTAGAGAGGCGGAAAGCCTTTAAGGGGGCGTAACACTTGAGCTGGTCTTGAATGTATCGTGGGCCCTTCCGAGTGGAGTAGTCTGTGGGTGATCATAAGTATTTTGAATTTGATCCTGGACTTGATTGGGAGCCTTTGTGGCTCTTTCAGCGTTTGTCTGACAGACTGACATTTGGGGATATTCAGGGTGATCCTAGCTGTGGCGTTTTGTACTTGCTGCAGTCAAGACAGCAGATTCATGGAGGGCACCAAGATAAAATACGTAGGTGTAGTCCAACCTGGAGGTGATAAGCATGTGTTCAATCCCCTTGTGAGTGTCAATGGGCAGATATTTTAAGAGTTTTATTAGCAATGTTAGCAGACAAAGAAAGTGGCCAAAGTGGGTTTGACAAGGGGTTTGAAGGAAAGTGCAGTGTTCATCAAGACTCCTAGGTTACGGACGACTGAGGAAGGGATAGAAGCAAATCCTACATCAGAAGGCCAGAGAAGCAGAGTTAAGAAGGGAGGAGGAGCCGAACATCAACATCACGATTTCTGTTTTGTCAGATGAGTTGTAGACAGTTGGCATGCATCCTTGGAGAGGAAGCATTTGATTACTAGATCAATAGGGGACCTTGGTAAGTCAACAGTTAATCTCTGAGCCCTAGGATGGCCTTAGTAGGCTTATATTCACTCATTTGAGTCCGACATCCTTGGTCATCAAACACCTACCATTTAAAAACAGTATGTCCTTGTCACTGAACAGCTGGTAACTAGCCTCAGTGATGGCGTTGATGAGTGAGCGGTCAATCCCATAATGTCTTTAGATGGCAAATAACAGCAGATCCACTCATTACCTTGTTGAAAAGGTAACAGAAGCATACATCCAGTGATGTTCTTTGTGAGCAAGTAGCAGCTTAATCGATCCAATTGTGGCCTTCATGAGAGGCACCAGATCACTGTACTGAATTACGATCAGTAAGCAAACAAGAGAATCATCTCCTTCGGGAGTCATGGGGACGAAAGTGTGGGTTTATGAAAGACTGCAACATCACGTGATGGGCATGACCAAGTGTCATTTCACATCCATCTAATAGGTCTTCAGAATACCTACCACACTGGCTCGAATTGTAGATTTAAAATGCCTGGAATTTTTCTACTATTGATTACATGAAGCGGATCACCAATTATATAGTGTTACAGATCTGAAACTTGCTTAGAGTGCATTCCGTGTTAGAGTCAGAAAAGGGAAGTAGGAGACAAAATACGTTACAGGAATACCAGGACAGTCGCAATCAACATTCTTCAGAATTTCGTCTTACTTTTGTATAATAAATATGATTATCTCCGACAATTATTATTTTTTAAAATGAGGTACAAATCTGTATCCATTCGAAAATGTCCTCTGTCTCTGAAGGCAACACAAATTGGTCTAGCCATCCTCATTTGTAAACAACATTGAGGCCACCTAACACCAAACGCAACAACTATTTGGGGGATGGGGATGCTGTTCAGCAAATTTGCAATCTCAACAGTGGCTCTCTGCAAGTTTCAGCATGCTAGATGCAAAGCGGTGCACTCCTCCTGAGCAAACTGTCAGACTCCTACATGGTCTACTGTTTATTTTCAAAATGTTATAAGGAAAACTGTGTGACTGAGTGTCAGAGGCAGGCTGCAACGTGCCTTGCTGCCACGGGCGCAGAATCGAGCGCCGGTGTGCTCAGTGTCGTTATTAAAGCTGCCCACCAGAGAGTGGCTCTTGCAGTGAAAGGAGTGGATTTATCCCAGGCCCTTTTATCACACTTACATTCGGCATTCCTCAGCCTCTTGCATGGCTATTACTCATCCACTGGAGTGAGCCCAGGAGAAGGTTCCACAGCCAGCCCATGCCAGAGAGCAAGGTCGGGCAGAGCAGGAATGTGTACAGAGGCAACGAAGCAATGGTCAGAGGACCAACAGCACAGAAAGACTTACTGGAAGCCTGGAGGAGGGTAGAGCTGTGTGTGGCCACGAGGGGTTGGCATATTTGCACTAGGCGTGCAGAACTAGGCGTGACTATACTACTAAAAGAGGGGGATGCGTGGAGAACTGGGGCATGGGAGGCTGTGTTTGTATGTAACCTGGCCACAAGCAGGAACACTGCAAAAGTGCACGACTGTGTGTTACTAAATTACTAAAGCAGGTTACGTTTGTTGAACTGGCTACATGGTGTTATGGACGAGTCACACACAGGTCTGGAAACAAGGTAAGAACAAATGTGCACAGGGCTGATTGTACTTTAATTTTAAAAGGTATTTCATAATAATCATAAACCTCCAAAAATTTGAAGCAGAAAGTCATAAATGAAGATATTTGTTTTTATGGCGCCTTTCCAATATTGTTACAGCGCCTTTCCAATATTGTTACAGCCTGGTAACTCTGTGGGCAGTCAGGATGCGTGGGTAACACTGCACTAGAAGCACACAGAGCACAAATTGGATCAGAATTGATTAAGGTGGGTATTTGCATTGAATTCCAATCACCTATGTATTTACCATGATTGATCAGTTGTGGATAGTGGCCGAGTAGGGTCAAGGATGAGATCACAAACTTATTGAAAACTAATCCATTTAGCGAATTTTTGAGTTATCTTGGCACAGAAAGTGCCTTTGCGGTGAACAGAAAACATGTATTCTCTCTTTTCTATTCTTCACATTCCTAAAGCACATGGCTAATCAAAAGGCTTTCCAGCGCTAGGTCGACCAGAAATAGACTCGCATAAAAAGACCTATGCACTTAGCCAAACAGCAAAATCGTTAATCGTTTCCTGAAGTTCAGCTAATCCGTAGTCCTTCTTAAAGTTACAGGTAGCACATTCCATATTTTTGGGGCCAAGTAGGAGAAGTATGTTCTTTGCAAAGTGAGTCAATGCCCATTCACTCCCTTTGTCATTTAGAGGCGGTTCACATTTTTCTACCATAACAGGAGACCACCATCCCTCATTATCCCATCTCCTCAAATGCTCCTTTCTTAACCTAAGGTTTGAGGGCAGATCATTCCCTCAGCGCATAGAGCTCCCAGGCAAGCCTATCCATGACTACCAGGGAGACCTCGCCCTCTAACTGAAACTCTATCTCTTGCTCTAAGGCCTCTTTGGCAAGGCACCCCCCTCTGTTGCAATGATTTATGAGATGAATCTCTCATACATCATCCTCAAACGTTAGAGCGTCCATTGTTAGTATAGTGCAGGGTGTATCAAGCACCTCTGGCAATAGTATCAAGCGCCTCTGGCAATATATGAACATTAGCAAGTTACTCCATGCTAATCATCCCTACCTGCAAGTGGTTGGAGCATCTGCCGGATGGTTCTGGGGGGATCTTGATTTCGTCTGGAGACATATTCCTCACTCTCTCGGAAAAGGAGGCTAAACGAGGTAGCAGAGATACGAGAAGAGAACAGGGCATGAAATCAATTAGCGAAGCAAGAAAAAGTGAGACAATGCACACAAACATCAAACCTGGCCTGGTAGTGGCAGCGTGGGCTAGCAGTGGCATCTTGGATTCCTTTATCAAGTCTAAACTTACTGCAATAAAATATTGTGACCGCAATGATAATTTGTAACCATTAGTCTAATGTTAGAACGAGGTCATAAAATAAAGGAGGGTCTGGACAAAAAAAATAGTTAATAGCATGGCGTTATAAGTGGTCATCAGTAACTGTCAAAAAATAATTTGTACAGAACTGAAGGTCCGACGCAAGTTACCAACAAATTTGACAAAATCATATAAAGTGCAGGTTATGGGTGGTGCATCTGATAAAATAAAAACAGATGTTCGGTCTCTGAACATCAGGACTGAAGTGAAGAGGTCTGGACTTCCTATAGCAGTATAGAATGAAACCCTAAATAGCTTCTTCCAAATCCGAAGTCCCCCTCTGTGATAAATTTTCACACAAGCAGAATAAAAAGCTTAGGGGGCAACAAAGCAAAATCCACAATTGGCAAAATGCAACATTGCCTGAGGGCCAGCATCTCCATTATACCACCCCTCCCTACCCCAAGCAGACAACGCTTACTAACTGAAGGTGGGTTCAGCTTGAACGTCATAGTATAGTATCTTTTGGAACTTCCAATGTAGTGTTATTCGTTGACTGTTACTTGAAGAGTTTTATTTTGCTCTGCAGTTGGATGCAAAATCATTCATTCAACTGGGATCAGAATAGAGGATTTGGACGTTGGGGAAACACAGTTCACCACAAGAGGACAATCTGTTGAACTAAAAGAGTGCTTGAATTTCTTCCTCAGATGATTCAGTCAAGCAGGCCCTCTGTGCTTAAACAGCCATACACTGGAGGATGGCAGCATAGATTCAAAGCTCATTGCTCTCGATGGCCTCTGAAGTCACGACTGCTTTTCTTTCGCCCTCTGGAAGCATATTCAGTTCATGTACATTCATTTAGCACACTCCAACTGTGGGTGGGGACAGGGCGCAGTACAATACTGAACGAAGAAAGATCGCTTCCCCAAAAAATAAAAACAAAATCTGTTTGAGAGAGAACCAAGCTCAAGACGTCTAAATACTGTTCAATTCATATTCATATATTGGAGAGAAAAAGAAAGGAGCAAAGGGCAAATCGTAGGGACTATTGTACCCCCTAAAACACGAAATACTGTCCGAAAAGATGATGGATTCGGAGCAGCGTGACATCATTAAGTGACAGTCTAACGAGGCAGCTGCTTTTATTTCTATCGCTTTTGAAACCTGTTCTATATGGTACAGGACCGTATTTGACATGACATCGAATCGCTAGTATTTGTGTTTTTTCAAATGTCGATTCAGTTGTAGAATACAAAGAAAGCGGTGCATACTTTAATGCATATTTTTGTGCTATCCCCTCGAACAGACTAACCCATCGGACAGGCTTACAGTGTCTGCATTCACATACAGGGACAGAATAAAGGCAAAAGCATGCCTCCCTTAGGTACCTGTGAAGAGAAGGCAAGCTGTGTGCTTTTGTTTCCCTCTGTGGCATTTACATTTAAATGTAAGGTTCCAGGCGGCCCCCAGTCAGCATATACAAACAATGGCCCCTTAACTTCTCCCCAGCTGGAGGTAAAAATAAAAAAAGGCTCCCTCGCTGCCGCCAGCATGTTGCTGCTGGGAAGCGAAAGCAGGTAACGTGCAGGTGCTGCTGAACGTGTCCCGCGGTGTCTGAAAACTACACTGGGACAAGTTCAGCATATTTCTGTGGGGCCCAACTCATTGGCAGGGGGGACGGCATCCACCCTGTGAAAAAAGTGGGGTGACGCCTTGTACCTGCGTGCACCCCCGACTCGAGTCCTGGCTACCTTCCTCTCTCTGAATGGTACCGTGTCCGGTACACCTGCTGCCGAGTGCAACAGACAAATCCCATCTCTGTGCCCCATTATTAGCCTGAAATCTCGTGCAGAGCACGGCCTGGCTTGGATCCGGAGTCTCGCTCGGAAATGTCGCTTCACTCTACGGATCCCAGTAAACGCCATGAAAGGAGGCGAGCAGCTCTGCAAGACTAATGTGCTGCTCACCAAACTGTGGTGCGTGGATGAACTTTGCATTAGGTAATTCGATGCCCAAAACACTGACAACAAATCCACTTTCTATAGAGGACAAAGTCACAGAATAGAAAGGAGGGAGCCCTTTGGCATCTTGACAGGACAGCAGAGTGCCTGGCCAAGGGCCTAATCTGGGAGGGGACGTGGGGGTTCATTCCTGGATGCAGGCTGTCTTGGCACAGTGTCTTCAGACAGCCTCCAACCAAAGATCCCTCCTCCGTATAAACCGCTCTCCGGTCTCGCCCTGAATCATAACAGAACAAGCTTCCCTTTGTGCACTGCTCACAATGGAGGCGTTGGAGCTCGAACCCAAAGTCTTAAAATGTGCCTTTACTCCAAGGGTCAAACAACTCCCAGCACAAACTGCTGCCAGGAAATCCCGCACCGCCTCACGACAGAAGCAGAAACAAGCATTGGTAAAGCCAATATGCCTGGTGTCAATTTCCAGCTTTTTGTCTTTCCAATAGTTGTTCTCTTTTGTCAGGCTTTTTTGTTATGTGTTTGGTGGCAGAGGATTTGGGGGGACGGGACACGTCTGGGCCTTGATTGAAAAGGGAAAAGATTTTTTGGGTCTCAAAAATCACACAATGCCATAGTAGCATCAGGCCCGCAAAGTAAACTACTTTGTGCATGGATGTACTACTAAGGGAAGAATGTGGTCACTCACAGTGAAGTTAACCAATTACTGAAGAGAGCTGACACACTGCTGTATGCTGAAGTGGGTGGAATTAAATATTTGAATGATAATAACGTATCAATAGATGAAGTGCTGGCAGAAATCCCCAATAGCTGAGTATATTACACATATAATTTTAGTAAAATCAAAAGGTCTTGATCAACGCCACACCTAAATAAAAAAGTCGGATGCACCTCCCCCCTACAACCACAAACAGCTATTCTGTAGCCCATAGGGAGTGGTGCCAGGATGTACGTAAGCCTTCTCCCACCCTTGGCACACGCACGCTCACTGCAAATTTCTTGGCTTGGTCTCACCTTGTAAATACTGTATCTATGCCTGCAAGCTACAGGATTTCACAGGAGTATGAAAGCTTTTAGAACAGACAGTTCTGGGAGAAGCTGTGAGTCAGAGTGCTGATTCAGCTGAAATGTTCTTTAAAAAAGTCAGCAGAGTGCATCAACACCAAAATGTTTCTCCTATGCAAAGTTCAACACCTGCACCACCCTCCTTCACAAGAGTCTGCTTTTCAGGATTGCTACTGCACAGAGTTCTTAATAAAAGCAGGAAGAGCACAGAAACTGGATTCACAAAATTAGAAAAAGAACCTGGTAATCCAATATCAACGAATGTGAAAAAACAATCAAAGTCTTAGATTGGACAGGTAGGTTAGGGAAGGGAAAAATATCAGAGGTGCTTGGAAAGTAGGGTCAAAGAACTCTTAGGGAGGACGCCGTCATGGAGTACTTCGGAACAGTCAGACGCGATGGCGGACAGGGAACAGAGATACCAGGGGCTAATGGGTGAGAAAAAATGATAGTGAGTTTAGGGGGAAGATCATCCTAGAAGCATAGTCATAGGGTATTTAGGGTAGGTCACAGCCTGGGGAGGAAGGTCACAAAGCAAACATCAGTAAGGTGCAGATGATGAATCACATGTGTTTTTAATGGGGGCACACCTCTTCAAAATGCAGATAGAGGTTTAGGAAAAATAAGGGACTGAGAGGAACACTCACAATGATGCATCTCTAAACAGTGCTTCAGGCACTCGCCTGACTCACTATACGCCTCTGCTGTCAATACCATCCACTCATGACCACTACCTTGGCTGTCGATACTCACTTATCTACATCGATTTTGAGCCACCCTGTTTCCGGAGATTACAATCTGTCCTCTATTGCATCGAATCCCTCTGTGCTAATTCCATCTTCATGGGCACCCTACTTATTGGGCAGTCAGCATCCACACATGCCTCTGATGTTCATGACTTGATTATTGAGAACTTCATACATATCTTGGCTCCCCTACGGCCTTGGCTCAAACAGGCTTCTTAGCCGCCTAATCAGCAGTCGTTTCTGAGAAAGAAAATGTGATCCCAAAAGGCAGTGGGGTGGTAGGTGTGCCCTTAGCCATAGTCTAATGTACAACTCTCAACGCACCACCAACACATTCTTGATGTATCTCCTAACCATCACTAGTTTAACCTCATACTTTGTGGGCTAATCAAATAAAGCACATGATATTTTCTCTATACACATCAATGACGTTGCCCAACATCAGTTGGCCATATCAAACAAGGAACTCCTCCTTGGCGACCTACATCTGGACTGATGATTCCTCCATGGATCATTAAGGGATTGCGGAGTATAGGGACATTAGCTTTTTAATCGACTGAAGCACGACAAAGGACATCACTTAAATCTGCTGTTCACTACTATCCTATACCTTATAATCTCTTCTTATGTACAACTCTCCTGGAGAGACAGTTCTCTTTACTTCATCACTGATATAGGTAACCTTGATAAAAATTAAACCAGATATTTTTCTACAGTCCCATCCTATATTATAACTCTCAACATTTAGGCTCCTGGCCAGTATAATTACCCATGATTAACAATTAAACTGACACATTTTGTATGAAACTGAAGTTTTCCACCAAATTCGATCAAAGAGGGATAACGAAACTATAGGGGCACCCCCCATACAATAACCCCAAAAACTGATAAGGCCCAAGTAACCTTTTTTTGTAAAAAATGAGACATTACTCATTATCAGGGAAGGCTACTCTCAACTTTAATGAAAGTCAGACTTCACAGAATGCAGTCAAGGTACGCAATTACTTGCAATGCTCACGTGTCAAGAAGAACAGAGTACAAAACGCTGTATTTCTTTCTATTTTAGAGGAGACACCCCATGGGACAACAGACATTGGAGTCCTGGAGGGTACAAGACGCCTATTTGTTGTATTTACAGTGCCACCTGTATATATAACCTCAAACAAATGTAAAGCAGGCTAACCTATAACTAATAGTTTCTTACCCGTCTGAGTCGTTTTGCAGCTTGAAGACTTTCTGGATTCACTATGCTGTGTATTATTCCGCGGTCTAGTGGTTGGGTCCGGAATCATAGTATTTCTCTTCCCCCCCCCCCCTTTTTTTTCGTGGCCCAGGTGGGAGTCGACGTCCCACCATTTGGTGTCCTCCTGTGACGTCGGAGTGCTTCCTCCGGAAGTTTCCACCTTTGGGCGCCATCTTCGGATTTTTTTCTTGCATCGTTCTATTTTTGTTTATCCTCTTCTTTTCAAAGTTTTTTTTTATCCCCTTCCTCCTGTCATCTTTCTAGCGGAGGTGGGTGGTTTTGCTAGTGAATCCAGAAAGTATTCAAGCTGCAAAACTACACTGACAGGTAGGAAACTATTCGTTTTGCATTGTGAATCTTTCTGGATTCACTATGCTGTGCACAGACTTTGTAGCAGTTTGCTATGTTTGTGGCGGCTGGGTGGAAGATGAGCGTTGGTTGTTGAATACATGTTGGAGCACTGTTTGTCCTACTTGTGCTTCCTTGTTCATCTGTATATCCACACAGTAGTGCCTAGTGAACGTTTGCACTGAAGCCCATGTTGCCACAGGCAAATGTCTTAGATGGGTGTGTTTGCCAGGAAGGGTATTGTTGCTCCCTTCTTTCTGGTATAGTGGGCTTGTGCCGCTCCTGTAGTTCTTGGCCTGCTTGCTTGTGGCAGAATTGAATTGTCTGTGCGATCCATCGTGCGATGGTGCTTTTTGTTACCGGTCTTCCCAAGAAACTGCTTGTGAAAGACACAAAGAATTGCTTTGTTTTCCTACAATCTTTAGTTCTCTCAATGTAATGCATCACTGCTCTTCTAGCGTCCAGAGTGTGCAGTGCCCTTTCAGCACTTGTGGATGGTTTTTGGAAGAAACTTGGAATCTGTATTGTCTGGCCTATATGGAACTTTGATACCACCTTTGGCACCAGGAAAGCTGTCTTTATGTAGAGCATATGTAGAGAGGCCTTGTGAATGGGTTCGAAAGGTGCCTTCATAAGTTGCGTTAGAACTACATTGAGGTTCCATGCCGGCGGTGGCATCCTTTTTGCGGGGGCGATTAGTTTGGCCCCCTCCAGGAATCTTTTTACTACCTGGGATGTAAAGAAACTTTTCCCCTTTTCTCCTCTTGTGTAGGCTACTATTGCTGCTAGGTGTACCCTTAGCGTGGTGTAGCTTAGGTTACTTTTTAGTTAATGTGTAAAGTATCTTAGAACTGTTGACTCCCTGGTGATTCTCTTTTGGAGCTTCTCCTTGATGCACCAGTGTGTGAACCTTTTCCATTTTGCAACATAACACTTCCGTGTAGTAGGTGTCCTTGCCTCCCGCATCACCGCCGGCGTGCTCTCTGGGAGTCTTAGGTGTGCAAACTCACTGCTTCAGGAGCCAAGCTGCTAGGCTGAGGTGCTCTGGTTCTGGGTGTAGCACCCTTCCGTTTTGCATCGAGAGCAGGTCACTTCTTTTTGGGAACTTGTGATGTGGCTCTTGTGCCATTTCCACTATCTGTGACAACCACGACTGCCTGGCCCACTGTGTTGCTACCAGTATCAGCGTTATGTTGCTTGTTTTGCACTTGCTGAGCACTCTGTGCATTAGCGGTATCGGGTGAAAATCGTAGGCAAATGTCTTCGACCAGCTTATCCATAGGGCATTTCCTTGGGATTGCTGACCTGGCTGTCTGGATGCGAAGTATTGACATTTTGCATTCTGGTGTGTTGCAAACAGGTCTATTTGTGGGGTCCCCCACTACTTGAATAGCTTTTGCTTTTCCTATGTATTGAGCTCCCACTCGTAGGATGCTGATGTCTGTCTGCTGAGTCTGTTTGCATCCACGTTGTCCTTCCCTGGTAGATGTATCGCCAGGAGGTCTATTTGTATTGGGATGGTCCACTTCCATATCTCCTGCGCTAGCCTTGATAGCGCCACTGATTGTGCTCCTCCCTGCTTGTTGATGTAGAACATCGTTGTGGTGTTGTCGGTTTGTATCAACACCCTCTGCCCGTACAGTTGTTTCTGGAAGGCTTTTATGGCAAGGAACACAGTCTTTAGTTCCAGGTAGTTGATGTTTCTGATCGCATCTGTTAGTGTACACAAACCCCGCACTTTGAGCTGGTTCATGAGCGCTCCCCATCCCATTTGGGATGCGTCTGTTGTGATTGTCACTGTTGGAGTTGGTGGTGTAAATTGTTTCCTCTTCGTTATGTTCTCATTGTTCAACCATGTCATCTCCTTTTGCACTGTGTGCGTTACAACCACTAGATCTTCCCAACTCCCTGTTGCCTGTGACCATTGTTGCTGGAGCCATTCCTGGAATGGTCTCATGTGTAGTCGGATATTGGGGACTAGGTGTTTGCAGGACACCATCATCCTCATGAATTTGCTCACTGTCCTCACTGTCAGAGGTTGCTCCTTCCGGTATTGACGTGTCTCCTTCAGCAGTGCGAAGGTGCTCTTCTCGCTTAGGAACACCCTGCCCTGAATGGTGTTGATCTGTGCGCCCAGGAAGAGCTTCAGCTGTTCTGGTTCTAACGAGGACTTCCCCCAGTGTACCCTAGTTCTGTCAGAGTGTGCGTGACCCGCTGAGCATGAAGTTTGCATTGTTTGTAGGAATTCGCCTTTACCAACCAGTCGTCTAGGTAGGGATATACATGTATTCCCTGCCTCCGTAAGTGTGCCACTACCGCAGCAAAGCATTTTGTGGATTTTAGTCCAAAGGTCAGGGTTGTGATTTGGTAGTGCACTTTGTTGATCGCAAATCTCAGTAGATGTTTGTGCTTTTGCTTCATGGGAATGTTTAGGTAGGCATCCTTGAGGTCTATGGTAGACATAAAATCCCAGTCCCTTATTTGTGGTATAACCTCCTGTAGGGACGTCATTTTGATTTTTTTTTAGTTTTTATGTATTTGTTTAGGAACCGTAGGTCCAGGATGGGTCTTAACGTTTCATCCACTTTTGGTACGCGGCGGTAGTTGCAGTACACGCCCTTGTTTCTTTCCTTGTACGGTACTGTTTCTATTGCCTTTTTGTGGAGGAGTTCTTGTGCCTCCTGCGAGAGGAGTGCAAGTTCTTTTGTTGAGCGAGTTTTGTTGGTTGGCCTCCTGTTTGGTGTTGTTTTTTCCAGTTCTATGCAGTAGCCGAACCGTATGATGTTGAGTATCCACTCGTCTGTTGCTATTCTCTTCCACTCCTGGAAGAAGTCTTTCAGTCTGCCTCCTACCGGTGTTACATGTTCGCTGATCTCTCCTTTGTGTGTTTCTAACTGTCCTTTTAGTCTTTTCTTGTGCCACCCCTGTTGTGGAGGTGGGCACGATCGATACAGCGGAGTTACTTGGAGGTGGGTTGCTGTCCCGCTCTTCTCGTTTGTCCTCGTCCGTTCAGTCGCCCCCTTAAGGACTGGCCCCTGAACTGGTACTGTCAGCTCTGTTGTTGCTGACCCTGCTGTGCCTAGCTGTTTCCCTGATAAGTTTGCTGGAAAGCCTGGTGCGATGTTCCCGGCTGGCTCCCTCCTCTGCCGTTCGGCCTCCTTGAGGGGGTGCCCCTTCTCATCCCTCTGAACTGCAGGGCTCCCATGGACCTTGCAGTTTCATGATCCTTTTTGAGCTGTGTCAGCTTCTCGTCCACTGGTGTTCCGAACAGTTGTTCCCCATTGAAGGTTATGTTCAGAATATTGTTCTGGACTTCCGGCTTGAAACCGGAGATCCTCAGCCAGGTATGCCTTCTCTCCGTCACTCCAATCATCATCAGCCTTCCGGATGGGTCTGCTGCATCCAGGGCCGACTTCAGGCAGGTGTTAGCCATGTTTTTGCCTTCATCCACCAGGTGTTTTGCCCTCTGCTTGAAGATTTTTGAGCAGCTGGCCGGCCTCATCCCAATCTTGGTACGCATGTCTATTTATTAGGGCATTGGAGTTCGCAATGCGCCAGTAGATTGCTGCATTCCTCTATTTTGAGGTCTATTCTCTTACTCTCCTTGTCAGGAGGTTGCCCAGAGTATGTGGGAATGTTGGCCCTCTTTCTGACAGTCGACGTTCTAATGGAGTCAGCTGGTACGGATCCCTGGATATATGCTGGATCCTTCGAGGAATTTTTACATTTTTTCTCTGTTCTGGGAGTGACCGATCTGGAGGTTGCTGGCTCCTTGAAAGCTTCCCTGCCCTGGTCCAGTACACTTGGTAGCATGGGTAGGAATTGGCGCCTAGTATGAGTGGGGAGCAGGGTCCCCAAGAGTAAACAAGCCTTTGGTTTCTCTTCTTCTAATTTGACCCCATATGTTTCTGCAGCGCTCTTGATGACCATGTTGTAGATGCCAATGTCGTTTGGCGGCGAAGGCCTCGACGGATAGGACTACGTCCTCCTCCGGGTTTTCGGCATCGATGTCCTGCGCCTCTGAGGATGTCTAGCCTAAGTTTGTTTGTTGATCATCCTCGCCTTCTCCTCCGTAGTAGTACAGGCCCTCTTCGTACTGTTGCTCTGCTGGTTCTGGAGTTTTCGGCAGATTGGCGGCGTCTAAATCTTCTTCGACTTCTATTTCTACTTCAGTTGAAGGCTTTGAAGGGATGGTGTATATGCTCATCTGTTCGCCGAAGCCTTTTTTTCTCTGGAGAATACTGTTTATTTCGGCCTCGAGCATGCTCTTCTTTCTCTCCATTTCGGCCGCTTGTTCGGCATCAAGAGTTTTGGCACTTCTCTTCGAGGTCGTCTATGTGGACGTCGAAGTCGCCTTCAGCTCTTTTTCCTTCGGCGTTGAGCGCGACTTTTCGGGTCCGTGCTTCGGCGACCTAGGTTTGTCTAGAGCTTTCGCCGGCTGGGTGTCCTATTCGAAGAATCCGCTGAGCTGTTTGTCCGTGGACGCAGCTGTGGTCGTCGATTGCTTCAACTCCAGTGCTCCTTTCAAGGACTTTAAGTCACTTTTTCGAGAGTCTGTTGGGGCTTTGAGGGCCGACGTCTCTTAGCTCTTTTGTCGACTTCTTATTGGTTTCTGCGACTATGTAGTCCTCTGGTCCCTCAGCGATGTTGTCCTCTTCTCCGCTGGAGAAGCCCAAGTCCCGAAGTGACTGAGGTTTTTCTTGCCCCAAGTAGGCGTCGCAATCCTTGCTTTCGTGGTTGATTGGGAGGCAGAGGTTGCAGACTGGGTGCTGGTCCTTCTGCGCGTACTTGTGGTGGCAATTACGTCAAAATTTGAATCGGGTATTGTCCATCTTGCGCTGAGGGGGCCCCCCTGTGTGCGCATTCTCCGTTGGGCGTCAAAGTTCTTTATCTTCCTCCCCCTCTTTGTCATCCCGGCTATGTGTTTCAGGTTGTGCGATGAAAAACTCCACCTTTTGGCGTTTTGCTTATTTTTCTCCTCTTCTTTCCAAAACTTCTGGAACTCTTACTCTTCGGTGACAATCCAGACCCAACGGCGGAAAAAGAATCTAAAGATGGCGCCCAAAGGTAGGAGCTTCCGGAGGAAGCACGCCGACGTTGCGGGAGGACACCAAATGGTGAGACGTCGACGCCCACCTGGGCCACGGAAAAAAGGGAGAAAAAATACTACGATTCCGGACCCAACGACTAGACCGCGGAATAATGCACAGCATAGTGAATCCAGAAAGATTCACGCTGCAAAACTAACCCTTACACTTGGCTAAGTGTGACAGGAAGGAAGGGGCCTGTATCTCAAGGGCAGTTTGTGGATGTCCTCTGAGAAATATTGAATAGTGTAATGGTAAAGACAAAAAGTATCAGGAACATTCTGTAGTTTGTATAATTGTCTCATCTCCTGTGATTATGAACATCATGGAAACGCTGAGGCCTAAGTTATGAAAGGTCGACAAGTTTCACTGTCCAAACTGTCTGGCATATTAATTGAGACCAAAGAGTAATAAAGCTCGCAGAGGCCATCCTCCAAATGTAGCTAGAAACAAACCAGGCAGAAATCGCTTCTGAGTGGCAAAACACAAACCGAACCAGTTAAATAACTATTAGCAATAAAACTCCTGAAAGCAAGAGTCTGAAATACCTGAATTCAAACCTGGCCAACCATTCTAGGTTCACCTGTATTGGAAGGGTGCTTGAACAAGCGAAATCCTCCACACAGCACACCACTTGTCAATCAAAGTCAGTTCCAGTGCCACTGAATGTCGTACAGGATGGATAACACAAAAAACTTTTATTTTGGTGTTGTATATCCTTCCCAAGATTACAAAAAAACTTCCACCACCAGACGCCAAATTGTAGCAAGTATTGGTTCGGTACTTGAACCATTAACAACTTCGAGGGAATGTGCCATGCGACCTACATTGAAGGTGCTACGGAGTTTCTTCTCTGATAGAAGAAAATACAGTTTGTTGAAACTTCCCAGAAGCTGGTGACACTGAATTAACATTTCACAAACAGCCTGGGCTGTGCACAACACTGCAGGAGAGGTCAATCCAGTAGTGTGTCAGGGCATGCGGGAGATTTTGTACACGTGCTGTCGCTATATATGGCACTCACCTATTGAGCTGTGTTACCGGGTATTTTAGCCTACTAGATTCCCTAGACTGCGATGGGGAGCCTCAACAGTGTGTTGACTTCCCTTTTTGGCTTGTATATGTAATGCATGATAAGTGGCAGTATGGCATTACTGACGTAACTGTAAACCACACATGTTGTTCAGAAGCAAGCATATACCCACAGAGTTACACTTTTTGCTATAAACCAATAAAGACATATAAAAAATCCAAAACACAACTTTTATAACTACTAGGATTCAATGCCTCTGTAATTTATGTTGCATTACACATTGAGCATCTGAAAGCGACCATAAAACTGGTTGGGCATTTCTACAGAGCATCAATTTGCCCATCCAATTTCCAAAATAGTTCTGCAATATGTGACTCATACATTGCATCAGGCTCTTACATATGAAAGAGGCGAAAAGGATCTTCACCAAAGCCACAGATAAGTTTGGACTAAATGAAATGCTAAAGTGGAATTGTATTGCTGATGCAACATTGTTCACCTTGCCATGCATTATTACTTCCCTGCGAAATGAAGGCAGAGTACACTGTGTACTTACACCTTCTTGGCTACATTTTGCCAACATTGAAAGTTACAGCCTTTTTATCTACCTTTCCTCTGAAAATATTTGCTATTTAATAAGTTCTGTGAGATTCTCTTTCAGCAACCAGACCTCTCTGCAAAAAGGACAGATATAGTTCGGCATCTGCCTGTCTGGAGACTTTAAATTGGCTGCCAATGCGCCAAAGATCAAAGTTTAAGCTATTCTGCCATGTGCAAAAAGCATTATATAAAACTGGCCTAATAATTTTGCAAGACAGAGTATAATTCTACTAGCCTAAACATGATGCGAGATCCCGGAATATTGCACTGGCAAAAACAAGGTGAATACAGAAAGAACCGCTCATTTTCACATCATGCAGCTGTAGAGCGGAAAATGTTATATGTATCATTAAAGACCATTTGGGGTTCAGGAAGAAGTTAACATGGTTGTTTAAGATATAATAATGCTGGTGTCTGCACCAATGAATACATGAAAGAAATGACAGGAAGCAAAACAAGCACCATGATATCCCGTCTGGATGACTTATGCACTTTATAAAAACTGTAAATAATAAAATGGTATTATTTCAATTTTACTCAAGCATTATTTAGTAGTTACGGAGTATTATACAGACTAAGCGATAGCTCTTTTAGTAGTTAAGATTTCTCATTGCATTTTTGAATGATTGACATCGCTTGTTTCATTTTGGGTTATGTTTGGTATTCCTAAAATATGATTGAATCATTAGTGTTCCTGAACTTATAGCCTCCTTTTTCTACCGCTACACAGAGAAGACACTGAGTGAAACGGGAATTGAATTTGATTGACAAGTGTTGTGCTGTATGTAGGATTTCACTTGTTCAAGCCCCGTTTTTAGGTCTCGGCTAGAGTAGGCTGCGCACATGCTCAGTCTCGCTGGCGAGAATTAATGACTGAGTAGCGAGGGTAAACCCCGCCCCTCTTCTCCATTGGCTGGCCTCCTAAACAGCGGCCAGCCATTGGAGAAGGTCTCAGTGACGTCATTCTCTCGCTCTAAGCCCCATCTTTTTCGGATTGGGGGGCGTGTTTTTTTCGTTTCTTTCTCTTCTCTTTCCATTGGCTGGAATGTAAACAACAAGTCAAAAACACGCCCGTTGTTTACATTCCAGCCAATGGAAAAGAGGGGAGAAAGAAAAACACGCCCCCCCAGTCTCTAGTCTTTTGTGGAGCGCTTCGACATCAGTTCGGGTAAAGTCTGCGCTATATAAAAACGCATAAAATTTATGTAGCTATCCGTGCAAGTGAAGCAATGTGGATGTGCTTTTTCAATTATATGTTACCAGCTTGCAAATGTGAATTTTCTTTTATGTCTGTGGGGCACATAAACGTTCTGTTTTTATATTCAATTTGCAAACTGCTAACAAGGGTAGAGGCGCTACACTCCTCATAATTTCTTGTTGCCGTCAAAACTTAAAGAGCCTGATTCCGTAACGGAGGTACCGCTGTGTGGACGGCAGTGGTCTGAGGTTAGATCGAAAGTGACTTTAATAAAAATCACACTTTGCCTACGAGTCCCATCCCATCAACGCTGTGTCTGCTGATGGCTGTGAGTGGGTGGTGTCAATCTTCGCTGGGAGTGGCCTTGACAAGATGGGCTGTCTCACCGCCGCCTCGGCCCCCACTGACTCGCGAGGATCCGTGTCCGCCTCCTGCTGATGCAGGAGGGGATCTGTGAGGGCCATGGCGGAGGGGTAGAATGGAAGATGACTGGCGTTGAATATGTGTCATGTTATAATGCTACCATACTGATATTAGACATGCTTATGGCCTCACAGCGCTATTATGGTACTTTTACTTCCTGATTACAAGTAGTCTTCCAAAGACCAGTCTTGGTTAGGGCCACTGTCAGCACGGAGAGAAACATTTTGCGAAAGGTGAAGTCCGTCCATTAAACAATTTCACTTACGAAAAAATATTGTGGAATTTTCGCTCTCGATACAGGCTGTAGGTGTATTTATCCCTATTTATTGTTGTGTGTAGTAGCACTGACAACACAAGTACACAACAGAGAACGTTTTTATTGTAGCAGGAGAGACTCTAAAATCGCCCGTTGACTAGTATGGTGTGTGGTTAGATGAGGCTCAGATTACAGAACATGTGCATTAATGGCGAGGAACGGGAAATCTGTACCATAGTTTAGTATATTTAACTACATGCTGGAAATTTCAGGTTAAATTTGCCCAAAATCATACACTTTTTGGTCAAGTACCAAACTGGGATTTGAGTCAAGTTCTGCATGCTCCCAGCCGTAAGTAAGGCACTAGATTGTCACTCTGGACATTGTTTACAAGTCCGGGAGCCCAGTCTGAAAAGGATGGGGCTTAGAGATGGCGAGAGGTTGTTATAGCTGAAGCACTTCAGCGTGAGCATCATCTTTAGAGAGGAAGTACATTGTAACTGTAACTCCTGCCCTCCATCTTGAAAAGGGAGGTTTGCAGACTCACAACTGAACTGTCACTGAAACTTCCAAGCGTAATTTTTTTTATATGCATAATATATTTTTTTATCGTATTACAGTAATGGTTTTTTATGCACACATGCAAGGATTATGGAAATAATTGAATAGACATGTTGAAGATTAGCAGCCTGTAATCACATTCGGTGGTAACTCTGGACTGACTAAGGGCCCCCCCAGTTGTTAACCATCTCACCGCTTCTAAGCACAGGAAGTGCAATGAAGGATTTGTCTATCTGGTGAACCTACTGCATGTACCCAGCATGCACCACGCCATGGCCCGCCTTCAGGAAAGGAGCCTCTTTCACACTGACGATAGGAACTCTGGACCACGAGAACAATTACGAAATTATTCAAACGTGCTGCAAGCCTCACTATTTTAAATGAAGATATACATAACCACACGTTTTTAACCACAGTGCATAAATGTTCTCCTACTGCCTCGCCCGCGCTAGGCTTATGGGAGATGCGCAGGATAGTGGCTGATTAAATTCTATAAGTGGCAAAAAAGCATTTAGAGGCGCGATGCAAACAGCCCGGAGCACTGACCGAGGGAGCGGCTCCTCCTGCAGGACACCAAGCAGTGCCCCTTCCTTCAATGGCTGCATGGAAACCGGGCTCTAGGAGGAGAGCGTGTGGGATGGGGTACATGAGGAGGTACTTTACGAATAAAGCAATGAGGCGGATAGAGAGAAGGGGGAGGGGCGGCGAGGAGACTAACAGGGAGGAACAGCATACCGCACACGGTAGATTGTTGGGGGGGCACCGCCGTCAGGCAGTTTATTTATTTTATGCGTTTTTATATAGCGCACACTTTACCCGAAGGTGTCGAGGCGCTTCACAAAAAGCAGTGACGCAGTGTGAGAGAAGGGCAGGGACCAGTTTTCCTCTTTTATTAATGTACATCTCTCTAAGGAGAACAGGGGGCATTCCAGCAACACAAGACTAGAAGAGGCATCCTTGAGGTAAACAAACTCTTCCAAAGTCAATTTGGCGGAAATGTGAGCAGACCGAGCCCAAGGAGGGGTACAGGGGCTTCGCAGGTGACGTTATGAAACACCGGGATCGGAGGTCAAAGCAAAGTATTAACCATTTGCCGCCAATAGAAACGCAATTGTTGTGTTTGAGGCTATAGATTCAACTGACATGCTGTACTTGTGTGCATACAAGAAATGTCAACTTAAAACCATTATTATAATTATTATTGCAGCATTCCATATTATTCTGCCGTATATTTAATGCCTTTCCTATAAATAAAAAGAGAAACGGAATGTTTTATAACATGCACATTACAGTAGCGGGTGGCTCGGAAGGCTGTGCTGCACACAGACAGCACTCCCTATGAGCCGCAGATGTCTTGAACGTGCCCCCCAGCTACTGTAAGGGGATATTGCCATGTCCGTGTCTGATCAAAAAGCAGGAAAATGCAAACTGATGACTGATGCGAAGGAGGTATGTTATCTTGGCTGGGCCGCTGCTCCCCTGCTGTCCCCCACCAGTATCGCCAGGAAGGGGGCAAGGGTGACTGCGGTCTGCCTGGGCAAGAACATTTTAAGGATTCAGGTGGCCCTGGGACAAACATATTTTGAAGGCCTTATTCGGAACAGGTTTGAATTTATGACTCTTCAGTTCTTTCATGCCCTCTTTGGCCAGGTCACGGACAGTGCACAGCAAACTTAATACCCTTGACATGTTATCTTTTTAAATGTTTGACCATAAAGGTGATTCCTATCGTCTACGTATAAAGAGGCCAAAATGGGGGCGGTGGGTTGGGTGGAAATGGACACCCCGCCGTGCGTATTACTAGTGCTCTCCCTGCTGTGCTACAGACACCCCTCTGCGCGCATTACTAGTGGGCTCCCCTATATGCTTGTGGTGAAGTCCCGCCTGTCCCAGATGTATCGCTCAGTGGCGTTTCCCGCCGCCACACTATTGTACTGGGTGGATGCAGGTCCACCCCTAAGCAGATGTGCTGCTTGCGTCAGAGCCTCAGCTGTGCCGCGTCCCGGGGAGTGGCTGTGTGTGTGTGGCTGTGTGTGTGGCTGTGTGTGTGGCTGTGTGTGTGGCTGTGTGTGTGGCTGTGTGTGTGGCTGTGTGTGTGGCTGTGTGCGTGTGGTTGTGTGTGTGTGGCTGTGTGTGTGGCTGTGTGTGTGGCTGTGTGTGTGGCTGTGTGTGTGGCTGTGTGTGTGTGGCTCTGTGTGTGTAGTGGCTGTGTGGCTGTGTGTGTGGCTGTGTGTGTGGCTGTGTGTAGTGGCTGTGTGTGTGTGTGTGTATGTGGCTCTGTGTGTGGCGCTGTGTGTGGGTGGCGCTGTGTGTGGGTGGCGCTGTGTGTGGGTGGCGCTGTGTGTGGGTGGCGCTGTGTGTGGGTGGCGCTGTGTGTGGGTGGCGCTGTGTGTGGGTGGCGCTGTGTGTGGGTGGCGTTGTGTGTGGGTGGCGCTGTGCGCGTGGGTGGCGCTGTGCGCGTGTGTGGCTCTGTGCGCGTGTGTGGCTCTGTGCACGTGTGTGGCTCTGTGCGCGTGTGTGGCTCTGTGCGCGTGTGTGGCTCTGTGCGCGTGTGTGGCTCTGTGCGCGTGTGTGGCTCTGTGCGTGTGGCTCTGTGTGTGTGGCTCTGTGTGTGTGGCTCTGTGTGTGTGGCTCTGTGTGTGTGTGTGTGTGTGTGTGGCTCTGTGCGGCTCTGTGTGAGTGTGTGGCTCTGTGTGTGTGTGTGTGGCTCTGTGTGGCTCTGTGTGTGTGTGTGGCTCTGTGTGTGTGTGTGGCTCTGTGTGTGTGTGTGTGTGGCTCTGTGTGTGTGTGTGTGTGGCTCTGTGTGTGTGTGTGTGTGGCTCTGTGTGTGTGTGTGGCTCTGTGTGTGTGTGTGGCTCTGTGTGTGTGTGTGGCTCTGTGTGTGTGTGTGGCTCTGTGTGTGGCTCTGTGTGTGGCTCTGTGCGCGCGTGTGGCTCTGTGCGCGTGTGTGGCTCTGTGCGCGTGTGTGGCTCTGTGCGCGTGTGTGGCTCTGTGCGCGTGTGTGGCTCTGTGCGTGTGGCTCTGTGTGTGTGGCTCTGTGTGTGGCTCTGTGTGTGTGGCTCTGTGTGTGTGGCTCTGTGTGTGTGGCTCTGTGTGTGTGTGTGGCTCTGTGTGTGTGTGTGTGTGGCTCTGTGTGTGTGTGTGTGTGGCTCTGTGTGGCTCTGTGTGAGTGTGTGGCTCTGTGTGAGTGTGTGGCTCTGTGTGAGTGTGTGGCTCTGTGTGAGTGTGTGGCTCTGTGTGAGTGTGTGGCTCTGTGTGAGAGTGTGTGGCTCTGTGTGAGTGTGTGTGGCTCTGTGTGAGTGTGTGTGGCTCTGTGTGAGTGTGTGTGGCTCTGTGTGAGTGTGTGTGGCTCTGTGTGTGTGTGGCTCTGTGTGTGTGTGGCTCTGTGTGTGTGGCTCTGTGTGTGTGTGGCTCTGTGTGTGTGTGGCTCTGTGTGTGTGGCTCTGTGTGTGTGGCTCTGTGTGTGTGGCTCTGTGTGTGTGGCTCTGTGTGTGTGGCTCTGTGTGTGTGGCTCTGTGTGTGTGGCTCTGTGCGCGTGTGTGGCTCTGTGCGCGTGTGTGGCTCTGTGCGTGTGGCTCTGTGTGTGGCTCTGTGTGTGGCTCTGTGTGTGTGGCTCTGTGTGTGTGGCTCTGTGTGTGTGGCTCTGTGTGTGTGGCTCTGTGTGTGTGGCTCTGTGTGTGTGGCTCTGTGTGTGTGTGTGTGGCTCTGTGTGTGTGTGTGTGTGTGGCTCTGTGTGGCTCTGTGTGAGTGTGTGGCTCTGTGTGAGTGTGTGGCTCTGTGTGAGAGTGTGTGGCTCTGTGTGAGAGTGTGTGGCTCTGTGTGAGTGTGTGTGGCTCTGTGTGAGTGTGTGTGGCTCTGTGTGAGTGTGTGTGGCTCTGTGTGAGTGTGTGTGGCTCTGTGTGTGTGTGTGTGGCTCTGTGTGTGTGTGGCTCTGTGTGTGTGTGGCTCTGTGTGTGTGGCTCTGTGTGTGTGGCTCTGTGTGTGTGGCTCTGTGTGTGTGGCTCTGTGTGTGTGGCTCTGTGTGTGTGGCTCTGTGTGTGTGGCTCTGTGTGTGTGGCTCTGTGTGTGTGGCTCTGTGTGTGGCTCTGTGTGTGGCTCTGTGTGTGGCTCTGTGTGTGGCTCTGTGTGTGGCTCTGTGTGTGGCTCTGTGTGTGGCTCTGTGTGTGTGTGGATCTGTGTGTGTGTGGATCTGTGTGTGTGTGGATCTGTGTGTGGCTCTCTGTGTGTGTGGATCTGTGTGTGTATGGATCTGTGTGTGTATGGATCTGTGTGTGTATGGATCTGTGTGTGTATGGATCTGTCTGTGTATGGATCTGTGTGTGTATGGATCTGTGTGTGTATGGATCTGTGTGTGTATGGATCTGTGTGTGTATGAATCTGTGTGTGTATGAATCTGTGTGTGTATGAATCTGTGTGTGTATGAATTTGTGTGTATGGATCTGTGTGTGTGGCTGTGTGTGTGTTGCTGTGTGTGTGTGTGTGGCTGTGTGTGTGTGTGTGGCTCTGTGTGGGTGTGTGTGGCTGTGTGTGTGGCTGTGTGTGTGGCTGTGTGTGGCTGTGTGTGGCTGTGTGTGTGGCTGTGTGTGTGGCTGTGTGTGAGGCTTTGTGTGTGGCTCTGTGTGCGTGTGGCTGTGTGTGCGTGTGGCTGTGTGTGCGTGTGGCGCTGTGTGTGTGTGGCTGTGTGTGTGTGGCTGTGTTTGTGTGTGTGTGTGGCTGTGTGTGTGTGTGTGTCTCTGTGTGTGTGTGTGTGTCTCTGTGTGTGTGTGTGTGTGTGTGTGTCTCTGTGTGTGTGTGTGTGTGTGTGTGTGGCTGTGTGTGTGTGTGTGGCTCTCTGTGTGTGTGTGGCTCTGTGTGTGTGTGTGGCTCTGTGTGTGTGTGTGGCTCTGTGTGTGTGTGTGGCTCTGTGTGTGTGTGTGGCTCTGTGTGTGTGGCTCTGTGTGTGTGTGGCTCTGTGTGTGTGTGGCTCTGTGTGTGTGTGGCTCTGTGTGTGTGTGGCTGTGTGTGTGTGGCTCTGTGTGTGTGGCTGTGTGTGTGTGGCTCTGCGTGTGTGGCTCTGTGTGTGTGTGGCTCTGTGTGTGTGTGGCTCTGTGTGTGTGTGTGGCTGTGTGTGTGTGGCTGTGTGTGTGGCTGTGTGTGTGTGGCTCTGTGTGTGTGTGGCTCTGTGTGTGTGTGGCTCTGTGTGTGTGTGGCTCTGTGTGTGTGTGGCTCTGTGTGTGTGTGGCTCTGTGTGTGTGGCTCTGTGTGTGTGGCTCTGTGTGTGTGGCTCTGTGTGTGTGGCTCTGTGTGTGTGTGGCTGTGTGTGGCTCTGTCTGTGTGTGGCTGTGTGTGTGTGGCTCTGTGTGTGTGTGTGGCTCTGTGTGTGTGTGTGGCTGTGTGTGTGTGTGTGGCTGTGTGTGTGGCTCTGTGTGTGTGGCTGTGTGTGTGTGTGGCTGTGTGTGGCTGTGTGTGTGTGGCTCTGTGTGTGTGTGGGTACAAATGTAATAGGTCTTGCATTTGCGAGAGATTAAGCTATAGGCATTGTAAATGACAATGTCATTTATTTATCTGTTTTCAAAACCAACACATAAATAAAAATGTTGTCATTTACAATGCCAATAGCTCTAACTTTTGCAAAGGCGAGACTGTTGCATTGTAAATGCTTCTTAATACAGGTGAAGCCGGTAGGAATGGCCACATATGGGGTCAGGAACTCCAGACTCCAATGCTTTCATTGGTTTTAATACTTATGCAATTATACTGGTCCGGTTTCTTTTTTGCCACTCCGCACTATCTGCATTTGGGAGACACCCTCTGTGGGCTTTACTGTCCTTTGGTCCGGATGAATGTGCCCCAAAAAGTATAGGCAATTAAACAGGTCAACCTTTGGTAATTTAGACATAACATATCCATAAATTCAATATGTTCAGCTCAGGAGACATTTACTAAAACTACAAACGTTTAACTGATAAATTTGTATTATTGTCTTTACAACATTCGGTAAGTCACATCAAAGAAATGCAGAAATTGGCCTGGAGATAACGGTCTTCTCTTCATGTTGCATTTAGCCAAGTGTAAGATTAGGTTTATACTTTATCTACAGGGGAGATCGTGAATGCAACAAACCGCTCTCTTATTACTTAAAGCCTCCCAGATTACTTAAAGTCGGAAAATAAGATAAGAAGCCCTGGACACAGTAACATCCTATATTGGTTGTCCATTTTGTAGCTCCTGTAAAGTTTCTTCTCTAAAATAGAGACCATAAAAGGATTTTTGGACTCACAGCACTTGCTTACTTGGGGTTATTAGAATCAATTACATACCTTGACTGTTTTCCGTGAAACCTGGCTTGAATTAAGGTGGATAATTAGTCCTGTATCTCATCTTAGAAAAAACGATTGCCTTTGTTAGTAGTCCTTGTGACTGTGGCGTTTTCATTTTTTTTTTTAAACATTCTGCCAATTGTACATATCTGGAGCTGGAAATACTTTATTAGTACACACTTTAGATCTACAGACAGTGGCAACACCCTCCCCAATCTCCTCATCATACTTAAAACGCTGACCTCAATCACATTGCGATGCACGAACGTCCATCAGGAAGACAAATGATTCCCAACAAGATGACATCTCATCAGGAAGTCTTCCCAATTGCCTGGTCTCTTTTGCCCATCATAATTCAAGTGTACAAAGTGACAAGTTCTGTCTACCCTTAAGACCCTCATAGTTCTCATCCTGGAACAACCTAATGTATGTTTCTACATTTATGTTCACAACACCAAGATCAACAAAAAGATATAGAAGCTGCAACTCACCAACTAACTCTCTCAGAGTCACCAATGCATGCAGCAGAATTAACATTTTATAAATGCCTCCAAGACGGAGTTTTTACTACTGGAGTGAAAAACTGACCGAAGTAGTCTTGCAATTGATTTGTCTGGCTTTAAAAAACATTCCCCCACACTGGTGCAGAAAGCATGTGAAACGTAAAGGTTGCATTTGACGCAGACTCCTCCTTTGCCATCCTTCAGGTCAAGTCATTGTGAGTGCCCACCCTCTCCCCGCCCGTCTTGCCTTGCAGAATTGCTTTGGTTCCAGCTACGATAATGTTTTGTCTGGGTTACAGCAATGCAGTCTATTCTGGACTTACTGCAGAGACCAGACGCAAACTGTAAAGGTCCCAAAACACACACTGTTGGTGGCATATTTGATCTAACTTCATCACAGACAGACATTGTGCGAAAATCTCTATCGCCATGAAGCTCTACTCGGGACCAGCAACACCTTACAACAAGACCACAAAAATGGACCAGGTTCTCTCAACCTGCTTGCCATGTGATAAGCAAAGTACAAACAATTCTTCTCTCCGGGACTAAATAATTTCATTTGCCTGTCGGCTAAATACCCACTTGCTTAACTCAGGGTACGGCACCACTGCCTCTTGAGAGAACAGGAATATTACATTACCTTAAAATCCTTCGACTCTTCATCCTACAATTTCTACTGCACTTCTTTTCCTACAAAATGTGAAGATAATGAAGGAGCGGTGCTTAGGGATGCAAGGGCAATAGCGTTTTCTGCACGAGGGCGGGGAGCTTTGCCCCCTGCATGCTGCCAGCCATGCAGGAAAAACAAAATGGCAATGGAAAGATTTCATTGCCATTTTATTTTTCTGACGTGTGCACTGCAGCATGCAAAAACAACAATTAATGGACAGAATGCAAAACAATGTCATACATTCACCCCAGTACAGAGATCTGGGCCTAAATCCATCGTTTTTTTGCACTCCACACCACCCCAGTTCAGACATGGCCATATGCAAATGAGCCTTGACCCTGTGCCTCATGGGAACAGTCCAGCCCGAACTTGCAAACCATGTCTTTCCTGGACCGGAATCAAGCATCCTAGGACCGGTTTCTGGCTATCAGCCGTCTTCAGCCAGGCAAATAAGCCTTGAGCCTGTGAGGCACAGGGTCAAGGCTGATTTGCATATGGCCATGTCTGAACTGGGGTGGTGTGGAGTGCAAAGAAAACAATGGATTTAGGCCCAGATCTCTGTACTGGGGTGAATGTATGACATTGTTCTGCATTCTGTCCATCAACTGTTTTTGCATTTGTCACCCCGAGTTGGATGGGTATGCTCAGACGTGAGTCCCAGGCTCTCCATACCACTGGAGTCAAGCTATCCTGGCTGAAGACGGCTGATAGCCAGAAACCGGTCCTAGGATGCTTGATTCCAGTCCAGAAAGACATGGTTTGGCAATTCGGGCTGGACTGTTCCCATGAGGCACCGGGTCAAGGCTGATTTGCATATGGCCATGTCTGAACTGGGTGGTGTGGAGTGCAAAAAAACGATGGATTTAGGCCCAGATCTCTGTACTGGGGTGAATGTATGACATTGTTCTGCATTCTGTCCATAAACTGTTGTTTTTGCAAGTGTGCACTGCAGCAGCCAGCTGACCCCGACCCCAGAGACATACAGGGTGTGTCTTCTACTGCATATTGGCAGCAGGGGACAGGAGCAGAGGTTGGCTGGATGCTTCATGTGCATGTCACTTTGGCCGGCTGTCTTGCATCTTAGACAGCTGGGTGGAGACCTAGCACTGGCCTAGAAGGCCTGAAGGAGCGTCCAGCCAGCCTGCTCCATGCAATAGGGGCACTTTTCTCATGCTGGGTAACAGCATGAGAGCAGCGTCTGGATTGGTATGGGGAACTGACTGCAAATTCAGAAGTGCAACACCAATGACGTTGTGCCGCTGTGATAAGTACTACTTATTTTACTTATTTAAAATGTTATTCTAGTGGTTTTATTTGTTTTTTTTAAACTTTTGGATGGAGAGGAGTTTCATTTTAGGCTTTTGGATGGAGGGGGTATTTTATTTTGAGCTTTTGGAGGAAGGGGTGATTTACTTTGGAGCTTTGGAGGGAGGGGATGTTTCATTTTGCAAAATAGAGGGGCAATTCACCCGCCTCACCACTTTTAAAGGCAACCAACTTACCCTGCGCAAGGGGTAAGGTAGGAGGGTTACTGGGCGTTTAAGAGCTCCGCAGCGGAGGTGAAAGTCAAAAGCGTGTTTATGACTTGTGAGACAGTACATGGGTGAAATTGTTATTTTCTAATGCTACACAGAATAACCATGAAATGCTCACGAACTACACCATCAGCACTGCGGCAGAGATAGATTAAAATAGTTGTTTCTGGTAGACAATGCTGCAATCAAACTGCAGGAGACCTGACAGTCGAGGAAAAAATACCTTTTCTGTGCCACACATAACAGAGCCCAGATGAAAAAGAAGTTTATAACGCAATGAACGTACCAACAAGCTCCTGAGGGTCCTTCTTTTCCGACTCTGAAAACTCCTGCAAGGCAAAGAAAAATGTACACATTAAATAATTGGACTGCAACGACAAAGTCAGAGGCAGCAAGCAAGACTTGTTATGCGATTCAAGTGAAGGTTTCAGCTAGCCCGCTGCAAGGTAAGAAAATAAAATGCTTAGAAGTTACTGTTAAGACAATAATACAACAGAGTTCAGAGTAAATGCATGCCACTTTAGCACTCCCACCAGCACGGTGTTGAAGGTCTGGGACACGGTCAGTGGCGACGACCGGTGGACCACCTTCCCGTCCCCATTTACTCCTATTCATTTCAACCCGGCCTTTCCTCCGGCCCTGACTGATGGACCCTTTGGTGTCTGGAGAGAGGGTGGTTGTAGAGCCCTTACTCATCTGTTTCATGGTATGGCGCCTCTTACCTTTCATAACTGTATGCGGGATTATGGAGTTCTGCCCACTGAGCGCTTTCGGCACCTCCAACTCCTACACTGGGCAACGTCACCTGGGGTGATGGATGCCGCTACTAGACCATTGACGAAGTTTGAAACCTTTATTCTTCGCACGTCCACCATGAAGGGGACGATCTCCTTCATTTATGGAATACTACTAGACACCACGGTGTCCCCCCCGACCTCGATACATGGACCACTGGGAGACTGCATTGGGTAGGGACATTTCTGACAATGAGTGGAGAAGCCTTTGGCGAGATGTAGCGGCACATAATCACTCAACAGATCTTAGAGAGGCTCATCTGAAGCTTATATTTGACTGGTATCTATATCCATCCAAGTTGCATCGGATATTTCCGACAACCTCAGATAAGTGCTGGCGATGCTGCGGTATGCTGGGTGACTTCCGCCACATCTGGTGGGACTGTCCCACCATCTGACCATTCTGGTCCGAGATCCTAGCCCACATTAAGGATGTGATGGGCTATCCAATTCCGGATTCCATGGAGTATGTCCTGTTGGGGCTTAGAGACCCGCTGTTGGAACATCAGACTAGGGCCGATAAACGCATTATATGGCTGTGCCGCGGGAGCGGCCAAATTGACTTTGGCAGCCGCTTGGAAAAGCCCGACAGCTCCAGCTATCTCTTTATGGCACGCACGGTTATGGCGACTACTGAGTATGGAGAGACTGTCAGATATTTTTGGGGGGAATTTTAAAAACTTCATGTTCAACTGGGGACCCTTGGTTAGGTTTCTGTCTCGAGGTTTGCCATCTGCGGTTTGCCCCTCAGCTCTTCGTGCATTACATCTCTTCCAAATTTAACCGCCTGCTTTTATGATGTTGTTTTGAGTGAATGATTGTCGCCACCACCAGGGACAGGGTGGGGGCTGGGGGGGAAGTGGGATGGGTGGGGTGTTGGGTTGGGTTGGGGTTGTTGATCTACTTTTGGTTGCGACAAAATTGGCATGTGAAGACGGATTGCACGGCCTTCCTATATAATTATGATCCTGGTTGGGACACCTCCTACTTTTGAGACCTTTGGATTATCTGCTGAGACGTTGGTGCTCCCTCCAATCGATGGTGATTGGCGAACAATGACGTTTGCACAGCATCAGCTAGTTGCCGTCTCCCTTTATGTAATTTTGTTTTTTTCTGCAGCAATATTCTCCAGCACCCCCTGTGTGGGGATTTATGGCGGAATGTCGCCTGTTCCTTTATTCTCATCCTCTTTCTTTTTCTCACCTTTTTTTCTCCTCCTTTTCTTCTGCTTAAAACCTTGAATAAATAAAAATTTTATTAAAAAAAAGAATGGTGGACTGCACCTCATTCTTCAAGCCTTAAATACGCAGCCATGCGTGTCGTCGTAGTAGAACGCTAGTGTTAATGGACCTGGCTGCAGTGTCAGCTGAGTCAAGCGCACATTTGATGGAGGCATTTGTAATACATATTCCCTCCTGTATGAGGTCATTGGCTTGGGCTTTGAAAGGCTCAGGCAGGTGCTGCATTAAGGCTTCAAGCTGGTCATAGTGTGCGCTATCATAACGAGCTAGTAGAGATTGTGTATTTGCAATTCTCCATGAATTGGAGGCCTGTGATGCTACCCTTTTACCAGAGGCCTCTAGTATTTGGGCTCCTTATCAGGAGGAGGAGCCTCTCCTGTCGTCTGTGAGTTGGCCCTTTTGCGTGCATTAGCTACTACCAGTGAGTCTAATGGTAACTGACCTTTGATATAGGTAGGGTCTGTAGGGGCTGCTCTAGATTTCTTTTCAATCCTGGGATTGATTACGTGTGCCCTGGCTGTATCTTTAAATATATCAGGCGCGTGTTTTCATACTCCCTTTAGCATAGGAAGGGTCCTGACATTTTTCTCAGAAGTAGGGAATGTGTCAAATAGAAAGTCTTCTTCTATAGGGTCATTGTGCATAACTACGTTGTGGTACTGCGCTGCCCTATCAATTAGCTGGTTGAAGACAATGGTGTCGTCAGTAGGGGACGGCTTTGTTTGGTATGAGGAGACGTCAGGGATGGGATACGTGTCATATGGATCAGTTGGCTCTGCCCATGGTTCATTCTGAGGGTTAGGATCCTCTGGCTAGTTATAATCATATTGAGGATCTTCCCCTGTGTCGCCCTCATTGTCCTCAGACTGAGAAGGAGAGTAAGGAGCAAAAGGCGTAGTAGGCATAGAAGGATAGAAAGGAATGAAGGGTCTAGACGGAGAAGTCCCAAAGTCCTTCTTCTTTAGAGGAATTGGGGGAATGAGAGCCCGTGTCCAATGGTCTCTTTTTTTTCTGTGTAGTATTGTGACTTTACCAGTCTCCGGGTTTATGTATATTTTTGCCTGGTCGTCTGATGGATCTGGATGGAAGAGTTCTTCTTCCACTGTCCGTGGCTGTGTCTTTGACTTCTTTGGCTTAGTCTATTGTGGATCGACTATTGCTTCCGGGTTGACAACCTCTCTTGGTTCGACGACTTTCGGTGCCTTATTGCTTTTTTTCGGTTCGGCCCCCTTGTTCGGGTCGACGAGTAATTGCGGATCAACCGGGTGTTTAGGGTCGATATGCTTCTTGTGCTCGACAGGCTTTTTCGGTTGACTGTCCTTTGTCGAGTCGATGTCTTTTGTTGGATCGACCAGTCTTTTTGGAGCTCTTGTCCTTGGTTTGGTAGCCTTCTCCGGCAGTATCACAGGCTTCGGTACGGCGCCCTTTGCGTCGGTGACCTTCTTCGGGTCGACGGCCTTAGGCAGCGCGGCCTTTTTTGGCTCAACGGCCTTCTTCGGGTCGGCACCCTTTGGTTCAGCTACCTTCTTCGGGTCGACGGCCTTCTTCGGGTCGACGCTCTTAGGCTGTACGGCCTATTTCATTTAAACGCCGTTCGGATTGACGACCTTTTTGGGTTCTGGAACCTTCTTAGGGGCAACGTTACTCGGCCCTGGGGTCTCTGAAGGCTTAGTCTTTGGTTTCGGAGCCGAGCCGGATGGCAGGGCTGCGGAATGCTTCTTTGGATCTTGGCTAAGGCCTTTAGGCGATGCCTCAACCAGTGCCTTCGGTAACGGGGTCATCGGTGTCGGGGGCAGTGTACTCACGATTTGCCCCGGTGGGATCTCGTCATCCGAGTCCGATTGGTCCTCGACGGTGACTATCTCTAGGTCTGAATCTGCCGCTTCTGGAAGTTCTTGGTCATCATCGAAGATGTGGTCTGGTTCCGGAGCCTGTCGCTGCATCTCTTGCCTAGCGGCCCGTCGAATCCGGATGGATTTCTTCGAACGGAATTGGGCTCAGGCTGGGCAGGTTTCTTCTCTATGGTCTGGTGATAGGCACTTCATTGCATACTGAGTATTTGTCAGTATGCGGGAACTTGGAGTGGCATTGTGGGCACCTTTTGAACGGGCTCCTTTCCATCGATAGCAGGCTCATGTGGCGTCGAAAATGCCCAACGGCCCGCGTCGACGACCGGTCTGAGATGGAAAGTTCGATCGAGTCAATAAGTACCAAGCGAGAACAATACCGCCGAAGGCCTTTTGGCCTTTAGAAAAGTTTAGTTTCGATTACGAAGTTGGAGTATAGGAATAGATCCGAACCCAATGGCCGAAAAAAAACTATCTGAGGATGGAGAAGATGCCCATGCGCACTGTAGTCCAGGGGAGGAGTCACCCATCTTGTGATACTTCGAAGACTCTTTCAGGACAACAAGGCGCAATCATCCGGACCCAACACTAGGCGGCGATCTATGCACAGATATGAATTCAGCAGCCCACATGCCTCGAACAGTGAAACCTCAGCCCATCAGGAATTCAAGATTGTATTCACTTGCCTTTTATTGGTTTCATTAAATTTGAATTTCATGCACAAATTATTTAGGTCAAACTTTTATATTTTAATGCATGTATCCAATATACAAGAAGCCATAAGGTCTGTAGGAGCCTGTTCCAATATATTCGGAAGCGTTGGATGCTGTCATTGTGCTTCCTTTTCCCCATAATCATTGTTGGCACTTGTTCTCTCTGGTAAAGTTTAAGCTTTGATAACTCTTCCCTCCGCGTGTTCAACGTTGATAAAGTTTCCATCCCAGTGCACCCAGCTTGGGTGCTTAATTAAAGGGCAGAGAGACATCCTGTGGTGAAATTCCTGTTTGGGCCAGTTAGCTCACGGCTAGGGCAACAAACTCTGTCATGATTCACTCCCCTTACTTCTTTCCTGGAAACATGACTTTTTCCCAGCTTCTGTTATTTAACCTAGTATACACGCCTTCCACAGGATCTTGGATTAAACCCATGCTCCTCTGTTTCCATAACTCCACTCACGTGGAGGTACTGTGCAACTTCCACCTCTGGCTGGACCATATAACACAGCAGTATTCTCTGGTTCTTTAAGAGTGCCTCCCAGTGGTTTGCACTCTATCGCTCTTTGGTCCAATTTATATAGTATTGTCCAGCTACTTAACACTGGCTCTAGAGGTGAAGCTTCTGTCATTCCTTGGTGGACTCCATATAGTATTAAATGCTTGTATGTTAACAGTGACTCCATGGGTACAGCTTCTGTCACTCCTGGGTGGACTCCATATAGTATTCCCTGGTTTTGTAACAGTGCCTCCTTGGGTGAGGCTTTTGTTGCTCCTAGGTGTATTTCATAGATGGTATTCCTGGGTTGCTTACTAGTGCCTGCATTAAACTTCTGTTGCCCATGGTAGAATCCATATAGTATATTACTTGTGGACCCCCACTAATAACTTATGATACATATCACCCTAAATAAGGTAAGTATCCACTTGTGTGTGTGTGCTTCTTCACATACTATCTACAACATTTCAATCTCAAGTGCAGTGAAGCCATCACAATGTTCAAAGCACGTCTCCAAAACATATGCCATACTAGGTAACTTACAACAAACATCCTTTTCAATGATGCACTCTAAAAGGGTGCCCATGAAACGTAAGTGCTTTGTAAACCTGTTACATGCATGAAGTACTATATACATGCTGTAGAACAATATGTTATTAAAGAGCACACCAACAACATGTTTGTAGCATGTGTGGCTGTAGACATCCATGCTCTGCATTCTCCTGCTATTTGGTGGTGGGCTTGGACACTATAACTTGTTTTTCTTTGAAGAGTTTTGAGTCACTGGCTGTAGTGACTCTTCCATTCATCCACTAGGCATATAGGCACCAACTCCACCGTAGACTGTATTTTCTGCCCTCAGGTTCAGACGAGTCTAGCACCAGCTCAGAGACGGACATGTATCCTCGTGGCTGATTCAGGCCTACTTGCTCTACTCTTCGAGATCAAAGACTTGCTTAAAAATCACAGTACAGTTAAAAAATTGTACGACTTTCTCCCCTGGTTGCAGCTTGGATGTAGACACAACCTCACTTAAGTGCATCGGCAAACTACAAGCACTCACCATTCAAGAACCTTTCATTCAGATGAACAAGGACACAGTGGTCCTCAGGAGTATTCTAAAGTTCTTGCCCAATGTAGCCTCACTGTACCACATCAACCAGACTATTGAGCTGCCCTTTCTTCTGCAACCGGATTTGGTAGCGGAATGGACTCAGACTTCATGCTTCCACTTATGTCCTATATTGAAAGGACTAAGTTCATCTTCAAAACTAACCAGCTCTTTGTAGCTTTTACTAAACCTCACAAAGGTCACCCCATTTCCAAGCCAGGCACGTCACTATGAATCGTCAAATGCATTCAGACTCGCTTTGCCAATATGGGCTCTCTTTGAACGCGGCAAAACACTGGAACGCTCTCCCCAGGGATATCCGGATGGAACCCTCCTATCTGAAATTCAGAAAATCCCTTAAAACGTTTCTTTTTCCTAAGATTGCATAATTCCCTTTTTTTCTTTTAGAGTTTTCTGTTACTAGTTAGTCAGCGCTGGGACGCTTCAGGGCAGCCATGCGCTTTATAAACCCAATTTCATTTCATTTCATTTCACTGCACCTTCCAGGGCAAACTCTACATGCAAAAAGGGGGAGATTATGGCTTTGCCAGGTAACATCCCACTAGCAAACATCTGCAAGACATCTACCTGGTCAACACCTCACTAAAAGATAGAAACTTTACTTACAAAGTATCAGCATTTGGGAATATAATATTTTCCAAGAAGAACATTTTTATCATACGAATCAGCCATGTACTGCCAGATGAGGACCCAAAGAGTATGAAGCATGGATAGTTGCTGCTGGCTAAAACTTGAACCTTGTCTTTAAGAGACCTTCATCCAGAACAAGGAACGTACAGTGTTACAGCTCTTATGGAACAGAAATATCTTGTGTTTCCTGCCTTAGCAGTGCTAGACAGCAATTACTCAATTTTGTATATGCAGAAACTCTGTAGAGGAGAACAATTATTAAATCTAGGAACATCATGGCATTGGAGGCAGCACAGTAGGATTTAATTTGTCAAAAAAACCTTACACCTTCTCCACTACTTTTGCATTTTAGTCAGTGAAAGGGTAAATATTAAGATTTGTCCCCGTCTTTGTATCTAAACTAATTTACTTGCTTAGATTCTTTATAGTAGTTTGCTAGGAGTTTTATGTCCTAAATAAAATCATCCCTGGCTTAATAACTGGGTTTCAGTGCTGCTTACACGGTAGTACTGTAACAACTGATACTGCTAACATGCCTGATCACCACGAACAATACCACATATCCTTGAACTTGCGTGAGTTATACAATAGCCACAAAAGTAAAGGATAAGAAGGTCTCTCTGCTGAGTTACTCGGAGAAATGTAAAGGCCTTAGGAAATAATATCAGACTGTATTCAATCAAATTCTCAAAAAGAACTGAAAGGTAGTCCTGTTATCCAATATCAGGCACACAATTGTGTCATGGATCTCTTTATGATTTTTAAAACTTGAGGCTGGAATAGAGGGGGAGGGAAAGCAGAAATCCTCTGTAATTAATATCAACAATGTTTTACTGTCATTCTTAGGATATGATTGGATAACTCATGCATTCATTCTACAAAGGCAGAGAGTGCCTAACCATAACACATTCTAATGCCAGCCACTGAGCACCTTACAGTAGGAAGCACAATCCATCCTCTAAAAACACCCAGTCGCCTTCCTTAATCAGCAGCGAGCCACCCAACACAGAGTTTAAAATGTCTCTAGAGCAACTGTCTGCCATGTGACGTGATCTGATCTGAAATTTGCACCATTCTAAATCAGAAAACATTTCTGCCACTCTATACTTCATTTGAGATCTGCTCCTTCAAGTCTTGTTCACTCCCTTGTTCCACCCTAGCATTGCTCTATCCAAATGATGCTGTACTTTGCCTTCCTAAGAGCAAGAAGTGTTCTAGCTGTCACCTTTCAAATGCTGCTACATTAATTTAACAGACTATGAACCAACAATTCAATCGACATTGCCTTGAGGCATTGATTTGCTGCTCATTTCTATGTACTTTACTCCACATTTGAATCATGGGTCAGAGAAGTTAGATACATTTCTGTCTACAACAAATTACACTTATTTATGCCACAGATCAAACAAAAACATACAATCCACGTGATGAAGCTTAAGCTTCCATTTACTGCCAACAAGCATAACTACTGCATTTGTAAAAGTATCGCCCGATTGGCACAAGTCGTGATACTTACATTTTAACTTGCATATTTTCACCTGCAACATGCAAATTGCTTACTCAAATCGATCAGCTAAACCAGTCCACGCCCTGAAGAGAATCCCATAAGTCACCCTGGGAATCGAGACGCGCCGGCATTACACAACACGGGGACTGTTGTATTATTACATTTTTCAGCCCAGTGGAAATACTTTTTGAATTGTCTCACTACTGGGTTTGATTGTTTTGTTCCCTGTGATAGCAACTACTTAACTCAGTTATACAATGTGGATGTTCAAGGATATCCAAGTAGCTGCTTTGTGAATTAAGACTGGTGACAATTTTGCATAATTTGTTGTTTTGTATCACTTGTTCATGTATTCAGACCCCCAAGGATGGCATGGATTCTCAAATTTAGCGGCACAAATATGGGAATTTAGCGGCAAAAATATGGATTATTTAGCGGCCTTTTTGCGGCACTTTATTTTACTCTTAATCAGGCTTCAGTCACCATTTCCCGCTCTCCCGTGCCCTCTTTATCACCCTACTTGTCTTTTCTCCATGCCACTATCTCCCCTTGCTTGTCCTCTCTCTCTCCCTGCCAGTCCCCTTCAATGTGTCACTTTATCTTGTTCAGTCACTTCATTTTCTGTCCCTCTCTTACTCTGTGTATGCATTTATTCCTGTCATTATTCCTTCGTATCATCCTATACTATCGCTTCACCCCTGCGTCTTCCTCTCTGCCACTAAGCCCAGATGCCACTACTGTTTGTCACTATTTATGGCCACACTTCTCACCATTTCACTCTTTCCCTGTTACTATCTCTTCGTCTTTACCACAAACTCTCCGTCCTTTAAGTGTGACCCCAAAAGAATGGCAATCGCACAGGTCAGTAATAGCAGAAATGGTGATCGTGGGGGTTTGTTCTACTCCCAATGGCAGTGCCGGATGTGTATTCATGTAGCAGCGAGGATCGTCCTTTTTACGCAGCAGCAGAAAGGTCGTCGCAGTCTTGCAGAGGTTAGCCTGTGAGGAGAATCTGTGTGTAGAGGGGGCAGACAGAACAGCGGGGGGCGGCTGCTGGCCGATCAACGGCTGTCACTCATTCACCAGCAGATATCTGTAGTAGGCAACCTCGGGCGCGCCTGCAACTGGGGCAGCACTGGCTGAGAGAGCAAGTGCACAACTGGTAAACGGAAGAGGGGCCCCAGGGGGAGTAATTATGAGACTCAGACAGACGCCGCGGGTAGGAGGTGGAGGGGAATCGGAGGATTCTATGGCGAGGGCTCAGTGATACACCTTGAGCACAGAGACTAAACCGGGATCCCCCAGAGCAAATTGATTTACCAACACAAAGAAAACAAAGAACTAAGTGAGTTCCAACAAATAGACCTCGATGGGGCAGGAATAGATTTACTAATTTAAGAAATACAAAGCCGATAACCCTTAATTGCAACACAGGGTGGGCAATCTGCATGTAGCACGCACGTCACTAAATGTCAGATCCTCCAGGCACTTTTGTAAAAATTGCGGCATTTTTACAAAAGTGCCGATTTCGCGGGTGACTATTTCGCGGGCACTTTTGTAAAAATCGCTGCATTTTTACAAAAGTGCTGATTTCGCTGCAAACCGCGAAATCCTGGAGGGTCTGTGTATTGTTTTTTACATCACACTACTTCATCACAAAGATTGTATTTTTTTGTTTGATCTGTGGCATAAATAATTGTAATTTGTTCTAGACTGAAACGTATCTAACTTCTCTGACCTAAGATTCAAATGTGGAGTGAAGTACATAGAAATGAGCAGCAAATAAATGCCTCAAGCGAATATCAATTGAATTGTTGATTCATAGTCTGTTAAATTAATGTAGGAGCATTTGAAAGGTGACAGCTTAGACACTTCTTGCTCTTAGTTTAATACGGCCCTGTCCAGCAGCCTGGGGCCAAAACCCTATTAGCTATTACGTACTTTACCTTCCTGAGCACTTCAGCAGGAACAGATGGGCCTTATCAATCAAGGTCAGATACCTTTTTGAACAACTGAGATAAATACTATGAAGTAAAAGGGAAAGATAAATGCATCCGATGAAGCAATTGCTCACAAGATTAAACATTTACCAGCAACGGAATAAGTCATGCCTCAAAGTAGGATATATTACTCATGGCTCTACAGCAAAGCCTGGCACTCATTTCTTTTATAGAAAACATATTTTAATTCCCAAGAAAGTTATCTAAAATCTTTATAATGCCAGGTGGTCCACAGCATTTGAACAACTTCAAAACAAACAAGATGTGTTATAATCCACTTACAGAAATAGGAAGCAGTGGAAGCTGGCTGACCTCTAACAACGGTAACATGCTCCCTTAGCAGATGAGCCCTTAGGTACTTCACCTGTGTCTTTTTCTACTTAGCGTCCTGAAGAGATGCCATGTCGGCTACAGGCTTGGACATACAAAGCACTCTCTAATGAGATGCTGTTTTCAAGGCAGAGTTCTATACATAGACCACCCACCAGGAAACAAGGCATTCTAGGAAGCCAGTTTCAAGGAAAGGTCTCAAGAAGCAAAACACCCAAGTCTCAACACCTATGCTTTGTATCAAGTGCAGGATGATTATTTCATTGTAGTGGACTGAAGAGAAATGGCATACTTTGTTTGCTGTAGATTCAACAACAACTTGCCAGCAGTGGATACGAGGACCAGAAGAAACCGGAATCAAAACCAAAGACATGTTATCAGTGGTGAGTCTAATTTGTTTCCTGAAGGTCAGAGAGAGTGCTCTTTCTTGTACGTTTTAAAATATGATAGCAGGTATGCAAACAGCGAGAAGGCGGGACTACTTCTCTACATCGCTAATGCCAGTTTCCATAAATTTACAAGTTGCATGTCACTACAACCTGAGAGTTAGGGGAGTTTAAAGTCACAACTCCTAGCCTTCTTTACAGTAAATGCAAGTTTAGGTTTCTTCTGTGAACATACAGGAGGCCGGATTCAATTTCTACTCCGTTTTACCTTCCAAAAGCTTCCAAAACAAGGACTTTGCACAAACGTTCCTTACAAGCAAGGTTTGCATCAATACAGGGGCTGATCCCACTTTAAAGAGGTTCCGTAGAGAGCTTCTGGAAGAATATAGGCTGTGTTCGAAGAACTACTGGTCTTCAATGTTAGTTCAGAAGTTGTGAACCACAGTAATGGAGATGGTTCCAATATCGTTGCACATCAACTCCTACAGAAGGGTTTCAATGCGATTTACCTTTTTTTACCTTTTCAACAAGACCATAAAAATAGATTTCTTTCTAGGTTCAAATTCATGTGCAAAAATACATTTATCAGGAGAAATAAAACAGTAGGTTTCTATCCAGAGAGGCTAAGTAATCCAGAAACAACAGATTTGTGAGATAATCTCAGCTGTGCAACAGTCTATGGCTGGTTAGTCCTGTTTTCTCTTTGAACCCTGCCAAGTTAGACATGCAGGATCACGATATCAAACTTCCCCAGTCTGCCACATGTCTCAAGAAGATTATTAATAGAGTATCCAAGTCCATCAACCTTGGGTGTTCTTAAACTTCAGAAACATCGTCAGAGTCGTCTACTATGTGCTCTTCTGCATTTCACTATTAAAGACCCCAACAAGGGTTACTACACCTCCCTCAAGGGCCCCATCTAAAATATACGAGCAGGCGCTGCTCACCAATTACCACAACAGAATACAGGAAACTCATCATGCAGCAGAGTGTGAACAGCAGCAAGCCAGAGGTTCTTGATTACACCACGTTCTACCCACTTTATTCAGCCAGGTCCAAGGGACTCGCCAATTGCAGGAGAGTCAGGGCAGGCCCCAAGCAATAAGGGGAGCCCACTGAAGCCAAAGAAGACCCTCAAGAGGTCCTACAGCCCGAGGGCACAGGAGTCGCAATAGGACCTCAAGCAGCTCACCTAAGATGTGGCGAGGATGAAGATCTTGGCAGGAAGAAATGCTGGAGGCTGGAGCTTCTTGTAGCCCGAAGATCTCTGGAGGACAGAGCCAACAAACCTTGGCAACAGCAAGTTGACGCTGTGCACAGGGGTTCTGTTCCCAGCGGTTACGACGAGGGATACTGGCCTCAACTTGCTGCGAGGACAATTCAGACCTCGAGGGAATTGCAGAACCACCACCTGTGTTGCTAAGCTTTTCGGAGTCCGTGGGACGTCAGGAGCAGCAGACCGGTCATCTTCGTTGTGGTGCCTGCAGATGTAGGGGTGTGACTCCTTCAATCCAAGGGAGATTCCTTTCGGTGTCTTTGATGCCCACAAGCCTGTAGAGGAATCCTAGATGAATCGCAGGAACAGGCGATGAAGACGACTTGCAGAACAGCGTGAAAAGGAGTAGGAGGGGGTCTTCCTTGGTGCAGTCTCTGTTCCAGGCGAAGTCCAAGGTGCCCAGACGGATGAAGTTGAAGTGGTTTTGAGTTTGAATTCTGTCCCACGACAAATCTGAAGAGCCACCCACAGGTAAGCCCTTGAGTACCTTAGGGAAAGGGTTGGGACGATTCAAGGGTCCCTCCCAGTGGAGGGGCTGGACAGTCGGGAGGATACTTTCATGTCCTTTGTACCCCACCCTTGCCCAATACACTAAGTTCTGTCAGGGAGGTGGTCACACCTCCCTGTGACAGGAAACCTTTTGTTCCACCTTTCCCCTGCTTGAGCTCAGCTAAGCAGCAGGTGGGAAGAATCGTGTCTGGGGTCAGCAGCAGCACTAGCTTGCTGGCAGATCCTGAAAGGCTGTTATCGGTAGTACTGGAGGCTTCCGGGAGGAGCCCCCCAGTGCACGGAAACATACCTCCAACACCGGTAACGGTGTTAGGGTATGATTTTAACATGTTTGATACCTAACATGCCCAGGTTTGACCCAGCCAAGGTACAGCTTGCCATCGCGTAGTGACACATGGCCACTACGCATATCAAAATGGCTGACAGCACTTACAAAGCCTGGAAAATCAACTCAGGGTTTATAGTGGATGTCCTGCTCGGTCAGGGCATCCTCTCACTTATAACCTAGCACAATGCCTTCAGGATTGAAAGGCCTCCCTCAAGGGTGACATAGGTTTTAAGTGAAATCAGATATAAGAAAAACGTACATCTGTCGTAAGTGGTGCTAGCATCAACTTACACAGGCTGCCTGTAGTCACAGATTGAGTGTTCTCTAATGGGTGGCACAATACATGGTGCAGCCCATGGGAGATTCCTGGTGTACCTATGCCCTGGGTACCTTAGTATCATATACTAAGGACTTGGAAAGGTACACCAGTAGCCAATTGGGAGTCACCAAAGTACTTACCACAGTCCAATTTTGGGAGGAAGCACGGTGACTGGGGTCCCGATTAGCAGGTCCCACTCAGACTAATCAGGAAATGGAGTAACACCAGCAAAAAGTGGGGGCAACAATGAAAGCAGATCCTACTTTCCTACAAACGTTGAAAGCACAGAGGAAGAGAATATGTGTAACCCAGAGATATCGCAAAGAATCAGGGAAAATACAGAAAAAAAGAGCATATTCATCAACCACAACATCCTTTTCTATCCTACACAATAAGAAAGCCTTTGGTTATTTAAAGCCTCCACGGACCCACATTCTAGCGTTCTTCATAACTCTGCAGCCATTCATCGACCATGACAACAGCAGAGTGCGCTGTCTTGCTACTTAGCAACCAAGTTCCTGTTCAGGTGGGCAAAGGGCTGGGAGGAGGCAACAGAGGAGAAAGGCTAGCAGGCAGGCCAAAGGGGCAGACAGCCCATTCCAGATTATAGCACCCATTTCATCTGACATTTCTAAACAAAAGAAACCCAGCAACTTCGAAGAATTTACCACGGTTTGCAGGAATCGACAGCATTTCTTGCCTGTGAGCAATGAGGAGGCTCTGATATATTTAGGGGTGGCACAATTCTGCTTAAGCTATACCAAAAGAGTAGAAAGGCGTAGCTAGAAATGCTCTTTCGATTATAACACCCGTCTGATTCCCAATGTGCTCCCACTGCAGAGGAGTTTGGTATTTGGGAGTAAATGGGTATAATTGGTGGGCGACAAATTTATTGGCAAAAACTACTGACCGCCGGTCACACCGAGATTAAGGGCAGAGCTCAAACAGATTTGTAATCTCGAAAGATGAAAACAAAAACTCATATGTATGACAACTGAGTCTGCAAAAGCTATCCGACAGACAGTATGACAACAAGTCTTAAAAACAAGCATTAGCAAAGCCAATAGCTTTTGACTATGCGAGAAATATTGGTTTTGCCAATGTGCTTTAGCCATGTGGCTGCTGTTCAGCATGGCTAAATGTTAGCGTGGAGTGGTTTAGAGTGGAGTAAAGTGAAAAGGAGTACTAAAGTGGAGTGACATATAGTGGCATAGAGTGAGGGGTGTGGAGTGGAGAGGTGTAAAACAGTGGAGTAAAATGTCATTGATTGTCATAGCATGGAATGGAGCAGAGTGCCCTAGAGTGAAGTGGCATAGAGAGGAGTATGGTGAAGTGTGGTTGAGTGTAATGTGGTGGAGTGCAGTGGAGTGTGGTGGTCTAGTGTGTCAGAGTTGAGGGGCATAGAGTGGAGTGGCGCGGCAGAGTTATGTCAAAGAGTGAGAGGGTGAGTGCATTTTCGTTCCCACTAAAGAGGAGTGCTGGTGTGTGCTTCCCATGAAAGCTGCCTTCCTGCCCACGAAAACAGCTGGGATAGCCCATTTTCACTCATTCCGAAAGAAGTGCCCGACTAGAATGCACAAAATGTCCTACCAAACCAGAAGACTGACATGCCAGACTATACATAGTCATGGCAGACAATGCATTATTGTTAAAGAAGAACAATGGTTTTGTGTGGCCTAAGTAGGTCTTAGTGGAGTAAGGTATAGTTTAGGTAGATGAATTAATCTTGGGAGACAGTATTGTAAGGTAAGGTAACATATACATAGAAAACTTTATTTATGCTTTTACAATTATGTTTTTCGTTTTTCAGGTGCTCACATATGTGACAAAGTGCTCATAGTGACTGAGTGAAATATCGTTAAAAAACTATGTACAAGGTGTCACAAACAAGGGTATTCCCCAAAAAATATATACAATAGGGTAGGGGAGTTTCCTTGAATGGGTCGACGGCGTTTCGATCTAAGTGATTTTAGATCATCATCAGGACGTGAGCTTTCCTGAAAAAATAAATTTTAGGTTTTAATACTGAGGCCTTACAAAATAATAACTTCTTAAAACAAGGTGATGTGGTGCTCCCAGTGGCATATAATTCATGCACATTTCTATAAATTTTCAATTTTTTGAGGCTAACCGTGAATGAAACGCGCTCTATTAAAGAAATTTTTGTAGGATTAAAGTTATTTTACGCGCTTTTAATAGCGTGGGTGCTTGCTTACTTCGCACGAGGTAGTAGAATTATTTTCCAGAAGTCGGCGAGCAAATTGCTTAAACTGTGGTGGGTTGGTCCAATTGTCTAGAGCAAAGGGTTCAAGAAAGATTTTGTTAGGAATATACTAAACCTTCAGGGTTGGAGTATAATACGCTGCAGGAAATAACTTACTCAGCGTTTTTCTTGTTAAGGTTTTATTTATTCTTGAAAGGTAGCTCTAGCTCAAAGGGTTCAACATAGTCTAAAGGCAAGGTGAAACCAAAGTTAGGTTTTTTTTTTTTTTTAATTTAGTTATTGGAAGGTAAGGCAAATAGAAGTAAAAGTGTTACCAATAATGGTCCATTTACTAGTTTGCAGAGGTGGGTCTACTGAATAGAAGCAGGTTATTTTTCTGAAAAAACGAAGGGGGTGAATAATTAGGAATCAATTATAATGAGGTACATGCATATACTTTCCTATATCCACATCGGAAAACCGCATTACCCGGTAAAAGTTGCTGTACAACGTTCCGGCGGGAACTGCGGAGGACAAAGGGAGGCATTTAAGAATTACATACTGCCGTCCCATTACAAATCACTGCACGGGCAAGAGGCACCGTTAGAGTCGGCGCATTTACTTACTAAATCTCCGCGGTCCGCGGCTCAACTCCCTCTGCCTCGCTGTTCAAGCGTTTGGAAATGCTGCAGCGATTACTTCCTGGTTAGTTAGTTATTTAGCGCATGCGCCAGCAGAGTGTCGATTACGCAACTCCGAGTTGGTTTAACGAAACGCGCATGCCTAGGGGTAAAGTGTCTTGTAGCAGCACGCCTGCGCGGTGGGAAAGTGAAAACACAGCGCGAGTAAGTAATTGCTGGTGCCTATAAATGACAATACTATACGATTCACGTAACATTAAAGGTTGCAGGAGCTGTTACATTTCGGATTATACACCATTGTACTGCATGATCATCAAAGAGGGCAATAGTTCTGGATTTAGCCACAGCTGTTCCACTCATCAAGAGTGTTGAGTCATTTCTCAATACTTTTGCATAAGAAAATCCATTTGCACTCAAGGCGATTCAAAATTGTCTGTTGATTGCCTCCTCTGGTATTGGGCAAAAGCTGGTCAACAACCTGCCATTGTAAATCATTCTCTGAATGTCCTTTTTCCACATAGTGTTCCACTAGGGGTGCAGATAACACCTTGCAGCGAATTCTGCTCCTATGTTGCGATATCCGGGTCTTTATCTGCTGTGTCGTTTGGCCAATGTACAGTTGTTGGCATGGGCATTGAATACAGTATATAACATTTTTAGAGTTACAATTAGTGAAGGATTTCAACTTGTGTTTACAATTCTCATATTCGAACACCTTAGTATTGGTAGTGAACTCGCATGCAGTGCAGTTGTTACATTTATAGTGACAAAGTGCTCATAGTGACTGAGTGAAATATTGTTAAAAAACTAAGTACAAGGTGTCACAAACACCGTCGACCCATTCAAGGAAACTCCCCTACCCTATTGTATATATTTTTTGGGGGAATACCCTTGTTTGTGACACCTTGTACATAGTTTAACAATATTTCACTCAGTCACTATGAGCACTTTGTCACATATGTGAGCACCTGAAAAACAAAAAACATAATTGTAAAAGCATAAATAAAGTTTTCTATGTATATGTTACCTTACCTTACAATACTGTCTCCCAAGATTAATTCATCTACCTAAACTATACCTTACTCCACTAGGACCTACTTAGGCCACCCAAAACCATTGTTCTTCTTTAACAATATTTCCACCCCAGGTTTTACTAATGGGGTACCCTTGTTCTCCATAACTAGACAATGCATTATGTCCTGCCAACAGCCAAAACATTGAACATTGCTTTGCACTGGCAGTAGGCAACTGGCATAACAGCCAAGGAGTGAGCATAAAAGATGAATTCCCCATTCCAGCAACAGAAGACCTCCGCGAATCTGCCCTCATGCCTGGCAGGTTGTTTTAAGCTGTGTGTTGCCTGATCACTGCTCGGGTTGGAGTTAAGCCTAAAGCTCTGCACCAGGGATGGACCAGTTATTCTGTCTGAGCCTGGAGATGTGCCTACCTGGAGAAACTCCAGCTAACACCACGATACCCAAGAGTAAACCCACAGCATACTTAAACCCTCTAAAGACAACTCAACAAGGATAGTCTAGTATAAGGACAATCTTTAAGTGCACAAGAGCTACCCTTAGAAACAAGTTCATTTTCCTTCACCCATGCTTGCTTTTTTAAGGCTATAGAGACCCCTCCTCATCTTGCAGCAGCTCTGGTATTAGATAACATCCATTCGGCATGGACTGATTTCAGGTCCATCACCAGCCAGTGGCCTAACTACTGGGAGAGTGTCTTCAAGCCACAGTAGGGCGTTCTCTCCCCCTGCCAGGGTGTGCAGCAGTCTAATGTCTGGCCTGTTCATTTGATTCTTGATTTTGCTTGCAGAAACACCACTGGTCTCTTTGATCACAACCAGCACCTTGATTTTGGATGGGAAGCAGTAATTACGCCTTCATCCATTAGTGAAGCTCACCCAGGACTGTGGCTTCTGGACCATTACCTTCAACATATAACCGGTCCCAATGAACAGCCTTCTAAAGGTTCAGAGAACATTTTGAGAACTGAGAAGTTAAACTGAACCTCATAATAAAGACTCTGCCTAAAAGCTTTTATTTGCTACATGCGTTTAATGTTTAAGACCAGAAGCTTTGCTATCTAATTTGTACAGTTGTGTAACTTTAATGTGCTTATTATTTAGTTTTAATCAAATATAATCTTGAGTATACATATATATTTCTAATATTTGCAGTACATGTATTATACTTTGTCTGGCTCAAACTTCACATTAAAACTAATGATGTAGGTCTTGACGGTTCAAGCTAGCTACCCAAGAATGTCAAGGAGATTTGGGGGTAGTTCTACTCTTCCTCAAAGTGTCCAACATGTTGGTCAGAAAAAAAAACAAATGCAGATTCACCTCTAGGTTGCAAAGAGGTCCAATTAATTACAAGTCATTTCAATACCTCTCCATTCTACGATACTCTACTCTAATCTATGAACACTCTATGACCACCCACGACACTACTCTGCTCTACAACACTCCGCTCTATGACACTATTCCATTCAAGGACACTTCACTCTATCACATCTCCTTCCATTCAAGGCTACTCCACGCCACTGTGTGCCATTTTACTCCACTCTATGCAATGACATCTAACGACCCTCAATTTACTACACTCTACAACACTCTATGCCCCTCTACGACATGCCACTCCTTAATAAGCCACTCTATGTCACTATGTGGCACTCTCCTCTATGACACAAACTTTTAGCCATGCTGAGCAGGAGCCACACCAGTGTACAATACACCTAAAACACATTGGTAAAACCAATCGCTCTTGCACAGGCAAGACCTATTGGCTTTGCCAATGCTTGTTTGGGTTCCTGCCACTCCCTAGTGGAAGCGGGCTCCAAGTCACAGGGCATTTAAGTAGATTGTGGGGGCAACCAAGCACGAGTAATGACACCAGACTTCTCCAATGGCTCCTTCAGACCAGATAAACCAGTGACATAACGTTTACCTGGACAAACCGGAGTAATGACCAAGAACGCTGAACAGCCTTTCCCTCACAACCTTAAACTACAAGCATGTTTTATCGGTTCTTCAATGTCACGAGGAGTAGTCCCTCTAGAGGCCACAAAAGCTGCAGTGAGGAATGCATTTTCACTCACACCTCTTAATGTTACACAGTGAAACGTACCCTTGTTCACAAGCCCCATCAAATGAAAAGACAGCAGCACTTGTAATGGAAACACCTGCTTTTATTTTCAAAGTCCAACCCTTATGGGCCTGTACTCCCGCCCACATGGGCGCTGGCAGCATTGCCTTCTGGTATTAACAGTCCATACAAGAGGCTGTGGTTTCATTTGATGGGGCGTCAAGTCCGTTTATTTGGATGCTAGCCGTGAGCTGAGACTGCTGCTGTCCTCACCAGAGGAAGTTTTGGTGGCCCGTGAGGGCGGCCTCTACAAGGGTTGATTTGTGTTGTTGGATATATATACATATATCGCCGATTTTGAAAGGGTATGTCTTAATTTTTATAAAAATATTTCACAACTTCCTTTCTTCACTGCTAAAATGCTACTTTCCTGGCTTCTGCCAGCCCGCATTTATCGTCCTTAATTTTTCCTTTAGGGACTGTGCATTAGGCGCACAACTTTGACCAGACTTATTGTGTAGTGCGCACATGGCAAGTAACCAACGTAAAATTTAACGGGACACTTCAATGCAGTGAACAGAGTGGGATAGCTGTAGCACTCTGGAAGAAAGGCATCTATAGAAAATTGAATGAAATAGATAATAAAAATTGCCAGAAGAAGAAAGACTCATGGAGTTTATGATCCAAAATACAGACCTATGATGCTCCACAAAAACGATGCCTATTACTAAGAAGGTCACTGTAGGACGGTGGATACCTGACTATGGTTGCCCCCCAACTTTTTGCCTGGTGTTTTGCTGGTTTTTCGACTTAGTTGACCTGGGACCCTGCTATTCAGGGCCCCAGGCCTACTGCTCTCTCTCTAAAATGGATTCCATGTACCCTAGGTACATATCTAATTGGTACTGGGCCACCTTATCAGACCCTGTAACTCAGGGCATAGGTGTACCCAGGGCCTACCAGGGGCTGCAGCATGTATTATGCCACCCCTGGCTGGCCATCTAAATCTGACACAACTGGCTGCACGACAGCTGGGGCAAGGTGGTGTAATCACCCTTTGCTTTAGATATAGTATACCTATATCTAACCCTAAAATGGACACCCGTATTCCTATCAGTCACTCCTATGGCAGGCCTTGACAATCCTGAAGGCAGAGTGCTTGGAATCGTGTGAGATGGTGCTCTGGCATGAGCTGAGCCCGTTTACAGCTTGCGGAACCAAGTCCTAATAGCTGTTCCATGATATCTCATACCATATACTCTTAAGTGCATTATAATCCTCGCGGTTATATGCCAACTCTGGTATCGCTTTATCAAAACATGTCGAGTACGGTGTCATACGAATTGGAATACTAACCCCTCGCCAATTCTGGCGACGGGGTTAGCATTCCACCCTTCTGGAGGGACACGACATGTATGTAACTGTGAACCCCGGTTAAAGTGAACTCAAGCCTCAGCATCACAAAATGGATGCTACCACCACAGACACAAGTCTGACCTCCTGCTGCTGGGAGTCCTTCCAGCGAGGGAGGCTTGGACAAAGGGTTTCCTGTCGGGGGCGGTGCTAGCACCATCCCAGACAGGGTTTTGTGTATCCTGGGTAGGCAGGGCTTTAGAGGAAGGTGACTGCAAGTGGCACCCCGGTGCTCACTATGCATCTGCCGGCTAGAACCAGTTCCAGGGGCACACCAGCCCCTGAGCTGGGGAAAGTCCGGCATGGGAGAGGGGTGTAACCACCCCCCTTCCTGGTCCCACCCATGGGCAGGACCTAGTCGCGTGCCAGCCCCTTTTCCTAGTATAAAGATAGGAGCGGGCTCCCTTTCAAATTAGATCATCTTTGAATCCTGAAACTACTTTCTACGAAAGGAACTCTCGACTTCTTCTCAAGATTTCTCCCTTGTGACTAAGGAGTAGTCACCCTGCATCCGCAGGCACCATCCAAGCATCGCGGTCTGCTGTAAGTCTCTCCTCCGGATCAAGACTGCCCAGCTCGAGGAGAACCGGCTTCCCTGGCACCTCTGACCTCAACCTGCATCATCAGCCCAGCTGAGATTCGTGGGTGTGACGAGACCTCGAGGGACCGGCCATCTTCAGGACTACACGACGCTTGCCCAGCACGACCGCCGAGGGATCCTCGAGTGAGTGCTTTGGGGTCCGAGAAGCCCCAACCCTGAGCAGCTCCAGCACTGAAGTTCAGCCCCCCAGCCTCCACGAGAACTGCGTGGGGCCCTTCTGCCTGTTTGCTGCTCACCTCGTTGTCTGGCTACTAGCCCGCTGGCTTGTGGCCTCCCCGACGACGAACGACGACATCAACACCGCTGGTCTGGTTGCTCCAGACTGGCCCTAGCTCCCCTCCAAAAGAGGAGCACCCCGGACCCTCCTGGTCCACTCCAGACGTCATTTTGAGTCCACCGCGTGGGCTTGAATTTGCCAAGACTTGTTGCCCCAATCCTGGGTCCAGCGACGTCGACAGCAGATACCATCGTGGGACAGCTCGCACCTCCATCCTGGTCGCCAACAACGCCTCCTGGTCCGTGAGACTGCAGAGCCCAGCGTCGCCCACTCACCTGGTCGAGGTGACTCCATCCGGTGCCATCCTGGTGCCCATCTAATCACTGGCTAGTGATTCAGAACTTGGTCCCCTCTGCTTAAAGGTGTCTTCCATCTTCGATCCAGGCTTGGATCCCTCCGAATCTCTTCACTGGTCGCCTGCCAGCAACTTCTTCTTTCAGGCTCCATAGACTGCAACGAGGATTCCCGACGTCTTTCCAGACCTATGCAGCCGCAGCCCCTGGGCTAGGTAACTTCGGCATTTCGGTGCCCCAGCATAGCCTCATTATCCAAGGGTCCAGATCCTTTTTCGTTTCAGCTCTACCTAGTCGGATTCGTCCGATAACACCAACTTTGTAATTCCTAGCAACCATAGACTTTGTTCCGCATCCCGCGGGAGAGTGCACACTCTGCACCCGATCTCCCTAGACCTCCTGCTAGTAATCTGAAGGTTCAGTAGTCAAGTCCTAGCGATCCCAAAGCCTATTAGCGTAGTACTTACCTGCTAGTAATTTCGCATTCCACTTTTAGAGTATATGGTTTTTCGTTCCCCTCGGGCATTTGTGTAAATTGTGCAACTTTGCGTATTTTCTTAAGAGCTTTGTATTGTGCTTAGCACCCTGTCCTCATAAAGAGTCAAGGGTTGTTGTGTTCTAAATAAATATACTTTATTTTCATAACAACTTGTGTGGTGACCATTCACTTGGTGTTCAAGGGGTATATGTGATGGTATAACAGCTGGCTTAACACGCCCTCTAGAGTCTAGCCTAAAGACTGCTCTTGTCCACGCTACTAGGATAGCTGGTCTACGGTTGACTTACAACCAATCAATAAGGGTTGTTTGGACTGATACAAAGTGCTCACTAGAATAGTGAACATTATATATCAAGCCAACTTCTCACAGTCACCACTCCCAGCTCCTCAATAATTTGACAGATTGGCTGAAGCTGGAGAAACGGTAGTTTTATTTGCTTTCCATGTGCCCCCTTTATTACCACTATCTCTTTATAAGGTAGGTACTGTCAGATAATGCAGCTTTGTTCAGAGGCCAGTGGACAACTGCTTGCAGAGTGCTGTACATTGGCCTGCCCAAAACACATGAAAAGAGCACACTGACATTCCAAAACACCATTTCCCATTTTTAAACTAATGTTTTAAACTAGAAACTTTTTAAATCAAGATAAAGATACTGTGGTGTCGAAGATGAGAAATAAACATACTAACTCCAACCCCGAAAGCTCTACAGCAAATACATCGTTTGACAAAGTCGGTTTCATAAGGAGTGATAGCTGATTAAGACTTGCTCTGCACAAAGAAAACATGTGTTAGGTTAATACCGTTTACAGAAAAAAAACTAGTGTACTGTGGAGCGGTCCAGACATGAAGGCAGCTCAGCAAACCACAAAAAGAATCTAGTCATAAATGTAGGATCCCGGGATCGAGGGTTAGACTCGGGTGTCCAAGGTCGCACTGAAGGGTGGAGGAACCCAACGCCAACCCACAAAGCCCGGAGCTGCTCAGTACAGAGGAGTAAAGAAAATGCACCCACATTAGGTCAGCTAACTACCTGCTCACCGCGTGTTTCTGCAGAGCATGAGAAGATCATACACCAAAAGCACCTCTGAGGAGCCCACAGCCCGGCACAAGGGATCTGAGCATCAGAGTCAAAAGGTGCAGTGTACTGTACAGAGCAACAGGGAATTAGAAACGGCGCCTAAAAACAGAGTAGAGTGCTGAGCAGAGTAAGGGGTTTGAACACTACACACGCCGTCATGGAGTACAGGGTTCTGCAGAAAGTAGGTAATTCTGTACACCACCTTTGTCGAGGAGTACAGGACTCTTCAGGCAGCATCAAGTTCAGGGCTCCGGGACTAGCCTTTCAGCACTAGAGCACTCAGCAGAAAGCATAACACATCTTCAAAGGGAAAAGGGTATTGTACGAACATAACCTTAAAAGACTTATGCAGAGAGCACACGTGTCCAGGGCACCAACACCACCTTTAAAGTGTGTAGTGCCCTACAGTACGACAGCTTCTTACATTCGTACTTACAAAGTGTAACGTCCCAGGTACAGCCCATGGCCTCGGACACCACCACATTCAAGAGTACACTGACCTGCGCAGAGCACGATGGGTCCAGAGAATACCAGGGCAACTAGACTCCAGCACTACCGTGAAAGACTTCAAAATACGGAGGGAAAAACTAGGAAAGACGCAGACATCAGCAAACTTTTTCAAGACCCAAAGGTCCTGCACAGAGCAAGAAGGATCTGGGAACCGGAAACGTCAAACTGGGATTGGCACTGATGTGCAGCTGCATGTATGCAAGCATCCTAAATAGTTCATGCCAGATACCAACATCTTTCTTCAAATAGCAATGTGACCTGCAAAACTCTCGAGGAGTCCTGAAACTCGTGGCACCCTCAGAGGGAGCAAGGTTTTTGCACAGTCTGAATGGTTTGGACACCAAGTGAAAAAGATACCGCATTTTGTTTTGTTTTGAGAACAAAGGACCCGAAAACCTCCTCCCCCCCTTTCACAGTCCTTCAGATAGCATAAAGATTGCAGACAGCACCTCCTGTGCACTGCGCAGGGCATGCTGGGTCCACATCTAGTGCCCATTAATGCGTCATACAGTAACAGCACATTGCGTGTGAGCAGCCACTGGACTGTAATCACTCTCATCGATATGAATCTCTTCTAGTTTTGCCATGTGACCAACTATATATATTCCATTCCCATCACCACCAACCTTCCAGGTCAGGCTGGCATGGCCCATTTCAGCCCAGCTCTGCTCTATCCAAACTTTCCACCAGCACAAAGCAAGCAAGGTTGTCTCGGGGGCATTGTGCTCTTATCCACGTTTGTACCACGCAAGTCCAACAAACCAGAGTTCTGCACTTTCCTGTGTTATTAAATACAGGGGGCAGACGAGGGAAACGGTTCCTGTGATGTACACATGGCCATCACCCCACACACATAGTTTCATCGTCTCATCCTGCAGGGTGGTGGTACAGCAGCAGGCACAAGAATGCAGATCGGGAAAGGGTACATTACCATCGAGTCTTGAATTCGTCAATCAGAAAGATGGAAGGCACAGGGCATGATTACTATAATTCTTAGTTCTGATCTAAAGAGAGAGCATGGAAGGGAGTAATAATTACATCGCTATTTCGTCTAGTGCTCCATCACCCCTACTAGGGTGTCATGGCACTGAAACTAAAGATTTCGGAGTACATCAAAGCTACTGCATCATTCTGAATTTTAGGAGATTTGATTCAGAACGCAGGAACAGGCAAGCATGTTCTATCTAGCTGCAACACCAATAGAAAATGCTCTGTCATCCATGGATTTTAGGTGAGATTTTTGGGTAACAAGAAGATAAAGATGTGTGGATCTAAATGCGTGGGAATGAAGATACCATTTAAAAAGATGCTAAAGTAGTGAGCTTTTGGAAGGATAACTTGGTGAATCAAAGTGATTTAACAACCATTTGCAATGCCAACATGACAGTGTATGGTAATGGGAAGTACTGCAAGTAAATAGCAGGGGAATTAACATGGATTTTTTTTGGGAAGCAAAGAACTGCAGAATAACATTGGTGTAGGTTAAAAGGTAAAGCGACAGTTGCACCATCAAGCCAGACCTAATAATTCATGTAGGTTAGGGACTGCTGTCCTCCCATGTGTGCTACTGCCAATTATCTAGTTATTTTAAGACACTCTAATAGCATAACACCACCAAGTGAGTGACCCTGAAAGTTCAACCTCAGGCTGCTGGATAAATAAACAAAATGATCACTGCTGTGAGGAGGGCAAGAACTTTTTTGTGGAAGCACACAAATTCTGCCCATTCAAACCATGTAGTCCTGGCACCCAACACGTGGGCAGAGCCAAAGCCCCTCTCTAGTATTGCTCAAACATTTGTCTGGCGACAGGTGTGCTATCACAGACCATAAAAGGATGCGCTCCTTCACTCGCAGCCAGTGTAAAGAAGTTTAAAAAAGAGAAGACAAGACTCCTACGGTTGACATCAACACACCAATCTGATTGCATATTTCTGAATCAGCTATCATTTACACATCTTAAAAGTAGATGGTGTTGTAGTAATTGAAGCGTGATGATATAAAGGAATATTGCATATGACGATCTTCAACAGGGCCAAAAGATAAAGCACATGCCTCAGAGTATGAAGGTGAATAAGACAGGATTTCACCACCTCTGACACCTGGTCTGCTACAGTGATTCAATTTTAATTCCAAAATTCTTACCTAACTTCACTGGGAGTGGGACTGGGCCCAGTGATGAAGGGTAGCATGAAAGGTTCAAGAACTCTGGAGGTTTGGGTGAGCAAAAATCTCGGTATTCCGTCCAAGTAAAAAAAAATCTACTTATTCCAGCACTGCACAGAGGCAGTGAAGCAACGTCGCCCCGCATATAAAAAGTAGTTGTACAACAAGCATTTGCAATGCAATAGGTCTCATATTATTAAAGTTTAAGCTATTGGCATTGCTAAATAATGCAACACCAATAGCTGAAACTTTAATAATGCGAGACCTATTGCATTGCAAATGATTGTTATCCTTGCCAAAACCCCTAAAACACATTAAAGAAATACTCTAAGTGTTGTAGGTAATCTTACTGACCCGATGATGACGCATGCCACTGGACGATAACGGTGGGAGAGAGTCCCTACCAAAAATATTTTAAACTTTTTTTAAATGTTGAGGTTTTTAAAGACATCTATATCGGCTCCCACTTTCCGTTTGATTGTTTGCAAGTGAATCAATTGCAAGATTATTAGTTAGGATTGTTGGAATTTCATGTAAACCCAAAATGTGGAGCCTCACCCACCACATGAATCTGAGTTCTTGTGGCTTCAAAGTGTGGTGCTGCTCAACGAGATAAAGAACTAATGTAGTTTCCTTTTGGTTGATGAAAACAGGCATATTAAATAGGCACAGGACCATTTGAATTCCGCAATTCCGCAGCTGCAGCATTTTCCACATAATTATGGATTTGCTGCATTTTCCACATGATACAGCATCTCCTGCGTAATTTGCATAATTTACCAAACAAAACTGTTTCCAGCTCAAACTGATTAAATGTTACTACAAATGCTGCCACTCATTTCGTCGTGCAGTGGCAGGCCTGTTCGCATTAACAGGATGGGCACTTTTCAGTTGCTGATGGCTGTATTTAGGTGTAAAGCTGAACTTAAGGTGGTGAGCCTTTACCTAAACATTGTTGTGCCGTTTTCGTGTCTGTTTGCTCTCCAGGACAGACTTTGGAGAACTCTGCTATACAGCCTAACGACCACCAAGAACTGAGGCAGACTGCCACAGCTGACACGGGTTAGGTAGAGGGTCAAATGACCGGCACCCCAAGTATGATACATCCCACAGAAACAATCCTAAATACACTCAAGCCTCAAACAGGATCGGCCAGCAGGTTTTAATGACCCACTCCTCACAGAAGGAAGAAACTGGAAAAACACAACAGCACTCAATATATTTGAAAGGTCGGTCCAAAGATCCGATGGGTCAGATAATTGTCTAACCAGGGAAAACCAACAGCCATAGGGGCGATAACTATTAAACCCATGGCCACCTGTATGATGCCTGAAAATGAGACCGTGTTCAGCTGAAAGGGAACATTAGAATCACTATACTTGGGATGGTCCTTCGAAGTTTAATTACCACCTAATCAGCAGAACAGGTGGAAAGCTGAAAAACACTGACAGAGGCAGGACAAATGTATTACAGTTAATTAAAACCATTACATACAATATAAGCATTATAAGTATTACCTCTGTCGACAGTAGAAGATCTGGGCGACCAATTAGATGTAAAAATTGATGGTGCTTTATCGCATACGATAGATAGCGTCCAAACTACAAATATTGGGAACTTGGGGCGGAACTTTACGTGTCCTAGGAACCTTGGAAGTCTACCTAACCTGTATGTTGTATCTTGGAATATTGCAGGCCTAAAGCGGAATATGCTGGATCCAACATGGAATGAATATATAGAGGCTAGCGATGTGATACTTCTGCAGTTTCTGGCTCATAGACGTACCTCACAGAGTCGGCTTCAAAACATTTGGGGTGGAGGAGAGACCCTCTGCTAAGGGACGACCGTCGGGAGGGCTAGTGATATGGATCCCGGTCTCCTTAGAAATCACAATCTCATCCCTGGATGTATCATCTCCAGACAAACTGGGCCTCAAATAGAAGGGTAAAGATGGCGGGGTGGTATACCTATTTAACATCTATAACAGACCCGAACCCGCACATCGGGAGTCAGAAGTAATAAGCCAGTTGGACTCCAACTTGACTCACTGGGGCAAAGAGCAAATATCATTGTAGGAGGCGATTTGAACTCAAATTTTGAGCCTGTAGTGGGTTTCGGGAACCTGCTGGAGGTGGAAGATCAGGCTTATAACATTCCTGAGCTAGACAGTAATAAAGAGGTCAAATGCACAGTAGCGGTGACACAAGTACTAAGGTTGACAATGGCCCATAGTCTGAGAGCTTGTAATGGGCGTCTCCCATCGGACAGACCTTACGCCCACACATTTAGTAGAGGTAATTCGTGCAGCAATATAGATTATATTCTAGTGTCACTGGGACGATAGAACTACCTAGTTGATCTTAAAATAGATCCTAGAATAGAGAGCGACCACCGACCCTTGAGGCTGGTGGTCACCCCAGAATTCTTTTTCCTACCCCAAATTGGCTCTGTAGAAACCAACAGTCTGGATGATGAAATCATATTAAGGAGGAACAACCGAGCTGTAAAATGGCTGCACATTCTGGGGAATAAAACAGCACTAGCCAGTATTTATTTAACCTTCGCAGACACTATAGCACCTTTTTTAGGAACTAATACCGGTCAAATAAAGATGACCTATCTGCATGGCATGCTAATAAATGCTTTAGATCCAATACTAAGCAAAACGCATAAAGTAAGGAAGCCAAGCGGAATGGAGAGGACTGATCGCAGTAATCCTTGGTACAATAGGAACAGCTGAATAGCCAAGCAAGAGCTAATTAAGGCTATTCAGATCAAGGAAATAGATAAGATAAGAGAGAAAAGGGGCATATATAAACATACTAGATTACCCGCAAAGAGGTTATGGGTTGAGGAGATTTGGGCAGACCTAATTTGTGCGGCCAAAGCTAAGGATCAGGCTGGATTTTGGAACTTGTTTGCCAAAGGTAACAGGATAGGGAAAACACAAAGAGACCTTTTTCTTCTTAAAAAAAAATCTTTTTATTGACAATTCTTACATAATAAATGCATTCCCGCCCTCCCTTTCCCTGACCAAGAACATGTCAAAAAAATAAGCAACTTATTATATTCATAAATCAAAGATTAATCCAGTATAGTGTACATTTCCTGAGGATATAAAGAAAAATAAATGAAAATAATAATATATAGACAAAATACAATCATGTAGGTCTCTGGATCCACAATAACAGTGGTGGCCAGATCCGCATGCCCCTCAATCTTTTTTTAGCGCTTTTGTTTTTATAAATTGCAACTTCCAGACTACAAGTGGCTAATAGCCTGGCCCTCCATTGTTGAAATGCAGGTGGATCAGGATCTAGCCAGGCTGAGGCAATAGTAAGTCGAAGTATTGCCATGGCCACAAATATCAACCCCCGAGTGTTTGTCTGTAGTTCACCATTTGCTACCCCCAGCATGATTTCCTCCGTTGAGATTTCTATTCTTGTTTGACATACTTCTGATAGAAATTCCGAGATATCATTAATCAGGTTTGTGAGCGTGTTACATGTAGCAAATATATGTATAATATCAGCCCCATATAGTGCACAACGAGGACATGTTGTTCCCTTCCCTGTTCCCCATTTGGCGATTTTCTTAGGGGTGTTATATAGGAAGAAGAAGGTCTTATAAAATGTTGCTTGTAGCTTTATCGACATTAGCGAGTTTAGAGCTAAGTCATATGCCATATGGGGGATAGTAGAGGGTATTCCCAGTTGGTCTTGCCAAATAGCGCATTGTTTGTCCATATCATCTGGGGACGCTAAATTCAATGTTTCATAAATTTCCCCAATCCTGGGAGTCGTTTTTTTACATAAATTATCAATCAATTGATTGTTCAGTAAGTTCTCCCGCCCACCAGTTTTCTTTGTTAGGAAGTCTCTGACCTGCAAAAACTTAAAGAAATCCCTATGACTAATATTATATTCCTCATGCAGATCCTGAAACATCTTAAGACAGCCTGGTTTATAAAAGCAGCCCAATTGCACCATCCCTGCCGAGACCCATCTGTTTATACAGCTATCATGAAATATTAGAGGCAGATCATTATTCCTGCTCACTGGTGTGTAAAATGAAAATCACCCAAGCCCCAACATCTTACGAACGTTGCTCCATGCTTTATAAGCCCCTATAATAGTCTTAAACTTGACTTTCTTAAAATAGTTATCGTTTGTATGTCGCCAGAAGCAACCAGCACAATCTTCTCCTAGTATAAGTTCATGAGGGTTCGGAATCTCTTGATCAGCACTGTCATTCGAAATCAAATTGGCGCAATATTTTAGGACAGTGGCCCAATAATATAATTTGAAGTTCGGTAGGGATAAGCCTCCCTTTTCCTTTGGTAGTACCAATCGTTTAAGAGCCCTTCTGGGTTTCTTATATCCCCAGATAAAACTTGAGAGGATAAAGTCAATAATCCTAAAGATTTTGGGGGAGAACTCAAGGCAAATAGTCCTAAAGAAATATAAAAATCGGGGGGGGGAAAAGCATCTTAATCAAATTACAGCGGCCCCCTATAGTCAGATATAAATTATCCAATCGGACCATCTCCTTCTTGGTTCGAGAAATCAATGGGTTTAGGTTAATATTGACAATATTTTGTATTTTGGCACTTATTGTAAACCCTAGGTATACGGCCTCCTCAGTTACTCTTGAGTCCCCCATCACAATCTTGTTGTTTAGCACAATCTGGGTTTTGTTAGAATTCAATTTATATCCAGATACCAATTCAAATAGGTGTGCTTCCTCTTCTATCACCGGCATGGCTATATTAGGGTCTCTAGTGACAAGCGCGATATCATCAGCGAAAGAGAACTTTTTCTTGATGAAAATACCTGGGTGGACCATTTCTCTGCACTCTATTCCGAATCCAACGGTGACAGTTTTGAATTATCAGAGGATATCAACAAAGCAAAAGAAGCTAATTTGAATTTTACATTAAAAGAAACAATTGTAATGTTGGAGTTAGTAAAACCGGGCAAAGCGCCAGGACCAGACAAAATTCCTGGTGACCTAAAACATGACCTGAATGTTTGGGCCTTTTACATTAACCAGCTTTGTAATGCAATAGCAAATTTTGAACCAATTCCAAACACGTGGAAGGGGGCGGAAATAGTCACAATTTTTAAAAAGGGAAATAGACCCGATCCGGCGAATTATCGCCCTTTTAGTCTGATTGATATCCCACAAAAAATAATTTGCCAGGCACGTACTTTTTAGTTTATCAACCTGGATAGAAGATGTGGATTTACTTTCAAAATTCCAAGCTGGGTTTAGGAAGAAGATCAGCACAACTGACCAAGTTTTTAGGTTTTTATGTTTGTGCTGGAAATATATATCCCTAAGACAGGGCAGCTTATATATTGCATTTGTAGACTTGAGGGCTGCGTTCGATTCGGTACTATGGTGCAGCCTATGGGGCTGCCTGAGAGATCTAGGGGTACCAATCCAATTGCTTGTGCAGATAATTAGGCTTCACGAAGGGAACTATGCTAAAGTGCAATGGGGCCAAGTGGAGAACATACCAGGGAGATACCCGTAAAACGGGGGGTTCGACAAGGATGCGTGATGGCGCCTACCTTGTTTACACTTTATGTAAATGACATCCCAACCTTCCTGGCAGGTTGCAAAAATGATTCCCCTAAGCTGGGAGGGGGAAGTGATACCTGCTTTACTTTTTGCAGATGATACCATCCTGATCTCTCAAACTCCCAGCAGCTTCCAAAACCTGTTGAATTCATTACATTCGTGCTGCACTAGTAAGGGACTTGAAATTAATTCTAGCAAAACTAAGTATATGTCTATTAATTCAAGTAAATCCTTTAAAAAGAACCTAGAGCTTAATGGACAAAGATTAGAATATGTACACACTTTTAATTATTTAGGTATCACACTTAACTCAAAACTGACTTGGAAGCCACAATTGGAAAAAACAGATTACTCTTGATTCAAAATTGCACTCCAATTATAAAGAAGCATGGAGGGAGTACCTCTAAGGCTGTTTCCTCAGCCATTGAGGTTTTTAAATTCAAGGCCCAGTCAGCTGTTTTGTATGGGGCAGAATTGTGGGGACCATATTGTAAACGTAACTTTGAAATTGGAGAAAACAAGTTCATTCGTAAGTTACTGTCCTTACCCAACAGAATTCCGAGGCTTCCGGTGATTCTGGACCTCAACCTAAAACGTAGTGATAGTCTTGCTGTACTGCGCCCTCTTTTATTTTGGGTAAGAATTTGGTCAACGGTGGAGCTTATTCATTATAAAAGGGGATTGCAAGAGATAATGAGTTTTGGACTCCTAAAAGCCATCCCGTGGTTTTACCACGTTATGAATTGGCTTAAGAAATTAGGATTATCACATTATTGGGATGCACCCTCTGATTGGACCATGGCATGTAGTACGGTTGTTAAGTTAGCCTTCTGGAATTATGTGAGCAGCACTTGCAACATGACTACAGTTTAGGACCCTTGACTACATCATTCCTCTTGCTCAAAGATATACCCCAATTTGAACCACTGATGGGTGAGATATGCCCACAAATCGCCAAATCACTGTACCTGAATTTTAGATATGGTGTTTTACAAATGATAAGAAATCAAAATGGGCTTGCAACCGCAATGACCAAGATCATGATAAATGTACCTTTTGTAAGCAGTTAATTGAAGTCTAGGAAGATGATGCTCACATCTTTTTTTTCTGCCCCTTATATGATACACCTAGGAAAAGATGGATCAAACCTCTCTGCATTGCTTTAGAAATAAGGCACTGCAGAGAGGCAGAACGTCTATTGAAGTCTGATACCTCACAACTGGTGGTTTTTTGTGTATCTAGATTTCTCACCGGTGTGATGGCCATTAGAGCTAAAAAGGGGTTGAAATTGTGATATTTTTCTATCTTTTTGCACTAATGGACATAGGTGCTTTTTAATAACTCTTTTTACTGTGTAACCTAGCAATTAATTTTGTCAAATATTTAATCATGTTGGTCAATTAGACATTTTTTTATTGTTAATTAGTAGCTATGTGGTGTGTGTCTCAGACTTTATATATAAATTCCCACCCTAGATTTTATTTATTTAAGCATTTTAGAATATTTATTGTATTATGAATTTACTATTTTAATTGTAAATATAGGATGAATTTTGGTAAATCCTGCTGTTATCCACCCAGTACACCATGACAATGAATGCTATCGCTAAATTCAGGATGGAAATGTGTTATATTGTATTTTATGTACTTTTATGGTCTAAAAAGGCCGAAATAAAGTTAAAATTGAATATAAGCAGCAAATATGAAAATTACTGGAATACAAATACAGATTCATAAGTAACATCCTATATAATATAATGTTATAAAAAAATTAAGAAAGAGCAGACGACATTCGGCATTAAAAATGCATTAAGGGATCGTTTTCAAAAAAACCTGTGTATTATTAGTATCTTAGTATCCAGTCAGGCAAGAGGTTATTATCAGAACACAAAGGTCAATGTTGAAATACCACACGAGTTACCAGAATGTGTTATTGCAACAGCCCATAGTACTAAAGTGACCTTGTACATAAGCCAACCACTAATGCCAGTAAATAAAACTGCAACTGCAAATTTGGCTAAAGGAATTTCACCAGGCTGCGTGACACATACGGCATACTGATGGAAACAGTGACTCTTTACAGGGGTTGAAAGAATGGCTCCTACACATTTTATTGTGGAGTGGGGATTGGTGCAAGGCACAAGTTCGCAAAGGTGGAAAAGGAGTAAGTTCTAGGCAAATTACATAGAGATAGTAACGAAACACAAAGTGCCAAGAAAATGAAGAGCTCCCATATGTTCATAGAATGTGATTATAAAAAACAATTTAAAAATGGCACGTAAAAAAAAAAAACATTTGGTTTGTGCAGAACCGAACCACATAGGTCTTTATAGCACGTTATTTGAATCGCGGTTTGTAGGACAAAATTGGCTACTGCTAATTTGGTTTAGCTAAGAAAGAAGTAATCATGAATTTAATAAAACTGTGTCACCACTTGTGGGTTTTCACCTTTCAAACAGGCGAATAGAGTAACGACAATGCTGCATGTTAAACTTGTTGAAAGGAGTAGCTAGACATCTTCTGCATCCAGCAATTAAAAAAAAAAAGCACGTGCATACAATGTGCACCAACCATTCTGTTTTATGTTTACACAGCCTACATTCCTAAAGCATGGCTGCTGTACCTGCTTTGGGATAAAGTTGAAAGTTAAGAACTGATCAAAATGTAGCTGCACTGATCTTTGTTTGTAGTAAGCTGCGTACGGTCAACTAGAGATCTTTGATGGAAAAGAAGTTAGTTACGTTATTGCAATTTTTAGCTTTGAAACCACATCTTATTGTACTCAAGCTGCCCAGCCCTTCATAGGATCCTACTTGCTTGCAGATTTTCCATTGGACGCTTCAAGTTAGTGATACCTATTGACTGTGGGAAATAGTTGCGTTCGCACCTTTTCAGTACGAAGTTCATTGCAGATTACTCTCAACTGAGGATGGACCCCAAAGGCACACAAGAGGAATCGTTCGGCCACTGGAATTATGCAGCACCGTTAGATCAAATTTTGTGGCACAGAAGAGTTATGTGGCTTATAAAACAATTTTTGTGGAATTATCTGGCAATTTTAGCAACAATATAGACACAAAAGAAATTCCAATGCGATAGCACAAGCCTGTTCAACAAGGGTCCAAGAGGACAGGATGCACACCAAATGTTAAGTATATCAACATAAGCCAACAATATGTAAATAATTTAAATGGACCTCAATTCGTTGTTATTCTGAACATCTGGTCTGGCTCTGGCACTCCAGGATCTACACTGGACACTCTTGCTGAAGAATACTCAAATTTCTCAAGAAAGAAAGGTATAAGCAGGTATAATTTAAAAGCACTGCACATCGTCAATTAATAAGTTGGTCTTCCAAGCGGCTCCATCAAAGCTACTTTGTTGATATAGTGCTTACTAGTTCATAAGTAAAGTAACGTGTAGCACATACAGAGTGCTACACTCAGCAAAAGTCAACCTACATGTACCTGCTCATTACACTAAAAGGCTTGCCCTCTTTTCTGCAGATGGGAAATTTAAAATTCATATTCGGAAGCAATGTTGGGTTTAATTTACGGTACACCAGAGAGCCTGTGGGGCATGGCAGCCTCAATTTCCAACACAAAACAGCCTGGAAGGACGGTTTTCCACATTACCTATTTATGTGAGACACCAGAAGGCATCCAGTGTCAAGACAGCAAGAATTACAACCAGCACTTCCTGAACCTCGGACACATCGGGAGTTGCAACAGCGGCAAGCACGCGAGTGGTGCGCGCGCTCCACAGCAAGCCATGTGTTTTGCATTATCGTACAAGCGTCTGCGCACGATAATGCAAACCACATGTTACCCTGTGTGGGTAACAGACCCCAATATGCCATGGGCAGAGCAATGCGCCCGCCTTTGGCCTATTGCGTGCTCCGTTTCTGAAATACAAGCATGCACAAGCCATTCCCGTATCAAAAAAGAAAAAGCACACGCGCAACCATGTGCAATTTCTAGGTACAGTTTTAAACCCCCTACAAAAGGGCTCTCACTGTAACACAGGTGCGAGTCCTAAATAGGACTCAATTAAATTGGCCCAGGGAAAAACAATGATTAATAAGTAGGGGAAACAGAATAGAACTTTGAGGCACCCTGTAATCTAATCCACATTATGAAGGGATTAAAAACCTGGCACTTTCCAAAAGTTTAGAGTGACCAATAAAGCAAAACACCATTTTAGCGGATGAACTGCAGGCCATGATCATATCTCTATGGCCCCACACATTTACAGTAGATTAATACAGCGCCACTATGCCCGTGGAGTGGCAGTGCGCTTTACAAATGACACAAAAATAAAATAGGTATGAGCAAAGTCTTTTTCTGCTTCCGTATGGCCAAAGTTTTTCCGAGGACTCAAATTTGAATGTGATCTCACATCGACAGACAAGAAAGTGGGTGGCAAAAGGGAGGTCTGATACTACGGCAGCAATGAATCTGATGTGGGTTGCATCAGAGCTGATGTGTTCTATGAGAATACACAGCGCTCTGAGGACAAATTAGAATGGTTACCTTGTGCGCAGACTAAAAAGAATTTCAAGTATCCTTCTCAGTCATGCCACTATCATTAATAAAAATATTTTCTTGGAACAGCGAGGCTCAGGTGCGGTTTAGCTATCCATAACCTTTATGAATTCCTAGAGGTGGTTGGCCTCGGTTCTACTTTTCTTCTTTTGTTTTAATGCTGAATAGGGACAAAAGGTTAGACTAATTGGTGGATTCCAGATCTGGGTCTCATAGAATTCAGATTTTGCTAATCCTTTGGTCTTGCTAAGTTTCAAAAACATTATTACCGCTCAAATGCTGGGAGAGAACTTTGCTAGGTGTGCTGAGCTTGTTAAAGTTACTGTACTTTGAGAATAATGCATTCCTCAATACTGAGCTAGAGAATGCTCTGGATCGGATTCGAAATGGCCATCCTGCACTCATATTCTCACTGCATGGTATTTCAACTCAAAGATGATGGGTCGAGATGTTCTTGACCAAACCACTCAATGTTGTGATGAAGCTTTGCACATGCCTGTCCCCAATATTTCTTCATCACAGGTAGAATTTAGACGATTTTTCTGCAACATATTCAGTGCTACTGAAAACAGTCTATTAACCTTGGTTTGTTTTAATCCTGTTATTAGCAATACCATTAGAAGAGTGAAAAGGCATGCTTATCAGTTTTGCTCTTGTGGTAGTCACAAAAGATAACCTACATGCACACCTCGTTTTAGAGGCTGAAATTAGAGAACTGTCCCCTAAGGTGGGTGGTAGAGACGGCCTGGTGTCTAAACCAAGCAGTACATTTGCCCTCAGAGGTAGATATAATCAGAGTTTATATGAACGTATTACTCCTAAAAAAAAGACTTATTTGTATTGCTCAGATTAGACCAACTGCCATTGTTAGACAATATGGTTGCCTGGTCTGGTGTGCCCAGAAACACCTGGGGTTGATTCTGTTTGGAATAGGAAACGGTTTTACATGTATTGCTACAATGCGTTTCATTTGAGTTACCTAAGGATTTTGAAGCATTCTAGTATTTGAATCGACTGTTGGACACTGAAAGGTTATAGAAAATCCTCAATAAAAAGATATGGGGTCGCTGTTCTAACATTTCTTCAATGGGTGATTATTTGAATGTTACCTAATTATGTTTGTATGCCTGAATCTGTTCTAAGTGCGTTTTCATGGTTTCGATACTTGAGCTGAAGTGTGCTGTCCATGCAGTCATCTTGATACGGCGTGTTGTGGACCTGTGCTCTATTAACACTATGATCATTCCTATACAGTTTGCAGTTGAGGCTAGCTAAGTGAACAAACACATACACAGAAGGTATTTGGAATATACAGACTGGTGCAGCATGAGTAGCACTTTGTGAAAATAACAAGTCTCACTCACAAAAACACATTAAGACATTCAAGATGGTTAAAAAAGGCCTCTATTGTGCATAACCCATCAGTTTAGTATTTGTGTAAAGCACTGGCCAGATTTTGAGTCCGGATCCAATGGTTTGTAGAAAAGTTAGGGGCTGATCCCGTTTGCCACGTGCAAAGCTGCAGATCGCTTAACTGCTTCAGACCTTGAGCCACGTCATACAAGTCCCATACACACATGTACATCCAGTGAATGTTGCTACCAAAAGAACAAAGCACAAGTTATCACAATTCAGGGCAAAGTATATAAGAGAATGTCTTTGAAAGTGTGCGCACCTAAATGATATCCATCATTTGCTGAAGAGAGCAGTGACAATACTGAGCAATGTAAAGCGCTCCGATACCTTCGGGTCTAGCCAGCGCTATATAAAACTCTTTAAATAATAAATAAATAAAATAATGGCGCAACAATAAGTGTTCCTTCATGTTTCCACTGTTATGGCCGATAGAAACATGTCATCACTTCGTGCTAAGGAAGAACTAACAGAAATTGACCGGTAGCTTCTATAAAACGAATCATACTACGTTATCCTATACACATGTCTGCAGAGTCTCTACAGGCTCATGAAGCCGCTGGCTACGGTCTTTGTATTAGCCAGTGCTATGTTTAATACGACAAACAGCACGGAGATACTGAGGGGGCTGGGTGAGACGGTCTCGCTCAAACAGTTGCTTTGAAGTCCCAACTGCAGGGAGATCAGCGAAATAAATGGAGTTTGAGCGGGGCCTTCGTGCTGATGAATTGGATTAAAGCAAAACAGAGGCGCGCGCATATACACAGCTCCATGTTAGGAAGCCATCATATATCTTTTATCCAGTTCGGGGCCTCTCTTTTACAGGTCACGGATCTCGGGAGTATTCTTCTAATTGTTTCGGATTAAGTAAAGAAGAGCAGCTCATGGTTTGAACAGCCAAGTAGCAGATACCAGTGCAGGGGATTGGACCGCTTTGACGTCCTCTCCCAATAACCTGAAACCCGGTTTCTCGGGCTGGGGTCATGGCCTTGGCATACACCTGTGCACATACGGTGCCACATCTGCAGGACGCCGCAGGCAAGACTCCAGCGTGCGCAGATGAAAGCGCGACCCCGGCGTGACCTCGTTTACAACACTGACCCTGGGCTCAGCTTTCTGGCATGGTTACCTTCAGCAGCCTGCCTCCGAGGGCCTGAGGTCACCCACTGAAAGCGGCCTCTTGAAAGTCTGCAGCTGAAAAGACTGTTTACTATGGTGCTTTAAAACCCCACACCAGAGAGTTGCAAAGCCCGAGTCAAGGATGAGACAAACACAGGAACTTGTGATGGCAGAATGTACACTGAGCAGAGCCCAGCACAGAGCATCAACATACAGCAGAACCCTCTCTGCCTGTAGTGGAAGCAACGCAGCATCCCAAGGGAAGCACTAGGCACAAAGAGACAAAGAATATAACCTCCTCAGCGACCACACACATGGGTGGGCAAATTGTATTAAACCATTTGCCTCACGTCAGTGTAGTGTTTGAAAAGGTGGCAGAAAATCCACATCCTGTGTATTTGGCCCCCAAAGTATCCAGGTGGCCAAAACCGATTGCATGTATGCGAAGAAGAAAGACGTCAGATATGAAGACCATACAGTCCAGGCAGGGAGTGGCAGCGGGAGCGGTGCAAATATGTGTTTATCACTAAAAGACTTATCTGTGGGATGGTTTAGCAGCCAGCCATCTGTGCCAACAGATGTCTGCGCGAGGATCGGATGGATCCCACCTGAAACTACTGCAGCCGAGATAAGCAGCAGGTGGCATTGGAAAGTAAGTAATTAACAGAAAACAATGCATTCCTGCAGCTCTACTAACTCACAGACCCCACACTGAGAGACCCTTTCCAGCAGGCCAAGCGTTGTACATATAAACATAAATCCCCGTCACAGAAACGAGGCGTTCCATCCGGACTCCAGTACGGAGTGGGGCGGAAGCCGGCTGGGCCCTGGGTGGATCCGCATGGTATGCACAGCAACACGTCTGGGAGGTCGGAAACCCCCCGCCCCCGGAAGTCTGGGAGAACATGCAACAAGGCGTAAATCTGTGGTGTGCAGTAACGAGAGCAGAAGCGCAGGCCCACTAGTTGTGGGGGTTCTCCCATACCCCGTAACGTATACTTTGTAACGAAATAAAATACCTCTGGATGGAACCAACCTAGGGGCCCCTCAGGACAGTGCTTTGGTAGAGACGCGGGCGCCCGTCTCAGAGTACACCAGCCATGGGGAATGCAGAGATCTTCCATAGTCACACTACTAGAGGCACTACTTTGTGAAATTGCGCGGCGGCCATCACGCTCTTGAGTTACTAACAGCCTGGCCTCGGGAGAAGGTCCGCGAGGACGGGGAGAACTTAGCACAGACCTCAGGACAAAGCCCTTGGGTGTGGCATTGTTGAGCTTTAAGGAAGAAGCACGCGGGAGAAACGGATGTCGGGTTTTAAAAAAAGACATCTCAAACGTGCCAGGCTTCCTGGCCGGGCAGCGAGGGCCCTGGGAGAGTGAAGCAAAGACCAACAGACCCGCCCAAGACGCGCAGTGTTTACAACGCAGGTGTCGACAGGAAGGAGCCTGCAATAGCCCTGTGACCTCCCTCCCTTCTTATACCGAGGGCGAAGCGAGCCCCGCCCGTACGGTAGGGGGTACAAGGCTGGAGGAGCGCGGATCCGAAATCACTTCTGATTGTGGCCAGGGCAGCATGGCGCGGTCGCTGCACCCTGCACCCAGACCAGAGGTCCCGCGTAACATCCGCCGCGCCAGACTTTAACCATGTATGTCAAGTACCATATAGGGACAACGGGTTCAGACCCAAACCGCCGTATCACCACACGAGTTTTCAGTTCCAAAGCTGCCTTTACATGTACCCTGCCCTGGGCTTCCATCTGAAGATGTATTTCTCCAATGAGGTTTATAAATCCTGAACCAGACACCATGCCACAAAACTCCATCAAAGCCTCAGTTCCGAGGGTCAACAAGCAGACACATGCTGATGCTCTATGGCAAACAGACCAGCCACTGAAATACAATTCAATCCATTAGCCTAGAACATTTAGATCAAATGACCCCAATGCTATGGTGTGGGAGCCTACAGTATCAGATTTCAATTCTGTGGCTTCCAACACCATGCCCACTTCTCCCACAATTCCATATATAGTACAACAACCATACTCTACCACACACCAAACTTCTAACAAACATTCAATGCAAAAATTTCACACTGCAGCTGAAATGACGACATCAAATTTAAATTTCGAACAGCTCACGAGCAAAACATGCGAGAAAGAGCTGCAGTTCCATCATTATGCACCACATTACAGTATCGCGGCCCCCCACCACCACACTTTCCCACAATTTAGTTCTGCGGCCGATACCAAATCTACCTTTTACTCCTGCTACCCCAACAAAGGAGCACATTTAATCACATATTAGAGCTGTTGTGCAAACCACTGAGTGCTGCAACCGGTGCCTAAGCCCACACCTCTACTACATTTTTATCCAAAAGCTCACGCTGACCGCATCAAACATCAGTCCTGCACCATCACCTTCCAAAAAGTCTTAACCGTGAAAAGCCATGTCCCATAAGAAATCTTTCCCATCCCATTTACAAGTTCCATGTCTGGAGCCTGCTTCTTATTGGCTGAATTAATGAATAGCTGAGGTAGAGGGGACAAAGCCGTCATACAGCTCGGCCAGCACTTCCCTCGCTCATCTAACTCCTTTCACCCTAGATGCTATACACTGCTTCAAAGAAAACAGTACTAGACCCCAATTTGCTCTTCAAGATGGAATGCCTGCTCCAGGTGCACATTTGCGCCACTAAACTTTGACACCTTTAATGACCAATTAGTTGGTTTAAGGACATCTTAGAACCCCCTAAGACTGACAAAAGGGTCAGTCAAGTTTATCAGCAATAACTTAAATACAAATTAAATTTCATGTCTGTGCATTTTAAAGTCACCAGGTAGGCCGTGATTTACGATGCTGGTTGACAACAGAAGCTTCAATGCTCCTGATCAAAGGAACACGACCAGATCAATTCAAAACCCAGCAGAGTACGCCGAAGCACACAGAAAAGACGGATGACCTCTACCTGGGTACTACGGTTCTTCTCTTAATCTTGAAGAAAGGATTGCTGCTATTAATAAAAAAAACAAGTGCCGGATAAGCCATATTTCCTGAAATGATTGCTCTCAACCATAGACTTTAAACTTTTAAGTCCTCTGCAAGACGACTGTAACCGAGTTAGTTACTGTCCCAACACTGTAAGAATGCCTTTAATATTTCTTTGCAGCATGGGAAAAGTCGGTCATCGGCTAAAAAAAAAGACGTCAACTTCTGCCATAATCCTCAAGCACCTGCCATATTGTTCTACAATGTGGAAAGCTCACCATGGTCTCAGAAAAAGACACAACTCTCCATCGTTCTTCAGACTAGGGCGAACTTGCTTCCTTCTCTCAAAGTGTTAAAGCCTCCATCCTGTGCCACACTGTGACAAAGGCAATTCAATCAATGTTAGATCGTGTTGCTGAAACCCAGTCCCCAAAACCGGTCAACTTCTCTCATGCTGCATCACAATCGATGATTTTGCTTGCACTACACCAGTCTCCTATCACTCACACCTGTGTTAAGTTTCCAGAACAAGTTACCTTCATTGACAATGCACCAAATCCTTGTATTATGTCCCACATTCAAATCCTGGCACCATCTCACACATGGCACGAATGCCTGCAGTTGTCACCCAATCAGTGTTAATGGCCATTCTCTTCTTCCACACACCCACACAGAACCATAACCCAGTCTGTTATTTAAACACACTGCACTAACGCGGGTCATCTTCCTTCCATCCACCCGCAACACTGTGGTAAACTGGCTCCTTTCTCCCACTCTGCCAAAGCCCGACACATTCTTTCACACTGCGCTCAAGCCAGTCACTCTGACACTATATACCAAAGTGCCACCTTCCACACTATACTAAAGACTGCATGTACCTCAAACACTGTAGCAAAGTCGGATACCTTCTTCCATACGGTATTATAGTATATCACATTATTTCCCACACTGCACCAGGCTGACCACTTTCTAATACACTTGCAACAAAGCATGGAACCTTCCTCTACGATATACATAACACACCACCTTTTTGACACAGTACCAAACTGTACAGAGGAGGACATGTGGCTATCGGATGCCCAGCAATATTAAGAACTGTATCCTCTCTACCCAAAGGTGGATCCGAGCCATAAGGTCCCAAAGGTGGATCTCAGCCATAGGATCCCGCCACTGTATTATGAACCAATCCCAGTCAAATACTAGGAGGAAGGAAGGAGACCCAAGGCGGCTGGAATTATTTGTGCTCACCTATGGTCCAGTCTTGCAGGTCTTCTGATAAACTCTTTATGAACTGTGGACTGGGAACCCAGTTTACGCCTTAAATCGTAACTGGCCGGGAACGATGATCTGATCCAATGGCCTAATCCCACCTTAATCACTGTCCAATTCCTTCACAGGAGAACCACGTTCTGTGGAAAGAGTCTGCCTCCAAACCGGTTAGCTAGACCATCAGCTTTAGTAAATATCCAGGCAAAAACGTGCCTAACTCCTACCCATGCTGCAATGGGTTAATGCCACCCACATTTTCCCACACTACACTATAGTGGGACATCTATCCCCACAGTGAATGAAAGCATGTGGACTTCTCCCACACAGCACCATAACATTTTGATTCTCCCACACTGCATGGTAGTATATTTTATGCGTTAAAGTCTAACACCCCAATACCAAAGTCTTTCATATCCTCCCACATTGAACGCATTCATACCTACTAGCGTGTACCAAAATATTTCATTTTCTCCTACACAGTAGCAGAACCAGTCATTACCTCACACACTGCACAAAAGACCACAACCACCTCCCACCCTGTTCCAAAACCTTCCATTTCCCCCCCCCCCCACACTATACCAAACCAAACCCTGCCGCCTTTAGAAAGACTGTACCTGAGTATGCCACCTTCTTCAACACTGCACCAAGGCATGTCAAATTCTTACATATTGCACCAATGCATGTCATAAAAAGCGCCTCTTTTTAATACGGTTTCAAAGCATGCCAAGCACTCCTATAATGCATCAAAGCAGGTTGCCTTTCCCTTAGTTTCAAAACTTGACAACTACTTTTATACTGCACCAAAGTATGTGGTTGTAAGCTGCAAACGCCTAAAATCCAATGCCTAACACATCATTTGCACATGTTCCTAATGCAGGGGTTTTAAGGGGCTTACTTGTTTTAACTCTTCAGCACTTCTCAGGTCCCGAGTCCCTGGTCCGTTACAGCTTTAATTGGGCCGATTGCATAGAGGAACGTGACCCCGCCCTCTTTTCCCTCACTTCCGGGGCAGACACCACTATTTCTTCACACATGGGTGACCGGGCACGTCGTCGGCGCGCTAAAGACAAGCCCGTATGCGGCCGTCCACGGCCGGATCGCTGCCAGCAGCAGCTGTGCTGCCCGACTGTCTAATAGTGCGACGGGTGGTTTGTCTAGGGAGGCGCTGTTGTCCTACAGAGGGAAGAGATGCTGGAAAATGCACACCATCATATTAGCCTCCACGTCGCTCCCACATATATGCACTGATTGCACCTGGGAACTGATGAAGAACACAGAGTGCACAGGGAGCAATGATAGAGATCATGCCACCAAGGGGCAGGCGGGGAACACTGGTAGGATCAAAGCCGGCCTAGTAAACTGTAGATCCCTGTCCAAGCACGCTGAAAAGTTATGGCTGGTTTTATCAGGGAACACATGGGACGTCATGTTTTTTTTTTTTTAAATTTTGTGTTTATTTTCCATTAACACAGCAATTGGGACAGTGATACATACATTCAGTGCAGCATATAGCGTGGTTCATTATGGCTCGTCTCAACTTTGGTCATGGTAAGATACAAGTGAAAACGGTATATTGACACAACAACCTTTCTTCATTATAATACATCCGAATTCTCCTAGTCTGAGTCAACCTCTCCCTCCTCAATCCTTGGTGGCTCACAAATATCACCCCTGAACCTGTTACAGGCCCCCCATATTTTTTCCCATTTCCCTGGGCAGCCACAGTGGATAAAGACAGCCCTCTCCGCCACCATCACCTCATCCATATCCCTGCACCACTTTTTGAGTGTTGGCAGTACTGCTGAGCCCCATAACATGGCGATATTGCGCTTTGCCACCATCATGCCCAACATTACCCAATCTTGTCGGTGGTTCAGATCATTGGGCTCCCATACATTTAGCAGGCAGCGACTAGCCTCAGGTAACAGGGAGATATCTATGGTCTGGGAAATCGTGCGCATTACTGCTGTCCAGTAAGACGCCATGTATCTACAGTCCCAAATGGTGTGAAAGAACGTGCCCTCCTCCCCGCAGTTCCGCTGGCAGAATTTATGTGTAGCTTTCCCTATCTTGTATAATGTCGTTCTGGTATAATATGTACGATGTAGTATTTTGAGTTGAACCAATTTTCACCTAGAGGAAATTGCTGATTCCCGGGGGAGCAGAGGGCCTCCTGCCATTCAGAGTCCTCAAAGGAGCCCACTTCCCTGGACCAGTTCTGTTTCAGTGTGGACGTCGTGTCTGGGAGATTGTTAATGAGTTTTCGATAAGTCAAGGAAGTGGCCTTTTCGGGCATATGGTCTGTCAGAAGCCTATCTTCAAGGGGAGAGGATTCCTGTTGGACAGTGCCCGTCGGTATAGCCGACTGGAGTGCATGCTTAATTTGTAAGTATCTGAACTTCTCAGTCTGTGACATCTCATACTGTGTTTGCAGGTGAGAGAAATCCACCACTTTGCCCTCCTTCCAGAGATCGCCCACCACTGAGATGCCAATGGTATCCCAAGCCTGGAATCCCTTACTTTAACGCAGGAAGCCCAACTTGCAGGAGTCCCACAGCGGTGTCATCTGCGTGATAATCCCCGAACAGCGAAGACGCCTGTTAGCCTTGTACCAGAGCTGTATAGAGTGTTGCGTCGGGCCAATTTGACCAGGAGGCAGTCGTTGGCAGTACAGATTGCCTAACAGCCCCTTACACTCCAGAGACTGTCTGTCAGCGAGGTATGCAGGCTCGGTCTATGGGGCGTTGTTGGACCTGAGGTAGCCTGGCCTAGGGCAAGACTAGCATACAGAGGCTCTGTGTAAAGGTTGCAGACCACCCAAAAGTAAAGCTACGCAATAGCACACAAAAAGAAAACTACACCAAAAATTGTGGGAAAATACGTACTGTTTTATAAAAATAATATTTTCTTTGTGGTCAAAATTTACAGTTTATGACATTTCAGATTATTGACATTTCAGCAATTAAACCTCTTTAACTCTAGCAAATTATCAGATAAATTTCCAATTACAGTTCATACAGTTTTCTAGAGATCAGGAAAACCCACTCTTCAAAGTTGACCAGTACTACAGTTCACTTTACAATAGAGTACAAAAATTACACTTCCATTTAGTTATTTAAACTCAAGGTGGAGCATTAATTAACCACCTCAACAGATTCCAAACTCAGCTTCAATAGGGTATTACACGATGCCCAATACTGGACACTCACCACACCAACTACCCTCAGGGTTAACTCTGGCAGTTGAATTAACTCAGGCTTTACAATTTCCCTCTGTGGGTTACCTCCACCACCACTGGGAGCTTATAACTGTCCCTTCTCTCACAGGGAGGTAGCACCCACTCTGGGGAGAACTCTCCACTTCCCCCCTTCCTGGATAGCTGTTCCCCTTCCCTCCGGGTGTCACTCCTTACTTGTAGCAGAGTTATCTGCGTGGACCAGGGGAAGAACCTGCTTTTCAGGTCAGAGGAGACTCAGTACTGCGGTCCCACAGCAGCCACTCGGTAGACTTTCCTCTCTTCTCCCGCTCGCGCTGTATTACCTGCTAGCGCTCAAGCGGGGAGAGAGTTTAGAACAGCTGTCTGGTGACTGGGCTCCTCACACTCGCCTTTCCGTGGAGCGCCAGAGTTGCACCGGGGATTCCGCGTTGCTGCAGCGGCCAGGGGAAACTTCCGGCGCCTCCTCACACAATCCTCGATGAGCGCGCTGTTCTCCCGGGCATGCGCGTAGCTCTCCGTCGTCTCCGCCTCCGCCCTCACGAGTCGCGCTACTCCCTGGAGCCTGCGCGATCACAGCCAGAAGCTTCACCTCACAGACGCTGCACTTCTGGGCCTGCTCGAACCTAGGCCCCTCCTGCCTCCAGTAGCGGTCACGCTGGGGACATGCGCGGAAGCGCTTCCTTCTTCCACTGACGCGGCCGGTGCCCCCGGGGTCCCACAGACGATCGGAGCAGCGCCGCTGCTCTCCCCCAGTCACTTCCCTCACCGGCTCCACAGGAAGGATGTTCTCAAGCAGCGCCCTCGCTCCTCAGGACATTTATGGCTCCACAGACCCACGGCTTCACCAGGGCACAACAAGGAACTCTAGCTACGTCACGGGGCTCACAGCTGCTCTTCCACGCTGGTAGGTGCAGCGCTGGGCATGGGAAGTTAGGGATATCCTCAGTAAGAGTGTCCTGTCAGCTTTCACTGGGGTTCAGACTTGGAAGGGTCTTCCTTCACACGCAGGTTGTTTTTCTTCTTAGCAGTTGATGTATGGGGAGGGCTTGGTCAGAGGCTGAAGGGGGAACGTCTCTCTGAAGTGACTGTCTGCCTCCAAGACAAACTAGCTGCTCTCAGTGCGTCCACCTCCTCTCACCACTGCCTCACTCCTCCACTCTTGGGTCAGCACAAAATGGCTGCTGGTCACTGGCCTTATATAGGGTGGCCTGAGACCTGCAGAAGTCTCTGGTTGTTTCTAGAAAGTTCCCTATGTTAGCCTATGGGCCTGTCCTCCAGTAGTGTCCGTTATGGCAGTTGGTGGCCACCATTTTAGGTTTCTGGATGTCCCTAGATTTTCAAGGGGCCTGACTGGGCCTCACAGGTTATGAGGGAAAAATGGCGTCATAGCCAAGGAACACCTAGCCCCCTGACAGCACTGAAAAATCCTGATGGACATATATGTAAAAATAAAAATAGAAACTCTGGGAGGCTAAGGGGGACAAAAATAAATAATAATGGTTAGAATATCCCCAGAAGCAGACAGGTCTAACAGGCGTGTAACCAGAAATGTATTTGCTTAAGATGTGCTGCCCAATAATAGAGTTCAATATTTGGAAGTTCAATCCCCCATCATACCAGCCTCTAGTTAACTTCTCTTGTGCGATTCAGGGTGGTTTTCCGCCCCATAATAGATGAGAGACTGTCACAGCTATAGTTTCGAAATATGCTACAGGGACCAGAGATGGGGTGTTTTCCAGTACGTACAAAAAACGCGGGAGTGCCATCATTTTGTATAATGCCGCCTTGCCCAAAAGCGTTATGGGGAGAGTCTGCCACACTTTAACCCGTTAACCGCCGCGGTGCGGGTGTTACCGTGCGCGGGTGGGGCCGCGCCGGCCATTAGCCGACGGCAGCACTGGGGAGTTAGTGCTGCCGTCGGTCAATGGCCGACGGCAGCAAGGAAAGGGTTAACGTCACGTTTAAACCGCACCAAAAGGGGGCGGAGATTCAAAGCGTAAAATTCGTTTGGGTCCGTTGTGATTTAAATACCCAGGTATTTGAACGCTGCCTTTGTGGTTCTCAGGGGGCAGCTCACTGGTAGTACAGGTGGGGGGCCAGCGAGGACATAAAGGATGGACTTGGTCCAATTAATCCTGTAGCCTGACACCCTACTGAACTTCTCGCAGACATTCAGTAATTCAAGAACAGATTTTTTGGGGGAAGTGAGATACAAAAGGATATCATCTGCGTATAGGGATATACTATCTTCCCATACATCGGTCCAGTAGAGTCCTTTGATAGAGGGTTCCCACCTAATTCAGATCGCCAGTGGTTCTAAGATCAGCGCAAAAAGCAACGGAGACAATGGGCATCCCTGCCTCGTGCCGCGGCCGAGAGGGAAATCTCGTGAGATGTGCCAGTTGGCGGCGACATGCTCCAAGGGTTTAGTGTATTGCAAAGCAATCCAGGCGCAGAATTTGGGACCGAATCCCATGTGTTGGAGCACAGCGAACAGATAGGGCCATTCCACGGTATCGAACGCCATAGTAGCGTCGAGTGAAAGGATGACTGCAGGCTCAGTAATATATGCTGTGTGCGCCAGGAACGCGTTAAGTCGACGGAGGTTGAGGGCCGTGCTTCGATGCAGCATAAACCCGGACTGATCTGGGCTCACTAAGGATGAGAGGTGCGGGGTCAGCCGCATCGCCTGCAGTTTGGCATGAATCTTAGGCTCCGCGTTTATAATAGATCGGGCGGTAGGAAGTGCAGTCAGTCTCCGGTCTGCCCGGCTTATGGATTGCAATGATTGTGGCCAGTCGCTGATCCCTCGGCAGCTCCCCCGCCTTAAGGCTATCAGTTAACATGTCCAGGAAGAAGGGGGCCGTTGCTTGCACCGTCCTTTTATACAGTTCAACTGGGAGCCCATTTGGCCCCAGCGCCTTGCCAGATGCCAGTGAATAGGTAGCTGCCTGTATTTCATCAGTGGTAATGTCTGCTCCAACAGGAGCGCCGCTTCAGGGGAGAGCTTTGGGATCCTCAGATTCTTAATGTATTCATATGCTTCCGCAACCGTGTATGACACCCGAGGAGCGTATATTTGTTCATAGTGGTCAGCCAGGATGCCGACAATACCATTAGGATCAGAGATCATGGAGCCTGCGTGTGATGCCAATTGTGCGATAACTTTATTCGCTCTTTCTTTCCTGTCTAACCAGGCTAACATCTTCCCTGCTTTATCCCCCATCTCGTACACCCTATGTTGAGTGGCCTGGATTTTACTTTGCATTACCTCCCTTTGGTAAGCTACAACTTCAGTTTGTTTAAGACGAACCGTCCGGGCGGTTCCAGGAGAAGGGTGGGCCTCCTGATCCGTCAGTGCTGCGGCTAGTTCTGCCTCAAGGTTATCTAATTCCGCCCTCTGTCCCCGCTTGTGACCTGTGATTGAGGCCATTGCCTGCCCTCGCAGGACTACTTTATAGGCCTCCCAGAGCGTGCTAGGTGAATCCACCGAGCCTGAGTTTTCTTGGAAAAATTGTTTGGTGGTGTTCTTGAGGATCGCCATGAGAGGTGCCACTTGGAGGAAGCCAGCAAGTACGGGGAACATGCGTCTCCTGTAAGTTTGATGATGGGTATATTTTAGCAGTATCGGAGAATGGTCCGATGTGCCCCTGGGGCGAACCGTTACTTCTTCTATGCCCTGTAAGCCGTCTGCTGATACCAAAATATAATCAATGCGCGTAAGACAGTTATGGACCCCGGAGTAGAAAAAGTAGTGTTTCTCGGCAGGGTGCTTGTACCTCCAGCTATCTGTGAGCCCCAAGGCATCTAGCAGTCCAAGAAGACGTCGCTCACCCTGCACCCCCGATCTGACAGGAAATCTGTCCAATGTGCAATCAAGTGTACCATTAAAGTCGCACCCTATCAGGAGTGTCGCTGCCGGGAGTTTTAGCAAGAATGTCGTGAGGGCGGAGTGGGCTTTTGCGTGGAGGGCAGGAGGAATGTATACTGATACAAGGGTAAATAACCGTCCTTCCCATTGACACGTTAGTGCCGCGAAGCGGCCCTGATCGTCAATTTGTGTCTGCTGTACCACCAGTGGGAAGTTTTTCCTAATAAGAATCCCCGTACCTCTGGAGCCTGAGGAGAATTCGGCATGCACACACATCTTATACCCCATATATCCATACCCTTAACCGCTGATCCCACCAGATGTGTTTCTTGCAAGAAGACCACTGCCGGGCCACAACGCTTCAAGTAGTGGAGTACCAAGCCTCTCTTCACTTTGTCTCCCAGCCCACGGACATTCCAGGTGAGTACAGTTAGTGCTGTCTGAGGGGCTTGTAGCTCTTGAGAAGCATTCTCAGCCATCATAGAAAATGAGGTGTGTCAAACATCCAGGGTTACACTCGTCTCACCAAGTTCCAACCATGAACCATATTGCTGCCCCACTAAAATTGCACATACAAAGAAAAATCAAATATGCAACAGTCAACAGAATTTAGTGCTTCAGTTACCTTCCCATCCCAAGTCCCACCCTCCCTCCCTGCCTCCCTGCTTAGCGAACCTACAACTGTCCGCCATCCCAACTTTGCAGAGCGCTTTCATTTCCCACCCAGTGCTGCAATACTTGCGTGTCGAGGGAGGAGTCCTACGAGGCAGCAGCCTTTTGGAGTCCTTCAGGCCCCCCCTAGTCCAAAATCTCAAGATAACTCAGACAGCAATGTTTTTAGTGCCGCATCACCAACTATAAAGGATTGTTTTCAATATGTCCGACATTCTTCTTCTTCAGGTGGTGGTTCGTGGCGCATTCCCTGACTGCCAGAGTCTATGTCCTTTGGAGAGCCCTCCCCCACTTGACGGCAGCTCGGTCCAGGCCCCCGGTCCTTCTTGTTCACTGGACGCCATCCCTCCAGCCATTCGTGTGTTGCATCCGGAGAGTCGAAGAACCAAGTCTTTCCCTCAGCCACTACCCTCAGCTTCGCAGGAAAAAGCATTGAATACGGCAACTCCTGCGCCCGGAGCAGTTTTTTAACTTCGAAGAAGCTCGGACGTCTCCTTGAAACGGCTGCGGTGTAATCCGGGAAGAAGGAGATGGTTGAGTTTAGTATCCGGATTAAGGGGGGGGGGGGGGGGGGAGGGGGGGGGAGATCCTTGCAGCTTGCAGAATTGCGTCTCGATCTCTAAAGTTTAAAGGACGTCATGTTTTTGACAGAAACTTGGCTGAACACGGACTCTGTCTCTACAGTGGCCCTAGTCGTCCCTCCTGGTTTTAAAATGTGCTGCGCTAACAGGGAAAAAGGCAAGAGAGGTGGCGGGGTAGCTATTATTTTTAAAGAGTCATGTGTTTTAGAGTCATCAACTCCTCTCAATATTGAGGGGATAGAGGGTCTCAACTTTTGCTTTCAACTGGACCCTTCAACCTCTTTCTCGGGCATCCTCATTTAAAGGCCACCAAATTGTGCCACCAATTTAAATCATAAACTTTGCAACTACATTACCCAGAAATCCTTAATTTATTCTAAATTTACTGTACTTGGCGTTTTTAACCATCATGTGAATGACCCTTCCTGCTCACAGGCAAACCAGTTAGTGCTATCCCTAGCGGGGGCCAATTTAATGCAGTATGTTAGTTCCCCCACCCACAAGGCAGGACACATTCTCGATCTGGTGTTCTCTAACTTGGAGTCTCTTCGCATAGAGGCCCTCATTGTTCTGGTCTGGTCTGACCACTATCTGATCCCTTTCTCCTTAACCCCTTCGATGCTCATGACTAGCTCAGCTCGTCATGAGGTACACCTCTCGTGTGCTCATGACGAGCTGAGCTCGTCATGACCACACCCATTTACATTAGGGCCCAGCACAGCAGATTAAAGTCTCCAGCAGCCATGGTGTTAAGCACGGAGAAATCTGGCTACAATAGAGGCAGCAACATTTTTATTAAAATTAATTGGAAAAACTTGTCAACAACATCCTTGGCCCCATCTTACTGGCCAGTCAACCTACTCTCTCAGCCGATCCTAATGAGGATTCTCGGGCCCTTGATCATTGGATTTCTACAGCTGTTAAATCTGTCACCCTGGCTAGATTTGCAGCAAGGCTCTCCCCTCCCGCTCCGTGGTTCTCGGGCTCCCCCAGAGCGGCCAAGAGTAGATGTAAATGCCTCGAACGGCAGTGGAGGGCAAACTACTGTGTGGCACGGAAAAATCTGGCTACAATAGAGGCAGCAACATTTTTATTAAAATTAATTGGAAAAACTTGTCAACAACATCCTTGGCCCCCATCTTACTGGCCAGTCAACCTACTCTCTCAGCCGATCCTAATGAGGATTCTCGGGCCCTTGATCATTGGATTTCTACAGCTGTTAAATCTGTCGCCCTGGCTAGATTTGCAGCAAGGCTCTCCCCTCCCGCTTCGTGGTTCTCGGGCTCCCCCAGAGCGGCCAAGAGTAGATGTAAATGCCTCGAACGGCAGTGGAGAGCAAACTACTGTGTGGCAGACAAAACTATCTATAAAAACGCATTGAAAGATCTGCATGAATTAATCAGAGCAGCTAGGAGGGACTACATAGCTAGCTGTATAACTAAAGCTGAAAACTCTACTCAAGAGGTATTTTAGGGTGTTAATTCTTTTTTAAGCCAAAAGCACTAGAGACCGATGTACAACATCTATCTCTCTGTGCGAAAACATCTCAGACTTCTTTGACAACAAAATCAATAAGGTCCACCAGACTTTCTCCAAGATTCGTAAAACAGTAAAATCGGGCAGTAAGGAGGGAGGCACACTTGATCCCTCATTTACGAATTTTAGCCCGATTCCAATGCAGGAAGTGGTGGTGGAAATCCAGAGGAGTAAGTCAGGGGCTCCAGACGACCCCTGCCCCCTGAAACTCTGGAAAGCCATGACGCACTCTGTTAAGCATGTGCTGTAACACATCTGGAATTTATCCCTGACGTCCAGCATTTTCCCAACATATGGAAACACGCCACACTCCACCCCCTGAGGAAAAACTCAAATGAGGATCCTGGGGATCTAAATAACTATAGGCCTATTTCATTGCTATCTGCACCAGGTAAGATGCTGGAAAAACTGGTGCAGCGGCAACTGACTAATTTTATTGAGAACAAAGGCAGTTTACATGATACCCAATCAGGCTTTACATCAGGTTTTAGTACAGAGACGGCACTCCTGGAGGTGGCGGAGTCAGTGAGACTGGCGGTGAATTCAGGGACATCTGCTATGTTGGTGCTCCTGGATCTATCGGCGGCATTCAACACTGTTGACCATACCTTGATGTCTCAGAGACTGCAGGGGCTAGGCATTGGGGGTACGGTACTAGCCTGGCTGAACTCCTACTTAAGCAGTCGCTCCCAGGTCTCACTACAGCCATTTGTGTCAAAGCTAAAATCACTATGGTGTGGAGTCCCTCAGGGGTCAGCGTTGAGCCCTCTCCTGTTTAACCTATAGCTGGTTCTGCTGTTCTCTTTGGTAGCCAGTTGGGGGGGTGAAAGTAATATCAAACGCTGACGATACCCAGCTGGTCTTCTCTTTTAAAGTACAGTCTGAAGACTTTTTCAGGAGTTTCAAAGGCTGTCTAAAAGACATTGTGTTGGGGATGAACAACAACAAATTGAAGCTCAACGCAGGAAAGACGGCAGTGATATTTTTTGGGAAAGTCACCTCCAGCACCGGATCTCTAGTGGCCTGAGGAAATGGGACCGCCTCCATCCCCTGCAGATAGTATAAAAACATATTGGGGTGAAGTGGGAGTCTGATTTGTCATTTTCGGTCCAGATATGGCAGGTGACGGCCTCCTGCTTCAGTAAACTCAGAAATTTGCGCACATTTCTACATTTACTGCCAGAAGCATGCCAAAAACTTACAGTCCATGCAATGGTAACTTCTAAGCTGGACTATGCCAACAGCCTCTATGCATATGGTCCAGAATGCAGCTGAAAGACTGATTAGGTAGGTCCCTTTCCGACATCATGTCTCTCCGCACTTAAAAGAACTTCACTAGTTACCTGTGGCTAAAAGGATCAAATTCAAGGCGTTGACATTGGCTTTCCGAGCTACCCTTGGCAACTGCCCCACTTACCTGAAGCCAAGACTACGTGGTTATAAGCAGACGAGATGGCGAAGGTCTAACTCAAAAAGCCTACTCTGCATACCCAGTTTTAACAAGGCCCACCTAGGAGATAGATCCTTCATGGTTGGGACAGCAAAATTGTGGAACTCCCTGCCAGACGACTTGCACAACACTGAGACAGAGCCCCTTTTCAGGAAAGAGTTAAGACCTGGCTCTTTAGGGCAGAATAATGGATCTGTGGCAGTGCTCACTGGTTTTCCATTTCCATACTGTCAATCGCTTAGCGCTGGGTCACCTCTGCTTGAGGTAGCTGTTGTGCTTTACAAGTGTCTGTATTATTATTATTATTATTATCAAAACCACCCTCTTCATTAAGTAAGTGATGACAATATTGACTGGTACATAAAAGAAAAATGGATGATACCATCCATCATATTTTTCTAACAAGAAAAAACAGCACATTTACATCTGAGAGTAATGGCATGTGTTGGCTGATTAATTGCGTCTCTTTCAGATACATACAACTAGATCTGAGAGCAGACCAAAATCCCCCTAAATGTTCAAAAAGTTTGAAAGTCACGGCTGCCCAATAGCAAAGAGGAACAACATACTAGGACAGTTAACCTAACATAAATGTAGTTCGGACACGCAGAAAGCTTCAGAAAAAGAAAAGCCAACAATGACATCCAAATCACAAATACCAAAATAAAGCCAATGAAAAAAATGCCTTTGAAAACGAGACCCACACACCCTAGGTGAAGATACTTTACAGAGAAAGAAATAGCTAGGTAAGGGAAGGTAAGATAAATCGAATAGGTGTTAACATGAATTAGAGAGAACGTCCGTAGAAAGTTAATGGGCTCCTGTGTTCAGGCAGGCCCGCGGTGGAACAAACAGACCCAGTAAAGAGGAATTGCCTAAGTGCAAAACATTTGCCTACGTAGACAAGGAAGGCACAAGTACAGTACTGCACCATAGCTAGGATAACCATCCAGGTAGGTAGGAGAAGCAGTAACACCAGAAGGAATTCTGCCAATGTCAAGACTCAGCAGGTCGCGGAAGCCCAGGTAGAGCTGCTCACACAACTCTCGCTGAAGCATGAACAGAGCCTGCACAGACAGGTGAGGTGTGCCGACCTGTCAAACATGAGACATTTCCATGAGCTTGAGGCGCGGGCAGCGCACGGTGCCACACCTGAGCAAGTAATGTTCGGTATTCACAGCTCTGGGGAGGGGATTTTTTGTTGAAGCTTGCATGCCTTCGAGGTACAAAAACGTTTTGGCAAGTCTCTGTCCCAAGAACTATGCACAAAACACTGTCCACGAACACGTTCCTGTGCTTCCAAGACATAGTAGAATGGATTGAATACGACAAATACTGCAGAGGAGACTTTGCCTCTGCTCAACATACTCTGGGTGAGTGTAGGGGTCTGACCTTTTGTAGGGGAGGAGACTGTTTCGCATTCTTATAATGTGTATGGGGCTATATTAGCAGTTGTATGTGTTACCTGTCCAGGTACGAGGGCCTGATGTGTCCACATGATCTGTTTAGTTAGTTAGTGAAGAAAACCTTTTGGGTAACTACCAAATGCTCCAATTGCATAAGAACAACTTATTCTGCTACTAGCAATTGTACTCTCTCTGTGTGACCAGCCTACTATTGCCCACGTGGTCAGTCTGCAAAGGGTCACGGTGCCTGCACTGTACTTGTGTGCCACTGCTATGAGGCCTTTAGTGATCAAGTGTGACCAATCTAATAGCGAAAGACTGCAATCTTCAGATGTCATCTGAAATGAGTGCTCAAATTAAAATAAAGTGTTTTTTGTAACCTTTCCATTCATGAATTCTAGGCATGCCCACGAGTGACCTCTTAAGTTATCAACACCTGCAACGGCCCTATGTGACCTGCCCAGTCTTGGGATACCTGCAGGGTCACGAGTGGATGGAATGTTTGACTGCAATTTGTGAAAAATGGAGATCAAATATAGTTGCTTCTAGGGACAATGCGTAGAGCTAGTTAAAAGGAAGTGTGATATCTGCAAGAAATGAATCCTAAAGGCATAATACCATAAGGCTCCTGGGATGGTGACATTGGGCCAAGTACTTCCAACTACTGCTGAAGACGTGGACTCTGCCCAACAGCTAAGCTTTGTCCCAGCACAAGGTGCAACACTAAAAGACAATCGAACCCACTGATGACTCTTCAGTACCACAAAGGTGTGAAACACCCGGACAAGGCACAGCCCAGAGCCAATGCAAGATACCCAAGGTTTAGATGATCTTTTTGGGTGCTCAACGACTTGAAACAAAGCTTCATTGAGAGTCGAGCAGCAGCCCCTTCCGGGTTACCACACTAACGGTGGGAAGTCAACAAGGAAAATAAAGATACCAGCGAGTTTTCACACCTCCACAGACGAATGAGCGAGAAATCCAGTTTCATTAATTTTTGTGTGGCACAAACTCTACTCAATAGGGAGCAATGCGATTGAGATTTACAAAATAGAATGGAGGAAACAATATAACGAAAGGAAGAGATGCAAAGAGAAATTCTGGCACGCAATTACCAATGTCAGTAGACATTTAGGAGGAACAGCAGAGGAGGTCAAGAATCTTGGGCACATTGCCAGTGTATAAATTATTTAGCATTTTATATGTGCGATGCACATATTCAGTCTCCGTGCAGTGAGCTCAGGATATGGTACAGTTTATAGTGTCAAATGCGGTTGTCACAACCTAAGAAATAACACCACGGACTAAGAGGACATACATCATGCTCCTGGTGTCTTTCACTATTTTTTTTTTTTTTTTGATTTTTGAAGACCTTTATTGTGCATGTTGCAGAAAAACAAATACGGGCCTACAACCATCCGGCCGGCCACAACATTTATGAGCACAGGTGTCAACATTACGGCCTTCCGACGGCATCATGTGATACAACAACTATTAATAACAGTTACACTGGAAAGGACATGCCGCCAGAGAGAAGGATCAGTGAGGTCAAATTTTAAAGTTTTTGATGAAATAAAAGCAATAAAGGATTGGTATAAAGAATATCCGAGTCCGTACATTGAGTCCACATGAGTAGGCAACAATAGAAATGATATCAATTACGTAGAGCTCTTCGTCAAGGCGACAGAACAATAGGAAAGACAAGCGGACAGCAGAAGCCAAACTCGTGCCGCGCCCAGTGCCACCCACTCCCAACCATCCTCTGTCACAGACCCAGAAAAGAAAACAGTATAAGAAAGCGCAGGAAAAGAAGAGAAAAGGCCCATAGAAACTAAATATGGAAACTAAAATCTACCCCCCCACCCTGCACCAACGCGGAGGCTACGGCCTACCCCCCCCGACAATGTGCCTGTCGCCCCATAAAGAACCCGAAATATAGTTCAAGCAAAGAAAGAAGAGAGAAAAAAGAAAAAAAAAAAATAAATAATAAAACGTTACCATGAAATATAGAGAGCGAGAAAAGGCCACCCTAATCTACAACCCACAAAAAACCCTACAAGTGAAGCGGGAGGAGGAGCCAACCGAGCCATTCCCAGTTCCCCAGTCAGAAACACAGTCCCCATACAATTTACAGTCATTGAAACCAGTTATTAATACAAAAGCAGCTAGGGAAAGTCATTATAACTTGTGCGACTTAAGCAAGATTGTACAACTTCCAATCCCGGTCCCACCCGCCCAGCAACCGACAGTACAAGGAGAACCTAGCCCTGACCCGACCTCGGACAGACCCAGGAAAGAAGCACATGAAGAAGGCCCGCCCCCACCAGGACAAAGAACCAACATGGCCGCACATCAAAGGAAAGTAACCCAGTAACACAAAATGGCCAGTGAACGTCACCAATAAATCCTGTCTTCGTCACAATTAAGTTCCATGGGCCATCGGGGAAACACGGGGCCTCCGGGGCACAGGGCAAAGGCAACAGTGGCAAGACCCGGGCGTGAGGCCGTAACACTGTTGCAGGCGGCATATCAACCAGTCCCGGAGACAGAGGATACAAAGTAACACAGGCAAATGCTCTGGTCGGCCCATGGCAGGCGTCCATAGAGGCAGAGACAGTCACGACTGCACCGTCAGAAATGAAGGGCACTGCATCCCTCGTCGGTTCGGCTGAAGATGAAGCCAGATTGGGCTTGCCCTCCACATTACGATCGCCGCGTAGATCGGATGCCATTGCGTCGAGACATTCACCCAGCGCTCTAAAGCCCGCATACATTTCCACACTGAGGCTAGACAGGGCGGCCAGGACATCCCTGTAGGAGAGCGGTGGTGGGAGCTCCTCGCATTCGTGTTCCCGGAGGGGAACGAGCATACCGGCTTCCAGTGCTCGTAGGGCGACACAACCCGCAGACAGGGATATGCGCACCCCCCCAGTCTCCGAGGCAATTGATCCCATCCCGATGTGCGAGACACAGAGCAAGCTACAAATCGAGTGTAGCGCGAACCGACCACAGCACAGGGCTCCAAGCCAGTAGAGTCGATGAAGGTCGGGCTGTCGAGACTGGGGGCTGTAATACCACTAGCCGTCACACCGGGACAGGGTAGCAAGCATCCACCGTTTCACCAAAATGGCCGTGTCCCCTTTATCTTCCGCCGCCAGTCACAGACAAAGACGCGTTACTTACGAGGCATCTTGAGGGGCAGGTAGACCACAGGGCTCCGAGCGCGGCAGTCCACTGCAGGCAGCCCAGTCAGGAGCTCGATCCGGGGAGAGATGGCCACCCTCTCAGAGTCAGCGGGTCGCGGGCAAGACGGCCGCTCCACAGCCTACCAGGCTCGGGGACGGCCAGTGGCGTGGTTCTGGGGTCAGGGCTCGACTCCGGCTATCGCGTATCTCCGGCTGCTGGGCGAGCTGGGAGGTCCGGGAAAGATGAATAAAGTCAGCACAGCTGGGCGCACCGTCCGCCGTCGGAGAAGTCAGGATATGAAGCAGGATAACAGTGCGGAGGGCAGGGAGCTGCCGGAGCCGGGAGCCTACACGTCTTCACCAGTCGCCATCTTGGCTCCTCCCCGTGTCTTTCACTATTGTCTTTGGGACAAATACATTGTTATAGGCTGGATGACATCCAGCTTGAAAAAGTGGTCAAAGTTGCTACATCCAAGTTTAAATATCCTCCACAGTTGCTCATTTTAACCGTTTAAGAAAGAGAATGTGCTAAAATTGGATGACACGGAATAGTAGTATTACACACCTTACATCTGTTTGTTGAGCCCCTAAAGGCAAGCTTGGGTGGTAAGCTCAAATTATATTTCACTCATAGGCTTAGAGCCTAGGTGGGCAAGCTCATATTTCTTTTCCAGTATTTACTCTCTGCCCTCAAAAAGAGCTGCAGTCAGATTTCCGAGACACCACAATGGAGAGCTAGAAAAAATTGCTTACGGTGTCATTTTTGTAGCAACACTGCTTCTACTCTCTTGGTGCTCATATTTAGACTGCTTTTCCTGCATCCAATCCTTCCAACAATTAGCCATGATTTAAAATCTGCGACTGTAAAACGACATTCCCCTCCTTAAATCAAGGACCATTGAGAATCATCAATGTAGGAGTAAAAGCAGAAACCCATGGATTGCACAAGGTTGGGAAGTTCTAGATGGTAGGCATTAAAATATGAGGAGCAGAGCACAGCTCGGTAGGACTCCATACACAGTGAGGGCCTTAGTAGGAAAGTTAAGGTAACTTGATATTGTCTTTAAAGAAATGACTAAAACAGCCACCAGCAGTGCTCGATGTACCGGGTTTCTGGAGGCAGCAGTATCCGAATATTGGAGGCAGCAGAGCAAGTTCTTTTGCAGGCCTGCATACTACGGAAATATATCATTGGAGTAGCCACTATCCACAGACTGAAAATACAACACCCCAGTAGTTAAAGGGTACATTTATTGGGGTAGTTATCATGGAGCGTGCCAGTTGAAACAAATAAAGCTCATTTAACTATCTTCGTCTGATTGCAGCTGCTTGGGAAACTCAAGTTTACTACTGAACCAACGGCCATCAATGATCTCACATACCTTCATAAATTGTGTCGGTATGGATCCTTGTAGCTCTTTAAGGGGTAAGCTGTCAAGTGAACCATTCGATCGGTTTACATTGTACTGTGTTGGAATGGTACGCACAATCACAGACGTTTATTATCCGTGCTGCTGACAGTCATCAACAGTCTCTCACAATACCTGCGTAACGCATTCACTTAAGTATTTTTATTCAAAGTCAGCCCTGGAGAACCAAAGTCCAAATCATCAATAACACGCCCATGCACACAAGTTTCAAGAATAACTCCAGTGAGATCAAGGGAACAGTGCGGATTTTGTGTAAATACCAAAATCAACTGATCACTAAAAGCAAGCATTACACACACTTTGTGAGCGCGGTGTGTTACTGACTAGGGTACAGCAAGTGCAAACATGTTGCAATGAAATGATGTGGGGAAAACCTGCCATACACGAGGTGAGCATGAGTCTTTACTGTGGAAAACTTGCTTTTAAAAGGGTCAGTGCACTGGCTTTAAGCAGTTCCTGTACTGCAACCAACTCCAAAATAAAGCCCATTCATTACTGTTCCTAACACTAAGCGCCTTCCGGATCATGAATCCTGAAGTGACTCTTGGGCAATCGCTGTCTTTCAGCCTTACGCTACAATGTCACAAGTGAAGCATGTAGACGAAGGGCCAAGAAAGAAACAAGCACAAGTCCTTTCTGATATAAAAACGAAGACACCAAACCTTAATTTTGATTAGAGTAGCCCACCCACTTACCACTGCCGCACAGGCACACACAAACATTAACAGTGCCAACATAATTTCCACGCCAAGGACAGTCATGGTCCACCAGCCTACCATAATCCTTTAATACAGGACCTTGAAGCAGGTGGGCGAGAAGAGCGAATTCATGTGAATTTACAACAGTGAGCGTCTATGTAATTGCACAAACCACATTGCCAATTTGGAGACTTTTGAAAGCCTGTTCGAAAGTGTATATAATTTGTTGCAAAGAGAATGAGAAACAATATGGGAGTCTTAGCTGAGATAAACATGGAAGAGGTTTCACCATCCAGGGTAAGAGCCAAAGCAGGATGAAGAAAATAGCTGAGATAGTGAGACTCTGGTGAATCAAAGATAGGAATTTTCAAAAATAAAGAAATTGGCAGATATGAAGATCGATCAAATTAAGGTGCGAGAGGTGACTTACAACACATAACCGTGATAGGGTGTCTGGTGATGTGACTTTTTTGGCAGAACTGGGCTCAGCAAGGGAACGGGAAGTAGTCATGAGGGCACCAGTCAGCAAAATGACTGTTCTTCATGGAGGTAAGGATCCTACTCTTAACTGACAAAGTAGAAGGCCAAGAGGAAGGAATTTCAAAGCTTCTGGAAGGTGGGATTCCTGCTGCGAGCTGGGGAATTTCCTATTTTTAAGTGACAATCTATATATATATTTATAACAGCTAGATGAAGGTTAACTAGATTCTCTGTCTAAGTTTAACATACTGCCCACTTTCATATTTTTCCCTCCACGCCCTTATTTTTCTGGGGTTTACAGCCAAATGGTGAGTCTCACTAATCTGCAGTTTGCATGGATGGTGGAGACAGAGAATATTAAAAACGTGTTGCACTGCATTTTATGATGAGAAATTTTATTCAAAACAAATTTCAAGCATTTTATGATGAGACATTTACCCTGGTGCTACTTTTTGAAGGGGCACAGTGCTTCTTGCCAATGAGACAAGTCTCTCTTTGCAGTTTAATCTCAATAACGTAATCTTTAACATGCTGCTTTATTAGCTCGGACTCAAATCAACATACTTTGCTGATTCACAGCTAATTATCAGAGGACCTTTGGTGGTCGCAAAAATGGATTGGGATGTAGTTCCAAAAAATTCCCACAGGCTGAGATTAATTCAAGCATTCCACCCATCACTTTTTTTTTTTATTCCTTGGTGGTAAATGCCATCAATTATATTAGTGACCATGGGCCATCAATATGAATTCTGACTGTGAATTCTGGTATTGTATTCTTCTTTCAAAGGAGTTCTGCTCGTTCCAGATTCCTCCATGTGTGTGGTGGAGGCAATGGAGCTGGTGGCATTACTGGGAAAAACAGTGCTGTTGTGGAGTTGCTCAACAAGCATCTGAAATTACAGTAAGGTTACACTGGGCCGTAAGGAGGAAGGCACTAAGCAAAACTGCCTGCCAAGTTATTTTCACTAATGGATAGCTGTTCAATGCCTTCGACACCCACACTACCGAAGCCTGTGAATTTAGAATGATGCGAAGACGAAGAGTGGGCTTCAAGGAGCTCCTGATAACTACACTGCCTTTGTGCAGACATATTCGGAGAGAATCCTTACAGATTTAATATGTTCACATTTGCCATTGTGATGGACAGACAGCACGAAAAGATGGCTGGCCTGAAGGAGTTTGTATATTTATGGCGTTAAACATTAAATACGCAACAGCAACATTCTGCCAGCGTCTCACATCATCAGTCGGTCTGGCAGAGTCTGTTCCTTTTTAGTGCAATACAAAATCAGCCTACTGGGTAAATTGCGGAAGGTGGCTGGTGGAATCAGAACTCCACTCTCACGTTTCCTGCTTCATGAAATGATGTGATCCTGCACAATGGCTATCCCCCTATGCCTGGGTTCTCCGATTTCAGTAAATCAAGAACACATAAAAACAACCTGGATATTACTTAGAGTAACCAGAAAAGTTTTGAGCATGTAATCTTCCTATTCAAATATTATGTTCATCCCATCAATCGGTGTAGTTTCTTCATAGAAATAGTACAGTACTAGGATGCTTGCAGTGAAAGTAGTTCTCTTTATTTATGCTTTTATACTTTATTCCATCCATTTTCACTCATTCATATTTTTCTTATTTTTTTATTTCTTCTTTGTTTTTCCTTTTGAGAATGTTGTTTTAAGACAAGCAAAAAGAACAGCAGACAAGTGTTTCGCCCCGTGTGGCGAATAAAGCCAGGGCTTTCTCAAGGCTATTTGTATTTTTCCAGGATTATAGTATGTTGGGTACAGTTTTTATACATTTTCATAAAATATGGCAAACTTCATCACGGTAGGGTAATGTTCCTTGCATCGGGTAAATCCGAACACCGCGGATTTACCCGATGACGAGGAACATTACCCTACGCTGATGAAGTTTGCCATATTTTATGAAAATGTATAAAAACTGTACCGGGCATACTATAATGCTGGAAAAATGCAAATAGCCTTGAGAAAGCCCTGGCTTTATTCGCCACACGGGGCGAAACACTTGTCTGCCAGTTCTTTTTGCTTTTCTTAAAACAACATTCTCAAAAGGAAAAACAAAGAAGAAATAAAGAAAATAAGAAAAATATGAATGAGTGAAAATGGATGGAATAAAGTATTAAAGCATAAATAAAGAGAACTACTTTCACTCCAAGCATCCTAGTACTGTACTATTTCTATGAAGAAAATACACCGATTGAAGGGATGAACATAATATTTGAATAGGAGGATTACATGCTCAAAACTTTTCTGTTTACTTGTTTTTCTTGAGGCTGGGGAGGTCAAGAGCCTTGAGCAACAATCCTCCGAGACGTTAAGGAATTCATACCTAGACTCAGGATTCCTGGATCCTCCTCCTCCTCTCTCCCACAACTTCTTAGAGTAACCACAAACACTTCAATGGAAAGACTTTGTAAAAGTGACAGACTCGCACAATAGGCCCATTAACAAATGTCACTGAAACAAAAATGACAAAATACTTCCAACCCAGGAATGCACGTTCCAGGCTATCACTGTGATTGATAACTTCTGCTTTCAGGAAGAAAACCATTGGTGACACGGTTTTCTCCATTCAAACCGCAAAATATGAAATTCCCTACTTGCAATGATCACAGCCACTGAGAATCAGTTACAGTTCAGAAGTGTGGTTAAGACCTTGTTATCCCCAATGTGATCCAACAAAGAATCCATATGAGCTCAATTACTCCGTCATGACAGATACCCTCTAAGTTAATGCTCCAAGACCAGAGAGGAGTCAAATCAGCAGAATTCCTTGACAAAGAACTCGAATATAAGGGAGAACCACATCTCCCAGAAACATACTACCCATTCATCTGTCTGAAACAAATACCGTTCGTAATGCTCAATGCTAATGCCAGGGTATGCCACTCCTCAACATATTGTCAAACAAAACTAAAGTTCAAGCAACCCATATATACCACATTAACACCTCATGTCAACAATTACGAGGACAAACAATTCCAATAATGTTCAATATCCATGTAAAAAAATAACATACTTATGCATCATAAAAAGCCAAAACGTACAATCAAAGACACAATAACATATCACTTCCAACCTTTCTTTCTATTCTTTATACTTCAACAGATTACATCCAAGCTCACTATTCCTAAAATCCCTGCACGAAAATGAACCCAATTAATACACCAGGGTTATCCTCTCTACTTTCTAATTGAATGATACTCTCCTTACATTTCATCCCCTGCCTGCCTTAATGCTTGAGTGTGTCGTACTCTATCACATGCCTGCAATACTCTCTACCATACTTCAGTAAACTAACCATACACCACCATACAAATTATAAACTTTTCTTCTAACAATTTCAGGAATATCCAAGAGTTGTAATCCTATTTTCTCATCCCACTACCACAAATCACAAATGTTCCTTCCGGGTAATCTATCCTTGCAGTCTCCCAAGTTCTAAACACCGCCACCCCATTTACTTTTCCCAGGTTTCCAGTTGCATGACCTCTCTCTAATGATCCTACTCAAATCAACTTAATCCACCACACGAAACTGGGAGAAGCTCACTTTTCTCAAAGCACAAGACTAACCCAAAAAACCAACAAATTTAGAATAACAACAATCGCTGGGTTGACCATTGACTTTCGGTTACAGAGTATTGTGCTATCTGCCATAAAGCATTTCAACGCATTGTTAGGGATAGTAAACACTATATAAATGCAATTACTATATATTACAACAGACGGATGGATGAAGAGGGCTAGCTGAAAGCAGCTAATAAATCATCAATACATTTATGTGTTTTCTGAGTTCAAAACGTTAATGTTGTCACTGACATACTCACTTAACTAGAACATCACTTGAACCTTAGGTTTTTTCCAGTGAATAGAAAAAAACAAAGGCTATAGTAACGTTTTAGTTAGGTGAATATGTCAGTGAAAACAACATTTTAAACAAAAGAACCCAGAAATGTATTATCGATTTATTAGAAGCTTTCAGCTAGCCCTCTTCATCCATCCATCTGTTGTATTGTATTGCAATTGCATGCAAATAGTGTTTACTGACCCTGACAATGCGTTGAAGCACTTTATGGCAGACAGCACAGTACTACGTAAATCTTATATATATATATATATATATATATATATATATATATATATATATATATATATATAAAAACGAAAGTATGTCTGTCTGTTTGTCCTTTATGCATTACTACACCATTCATCCGATGGGCATGAAACTTTGGGAAGTTGTGGAGTACACTCCCGCGAAGTTTTCTGGCAAAAAAAAAAAACCATTTGTTAAATATCGCTCCCCCGGCCCCCATAATCTTTCCAAAAATGAACGTTAACAGTTTCCGGTGCGACTCGCTTTTGCAATGACCATCAACAAAGCACAAGGACAATCGCTGCCAGTGTGTGGACTAGATTTGGAGAATCCGTGCTTCTCACATGGACAACTGTATGTGGCGCGTCGGAAAACCTGATTTATTCGTGTACGCACCAGACGGAAAAACAAAAAATACTGTGTATCCACAAGCACTCTAATAAATAAACAGAATTAAAACACTTTAAAATGTTTTCCATATTAAAATGAATACGTTTCAATAAAAATGACAATGTAAATTAAATGTTATCATAACAAGTTTCCTTAAATTTCCTTTATTCTGAGATCGCAGCAACGCGCGACGGGTAAGCTAGTATAAATATAATATATATTTATCTTCACTGAAAAAAACAAAGGTTAACGTGACTTTACAACTAGGTGAACACGTCAGTGACAATATTAGCGTTTTGAACTAAAACAAAAAACACCAAAGGGCTGGGATTATGCATACTCTCTTCACTTTATTATTCACAGCAGCCATTTTATAGAACATCTCAAACCAACTACTATTTCCATGAACCCTTGTGAATAGGAAAATAGTAATCACAACAGTCGAAACTATTAGGCAAACACTCCAAATGCACAACCAATAAGGACTCCACATGCTACCAAATAGATCAACAGAGTCCCACAGTCCTCTTTCTTCGCTGCTCGCAGCCCAGTCAAGTGCTCCTTCCTTACCTCTGTGCTGGTTTCTGCTCTTGCTGGACAGTGGTTTGGTGTTATTTGAAATAAAATGTGCCACAATCATCACATGCGTAATCTTTATTTTTTGCTGCACTGCGTTTCTTTTTCAGCTCAATGCGCCGGGGACCGCTCTGTGCTCCCTTCGCGGCTGATTCCGGTACGGCGCTCCGCTAGGCTGGGGCCCCCGCTAGTGTGTTTGGTTGTCTCCTAACCCTTCTCCATAGCAGCATTGTGCTGGCCTTATCTGGGAGGATATTCCTTCACTGATTTTACCATTGCCACTTTACAAGTATTATGGCGGCCTGTGACGATACACAGGGGGATCCCCTCAACTACCTGCCTTTCGATGATTGCTTTTATGAAGTGGTGGTTACCTCAATATATAGAATAGTAGCAGAGGCCATGGGGCCTAATAAGCAGAGACTCTCCCAATCGCTAGTGCAGGAATACGCCAGGCTAGCTAGTCTGGCCACCCCACCCACTGGCACAGAGGCCCCTCTACAACCTTCTGAGGGGGATGAAACTCCGGCCAAGCAACGAAAACAAGAAGGGGTAGACCTAGACACCTTTGAGAGTCTTAAACAGGCCTTCCTCCATCAGGACCCTGCCCCATCCACCTGCTGGGAATTCCCTCAGCCCAGCTCCGTTCCCCCAATCCCCAGACCAGGATGATCCTGAGGGGGATACCGATCATGACCAGGGCCCATCAAGACCATGGCTTCCTCAAACTGAGCCCTCTACCCCCACCCCTGGTCGGACCTATCAAATCCAGATAACATCATCCACCCCAGGTCCGCAGAGTGGGCCCCTTCTGTCAAGGTTGCCTCATATGAGGCAGCGTGCAACCGGAAGCTTATGGAGAAAGAGGCTTGGAGCCACCTGTGTGCGAGTAACCCTGTCCCTCGCTTGAGGGAAAGTATCTTTGACCTTAGAGCTTGACCCTACCCATGGCCACTTTTCTAGCCAAATGTATCAAGCACCCTAGGAAAGCAAATGATAGGTCCTGGCGTTCGTGCCAAGACAAACTCCTGGATGCTCTTGTCCCCTTGACAAAAAATGTTTACATCGCCGAGGATACCAGATTCTCTGGCACCTTTATCTCCCCTGAGGTGCTTCCTGAATGGGCACAGTGTGTCATTATATTCCTTGGTAATGCTAATAGTGCATTGTCGACGGAGAGCCGACGATCTTTTCTCATCAAGGTTGATGCCCAAGTTGGGGGATTTGGCAGTCTCTGAGGGCAGCGCAGTTGTTCAAGGGGGCCTCTTCCGAGAGCCTTTCATAAAAGAGTTGGAAAAATTTCAACACTTAAGTCCCTAGATAAGGCCCAGTCTTCTATCAAGCGGGTCTTCCACCGCTGGGCCAGGCAAGGTAGGGGCGGCTCGTACAACCGCGGCGCTTCACAATAAGCTTGAGGGCAAGGCTCCAAGCACAGCAGTAACCAGGATAACACCTGTTATGCCATATTCACCCCTACCCGTGGTCAACGCTTCAAGGGCAATTGCAGAGGATCTAACTCTACACTAAATTCCGGTGAGTGTCTTTCCATTTTCATCACCAAGAGTCAGGGGTCGACTAGCAGGTTTCATTCCTGTTTGGCACTCTATTACCTCCAATGCTTGGGTCCTGCAGACAATCCAGGGGTTTCAGATAAGAGTTCTACAGCTTTCCCACTGAGAACATGCTTCTCAGACCCATTCAGTTTTCCACACAAAAGGCTGCTCTGATAGATATGGAGATGTCTTCCCTTCTGGAAAAACATTGCAATTGGTTTCTGGGTTCCCCAACCACTGGGATTCATCAGCAATATCTTTTTGGTGGACAAGGCTGCTGGCGGTCCGCGACCTGTCAAACCTCCACGAGTTCAACGAGTGGCTCATATACCACCATTTCAAGAAGGAGGGCTTCCATCTTCTCCGAGACCTCCTGCGACTGTCTGATTGGATGGTTCGGCTGGAATTAAAGACGCCTACCTATCATTCCAATTATTCCTCCTCACAGGGGGTTTCTTCAGTTTATCTGGTGCCGCCAGATGAACGGGTTTTCTAGTCTGCCCTTTCGACTTAATCGGCCTCCTGGTGCTTCATGAAGATACTCAAACCAGCAGTGAAATGCCTTCGGGCTCAAGGGGTTCATCTTCTAGTCTTCCTAGATGACATGCTCCTTCTAGCTCAGTACCAGCGACAGCTGTCTCACCAGTTCAAATTGGCAGTCAACTTGTTGCAGGATCTGGGGTCTGTAATTCCCTCCCAATAAAATCACGTTTCTGGGTTTCGTGACAGACTCAACAAAGGCCACTAATCCTTGCCTCTCGTAAAGGTCCCGAAAAGTGTTGTGCAAGACTTTGGCAAGGACTCATGTTTCCCTGAGACAGATTGCCCGTCTAGTAGGTTTGCTCGCTTCTTCTATCCAGGCGATCTTCCAAGGCCCTGTTCATTATCACGCCCTTCAACGGCTAAAAGCTCTCATTTGCGGAAGGGTCTTGCGTATTCAATGGGTAGCCCTCTTGAAGGAAGCAAAAGACTAAATAGGTTGGCGGCTCACCCACATGGAGGCTTGGAATGGGCAGGCAATATTCAGCTCTTCCCCTGATTTCATTATCCAATCAAAAGCCAGCAGATCAGGATTGTGCGCCAGGTGTGGGGGATTCTCCATGGAAGATGTTTGGTTCCCTCAAGAGCAGGAGCTGCATATCAATTTTCTAGAGCTTCTGGTCAGCTCCTTCGAGGTCCAGTGCTGGACCAGGGACCAGATCCAGTTGTGCGTCCTCCTCAAGATGGAGAATATATCCGCTGTCTGATATATCAACCACCTGGGGGGCAACGTTCCACAGCGCTGTCAGATCTAGCGACCAACTTTTGGCAATCGTGCCTTCAGCACCAGATTTCAGTAACGGCCAAGTGCTTCCCAGGGCAAGAGAATCAAGTGGCAGATTGGCATTCCCACAACTTTCGGGATTCCAGTCTCTGGAGACTGCACCTAGACATGGGGTCCTTTCTCGATCGACCAGTTTTCCTATCAGCTGGACCATTAGTTGCCTCGGTTCGTTAGCTGAAGGCCAGACCTGATGGCGGTAGCCACGGATGCGTTCCTTCAGGATTGGAGCCTGGAGAAGAGCTACGCATTTCCCCCCTTTTGCAATGATCACCCGGGCTTCAGCTAAATAAGGTGGCACGAAGCGGAGAAAGTCATGGTCAACCGAACCTAGAGGTCTTAAGTATGGTTTCCCGCTCTTCTGGAACTTTCTTGGGATTTTCCAATCCGACTCACCCTGTTTCCGTCTCTCCTTCTAAATCCAGATCAGATTTAGCATTTAATGGTTCTAGAGGGCTCCCGTCATTGATGGTCAGGGATTTCAAGGGAAGATGGTCAGTCCCGGGCCTTTCGCGAGAAGCTGCGGATCTCCTTTCTAAGGCATGGGCTAGGAGCACAGTCAAGCTTTACAAGCCAGCTTGGACGCGATTGACTGGTTGGTATGTGCGAAGGGGTTGCGATCCTGTGGGGGCTGATGTAGTTCGAGTGCTCAATTTATTGGCTTCCTTGGCTGCTGAAGGTTTAGCTTATCGCTCTATTAATACTTTTCGGTACGCCACCTCTGCGGGCCATGTTCCTGTCGATGGCCCTGGAGAGGATCCTTTTATGTGCAGTCTTCTCAGGGGGAGAAGGTATTCTCTTCCTCCAGAACCTAGGTTCTCAATTCGTTTCTGTCCTGGCCACCTGTAAGAAGCTGGCTCTGTTTCTCCGACACCAAATTAAGGTATAGTGTGCAAAAAGTCCAGTGGAACCCCAAAGGTATAGCAGAGGCTAAAGTAGGTATTACCTTACTCTCTTTTGTGGTAGTGTGGTTGAGCAGTCGGAATTATCAAAGGGTAGTGTCAAGCATTTGTTTTACAGTCTCAGGCAAAAAATTATGTCACACACTGGAAGACTGAATGGAGACCAATTGTTTGCATAAAAAGTTATTTCATTGATTTCTTTCTAGAACCAAGATTTACTTAGTATCAGGTTAGTTAAACTCTTCATACAATGTTACTTTTTAGAATACTATGAACACTAGATTTGTAGGAACATTCAGATTACTTTTGTAGTTGAGAAAACAATTTGTAAACCGTTCAAAAGCACTGGAAAATACTCAAAGTTTACGTTTGGATTACTTCAAGATTACTTTCCTAGTTAAACATGAAACACACTCCTAACACAGATCAAGCAACACAGGACATTGGGAAACGGGTTACTTCTAGTGAAGGTACTAAGTTACTCAGTTCAACACTTAAAAGACGTTTCAGAGAACACCCACCATTCAGTCCTATGGGGAAAAACGAAATGTTAGGTTTGCAGGTAAGTAAACTGGTTACAAGTTGGAGCTTTGGAGGGTAGAACCAAGGATCCCCAAAGTTGAGGTTGGCACTGAATGGGCACCACCAGCGGCACTAGGACGGCCATGTGCAGGGTGCCAATATTAGCCAATGGGGCACCTTGAGAGTCCAGCCTCCTGGGGTTAAGGGTAGGGCAGAGCAGATCCCAGGTTAGCACCAAGTCTGCACCCATGGAGGCGTAGGGTCGGACGGTTTCAGGGTGCTCAGAAGGTGTCGGGAGCCCAATGCTTTTCAATGGAGGACGTCGGTCATGGAAAAAGACTGCAGGCTGGAGCCCCAAGATTGGATGAAGGGAACCAACGACTGGAGGATGAAGAGGTGATGGACACCAGGACACCGTCTGTTGGGAACCTCTTGTCTCAGGAGCTGTGGGTGCAGGGGTGTCTTTTCAGGTTCTTCTCACCGGTTCCTGTCTCGGTTGGAAGGGATCCTTCAGAATGAGGCTGCAGGTTCCGGGGAAAAAAGGTCGGTGGAGGTCATCCAACGCTGGAACACTGGTCTGGATCGCTGGTGGTACCTCGCTCGGTGTTGGGTCACTCGCACTCGGGCAGTGGGCGTCAGGTGCAGAGTGGGAAGGACTCGAGAATCCAGCTAGATCTGGAACCCTGGCTTGGGTTGGTGTTGGACAAGTCCGATGTCCACAGGAGATCAGAGTTTATTAGGAAGGCAGGGCAGGTCCCCTTGGTTCTTGGAGGAAACTGGCTGCAGGAAATGTTGGTTTCACATTGCAGGGGTTTAGACCAGGAGACAGGCAGGTAGGGCTGGGGCTCAAGCAGTTGTTGTAGTCGTCCCCTCCCGCCAGCTACGATCCTCCAACCAAGCCCTTGCCACTGTTCCTCGCATCAACAAAACCACCATGGGAGGTAGATCCTTCTCCTACCTAGCAGCTAAAACTTGGAACTCACTTCCCACTCACCTTCGCCTTACTCAGAACCACCTAGCATTCAGAAAGCAACTCAAAACGTGGATATTCGACAAGTAACTCCCCACCCTTCTTCAAGCGCCTTGAGACCCTCTGGGTATGTAGCGCGCTATACAAATCTTTTGACTTGACTTGACCTGACTTCGGTCCTTCTTGTCAGGTCGAATCTGAGAGGCAAAGTTCAGGGGTGCCATTAAATACTAGATTTAGGGGCATTACAGGGGTGTGCAGGTTAGGACCAATGGGTCCCTTCCCTGGGGTGTCTACTATGCCATCCTCCAGTGGGAGGTGGAATAGGCATGTTCCTGATTGGAAGGGTCCCCCAATCTCCAAGATGGTGGGGACTGAGAGGAGGCCTTCAGTTTGCAAACCCCATCCCTCATGTGGGGGAGGCAGAGGAGGGCACACATCTCTTTCTGGCTAGGTTTTCCCGCCGGTTCTCGCACCCAAAACTGGGGTCAGAACCGGTGGGAGCCAGTTGCTATTAGCGGCAAAAGGCAGCTAACAGAGGCAGCAGGACTTTGAAGCTCCCTCTTTGAGGACCCTGCCCATCATGGGGGAAGAAGAATGACACCTTTACCCAGGATGCGCTTTATATCCAGACCCAGAGAGCAGAGGCTCACTACCCAGTGGTCCAGAAATCTGTCTGGTGGTGGCAGATGGCTGAGAGTCAAGTCAGGGACGACACCAGAATTGGTGGTTTTTCAGGGGGCCTCTCTACGATGCCCTCTGAGTGCATTTTTCATTAAATCCCACACTGGCATCAGAGTGGGTTCAATGTGCTGGGCAGTTTGGTACCAAACCTCTCAGACTTCAGTAAAGCCATCATGGATCTGTTGAGTTTGTGTTGACAAACTCCCAGCCCATGCATTCAAAATGGCTTACAATGTCAGTGAATGGCACAGACACTGTAGGGCAGAGGTCTTCAAACCTTTTGATGCCGAGACCCCCCTGTCAAAACATTTTAGACTTGAGGACCCCCTCCTGACAAAAATTTCTAGAACTCTGTACTCCAGTTCATTGACAATTATCAACCACCATAACCGTCCAATTCCCACAGCAAATTATTTTTACAGTAGGAAAATAATATAAAACGGTGTTTAGCAAACCAAAGGTCAGTGAGCGTGGGAGCGTCGTCAAAGGTGTGGATAAAAACAAAAGGGCCTCATTTATGAGGAATTGGCGTAGGGCAGCACCGCAAGTCTTCCTGCTGTGCTGCCCTAGGCCAATGTGAAAGGGCAGGAATGCACCTGATTTATGAATTATGGTGCTTTCCTCTTCTTCCCCCCTGCGTTGGAGCACAAATTGTTGCCTAACACTAATGTAGGCAGGATTGGTTTTGTGCAGGAAGGGGCACCTTCCTGCACAAAAACACCTGCACAAAAACAATCTAGAGAGGGGTTTCCTCTTTCTATGTGAGCTGTAGAATGCACAGATAGAAAGAGGTGAGACCCATTCCTTAATGTAGATAGCACACACTTCTTCATAAGGTTTACTTTAAGCACATTTTAATTCTTTATTCACTTCACGCGATATGGGTATCCCCTAGAGTACGTCTTTTACTTTGGCTTTTCGCTCTTTTGCTTTGAATGGTCTGCTTATCATCGAATCGATGAGCGCATACACCAGAACTGAATTGTTTATACTTGCAAAGCAATGTGGTTAAGCACAGTAACCATGAACTGGTTTCTTTTCCCAGTCCGTGATGGCCACCATCCGCTTTCTATTGTTTATTTAAACCTGACCTTGACGGTCAATTTACTTTTCACAGATTCAGCGCAATAGAAATTTTACCATTACACTTCGTACGAAGATGTAGAACTCAGGAATTTTGAGCTGTGAGTTCCAGCTGTCTTTTAGGAGATTTTCTCAGTTTATAATAGTGATCATGTTTATGGACGCATGGAGACACAAGGTTATATATTTCACTCTGTGGTGATGGTTACTTTCATCACTGATCTCTTTACGCATGAAGCTTCGGTTTGAAATCATGTTTCTCTGACTTTCTAGAGTTGGTTCAGGGTCTGTCACTCGAAACTATTTACAGTTCCTCACGCACGAATAATTATTCTAATAAGCAAGCATGTTGTCCTTTATCAGAATAAGCTAATCGGTGAGAGCACTTGTAGGAAGCTGGCTCTGTATATACTATACCAAAATCTGGTATAGTGTGTTCAGAGTCCAGTGGAACCCCAAAGGTAGGCATAGGTAAAAGTAGATAGCACCTTACTCTCTATTTGTGGTAGTGTAGGCGAGCAGTAAGGCTTTATCAGAGGGTAGTGTTAAGCATGTGTTGTACACACAATTATCAAATGATGGCACACACAAAGACTGAAGTCAGGCCAATTTGATTTGTATAAACATTATTTAGTTGTATTTATTTCCTAGAAGCCAGCAAGCCTGGCACAGGTAAGTGTACATAATAATTTTCAAGGCAGGTTGAACAATACAAGTAAGCTGAATGAAAATGACGGTTACAGGTTTGTAAATGCTTTCAAAACCGTGGAAACTACTGTAAGATTACTTTGGATTGCTTTACAGATTACTTTCTGGATTACTTTTCTACTCAGTGTGATATATCTAGATATCACACTGGGACATTTCCTAGAGAAAAGGTAAGTAAGCAGTTTTGAGTTATTTGCAGTTTTTCAAGGTTCCATACAAAACCAACTCCACACTTGGAACTATTTTTAGGAAAAACAGTCAATGTATTCCTATGCAGAAGAAAAATGAAGTTAACGGTTTGCAGCTAAGTACAAGTTTGTGGGAGATGGTTAGAACCAGGGATCCCCAAGGTTGAGGATGGACTCTCAAAGCACCCTCAATAGCACTAGGGCGACCAGGTGCAGAGTGATGAGGCCCAATGTTACTAGCCTCCGGTTGGTGACTGCTCACGAGCAGGCCACAAGGTTGTGGGAACAAAGCTCCTGCAGTTTAGCTCAGGGCAAATGGGGATCAGTTTTAGCACCCAAAGAACACCTGCAGCGGTGCAGGGACGGCTGGGTGCAGGGTGCTGGTTTGGTGTTGTGTGCCAAGTTGATTTCAATGGGGATTCTCCGGTTTCAACAAAGACTGCAGGCTCTTGGACAATGGAACGCGCTCCCTCTGAAACTAAGAACAGAACCGAACCTCCTCCGCTTTAGGAAATCGCTCAAAACTCTTCTCTTCCCATAAACCCCCCATTTCTTCTGCACTCCTTCTCCTCTGGATTTCGAGGTGTAGCGCTGGGATACTCACGGGTGACTACGCGCTCTATAAAAACCTTAAATAAATAAATAAATAAATAAATAAATAAAAGGAAAACAAGAAATTCTGGTTATAATAAATTGGTGATGTTAAAAACTTTGGTGATTTTGTTTAATAGGCTATTTGGGTTTTTTAAGTGTACTTATAGCATATTGCTGAATACAATAGAATGACATTTCAAAATGCATGTACATTAGCAGTGGTACATTGTACAAGAATTGTTCCTTTAAAACCTGAACATAGATTATGAATGTGGTGTAACACATACTTTGATAGAATGTTAGAGCTGTGCGCTCATAGTAGTTTTGATATGTTCTATAAAATGACTGCTGTGAATAATAAAGCAAAGAGACAAAGATTAACCCTCGCCTCTGAGTCTTTAATGGAAATGAAACTTTCCGCCAGGACATTTTTGGTTATTCATGCTTCTACTTGAGTCTCCTCTGCTTAAAACATCCACCGCCTCATAAACTGCATACTTCTAATCTAGACCTGGATGTCCAGTGCCTAATTAAAGCTCAACCTAAACAATACAAAATAACAAAAAAACACAAGAAACAAATCAAACCTGGCTCAGTTATAGGAATCTTGGTGGCTTAGAACCCCAACTTTCACTGAACGCCAAGCCATTTGGATTCACTCTTAACATCAAACCTCACCTCAAGGAACACAATGCCAAAAGAACTAAAATAGCCTGGTACCAGCTCTCTTTCAAAGCAGATTAAACTGTTTCTTCCAGAAAGCGATTTCAGAACGTCTATTCAAGCACTCCTACTTTTACATCGAGATGGTGGTAACCCCTTGCTCCATGGCCTCCTGAACTACACTCTTGCACCCCACCTTAAAGCAGTGGTCTTCAAACTGGGCATGGAGTCATTTCAGGGGGTGGGGGCGCCAGTCCACGTCACCCCAGTGGCAAGCAGAAGCCCCAGAATGCACTTTCTAGTTGTTTTCATTAGTGCATTTTGTAACATATTTCTGTCATTGTGCATTTTTGGCCTCATTTTTAAAGGCAGGTGGGCTTTTCCTGAGAATGGCTTGGACTTGTGTAAGGAAGAGCAGGAACAGCCCGGAAATTCATAAGGTAGTGAAGACCTGCTGACGGTCCCAGTACACCAGCCCCTCACTTTGATTTGGAGGTGGCACATAGCCTGTGGATATTTTACAATTCCAGCAAGGGTTTCAGTTGCATTTTAGTAATACATAAGTGTTCAGTATTTCAGTTTCATTAGCCAGCATGTGGTGGATGGCATTTTTTTTTGTTATGCCACATTCGACCATTTGCAACCATTAGAGGAGGTCACTCTAAATGACACAGAGGACCATGTTTTGGAGAGACTTTTCAGGCCCCAGGCAAATTTCCTCCTCACTGGCAGAGGCCGCAGATGGGTTAGAAATTGTCATTTTCACCTTTGCCTGGTGTTGGAGGGCAGCATACAGACTTGTTTCACAGGGGAGCATTTGTCTTTAAAAGGTGGCCACTTGTGGGTCGTACAGTGGGCTTTGTTACTATCTGCTGTGTTGTACTTTTAAGCAGACAACAGGGTTGCCACCTTTACCAGGGAGAAACACTTGTGGTATTTTCAGATTTCAAAATCCTGCAAAGGCCTGAACAGGTTACTTAAATAGAACTTTACATATACTCATCTGTATACATTTTTACCATGGCTTTTTAACCTTTGTTTACTTTTATTATCAGTCAGGTATCATTAAGAGAGCTCCAGAAAGGATTTTAAAGTGCATTCTGCTTATAATTACCGCTTAAAGTATGTACTCATAAGGGGAAAAAGTACTGGTGTCTGGCAGCTCTGCTAATTTTTGTATGGGCCAGGTCATTAAGGGGTAGTAGGTTAGTGACCTTCCATTGTAAATGTTTAACAGTTTCTAGAACTTTTTAATGCTTCTAATTACTTTAAAAAGTGTGCAATTTCTGATATCGAGCTCTTTCCATGCACTTCATTGCTTGTTTTAGGGCATGGGAAAGTCTTACTCTAAGTGTTGTAGATTAAGGCGTTGAATGTCGCTCCTAAGCACACTGAAACCATGGGAGGGTGACATATAAGCATTCTGAAAACTTGACAACTACGGTCTGGGTGCAAATTTGCAGGGCTTTCAGGATAGGGTGTTGTAAGTATAGGTCAGGATGGTGCTTTGCAGAGAAAATCTGAAAGGGGCTTTGGACCTGAATGAGGCTTTTGACCTTTGGAATTCTCAATATACTGCTACTTTAGTTAGCCTTCTTAGCCTGGTCTCAATCTGCTGTTTCGTATGTTGGGGGAAGGGGGCCGATGCCCAAACATTTTTCTCAGAGGAGGCTTTACAGAAGAAAGTTTGAAGATCACTGCTTTAAAGGTATCCTAAATGCCACTGCATGCCTCATACCAATCAGCAGAAATAGTATTCCATTACCTCTAACCTGATGGACCTCCATTAGCTCCTCTAACCTGTCCACATTATCGTCAAAACCAGCTGCACAAACAATCTATGCTGCACTTTTTATTTTTCTGTAGTTACTGTTTAATACTTACCAAAATGTTTTTGATTCCATATTTTAAGGTTTTATCCGTGATTCATTTCAAGGCAGCATATGGGAAGGTCATTGCTTTGAAAGACGATGAACTAACCTTTCAGGTTGGTTCTTTTCTGAAAGTGGCAGTGCACACTCGTAACTCTATGTGCCCCTGCTGAACCACACTATTCTATGCTGTTTTTAAGCTTCATTTTCTTTTAATTGTTGGTATATAAATCTTCTGATGAATTTCGTTTTCTTTTTATCATCTTGTGCATTGTATTACTGGAGGACCCGTTTTAATTGGATATCTTAATTGCCCTCCCCACTGTCGCTGAAATTGTATTTCATATGTTGTCTGTACGTACTTTTATGGACATGTATTTGTATCTAAATAAAGATTACATTAATATGGATTGAAACCCGGCTGCATGATTTACCAGGCCTTCACAACCAGCAACCACTTATCTTGCAGACAAGCTCACCTTCTCAGGTGGTTCTTGGCACACCCACAACCAGGACAACATAAGACTACAAACAAAGAATCATAAAAACAGAACAAAAACAAGGCAGCAGGTCTTCTTCATGTATGTACCCAGGATCTGGAACAGTATCGTCAAATACATCAGGAACTGAGCCAACCATGTTTCAATTTAGTAATCAGTTGAAAACATCTCTTTAAATTAACACTACATCACACTGCAAAAACAGTTCACAAACCAGCGGACTCTCCTACACTTGTTGACTTTATGCTCTCCTTTGCCCCTGCACAGCACACTGCTTCCTTCTGGCTATGATTGCACTACATACATGGATTCATACATGTATACATACAAAAGAAGTGGGGTGAAAGAGCAAATCAAAAGCAGGAAGAGTGAGGGGAGGAAGGGAATGCGAGAGGCCCACCGGGGAGATGGAAAAGCAGCGATGGGTGGCAAAGTGGGCAGAAAGGTAAACCCACCGATCCTAGAGTAGAAAACAAGTTGCCCCTTGGACAAGAGCAGGAGACCTCGTAGTGGAGGCTGAGGCTAGGCATGAATTTAAAAGAGGAGGCTTCTCTGTGGAGGTAACAGGACAGATCTAGGCCGTACAGGTGGCAACACGTCAGACACCAAGTGTCAGACATGAAGGGTGCGGCTGGATTTCTGAGGAAACAGATATCAAATGCAGTCACCGCGATAATCCGCCCCCTCGGGATTAATGATTCTCTCGTGAGTAATGCGTCTGAAGTCTAGCGGAAGGGCTGGTCTGAAACACTCTACTTTCCCTTCTAGATTTCTGCAGCAGGCTTAACTCCCTCGCCTCCAGGCCAGGAGAAGCCCTCTCGCAGCACATGGTGCAGTCAATGCATGGCAACACCCCAGACTCACGCACTCCTGGCCCTCTCGCAGCACACGGTGCAGTCAATGCATGGCAACACCCCAGACTCACGCACTCCTGGCCCTCTCGCAGCACATGGTGCAGTCAATGCATGGCAACACCCCAGACTCACGCACTCCTGGCCCTCTCGCAGCACATGGTGCAGTCAATGCATGGCAACACCCCAGACTCACGCACTCCTGGCCCTCTCGCAGCACACGGTGCAGTCAATGCATGGCAACACCCCAGACTCACGCACTCCTGGCCCTCTCGCAGCACATGGTGCAGACAATGCATGGCAACACCCCAGACTCACGCACTCCTGGCCCTCTCGCAGCACACGGTGCAGTCAATGCATGGCAACACCCCAGACTCACGCACTCCTGGCCCTCTCGCAGCACACGGTGCAGTCAATGCATGGCAACACCCCAGACTCACGCACTCCTGGCCCTCTCGCAGCACACGGTGCAGTCAATGCATGGCAACACCCCAGACTCACGCACTCCTGGCCCTCTCGCAGCACACGGTGCAGTCAATGCATGGCAACACCCCAGACTCACGCACTCCTGGCCCTCTCGCAGCACATGGTGCAGACAATGCATGGCAACACCCCAGACTCACGCACTCCTGGCCCTCTTGCAGCACACGGTGCAGTCAATGCATGGCAACACCCCAGACTCACGCACTCCTGGCCCTCTCGCAGCACACGGTGCAGTCAATGCATGGCAACACCCCAGACTCACGCACTCCTGGCCCTCTCGCAGCACATGGTGCAGACAATGCATGGCAACACCCCAGACTCACGCACTCCTGGCCCTCTCGCAGCACACGGTGCAGTCAATGCATGGCAACACCCCAGACTCACGCACTCCTGGCCCTCTCGCAGCACACGGTGCAGACAATGCATGGCAACACCCCAGACTCACGCACTCCTGGCCCTCTCGCAGCACATGGTGCAGACAATGCATGGCAACACCCCAGACTCACGCACTCCTGGCCCTCTTGCAGCACACGGTGCAGTCAATGCATGGCACGCACTCCTGGCCCTCTCGCAGCACACGGTGCAGTCAATGCATGGCAACACCCCAGACTCACGCACTCCTGGCCCTCTCGCAGCACACGGTGCAGTCAATGCATGGCAACACCCCAGACTCACGCACTCCTGGCCCTCTCGCAGCACACGGTGCAGTCAATGCATGGCAACACCCCAGACTCACGCACTCCTGGCCCTCTCGCAGCACACGGTGCAGTCAATGCATGGCAACACCCCAGACTCACGCACTCCTGGCCCTCTCGCAGCACACGGTGCAGTCAATGCATGGCAACACCCCAGACTCACGCACTCCTGGCCCTCTCGCAGCACATGGTGCAGACAATGCATGGCAACACCCCAGACTCACGCACTCCTGGCCCTCTTGCAGCACACGGTGCAGTCAATGCATGGCACGCACTCCTGGCCCTCTCGCAGCACACGGTGCAGTCAATGCATGGCAACACCCCAGACTCACGCACTCCTGGCCCTCTCGCAGCACACGGTGCAGTCAATGCATGGCAACACCCCAGACTCACGCACTCCTGGCCCTCTCGCAGCACACGGTGCAGTCAATGCATGGCAACACCCCAGACTCACGCACTCGTCGAGGTTCGAACCGAGGAGAACGGGGGTCACTTGGTCAAGGTGAACGTGTATTTTTAATTTAAGAGGGTCGCCCTGGCTCCCACAAGGAGTACTGATATCATTTTGATAGCAACTACCCTTTTCTGTCTCCACCCACTAATTTATTCTCTCACAATTCCCTGCTCAGTCAGGGCGACAATTTATCCGATTACAGCACAATTATTTGAACGATTTAATAGTGGGCACACGTGTCCACGCACAGAAGGACAATGCAGCGTTCTGCGGTCACTTCAAGCAAGGCAAGGAGCCGCAGCCTTTCAAGCCCCACTCCTAGCCGGAGAGCGTGCTGTGCCCAGGGACTGCCTCCGGGGACCGGGGCACGCACCAAAATCCTACTGCAAATGGGGTGCAAGGAAAGGGCGGGGAGAGGTGGCGTTTCCCACTGGTTCGCGGGGCCCTAAAATGTATAGGTGCAGCTGCGTGCACCAGGCCCGGACTGGCCGTTGCGGGCACCGGGCAATCCCCCGGTGGGCCGCATGGTTGGGGGCCGGTTTTGGGCCCCTGGGGCCGTTTTTGTTACAGGGCAACAAAAACGGCCGAAAACCGGCCTTGGCACAGAGCGCGGTCGCGCCCCCCCCCCCCCCCCCCCTCCCTCCCTGGGGGTGGGGGGGAGTAGGGAGGCCGGCCGAGCACTTTGCCAGGGCCGGTTGTGGTTCCCAGTCCGGCCCTGGCGTGCACATGAAATGGTGCAATGGCATACGGACAAGGACCTGTGCACGCCCAAGGAGGGGAACAGTTGCCCCAACACATGAGATTACGTCGAAAAGTGTAGACTGCAACCAGACGCTCAGCTGCTGCAGAATTCAAGCGACCACGGGTCAAAGAAATAACTGGAAATTTTCGATTGAGCCTGTGTGGCAGCTTCAAAGCCTTGCAGTGATCGACGGAAGAAGGGAACGATCCCGCCTCCAACCAGAAGAGAAAGTGTCCAGGCAAGTCGAACAGCCACAACAAACTGATTATCAGCGTCGGATGGGAGCAGAACGCTACCTGGGTACGGTGCCAGCTTCAGCGATGCACACGGGCCATCTACATGTAAAATCCCAAATCTGGGATTGGGGTGACACCTGCTGGGCAACTGCTATACAACTCTCAATGTGCACAGTGTCCAAGCGAGACACAGTTTAACGTCAGTTCTGTAGAGAAAGTGGATAGCTTAAACTACAAACACATATGAATACATATTTATAAATATATACATATTTAAACATGAAAAAGGCAAATACATGAATGATAACGTGCGCACAATAGAACCATCTCTTTGGAATACACTCATCTTTCAAATTCGCTCACACCAGAAATCAAAAGAAATGTTGTAATCCATTGCTCTTCGCCAAACTCTTTTTATAGCTGCGAGAACTATTATGCCTGGAGAATCTCTCGGGCGAACACAATCTGTATTAAAAAAAAATAGCCAAACAAAAATTTAAAAGAGCGCTGCCGGTAAGAAACAAGTTGCCTCGTAAGGGCTGGGTGGTTTGCAGTCCTACTACAGCAGGGCGATGATAAAGGCCAAAGGTAAGGTATTTTGTAAACACTATGTCCAAGATCCAGACATGTCACAGCATCAGACGCTACTGGTACGATAGGCAGGACACAGCTCCCATAGCTGGGAAGTGCAGCAGAGAGGTGAACTGCACAAAGCACATTGAGTGTACGAAGTCAGGTGTAAGTAAAGATAAGCAAAACCAAAGGGGATGATGGACGGAGTTTTGATCATTGCAAGCACTAACCCCCAGTCAACTAATCTGGGTTTAATCCATCATCATTCTTTAGTTCACTCTGCCACCCCAGTTCAGACATGGACATATGCAAATCAGTCTGACCCTGTGCCTCATGGGAACAGTCCAGCCCGAACTGCCAAGCCATGTCTTCCCTGGACAGGAAACAAGCATCCTGGGACCGGTTTCTGGCTAATCAGCCGTCAAAAGCCAGGCTAGCTTTAAATCCAGTGGCAACGTGAGCAAGGGACCCATGTCTGGGCATACCCTGCCAATTTAGGGCAAACAAAGCAAAACCAAAGAGGATGATGGAGGAGATGTTGAACATTGCAAGCACTCACCCCCAGTCAACTGATCTGGGTTTAATCCATCATCATTCTTTAGCTCATGGGAACAGTCCAGCCCAAACTGCCAAGGGTGGCGGAGTGAGCTAAAAAGACTGATGATGGATGAAACCCAGATCAGTTGACTGGGGGTGAGTGTTTGCAATGTTCAACACTCCGTCCATCACCCCCTTTGGTTTTGCTTTGTTCGCCCTAAGTTGGCAGGGTATCCCCAGACGTGGGTCCCTTGCTCACTTTGCCACTAGATTCAAGCTAGCCTGGCTGATGACGGCTGATTAGCCAGAAACTGGTACCAAGGTGCTTGTTTCTGGTCCAGGGAAGACATGGCTTGGCAGTTCGGGCTGGACTGTTCCCATGAGGCACAGGGTCAGTCTGCTATACTAATCTCCGCTAATATGAGAAACTTTCTACATGTCAAAGTTGCATGAAAGAAAAACAAGCATTGCCAATGTCAGCAAATCTGTTTTTCAAGTAATGTATTACAGAGCCATATTTACAAATTAAATGTTATTAGAGGGCAAATGGTAAATCTAGGCAGTGTGGCTGAGGCTGAAGGGAACTGCCTGTCTGAAGTACAGAGGGTTAGAGTGATGTAAAATGAAACCACCACAACTAAGAGTATTTACAATGCAGGCAGATAAATGCTGAGTTTCTAAACAGCTTGCTACATCTTCATTTTATTGAGCTATATAAAGAGTTTATTTATTTATAAAGTTTTATATAGCGCTGACTTTATCCCGAAGGATATTGAGGTCTAATTTGATGTTCGTGAATGTATTCATACCTGTAGGATGTCCCAGTTAGTCGTACTAGGGTTTGACATGTTCACTTATAGATTACAAATAGATGCCTACAACAATGCTCGATACAAACGTTTGAGAAATTGGGAAATACTGAAAGCCAAACGTTAAACCCTTTAAAGCTCCTTCTAGTTTATTTTAGACAGAATATGAGTTAACTATGTCTCTATCAACTATGGGCAATGAACCTACTTGAGAGAAGAACAACTGCTGATCAGTCAAATACACCTAAGGAAAAAAAGATCAACATAGGCGTGAGCCAGTGCTCCTCTCTCAATACTGCTTTTTAAGTTCTTTTTAGGCCTGGCTTGATAGAGCAGCTTTCACTCAAACATATGTGATCAATAGAAAAAAAGCTTTAAGAAGCACTATTGAATGTGGAGCTTTGACTCCGCCCACATGGTGCTTACTTGCAGTACAGAATTTGATTGGGCAAAAACGTGCGTTTGTACTACATTTTTTCCCTTGTCGGAAAACAAAAGCTCAAGACAACACGTCTGAGTTGGTTACGGTGTCGAGCAATGATCAATCATATAGGCCTGTTTCCTATAACAACTTACAACCAAGGTAGTACGCCTTATGGCGTTCTTGTGAAAAGCATATAAAAGCCAATTGGCATATAAGGGCATATTATTACACTGTGGTAAAGCCTGAAGAGAAGAGGTATTTTGTAACAATCAACTGGCATGTTTGTAGCAGAAAAGGGTTTTGATGCCAGCTTCTTCAGCCAATAAAAACAAGAGACAAATGATTTAAAACCTGACAATCTCAGTTAGGCCCTCTTGGAAATCGCAAGAAGATTTATACTGTTGTGCCAACTATAACTTTGTACATATCTGTAATATAAGAGCTGTTTGCATGCTGGCTGCTTCGTGGTATAGCCTAACCTCAATACAGTAGGACTGAGGTGACAATCCAATTATTAAGTCGATAGGCCTTACTGGTACGTTAGGAAAAATATTATGTCCAATGCCATATGTCTTGCCTGTTCTAATATAACGATTCAGAAAAGGGGGTGGTGATGGACAGAGTATCTGAATTAAGCAGAGCACCCCTACCCAGTCAACAGATCATGCATACGTGCAAATTAGTCTGTCCCTGGCCCAGTGCATCAAAACGGTGATGGATCAAGCCCTGATCTGTTGACTGGGTACGAGTGTTCTGCTTAATTCAGATACTCTGTCCATCACCACCCCCTTTTCTGAATCCTTTTGTCCACCATAAGCGTGGAAGGGTATGCTCGGACATGAGTCCCTTGCTCACTGCACCATCAGGATTCAAGCAAGCCGGGCCGAAGACGGCTGTAATGCCAGAAACCGGTCCCCGGAAGCTTGTTTCCTTTCCAGTAAAAGAATTGGCTTGGTAGTTTGGTCTGCCCTGTTCCCATGATGCACTGGGCCAGGGACAGACTAATTTGCATGTAGCCAGGTTCTGAGCTGGGATGGTGCAGTGAGCTAAAAAACGGTGAAGGATCAAGCCCTGATCTGTTGACTGGGTACAAGTGTTCTGCTTAATTCAGATACTCTGTCCATCACCACCCCCTTTTCTGAATAGTTTTGTCCACCATAAGCGTGGAAGGGTATGCTCAGACATGAGTCCCTTGCTCACTGCACCATCAGGATTCAAGCAAGCCGGGCCGATGACGGCTGTAATGCCAGAAACCGGTCCCGGGAAGCTTGTTTCCTTTCCAGTAAAAGAATTGGCTTGGTAGTTTGGTCTGCCCTGTTCCCATGATGCACTGGGCCAGGGACAGACTAATTTGCATGTAGCCAGGTTCTGAGCTGGGATGGTGCAGTGAGCTAAAAAAAACGGTGATGGATCAAGCCCTGATCTGTTGACTGGGTACGAGGGTTCTGCTTAATTCAGATACTCTGTCCATCACCACCCCCTTTTCTGAATTGTTCTATTATAAAGCGTTACCACAAAGGAAGTAAACAACTTACTTACTGTGAAAGGCAAATAATCAAGCCAACATATTTGTAAAGATGGACTGTGATATTAGTAAGTAAGTGAAATTTATTTGCACAATTATTTAAAATCATTGCAATATACACGCTCGAAATTGACCGTTAAAAAAGAGAATATTCAGGTCTATTTAAAAGACAATAGTTTGTTGGTTAAAAAAAGAACGAGGGAAATGTCACTTAGAGGGGATAAAGGTCAGACTTAGTCGGATGGTAAGATCAAAGAGTTAATTTCTGTAATAAACTTTACAAAGCGTGTCTCCATCTGAGGTGAGTCTCCCCTCATGCATGCATCTAGTGCTTCTTGGCATGTCCTGATATTAGAAAAAGCCAAATTGGGCGCAGCCAGAAAATTCTTTGGGCTCGTAGGCATTGACAAATGCACAATATGTGAATGAGATTTTCCTCTTCCTGTTTACAAAAGCGGCATTGGGAGGAAGATTCTTTCTTATATCCTTGGCCATACTTAAATGCCTTCAGCGGAATTAAGCCGAAGCGGTATCTCATTAATTGAAGTTTTGTATGAGATTTCATGGAGGATGCAAGATAAGGGGTAAAGTTTTTGGAGCATATAGTTTGGCGGCCCAGGGGCCATGGAAGAGCTGAAGTACCTGTTGCGAGTCGAGGTCATTTGATAGAATTTTTGCTTGCTTGGTTAAAAGCTTCGATTTCACCTCAATGGGCAACTAGTTGACCATATGTCCTTTGTTTTGAGGGATTCAAGCCAGTTTGTCAAATATTTATTCCACGATGTTTTGGGGTTGCAGAGCAATGACCATATACAGCTCTTTAAAGTGTGAGGGCTGGCTTGTGATAATACTTTGATGTCACTTGAAGTTCACAGATTACCATAGTAGGCATAGGTTTTGGTGATGCTTAGTTACCACCCTGAGAAACCATGGTACCATGGTATAGCAAGGTACAATGGGTTTTAAGAAAGGCAAGGAAATTAGGCCCCCATTCATTTAGTTTCACAGTAAACAGCAGCTCTAGCTTATTGCAGATGGCCGATCAGACCAATAGACCTGGTGCCACAGCACTTGCTCAACTGTTAACAGTAACACCCCCTGCTTGTTAACCCTATTTAGGAGGACTTGCATATCGTTTTGGCACTTTTTTTGTATTGGTTACTGTATTCCTAATGGTTGCCTTGTCGGAAAGCTTATACTCAATTCAGTAGTCCTAAATCGGTCATAACAAGCTAATAATAAGGAGATAGGCCCGATAAAGTTATGCCTGGTGCCCTATGTCAGAACGGTTTATTATGAAACGTCACAGCAAAGGCAGTAGTCCTGACTTATTATTGAAGTGTGCTAAATCCATACAACTTTTTACTCTCTATTGTTATTATGCCATGTTTAAGCCTGTAGATATGTTATTCATTACAAAAATTGCCTTTGCAGGCAGGGGTTTTGGTGTTGATTGCTCTCTCTGAAACCCTTGATCTAGATTTTAATTGTGATAATTCTCAGGTATTGCACCTAGAATTTGGAACTCCTTATCACCAGAATTAAGACTGAATAATTGCACAGCTTCATTCAAAAGGGACGTCAAACTGATTCTGATGAAGACATTTCTGGCCTAGTCCCATAGCCCACTGGAGAAGGCGATGCTTTTCCCTGATCTCATGGGTACTACAAGGATTGCTATTGCCATTTAGTTCTGCCCTCTCTTGTTCAGCTATGTCACTAAATCTATCTTTCAGATTAAGAAAGTCATAGGGGTACAATAAGACAACTTGAGCTCCCCTGCTTTCTCTTCCCCCTGTTAAAATATGCTGCGGTTGTGACCGATGGAGTCCCTTGCGGGGCCTCCCTGTTCTTATGTTGTTTTTATTGCTTGTACCCTGTATTGTCATTTCTATTGCTTGTACCCTTGTAACTATACAACTACCTTTCTGTGAAGCACTCTGATACCCCCGGTGGTCATGTCCGCGCTATATAAAACTCCCAAAATAAAATAAATAAAATAATCCTCTTAGGAGGACCCAACAAGTTAAGGTGCCTGCCAAACTTGTGTATTCAAGATAGTTTATACAAACAATACATGTATATGCATTTATTTATTTATTTATTATACTTGTACGGCGCAACAGCTACCCAAAAAGGGTTTCCCGGCGCCGAGACACAGCACAAAAGTAGCAAAGGTTTGCAAGGTCGTTACTGATTATTGCTCAAACAACCAAGTTTTGATATTCTTCCTGAATCTGGCATGGTTTTCCTCCCTGCGGATGTAAGGAGAGAGTGCATTCCAGAGGGTTGGTCCAAGATGAGCGAAGGATCTGCCACCCATTCTAGCAAGTTTAAACCTGGGTATGCAGAAATTGGCTGCTGATTGTGACCTAAGGTTACGACTAGGGGTGTAGGGATGGGCTAGTGCAAGAAGATATTTAGGAGCATTACCTGTTTTTATTCTATACATATAGTTCAGGGCTTTAAATCTGATTCGGTTTTCTACCTTGAGCCAATGCAGGCCACGTCGGTAGTTTGAGACACTGGTGGTTTTAGGAATTCAACACAACAGCCTGACAGCGCAGTTCTGCACGAGCTGTAGCCGCCGTACTACAGCTTGATTTGAGCCTAAGTACAAGATGTTACCGTAGTCAAGATGTAATGAGGGCATTGACTACGTTTTTTTGGGTGGAGATCGGCAACATCCAGAGGATTTTCCTCAGCCACTTGAAGATGGTGAAGCAAAGGCCAACAACTTTGCTGGCCTGTTGTTTCATGGAGAGGGGGCTGTCAACAATGACCCCTAGATTGCGTACCTGAGTGGCAGGAGTTGGGAAATTTCCCATCTGGTAAGGCCAGTGGGAAGGGTTCCACAAGTCATGTTGTTTCCCTAAGAGAAGGATCTCCGTTTTGTCTCCATTTAATTTCAGCTGGTTTCTGGTCATCCAGCTGAAGATGTTTTGGAGACCTAGTTTGAGGGGAGACAAAGATGACAGGCTAGGTTCAGACAGGGAAAAAATGATCTGTGAGTCGTCTGCGTAGGTCATGAGGGTGAGTCCTGATTTTTCCGCTAGGTCAGCCAGAGGTCTAAGATAAAGGTTAAAAAACATCGGGCTCAGAATGGATCCCTGGGGCACTCCGTGAGGGGCGTTAAACACTCCAGAGCATGCTGATGAAGATGTGATTTGGAACGTCCGTTGCGCCAAAAACGACCTGATCCAATCAAGTGCCATGCCACAGATTCCATATTTACTTAACGTAGTTAAGAGTATTTCATGTGATATGGTGTCAAAGGCCGCCTCAAGTCTAAAAGAATGAGAGCAACCGTTTTACCATCATCAAGGAGTTTGCGGATGGTTTCGGTGACTCCTAGCAGGGCAGTTTCTGTGGAGAAACCGGCTCTGAATCCAGATTGAGATGGATGAGGAGGGAGTTTCTTCAGAGAAGAGGGTTAGGACCGAGTGAATGTGCCTTTCCAGCAGCTTCGAAAAGACAGGGAGCAGGGATATAGGTCGATAGTTTGACAATATTTTGGGGTTTGCTGTAGGCTTCTTCAGTAGTGGGCTTATCATGGCATGTTTCCAGAGCGAGGGAACAGTAGAGAATTTCAAGGAGGAATTTAACGTATTCACTATGACTTCAAGAGAAGGGGCATCCAGTTGTTTTAATATTTTGATGAGAAGAGGATCACGGGGAGAGACTGATTTGATGGTCTTAAGGATGGCCTTCAGAGAGTCTGTCGTGATGGGAGGCCAAGATTCCAAGGTATTATTTACTGTGCATGAATACATATAGGGGATTTGGACCACTGTTCTTCTGCCATGGGTCTGCTTGAATCACAATAGGCGTTTGACTTCTTTTATGAATGCATACAGCATGGAGTATCCCACTTCAGCAAATTTTTTGCCCACAGTAGGCCCAAATTATGCCTGAACAAATGTGCACAACTGACGAATGAGTGCACTTCAATGCAAGCGCTGGGGGCATATTATTCTGGCTTTCCATTTACTCCTCTTATAGGTTTCCATTCATTTCTTTCCTTTCCCTTTTCTTGCAGCTCCCCAGACAGTTCTACAGGGCAGTTCACTTACCATTAATTTCATATGCATTGTGGCACATGCCACATAGCCACTGCTTCTAAATCGGTTATATATTTGGGATTGTACGGTCTATAGTTGATTACTGCTTTACCATTCTAAAATGATGCCATGTTTAGAATTATGCAAATTATGTTAGTCAACGTTGAGCAGTACAAATAGGATCTGCTATTCACAACACCATTATGTGTATGTGTGCAAAAATGTGATATTTATGTAGTGTAAATGTAGGCGAAAGTCAGCAAGGTGTTATGTTAAGAGAATTTGTAAAGCGCACATACACCATATGGTTTCATGGAGCTTATAGAGAGGTGATCAGCTGCTCATAAAATCGTTCCTTAGTGTGCCTGAGAGAACAGCCATGTTTTTAATTCTCTCTTAAAATAAGAGTAGCATGTAGAAGATCTGATGTTGGAAGGGAGTTTGTTCCAAAAGTAGGGGACCAGTACCGCAAACCGGGATCCACCAGTTCATTTTCGTTTGAAGGTGGGCTAACAGGGACCAGTGGGAGGAACTAAGTGCCCGGACAGTGACATTCCCTGGATGAGAGTGGAAAGAAATTACGGGCATGTGCCACGGAGTGATTTAAATATCAGGCATCCGACCTTATATGCACAGCATTGGGTTACTGGAAGCCAATGTAGTTTCCTCATGAGGGGAGTGACATGGTGCCATCTTGGCTGGTGATAAATAAGTCTCGCTGCCTGAATTTGCACTCACTGCAGTCTTCTCATTAAGTACCCTGGAAGGTCAAAGTAGGTAGAGTTTGCATAGTCAAAATGTGAGATAACCCGTGATAGAATAACTTGGATAACCGCTTCATTGTAAGGAATCTACTGATTTTCCTGATCTTGCAGAGTTGGAAAAAGCAGGTAGAGACTACTGTTCCAATCTGGGTTTTCATCTAGGGGTCCCTATTGATTGGGACACGAGGCTCTTGGCAGAGGACGAAGGAGGTGGGGGGCCCTTCAACTTTGCTTGCCAAAAAATTCGAGGTCAGGGGTTTCGAGAGCTACCGGTTAGGATCAGTTCTGTTTTATTGAAATTTCATTTTAAATGGTTGTTATTCATAGTTGCGGATGTATAACATAGTGGTCTGAAATTTCAGGATAGAGGCAGGGGTATTATCAGTGGTGAAAATCAGTTGCAGATCATCTGCATAATTCAAGGTTCGCACCTTGCCTTCCTCCAAGGACTGGATAAGGGGAAGGAGATACAAATTAAACAGGTGTGGGGAGAGGGAGGAACTTTGCTGGACCCCACAGGTTAATTTAACTCTTGGAGCCGTGTATTGGGAAAGATGGACTGATTGTCACGATCGTCTAAAAAGGACATCAGCCATTGACGGGCAGCTCCCTGAACCCCAGCCTCTTTCTTTATTTCATTCAATACACTCAGGATTACCACCCCAGTAGAATGGGAGGGACGAAAGGCTACTTGGTGGGGATGTAAAAAAGTGTGATTGTTCCATGAAGGAGCAAAAGCAGTTGACCACATGGGCTTCTAGCACTTTAGCCAGGTAAGGAAGCAGTGAGAAGGGGCGGTAGTCTGAGGGGACCAAAACATCAGCATCAGTTTTCTTAATTGGTAGGACTATCACAGCTTCCTTCTAGAATCTGAGGACCAAGTGAGTCATTTATAGATATATGGCTGGCTCAGGACATGCTAGGAAGATTTCTCTCAAAATATGGTGGGGCAACTGTTAGCTGGGGAGCCTGATTTTACTTTAGTTCACAGGTCCGGGAGGGATTCTTTGCTAATCGCTGGGAACAGATGTAACGAGTAAGGATTCCTGGAAGTAACATGCTGTTCATCAGAGGATGGGTTATCCAGAATACTAGCTTTGATAGTACGGATTTTAAATCGATGAAAAAAGTATTCAGGGAATTACACCGTGCCTGGGTGGGGGATAATTTACCAGTGATTCTACCTGGATGGACAGCTCATTCACAATCACAAACATATCTTTAGATTTATTTCTAGAATTTCTTAATCTTGTTCAAGAAATAAGCAGCTTTAGTTTGTAGAATGGATTTTTTATATTGTTAAGTGCAGCTTGAAAGATGTCCTTTTTATAGGGGCTGTAATTCCGTATCCAAGTACGTTCAGCCCGACGTAGAGCTAGTTTTTGGGCTTTCAAATCATCAGAGAACCACCTCTGGGCATCATGGCACCTGGCCATTTTAACTTTCCTCAAAGGGGCAAAGGAGTTACTGGCAGCCAGGCTCTAATGTTTTCTTCACTTTGTTTAATAGAGGTCTGATGCATGGGTGCAGAAGATTTCAACGAGTTACAGAAAGCACTGATATTAATAATAATGACTAGGTCAGCGTGTGATTGGAATGGTAGCTGAATTTAAACAGAAAAAAATGCATCCTGGCCTCCCAATGACATGCTTCTTGAGTGGCCATCTTGCAATGGTATTTGCATGATGGATTATTGTTTTACCTTCCAAGGTGCCAAACACGTGGTTTCTAAATGGGGATGCAATTTTTTTATTCCACAATAACGATATACTAAATGCAAAAATAGTGCAAGATGGCATCCCTTCCTATGTCTAATTTCATTTTATATTGCAAGCCTATTTCAGCCACAGTTAGTTTGTAGCATATTTCTTTCTTTTTAATTGTTTTAATTTCTATTTTATGTGCTTGTACAGTTTGTGTTTCATTGAGGATGGAATAAGCCAGTGAGTGGATTAATGGATGCATGACTGCATGATTTGTATCAGAGTGCATGGTTGGGAGACAAGAGTGCATGGACCCTGGTTTGAGTGCCAATGCTCACCAGTGACTAAAGGTGCCCTTCCAGTTACGCCCTAACCTACTGGGATTGTTATTACATGAGCAACAGCTCAAGAATTCCCAATTCAGAGCTAATTAAGTCAGAGAAGGGCCGGAATGTTTTATGGTGTAGCTCTGGCGCTCCAAAAGCTTTTGATACATTTTCAAGTCGATTTGTCTTCATACCTAAATGCAAAGATAGGATGTCTGTCTGCAATAAACAGTATCCTATTACTGTGTTAATTTTGTCATTTTATTTTAAGTACTGGCGTGTGATGAAAGCCATTAGACACAACTGTTTCTTTTACTGTTTACATGCGTGGTGAGAGGTTCAAATCGATTTTTAGCTCCAGCCAACTAGAGCACAAGCTTTCTGGTTAGAAAAGATCTATTTTCGTGTCCCCCACCTCCTAACCCTCTCTCTCCCCCTTTCTCTCCACTCTTTTCCTTTTCTCCCTTGGGGCCTACCGAAACTCCTAACCACCAAGACCAGCCTACCCAGACGTACGCCTAATGTAACCACGAAGGCACCAACTATTATACCGGTATCGCCCTTGCATTACCACTGTACTGTATTATAAAATGTCTCAATAAAAATCTTTGAAATAAAAAAAGAAAAGATCTATTTTCAGTTTATCATTAATTTACAATAGGCTTAAGGCCCCCCCATTGCTTAGCTTTTTTGTCAATCTCATTTGCTTTCTTCAGGCATGCCTTGTCCATCTTCCACTACTCACTTTTAGGGAACTACTGCTTTCTTTTTTTTCACTCCATTAGTGCATGTGCATGTGCATCGGATTTCCAGCTGTCTCCCTCGTGTGCTATCTCAACCATGTGGTTTCGTCCACCCATCCCCTCTGCATGCTCATTTCTTTTTGCTTATGCAACCCTCCAGTGCATACGTGTTTCAGCTCCTCTCTCAATTCTGTCTTGAACTGATCTATGTACTTCTCTTCCACCTGCACTGCTCTGAGCTGCCCATGTGCTTCTCTCCTCCCAACCAACCTCCAAGTTTCTCTCTGCAGCCTGTGTGCTTCTCTAGTGTTCTCTCCCCCTTTCGCTTATCTCCTTCCTACCCTCCATGCACATATCAGTTACCCCAAACCTTCCAAACACTTGAAGTCCTTTTTTAACTGACACTATCTCCATAAACATTTTTATTTACTGATCATAGTAGCTGAGGGAAGGTTTGTGAGCAGGTGCTCCTCCTTTCCAGTGAGGTATACGTTTACACAAATCCGAAAGAGAATTTATTGAGTAGGCTGGCCACGACCAAATCCACCGCGAAACTGGAACTCTGTAGCAGCTCCAGCACCAGCCTCTGCCTTTTTATTAGCACCAGGAGGAGCAGTAGTGTGTCTGTTAGTGTCTCTCTCAGCCTTAACACGGTTGAGACGAGCAGGGCGCTCACCTTCAGGACCTTTGGGCCTTGATCTGCCAATCTCTGGGCGGCTTCTGCGCAGGGTAGCTGGTACAATTTCAGGGGGCAGATGCAGGAAGTCTCTTAGGTACTGGATGCCCTCATTGGTCAGACACCAGTAGAAATGCCCCCAGGCAAACTGCTCCTTCACGTAACCACGTGATTTTAGAGACTGCATCTTCCATGACATGTAGGTTGGGAACATTCTTGTCAGCCAGCTCCGGATGCTTGGGCATATGGACATCACTCCCTCTTTGAACAGGAACTCGTAGATTGAGATTCGGTTCTTCTTAGGCATCAACATCTCTGCGGCTGCTTGTAGGCCTCGAGACGAAAAGGAAAGGCATAAGTTGTTAAGAGGATAATTCCTTGTTCAAGTAACACTCAAAAGTCCTTTTTATTCACCATTTTGTCACACGTCAAGTCCTGGGATACTTCCTTGATCAAGGAATTATCCCAGGACTTGACGTGTGACGACTGGTCTCTTGACCGTCAAATATTGGATTTTATAACACTATGGCTTGCCACTAATTTGAATTTGTACGGACTCATCGTTGTTACTATGATGTGAGAATGCAATAACTAGCCTTGAGAAAGCCTAGCTCGATTAGTCATATAGGGCGAAACACGTGTCGGCTGTTCACTTTTTATAAACATTTGTTAAATGAGAAATAAAAAATTTGTGAAATGGATAAACAAAACGGTGAATAAAAATAACTACTCTCACTCAAGTTATTGAGGACTTATGAGTGTTACTTGAACAAGAAATTATCCTCTAAACAACTTATACCTCACTGGAAAGGAGGAACACCTGCTCACAAACCTTCCCTCAACTGCTTACTTAAGGCTGTAAAGGTCCAGAACCTTGAGTTAAAGTTCCTCTGTCAACATCAGGGATTCATATGCAGAATCAGGATCTCTGGGCCGTTCATTCTCTCTTCAACTGATCAAAGTAGCATCCGCCATTGTGGATCAGTAAATAAAATTAGCGAAAATGAAACGGGTATGCATCTTGACACTCGCATGTCAGTGAAATGACCCAACCGCTATGGTGGGTTTATTTTTTTCTTTATTATTATATTTTTTTTAACTGCTGCACAATATCCTGACATTGTACAGCACTGCCAAAAGCAATTGACAAAGCTACAAGTACTAAAAAAAAAAAAAACTTTAAAAAAGATCTAATAGCTTTACCAATGCTTGATATTTTTTGGCTGAAGAGGTTCGATGCTTACTTTATTTTCAGCACGACGACCGTAGCAGAACAGGGCCCAATGATACAACAGCGATCTGCACAAATGAAAAGCATTTGCAAAGCCAATATGTCACCTATGTGAGAGCTTTTGGCTTTGACAATGTGTATTAGCCATGCTGGGAATCGGTGTGGCTGCTGTTTAACATGTCTAAAAGTTTGTGGGGTTGGGGTAGACTGTGGTAGAGTGGAGCATAGTAGATTAGTGTAGAGACGGGTAGATTGGTGTAGATTAGTGTAGATTAGTGTGGAGTGGGGTAGAGTCGGGAGAAGTCAGTAGGGTAGACTGGAGTGGAGTAGGTCAGTGAAGAATTGGGTGGACTGCGATAGATTGGAGTGGTGTGGGGTAGGCTGGAAAGGAGTGGGGTAGGCTGTAGTGGGGTTGACTTGAATGGAGTGGGGTGGGTTAGATTGGGGTGAGGTGCAGTGGGGTATATTGGAATAGAGTGAAGTCGATTAGGATAGAGCGCAGTAGATTAGACGGATTGCAGTGGGGTAGAATGGAGTGGGGTAGACTGGAGTGGGATAGATTGGAGTGGGGTGAACTGAGGTAGATTGGAGTGGGGTGGACTGAGGTAGTTTGGGGTGGGCTGGGGTAGATTGGGGTGGAGTGGGGTAGATTGGAGAGGAGTGTGTGGACTGGAGTCAAGTAGATTGGGGTGGAGTGGGTTAGGCTGGAGTGGATTGGAGTGGCGTAGATTGGGATAGACTGGAGTGGGGTACATGGGAATGAGGTAGATACTAATGAAGTGGAGTGGGGCAGATTGGGGTAGACCGAGGTAAACTAGATTGGAGTGGGGTAGATTGGAGTGGGGTAGTTTCTAGTGGATTACATTGGATAGACTGGGGTAGAGTGGAGTAAAGGGCCGAAGAGTGGAGGGACAAAGTGTAGAGTGGCGTGGAGTGGCAAGATGCATTGTAGAGTGGTTTAGAGTGGAGAAGCATGTCAGAGTGGAGTGTCGCATAGCGTCGTAGAATGGAGTGGCATGCCATTGAGTGGCTTAGAGTGGAGTGGCTTAGAGTGGAGGGGCACAGAGTGGAGTAGAATGTTGTAGAGTGGAATGGTGTCGCGGGGAGTTGCGTACTGTGGAGTATGCATGGTGTGGAGTATGCATGGCGTGGAGTATGCATGGCATGGTAGCGCACTGCCGTTACAGATAACACATTTTCTATTGAAATAAATATTACATTTGCGCAGACATACACTTTTACTGTGAACAAATGATAATGTATGGAAATGCCATCACCTAGCGTATTGAGCGCATTTAAATATTTCCCGCCACACTGCAGAATTACACAAAAATAAACTTAATTTGTACTTTCCTAATTCTGATATATTCTTAAAAATTAGCCCAGTTCATTTTTGTTGTGCGCTAGAAAACAGCCTTTTGTTTCAAAGCAAGATTGACACAAATATTCTCACTTTGAAGTCAGAGAAAGAAAAGTGAACACCAAGCGCCCTCTGGAAGACATACCCTGACATTAGACCTGTGTCTTTGAATGCACAGCAAATGTGACAAGCTAAGAACAAGACGTGTAGCTGATTCCACGCAGAGTATCACCAAGTATACTAGAAACTGGAGAAAAAACTTTGAGAGAATTTGCCCACAGAGAAATTTAAGGAGAAGATCCTTTGGGGTCCAGATTTGCTGCTGAAAATGTCAATAATAGGGTAAGATTGGCTTTAGAAGAGGATGCACCCCTGAGGAGAGTTATCTCGAAGGGTGGGAAGAAACCATCTGTCTCTTGGTTTTCAGAACATCTCGAGGAGCTCCAAAGGCAGTGTAGGCAGCAGGAGCAAAATTTGAAACTGGCCGCTGTGCAGGAGGAGGAAACCGAACATAAAACACTCAAATATAAAAGGGTGATGAAAGAAACCAAATTAGCTTATTTCACCAAAAGGATAACGTCAGCCATTAATGCCCCAAAAGAACTCTTTAATACAGTACACACCCTTATGTCACTGTCGATGGCGCAGGAGGTGGAGAACTCCCAAACATTTTGTAATAAGGTAGTGGAGCTTTTCAAAGAGAAAATTTTGAAGATCCAGTCAGATTTTCCAGTACCCTCCGAGGGGCTTAGTGGCTCAGTAAGTCAGTCTCTCCATGATGTGACAGACTTCGATCATCTCACCCCCATTTGCTTAACCAAATTCTCCCCGTTGACTGCGTCTAACATTAAGTCCTTGTTAGCTGATACTACCTCGGGTTCTTCGGACGATCCGAGTCTACCTAGAGTCAAGTCAAGTCAAGTCAGGAATTTATATAGCGCGCTACATACCCATAGGGTCTCAAGGCGCTTGAGGAAGGCGGGGGGGAAATTACTTGTCGAATATCCAAGTTTTAAGTTGCTTTCTGAATGCTAGGTGGCTGAGTAAGCCGAAGGTGAGTGGGGAGAGAGTTCCAGGTCTTGGCTGCCAGGTAGGAGAAGGATCTACCTCCCATGGTGGCTTTGTTGATGCGGGGAACAGTGGCCAACGCTTGGTTGGAGGATCGTAGATTACGGGATGGGGTGTAGAAGGACAGGCGTGTGTTGAGGCATTCGGGTCCCAGTTCGTACAGTGCTTTGTGTGCGTGGGTTAATAGGCGGAAGGTAATTCTCTTATTTACGGGGAGCCAGTGGAGGTTTTTCAGGTGATCAGAGATGTGTTCTTTACGCGGGATATCAAGTATGAGCCTGGCTGAGGCGTTCCGGATGTGTTGGAGTTTTTTCTGGAGTTTTGCGGTGGTACCGGCGTATAGGGTGTTTCCGTAGTCCAGGCGACTCGTGACAAGTGCGTGAGTGACCGTTTTTCTAGTTTCGGTGGGGATCCAGCGAAAAGTTTTTTTGAGCATGCGAAGAATGTTGAAGCAGGATGAGGAGACTTAGTTGACTTGTCTGGTCATTGAGAGTGAGGAGTCCAGGATGACGCCCAGGTTTCGTGCGTGGTCCGTCGGGGTGGGAGCTTTTCCAAGGGCCTCTGGCCACCAAGAGTCGTCCCAGGCGGAGGGGGATGTGCCTAAGATTAGGACTTCTGTTTTGTCTGAGTTCAGTTTTAGACGGCTGTGCTTCATCCACTCGGCTACTTCTTTCATTCCTTCGTGTAAGTTGTTTTTGGCGGTGTTGGGGTTCTTGGTGAGTGAGAGGATCAGTTGGGTGTCGTCAGCGTAGGAGATGATGTTGAGATTGTGTTGGCGAACGATGGCTGCGAGGGGGCTCATGTATACGTTGAAGAGGGTGGGGCTGAGTGATGATCCTTGCGGCACGCCGCAGATGACTTCAGAGGCCTCTGATTTGAATGGAGGGAGTCGGACCCTCTGAGTTCTTCCGGTGAGGAAAGAGGTGATCCATTCCAGAGCTTTTCCTTGGATTCCGATGTCACTGAGGCGCTGTAATAGGGTGCTATGGCAGACTGTGTCGAAGGCTGCGGAGAGGTCAAGAAGGATGAGGGCGACTGTTTCTCCATTATCCAGTAGGGTTCGAATGTCATCTGTTGCTGCGATGAGTGCGGTCTCAGTACTGTGTTTGGCTCGGAATCCGGACTGTGATGGGTCGAGGGATTTGTTGCTTTCGAGAAAGGCGGCAAGCTGGTTGTTGACAGCTTTCTCGATGACTTTGGCCGGGAAAGGAAGGAGCGAGATGGGGCGGTAGTTTTTGAGTTCGGTGGGGTCAGCTGTGGGTTTCTTCAGAAGGGCGCTGAGTTCTGCGTGTTTCCAGCTTTCCGGGAAGGTGGCGGAGTTGAGGGAGCAATTGATGACGTCTCGGAGGTGTGGTGCTATGATGGAGTCTGCTTTGTTGAAGATGTGGTGAGGGCATGGGTCAGTTGGGGATCCTGAGTGGATGGAGTTCATCAGGAGGATGGTGTCTTCAGTGGAGATTGGGTTCCAGTCGTTGAGGATGTTCGAGGGGGGAGGAGGTCCTGCAGGAGGTTGGGTGGGTAGGTCTTCGGGTTGGTTGTCGAAGCTGTTGTGGATGTCTGCAATTTTGTTGTGGAAAAAGGAGGCTAGGGAGTTGCAGAGGGCTTGAGAGGGGGTGATGTCGTTGGAGTTGGCTGATGGGTTGGTGAATTCTTTGACGATGTTGAATAATTCCTTGCTATTGTGGGCGTTGTTATCAAGTCGGTCTTTGAAGGCGGCTTTCTTGGCAGATCGGATTAGTTGGTGGTGTATGCGGGTGGCGTTTTTGAAGGCGTCTCTGGTGTTGGAGTTTGGGTCTTTTTTCCAAGCTTTCTCGAGGGAGCGACAGAGTTTCTTGGATTTCTTAAGATCATCGTTGAACCAGGAGGCCTTCTTGCTGCTTAGTTTGTTTTGATGTTTTTTCAACAGTGCTAGGATGTCGGCGCTATTGGATAGCCATTGGGTGAAGTTAATGGCTGCTTGATCGGGGTTTGAGGAGTGGACAGGAGGGATTTGGAGGAGCGATGAAGAGATCTGGTCGATGGTGAGTTTGTTCCAATTTCTACGCAGGATGGGTTGAGAGTGGTAGTGGATTGTGGGCTTATTATAGAGAAAGTGAACGCAGCTGTGGTCCGTCCAATGGAGAGCTGTGGTGTGGCTGAAGGAGACGTATTTGCTGGAGGTGAAGATAGGGTCGAGTGTGTGACCTGCAATGTGGGTGGGGGAAGTGACAAGTTGTTTAAGTCCGAGGTTTGCGAGGTTGTCCAGAAGGGTGGTGGCGCTGTTGTCATTGCTCTTTTCCAGGTGAAAATTGAGGTCTCCCAATAGGATGTAGTTCTCGGAGGGGAGGGCGTGTGGGGTGATGAAGTCAGTGATATCGTCATTGAATTGCGCTCGGGGGCCCGGGGGCCGGTAGAGAAGGGTGCCTCTAAGTGTGGTTTTGGGGTCGGTGTGAATCTGGAAGTGGAGATGCTCGGCGCTGGCAAGGTTGTCATCTGAGCTGGTTGAGATGTGAATGGAATTCTTGTGGACGATGGCGATGCCTCCTCCTGTATTCTTGATGCGGTCCTTACGGATGATCTTGTATCTTGTCCTGCAGTTTGTTCTGAATCTGATGGCTGAGGCTATGGAGAAGATCTATTCTAAGGTCATGGAGACTGGGAGGTACCCACAGGTATGGAGGAAGGCAGTTGTCATCACACTTAAGAAATCTGATGGCAACCCCATAGACTTGAACATTTTGCATCTGATCTCTTTGCTGCCTTCTCTGGTGAAGAGCTTAGAGAAGTAAATAAAACCAGTAACTTGCTAAATACCTCTTTGAACATGAAATCCTGGACCCTTCGCAGAATGGGTTCAGGAAGAAACAGCACTGAATCAATGCATATTGCCACTACGGGTGTTATCTGTAAGCAAGTTGATCAGAGAGGTGAGCCAGTCCTGGTTTTGCTAGACCGGTTAGCAGCCTTTGACATAATATCTCCACCAACTGTTGGTGCAAAGGTTGCGGCAGGTCGGATTGATTCAAGTGGTTCTTCCTGTGTAACAGAATGTGCACAGTTAGTTGTGGTGACTTTAGATCAGCTCTCTTATAGCTTCCCTGTGGAGTTCCAAAAGGGTGGTCGCTAAGCCTCATCCTATTCAACTTGTGTACATGGCTCCATAGGTGGAATTGGTATGGTCGTTCTGTTTCCAGGTATCGTCCTAGGCAGACGGCACCCAGATCATTATTTCCACCTCCAATGACTGGGAAGGGGTAGCGAACAAGTTTAGGACATGTATACAGGAGACTAGCAGGTGGATGAGGTATAACTGGCTAAAAATGAATGGAGAGGAACCAGAGATTGTGGTGTTTGGAGGGGACAACTCAATTTGGACTGATAGCGATGGCCTGCTATTTGTAACAACCCACATATCCCAGTGGCGGCGTATAAATACCTGTGTGTGTTATTTGACAACTCATTGACCTTCGACGCACAGGTTGACAGAATGATGAGGTCATGTTTCTGGATGATCAGGATCTTGATGATTATGCAGTTGCATCCGAAGGAGCACAGGGCATCAGTTGTCCTAGCACTCATCGCTTTACGCCTAGAATACTGCAATGCCCAGTACCTAAACATCAATCAACTTTCGCAAAAAGAACTTCAAGTCATCCAGAATGCCGCTGCATGCTTGGTTTTGGGAATACACAAATATGCCTCGGTCAGGGAAGGCCTGAGGTCTCCTCATAGGCTGCCAATAAAGTAACAGGTGTCTTTTAAAGTATTGTGTTTGACACCTAAAGCCCTTCACTCAAGAGGCTCGCCCTATCTTCGGACAACCATGAATTGGCATGTTCCCAGGAGATCTTTGCACTGTCATAAGGTAGCGTTGCAAGAAAGTTGGTGGCGGCTGCCAGGCTGTGGAACTCCCTCCCTGAACATATTAGGAGCCCTAGAAGGCACTGAATGTGCCGCAAGCAAATTAAAACGTGGCTGTTTGCGGATTAGGTCAGCTAGATGTTCTTTAAGGGTATTTTGTGCCTCAGGCTTCCATCTTTTAGTCTGTCCTTCTTGTATAGCGCTTTGATGGCTCCTGGTCTAATGCTCTAGAAATAACTTAAATACAAATACTGGCTTCGTCAATGTAATAATAATACAGGGTGACTTAACAGTTTTGGAATGAAGGTGATAAGGTATTGTTCTGACAGCTTCTCCTAGGTTATATTTACTCTGTCTTGTTTCATGCAAATAATATTAGTGGAAAATGGCATTATTAGCACAGGGCTTAATGTTGGCCAAGTACAAGACTGCCATTAAATATAAAAATGAAAATGTAAGACGACTAACTAGGTCTAAGTGGCTTATAGATGAATGGTCATGTTCCACGACAAAACAGATAGTAAAGGAAAGGAGGGCAGTATCGGGATGGGCAGTATTGCTTATGAGGATTGTGGTGTGCTCAAAATTGCAACTGACAAATGGTCAAATCTCCGGAGACCAGAACAGTATAGTTTAAAAAAAACGTTATCCCTGTCTGTAAGGGTTTGCGCTTTATATATCCAGAGAATCTGGCAGAACAAAGTGCAGCAACAGGAAACATGCCCACAATTATGGTTACTGGCGACTACAATACAACCTTCGATGCATCTGTCATCAAAGAGGAGGGCCATGTCTGAGGTATTCCTCAGGTAGCAAGAAAATACACCCACCACTGCCCAAGTGCAGGCCAATTGCTCACTTTAATAATTTTGACTCATGCCATGCACATGTGTAAAGGTATAAACTTCTCAGACACTGACAGATGATTCACTTTTAACAATGGTCAACATAAAAGTAGAATAGATGATAGTATGTTATATCTGCATGCTGGAATCTCATTAGGGATGTCGCTGTTGGAGAATGCCCAGGTCACAACAGCATGGTTTTAAATCTTACAGCGTCTCTTTAGGCACCTAGTCTTTTCACCAGAGTGTTCTGACAATAAATGCCACAACCACATGCCGTAGGCTAAAGTGGGATTACGCTGAACACTGAAGCGGGGAATGGGGGAGCAATGCTAGCTTTTATTACCAACATTACGATGGGGTAGTGGGTCGCATTAACTCCTCACATTTAGAACCAAACAAATGCATCTCATTTCATAATGCAGTCTCGGGTCATATCATATCTTACAAAACCTGCTATCAGTAAGAAGGCAATGAGAGAAAAGGTGCACCCGTAGTTTGACAGCGATTGCACACTAAAAAATATTTTACACAGAACAAAAGACCAAACTCTTTTCTGGCATCTCATGACCTATGACAGTAAGAGACAAACTGCTAAACAAGAGACACGTCATAGTAAATATTTGGTAGAGGCACTTTTCTTCCCTATACTATGAGTCAGTGGAACAAAGAACTGAGGGGGTATCTTGTGATCACCTTCACCCTATCACCCTTTACAAGGATGTCTCAGAAATCAACAAGAAAAAAGAGGCAAAGACACCGGGAACAGATACAATTCCAGCACATCTATATAAATCAGAGCCTGCAGTATTGGGTGGGAAGGAGGATGAGAAACACCGAGCATGTTAGTAATGTAATCATGAAGGAATCTCCATAACAAAATCTTGGCTAGGTGCAGGGTCGGATTGGCCCATAGATCTGGAAGGCCTGTTTTTACTGTTGATTTCTCTGCTATTACCACAAACACCGCCTGCAGCAAGCACAAATGCATGAAGTCTCCCATACCTTGAAAACACCTGCACAGCTTGTTTTCACAAGTTTAAAACTACCCTGATTTGCAAATGTGGGCCGCTTTTTTCCCGCTATCTGACTTGCTAATAGGGGCCACTTTTAACTGTGTGCCGGGCCTGTTTCCTATCTCAGTCCAAACCTGGATAGGTGCCAAAATAGCATCACTGCATAATAAAGAGTTAAGAACCTATCCTGTAAATTAATACCCAATGAGCTAGTTGAAAGCATCACAAAAATATGTGTTGTCATCATACTGACCAGCACAGAAACCTGGTTGTACCAAAATAATGCTCTTTCCATTGTCAAGCAAATGTATATATACGGGGTATACCCAAATCACCCTCCTATATCTGGGTATGGGTCACCGTCATGTACAAAAAAAATTGGGTATGGAGAAATTAATATACAGCTTATTTTCAAGTAGGCAACATTCAATTACCCGATCTTCAGTTTTTTAATCCTTCGCAAACCTAGATTTAGGAAAAGACCAACATGGTGGACTGAGCATTCAAGTTCTTCTTACTTTTGGAACAATATGTTGCGCTCAGGGCAAAGCTATTGAGGTGGTATTTGGTGACCCTCCGTCTGTTTTCAATAATATTACTAGGCACTTTCTTTGGAAGTCAATATGAAAAGCAGGCATTCCAGTGGGTCCCTCAAATATTATGTTAAAACGACATCATGACAACCATGTCACTGCACGAGGGGGGCCTGCGGGTGAAAATTCAAACTGGTTTTCAGTAAATAAAAGATGTGTCCCAGAGTGGCTCGCTCACACTTTGCTCTTCTTATAGATTAATAAATGTAGTCTGTGAGCATCAGCTTCTGCAATGCTCCATTACTGGGTGGCTTTCGACTCTCCATGATACTTTATGCAGACAGTGCCCTCCAAGGCTGCGAAAACATCTCAGGAGCTACATATTACGCTTAAGTGACATTTTAATTATGCCGGCGTAATCTATGTAATTACGTGTTATGCCCGTAATGTGATATTTCTGAAATTACACCACTTTGTGTAATCAGCACCATTTGCAGTAAAAATTTATTGAGAATGGCGCACACACCTACCAGAAAAGAACATGAGCAGCTGTTTGCTGAGCTTTGTTTGACGGCACCGTGCACCAAAAATTGATGCAAGGGCGCATTCGGCACTAAAATACAATGCAAAACGATAGGTTTGCAATTTAGGTAATTTCATGTTATTTTGCAAAAATTTCACCTAATTGTACAAATTTTACACATCCCTACTATAGCTCACTCTAGATAAATTTGAGGAATTCAATGCATCGAAAATAAACCTGGTGACCCTTGAGCCTCAATTGATTCAGGACCAATTTTAGTTTAGATGGCATCTTAAGAAAGTCGAAGATTATGAACAAATGGGGTTGAAATATCCTCGGACCCAAAACAGAATAAGCAAATAGCGAGGTCAAGAAACATTGCGGCTCAACATATGGGTGCAACCGTATGTTTCGCAAGAGACCATGGCAGATTAATGTGGTTCCTGTCTAAAGACGTTTATAAAGCCCAGTGCCAAAATGCATCATTATACAGAGCTGAAATATGGGGATATGATAACGTTAGAACTTTACCCATATTAGGGGTATCTTCCTAAAACATTTTCTGTGCCTGCCTTTCAGCACACACACCTATTCCTTATTGATAAATCTAAGCGTTGCTGGTTCTCTGCTTTGGCTAAACTCAGACAACTTTAGTACTGCATATAGGTCTGGTGAACACCAAGCCAGTACACAGAAGAAGTAGTAGTGGCTCTTGCAGGGAGCAGGGCACTTGGTTGACTCAGACATATCAGTAACCTGGATGAACACATAGGCATGTATGACCTTGAAATCTTTTTGCTTTAGGACGGGAGATAAAACATGAAGTGGACAAACTATGGTTAGAAAACAATTTGATAAGAAATGCCATGTAAATGTAAATGTGTATTTGTAAAGCGTGAACTACTCACCCTTACGGGTCTCAAGGCGCTGGGGGCCGTTGTGAAAATTAAGTGAGCTATTGCCCAGAGTCACACTGTGACGAGCTGAGCTGCCGCCGGGGATCGAACCGTGAACCCTGTGCTCCGAAGTCAGATGCCTTGGCCGCTGCACCACACCTCCATGGGGAGCGGAGCGTTCAAACCTACTGATTCCTATACAGAAGTGTATACTAAAATGTTAGGTCAGCTTGGATAAGGTCAAAAGCATGCTAGCCTGTTTATTATATTTAAGTTTGCCATGTTTACCTTTGAATGGTTTCACAAATAAAAAGGGTTCTACTTTTGAGAAATACAGGTACTGCCTTAATGTACCAGTCAGATTGAGGAAGATGGATATTTATTGCACTCGCGTCCCATATTCTACCACAAGAATCATGTGGCTTGGCCATCTTTTTTTTTTTTTCCAATTTTTAATTGCATCAAAAGGGACAAGCATTTAACAAAACAGGAAAACTCCTACATACAATCAAAGATAATTAATACATTAAAGTAGCTTCAGCAAGGCAATACGTAAATCATAAAACAGTAAGGACATGTAATAACAAAAGAAAAGCAAACAAGTATCATGGCATTATTAATCCCCAAATTTTCCACTTTCATTTTAGTTTGAAGACCCCTTGTTATTGCTAAAGCATGTTCCATAATATATATGTCCTTTACAAGACTCCACCATTCCATAACCGTCGGTGGGTTATGTTGAATTCAGACCCTAGCTATTATTCATCTGGCACATTACATTAGGATGTTCAGCAGATCGCATTGGGAACTGTTCCCCCCTGACGTGCCAACAAGCACATCCACTAATGTCAAAATAATTGGACGTGCCAATTTCGTAGACACAACTTTAGTTACTCCATTCCAAAATTCAGTTAATTGCGTTGTATAATAAAGTTGACAAATAGTTTTAAATAACTGCAGTTTGAGACTAGAAGAGTGAACAGAGCGATTTAAGATATTTAAAGAAAAGGTTATCAGGTTTGGGGCCACATCAGTTTCCAACTTCCTGCTCCACGTCTCAGATAACTTTGAAGAGTCATCAATTCTATAACCAGTAAACATTTTATATCCAATACTAATCAATGCTTTATCAGCTTCTCTATAAATACAGTTCCATAAATCAGGATCTAAAATATTAGTAAGTCCTAGTTTCTGCACAAAATAATCCCTAATCGTATAGTACTTAAACCGGGCCCCCTCTGTAAGATTATAACACACCTTCAACCTTTCGAATGTTAAAAACCACTTGTGGTCATATAGATCTCCCAATTTTTTAATACCGGATTCTGATAGCACTAAACCACCTAAATCATGAAAAATTCCCGGTAAACCCGGATTGGATCACAAATGGGTTTTATGATGAAAAAGGGAGACTTAACTCTTAACAAGAATGGAGCGCCAGATATTAACAGTGTCCCGTGCTGTCTTAAACTTCACGTGTTTAAAGTAATTGGGGTTGTATAACCTATAAAGGAACATATTTGCATCCTCACCTAACATGAATTTGTGAAAATACAAACATTTATCGGGGATCATCAAACTTCGAAAACGAATCAAAAAAGCAGACCTATAAGATTTAATGTCTGGTAAACCCAATCCTCATTGATTAAAAGGGAGTTTGAGTAGTGCAACAGCCCGACGAGCTTTCTTATACCCCCAAATAAAGCTACTAATAATACCGTCTAATCTATTAAAAAAAGAATGATTTACCCGTAAAGGGATAGAGCGGAAAAGATATAAATATTTAAGTAGTATCTTCATTTTGACCAGATTTATTCGGACAATAATGCTTAGAGGCAGATTCCTGGTCCTGAGGAGATCCCCCGGAATTAAGGGGCATCGAAATGCGTCTACCCTTTCTTGTTGACCAGGCCAATCAAACGATTAGACCGCTTTACGATTGTTTATAAATTGTTAAAAAGTGTTGATGGCCTGTGATTTTGATTGATATGTTTTTTCAAAAACTGTTAAAAGAATCCCACTAAATACCCCACCCCTCAAATCAAAAATAGATTCTATTATAGGTGAGGGTATTTAAAAAGGCTCTCGTCCTTCTTTTCCTTTCTGTCTTTTTCCTATATTTCATTTCACTTGTTTGTGTGATACAGTGTGAAAGGATTCCAGTGTGAATGTTGGTTTTTTGATTGATTGAATTTTGATTGTTTTCACCGATTACTGAATGACTGATCAATTTGTGTGATTGATTTATTGATGTTCAGGCACTATTCACTTGCCGCACCTATAATCTCTTTGCGTTCTTTCATTCTATTCACAAAAGAATTTTAATTCCTGTTCCCTCCCTGTATGTATTCGAATATTGACAATTCTGTCATAAAATATAAATAATAATTCTCCATTGAAAAAAACAAAAATTAAAAAACCGATTTAATCTGACATATGTTTGTCCTTTGTATATGTCAACAGTTTAATATTGTTGCATTTAAAAGATAGGTGTACTTATTTAGCAGTATTGGCACTTTGTTTTGTTTATACCTAGAGGGGCGCAGCCTTACTGCGCTTTAGCCAAACCCTTTTGATGTTCCTTTGTTAATTAGCGGGCGCACGCTCGCGAGGTCTATTTTTGGCGAGTTTAAAGCATATCAAAAATAGGTGGTTCTCCACTTATAATATAATTATCCTCTTTTCTGGAACTATGCAAAGTCCAGACAACAGGCACAAAAAACAATAGACATTAATGATCAACATTAATCATCCATCTTCAACAGGGAATACAACACTGACACTACCGGCTTTCCTCCGAAACTTTTTTCAAGGATGTCAGAGAATGACACGTTTGCATATTCTGAGGAACACATCAAAAAACTCCTGAGCGACCCTCCTTTTGGATCAGCATCATTGAGCAATTCAGCCAAAGTGAATAATGAATCAGAGAAATTAACGTGACTCAAAAAGAAACAAATACGTACTGACCTCCATGGGCATTTCCTTTTACAACATCTCCGAGCGGGAACCTTTCCTGGAGGACTTATCATTAGGAACATCCCAGTGGTGTTCACAGAAGACCCAATTTATAAAAAGGGATACAGCCCGATAGAGACCAAGTGCAGCCGCAACCTAATGGTTTTAACGGTAGAGACCGCGCAACATCTATCGATAGCCCAATTGGAAGAGATAGCGGCTTTGGAAACGGAGATAACAAACAATCAACTGATAACGGACTCAAAATCATTGTTAGATAAAGTCGAAAAGGATATTATTGAGTTTAAAGATTATACAATCCCTCAAAAGGAAAACAATTTTCAAAGAGATAAAAGGAACTTCTCCTTGGAAAAAGCTTATCCATATCTACAACAAGACTTTTACACGCGATCAAAATCGAGAATATTTCTTCCTGACAATCAGGGGAGATCCTGAAACAATTTTGTGACTTTTTCTGATACATCCTCATCGGGTAGCAGCGAGGGAGACAATTCTAATTATAGACCTGGCTACACAAGGAGAGGTTCATTCCAACAGAGTTTTCAACAACAGAATTTCCAACAAGGGGCACAACAACAACAACAGCAACAATCTTTTTTAGGACGCGGCAAACAAAAACCACATTTGTCCAGCCGTGGGAGATGTCTACAAGAAGGTAGAATTACAGCAACTACAAGAATTAAAATCTCCGATTTACAATCTTTCCAAAGAAACGTTGACAGGAGTTGAGATCAGCCTTTTGGAAAAAGGATTATCATTCGTACCTATTAGGAAAACGGATTTCATTAAACTCAAATCGGAATTCATGGAATTCTGCCGCAAAATAAGATTGACAACATTCTTTGCAGATCAAACTCAACTAGTTAATTCTGAAAATACAGGTCTCAAGAAAAAAATCAAATCAAAAATCAAAGTTCTGCCCCCCAACTAGCAAGGTACGTTTGAAAAAACAATGCGGTCTGCGATTTCTTTCGAAGAAAAGAAAAAAATCTAGCTTCATTAAACAAAATCTTTCAAAGGGACAAAAAGACACTCTCCAGTCACTTGCAAACAACAAAAACATAATAATTAAGCAAGCGGATAAGGGCGGCTCCATTGTCGTCTGGGGAGTCGACGCCTATATAATGGAGATTAACAAACAACTATCTGATAATGGATGCTACAGAAAAATTGATAAGGATCCCACTCAGGATCTACAGAGAGAACTATTTTCGATTATTGATCACGCTACCGAACAAGGATTTTTAGGTAAAAAAGAAACGGAGTATCTTAAGAACAAACATCCATGCGTACCTCTCTTCTATGCGCTACCTAAGATACATAAAGACGACAAACAACCACCGGGGAGACCTATTGTCTCCGGATGTGAGTCACTTTTTGAGCCTGTGTCTAAATTCATAGATTTTTTTCTGAAGCAGTTTCTCACTGAAGTAAGATCCTTCATACAAGACACCACGGACTTCATTAATAAATTGTGCGATCTACCTTTTCAAGAGAACAATGACTATCTAGTGAGTATTGACATCACATCACTATATACCCAGATCCCCCAGGAAGAAGTTTTGGAGGTACTCAGATTTTTCCTAGACACGAGAATAAGACCAATGAGGGTTCCGACAGAATTCATCCTGGACTTGGCAAAACTTGCCCTTAAAAAGAATTTTTTTTAATTCCAGGAAGATTTCTACATCCAGACACGCTGAGTGGCGATGGGTTGCCCTTTTGCCCCGGAGCTGGCAGTCCTTTTTAAATTTGAAGATAAATTCATCTATGAAAACAATCCCTTTTCCTCATGTATCGGAGGATGGCTCCGATACATAGATGACGTTTTTTTCATCTGGTCAGGAACAGAGGTGCAGTTGGTGGCATTACACCAATGGCTCAATAACAGGACTGAAAACATCAAATTCAGCATACAGTATTCAAAACATCGACTATCCTTCTAAGATGTGGAAATATACTGTACAGATGGAGTCTTGGTCACTACTCTATTCAGAAAAGAAACAGACAGAAATAAAGCATTACACTTCTCAAGCTACCATCCGAGAAGCCTAAAAGAAAATCTTCCACTGGGTCAATTTCTGCGGGTACGCAGGAATTGTACATTCTAGGACTAATACATGTTCCACGTTAATGCTCTAAGAGAAAGGTTACTATCTAGAGGATATCCATCTAAACTGTTGAAATGCGCTTTAAAAGAGCGTGGTTGACACCAAGGGAGACCCTTTTGATGAAAAAAATCAAGAGTGATCAAAACAGAATAGTATATGTTTCTACATTCTGTCCAACTTCCAACTGGCTCAAAAGAGAAATTCAAAAACATTGGCATCTAGTCAAAGACCTGGACGAACGCCTGGCAGAAACCCCACTCTTTGCCTTCAAAAAAGACAAGTGCGTGGCAAATCATATTGTTAGAGCAGCAATGCCCAAACAAAAACCTTAATCACTGAGGGATTACATGAATCTTCCACCTATTACAGGACACCACCAATGTGGGACTTGTATATCATGTGCATCGACGATTGAGGGAGATTTGTTTCAACACAATGGGATCAGCTGGAGACACTCAAAGTTCACGAATTGTAAAACCAAATTTGTGATCTATGGAATTTTATGTCCATGCAATAGGCTATATATCGGAAAAACCAGCAAGAAATCCGACAAAGAATAAACCAACACAGATCCCGGATAAAAAGAACTGTTCTAACTGCACCGTTGGTACAACATTGGATTGACCATACACATGCGGAAACTGATTTGAAATGGACAGTTATCTCCAAGGTGGAACCCGATCCAAGAGGAGGTGACCTGGAGGCCAAATTTTCCTCTCGAGAAGCGACCCGGATTTTAAAATTCAACTCATCAGTCACAGGACTGAATGAAATGTCTGAATTATATCACCTGTAAATTCACAACTGTCGAATTGTTTTTCACATGTTGAACTGGATATATACCCATTAGACAAACCCCACCACTTAGACAAAAGATTGCGGGGATGTTTTCCTTCTTAGTTAAATCCGACAGTTCCGGCATTTATTTCCCTCCATGAGCTACATCTAAAACAAGAATCATGCCTGTTTTCTCCTTCATGGTTTATTTTTGCGTATAACACCAACCCAACGCATGAGGGACTACATTTCCCAACAGTAAGCGGGCGCCAACTACGTCACAATGTTAAGAGCCGACACTGACGTTCTCCGACAAGCTACGGCTGATCGGAAGACGCCGCGCAGAGGACAGCAGACCCGGTCGGAGTAAGGTATGCACGAGCGCATGCAGAACCCCGTTTTAAACCTGTCGATTTGGCAAATAAGATACTTGACTTGTCCAACAGGGACAATGACACACATCCATCTTTGTTTTTACATGTAGATTCCGGGCGCGAATTCACTTTCGACATACACGGATTTCCATCTGTCAAGCTCACGTTATCCAGACCTGCGACCAAGGTAAACATTCAAATGAGCAAGTTAACCCTTATGCTCGTGTTGATTGCCAAGTTCGGCTGAAACTCTGAATTATAATATAGTTCTTTTTTGGTCCCAACAGCCATCTGGTACAGCATTGTGTAGGATTTCGCTATCTATAATGCATGGGACGTTGGATGCAAATATTCCACCGCTCTTTATTTGAAGTGGAAAAGGTAACCCCCTTCATTTAGTGCTGGTCTTTTCTGAAGTTGAAGGTTGTCTCTAGGAGTCTTTGATAGTAAGGATTGCTATTTATTATTTTTCTGCAGGACTCATCCCCTAAAGGTCCTGAGGAGATCCCCCGGAATTAAGGGGCATCGAAACGCGTCGAGCCTTTCTTGTTGACTAGGCCAATCAAACGATTAGACCGCTTTACGATTGTTTATAAATTGTTAAAAAGTGTTGATGGCCTGTGATTTTGATTGATATATGTTTTTTCAAAAACTGTTAGAAGAATCCCACTAAATACCCCACCCCTCAAATCAATAATAGATTCTATTATAGGTGAGGGTATTTAAAAAGGCTCTCCTCCTTCTTTTCCTTTCTGTATTTTTCCCATATTTCATTTCACTTGTTTGTGTGACACAGTGTGAAAGGATTCCAGTGTGAATGTTGGTTTTTTAATTGATTGATTTTTGATTGTTTTCACCGATTGCTGGATGACTGATCAATTTGTGTGATTGATTTATTGATGTTCAGGCACTATTCACTTGCCGCACCTATAATTTCTTTGCGTTCTTTCATTCTATTCACAAAAGAATTTTAATTCCTGTTCCCTCCCTGTATGTATTCGAATATTGACAATTCTGGCATAAAATATAAATAATAATTCTCCATTGAAAAAAACAAAAATTAAAAAACCGATTTAATCTGACATATGTCTGTCCTTTGTATATGTCAACAGTTTAATATCGTTGCATTTAAAAGATAGGTGTACTTATTTAGCAGTATTGGCACTTTGTTTTGTTTATACCTAGAGGCAGATTATGCCATTTCTTGAATGAGGTAACAGTTTCTTTTAATAGCGACTCATAATTTAAGGCAGATATTAAATTAATTTGAGAAGATTTTAACCCCCAAATAGGTAGCTACATCACATACCCCCGTCAATGCGCTTGATGGCTTGTAATTCATAATAATTTGGGTTTTACCAGTATTAAGCATGTATCCAGAAACCAAGCCAAATTTCCCTGACTCTGTTATGATGCCCTTTATTGCTTCTGAGACATTAGGTGAATAGACTGCAACGTCATCAGCATAGACAGTTATTTTAAGGGAGTTTGAACCGTTTATAAAAGGAGAAATCTGATCTTGACTCTGCAGTGCGATCAAGAATGGTTCCATTATAAGGGCGAATAACAAAGGTGATATGGGACACCCCGGTCTCGTCCCACGTGTGATCGGAAAGGTAGGAGAGCATTTACCCATATAGCAAACTTTACCAATAGGCTTATCGTATAGGGATTGGATCCACTTAAAAAATTGACCTTTTATACCAAAAGCCTGCAGTGTGGCCCACAGAAAGCCCCACCCCACTCGGTCAAATGCTTTCTCTGCATCTAGTAAAATCATACAGAGTGGGGTTGGCTCAATCCGTGCCACATCAAGCGCCGTAATGGCCATATTAATATGTGACGTAGTGTCCCTCTTAGGGATAAACCTGTGTTGCTGGGGTGACACCAGTTGTGACATTAATGGTGCCAGCCGAGTCGCTAATACCTTTGCAAATATTTTAGCATCGCTGTTTATAAGCGATATGGGTCTATGAGACCCTCTTTCATAAGCTGGTTTACTTTTTTTTTAAGAAAAAGATAATTTGAGTAGAGGTCCAAGACTTTGGCGCATGCTCCCCATTCCCAATAGCTTGAATAACCTTAGATAATAACGGTTTCAGTTCCTCCGTACAGGTTTTGAATAATTCTAAAGGAATCGAATCTTCTCCTGCAGCTTTACCAGACGCCAAAGAATTGATAGCAATTCTAATTTCAGCCGGTGTAATATCCATCGCTAATTGAACAGGATGTTCTTCCTCCATAGTCTTGACTCTATTTAGAGTTATATATCTTATTATATTATCTTCAGTGACCTCACTTTCCGGTGTATATAGATCTTGATAATACTGAGCGAATTGTTGTAAGATCGATATAGTATCCTGGAATGTTTGATTATTGGCCCCTTTGATTTCATTGATAGCCATTTGAGCTCGGTCTTCAGCCACTTTATACGCTAAAATTTTGCCTATCCTTTCACCACTTTCATACTGATTTAATTGATATTTTTTTAATTTAATGATACTTTTCTCCATGAATAAATTTTTTAAGGCTGATTTTAGCTCAATTAATTTATAGTTTAATGCTTCCAAACTAGCCGTCCCTGTTAGCAAAGCTTCAGACAATTGGCTTTCAATATGAAGTATATCTGCAATCTTTTTCTCATTTTGGCATCTGCGCTCCTTATTTTGTCGCCAAATATACTGTTGCGTAATGCCTCGAAAGCTTGCCTTACATGCATCCCACACTATCGTTCATGAGGCTGAATGTATATTTATATCTATAAATTCTTTTATATGGTCTTTTAATTGATTCAAGAAGGTAGAGGCCAAGAATAAATATCTGGGGAATGAAAAAGAGCGAGGAGTTTGTCTCTCTATAGCTACATCGAATGATAGAAGGATAGGATTATAGTCCAAGGTAACTCTTGGGCATATTACCATTGTACCAGTTTCAAGAATAAAATCCGAGACTCAGACCATATCTATGCGTGAGCATAATTTATGTAAGGCAGAGTAATAAGTGTAACAAGCGGTGTTAGGGTACAAATATCTCCAAGCATCTTTGATTAAGTGAATAGCTGCAAGATCCAGGATTGCCGCCCTGGTCTTCCGCATTCTCTGATATGAGCCCCTTCTAGTTGTATCTAAATTATAATTCATAATACAGTTGAAATCTCCCAGTACTATGCGTTCCCCTTCCCAGCTAAGCAGCTCCATATAAATTTGATCAATAATTTTAGGTTCGTCTAGATTAGAAGCGTAAACAACACAAATTGTGTATTTGCAGTCTTCGAGTGTTACCTGTACAATTGCCCACCTGCCGGCTTTGTCAGTTAATGTTTTATTAGTTTCTGCCTTAAACTGTTTAGGTTTTAGAATTGCCACCCCCCGGATTGAATCATTAAAATCAGTACATACTAAAATGTCATAGCCCAGTTGTTTGAGTAATTTTCTGTCTTTAAATGCTATACTAGTCTCAGTTATTACTGCTGTCTGAGGATTATACATTCTGAGTTCCTCAAACACAAGACTTCTTTTAATCCTGCTGTTTAAACCCGCCACATTCCATACCAAACACTTTAATTGATACATTTTATGTAATACATATTCCTGTCCTTAAAACTCTTATACCAAATCAAATCAGCCTTGCGACACACCTTAGTATTATTGAACTGCTAGTCCCCGTGATGCCTTTTTTACCCTGACAAATCTCTCCCCCCCCAACCCCTACCTTGCAGCTCCCTGCCCCACCCCCTCCCAATTCTGTTACTACGTGCAGGTCCCCCCATTAACCCAGCTGCCGCTGTAGTGGCAGCAAAAACGGAGTCACGGCCCGAGGATCCGGCCAATCAATACCACAAGCTCACAACCACGTGTCATATCTTGCAATACCTTGTATCAAAACATCAAAGAAATCAAATTCAACTAATAAACGGCCGAATTCCAATCATAGCTAACATGTATATAGAATTGTTCGTCATTATTCATAAGAGAAATGAAGAGAGCATAATTCATTATCCATTTTTTCTGACTTCCATTTGACCATAACTTGCTCAACCCCACTTTCTTCCAAAAAGTAGAATGTGCGGCCATTCTTTAGAACCTTTAACTTGGCAGGTTCTTGCAAAAAAGCCTGGCCCCCCAGATCCTTTATTGGGTTGATATATTGTCGGAGTTTCCAACGCCGCTCCATAGTAAGTTTACTTAAATCTGATCTAACAAAAAAGGTAACTGAGTCCGTAGTAACTGGAGTATTTGGTCTCGCCTTTAATGAAATTGCCGGCGAAGTAAAAAATTACCGACACAAATCAGAATTGGACGAGGTTACTGACTTCCCTGGTTTCTTTGGATCAGAGGAAGCCGATGGGCTCGTATCTGTGAGTCCCAATCCAAGTCCGATAGCTCCGGAAATGCTTTCTAGAATAAATGTACAATATATGCTCTGGGATCAGCTCCTTCGGCCCCTTCCACAATTCCAAATACTCGAAGATTGTCTTCATTGTTGATTTTCCAAATCTTCAAGTTTTACTTGCATTTGACAAATCTGGGCCTCATGTTTGTTCACTACTATTTCAGAATGAGCTAATTTCTCCTCGGTTAAAACAACTCTCTGTTGTAGCTCTTCCACCTCCTGAGAGATAGCCCCTAATTTGCGAGCCATCTCCTGCAGCGAGGATTGAGTTTTGCTGCTATCCTCCCGCATCTGTTCAATCAATCAATCAATGACATTTATAGAGCGCACTACATACCCGTAGGGTCTCAAGGCGCTGGGGGTGGGGGGGTGCCGCTACTGCTCGAACAGCCAGGTCTTCAGCTTCTTCCTGAAGGAGAGGTGGTCTTGGGTCAGGCGCAGGTCGGTCGGGAGGGAATTCCAGGTCTTGGCGGCCAGGTAGGAGAAGGACCTTCCTCCTGTAGTCGCTCTTCGGATGCGGGGGACGGCGGCGAGGGCGTGGTTGGCTGATCGGAGGTGGCGTTTGGGAGCGTAGAAGTTGATTCGGCTGTTGAGGTAGCTCGGGCCTTGGTCGTGTAGGGCTTTGTGTGCGTGGGTGAGGAGGCAGAAGGTGATTCTTTTGTTGACGGGGAGCCAGTGAAGGTCTCAGATCTGTTGATAATGAGATTGAGCTTCATGTTTTGTTAGTTGAGCAACCGCAAAATCATCTGAAATGACGATGATACCTCCCCTTGAAGATTCCAATCAATGGGTGTATTATTCTGAGAGGTATTCAAAAGAGATAAATCGCTGATGTTATCTGCCCTTGTTAAAGTAGAATCAGGTTCTTTTGTTATTGCTGCGATTGGAGCAGTCACGGACAGTACAGATGCTGAGGTAGGTATGGGAACTACCCCAGTTGTTACTACCAGGGAGGCGGGGAGGGAAGAAGTTTCCATTAAAACGATAGCCGTATCGAACCATCCACTAAGTCCATTATAGGGGTAGTGTGCCCATTTGGGGACAGGTTAACTGCTTCTACCACTCCCCTTGCTGAATCACCCGGGGCCATTATGTTTGTCACATTACTACGACAGTTTATTTCCCCTAGTGTAGCGCCTACCTCGGTAGGGCTGTTTCCTGAAAGTCTTAGTGCCATAGATTTAACACCGCCTTTAGCCTGTACCCATTTCCTTATGGGGCTATTCTCCGCTATCGCTTTTGCAGTAGTAGGCTTTGGTTTATTTATAATCTTCTTCACCTTGTTCTTGACATCGCCTCTTCCTTTTTTTATACCATTAGCTTTATCTTTAGCTGAGCACGAGGGTGTGCTATTGCCTGGGTCAGGGAAGTCACTATATTCCTCGTCAGTTTCTGTCCCATCCACAAGTTCAGCTCCCTCAGTCTCCACTGTCCCCTCTACTTCCCTTGTTATCCCCTCTCCTGCCCCAAATGACTTCTCAGCTTCCTTTATTATCTCTTCTCCTCTCATCAGTAATTTATCACGAGAATCTTCCTGGTATCTCTGTTACTAATACTGATGCTGAACTAGATGGCGTGGTATTAGCATTTGCCACTGTTTGCATCCGAGTATCTATACTAGGAGCACAGTCTTTTAGCAGTATTTTATTCAATCCCGCTACATCATTAGAAGTACTAGCAGCAATTTTAGAGGCAGCAATTTTTGAGGCAGTAGTTGCAACATTATTCTCCTAGTCAATTGAATTAGGAACAATATCCACTGACCCAGAGGAGCCGGAGTTATCCGATAGTATTAGGGAATCAGCAACAGTTAGTTTTAATGCATTGCTATCAGGTGCCGAATTAGGCTTAGCAAAAAGTGGTAAACGAAGAAGTGACTTACTAACGTTTGGTCCTGATCCAGTTTTCTCCTGCTTTCCCGTATTTTTCTTTCCAGTGTCTGATATTTGCGCCTCTGGCCCCTCCATGGTGACTCCTGCGGCCGCTGCCGCAGATACCTCAGCAGCGTCCGTCTGCTTCGTCATGAGAGTGTTCCTTGCTTGAGGTTTTGGCGCCATCACACAGCTCTGCCGCCGATGATAGACCAGAGCCCCAGTGAGCCCGGAGGCCGAGCCAGCCGAACGCCGTCCTACCCCTCGAAGCTGCAGGAGTAAAGCGCGGAAGCCGGATGGAACCTGAGCAGCCCCCTCACCAGGTTCCCAATCACCTGCAGCATCCAGCTCCGTTCCACCCTCTTCCGGTGCCGTGAAACGGGTATACCGCTACTGCCCAGCCACTCAAGCTGCAGGTGCTCGTTCGTTTCTCAGTCAGCTCCTAGTCGGCTCCTAGTTCAGCGCCGCGGGCAAAACTCCCCTTTGTCAGCGAGAAAAGTATCCTTAATAGAAGATCTTGTAGTTATTTAATTTAATTTGAATGCTGGCCAGTTAAAGGATGTGAGCCGTAGTAAGCGTGACCCTTCAGCAACCGTTCTCCGACCTGGCGGTGTCAATCCGGCATCTTGGACCCCTCAGCTAGACAGTGGCTTGGCCAACTAAAAAAAATGCTGGCCGACTTGAGATAAATAAGATAGTCGAAATATGTAAAAAACCAGAATCTTCAAGTAATGTAGCCGTTCAAACACCGACTGCTTTGCCATTTATAAAGTCTAACCTAATTATGCCAAGGTTGCCCTTAGCTTATTCTCTAGTTCAAACATGTATTATACAAGACGTTTTAAAACGACAATTGTAGGATGAGCCTCGTTGCTTATTAAAAATAATTTTGTTGCACTTTAAGGTTTTATGGGATTTGACTGCAAATAAGCCTATTTTGGCTGACTACCAGTGAAATAGCTCAAAATTATGTACCATTTTAGTATTCCGATGTTTGAGAGTTAAACTATCCAGAGGTGATGAAGCAAAAAATGTTGTCACCATTCAATTTATGATCAAATACAGCACATAAATCACTATAACATGGGAGCATGCCTTATCAACGTTATGTATGCTAGGTGTGAAACTACCACTGCGATAGGATTTAACAACAGAGTCGTGGAATTCAGAACTGGTGGGGTTTATCACAAAAAATAACCGGTAGAGACGCTGAAACCAACCACAGCAAGGTTAGGCTTCATTCAGTACAATGGCGAATTAACCAATTTCAAAGTGGGAATTCCCAGGAAGGAACACAAGGGGGAGGTAAAAGCACAGATTTCGATAGCTCCTGAACACAGCACATCAGTCGGAAAGAGGGAAGCAACCCTTTTCTAACAGCAATCAGCGAGCGATCTAATGTAGGAAGAGAATGTGTTTGATGATTAAAAAGAAATAAGAACAAGCATTTCCAATGCAATAGGTCTCGCATTTGCGAAAGTTTAAGCTATTGGCATTTTAAATGACAATGCCTTTTATTTATCTGTTTTGATAATTAACACGTAAACAAAAGGCATTGTCATTTACAATTGCAATAGCTCAAACTCTAGTAAATGCGAGAACTATTTCATTTCAAAGAAGAGTATTCTATTTTCCCGAGCTGCTTGGAAAGTGAAAGAGCGCATTGCACGCTGAAAGGCGTAGGAAAGCATGTCGTGCCTGCAGTAGGAGAAAATCATTAAATAAAATAGTGCTTACAGACTAAATAAGACATACAGTGTAACAGAAGTAAAAGGGCAAGTCCGCATGGAAGGTTACAAATGAAGACAAGGCGGTACTAAGGAGGGGACTAACTTTTTTAGTCCACTATAATTCAACGTGCACATTAACCTCCCGGCCACTACATGCGGGAACATAACAAGTGCCATCGCAATTATCGCGCTCCTTTTCACGATTGTCTCTTAAGCACTGGGCGAACTTCTAGCTAGAGTGCAACATACATTTTTCCCTCAACCTGAAAATATTCCTCTGTTATCCACAGATTCCTTCCGTTTTTCTGCCCGAAAAATATATAGGAAGATTTATAACCCCGCACCGCAGTGATTCATCATGACTTGCCAGGTGAACATCGCGCCGTGGAATATTCATTTACCCACGCTTATTACAGTACTAAGAAGGAACTAACAAGCCTATTAAAGAATCAGAAGCCAGCATTTACAAAGGCTAATGACACAAGCCAATGACAAATATGAGAGGAGAGTGGGCAGGGCTTCTATTGCATACTTAAATACTGCATCCCTCGCAGCAGCTCATGCACTGCCCAGGCTCGACCTAAAAAAAAATTGACTTTTATCCAGGAACTTGACTGAGGCGTTTCTCCAATGTCAGTCTCCCCCGCCCAGTGGTGGTTTTACCATTTGGGCGGGGGAGTTGCCCCACTAATAATTATCGAGCAATTTATTCGAGCGGCGCGTTAATAAAAGTTTTATAAATTAACACGCCGCTCAAATAAATTGCCCGATAATTATTGCCCTGCCGTGGTGTCAACTTCAAGCTTCACTCATGATGTTAATCACTGTGACACTAGGTGGCGCTGGAGTGTCACAGACAGTCACAGTGCGCACTGCGCATGTGGTGTTTGCCCGGCTGCCTTTCTGCAGCTAGCAAAGTCAATGGATTTTAAAAAGCAAGCACTGCTGAGTACGGTGTTTGCCTATGCAACATACCCCAGTGCTTGAAAAATTAGCTGCGTTTTTTTCATGCTCTGTCCCATCCTGATGCTGCTCTCTTTAGAGAGCAGCTCTCCTCTAAAGAGAGGAGCGTCAGGATTGGCTACTGTAGTAGTACTCTCCTGTAACAGTACTACGACTGTGTGTTCTGTTCTCTTGTTCCCAGTCTAGTGTCTCACTGAGGGGGTGGGAGCATCTAACGTGGTGGGCAAGCAATGCCCAATCACTGTAGTGGCTTAGTGTTAAGCCATTCAGGGATTGGAGATTTGTTAGTTGGTGGGTAAATCGGGCCGGCCCACGGCCAGTCACCCTTCCTCCTTGTGGTCGTCGTGACTCGTGCACATGAGGGACAGAGACTGGTCTGAGGCCTCACCTAGTCGTCTGTCTGAGTCTGTCATCCCACCTGCACTTGAATTATTTTTGGAGCGTTGTTGAACGGGGACGTGTGAATTTCCGACCGGACCTGTGCAGGTATGGTAAATATAAAAGTTGACATGATGAGTGTCGGGCAGCGCTAAACATGCAATGTAAAATGTTGTTGTGCGTTCTTCGTTCTTATAGGCTTATTAAGTGAAGCAAAGTAAAAAGTTCACACAGAAGATACCCAATTGTCAGAGGACCCTATTGAAAAAAGCAGCATTTTTAGGCGTCAATTAATTGTCTGGCAATCTGCTTGGCCTTGGCCTCTCTTTCAACCACCTTCTACATCCAGTGCGACAACTGTGCTGTTTATAGCAGTGTTCAACAATACAAGGTTTGCAACCTCACATTACACCTCCAATTCTCCCAGAAAAGCCACAACGATTTACTAACTTGACAGTCAGCCAACAGAAAAGACAGGCCGCCACGCACACGTTCCATGTTCGTTGTTATTTTTTATTAGCAAGGTCGTAGTGATGGTAGTAGTAGAATTTGGTTTAAAATTAACAGCCCAAATGTTCATGAGAATAGTTTTTAGCGCCATGCCAGTGACGTCTCAGAGCAGGTGAATCCGAACCCTCCCCCTTCGTCTACAAAATGGGTCCGTGAGTCGTGACCACTGTCAGGATTCACTAGAAACGCAAACACATTCCTGCATGTAGCAATCGTTACCCGGAGAACAGAAGGCTGCGCAGCGTTGATCTTGATGCCACCGGCTGCAACGTGATTTAATTAAAGCCTGGAAAATATTGAAATGTGAAAACACGAGTAGGCCTAAAACCGCGCCAAGGACAATGCTAACCAACCTTTATTATAATAAACTCAGTAAAAACATCGCATTTGCGACTCTTTTGTACAGGTCAGGGTCCTGAATTATTTATTGTGAAATACCCGCCGGCGTCCAGAATAACAAGTCAAGTCAAGTCATGAAATTTGTATAGCGCACTACATACCCAGAGGGTTTCAAGGCGCTTAGGAAGGGGAGGAAGATTATTTGTCAAATATCCATGTTTTGAGCTGCTTTCTGAACGCTAGGTGGTTCTGGGTGAGGCGAAGGTAAGCAGGGAGTGAGTTCCATGTTTTAGCAGCCAGGTAAGAAAAGGATCTGCCTCCCATGGTGGTCTTGTTGATGCGAGGTACAGTGGCGAGGGCTTGGCTGGAAGAACGTAGTTGGCGGGAGGGGGTGTAGAAGGATAGTCGAGAGTGCACGCTGTGGGGGGTGCTGGATCTTGTCAGTGGTCTGGTGGCTTGAATGTTGGTTCTAGGGACGCCAAAGGGTTGTTCACATAATAGAAATGATTAAAGCGATGACCATAGCAATTTCATTTGTTTTGACGTTAAGTAAACCAGTTTGCCTTGAAGTGGAAAATAAATAAATAGATTAGCTTTCTGTATACAATTCATGTACAATTTCAAGATCTGAATGTGACAAAAAGGGTACTGACTAAGTGCACTTATTGTATATAAAATAGTCTCTTGTGCACTGCAAGAGAACCACGTTGTAACAGACGGGATGACAAACCAAAAAACGAATGGCACGAGATGAGACGTAAGGGCTGAGGCTGACTCAAGCCCACTTTATGTATACTGTAAACAACAAGTCAACAGACAGCTGTGCTGCCAATCCAGCTGTTAAAAACTAAGTGCTCTTGGTCTGTGAGGTCGGGCATTCACCGCCAACGTTTGTGCAAGTGCAAGTTTAGCATTAAGTCCCCTCAGCAAAGCTGCATCTTAAAAGATTTCCCACCTGGCTTCAGTGCACCTGTGATAGGTATCAACGATGAGATGGAACACATTAACACACTCATGTCATGTGCGATTTGGTACATCAGTCTAAGGTAAGTTGCATAGTGTGATTATGGGGAGACACAGCAGTAACATCGCTATCTCCATCCAGTCCATAATACACAACCCAGCTCCCCAAGATATTGTGGAACTCATGTGGGTACCCCCTGGTTTTGTGTGTCACTCTTTCTGCTGCCTTAAATAAATCCATTCCCTTTCTCCATTCAGCAACGGTTGGGATTTCAGGGGCTCCCACTCATTGTATTATTGCCACTTTTTCGCAGTCCTCTCTCTAACTTATACATTTGTTTTCAACTCGAGCAGAAATAACTTCAGTTAATTCTCCAGAAAATGCACAGAGGTCCAATTTCACAAAAGTGTGTGCTCTTTTCAAATACTATCAATGACTGTACATGTGATCAGGCCACATAAGGGGAACTAAACAGCACTGCATGGGGAAAGGACGCTGTTCCGGGGTACACAGATATTGCGGTTAGTGTAGCGGGTAATAAAAACCAAGATCTATAGCCTAAACTGGCTGAGGTGGATAGCAAGCACATTCACGTATTGACAGCAGGGCCAAAGACCTAGAGACACCCCAACCAGAGGAGATATGTAGATGGTGGCAAGTATAGGGTAAGTTTCCTCTTGTGAAAAAGTGGGATGACATTGGCATCTCTACGATCGGGGATGTCGTGGCGAGAGGGGAGCTAAAAACCTTCCAGGCGCTGCAACAGGACTTTGGTCTCCATAACACACAATACTTCCGATACCTGCAATTACGACATGCGTGGGGGGCACAGAACATCTCCCTTACTGACATTCCCCAATATGCACCACTTGAGGGACGCCTGCTCCAGGAGCAGATACACAGAGGGGCGGTATCCATGATCTACAAAACACTGACTAACAATACGCTGGGAGACCTACAGGCTTTGAGGGAGAGATGGGAGGGTGATGTGGGCACGTTTGAAAACCTGGATTGGGAACTCATCCTTATGCACCCTCGGGAAGTGGCCATCAAATCACGGCTTCGCCTCATCCAGTTCAAGGTTCTCCACGGGGCCTACTTTGATAGGACACGACTCTTCCGGATGGGGAGGGCCGCTAATGCCTCCTGCCTGCGGTGCCAACATCCTCAGGGTGATTTTTACCACATTATCTGGGGTTGTTCCGTGATTCAGGGGTACTGGAATGAGGTCTTCACTGAATTATCAGCAGTTCTGGAGGTTAACGTTCCCAGGGACCCTAGGCTGGCACTCCTGGGCATGTCAACTGAGGTGGATGTCACATGGCACTCACTTATCTTTCTGTTGTTGGCGCTGGTAGTCGCCAAGAGAGATATAGCTAGAATGTGGGGGGCGCCGGGAAGGCCCAATCTGGATGACTGGAGGCGAGGCCTAGACATGTACATGGCAGCTGAGAGGGTTACGTATAAAGCGAGGGGGTGCCCGAGGAAATTTCGAAAAATATGGGCCAAGTGGCGGCACTATCACGGACTCGAGTAGGGGGGTGAACAGTGGAGGGGGGGGGGTGTGGGTTACGATATTGACCACGGAGGTGGTCTCATGTACGGACGATTTGCACCTGTTGAACCTGGAGGGCCTGGAGGATGAGTCGAACTAATGTTAACGGCTTCTGCCATGTGGGGTGTGGAGGACACTGGGATCCGGGGGTGGGGTGAGGTATGGGGGGACGAGCTGCTTGGGGGGGGGGGGGGGGGGGGGGGGGGAGGGGGAGGGCGGGAAGGGGGGCCTCAGATAGAGGTCTCTCAGTTGCCCGGGGATGTTCTTTGTGGAAGTTGGGAGGGAGGGGTTTGGGGTGAAAAGATGGAACACGAAATGATCTTGTCATGATAACTACCGTATACTACTGTGTTCAAAAGTTGCGTATAAACGGGGGTTGCGGAATGTTGACGCTCCCCCCGGAATGCCACACTGCTTTTCTTGATGATCCGTATGATGCAACAATAAAAAGAAATTTACAAAAATAAAAGTTTCCTCTTGTGATCTTGTAGAGAAGCAAAGTTGAAAAATTGAGACTTTTTTCTACTTGATGTTGCTAGGCCAAACCATTGCAGAGGCACCTGGCAGAGAAAGTACAAAGGAGGGAGGGCACAGATTTATTAAGAGGCCATGACCAGGGAGAGGCCTACAAGACAAATCCCCCATAAAGGTTAGCCAGCACAATTAATTGGGGGTGCCCGGCACAGTATATCCAATCTCATACAGCAACATTGGGCAAGGAGGACAATAATTGATTATAAGTTCATTATGCATGATTAATAAAAAACCTGTGCATATACAGGACTTTGTGCAGATCAATAAAAATAAGATGGGCAAGGAGGAGGGACTCAATACAAAGATGCCTGTATAACGGTATGAGAACAAGGAGTTGAGGGAAGATCTCTACCTCTTTTACCTTTTATCCTGGCAACTGAGGATTTGTGCTGAAGGTGAAGATTATACTGTGTTCTGCTAAACAAAATGGGACCCTAAACCATAAAACACCAAGGGCCTGATTCACAAAGGTAAACTTACACTTTTGTGTAGCAGTGGAGTTTCTTCTGAATATTCAGTACACAGCCAGGGTATGGAGGGAAGCAGGCTGGGGGCACTTTGGAAATGGCCCCCTGACAAGTTCTGTGAAATATGTTTTCTGCTCTGTGGTTATGATGAAGATGAATAAGCAGCTACCTATGTTATATGACACCACTTTATTAATGTAATAACTGCACTTTCACAATTGCTTTATTAACCTACCTGCTTTCACAAATTTGCTTGAAAATGCAACATGTGTCACTCTTTTTTCAAAATTTTCTCGGCGGGAATTCCCCCCCGAACCCTCCTTAGGGGGTTCGGGCTCGCTCGCTCGCTACGATGCAGTGTGATTATCTTTTTACGCCACACCACTTTCAAATGTCACCAGCCGCCACAGCCCCCGCCTCTAAATTTAGGACGCTTTTAAACTTTTTGACCTACCAAATAATGACCCTAACGCTCCTAACGCTCCTAGCGCCTCTACGCCTCTCAAGGGCATCACTGCAATCAAATTCAATCACCTGTCTTCAAGGCATGTCCCCTATCTACATTCAAGTTCTTTAAACCACAACAACACTGAACATACTCTTCGGCAAACTTTAAGCAAGTCCACACATTTCCACCCTCAAAGTTTATATGTACAGTCCACAGCGATATCTATCACCTCGCCCTGGACTTTGGCCAACTCTATATCACTTATATACAGCATGTATGTGTGACTGTTGTATGCAATGCACATTTATAGTACGCAACATTCATATTCCATCGCCTTCAACACTGATTTTGCAACCACGCCACACCTCATGGCCTGGCAATACATATCTATTATGCAGTATCCAAGAGGTTTTAGCCGGCATCAATGCCAATATTTGGCGGAGAGACCTTTTTCATAAAATACAAATAAACCAAAATCCAGCAGACTATCCTGTTTTCTGCACATCACCATAAAAAACCCTCATTGGTTATAAATAGCGGGATGCTTCAGGATATGTTGCGCGTTTTTATGTGGCATACATTCTCCCATTTGTATGGCTTTGCTGCTCCATTTCATTTGGTTCCTTCTCAGCCAGGTGTCAATGAGTCCTTTGCGGACTGGATTCGGTTTATCACTTTTTTTATTTTATTTGTAATTCATTGTGATCACAATACTTTATCCATATGGTCATAAAGAACTGCAATAATATGCAAAAATACATATCAGAGATTTCTTGTCAACAGAGCTTAACATTTGTGAGGCAGAATGACTTGAGCTAGAATTAGAACACAGATGTCAAAACTGATTTAAGGACTTTGACTCTTTTTGAACTTTAAGTCCGAGGATAGCTGGCTCTGTTTAGAAGACATGACAGAGAGGTGCCCACCAAACACATTCTCTAGCAATACATTGCGTGCAACAAGGATTGCAAGAGATACAATAGCAGATATGCATTTGCCAGAGTCTGGTTTAAATTTCATCATGATGTTTGTGAAAATCAAGACTGCAGGTCACATTGCAGATACAGAGATTAAAGCTCGGATATCTCCGCCAGTATTGGCTTAGATGTTGACAGCTAGTAACATGAGGAATAGGTCTGTAGCCTGCAACCCACATCTTGGGCACCTGCTCATGCAATCACCTTGATGGTCAGCCCATTTGGCTTTCCCCTCTGAAATATAGTAGAGCATATACATATAGAGGGGTTTCAACTGCTGGAGCTTTAGACTGAAGATCGAAGAAATAATTATTTCAAGAGCATTTAAAACATCTGATGGCTGAATTGCCTGTCCAGTTTTAAAACTCCACTTATGCTAGGTGGACTAGATCATCTTCCATTTGGTAATTCATAATTAAAGTTCTCTGACATATATCTTGTCTTCAGCAGTGTAAAATACATGGCACTAGGTATGAATTTGCTAAAGAGATGTTGCATGAGAATTTGGGGAGCAAGTATTTTCATAATTGAAGGTACTTTCAAAAAAGTGTTCTGCAGGAGATTGTGCGCTGAATGTAAAGCCGCAAAAGTACAGAAACCTTGATGATGTAGTTGCCCTACAATTTTTACTCTAAGTTACCATAATCTAACAACTAAATCTTGAAAAATGAGCAATTAAGATGAATTACCCCAAAGAGGTGGCTAGAGATGTGTAGAGAGTCTGGTACACATCTCCCCAAATTTTACAAATACCTGTGGCAACCGTAAAACGTTTCCACTTGAAGTAATTGGGATAGGAGTGTCTACACAACAAAAGTTTTCATCCAGCCCCAGCAGCTACTTGGTCTATTAATGCATTGCCATCAAGGTTGCGGCCAGCGAGAAGACACCAGATTCTCTGCCCAGAAGTAGGTCTTGAACTGACCATCTCCCTCTAGTGGGAGGCACCTTAATAAACGAAATTGGACGTCTAGCTCTTGTGTACCCACATATGAACGTGCAGACAGCCCAGTCTAACCAGTTAAGAAAATAATTTGGTAAGCAAAATGGAATGGTGCACAAAAGAAATACATTTAGGTAGAATATTCATCTTGACTATGTTGCAGCACCCATGATACTAATAGGGAGCCTATTTCATAGCTCCATTTTAGTTATAAACCGTTGAAGTAACTGCTCATAATTAAGTTGTACTACATGGTTAATCCCCAAGTAAGTAGCTGCTACAACAACGTTTACTGTCTTTTTAATAGGTGTGCTGTTTAAAATTAGAGTTTTTTGTAAGTTTAGTCAAAATCCAGACATTGCCCCAAACTGCTCAGCTTCTGTTGAAATTAAATGCACCGCTTTGGTGGATCAGTGGAGTATACTGCCACATCATCAGCATTGGTACTAATTTTAATTACAATCCCATTTTATATAACCAATGTTATCTATGAATTAACAATTAAATGCAGTAAGTAAGGCTCAAGATACATGGCTAACAGTAATGGAGATAATCGTTACCCCGACGGGTCCCCCTAGATCTCCTAAGCAATTTGGTCCTGTATCCTGATAAGACAACCCGGACCATTGGGTTTTGATAGAAACACTTCACCCTTTTCATGTGTTTTCAACCCATATTGCTCAGTTACCCAAAGATACGACTATGAGACCTTATCAAATACCTTTTTGGTATCCAAGAGGATCAGATCGACCTTCCCAAATAATGCAATAGCAACATTTGTAGCATTAGTTGTGTCCCTGCCCAGAATAAACCAGTGTTGCAGTGGTCACACCCGGTCATGTATACAAATATGAGCAGGGTTGTCAATAGCTCTGCATAAGTTTTATCATCAGAGTTGATTTGTGAGACTGCTCAGAATGATCCTCATTCTTCAACAGGGTTAGACTTATTCAAGAATATACCAATATAAGTGTTGTTCCTTAAGTCGGAGGTATCACCACCCTGTTCGATATTAGAAATAACCTGCACAAATACCGGTGCTAGTATATCTGAAAATAATGTATAGAACTTGCGGGTTAGGGCATTATTCCCTGCAGCCTTTCCTGAAGAGAGGCTTTATAGTCCATTGCAGTTCAAGCAAGGTATGATCGCCCTTAAGAACTATGACCATTGTCCCATTCAGACTTGGGATATTAGCAACTTTTAGTTACCCATCTATTACACATTCTGTACCCGCATCTGATCGTTGCTATTCAGTTCACAGTAGAAGTCCATAAGTTGATAGTGTATGGCTTGCGGCTCACAGTGCTAGTTCCCCAATATGTCTTTATTGCATTTCATTATATTTTGGTGTTGATTTTCCATCATTTTAGGAATCTATCTTTTTTATTAATGGAAGACATAATTGATAGACACAGCTTCCTGCCTACATCTTCACGCTGGCAGAGCGATTAAGCAGTACATGACACAGCGTGTATAGTCAACAACCCGGAGGCAGGCTGCGTAGTGAGCAGGACTGGTTCTGAATACAGCACAACTTCAGAGGTTTTAAAAAACTGGTGAAACCTCACCTGCCAACAGTGCAGTGCAGGTGAGAACCCCCCCCCCGCCCCCCCACCCCTCCCACCCCTTAGGCACCAGACGTCATCCTCTTACAGCAAAAGGAAAAAACAAGGCCAAACTACAATCAAAATTACAAGGAATGCTGTAGAGATCATTCTGTCCAAGTCGGGGCTGCGGACTCCTGATCCAACGGTATTAACTGGAGAACTTGCAGGTATTTGGGACAGGTTACTTCTATCATATCTCGCGTCAGTAAATCCAAAAAGGGTGCCCACAATTTAGCAAAGTCTTTACCTCCTCCCTCCACTCTCATGGACATCGGCTCCATTGCTACCAAGTGCCATATGCATTGTATCCAGGATAGCAGATCAGGTTCTGAAGGGTACCCCACAAAGCCAGAACGACCTGCGAGCAGCAAACAGCGCAAGAGCGCTATGCCTGCCCGTATGGACTTTAATGGAAACATTTTTGGATGTGAAAGATCAATAAGTGCATATTCCGGTGCTCTGGGCAGTGTTATGCCAAAAACTGCATGTGTTATTAAGAACCTCACCCCAGTAGCACTGAAGTTTCGGACAATGCCACACTAGATGCGCTAATGTCCCTGACATCCCACATCCCCTCCAGCAGTGAACAGTCTTACTCTTGTCCCAACTCTGAATACACGCAGGCGTGTAATACCAGTAGGAGAATAGCTTGAAAGCAGATTCCACCCGCGCTGTATTGTGTGCTGTGTGCAATATAGGATACGCTCCCACTCCTTGGGTGTCAATGGCCTACCCAGTTCCGTCTCAGCGAACCTGTGCCTTCGTGCGTTTTGGAGTTGGGTCCGACATTAACATTGCATACAATTCAGAAATGAGGGGGCGGTCATCACTTTTACAGACCAACCATCGTTCAAAGCTGGTGAAGGGCCGAGACATGCGGGGGTAGTTAGAGGGCATGGTCACCCAGTGAGCCAGATGTCGATAGGGGAATTAGTCAGTGGGCAACAGGCCATAGTCTAGACCAGGGGTCTCCAAACCGGTCCTGGAGGGCCGCATCCATGCCAGATTTTTTGAATATCCCCATTCAGATACATGTAGTAATTTTAAAAATCTGGCATCAATGCGGCCCTCCAGGACCAGTTTGGAGACCCCTGGTCTAGACGCAGCTGCGCAAATGGGATCAGCCCCTCCGTATCGAAGAGAGAACCAACTCTTACAGGTAGCCTCCCGCCACCTTTGGAAGACTACTGAGCCCTGACCCGGAGGGAAATCTGGGTTGTCGACTATAGGCGTCATCGGTTAGGGAAAAGAGGTCCAGCATTTCCGCTGCGCCACCCTGTCCCATATCCGAAGTGTCGGCGATGTGACCGGAGATGAATAAAGGCCCCATGCCCTATGTTTGCGAGGCAACCATAGCTCCCTCCAGATATTACACCCTGCAACCGACTGGTCTATAAAGTTCAACCGACAGGTCCATACAGTTCTCCATCATTTTAAAAGCTTTTTCTTTACTAATTTTCTTCCCATATTCACAGTGGTTAATCCTGCTAGTCCTATATGTGACAGCAGCCTTTTGTCGTTGAACACAGTTGACTGTGCTGCAGCATTTGTTCATTTAAAAATAAATGTCCCATTCATGAGAATCTTGATCCAATTTTCCCTTGGCATGATTCCTTTCTAATCTATGTAGTTCCGAATAAAACTGATGTGCTCTAAAATGCTGGGAGCTGTTTTTACAACACTGAGTGAGATAAACTCCTCTAATAGAACCATTATTCGCTTTGTATTCAGAGTTCAGGAGTGGAAAAAGTTAATCTCCACATTTTCTTATTAGAGTTGGAGGTTTGAAAGGAAACAAGCATAGTATTATGATCTAAAGTGATCTTGGGATAAAACTTCTTTTTGGATTTATTGATAAGCCCTTGTGAGGAGATCCTGGAATAGTGTATATGTCGAGCAGAATAATAAGTGTACCCAGGGCAGTCATGCTCGACTGTCCTCCAGATCTCCACTACACTGCGCAGAATAGCTAGGTCCTTAATAGAATACCTAATTTTTTCATACGAGAGGCTTCAGACCAATTCATCATGCCTTGGTTATAATTCATGATACAGTTGGAATCACCTAACATAATAAGATTACCAGCCCAGTGTCCCAACTCAAAGTTTAACGTCTCAAATATCTAAGGGCCATCGGTGTTGGTACATACACAGCACAACTAGTGTACATTTTATGGTCAAGTTTAATCTGAGCTATTGACCATCTATCATAAAAGTTAAAAGTCGTTTGATTGACTAACTTCAGAGGGCCAAAAACTTACTAAAGCAACCCCATGTATTTATACCTGTTGAGTAGCACAGGCAATCACAGGATACCTGAGCTTTCAAAATAATGATTGAGCTTCATAAGGTAGACGAGTCTTCATCAGACAAAGTATCTGGGGCTTGTACACCAAATGTTGTTCTTTTACCACACATTGTTTCAAGGGGCTATCTAATTCTAATACATCCCAGTGCCTTATTTTAAACGGAATATTTAACAACAAGGGGTGGTGATGGACAGAGTTTCTGAATTAAGCAGAGTACTCTCACCCAGTCAAGAGATCAGGGCTAGATCCAACACCGTTTTTTAGCTCACTGCACCATCCCAGCTCAGAACGGTGATGGATCAAGCCCTGATCTTTGGACTGGGTAAGAGTGGTCTTCTTAATTCAGACACTCTGTTCATCACCACCCCCTTTTCCGAATCGTTTTTGGCCACTATACGTGTGGCAGGGTATACTTAGACATGAGTACCTTGCTCACTGCACCATCAGGATTCAAGCAGGCCGGGCCGACGACGGCTGAAATGCCAGAAACCGGTCCCCGGAAGCTTGTCTCCTTTCTGGTGAAGAATTGGCTTGGTAGTTTAGTCTGCCCTGTTCCCATGATGCACTGGGCCAGGGACAGACTGATTTGCATATAGCCAGGTTCTGAGCTGGGATGGTGCAGTGAGCTAAATAACGGTGATGGATCAAGCCCTGATCTTTGGACTGGGTAAGAGTGGTCTGCTTAATTCAGACACTCTTTTCATCACCACCCCCTTTTCTGAATCGTTTTTGGCCACTATAGGTGTGGCAGGGTATACTCAGACATGAGTCCCTTGCTCACTGCACCATCAGGATTCAAGCAAGCCGGGCCGACGACGGCTGAATGCCAGAAACCGGTCCCTGGAAGCTTGTCTCCTTTCTGGTGAAGAATTGGCTTGGTAGTTTAGTCTGCCCTGTTCCCATGATGCACTGGGCCAGGGACAGACTGATTTGTATATAGCCAGGTTCTGACCTGGGATGGTGCAGTGAGCTAAATAACGGTGATGGATCAAGCCCTGATCTTTGGACTGGGTAAGAGTGGTCTGCTTAATTCAGACACTCTGTTCATCACCACCCCCTTTTCTGAATTAATTTAAACGGATACATTGTAAAGTCATATACTTTTTTCCTTCCAGTGCTTTAACCACTTTGATATCTTTTTCACAAGTTAATAACCTTATTTTTGCTCGTGGCGTAGATTCCCCACTGACAACACAGAGGCAGACCAAAAGATAGTGACTACACCAATTAATTTTGACCATTTTTACCTGGATAACCCACATTACAAGAAAACAAAAATTCCAAAAACATTATTGCACCCCAACCCAATACCCCGCCAAACATACTACTGGGAAAAGAATAATCTGAAGATATTAGCTAATAGAAAACCTTGACAGCTCTCACTGCAACCTGCACTACCCACACTACCAAGCAATATGCATATATGAATATATAATATATAAATGATTAATAGTTACTAGGTCATTATTCCTGCTAACAGCGGCAATCTGAGTCGTTCCTGACAAGAACAACAAAAATGTTGGGTTTATAACATCACTCAACATTGCTGGCCCAACTGGAACCTTTCTGATACCATGCAATCTCTGTCCTCCCTGCTTTTGCCTCGGTTGCAAGATATCCATGGCATCTCAGTTGGTAAAAACTGAGGGTTTTACCATTTCACTTTACTTTTAGGCGTGCAGGCTCCTATAAAAATACCTCACCACCAGCTGCCTTCAGGAAGATCAAGCATTTGGCGCAGTCTCCATCAGCGGTTCAGTCAGCCTGCTGAAATCAGGGTGCACAAAGAAGGAAACCGTCACAGTTAGCGGTCTAGTTGGGTGTGCATTTATATAGGTAGCCTGACGAAGCAGGAAATTCCAAATGTATATCAATAATGGACGTGGTCTATTATGTAAAGTAATAGACTGGACCCCCTGAGAGGATTGGAATCCAGAGTGCACAGTGGATTTGGCTGTCTAGATTCCAGTCCGATAACTTTGGGAAAGCTTATTACAATAACCAGACAATATATTTTCATAAATTGCCTTCTTTACCCTCAGGGATCCCCAGGACTCAGAGGTTGTTCCACCTTTGTTGGTTTTCCAAATAGAGTAGAATCGGACCCCCCCCCCCCCCCCTAATCTTAATATCTTTGGTGTGTGTGCAGCAGTCTCTTTAGTGTCCGCAAATCTTTGTTGAAGATCCTTCACATTTGTAGATAATGAAAAAACTTTTCCTGTCATCTACAGCAACATCCACTGTAGACAAAGGTTTTCTACCACGACTTCTGTGTAATATTGTGATGTCCTTTGCCAGTAGATTTTAATAAGCTGGAAAATAGTATTGAGCAAGGGCTCAGCGCTGTCACTGATGAGTTTGATAGGTTGATTGAGGTCCCCACAAGGGGCTAGGTCAAAGGTTCAGAGCTGGAGTTCTTAGAGCTTGAAAGGAATTGCTGATCTGGCTTGTTTTACTGCCATTGTAATTGCCATTATAATTATTACCATCGCCATTGCCACCAGCTGGTAGTTTCCCCATTGTCATATTCATGCTTGCTTTGCAATGGTCCTAATATTTACAGCCCACTTTCAGAGAATCTAGACCACTGACCGAGCCCCTTTTTTAGGCTTTTTAATAGTGCACTAGCGCAACGCAGAATCCCCTGTGAGGTGAAGCTGCCAGACATTGTTCGCCAGGCAGACTATGCAGGCAAGGCAGGCGTGCATCAATATTTCTTTAAGTGCTCACAGAATCCATAGTTGTTTGGGTCAGCTCTCCATTCTCAGCTGCCATACTCTGTATATTACTGATAATACCATGTTTGATGAGAGAAGCATAATGGGAGTCAAAATTATTAACTGCCATGGTGTGAGTCAATATGGATTTTCCATCTTTTTTAGTTTTGCCCGTGACACGAGCCGTAGTGCTACAGTGTCCTGATCTGAATTAATAGGAGTTAGTAGATTAGCCTTGCTGTAGAGGAAAGTAACACAGTGTTAAGAGTATCAGGTTAGCCTGCAACATGGTTACTACTAATCTCACTTTTGTCACACTGCTCCTCTGGCTTTTCTACCTCAGTGCAGGAGGCACCTCACTGCCCAGAGACATGACTTGCCGCCGTCATGAATCCGTTTTCTCTTTTGGACAGCGTTGATCAGCAGCTCAGAGATCGGAGATGCAGCGGCCACAGCCTCTGGTCTGGATCCCACTCCTGCTCCAGTAAGTGTCCAGAGTTTGTTTTTTTGGATTGTCATGTGTCCCAGTAAGGCCTAGTAGGAAACGTTGCCATTTGTACATGAACACAGATCTTTCCTAAAGTTGCCTTCCCTTTTTTCACATTGACTTTTGACACACATTTGCATTCAAGTTCGTTTCTTGGAAACCCTGACTGTGCTCACAAGAATAAACTTCGCAGGAACATTATCATACTGCCATGGCATTGTGTACAAGGCCTACACGCACAAGTGTGCAAATGTGTCAGTTACTTACGTCCATATGGCGACACAGCTAACTGAACAATACAAACAAAGGCAGCCTGCTCACAAACTCGGCCCAAGGCAAGGATGCCTTTTTCTATATATAATTCAGAAAAGGGGGTGGTGCTGAACAGAGTGTCTGAATTGAGCAGACCACTCTTACCCAGTCCAAAGATCAGGGCTTGATCCATCACCGTTTTTTAGCTCACTGCACCATCCCAGCTCAGAACTTGGCTATATGCAAATTAGTCTGACCCTGGCCCAGTGCATCATGGGAACAGGCCAGACCAAACTACCAAGCCAATTCTTATACTGGGAAGGAAACAAGCTACTGGGGACCGGTTTCTGGCATTTCAGCCGTCTTCGGCCCGGCTTGCTTGAATCCTGATGGTGCAATGAGCAAGGGACTCACATCTGAGTATACCCTTCCACGCTTATGGTGGACAAAATGATTCAGAAAAGGGGGTGGTGATGAACAGAGTGTCTGAATTGAGCAGACCACTCTTACCCAGTCCAAAGATCAGGGCTTGATCCATCACCGTTTTTTAGCTCACTGCACCATCCCAGCTCAGAACTTGGCTGGTGAAGAATTGGCTTGGTAGTTTAGTCTGCCCTGTTCCCATGATGCACTGGGCCAGGGACAGACTGATTTGCATATAGCCAGGTTCTGAGCTGGGATGGTGCAGTGAGATAAATAACGGTGATGGATCAAGCCCTGATCTTTGGACTGGGTAAGAGTGGTCTGCTTAATTCAGACACTCTGTTCATCACCACCCCCTTTTCTGAATCGTTTTTCTATATATAAACATCTGTTTCAGGGTATCGTCAGAGAAAGCACTTCTGCTGATTTGGAGAGGTCCCTGCATGCTGAAACTTTTCCCAGCAGCTGACTGACATCTCCGTGAGGGGTGTCCAGTTCACGACCAAGAACAGGTCCTGCATTGTTACACACCAGGTGATGGGGTTGGGTTATCCAGTAAGGGGGTTCTCGGCAGAACATAAACTACATCCTAGACACATAGGTTAGGGTCGGTACAATAGGAGTACGCTAGATTGTTAGATCATTTTTATATGCCCCCATATATATACCGCATTAGCAAGATGGTGGAACTGTTAATCCTATTTAGTGACGTGATTCTCATCATAAGTTTCATTTGCTTCTGTCTATTCATCATTGCAGCACATATATTCCATACAAGATTCACTTCAGTTCCATAAATATTGAAATAGCCCCTCTATGTATTTTTTTGTACATTTTCTCTGAGCAAACGAGAGCACAAAATGTAAGAGCGAAAGGTTCTAGGTCTGTCATCACGATCCCTGAGGGGTCTGGGTTGTCATGTTCAGTGGACGCCAAAACTGTTTGCGCCCTGTCTAGGTGACATACAGTGGTACTGTGAGCTAGCTGGTCCAAGGGACAAAATATCTTGCAGGAGTGCACGGAATCAGTCTAGCATCATCCCAAAGTCCATGTCATCAAGAAACGTGCAGTTCCTAACAATTAGTGGAAGTTACATGACATGGCACCGCTAACATTGGTTGGGTTCTTATTTGTATTGCTAAACGGAGTAATTTAATTGTGCTCTCTCAGAGATCCCTACACCCCCTTAAACCAAAGAAGTCTGTGGCGGTGGGGAATATCCTCCTCAGCTGAGTAGGTACACCAAGTGTATTGGTTGTTCAAGCTTGAAAGGATTTCATTACAAGACCGGAGGCTACATTATGCATTCATCTTTTAATGCAGTCACAATCAGCCGCGCACTACATCACAAAGTAAAACTGTTCTAGAATAGAACAATCAAACAGTATAAAAGGCATGAGCCCAAAACAGTCTTCCTCTTTAAAATGCGGCTCCAAGCAGATAAGTTAATTTATCATCTCTCTTATTTTATCTTTGATTTATTGTGATATCTTGGCTTTTAGTTACTTGGCTATCCTTATACCAAATTACTTGAAAGTGTTTCCCCCTACTCAGCCTCCCATCCCCCTATAACTCCCCCACCGTCCTATAACTCCTTTCTTGATTTCCAATTTTTGGTTATCAGTCCCCCTCCCGCCCTCCCTTCATACCTCCTCATCGGAGTTTTCCTCTTCTCTCCTCTACTTCTGGGTGGGCGCGCACGCGTGATTTTAGCTCTTCCCTTCCCGGTTTTTATTTTCACCCTCAGAGCGCACGGAGGTCGCCCTTCCTTTGCTTCTCGCTTTGGGCCTTGAATTTGTTGAGACACACCCCCTTCTTTAGTCGGTGTCTCCCCTAGCATGCTTGCCCTCCTTACGCGTACTCTGAGCCCCTTGATCGCCTTTTTAGTAGCGATCCCCCTTTGAGGAGGGCACCATGGCAACGGGAGCGCTATGTTCTCCCGTTACAAAGGTCTTTTCTTTCCCCGTATTCCTAGGAACCTTTGGTTCCCATGGCTGCCAGCAGCAGCTGATCTCAAGAACATTTGTCAGTTGCTCCTTCTCATTCAGCTGCTGCAGGATACTCGTTTTTAGACTCTTTCTTCGAGTTAGGCTTGCTTTTGCCCCAGGTGCTTGCCCCCCCTCCCACCCCCCAAAAAAAGGGGGAGATAAGTTTTTTATTTATCCACTGGTTGGGTTAAAATATATATATTTTTTTAAAGGGGGACATTACTGGTTTAAATTAGCCTGAACGTTCTCTCTACTCATTATTCGGAGCCTAAAAATGTCGGATATGGATTCCGATGATGCTGTGACCCCTTCCCCCAGTTTTAATGATGAATCTTTTAAAAAGTTTATCGATAAAGAAATGAGATCCTGTATGTTGGATACTCTAAAGGAGGTTATCTTTGCCAAAAGATCCCTTCCTTTTGAAGGGGACGACTTTACTGAAGGCTTTAACGTTAATACCTGTAACGACATGTCTATCAATACGGGTAAAAGATTTAAGAAATCTAAAAATATTGAGCCAGATCCCCTGAGCACTTGGGAGGTCAAGTAATTTGGGAATTCTTAGCACCTCAAACCTTATAGGAGGTCCTCGCACCTCGAATATATCAAGTGTCCACAGCGGCACAAATTATTCAGGTGTCCCTAGAGGCACAACTTATACGAGTGTCCATAGCGGCACAAATTATCGAAGTGCTCATTACATTATTGAAAATTATATGGAGGACGAGGATACGTCAACTAATATTTGTGGTGAATTTGTTCTAGACTTCGATGAAGAGGACTTTGAATGTAACAGCCAACCCACTGACGAAGAAATCTTGTCCTCCTCTAAAGATGTTATCCCTAACCCTTTGGGCGAGGAGATGTTCTCACCCCTTAATATCGCTCACCCCAGAAGCTCGGAATGGTTTCCTCAAGACCATGTAGCGAAATGTATTAAGAGATGGCTCAGAAAAGTTCTAGAGAGAGATACTCGTAGTATCCTCAGGGCCGAGTGTTCAAGGCACGCAATCCAAGATAAAGTCGGTCAGACTCCCAACCTTGACCCAGACTCGATTACGTTTTTGTTCAAACTCAGAAGAAATCCCAGGAAAGGTATGGAGAGATCTCTTAAGGGCTGTCAAGATAGTCTTCTTGACGTCCTGGGGCCCCTGGCCAGGATTTTAGATATGGCTGAAGAGAGTCACATCAATGGGATTCCTTTTGACACTGAACTCGTCAGAGGTTGCAGCCAGAAAGCTATGGTCCTCCTTGGTAATACAAATGCAAGCCTTAATACTGAGAGGAGAGTTGTTCTTACTAAAATTAACCCGAAACTCAGTGACGTGGCTGAACAGGAACCCTCCCGAAATCCCAGAGGCCTCCTCTTTGGTGAGGATATGATTAAATCTCTTGGCAAATACGTCTCTACCTTTACCGCCATTGAAAAAGCACAATTGAACATGTGGCGGGTTTTTAACTCTAACCTTTTTAGAAGGGATGGAAGAAGGGGCCTTTCTTTCGGCCGATCCAGCCAAAGGCCCTTCACAAGATTCAGAGGTTCTGGTAGAGGCTTCTTCTTCCCATCCAAACTGAAGTTCTACCCACAGAGAGGGAGGGGCTCTGGGAGCAAAGAATCAGATACTATGGTCTACCCAACAACACCAATATTCAAAGTACACTTGCTCCTCTTTCTTCTTCTCCTCCAAAGGTAGGGGCAGACTATAGTTCTTTTATCACATTTGGGAAATGTTAACTCAGGATCCTTGATACTGTCCGAGGTTTCAAGATAGATTTTGTCCATCTCCTACCCCTATATCAAAGAATCAACAGAAAATAGTAGAAGAAGAAATAGCCTCCATGCTTCAAAAAGGAGCAATCGTAGAGGTTCCTTGGAGTTTAAACAGGTTTGTAAGCACACTCTTTCTTGTTCAGAAAAAAGAGAAAGGTTGGAGACCAGTCATAAATCTACGGGAATTAAACAGATTCCTGGTCTACAGACATTTCAAAATGGAAGGTATTGGTCTCCTGGGGGACCGGTTTCTAAAAGCAGACTGGTTAGTCTAACCAGATTTAAAAGATGCTTACTTTACCATTCCAATGGCCAAATACCACCAACCCTTCCTTCAATTAATCTGGAACAACCAATTGTTCCAATGTCAAGCTCTACCTTTCGGTCTTTCTTCTGCCCCCCTGGTGTTTCATCAAAATTATGAGAACGATCGCCTCGCTCCTGTGGGAAAGAGGAATTGGTTTAATAACATATTTGGATAACATTCTCATCATGTCCCAACATCATTTACAGATCCTGCAAGACCTGAAGATTGCTATGGATCTCATAGAGGGCCTGGGACTTATTATAAACCAGGAGAAGTCGATCCTTCCTGTAGTTATCGGTTTTACCATAGACACCTCAAAATGTCAAAAAGTCAAAAAATGTCAAAATGTCAAAGAAAATATCAAAAAGAGATCAGGTTTGTTTTAAAACAAGATTCCTTAACACTAAGGGAGTTAGCCAGGCTATTGTGCCTCCTTTCATCTTCTATTCAAGCCATCTTCCCAGGTCCTCTGAATTACCGGGCTCTTCAAAGGATAAAAGCGAAAGCTCTGAGATCCGGCCTCTGGTACGGGGATCGCGTAACCCTAGATCAGGACGCCAGGTCGGAACTGTCTTGGTGGCTGGAGAATTTGGATGCCTGGAATGGCAAAGCAATCTGTGGGTCAACTCCAGAGTTAGTCTTGGAATCAGATGCGAGCCTTCATGGCTGGGGTGCTTGCCTTCTCTTTTTTTTTTCCTTTTCAAATACCTAGTTTATTTAAATAACAGTAAGAAATGCTCTAAGTGCAAATCAATTAGTTCAAAAACCAAATTATATGAAGAAACGTTTTGGTTAAATTGACATAAAGTTAACAATTTCTACAAGTGAATACTTGTTATTTTAAAATCAAAGTCACGTAGCAAGAGTTAAAGAGGGTAAGGGTCTGGTATCAGATAGAAGGGATTGGGTCTGGCAGTGGTAAGTGGCAGGGATGTTTGAGTTTCAAGGTAGTTACTCCTGTTTAAAGAAACTTAGGAGTTCAATCAACATGCAAGGATGCTCTCGTTTATAAAAAAATTAATTTTAATATTGTTTATTTGTCAACAAGATGGCATAGACAACAAACCAAATATATATAAAAAAAGGAAAAAAAATTATAGAATTTTCCTATTAATCATACAAAAAAAGAAATAAGGTACAAATATATACACAAATATATGAGTAAAACTAAAGTCAAATTCAAGTTTTACCTCTATTACAATTATTCCTAATTCATATACAAGTATACATTAGAATATAAGCCCCCATATAGTATTTAGTTTGGTCAGAGATTGGATACCTCTAATATTTGCCAATGCATATTTCTTCTCCTATGTTTCCCTTACCAACCTCCACCAATCACTTATGAGTGGAGGATTCGGGAAGATCCAGACCCTAGCAATCATCAATCTAGCCATTGCAAGTAGCATCAAAAGGAAACGAGCCAGTCTATGATTCGGATTTACAGGACCGATCATTATTTCCCTGATCGTAAAGGAGGAATCTGTCCCCAGCTTCTGGGAACATATTTGACCCACCTGCTGCCAGTATCTAGCTAGTTTTGGAAATGTTTCAAACATGTGTATAATATCAGCTGCATAAAGATCACATCTAGGGCACTTTGTTCGATTACTTGCAGAGCCCGGAGGGGCCCACTTAGCAATTCTCTGTGGTGCATAATATGGGGTGCTTGCCTTCTCAATCAGAACACTGGCGGTGTATGGTCTCTAGCGGAGAGCTTGCACACAAACTATATAGAACTTACTGCAGGTTTATACGCTCTGTGAGCTTCAGACACTCTTCAAGGGAGATCAGTTATCCTCAAGATGGACAACATCTCCGCAGTGGCCTATATCAACCGGCTAGGTGACACCAAATCTGCGGACCTCTCGAATTTAGCCAAGAGGCTCTGGATGTTTTTCCTAGAGCACAAGATTGCTCTAAAAGCAGAATATCCCCCAGGAAAGTCAAACGTTTCTGCAGATTGGAACTCGAGATTCCTCTTAGACTTCAGTGATTGGAAGCTAGACGTGAATGTTTTCAATACTCTGAATCGAATTTTGGGTCCCCTGGAGGTGGATTTATTTGTGAGCAGACGGCCCTTCCATTTAAAGAAATACTTCAGCTGGATGCCAGATCCAGGCGCCCTTGCAGCGATTGCCTTTCTTCAATGCTGGACAGCCCTTCGGGCTTACGCATTCCCTCCCTTTGCCATAATTCAAAGGGTTCTACAGAAAGTGAGACATGACCAAATGTTCGTTAATCCTGATAACTCCCTATTGGCCATCTCAGGCCTAGTTTCCAACCACTCTAGAGTTAGCTTGCAATATTCCCTTCTTAATTGCAGCGGCGAAGGGTCTGGTTTCAGAGGCAGACAGAGAAGATCACCACCTAATTTATACTGGGATTTTGAACCTTCTTGCCGGAAAGTGTCAGGAAATCCAATGAATTGTCTGGCCTTTCACCAACAGCTGCAACTCTCCTCGGAGAGTCTTGGGCCCCCGGAACACACTATAGGTACAACAACATTTGGAGAAAATGGTTTCGTTGGTGCCTGGGGAGGGACCTGGATTCCGTGGAGGCTCCTATCATACACATAGTTAATTTTCTTGTTGAACAATTCATTAAGGGTCTTTCTTATAGTATTGTTATAGGTCAGCCATTTCTGCTAGTCACTCTCTTATCAACGGTCAGACAGTAGGTAAGAAGGTTGTTGTTTGTAGAGTCATTAAAAGTATCAGGTTGAAGAGACCTAAATACCAATCCCTGTGGGACGTTGAGGCTATTTTAGACCTTCTTTCAAGTCGGCCTATTAACTCTTTACTTAATAGGAAATGTCTTTCTATTAAACTTGCAACTCTGTTATGTTTAATTTCATGCCGTAGAGTTTCTGATATCAAATGTCTTGATATTTCTAATAGATCTTCTAATACGTTTGGTGCTAAATTTGAAATTGTTAGAATAACCCAAACTGTCAGATTCAATGGTTTTCCCTTGTTTTGACCTGTGTAAGAAACTCTGTGTTGTAGATTGTATGAAAGAATATGACAATAGAATGAAAGACCTTTGTCCACTTAATGCAAATCAACTGCTTCTTTCCTTTGTCAAACCTTTTAAACCCATAAGTTCTACCTCTATAGCCAGATGGGTCAAATCCGCTATGAATCTAGAGGGCATGGACTTATCAAAATTCCAAGCTCATTCACTCAGTGGTGCTATGGCCAGTAAATTCTTCTGGTCTGCTTGTAAGCTGGATGATATTCTTAAAGCAGCAGACTGGTCTAATTCATGCACCTTTGCTCAACATTACTGTAAACCAATTGAACACATGTCTGATGTTGTCTTACACAGCTACCAACATGCAAAATGTAGCCTCCGGTCTTGTAATGAAATTGCAATTCTACTATTAACAGGACTAGAGAATCTAGATTTCATTAAAGACCCAGAGGCTAACATTATCTCACCCGTCCCGTCCCTTGAATGGGTTATTCTTTTATTAAATATTGATCATTGAATGGGTTCTTTTATTACATATTTATTATTATACTACTACCTGTATTTTATTGCTGTCTTTATTATTTCTATTTGCTGTTTACCTTTTAAGTCAACGGAACTCACGTTCCTCCTTTTTCAAACAATTCTTCATAATGGATTCTTCGTCTCATCCTTGAGTTCTTCATACTTCTCTTCGTTCTCTACTTCCCGATTTCAAGAAGAAGATCAAAGCCATTGGAACTTTTCCTTATTCCTCCAGATTTAAAAGAGGCAGACTGTTTTGTGCTCATGCCTTTTATACTGTTTGATTGTTCTATTCTAGATCTGTTTTACTTTGTGATGTAGTGCAGCTGCTTGTGACTGCATTTAAAGATGAATGCATAATGTCAGCCTTCGTGTATTTAATGAAATCTAGATTCTCTAGTCAGATTAATAGGAGAATCGCAATTTTCTTCCCACTGTATTAGCCAAACTCTTACTCATTTCTTACAAAACATGGGTCAAAAGAACTGCCGGTATCTAGTAACTGAGAAACTATTACAAAATGGCTTCACACTAGATGGTGGGGGACATTAACTTCATGGTAGAGGCACACAAAGCATTTTGAACAAAGGTATTATACTCCTGCGGTATATTCCCAGCTGCGGATGATGCCACATTGGTATTTCACAAATAGGAAGCAGTTGAAATACCAGATGAGTACACATAATATGAGGCAATAGAAGTTCCTTTCACTTACCAAGAACATGCTATTTTGTTGAGGGCGCCCTCCCCAACACTTGAGTTGCAAGATCTTTTGAATCAAATGCTGATAGAAGACACGGAGGCAATTGAAACAGAGTGGAATTTCCCTATGGTTTTGGCCAAGAAAAATAATGGCTGCTTTGGATATATATATATATATATATATATATATATATATATATATATATATATATATATATATATACTTGAGAGCGCTTAATGAAAATATCATCGTTGACACCCTCCCCTGCCAAAGATAAATTATCGGTTTTCTATATTCAAAGGTGCCGCAGTGTTTTCCACTGAGGACTTACGTAATGCCTACCATCAGAAAAATTTGACAAAGAAGTCAAAACATTTGACCTGTGGTGTGCCCCAGTTCCAATGGATGCCATTCGGACTGGCATCAGTATCTTCTATTTTCCAGAGAGCCATGTAACATATATTCAGGGATATGGAGAATGAAGTAAAGTGCTTCCCGGATGATATCCTGGTATTTGTCAGAACGGAGAAGCACTTTAGGGCTCAGCAAGAGGTTTGCATGAAAGTAAGAGAAAAAGATATTTTTTTATGCGTCGTAAAATTTTAATTGTTTGAATCCCAGGTGGATTACTTGGTACATAACATATCTGTCAAAGGTGTAGTACCCAAAGAGAGTCTTGTGGATGCTATCAAACAACCACTAGCACCTGATGATAAAGATAACTTGATGTCCTTTATCAGGCTGTGGGAGGTTTGTGAAATATTTTGTCACGGTGATGGAATCGCTGAGGAAGTGGTTATGTAAGGATTGCGAGTGTGTGTGGGAAACGTATGGGAACTTGAGTGTATTTAGCAGCAAATAGTAAATGCACCTGCCTTTCAGCATTTTGTGGAAGGAAGGAAGTGTGTGATATCTGTGGATGCAAGTGCTTTCGGGCAGACAGCAGGTGGATCTGAGTGGGTGGTAGCGTATGCTTGTAAGGCATTAAATGAAGTGGAACGTACGTATTCAGTTATTGAACTGTGTGTGGGCTACAGATCCCTTTAGACATTTTGTGTGGGGAAATCATTTTGCTATTGTGAAAGATCACAAGCCCCTTATACCAATTTTGTCTCCAGCAGTTGAAAGAAATTCTACTGCCTGTATTGCCAGATTGTCCTCCAAGTTACATGAGTATAGTTTCAATATTAGTTTTGTGCTTGGCCAACTGAACCAAGCTGCAAATTCTCGCAAGGTTACCCTCCTGCGATGAAAGAGTGAAAATGAATGAGAGGGATTTTGGTGTGGTGACCAGTGTAACTGATGTATGAAGGTAATGCAGAAATGGACACCAGTGATATGCGGATTAGCGAATATTCTAAGGATGTAAACTCAATATGGTAAAAAAAATACCTTGTTAAACGGTGGCCCAGTATTAAAATTCTTGTAGGCCCCTTACATTGCTATGCGCAGGTTGCGTCTGAATTATCTGTGAATGGGGAAGTTCTGTTTCGTAATGACAAACTTATTCCACCAGTGAAATTGTGGAAGGGTCTCCTGGAATGGAGTCACCAGGGGGGAAAAAGGAATAAATGCATTAAAAAAAAAATCAAATGCCTGAATATTACTGGTGGCCGGGGATAGATGTTGATGCGGATTGTTTTGTGAGACAGTGCGATTTATGCAGAGCTGCAGGCAAAAATTCCAAGACCCAGATTCCACCTACGAAAGCAACGCCATGGCCAGACTGCGCATGGCAAAAGATCGGGTTCGACATTATGGGACTATTGGTGAACTTACCAGGCGAGATGAGGTTTGCAATAGTCCTTATAGACTATCATTTCATGTGGCCTGAGGTAAAGTTTGCAGAAATTGTAAGCACCAGTGCCATGATTGAATTTCTATGAAGTATTTAGTAGAGAAGGCTTCCCTGAAATTTGGTCATAGACAATAGTGTGCAATTTATTTCAAATGAGATGACACAGATAATGTACGTACAGCCTTATATGATCCACAATGCAACAATTTGGTGGAGCGATTGGTTATTTAAATGAAAGTGTACACTTGGTGGTGGGAAAGATTCCTTTAGCAAAATATTGTGGGCATATAGGATCCCATCCCACACAGTCACAGGATAATCCTCTTTTATGGTTTTGAAAGGGAGACAACCCACCTCATTAATCGGTCCATGTTGGTCCGAATGAACATGACGTATGTTATCAGAAGAAAGATCAGCGACAAGCAGATCACGTCAAAAAGACAATATGACGTGGCATATAAGGTCACTACTAGCAATAGAACTGTAGGTGACTGTGAGAATTAGATGGGGCAGAGGAATGAGTAAAGTTATGAGCAAATTCTTTAAACCCACCCAAGTGATCAAAACCAATTAGAGGAGTAATCACCCAAGATGTCAAATGTTGGAGTATGAAGAGGCTGTCTAAGTGCACTCTTAATGAGTGGAAAAATGCCCTTGAAATGCAGAAGTGGTACGGACCATGATTTTATAGGGGAACCTAGTAAAGACGGCAGCAGGTTGTTTGTCGAGAATTTGAGTGTAAATGAAAAGAGCTCGAAACCATGAAATAAGGCAATTGATGAGCCCATGAAAGAAGAAAGCTCTGTAGACTACGATAGCCCGGAAGCAGGTGGTAAAGACACAGAAGCCATGTGGTTGACAATTGCTTCTAAGTATAGAATTCCGTCAAGGAAAACATTGTTGGATGATCAAACTTAACTTTATTTGAATATTGTCAAGGAGGCAGATGCGTCATGTTTTAATACATGCGTACATATCACAGTATATCCTCTTTGTCCTACCTTTTCCTCTCTCATATTACCTTCTTCAAACCCTTTTCCCCTCCCGTATATCGAATAGTTACTGGGCTTGTGTCCTAAATGTTTATGTCATGAAGGTTCTATGGGTTGACAGTTGATTATTACTGTACGATGTGTGGAGATCAGAGGCTGAATAAAGACACTCCTACTACATGAGACATTTTGATGTTAAAAATGTAAAATCTGATTTTCATTTTGAGGTCTCGCGACCTATCAATGCGCATGCGCATTGAGCGGAACGAGATATAAAGGGGCTTAAACAGAGCTTACCTAGATCGGTCGATTCCATGCTGTGCCCGTGAAAAGCTCACTCAATGCGCATGTGCATTGCCATAAAAAGCGCGTGCACAGACATCAGCCTCCCTCCAACAGTCATCTCCCAGAATGCGCTGTGCCAACAAGCCTTTGAAGTGAAGCTTAGCTTCACTTCAAAGGTATCCGCTACCTCCGCCCCCTACTTCACACGTTTCTCGCATTTCTCCTCCCTCCCTCGCCCTTCAGCGTGCCTTCAGCCTCCATCCTTTCTTTCCCTCTTCCTGGTCTTTAATTTGTTTTCTTTGTTAGTGTTAGTCTTCCTTTTGCCTTTACGGTGTCGTGCATCTGAGCAACTACAGTGCGACTTTTACGTTTATTATTTCTCTTAAACTTTTACCGCGTTTGGGATTTTATTTTTGTGTGCATTTCTGGTGTCGGTATTTACTGTACATTTACGCTTATTTCCTATACACTTACTGTCTTAACTAATCCTGTACGTGTTCATGAACAGCTTGGTTGCTGCTGTTTTCCCCTAGGACTCTATTGCGGCACTCTCAGTTGCAAGGCGATAAACATAGCACATTCTGTCAGACCGGCATCGGAAGCCGCAGCCAAATGGATTTGTGTAGAGCAAACTGCAATCCCCCTACCCAACAACCCAGCTAGTCACTTGAACAACCTCGTGTAATACTCAATGCGTTTGTAGACGTACATGAAAACAAAAAGATTTGTTTCCAACTTAAATGTGCACCCATCAATTAAGCATTTCTTTTCGCAGTATTCGGAGAGAAAAAAATGTGTGTGCAATTTCTATGCTTTTGATTTCTTTCCCTCTCACTTCCTCAAAAGAGACCCCCTCCCCCAGTCTCCAACTGGATGACGTTGGTATTGAATTGCGAAAAGTTTCATCTGTGAATAGCAGACAAAAAAACCAGCATTTAATTACAGTGTTGGGGATTACCGCTGTTTACACCCAGAAAGACAGAAGATTAACGTGAGCGAAAATCGGTTCAAAAGTGCTATGATTATATAAATAAATGATATTGTAGCCCTCCACATGCAATATAATTTATTTATATAACACTGCATACCACTTACAGTGCCAAGGTCACAAGTTCCTCAGCCCCGGCGCTCTCTGGCCTGCTTTTCGCAGCCAATGCTTCTTTATGCTCTAGGCAGCCCAGGTTGTAACGTTCACAAAAGACTTGTTTTTTAAACACAGCACTTACAAACATAGACAGCATACACAAAAGCTTTCACAAAATACAGCATGAGAGAATTCTTCACACACACAGACACACACGCACTCACACAGAGACACACACACGCATGCACTTGCAAACAGACTCACATGCATGCACTCACATACACACACCCACATGCACACTCAGACACACACACGCACACGCACTCACACTCACATGAATACTCCCACTCAGACACACACGCACACAACTAGCGGCATCCAAGGAGTGTTATGTTTTCCCATCACAAGGAAAGCATGTGCAGCACATTTTCAGCCACATACGAGAAATATCACAAACTCTTGCGTAGGATGTATTTTTATGTTATTTTGTATGCTAAAGTACTCAGAAAATAGAAGAGTAATTAAATTCTTAGTTCCCCTAGAGCTTTGACAAGGACATTCTCTGCCTTTTCTAGGAGCAGTTAAATGTTTTTCTTCTTTGCCGCTATGCAACCACACAAATGGCCAAATAGCTGATGCCGCTTCACAATTAATTTGAAAAAAAACCTCTCCGTAAGTCAGGAGACAGGCAGGAAAGGCTACAAAAAGAAGGTAGCAAGCCTCACCTGGCAGCAGTGTATTAAGGGGAGCTATTTTTGGTTCATTAAAATGAGCGATCACGCACTAGTGGTCCGTGACCAGTTCTTTGCCTGGATAACCTTGATCCAGCTTTTGCCCATGACCAGGATTATGATGCATCAACCGTCTTGTTATTTTGCCACTAACTTTACCAATGAGTGGGCTACACTATGGTAACATCACTCTGTGTTTTATGTTATCTTGGATGTCAGAGAAACGACAGCCTTTCCCCTTTTAAACCAGCTGGCTTTATTGCCAAGCTTGTTTCCTTAGTATTGTGACAGCGGAGGTTCCTAAGTATTGAGGACTCCCCAAGGCTTTATGCAGCTCGGTTTCATGTAAGATGAGCGAGTGAGTGAATACTCCCACTCAGACACACACAACTAGCACAACTAGCGGCAGGCTGAAACACAAAGTAAATAATAAATAAAAAACAACAAGTAATCTTTATGACAGGGATTACACTGCCACTGACAAAGGTAAACAAAAGTTAGCTCAGGATCTGCAACACTGCATGTTCTTCTCTTCGCTCAAGTTTGACTTGCAACTGTGGGGAGGGGGCGGTGTATTCGCCAGAGCACTTCCAGCACATAATCTGGAAGCATAAATCACCCCGCCCTCCCTCTCCCCATTGTTCGGCTCCCATTTCCTGTAAAGTTCAATTCACAGTTTCTGTATTTTGTGGTCGCCTTTACATAGTGCATTACACAGTGAGTTACAGCCCTCAGTTCACGACAGGCGACACTGTTTCAAGCCGTTTTCAAACTTTCAAGCTTTATTACAAATCGCAAAAAAGATGTTAATATTTCACTTCTGTTCTTGGATTTTCATCACAATAAAAAACACGGAATATAATCTTCACAAAAGTTATTTACAAAAGTTTAAGCTATTGCCATTACAAATTAAATACATTATTTAACAATTATTTTAACAAAAAAAATAAAAGCCATTGTTATTTGTAATATTAATACATCTAAGCCACGTAAATAAAAAACATGTTGCATTACAAATGCTATAGGTGTCACATTTGCGAAAGTTATAACTATTGGCATTGTAAATGACATAGCTATTAATTTAGCTATTTTAACAAACACAAATAAAAAAAATGTAATTTATAAGACCAATAGCTCAAACTTTCCTAATGCGAGACCTATTGCATTTCCAATGCTTGTTTGATTAAGCTGTGCTTCATACATTTTCACCCCTGCCCTACTTTCAGCCTGGCTCTCTTTTTGACACAGCATCTGTATCAACATGAGTAAAGAATTGCAGGTTGGGACATTGTAGGCTGTGTAAACATGCAGAGTCAGCTTGCTCGAAGGTTTTCAGGTAATAGTTAATCCTCAAGTAAATTCTACTCAGAATAGCATATCTTGTTGTTCAGCCTTAAAACGTAGCAATTGCATAAGACACAGAGGCTGTTGAATCTTGCCTTGCCTCATTTGTGAGCTCTCTCCAAAGTTCCATTTACCTCTGGGCGTTCCTGGTTTGCGATCTTCCCTATAAAAGCCCATGTAACCATCGTTCAAGCGTGCTCTCTCATTGAGTAACTCCATGGTGCTCGTTGGATGGAGACCCATTCATGAATGATTAATAAATGACCGATTGTTTGATTTCGCTTCAGTGTCGGTTCCTCACTTGATAAGAACCTGTGACAATGTGGTGTGGCCCTGCACCAGTAGATTAGAATTAATCTGCTCCACAAATTGGCACCCGAACGAGAGGCCCCATCAAAGGCTTGCAGTCTGACAAAGGGAGGAGATCGGTTTGGTAAGACGAACTTTGCTGAGGGGCGCACCACCTGAAGAGATTAGAGTTGCTCGTGGTCCAAAGGTGATTTTTCAGCTCTCAGACCTTCCTGGTGGCTGCTGGCCTTGGTTGGGACCTTCGGACGGTCATTTTTGGATCAGGGAGGATCGACAAGTGGGAGTTGAAGACTAAACAGGAGGTAAATCTGTATTGAACCAGTTTCTTTGGATAGTATTTGCTTGGTTTGGTATTTGTCTGGTATGTGCTTGAAATTTTGAAACTTGCTATTTGTTTTGATTAACATTTTTTTTTACAGGTAAATGTGAGAATACTTTTCATTTCTCTCGGTTTATAAGTCTTTTATATCTTATATAACATGCATGTGTATAGCACCCTTTGGAAGTTTTGTTGCTGCTGCGATAAACAGAGCATTTTGGAAGCAAGTCAGCCGGCGCCACCAGAAGGTACGCCAAATTGAGATGTACATCAATATGCATTTGTCCCATCATGTATAATGCAATGTGAAACAAATACACAAAAGGGATCCCCAGTTACAATGGCCATTAGAGGGAACCATGGACCCTCACAACATCCAGTATTTAGAGAAAATAGTTTTTAAAGAAAGTTAGGCCAGCTATGTTTGACAGTTTGCGCATGTGGAGGAAAGAAGTGAAGGAGTGGCAGCTCAAGGCAGAGAAGGTACAACGGAAGCAGGAAAGGAAAACAGAGTACCAAAAGTATAAGGAATTGAAGGATAAGGAAGTTCAGGAGAAAAAAAGGAATGTTTAGATAGGGAGCATAGATTACTAACATCCAAAGAATATATAGATAGACCAACAGTAGCAGTTCAGGTCACCAAGAACATGTGGACTCAGTTATTGATGGGTTGTTGATAGAACGACCCTGCCCCCATGTGTACCCTTAACACCTCTTTCCCCATGACCACCAAATGTCACACACCCCCCCTTTGAACCACCGGCTCCCCCTCAGTTGTCTGCAGTTGCTCAGCTCCCTATTTTCCAACCAATACCGGTAAATCCCTTACCTCCCCCATCCCAGGCCACTGCACCCCCTTCACAGGCCACTGCCCCTGAAATGATTGATGATCCCGTACTGCCTGTATCTGTCTCCACCCCTTGAATTCTTTATTCTACTGCACCTTAGTTTCATAAGAAAACAATAAGGTTGACAGTACTGAAGTGGTTAAGTGGTTCAGAAATGGAAGTAGAAGAAATGTTAGATCAGATACAGGATTTTTCAGAGGGCGAACATTTTTGTCTGGTAAATAAGCTTTCTCGTCAACTTATAGTCCAATGGGTGATGACTACTGGACAGAATGGCCCAGATGATGTTAGAGCTATTAATCAAGTGTCAGATAGGGGCCTTCCCTGTAAGTAGAGTTAATACTGCCATAGCAACGATAATGGGATAAGATAATGAACTCTCTTCCTCTCCCCGAATAAGACCTATGAGGAAAGCTGGGCCACAGTTCATTCCTAAAAGAGGGAATGCAGATAATGATGACCCTAATAGTCCCAATGATATAGCCCTTTTTTGGTATAATTGGTTATATACGCCCGGGAAAAGGACGGATGTACTTACTTTAAAAGCCTCCTTACCAGACATACGGAAAAATCCTAAAGGGTTTTATGATGATGTACAGGCAGCCATTGATTACTTTATCATGACCTTAGCAGATATTGGTGCGTTTTTTGGTATGATCCTACCACCAGATGTGTGGCGACTTACCCGGAAACAGGATCAGGTTGTTGAGTTAGCAGGAGATTGGACTGCCATAATAGCAGCTGAAACAGATAGGAAGCCTGGTAAAAAAAATAACCAATCAACTCATACTGGACCTCCCGGGCAACACACTAACTTATATAAAGACAATCATTCTGGCATGAAAAATATATTGGACACTCCTTACTGCTTGTAAGCAAAAACAGGGAGAGGTCGTCCCCGATTTTTTTAGTCACTTTGAGGAAGTTTCCTCTAATGTATGTAATAGCCCGATTCTTCCTGTCTTTAAAAGATGGGATGGAATACAGGATAAAAGTTTATCAATTTGTGGTTGATTTGAGAGAAAGTAACAAGATAGTAGTCCCTCAATATCTTGTTGTTTCTTAGGTAAAGTTAATTCAACTGTGGGATTTTCTGGCATCCCCGTTTAAAGCCCTATTTCACAACAACTGAATGTTAGTTCAAGGGTCTCCAACATTTTCTTTAACAAAAGTCACTAGTGATGGAAAAGTGACCACCCCATCCAAGAGCATCCGTAGTATTCACATTGGCGCAATAGCCAGGGTTGTCAGCAGTAATGAAAAAGAAAAAAAAAAAGAAGAGGCTTTGACAATTTGAACTGAAATATTACACGGGTACTAGATACAAATAATAGCTGCAATACTCCCCTGCACCAAGATATAATTATCAGTAATAAAATATCTCGAACTGAAATAATAGCTGTAAGTAAATTTTTAAAATGTCAATTATTTTTCTATAGACATCAGTTTATGTGTTGTGAAAATACAAAAGAAATGTTGTCTTGAATGCATGAGTTTTGTTTTTTAAAATGCAGGTTGGACTGCACACAGGAGAGCTACTCACAGGAACCTGGTGATCTACTGGTAGCCCACGAGCCACTCATTGGAGACATAGCAATGCAGCAGAAGGTTGCAAACAGACTACAGTGAAATTATTGCATCACTTAGCCTCCTTGGGACTAAGTATCTCTTTTCCAATTACAGTATTGTCAACAGAAAGTTACCTATGTAGGTCTCCTCCTGTGAAAGAGGGGTAAGACTCTACACCAACATAGGATATAATTGGTGCAGAACTTGCAGAAACCACTGACTCAATCAAATATCTGTGCGTTTATTACCAAATTTTTCACTAATTACAAAACCCCTGCTTGCTTCACCATTAAAGCAGGTATGCATGCTGCTTCCTTGGACTAATCAGTGTGAAGCTGTCTTTTTGTAATTGAAAAAATGCTTTATGTAATGCTCCTGCTTTGGGTAAAACCGGATTATTACAAATGTGTGTATGCAAAAGAGTTGTAGCTTGGCACGGTCCCATGTAGGAAGGAATAAGTCATGCGCATATTTCTCCTCCACATTGGACCCCACTGCGATAAAGCAATCTGAAATGTATATTTAAGGTCACAATTTGACAGTTATGGCACCACATTTAGTGGATATCTAAAAAAAAGTATTCAGACCCAGCACCTGACCAGTGCGTTATTAACAGGGTATGAGTTGAAACATTTTGCTCCAAACATCACTCTGAAATGCTGTAACATTTTGAATCCAGCCACTGTACTTCCCCTTTCGGAGTCCCAACAAGACGAGAAACATGATTGCATATGTATTACTGAGAAGGAGACTAAGGGACGAATAGAGCAGACAGGTACCCGTATATCTGACCCACCAGGGGAACGGTCCATGGATGGTGCAGGTTACAAACTACCTAATGGCTCTAGTACAGCGGCCTATACAGTTACTCCCTTGAAATTTGTGGTTGAGTTATGTAAGATACAATAAATGTCAGAGCAATCTGTGGAGCTTACAGCTTTGACTAGAGCCTATAAATTAAGTAAAGGTTTGACTGTAAATATCAATATGTATATGCCTTTGGAGTTGCCCACTCATTCGAACAACTCTAAAAACAAAAGGGGGCTTTTTGACTTTGCATGGTGATTGGATACAGTGTGGGGAATGAATAGTAACGTTACTGGATACATTGATGTTACCAAAAAGAGTTGCTATTGTTAAATGTTTTGTTGACAAGAAAATTATAAGATGAGGTAATACAGGGAAATACTTTTGCCAATGAAACAGCTAAACGATCATCCTATTTAGAGTATAGTTTAATGTATATTGTAGGGACAGTTAGATGGACACTAGAAGTGACTATGTATAATCAGACTCTAGACTAATTCGGGAAGTACAGGAAGAAGCTACGGAGGAAGAGAAGGAACAGTGTAAAAGATATGGGTGTCAGGATGCAACAGGATGTTGGATAGATCTGTCAGGAGAGCAAAGATGAATGCTTCCAAATTGTTATGTGAAATGCTATTGTTACCATGGCACACAGTTCAGCCCACATTAGTGTTAAAGGAATAGTGGCCATGTCAGATAATGTATGATTCAATGATCTTTTAACTTGGGTAATTTTGATTTGGTTGACTGTGGTGAGACTATGGAGCCTGTTGAAGTCATCTATCCATGCCAACGTAATATACTCTAGCGATGAGGTGAAGGTCTCATGGCTTTGCCCATTGCAATGCATATAAAGAGGTGTAGAAATGTATAAAGAAGGTAGGTGGGGCATAGTCAACTGAGGGTGTGCCAGTCTATCTTTCTTGGACAGGGGAGTCGTATCCAGTCTACCATTAGTTCGCCATATCTTCTGACCAAAACAGATTTCTCTCGGATTCAAAGCTCTCACTCTCACTCTACAATCCCAGTGCTGCGGAACATATGTAGCAGTTTCCAGCAAATCGTTTTGAGAAAGGGCTCTTGGTAGGTAAATAATGAATGTAACCCAGTGGGATACATGGTTAGATAAGAGCCAGCAGGTAATTTGAGAGTAAGAATCATGTGCAGTGGGATAACAAGAGTAATCTCTTTAGTGCATTGTGGGTTTCCCATATACCTACCAGATCAATCAGTTAGATTACATGGAGCACTGCTTTTGTTCTCTTAGGAGATTAAATGTAATGCACTTATGATCTGTCCAATCTCTGATCTAGAAACAGGGAAGTTTCCTCCCCAAATCATATTTTCAATACCATGTCTACTACAGTTGAATAAATGGTCATCCCAAAATTCAAAATGGTCTATATTGGGATCATTGATGTTGACATCAGATAAAGGACTATATATAAAATTGGCTAATTAATAACAGTGATACCAAAGGGGACAGAGCGTTTGAGCAAGCAACCACTCAACCCCAGTCAACTGATCTGGGTTTAATCCATCATCATTCTTTAGCTCACTCCACCACCCCAGTTCAGACATGACCATATGCAAATCAGTCTGACCCTATGCCTCATGGGAACATTCCAGCCCGATCTGCCTAGCCATATCTTCTCTAGACTGGAAACAAGCAACCTGCTCACTTTGCCACTGGATTCAAGCTAGCCTGGCTGATGATGGCAGATTAGACAGAAACTGGTTCCAGGATACTTGTTTCTGGTGCTGAGTGATGCTGTCGCCTTCAGTGGTGCTGAGTGATGCTGTGGCCTTCAGTGGTGCTGAGGGATGCTGTGGCCTTCAGTGGTGCCGAGGGATGCTGTGGCCTTCAGTGGTGCCGAGGGATGCTGTGGCCTTCAGTGGTGCCGAGGGATGCTGTGGCCTTCAGTGGTGCTGAGGGATGCTGTGGCCTTCAGTGGTGCTGAGGGATGCTGTGGCCTTCAGTGGTGCTGAGGGATGCTGTGGCCTTCAGTGGTGCTGAGAGATGCTGTGGCCTTCAGTGGTGCTGAGGGATGCTGTGGCCATCAGTGGTGCTGAGGGATGCTGTGGCCTTCAGTGGTGCTGAGGGATGCTGTGGCCTTCAGTGGTGCTGAGGGATGCTGTGGCCTTCAGTGGTGCTGAGGGATGCTGTGGCCTTCAGTGGTGCTGAGGGATGCTGTGGCCTTCAGTGGTGCTGAGGGATGCTGTGGCCTTCAGTGGTGCTGAGGGATGCTGTGGCCTTCTGTGGCGCTGAGGGATGCTGTGGCGTTGAGGGGTGCTGTGGCGCTGAGGGGTGCTGTGGTGCTGAGGGGTGCTGTGGCGCTGAGGGGTGCTGTGGCGCCGAGGGGTGCTGTGGCGCTGAGGGGTGCTGTGGCGTGGTAATCTTTAAGAGTAAGTTGTCCGAACAAATGGACTAAAATATAGGGGATATGGAACGCGTATCGGGGAGAGTTATGTGCACCTATGTCTGATACGGACAGTGATGCTCAGGGCCAAAGACATCTGACTCAGTTGGAATGTAAAAATAGTTCAGTTATCTGTGGCTACGAACTAAAGAATCCTCACATTAACTTACCAAGCTAAATTAGCAAATAAGATGCACCATTTGATATGTGACAAAGAACTCTACACCCTGAAACGTATCACTACCCTTTCATCGCTGCCCCCTGTCAAGTATTGGAAATTACAGCTAAGTTAACGGAGAAGTACATCCCATGAGTCATAGATGTCTAGGTTATGTTATCACGTCTTGACTGCAATGAATGGGGCCTGATGCGATGATGCGAGGCACAGACTGGGGGGAGCGGGAGGTAGCGAGCGAGTGTGAGGGAAGGAGCATGGTGGTGTGCGAGGCGGATAGGGGTGGGGGGGCAGGTTTTGTCACTTCCTAAAGTATTCTGGTAGCACCTAGCCACGGGCTATTCTATAAATCTCACCTGGGAGCAACAGAAATGCTGCATGTATATACGGGGGAACAAGAAAGATGGGCTCCTGTCAGAATCCGCTGATTGCTGCAGCTTGCCCAGAGCGAAACGCATTGTAATACAAGTCGGATGGGGGCGGGCGCTTAGGCGGGGGGCGGGGGAGCGAGTGAGTGGGAGGGAACGAGCATGTGGGGTGTGAATGAGGCCAAGCGAGCGCCGTCACATGAACTGCATGTAATCCGCTTGGAATCCGCTTGGTCAAAGAGTTTGTTTCAACTACTATACACTCGCCTATTAATCCCTGCGGGATAGAATAGTCGAGACCTAAAAAAGCAACCCGGGTAAGGGAGGGGTGGGGGGGTGGGCTATCTCCACCGTAAAACTGCGAAATAGGTTATTTCTGCACTCAAAACCCCAAAACAGACACTTTTCGGAAATCCCTCAAAACATGGAAGTTTACAAATTCCCAGCTTCAAGTAATATCCCAATAAGCCTCAGTCCCATTTCAGTTTATTGCAGTCCAATTTTTCTCCGTCTCACTAGCGCCAAGACGCCTATGGGCAGTTGTGGGTTTAAGAATTTTCCTTCATTCTATGGGCGAGCAGAACTCGGGGACTAAGGTCCTCACCCACCCTTGATCCATGGGGCGCACGGCCAGATCCGCTCGAAGCAGTAGACTCGCTCTCCTCTGTGTCAGTTATTCACTTCAGGGTGGGGCACAAGCACGCTTGATGTTAGGGGGCTGCAAATGTTCCAGCTTGGAATCGTTGGTAATAAGATCTGCAGGCTGATTCAGAAGACATCACCAGTACCAAACAGCGAATGCTGGGTTAGTGCTAGCAGAGTAGTCTCAGGAAATTCATCTGCTGACTGCAATTTACAGGTGCATCAGCACCACAGCAGGTCTGCTAGTCCTCTGTCAGGAGTAGCTAAGAACTCCCAGAACTAAGATGTGGCCTCCACTCAGTGCTGGCCTGTGTCAAAGTTGGGCTTTGAGGCAGGTAAAATGCTGTGATGTATGTTTAAAGATGGAAAAATGACAAACATTAATACTGTAAGGTCAGAGAGACTGGATTATGTGGGCATCTTGGTTAGTGGCTTGGCCACATCCCACTTCCTGGGATGTGTGTGACAAATGACCTTTTCCTAGAGTACATACCTGTTCACCTCTTCATTTAAAGTGGCTGTTCAGTTAGGCAGCATCATTAGATGAATGTATGGCTTGGTTATAATATTGCTGTCTGTAGTTTATTAAGATTAGATGTTCTTAATGGTGGATATCGAAAAGAGTGAGATTACTATAGATGTGCTACTAAGCTGGCACCACTTAGCCAACTCCATGGCTTTCGTGCCTGACTGTCCACAAGATTATGCCAAACACAAACTACTGGTGTGAGAAATTAGAAATATATGTTATCATACCTAGTAATTGGGAACTCGCCAGTATATGGTGGCCTTACGGATTTTATTAACTGACACATCCTCCCCCATAGTTTGTGCTGTGTCTAAATTTTTAAAATGGGCATGGTTGAACCGCTTAAAAAGACTGTCTATATCAATTTAATCCATTTTTAATTAACTTATTTGTGTTCAAACTGAAAGTTTTTATCTGTCCTGTTCTTAAACTGTACAGTCTTTTACGATGTGCTGTTTTATATATTTTTGTAATGCTTTTATGATATTTGCATATCGAAATAAAGCTATCAACCAACCATACCTAGTTTGGTGTGACTAAAGAAAAAGCAATTCATAGCCAACTACATGGCTTTGGTGGTATGTAACTTGTACATACTTTCAAGGAGAACGTTGGATGGCAAAATGAGAAACAAATAAAGGTAGACTAAAACGGAGCAGGTTAGAAATTTACAAACTTTATCAGAGGCCTGAGCAGAAGTCGGAGTCTCAGAATTATAACTCCCCAGTGGATAGCAACAATAACTTTTCAACCCAGCTTCTAGTTGGCGCTGACCTAGAAAACAACAGTTATGAAATTTACAATGATATTACTGTCACTGTAAAATCTAGTGGTCACTTGCACTTCAAAAAGGGCATGAGTAACTGAGACTATGGCTATTGCTAAGAAGAACGAGACACTCCATGCAGTCACCACCACAATTCATAACCATGCTGGTTGAAAATTTTCCCCACTCTGACAACTTTCATGGGGTTCAGGACCCTACTATTACTTTGTGCCCTCTTCTATTAGATTCACAGTAATCTATGGTGTTTATGCGGGCTGGGAGTGCTGTGACACACAAACACAAAACTAACCATGCTTTTAAGGTTCCCAGACACATTTAAAAAGAGCATTGTCAGGGCACTATCCCAAGTACCTTCAGATCACCAGCCTCAGGTTTCTCAGTCACAGAATCTTCCTCTTCCTACAAGACAAGAATGTAGAAGATTAAGCCCTTGAGAGTGCAGGCTCTGGCAGTTTGCACATGCACAGCAAGGGGCTTTGGTTTGGTAACTGAATCTGGGTCGCCCTCTGGCCATGCTGGCATTGGAGTGCACCTATTCATAAATTGCAGAACCTAGTTTCGGGAAAGCGGAGAGTTGGAAGACTTCTTAAGTCATGGTTAAAAAAAAAAGTCTATTTCCACACTATTATATCCTTATAGGCCACCATAGCGGGCTATACCGGCTATTAAAGACCCGCTCCAGCGTTTAACAAGGGAGAGGGACTTTAATAGCTGGTATAGCCCAGCTACGAAGGGCTATAAGGCTATTAGAACATTCTGCCACTAGAGGGTAGAATGTTCTAACAAATAAAAGAAAGGCATCTCGGAGCCCGAGGGGGTTTAAATCCCCTAGAACTCCGAGAGGCCTTTGGTCACAGCAATAGCTGTGAACAAAAGCAACATTGGAATTTTGCTCGGCGGGCCTTTACCGGCCCGTAGAAGCACAGAGCACTCCACGGTATTCAATGGAGTTTTTCACATTCCAATGTTCTAATATAACCTTATACCCCGCCGTAGCGAGCTATACCGGCTATTAAAGGTCCGCTCCCACGTTAAAGCCCCGAGCCGAAGGCGAGGGACTTTAACAAGGGACCGGAACTTTAATAGCCAGTATAGCCCTGCTACGAAGGTCTATTAGACCATTCTGCCACTAGAGGGTAGAATGTTCTAACAAATAAAACAAAGGCCTCTCGAAGCTCGAGGGGATTTAAATCCCCTCGAGCTCCGAGAGGCCTTTGTAAAACATTGGAATGTTGCTTTGTGGGCCTTTACCGTCCCGTAGAAGCATGGAGCACTCCATTGTCTAAAATGGAGCTCCCGACATTTGTGTTACAATGACCAGGTCATGAACAAAACATTATCACTAAAGGAACATCATAAGAAAATACTTGGGAATGATGAAGATACCAAATTATCATACGGATGCCTAGCATTCAGTGCACAGGGGGTAACTAAAACAACCAAGCATGATTTCAGGGGACGAAATCAGACTTGGATACTCTATATGCAAGCAGCAGGACCAAACCAAAGTGTAGGAAATTCCCAGCATGCCTAACATTCACATAAGGGGCAAGGACACAGAGGTAAACCACTTTTACCACAAATCTTTCTCCCCGCAGGGAATCACAACACGGTCGTTACAACAACCATTTTGTGATTCCGCATACCATTACTCCGCAAGTCGGAACAACGACTTGCGGAGGGGAAGAAGGTGTTGGATTTAAAATCCTGTTTAACAATGGAGGGTTGTGGCTCTGAGCAGTAAGGCGGAGCACAAAACTCTAAACAACCAAAGACAATTGTCAGTACTGCTTTTTATTTTACACTTATTCCTGTATGCAAATGTGTGGATCAACCATCAAACCATTTCAAGTTTATTAATTGCTTTTATTTCAATTGATTTGAGAACTAATTGTTTAACACATGAGAAAAATTCACTAATACATCATTATATCTCTATACACCATACATATGTACAATTTACATGAAATAGCCTAAATTTACACGCCTAACATTCATATGAACGACTTTACAAAGAAAAAGAAAAGAAATTCAAACACCTTTCATTCACACACACTCCTCATACCAAACAATATTGCACTAAATGTAATGTAATGTAATGTATTGGCATTTATATAGCGCACTACTTACCCGTAGGGTCCCAAGGCGCTTCGACCGCTGCGAAACCCTTCCTGGCTTCCCTGAGAGATGGTCCCTTAATGGGTATCTCCAGGGTGAGACCAGGCATCCCCGGCGGTCTGGTGGGGCCGTTAGTGAAGATGAGGCAAGCTAATGCCCAGAGTTGCTGAGTGTGATCGCTGATCAGAGTGGGCACCGAGGCGAGAGAATTATCGAGTCCGCTGACCCTGGTCCAGAAACCTGCCGCGCCGGGAATCGAACCCTGGTCCCGGGCCGTCCTCTGCTCTCGGGTCTGCCGCCTCTAACCAGTGAGCCACACTACTAAATGAAAACACAAAATCTCCTTATATATACACATTTCTTTTTTGTTTTTTCTATTTGACGAATTTGCTTATTTACAACAACATCAATTAGTTGTTTCAGAGCCAGTTGTTATAGGCAATCTGTTTGGAAAGCCATGGTCTACGCGTTTCGAACCCTATTACTCCAGGTTCTCATCAGGACCAAACTCACTAAAAAAACCAATGAAAGGATAACGTCACTAATTTATTACTGATTCAAACTTCTATCTCTCTAAGCAGCCACCTTTAGCTAAACCTCCTTACCTTGCTTCCAAGCAAGCCTTGAAACTAGTATTTTTTCTGTTGTTGCCCAGACCAATCTCTGCATAATCCACATGTAAAAAATGAGAATAATAAATAAATCAAAAAATCGTCCTCTATATCTACTTTTAGTGCTCTTGTTTGCGCTATCCGACTTATATTCAAAAAGGTGTATTACAGCTCTGCACAGGTAGCGTTCTCCAATGTATTCCTGCCACAGCCTAGTGAAAGCTGATATCCTAAAAAACGAGGAGCGTCTTAGTTGCCTTTATGTTTGATTTATGGCATGGCAGCGTGTTGAGAATATGTTAATTCTTACCTCCCACTTGATCGCAGTTCACATGGGCCCCAGGCTTCGCGTTGTGAATCCGCGAGGAGCTGAAAGAGAATGTGGGGGTTAATGAGACGCCTAATGGATCATTCCCAGCCAGCGGACACCCATAAACTTGGACTACACTTCCTAGACTCGCTACAAGTTTTCATTGCCTTAAGTAAACAGGAAGCGACCCGGAACTACTTGGACGCTTTCCGTAACGCTGAGACGGGAGATTGACATTTGAGAATCTGCACAATAGGGTAAGTCAGGTTGCTACCTGAACCACGCTAGGGATCTGGCAACTAACAGAATGATCCATTAGGTGTCTCATGACCCCCTGCATTCTCTTTCAGCTTCTCGCTATCTCACAACGCGAAGCCTGGCCCCCCGCCCATGTGAACTGCGATCAAGTGGGAGGTAAGAATTAACGTATTCTCAACACGCTGCCATGCCATAAATCAAACAAAGGCAGAAAGGCAACTAAGACGCTCCTTCGTTCGTTTATTAGGACATCAGCTTTCACTAGGCTGTGGCAGGAATACATTGGACAACGCTACCTGTGCAGAGCTGTAATACACCTTTTTGAATATAAGTCGGATAGCGCAAACAAGAACACTACAAATAGATATGTAGAGGACGATTTTTTGATTTATTTATTATTCTCATTTTTTACATGTGGATTATGCAGAGATTGGTCTGGGCAACAGAAAAAATACTAGATTCAAGGCTTGCTTGGAAGCAAGGTAAGGAGGTTTAGCTAAAGGTGGCTGCTTAGAGAGATAGAAGTTTGAATCAGTAATAAATTAGTGACGTTATCCTTTCATTGGTTTTTTCAGCGAGTTTGGTCCTGATGAGAACCTGAAGTAATAGGGTTCGAAACGCATAGACCATGCATTGCCAAACAGATTGCCTATAACAACTGGCTCTGAAACAACTAATTGATGTTATTACAAATAAGCAAATTTGTCAAATAGAAAAAAAACAAAAAAAGAAATGTATATATAAGGAGATTTTGTGTTTTCATTTAGTACAATATTGTTTGGTATGATGAGTATGTGTGTGAATGAAAGGTGTTAGAATTTCTTTTCTTTTTCTTTGTAAAGTCGTTCATATGAATGTTGTCAGGCGTGTACATTTAGGCTATTTCATGTAAATTGTACATATGTATGGTGTATAGATATATAATGATGTATTAGTGAATTTTTCTCATGTGTTAAACAATTCGTTCTCAAATCAATTGAAATAAGAGTAATTAATAAGCTTAAAATGGTTTTGTTGGCTGATCCACACATTTGCATACAGGACTAAGTGTAAAATAAAAAACAGTACTGCCAATTGTCTTTGGTTGTTTGGATTTAAAATCCAACACCTTCCCTACTGTCCGCACAGACTGGAGTTGGAATAGTAAATTATACTATTCCAACATCCAGCGCCCCCCTCCACAAATTGCCGTTCCGACTCGTGGAGTAATGGTATGCGGAATCACAATGCAGTCATTGTAACGACCGCGTTGTGATTCTCTGCGGGGAGAAATACAGCGGGATAATGTCAAGTTGATTCAAACGGGTCTGAACTTTTGTTGTCGTTTGTCCCAGTCCAGTGTAGAAAGACCACATGGGAATTTGATCTTGCAAACTATTTGCAATAGTAGAATCCTTTACGCTTAAGAGCTTGGCAATTTAGGCATGATATATTTGACACCTTTAATGGCACTGATCCACTGAACAAAACTGCCTAAACAGCTGATTATTACTGGAGGAAAAGCCCTAGAAAACAACAAGGAGCAGCTAATTCCAGGACAGAAGGAAACATGAAGTTGTCTGTAGAAAATCTACAACAGCACCTTCATAGCGTGCCATACTCAATACTGTAGCATTGTATGGCACTGCTACAATATTGGCTTCATTTGTTACTCTGGCTCCATTCTACTACTTATGGAACAGCATCATTTTAAATCACAAATGTGGGTCAAATACTGTTACAATATTAGCATTACGTAAATATGCGTGTGGCTCTGAATGATTTTATTGATAAGCAGATAATGCCACAGTACAAGTACCTTGTAAAATAATATTCACTTTATATAGAGCTAATCAATTTGAGGAAGGCATACACTCAAAGTGGTAACCCATCTCTATCCACTCAGAGTGACAGAAATTACCATGCTGCACTAGCTAGATGAAGCAGCCTAACCTCACTCTAAACCATACTGCACTAACAGCAATACTAGATTAGCAGTTCTCACTCCAAACTAGTACACTGTAAGATCAACAGCTTCATACCGACCACAGGTAAGCAGTAAATGTGGGAGTACTTTAACTATTTTATTATAATTCATCTGGAGTGCTCTAAATTTAGTGACCAAACACAGCTAAAATGCCTCAATTAGTTTGCATCAAGTCCACAAAAGAAACCTCAGGAAAGCGAAGAAAGATACCAAAAGACCACACAAAACAAACCATTGCTCCCAGGCCAAACCAGGTCAGGCCTTAAGATAGGAGCCTAATATCTCCTTTCAGAATAATGCAATTATGCCAAATTGTAATTACCCATGTATGGCAGCACTTCTTCAGACCAGAGTAGCAAAGTAGCGACTGTCTGCAGTGTGTGGCTTGGGCAGGGAGCAGAAAAGGTAGAAAGCCACATCTATGTCATTCTCACCTTTCTCAGACATGCAAAATACGTAAATACTGAGTGACATACTGTCCAGCAACTGAGTACTGTCTGCTGCAGTGCACTCACAGTGTAGCATTTAGCACCCTGTTGCTTGCTGTCAGGTCTAAAGCAGCGGTGAGAACTGCCCACCACTCCCAACAAAACCCTCCTTCATCTGAATATATTTTACACCCTCTTTTAAAAGATGCAAATCAGTTTGACTATCACCTAAGACTTACAACGAATGCTCAATAAAAAAGAAAAGTGTGTGCGTGTCTGCGTGTGGCGGAGGAGGGGGAGAGGGGGCACCACCAACTGCCCTCTTATCCGATTATGTGCCAACCACTGTCCAGCCATGAACTCTCTCTCTCCACGGGGCACCCAGACCTTCAACAAAAAATTCACCACAAGATTCCAATGAGAGGAGGGTGTCGTTTATAGGGATAAGTCCATAGACTAGGGGCAGTGCTCTGAAACCTGGTACTACCTGAGCAACCATTTATACCCTCTCTTCAAACACAAATATATCCAACCATGTTCATGTGCCATAGAGGATGAAAACCATCTAATGGCCTACACCCAGGCAGAACCTTCACAAGTGGGCAGGAACCTACTCTGTGAACTATTTTCCAGCTCACAATAAGTGATTGTGTGAAAAAGTAATGATGTTGGGCGACACACAATAGTATCATATGGAATGGCAGGTCGGAGAAAGTGCAAGATTTGTAGGGAGAATGCTTATGTCAGCTGCAGCGGTACAAAAGGGGGTGGTGATGGACGGAGCATCTGAACCAATCAAACACTGACACCCAGTCAACAGATCTGGGTTTAATCCATCACCGTTCTTTAGCCCACTCTGCCACCCCAGTTCAGACATGACCATATGCAAATCAGTCTGACCCTGTGCTTCATGGGAACAGTCCAGCCCGAACTGCCAGGACCATGCCATCCCTGGACTGGAAACAAGCTTCCTAGGACCGGTTTCTGGCATTACAGCAGTCTTTAGCCAGGCTTGCTTGAATCCAGTGGCAAAGTGAGTAAGGGACTCTCGTCTGAGCATACCCTGCCAACTTATGGCGAACAAAGCGGTACAAAAGGGGGTGTCCCGTGTCCCATGCTCTCCACACCACTGGAGCCAAGCTTTCCTGGCTGATGACGGCTGATAGCCAGAAACCGGTCCTAGGATGCTTGATTCTGGTCCAGGGAAGATATGGCTTGGCAGTTCGAGCTGGACTATTCCCATGAGGCACAGGGTCAAGGCTGATTTGCATATGGCCATGTCTGAACTGGGGTGGTGTGGAGTGCAAAAAAACGATGGATTTAGGCCCAGATCTCTGTACTGGGGTGAATGTATGACATTGCTCTGCATTCTGTCCATCAACTGTTGTTTTTGCATATGTCAGCTGCAGGGCAGGTCCCTGTAGATCAGTGCAGCTTTTTTTAGGTTAAGAAGTCATGAGCACCGATTCCCAATATTAGTGTAGTATGAAATGTCACCTCCTATATACAAATTTTATAATAATGTGAGTCGGAAAGGGATGGAAAAGGTGGAATTTCGCTGCTAGACCACTGGAGTTGCATGGTGTTCTGAAGGCCTCTATGTTTGTATCTGTCTAACACTGGGGAATTTCCTTCTCTGTATCAAAGGAACAGGCACCTAATCCACTAAAGAAATATGAATTCGTGCAACCAAAGGAAACGGGATAGGTCATCAATTATAACTTCTTACATTTTGGCAGACTTCCTAAATGTCTATTTGCCAGGAGATACAAGTTTCACCCCAGAAAAAGGAATGCATTTTTTTGGCCTGGATTAAGTATGAACTCTACACAAGTTTGCTAATTGACAGACCACTAAACTAAAAATTATCACTTTGAGCTACACAAAAAAAAAACATTGCTTCAAGAGGGAGGTGGCATGAATGCTGGTCTAAAGCAGTGGTCAAATAGACTCATGCCATTGGAAACAATGTGTATAGTACTTTTGGAACTTTTGCTGCAAGCATATACCCTCCAGTACATGCTTTTAGCACACACAATGTATGCTACATGCTTATTAGCACTGTAGTTACATTTCAATAAAATGCTAACGCTCAACGTTTTCCTCTGGAATGGGTGTTGCACGAAATGAGGAGGATGGCTAACAGTTTGAAAGATTTCTACAGGAAGGGGAGAAAAACATTGGAATGGAAATTAAAAAAGATCTTAAGAGAGAGCCAAAAAATAACTACACCCTCAGTAAACTGTGGTGATGGGCTGCATACATTCAATTAGGTTTGCTTCTTTACACATGTACAAAAACCCAGAGCTAAATACAACTGTATCAAGAACTCACCAAAGCACCCTGTAGAAGAGAAGTAATACTTCTTTTACTGCCAGCCTAAATGTTCTCAGATGATGCACTCAGCGCATTGCTGAGCGCCCATACTGCCCACAATGCTGTGGTATTTCTGTGCTCAAGGTCACCCACATGTGTGCACTTAAGAGCTTACTGGAGTGCCAGACATACAGGGAGGCAGCAGGACTCTGGAATCCAGGCCAGAAGGAAGGCTGTCAAACTAGGGTTTTTTCTTTATTCATCAAATACATGGCATGACTTTCTGGCAGGGGCATGGACAACGCTTTTAACCAGCGCTCCTCAAAATGGTGGCCTGTCAAAAAAAAAAAAAATATTCAAGATTTCCAAGCCAGTACCGCCTTTTCCTATGATGTCAGTTCCTGATTAAATCACATACAAGTGAGAGGACATTCGAAGAAGCTATATCACAACGTATCTTTTTGCCACTTTTCGTTACATTCCTAGCCCACTTGTGTTGGACTTGGCCCTTAGGGCAGGTTCACCCCTAGACTTTTTGCCTTATGTGTGACCCTGTGTCAGTGATTTTTGGGTCTCTGCGCACTTTCCCCTGAGTCCCAGAGTGAAAGTGCGTGCGTGTAGTATGGCTGGCCTGCCCTCCCATAGGAATGCATGGGGAATGTGTGTGTCCCTGGTAGTTCCTGATGCGTGGGGAGTGTAGGCTCGAGTTTAGTATGTGTAAACTCGTGAGAGTGAATGCTGCAAGATGGTGTCTGCGGCATGTATGTGTCTAGAAGGGAAGTGCTACTTCTGGACATTGAGATGTGTGCAGTGAGGGTGCTGGAGCGTGATTGGCTGGAGCTAGCTGGCATGCCAGGCTCCAGGAAGTCTGGATGGGTCTGCCCGGTGGTGAGTGGGAGATTAGCATGAGTGATGTGTGGGAGGAGTGTACCTGTGTCCTGGATGGGCTGGGTTTTCCCCAAACAATGCTGGCTCCGCCCCCCTGTGGTGTGTCTAACGACCCTAGCCTCCCCAGTGAAAGAAATGGGTGGTTGGGCCATCAAGAGTGCTCCAGAACCAGCTGCGACTGGTTTTCCCCCCACCCTGCACCCTGAAACAAAGGATTTGTTAGTATAAGAAGGGGCTGTGTCCCCTTAGAAAATGTTCTGCTTTTGGATCCTGCCGGAGGGGGCTATTGCTGCTGCTGGGGCCAGGAGGACCGCCACTTGGGGTGTCTCCCTGCCTGGAGACCCAGTGTGCTGGCTCTGGCCCAGCCTTGCCCCCCTGCCTGCCTCCAGCCCCTGCTGGAGCCTTGTCCTGTCCTCCAGTGCTGGGGAGCACTGAGGATTCCTTGCCTACAGCCTGAGAGCGCTGCTCTCTGCCCTTCAGCGCTGGGAGCGTTGAAATCGCCTGCCTAGCGCTTGAAAGCGCTGGATTTTGGCCATAGCGCTGTGAGCGCTGTATTCTGTCCTGGAGGCGCTTGGGAGCGCCTGCCCTTCGTTACTAGCGCTGCTAGCGCTGGGTGTGCACAGCCGGTGCCCACCCGGCATCTGACTGCCCCGTGTGGCGAGTTGGCGGCGCGGGTGCCACCCCGCTCATTGCCGCTTTCATTGTGCCCAGGTCCGTGATTTATTGCCACGAGGAAGCCACTTCTCGGATGGGAGCCCGCCTGCCTGCCTAAAAGCGAGCCGCCGCGCTGCCCGCGGCGACTCGGAAGTGGTGAGGCGGCCGACCAATCACAGCGCGGCCCCGGAGAGGCCGATCGGAAGTCCCGCCCCACTGCCGCGACCCGGAAGTCAGGCAGGCCAGGGGCAAGACAGAGAGGCAACCGGAAGCGGACGGGAGGCCACCCCGCGCTCCGGTGAAGAGAGAAGCCGGCGTCTTCCCGTTTCCTCCCCAGGCTCCCAAAGTGAGGGAGAGCCCAGGGAGAAGTGTCCAGAGAGCCCCGAGGAGCAGGAGCTCTCGAGGAGCAGAGCCTGCCGCGTCGTGCCTGGAGCCCCGGGACGAGAGGAGAGGAGCCCCGCCCGCGGCCCAGCTGATCAGCCGGTGAGTGCGAGGGCGGGTTCGGTGTGTCCTGCGAGCGGCCCCATTGAGGGAGGGCCGCTCCACTGAGAGGAGCCCGTTCTGTGTTCTGTGAGCCCGAGAGGCTCTGGGGGCATTTTCTTGTGTCCTGAGTCCCCCGTGAGGGACTCCCAGACCCCGCAGTTGCTACCGAGCCCCGAGAGGCTCGTGGCCCCCCCCCCGGGTGACCCTTGGCTCTAGGTCCCCCGTGAGGCAGCCCCACAGCCCAGTGAGGCTGCACCTTTTTGGTTTTGAGCCCTGAGAGGCTCGAGGTGGCAGATTGCTTGTTGAGCCCTGAGAGGCTCTGAGAGGGTCATTCGCTTTGAGAGTCCAGTGAGGCTCCGCAGTGCCACAATGGTGGTTCTTGAGCCCAGAGAGGCTCCAACTTTGCCCTAACTTTCCCTGCACCAGTTGCCCAGCACTTTGTGGGCAACTGCTACGTTTAGGCCCTGACATTGGGACACAGGGACTGTCACAGGTGATGACTGATTTAAGTTTTGCGCAATGTTATTGCTACACCTCTGAATGTTAATGCATCATGTGTTTGGTTTTTACACCCCTACAGGTATTGTGATGTGTAGGTGGTTGTTTTCTCCCTAGTACAGGTGGTGCTAGTGAGGTCCTGTTACCAGTGATTACTGGTTGTGTGCTCTATGTTTATATTGTGTGCTACACTGATTTTACTTTCTAAAGTGCTATTTCTGAAAGTATTGCTTCTAAAAGTGCTGATACCCTTGACAGTGGTCCAAGTGGCCCTGTCCTGTACAAATATCCCTTGTAAATTCCGCCCGTGCCTGTTGGCACAGTGTAACAAGATGTGTGTTTTATCTGATGTATATTTATTATAATACAAAGGCTATTTTTATATAACCTTGTGTGGAGTTTTCCTTTGTGGTGGGCCTTTGGTTGTTGTTGCTGGGGTGCGTGCGCAAATACTTAACTTACATCGCCTCCAAGTTTAGCCTTGACTGCTCGCGCCACGTTACCTAGAGGGCGAGTGGGGGTTACCTTGGTGTGTGACTCCCCTGCCCTGACCTTGGGAATGGTGATCCCTGACTGACCTCGACGCGAGTCTTGGCCAGCCAGGGTCCCGTTTCTAACAACTTGCTACTACTTTTGTCACAGATTTTTGCTTCTGGCAATTGAATCTTCTTCTGAATTCTTCGCTTGGAATTCTTGCTTGTCTCCTTTTCCCTTCCTGGTATGAGAATGAGCTTGTTGCGTATGTCTTCAGTATTAACAGTAATCTTTATTCAAGAGCTACAGATATCTATGGTAGTTTATTGCTAAATGGCACCCTTTTAATGAGACACTTTACAGCTTTCAAATGTACTATTCTGTGCAGAGTGGCACGGCGCTAATGGGAGTCGTTGTTCTTTCCCTGGGCAATCAAAATAGGAACTCATGCATTCTCATCATCCAATCTTTCACAGTAGAGCGCTTGCCCCTACACTTCTCGAAAGCTGCGTGCCTCTGTAAGGCAGGGACCGACATTACACTAGATTTTTAAGGTTTGCCACAACCCCAGCTGCCAAGGTAAGCCACCTATCATCAAACATCCCTCAAATACTGAAACACACACCATTCCCACTAAGTACCCTGTAATTATACTCTTCCATACTCAGACATCTAAAAGCAAAAACCATATGGACATTCCACACACTAGAATACACACACCATCCACATCACACCTTCAACACATGATCATCACCGCACAACCAGCAGTAAGTCACACCCATTCCATCATATCAAACCACAATCTAAATGTTCTTTTCATCATGGAGACCTGGTTCACACTCATTAGCAAACATTTTTGATGTCATCGACCACTCTGGATACTGCATCCAATACATAGACTGCACATACACAACTGGAAGGGAACTCATCGTACCCAAGTCACTGTAGCCCGGCATCATCTTCACACTAAAGTCATTTGAGCTCCTAGTCTTCCTTTTTAACTCTCTACTGTCCTATAAAAATAGCCTTTCATCTCATCTACAGACCACCCGGAACTGACAAAGGACTTAAAAGAGGAAATATGAGCCCTTATCACCTCTACCTTCAGCCATCACTCCCACTACTTTGTTGTCCCCTACTCCATTACACAAACACATGCCATTTCCCCACATGAAAGACAGCAGAAAAAGTAGAAGGTTACCTTCTGCTACTAAGGACATCATGTATAACTCCAAGAAGTACCAGTGAACCTACCCAGACACTTCCAGCCTCAACAGATGTCAACTACTACACACTCAGGAGCTTGCACCTCTAAGCCTTATCAACAGATGCAAAGCCCTCATTAAGACCATCAAGGAGCCAACCCCATCTGAGAATCTACTATCCCACCATAAGCAGACCGATGCAATGCTATCAACCTCTCCTTCACTAAGAAAAATTCAAGAAAAATTAGATATCATATGATCAATTTCTCATCATCAACCGCACAAGCACCTATATCCAGTCACAAAACCACGCTTTAGAAATACCAAAACCTACATGCATGACTGGAGTTCAAGGCATTTGATAACCTACATATAGAAACACTTTACAAATAAGTAGGATCCAACTATTTTTCATTTACGTTGGCCAAAAGACAAGCTACCAACCTACGGCCACATGTTGCTGTGATCGTGAGCCATACGGTCTTTAACCCGCATTGTATATTGTGTTGGGCCAGCAATAATCATGCAAGATCCAATAGCTAGGAACATAATGTAAAAGTATGACAAGCGTCCTGGACCTTAGGAAACAAATGAGGAATTAACAACTTTCATGGAGAAACTCAAGGCCACAGCTAGCTCACAGTGGCACCTGCAAACAGAAGATTCATACAAGCCATATGGAACAAAGACTAAGATGGACTTGTAAACTCTCATACTATTTTCAAGGTTACGCTGAAAAAGCAACAGCCTTGATCCGCAAGTTCCAAATCAAGGCACACAGATAACTACTGAAACTAATACCGTCATATAACACACAAATAAGTGGGCTAACATTTACCCATTATCAAAGGATTCAGATCAAACCGTTCCTAAACATTTTGTTTTAGGGTGCGATTACTAAAGTTAAGTGCCACAGGATAAGCACAACCCCTTTAGCTAGCAATGGGGCCATGAGACAGGAATGCCACGCATGAAATGAAATCTTGAAGCAGAACCATTCATACATCTTGTGTTTAGTGAGGGTATTTGGCAAAGTCTTGTGGCTGAGGAAGAAAGTCAGGCAACAACTCATCAGGTAACCAACACAGTCCGTATGACATTTTTTATTTACCGATTGCCTGCTGGCCTCATCCTCTTCATCATCGCCCCTCTCCTCATCTCCTTCTAGTTTAGATATATCATCTTCACCATAGGCCTCAGACACAAGCCCAACCTTTTCTTCTATGTATGCTTCGGACACCAAGAATCCCTTCTCTTCCAAGGGCACTAAAAAAAGAAAAAAGTTAAAATATTGTAAAAAAGCAATGCTCCAATTTTAATACACTATTTACATGTATATGCAAGAGCAAATTAGACATCTGAAATCTAGAGAGGAGCAGTTTCCCATAAAAATGAAAAAAAAACTTACAATTGAAATGGAGAACCCTACAACAGCTAACCACTTGCCCCCATCACAACAGATGTCCGTTTTATGAAATTTTTCTTGTTTGCATACAGACACCCCTTCCCTACACGACAACTCTGTTTTGTTATAAATGCAACATTCAGTGAAATGCATCACACCCTCCTGCAGTAAAATTATTTTACACTTAATAACACCCATCAATGCAGTATGAACCTAGAGAAACAAACAATCATATGTCTTTGGATCAGAGCAACTTTCTATAATGATTAAGCTCATTGATGTCCGCATGCTCTAAGGATGTGAAAATGTCCACATGAACAGCCGACTTCCTCCGAAAGTCAAAGCATCATTTACATGGTTACGGTTAGACAAAACCAGATAATTGTTCTTTCAGCAGCTGGGGTTCGCACCAGTGATAATGGATAGTGGTTGTCGATAATCAGCTGTTTTTAGGTCTCGCCTGTCGATGCGCATTTGCATCGAGCTTGCGAGACTATGGGGGCTTAAACAGTCTTTAACCAACTTGCAAGGAATCGTGGCGATTCCTTGCAGTGCCCGTGAAATTCAAGCTCAATGCGCATGCGCATTGAGCTTAAAAGCGCGTGCACATGCCCCCAGCCGCCTGCCTTGCATGTATTTTCCCTCAGGCGCACTCCTCCCACACCCCCGCTCCGCCCCCTCCCCTGCCTGCCGTGTCGCATTTCTTCAGTTTCCTCAGCCGCACTCCAGGCCCCTGCTACTTTCACACCCTCTCCCCGCTCCGCCCCCTCCCCTGCCCGCCGTGTCGCATTTCTCCTCCCCCCTCCCCTTCTCTGCCTTCCCTCCGTCTTGTCTCTTCACTTCTTGGTTGCACGGCCGCTAGGCCGTGCCTCCCCTACTCTCCTCCCCCCTCCTCCTCCTACTCTCCTCCCCCCTCCTCCTCCTACTCTCCTCCCCACTCTCTCTCTCCCAGCACAACCTTGCCGCTCAGGTTTGGACCCCCAGAGCGTTTACTTTTCAAAGTAAGTCGCAGATTAGAGCGTTACTTGCAAATCTCCAAGGTGAACTCTTCCAAAGTCGCCCCACCCCAGAAGAAGTCACCATCTGCCACTGGTGTGGTCTTTCACATAGGTAGTAGCCTTCTGCAAGCCAGAAAAGACTGGGGACGGCGACACCATCACCTCCCAACCCCCCAACTCCCCACCTTCACGCCCTCCTCCATTTCCATCTACATTGCCCCTCCTGCTCTGCAGAGTGGTTGTGACAAAAGCCAGCGAGCTCGCTCCGCCGCGGCCACTCCCCTCTGCCTGTGCATTTCCAGACATGTTCATTAGCCTCGCAACAGACACCTTTGGGGGTGCCCTGCATGTCTAATTCATTCTCCAAACGTTCCATTTTTGCCAGCGCAAACGAAACGATGGGCTGAGAGTCAGCGTCGGGAAGATGGTCGAGGTATTTTATGCGGTATTGATGGGCCAATAAGGGTAGACATCGAGGAAATTCTGTGGGTAAAGCTTTTGAAGAAAATTATACGAATATTTCATTATTGAGACCTGGTAATCGACTAAATGAAGTAAACATTTAGATCCGATGAATTCACAATAGCGGATTACGCAAGTCATAATTGTACTGTTTATAAACTTGATAGATTTGTGGTAAAAGTTTGTCTTGTAATGTACTTGAAGATCAAAAAGTCTGTTTAATAATTTATGTGGTTGAATATCAGGACATTCACTTATGGGCTGGCTTTGGCAGATACTGTATGACACAAGTGAAATCTCTTCGCCGCAAAGAAATGGAATCTAAACTCCCTCACCCACAATGCTTTTGAAAAACCCAGAGGTACGGGTTGAGCACTAATACAATAGCTCCGCCCCCTGCTCTACGCCCCCTCTCTTCTCCAACCCCTCCCCACTCTCTCTCCCAGCACAGCACCATCAAAAAACCCCAGCCGACAGTGCAATAGGTCTCGCAGCATTTGAGTTAGAGCTTTTAAAATGTTTATGGCTTTTTTTATTTGTAATTCTTTAGCATTGGCTACAGGAAACAAAAATGCTAAAGATTTACAAAAAAAAAACAAACAATTCTAAAAGCACTAACTCTAATGATGTGAGACCTATTGCATTTCCAATGCTTGTTTCCATTTAAAACTATGTCTATAGCATGCTTTAAGCTTTAAAAATGAGGTCTTGGTGAAATAACAAAAACGAATCTCCTTTTAATTAGCCAAAAACGTGATACCTGCATCTCTACAGAAACATGGAATTCACTTGCTAGTGCAATTTATTTTGTTCTCACCAATGTTGTATGTGAATCACAGCAGCACATTATGCTACAGGACACATGCTGACACTGATAAGGGCTCCTAACACTTTCAGCAGCCAGGAGACTGCTCATGGGTCTCATGATTCCATCACAGTTTAATTCACAAATCGGGCATGCCTTATTTGATGAGATATGGCAAACAAATGTGACACGAGAGGGCTGAAACTGGAAGACTTTACCACGGGCACAGTCAGTGGTAACTGCTGTTTGGTGCTATGGCGCCAAACCATATGGCACATGTGAGTTGCCTGCATATGTGAAGGGAATTCTGTCCGATGTGTTCTGGTGCATACAGCCACAGCTTAGAAGTTTTGTTGTGATCAAGGCGATAGCCAACTATATTAGATGCTGTGAATCTATTCAAGGAGAAACCTGTAGAGTTTTGAGGAACAAAGCTAAAGGGCCATACTCTCCAGGGGCATAGGGCTGCCAATTCCCCAGACAGGATATTCTAGAAACAGGATGCATTGGCAAGCAGGAGAGTGAAAGACCCCCATCATAACAGGTGATTCCAGAGACATGCACAGAGTTGGACTGTTCGCTTAGGACATCTCCAAAAAGATCAGGAAGTATGTAGGACCTGGATACCTGCCTTCAGACTAATTCGCCCGTAACAATGGGCAACATGAGCTGCCTGAACTGCCGAAATGGATAAAATTACTATTTGCCCGTCTGAAGACAGAAACAGCTTTAGGGCTAAAGCTAAAGCTGCTCTGATTTTATGGATTGTTATACCTGGATTTAGCCAGTAATTTTTGATTTTATTAAATGTAGACATACATACATACATATAGTAGTTTTCACCCAGCTCTCTTAATCCATTGGTCTTATATTGTGCAAGTCACATTTTCCTTCCACTACAGCATACAGTAAGGGACAAAACATCAGTCCACTTCAGTTACTTGCTAACTTCACTGGGCCAGCCTTCTGCTCTTTAAGAAGGGCACATCACCCAGAAAGTAGTTCTCTTAAGTGCTCGGGACAACTATGGCAATGTGTGCTTTTTGAGAACGAAAATATTTGTTTTTTGACAATTTTTTGTTTTTAAAGATTGACAAGGACTCGGCAGCCTACTCAACAAAAAAGTTTTGCAAATAAAAAAAAAAAAAGATTTAACAAAATAAAAAGGCAGGGAGTCGACGCCAGACCAACAAGCTTTGCCAATGCTTTTTATATAATTTAGATGGCTAGGATGTGGCCAAGTGCCCAAATACAAAGGTTGCATGACACTGTGCGTTTAGTTACTGTGCATTTTTGCACCACTTTGGAAAGTGCTCAGTTGGTGTTAATAGCTTCGAGTACATTGCCAGATTATTGGCCCAGGCCCTACTTATGAAAAAGGGAGCTAAATTTAGAAGCATAGGGAGAGTAAAGGACACCAACTATTAATACATACTGTTTCAAATCTCAGTAATTCTATCACCTTATGAATATGACAGCTGTGTAACCACTCGCTTTTCTAGTCCTTCTCAAATGACAGTCATTTGTTTTAAGAGCTGCAGCAGAGGGCCTATACTTGCAGACAGTCACTATTAAAATGATAAATTAAATGAAGTTACATCACGTGGGCACAGCAAATTTCACCATTCATCCAGGACAAGAAAACTGAACAGGATCACTGCGATGGGGTCTGGACGATTTCATGGCGCTCCAAAGTGGGGAGTGTGAGCTCTAGCTATGAAGAATCATACTAGCATAGATCTGCGTCCCTAAGTTGTGCTGGAGAGGGTCCCAGGAGGAGAAAAGCAACAGGACCGGCAGTGACGGAAGATCAAGTACTGGGAGGTGGCACCAGCAGCACAATCTGGCACAAATATGATCTGCAGGCGGTGGAGACTGTTGGTCTAAATGGAGACAAGCCACAGCCAGAGGAGGTGGACCAATTCAGTGCACAGGACCAGAGTGGTGAGGACGGGGTCACGTGCTGAAAGGGTGGGGAAAGATTTCCCCCATCCAATGCAAACAGGGTGCCCTTTGTAAGTGAGGGGGAGTTCATGCATCCTCCAGCACTCCATTCGCTCACCCAATTTAGAGTTCCTTGCAACGTAGTGGATTGTCCATGGACAGCACAGGCCTGCAGGAAGCCCAGAGAGGGAGGGGACACATTACTTCCTTTAGGTTTTGGAGGCGTTGGACACGTCGCTAAACGGCAGACAAGGGACCCGTTTGCCAGGCTGCTTCACCTCCCTTGGTATCAAATGCCTTAAGGTGCCAGTGCCTCACAATAGTAGATTGGGGGGCTATCTGTGACTCCACAGTAGTTGGCCAATACAAGTGAGTATCCCCACAAAGAGGGACAATGGTTGGGGGAGGCAGAACTTGCCTGGATCCGAGGAACTCTGTGAGCCCATCCGAATATTTTACATTATCCTCCTGTCCATGGACGGTCCGACACCACGCTAACTGGGAGGATGACACTGGACACACAGACAGCCTGCCGCTCCAACCCCGAAACACGCTCTTAGTAGTAGGAGCAGCTATCACGACGATGTGGGCGGGGCCTGACCTGCGATTGCTCTGAGAACGCAAGCTGGGCCCAGATCCTGTTGTCGCCCAACCCAGATTGTGCTGAGCGGGTTCTCCACAAACCGCTCGACGTGGTATCCCATTGAGGTAGACGGTGTGGGTGGCTCGATGCAGCTGCCTTTAAACCACAGCAGTGAACTCTGGCCTGCGGCGAGTCATCACCCCATTGCCCTGGATGCCTGGGAGGAGCCACAGTCCCGCAACTGCCTCATGCCATCGGCTCTCCCCAGGATACACAGTTATGATGAGCAGTTGGATCAGATGCCATGGGGCTTTTACTACTTAGGCTTGTCCCTAATAACAGCCTGAGTTCCACTACGAGCCTGCACCCACGTAGGAAGAGAGTGAGCACATTGCAGGGCGTTGAAGATTTGGCAGGATATCACTCTTATTGTGAACTCACTGCTGCTGGAGGCCTGCTGACCTGAATGGAAGGAGAGTGGAAGACCCAGACAACTTCCCTCTTGATGCCACATAAATATACAGTAGTCCACGCCTGATCGACAGTGGAGTTTGACCTACCTGCCCCAGCACGGCCTTTCATAGCACAACGTTCATTTGAGGTACCCATAAATTGGACAGACCCCCCACAGTACTATTCAGTTCCAACCATTGAGTGATGGAGCTGGTGGTCCTCATGGGCAAAAAAGATAAATCGCAGGCCAGGCGGCAATAGAGTATTCAGACTGGTTAGATGCAGCAGTTGATTTTCTAGCCCCCATTAAAGAAATGTATCTGGGAAGAAAAAACACGTCCCCCTGGTTCTCAGAAAGACTCAAGCTACTCAAGTAATCTTGTTGTCGCCAAGAACGCAACCTATGCAAACAGTATGACATAGATGAAAAAGCAAAGTATAAAGCTAAGCTTGCAGAATATAATTTAGCCTGGTCGGTGGTGGGCGGCTGGGAGCGCTCCACAAGGTGCACCGGGTGGCGTCCTGGTGCTGCGGCCTGCCCTGAACTCCCTCCTGAGCGGCGTGCGGGGGATGCGCCACAAATTGGTGGAGAGCTGCTGTCTCAGCGTGAAAGCAGTAAGAGGAGGTCGACGCCAAGCGCGGGACTAAGTGCTCAGCTTCCTGGACTTGTGGGCGGCCCGCATGGGCCTTGACTGTAGCTGGTGCAGGCGGGCTGGGCCCGAGGAGCGCCAGCGCATCACAAGCCTGAAGGAACGTGCGAAGCGGCGGCCTGGTGTAGGTGAAGGAGTCGGGGAAGCAGCGCGACGCAGAGGTGTATGTAGACCCAGAAGGCCCCGAGCCGCCATGTAGGTAGACCGCTACGCATTGGAGACGACGCATATCTCCTAGACCTGCATCAGAGGGCATAGAGCGTGGAGCGAAGGGCCTTGGCATATTCTCCTAGTTGGCGTCACTTAGGGGGCTCGCAGCGCCTTGCCAGCCGGCTGTTGGGCCTTTCTGGGGTGCGTTCCCCCACAGTCCGCAATATAACATTGTGCTTAGCTTGCACAGAGCTACAGATCGACCGGCACCCTGTGATCTCTCAGCTGGGGTGAGGTCATATCCAACCATAGGCGGAGGAAGGAACATACATTGAAGGAAATGCTCACCAAGGGCCCTCAGGCTGCTGCAGGCCACAATGAGGAAGATACCCCCATCACCAAATCCTTCCTTGAGTCATTATCAACACTCTTCGTCGCGACTTTTACACCCTGAAAAGCAAAGTAGAGGGAGGAGCGCGTGAACTGCGGAGGGAGGTGCACATTCTTGGCGACAGGGTGGCGGCAATCGAGGACCAGGAAGGAGCCAAGGATGAGCAAGTCACGCAACTACTGTGGATTTTGGGGGACCACCCAAAAGGTGCAGGGATCACCCTATAGTCCACGGCTCCGGAATACAAACTGAGACCAACTCTGGAGCACGGAGAGAAAGGATATTTATTACAATCTCATGAGATGGAGAGAGCATCAGCAACAGACACCCATAGCTGTCTGAGGAGGCAGTCTGGTGAGCGCTTTGGTTCTGCACCTTATATAGCCTTCATTCCCACCCTGTGCGTGCTAGGTGACCAGTAACAAACACCCATAATCTATAGACAAATAATGGTCAGTTATGATACAATCAGCAGGTGTTGGCTGTTTGGCTTGCATGGCATAGGTGAAAAAGGCATGATTATATTTCAAACAAAGGTTAATCTGATAAGCACAGGTGGTAGCGGTGAGGGCCCTGCAAGGTGTACGCGAAAAGCATGTTTATACATATAAGTCCGCAAATGGTAGTTGTTTTGACCCCCGCAGGGTATAGTGTGCAGGGTGAGGACGATAAACATCAGGGAAACTCCCTGTCTGACTGTTTGAGCATGGGCTGGTCAGTTTGTGGCAGGCCAAAGCACGAACAGGGTGTGAGTATCCGTGCAGAAATGTGGCAGGTCAAAAGTGGAGCTCCAGAGTGTTCGTGATACAGAGAGAAGGTCAGCCATGAAGGGCATAGCACAAAATGGTGGAGTGAATGGCAAGATAACAGATATACTTTTATACAGAGTACAAAATAGCTGAGCGAGTGTCTAGATAAAAAGTCTATTTTCCACACTACAGCAGGAGGTGATCCGTTTGAGGGATCAACAGGTTGACCTGCAGGCTCACGCTGAGGACCTTGAGAACCGCTCTCAGCGGAATACCATTCAGGTCCGGGGGGGTACCATCGGACGTAGAGGGGACCGACATCACCGCTTTCCTGCAGGGACTGTTCCGCAACATTCTGGCAGCACCCCCAGAGACGGAGATCAGCATCGATAGAGCCCACAGGGTGGGCCCGCTACGGCAAGCCAATGCTCCACCACAGGACATTCTGGCCTTCCTTCTGGACTATCCTTTAAAAGAACGCATAATCAGGGAAGCTAGGTCAAAACACCCGGTCGAATACCAGGGTCGGACTATTACCTTGTATCAAGACCTGGTGGCCAGCACCTTGCAGAAACGGAAAGAATTTAAAGACGTCACAGTGCACTTCCGGGATAAATCGGTGGGGACTCCTGGGGGCACCCCTTTCGTATTATCAAATCGCAAGAATGATTGCACCAGATTCAGTCTCTTTTAGAGGCGTGCAAGCTGTTGGGTCTGCCACACCAGAGTTCTGTGAAGGAGAGTACACCGGATCGTCGCCAGTCCCCGGCGCGTTGGCAGACAGTCGGGAGACGCTCTGGGGGGCTGCCCAAAGGCACCATCCGGAGTTGTTAGCACAGGAACTAAGAGCAGCAATCGAAGCAGTCACAACAGACACCTCCCCTCAGGAAGACTCGTGAGGGTGCTTGGGGTCCTGCCTGTGTTCCTGTAACGATGGGGCTGGGGGTGAGGCGGGGGTGGGGGTGGGGTGGAGGGTTTGTCTACATCACCCATGCCACAGGATGCCCAGGACTGTCTTACTCTACCACGAGCACACTACTGGATGTGGTGTGTGCGGGACTGACCGGGGGGATTGTTTTGGGGGTTGGGACTGGTGTACTTAAGGGGGGGGGGGAATGTGGGTTGAGTTCTCAACCATGGTTTCAGGAATCCCAATTGTGCGGGTGGTGCCCGGGGTTTCTTTCACCAGCTTGCAACGCAGGCTTGGGAGCACTCCGTTTAATTGCCTAACCATGCAGGACACTGAAAAACTATCCTCACACTTAACGTCAAAGGTCTCAAAAGAGGCGAGCCATTCTATCCTACTTACAGGAGCGGATATCTGCCTGCTGAAGGAAACGCACTTGCTAGCGCGTGATTAGCATAGGTTAAAGTCCAAGGTGTACCCCTATCAATATCTCTCCTCTACGACTGATAAGAGGGCGGGGTGGCGATCCTGGTAGCAAGGAAGTTTAGAGGGTCGGTGGGAGATAAAGTAGCGGAAATTAAGGGACGGCTCCTGGTGCACCGTTTTTGGATTAAAGGCCTCGCTCTAACGATCGGAACGAAAGAACGCTCCGAATGCGGGATAAGAGGTGCTCCTTAGAACAGCCCTTTCAAAAGTCTTAGAACCACAAGACCGCGTCATTCTGGTGGGAGGCGTCCTGAACTTAGTCGGCATCACTATAGCAGATAGATCTGCCAGTCAACAACCCGGGGGGGGGGGGGGGGGGGGGGGAACTCTCAGGAGTGGGTAAGAAGTGGTAGGCAGAGAGGGGCTTGATTGACCTAGATTGACCCTCGGGCCTCCCAATTTCTTATTACTCGCACGTATACCGTACCCACGCAAGATTAGACCAATGTTTGGGTTCCTCAGAGGTCCAAGCGACGATTAAGGATATTTATATTAATGCGGCAGGCTCGTCAGACCATGATGCGGTACTAGTCACATTAGGGGTCCCTCGCATAACCCGGCCTGCCAGTACCTGGAGACTGCGAGAGACCATGCTTCATAAACAGGCGGTCCAGGAGCAAATCCTTAAATGCATCAAGGATTACCTAGATGATACCCCACACACTTCTGTAGCTACACTTTGGGGGCGCTCAAAGCAGTTGTGAAGGGGGAGCTGATAGCTTTGTCAGCGGCAGAAAATAAGGAGCTCCAAGTTAAAAGGGAAGAACTTGCGTCCCAAGTGTTTGAGCTGGAGAGAGCCTACAGCGAACAGGAGCCCCCCAGATTTGGCGACAACTGAAGAATGCGCGAGACCTGCTGCCGGGGCTCAACCTGGACAGATTAGAGTATGCGGCTCTTCGCCTGAAGCATTCTTATTGAATAAGTTACTTTATTCCACATATTATGTGTCCGCATACCATCAAAACGCATTTATAATTCCGCAAATACCATTACTCCGCATTTTTTTTAAAACAAAGCAATCACAACGAAAAATCTATTTGTATATATAAATCTAAATTTATCACGCATTTCTTAACGACGAATGCTTTAACAACGAAAATAAAAGTCGCTTTCATCAAAACTATTTATAAACAGAAGAGAATTTTTTCACCATTACACAACACATACCTTTATAACAGCTTCACCATCTCTATTATTCTTCATCCACTCGACATCATTTTTCGCTTTCACCGTCCATTTTTATTCAAGTAATAAGTTTCGTCATTTTTTTTTCACTATTAAAATACATATACAAGGATGTGCACCGATTTCAGGAACAGATACACACTACATTTATTCAATGAGTAACTTCATTTTTAATTTTATTTGATAAAGGACTACCTCAATAATTATTTAAAATTGGTTTAGAGAGTAGGATTACTCCCGGACGATTTCTTATGTTTTTATGCCCGTGGAATTAATATTCTGCTTGAATTATCGGGTCAATATATTTTTTAGGGCATTTATCAAAAGCAGAAGATGCCATCGCTCATGACGTTCAAAGCCCATCAAATCAAAGAGCCTGCCGATGAGACAAATCACAAGGACAGTGGGGAGCAACCTGAAAGCCCATCTCTGAGATGAGAGCATTAAACCATATTGTCAAATCATCAAAGCGCAACTAAGAAATGCATGTGGATTAAAAATAAGATAGAGAACCTGTATTAGAGATATTCTGCACATTTGCACCTAACCCAACACCGAGGCAGTAAGCGCTAGTTCTGCACCGTTATATATTACTTATTTAGCTTCATTTCATGAACAGTTCATAACCCTTGTGATTCACTTCTCTATCGAACCTCTATTCAAGCTAGGAATGCAGCTTGCGTAATAATAGTATTTCGGAGTTAAAGTGTTTGGTGTGAATGTATTTGCGGAGTGAAAGTATGCATGATAATTGAATGCGGAATAAAAAAAATCGTAGTAAAGGTTGTTTACCATTCTTATTATATCGGAGGGGACAAAACAGACCGAATGTTAGCTAGCAGGTTGAGGGCGAAAACGCAACAAGGCGAGATTAAGGAGATCACCGACTCGGAGGGATGTTAGATCACTGATGATATGGGACTAGCACAGGCTTGTCGGGATTTTTATGCAGCTCTTTATGAGGGGGGGGTCATCGTCTGCCCATCAGATAGACGCCTTCCTTCGTCAGGTACGCACGACAGCACTGATCCAGTCAAATGGCGATGCGCTTGATGATCCCATACACATCGAGGAAGTGGTAGGAGCCATTTTCCACCTTAAACTCCTGAAAGCCCCGGGACCGGATGGGTTTTATAAGCGGTTTTGCGCCGTCCTAGCTCCAGTACTTACCAAACTTTTCAACTCCTTTACGGGCCCAGGTACGATCCCTACGGAGATGCTGTTGGCCTCAATAGTGGTACTACCCAAAACCGGTTAAGGACCCTTCCAGGCGCAGCTCCTACCGACCCATCTCATTGCTTAATGTCGATCTAAAACTGTTCACAGGGATTTTGGCAGCGCACCTGAGTCTCCTCATGCCGGGCATAATTGACCCAGACCAGTCTGGTTTTACACAGGCCCGGCAATGTAGCGACAACACAAAACTTATATTTCATCTTATCGATAAGGCCCATCGCACTAAAATGGATGCTCTTCTCTTGTCGGTGGACACCGAGAAGGCATTCGATCGGGTAGATTGGCGCTTCTTGGAAAGAACTCAGACACATTTCGGCTTTGGGGACAGTCCTGGGCGTGGATATTGAGCTGCTACACCAACCCCAAGGCGGTGCTCGGGGTAAATTGGGTAACTTCCACACTCTTTGCGATACAGCGAGGAACCAGGCAGGGGTGCCCGTTGTCCCCCCTTCTCTTTGCCTTTTATATAGAACCAATGGCGCAGAGGATTAGGGACAATTCGGAGATAAAGGGCATCCCATTTGGGGGAGAGCGGCATACCGTTAATCTATATGCAGATGATATCATTGCCTCCCTTGAGTCTCCAGCAAGCTCGGTCCCTGCCTTCTTGCAGGAACTGGAGGATGTTTGTCAGGTTTAGGGTTTAAGAGTTAATATTGGGATGTCCTCAGTCCTATGGTTTCGGGAGGAGGGCTCAGTCCTATCATCTGGAAATAGACGATACACGGGCATACCCATTTATTATTCCATTCCCTACTTGGGCATAGAACTTGCAGCGTCAGTGTCCCATACGGTTCAACTTAACTACTCTACATTTTTACAGCGCTCTAAAAAAGAATTGAATGATTGGAAATGTCATTTGCTCTCTCTGCTGGGCAGGGTAGCAGCGGTCAAGATGTCACTCCTGCCACGAACACTGTACCTCTATGAAACTATTCCGGTCTGGCCACCCCCAGGCACACTACAAGCTCTACAGAGACCTATTAATACATATGGGGAGGGAAGAGACCACGGCCGCGCAAGAATGTGGGATGTCTGAAGCCAGACGAAGGGGGACTGGGCATTTCCAATGTTTTAGAATATTTCTGCGCTGCGCAACTGCGATATCTAGTGGAGTGGAAACGCCCTGAATCTGAGAAAAGCGGGCTTTTCAAAGATAGGTCAATAGCTCAAATGGATCTCTGGAAGGTCCCCTTTCTTAATCGGACTCACATACCCCCTGGCCTCTGGGTCTCCCCTGTCACAAAGTCTATGCTGCGAGCGTGGGACGGGGTGGCGGTAAGACGGGACTTGACGACATTCCCTTCTCCCATGACACCGCTTTTCGATAATAAAGAGTTTTCCCCAGGGGTGGACCGCAGGTGTTTCTCTGCCTGGAGGGCATCTGAGTGCCGATCAGCAGGCCATTTCTTTGACCTTGAGGGTATCATCCCCTTTCACGACCTCAAGAGCAAATATGGTCTTCCGGACACGGAGCGCTTTCGCCATTTCCAGCTCAGACACTGGCTCCTCCACGCTGATGTTCACCCTAAAGTGGCTAGAAAGCTAACTAAGTTTGAAAAGTGGTTATACCTCCAAAACACGGACAAAGCAATGATAACTGACATCTATGATATGCTTAGGGAGGGGGTCCCCGCAGAGCCAACTGCAGGCCATAGAAGGTGGGAGAAGGAAATGGGGAGACAAATAACATGTAAAGAGTGGACGGACATCTATTATCGCGTGAATCACACAGCGCGTAACACAGCTAGCAGGGAAGCGGCAGGTAAGGTAGCTATGTATTGGCATTTGACCATGGCCCGCCTGCATAGGGGGAATCCAGCATGTAGTCCGTGGTGCTGGCGGAGAGGCTGGCACTCTGGTACATATTTTATGGGAATGCGGAGAGCTTCAGACCTACTAGAAAGAGGTTCTAGATGATATTGATCGCCATTTTGATACTGAACTTCCGCGTTTTTCTGCTTACGTGATTTTGGGACTGCCCAACCCCATAACATACCCACTCAAATCCAGGCGGGGCAGGTTGATGGGGATCGCTTTGGGAGCTGCCACGCAGAACATCCTATCACATTGGGGCTCACCTTTGAGACCGACACGATTGGGGTGGCTACATAAACTATGGTATGTCCTAGGAATGGAACGTATATAGGCCTCTCTTTCCAACACTATGGCCAGCTTCTCTGACGCTTGGCAGCCACTGATTGCTTTATTATCAACGGAAATGAATGAGATTACATGCCCTAAATATCTCCGCCTTCTCCAGCTTTCAAGCCTGGCCCCCACCTCATAACATACGGAGACTCATACAGGACTTTCCCTGTCTCCATAACACATCTCGGTGCACTAGGCAGGCACACCAGTTCAGGGTGGGAGAGGGCGTTGGGGTCTTGGGGAGGGGGTGTCTTTCACTTTTCTAAACGGAAATACAGCGGCATTCCTCACTGTTTGGCTGCTTGCACGACAGTTAGTGCGGCAGCTCCGGGGGGCTATGTGATTCATAGATTCTGGCCAACAGGAGGGGGCTGATCTTCGATTTGATAAGCATGAATAGTAGGTTTGTCCTCATTGGAAATGTTTGTACTCCTTTTGAAGCAAATGCCAATAAAACAAAGTTAAACCTAAAAACTATTGACCAATCTCCCTACTACCTGTACCAGCTAAGATTTTGGTGAAACATCTTAATTCCCAATTAAGTACATACTTGGAACAATATCATCTTTTTGATCCTTCCCAGTATGGATTTAGATGCTCCCATGGAGCGGAAACGGCCTTAATAACTGCAATGAATAACATACGTATTCTTGTTGATGCGGTGCAATCCGCAATGATGATCCTATTGGATTTGTCCTCAGCCTATGATACCATTGCCACCAATAAGTTGATCAATAGGCTGCAACAAATAAGTATCTCTGGATTTGCACTGAAGCTGCTGTCCTCCTCCTGGACTTACAGATCACAAAAGGTTAAGATGGATCAATTCATTTCTGCCCCGGTTTTAAACTATTGTGGAGTTCCTCAGGGGTCCTCACTGAGTCCCACACTGTTTAAAATATATGTCTCCTCTCTTGGACAATTGGTTAGATCATTCGGGCTTAAGGTAATATCTTATGCAGATGACACACAGCTAATAGTGACAATCACTCAAGATGTAGAAGCCTCAGCCGCCAAATTTAATAACTTGTATGAAGTCGGTAGCTCTCTGGTTGAGGGACAACTATCTTCAATTAAACAGTGACAAGACAGAGGTTCTGATGTTTGGTAATCATCACCCGGAATGGACCCACTCATGGTGGCCAGAAACATTAGGATCATGCCACTCGCTGGTTGAATCTGCAAGAAACCTTGCTGTCAGTCGACATCACCAGTTTATCCTTCAACCACCAGGTTAATAGGACAGTATCCACCTGCTTTTTGGTCATAAAGACCGGTAGAAAGAAGTTTCCTTTTCTTTCCCTTGATTCATGGAAACAAGTTGCTGTCTCACTAATTCTATTTAAGTTAGATTATTGTAATGCCCTCCTTCTGAAATCCAACAATAAACCCCAGCTGGTACAGAATGCTACAGCTAGACTAATACTGGACATTCCTAAATATCACTCAATTTCGGCCGCCATGAATAATATTGGCTTTCAGCACGAAAAAGAATTCTATTCAAAACCTTGTGTATCATTCATAAGGCACTACACAATATAGGACCAGCAGGAATCAGGAACATCTTCCACCGGTATGTCCCCAACAGACAATTATGATCATCCAATAAAATCTGCTGGTAGTTCTGAGATACAGAAGAGCACGATGGAGAGGAAGAGTCTTCTGAGTCGCAGCAGCTAAGCTCTGGAATACTCTTCCTTTATCCATATCCGGTTTAGAGTTACACCTTCCTTTCCGTAAAGCTTTGAAGACCTGGCATTTTGCCTTGGAAATCTGAACTTCCATCATCTGCCCCACCAGTTAGCTGTAACTGCATTAGCGCATAGACGCCTTAAGGTATATGTACGCGCTATAGAAATATTTCATTCATTTAGGCTCCAATTTGAACCATGTAAGACACCCAGGCACAGAGAGACTGAGTCGGGAGCCGCAGAGTCCGGCTTGGAGTCTAACAATCCGCCTTCCCCCACGGAACAAGATTTAAAACAGATTCTGGCCGCAATGCAGCGCAGTTTAACAAAGATTGATGGCAAAATTGACGCGCTCTCTTACAGAATTGATCGGATACATGAGAGGCTCGACACAGTGGAAAAAAGAATGTCAGACGCAGAGGATATAATCACTGCTGAAATCACTGCCCACACCACAATGGAAAAAATACTGTAAGGCCCACAAGCAAAGGACGAACGAACATTTAAAACAAGGAAAGAGATGTAGAACAGCTCCTTGTGGTGCTAATGGGTAGAGAAACTTTCTCTGAATTTTTCGTCATCAAATGTGTCCATCGCACCTTGATACCCAAGCCTATCCTTGGAGCTAATATGCGCCCAATAGTAGCCCGCCTACTTAGCGGGATCAAGATACTGCCCACCACAGGGTAAGGGAACTGAAGGCACTACGACAAGGGGCATGGATCCATCTCTCTACCCAGATTTTACGCAGCAGGTTCAAGAGGCCCATCAGCAATTCACCCAAATTAAGAGAAAGCTTTGCAAATTGAATCTTGAATACAGCATGATCTACCCAGCAAAGTTACTAATCCTTTCAGAGGGGAAACCGTATTTTTTCACAGATCCGAAACCAGTCCTACAGTTCCTAAGACACAATGGTGCAGGTTCCCACAGGGGCTTCCCCCAGGCGAGATTCCAATGCAGACAAGGATACGCCGATCTGATAGAATCTTAAAGACTGACTGACACCTTTTGCAACCAAAAGGAACAATGGTCCGCGACAAGCCCCAGAAATAAGTAAAAGCTACCAAATTGGAAAGGTATGATTTAAGAGTCCATATGTAGAAGCAGTCCCAGAGTGTCAAGGAGGGGCTGAATGAAATCCGTAGCTCAGGGAACTCATGCTTGCCATTAGAGAATCACAGCCCGCTTTGGAGAACAAGTTTGACACAGTGGCAATAGTGATCAACCTTCTAAAAACTGACGCAAGAGAAATCTCTGAAAGAGTACATGTAGTAAAGGTTACGCTGAACAAATATTATCAGGTCCCAGCAAACATAAATGCACTATCTCTGGGAAAGAACCCGGCACTTGCATGTTAAGGCTGAAGATGCGGATGGAAGTTCCAGGGGCAACAATGTGCATCTGGCGGACAATCCCAAGAAAGTGGAAGGCTCTGCAGTAGAAACATTTGTCGAAGATTGAGTGCTCAATACAGTCCTATTGAGCTATATATTACCCACTTTGCTGGTGAGGGTGCACAGGGTGATGGAGTCCCGCCAAAACCAAGAGCTAGACCACTAAACAAATCCTCAGTTTTTAGGTCTCGCCTGGCGACCGCAGCACGAAATTGCTGTCGCCAGCGAGATCTATTGTTACTGACTTGCTTCGGAAGGGAGAAGGGAGATGTGCATGCGCAGGACCGACTGGAAATGTGAACGAGCGCCTGAACACGCACGTACAGACACCCGGTGTGCACAACTCCTGTCCCCCTTCCGTTCTCGCAAGCCTCATGCAATTTCAATGCGGACGCTGGTCACTGCAGCAACACGCGGGACTCAGTCTTGTTCTTTAAAGGGTAGTACTTTTGTGCATTCATACTCGCTGTTCCTACTGATCCTCTGTGCATTGGCGCTGCAGATCTGTACAATGCTGTTAAAATCCCGGGACGAGGAGCGCTGTAGGTCCAAGGGCCCATACATGGCAGCAGTATTGCGTCTGCTTTTTCACGCAGTTGTTAAGGCTTTCCAGGTACTACCTCCTTCGATCCAATACGGCGATCTGACTTGCCCCTGTACTGCTCCCAAGACCTCTACACTGCTCCGGCCTGCACCCTAGCGTTCGGTCCCCTTTAGTCGGGTCTCTGAACCTGCCACAGCTATGAGCTCCGTACCCATACCACGCATGCGCCACACGCAGAGCAAGGCACGCCTTACGCCTTACTCGATCCTTCGTGCTATGCCACAGGGCTTGTTTAAATCTACACTGATGGGGACAGTGGAGCTTGTTGTTCATGTTGCGCAAAGAATCTACCCGAACCTTATAATGCACCTAAGCTTCGCCGCAACTTTTACTCCGTTCACAGACAGCGTGACGAGTAAAAAAAAAAAAAAACGGAGGATATTCCTTTTTACAGAGCTTCACTCTTTATTTGCTCTCGCCACATTTACTCCCCATAATACAGATGTGCTCTGCAGTTTTGAGTTTACCTCCTTTCTGTGCTCATGCTCCTACTAGACATTCATTTGGCATTTAGGGCGCTTTTTTTTTTTACTGTCAGTGCTCTCGAGGCACAAGCAGGCATCCACTTCCGTGTTTTTGCTTCGATCAGCTTGTTTTCAAAAGGTGTGGCTTCAAATAAGATACAACGAACAACACACTGGTTTTTGTACCTAAAAACGTGTTTTCACATGGCAGTTGAGCTACAAGATTGGTTTTCATTTGGCACTGTAAGTGAGAGGCGCTACTGATATCCGATATACGGTACTCCGTTTCTCAACATTAGACTGAGGAAAGGCTAGGCAGGCTGGAATTAAAGTCTGCGACCGGTAGGTTGCAGAGATATCTTGGAAGCAATCACCTAATTTCCGCTTGCATCCTACCAAACAATAACCAACACGTAACCAACTAAAAAGCACAGATTATATCAGTTTTAAAAGGATAGGACGTGGAATGTTGCATGCTGGGATTTGGAACCTTTAGCTCACTTGCGGCATGAGCACCTCGCTCAGTCATATAGTTCAGTGGGTTCCACATAGTTGCAGAGTAGCATCGCCCAAAAACATGCCAAATGTTTGAGAGAGAGTTATTTATGTATTGATCATCTTGAGCACATACGTAAATACGGGACTTAGACCTGGACTGTTCTACCACTCTCCTTGGGATCACCTTCTATTGCCCACATGCCTCAGTATCTGAATGCACCCTCGAATACAGCCGGCGGGCAGAAGCAGTACCTGAGCAGATATGATTGTCCTCTTTCAGACATACAAGCTAAATGTGTGGGGAAGAGACCAATGTACATACGTCTGACTCTCCACTTAAAGTCCGCATATGGCTAACCACTGAAACCACATATCCATCACTGCCCTCATAGGCACTTATCTGAAAAATTAGCAAGTAAAACTTCTAAGACTGTCTGGTGTATGGCAGGGTTCATGTTGCACCAATGCTATGAAAAGAGGTCAAGATTAAAGGATATTGCTAGTGACGTATACTGGCACTAACACTACAAAGGTTAATGCTTGTGCTCTGACGCAGCATAACTGTTAAGCGTTTTGATACTACGTGTGGGCAATATCTATTCCTCCGATTTCATCCCTGTGTTAAGAGCTCATGAATAGAAGGGTGTAGAGAACTGGCTGTGGACTTACATGTCTCTAGAAGGGAATTTGAGGAGGCACACAATGAGACCCTAATAAAACTGGTGGGGCTAAAAGTGAAGGGCAATAGCTAAGTGTTTGTATGTATTTGTGTGTTATATGTTTATATCGTCATGTGATCAAGGTCAGGCTTGGCTGAAATGCATTGTGGCAGACCATGATCAAATAAAGAAAAGACTTATGCGCAAAGTAATGGTGTCTATGTCCTGGTGTCCACCTATGGGAGAGTGAGCTGCCACAGTGTTAAACATTGAAAACTGATTTATTTGAAACCTATCAAAAATCTAGTGGAGAAAATGTAGCACTGAGCGCCGTTACAAGACTTACTAATATACAGAGTCAAGTCCAGGTGCGTTGTTTTAAAAACAAGTTTTATGTAGCGGAACTCTACTTGAAGGCATCAGAGCGCTTCACATAAGCACCAGTTGCGTTACAGACACATTCATTGACTAGAGATGTGATGAGGATGAAGTGATTTACCCAGAATCACATGGTGTTGAGCGCCCCTTCGAAGACTCGAAGCTGGTTCCCCAGCTTCGAGGTCGATGGCTCTTGCTGTTAGGCCACAGTGACATTGCTACTGTTGGGACAGAAATAGGTCACTTAGGTTTTCAGAGAGCTATTGTAGGAACAAACTGTTCAAAGCAGCCTATTTGTTCAGGCTTGTTGGACAGGCATTACGTAAGAAAATATCCCTATAATTACTGTGAACTTGAGTCTATGCTACTATTGTGAAAAAAATGTTTGTTCCCCAGAGCAGGTCTGCTTCTGTAATTAAATTGCAAATCACGTTCATTAATTTACCGTGGATAGTTTTGTTCTGGGCTATATGTGCAAGAGCAAAGGGACATCCTCGGAACTTTGCCTTAAGTGCATGTATAAGTTAGGTTTCATACTTTATACCTGCCGATAGCAGCTTTTGTAAAATACTGTAATCCCTTTTGTTGTGTGCTGCTTAATATTGTAGTAAAGCTGATGCTAACTTTGCGGTGTAATCTAAGCATGTTGATTAGGACAAGATCCGCTTCTTCACAGTTGTGAGACTAGACCTTTCTGAGACACAATTCTCTTTTCCCGTAGAGTCCCATCTGGATGGAATGAAAAAACATGTGAAGCTGAATCTATGGGAAGGCTACTTCATGTTCATGTTAGTGATAGGCCAATCATAAAATGACGAATTTTTCGACCTGGGTCTGTGTCCGGCTGAGAATAATGCTGATTGACCAAGTTTGCTTTCTGTATAATTATGTAGGTGCTTTTCTAGGACTTTATCTGTACCTGGTCCTCTGACCAGAGAAAGACCTTTCCGACCCAGTTACAGTGCGTGTGAGGCTCCTGCTTTGCTCTAGCTGCTTCTTCCTTGTCCTGCGCTCTCCCTCCCCTTCTTCTCTTCAGGTTTTTTGGTATTGTCATCGTTTCCCTACTTTACCTCAGTTTTCCTCATTTTGCCACGTTTTTGCTCCGGTTCTCTTTTTGGTTTCTTTTTGCCATCTCTCTGCTTCTCAGCCATGTTTACAAATTTTTGCTCACTCGTTTCTTCTCTTTTGCCTGGTGCTTTTCGCACCTTGTCACTCATTCTCTCTTCCCCTTTGATTCTTCCTCGAACTTGGCTCGCTCTCCTTAACCCTTGTTCAGACATGCCAACCCTCCCGATTCAGGCGTGAGACTACCGATTTGAAGGCTAGTCTCCCGCCTCCCGATTCGTACAAGCAAAAACCCGATTCATCTGGGGCTTCAGCTGACAGGGCTTGGTATTGCATAAAGTGCTAATTCTTCCAACAAAGAGTGGCGAGGTAGGGGCTCTCGAATAGGTGAAAAACAAACTAAGCGTCATTAACTTGGGAATCGTCTTTCAAAAACCTGCGAAGTACTTGGGGGGGGCTGTTTCAGCCCGGGCTGCCACAGGGGTGTGGGGTGTGCATGCACTACCGACAATCTGCCAGGCCAGTGCCTAACACTTACATCGCCCTCTCTCTGCCTGCCATTATGCTCCATGCTTCCGAAAGGTAAGAAAAAAACGTGCATTTACGTTTCAAATGTCCGATCCTGCAGCAGCCACTTCCAAAGCCCATACATGCCAGTAACCCGATTCAAAGCCCCATTCTCCTGATTAATTTTTTTATATCTCCCACTTTGCTCTCCTGAAATGTTGGCATGTATGCTTGTTTCTCGCATTATCTCTCAGATCTTTCTTAACCCTAAAGTCTTAGCTTGTTCTTTGTTCGATCTCTTTTTTGCACTTTTTGCTCGATTTCCATTTTTGTCATTTTGCTCTTGCACAGAAGGGATTGTTTATAGAATAAACACGGCGAAAAGCATTTACAATTCAATATGGCATTGTAAATGACAATGCTTTTTATGTATGTGTTAAGAAAACCTGCAAAGTGTAGGTTTACGCACCGCTTGCAGGTTTTCAAAACACATAAATAAAAGGAATTGTCATTTACAATGGCAATAGCTCAAACTCTTGCAAATGCGAGACCTATTGCATTGCAAATGCTTGTTGAGATTGCGATGCCACCCTGAGGACAGCACACCATCATGGTCCCCTACTATTTGAAAATCACAAAATAATGGTCTTCCTGTATTATACACAAGAGGTGTATAAAAGTGTCAGGATCCGGTTTCCCTTGACCCTGATCCAATTGAGGAAGATGAGACTCCGCCTCACTGGGCCACACCTCTCTTTCCCTTTCAGCCTCTCTGACCTGTAGAAGTCCGATTCCTTCAGGGCGATGCGGAACAATGTTGCAGACCCTTTAATTTCAAGACCCCGGAAGAAGATTAAGCCAGCCATGCCCCTTGGAGGTGGAGTCACGGGATCCCAGAAAGTGAAGAGGAAAGGGAAGACAGAGCCGTGGTGGGCGAGAACCTGAAGAAGGAAACGTGTGGAGCCAAAAGGAAGGACCTGCTGAGACACAACAGAGCAGACTGAAGCAGAGGAGGAGCCAGGAGGCCAACGACACCACGAAGTGCCCAGCTACGTTCCTGGAGGAGCGTGGCTTGCACAGGTATGTGCACGACTCCTGTGAGCCGGGAGGAGTGTGGCTTGCATAGGTATGTGCACGACTTCTGGGAGCTGGGTGGGAGTATCGTCCCCGGGTGGGGTGAAAGGAAACATGTAGAAATCTCTTGGGAAAGCCAAGAACGTGGTTTTCTTTTCCGTTTGTATTCTCACGGTGGTGGTCTCCTAATACACCCTTTAATCTGCTTTTTAATGGGTGTAATGTTCCTCCCTCTCCCCTTGATTGGTACCGGTGCTAAGCATGGACGTTGTTTTCCTTTCCTTATTACTTTTGGTGCCTGCCCCTACTGCCGAGCCCCATAGACTAAAGCTCCTGGAAGAGTACAAAAGATATGAAGGAGAAAAAGCTAATTCTCCTGAAAGATGTAGACTGTCATTTATTTTGGTTACCTGCCTGGAATAACAAATAAAATAAGCACTCGGCAAACCTTGTATGTGATTACCATACCCGCTCACAAAAAGTTACGGTGGCTCTCCGATCCGAAAGTGGAGCATACACACAATGAAGTTCCGATCGAAGTTGAGAATTGTGGCCAAAGGGCAATCTTAGTTCTCCCGAACTCCGAATGAGAGGGAGTGGCTTGAGGACTGGTGAACTGCGGAGAGCAAGGAGCGCAGTGGTCACCAAGGAGGATAGGATCACTTGACTGTGAGGCAGCCATGGGGAAGCAAGTCACAAAGACATATGGGGCGGGAGGATAAACCCCCTTCCCCCCAAATCTGATGGATTCTGGGCACACACAGCACATGAAATGACCAGCATGAGATGGTATGATCGGGGGCAAGGGTTGGGAGCAGACTATGATGACCGAATCTGAGAGGCTCTCCATCTCCCAAAAGGTGGAGGCATTTTCTAGAACAGTAGTCCAGAACCAGGTTTTATGAGGGAATGGGGGGAGGGAGACAGACACCTCAAGCATTGGGAGGCAAGAAGTTTTGAACTTGTGGCTTAAGGTAGTGGGGGAGGGGTTCCAGGGCTGGGGAATTACAGACAACTTGGACTGGAGGTGCAGGGTGAAGATATATGGGCAAATAATGCACTTACAAGAGTTATAATCACTCAGGCATATTTTGCTAGCCGAGATACAAGAATCACTGTTCTTTCCTGGAAGGTCAATGAGTTGAGAAATGGTGAAAAGAGGCATGGTATAGCAATTTTTGTATAGGCAAAATCAAATATTACTTAATCAATCAGGAAATTGTAAGCGCACTACTCACTCACAAGGATCTCAAGGGACTGGGGCGGGGTGGGGGGTTGGGGGAGGGAGGAGTGCAGCTCAGTTCAGTCGAAGAGCCAGGTCTCGAGTGTCTTCCAGAAGACATTCAGGGAGGGGGTGAGTCTGATGTCGATTGGGAACTCGTTCCAGGTCTCCTGGGCTTGACCGTGATGTAAGAGAAGCCTCTTCCTCCTGTTATGGATCTGCGAATGCACAGGTTTTCGGCAAGGCGAACTTACTGGATCGGAGTTTCTTTTGGGTATGTAGAAGGAGTTTCTCTCGTTAAGGTATTGGGGTCCAGTGTTGTGAAGGCATTTGTAGGCATGGGTGAGTATCTTGAAAATGACTCTTCTCAACAGGGAGCAAGTGGAGGTCCTGTAGGTGTTGGCTGATGTGTTTGTGTCGAGGGATGCCGAGAACAAGTCTGGCTGCAGCGTTCTGTATGGTCTAAAGCTTGTGGAGTAGAGACTTGTTGATCCTGGCATTAAGGGCATTTTTCGTAGTCCAGTCTGCTGGTTATGAGTGCGTGGGTGACCGTCTTCCTTGACTCGGGGAGGGGAGGGGGGAGATCCATTTGAAAGTCTTCAGGAGGATGCAGAGGGTGTTAAAGCAACTGGAGGCGACGGCGTTGACCTATCAGTTCATTGAGATGGAAGAGTAGAGTACGATGCCGAGATTTCGGACGAAGCCTGTGGGTGCCGGGGACCCACAGGTGTTGTTCTACACTGACGGGGAGGTTCTGAGGATGAGGGCTTCTGTCTTCTCCGAGCTGAGCTTCAGGCAGGTGTTGCTCATCCAGGCTGCGACGCTCTGCATTCCTTCCTGAGTCTGGTGGTGGTGGGGTCCTTGGTGAGGGAGAGGATGAGGATGAGCTGGGTGACATCGGCATACGCGGAGGCTGTGCTGTCTGATGATGGCAGCAAGGGGGCCATGTAGATGTTGAAGAGCATAGGGCTGCGCAATGATCCTTGGGGTACTCCTCAGTTAATTTCCGTGGGTTTGGAGTGGAAGGGGGGCAGTCTGATTCTTTGGGTTCTTCCAGCGAGGAAAGAGCGAATACAGTTGATGGCAGTTCCCTGTATGTCGACGTCGTGGAGTCTGGAGGCAAGTGTGCAGTGGGAGCGTGTGTTAAATGCTGCTGAGAGGTCGAGCAGGATCAGGGCTGCAGTGTGTCCTTGGTCGAGGAGGGAGCAGATGTCTGTGGCGACTAGTAGGGCGGTCTCGGTGCTGTGGTTGCTGTGAAATCCTGATTTGGAGGGGGTAATCTTCGATGAACCTTGTTAGTTGTGCGTTAACGGTCTTCTCAGCAACTTTTGCTGAGAAAGGGAGGAGTGAGATGGGCCGGTAGTTCTAGAGGTCTGCGGGATCTGCTGAGGGCTTCTTGAGCAGGGTCTGACTTATGCGCGTTTCCAGTCGTCGGGGAAGGTGCCAGTCTTGAAAGTGTTGTTCATGGTGCATCGTAATTCTGGCGCAATGGCGGTGGTGGCTATGTGGTAGTTGTGCGGTGGGCCCGAGTCTGTGGGGGCACCCGAATGAATGCCTTTCATGGACGAGCCGGTCTCTTTCGGTCGTGGCCAGTGTCCAAGTGGAGATGGTGGGCTGGCTGGCGTTGCCGGTGGAGGGAGTGGCTGCAGAATCAAGTGTCCTGTCGTTGAAGTTGTCGTAGAGGCTCTTGATTTTCAGATGGAAGTAAGCTCCGAGCTTATCGCAGAGGTCCTGGGAGGGGGTGATCTCCGTGGCTTCGCTGCGGTGCTTGGTGTATTCCTAGATGCCGCTTAAGAGTTCCTTAGAGTTTCTGGAGTTGGCGAGGATTTTGTTTTGGATGAAGGTCCGTTAGGTTGTTCTGATGCGTTGGCGGTGTTCCGTCATGGCGTTCCTGTAGGTGGTGTGGTCTTCAGGCATTTTGCGGTTTCTCCAGTTCTTCTCGAGACGTCTGCAGGTGCGCCTGTCGTCTTGGAGGTCGGTGGCGAACCAGGTGGCCTTCCTGGTGCGCTATCTGCCGGAGTCACCTAGGGGTGCGAGCTTGTCTGCGCAGTTGAGGATCTATTTGTGCAGTTCCCTGGCTGCGACGTTGGCGTCGGTCGTGTTGATGGGGGTGACGCAGTTGAGGGTGGAGTTTAGCTGATCCTCAGGGACTTTGGTCCAGTTCCTTCGTGGAGGGTGAGGAGCAGGTTTGGGCGGCTTGGTTTGTAGACGAGGAAGTGTATGCAGTGGTGGTCCGTCCATGGGGGTTGCGTGGTGTGGCTGAAGTGGATGTTGTTTCCTCCTGCGAAGATGGGGTTGAGGGCATGCCCTGCCTTGAGGGTAAGAGTGGCGACGAGCTGTTTCAGACCGGTATTGGCGAGGTTGTCCAGAGGGTGGTGGAGATGGGGGTTGCTAGGTTGTTGAGATAGAAGTTTAGGTCTCCGATGAGAATGTAGTCCATGGAGACGATGGAGGGGTGTGATGAGGTCGGTGGTGGCTTAAGGGGCCGGGGCGGGATCTGTCGGCAAGGGTTCCGCGAAGTGTGGTTCTAGGGCATGGGTACTCACAAACATTTTCCCGGGGGCCACAAAGAATAGTCCGTGGTGTGATTGAGGGCCAAACTGATGCCAGCAGGTTGGCGGTTAGGGGGCTGGGTGGGTCAGGAATTGTGTAAATTGGTGTAAAATCATGTGAAAAAAACATTTATTTGCAGGTTAATAAATGATTGCCCGTTTATTTAACATTTCTTTCTGAATATTATTGCTCAGCCACTAAACTGCAGCTTGTGCTGCTGTTCACCATGGGGGGGCAACATTTAAATGTCAGGAGGTCCGCAAGTGGCCCCGGGCCGTTCTTTGAGTTTCACTGTTCTAGGGCTTTTCAGAACCTGGGAGTGCAGATGTTCGGCGGCGGTGAAGGCGTTGCGGCGGAGGGAGCTTTTGTGTGCAATGGCGAGTCTCCTCCTGGGTAGTTGGGAGTATTATTCTGCTACAAGAGAAACATTTGGTGGGAAACAATTGCATTTTCTAGGGGAGGGGTAAGTACAGGTCCTGGCATACTCTGGCTTCACTTCAGTATCCCAGGGATTGGAAATTCTGGCCATGGATCCCTTCCATTGTAGGCAAACATGACGTGGCTAGACCCAGGAGGCTGTCTCGCAGCACTGAGCCAGTAATGGAATGGGAAACAGTTGACAGTGGCCTCCTGGTATTTCGCACCAGGGCTACAATCACAGATACTGACAAAGTTGGGAGACTGGTTAGTCCGAATAATCAGAACTCACAGTCATAGGTGGTGATTTCAACCTTAAGATTAAGGGAGGGTGGGACATGCTCCTCACAGGCCACCAGCATGGGGGGTGGGAGGGGGCATGATTACACACCTTCATGGGGGATTTTTGGAGACGAGGCCCCTGTATCGCTCAGGTGTTGAAAGTCTAGCTTTTAACATGCCTTCAATATAAGGTGACCCGTCTTCACTGAAACAATGGTTAATATCTGAAGCTTCCATATGGGTTCTAGGCAACAAAGAGTGCTACTGGTTATATTTCCTTTTAAATGGAGAGCTAGTCAGTCTGCCTTTCAGTTGGTAGTGGAAGTAAAGAAACCCACAGATAACGTTTAAGGGTAGCTCATCAATATGGAGTTTTGGAATGGACAACCCCAACTATATGGTGTAACGGGTAAAGTGCGGATTTGAAAATAACGAGGATGAGCCTGCTGTGCCATGGGAAACAGATTATCAGCACAATTACCCTGACCAAAGCACAGTTGGAACAGCCTACAAAAAAAACTCCAAAGTATCCATATTGTCAACAAATATTTAGACAACTGGAAGGCGATGCTGAGAAGGCTAACTTTAGGGAATGAATGGAAACACAAACTTCTCCATCTGCTTCTCCCAAACGTCACGCAACTGACCTAAAACCTCTCATGCCTTCCTACATTTCATATCAACCTTTCACTTCTACATCACAAAAACAAATACACAGAACAAAGAAGACGCAAGAACAAATAAGTAAACCAGAAAATGAAAGTATAATGTAGGAACATAATTTAGAGAGTTAAGCAGTATTAAAAATGTGCGAAAAAGGCAAAAATGTCCATTAAAAAAATGCATAAAATGTACTTGTAAATTATTTGACCCACCAATGGCAAAACCATTTTGAAACAGCAACCCGCGGTGTTATCCCACATAAAACTGTTTTAGGTGTTCAGAAATTCTAGATAATAGTTTTCATCCTGCATTTTTTTTTTACTTTATCTTTAAATTTTCAAGACAATCTCACATTCAGTCATGTATAACAGTTATGTTATGTTATGTTAAAATGTGTTTGTATAGCGCTCGGCTACTCTAAAAGAGTGTCCCTGCGCTTTCCACTTAAAGCTGCAGTGTATAACAACATAACACGAAAAACAAGAGCCCAAGAAAAAAGAAAATCCCCTAAACAGAAAGATTAAAAAGCCAAGTCTTCAAATTCCTTCTGAATTGAAGCAGATTGGAAGTGCTGCGGTGTCACAGTGATACATCATCTAATTACTGTATAGACACCTCTGTCAATTGTCCATGCACAACATATCAGACAGATAACATTCAATGGAAATGCACAGCGAAGCCCCGCCAGTTCACCCCTCCTAGATTACATCAGCAGGCACAAAAAATATGAGGTCCTTACGTGGAAGGATTCCAGGGCCTATAATTTTCATACACCTGAATGTAAGAGTTCACATATCATAACATGGCTCATCATCAGATCCTGCAGCGCCCTGCAACATAAGATATTCCTGCAGAGGCCCCCAAATATCTCTGGGCCTTGAAGCCATTGGCAGCAGTTCAGCATACGTAGCATTTTGCTCCTGACAATAGATTAGATCTTCCATCCATTCCTTAAATTTGAGGGCACGACCCCTACCCCATCTGCATGCCACCCTCCGTTTGGCCAGAAGCAGTGATATGGCTACGAACTTTCTATCACCATCGCTGCTTGAGAGTTTCCCCTCCTGTGCTGAAGGTCAATGGAAACGGGTGTGGTCATGACGAGCTCAGCTCGTCATGAGTGCAGCTCAACTTCGCCTCATGACTAGCTCAGCTCGTCATGAGCCTGGAAGGGGTTAAACATTGTAGGTATCTGTGCTGTATATCCCAACAATGCTAGCAGCGGGTCTCTTGCAAAGACACTACCAGTCATAGCGCCTAGCACGGTTAGTACTTGCTCCCAGTATTCCTGTATGGTCGGACACTCCCATGCTAAATGAAGAAAGCCTGCCCCTGGCTGCTTACACCTTAGGCATCTGTGTCCACCAATTTAAACCGCAATTTCTTCACCGGCGTATAATATAATAATCAATGCAGATATTTATAATGTATAATTGGCAGCCTGCTGTTAGACGGGATTTGCGCCGTTTGCATACAGCTGTATCGACATTGTTCATCAGAAAGCTCCCGCGCAAGATCTTCGCTCCAATGCGCCTGGGACCTACTTATTATCCCTGCCCTATGGGCATGTATACTGTTGTTGATGTTTCCCATCCGTGGAAACCAGGCCCGGTTCTAGAGGGTGAGCCGGGTGGGCCAGGCCCACCCAAACATGAGCCTTGGACCAAGGCTTGATGTGAGCCGTTTTTTGCACCAATCAGTGTTCTGGCTGGCTCTCCTGATCGGAATTTAAGAGGCTGCTGCAGCCTCTGCGCAGCCCAGCACAGATTATTGCGGCCAACTGTCACATATGGAATGACAATGGGCCAAACCCAGCATTCACATCATGCGGTGGGAGCTTCCGCCCTGGCCTTAGGGCACAGGTATTCAAACGGTGGTGCGCGCCTCCCTGGGAGTCCATGACTGCATTCCCAGGGGGGCACAACTGCGTCTGCAAGGAAGGAATTGTAAATGAAGATAGCCTGGAAGCGTCGACGTTTATCTGGTGAGTTCACAGACTGTCTTCTTTTATATGCATAAATTAAACCGCATACAAAGTTTGCACCTGTAATCCTGAGTGTTTCCTGGGGCACTGTCAGTGAGTAGGGAGACGGGGCTCAAGGGTAAACATAATATGCTAATAACTATGTAATTTTTTCATTTTCATCATATATAAAAAACGCGCACACACAGTAAATGAAAAAACTAAGCAAATGAAACGAATTTTGGGAAAATATACACTTCATAAATGAGTATCGGACTTGCACAGCCGGGTATAACCAAACTAGAGCAGTGATTAGTCTGTGGCGTGCTACCTGGGAAAAATGCTGTCTGTGCCGATACAGCGTGAACAGTAACACTAATACAAAGCTCCCCCCACTTGGAAGAAGGCTCCCTGGTGCACAGCACTGAGAGACACGATGTGCCTTATAAACAGTTCATCAGATTAAATCCAAATGTTCAACACGAAGTATCAGAGAGGTTCCATGATTATTTAATTCACATCATTTGAACAGTTCATCAATGTTATGAGGCAACATATACATCATCCAACTTAAAGGGTCATCCAGCAATTAATTGTCCCAATGCATTTCGGGCAGATGACTAGCCCTTCCTCGGGGGACAGCTCTACAAATACAAAAGAAAAATAACCGGATGTAATTGAATCCTCATTACATCAGGTTATTTTTCTTTTGTATTTGTAGAGCTGTCCCCTGAGGAAGGGCTAGTCATCTGCCCGAAATGCATTGGGACAATTAATTGCTGGATGACCCTTTAAGTTGGATGATGTATACGTTGCCTCATAACATTGATGAACTGTTCAAATGATGTGAATTAAATAATCATGGAACCTCTATGAAACTTCGTGTTGAACATTTGGATTTAATCTGATGAACTGTTTATAAGGCACATCGTGCCTCTCAGTGCAGTGCACCAGGGAGCCTTCTTCCAAGTGGGGGGAGCTTTGTATTAGTGAAAATATACACTTCTACATTATAAACCTCAGTTATCTAAAGCAATCACTGCAGATTTCTGTGTGACCAGAGAATCGCCGATTTGAAACCGGGTTTTCACAGTGGGAAATAGTAACTAGTGTATTTATAGAGCTACACGTTCCATGCCTGTGGTAAAAAGCACTCTGCTGACATCAGATAAAGCATGTATTAGCTCCTCGGCTGCTTTTAGGTGTGTTGCTTAACCAGTTGCATACGGTTCAGCGTCATGAGAGGCCTATTAAAGCCAAGGTCACTGGAATTATGCAGCAGGGAAGGACCAAATCATGTGGCAGGGTTGACTAAATTATGTGGAATGAAAAGGAAAATTATGTGGGGTTATACAGAACATATTGTCATACATTTGCTTTGTTACATTGTCATTTTTACATTTGGTAAAAACTATCTGGGCATTGGTTTCACCTCATTAATGCTGGTATAATATCCAAATATAGCAAAAAGCAAAAGAAAGGGGACCAGTCAAGCTTTGCGAAGGGCGTTTCACAGAGAGATGAGAGCACCTTTACTGCAAAAAGGTGGGGGCAGCACGTTGGAGCTCATTATTTCTAAAAGGGAAGAGTTGTGTCCTAATGGCAAGAGCTTCCTACGTTGGAACCTAGTTCAGGTCCTCCCATCAGCTCAACTCAAATCAATTAATAGTCCAGTGCCAACAATAAAAAATATATATATAATAAATTAATATGAACTTGTGTTTTTGTAATGTAAATGGTGCTTATTTAAAGTTTTTCAATGCGGGGGGCGTGGCCAAGATGGCGTCGGAGTAAGACGTGCTTTCGAGTCGCTCCGGCGCCCGACCTGCTAAGCATTGTTCAGCATCATCTACAGGGCTTCAATCCGCTCTGAAACGGCCGCAGAAGACTACGGCACCGAGCGGGGTGGTCCGGTGTCATCGGCGTCTTCCGGAGTGGTTGTACGGCGCAGCCGGGAGCTCTTCAACGTCGGGCCTGCTAAACCCCGGCCTTGCGTGGGTTCGGACCGTCGTAGGCGCAGTGACTCGGCATTGACTGGGCGTGGCTCCACGGAGCGGCGGACGCCCTATGCCTTCCCCGGCCCCCGGACTCCCTCCACTACAACCCTTGCTTTGAACGGCTGGAGGACCCGTCAGGTGGCTGGCCACGTGAACCTGGACTGTGGAGCTCTGGCGGGACTGGGCGATCGGGACGTGGCTATACCTGCCCGCCACATCGGCGCCCTCGACGGCCTATGCTAACCGGAGGGTCGTCCCCACCGTTGTGAACACAGTACTGCTTGGAGGGGCCCGCTCCCGGTGTTGCCTACGGCTGGGGGTGGTTGGCTTCTGCGGACCGCTCAGGAGTGGATATTGACTGCTTCGAGACCCTGCTCTGCCACGCGGACCATCCCTCCGGCCCACACGATCCAGAGGTGGGAGACTCGGTTATGCATTAGCTGGATGTCTGCCCCCGTGCCCGGCTCCGCGAGACGGGGTCCCTAACTCTGCTGCCTATCTCGGCGTCTTCAACGAGTGGTCTCACGCCGCCATTTTTTCGGGCGGCTGCCATTTGTGACGCAGGTCCTCCTGCACGGCCTACATCTTGGACGGCCCTGCCTCCACGACTTCGCCACGATGTCGCAATTGCCGCGCAAAGGGAGGTCATTGAAGGAGGGAGCCTCTAAAACATCGCAACCACCGAACTCCCCTGGAGCGAGTGGCTCAGCTAGACAATCAGATGAAGAAGCGCCGGCCACCAAGGCCTTTATGTCGGAACCCTTTGCCTCGATCAAGGAGGACATCTCCGAGCTCCGCGCTCAACTAGCGTCGGACCTCCGTGAGGTCCGCCGGGATGTGGACGGCGTCGGGGAGCGAGTGGCCGTGTTGGAGGATCATGACCTGAGTATGGCGAATGACGTGCACCAGCTGCAGCAGGATGTCCTTCGCCTTACGGACCAGAACTTGAACCTGCAAGCATACGCAGAGGACTTGGAAAACCGCTCCAGGAGGAACAACATCCGTGTCAGAGCGGTCCCCTGGGACGGAGAGGCTGGTGACTTGAGGGGGTATGTGCAGGCCCTCTTCCTGCAGGTGCTGGACGAGGATGGACAAGGTGCACAGAGTTGGCTTGCCCAGGCGAGGAGGTCCCCCTCCAGACATTCTAGCATGTGTCCATGACTTTCAAATTAAGGAACGCATCCTCCGGAAGGCCAGGGCCCTCCCTACTTTGAACTTCCGAGACCATCGACCACAGCTATTCCAGGACTTAGCGGCCTCCACGCTTCAGAAGCGCAGAGAATTCCGGCCGGTGACCACCTATCTGAGGGAGCAGGGCGTCTCCTACTCTTGGGGTCACCCCTTCCGTATTATCTTTCGATGGCAGAACAGGTTGGTGCAAATCCGCTCCCTAAAGGCTGCGAGGGAGCTATTGGGACTGGAGGAGGACCCATCATCGCAAGCGGCACAGTCATCGCCCTCACGACGACGGCATCGTTCTTCATCTTGGCACCGGGTTGGAGCTTCCCCTTACCGACTGCGACCGGACCACTATCAGCTTGCAGGAAAGAGGAGCAGCGGTGGCGTCGGTGGCTTCGGCCACCCTGCGGATTCCCAGCAGTCCTCTGGAGCGGCATGATCCCTGGTTTCTTTGATGGTCGGGCGCCGGGGCGCCTCCGCTCCTGCGGCCCTGGGGTACTATGGTACTTTTGGAGAAGACACCCCGGGCCTTGGCCCTGGGGGCCCCTGATCTGGTGCCCCCACCCCGATACCAATCTGATGTGGACCGTGTGACCGGTGGCCCATTGGACCTTTCGACTGTCAGGTTGCGAGCCTTGTGCTCTGTTTTTTTGGTTTTGGGGTTGTTGCAGGGGGGTGGATCAGTTGGTGCTCTGTATATGGTTGAACGATCCGGGTTGGGGCTGGGGAATGAGGGGTTTGTGGTGACGACCGTGTGTGTTGGCTGTGTGATGATGGTGTCTCCTAAGGTGTTCACTCCTGCATTTTGTACTTCATTCTGTGGTGCGGCCCCCTTAGCATCCGCGCTTTCCGGCAGGGAGGCCGTTCTGAGTGGCTTGGGGGGAGGGTACGTGGCCCCATTGGTGTGGCTGTGGCTGGGGTCTTTTCCTTGGGTCCCCTTGACTAACTTCCTTCGATGGGCCTGGGCTCCGGTGTGGGTCGGGGATCTGTACGGGGGGAGTGCCTGTAAGGAGATGTGCATAGCGTTTCAATTCCCTATTATGCCTATTAGCATAGGAACCTGGAATGTAAAGGGCCTCAACTCCCCGCAGAAGCGGCAGAAACTCTGGAAATACATTGTAGATCATCACTTGGATGTGGTCGCTCTGCAGGAAACCCACTTGGCTAGGAGGGATGAGCTGAGGCTCCGCCATAAGCAGTTCCCTCTTATCTACAGGGCTTCCGCGCCCACAAAACATAGAGGAGTGGCCCTGCTCTTCCGGGCTTCCCTACATTTTCAGCCCCTGGGAGTGAGTGCCGATAAAGAGGGCAGTTGGCTTCTGGTGAAAGGGATGTTGCATGGCCGCCTGTGTACTTTTGCTGTGCTGTATGCTCCGAATACGGGTCAGAATGGCTTTCTGCAAGGTTTGCTAGATAGGATGGGGGACTTTGTGGAGGGGCACTTAATCCTGCTGGGAGACTTCAATATGGTTTGGGACAGAGGCCTGGATAGTTCTGGAGCGCGCAGGGCGGACACTGGCGTCTTCTCAGAGGAAACTAAGCGTCCGCTAAGTGATATGGGGCTCATAGACAGTTGGCGCTTTGTCCATACACAAGCTAGGGACTACACTTTCTTTTCCAGTGTTCATCGCTCGTACTCCCGCATTGACTATGTCTTGGTCAGCCAGGCGCTCGGGGGGGATATACAACTGGCTGATATCTTCCCACTTTCATTATCGGATCATAGCTTGGTGGTCCTTGGACTACACTGGACCGCCGGGGGGGATGGTTGGCGCAAGTGGTACTTTCCGGCAGCTTTGGTGAGGGATGAGGTGTCTTGTAAGGCTTTACGTAGGGCTCTTGGTGACTTCTTTCTCCTTAACCCTCCTGCGGACACGTCGGTGTATAACACGTGGGACGCGTGCAAGGCCTCTCTACGGGGCACGTGCCTCGCTCTCAACGCGAACCTGAACAAATTGAGGCGCGAGGAGAGGGAGGCTCTTGAGTCAGAACTTGCCACGTTAGAACAGGCCCACAAAGCGAACCCCTCCAGGGTGACTCTACGCCCTCTAACGGCAGTACGAGGGAAGCTGAGGGCCCATTACAACAACAGGGCGGAGTTTACACTTCTGCGCCTTCGGCGTACCTCCTACTCTCAGGGCAACAAGATTGGGCGCCATCTTGCCCGGCAACTTCGAGACAAGCGGGAAAAAGACTATATAGGGGGAGTGCGGGACCATGCGGGCTCCGTTCAGCACAAGGATGCGGACAAGGCGGCCATATTTGGTCGCTTCTATGCTGCACTTTACTCGAGCGACGCTCTCGACCCGGAGGCTCAGTCTGCGTTTCTGGAGGGTCTGCCTCTCCCGAAAGTCTCTAAAGAATGGAATGCCCTACTGTCCTCCCCCTTCACTCGGGAGGAGGTCCTAGATGCCATCAAGGCCTTGAAGCTTCATAAGGCCCCTGGGCCTGACGGCTACACGGCCCTCTTCTACAAGACGTTCGCCTCCGACATTTGCGATTACTTAGTCTCTCTCTTCAATGCAATGGCGACTGATGGTAAGACCACGGACTCCATGGCCGAAGCGTTGATTACCATTATCCCCAAGCCGGGGAAGGACCCCACTTCCTGTACGTCTTACCGCCCGATAGCACTCCTCAATCTGGACGCTAAACTGTACTCCTCCATTTTGGCGCGCAGACTGCAGGACCTGATGCCTGCCTTGATCCACCCGGACCAATCTGGGTTCATTAAGGGTAGGCAGACTCATGATAATCTACGCCGCGTCGTCCACCTCATCGAAAAAGCAGAACGGTTTCGCATACCTGCGGTGCTGGTAGGGCTTGACGCGGAGAAGGCCTTCGACCGCGTCGACTGGGGGTTTCTACACCAGACGCTGGTGGCCTTCGGATTCTCGCCCCACTTCATCCGAATGATTGAGGCCAATTACAGTAGCCCTACCTCCAGAGTTTTGGTCAATGGCCATAGGTCCGGGAGCTTTTGCCATTCCCGGGGGACACGCCAGGGTTGTCCCCTCTCGCCCCTCCTCTTCGCCCTTAGCATAGAACCACTGGATATGGCGGTGCGGGAGGAGGAGCGAATTCTCGGGCTTCCCTTTACGGGCGAACAGCATAAGATCTCGCTCTTTGCTGACGACGTCCTGTTGTCCATTCGTGATCCAGCGCGGTCGCTGCCCCACGTTCACTCAGTGCTCTCCTCTTATGAGAAGGTGGCGGGCTTTAAGGTCAACTTCGACAAGTCCTACATATTAAATCTGACCCTGTCGCCAGGGGAGGTACACTTGACCCGGCTACTTACTCCGCTAGCATGGGCGTCGTCGTCTTTGCTTTATCTGGGGGTACGGCTGACTCCCACCGTAGGTGCCCTGTTCCAAGCCAACTTCCCCCCGATGTTGACATCAATCAAGGCTGACCTGGAACGCTGGAAGCCCAAATTCATCTCATGGCTCGGCAGGATTCACGCCCTCAAGATGGTCCTCCTCCCCAAGCTTTTGTACCTTTTTCAAGCTTTGCCTGTCCCGATAGGGCTGGACTACTTTCGCCGCTTGAGAACCGCGATGCTGAAATATGTCTGGCAAGGTGGCCGGGCACGACTCCCATTTGCGGTTCTTCGACGTCCGCGATTGGAAGGAGGGGTGGGCTTTCCAGACATGCATTTATACTACAAGGCTGCCCAATTGAGAGTTCTTGTGGAGTGGTCTCAACAGCTTTCGGAGAAGCATTGGCTTCATATGGATCGAAGTGTTGCAGGCCGCTCCGTCTGGGATTTAGCCTGGAAGCCTAAAATGGACCGGCCCAGAAACATGTACATCAGCACCCCCACAAGCACGGTGTTGAAGGTCTGGGACACGCTGAGTGGAGATGACCGATGGACCACGTTCCCCTCCCCGTTCACCCCGATTCATTTCAACCCGGCCTTCCCCCCGGCTTTGGTAGAGGGCCCCTTTGAGGCTTGGAGGGAGGGTGGTTGCAGGGCCCTCACCCATTTGTTCCATGGCACCGAACCCCTCACTTTCCACAACTGTATGAGGGACTATGGCGTTCTGCCAACGGAGCGATACAGACATCTTCAGCTCCTGCACTGGGCGACGCCCCCTGCTGAGGTGGATGCCACTACCAGACCCTTGACGAAATTCGAATCCTTCCTCCTTCGCACATCTACTATGAAAGGAGCGATCTCCTTTCTATACAAGTTGCTATTAGATACTACTATGTCTCCGCGACCGCGATATCAGGATCACTGGGAATCCGCGCTAGGGAGGGACATTTCTAATACAGAATGGCAGAGCTTGTGGAGAGACGTGACGGCACATAACCACTCTGTAGATCTCAGGGAGGCCCATATGAAACTCATCTTTGATTGGTACTTGTATCCATCCAAGTTACATCGCATATTTCCAACTGCTTCAGATAGGTGTTGGCGAGGCTGTGGGATGTTAGGGGACTTTAGCCATATATGGTGGGATTGCCCCACCATCAAGCCTTTTTGGGCTGAGATTCTTTCCCACATAAAAGATATTTTGGGTTACCCAATCCCTGACTCTGTGGCCTTTGTTCTGTTAGGTCTTAGGGACCCATTGCTCGAACATCAGACTAGGGCGGATAAGCGTGTTATGTGGCTGTGTTTGGGTGCGGCTAAGATGACTCTGGCAGCCGCTTGGAAGTCCCCATCTGCCCCTGCTATCTCCTTGTGGCATGCCCGGTTGTGGCGTTTGTTGAGCATGGAACGTCTATCGGACATTTTCTTGGGGAATTTTAAGAACTTTATGTGCAATTGGGGCCCACTCGTGAGATTCCTGTCCCGAGGACTGCCCTCGGCTGTGTGTCCGCCCGCTCTGCGGACCCTTCATCTTTTCCACATCTGATTACGGGAGCGACTGTGACGGTTGAATGCTTGCTGGTCGTCACCACTGGGGGGTGGGAGATGTTGGGGAGGGACGAGGTAGGGGGGGTAGTTGGGGACGTTTTTTCTTGTTTTCTTCTCCTGTTTCGACCTGCTTTGACTGTGGGGTGGTCATTAGGTGTTGGATGGAGCCTGGGCTGCTCTTCCTGGACTAGAACGGTGCATCCACTATTGAACTGCCGGGCATACACTGGACGCTGTGAAGGGCGGACCCTTCTGCCCGCTCCTCCGTTGCTTTGCCTAGCTATTGCCATTTTGCTGTGGATTCTGGAGCTTTATTGCCCCTCCCTACTCATTGCTCCCCCTGTGAGGGGTTTTGTGGCGGCTTGTCGCCTGTTCTCTCTTTCTTCTCTTTCTTGGTCCCCTTGTTCTATTCCCTTCCCCCTTTTCTGTTTCACCTTGCATACTACAAATTAAAAATGTTACAAAAAGTTTTCCAATGCACTCGGGCCGGGTCCTCCCTACATAAAACCAAAAAAGGGATGGATAACCTGTTTCAAGATTGAAGTGATAGCCATGGTTGGTAAATTGTGAAAGAGGCAGAGGTGGTAGAGGGCTACGTAGGGCCTCAGCTATCATTAGTGCAGAAAGTGCAATTCCATTGGGACCCAGGAGTGCAAGGGGCTCACAAGAACCAAATTATGGAGAGAACATTTTTTTGTCAATTTCTGTTATTGTTTGATGATTTTCCCTATCATATGTTTCACATTTACTGTGGATTATGAGCTACAAAAAAGTATCCATGATATGATCTCAAAAGCTCAGCCCTGCCTCTCCTGTTTCCCGATCCTTGGAATAAAGTTTTGCAGGGGTTCCAGACTTCAAAACATTTTGCTTTGGGGGGCTCCGTGCAAAAAAGCTTGTACACCTCTGTCTTAGGGTATGACAGTGAGACCTCGCTCGAGAGATGCTGCTACCTTGGGCCAGAGTTTTCACTCCTCTTGGAACAGGAAGTGATGGGGGCAATAAACATGGTTTTGCTCCCTCCTTCCTCGCAGTGGATGGCTGGCCCGGCTTCAATTCATGCTGGCCAGGCAAGGCATCCTCACTGCTCTACCAACCTCCCATCTCAAACTCAGAATTGAACCAGAAACCAACCGCGCCTTTCCTGTCTCTTTGAGATGTGGCATTTAATGTATAGACTTTGTCAGCAGATGCCCTTGGCAGCGAGTTTCCTGGGCCCTAGTGCCACCACTGTGCAACTTAAGTTCACAGTCAAAGAAGGCCCACCACAGAAACGGTTATGGTTTTTTTGAGAGACCAAATGTTTGATCATGTACTCCTTCCTTGTTAGAAACATTAAGCGCTTTCAATCAAAACCAGCGAAACTGAAAATGTTTACGCCTGTAGGTTATTTTTTCAGATAGCACACCCATTAACTGCTTCCTGCTGGGGTGTATGGATATAACTAGGGCCACTGGAATTATGCAGCATTGGGGAGGGAGTCTGGCTGCTTGCATCCTGGACAGGAGCCGAGAAGACATGGGAACTGGTAAGCTACATTTAAAAAAATATATACATTATTAAATTAACCCCCCGCGTGACCCCCCCTGTCCCCTCTGCCTTCCCCCGCGAGTCATGCCGGCCGCGATTAACTCAGTGGCCCACCCGAATGCACCATTGGCCCACCCAAATAAAAATTCCTAGAGCCAGGCCTGGTGGAAACCAACATGTTATGTAGTGGGAGGAGACATACTGATTCATGGGGAAAATCAGGAAGTTTAGACCGCATCCCCTGTCTAAGCTGAATATAAAGGAATGTGTCCAAGGGCGTGGGCTGCACTCTGGACAGAAGATGGTCCATGGAGCGAAACGCCCCGTCGTGGAATAGATCCCCCCAGGTGGCTACATTCGCCCGCGTGCATAGACTCTGGAAACCTTTTCCCTATCGAGTGCCTCTGAAGATAACAAGGGACTGGGATAAGTGACCGTTGATCAAGACCGTAGTCATGGGACGATGATACAACAGTGTGATCCAGGACAGGTATATCAAACGCCTTAGTGGCATATAAAAAGACTGTGGCGAGTGGGAAGTCCGGTGCCGCATTTTGGATCAATGAAAATAGCGTCCTAAGATTGTGGGAGGTGGCCCTACAGTGCACAAATCCCGACTGGTCAGGTAGTACTAGCTTATCTAATAAAAGGGACACAGCCTATTAGCCAGAACCTTTGCCATTATTTTAGTATCGCAGTTCATCAGGGACAGCGGCCTATAGGAGTCACAGGACTCCGGAGGTTTCCCATGTTTTAACAATGACGTAACTACCGCTTCTCTCATCGAGGCAGAGAGTATTCCCACCTCTAGTGACTCCTCATAGACCTCCTTCAAAACTGGTGCCATAGTATCAATACAAGCCTTGTAAAATTCAGTCGGAAGGCCGTCTGAGCCCGGCGCCTTTCCGTTCTGAAGCTGCATGATGGCCTCCCTAATTTCGTCAAGTCGAATGGGATACGGAGGAATTTCCGCTGCGTAACCCCAAGCCATCTAAGCGCCACACCCCCCATGAACTCCTCCAAATCAATGGCATCATGCTTCTGAGAAGTATATAAGGCTGCGTAATGTTTAGTGAATGCCTCCAGTATGTGTAGCGAGTCCCTATGTGACGCTGTTCCCAGCTCCTGTATTTCCAGCACATGTGTCTCTTAGTCAGTGCAGCCAGTACCTCCCTGGTCTGTCACCCACCCCGTACTTACGTGCTGACGGTACCGCCCCGGAACTTCCCCTCGATGTGCGCAGCATCTTCATATTCAGTTAGAAGTCTACGAAAGTCTTTTTGCACCTGCCCCACTTCACCCAGCCCCATCCGTCTCTCCAACCCCTTCAGATCTTGCTCCAGCTTGCGTATTTTATGCTGTATATCGCTCAGGACTCCGAAACTCTTAGATATGCAATACCCATGGATCGTTACTTTAAATGCCTCCCATATCAGTTCTACACTATCTACGAAATCTTTATTCAGACAAAAAAAATCCCTGATCTCCTGACCAAACTCTGCGCGAAAGACCATATCCAGCAGGGCCGTAGGCTGGAGCCTCCAGCTCGGCCGAGGTCTATCATACCCTGGGGGAGACAATGAAATCTTGACCGGGCAATGATCAGAAAAAGTCCGGGCCAGGTGTATAACATTCCCAATAGTCGGCCCAAGGCCCCATGTAACCAAACAATAGTCTATGTGCGCCCAAGTGCTCCTATACGACATAAAATGTGTACCCTCACATTGCAAGGGATGCATGTATCTCCAGCTGTCAATCAGCCCACCTCCTGTTATTATTCCCTGCAGAACCTCCCGTGCCCTGGTATAGTGCTGTGAACTTGCATTGGACCTATCTAATTGTGGGTTTAGAGCCATGTTTACCCTTTCGATGCTCATGACGAGCTCAGCTAATGTGAGTCGGCCCAATCGCTAGAATCTTACCCCATAAATTAGTAAAGAATTCTGGGCAGTCCGAGTTGGGGCCATAACAGTTCACTATTGTAACAGCGTCTCTACCCAAACGTCCCCAAAGTATAACATATCTACCCTGTGAATCCTCCACTACCCCCATCTTTTCAAAGTGCATAGACTTACAGCAAAGTATTGCTGTACCACGGGCATTGGGGGTATAGGAGAAGAATACTCGGCAACTCGCCCATCGGTTAGCAAAAAGAGTTGCAGCTTTTGGCGCAATCGGAGTTTCCTGCAGAAGTGCTACTTGAATCTGCTGCCTATCCAAGTAGTATTGAGTTTCAATGGGGTATACCCTAAGAACTCTCTGACCTGGGTCAGTAAAGGTAGATATAGTAGCAATGGTCAGAGTCTATCGATTAGTTGTAACATCAAATGTAGTACACGCATTTAGTCAGGTGTGAAGCAAAAAATGTGTTTAAACTATATCCAAAGTGTGCTTTGTATTTTTATTCATTATTTTAGCACAATGTTGATTAGGTACTCAGTATCAATCAATGAGTACCAAAGTTAATGAGGAATCAATGTATTCAAACATAGAAAATGCGACATTCAATTACTTCATTGAATCACATAGATGCCGGAGGGCACAGCTCTCATATAAATGCAATAATGTAAAGCTACATATGGAGAAAACAGCACAAATAATATCAAATACTGGCAATTCAACGCGCTCGAAGTGATGGAAAAGGGAAAAGTTAAGTGGGATAGGTGTGATGGAAAGGAGGTGAGGACTGGGTAAAGGTAGTTGTGACCTTTAGAACAATCACAGTGCTATAAAATACATCCTTTACAGTCTAAATTTCGATCTGTAGTTCCAATGTACTCTTTAACATAGGATCCGTTTAGTTCCGTTAATTATTCCTATGTTGAGAGAATGAAAATGGTCTGGTCTACGTTTCGACCCCCTGATTAACGGGTAGATTCTATCCTCAAGCTGGGGTCTTCTTCAGGACAAAGGAGAAACAGGAGCGCCTATGGATAATAATTTAAATTGAGTTTACTCTGTTGTAAATAAGCTCATGTTTTGCACACAGATGGAGCTTATTGGATTAAAAATGCTTACTTAATATGAGGCCCTTGGGTGGCCATTGTGGTAGGACCGTCGTGGGTTCCTTGCTTTCAATTGGTAGTCCTGCATTCATCTAAAAGGGAGTATGTATAACTGTCAGGTGCTTACAGATAGCGTATATACGCACAAATTATCAAGACAACCTAAAGGGGTACTTACTGGAACTGGAAGCCTTCCATACCAAAAATTCTGGTCTTTCAATGGTCACACCGGGACCAACGTTAGTGCGGTAAGGGATCATGCACCCCACGTGGTTCTGGAGGAGAGATGAAAGAAAGTTGGCCAGAAATTAATGGCGATTGCATTATTAAATAAGGAGTTAGCTAGAAAGTTGGACGGAAAATCAGTCCATAGCTTGGTCCCGCAAGGGAAAGGTAAATTTAAGTAAAAAATGGGGAAAGTCCCATGAGTTACTGCATATGAGTGCTGAAAATGGCACTGGTCACATAATGATTGTTTGGTGAGAAACAATTCCGATCACCGCGTTCATGTCAACCTGGGAAATGAGAACCGAACGGTATCTCAGTGTTTCCCGCTGTGTCGACCTCGGTTGGGTATTCAGAAAGGGTCGTCAAGTGGCTCACCTGTTATTTTATCCGGATCGGGTTTGTTCGCGGTGCTGCATCCTCGCTTAGTGCGCTGTTACTGATCGGCTGCGAGGTGCAGCCGCTGAGTACTGCCTGGGGCTCACCTGAGCCCGGCCAATCACAGCACTCTGTTAGGTGGCGTGTAAAAACCTCCGCTGCGCTTACACGGCGTTAGGGGTTGTATGGGAGAATAGGGCTGTATCCCTGAGCTCTATTTAAGTCCAGAATGCGTAAAGGTTGAAATAAGGCGTTAATATTGGCCATTACCAATCAGCTGCACTATCAAGAGAGTGGTGAATGCGCCACCTGGAGTTAAAAGCCTGTCTTACGATCAAAGCATTCCGCTGGTTGTTTGAAAAGAGATGATTGGGGTCGAACACAGAGTGTATTTGGTACAGTAACACACAATCACAGACATTTTAGGATTGCACCAGGTTTGATGCGCTTAGCTATTGGAAAAAAAGTGTCCAACAGTACTATATATCAAGTCTCTTTAGTAACCACAGGAGTAGGTTAAAGAAATTACAGATAACATTGAGTCTCTTTGTCAAGCACCGAAACAAGATATTCACAGATAGCATAACATATAGGTACGGTGGTATATACATCACTATACATTATCAACTGATCAAGGCCATCTGAGAGAAAGTGGCATCTAGTTCATTGAGGCTGTTTTGTACAGAGTCTAAGGATTGCATCCATTTGCATTCTCGTAAGTTCATAATGGAATCCAAATCCCCACCCCTAGGACCAAGTGTGATTTTCTCAATGACAACCCATTTCAGACATTCTGGTGTATGTGACATTAACATAAAATGTTCCACTAAGGGTGCTCCTGTCGTTTGGCATCTTATCCTGCTGCAGTGTTGCAATACCCGTTTTTTTATCTTTTGTTTAGTCTGCCCTATGTAGATGTATCCACATGGTCAGAAGATGGCATAAATCACTCCGTGGCTGTTGCAATTAGTCAATGTCTTTAGATTGATGGTCACATTGTTGTGCGTGATGGTCTTAGTTTCCATGCACATAGCGCAGGCTTTGCATTTGGTGCATTTAAAGTTTCCCACTATAGTGGGTAGATTCCACATAGTCTGTATACTTGGTGCAGGAGGGGTATCCAGCATTGAACGAACAACGTAGTCTCGGATGCTTTTCGCTCTTAAATGCATGCATAGGGAGACCTTGTGATCCTATTGTCTCTGATATGATATGCCAATACATTGATTCCTCATTAACTTTGGTACTCATTGATTGATACTGAGTACCTAATCAACATTGTGCTAAAATAATGAATAAAAATACAAAGCACACTTTGGATATAGTTTAAAAAAAATTTTTGCTTCACACCCGACTAAATGCGTGTACTACATTTGATGTTACAACTAATCGATAGACTCTGACCATTGCTACTGTATCTGCCTATCCAAGTAGGCCAAGACCTTTCTCTGCTTCCTCGGATCCCCAAGGCCCCGGACATTCCACGAGATCACCCTAAGGGTGTTTATGCCCTCTAGTGCCATCAAACAAGAGAGTCTTCACCTGACCGACATGTAGTGAGTGTGTACATTCCATCATTCGTGCAGGTATCAAGACACAATTGGTACCACAAACCTGTATATTTGTATCATCGTGACATCCAACTTGCCCCCACACCCCTCCCCCCTCCCACTGAAGCATCCCAATCATGCCAGACTTGTGCAACCCTCCCCCCTCCCAAAAGTCCCATATCTTCTCAAACAGGCCAACTGGGCCCAAGCCACCCCCCCGTAAACCTAAGGAAAGACTGAAGAGAAGCATCAACAAAGTAACAACAAAGGTGGGGTTCTCCCTGGTGGGAAATGCGTCTAAGTAGCCCACGAATACCCCTTGTTAGCCCGAAAGCCGCTCCGCCTACAGCAGCATTCCAGGTCCAACTCGAGGGCGACTGGCAGTTCAGCGTTCACTCTCGCCGTCTAAAATACCTGTAAGTCAATGGCCATGTAGCGGGCTTGCATAGTGTCTCATCCCACGGTTTCATTACCATTCAGGCTACTTTCCATATTTACAAAGCATGAGGTGTAGCTGCATTTTGCAGTGCAACCATGTGTCGAGAGTCTCCCTCTTCCTCTAGTGACTGCGACCTAGGGGAGCCGTCCAGGTCCTACTGCGATATTTTTGCTTCTTAAGTTGCTTCAAGTAATCCTCTACTTGTTGTGGATTGCTGAAAAAATGTTGTGTCCCCTGATGAGTAACGCGAAGGTGAGCCAGGTACAGTTGAGCGTAATCTATTTGAGCTTGCCTGAGTTTTTGTTTAACTCCCAAAAATTTGCGGCGCTACTCTTGCACATGGATCGTAAAAGCCGGGTACGAGGTGAATGAAATGCCATTATAGGACAATTGCTTTTTCTCCCGGGCAACTCGTAAGGCAACATCTGTCCCTATAATATATTAGGCGAGCAATAATAGGCCTATGAGGGTCGCCGGGGGAAGGTCTTGTTCAGAGTTATCGATGAGCTCTTTCCACCACAAAGTGAGGAGACAGCAGTTGGGCACCCACCACAGCCTTAAGCAAGTTCTCAATATACTCCTCCATCCGCCCCGTGTTTGTACTTTCTGGAATGCCTAGTACACGTATGTTATTCCTTCGACTTCGTGCCTCAATGTCCTAATTTTTAGGCTATCCATTTGGGCCGTCTCCTTTTTCAACTGGGTAGTGGTATCCTCTACCTCTGAGACACGTTGTTCTGCTTCCTTAAAGCACGCCTCATGACCTTCTATTGTGCGCACTATGGCATCCATACGCGTAGAGACCGTATCCATTATTTCTGCCATGGTCGCACAGCCTTGCCGAACTTCAGCGAGAAGCGATTTGAGGTCTTCACTCGGCGCCTGTAGATCCGTTTGTGGGGCCTCCGCACCACCATCCTCTCCGGTATGTTGCGGTTTAGTAGATTTTTTAGCCTCAAACGTGAGTCGCGGTTGACGCGCATCTAGCCGCCCCATCGTGACCCCAGGATCCGACAGTGATTGCAGGACAACTGAATCAAACAATTGCCCGGGCAAGACTTATGGCACTATCACTCCACCAATCCACTGACGCGCAGGTGTGTCCAGCAAGTCTCCCAACTCAATCCAGTAGCACATGTAGTCTAGGGTCACAAGCCCCCGTGTCACCCACCTCCTGAGAATAGTTGAGTGTAGGAGTAGTCCAAGCAGGCCCACGCACAATGTTTTGCCCTAGGAGCAGCTCTCCTCGACGCACCGCTCGCCAAATCTCCACTCAGCACCTCAGCTGGCAGGTGACTCTGCACTCCTTTTCTACTACCGTTCACAAGGCAGGATGAGGTGTTTCGCCGTCACCAGCGATAATACGTAAAGTCTCTTTCCACTGGGGTAATGCCACCTCTGCACTCCACGTCCTTCCCCCGATCTCTATGGCAATAGCACCTAGTACTAGGCTTCCATCATCGCCACACAAACAGGCGCTGCGTTCTCATATCCAAGGCTCTCTTCCCTCGCACCTTGTGGCAATAGACGCTCTGCAGTAGTAGCGAAGTGCCTCTCGCCTGTGAGCGCTACCCCCAAAGTTGGAAAATGGCGGCGCCACCCTAGCTCGTTTCTCTCTGCCATCCGTTCTCTCCCAGCAGTCACCACTCAACCGTGCAACGGCCAACGTCCCCTCGCAGGAGTCGCACTCACCGCTTGATTAATGGTCACGGGCAGCAGTGGGGGGCACCACTAATATCACAAATGCAGGCACAGGTGTAGTCCGAGGCCGCAGTGGACGCCCCAGAAATGGCCGCACAGTGTATTCCGGAAAGGCCACCTCACCGCCTCTAGGTCTCCAGGAGTAGCTCGCAGCTGGTCGATGCCCCCACCTTCGGTGCGCCTGTCAAGTAGTCCCTGCACAGCACGTAGCGCCGGTAATCTTTCCCGGGGCCAGCAACCTCCACAGATCTGCCTTCCACCTACACGCTCCGGCCCAGTCACCTCGTGGAGAGCCGGGACCCCCTGTAGCTGATTTCGCTAATCAGCAGCTTCAGGAGCAGCGGGAGAGAACTACGACTCCCTCTTCTCTCGCTCACCAACTCGCACTGGCACCTCCGTCGGCCCCAGCAATTACACCGCTGTGGCCCCGCAGTCATAGGAGTCACACCTCACGATTTATTGTTCAGAGTACAGGCAGAAAGTAGGATAAGTGACAGATTGTATGGCCGGTCTGCGGGAGCCTCACACCATGGCAGACATTCCGCTTGTGCGCCACCAAGCGCCCCCATCCTGCCTTTTTGTTCACCTAACAGTAATAGTCACTCATACACATTACTTACAGCTCAAACTCTCCCCACCCCTTTATTTCAGGACATTGCACTACAATTCCAACATTCAGCGATCATCAACCTAAAGACCCATTTTGCTCGTCCAAGATTTCAATTAAAAATTTATTTTATTTAGAGCAAACCTAGCACTGCATTCCTTGACTCCTCACCAACATTTAACATCCCTTTTGTTAGCGAAAAAACACAAATAAAAAATATAAACTTCCTTAGAGGTCTAATCACCCCTACGGCGATAACCAGTCTGCCGCATCTCAAAGAAACTGTCAACAATCAGAACAGAAACCATCCACTAACCCTGGACCAAACAAGTGGCTGAAGAGGAGAGAAAACAATGTAATCATAACTGTGTGTGTGTGGATACAAAGGCATGGAGAAACCTCCTACATTAGGGCATACAAAACAAAGTGCAGATTACCACCCTTATGTATTCCCTGCTGCTACAAAGTACCATCTGATCTGCTGAAGAACATGCCTCTTTTTGATCATCCCCTTACAGGCAAAGCAGAAAGCACTCCATTACCTAAAACAAAACGTGATCTATTTATTTTGAAAAGCCACCCTTGTCCACAGAATTTGTACCAGAAACTCATCTTCGAGCCTCCCGAATCCCAAGACGTGAAGATTTAAGACTCTTTATGCCTTCTCCAGCCTCTCATAACCAGCTGAAGAATGGATGAGAAGGTGCACTCCTTGAAAACAATATTCCTAGTATTCATGCCAATCAACTGTGAGACTGCTGCGTCCTGAATCGGTCACTGATGGTTCGAAATCCAGGTATGCATGGTCTCCTGCTGTAATTGACACCTTAGTCTCCACACTGCTGGTAGTGTCAAGTCTCACTCCTTTGAAGCTGCCTTAAGAATGGATTTTCTATTTTGAAGTCATTAGCCAGAGGCACACCATCAACCACCCATTTCTCATGAATTCTTCTGGCAGCATGTGCATCACTTGACCCACAATGCAGAAAAGGTCTTCAGTTTACTTTAGTATACAGGAAACAAATAGCCGTTTTATGGAGTCTTTTGAAACCAAAAACAAATCCCAGCTCATAGGTGTCACGTTTGTGCCCAGAAATGTATAAAGAGGTACCCGAGGAACATGCAGACTTCGAAGGGAAATAAGAGCTTCCCATGCAGCTCTTATCCACACATTGCTGCACACAGTGCACTGCCTGATGCAGAGCTCCCTTAGCCCCAAAGACAATCTAGAGCTACGGCACTCAGATTTGTTATGGAGAGCAATTAACGCAAGCAGGAAAAGCGGAGTTGCAGTACACTTCATGGTACACAGAATATCAAATGTGAGCTTCATTTCTGAGGTAGAGTAGTGGCCATGAGTTACCAAATGAGGGCCCTTAAAGATAATGTTTAGTCCACTGGCATTTACTGGACTGTCCCAATCGAAGGGTGTGAGGTCGGTTACTGTAAGTATATAAAAGCCAAAGCTTTATAAAGTCCTGGTTTATTGTCCTGCTGAACACTTGGAGGCTTAGTGTCAATCTTGAGGAAAGCAGAAAATGGGTGGTCTGCCTCTAGCATGCAATTCTCTGAGCTTGTGCTGGAGATATTTCTTCAAGGTCTAAAATTAGTGCAAAGAATAGTCTGAAAGTTTGGACACTAGGAGGAAAACATAACCTAACCACCTCATAACATCACATCCAACAAGAACAGAGAGCATATTTAAAAGATACTTTTCCAAACATCCTACAACAGACAGGGCAAATGTAGACTGCAGTCGAGTAACTAGGCAAGGAAAAAATCATTACAGACTCCTTGGAGCACAGGTCATAGCCTTCCCTTTAGGAAACCCAACTTGTGCTACATCATCCATTTAGCATACCATTTTCATACAAACTATAGCAGGTTTTTCCAACGAGTCGCTTATGAGCTACTGGTATCTCCCTAGGTACCTATAAGTAGCTCTCCTGTGTGCAACCCAGACTACTTAATGAGAAGCTTTTACTTGGCTGAATTAATTAAGTATACAAAAATTTAAACATATAGTTGAGATTTGTTTTTCTTTTTTCGGAACTCGTAAGCTGATATTTGGAGAAAATTTGCTGAATTTCCAAAATATATTTAAAGCTGATATTTGAGTCATAAATAATGTGGCATTGGGAAGATTTATTTTTAACAAATGTTATTACATTGGTGTCAGAGACACTGCAGCTACGGTTGTTATATATTACTCCTATAGAGGCATTCTATATTGACAAACACTATTATACATTATTGTTTGCAACCATGCCTGGTGCATTTAGGTGATCACTAGTAGTAGTCATGCATATTGTGGCCACTAATGTAATCTTATCTGGTGTAGTCACTATTACAACACTAATATAAGTAGCTCTTGATGAGTTCTGTTGAAAATAAGGACCTTTTATTACAGAAAAGATCGGAGAACCATGTACTACAGACTACATATCCACACTGCACATAATCAATGGTTAACAAAGGTAATTCTCCCAGAGGTAGAGTCAAAAAGGCCTATTACTTTAAATATCAAGCATCTTCCATAACAACAATCAGAAACGCTATTTAGGAGCCACGAGAAACTTTGGCGTGGTTGAACCAGACTACGGGGCTGCTTAAAGATTGCTTCCTTGCAGTGAACACAAAGACCAAAGGCTCACAACTGAGCTTGAGGTTCCAAATTTTCCACCTAGATTACCATTGGACGGATACTCAGCAAATATCCATACCAAAAGCTTGAAATAAGAGCACTATAAAGAGTCAAGTCAGATGTATTTAATTAACAGGCAACCCCGTGTCTGTCTTTATGGCCCCAAGAGAAGCACTAGATTTCATCCTCTTTGCCAAGGACCTTTAACATCTGACCCAGTATGTAATTCCGAACAAGCCGACCTCAGAATCATTTGAACCATGTACTATAATTAACAGTTATCCAGTTTGAAAAGCTGATGTAACCCTGAACCGAAAGTTTACTAGCATTGGATGAATACACTTTTGACAGCAACTGGTAGGAATAAAAGCTTCAGGTCCCTGAAGTAACCAACATTAGATGCAAACTATGCTAACCAGTTTCCCAGCAGCCATGGCACACTAGTATGAATCCCTTGCACCGTGTTGCAACTCCCTAGTCAATTAAATACATGACACTCTTCTATTCTTACTGAACCCGTAGAGGATTTCAAACACTGAACACAACCTGTATTAACACAATAACAAGGGTGCGGATTCCCAGTAGCAAAGCACCATTTGAACTATAGACTAATTCACTTCGAGTAGGTTTTGGGACTATCGCTATAGCCGTGCATGGATAAATCCCTGTCACAGTGTCCAAAATCCACACCAAACAAAAGAGGAACACTGCATTATCCATGCACTGACAGTGTTATAACCAAACCCACAGTAATTCCCAAAGGCAATCAAGCCTGTAGACCCAATCACAAAGAGTGGGCGGGTGAGCACTGAAATTCCACCCCATTGGCACACTGGTTACTTACCTCCGAGAATCAGAAATATATTTGTAGTCATATTTCTGCTCTCAAGGATACAAACAGTACAGAGTTTGTTTGGGTAATTTGTATTACCTTGCCTTAATTTCTCCACCTGTAAATTAAGTCACTGCTATAGCTCGACACACATTTATACTATCTCATAGAGTAAGAAGCCCCAATTGTTTGGCTAAGCAACCATTAGAAGGTTAAAGTAGAAAAGTGCAGTGCCTCTTTTTTGTATGATCACCCCCTTCCCCCCAAGTTTTTTGCCTGCTGCTGCTTGTTTTTCAACTCTGAAATGCACCGGGCCCTGCTGTCTGGGCCCATGTGCATGTGTTCCAACTCCAAACCCGAGTGTACAACTGGCTAATACCCGATTTGCTTATTTAATTTACCTGTAAATCCCTAGTATGTGGTCCGAGAGGTGCCCAGGGCTAGTATGTCAAATGTCCCTAGGGGGCTTCTGCACTTAGTAGTGCCACCACTACAGTGACAAACGAGAAAACACGACTCAAGGCCTGCCACCTCCCAAACTGTCAACTCTACTTGGCAAAATATATCCTCTTGCCAAGTCAAAGCCTAGGGTGAGTGCAGTAACGTAACAAACATTTGCAATTCAATAGGTCTCGCTTTTTCGAGAGTTTTAGCTATTGGAATAGTAAATGACAATGCCTTTTATTTATGTGTTTGTTTAAAAAAACAGATAAATAAGAGGCATTATCAATTACAATGCTAACAGATTGAACTCTCGCAAATGCGAGACTTATTGCATTGTAAATGCGTTGAGAGAGGGTGTCCTGCCTTTTCCTGCAGGCAAGAACATGCAGGAGAAAGCTCTTTGAAAAAATAGTGCTCGGAGGCTGTAATTAAAGCCTACCAAGCACAATGCACGTAACAGAGGGTGTCCTCATGGGAGGTTACAAAATGGAACAAGCATTTACAATGCAATGGTCTCGGCATTATTAAAGGTAGAGCTATTGGCATTGCTCATTATTTTTTTTTTTTTTTAAATCATAAATAAATGGCATTGTCATTTACATTGCCAATAGCTTAATCGATTGCATATGCGAGACCTATTGCATTAGCACCCACACACAGAGTAAGTAGTAGAGTGAGTAGTTGATAGTGAGTAGGAGAGTTATTAGTAAAGAGAGTATTAGAGAGCGAGTTGTAAAAGGTGAAAGAGTGAGTATTATATAGTGAGAGAGTGAGTAGTAAAGAGTCCTAAAGAGACACACATTTACATGCACAGCCACACCTTTACATATAGTGTATTTTTATTTTTAGTAGTAAAGAGTGAGTAGTATAGTGACTAATTATGAGTGAGCAATGTTGAGTAGTAGAGTGTAGCAGAGTGAGTAGTACAGTATTACAGTAAGTACTATACATTAGATGCTATTTAGTACAGTGAGTAGTAGCAAGTAGTTGATATTGAGTATTACAGTGAGTAGAGTGTTATGGAGTCGTATAGTAAGTATTCGAGTGAGTATTGATAATATTTGATAGTGAGTATTATAGAGTATTTGTGAGTAGTAGAGAGCGTAGTAAAGGGTGTGTAGTAGAGTGTGTAATAGAGCGTTATAGTGAGTACTGTAGAGTATTTTGTTTGTGTACTAAAGTGAGTAGGGAGTATTAGAGAGTTGTTGAGTAAGTACTTTAATAGTAGAGTGAGTAGTTGTGAGTAGTTGATATTGAGTAGTACAGTGAGTAAAGAGTATTAGATATTTGTTGTGTAACTAGTACAGTGAGGAGTGAGAATATCAGAGTGAGTAGTAAAGAGAGAGTAGTAGGGTGTAGTAAGTTGTGTGTAGTAGACAGTTTTTTGTCGAGTATTAGAGTGAGTGCCTTACAGCATTTTTTCTCATTAGTAAATCTATTATGCAGTATTAGAGAGTTGTTGAGTAAGTAGTACAGTATTAGAGTGAGCAGTAGAGAGTTATTAGTAGAGAGTATTTGAGAGTGAGTAGTCTAGAGTGTAATATTTAGTATTAAGGAGTGTAAGAGGGAGTAGTAAAGACTCTTAGAGTTACACACATTTACATGCAAAGCCATACTCTTACATATACAAATTGTGTTTTTTCTTTTAGTAGTAAAGAGTGAGTAGTATATAGTGACTAATTATGAGTGAGTAATGTTCAGTAGTAGAGAGTGTAGCAGAGTGTGTAGTACAGTCTTATAATATGTACTATACATTAGATGCTATTTAGTAGAGTGCGTAGTAGCGAGTAGTTGATATGGAGTATTACAGTGAATAGAGCGTGTTCTGGAGTTGTATAGTAAGTATTCGAGTTAGTAGTGATAATATATGAGAGGGAGTAGTATAGAGTGAGTATTTGAGTGAGTATTGTGAGTTGTAGAGACAGAGCCACCTACACCCACAGCCACCCACACACAGAGCCACACAGACCTGCACCCACACAGAGCCACACACACAGACCCCCCCACACACACAGACCCCCCCCCACACACACACAGACCCCCCACACACACACAGACCCCCCCCCCCCACACACAGACCCCACACACACACACACACAGACCCCACACACACACACACACAGACCCCACACACACACACAGACCCCCCCCCACACACACAGACCCCCCCCCCACACACACAGACCCCCCCACACACACACACAGACCCCTCCACACACACACAGACCCCCCCACACACACAGACAGACAGACCCACACACACACACAGACAGACAGACCCACACAGACCCACACACGCACACACACAGACCCACACACACACAGACCCACACACACAGACCCACACTCACACAGACCCACACTCACACAGACCCACACTCACACAGACCCACACTCACACAGACCCACACTCACACAGACCCACACTCACACAGACCCACACTCACACAGACCCACACTCACACAGACCCACACTCACACAGACCCACACTCACACAGACCCACACTCACACAGACCCACACTCACACAGACCCACACTCACACAGACCCACACTCACACAGACCCACACTCACACAGACCCACACTCACACAGACCCACACTCACACAGACCCACACACAGTGCAACGTGAACTCACCTTCACAAGGCAGCAGGCTCTGGCGCTGGGCCACATCAGGGGCGCACAGAGCTCGCGCCTGCGGACGTGTCTTCTTTGCATTCTGGTACAGATAGTCCTAAAATGATCATGGATTAAGCACGACTGATGCCAGATCTGTCTTCTTTGCATTCTGGTACCGATAGTCTTAAAATGATCATGGATAAAGCACGACTAATGCCAGATCGTAATGGAAAAGCTTGCATTGGTCCAGCTGCTTAGGTATCTAATAATTAGGAAGTCAAAAATGTAAGAAATGTCAAGTCTTTTCCTTTAAAATGTTTTTTGTTTTTATTTCTTAAGCGAGGAGATGGCTTGCAACGCATCGTTGTTTAAATCCGTAAAAAAAAAAAAAAATGTGTGCACTCATTCTAATAAAGTCTTTCTAAATTCGATTTATCGGGGGGCGTGGCTAGCAGCCGATCATGGCGGCAGCATAAGGGACGAGCTCCGCGGCTGAAGCGGCCTCTTCGTCGATCCGACACAAAAATCCGTCACAACTGCAAGCCCCAAAGGCAGGTACCGGATCCCAGGACCGGGCGGAGTGAGCAGCGACAAGCAGCGAGAAAATCCGACGTTCGTAGCCAGAGATACGTCGAAGCCTCCGACCGGCCTGCTAACACCTCCAGAGCCGGGACCTTCCCTGGATATTCACCCCGCCGGAATTGCGTCCTGACCGGAGAACTTGGACCGGAAGTGCCCGTGTGGCGGTGGACTCAATAGATCGACTATACCTTGGGGAGTCGGAGAAGGCGGCTCATACGACTCGAGGAAGCGGTGCTTACAGGAGGGGCCACTGGAGTCCTGAAAGTCTCGAAGGTCGTCACCTAAAGTGCCGAGAGCCTGGGCATCGACAACAGAGTGGGCGCCCGCCATCTTGTGACCTGAACAGTCGCTACGCACTCGGCGACTAACGGAGCACCTCGCGCCCTGGAGAAGCACGCCCGACCTGATCGTTGCTGAACCGGCCTGGCTAGGAGGTCCACACTGATCCTCACATCCTGGCGCGTAGGGGCACGAGGAGCACGACACTCAGCGGCATGGCGGGAAAAGGCCCTAAGGGTGGCGTCACACAGACTCGTATAGATCGATTCACCTCCGACAAGCCCACCGGATCCCCGGCAGGGAAGGAACTGAATGGCAAGACGGCCGACTCCCCAGGGGGGAAAAAGGCCACACTGGACGACGTCATGGTCGCATTGGCACAGCTACAAACAACCGTTGGCGGAATCTCCACGGACGTCACCTTACTTGGAGCGGACCTCCACAAAATGTCGGAAAAGGTCAAGAGTATGGAAGTGATCACGAAATCACTGGTGGAAGACGTTGCAGAACTCCAGCGTGAAATGGGGAAGATGGCGCAGGACAATAGAATGCTCCGGGAGAAGCTGGATGAGCAGGAGGGGCGTTCTAGGCGCAATAACATCCGTATTATAGGGGTACCGGAGACGGAAGGCGTGAAGGCGATGGATCTCTTCGTAGAGAACCTGATAACTAACGAACTAAAGCCGAAGGGACTGTCCAACTTCTTTTCGGTGGAGAGGGCCCATCGAGTCCCGGGTGGCCAACCGAAACCGGGGGCTACCCCGCGACCCATAGTGGCACGTTTGTTTAACTTCCGTGACCGGGACGCAATCCTGCAGGCAGCCAGGTCCTCCCCTCCCCTCAAGATCCAGAACGCCACCGTTGCCATCTTCCCCGACTACACCGCGGAAGTCGCCCGTCGGCGACGCACATTTTTCGACGTGAAAAAGGAACTGAGGTCCAGAGAACTGCCGTACTCAATGCTATTCCCCGCAAGACTACGGGTGGTAGCGGAGAACAAAACCTGGTTCTTCGACAGCCCGGAAAACGTGCAAGAATGGCTCGAGGGATGGAGACCGGGTCAGAACCACAGACGGACGAATCGCTCCAGAAAAGATCGGGCTGAAGGCCATCGCCGGGACTCACAGGCCTCCGGAGGGGGACCGGACAACAGTGACTCTTTGGGAGCTGAAGGCGGCGGGGAAGAGGTTGAGGAACAATGACCACTTGGGAACACTTCATTTTTGCTACTGTATTGAGACTTTTAAGCTGTGAAGCGCTTCCCGCCATTGGACACTGGGTGAAGGGCCTCCGGGGGTGTGAATGAGAGACTGCCGGCTGCGGAGAGTCCCTCACCCCAACGCGCAAGTACACTGTTTTGGGGATGGGGTATGCACTCTGCTAAGTTGGGGGGGCGGGCAGTTTTGAGTCCGTATAGCAGGGGGGCAGGGAGGGGGGGTGAGTTGAGTAAGTTTATTCTATGGGACTTTTCGGTCCTGCAAGTTTTTCTTCTACGCACACTTATGTATCTAGGCATGTCTTATGTAACTGAAAACTTCTGGTCCACCCGGGGCGCAGGGAGGTCTGATTGGGAGTCTCATTATGGCTGCAACGGATAGTCCAACCACGAAAAACTCACTAATTGTCATGTCCTGGAACGTGAGGGGCCTGGGGGATAAGATTAAGCGAGGGCTGGTGTTGCATGGGATAAGGAGACGGGGGCCGGCTCTCATTCTCCTACAGGAGACACACTTGTCGGGAGCGGCCACGAAGGCCCTAGATAGGAGAGGCTACCATATGATAGTACATGCAGAGTTCACTTCGGGGTCCCGTGGCACCGGCATTCTGCAGAAAAAAATCTTCCAAATTTATTGTCAAGTCTACTGCAACGGATGACCATGGCAGGTTCGCGGCGGTTCATGGCCAGTGGGAGGGGAGGCTTTTTAACGTAGTCTCTGTCTACATACCACCAGCACTACACTCTGAAGCCTTGCCGGATTTGGGCAAATTCCTGCTGACACTCCCTGACGGGGAACTGCTCATAGGTGGGGACTTCAACATGACACTTTCAAACACCGAGGACCGCTTTCCCCCACGTACGCACGCAGAAGGGCCCAACAGGCTCCAGACATTCCTGACTGCACAGGGGTTGGTGGACATATGGCGCGCTCTACACCCTACTCAGCAACAATACACATACTACTCGGCCACGCACAATAGTCTGTCCAGGATAGATTACTTTTTTACTTTGATTAATGGTCACCTTACTGTAGCGGAAGCGGACATACAACCTCGGGGGGTCTCCGACCACTCACCACTCACATTGACACTCACCACTACGACCATGACACGGCGCAGATTGTTCCCGATTTTCCCTGGCTACCTCAAAGTACCTCGGATTAATAAGGACTTGAAGAGAGCAACACGGCTATATTTCGAAGAAAACCAATCTTCGGTGGACTCCCCCTCTATACTGTGGGAGGCGTATAAGACAGTATTCAGGGGTCAGGCCATAGCTGTGATCGCAAATCACAAAAAGGAGCACAGGCAAGAGGCCCTTGGGATAGAGTTAGGCCTCGAGAGGGCCAACACAGCCCATATGGCGAACCCCACAGACGACACGCTCCATGAACTCCAGATTCACCAGCACCGCCTCACAGATCACATGCGCAAGGTCACGATGTCGGACATTGCGGCCACACAACACAGGGTATATGATATTGGGGACAAGGCCAGTAAATTGCTGGCGTGGTTGGACAAGAGACAGGGGGGGGGAGAATATCCTACAACTTACGGACCCACAGGGCAACAACCACACCCGCCCCGACGAGATAGTAGAAGTCCTCGCCGATTATTTCGCCTCAGTTTACAACCCAGAAATAGTGGTGAGGGAGGGGGAGGTCCAGACTGCTCTTACACACGTCCCCTTGCCAGAACTGACACCAGAGATGTCCGAGGATATAGACGCGCCTCTTACGGTGGAGGAGATCCAGCTGGCTATAGGCGCCCTTCATCCAGGCAAGGCGATGGGCCCCAACGGGATTCCCATTGACTGGTTGAAAGTCATGGCCGAATCCTTAAGCACGCCCCTACTCAATATGTACGAGGAATCTAGAACACAGGGTACACTGCCGCCAGATCAGCGGATGGCTACTATTGTGGCGATACCGAAACCAGGTAAGCCCCCCAACGAATGCTCATCGTATAGACCGATCTCCCTTTTGAACCCGGAGGCCAAAATTATTGCCAAGGTGCTGGCGAACAGGATCTTGCCGACTCTGTCCCACCTGATCCACCCGGACCAATCCGGATTCATGCCACACCGCAGCACTGCCTTGAATCTCCGCAGGGTACATGGAGTGTTGGCGCGAGTTCCACTACTGCAAGAACCGGCTGCCATCCTCTCCTTAGACGCCAAGATGGCATTCGACATGGTGGAATGGAGCTATCTTTTTGCAGTGCTCGCACGTATGGGTTTTGGCCCGGTGTTCCTTTCCTGGATACGAATGCTGTACAGGGACCCAGTGGCGCAGGTGACGGCCAATGGCCACATTTCAAGAACCTTTTCCCTAGGCAGAGGTACACGACAGGGCTGCCCGCTTTCGCCCCTACTCTTCGCATTAGTTTTAGAACCACTGGCGGTCACGATACGCACCACCCAACTCCTGAAAGGAATACAATGGACCCCGTTATGGGAGGACAGAGTGTCCCTCTATGCAGACGACATGCTGATCTATCTTACGGACCTGGAAGACAGTCTCCCTAACCTCCTGGCTCTCTGTACAGCTCATGGGCGAATCTCGGGTTACACCGTTAACTGGGCCAAATCCATTTTTTTTTAACTGCGGGGGCCGCTCCCGCCTCTCCCGGACTCCTGCCCACTGGAACTGGCGCATACGTCATTTAAATACCTGGGGATTCATATCACCCGGAATGAGGCGGATTTCGCACGGCTCAACCTGCAACCTCCCTTGGCCTGGCTCCGCGGGGACGTGTGCCATTGGAAGGATCTCCCCCTAACGCTCCTTGGCCGTGCAGCGCTATTTAAAATGATGGCTCTGCCACGTTTCCTATATGTGCTGGAGAACGCCCCGTACTTGGTGCCGGATAGCTTCCTCCAGAAAATAACGGCGCAGATTTCGGGCCTGTTATGGGGCAACCAGCCAGCCCGCATTTCTCACGCCAAATTAAACAGGGGATGGTACGACGGGGGAATCGCCCTCCCAAACGTGCAGCTGTACTACTGGGCGGCCCAGCTCAAAATCCTTAACCAGTGGATACATGCCCCGCAGGACGACCCAGCGTTCAAGGCTGACAGGGCGCAACTGGGTGCGAACAGTTTACTGGCCCCACTGTACCACCGTGGAGTGGCGGCAAAACATATACAAGGCGCAGGCAAAGTTGAAGTGGGATGGCATCATTACGAAACTTACGCCCCTGTGGGACGCGAAGGCGTTGGGCCATTTGCGACGCTCGAAGGGCTTCACACAATGGGACAGCATCGGCATCTCCACGGTGGGGGACATGTGGACGAGGGAAGGAGTGATCTCCTTTGCCACTCTGCAAGAACAATACGAGTTGGGGAACACAGAGCTCTATAGATACATCCAGGTCCGACACGCACTGCAGGCAGCGATCCCACCCGACACATCCCTGCCCGAATCCTCCCCTCTGGAGGATCGTCTACTTACTGACTTCATGCAAGAGGGGGCGACATCGCTGACATACCGCAAACTGATTAACAATATGCCTGATCCACTGGGGAAACTGAAGGACAAATGGATGGTGGAAGTGGGTGACCTGGATGAAACTGACTGGAACACAGCCATGGCATCCCCACGTGAAGCAGGCATATCGTCTAAATTTCGCCTAGTGCAGCTGAAAATCCTACACAGAATCTATTACACCCGTACACTGCTTCATAAACTGCACAGGGCGGATCATCCATTTTGCCTTAGGGGCTGCGGGGCAGAAGGGACCTTCATTCACACGGTGTGGGAATGTCCACTGATTGTCGGTTACTGGCAACGGGTAGTGCGCACAATGGCTCAGACACTTCACACCACCCTCACTCTAGACTCACGGCTCTGCCTGCTAAACATCTGGGAGCCGACTGACCTCACCTTTTATGCAAGGACCTGGGTCACAGTGGGGATGGTAACAGCGAAACGGGACATAGCACAGAAGTGGGGATCGGCTGATCTCCCCACGCTGCCCCAATGGCTCCGCAACATGGACGTGCTTATGTTGACTGAAAGGGCGGTGTACAAATTGAGGGGCAACCCACGTAAATGGAATGGGGTGTGGAAACCCTGGAACTCCTAGAACTCCTATAGAGGGGATATCTGCGAACCACTGGAAGAGGATGACATCGAAGGATCTGAGAGTGACGAGGAGCATTGATGGGGGGTATAAATGTCTATAGGGCGTGTGCAATGGAACTGGGTGGGACCTGCCTTGGGAGGTAGTAAGGGTGGGTGTGGGAATTAGGGGGCTTTGATACAATGCACTGCTCTCTTTGCAGATGGACTGTGCTACGAGTGCCGAAAGCTACTACTTCAAGTACGTGCCGGACTAAGTGTGCTGTTTTTCCTGTTTTATGTTTGTTGTAAGATAAAAAAGGCAAGACTCAGACGAATAGTAGCCAACAAAACACAAAATCGCAAACTGTATTTCTACGACACATGTAGATCCCTATTCATCACATTGCCGATAAGGCCTGAAATGCTTTGCTCTAACGTGGATGATATACATTTTTTTTGACATTACTGTATACTGTATTACTTCATTCACCCAGTACTTAATGTGTGAGAACGCGATGGATGAAGCTGTACATACTATCTTTGTTTTGCACCAAAAATAAAAAAATTTTTAAAAAAATTCGATTTATCAGCTTTGGAACGTCTTTTTTGTGCAGAGACCAGGCACGTGCTATTTCGAGGAATATAAACACTTGCACACACTTATGTAATCTTGCTTGGTTATCCTGCGTTAAATGTTAAGCCACCGAGCCCGGACTCAAACAACAAAAAAAGTAAATGACGTAGCATGAACGGGAACTTACCAGTCATTCAATGGGTGCCAAAAGATCCGATTAATACGGAAGTCGAAGAGCCTTTTCAACGGCGCTGCATTTTATTTAATTTATTTTGTATTTATTTATTTAATGCAATTTTATATAGCACAAACTTTACCCAAAGGTATCAGAGCGCTTTACATAAGAAGCGGCTGCAAAACATAAGGACTAAGGATTACATGTGTTACATAAGACACAAACTGAAAATAAGCGCTGGCGTTGCCAATAGGTTTCGCATTTGGAAAGTTGGAGCTATTGGTTTTGTAAATGACATTTTATATTTATATATCGTTATTGGCATTGTCATTAACAATATATAAATATAAAATGTCATTTACAAAACCAATAGCTCCAACTATCCAAATGCGAAACCTATTGGCAACGCCAGTGCTTGTTTTAGTTGCTGATGATGTGCATTATCAGCAAATAAAAATCAAGCATTTTGCATAGGGGATAGGTTAGAGTTTAATTAGGTAACAAAAGGAAACAGCCTGTGTGCTTACATGTACATTGAAGTTATATCTTTGACCAATAGGCACACACACCGTTTAAAAACAGACCTAAAGGCAATATTCTGCACTCGCAGATAAATCACAGGAGCAAAGGCAGACAGAAGGCACACATAAACACGCTATATACTACACTATCATAATTGCTGCCACTGGAGTTATTCAACAGTGGAAGGTCAAATTATGTGGCAGGGTTGATTCAATTATACATCAATAAGACGCAAATTAAGTGGCGTAAAACGGCACATTTTGTAATAGTATTACTTTATTTTGTCATTTTTATACATCGTAACTCTCCACAAAGATATTTCAAGTGGTTTTTACCAGTTTAAATCTATAATGCTGCATTAAATGACTGAAAGATGACTAGTCAACCTTTGAAAATGCTTTCAACTGCGCAGGAGCACATGTCGCCATCCTTTTATTATCGGTTGATCTGTTTGTGGTAAAAAACATTTTTTGTGCTAAAATCTGCAGATTATTCAACAGATGATGGGTTGTGCGGCAAATCCATCTTTGTGCGGAAACGGCTAGGACCGGAGAATTGCATAAATTGCATAAATTCCACTGGCCTTGGTTATGAGGGGATCAACACAGCATTTAGAGAGAGAAAGGTGGGAAAGAGAAAGGGTGCAAAAAAGATAGAAACACAGAGAAAAAGATGGACCAATTGTGAGGAATAGAATAAAAAAAGGGGAACATTAAATTATAGTTGTGTGGAAATAAGTATGTGTATCCAAAGTATAAACAGAGCATTAATAGAGTTAGCATACCTGGTTCAAAACTTATCAGCGACACCATCTTCGCCCTTCCTGATTGGAAGGACATGAATTACAAAATGAATAGCAGGGCCAGTCTATGAAGTGTTAACAGCTGCGTGAAGATTAGTTGCAAGAAATAAAATACGTCGGAAGACTGGGTGAAAGAGGCAGAGTTCCAAAGTAAACACAAACGTACCAAAGGCTGTCTGCTTTTCTCATTGCAATTCGTGCCACTGTGGATTACAGGTTTTGTGTGGTCTGCAAGGAATGGCAATTGTCGAACATATTGCATTACAAGTCCCATGTTCAACAGCCGCGCTGGTGTGCCATTAGGTTCTGTGTAAGTATTTAAAGTGTATCAGGTGCAGCCTGTAGCTTGCTCATAAGGCCTTGGACTGGGAGCAGCAATACATCCATTGTTCATCGCAGATCATTACATTGAGGTCGTCCGACCAGGTCTGTTGGGCAGAGGGAGAGCGGATAGGTGCAGTCAGCTGCATACCAGCATAGATGTGCGTGATGAGCTTGTAGGGAGAGGGGTCAGTAAGCATTTCCTCCAGCACTACAAACGTGGGGGTGGAGGGGCTGCAGGGAACTTGACATGGAGGACTTGCAGCGACGCTCTGAGCGGATTGTAAAGAACCAACGGAAAAGAGATTGCAGTATTCACTTGTTTATTAAGTGGAAAGCCAACACAGCATGAGGTCAGGGGGAGAAGGCAGGAGGAGCGTCTGAAACGGCAGGTCAGCAGCTGGTGTCTGTCAACATTTCAGAATGCTCAGCTGGTGACGGGGAGGGTACGGAGAGTGAAAGGGGACAGAATGGTACAGTGCAATCACAACGCATCTTCTTCCTTGAGGAACAACAATGAATGGTTAAATAGTTAATCACAAATAAAGTCATTGAGTTTGCTCAGCGGCACGACTCTGCGACCAATACCGATTACCACTCATTTTCACTACACGGGTACAAGGGAAGCCGGATGGGGGCGGGAGATCCTGGTGGGGGGGGGGGGGGTGCGGGAATACGAGCGAGGGGAGGAGAAGTGTGGCAGGCAGATGCACAGAGGGAAGCCGGATGGGGGCGGGGGGTTCTGTGTTTTTGAATGAATGCTGTTTGCGGATTAGGGAGATGCACGTGCTTGTGTGGTCACGTGACCCGCTTTTGTGGTCACGTGACTCACATGCACTGTGGGAAAACCGCAGTGGTTTCACCAGTCGATCGAGCACTTGAATTTTCGCCTATTACATTCGCAAGCGAATGATAATAGGCGAAACCTAAAAATTGCAAATGTACAAGATGTAAAGTCACACAAAGAAGAGACTAGTGATTAGAGTTATCTCTATTTACTTAGGGATGGGCTACGAATGGATATACTCTAAGAGTCACATAGGAGTGGTAGAGAGTACAAAGGTCTACCACATATACTAGTAATTAGAGTTCTCTATATACAGAAAAGCAGAGTTCCAATAAGTGGGGTCGGAGGGGGGATGCAGTCACAGCACCAAGGGAGGGACAGAGAAGGGCAGGAAAGTGAGACAAACGGGAGAGGGAAGCAGATAGTAACGAGTAAGGCAGCGAGGAGTGTGTCAGAGGCAACAGGAGAGTCAATAGAAAGGTCGCTAGGACAGAAGGGGAGGTCAGAGATCGCTAAAATGGCAGATCAGGAGAAAGGTAGAAGAAGAAGCGAGTCATAAAAGAAAATGGCGGAGTGCACAAAAGTCCAGGAAGAGGGCTGCCATAGCCAGAAAGTCCTTGGGGGGGGGGAGAAAGGCAGTCCGCAGCAAAGTCACACCCTCATCTTCCAGGAGGAGCTGGGGCAGAGGAGTTTGATCCGGAGACCAGGGGTCAGGGAAGAAAGACCACAGGCGCCAAGGCAGCTGATCGCAGAACGGGAGGCAGCAAAGTCTAAAACAAAGTTTAAAGGGAAGGAGACATTCATTACCATGAAGTGGTAATAAGGCTTCACTACTCACACATTCGTGCCTCTGCGCCATCGCCATGAACCTGCCTTGGTGCATTTAATGACATACACAACCCTCCAACAAAAGCACAAAAAAAAAACACAAAAAAAAAAAACATGCGATCCACTCAATCCAGGAATGCGCATGCGTTCCACCATTCAGCCTTTGTCTACCTCTCTCAGCGCATTTCTCTGCATGGCATTATAAAAACAAGCATTTTCAATGTAATAGATCTCACATTTGAGAGGGTTTGAGCTATTTTCATTGTAAACAGAAATGTCCTCTATTTATCTGTTTGTTTTAAAATATAAATAAAAGGCAGTGTCATCTACAATGCCACCAGCTCAATTCTCGCACATTTGAGACCCACTGCATTGCAAACGCTCTGTCCACTGGTGACTCTCATAGCCTCCCACAGCATGTCGGGAGCGAGCAGGGGCATGCAGGGGTGACAGCTGCACTCTCCATCCTGGACCCTATATCAGGCCACCAATTGATCTGAACGCGCCCTGTGCTCTCCCTGGAAATGCCCGCTCCGTTTGCAAATCCTAGGCTACCTGTCGCATTAGAAAGCGTGCAAGCCACGAAGCAGTCGCGGTTGGGCAAGTACAGCTACGTGTACTCCGTGCATGTTTGCAAAGCACTGAGGTTGCGCAGAGGCCGTGCCCAAATCTGTCAACCTCGAAAGTCAGCAGCAGTGGGCGAAAGTGTGTGAAATGAGAGACAAGCGAAAACACCCTCTCAATGAAAATCACACGGGACTCGGGGAGATGCCCCCGCCTCTGGCCGAACTCTGCTTCCCTCACCACCCCATGCCCCAGCAAGGAGCAAAAGAGGGGCAGCTGACATGTGCTTCCTCCATCAGCCCCAGTGGGCGGCGCTGACCAGTCCGAAGCACAAACCCCGCTTTGAAGATGCCGTCATTCTGGCCCTCCAAGCAAGTGGAAATAATGCCATTCTCTGCCAGGGCGCAGGACTCCCAACATACAGAAATTTGCACTAAGTACCCATGAGACCGTAAGAAGGCAACCTTCGCAGCCACGCCTTTCTCCAGCCCACATGCTCTCTTCTTCTGGGTCCCACAATGCTCTCTGCTCCTCGTCCAACAGACACAAGCCTTCTCTGTGAATGTCCCATCTGAGTGTGTCTCAGCACTTGAATTCAAATGCATTTATTTGCACCTCCGGGCATATCCGTGTGTGACCGTGCGTGTGTATGTGTGCTTCCAAGCCCAACGGCACCTGTATACGTTTCTCTGTCCGCACGTTTGTATGCAATGAACCAAAGCAAGTGGACAGTGTTATTTCCAATGCAACAATACAATTCTCCAACCCCCCTTTTGCTGCAAGTAGCCCTTGTTCCCCCTCCTCCATCTACAAACACACACAACTTATTGAGAGTGACCCGAGGAAGGCTTTCCTGTCTCTATGACGACGAAGCATCGTATTACTTCCACAGCAGCTGCAATGGCGCCCGCAGCTTAAAGGGGAAAGGTAACAAACAGCCCCGTGGATGTGAACAAAAGGAAAGCATTTGCTACAGTTCGGAAACCTGTTATTTTTCTCCCAGATGGTTCTCAGCGGTCATTCCCCCGTCCCCATAGCCAGGCCGGGCTCCGCTTTCTTCTCAACAGCCAGGGAAAGCATACGGCGGGGGAAGGGGGGGCAGGGGGAAGGGGGAGGCGAGAGCGGGACAGAGGAGGGCTGCGGGAAGGCGAGCAGAGCTGAGCAGCTCCAGAAAAAGTAGAAGTACGGCAGGGGGAGGGGGGGGGGGGGGGGGGAGACTGGGGGCAACAACATGAGTACAAAGAGCAGAAGTTACCTGGTGATGGTTACATGCAGCACAGTAACACCAGAAACATGCTTTTGTTCTGGGACACAGGATCCAACACCACCATATTTCTCCGAGGCGAGGCAGAAATGCCTCGGAGAAACCAGCGTCTTTTTTGGATTCGGGGGCATGGTTTTCTTTCTCTCCTCTTCCCATTGGCTGGAAGGTAAAATTCCAGCCAATGGGAAGAGGAGAGAAAGTAAATAGAAAGAAGCTTATAAAAAAAACGCCCCCGAATCCGAAAAAGACGGGCTTGAACCGAGTGATGCACCTCTCCTCCAATGGCTGGCCAGCATTTACTAGGCCAGCCAATGGAGAAGAGGGGCGGGTTCCAAGCCCCCTCTAAGAACAGGGATGTGGAATTCCTATAGCCCGACACCCAGGACATATTGTTTGGGGTCTAGGGCAACAAGTTTTAATGTGTATTTTGTCCTTGGGACAAGTAGGTCCAACCCCCTGCAGCACAAACCCTTTGGCTGCCAGTTTGCAGTACCACATTAAGGATCAGGGAAGGGTACTGCCTGTAGTTAAGTTAATATTTGTGTGCATGTGCTAATGCTGTTCAAACTTGTTTTTATTAATTGAAAGTCTTTATTATTAGGATGAGCGCTCTAAGTAAATGTACGTTCTGACTTCACTACTGACAGTGGTTCCAGTATGAAAATCTGTACACACGGTTTCAAAATTTAGCAACATGAGGCTATGCATGATGCTCAGAGAATGCTCTCTGATTAGATGCAAATATTTGCAGAAGCTTGAAAGCAAGATTAATGTTTTTGTTTTCAATATAAAATGTTCCTAAAAAATGAAAGTAGGGAAAAAAACATTTTGCTAAACTACTGTTAAATTTCAGGTACCATTTCTTAGCAGCATCATTTAGTAAAATGTGTTGATGCATGCTAGTATTTCCCAAAAATATTCATATTGGAAAATCTGTGTAACCAGTTTCAATAAGATTATGGTAAACAAAAATAAACAAGCCTTGGCAAAGCCAGTAGGACTGACATTGGTGGTCAGCTTTTTAGTTTTGGCAATGCGTGACATGTTTTGGCATGGCTTTTGTAAAACCTTATTGATGTGAGAGCTGCCGGGCCCTCACCATTATAACAAACATTGGCAAACGCAAAAATTGTTTTTGGTCTCAAAAAAGCACTCACTGCCACATTAGTTACTGGCACTGAACAAAACTACTTTGTGTACCGATATGCTCCTTGTGAAAGAGCAGAATGCTGTCACTCACAGTGAAGCCAGACGATTCAGAGAGAGAATTTTAATAAACACAAAAGGTCATGGTGAATGCCAGACTAAATTGGGGGCCCAATTATTAAGGAAAGTCTCAAAAGTGCACCTTTGGTATTTGGCTTTCGTGAATTCCCAAGAATTAGTAGGGCAAGAAATTGTACTTCTACAAAATATTTGTGAACTGCATTTTAACATGAGCAAATATGCATGTGTAGATTTGCTCATGTGAAAACCTGGAAGTTTGAAAGTTCATTTTCCCTCCAACTACTTTTTCCCCAACTCTGAAAGAAGGTTCACATCTGCCACTCTCAGGAGTAAATTTTCAACATTTGAAAGATTAGAGAAGATTTGTTGAAAACCCTTAAAACATGCAAGTTAGTAGGTTTGCACAGACTCAAAAGGGCATTTCAACCCTAGAACTACTGCTTACCACCATTTTCAATCCCACTATGTAGATCTGCGGAAACGATGTCAACATAAAATGATTACTAGTATATGCCCTGGCATTATCAGAGAGGCTATATAAGAGGTCTTATATAATGAGATTGCTGCCATAATTTGTGGCAGCACTACATGGCAGCAAAGGGACAAGTGTAGTTAGTTACAGGACAAGTAGATTTATGAAGCAACCTGCCCCATGGACAAGTAGATATTTTAAAAAATTACACACCCCAGAAGAAACATTACATCTCGGGCTCTGCCCACTACTACGCAGTGAGGGGGTCCTAGACCTAAAAAGGTGGTACTAAGGAGGGACTTTTAAGCCTATTTACTAATGAAAAGCCACAGATTACAATGGACAATAACAGGCCACTGAAAAAACTGGCACATGCATTGCCCAGGTTCGAAAGTCAGATACATACCCATCTTGTATTACTGACAAAGCGATTCCAAAGTAATAATGTACTTAACATTTGTAAAGTTTAACAGTTTATGGTTACTGCTACCACACTGCTACTTAATTACCCGCACAGCCTCTTGTCATAAGTAATCTCATACCACCCAATACAGATAATAAGCTCCGCCTTTAAGGTAAGCAGGGTCAGTACAAAAAATGTAAACATACCAGCAAGAGCCATTTTGTTTCCTGTGTATGTTGAAAACTAAAATGGGTGTTCTGGTGCGTGTTCAGTTGGCACAGCGCTCTTACAATGCAATCCTACGGAAGGAAATGAAGTTATCGATTTGCAGGTAAGTAGTTATTTGTGGGAGTTGGTATTCTGGGGTAAGAACCAGGGTTCCTCAATGGTCAGGGCTGCACTCTCAAAGCACCCTCAGCGGCACTAGGAGGCCAGGTGCAGAGTGCTGAGACCCAATGTTATCCAATGGGGGTTAGGGGCCTCCGGTTGGTGGCTGCTCAGGAGCAGGCCACACGGTTGTGGGAGCAAAGCTCTTGGTGTTAGGCTCAGGGCAAAGGGGGACCAGAGTTAGCACACAAGGTTGCACCCGCAGCAGCACCTGGGTGCAGGGTGCTGTTTTGGCATCAAGTGCCCAGTTGGTTTCAATGGGAGTTGCCGGTTTTGGATTTTGGCTGCAGGCTTGCTCCAGGAAGACTTCCAGGAGGAACCAACAGATGGGGAGGTAAGTTGGAGGGCCCTGGGATGTAGGTGCACCTCAGGTCCCCTGCATCCAGCCGCATAGGGCGGCTGGATGCAGGGGTGTCTTTGGAGGTCAGATTTCACCTTACCGGGCCACTCGCGGTTTAGGGGGGCAGGGTCTTAGAGGCTGCAGGCGACGTCGGGGAGTTCTGAAGGGTCAACCCATGGTGAACTCAGACTCTGGAGAGCTGAGGGACCTTGCTGGGATTGGTGGGCCACTCTGGTCGGGGCCGTAGGCGTCGGGTGTAGGAGTTGTTTCAGGTGTTGGCTTTCTTTCTCCTCAGCAGGCCCCTAGTCTTTCTTGGCTGTTTCTTTTGAACACAGCTGCTGTTCACAGGTGATCCGGTCTTTGTTGAAGGCAGTCAGTCCTACCACTGTTTCTGGAGGTAGTTGGCTCCATGACGAGGCAACTTTTGGCGCAGGATCTCTGGATACTGTAGATGGGCAGGTAGAGCTAGGGCCAAGTCAGTTCTTCTCTGCAGTCTCCTATGCTGGGTGTCTTTTTTTGTCATCCTCCTTCATCGGCTGTGGGAATCTCTCTTCTTGGTTCAGGGCTGCCTCCTAAATACTTTATTTAGGGGTTGTTATCAGGATCTCAGGTCAGTAGCCAATGGGCTACTGACCTTAGGCTGAATACACCCTTGGTGTGCTCCACCACGTGGGGGAGTGGGCACAATCCCGGATTCTGATTGGAGAAAGCCTGCCATCTGCAAGATAGCAGGCACTGAAGAGTGGGCTTCACCTCGCCTTCCACTCCTGACGGGTGGGGTTGGCAGAGGTGGGCTCACCTTCTGGGCTGTGCTAATATTTCCTGCCTGTCTTCCCGCCAAAAAGGGGGGGAGGGGGTTAAGACACGAAGGGGGCCTGCTCCTGATAGCAGGAAAGGCTTGGGGTAGTGTTACAACGGCGGCAAGACCTTTGAAGCTCCCCTGCCACAGGTGGTTCTTCCTGGCCTGGAGGAGGTGTGACCGCCTCCGCAGAGGAAAGGCTTTGTTTCTGGGCTCAGGGAGCGAAGGCTCCCACCCCAGGCTGGTCGTTTTTCAAGGGCATCTCCAAGATTCCCTCTGAGTGCATTTTTCATTAAAACCTACAAAGGCATCAGTGTGGGTTTAATGTGCTAGGATGTTTGATACCAAACTTCCCAGTTTTCAGTAAAGCCATTGTAGTACTGTGAAGTTCTTAATGACAAACTCACTTGCAATGTCTAAGAAAGGGTCTAGACACTGTAGGGGTACAGGGTTCATGCACTTGTACTTTGCCCACTGGTATAGTGCACCCAGCTAGAGGTGTGGCTGACCTAGGCCAGGGCAGTGGGTTGTAGGCATGGCACACAGGGGTGTGCGCCAATGGCGACTCTTCACTTTGTTCTGTACTAGAACATGCAGCCTATAATGGCAGTGTGTGTGTGTTAAGGTATAGAGCCTCCAAGGGTGGCACAATAAGTGCTGAAGTCCTAAGAGGTCTTCCCTGGCCAACGTGCCCTTGGTACCTTTAACAAGGGACTGACAGGTGGCCAGAGAGGTGCCAGTTGGGGGTACAAGGTACAGTTTTTGGAAAGAACAAATGCCCAGGGAACCTGATTGGCAGGGAGCCAGGGCACATCAAGTCAAAGTGCATCAGTAGTCTGGCAAAAAGTGGGGGGAGGGGGGTTACTTTAACAGAAACCCAGCTTTCTACAAGGAGTCATTTGTAAATACTATTGGTGAAAAATTAAAACCAGCAACTATTCAACCTGACAGTTTTACAGCTGAACCAATTTCCCATGCTCCATTAACAAGGGTTGCATAGGAATTTAAAAGGAACGTAAATGGTCAAATTTATGTCGCAGAGAGCGGTCCTTCACATTTAGGTTGACTGACCAACATTATTTGGACATAGTATTAGACCCCAATAGTTTACAAAGGTGCTGAAAGTAAGTGATAGTGTAGACATTGGATACAGGTTGATAAAGGAATTTTAGGTGTGGTTGTAATTAGATTGGTTACAACATAAAATAGCAATACCTAAATGCCTATGTCATGGTATATAAAGGGAGAAACAAACTTGTGACAAGAAAGGAGGCTAAGCAAGAGCTTAAATAAACGTCAGGAGTGGCGTGGCCAACCATCATGGCCGACGTGACTCGGCTCGGCTCCCGCACCGAGGTCCTCCCAAATGACAAATTAAATAGGTTTTAGGCCGTCAACGGACAAAAATGTGGGCTGCCGGACTGCCGCTATCACCATGACTCACCTGACGGCATCAGGAACTGGAGAGGAGCCGTCTATCCACGGTGGCTAGAGCGTGGCCCGAGAGCACCCGCAGACCTAACATGGCAGGCCGCGACTAGCGCTGCCGTGTTCGATCGCCCGGAGACGCGTTGGAAATAAGGAGCTACCATCAGCACAGCCCTTGCTTGCTGCAATTTAGCCTGCTGCCCCTGGATGCACGTAGTAGACGGACGAGATGCTACGGGGACGGCAGTTGAGACCTCAGGAGGTAGGCTGGTTCACACAAGATGGCGGCAACCTCAGTGGGACGATCCGGCACTTGACTGCCACCGCTACGCACATTGTGGCTCCTCAAGGCAGCTATCTGAGAACCGGAGTGGCATGATAGCTTAACGGAGGGATGGCCGGTCTGGCATACTGAGCAAGGTCTTAACAGCACACAGAGCGCCCGCCCCTCCGCCTGACGCGCAGCACGCCCCAGCCTATGAAACCAGAGCTTAACACATTTATTCTACGATAAACACGCAACTCAGGGGCACCATATGTGCGAGGCGGAGGATTTGAGGGGCCCACTTTGTGATTGGACCTCGTCCGGACTGTGTGCCCCTCCTGCCTGACCCTAAGATGGCAACCAGAACCCGCCACCTCTAGACGAGATGGCGAACAAGCTGCCCGGGGGCCCTACTCTAGCGCCGTATTCCCGAATTGCATGATTGTTCTGCGAGGGGGCCACGCCGAGCCCAGCAGGGAACCCCATCCACTATGCTCCCTGCACCAGACACACGAACAGGGGCATATCGCAACTGCAGAGATAGACTGAGCGCAGCTGTGAGCTGGAACCCCTCAAAAGCCCCATGCCTCCCAGGAAATCGCAGCTAAACAAAGTCTCCCGCTACTTTGGAGCCTTCGGGGGCAATTACAGTGCAGACCACCAGCCTGCTGACAAAATGGCATTCTCACGTGAAGAGCTCCTGGCAACTCTTCGAGATTTCAAGAACTAATTGCGAGCAGACATCAAGGGGGATATATACGCCTCGCTAGATGTATTCAAATCAGAGATGAGCTTCAAGATCAGTGAACTGAGAAACGATATGGCCTCAGTTGGCACCCGCATTCTAGACCTGGAAACGTAATGCTTGAACCTTGAGGAGCGACTACAGCCACTTGAGGAAGGGGCGGATACCCTCACTGCCCAGCTGAACTCTGCGAGACGACATCAGGGTGCGGGGCTTTGAGGAGGGACGTGAGGGGCTAACCTGGAGCACTACATAGTGGCCCACTTTACCAGTGTTGTGGGAGACGAAGGACCTTCGATTTTTCTGGGGAAAGTGCATAGAGTGCCCCCCCAACAGAGCAAGAAACAACGACCGAGAGATATCCTGGCAAAATTTGCCTCTTTTAAAACTAAATAACTTGTACTCCGAAAGGCCAGAGGGAGCGACACGATTGAATACCAAGGAGGCTCAGGTACACTGTTCCAGGATGTAGCTCAGGCCACACTGCTAAGACAGCAACAATTCCGCCTCATCACTACTACACTGAGCGACAAACAGATAAAATATGGTAGTGTAGTTCCTATATTCATAATAGGCTCTGCGCATTGGAATAATATATCCTATAGATTTGAAGTAGGACTGAGGTCAACTAGGTCTCTATCGAATATACTAACTTAATTGTGTGTGTGCCAGCTAACTCAGAGGTCACTAGAAACTTTCTTGAATACACAAGAAGGGATTAGTTTCTGATAACCGCATAAACATGACAACTTTGTTTCCCAAGAATAAGAATCTCTCTCTCAGAGTTGCAGAAACAATAGATAAGTATTTTACTCAGTCAATCGTGCATGCTTCGTTTCTATAGAGTTGCAGAGAAAACATAGAGACAGGCTTTTTCAATAAAAGGTTTTTTTAACAGTCTTCTCTCTCATGGAAGAGAAGTGAACTGCTACAATTGTTATGCAGACTGCAAAGTATAACGCGTACAGCGAGAATAGTATTATAAAATATTACTGTAAGTGCATTGTGTGGTTTCTAAGCCATATAAAAATACATACATAAATAACATGGACTAAAATACTCAACTGGTGCTTCTGAAATACGCCTACCCCAATGTACCTAACCTAAGTCTGGTACGAGGGAAGAAGTAAGTATTGTGTAGCATAGGTTTTAGTTCTCTTTGCCAAGAATCTACCAAAGGTTTCTCTAGGTTCTAATCAGCTCCATACCTTGGTTTAGAATGAAGGAGCTCTGGTATCTCTGTCTCGGGGCTCTATTTCCCAACACCCCGCAATGGGAGTCGGAAAGACTGGAGCTGGATTCTCGGCAGGAGAAAGGCAGCTTCCTGATCAGTGCGTCAGCTGGAGAGTCGGCTTCCTTCGGCACTTGCTGTAGCGAACTGCGTCGGGCAAGTAGGCGGTCGATCTGCCTCTGAACCACCGTCGTTTGCTATAGCAAGTGAAGGTATATTTATACCTTAAAGGTGTTTAGGAATGCAATAGTTTGATGTAAAGGAGGGCATATGAACGTCAGGAAAGAACCCCTAGGGAATAGTTGTTCAATCTAAAGTAACTGAGTTCTTGGACAAATCAATATTCAAGCAAGAGGAAGTCCCTGACTGTTTAAGCTGGTTTCCAAAGAAATCGTTGTGACGTTTGGTATGGGTGGAAGTAGCCATGCCTGTATTTGGGTAGCATGGGCTAGGTCTAAATAAGGGCTCGATTTCTATGCCTATATAAGGGCAATGTGAATTGTACCTATATAAGGGCATAAATCTGGCAAATTCCCTCGGAGCTTAAAACGCCACACAACAATATAGATGGACATATCCATTCGGCCTGGCCTTTTCCTATAATGGTAAACTTTACTGACATTGAGGGAACGGCTGCACTGCTGGGGATCGCCCACTCGTCACCGAGGACAAGTCCGTCATCTGCAGAAGGCACACAATTACTCAAGGCACTACAGGCAGACTGATCGCACTCCGGAAAGAAAATGCCCTGAGAGGCCGGCTTCTCTTTCCTGTGCTGAACTGGATAATCAACGACAAGGTGGCTGGGATGGTCTTCTTTCTCAGTCCCTGTCTGAGCCTGGCCGGGCCCTCCGATCTGGAGCATGGTCTATGCTACTGAGCTGCGCCCGCGGAGCTTCCTCTGCAGCCCCCGGCATTTCCTGGTTCCTGTGCACTGATGGGACGCTGATCTTGCAATGATTGGGTTGGTCCTTACCCAACAACCACTTACGGATGCGAGATATTAATCCTATGTTGACCTGTACACAGGTCTTGTTCCCAGTTTAAAGTTTCCTTTTTGTCTTTTATGTTTCTGTAATTTTACCCAGGGAGGGGGCCACATGGACCGGGAGGAGGGTCGGGGGGAGAACCAACGTGGCACGCTTGGAAGGGGTGGGTTCGATGGGGTTAAACTTTTCACATGGAACGTTAGGGACCTTAACTCCCCTAATAAGCAACATCGCTTCTGGAAGTTCTTGGTGGACCAGTGCCTCAAGCGGGAAGACGAGACTAGGCTCAAACACAGACACTTTCCCCTCATATATGAGGCCACCAGCCACAAGAAACACAATGGAGCTGCACTCCTGTTTCATACTTCGGCCCACTTTCTCCCCGAGGCCACCCAGAAGGGCAGACTTGTAATGGTTAAAGGCACTTTCATGGGAGGACCGTGCACAATAGCCTCAGTTTATGCTCCTAACTCTGGCCAGGCAACCTTCCTATCCTCCTTCCTTGACTCTTTGATGGAATTCCCTGTGGGAGACTTACTTATCATGGGTGACTTCAAGTTGGTCCGGGACTCACACCTGGACTCTTCTCATGCCCATAGCGTGGGGGGAGGGGTGTTCCCCGCTGAGCTTAAGCTGACTATGCAACAGTTGGGACTGATCGATAACTGGCGCCACCTTCACCCCACAGCAAAGGACTATTCCTTTTTCTCACATATGCACTAATCATATTCACAGATTGATCAGGCTTTTCTAAGCCAATCACTCTTACACACACTTACGAACGCCATTTTCCTACCCATACTTCTCTGACCACGCACCCCTGACTTGTTTGTTAAATTGGCCGTCCCCGCGATCCACCTTGACCAGATGGTACTACCCGAGTTTTTGGGTAGAGATCATCTAAACCGAGATGATCTGCGTAAGGCGATTAAGGATTTCTTTTTACTCAATGACCCGGCAGACACAATCCCCTTGACTACCTAGGATGCCTTTAAGGCACATATTCGGGGCCACTGCATCTCATTAGCTACCTCTCTCCGGAGGCTCCAAACGCAGGAGCGCCTGGACCTAGAACAAGACTTATCTGAAGCGGAGAAATCTCATAAGACCTCCCCCCTCCGCCCCATCTCTCCGAAAACTTACAGCCCTTAGAGGAAAGCTTAACGCAATATACACCAAAAGAGCGGAGAAGACACTACTCCGGCTTCAAGAACAGGGTAACGAGGGGAAAGATAAAGTGGGTACCCTCTTAGCTAAAGAATTGCGGGTCAAACAAGAGAAAGAATTTATTAAACAAATCACAGATGACCAGGGCACAACACATACTAGCGAACACGGGAAGGCGCAGGCATTCCTTGAATGTTATCACTCCCTATATCGAGCGGACTCCTACAAGATAGAGGATCAGCAGCAATACTTATCAGATCTCGATCTCCCACAAGTCCCTGCGTCTGTCAATGAGAATTTAGGTGCGTAATTTACCAGGGAGGAGGTCCAGGCTGCGATCGAGACTCTTAAACTGTACAAAGCGCCAGGACCCAACGGGTTCTCGAAGCCCTAATCTCCGTTATCCACAAGCGAGGGAAAAACCCTCAATTATGTTCTTCATACCGACCCATTGCCCTCCTAAATCTTGATGCTAAGCTTTATTAAAAAATATTGGCCACCCGACTCGAGAAAATACTACCCGACCTCATACACCCGACCAATCGGGATTTATTAAAGGGCGACAGACACGATAACCTGAGGCGGATCTTCCATCTCATTGATAAGGCCCACAAGAAACGGATCCCAACGGCTCTACTCTCACTCAACGCAGAGAAAGCCTTGGATCGGGTTGATTGGAATTTGCGCCGATTTTGATTTTGTGAGGCCTTTATACACATGGTCAGAGCCAATTTTAGTGCACCTCGTTCTTGGTTGATGGGTGATGGTGAATGGGGTGGCCTTCAATTTTTTTAATCTTTCGAGAGGTACGAGGCTGGGTTGTCCCCTTTCCCCATTACTTTTTGCCCAGAACATAGAATCGCAGCCAGAATAGGGGCCAACCAGAATATCACAGGAATTACATTTGGGAAGGATGACCACAAAATAGCCCTCTTTGCGGACGATGTTCTCTTGCCGATTACTAATCCGGACATCTCCCTACCAGCACTCAGCCGAAAATTAGCGCGCTTTGAATCGGTCTCAGGATTCAAAATAAATCTGTCCAAGTCCTCCCTGTTAAATCTTACGCTACCCCAGGCAGCTCAGAATCGGCTCATGGATGAGTCCACGTTCCACTGGGCAAGGAAAGCGATCACTTATCTAAGGGTCAAAATTACGCCTAAACTCTCTGCCTCATATAACGCTAACTACCCGCCCCTTCTCTGCCAACTAAAAGCAGACTTCAAAAAATGGAATGCTGCATTTATCTCATGGATAGCCAGGATCAACACAATTAAAATGAACGTATTGCCACGTCTCCTAGATCTCTTCCAAGGGTTCCCCATCTTACTTGACAAAACCCTTCTACCAGACTTGAAAACTACGCTCCTCAAATGTATCTGGCAGGGGAAACGGGCACGCCTGTCCTACCATTTACTGACTAGGTTGCAAGCTGGGGGCGGCTTGGCCCTCCCAGACTTTTTAACTTATTACAGAGCAGCTCAACTAAGAGTGCTCGGAGAGTGGTCCTTGCGAGAATCTGATAAATTATGGCTCCACATAGACAGATAGGTGACTGGCAGGACTATTTGGGACCTAGCTTGGAGACAAAAATCGGACAGACCTCTGAACGCATACTTTAGTGTCCCCACCTCCACCACCCTGCACGTGTGGGATGCAGTCACTAAATCACTACCTTTGAACATGTTTCCTTCCCCCTATACCCCCATCCATTTCACCAACGAATTCCCTCCTGCACTCCGAGAGGGACCTTTTGTTTTGTGGAGGGCCGGCGGCTGCCTAATGATCTCGAACTTATTCCAACGTGACAAAATACGCTCCTTCCCAGACTGCATGAACCGCTTTCACCTTCGACACACTGAACGCTTCCACTACTCACAAGTAGTTCACTGGGTTCAGCAACCCCGGATACGCCAAGCTACCACTAGGGATTACCACCCGATAGAAAAATTTGTTCAGACTGGCACTACGGGTAAGGTTTGTATATCCTTCCCATACTGGTTACTGCTGGCCCTCTCCCCACACCAACCACAACGACATAGGACATGGGATGCCATGCTACGGACACAGCCATCGAAGAAGCAATGGGAATCTCTCTATAGAGACATAGCGAAATTCAACAGATTCATGCACCTCTGTGAACCCCATTACAAGATACTATACGATTGGTACCTATACCCCCACAAGTTACACACTATCTTCCGGAGCACCTCAGATCGCTGTTGGAGGGGGTTTGGCCTACTTGGGGATTTTAAACACATATGATGGGACTGCCCAGTCATCCAAACCTTCTGGAAGGAAATCCTGGCCCAAATGAAGCTCATATTGGGGACTCTATAGAGCATATGTTGCTAGGCCTTCGAGAACCGCTACTCAAATATCAGACTGATGCTGACCGTTCGGTCCTGTGGGTGTGCTTGGGGGACGCCAAGATGGCTACAGCGTGGAAGAAATCTACGGGCCCCTCGCTCACTCAGTGTGCATGCGCGCCTTTAGAGGGCGCTGATGAGGGAACGTCTGACTGATATAGCGGACGATACCCGAAAGGGATTGGATTATATTTGGGGTCCCTTCGTCAATTACCTCTCAGAGGGCTTTACTCTGTTTGCTTGTCATCCCCGACTCGGAGCCCTAAACCTCTTCTTGATCTAGCGACCGACAAGGGAGACTGCTCTCCTCCCCTCGACGCCTGCGCTGAGAGAGCGTTCCGCACTGGCCGTGGGATTCCCTTGCTCACATTGGCCTCCTCCCCTTTACCTTCCCAACATCCCTGGGTGTCTTCTTGGTTTGTTTTTTACTTATTTTGTATTAACAGTTTCTCTCCTTTTGTTTTTTTGTTCTTGTTGAGATAATTACTTTTGTATCGCAACCATCAGCCAGAGAAGCATCTTTCTATAACTAGGAGTGCCTTTGCAGTGCCTAAATAACGTAATTTACACCTATGCCTGGTAATGGGGAATCCTCATAAGGGGGCCGTACAGGAGTTCGGTTTGGGTCCATAAGTTCTACTAATGCTTGAACTCCTGGTTCAGCTAAACGGTGGATGGGATTATCCAGAGTATACAAAACGGTGTCTTATTTTCTTGGGCTATCTAATGATGCTACTCTCATCCACTGAATGTACTGGACTGTGTTATGTCTGCTGATTAAGCAATGTTTTGATATATTGTGAAAATACTTCAATAAAAAGAATTTGATTATAAAAAAAAAAGGGTCAGGATTTTGGAATGACAACCATAAGAGTCTTCCAAATGGATTTCTCTTTTGGGGATAGCAACAATCCACTGCTGATCCAAGCCTGAGAGGCAACCTGATAAATTGCAAACAGCCTACAAAAGTGATAAATGGCATTAAGTCTTTTGTTTTTCATGTAAAGTGGTAACTGGTGGCAAGCAGAGGTGGAATTTATCGCCTTCTTTTTTATTAGTAGACCATGTATCTTTAGAAATGGATACCTATCCACTAAATATTCTTTTGAAGTCTCTACGGTCGGCGCAAAGTCTAATTTTTCCATTTGCCATTTTCTAAAACTTCAAGTAGTAAATATTTAAGGAAGAAGATGTACTGGTTTTTTCAAGACGACATATTTGTCTTGAGGAAAAGATACAAGTGAACATGATAACCTCTAAGAAAGTTTCTAGCAGTGTTAAAATAAAAGGGCCAAACTACTTAATTTTCAAAATGTAAATTTGCAACTCCTACTGTGTCTGGGGCATGAAAAAGGGCCATAGGAAATCAAACCTAAGAGAGAGTTGGTAGAAGCTGTGTAGAATGCTCTGTCTATGATTAAGGAGGAATTAATACCATTGTGAGTAATACAGGGTGGAGTGCATTTTTAAAACAAGAGTTAAGAGTGAAAGAAGTGGTCATAGCTTTCGCTTGACGAAGTTTGTTGCCAACAGAAGAGCAAAACTCAGCAATGAAGCATGAGACATTGGCATGTGTTTGAGGATTAGAACATTTCAGATCTTTTGTATGGGGTAAATAAAGTTAAATAAGCACTGATTAACTAGTGAATTACAAAGCCCAGGCTGTATTTACATAAAAATGAATAATGTATCCAGAAGACAAGCAGACTTGAGGACAAGAGCGACCTTGCAAAGCGTTTACACAGGTGGCTGGTCCTAAGTTTCTATACCAATATACTGGACCAACCGTATTTGGAGGCCAGCTACTCCACTCACATTAAGAAAAAGTTTATGGCAGTGTGGCTAAGGTCCTTCACGACACCGGACTACCCCCCAAAGAAGATGGAAGCAGGATTGCTATGAGCAACAAGCATTTGCAATGCAATAGGACTACCTTCTACACCTCTGAGGCGGAAGCCGGAGGCTACATTCGCGCGTGATTTTAAAAATTGTATTTTCGTGTTTTTACTGTTTCTGAAAAATTACCTAACCCTCCACTGAGGCTGACTGCACTTTAGCCTGCCAGGACACCCCACGAGCAGCGGAGCTAGCGCTGCATCGCGGGATAAACTATTAAAGGGCCGCCATCGCTGCTTCGCGAGGCCACGCCCACCTCTCTGGCCATGCCCACCCTTTCCCTAAAATGTGCCAGCCACGCAAGCGCAGCGGACGAGCGCAGCGGGAGCGCCGTTTGCGCGCCGAAGGCGCGCCTAAGGCAAGCCCGTCTGCGCCCGTCCGCGACCATCAGCGGCCTAGGCCCCGTCCCCCTGGCCAAACCATCTCAGACCAACATGGGATTGTAACATATACGAGGCAGGCACTACTTCAGCTGCGCAAGAGGCTGCCGCCGGAATGCTATCACAAGCTGCAGGTGGAACAATGGCCCCTGAATTGTGGGGATTGCGGCCATACTATCCGCAGAGACCAAGTGACGAGTAAGGAAGGTGAGGAATTATCTGCCTTATTACTGAATTGCAGATCTATGAAACGACATAGCCTGAACTATGACTTACTGATTGACGACAAACCCGACCTAGTCTTCTTGACTGAGACATGGCTGGATGAACAATCCATCCCCGATATAGAGGCCCTCCCGCCCGGCTTCGACATTCTTCACATCAATAGAGAGGACCAAAGAGGGGGGGGGGGGATAGCCATTATTCACAAAAGCGACCTACCAGTCTCTCTTGAACCAACTCCCATTAATAAATGTGAAGCAGGACTCTTTTCTATCACGGTCAGCCCCAACTGTACCATTAAGGGCTACCTTATATATCGTCCTCCGGGTGTGGCAACTGCGTTCATTGAAAGCCTCCTGGATGTTCTAACGCAATCTGCTTTACGCCATAATAAGTTCATGATTGTAGGAGACCTCAACGTGCATTTGGAGGATATCCACTGCAGAGAGGCCATTTCCTTAATCAATGAACTTAGAGCTCTTATGTTTGACTTAGCTGACAATAGAGCCACCCATCAAGCAGGACATCTACTGGACCCAATTTTTACTAACTGGGACGACATAAGTGTCTCTGCTCCGATTAAGATCCTATGGTCTGATCACTATCTGATACCATTTCAACTCAGAAAACTGCCCAACAGGGGGCCATTACAGAAACCTCCCGCTATTAGACGCAGAGACTGGAGGAAATTCAGTCACGATGCCTTCAGCCAAGCCCTAGAACAGGACCCCCAAAGCTTAGCGACAATTTGGTGGAGGCGTACACTATGTATGAAGAATGGGTTCAAGGTGCGCTGGACAATGTAGCCCCGTGGACTCACAAACCCATGGCACGGAGCACGAAATCTGCTCCATGGTTCACCGCTGAGCTACGCGCCGCAAAAACCAAATGTAAAACCTTGGAGCGTAGATGAAGAGTGGATTACGCCCCCTCACTACGTGAAGTCTATAAGAGCGAACTTAGAGTCTACCACAATCAGATCAGGAAATCTAAAAGAGAGTACTATAACAACAGGATAGGATGTGCAGAGAATACATCGAAAGAGCTCTTTATGATCCTGAAGGAACTCTCTGCCCAGCCCGCGAGTTCAGGGGAAGTCCCACCCACGACCGAGTCATGCAACGAGATCGCAGACTTCTTTATAGGGAAGGTAGAAAAGATCTATGCTTCGTTTCAGACTAATTCAGATGCGACTAATCTGCCCGACCCTAACTACGGTAATAAGGTCAGTAAAGAACTTAGGAAATTTGTGGTTCCCCAAACTGAGGAGTTTATCAATATCCTATCGGACATTCACTCTGGCTCTCCCCTAGATGCGGTACCAGCGAGAATTCTTCGATATCATCTTCCCCAGGTGGCGAAGCATATAGGCAATATGGCCTCGCTCTCATTCCATGAATGTCTTGTTCCGGAGAGCTGGAAACTAGCCCAAGTCGTCCCAATAAAAAAAGAAAGCCCACATAAGCATAGCGCAACTAGACAATCTAAGACCAATCTCCCTTCTCCCCTACTGCGCGAAGGTAGTTGAAAAACTGGCTAACCGACAGTTGGTAAACTTTATGGAGGAAAACTTGCTCCTGCACACGTCTCAATCGGGTTTTAGAGCTAAACACTCGACTGAGACCGCCCTCCTCTTATCAACAGAATTGCTGCGGAGCAAGGCGGATGAAGGTCACACGGCCGCACTGGTCCTACTGGACTTAAGTGCGGCGTTTGATACCGTATCACATCACGCACTACTGGACCGACTGAGGGAAAAGGGAATAACCGGATCTGCTCATGAGTGGCTGGTATCCTTTCTTAAGAACAGGAGATTTCAAGTGCATTGCCCACCATGCAAATCCAGTGTAAGATCTCTCAGGCAAGGGGTTCCACAGGGCTCGATTCTGAGCCCTACATTATTCAATCTGTACATGGAACCCCTTGCCAAACTGGTGGAGTCATATGGTGTGGCAATAGTCTCCTATGCAGACGACACACAACTGGTGATCAATCTGTCCCGTGATCCAGTTGTGGATGCTGAGAACTTCTCGGCTTGCCTTGTTGCACTTGACGGCTGGATGAAACAGAACTGTCTCCGCCTTAATGGCAACAAGACGGAAGTTCTTATTGTAGGTCCATGTCCTTCCATCTGGACCTCTGCCTGGTGGCCCACGGAACTGGGGTCTGTCCCCGTCCCAGTAGACACAGTTAAGAACCTTGGCTTTCTTCTGGACTCTAATCTAGCCTACACCAACCACGTGGGTAAGGTCGCGGGAAAATGCTATGGACTCTTGAAGGTCCTAAGGAAAATCCTGGACCTATTGCCCCCCAGCTCCAGAAAAACTATGGTACACGCCCTGGTCACCTCCCAGTTAGATTATGGGAACTCTCTCCTATGTGGACTTAGTAAAAAGGGACTGTCGCAGCTACAACGCGTACAGAACGCAGCTGCGAGGCTGGTCCTTAACCTCCCTAGGAGAGCTTCTGGGAAACATGCATTACGCTCACTTCATTGGCTTCCAATGAGGGAGCGAATTAAATTTAAAACTATGTGCATCACCCACCGTATAGCTCACAAAAAAGCACCTCCATATCTGCAGGACTTGCTTCCAGTCTATCGCCCTTCACGTCCTTTGAGGTCGATGGGTAGCATGCTATTAGTGGTGCCTCGGATCCATAGAGCAAGGATGGGAGGACGTTCATTCAGACACCATGCAAGCAACGAATGGAATAATCTGCCTATTGAACTGAGGATGGAGCCGTCTGAAACCAGGTTCAGACAGAGGCTGAAAACCCATCTTTTTCCCATGATAAACTCAGTATAGTTCTCCCTTGTCCCTATGCTTCCCCTCTGTGAGCTAAGCTGAAGAGTTGTAGGTAGGTTCGTCAGCGCGGGGACGCACTGTTCTCTGTGCAACCAAGCGCTCAACAAATGTCATAAACTAATTAGGAAAGAGTGAGCTATTTGTATTGTAAATGACAATTTTTAATATGTGTTGGCTTTGAAAATATATAAATTAATAGCATTGTTATTCACAAAGCCAATAGCTTACACTTTCTGAATGGGAGTCCTATTGGCTGTGGCAATGCTTGTTGGTAGCAAGCAAGGACAGTGCTGTTGTGGTGCCGAGTGATGCTTTTGTGGTGTCCCAGAGCGATGCAGTGGTGTCCCAGAGCGATGCAGTGGTGTCCCAGAGCGATGCAGTGGTGTCCCAGAGCGATGCAGTGGTGTCCCAGAGCGATGCAGTGGTGTCCCAGAGCGATGCAGTGGTGTCCCAGAGCGATGCAGTGGTGTCCCAGAGCGATGCAGTGGTGTCCCAGAGCGATGCAGTGGTGTCCCAGAGCGATGCAGTGGTGTCCCAGAGCGATGCAGTGGTGTCCCAGAGCGATGCAGTGGTGTCCCAGAGCGATGCAGTGGTGTCCCAGAGCGATGCAGTGGTGTCCCAGAGCGATGCAGTGGCGTCCCAGAGCGATGCAGTGGTGTCCCAGAGCGATGTGGTAGTGTTGTGAGGCGTGCAGCAGTCGGAGGCGTGCAGCAGTGTGTGGCCTGCAGCGTGCAGCAGTGTGTGGCCTGCAGCGTGCAGCAGTGTGTGGCGTGCAGCAGTGTGTGGCCTGCAGCGTGCAGCAGGGTGAGGCCTGTGGCGTGCAGCAGTGTGTGGCCTGCAGCGTGCAGCAGGGTGAGGCCTGCAGCAGGGTGAGGCCTGCAGCAGGGTGAGGCCTGCAGCAGGGTGAGGCCTGCAGCAGGGTGAGGCCTGCAGCAGGGTGAGGCCTGCAGCAGTGTGTGGCCTGCAGCAGTGTGTGGCCTGCAGCAGTGTGTGGCCTGCATGGGAGGTGGGAGAGGAAGTAGGAGAGTGCTGGTGTGCGCACGCCGGAGGGGCTGGGAGTGGCAGCCTTTGAAGTGTGATGTGAGGCACAGACAAATGGTGGTTTGTGACGTGGCTGGTTTGTGCACACGCATAGTTCACATGAACTGTGGCTAATCTGCCGTTGGTAGACTGTTCTTTTGCCCTTACTATAATGTCCGCCATCAATGCGCAAGCGCATTGGCAGGCCGAGACCTAAAAAGTGCTGACTATGCAAATCAGCTGACGAAACCTTGATACTTTTTTTTTGCATATGTCCATACTTGTTGAAATCCTGAAGGGCCCTACTACGCAAAGAACTAAGGGCACTGAAAATTCTGAGTTGCAGGCAAGCACTTTCCGAATCGCTGTGCCCACAAAACCTAATGCTGAACATTTGTATTGTCCAATTCCTTGACATCCTCACAAAAGAGGTGGCAGCCACTGCACAGACCAATAGGTATGGTTGCAGGGGGTACTTTGAGGAGAGTGTAGTCTACCTACACAGTCCTTTTTAGGTCCCGCCTCCGCAGCGCACATGGGCTGCAGAGGAAAGAGACCTCTTGGGATCAATGCAGCTTTCCCAGCAAAAACGTGCACGCGTTGCATTGCTTCCAATGTCAACAAGTGCACGTCAGGCTATTCACTCGCGGGAGCGAGCAGCTGGCGCCAAATGTTATTAGTTATCGGGGCACCAGCCCCTCGCTTCCGCGAGTAAATCGCACCGGCCCCCTCCTCTCTCCCCTCCCCCTTGCTTTTCAATCGTGCGAGGCGAGAGCGCGCCTCCTCCTGCTGCCGGCAGACCTGCCGTGCTTGTTTATTTAGATAACAAACCGCAAAAAAGCACTACATATTTATAGTATGCTTTAAGACTACTCATTGGGCAGGATTTAAACTGTTACACACTTCTTTTGCACATGTGCAATTATTTCTTATTAACAGTAACGCCTAGCTCTGATGCCGAATCCAACGGGGGGCACCAAAGATTTCACACGTCACAGGCTTTCCTCCTTTGGTAGGGTGATGACGTGTTGCCATTTTAGGATGACCCGACCTCGGGGATGAAATTCACTGATCTTTGCAGCACGCACAATAACCTGCTGCGTAAGGATGGGTTATCTATTACAGGGGGCGATACGTGGGACTCAGACTTCAGGCTGCCCCTGTGAGAAGGACTTCCTGCAGAAACACTACTGCAAGCTTTCAGACATGTGATCTCATCTCTGCATCTTGGGTCCACGTTTCTCCCATTTTGCTAGCGTTTCTAAATATGTAACATCATATTTTTCATTTAATAGCCAGATCGTAGTGTACATTCACAAGTAGTGTAACAACAGACGCTTCTGGGCGCGTTACCGACCTCGGAAGCATACAAGGTTTCGGATGGAGTTGGAAACTATGATGTAGTTTACTCACTGATCGCTGCAGCGCGAGCATTGACCCAGTGAGCTATCTTTCCAGAAGAGCCTACACGGCACACCATACAAGCATTTTGTGGAACCACCAAGCAGTAAGTGGCCACGATCCCCTACCAAGTCTACTCCAGTGAGTTCACTTTCATCATCCTGTGCCATGCGACCCTAGTCACACGGTGTGTGTTAGTGTGACAACGACTACAATGCTAGAAATGCCCCCGTTCCTTCTGCCTCTGCCCTGGCATTGTCTTATGCTGCTCAGTGCAGATCTGATAGCATATTCGGCTCCCGGGCTCACGCAACTTGCCCTATTTACTGCCTGGCTCTGCCAATTGTGGGATTTCTAAGCACACAAACAGGGAATGCTTCTCTCAGCTCCTTCACTTTTCCTCGCCGCACACGTCACTACTTCCCTGTGTTTCTGTCACAAGACACCCACCCCTTCTTTCTCTTCAGAACACTGAAAATGCGACCGCAAAAATTTCACGACGTTACATGTACCATCTCCACCCTTCATTGTATTTACGTTTACAAAGAAGACATTAGGTCACTCTGTATATGTATGATGTTAATAAGCGTTGAGTGCGTAGTGTAGCCACGAGGATACGGACTCCTGTGCAATTTGTATCATATGCTCAGTGCAGCCAGACAACTGTAAACAACGCATTGTTTATCGTTTTCCCTTAGTGCAGTCAGACATAGACTGCACACACTGGACTATGTGTCACGCTTAGAGCACCAGACATACGCCTAAACACTGTACTGTTTGTATCTGGTTTAGTGCAGACACAAAAATGCATCTGTAAATAGTGCTATATGTTTATGATATGCGCAGTGCAGACAGAGGCAGCAAACATTTCACTAGGTGTTGCCTGTGCAGGGTTACCAGACATATGCACTATAAAAACTGCACTATTTTATAATGTGCCTAGTTTGGACACACAAATAATACACACTGCAATTTGAGCATCATATGCACAATGCAGCCAGACCCCTGAACATAAACTATAAATACAGCACTGCATGTATGATGTGCTAAAGGCCTGGAAACATCCAGGTCTGCGGGGTGCTCAACCTGATGCCCCTAGGGTTTCTGTTACAATATAACTTGTTTTAAAAATATAGATTTATCAAATTCGATAATACCAATGTTATCAGTCCAAATGATCATTCAAAAACATTTGACTGGAAACATTTGATTCATGTATTTTAAACAAAATTGTCAACAAAATTTGATCATAACATTCAGTACATGTTAGAGAAATAAACGCGTTTGAGATTCTCAATTAAGAAATTAACCAAATTTTCAACATAAAAGCCCAATGCATTTTGGGTTTCAAAGAACCCTTCTTCAGGGGTTAATAAAGGATTTCAATTTAAATCAATCTTCTTGACTTTAGGTTCCATGGCTGGACACTACAACATAAACAATCGAAGACATTGCTTGAGATTTTGACATGTAAGATAAATGATCATTCATACAGAAAATCTGTAGAATTTTTACAAATTAGTCAATGTACCAAGAAAGAAAAAAGGCGAAAAGAAAAAAGAAAGAAACAAGCGAAAAAAAAGTGTGATCTGGAATAAGAGAAAAGTCCTGTGGGAGAAGTGCTAATGATGTTTCACGGTGTGTGTCCCAAGGTATCCTTCGAATTCAGTGAAACACAATACAGTGCCGGACCAAGTGAGGTGCATAATGTTACATACGAGATGTGATATTATTTCACACGTGCTCCCGCGTTATTTTGGTGCTACGTGCTGTACGAGATAGTACCCATCTAGTTTATCAATGTACTCACTACGTCAATAAATCACGAATGCTGCAGGTCTGTAATAAAACATGTGTGAATTTAAAACCATGCCGTTCAGTACACGCTACGGTGACCCTGTTACGGGTCCCATCTACTACCAAATCTTACCCGCTTCGAGTGGGAGTAGAATCAATGTGGAAGCCTCGAACGGCGTCCTAGTGTGCAGGGCTGTGAAAAAATGAAAAGCGAATGTGACTTTTTTTTTATAGAAGTGCTGAAAGCTACCGCTGCTGTTTTCCACTACGTGAAAAGTGCACCCGTCTTACCCGTTTCCTTAATGGCGTGTGGCCCAACGTTTCTTCAATGGCCGATAATCCTGCCTAATCTTCCCCCCGTTGTGTGTGAAAAGTGAGCTAGAGAGTTCAAGAACACAATTCTCCATGAGTATAAAAACCTACAACCCAAAGGTTGCAGAGTGCTCAACTCGAGTCCATGAGCAACACGTACCTCGTCACCACGTGTGAGCGTTCAGTGACCGCCGACTTCCGCCGCGTGTATTCCTTCCGGCAAAAAACATCCGGTTTCTTCCAAGGCCTCGTTTTAAGTGCCGCGAATTTAATAAACTTTATTAACAACAACCGCTTGCATTTAACCAGGACAATATTAGAGGTATACATGTGTCTGTGTGTGGAATGGTGTGAAATAAAAAGTGTGTGGAGCCTACGTAATGTGTGAAATTATAAGAAAAAACCAGAAAAGGAAGAAAGTAGCAATATGTGTGAATCCTTTACAAATACATACAAGTCAACACAATGTGTAAATAAAGATTACAACATGTGACTTGCTGTAAACAAAGGTCAATATGATGCAATAGAATATTTACAAGTTATATTGTAACAGAAACCCTAGGGGTTTCCAGTTCTTAACAGGGTGGTGGGCACAACCCTCAGCAGGGTTGCTCCCTTTATGGTTGAAACCAGTTTAAGGATTGATTACTATGGATCGATTAGGCATGCAGGTTTTATATTTACAGAGCTGATGTGCTAAAGGTTCATGTAGACAGCCTCCAACCAATGCAAGATGTTTATCATGTGCATGGTGCAACCTGACACACACACAAACTATAACACTGCATTAGTTCTATCATATGTTTTTAAGTTAGACACAAACTGTAAACAATGCATAGATTGAATTACGTGTTGAATTCAGACAGACAAACATACATCCTGTAAAAGAATTGACATTGGTAATAAGTGCCCGGATTCGCACTGGAACAGAATATGAACCTGGACACCACAGAAAACCAGCATTTGCAATGCAATAGGTCTCGCAATTACGCGAGTTTAAGCTATTGACATTGTAAATGACAATGCCTTTTATTGATGTTTTAAAAACAAAACAAAAAAGGCATTGTCATCTGCAATGTCAATAGCTCAAACTCGCACAAATGCGAGACCTTTTGCATTACAAATGCTTGTTTGGTATGTCACTAAGGGAGGTGCCTGAATAATGTGTGTTTGTCCAAGACGGCAGTTCCAAAGCACTATTCTGTTAATAAATTACAGTACTGATGAATTTGCCCAATCACACAGCAAACACTACCTTTAAAGAGACCGTAGTTTATTACTATTTTAAGATTTCTTTTAATAGGAACAAATGAAATAGAGTCATACAGGTTTCGAAAAAAATCTACTCGCCCATTTGCTACTATGGAGAGTCAGATTTTATCAGGTCGAGCTATATTTAGGACTTACTCTCCAGTTCTGGTGAGCTGACAAAGAACAGGTGCTTTGTTCAGTCAGAAATTGAAGGATCAATAAAAACGCCTTTAAATCTTGTTTTTATCTTGTCACGTTTGCTCTGTGTTCAAAGACAGAGGCCAGTAGTCAGTTTACAATTACTTTTCATTCTCTGACTGCAGAGTTCCTGGATTTTGTAAAGCAAACTGTCTGACCTGATGTACAAAGTGTGAAATTAAAGGCAGTAGGGTATCAGGTTTTTCCCAATACACAAATAGCAAATAAGCCAACTGTTCAAACATATCAAAATATATTTCAGTAGTTGTGAAAGCTTATTTTTGTACTTTTAATAGGATGAAACACAAATCGGAACCGTACTTTGTGATGTGCAAACTATAAACTTTTTTTTCTGAAACCCAATTTTCACAGATTATTGTAAATACGCTATATAGTTATATCAGTACAGCTGCATGTTAGTGGTAAGCTTTTTGGCCATTCCTTGGAAATTTACTGTCTGTAAATGATAGTGCACTACCACATCATGCTTTAGTCAGGGCTCGAAAAGTACTACTAGACCTACAGGTCTAGTAACTTGATAAATATATACTTGACCTCCGTCTCCAAAAGTGGAGCAAATGTGACGAGATATCAAGATTTAAAGGCATCTATATTGCTCATTCACTTTGTGAGCAATAAAAATGCCTTTAAACCTGGTTATCTTGTCACATATGCTCCGCTTTCAGAGACAGGGATCAAAAGTCAGTTGGTGTTCTTACTCGCCAGAAAGGGATTTTTTGAGTCTCTTTAGTAATATATTTCTTTAAAGCAAGTGTTTAAACATGAAAAGAGACACACTCCTGCCCCAATGGCAATGCTAGCCGTAAACAGAGAGGCAAGTCAGGGATCATGTGTACCCTAAATGTGGGCTAGATTCTTATTGCACATGGAGGAAACGATTGGTCTATTTAATCAAACAAAAGAGTTTTGCTTTGTACAGCAGAAATGCTGAACTCACATGCCTGAAGGTGGACTCATGTGAGAATGAAAAAAAAAGCAGACTCTATAAAACAAAATATTGGCCAATGATCACACAATTTGAGACCAGTTTACATGGCAAGTAAATTACAGTTAGGTTGAGTAGATTATTCAAGTTACTCGACCTACAAGTCTAGTACCATTTTTAGGTCGAGCTGAACTAGCTTTCAATGCGAAATGTTGCCCGTAATTGGGAATGTGGACACGAGAGGTGCACGAGCGCAGATTTCACCTCGTGGGCGCGCACATCGCCGTGCCCCTCTCGTGCCTCATTCCCTTGCGCAAACACACTCCACACTCACACATGCGCACATACACAGACACACACACACACACACACTGCATACACACACACACTGCATGCATACACACACTGCATGCATACACACACTGCATGCATACACACACACTGCATGCATACACACACGCAGACCCACGCGCGCGCGCACACACACACACACACACACACACACACACACACACACACACACAGAGAGAGACACATTCGAACACACACAGACACACGCGTGTACACCCCCTCCCCTCCCACTCACCGGGCTCTTTCGGCGTGTTCCGTGTCTCCTCTGCAACGCTGGTCGGACACTCACCGGACTGTTGCTGGGGATCGGGCTCCTCTCTGCGGCAGTCTCGTCTCGTCGCGGCACCAGGGGGCAGGACTTCACTTCCGGGGCTCCCTCCAGCACCTGGGAGCCCCGCAACACTCTGGCTGTTTTGCTGTTGGCAGCCCCGGGACTCTCCTCAACTCATGGGAGCCCCGGGCTGCGGAGAGGCCATCAGTCGGCCGGCTTCACTTCTTCCTCGGCGGCGGCGGGCGGGACTTCCTGCTGGATTTCAGGCCCCGCCCCCGTCTCGGCCAAAAGTGCCTGACTTCCGGTATCTTAAACTCAGTTGGGCAATCGCGTGAATGGTATAAGAACTTTGATTAATTCCAAATGTTTCTAGTTTACATTTATCGATGCGCATTTGACATTAACACTCTGTTTGACCATGGTTTGTTAGCTCGGATAAAGTTTTATTGCAAGAGGTAGTTTGGAGTTACCAGGGTGTCATAGCAACGAACGGAGAATGAACGCGGTTTCTGGAAGTCGGGCCTTGATTGGTTAAAATCGCGTTTGAACCGCCAATAGGATGGCTTATTAGTTTGGGTAGAACAGGAAGTTAAATAGAACGCGTTTCACGCTATTCGGCAACCAATTGTTTGGAGAGGAGCAGCTCAGGTGTTTTCTATGAGAATGTGGTGTAAACTTGAGGTGAGAAAAATAGGGAGTTTTATTCTTTTTGTAACATAGTGAGTTTTTGGTGAACAACTTATAGTAATTCGAGCTCTTCAACCCGGCAGGTTACAGTACAGCATAGCAGAGGAGGAAGGTTTTCTGGAGACATATCCGCATTAACATTAAATAGGTAAGCGCTTAAGGCTTGGTTTAGATATTGATTTTTTAATCTTGGTTGGGACAACAGACTATAGTATGTTCTTTTTACATACACAGAGCATATATGAACGGTTCAGTGATTTAATTCTCCAGCAGCGTCTTGTTGTTCGAGCATAAGGTATGATTTAACCCTAGGTCATCTTGATGTTCGAGGGATAATAGTTAAATTGTTTAGCCATGAGTTCATATATTTTACAGGAAAAAGGAGAAAGATGTTGCTTTTGCACGACAAACTAATTTAAGCTGCAATTAGAGGGATTGGCCCTCTAACATTGGAGTGAGTTATCGATTTTATTTTCTCAAACACACTGCACTGGAGGTGTTTTATTTGGTGAAGGACTCCCTTCGAGTACAGATCTTACTTGAACATGTTGAATGAATTATCATTGTCAAACTAAAACTGATGAGCCTGTAAATTATTCTTTATTTTCTCTGTCCGCTCTGATTCTGTTTTTACCTGGTTGTGTTTAATCACACGGAGTCTTACTGTCCCAGTACTGTAGAATATGGATACATTCACAAAGCTGGGTTGAAATATTGAGGGACGTTTTTCACGCATAAGCATCAGACCTAGGACCTTAAGCTGAATATCTTGTTAGCAGGTCAGAGCTGTTTCAACAATTCTTGTGGGTTGTGATCTCATTTCTTCGGGTTAAAGGGCACCTTTAAAAATTGAGACAAAAATCATCACTGGGCCGACTAATTAGGACAGTTCAAGGTGGTTTGTTGTTGGATTAGAACATTGTTGACAATTATTATCATTGAAACAAAAGCAAATTAAACGGGGATTAGTGTACTTCACTCAAGCAGAGGCGTCTTATTTTGACAAAAGGAGTACCTGGCAACCTCTGCTCGCACCATTATGCAGTAAGTATAAGGGGTCCAAATGGGTACCACTATTCATGTAGTATTTCTGACTGATACACACACCTCCACAAGTGTCCCCATACTTCATAAGGACATAGGACTCAAGTTATAGGAATTGTGAACTCCCCACAGAGGTGGGTAAGAGAAGCTGTGTGCCCATCGACTATTAGTTTCTTACCAGCAGCAAAGGGTTTCACTTTAATTTAAAAAAATTGGTTTCATTACCTCAACAACAATTTACAAATTACATTCAGTCACTTTGCATCTTGCCAATGCTAGTGCTCTTCACTCTAGCATATGCAGTATCCCTCAGCAAACAGTCAACTCAGTTAGGATATGCACATTATTAACGAACACAGAGGCTGTGGGACAACATAGATTAGTAACAATCCTATACATTTTTTAGGTCTCGCCTATTACACCTACAGGGATAAATAGGCGAGATTATAGTAAGCGGAAAAGAAAAGTCTACTTAGTCTGCGGATCACATACAGTTCATGTGAGCTATGCACGTGCACAGAGCCAGCCACATCACACACCACCATTTGTCTGTGCCTCTGCATTAGACTTCAAAGGCTGCCGCTCCCCGCCCCCCGCGTGCACATCGCACACCACCATTTGTCTGAGCCTTGGCATCAGACTTCAAAGGAATGCGCTCCCCCGCCCCGGTTACAGCAATGTCAAGAGCTTGGTTTTTTTTGCATCCATTTCATGGGAAAGTTGTGATTTGTTTGGCGTACTCTGCACCTTTCTTGGTTTTTTTTCTGGAAGAAAGTTAAAGCCACACCCCCTCACTCATCCTCACACCCCCTCACCGTCACCCCATCACATCCTCACCCTCACACACCCTCACACACCATCACCCACACACACCCTCACCCTCACACACCCTCACCCTCACACACCCTCACCCTCACACACCCTCACCCTCACACACCCTCACCCTCACACCCCCACACCCCCACACACACCCTCACCCGCACACCCCTTCACCCTCACACACCCACACACCCCCTCACCCACCCTCACTCACCCTCAAACACACACACACACCCTCACCAGCATAGCATAACAAAACAAAGCATAGGATAGCAAAACAAAACCATAACACAACAAAGCATAGCATAGCAAAACACAACAAAGCATAGCATAACAAAACACAACAAAACATAGCATAGCATAACAAAACAAAGCATAGCATAACATAACAAATCAAAGCATAGGATAGCAAAACATAGCATAGCATAACGAAACAAAACATAGGATAGCAAAACAAAACATAGCATAGCGTACAGCATCACTCCGCACCACCACAGCATCACTCAGGGGCACCACATCACTATGTGCTACCACAGCATCACTCGTTCGCCATCACAACATCACTCAGCATCACCACAGCATCAATCTGTGCAACCATTCAACAACACCTCGTTCAAATATGTTCTCTCAGTGTTTCAAGCTTTATTCCAAAACAAAAAGATGTTAATATTTCACTTCTGTTCTTGGATTTTCATCACAATAAAATACACTGAACATAATCTTCACAAAAGTTATTTACAAAAAACTTTAAGCTATTGCCATTATAAATTACAAGAACTTTATTTAAGTATTATTATTGAAAAAAAATTAAAAGCCATTGTTATTTGTAATATCAATACATGCAAGTCACGTAAATACAACACATATTGCATTACAAATGTCATAGGTGTCACGTTTGCGAAAGTTATAACTATTGGCATTGTAAATGACAAAGCTATTAATTTCGCTAAAAAAATTGTCATTTACAATCCCATTGCTCAAACTTACCTAATGCGAGACCTATTGCATTGCAAATGCTTGTTATGATTTGGTTTTTCGTGGCCCCTCATGTAATGACCAGACTGTTTTCAAAATGTGGAACCTGACGAATTGGTGCAACTGTATAATGACTTTCACCTATTATGAATGCTCTGGCATCTCATTCCATCTTATGGTTTTTCTAATGATAAACGTGAAATTGTTATGTAAATGTTTAAACTTTAAAAAAAATTCTAGTTATAGTTAATCATGCCGTTTTATTATTAGCGTAATGGTTTCAATTAACTATGCACTTTACAAACAAATAGTGGATTACAAAAGCTGTTGCCTCGTATTGCCAAACTGTTATTAAGATCTCAGGATTTGAACTACAAAATAAGACATGTACCAGGGATAAATAATAGAGTCTCTGATTGATTTAGTAGATTGTCTCTTCCTTTGAAAGGGTATCCAAGTAATAAATTTGAGGATTGTGTATTGCACTCTTAGAAACTGAAGAAGTAGGAGGCACACAAAGAGAGGACTAGTTAAAAGCTTACAATACGGAAAACTAGTTGTGTTAAGTAATGATTTTTTAAAGAAGGATAGCCAAAAAAACAATGTCAGTGGTGTACTCAAAATCTTTTGGGGGGTTAACTGTGATTTAGGCATGTTTGCATACAATGTGATGAGATGGGAAAAAGTAGTACCTTCTTTAATTTTAAGAGAAAAGATTTTACGGATGTTTCATGAGAGACATCTGGGCATTGTAAGTGCAGGTAAAGAATTAAGAGGTCATAGTGGTGGCTGACAGTGGATGTTGATTGTGAACGTTTGTTATGAAATTGTTCTAAATACGTCAAGTCAGAAATAATATTACGTAACTTTTGTCCAACTTTAAGTCCATTGTACTAAAATGCCATGGGACACAACACGAATAGATAGGAGTTCACTGTAGACGGAAGAAGGTATTAGCAAATACATCATTGCTTTGGTGGTATTTTTTCCAAATGGGTAGAGTTAGAAATCATTTCAAAAGATGAGAGATTCTGATGCTATTGTGAAATATTTAGATGATCCATATATAAGAGAAGGACTGTCAAGCAAAATATTTATTAACACCGGATCAAAATTTAAATCGACATGCTGGCGGCTAGCTTTGCCAGCTACTACGAGGCACAATACGCTCCTCGGGACCCCGTGATGGAGGGCGAGATTGCCTCATACCTGGACGACCTGCTCCCACAGGCAGTCCCCGATGAGACTAGAACCGCCTTGGAGGACCCGCTTACGTCTGAGGAACTCGGGGAGGCCCTTGGCCAATTGAACTCTGGGAAGGCGCCCGGCCCGAGCGGTTATCCTAGCGAATTTTATAAAAAGTTCCACGTCCAGTTGGGACCCCACTTTCGCAGAGCCCTGGAGGCGGCGCGGACTAGGGGCGAGCTGCCACCGGACTGGCGTCATGCCGAGATAGTGGTATTTTTGAAGCCGGGCAGGGCGCCGGACCGGCACGACTCTTACAGGCCGATCTCCCTTCTCAACATCGAGGCTAAGATCTTGGCGAAGGCCCTGGCGAACCGCCTCTTGCCCTACATTGCCGACCTAGTCCATCCTGACCAGGCCGGGTTCATGCCGCGCAGGGCAACCCGGCACAATATCCGGCGGGCGCAGGCGGCGGTTGACGCCATGAGTGCTAGGGATGAACAGGCTGCACTCCTTCTTGCAGACATGGACCGAGCATTTGATTCAGTGAGTTGGGAATATTTGTTCACCTTGCTGACCCGCCTCAATCTGGGGCCTGTCTTCCTGTCGTATGTTCGTCTCCTTTACACTAATGTCACGGCGTCGGTCCGCTTAGCCGGCGCGGTCTCTGAGCGCTTTCACATCGGACGTGGTACTCGGCAGGGTTGCCCGCTGTCCCCCTACCTGTTCGCCCTGGCCATGGAGCCCCTGGCGTCGCGGATACGAACTGATGCCCAATTACGCGGCTTTGTCTGGAACGATGACCTGGCGGATAGGATTGCACTGTATGCAGACGACGTCCTTCTGTTCCTCACTGATCTGCGGCGCTCGGGTCCCTGGGTATTGGAGATCATGCGGGGGTTTGGCGAGGTCTCGGGGCTTCACCTCAATCTGAATAAATCGACCCTGTGGATTTTGGGTGGCGGAGTGGTTGCCGACCCGTGGGCCGCCGACTTGCGTGTGGCGACGGACGGCCTGAAGTATCTGGGCGTCTTCCTTTCGACCTCGCGGGCTGTGGCCTGGACACGCAGTGTCTTGCCGGTGTGGGAACGGGTCCAGACAGATGTTAAAACTTGGTCCAGAATGCCACTCACGATCTTTGGTAGGTCGGCCATCTTTAAGATGGTGGCACTGCCGAGGTTGTTGTACCAACTCCAAAACTTCCCGCACCCTATTGGCATGGAGTGGTTCCGCCAGGTGAACTCTGTGCTGAGCCGCTTCCTGTGGGATGGCGGTGCAGCCAGGGTGGCCTTGAGGACGTGCTTTTTGTCCACATACTGTGGTGGTTTGGCCACGTCTGACCTCCTCTCCTACTACCAAGCGTCACACCTGCTTGTCCTCAATGACTGGTGGTATGGTGATAGGAGTGACCCGGCCTATGCCCTGGAGAGACTTCTCATGGGAGATCGCACGCTTCACACTATTCTTTATTCGGCTTGCGTACGCCGTGGATTGCCGTCGGTCACTAAAGTGGTATTTGCGGTGTGGCGGCAGTCCCTGCGCCGCATGGGTTGGTGGGGCAAATTAACAGCTGAAACGCCGCTGTGGCACAATGGCCTGCTTCCGGAACTGGCGGCCCTGGCTGGGTTTGAGGGTTGGGAGGCTATTGGAATTACACAACTGGGCCAGGTCATGTCGGGCACCACCCTCAAGTCCTTTGAGGAGCTCCGCGCGGAGTTCCAGATGCCTCAGTCCCAGTTCTTCCGCTACCTCCAGCTGCGGCAAGCCCTCGCCCCGAGCATTGCCGGCCTCGACTCCCTGCCGGAGTTCAGCCCGCTTGAGGCAAAAGTGTTTATGGGAGACTTGGGAGACAAGAAGGTCTCTAGGATCTATCAGTCGCTTGTTATCCACTGCTCCTCCACTCTCCGCTCCCTTCGGGAGGCGTGGGAGGTGGACGTGGGCGCCCTCGATGAGGACGATTGGAGGGAGGCGCTGGAGTCCCCGCGCGGCACCGCTGTTGCGGTTCGGCTCCGCCTGATACAATTCAAATACTTGCACCGTGCCTACTATACACGTGAACGTCTATGGAAGGCTGGCTTGATTGCATCACCGGAATGCCTGCGCTGTGGGGAGGTGCCTGGCTCCCTGATACATACGGTGTGGTCGTGTGGTCGCCTGGCTGGATTCTGGAGGGGTGTGTGGAGCTGCCTGACTGAGGTCCTGGGTTGGGATCTTCCTCGTACCCACCGGCTGGGCCTGCTGCATATCATGGAAGGGGTTGGGGGCAACATGTACAAGCGTCATCTGTTGCTTCTGGGTCTGGTGGTGGCAAAGCGTGACCTGGCTCGGGCATGGAAGTCTGTGAGGGCCCCCCCCCCCCCTGTCTGCATGGAAGGCTGGGCTAGACTATTTCATGGGCCTTGAAAAACCGGTCTTTGAGGCGCGGGGCTGCCCGCGCAAACATTTCAAGATCTGGAAGCGGTGGGCCGACTACCGTGGCCTGTCCTTGGAACCCCCAGCGGAGCAGGAGGAGGACATTTGACCGCAGTGACACTTCTGGCCTCAAGTGGCAAAGCCCTGGTTGCGCTATACCTGCTTATTCTTTGTACATTTCCTTTGTGTTGCTTTCTGTACACGTGTGGTGGGGGGGGTGTTGGGTACGGGGGGGGTAGTTGGGGTTTAGAGTAGGCTGCTAGGGCATTTTTAAAGCTGAGCTTCATTGGCACCTGCTTCATTCATTACTGTCTCTGTCATCATTACATTGATACTGTTGTGGTGATCTTGGTGTGTGAAGATACCACATTCTTGATACTCTTATGCTCAATAAAATTGGTTGTGAAAAAAAATTTAAATCGACAGAAATTGAAGGGAAACTAGCCAGGAATGATGCAATGGAAAAGTTTTGTAGAGTGATCAAGAGCATCATTCAGTTAGCAGTCAAAAGCAACAAAATGTGGATAATTGAAGTGAAAAGAAGGTTGGGGCTCGTCGACTAACACCTTTTATTATAGGATATAGTCCTTCTTAAATTATGAGACACAGGAAACTATGTACAAAAGGCCTCCTTTACGAGCATACTTTGTAGCCTTTTCTCTAATAGGGATTAAGAGTTTAATCACAAACTTCTGTTAAACAAAGACAGCTGCAGGTATCTTTATCATATACATGACCCAAACTACTTCAAGGATGTACGTTTAAAGACACTTAGGGGCTTAGTTACTATTTGGCGGGAATCTGCTACTGCGTATTCTTTGTTGATTTATTTTACTAAGTTTCCACTGCGGGATTATCCACTTCTCCGAGACATCTTCCAGGATAGCGTTGCCAAACAATGGGCTAATCTTGGAGTGCAGAAACTGGAAGATCTCTAGGATGATTGCGGATTTTGAATTTTTCAAGATCTACAGGATACTTGTTTGTTACCACGGCAACACTATTACAAATGTTTCCAATTTAGGGACTACTTTGTTAGATCACAAGGTCTTAAAATCAGTAGAGACTCAGCAGTTATTGGTATTCTTACATGAATCTTCCCAGAAGGAGCCAATGCGCACGACATATCAGCTTCTTATCCATGATACACCAGACCCTCTTATATAGTTAGCTACAAATGGAGTGCAATTCTTAGGGAGGAAATAGCCCCCACGGTATTAGACAAGGCATTATTAACACTAAAAGATGCAGTTTGGTCTAGCAATTTGAGACTTCAGGACTTCAAAACTATATGTATGCTGTATTACATGTCCGACAAGATAGTAAGATGGGGACAAAGAACGATTCAACACTCTTGCAGCATGGGGAACCATCCTAAATGTGGAGGCATGCGACTAACACTGTTCATATGTTTGCCACATGCCCCTAGCTAGTGGCTTTTAGGCATAAGATCAAGTTTGTCTCAAAGTCGTCTTAGATGACATATGACTCTTTCTAGTAAGGAGATATTGTTGGGTTATAAGATTGATTCTGATCGAGCAAGGTGCGCATGAATGGCTATAGTTATAGCCACCACTAGATTGGCTATAGCTCTTGCATGGATTTCCTCAAGAACATGTAATGCAGCAGAATGGTGGTGTATACTTAGAGGTTTTTGAAAGGGTAATGGATTTGGCTAAGGTTAGGGGGTCTAAGTCAATGTGAAAACTTAACGCTATTTGGCATGGTATGAATCAGGATTGATTTTGAAAAATAAGTGACATTTTTATTCTGTTCGTTTTTTCTATTTGCTTTCATTTCTCCCCGTCACTAGAATGTATATATGTATTTTGAAAGAATGTAATAAGATGTAATGTTTTTCTTCTTTCTATTTTTGTCTCCTTTGCCCAAAAAAAAAAAACAAAGGCAAGTTTAAGTTGGGTAAGTGGTCTCCTAAAGTAGCAAGTAGTGGTCTCCTGAAGTAATAAAGAATATTATAAAGAAAGTTCAAGACATGTACAAGAAATTCTTTGATGACAAATGGTGCGTTCTGTTGGAAGAGGGAGAAAGGATGCATCTGAAGAAAGCAGTTAAGTTCTCCAAATGAGAAAGCAGGTTTTTAGAACCATTGAAGGTTCTAGAATGCTTGAGGAATTCGGCAAATGCAAAGTGATGGAAAGGGTCAGCATTTTAGCAGTCTTTCTAGATGCAACTACTCTGATATTGTCATAGACTACAATTCAGATCAAATCTATGCTGAGAGTGAATGAACAATGAGAGTGATGGTATGTTTATAGAGTTAGAATGGTGAGCGAAGGAAGTCAATTGGAAGAGGATGGAGTCTTTGATCTTCATGAAAACCGTAAGTGGGAGAGAACAAATTGTGAGTAAAATTCTGAATTCAGTGCAGAAGGCGTCCGTCAAGGGTTTTTAAGTTGAGCCAGGCGTCTAATTAACCTTCCTGTAAAATTAAAGGACTATATTTTAGAATAAAGTTAGATAATATGTCAATAGAAATATATTTGTTAGGGGAAAGGTGTGTGTTGTGATCTAAACATTCTGAGTTACCACACTGAGGATGATGTCATTGAAGGAATGTATGGGAAGGTTGGAAGGATTTGTACTGAGGGTGGCAGCTGATACTAGAGGCAGAAGTGTGAAGTCTGCTGTTCAGGGATGAAGAATTAAGGTCAATGAGTTTACTGTAGAAGTTTGAATCTCCTCGACATACACAACACCTGTGAAGGTTGAAAAGTAAAGTCTGCTTTCTTCTACATCTTCAGTTTCTACAGTGCTCCTACACTGACTTTTTGCAGCTATGCAGACACAGTTTAATTAACAGATATACTTTCCCTGTAACCTATACAGTTTTAGCAGTGAACCCCAGGGGTCTCCAAACCGGTCCTGGAGGGCCGGATCCATGCCAGATTTTTGGGATATCCCCATTGAGATACATGTAGTAATTTTAAAAATCTGGCATGGATCCAGCCCTCCAGGACCGGTTTGGAGACCCCTGGATTAATCAGATAGCTAACCACATTCCAGGAAGCCATGCCATTCTCTGAAAACCACAAACATCACACACATTTCCTGCAAGCAATGGCTCTAGGTGACTTCATTCAAGATCAGCAATTACTTTCAAATAATAAAATATACAAAAATATTGGCAACTTAAAAAACCTCTCAAAAAAGGTCACACTTTTGCTGACTCATCATGCAAGATTTAATATTGTACATTTATTTACAACATGCATAAATGACAATTCTTGACATTTTTTAATAAGAATAGATTACACAATGTGGTCAAGTGGAAAAAGTCAGACTATAATCAGTATCCACAACAGCAAGTATATTTTAGGTTTACATCCAGTATCATTTTCTAAAGCTAAATGTGTTTAGTCTACAAGACTCTTCCTCAGAAACAAAATTATGAAAGGGAATCATAGCAATCAGATATCTGGCATATGCACACACTCACGCAGACCCAAACTCAACCTTAAGAGTATTTTAGAGCCACAGCACCCCACCTGGCAAAGCCCATCCTACCCTAGTGTACAGTAAGAGAGCGGGAAAGCAGTAAGTCTGTGTTGCGTATTCCCTCATTACACCAAGCTCTCCACTGGTAAAAGTCCATTTACAGATACCCCCAGGGTCTCCACATCCTAAGCACAATCTTTTCTTTACATAAAGAAAGTCCACGGTTCCACCACAGCGGATCTCCCTGTGCTTACCCCTCCATTGAAAAGCAACTAGCATGCGAGTGGTAGCCTCCGCCTCTTCCTAGTGGTTGAGAGGCACCACCTTTCACATGACTTTTATAGGGGCATATCGTCCCTACCTTGTTTAATGCCCCCACACACAAAGGGTCGCCTCTTAGAGAGGGGTTCCGTTCACAGGGTTAAACGGACGACCTCCCCACAGACTGGGGAACAGGCCTTTATGCCACTATTCCATTCCTCATCCAATATTTAGGGCCTGGTGGCGCGTTCTCATGAGCCTTACTACCTCATACAAAAGAGTACACCCTTACCAAGAGTAACAGCTTTGAGCCATTATTTTATGCCGAATCCCACCTGATCTACAACTGCTACACTGTTGAGACCTGTGACCCGATGGTTCGATTTGCTGTCACGTCTGCCTTGGAGTCCTCATCTTTTGCTCGGTATTGCTGACCCTCGAGCCAAACACTAGACCCACTCAAAGGATTAATGTTTTTGGATGTTGTGAGTTCTTCCCAACTGAGGCTTACTGTTCTATCATACTCTAATCTCTCTGAGACATCAACACCAACTGGAGTTCACATTTTCTTTTCTCACTGTTATAACACATAACTTCCTTGACTATCTTCACACGCAGGACAGACCCACCCGTTTACCCTCACATTTTCTGTTCACAGCCCTTGGATCGCGCAACAACTCCTAGGGCGTAGAGCAGATGGGAAGTCACTAACACATACTTTGTGAGTTGTGCAGCCCTGCGAATCTGAGAAGTGTTACCCAGGGGCGTGCAGGAGCAATATAGTTATGAAAAGTACTATGTTGTGTAGCCAGAGTCACTAATTTCACTGTAAAGTAACAACTTTCTGAAAGTTGCTAGAATTCCTATAACTACATTTTCCTGAGAGTCGGTCATGTTCATAGTAGTAGATTAACTGTAGCTGAACCAATTATATTTTCTAATAATCCATGGAGGAAGCCTTCAAGTCTGTTATCCTCAGTATACTTGGGTCTGTCAGCTACAATATGCCAATCACTGCCTCTCGAAATAACTCTACACATGCCTTATTTGAGTGGCCTAGTCAGTTGACCCATCTCAAACACCTGTTTGCACAGGGTCGCAATGATAAGTATGTTTCTTAGAGTGTATTGTAGCCAGTGATCACCAGGTGTGATAAAGTCTGCCCCATGGATTTAAATTGTAGTTGGTTAAACAGGCACAAATGCAACAGGTTAAAAAAAGCAGGTTTAAAAAAAAAGAATGTAAACTATGAAATTCGAATTAACCTCACTTCTGTCAAGTAGGTGGAGCAGTCAGTGGGCCGTTGCTCCAACAATAGTTACAGGTGGTATAACTACGGATGTACAAATATTGTTTCTCGTTAGAATCCACTCCTGATAAAAAAAGTTTAACCACCAATCCCATTTTCATTAACAGCACAGCTGAGGTAACCAGACTTATACAAACTATCGCTTCTCATCCTTATGACCGAACTTGGAAGTGATGGTATGAGCCCCGAAACCATCATTGAAATACTTTGTTGAGTTAGACAGAGATACCCTAACCAATCATCATGAATAAATTCTAGTGCATGGCTGGTGGACTTGGATTACGGCGATACAGATGTGTTCACCCAGTCATCCTCAACACATGGGGTGGAGGGGGCATCTGAACGTTCTCGCTTGCTGCCTAGAATGACACTGATATGTATAATAATACGTTCAGCCGCTGGAAACATGGCAGTGTTCTATTATTTATCTCTGTCTTCATTTGACAGACCCTCCAGGATTTCGCAATTTGCAGCGAAATCGGCACTTTTGAAAAAAATGCTGCGATTTTGACAAAAGTGCCCGCAAAATCGGCACTTTTGTAAATAATCGCGGCATTTTTACAAAAGTTCCCGCGAAATCGGCACTTTTGAAAAAATCCGCTTACAGGGCATCAACATCTCCATGGCAGAGCCAGCCCCTGACAGCCTATGGCCCAGGCTGGCATCTGCGCCAGGAATGCTGGCCTTCGGGGCCGGGAAGCCCCTCCCAAGGAAGAGACTGTGACCTGAGGACGCAGCAATAGAGGAGGGAGCACCAGGCACGTGGCGCATGAAAGGAGGGAAAATAAATCCAGCACGGGGCACCCCAAGCGGCACTATAGCCAGACTCATAAAATAGAGGAGAGGCTGAAAATTTTAATACATTAATGATACAGTTCTGTAAAACAGCCAGCTGCTTCTAAGAGTACCCCAGCGCTATTAAATTTGGATGCATGAAGTGAGCGTTACACCCCTGCACATGAGACCCTAAGAATTGGCACCTCGGAAGTAGCGTGATCACCTTAGCTTGGAGACCGATTCTTGGTAATGAAGGTAAAGATTCATGACAAAAAAGGTCCGCTTTACGGTTACACCAGAGGAGGTCAGTCAATAAGAAAGAAGTACCTACATGGACAGCCAGCACAAGTGCAGGTCAAAGTTAGTTTGTTGTTTGGTTTGTACACGACATAGCAGCTTTGATCAGACATTGATATGTAACTAGGCTTATCTAAAGACTGAAAAACAGCAAACTTGCACGCTAAGCAAAATTTGACAGCTTATTTAAGGACCAACATTTAAAGGATTCTGACCCTTGCGAGGAATGGTGGCACCAGAAGCAGTGCTCAGCTGTTGAGCATGGACTTAAATAGCACTACTATTTTTACTAGTTTTTCTTTTAAAATTGTGTTTTTTACCAGCCTTGGACTCCTGCTTTACTTATGACCAGGGGGAAAACGTATAGAAATCTGAGCATGCATTCTGTAAATTAACCTGGATCTGCAGTTCTGCTTTTAGGAGTTCATCATCCCACCGATCACCTTGAAATATTTACCTCAACCATTCAATCCTGCACCTGGTCAAAGCCAGGGATAGATAGCCACGGTCAGAAAAGCTGGTTCTGTTTGCATCACACATTCCAGCTCTCTTGTGGTGCAGCGGCTCCTGCAGGATTCTAAGCCTTTTCGCAACACTCCTGCCTAAAAGGTTCAAGTAGGGCACACTAAGTGAAGTCTAATGATCAAAATAATCCATCCAGGATATGAAATGATATGAAGTGTATGGCTACCTGGCGTTTAGCCTGCTTCTAAGCCTTTGTAGTGTTTGGCGGATAAAGGAGTTGAGAAACGGGTGGATGTGATTTGCCACGGGTCACACAAATTGGTCCAGTGGGGGAGAGTAGATTCAAGTACAGGTCTGACATTTTTATGATGAACTGACTTATCACATCCTCTCGACGTCAGACACAACACCCTAAATTCTACTCCAGTGAGATAGAAAGTCAAGCAAACAGGCTTCAGGAAGGTAGGAGGGACGACACCTGTCACATCAACCATTTTAATGGAAATATTTTTTTTTTTTTAAAAAGGAGTAGAATAATTCCCCCTTAAAGCCGCACACTCCTGGTTGCTCTTCTAGACAGACTGATCCTGCATCTGTTCACAGTAGGTGAATATAGGCTAGGTTAACCGAAGACTGAATTCAAATATGTGGTCTGATAGTTACAGTCAAACAGCATTTGTAAACCGCAACACTGTCACCCGTAGGGGTATCTGGGCACATGGTCTCTATTGAAAAGCCAGGTCTTCAGTCTCTTACTGACGTCTAGCATGCGAGGGGGCTGTAGAGAACTGGGGGGGGGGGGGGGGGGGGGGGGAGGTCGTTCCAGGTCTTGGCAGCAACTAGAACATGGGCGTCAATTCACTAAAATGCTAGGGGTTCGTGGAAGGGACATCACAGGAAATAACATCACATCAGGGCCTATTTCAAAGTGGAATACTCTGCTAAAACAGTTTCCATTGTTTTAAAGTTGAAAATGAATGATTATGACTAAAATAAAGTGCCGCAAAAATGCCGCAAAATTTCCATATTTGTGCCGCTAAATTTCCATATTTGTGCCGCTAAATTTGCTAATCCATGCCGCTATATCCTGGGGGGTCTGATTTGAGCAATTTGAGATGATTTTGCCCATCCTCCTGATCTTTGCATGGTCAAACCTGTTCGATCATTCGCTTTTCACTATTACAAACATAGATTGCTTGTCAAAAAATAGATAATCAATTGACAGTGGGATGGAACATGCCTATCGCTAACACAAAAAGGATCAAAAGCAGACACCTATAAACTAATGCACGAAGCAAAAAAATGACTAATCTACTATCAGCCTCTAAATCAGGGGTCTTCAAACTGTGGGGCGCGATCCCCAGGGGGGCCGTTGAGTGATAGCAAGGGGGTCGCGCATTCCCTTCACACTTCTGCCGAGGCCCATAGCTTCAGCCCCCCTCGTTCCCCGTAGTGTTTCTCAGCCCGGGCTGCTGCAGTACAGTTCGCGCTGCTGGGGGCTCGGCTGGGAGGTGTCTGGAGTCTTATCTCCAGCCGCCTGAACTTTTCACAGGTCTTTAAAGACCATTTGCATATTTACATGCCATTGTTTACTGGTTACCTAGACTTAGTTTTTTTAATGGTTCCAGTACCCCCTGGGCCCCCACTCTGCCTATTCCATACATTTGTATTTTCACACTTACTGCTGTAGTGTGAGAATGCATTTAATGAAAATAAATATAAAGTTGGGTAGCCAAAAGAAAAATGCCTCCCATGTGTTTAAAGAGCCCGCAGACCTGCTCTTGACATTAAATAGAGTTATAAATAAAAAAGTATGTATTAATTAGCTATGTGACTTTTCTGTCTTTGTTCTCTTTAATTATCAGTCATGGATCATTGAGGTAGCCCTAGAACACAATTAAAAGTGCTTTCTATTTATATTTGTTGTTCTAAGTATTCACAGATAAGTGCTAAAAATACAGCTTTAGGTGTCTGCTTATTTCTGGGCCATCAAAATAATGAGCTGTATCAGCACATTATTTATATCCTCCACCCTCGATCCCTGATTAATGCCATTATAGCAATAGTTTAACTTATATCTGAAACCCTACGCTTTAAGTTTCTGGGTAAACACCCTGCATTCAGACAACTCACTACTCATTCTCGCCTTCACTTTCACGCTCACCCTGCACTCACACTGATCACAATGCACTCACACTGATCACAATGCACTCACACTGATCACAATGCACTCACAACAATCACAATGCACTCACACTGATCACAATGCACTCACAACAATCACAATGCACTCACAACAATCACAATGCACTCACAACAATCACAATGCACTCACAACAATCACAATTGTTAGGCCCATCTAATCTCATTCTCCGCTGCCCCCCCTAGCTCTGCTCTCTGCATTCTAGCGCTTGGACGCCCGTCGGGCAGCAACCGCGCTTTACAAATTACAATACAATACAATACAATACAATGCGCTCACACTGATCACCATGCACTCACAACAATCACAATGCACTCACACTGACCATGCACTCACATTAACCCGCTCACCCTGCACTCACAGTGATCACAATGCACTCACACTGATCACCATGCACTCACAACATTCACCCGCTCATCCTGCACTCACAGTGATCCCTCTGCACTAACAATGCGCTTGCACTGTTCACCCTTTAGCTCACCTTGCAGTCACATGAGCACACTACTCACCCTGCACTCATGTAACACTTCACTCACCTGTCCCCCCTCACTACTCAATCTGTAGCTAACTCAAACAAGGCCATCACTAACCATGCATTAATTCGTCCCACTCTGCACTTACAGCCGAACCCAAATTCATATGGTCATCTCACTCACCCTGAAATCACTCCTTTTACCCTACTCTCACACTGTTGCATCGCTCACCGTGCAGACACTTGGGTACTCTTGTCACCCACACGGGGTTTAGAAATTTTTGTCAGGAGGGGGTCCTTACGCCTGAAAATATTGACAGGGGGGTCTCGGCATCCAAAAGTTTGAAGACCTCTGCTCTAAATTTAAATTCAGGAGTAGCGTGCTAATCGCCACAAAACGCTTCAGCGCCTCGCAATAGGTTGTAAGCGATGTATAAATACAATTTATAATTACAATATGCAAAACTCTGCAGTAACTAGAATTTTGGCACTATGACAATACAGTCAAATTCGGAGCCTTGACAAGAAGTAAACGCTGGTCTTAACAGAGCCCGTAAACAGAACACCTATAGAACTTACATAAATGAAGCCTCTTCATATACAGGCTTTGATTGAATTAAAAAATAAGCATACATGGACAACTCAAAACCTGGCATTATGTAGAACTTGGCGCAATCAAAGCCCGGTCTTCTTAGAACTCCATTTATCAAGAGACCAATAGCATAACATTACTTCACTGCACAACACCAAATAGAACATGTGAAGAGCCGTGAAGTCTGTACGACGTGCTCAATCAAAGTGCCCTTCGTCGACTTCACGTCCAAAGGATGCTCTAGACTAGTTATTCTCGTCGCTTCTGAACGGAAAAAGATCCCTCTTGAAAAGGTAAATGTGACTTGAGAGGATTCAAGTCACAGTATTGTGCCCCAGAATTTGAGAGAAAATAATCTACTCACTTTTACATTCCACTTTCCCCACTTATATACTCCTCACCATCACCGTCTCCGCTGCTTAGCGTTTCCGCACGGGTCGGACTCCTACATCATAAACCCTCTGCTCGCGGTACTCTGAGCCTCGCCTGACACATCTTACCCAGTACATCACCATCTCAAAGAGTCCTAACCTGGTGTTCGCTCAGCCGGGGGCTCCTCTTCAACCACCGGCTCCTCGTCCACCCTAGCCTCGAGCGGTTCATCGTCGTCGCCACCACCAGACTCTGCTTCCGAGTCTCCGTCATAGACAGCAAGAGTTGATAACACGTTTGTGCGGCCCTCCATCATTGCCTCCGTTGCGCACCCTGATGACGTTCGCTCCCCAACAAGGAAGCACCAAGGTGTCGTCATCTTGGCAATGTTTCAATGTTACCCGCCCCAAGACAAACCGAGCACCAATAGAAGTGAGCTTGTAACTTAGTGACACACGCTGCAGTGTCAGAGAGCGGCGGCCATCTTACAAGAGGCATGTAGGAAGGCGCTCAGACACAGAAGTATGATTTCCTTCTTTATTGCTAAGGTAAATCGGCAATACAAGGATGCCCACAGGAGCAACACGAACTCCACCAGAACGAGGCAACACATTCCAACCCCCTTTATAAATACCCATTCCATAAAGCAGCATTAAATGGTAAACATGCTAGATTCCCTCCACACATCTAGTAATACAACCTAATTACTACACCTACCCCTTCCTTAAACAAATGAAACACAAAAAGTAAAATACATAAATTGCGTGTTAACAGAAATACATGGAAGGAACGATATAAATATGTTCAATAACAATTGAAAAACAAGAGAGCCTCTCACCCACACACAAAATCTTCTAACCCCTTAGGAGTTTTAATCACCCTGCCAGACCTTTCTGCAACAACTGTTTCTCTTGCTAACTCAAAACCTTGCTCGCTAACACACCTGTTTAAGTTTTTTGATGGTGCCTTTACAGGTAAGCAATCAACAAAAGAGAGGTTACATGTGTGTCTAATAATAAAACGTGACTAAGGGTATCTCAAAAATATTTTATTAGTAGATCCCTATAGCACAATTAAAACTTAAACTATGTGTGTGAATTTATAGCCAAAGTAATGAATTGGTTTAATTCAGTAATCAATAATCAGTCAACATGTTTCAGCCTTTGTATTGGTATGAATTTACCTAGGCATTCATCAGGACTAAATGTAACCCCGGCGGTATGGACTCTCTAATCGTCCACCCTGACCAGAGGACGTGAAAGTGAAAATACAAAAATAAGTGAAAAAAGTGCAAAAGATAAACGTAAGGAAGGGAAAAATGCCCTGTCCCCACAATCCTAATTAGGATATTATCTGCACTTTAAAATCAGGCGCTAAATGCACCATGGGTCTCGGGAGGGGGGTAGGAACGTCCCTGGCACATCGCCCTCAGCGTTCGCTGCCCGCATTTGCACCTAGCTTCTCCTCACAACCGGACCCCGACGATTCGTATAAATTCACACACATAGTTTAAGTTTTAATTGTGCTATAGGGATCTACTAATAAAATATTTTTGAGATACCCTTAGTCACGTTTTATTAATTTACCTCACTGCACGCCTTATCACTAACCTGCTCCGCAGTCTCCTGGCGTCGTAGCACACCGAGGAGGCACTCGGCCTCCGAGGTGGGGCCCTATGATGAAGCATGACACTGACTAGGTCGGTGTGTGAGGGCCTTCTTATCCTCCCAAATTGGGCTGATAATTTTGCTATTTACATGGCTCTGTCACTGTGGCTCAAGACACACATATAACCTCTCTTTTGTTGATTGCTTACTTGAAATTGGGGACTGAGAGAGTGTTCCTTAAATTCCCTGTCTCTCCTGTTGTTTTCTTATGCCTTTACAGGTAAGCCAACATTCTTTCTTTCCACATTAGGTAAAGCTTCAAATTGCACCTTTCTTTCACCTTCACATTTTTTGCTTCCCCTATCACGCCTTGACGAGCCACAGAAATGCGACTCATGTGGTGAGCAATACCATCTTCTAATCTTATGGTGTTCCTCATGACTTTCACCACCCTTTTGGGTCCAGAGAACTGGCTATGTCCTCCTTTCCCCACTTTTTTCCACATTTGACCCTGACCAATTGTCCTTCTTCCAAACACATCTCCTTAGTATTGTGCTTGGTATCAACATACATTTTGTTCTTGTCTTGAGATGCTAAGATACATTTTCGTACATCCTCACTATCCCATTAACATGTCTTACTTCTTCCCATCCATCCCGGGTTAATTTTGCAATGAATAATCCTTCCTCTCATTAGACCAAACTGGCTCTCTCCAACAGTGTCATGAGCAGTTACCCTAAAAGACCATAGCATCTTCTTCAATTAATCCTCCCAATCTTTGTTTTCTTTACCAGCTAACTGTATTATGCCCTTCAGTACTCTGTTCACTCCCTCCACAACAAAATTACCCCATGGATGGTACAGTGCTGTACATTTTTGTTCAATGCCAAGTACTTGTACAAACCTTTTCATCTGCTCTGACTTGAATTGCACTCCAATATCAGTTAAAATGGATTCAGGAAAGCCTTCTCTTATGAAGATTTCTTCAAGAAACGTAATCACTGTACTGGTGTCCACTTTGCATACAACGTCTAACTCCATCCATCTAGAAAACAAATCTACAAACACCAAAACATAACTGCAAGAGCTGTCTTGCCATGTGATCGGTCCCATGATGTCTAATGCGACTTCTTCCCAGGGTAACTTAGGGCAACCCAACGACGAAATGGGCGGATACAATGTTTTCTGAGACTTATCTGAACACTTACACTCCACACAAGTTCGTACAAACCGTTCAATATACATGTCCACTCTTGGCCACTAATACAATGATTTTATGTTTCTGTTAGTACGTGTAATGCCTGAATGTACTTCATGTCCAATGCAAATGATTCTTTATACATTTCTTTTGGTGGAATCATTTTCTCACCTCTGCACACAGAATCCTCATCTACATTTAGTTCCTCTCTCACTTCCCAAAAGACTCTTGACTCACCCTCCAAATTACTTTTACAGTGGTGTCCTCACGGGCTGATGCTATTGACCTCCTCACAGAAATGTCTTCTTTGGATACTACAATTGCGTTGGGTAAATTTCTGAAAGCAACACGAGAATATGTAACGGAGGCAACAAAGGAGAATGGGAGAGTTTAAAAATTATAGAGTATCCCAATTTTATGTGTATGGTTCTCATAAGTAGTGCAATTGTATAAAATGAACTGTGGTTTTAAATATTGTATGCTTATGGTTTTACAAGTGCTGTAAATGTGTAAAATGAATTGTGGTTTTAAATGTCTTATCACGATATGCGATCCATTGTTCAATGTATGGTTTATAGACTATGGTCTAAATAAACTTTGTGTGTCATCATCATCATTTACAATAGCATCAACCAGCTTGCTTTTTGGTCTAATACCACTGTCACAGATTTCATGTCCTTATTAAGTAACCATTTTTTCTGCAAAATTGCAATTAATTCCCTCAGCCAAAAATCCATTATCCCTCAGAATTGCAAGTACGTTTCTAAGAATAACATCATGGTGTTTTTTTGTTCTTATCCATGACCAAGATGTCATTTTGGAAAAAGGTGACCTCTGGAATATGACTAAGAAGTTTTGACATCAGCCTTTGAAACACATCTGTGGCTGAGGCCAAACCAAAAGGCATGCGTTTGAATCTATAACATCCAAATGGTGTACAGAACGTTGTAAGATGTCTACTTTTAGTTTCCAAAACTACCTGATGGTATGCCGCAGACAAGCCTAAAGTGGTGATCACTTTGCCTGTAGAGTTAAAGACAACATTTCATCAATTCTGGGTAGGAGAAATTTGTCAACTAAAATATTGTCAAGTCCACACACATACATTACCATTAGATTTTCGGGCTACGAGCAATGGAGAAACCCATTCTGAAGTTTCCACAGGCTCGATCACATTAGCTTTCAACAATTTCTCCAACTCAGTTTTTACTTCCTCGCTAACTATGACCGGAATATTTCATGCTTCACGTATTTCGGGAACCGCCTTTCCTAGAGTTGTATCTGATGGGTGAACCGATGAGCTTTCCCATCTTTCCTGCAAAAACCGTGGGAAAATCCTGTAGTACCCATTTTTTGTGTCTTCCCCCTCATATGAAATCAGTAACTGTTCTTCACTGTTTGGATCTAAAATTATTTTAAGACTTTTATGATCTTTCCACCCCAAAACAGACGGTCCCTCTTTTGGAATGTATAATTTTCCCATTGCATGCCTTTTTGTAAATCAAAACACTAAGACCCTGTAACTTAGTTCATCGATTTTCTCCCCAGTGTAACTTTCAGGTGAGATGTCAGTCGGTTCCAACCAACTACCAATATTCTTGACAAAATGTTTTTCCCAGAAATCCTGAGTAATGCTAGTGTACGGGGATCCTAAATCTACTGCAAGTTGTACAGTGATACAACCCAAAGATACTTGACATATTGGTGATGTCTGCGCATATGTGAGACACCTTTCTGCTACACAACAATGGATACATTAGTATCTATGGGCCATATGTATGAACACATTTTCCCATAAACACAAAATGGGTAAAACCCTTTGATACATCTGGCCCTAAGTAACTACTTTTGTTAGGTTATCAAACTTTGCAAAATGTGTCCTTTTTTCAATGCTCACTGTTTGCTAACAACGTTTATGCTTTCAGGTTGTAGGCACTACACTTACAACATGTATGACTCTAAACCACAAAAACAAATCTGAGGGTTCTGCATCAACATCAAATTCTTTATGAAAAAATTCTTACCCTAATTGGGCTAGGTACACCTGCTTGAAGCCATTGTTCTTACATCCATTGGACTATAATTTGTTATGGTTCTGGTTCTTTTTTTGTGCAACTGAATATGCGATCATTCCTGTTTTCTACTCCTACTTGATGTTGATTTTGCATCTATGTCCTTCCTCCAATCCTATTGTAAAGCACTTTGATATCCATCGGGATCTTGTTCGCCCTATATAAAACATTATAAATAAATAAATAGTTGCTTAATGGAACCCAAATCAGTGATGTTCAGAACTACTTTTTTTATTGTACCTTCCCTTTATCTCCTCCTCACTCGTACTAGAGTAACTCTCCTCCTCACCATCTTGCACACAAGCAACTTTAGAACTAGATTTTTTTTCTTGATTTCCTTTTACATACTCTAGCATAATGTCCTACAATACCACATTCTCAGCATTAGGCTTATTTTGCAGGACACTTTTCATACTTCGGCGATTGTGCAAAACCTCCACATCTGTAACATTCCAATTTGCCATTCCTTTTGAAATCTATACTATCCCCTTTTTTCTGTCTTATTATAACTACTACGAGTATTCTTTTGCCCAATTTTGCTATCAGAAATGTTTACTACCACATAACTATCCTTTTTATCTTGTGATGATGTACCTTTAGCACATTTTTCAGATAGTTCTGTTTTTTTCACCACAGTGACAATATCTTTAAGACTACCTTCTCCCTCCACCCATAATCTGTTCTGCATGATCTTGTTCTTCGTATACATACCCACTTGATCACGTATGAGTTCATCATGCAGTTGTGCAAATCTGCATTTACTAGTTAACGTTTTAAGAGCTGAGACATATTCCTCAATATTTTCGTTCTTCTCTTGTTTTCACTGGAAGAAAGCATGTCTAGTAACAGCAATGCAAACAAAGGGGGGGAAATGATTGTCAAGATCTAAAATTACATCCTTAAAACCTGATCAATATCACCACCCTCTCCCTCAGGTTTTTGTAATTCATTGTAAATAGTTAACCCTTCAGGTCCCAAACAATACATAAGAATTCTTTTCTTTCTTTAAGGTGAAATACCCCAATAAGGTCTTCTAAATTGTCAATATAAGTAAGGATATATTCTTTCCAGCCATTCCATGAGACTAAAGGCTCCTCTGGTGTTGACAAAAATTCCTTCAGTGAGTTCAGATGCATGAATGTTCCACCTACATTCCCAACAGCTGTGCTTGCCGTTGACATGACGGAGTCCAAAGTTTGAATATAACTTAAGAAAGAGAAGGTCTTGAAATATATTTCTTGAAAAAAAAATAATAATATAAAGTACCTTACTTTAAATGTGCCAACTTCCTGCGCTCGGAAATAGTAAATGCTGCAAACATCCTTGTGAAAAAAAAACACTTGTACCGTAAAGTGTTTTCAACAATTCCTGTTTCCAATTCGAATCGGAGCTTCGATGTTGCTTGTGACTGAGTTTGGCAATTTTCAAGATGGCTGCTTTACATGGCCGTATGTGTGATGTGGTGCTTAACATTGATGTGCTACGCGAATTCCAGGAACTCGTCACTCTATACGCTCGCGTTGTTCGTATTACATCACGATCTTGATTTAAATCTCTTTGGCTCACTGGAATGCCAGTGTAATCCTGCGCCTCTCCCGGGCGGGATTTCTAACATGGTGGCGGAGGTATGGCATCAGGAAAGTGAGAGCGGCGCTCTAGCAGCCTCAGGAAACGTGATGCATGTAGGAAGGTGGAATCTGACTACATGGTTGCCCCCACTTTTTTTCTGGTGTTTTTTGACTTAGTTTGTCTGGGATCCCTGCTAATCAGGGCCCGGCCTATTGGCTTTCCTCTTTAAATTGATTGCATGTACATTAGGTACACTCCAGATTGATTACTGGGTTACCCTTGTGAGTCCCTAGCATATGGTACCTTAGGTACTAAGGGCATAGTTACCCCAGAGGCCTTTCAGGGGCTGAAGCATGTATTATGCCACCCCTGGGAAGCCTTCCAAAATGGCACCACAGGTCTGCTACTGCAGCCTGGGTAAGGTGGTGCATGCACCCCTTACTAAGATATAGGTTACCTATATCTACCTTATATCACTGACACATAGACACCTATTAGTCACTCCTATGGTAGGGCTTGACAATCCTGAAAGCAGAGTGCTTGGCTTTGTGTGAGAGGGTGCCCATGCATGAGCAGGACCCCTCTGCAGCTTTCGGAATCACTTCTCTGTAGCTGTTCTGTGATACAGCCAGACCATATACTCTTAAGTGCATTATAACCTCGCTGTTAATGCTAACTTTGGAATGCCTGCATGGAAACATGTTGTGTTTGGTGTCAAACACTTTGGAATCCTAACCCCCTCCTCCGCCAGTTCTAGCGGTGGGGGTAGAATTCTACTCTTTTAGAGGGAGAAGACATGTACACACTTACCTAACCGGTAATAGTTTAAAAGAGCCCCAGCATCACAAAATGGATGATGCAGCCACAGACACAAGTCTGACCTCCTGCTGCTGGACGAAACTCCGGCAGGCGAGGACTGGACAATAGGTTTCCTGTCACAGAGAGGTGTAACCACCTCCCAGACAGGCTTTAGTGTATTGGGGCTGGGTGGGTGCATTCAGAGAATGCTTTTCAGACAGTGCTGGGGGCACACTTGGTGTCCCTGTGCTTACCCAAGTTCAAACTGGTTGCAGGGGCACTCAACCCCTGCTCTGGCGCGGAACTGGACAAAGGGGAAGGGGTGTAACCACCTCCACCCTGGGTCCTCCCGTAGGTGGGACCCTAGAGTAAGTCCAACCCCTAAACTTAGTATAAGTATAGGAACCCCATTCTTAGGACTTCAGATTACCCTGGACGAAACTCTGCAACATATATACTGACACTTCAACATTCTATTTTGACTAGAAGATGGAAGAATCTCCCTTGGGGTCAAGGAGTGACTCCCCTGTTCAAACAGGCAACAAAGAAGCATCTTGCTGGTCTGCAATTCCGAGGCTCCCGCCGGATCCCGAAGGATTTGTGACACAGGACTCAGACTTCCAGACTTCTAAGAGGCCGTCAAGAGATCCCTGCGAAGCTGAGACCCGCAGCCCTCACAAGTGAAGTGGAACCGAAACCCCTGGACACAGTGCACATTCGCAAGTGCATCAACTTACCGAGCTTTCCCAAGGTTGTGCATTGGACTACTTGTAGTCCAAGATCGGAGCGTCATTTGTACCAAAGATTGTGGGCCTACACTCCATGAGTGTTCCGTGGGCCCGCTTCTAGCATTTCCGCTCAAGGCTCTTTCGCGATCCCTGGTCCGTCGATTGGTGGGTTCCCATAAAGGTAACTCTTCTGATTCTCGGTCTTTCCTGATTTCTCCAGATGTGCCCTGACTCTCCCCTAAAGGGTGAGTCCCTCAGACCTTGCTGGTCTGCACCAAAGCCAATCTTTGCTTTTTGTGTGGGTTGCTGTTGCCAAGGCTTGTTGGGTCCAATCCAGAAACTAACACTGCAGCACGCGACATCCTTCATGGGACAGCTCAAATCCAGCGCTTGGTTGTCCTCGACACCTCCTGGCTGAAGAGTCAAGCTTCACCTACTTCACCTGAAATCACCCGACATTTTTTGGCATCTTCTCCTCGCCTTCCTGGTCACTGGCTAGTGACCCAGACTCTGTCAACTCTGCTTTCAGGTTCTTTAGATCTTCGATCCACTCTTGGATCCACCTTGACACTTTTAACTTGCTCGCTAGCTGCACTTTGCAGCAGATCGCCATTGAAAACGATGACGAAACCTGACACCAAAAGACACCTATGCACCCGGCTTCCCTGGGTGAGGTAATTTGCGTACTCCAGTGCTCCCATGGGTATTGACTCTAGAACTGCCTAGTTCTAAAGGGCTTTGCGCCAAGTCCTCTTCTAAGTGTCCTTTATCCGTAATTTTCCAACCGCTACTCTCCCCATAGAAGTTAATGGTGATTTGTAGCTGTATTTAGACACTGCACATGTCCCCCGTGGGTCCCCTATTTCACTACCTTGGGTGATACCTGGTGGCCCCAGTGGTTCTAAAGGCTCTAGTCCTTGTATCTATGTTAGTCGTGGTTCTTATACCACTTTCTTAGTATATGGTTTGTAACTCCCCTAGGGCTAATCATATATTGTGCTAATATACTGTGTGCTAAATAAGTTTACTTTATGTACTTTTGCCTCTAGCCTCATAAAGAGATTAGAGGGATGTGTTTAGAATAAATACATATATTTTATATATATATATATCTGGTGTGGTTCTCCTTTCATTTGTTCATTCAAGAGATTATAGACTGATAAAACAAGCTGCTTTACATACATTCATTCAGGATTTAGCCACAGCTACTACTAGGATAGCTTTCTATATAGGTTGTCTTTAAACCTACCATCAATAAGGTTCATTTGGACTGGTGCAAGGTGCCTACTAGAATAGTGGACAGCATATGCCAGGCCAACTTCTAACAATGCAGACTTGTCAAGAAAGCGGAAGCAGCAACAGGAGAGAGAGAACACCAGATGCGGGTAGGAGCGAACACGGAGGACGGCAAGAAGGAGAAACGTACCATGGAGGGCCGACAGCGACTGTCGAGTCAAGAGTAGATACGCCGACGCAGCAGGGAGGAGAAAGAGGCCCCAGGGAGCTGGCAGGAAGTGTTGAGGACCAGTAAACCAAAGGACCAAGAGAAATGATGCTGAAAGGCACTGCCATCCGGTCAAGCCGTCCCGGAGGAGAGAAGGGCAGTGCAACTTCCTCTGCCACGACGCTGGAGGGCCCTGGCTCAAGGCAAGTGCCCTTCCTGAATTTCCTTATGCTTGGTAGGTGGACGTTGGGGCACAAGTAGGTTTTGTCACACAAACTGGTGTATAGAGCATGCCGCATGGAAAAGCACGACGACACCTCTGGGTGATGGTGAAGGGCTAATGTGTGTACATGAATAAGACACAGACGCCTGACCTTTTTTAATTTGCTTACTTTGAGGGATGTATGTCAGTCCCCTTCTTCTGATGAGACAAGAAGAAGCAGGAAACAACTGTTCAGTACCAGGAACCCTGGAGAAAAGGAGACACACAGATGTACAGTGAGGGAACTGGCACCGCTAAGACAATTATTTCCCCATTTGAGGTGTAGAGACACCCCTCCCTGGACTGTGCCCCATCATATTACCTTTTTGAGCCAATAAACATATACTAGCACCACTCTCCGCCTGAGCGTCATATATGACTGAGTGATCACAGTGGTGTCAGAAGTGGGATTTGGCTAATTTAAGCCTGCCATGACCCAACCCATCACCATGGAGGCCATGATCACTCAGTTATAAGAAAGCCAAAGACATATGCACCTAATAGTAGAACAACAGAACCAGAGTACACAGAAAGAGAGGGAGGCATTTCAGACCGCCCTTAAAGAACAAACCAACAAATACAGGACACTGCCATTTTGTGCCTGACAGATGCCATCTCCACAGCATGAGTTCACCCAAATATCCCCAGCTCAGTGCTACAGAAGTTCCAGGGAGGGGGTGACCCTGACTATGTTTTTGTGAACTTTGAAAGAGTAGCGACAACTGCTACTTGGCCCCAGGAAAGATGGAGTCAATATATAGCTCCCTTCTTGTCTGGCAAGTTGCAGTCTGCCTATCAGACTGCGAACCCTGCTGGGCTCACACCATACCCTGAAATTAGAAAAACATCCTTAAAAGAGTATGACACAACACTGAGTATTATTCTATTCTATTCTATTCTATTCTATTCTATTGCTTTGGTAGAGCGCAAACAGCTGCCCCAGCAATGAGGCGTCCCGGCGCTAAGAACCACAGACCCTGGCCTGAGCGGGAAAGGATGGGAGGGAATTAGGGAAGAGGGAATAGGTACGTTTTAATTGCTTTCCGGAACGCCGGCAGGCTTTCTATGGAGCGGATGTATTGCGGCAGACTGTTCCATAGTTTAGCTCCAAGAAACCTAAAGGAGCGGCCGCCCATGCGGCAGAGTTTTATGCGTGGAACGCATAGGAGGTTTTGGTTTGAAGATCGCAGGTTACGTGACGGCGTGTAGGGGGTGAGGAGTGGTCGAAGCAGTGGGGGGGTATCCAGTTTGATGATTTTGAAGGTCATGATGAGGGTCTTGAATTTAATTCTGGAGTTGACGGGTAGCCAGTGTAGTTTTTGGATGGTCGCTCTGGCTGAACATCTGCGGGGGAGGCCGACTAGAGTTCTAGCCGCAGAGTTTTGCACGCGTTGGAGTCGTGCTACCTCACTTTTGTTGGCGCCAAGAAGGAGAACATTGGCGTAGTCAAGACGCGAAAGGATGGTGGCTTGAATGATAAGTTGGCGAGTCTTGGCGTCGAAGAAGCCTAGTATGTGGCTAAGACTCCTCAGCAGGCCGATACAGGTGCCAGCAACTTTTTTGGTGTGGGCCTGAAAGTTGAGTGAGGCATCCATCCAAACTCCTAGGTTTTTCACTAGGGATTTGGGAGATGGGATGGTGCCTAGGGAGGACGGCCACCAGTGCTCATTCCAGAGGCTGGTGTTTTTGCCAAGGAGTAACACCTCTGTTTTACCAGCATTGAGCTGTAGACAGTTATTTGTCATCCATTGGGCAACCGCGGAGAGACCGTTTTTAAAACTGGAGGAAGAGATGGAAGGAGCTTCTGTAAGTGCGATGGCCAGCTGTGTTACGTCGGCGTACGACACTAATGTCAGGCCCCACTCTTTGGCCACTGCCGCCAAAGGCTGGACGTAAAGATTAAAAAGGGATAGGCTCAACGCAGAGCCCTGCGGAACTCCCTGTGCAATAGGGTGGGGTTTGGATAGAAAGGGGGGAGCAGAGACCCGAAAGGATCTGTCTTTGAGAAAAGATCGGAACCAATCCAAAGCATGCTCAACTTCCATCTGGAGAACAACAACGACCGCAACACCAGCACCCTGCTCGACAACCTCGCCAATCTTGGACTCAAGCAACTGGTGTCCACCCCCACCCACCTCGCCGGACACACACTCGACGCAGTCTTCTCTTCCAGCACAGACATCGACTTCAGCCACGCCACAGAGCTTCAATGGACGGACCACAGCTGCGTCCACTTCACCTTCAAGAGAACGACGACCCACCACCACCAGCAACAGGCCACCCGCAGAAGCTGGAACAATATCACAGCAGACCAGCTCGCCACCTCCCTGAGCCAGCACCCTCCTGCCAGCTCAGCGAACCCCAGCCAGGCCGCCGACAACCTCACGAAGTGGATCAGCATCTGCGCGGATGAGTTCGCCCCGCTGAGGACCCCGCCCAGCAGACCCGGCAGCAAGAAAGCCCCGTGGTTCACCGACGAACTCAAGAGCTCCAAGAAGAACTGCCGAGCCCTCGAGAAAGTCTGGAGAAGGGAACCGACACCGGACAACAGGACCTCCTTCAAGCTTGCCACCCGGAAGCACCACCAGCTGATCCGCACCGCCAAGAAAACAGCATTCAAGGACCGGTTGGACAACAACGCACACAACTGCAAGGAACTCTTCAACATCGTGAAAGAGCTTTCCAACCCCAGCGCAGGAAACAACGACATCACCCCATCGCAAGACCTCTGCAACTCCCTCGCTTCATACTTCCACAACAAGATCACAGACATACACAACAGCTTCAACAACCAACCAACGCACACCATGACCGAACAACCACCCCCCACCACCACCCTCCACGCCTGGACCCCGATCAGCACCGAAGACACCATCCGCACGATGAACTCCATCCACTCCGGATCACCGACCGACCCCTGCCCTCACCACGTCTTCAACAAGGCCGACACTGTCATCGCACCCCACCTGCGAGACATCATCAACACATCCTTCGACACCGCCATCTTCCCTGAGAGCTGGAAACACGCCGAACTCAGCGCTCTACTCAAGAAACCAACAGCGGACCCCACCGACCTCAAGAACTACCGCCCCATCTCGCTCCTCCCGTTTCCAGCCAAAGTCATCGAGAAGACCGTCAACAAGCAGATGGCCGCCTTCCTCGAGACGAACGGATCCCTCGACCCCTCACAGTCCGGCTTCCGAGCCAATCACAGCACCGAGACCGCCCTCATCGCCGCCACCGATGACATCCCAGCCCTGATGGACAATGGAGAAACAGCGGCCCTCATCCTCCTAGACCTCTCCGCGGCATTCGACACGGTCTGCCACCGCACCCTAGTACAGCGCCTCAGCAACATCGGAATCCAGGACAAGGCGCTGGAATGGATCATCTCCTTCCTCGACGGAAGAACACAGAGAGTCCGCCTACCACCGTACAAGTCAGAGGCCTCCGAAGTCATCTGCGGCGTCCCTCAAGGATCATCTCTGAGCCCCACCCTCTTCAACGTCTACATGAGCCCCCTCGCGGCCATCGTACGCAAACACAACCTCAGCATAATCTCCTACGCCGACGACACCCAGCTGATCCTCTCCCTGACCAACGACCCCGCCTCCGCCAGAGCCAACCTGCACGAAGGGATGAAAGAGGTGGCCGAGTGGATAACGACCAGCCGCCTGAAACTGAACTCCGACAAGACGGAGGTCCTCATCTTGGGCTCTTCACCCTCCGCCTGGGACGACTCCTGGTGGCCTCCCGCCCTGGGCACCGCACCCAAACCGACAGACCATGCACGCAACCTGGGCTTCATCTTGGACTCCTCCCTCTCCATGACCAGGCAAGTCAACAACGTCTCCTCGGCATGCTTCAACATCCTACGCATGCTACGGAAGATCTTCTGGTGGATCCCCACCGAGACCAGGAAGACCGTCACCCAGGCCCTCGTCACCAGCCGACTGGACTACGGCAACGCCCTCTACGCCGGTACCACCGCCAAGATCCAGAAGAGACTCCAGCGGATCCAGAACGCCTCAGCCAGACTCATCCTCGACATCCCACGAACCAGCCACATCACCGGACATCTGAGAGACCTTCACTGGCTCCCCGTCAACAAAAGAATCACCTTCCGCCTCCTCACCCACGCACACAAAGCCCTACACGACCAAGGCCCGAGCTACCTCAACAGCCGGATCAACTTCTACGCTCCCAAACGCCACCTCCGATCAGCCAACCACGCCCTCGCCGCCGTCCCCCGCATCCGAAGAGCGACTACAGGAGGAAGGTCCTTCTCCTACCTGGCCGCCAAGACCTGGAACTCCCTCCCTCCCGACCTGCGCCTGACCCAAGACCACCTCTCCTTCAGGAAGAAGCTGAAGACCTGGCTGTTCGAGCAGTAGCGGCACCCCCCCCCCCCCCCCCCCCCCAGCGCCTTGAGACCCTACGGGTATGTAGCGCGCTTTATAAGTGTCACTGATTGAAAGCATGGTCAGATACTCCAAATGTTTCCAAACGATTGAGAAGGATGTCATGGGATACCGTATCAAAGGCCGCGCTGAGGTCGAGAAGAATCAGCGCAGCACTTTGACCGGCATCTAAAATCGTTCGGAGGTGCTCTGTGGTGGCCAGGAGAGCAGACTCAGTACTATGGCCTGGTCTGAACCCATTTTGGGATGGGTCCAGGATGATATTATTTACCATGTGCTGAGATAGAGTGCTGTTCACATGTGCCTCAGCGAGTTTAGACAGCCATGGGAGCAGGGAGATTGGTCGAAAATTCTCCGGTTTCGATGGGTCTAGGGTGGGTTTCTTGATGATGGGTGAAACCCACGCTTGTTTCCAGGCAGATGGTACACTCGCTGAGGTAAAGGAGAGGTTCAACATAGAGGTGAGTGGGGGTAGAAAGAAGTTGAGTGACTCTAAAAATTGAGCCGGGCGCATGGGGTCAGCTGGTGAACCAGATTTAACTTTTTGGCAAAGTTTGATGAGGTAATCACCGGAAATTTCCGGGATGTGAGTCAAGGTAGAATAGTTGGAAGGAGGAGAAAGGCTGTTGGTAGGGCTGGGGGAGTGCTGAGGAAAAGAAGTATATATTTTCTGTACCTTGTCGACAAAAAACCTAGCAAGATCTTCGCATTGTTGTGCGGAGGAGATATTAGGGAAGGGGGATTTGCCGCTCTGAAGTTCTTGAATAAGTTTAAAAACTTCCTTGGCAGAAGTGGGACTAGATTCGATTTTGTCAGCATAGACGGCAGTTCGCGCAGCACGGATGGCTTTATGGTACGTTTTTTGTTTTAGTAGATAGTTGGATTTATCTTTGTTGTTATAATCCCTTCTCCAAAGGCGCTCCGCTCTTTTACAGTCTTTGCGCATGTTTTTGAGGGTGTCATTATACCAAGGGTTGGATGGGGAGTTACGTCCTTTCGACCATTTTGCTGGAATGAGGGCATCTAGCCCTCCCGTGATCCAATCATGGAACGCGCTATAGTTAGCGTTGACGTCAGAATCGGTGTCATGGTGGAATTCCCCAAGGGTGGTATGAAGGTCACTGCGTGACAGTTTGTGCCATGGTCTTTTTAGACGACGGGTCGATGCGGTTTTGTGCCTGCTTTTATTGACTAATATGGACAGTTTTATAAGGTAGTGATCTGTCCATCCCATCGGTACGGGTGTCTCTGATGTAAGTTTCTCCATGTTTGTGAATACTGGGTCTAAAATGTGGCCAGCTAGGTGCGTTGGAGTAAAAATAAGAGAGTTGAGTTGCAGTGCAGAGAGATCTGCAAGAAGATTTTTGATCGTAACGTCGTTTAGCAGGTCAAAGTGAAGGTTGAGATCGCCTAGAATGGTAAAGTTTGAGTTTTTTGTTATAAGAGAGGTTGCTGTCTGAAGGAGAGCCTCAATAAATTTTGAAGCGGGGCCAGGTGGGCGATAGATGTAGAGGCCCGACACAGTGAAGTTCGGATTTATAGTGATTTTAAAGTGGGCGCTTTCACAGTCGGGCAGTACTTCCTTGACGAAAGAACAAGAAAACAATTTCTTATAAATTATGGCGATGCCACCTCCTCTTCCATCCCTATTGATGGTTGACATAAGGTAGTCGTCTGGTAGTGTAAGGTTGGGTATGGCAGAGGTGCCATCCCGTAACCAGGTTTCACAGAGGAAGAGGATGTCAGGATTTTCGTCCAGAATGAGGGTATTGACCTCAAGGTGGTGTTTGGGTAGTGACCTAACGTTGAGATGGAGAATCGTAATGGGGGTGGTATTGACAGGTTCTAGTAGCTGTCGAATGGTGTGGGGGTTAGCGGTAGTAAAATCACAATTTTGACATTGAAGGCAAGTGAGACCAGGCGTACCTGTAATGTTTGCGCAGGACCGTCCGGGGTTCCAGGCAAGTAGTTGCTCCCTGTCGTAATGAAGGGGTGTTGATGGAATAAGGCCAGGGGGACTGGCGAGAGGCGATGACTTGGCGAGGACGGGCGAAGACGGGCTTGCCTTAGGCGCGCCTTTGGCGCGCAAACGGCGCGCCCGCTGCGCCCGTCCGCTGCACGTACGGTAAAGACACCTCTTTTATGGGGAGGGAGGAAGGAGGGCGTGGCCTCCAAGGGGGCATGGCCTGTCAGCACGCCGGCAATGGCGCCGTGGTTGTTTTGTGAGTCCGCTGACAGCGCAGGGGCAGCTGTGCGGTGTGCTTTAGGACCGAGTCCTGTGAAGCCTGGGTGAGTAAGTGCTTTAAAATCAGCAACAACATTTTTTAAATCAAATTAGCGTCTATCTCCCGGCTTTTCGCCTCAGGAGGTTCAAAGGTTTACAGAGTGAAATTTCATAAAGAGAAGTGGACAACAGGCGACAACCCCAGGGCTCTCTAATATTGCATCAGTGATTTGGGGGAGAGGTGGTTACAACCCAGCGTATCCCCTATAGAAGAGGTCACTGCCAAGGTCTACTTGGAACAATATCTAGAAGCTCTGCCCACCAACACTCGAACCTGGACAAAGCAACACCCACACTTAACTGTGCAGACCACTGTGGAACTGGCATGTGCCTACCATAGGTCCCCAGAATTCAGGGTACAGGCACTAAAAACCCCTACAAATACTCAGAAGACGTATCCCAGAGTAGTTCAGCCAAGGAACTCCGGAGGAAATAGAAGCATGATTAGGTCTCCTTTAAACCCCTTTCCCACACAGACAGGACCTCAATGCTTCAGGTGTTCAGAGTGGAGACACATTGCTAGAAATTGCCCAGTCAAGGGGGATAGCGTAGAGCCCTTGGAAGTACGATTTTCCCGAGGTAGGATCTTAGCTACAGTGTGACCCCAGGGACGCTACAAGATCACCATACATCTTAATGGTCGCCCCCTAAATGCATTGATGGATAAAGGATGCCACCACACCGTGGTTTGCCAAGAATTGGCCCCTCCCACTCAGATTTCCGATGAGACACAGATACAGGTCTCCTGAGTGCATGGAGATGTCTGGTTGTATCCCCTAGCTGAGGTCTTAAAAGACGAAGATGGAGACCCACAGTTATATCAAATAGGGGTAGTGCCAGTTCTAGCATAGAAAGTCCTCCTGGGCACAGACATGCCCCGTTTTGATGACTACTTGTTACAAATTTTCAAAAGAAGTCCAGAATCTGAATGGCTACATGAGGTGCCATTCTTTGCCTCTTACATATTACGTACTGAGATGAAGATACCCAAGACCAGGTCAGAGAAAAGGAAAGAACGAGCATTCTATAGGTCAGCTTTACTGTCCCCTGTTACCTGTCTTCTTTCCTCCTCAGACTACAGACAGAGTCCGACTCGAACTTTCAGAGCAGCACAGAAAGATGACAACACTTTGATCAATGTGTGGGCTCAAGAAGAAGACCCCAACAAGGTAGGACCATATTTTTGGGTAAAAAGAGGGCTCCTAAACAGAATTAGTGGAGCACCTGAACACCGGGTCAAGCAGCTTCTTGTGCCCATAACTTTTCAGGAACAGGCCTTACACATCAGGCTGGGGTTGGCCACTATAGGTAGACACATACCCTCAGGTACCTGTTACAGAAGTTTTATTGGCCCGGGATATATAAGGAAGTTGCAAGGTTCTGCATATCTTGTCCCAGGTGCCAGTTAGTAAAACCCTCCACAGAGAATAGAGCACCTTTACGGCCTTTACCTTAATTGATGTCCCTTAAACGAGTAGGGATGGATTTGGTGGGACCCCTTCTTCCCTCAACCCGAGGGCATCAGTATATCCTAGTATTAGTGGACTATGTCACTTGTTACCCAGAAGGTGTGCCGTTGACAAGTATGAACAGACCAGAGGACTCCCTTTATGTCCAGACTAATGAAGGAAATCTGTACCCTTCTTGGAGTCCATCAGATCCGGACAGCGGTTTATCACCCGCAGACGGAGAGACTGGTGGAGAGGTACAACCGGATCATAAAAACAATCTTAAAGGAAGTATATCAATGACTCTGGAAAGGATTGGGACCGCAAACTTCTTCTGGTGTTTTTTGCTATCAGGAAGCTTGAACAAAAGTCTACGGGGTTTAGCCATTTTGAATTACTATTTGGGCTACAACTGTGCACCCTCTTGGACATGGCCGCAGAACAGTAGACCAAGGAATATAGAAGGGAGGCCAGTGTTAGGATATACTGTTGCACTAAAGACCACTCTGTCTAGCTTGTGGGAGGAGGTCCTTCAGAACATGGAGAGGGCACAACAAATGCAAAAACCACAGTTGATGGACAGAATGCAGAACAATGTCATACATTCACCCCAGTACAGAGATCTGGGCCTAAATCCATCGTTTTTTTGCACTCCACACTACCCCAGTTCAGACATGGCCATATGCAAATCAGTCTGACCCTGTGCCTCATGGGAACAGTCCAGCCCGAACTGCCAAGCCATGCCTTCCTTGGACCGGAAACAAGCTTCAGAGGACTGTTTTCTGGCATTCCAGCTGTCTTCAGCCCGGCTTGCTTGAATCCAGTGGTGTGGAGACCATGGGACTCACGTCTGAGCATACCCATCCCACTCGGGGTGACAAATGCAAAAATCACAGTTGATGGACAGAATGCAGAACAATGTCATACATTCACCCCAGTACAGCGATCTGGGCCTAAATCCATCGCTTTTTTGCACTCCACACTACCCCAGTTCAGACATGGCCATATGCAAATCAGTCTGATCCTGTGCCTCATGGGAACAGTCCAGCCCGAACTGCCAAGCCATGCCTTCCCTGGACCGGAAACAAGCTTCCGAGGACCGGTGTCTGGCATTCCAGCCGTCTTCAGCCCGGCTTGCTTGAATCCAGTGGTGTGGAGAGCATCGGACTCACGTCTGAGCATACCCATCCCACTCGGGGTGACAAATGCAAAAACCACAGTTGATGGACAGAATGCAGAACAATGTCATACATTCACCCAAGTACAGAGATCTGGGCCTAAGTCCATCGTTTTTTTTGCACTCCACACTACCCCAGTTCAGACATGGCCATATGCAAATCAGTCTGACCCTTTGCCTCATGGGAACAGGCCAGCCCGAACTGCCAAGCCATGCCTTCCCTGGACCGGAAACAAGCTTCCGAGGACCGGTTTCTGGCATTCCAGCCGTCTTCAGCCCGGCTTGCTTGAATCCAGTGGTGTGGAGAGCATGGGACTCACGTCTGAGCATACCCATCCCACTCGGGGTGACAAATGCAAAAACCACAGTTGATGGACAGAATGCAGAACAATGTCATCCAACCTTTTAGGGAAGCATCTGGGGAACAACCCAATACTGGGGAGAAACTCACTCCTGACCAGAAATATCAGTTGTATGACCTACTAGACTGTTTCCTAGGCCTGAGGTCTAGCAAACCTGGACGAACTTCACTTGTCACACATGTAAATGTAAATGTAAATGTACATGTATTTATATAGCGCAAATCGCCCACATTGCAGGCATCTATGTGCTTGCTTAGGGAACCCGTCCTGGTATTCCCCTGTGAGATACCCCAGCAGGGTATCCACAAGGTGAAAGCCAGGCATCCCGCCGCGAGGGGCCGTTGTGGAGATTAAGCAAGCTATTGCCCAGAGTCGCAGAGTGTGAACCCGTGAGTCGAGTAGGCACCGGAGTGAGAATTATCGAGTCCGTGGAATTATTGAGCCCGACCCCCGTCGGGGCGGGGAATTGAACCCTGGTCCAGGGCCGCACTCAGCTTCCGGGTCTGCCGCCTCTAACCCCTAAGCCACACTTCTCCACATGACATCAAGACAGAGGCAGGGAAAGTGATAAAGCTGAGACCCAATCATATTCTGGCCGCATAATGGCAGACCGTAGAACAGGAAGTAGAGACCATGTTGTAAGCTGATATCATTGAGCCTTCCCATAGCAACTGGTGTTCACCAATAGTGTTGGTTCCCAAACCAGACGGGAGCCTCAGGTTCTGTATTGACTTCCGCCAATTAAATGCGCATTCCAAGTTTGAAACTATCCCATGCCCAGAGTCGACAAACTCATAGAAAGACTGGGAGGAGAATGGGTAATTTCCACTATTGACCTCACAAAAGAGTACTGGTTCAATTGAGAAAAAAACCAAAAAGGGTCTGAACCTATACCTTGCAGTTTGCATACAGCACCTTCACGTTGCTTTATAGCTCAAAGTGCTATATTAGAAGGATGGTATATATTAGAGAGATGGTAACTTGTTAACTGCAAGTAACAAAAGGTTCTCTGTGGCAAAAGCAGTCGCCCACTAAGCTATCTACATAAAATACAAATCTATGATATGAATGTAACATGTGATGCTTGCAGCAGAAACATTAACCGTCTTCACTACTTTATGATAAAAAACTGTGACTAGTCAAAACACAGATCAAAGTGTATTAACCCTCAAGAGTTATTTTACCATCACTGCAGCACAACAGGCGCCTTAACCTCATCAGCAATTTTAAACTGCAGCCCTTTTGTATCCAATTAAGCCAGAACAGATCTACTGTCAAATTTGCCATAGCGAAATTATTTGCAGCAGAATAAAAAAAAATGTATTGTATACATTTGCTGTCAGATTATGCTTTTCATGACTCTTCCTGAAACGACTCCGTCGCCTTTTAGCTAGCACACCTCAACCCCCAATTTATGGGGTCCCAGACAGAAGCCGAAGTGGGCAGGATCTGTGTGGCACGAAGTACCTGGGAGACATCGTTTACAACTAACGCGTTACAACGCATTTTTTACAATGCAAAATTCATTATTAAGAATGTCATTTGACCGCATGCCCTTACAACGCATTCCCCAAAGTAACGCCCCGGTGGAGTTAGAATAGTCATTTGCGTTGTAATGGATTATGCATTGTAATGGCTTGCGTTGTAATACCATTATTTGTAATGGATTTTGCGTTGAAAAAAATCTGTTGTAATGGCATGCGTTGTAAATGCGGTCATTGTTGCGTGTCCTATCCGAAGTACCCAACCTTTTAATATTAAAAAATCTCCCCTACTTTTTGTTAAAAGACAACTATTCTGGGACAGGTAATTCCGAAAGCTGAGGTGCCTCAGATGAAGTGGAAGGAAGGAAGTCCTCTGTGCGGTGAAACCAAGGGAGGGACAGACAGCTAAACAAGAAAGAAGTCTTCTGGTCTGTGGCGTAGCAGGACTGTTTGACGCCTGTGGCGGTTCCTGTGTTTTCTGCCCGTGGCAGCCGCAGGTAAGGGGGGGGCGGCCGATGCCTGCGCTAGTTGCCCTGATGGCCGCAGGTGAGAGTGGGGGTTGGTGGTGCGCTGGCGCCAAATGTGTTCTGCCAGGGGTGACCGCCCCCACTTGATACGTCACTGCTTCTTGCCAGGGTGCCTGCTACCTGAAAGAAATATAAATGCATGCAACTGGTTAATCTGCAATTTTAAATGCTGCTTGGAAGCCGACATTGGCTTTAGTTGATGGAGTCACAGGAGCTTTGCGAGAGGTGCTGTAAGTGTGTTACCAGCTGAGCTATGGAGTGTGTGCTTTTAACTTATATTTCCAAATATAGTTTGCATTAGGTACAGTTTGTGTATTATGAAAATCTATATTTTTAAATAACTTTTCTTCTAATCTTAAACCTAAATGTTTTTGTGCATTTTGTGGCAGCACATCTTATGTGATGCAAGTTTAAAATAAAGACATATATCCACAGTGATTTCTGTCACAGACTGGAAGCCCATAGCACTTAAAATACACAAGTTACTATTCTCTATTGCAGCAACCAGGAATCAATTTGGTGGCTCTCTAATTAAACACACTGACATCTCCAGTGATTGCTATAACCAACTGAGGTTTCATTGCATAAATGGTACATTTCCCATTGTATTAGTTTAACTGGCATTTACTTTTCATTTCAGGTATGCATTATTTTATATGCAGTTACCTGAAGATGATAGACTAGCAAAATATTACATAGATGCCAAAAAACCTGATTCATGCGGGAGAACTGCAGATCTTTTACGCCAAAATTGGCCTTATTTATACTGCCTCCTGCCTAAAATTACCTTTCTTTCAATAGAAGTCAGTGGGAAAATACATTTTTCCAATTGTCTCACCACTTTCCAGTTATAAAATGTTGGCATGTATGATATATTTTTAGGTCTGGTGTTAGCTAGACCTTTGATTTTACTAATATATATGTATAATTGTAATGAATGTGTTTTTCGCAAAAAGGACACACACTAACCCCAACACTCCCTTAAGCCGAGGTAAGACCCAACACTCCCTTAAGGCGAGGTAAGAAAACAAATCCAAATGTATGGAATATAACACACATCAGTTTATTAATACAATAATTCAAGAAGGCAGGCCGAATATATCAGCCATGGCAGACTCTCAAATATCAAAACAAACCATTGAAATAAACGATCAAAAATTGAATGCAGTATGTACAAATAGCAAAGAATAGAATTGGTTAGGAACACCTCACCGACTGAATTTGCAGCATCCTTGCCAACTCTAGCTGAGGGAAGTCCTTTCAGCAGCCCAGGAAGGAGTTTCAGTCTGGACTCAAGTTCCTTCACCTTTCCACAGCAATACGTCTATTCTTTGGTGAACTTCCACTTGGCCCACGAAAGCTCCCAGCTTTAATACTATTAATGATGTGAAGCAAAGCTTCTAGAAAGCCTTGCCCCTTATTTATTGGAAAAACCGAGCTGGCTGTACCAGTCTGCGTCAAGGCCAAGACAGAGGCTGGCCAAGCTCCAGTGTTTTGGCTCGGAGGCAAAGTTGTACATTCTACAGATAATATCCAGTTCACTCTGGACAGTGAGGTGAGGAAAACAAGTGAGGAGCAGAAAGACCTTGAATATGAGTCGCAAGCACTGCTGTGCACGCAGAAGCAAGACAATATCAGAAAATAAGAAGACATGAGGCCATGTCAAAGCTAATAATAAGAGCCTATAATTCTCATAAAAGCTTGAAGCAAAGTAAAGTCAGCAAGCACGATGACATGAGGCCATGTCAAAGCCAATAGCAAGCACTTATTGCTCTCATAACCAACTTGCATGCACCACTGTGCACGCAGAAGAACTGAAGCAAGGCACAGTCAGGAAACAAGATGGCTGGAGGCCATGTCAAAGCCAATAGCAAGACCTTAATATTTCTCACCAATGCACAATACAATACACATTTCTGCAAGCCTGCTTATAGCATCACATACTTTATCTCTCAATGTACAACACTGAGCACATGTTTGCACCACCGCCCACAACTCTGCACTTCGAGACCAAAAAGTACATTCCACACCTCTCTCGCCCTCTCACGCCTTCAAATGCACATCCCACACCCGCTGCTCCTGGCAAGACTGTTGCACTCTGTGACAGCTCCCATTGAAAGACAGCAAGCTTACAGGACAGAAGAGAAGCAGGTATATGCAGGACTGTCCTACATTAAGGCTGAGGCTAAATAACACACTAAAGTCAGTTAAAATGATGGTAGTTGAAGGTCATCATAGGGTGCCAAAATCACAAGAGGGGCTCTAATATTCGTGCACATAGTGAATTTCAGCCACCTTTCTACATCCATTGATCTGTTGTTGTGTCATTCACATTTGTGTTCCACCTACTACATTATTCATTATGCGGCAATGGGTCAGCCTACTTCAGCCACTGGCTAACTACACTTTGAGTGACTGCATTCAGCTCTTCCACAAGGAGCACATTTGCACACAAGGTAGTTTCCTTCAGTGCCAGTGTTTTTACTTTACAATTGCTTTTGTGTTGCCTTCTTTTGTGGATCCTAATGTGATGTGGATCCATATGTCAGCACAGAGTACTTTCCAGTTTAATCAGTTACGGACTCCTGACAATGATGTTTAAATTACTTTTGAAGTGACCTTTTCTCCTGCCAATGCTGCTTTAAAATTACTTTTGAAGTGGCATTTGTTTATCTGATGCTGCTTTTTCACACCATACTAGCAGCTCACATGAACTCTGAATATAAGCTCATGAGGGTGCTCTATCTTTTCAATCCTGTCGGTCTGTCATTTCTTCTTTCTTACTTCCTTTCTTTTGTTATTTCTTTTGTCCTTTCTGTCTTTCTTTCCTTCTCTTTCTCCTATCCTTTTTTCTTTCTTTGCTTCTTTCTTTGATTCATATTTCGTTCATTATTCTTTCTTTCTATATTTGTTTTTCTTTCCTTAGTTACCTTTTCTTTCCTGCTGTGGGGAACGGGGTCGGGAGAATGAGAGTCGCCACGAGTGTGAGTCTATCTTTAACCACTTTATTCGGTTTGAAAACACAGAGATAGGTTCAAAAAGGATTTAGAGCACAGTGTCCTGGAGGGTATAAACAATAAACGTGGAGTCTCTTCGGTGGGGAACTTCCGAAGTCTTCGGTTCCAGTCTTGAGGCAGCTGGGAGTGGCCACAGGTCCGGAGATGCACTCGGGAAAAGGAAAAGAAAAGCAGCCACGTTAGGGGCTGGGGTCGGTATATACAACAGATGAGAGGAGGGTAGGGTAGTGAGGGATCACCAGGTTGCTACCATCAACTCTAGCAGTCTTGGAGTGTAGACGGCCGGCAAGGTACGACAATAGTGACCACCCTCAGGCTACCCCGTCCCACCCCGTGATTTAAACAACCCTTGAAAACGCCTTCGTACCTTGTGGAGCCACACTTCTCCCCTGGAAGTGTGGCGGGGCGGCTCGTGGTATCGTTGGCCTCCTGGCTTGTCGTCACTCAGCTCCAGGGGTCCCAGCAGCGGTTCCACGACGGTTCCACCGTCTTCTTCCGTGTCGTCCTCCTCGTGCTTCGGCTGGCGTTCCGAAGGTTCCGCGCCGACAGTCCAAGACGGGGCTTCCTTAAACGCCCCCAGCTCTTCTGATTGGGTAGTGTCAGATGACGTCCTCTCACCTGATTGGCCGATCGTTGTAGAACATGCCCCTAGCGTCATAGAAGCTGGATACAGAGAGGCACGTCCCTGGGGCAGAGCCGGGGAAACCCAGGAAATGTCCAAAGGATCCTGCGGACGGGGTGGAAAGGAAGAAATGTTAGCAAGCACACCCTGTCCGTCCGAATCAGAAAGCTCATCTAGGTCAGGGAGCTCGGCTTCGTGACACATCCCACCCCCAGGATTGACCCGATCGGGAGGAATCAGATAGCGGGACAGGAAGTCAACATTTCCTTGCAAGGAACCCTTTCGATGACGGACCTCGATCTGGAAAGGCTGCAGGGCCAAAAACCAACGCAGAATGTGATCGTTGTTCCCCCTGTTACGCTGAAGCCAAGTTAAGGGAGCATGGTCCGTATACAACACAAACGGTCTCCCCTCGAGATAGTATCTCAGTTTTTCCACTCCCCAACGGACAGCTAGGCACTCCTTCTCAATCGTAGAATACGCCTGCTCCCTAGGAAACAACTTGCGACTGATAAAGAACACAGGTCGTTCAGCCCCGTTCTCGTCCTCCTGGGAAAGAACCGCACCAATGCCAACCCCAGAAGCGTCCGTCTGGAGAATGAATGGCTTGAGGAAATCAGGGGAAATGAGGACAGATGAAGAAGTCAAAGCGTCCTTCAAGGCTTGGAAAGCCGAAGACTGTACCAGAGAAGGAGCGGGGAGTGCAGCAGACTTGATGTTCTTCCCGAGGAGGTCCGTGAGAGGAGCTGCCAGACTAGCAAACTGAGCAATGAACCGGCGGTAATAACCCACCAACCCCAAGAAGGCCCTGAGTTCTTTTTTTGAAGATGGGTAGGGTAAAGCTTTAATTGCTTCCAGTTTCTCAGTCTGAGGCTTAATTTGTCCATCCTCCAAAAGGTACCCAAGATATTTGACCTGCTGGAAAGCAAATCGGGACTTCTTCGCATTAATGTGGAGATTGGCATCCCTTAGACTGCTTAGTATGTTCCCAAGGTGTTGTAAATGGTCATCCCAGGTTTTGCTAAATACTACAATGTCGTCCAGGTAGGCAGACGCGTATTGTAAGTGAGGTGCCAGCAGTGTATCCATGACCCTCTAAAACGTTGCTGGTGCCCCATGCAACCCACAGGGAAGTAACGTGAAGTGGTAATGACCAGATGGGGTTGAGAATGCCGTCTTTTCCATGTCTTTGGGAGCAAGGGGTATCTGCCAATATCCCTTGGTGAGATCTATGGTGGTGATATACCGAGCCTCCCCAAGGCGTTCCAGTAATTCATCGACCCTAGGCAAGGGGTATGCATCTTGTTTAGACACCCGATTAACGGCCCTGAAGTCGATACAAAAACGGATACTACCATCAGGCTTCGGTACCAAGACCACCGGTGAGCACCAGTTGCTGTGGGAAGGGACTATGATTCCGGACTTCAGCATACTGTCTACCTCGGCCTGGAATGCCAAGCGTCTTGCCTCGGGGATTCGGTAGGGTTTCTGTTTTACCACTGTATTGGGGAGAGTAGGTATGCTGTGTTCCGCCAAGTGGGTACGGCCCGGTTGATCCGAGAAGACTGCTGAATGAGACAAGAGCAGTTTCCTAACTTCTTGTTGCTGGATATCAGATAGTTCAGGATTGACAGGAGCAGCACTAACAGTATGGTCTGTATTGAGTACAGGAGACACCACGTTGACTGTCTGAGGGGGTGGACCTAACCATTTTTTAAGGATGTTAATATGGTACATTTGGGTTTTGCCTCTTCCTAACTGTACCAGGTACTTAGTGCGTCCTATTTTCTTCAAGATTTTGAAGGGTCCCTGCCACTCCTTCCTCATTTTATGTGTAGAGGAGGGTAATAGAATCAAAACCCAGTCACCTACATCCAACACCCTCCACTTTGTTCCACGATCATACAGGGTTTTCTGTTTGGTTTGAGCTACCGCTAAATGCTCGTGAGCAAGCGATCTGAGTTTGTGTAGTCTGCTCTGGAGTTGTCTGGTGTAATCCAACAGGGCCTCAGCTTCCTGTGCTCCCTCAGTCTCCCAGCTATCCTTCGTGATCTCAAGGAGTGTTCTAGGGGGTCTCCCGAACAATAATTCAAATGGGGAGGTCCCTAGACTGGACTGTTTCTGGCTACAAAGTACAAAGAGAGCCAGGGGCAATAACTGGTCCCAGTTCTTTCCATCACCCGACAACAATTTTTTTAAGGTTAGCTTAAGGGAGCCGTTGTATCGCTCAACCAAACCGTCTGTTTGTGGGTGATACACAGACGTCTTGATGTGTTTGATGTTTAACTGTTTGCATACCTGTTGCATCAAACGGGAAACAAAAGGGGTGCCCTGATCGGTAACGATCTCTTTTGGAAAACCCATGCGAGAGAACACTTCAACTAGCCTCTGGGCTATCGCTACTGAAGTGGCTGATTTAAGAGGAAAAGCCTTGGGATACCGCGTGGCATAATCAACCAAAACCAATGCGTATTGATGTCCTCGGGAGGATTTCGGTAAAGGCCCGATTAAGTCCATTCCTATACGATCAAATGGGACCCCTATAATAGGCATGGGTACCAAAGGGGCAGGAGGTGGTGTGTATGGGTTCCGTTTCTGGCATATTCTGCACTCCTGACAATATTTCTGTACTTGGGCGTAAATACCTGGCCAAAAAAAGTGTCGCAATATAGATTGACTCGTCTTTTCTACCCCAGAGTGGTCAGCTAACAAATGGACATGACCAAAGAACAATATCTGATCACGAAAATCATTCGGGACCAGCAGTTGCGGTTCAGCATCAGCCTTGGCGAGTCTATACAGTAGACCATTTTTTTCAAGAAAAGTGGGATAGGTCCTAGTGGTCGGATCCTGTCCGTTTCGTGCAACCTGCCATGCATTGGTGAGACTTGCATCGTTCAATTGGGCAGTCCTAAAATGGGTGTCCTTGGCCCAGGGTTCTGCAGCTAACAAGGTATCATGGGGAAGGGACAAGTGATGAAGGGTATCCAATAACAAAGTACTAAATGAAGGATTATCAGTCCCTATGATTATGGGTTCAGGTAAACCAGCCATAACTCCCACCACAACTTCCATATTTTTCCCTGAAGGTGTGTGAAGCGTGATTTTGGCTATAGGATATTCCTTGACGTCCCCATGGACACAACGGATACTGACCCGTTTCCCCGGAATGAGAGAGTTGCGGTCTACCAGCTCCTCCCTTATAACTGAATGTTTGCAACCGGAATCTAATAATGCTCTTATACTAGTACCGTTCAAAGAGACACGTACATAGAAAGTGGTTCCGGTTTCTTGTGCATAGAGGATAGACCTTGGGGCATAGCTCACGTCCATAGGTTCGTCTTCTCTTTCTTTTTTTCCCGACAAAACTGGGCAATATGCCCCCATTCACCACAGTCATAGCATTGAGGTCCTGAATTGGGAAGTTCGGGTCGTTGAAACCGCACCTTTGGAGGTTCCGGGATGGGTTTTTGGAACCTTTTATCAGTTTTAACAGGTGGTATGACTTTAGTGTTTTTTTCGGGTTCCTTCATATAAGGCTTACCCTGAGCCCGGGCATAACAAGTTGCCATTTCTATAGCATGCTCCAATGTTAACCCTGCATGTTGCTTAATCCACCTCTGGGTGCTATAGGGAAGTGCTTCGATGAACTGTTCAAGATATACTTTGTTCATAATGGCGTCGATGTTTCCTTCATGGGGCTTTAGCCATAAGTCCGCAGACTCCTTTAATTTGAAAAACAAGGTTTTGGGTAAATCCCCGGGTGACCCTTTCTCTTGACGAAACCGCAGTCGATGGGTTTCCTCGTCTACCCCCAATCTATCGAGGATATACTGTTTCACAACCGCATAGGCAGTTGTTCCATCCCGGTTTACTGTCTGATAAGCTGCCTGGGCCTCACCGGTTAGCAATGGCGCCAAATAGAAGGGCCACGTATCGCCAGGCCAGGAACTAGCTCTTGCCGCTCTTTCAAAGTTCAAAAAGAAAGCAAGGGGGTCTTCACCTGGACTAAACTTCTGTAACGGTACAACAGTGCCCGGAGGTGGAGCTGTAGCCCTTCCCTGTCCTATTACAGTCATTAGTTGTGTTTGTCCCTCCGCCAATTTGAGAATGTTATCGGACTGCATTTGGATGGCTTGGGAAAACGCAGTTCGGTCTGCTTCCATTTGGGTCAAGAGTTCCTCCATTCTGTATCGGATGGTGTGGTTCACTGCTTGATCCGAGTCACGGCACCACTTGTGGGGAACGGGGTCGGGAGAATGAGAGTCGCCACGAGTGTGAGTCTATCTTTAACCACTTTATTCGGTTTGAAAACACCGAGATAGGTTCAAAAAGGATTTAGAGCACAGTGTCCTGGAGGGTATAAACAATAAACGTGGAGTCTCTTCGGTGGGGAACTTCCGAAGTCTTCGGTTCCAGTCTTGAGGCAGCTGGGAGTGGCCACAGGTCCGGAGATGCACTCGGGAAAAGGAAAAGAAAAGCAGCCACGTTAGGGGCTGGGGTCGGTATATACAACAGATGAGAGGAGGGTAGGGTAGTGAGGGATCACCAGGGTGCTACCACCAACTCTAGCAGTCTTGGAGTGTAGACGTCCGGCAAGGTACGACAATAGTGACCACCCTCAGGCTACCCCGTCCCACCCCATGATTTTAACAACCCTTGAAAACGCCCTCGTACCTTGTGGAGCCACACTTCTCCCCTGGAAGTGTGGCGGGGCGGCTCGTGGTATCGTTGGCCTCCTGGCTTGTCGTCACTCAGCTCCAGGGGTCCCAGCAGCGGTTCCACGACGGTTCCACCGTCTTCTTCCGTGGCGTCCTCCTCGTGCTTCGGCTGGCGTTCCGAAGGTTCCGCGCCGACAGTCCAAGACGGGGCTTCCTTAAACGCCCCCAGCTCTTCTGATTGGGTAGTGTCAGATGACGTCCTCTCACCTGATTGGCCGATCGTTGTAGAACATGCCCCTAGCATCATAGAAGCTGGATACAGAGAGGCACGTCCCTGGGGCAGAGCCGGGGAAACCCAGGAAATGTCCAAAAGATCCTGCGGACGGGGTGGAAAGGAAGAAATGTTAGCAAGCACACCCCGTCCGTCCGAATCAGAAAGCTCATCTAGGTCAGGGAGCTCGGCTTCGTGACACATCCCACCCCCAGGATTGATCCGATCGGGAGGAATCGGATAGCGGGACAGGAAGTCAACATTTCCTTGCAAGGAACCCTTTCGATGACGGACCTCGATCTGGAAAGGCTGCAGGGCCAAAAACCAACGCAGAATGCGATTGTTGTTCCCCCTGTTACGCTGAAGCCAAGTTAAGGGAGCATGGTCCGTATACAACACAAACGGTCTCCCCTCGAGATAGTATCTCAGTTTTTCCACTCCCCAACGGACAGCTAGGCACTCCTTCTCAATCGTAGAATACGCCTGCTCCCTAGGAAACAACTTGCGACTGATAAAGAGCACAGGTCGTTCAGCCCCGTTCTCGTCCTCCTGGGAAAGAACCGCACCAATGCCAACCCCAGAAGCGTCCGTCTGGAGAATGAATGGCTTGAGGAAATCAGGGGAAATGAGGACAGATGAAGAAGTCAAAGCGTCCTTCAAGGCTTGGAAAGCCGAAGACTGTACCAGAGAAGGAGCGGGGAGTGCAGCAGACTTGATGTTCTTCCCGAGGAGGTCCGTGAGAGGAGCTGCCAGACTAGCAAACTGAGCAATGAACCGGCGGTAATAACCCACCAACCCCAAGAAGGCCCTGAGTTCTTTTTTTGAAGATGGGTAGGGTAAAGCTTTAATTGCTTCCAGTTTCTCAGTCTGAGGCTTAATTTGTCCATCCTCCAAAAGGTACCCAAGATATTTGACCTGCTGGAAAGCAAATCGGGACTTCTTCTCATTAATGTGGAGATTGGCATCCCTTAGACTGCTTAGTATGTTCCCAAGGTGTTGTAAATGGTCATCCCAGGTTTTGCTAAATACTACAATGTCGTCCAGGTAGGCAGACGCGTATTGTAAGTGAGGTGCCAGCAGTGTATCCATGACCCTCTAAAACGTTGCTGGCGCCCCATGCAACCCACAGGGAAGTACCGTGAAGTGGTAATGACCAGATGGGGTTGAGAATGCCGTCTTTTCCATGTCTTTGGGAGCAAGGGGTATCTGCCAATATCCCTTGGTGAGATCTATGGTGGTGATATACCGAGCCTCCCCAAGGCGTTCCAGTAATTCATCGACCCTAGGCAAGGGGTATGCATCTTGTTTAGACACCCGATTAACGGCCCTGAAGTCGATACAAAAACGGATACTACCATCAGGCTTCGGTACCAAGACCACCGGTGAGCATCAGTTGCTGTGGGAAGGGACTATGATTCCGGACTTCAGCATACTGTCTACCTCGGCCTGGAATGCCAAGCGTCTTGCCTCGGGGATTCGGTAGGGTTTCTGTTTTACCACTATATTGGGGAGAGTAGGTATGCTGTGTTCCGCCAAGTGGGTACGGCCCGGTTGATCCGAGAAGACTGCTGAATGAGACAAGAGCAGTTTCCTAACTTCTTGTTGCTGGATATCAGATAGTTCAGGATTGACAGGAGCAGCACTAACAGTATGGTCTGTATTGAGTACAGGAGACACCACGTTGACTGTCTGAGGGGGTGGACCTAACCATTTTTTAAGGATGTTAATATGGTACATTTGGGTTTTGCCTCTTCCTAACTGTACCAGGTACGTAGTGCGTCCTATTTTCTTCAAGATTTTGAAGGGTCCCTGCCACTCCTTCCTCATTTTATGTGTAGAGGAGGGTAATAGAATCAAAACCCAGTCACCTACATCCAACACCCTCCACTTTGTTCCACGATCATACAGGGTTTTCTGTTTGGTTTGAGCTACCGCTAAATGCTCGTGAGCAAGCGATCTGAGTTTGTGTAGTCTGCTCTGGAGTTGTCTGGTGTAATCCAACAGGGCCTCAGCTTCCTGTGCTCCCTCAGTCTCCCAGCTATCCTTTGTGATCTCAAGGAGTGTTCTAGGGGGTCTCCCGAACAATAATTCAAATGGGGAGGTCCCTAGACTGGACTGTTTCTGGCTACGGAGTACAAAGTGAGCCAGGGGCAATAACTGGTCCCAGTTCTTTCCATCACCCGACAACAATTTTTTTAAGGTTAGCTTAAGGGAGCCGTTGTATCGCTCAACCAAACCGTCTGCTTGTGGGTGATACACAGACGTCTTGATGTGTTTGATGTTTAACTGTTTGCATACCTGTTGCATCAAACGGGAAACAAAAGGGGTGCCCTGATCGGTAACGATCTCTTTTGGAAAACCCATGCGAGAGAACACTTCAACTAGCCTCTGGGCTATCGCTACTGAAGTTGCTGATTTAAGAGGAAAAGCCTCGGGATACCGCGTGGCATAATCAACCAAAACCAATGCGTATTGATGTCCTCGGGAGGATTTCGGTAAAGGCCCGATTAAGTCCATTCCTATACGATCAAATGGGACCCCTATAATAGGCATGGGTACCAAAGGGGCAGGAGGTGGTGTGTATGGGTTCCGTTTCTGGCATATTCTGCACTCCTGACAATATTTCTGTACTTGGGCGTAAATACCTGGCCAAAAAAAGTGTCGCAATAGAGATTGACTCGTCTTTTCTACCCCAGAGTGGCCAGCTAACAAATGGACATGACCAAAGAACAATATCTGATCACGAAAATCATTCGGGACCAGCAGTTGAGGTTCAGCATCAGCCTTGGCGAGTCTATACAGTAGACCATTTTTTTCAAGAAAAGTGGGATAGGTCCTAGTGGTCGGATCCTGTCCGTTTCGTGCAACCTGCCATGCATTGATGAGACTTGCATCGTTCAATTGGGCAGTCCTAAAATGGGTGTCCCTGGCCCAGGGTTCTGCAGCTAACAAGGTATCATGGGGAAGGGACAAGTGATGAAGGGTATCCAATAACAAAGTACTAAATGAAGGATTATCAGTCCCTATGATTATGGGTTCAGGTAAACCAGCCATAACTCCCACCACAACTTCCATATTTTTCCCTGAAGGTGTGTGAAGCGTGATTTTGGCTATAGGATATTCCTTGACGTCCCCATGGACACAACGGATACTGACCCGTTTCCCCGGAATGAGAGAGTTGCAGTCTACCAGCTCCTCCCTTCTAACTGAATGTTTGCAACCGGAATCTAATAATGCTCTTATACTAGTACCGTTCAAAGAGACACGTACATAGAAAGTGGTTCCGGTTTCTTGTGCATAGAGGATAGACCTTGGGGCATAGCTCACGTCCATAGGTTCGTCTTCTCTTTCTTTTTTTTCCCGACAAAACCGGGCAATATGCCCCCATTCACCACAGTCATAGCATTGAGGTCCTGAATTGGGAAGTTCGGGTCGTTGAAACCGCACCTTTGGAGGTTCGGGGATGGGTTTTTGGAACCTTTTATCAGTTTTAACAGGTGGTATGACTTTAGTGTTTTTTTCGAGTTCCTTCATATAAGGCTTACCCTGAGCCCGGGCATAACAAGTTGCCATTTCTATAGCATGCTCCAATGTTAACCCTGCATGTTGCTTAATCCACCTCTGGGTGCTATAGGGAAGTGCTTCGATGAACTGTTCAAGATATACTTTCTTCATAATGGCGTCGATGTTTCCTTCATGGGGCTTTAGCCATAAGTCCGCAGACTCCTTTAATTTGAAAAACAAGGTTTTGGGTAAATCCCCGGGTGACCCTTTCTCTTGACGAAACCGCAATCGATGGGTTTCCTCGTCTACCCCCAATCTATCGAGGATATACTGTTTCACAACCGCATAGGCAGTTGTTCCATCCCGGTTTACTGTCTGATAAGCTGCCTGGGCCTCACCGGTTAGCAATGGCGCCAAATAGAAGGGCCACCTATCGCCAGGCCAGGAACTAGCTCTTGCCACTCTTTCAAAGTTCAAAAAGAAAGCAAGGGGGTCTTCACCTGGACTAAACTTCTGTAACGGTACAACAGTGCCCGGAGGTGGAGCTGTAGCCCTTCCCTGTCCTATTTCAGTCATTAGTTGTGTTTGTCCCTCCGCCAATTTGAGAATGTTATCGGACTGCGTTTGGATGGCTTGGGAAAACGCAGTTCGGTCTGCTTCCATTTGGGTCAAGAGTTCCTCCATTCTGTATCGGATGGTGTGGTTCACTGCTTGATCCGAGTCACGGCACCACTTGTGGGGAACGGGGTCGGGAGAATGAGAGTCGCCACGAGTGTGAGTCTATCTTTAACCACTTTATTCGGTTTGAAAACACCGAGATAGGTTCAAAAAGGATTTAGAGCACAGTGTCCTGGAGGGTATAAACAATAAACGTGGAGTCTCTTCGGTGGGGAACTTCCGAAGTCTTCGGTTTCAGTCTTGAGGCAGCTGGGAGTGGCCACAGGTCCGGAGATGCACTCAGGAAAAGGAAAAGAAAAGCAGCCACGTTAGGGGCTGGGGTCGGTATATACAACAGATGAGAGGAGGGTAGGGTAGTGAGGGATCACCAGGGTGCTACCACCAACTCTAGCAGTCTTGGAGTGTAGACGGCCGGCAAGGTACGACGATAGTGACCACCCTCAGGCTACCCCGTCCCACCCCGTGATTTAAACAACCCTTGAAAACGCCCTCGTACCTTGTGGAGCCACACTTCTCCCCTGGCTCGTGGTATCGTTGGCCTCCTGGCTTGTCGTCACTCAGCTCCGGGGGTCCCAGCAGCGGTTCCACGACGGTTCCACCGTCTTCTTCCGTGGCGTCCTCCTCATGCTTCGGCTGGCGTTCCGAAGGTTCCGCGCCGACAGTCCAAGACGGGGCTTCCTTAAACGCCCCCAGCTCTTCTGATTAGGTAGTGTCAGATGACGTCCTCTCACCTGATTGGCCGATCATTGTAGAACATGCCCCTAACGTCATAGAAGCTGGATACAGAGAGGCACGTCCCTGGGGCAGAGCCGGGGAAACCCAGGAAATGTCCAAAGGATCCTGCGGACGGGATGGAAAGGAAGAAACGTTAGCAGACACACCCCGTCCGTCCAAATCAGAAAGCTCAACTAGGTCAGGGAGCTCGGCTTCGTGACACCTGCCTTCCCCTCGTTCTTTCTGTCCTTTCTCTATTCTTTTGTCTTTCCTCTTTCTTTCTTTCATTCCTTTCATTTTTCTTCCCTTCTTTCTGTGTTTGTTTTTTCTTTCTTTATTGTCTTTGTCTTTCTTTCGTTTTGACTCCGACTTTTTCACACTATACCAGCAGCTCACATGAACTCTGAATATAAACTTATGAGAGCACTTTAACTGTGGAAACTTGTTTGCCAGTTATTCCTTCTTTCCTTCCTTCTTTTTTTTCTTTCTTCTATCATCCTTTCATCTATCTATTGTGCCTTCCTCTTTCTTTTTGCTTTCATTCTTCCATACCTTTGTCTTTCTTTCTAGACGTCCTCTTTCATTCTTTTTTTCTTTATTTTTTTAGTTTATTTATTTATTTCTTTTTCAAAGTGAAGAGGCTTGCAGCTAAGGCCAGGCGGATTGGCTTTACTTTAAAGCTTGTGTTAGCCAATACCTTTTGATTTTCCTAAAATCATGGTTATTACATAAGTTACTTATCAGGTTTATCAGACAGACTTCATTGTAAGTCTGTGGTTTTTGGTATCCCTAGTTTTTTGCCCCGAGTTCCCACTTCAGGGCAGCACTTTTCCCAATAAAAAATTCGTATTTTTCAACCCTTCCTAAAAATTCTTGGGGAATTTCTAACTTTCCCTAAAATATTCCAGGACTAGAGGTTCAATAGCAAATAAATCTCATGCAATATTTGGAAAAATTTGCTGTTTCCCCAAATATTCTAGGACTAGAGTTAGAATAGTAAGTTTAAACTTCCAGTGTCTGCCACACTTGCTGCTTCCAAGGGCTCAGTTCAGGGCAAGAAACACATAGGAGTATCAGCTTCCCTTCTACTCCAGCATTCTCCACAAGGCAATGTGTCTGCCCACTTCAGCCATTGGGTAGTTACACTATGAGTTATGGCTTGCTGCCCTCCTTTCTCAAGAAGCACATCTACACACAAAGTAGTTCCTTTCAGTGTCAGGGAGTAGAATTGCAATGTGCGCTTTTTTTTAAAGCAAAACAACAATTTTGCCTTAGCTAAATGATTTATTTCTTTTTATCAATAAGGGCCGAACAATAAAGTTTGGAAAAACCATGACAAAACAAAAACAAGAATTTCCAAAAGGTTGGGGGCCAATTCAAAATTTGCAAACATTTGTGACAAGAATTTTCAATTCTATTAAGGACAAGGAGGCGAGGATTATGCTATCTCATTTCTTTAATGAAATGCCCAGCAGCCATAGAAACAAATAAACTACAATACCCAGAAACACATGGGTAACAACCATAGAGTGTGTAGTATATAAAGCCATATAGAGAGTCACTCTTCCTCTTTCTTTCGTGAAAACACATCCAGTAAAGCAGAACAAAGCCAATCCGGAAAGTCAAATAAGGAAAACAGCATCACCAATCCAGGAAGGCCAAGGAACATCCAAAAGGCAACAAAGTGAAGAAGACTGAATCCAGAAGACTCCGAAGGAGCAGGTAGGTAGATACCGGGCAGATCGGAAAAATCTTCATTTGGGATCAGATCCTGAAAAGGAATACAAAGCCGTAATACACAAGCTATGCAAAATATTGAGCATAAAAGCATGGGAGGGTGAATAAACAAGATGCATACAAAGAAAACATCATAAGCATAAATGCAGAATATGTATAATAATAAATGCATACAACAACGGTTGGGATAATCCTCGCCTCCTTGTCCTTAATAGAATTGAAAACTCTTGTCACGAATGTTTGCAAATTTTGAATTCTATTGCAGGACAGGAGGCTCCGATTATGCTTGTTTAAAGCTGATCCACCACCACAGAAGCAACATTAGCAATAGGCTTAAAGTAAAACGTCTTGAAAACAGAGTCAGAGGACCAATCAGCGGCCTTCATAATGTCAACCCCCATAGAGAAAGCTTTAGAAGACATGGCTCCGCGAGCTGAATGTGCCCCAAACACAGAAACATCAATCCCAGCCTCCGCCATGAGCCAACGAACCCATCTAGCCGGGGTGACAGGGCGGAAAGGCTTTTGCAAAGCAATTAGCAACTGACCCTGCATATCTGAACGAATAGAAGCAGTACTTACTTCGTAATCCTTGAGACATTGGACGACACACAGATTAGGACGAGCAGGGAATGCAGGATAAGAAATAACTGCAGTGTTTGTCTTAGTACGCCTGGTGAGGTGAAAGGTGACGCCTTCCGGCGTGAAATGAAGGCCGGCTAAATCCAAAGCACGGACATCAGACACCCGCTTGCAAGAGATCAGACACAATAACATAGTTAATTTGGCCGACAGTTGCTTACGTGACAGCAAGGAATTGACAGGCCAGGCCTCCAGAAAACGGAGCACAACCGGCACGTCCCATAAAGAGACGTACTTAGGACGCGGGGGATTCGCAAGACGAATACCCTTGAGCAGTTTAGAAACCAGAGAGTGTTCAGCTGCAGGCTTACCGTCCACCTGGAGGTGGCCCGCTGAGATGGCACAACGAAAATTGTTCACTGTGTGATACGCCAAACCAGAAGAAGCCAGGGAAGCCAAAAAATTTAGTATGACAGAGACATCCGCTGAAGCGGGATCAACTTGCCATTGAACACACCAGTCACACCAACGCTTCCAGGAACTCATGTAGCGTTTGTGGGTGTTGGAAGACCAGGCGTCACTAATTAATTTGGAAGCGTCCGCAGAAAGGCCTGGGATCGACCAGCGTTCCCCGAAATCCGCCACGCTAGCAGGAGGAGAGAGCCTGAGAGAATCAGGGGATGCGGATTCCAAAGAGGATCTAACAGGAGATTCCACTTCTGGGGAACAAGGAGCGGCACTGCACAACTCATCTCCAAGAGAACCGGGAACCACGGTTGAGCCCGCCACAGAGGAGCAATCAAGACGATCTCCGACTGGTACCGCTTGTGTAAGCCAGAACCCTGGGTATCATCATGAAAGGGGAAAAGGCATAAGACAGAGTCGATGGCCACTGCTGAAGAAAGGCATCCGTGGCTAGGGCCTCCGAATCCGGTCTCCAACTGAAGAACAGTGGGAGTTGAGAATTGAGACGAGAGGCGAACAGATCCATGTGACATGGGCCCCAAGTCCGAAGAAGAGCGCGAAAGGCGCGGGGATGTAACCTCCAATCGCTGAAGTCTTTCAGGTGTCTGGAGTGCCAATCTGCAACTTGATTATCGCGGCCGGGAAGATATTCAGCAATAACCGTGATCTTTTGTTGCAGACAAAAATGCCAAAAGTCCTTGGCAATCTCCGCCAGAAGCTTCGAGCGAGTACCGCCCAGCTTGTTGATGTAACGGACTGGTGACACGTTGTCCATGCGGAGAAGAATACTGCACTGGGACTGAAGGGGAGAGAAGGACTTGATCGCAAAGGACCCTGCCAGGAGTTCCAGGCAGTTGATGTGCAGGGAAAGCTCCTGAGGAGACCAACGACCCCCCGTCGAGACGGAACCGCACCGGGCTCCCCAACCCCATTGACTGGCATCCGATTCGATCACCAACTCTGGCGAAGTGCCGAACAGGGCTCAACCATTCCAAGCCTCCATGTGGTTCAACCACCACTGCATCTCCTATTTCGCCTCCTCTGATAGAGGAATCTGGTCCGAATACCGAAGACCTTTCTGGAGAAGACAGATTTTCAGGTTTTGTAATGCCCTGTAATGTAGAGGCGCCGGGAAGATCGCTTGAATGGAGGAGGCTAACAGACCGATGACTCATGCTAATGACCTCAACGACACAGTCGGTTTGGAAATAACAGAAGTCAGCTCTCTCTTGATATAACGCACCTTCTGAGCGGGTAACAGAAGTTTACAATTAAGAAAATTAACCTGGAAACCCAAGAAGTCCAACACTTGTGTCGGGACTAAAACCGACTTCTGGACATTCACAAGGAACCCCAGAGACTGCAAGAGATCGATGGCCCAGTTCAGATGGGTCAACAACCGAAATTGGGAGTCCGCCAGAATGAGGATGTCGTCTAGATAAATAATCAGACGAACACCTTGCGCGCGTAAGGATTCCACGACTGGCCTCAGAAGTTTCGTAAAGCACCAAGGTGCTGATGACAGGCCGAACGGAAGAACCTTGTACTCGTACCATTTCCCCAGCCATTGAAACTGAAGGAAGCGTCGATGAGGCGGAAATATCGGGACCGACAAGTAAGCGTCCTTGAGGTCCAGACGAACCATCCAATCCTTTTCGCGCAGAAGATCTCTCAACAGATGGATGCCCTCCATCTTGAAATGCCTGTAAACGACTCCCCCGTTGAAATCCCTTAGGTTGAGAACCAAGCGGGATCCCCCCCTTTCTTTTCCACCAGGAAAACCGTGCTGGCGAACCCTTGAGGATGGCGCACGGTCGGAACTATGGCCTCTTTCAACAGGAGAGATTCTAGTTCCGCGGAAATGAACTCCTGATCCTGCGTGGAAAAGCAAAGTGGAGAGGGAGGGTGGGGCTGATGTGGGCGGTGATAGAATTCTATTCGGTAACCCTGAACAGTCTCCAGCACCCAAGCATCGTTGGAGATCAATCGCCAATTGTCTTGGAAAAACTGTATCCTGCCCCCAAGAATCACACTGCATGCAGGAATTAGGCTCACCTGATGTCTTGGAATCCTGGTATCCACTATAGGATCCTCCAGAACAACCTTTCTGGTACTGGCCACGTCCTTTCTTGGAAGGATAGAATTTGGATCTGTTGGAGTAACCGGAATCCTGCTGATTGCCTCTGTGGGACTGGTTTCCCCTTTGGGTGGCTTGACCACGGCCGAACGAACGTCTCCTACTTCGTCCGGCCCTGCCGAAAACAGGACTAAAGGCCCGGCGTAATGAGGCTTGAGCCTTGTCCAAACCACTGAACGTGTTCACAAACTTGGTCAGTTCTTTCAAGAACGGCTGGCCGAAGAGTAAACCTTGAGCTTCCGGGCCCGCCTCAGGGGTGCAAAGCTCAGCAAGCTTCGGGTCAAGCTTCAGAAGAATCGAGCGACGGCGCTCGCTGGAAAGGGCACAATTTGCGTTGCCGAGTTGGCAAATGGCCCTCTGAGCCCATTCAATCAATTCATCAGGGTCTACCATCGCTGAGGATTCTTTGGCCACAAACCCAAGGTCAAGGATCTTAGTGAGCGGACCCATAAGATCTAGAACCTTATCCTGGCAAGAGCGCCAAGAGCGGTCCAAACCCTTCTTAGGGTCTTTCGCAAATTTGCGAAGATAGGTAAGCATCGTGGGATCTACCTCGGGGGTGTCTGCAAGGTGATCCGCTAGGTCCGGACGCAGACATTCGGAACGAAGGCGAGCTCGCACATCTTTGTCAAAAGGCTGGCGTATGTGAGTTTGCACATAGTCCGCCACAGCTGGGGATGGAAGCCAGGCGGAGGAGTTGGGATGGACAATGTCCGAGGGCTCAAAAGTCAGGACAGGAGGGTGCGTGGGCGCATCCACAAAATGTTTGTTGCATACCTTCTTCTTGGGAGGAGGGCCCGCATGATCAGAGGAGGAGGAGGAACCTTGGTCGTCCGTATCCGCAGGTAAAACAGCCGAAGGCGCGCCCCCTTGGGCATAGACTTGACAGAATGTAATGATTTAGCCAATTTTGGGAAATCCGAAGAATGAGGATTCTTAGGGGAGGTAGAAGACTTGCGTGAAGCAGGTACCCATCCCTGCTGTTGCGCATATTGGGTCAAATGCAGGTTTAGAGGCGTTATGGCTCTCACCAAAGCTTTATTGACCGAATGCTGTACCCCCTGATCAAGAGCCTCCACCAAATCATATTCTAAGGACTCAGGGACTTCTTCCTCATCATAATAGTCATCCCCATAATAGGAAGCACTCATGGTTCCCACAGAGTGAGAAAAGTATAGCCCACTGGATGACAAAAATCCGATTTGCCAATGGCAAAATTCAGCGGGAGTGTAAAAACCCCGACAGCAAGCCAAAGAAGCATAAAAAACTGCCAAAATTCAATAGAATGTGGAGGGAGGGCTCGCTGTGCACCAAAAAACACACTCTAGGCAGAGCCTATGCAAGTATTATACAGCCCAAAGCCTTTAAATAAACAATGGGCATCAGAAGGGGTTAATGCGCTGGCTGTGGGCGTTGACGCTGTGAAAAGACGTCTTTCAAGAAGCTCTGTGTCTCTGAGGAGATTCGGAATGAGGAAATGGCATCCGTGCATGCGCGGAATGCCAGAAGTCGAACGCTCGAGAAATGAGCTCACGCAGCAGCGCGCGAGTCTCAAAACACCCCGTCTCCCGCTCGACCAAAAGGAAAAACACAGGCGCCGTGCGCCCGGACCAAGGGAGGCGGAACACGCTCTCCCAATAAACCGAAGACTCGGACGAGCTACACACCGCAGCGCTAAAGCAGCGAACGCGGAAAATGACAAGCAGAAGGTGCGTGCAATACAATCAACACAAAAGCGCTGATAGCGCAGAAAGCACGCGATAGCAATAAAGCAAACAGAAAGTCAATACAAGCAGCACATGCAAAGTAAGACAAAAGCACTTAACTGGCTGCAGAGGAGCAAAGAAAGAGGATGAGTGACTCTCTATATGGCTTTATATACCACACACTCTATGGTTGTTACCCATGTGTTTCTGGGTATTGTAGTTTATTTGTTTCTATGGCTGCTGGGCATTTCATTAAAGAAATGAGAAAGCATAATTGGAGCCTCCGGTCCTGCAATAGAATTTCAGCTCTATTGGCTTTACCAGCACTTATTTTTTTTCTACCAGCCTTTGATCCTGCCACCACATTTGCTGACTCCATCCCTATTGTCTCAGGATTACGAGATCATGGCCACGTAAATATGATCTTTGCTATGCTGCTACTTAGCCAACACCAAATATCATCGGCGGCCCTCTTTTCAAACTATAACCATACTACAAGATGGCCGACTTGCATATTACAGCAGAAAGTGTCCTTCTTCTATTTCTACAGCTCCAGTCTTCTTTTTATGTGCACGGGCGCTGTTCCACGCTGTTGCTGCCGGTAGAGCTGATATTACTGACTACCAGGCGGCTGTCACTGAGCGAGAAGACTAGGAAACAGAGGGAGACGCAACCGCTCAGCGGTTACTTTTAGCAGAAAGCCTTACTATGTGACATCATCAAAACGCGCTGGGCTGAGCTGAAGTTGAGTCGAAGTTAAGGAAAGTACGAGACCAAAAGAAGGGGAGTTCAAAGACCGAAGAGGGAGTGCACCAGGGATACAGAAAGTGGGTCACCTCGGAGATATTAGGAACAGGGAAGACGTAAGAGATAGACGAGACGTAGGAAAGAAATCAAAGCAGACCGAGAATTTCTGGAACAGACCAAACAAAATTGCGAGATCTTCAAAACTGGAGCAGCTGGCAGGAACCAAGAGACAGACGGGGGTATTTAGGAGAGCAAAAGAGGAGGCTTAGGAAGAGACCGAGAAAAGAAGAATAACACCAGGGAAAATTAACAGAAAAAGTGTTATCAAAAGAGCAGGGTGTTTTACCGAGAGATTAACGGAAAGAGGAGATAATATAAGAGCCGAGGAGATGTCAAAGGAAAGGTGAGTCCAGGAAATGTACCCACAGCATATAATCTACAGGGTTAAACCACAACAGAGTAGGGAAGCACTAAGGAATGATTGGAAAGGAGACAGGAGAGGACTTATGAAGCACCTACCAAAAATAGAGATAGGTGAGACAACAGTAAGGTAACCTAAGTGAGACCACGAGGGTACATTTCAAGAGAAGGGGTAGGCAGGTAGACATCGATGCAGGACATCCAACTACGTGAGCAGAGAACGCAAACAAGTAGAGGAAATTGGGTTAGTAGTGAAGATAGAGATAGTCGAATCTATGAGAAATTGGTAGGTGAAAGAAGGTGCACTCAGACATCAAAGAGCTGAAGCTAGAGACCGTGATGCGCAGACAGGAGGGATAGACAACATAGTGGGACAGACATTTGCAAAGAAACGCAGAAGTAAACTGAGAGACATGACCCGGACACAGAGAGCAGTGGCAGTGAGATATTCTTCAGGAGAGAGATAAGGAGCCGAGTGAGAGACATTGAAAGACTCACATCACTTCTTACATAGTTTTATAACGACGCTGCTGCTGTACCAGGCTGTACTAGAGATCATGTTGGGGATAGGAAAGCCCAAACTTCTCCAATAGAGCTTTGTCCATTTCTCAGCACCAACATTATTCCGTGGACCCTAGGACTTGTTCTGTGTGAGCTGCATTCTGTTGTCGTGGAGGATTGTCTTCAAACTGACCAACCATGTGGCAAAAATACACTTGGTGATGCCAGGATTTCAGTCTATGGCTTTAAGTTACGCTGCTTGCTGCTCATCATAGAGGCACTTGGGTTGTTACCGTGTGGCCATCAAGATGAAAGTCCATCCTTTTGATTGCTGATACATGGTGTATCCTGGAGCACATAACTGAAGTTCCTTCAGTCACCAACCCAATCCATTGAGCTTGCCTTAAGCTGCATTCGGTCTCCTCTCTTCAGACCCTATCCCCTGTACAAGATGAACGCCAAGGCTTCCTCTTCCAGAGTGGATGATAAGGTCATGGAAACACTCAAGAAGGTCTTTGGATTTGACACCTTTAGAACAGCACTGCAGGAGAGTGCGGTCAGGACTGTGGTAGAAGGTAAGCCACAGCAGCGTATCCGAACACTCAACTGTTGGCAAAAAGAAAACCATATTTTGATTCAGCAAAATTATCCATTTATAAATACAGGCATCACCTGTGTTTTCCAATATATTGTCGCGTATCTGCATTGTGTTGATGTGGCATTATTGTAGTCTAAGTTTCCAACTGAACATATTTGTTTTGACCGCCCAATACTTTCCAGTTTTGCATATCCCAATGGAGTAGTTTGCTTTCTCCTAGCAGGCCATCACAATTTAGACACCTCACTGTATGAATTGGCATGCTAATGGCATCACACAGATTACAGAGCATCAGGTTTATCTCGGATTTGCTGGTGATATCCATAGTTGGGAATTCTTGCTGCTTTCCTAATATCACATCAAATCCCAGCGGCACATTGAAGAACCTTTATTCTCACATAAAAAAAAATCGTAGGTGCTGAATATTTAGATACAGACCCCTTACCACCATAATGCACGATTGGATAATGATAGCAGATCTAATATACTTTCGTCTGTAACTTTTATTATTGACCTGATCATTTTTTATTGTATTGGCCTACATCATATTTGTAAGGTTGGCAGTACCACTTTTTAAATCTAAAATATAAATGCATTGCATAAAATAAATACACGTGTTACAGAATAGTTGACAAAACAACAAGTGGTCCTGAGCATACGAAAATAAGGAAAACAATTGATATATATAGATCACAATGGAGCTCTATATAGTTCAAGATTCCTTGACCAGCCGGCCAAGGAATATTTATTGGTTCAATAAATTTGTGATCTCAAAAATACAACAAATAACCCAAGAAATAAGGGTTAAATTGGGGCACAGTCCTGTGCCTTGCAAGGAGGAAAAAGGTAGGAAAGTAAAGGTAAGTGAAGAAAATTTATCAGGCAAACAGTGTGAGCTTGCAGGTCACTGGTATGAATTATACATTAGCAGTGTATCCTGGAGTCATTCATACAACCAATAGTAACAGGGAAGTACATGTATGAACTACTCTAAGGTCGACGTTTCGATCCCCAGCTCGGGTATCACGGGATCATCATCAGGACAAGTAAATTAATTTTGCCTGAACACAGTTATTTACCACACCGAGTTGGTGGCTTGAAGTGGAATTGGCTTCAGATGAGAGAGTTCTTATAGGGTCACCCACGTTATTCTTAATGGGTAAACCGTTCCATAGAATGTGGTTATGAATTCTGTATGGGAGCTGGAATTGATGAAGCCCAATCTTTAGGGTTTGCACGGTGATGTAACACCGGAATAACGGGTCTTGTAATTGATCACTCTGGGACATCTGGTCCTATGACATTATTTTGCATAGTCTGTTGAAAGCTATAGGTGATTTGCAGAAGTCCGTTTCAGATACTGAGACTGCAATGTGGTATCTTGAACTATATAGAGCTCCATTGTGATCTATATATATCAATTGTTTTCCTTATTTTCGTATGCTCAGGACCACTTGTTGTTTTGATGAATACTTGCTACCCATGGTCCCGAGCGATTTAATGGGTTCCCCTTGTCCCTTCTTGACAGAATAGTTGACATCCCATTAGAGAGAGACTGCCATAGATACGGAGGGGAAAAGAACCTTCGCTTTAGGATGTTCTCAGTTTTCCTACCAACAGTCTCTATATTAGCAGTAACTAAAGAGTTCAGATCTTTTGTAATCTAATATCCTCCACCTCTTTAAGTGATTGAAAGGCAGACTTTCAGGTCTTGACATTAGACTTGCATTTGTTCATGTAATTCCTGCCATCTGGCCAAACTCGTCTGTGATTTTGTCTACTTGTGAGATGGTTCGAGCCGCAATAGAGACGCAAAGAGCACTTTGTCATTTTCATAGTCAAAGTACTTAAACAGGATAAGCCCTGAATCTGATCATAGCATCTGTGCTAAGGGTTCAATGCATAAATCAAATAGCTTCTGGTATTGGGGAATCCTTGTTTCGTAGGTAATTCTTATGCCAGGTATACATTATTACCTGTTGTTGGACGGGAACTCTTCTGCATGTTTCTGGAGAACGTGCTTCACTGCCCTGTGTTGATCTCCTGGCGAGTCATTTGTAAGCACTGTAAGGTTTCTTGATTTCTACATGTGTGAACATGATATTCGCACATGTCCACTGAAGGTCTTCCTGTTTACTTCGATTGAGATCATAGAGCTTGACTCGGAGGTTGAGGGGACTTGTATAAGGCACTCTTCTTTTATAGATAGTGGTCATTTCCTTTTTTACCCAGGCTGTGGTTGACTGATACGGGGGGCAGCATTAAACTATACCCTGTTACATACACCTGTACCCTTTAGTATGGGCTGCCTACCAGCTTCTTCCTGGTAAAGTCTTTGCAGTCTCCCTTACGTAGATTCTTTTTGTCTTTGCAGTATGTGTGTATTGAGAGCCAGTGAGTTCACTGGGTGAGGATGGCGAGCCATTGCGTTTAATGTGAGCTGAGCTGGAATCTGTTCTGATGGGCGTTCCAACTCCCCTGGGCCTCTCCCTAGTCTTGGCAGAAGTTTGGTGAGTTGGGGTAGACACTCGTTTTTTATCAGTATTTAGGTAATACTCCCTCTGGTGGGGGAACCACCTCCCTTTCTGCTGGGTGACGGTCAGAACCTCCTGGTATGGAGTTAATTAAAATGCCTCTCTGGGGGATAAGACAGACAGTTACCAAGAGCCCTCTTCACATGGACTGATCATGCTGTGAACATGCAGCGAGTATGCTCGAGGATTGGAAGGGCACCCGGAATGCAAAAGTAGCATACCCCCTTATTGGATTAGCCTGTCACTCAGGGAATGATAAGTGTGCCCTTATCAGCCAGTTGGTTGTTCAGGGCGGTTCTCTTTTCTGACAAGGCACTCACAAGGGGTCTGTAGGAGTGGAGTCTGAAGATTGGATTGTCATTCTTCTTACATACCTAAGAATAGGGTTTGAACTTGAGAAGGTGTCTCTGTGATGGATTACAGGTGAAAGGAATTTGCCAGTGTGATGGAAGGAGTTTGGCTACAGCTTGTCTAACTGGCATTGAAACAGAAACCGAGACAGAGCTGTCTGAGGGTTGTGGAGGCTATCCTGTCCTTCGGAACTCGAGGAGACTTCAGACAGCTGCTCAGGAAAAAACAACTTGCTGCACATCAACATCGAGGAAGACTGGGGGTTCTCTGTGGTTGTTGAAGATGAGACTCCTTGGCCCCTGACCCTTTCCCAGTGCTGTGGGAAGTGTGGGTGCTTTCAGTTAATGTGTGTAGCTGAGGGAAGAGTGTCCTGTTTTTACCATTTGAACGCTTGATCCCTGCCCGACTCCTTTCATAGTCTCCAGCTTTGTCCTTGCTTGACCGACACTGGTAGCTAGTAGGTACCAGTTCCAGGTCTGTTCCAGTGGGTGCCCTGCTATTAGAAAATCTATACTGTGATAAGTGGGCTCTGTGGCACAGACCCCCACCTCTTTTGGGTCATCTGAAGGTATCTGGGTGGACTGGCACCCTTGGCCAGCCACTACCCTCCTACAGGTAGTCCAGTGGTTACCTTTCTCGATCCCTGACAACACCAAAGAGGTGTCCTTGCCAAGGGAGGTGGGCACTTCTGTTCTTTTGGGTGGTGGAACAGAGGGTGGACCAGGAACATTTACTTTATTTCAACTTCTGAAACCCTAACACTGCAATACACGTATTGGTACCATTGCTCTGGCTTTGAAGAGTAACCCTGTGCAACGGTGTCTATAGAATGCAATGTTAACAATTTTTTTAGGGCTTAGTGTCTAGGTGCTAAATTACTGTTTTGAGTCAGGACTCTGGTCCAGAGGGTTGTAGAGCCTTCTGGTTTCCACTGTGTATCTCAGTGTTATGTGTAGTACATTTAACATGTGTATATTAAAGTACTTTACTTTTATAAAGTAAAGCGCTGACCGGTCATTAATCTTATTAACTGGTATTAGGGGGTAAACTGTATTCTGAATGTCTAACCCATTTTGCCTCTTTTAGTAAGCCTTGACTGCTCTATCTCGCTATCTAGAGAGAGTCAAGTATTGTAGAGGAGTACTTGGTTTTTCACTGTGAGTTCGAGTAGTACTGTGGCCCCAGGACCCCAGAGGGGAACATCTCCTGTTGATGCAACTGGATCCCAGTAACTCCTGAAATACTTAGTGTCCCAAGAATGCGATCGTCATATTTTGGTGGGCAAGCGGTGTTGAATGAGTAGGCATCCGACTCAGTGGACACTGACACCAGCTTATGAGTCCTTTAGATGACAGGTAATACTGGAAAGTAGTCTGAACTAAAGTACTGGTCCGTAGATGAATTAAAGCAAATAGCAAAGAAGGGCTTACTGAGTGAGGGTGGAGGGTCCCATGGTCTAAGAACAGGGAACACTTGGTTAGCCACATCGGAAAATGTTTGGAGGGATTGGCCATTGTAGCGCAGAGTGAGAAGGAGGTGGAAAACTTACAGGAGAGCACTGATGTCACAAACATCCAAAGTCCTTTAGTGCAGGCTTTTTCTAGAACTGCTCCAAGGCCTTTCCCTGTTCTTTCTCCTGTGCTTTCCCTCAGACCTTCCCCTCTACTTTTTCTTCCCCCTATCTCTGGAGTTAACTTTTCCCCTGCTCCATGATTCACCTCCTTTGGATAGACTGACCTAGCAGAGTCCTTGAAACTAGCTGCAATCCCAGGAAGCTAAGGGTTTAGCAGAGGGGAAGGCAAGGAAATTTGAGTGGGGGTAGCTAAAAAAGGCCTGCCAGACAGATGAGTAGCGGCTAAGGGACAGACAAAAATAGTGGCTTGGAAAGAGAAGGAGATTGAGATACAGGATAAGGAGAGAGATAGGGAATTGGAGAGGGAGCAGAAAGCCATGGAGATAGAAAAACTCTGACTGGCAGCAGAGAAAGGGGTCAGCTCTGGTGATAGTATCCCTCCAAGTCTAAGGAGAACACCCCAAGGGGCCAAAGGAATTGATATATATGCATGGCCCAGGCACAGATATTCTTGTCTGGATCCATACTTTTGAACTCACTAGCAAGGCTCAATGTCTAAACGAACAGCCAGGGCAGCACCTCCCTCGGCAGGGACTGAGGTTGGGACTGAGGTCATTGAAAGGATGCCTGAGAAGGACAAACTGACACATGAAAGTATGAAGGATGCTCTGATTAGATGGTTTTGGTGGAAGCCAGCCCAGTACTTTCAGAGGTTCAATGAAAACTAGAAAGCAGTTGGCGTTCTGTTTTGAGAATTTGATTCAAGATACAGTGCTTGACAGAAGAGGGGAGAGGCATGGACACAAATGATTACCAGTCCGTGAATCGGGTAGTCTCAGAGAAGGCTGCTCTAACCCTCTCAAACAGTACTTGTCTGACCTTACTGACCAGTATCCAGAAAAACCTGCCAAGAGAGTTAACAAGGGGCAGAAGCACCATAATTCCAAGCCCAGTGGGGATATTACAACCCAGCAGTCTGTTTCTAAACCAGGTGGAAGGTCCAGAATAGTTCCAAGGCTCTGGGCCAGTACAGAGTCCAACAGGAGCGGGGCCCCTAGTCTGCTCCAGAATGGGGTTGGAGGGAAGGTTTCTTTCACTCCCAATCTAGTGAAATGCTGCTGGTGTAATTGAGAGGGACACGTAAAAGACTGCCAAATTAAGGATGCTGTGCCAGCGGTGCCCATGAGTAAGTGTGGAGCCAGACATAAAGGGAGGCTCAACGGAGTTTAACTAAGTCACTTGGAAACTAGATACAGAGGCCTTTAAGCATATTCACCCAAGCTTGAGGGGCTACAGGAGTGTGGAAGGCCGGTTCCAGCCATAAGGAATACTGGTGCCCACATGACTATGGTTGGGTGAAAATATCACAAACCTGAGGAGATCATCCCTGATTTCATGGGTTAAGGTCTGGTAGCTAACATTGTTCACATGGAGTACTTTCTTGCCAGAGTGGAGGTAGAGGTGAATGGTAAGAAGGCCATGGTGGATGTGGGGGTGTGAGAGAAGCAGGGTGCTGGATGCTTTCTGGGGAATGATCTTGTTGAACGCGGGCTAGAATCGGGAGCCCTTTCAGCTGGACTTCATCTGTTGTGCTCACCAGGGCAAAGACTGTAAACCACTTCCTTTTTCGGAGGAGACTACTGTAGTGGAATAGAGACCAGAGGGGAGCACACCAGAACCAGAATCAAGGGCAGACTCTGAGAAGGCACTAGTCCTGGTGTCAGTACCTCCTGCTCCAGTTGGAAAGGATGGCGAGCATCCAGAGGAGGATAAGGTGTTGGGAGTATGAGTTTCTGCTGGTGTTGCAGGAGCTGCTTGCGGAAGGAGGACTGTTAGGAGAGCAGACATTTAAGTCCCAGACGGAGTGTACCTCACTTGTGGGCCTGCAGAAGATTTTCCAGGACCAGGTCTCGACTGTAGTAGGTGGAAAGCACAAGGGGACTTTGGAAGATGGACTCCTAAACAGTGAACTCGCGGACGCTGAACCGGCATCCAGCAAAAGGCTGGTGGTTTATTGGATGCACAGGAATTTCCTGTTGTAGTTATCCCATGAAGTACCTTTAGTGGGTCTTTGTGGCATGAAAAAGACAAGTTTATCACCTGTGTTCTGCTGGCCAGAAGTTGTTCAGGATGTAGAGAGGTTTTGCCGCACATTCCTGGCCAGTCAGGCCAGGGGCAAGTCTGTTGGCCAGACCAGGGCACCTTTGGTTCTCCCACCCGAGGTGGGCTACCCTTTGAGTGGGTGGGGATTCATATAGTTGGTCCCTTTGATCCTCCCATCATCTTTGGGTAACAAGTACACACCTTTTCTGGCATCCTAGTTACTAAACCTGAGCTTGTCCTGTTGGATGTGCATTACAAATACTCCCCATATCAAGGGGGCATACATGAATGGTTGGTAATTCAGTCCCCAATTGTGATACTGCCTTACTTTGGACTGATAGAACAATACATCAAATCAACAAAGTTACTACCTTTATTTACTTTCTCATATCCTGTCCACACTTTTACTTACCAGTTACTACACCATCTATGTGGTCACCATCACCAGTGCCACATTACAGCAGCCCGAGGAAGTTGTTTCAGACGAAACACCTGTTGGCTGTGCTGTTTTCATCTTGAAAAACTCTTTTAGTTTGTTACATCAAGCGTATCAACATTTAAATTGAATACATCTGATGAATGTCTTTTATTGTATGTTCAAACACTAAGAATCCCACAAATATGGGAGAGGTCCCCTTATATTTCACCAAAAGCCACAGGGTTAATTACAAATTTCAGCAAAAGAAGGGTCCCCTGCGCGACACTCACTCACACCATTTATTCTCGTACTGATCCAGAGGATTAGAGATGCACCACCATAAAAATGTTCAGCATTACGGTCTTCTCTCTGAACAGTATTTTATGTAAAAATGCATAATTTATTTAACATACCCAAAATTTTACATTCCATAAAATAATAACGTAAAATATTTTTGAAACCTATTCTATACAATTCCATCTTTATTGCACTTATATGTCATTACAATATTTATGATAACATCTTAAAAACACTTGTGGGCACCATATGCAAATTTCATCCACTTAGGACATAAATTGTTTTGTTTAAGTGTATTATCACAAGATCATGATTTTTATTAAAAAAAAACCCTTAAGAAATCCAAGTTCTGTCGACACGGCATTTCAATGATATTTATGCTGGATCACAACCTTCTTCAGGGCATATTTTGTAACATAAATATCTAATGGTCAATGTTTTAGTCTTCTAGCATTTCCTGATTCCTTGCTGTGTGTCACCCTGTGGCTTTTTTAAGAGGGTTCCAATTAATCTTGTTGGGATGTGGGGCTAGTGTTCTCCTTCCTATCTCGAAAATACCTATTATCTGATAAAGGTCCCAGTATATGTAAAGCTCGACTTCTTCACTTCGCAATGCCCTCCGTAATTTTGAAGAATTTTGTGGTGGTGCACCTCTAATCCTCCGGATCAGTACATTAATAAATGGTGAGTGAGTGTTGCGAAAGGGGCTCTTTTTTCCGGAGGTCAAACACTAAGAACCAACATAAAAGTATGAGAAAACAATGTATTTCTCCAAATTTGGAAATGAACAAGTTTCTTACCCCCAGATTCATCATTGTCCTGTTTTGCGAGTCCTTAATAGCGATTTTTAAGGAATCGCTAATAAAGACTCCCAAAACGGTATTCATGTAGAAATCGCAATATTTATTGCGATTTCTACAGCTTCCTTATTTGCGATTCGTAAATAAGGAAGCGATTTCAAGGGTGCCAGGGTGATCAAAGAACACCCTGTAGCACCCCTGAAATGGTAATGTACACTGGTGTTGCGCACACACATGTCCAAAGGACATGTGTGTGTGTAACATACAACTTAGAAAAAAAGCACTGAAGTGCATTTTTCTAAGTTTTCGCTATTTACCACGTAGTTAGACTTCGCGGTAAATAGCGGCCCCAGATTGCGATTTCGCAATTTTAAAATGGTTCATGAATTGCATTTAAGGAATCTCAAATTGAGATTCCTTAAATGCAATTATTCGCAACTTAGTGATTTTTAGAATTGCGATTTTTTGCATTTGGGAAGATGAATCCCAAATGCAAAGATAGCGCTCGCAAAGGACCAGATTCTCAGAATCTGGCCCTTTGCGAGCTGATTTCGGCTTGATGAATCTGGCTGTATGTTCCTAACAAAATTGCAAATTACTGTTTTTTTCGGTGAGCTCCAGACTCCAATAATATAACAAGTACATACTAGTGGTGGATCATGCACCAGGTACACGGAAGCGGTGGCCTTGAGCAGTATATTCAAGATGGTAGCTAGGGCTCTCCAAGGGCTCTTTTCCAGGGCTGCATAATAACCCCAAACTGTGGTTTCAGAAAGAGAAATGAAATTAATTTTCTTTCATATGAAGGTAAAGTGGGAAGAAGTAGGCATGCCTTACCACTTCTTCACCATGTACCACCCCCAAACCAATGGTCTGGTGGATCGATTTGATAAGACCTCGGAGAGCATGATCCCCTCAAGAGGAGATGGGATGTGAACTTGCTATGCCTATTGTTCGCTTTCCAGGAGATACCACAGCGAGGAATAGGGTTCAGTCCCTTTGAACTTCTTTTCTTTTTGGACATCCTGTCTGAGGTTCCCTGACCTTCCTCGAAAAGGGCTGAGAGGGCAACCCTCAGGCCCTTGAACGTGAATTGTGGGACTATGTCCTGGGCCTCCGGAGGCTGATGGCCTAGTTCTTGAGTAAAGCACAGGACCATCTTAATGTCAGCCAGGAGCTGATGGAGTGGTATGACCAGAAGGCTATGCTGACTGGTACCAGGAGGGCCATGGAATTTGGGTCCTGAAGGCCATCTGTCCCAGGGCTCTGGACGAAAATTGGTGTGGCTTTCTGATGTCAACTATTTAGTTGACACATGCTGTACAGGAGCCTCAGAAGGTGGTCCATGTGAATAGTCTCAAAACATTTCTCTGCAGGTGTTACTCGTTTTCTGTACTTGTATTGGCTTTAGTAGTAGAGAAGGAGAGTGAGCCACTCCCTGACCTATTGCAAGGTGATCAGAAAGTTGATTAGTTTGAGAGAGTTAAGCTCTCCTCAGAATTAACACTTGAACAGCAAGCAGAGTGTAAAGAGTTGCTGGGGGGTATTTTCCCATCTCTTCTTGCTTACCCCAAGGCTGTCATGGAGATAGACCATGGGCACACTCCACCTATTAAGAACCAGACATATAAGATGTTTGACCGGGTCCAAGAATGCATCAAGACTGAAGTGGTCAAGATGCTAGACCTAAGTGTTATTGAGTCTTTCTGTAGTCCCTGAGCCAGCTCGGTGCTATTGGTGCCTAAGCAAGGGTCAGCTGACCTGCGCTTCTGTGTGGACTATCATGGTCTAAAGCAGGCCGTTACAAATCTACTCGCCCACTCGAAATTGCCAGTAAAATTTTATCAGGTCGAGCTATTTTTAGCATTTACTAGTCCCATCTGGGATTACATTTAGTCTGGAAAGGAACAGTTGTTCTGTTCATTCAGAAAGTAAATGAGCCTTAAAGATGCCATTAAATCTTGTTTTTCTCTTTACACATTTGCTGTCTGTTCAAGGAAAGAGGTCAAATGTCAGTATGTCTTTTATATAATTGCTGCTTGGAAAATGAGGTTTGTTTTTTCTTTCTTACTAGATTTAGAGGTTTTTGTCAAGTGAGCTTTCTGAAGATGTCAGTTATTTTTCTCTAACACATAACATTTAAATAAATAGCCTGTAAATGAATATTTCAAATATTTCAAAATATATCGGGAATTACAAAAGCACATTTCTTGTAATAAAGAAGTGCGATGCAAACAAAAAGTTAAATAGGATAAAAACAAACCAGAATACTTTACTTGGTGATGTGCAAATGACACCTATTTGCAGAAACTCTATTTCCAAACATATTGTTTGTACACTATATAGTTTTATCAGCAAAGCTGCATGTCAGTGGCAAAGTCTGTGGCCATTTCATTGTAAAATCTGCTGATTACAAATGACAGTGTGTATTTATTAAAAGTGATAGTTTTTAAACCAGATTTGAGGAAAATTCCTGCCTCCGTCGTGATGAAAATGCAGTTAACCCCTTGAAAATGTTGTCAACATGCCTGCCACTTGGAAGACAACAACATCTTGGATCCGTCCCAGTCCAATTCAGATGCAACCATAGCACCGAAACAGCCGTCCTCGCCGCCACAGACGACATCAGGCGCCAACTAGACAACGGCGAAACACCAGCCCTCATCCTCTTGGACCAGTCAGCCACCTTCGACACGGTGTGCCATCGCACTCTAAAGACACGCCTCCTAGAAGCTGGAATCCAAGGGAAGGCCCTTGACTGGACCACGTCCTTCCTCGCAGGCAGAACCCAGAGAGTACGCCTCCCACCCATCCGATCCAAAGCCACTGACCTCATCTGCGGCGTCCCTCAGGGCACATCCCTCAGCCCGACGCTGTTCAACGTCTACATGGCCCCCCTCTCACAAGTGGCCCGCCATCACGACCTCAACATAATCTCCTACGCCGACGACACCCAGCTCATCTTCTCCCTCACCAAGGACCCACACACCACCCAAACCAACCTCCCTAGGGAATGAAGGCTGTCGCCGACTGGATGAGGAGCAGCCGTTTGAAGCTGAACTCGAACAAGTCGGAGGTCCTCATCCTTGGACCCTCTCCCTCAGCCTGGGATGACTCCTGGTGGCCGACCACGATGGAAACAGCACCAACACCCACCGACCATGCACGCAACCTAGGATTCATCCTCGACGCCTCCCTCTCCATGTCCAAACAGATCAACGCCGTCTCCTCCTCCTGCTAAAACACCCTCCTTGTGCTCCGCAGGATCTAGAAGTGGATCCCGACAGAAACAAGAAGAACGGTGACACATGCCCTTGTCAGCAGCCGACTGGACTATGGCAACGCACTCTACGCAGGAATTCCAGCCAAACAACTACGACGACTACAACCCATCCAAAACGCCTCCGCCCGACTGATCCACTAGCGCCAAGAAACCGTACGGTGAGCGTTGCGCTCTATAAATGTTTTAAATTGGAAATTGGATCGTCAACGCCCCCCGCCGCAGCCACATCACCCCCCACCTGAGAAACCTACACTGGCTCCCCGTCGACAAGATCACCTTCAAGCTGCTCACCCACGCACACAAAGCACTCCACAACACCGGACCTGCCTACCTGAACAGCAGACTCTGCTTCCACACCCCCACCCGCCAGCTCCGCTCCGCCAGCCTCGCCGCTGTCCCCCGCATCCAACGTGCGACCTCCAACGGCAGATCCTTCTCCCACCTCGCTGCCAAACCTGGAACACCCTCCCCACCCACATACGGCAGACCCAAGACCTACTCGCCTTCAGAAGACTCCTCAAGACCTGTCTCTTCGAACAGTAGCAGCACTACCCCCCCAACCCCCCCAAACCCCCCTCCCGCCCTCCCCTCAGCTCCTTGAGACCCTCACGGGTAAGTAGCGCGCTTTACAAGTACTCTGATTGATTGCTGCTAGGCCTCCCCCTCGTGCTAAGCCTTTTTGGGCCATTTGGGGAGTTCGCGCTTAGGCCCCTATAATGTTTTGTCCACATAAGGTATGTGCGTCAAATTTGCGTCCTTTTTTTCCAACACCATCAGGATTGTAAAGATACCCAGGATTTGTGGATTCCCCTGGAGGGAACCCAGGAATTAGCCAAAATACAGACAAATGTTCTTCTTAAAAAATAAAAATGGTAAAAAAGTGCTTTAGAAGAAAGTGTCTGTTTTTAGGTCTCGCGACCTATCAATGTGCATGCGCATTGAGCGGAGGGAGAATTCAAGTGCTCAAAATACTCGTCAAACCAAGGGCTTTTTGGTGCGGTTTTCTTTGAGTTCACGTGAATCACGTGACCAAACAAGCACGCGCATCAGCCTCCCTCCCTCCTAATTGCATTTTTTAACGGCCGCCACCACATCAAAGGGCTTCGCCCAGCATGCGCTCTGCGGCTTCTCCTCCCCTAATTAATCATGGCTGGCCGGCCGTACTTTCAGTTTCCGGCCGCTCTTGTTTTATCTTGACATCAGCGAAGTGAGGTACAGGCCGTTGCGCGCGCACCACTTGCGTCTTTTTATTTTAATTCTTTTCGCATGCTTGTTCTTCTTGCATTCTCTTTTCTGTTTGATCTTTTCCCTTGAATTTGACTTTCACTTAACATTTCTCTCTCTTACCCCGTCCCTCTTTAGTTTCCTCTCACGACCCCGTTCCTTCTCTCCACCATCTCCTTTCTTTCCTTCTTCCCCCATTCCGTTTTCCATCGCTTCCCCTTCCCCAACAGAGCCCAGCATCTCCCACCCCGTGCTTCCCAGCTTGCGAGTGTGCGTTTGCAGGCAGGACTGACTTAGTCAGCAGAACCTGTTCTGATGAGCTACAGCCTGCTGTGTGTGCCGAGCCGCCCTGCCTGCTCGTGGTCTTCAGACTAGTTCCAGCAGCATGAAGGCTTGAGGCGGCGTTTCCCCTCTCAGCCTCTCGTGGCAACATGGGCTCCGGCAGCAGAGGGTCCCCGACTTCCAGAGCCCTGCATCCATCCACCCCGAAGGACCGGATGCTGCGCCTGTGATGCAGGCTGCTTTCTGCCTGGCCGGCAGCATCCCCATGGAGCGGGGAGCCCATTGCACTCCCTGCCTGTGAAGATGAAATGCTTTTCCCGCTACCTGCCGTACATCTTCAAGCCGCCCAGCACCATCCTGTCCTCCAGCTGCCACACAGAAGGTAGGACGGAGTCTGAGGGCGCGCCCGCGGGGGAGGGGGCAGCGGCAGGACTTCCAAAAAGCTCTGCTGACACGGCTGCTGGCAGCAGTCAGACGGACAGCCATTGCTAGCCGGCGCCTGTCTGCGTGTGACAGAATTACTGCGCATTTCATTGGGATGGTTTTGGGTTTAGGGGCAGACGCGAGCCCTGTCTAGCCAGTCAGGGAGCCGCCTCCGATTAATCATGACAATTAGTCGCCAAATCGCAATACCGGGCACCAGCACGGGTGCCCTGTTCTCTTGCTCATTACTTTGATGTTCAATTTGACCACATTCTTCATTATTGCGAATTGAAAGTCAGTCGAGTGGCTGAAGTGAAAATTACCCTGGTGACATGAACTGTCGCTCTCGGATGGATGCAGGAGTAGGTTTCTTGGCCCAGAGTTTGTCAATGTTACAATTTGTGTTTTTCCTGTGGAGGCTGTGTGTTATCGCATGTCTAGAGCCCGTCGCTCTCTGCAAGTTGACTTTATCACCTGCAGGTGACCAGGGCTCCAAAAATGGCAACTGGGCAGCGTTTCCAAGTTTCCTTACACCTTCACAGCGCTCTGGCCTTAACACAGCGAGTAGTAAAAGGAACGGGAAGTTGCCTGGAAGAAATTCTTTTTTTTACAGCATGTTATGTATGGTTCACACTTAAAAAAACACTGCTTTTTTACTATATGCGTCCTTGTACGGCTAGTGTAATGTAATACGTAGTAACATATACTTTTATTGTAATAAACTAGGGCAGAATCAAGGGTAATATTAGTACCCGACTTGTTCCATAGAATAATATTGTGCTTGCTCACCACTTGAAAAGTATTTAGCACAAACTCCTGAAAATGTGTATTATACTAAATTCTGTCCAATAATTATCAATCAGTTTCTAGAACAGCGCTAGAAATTATTCTATGATAAAGTGATGTTATCCGTAGTCCGTCAACAGTCTTTAATATGGACAACCTTGCATTTTACAATAGACTAATGTTTAATAGATAACTTGACATGCAGCCAGCACCTTTTGAAGACATATGTTTCATTGTGACTCTGCCATGCGTGGATAATCATCTCTGCCTCTTCCTAAACCCTGGTCGGTTCTTTCTGGAAAGACTTTGCTCTGCTCGCAGAGGGGCAGGCAGGACTATACCCGCATATCAAGGTTTCCAGACAATCAGACGCCTCTGGAAGCAGAGGCTGACATGTGACTGACACTGCCTAAGCCGGAAATGCCCAGCAGAGACACTTCCGATCAGGAAATAAACCTATTAGCCATTAGAGCAGCCCATTGCTGAATTTTTCACCATTAATGTATTTGTTTACAACGAAAGCAGTGTTTATTAGTATCTGATACACTGGTAAACTCTGCCTGCTGATTTACATTATGAGTCTGTAAATTCTGTCTGTGGTTGTTATCAGTTTTTGATCTTCTTGTAATGCAGTACGAAATTGATGCAAATGGCAGTCTTGGGTTTAGTCTGGCGTTTCTAAAGGCAATGATGATCCTGTACAGCATGCATGCACCTGATTGAAGTCTTTTCAAGAAAGGTCAAAGTAGGGTTTCGTGATAGACGATTAGAGCCTTGATTGTATTGGGTTCTTGGAGAAGAGAATCACGCATAGCCCAGCGCTTGAGGGTGTGCTCGCCCAGTGGCCTGCACATTTTGATTCGCAAATTGAAGAAGCATGGTCTAGCTGGTGGGCTGGTGGCAGTCTCTCATACATTCAAATCCAAGAGTGTTATGTAGGTTTAACAATGTCTGTTTGTACGAAAGGCAGACCAGTTTAGGATAAATGAGCCTGCTTTTCTGTATACAGACATGCAAATACCATCTAGATCTACGTTAAGGTTTAAAAATAATTGGAAATTGATTGGAAATTGATTGGAAATTAATCTGGAAGTGTAGCCTGAGAGTAAACCAGTCATCCCTGTGTGAAATGTGGCATGTCAGAGGTTTTTCTGGCATCAAATCGAACAGTTAGGGCCCACTCATCCTCCTTGCAACAGCTAGGGTTCAGAATCTGGTAGTGCAAATGCACTCTGGTTTGAGAAAATACACAATGTCTTAAATTCATCTTATTTACTCGAATTACTTTAGGATGCATTCCATCTTGTATTTTTTTTTTTCGACTGCCACTACAGACCCGGACCAACTATATTCAAATCAGTCTTTGCCTTGCCACAAAAAAGGCAGTACAGCCAAATTCTTAGACATCGTCCCACTGATCAGGAACCACAAGCAGCCCCAAACATTTTCATCCTTGTTGGTGTTCATCAATTTGGTGCTGCTAAAGTTCCTTTAAGCAAAAAGAGCTGTCTTTCTGGCTCTATATCAACCTTAAGGTAAATTATGTGTTCTATCATTATAAAAAATATGGTTATTTGTACCATTACTAACTTGTGCCCTTACAGTTGACTAGGCTCTACCAACGACAAAATCTAGATTAGAGTTGAAGAATGTGATTTTTATGGGCTGCAAGCAAATTTCAACTCATCCGGAGTCAGGCGTATCATTTTTAGTTTCTATACTGTACCTGCCTTTCTCTATCGTTTTCGGCTAATCTACTGTGTACCACTAACCTTTGACACTGCACTCTACGCCTCTTCATTCTATGCCTCTCTTCTCTACACCATTCTATTCTATACCAATGCACTGTACCCCACTCTACTATGCACCACTGCACTCTTCGCCACTGCGTTTGTACTCTACTCGGCAACACTGCACCCTACGCTGCTACTCCATGCCTCTCCACTCTGCACCATGCCACCCTACGCCACTTCAATCTATTCTGAAACAATCTACTCTATGCCACTACAATCTATCCCACTGCACTTTATGCCACTGTACTTCACTCCACTTTAGCCTCTACAAAAAATGCTGCACCACTCTACTCAATGCCACTCTACTGTACTCCACTATTCTATGCCCCTGCACTCTACCCGGCACCACTATACTCTACCCTGCACCACTCCACTCTGCTCTGAACAATCTACTCTATGCCACTGCACTCTATGACACTGTACTGTACTCTACACCACTGTACTCTGCGCTGCTCCACACTACACTACACCACTCTACTCTAAACCACTGCACTTTACACTAATTCACTCTACTCCACTTTACTCAAAACCAATGCACCTTACACCACTGCACCTACGCCAACTGCTTTGCATCACTGCACTTTATGCCACTATATACTTCACAACATTCTACTCTGTACCACTGCACTCTATGAAAAAGCACTCTGACACTCTACTTTGCATCACTGCACTATATGCCCCTACACTCTATGAAACTGCACTACTCTGCCAATGCACTCTACAGTACTCTGCATCACTACACTCTTATGCCACTGCACTCTACCCTTAACTACTCCACTCTGCATCACTCCACGCTGCACCATTCCACTCTGCTCTGCACTATTCCACTCTAAGCCACTTCACGATACGTCACTCTACTCTGCAACACTGCTCTCTCCAACACCGAACTCTATGCCACTCTACTCTGCATCGCTCCACTCTATGCCAAGCCACTCTGATCTACACTGCACTTTACCACACTCTATTTAATACCACTGCACTCTAACCCACTTCACTCTACTCTGAAACAATCTACCCTATGCCACTACAGTCTATGCCACTCTATTCAACTCTGCGCCACTCTATGGCACTCCACGCTATGCCACTCTATTCTACACCACTGCACTCTATGGCACTGCACTGTACACCAATGCTCTCTACACCACTTTACTCAAAACCAATACACTGTACGCCCCTGCACTCTATGGCAATCTACTCTGCACCACTGCACTGTACGTTTATTCTACTATACACTACTGCAATTTTTATGAAATGTATTAATCTACTTGAAGTTGTGCGGGGCTTCTCCGATAGGTAATGAGGTGTCCGCATCTGCTGGGGACCAAAGAGGCTTCCTCCTCTCAAGACACAGACGATCCTCAATTAACTGAGCGCCAGCAAAAGTGGGCTGGGACCGACTCCATTAAACCCTTCAGATGCTTGAGAAGAATCGATGTAATCATTTCATACAGCTAATACCCAGTGAGGGATGCACGCGCATGCGGCTATGCAGACGACGTGCAAGAGGCGCGGAAACAGGAACGCGTGAAGATCCTTACAATGAGACACAGCGTTAATAGGTGCGCGTGATGTGCAAGGATATTATGATATGCAGTGAACCTTCCATAGTTACTATTAAACATGCATCTTTCCCTATGCAGACATGCACAAACAGTGGAAACAAGTACGGTGTTGTTGGCCAATATACGGATTGAATGCGACCATAAGCATCAAACAAACAGAAAGCCTCAACCTCAGCAACCACCAAAGAATATGATGGTTGCAAGCATATCCAGGTCCTTTGAAGTTTGTGTCAGTGCTCATCACACAGCAGGAGCAGAGGCTGGGATCAGTCCTTGGGACTGCCTGCTGCTGGGCAACGAGAAGGCACTCAAATATCAATAAAGACTATTAGATGGCAATCAGCAGTTGAACTAAGCCAGAACACAATTTGCAGTTTTTTAGAGGTTTCTCACTTCAGAAGGTTTGCTGGTTTGTGGCCAACTAATTGTCATTTGTATAGCTTATTTTTGGGCCATTTATTAAAGTCGTTTTTCCATCACTAAAACTTTCACATAGTCATTTTGGGTAGCCTCCACACAACCACACACCCAACCACACACACAACCACACCACACACACAATCTCCCACACAACCACACACCACCACCAAACCACACACCAAACAACACACCAAACCACACAGAACCACACACACAACTACACACACGCAACCCCACACACACAACCCCAAACACCCACACACACCCACACACACACAACCCCACACACAACCCCACCACCATACACGCATACAACCACTCACACATACAACCACTCACACATACAACCACTCACACATACAACCACTCACACATACAACCACCCACACATACAACCTCCCACACATACAACCACCCACACACACAACCAAACACAACCGCACACACACAAATACACACATCTGTCGCCCTCACTCTATCTATTCCCCTCACTCTATCTATTGCCCTCACTCTCTACCTATCTATCGCCCTCACTCTCTATCTATCTATCTATCTATCGCCCTCACTCTATCTATCGCCCTCACTCTCTACCTATCTATCGCCCTCACTCTGTATATCTATCTATTGCCGTCACTCTGTCTATCTATCTATCGCCCTCTATCTATCTATCTATCGCTCCACCACAGCATCACTCAGGGGCTCCACAGCATCACTCAGCACCACCACAGCATCACTCAGCACTACCACAGCATCACTGGTTCAAATATGTTCTCTCAGTGTTTGAAGCTTTATTGCAAATGTCACAAAAAAATGTTAATATTTCACTTCTGTTCTTGGATTTTAGTCACTGAACATAATCTTCACAACAGTTATTTACAAAAGTTTAAGCTATTGCCATTAAAAATTACAATCACTTTTATTTAAGTATTAATTATTTAAAAAAATTAAAAGCCAGTGTTAATTGTAATATCAATACATCTAAGTAAAGGCAATACAAAACATATGACATTACAAATACTAAAAGTGTCACATATGCTAAAGTTAAAAGTATTGGCATTGTAAATCACAAAACATAAATATAAAATGTCATTTACAAAACCAATAGCTCCAACTTTCCTACTGCGAGACCTATTGGCAACGCCAGTGCTTGTTTTCCCTGTAAATGGCATCAACAAAGGGTTTGTGGTGCTGACATCACCATCTTCTCAGCTTTCAGGGAGCGGCAGACTTTAGTCAGAAAACATTTTCTCACGTTTAGGCATTTTACTGGGACACAGCCTATTTTTGCAAATTTGTTTGTGCTTTCAATCTCCTTCCAGTTAGTTGTACAAAATGGGTGTGAAAGCAATAATGTATCCTGAAAAGCTATACATTTCAGAAAAGTAGACAAAAGTCTGCTATCAGCAAAGGGTCATTTGTGTAGATCCTTCCATGTTTTTTTAATAGAAACTAACAGTTTAAAATAATAAATATTGAAATTTAGTTGAAAAACAAACAGCCATTTGTTTCAACGTTTTCACCTTTAACTTGTTCTAAGTATGACAAAGTTTTGAAAGCAATACACCGATACATCTACTGGACCCTTCTGGTTGTGGGGATATATAGGACTTCTATGTTTATCAAGAAGCTGAGGAACCCAGAGCCAATAACTGAGCTGCGTTTTGCAATAGTTTTTCATTGTGTACCGGGTATATAGCAATTAATTTGGTAAAATATAAAGTGTGAAAAATAGGTTCCAAGGAAACCTATATATTTCTGAAATGGGAACAAAATATATAGTTTAGAAGCAGTGGTTATTTGCACATCTCCAAAATTGTGGGTAACCATACAAGCATGTGAATTAGAGGTCATTTTTCAAAATTACTTCTTTTTTTACAAATTGGCTTACTTTTGGAAGGCAGAAATGTAAAGAAAGTCAATTGATAATAACACTTGTTTTACTAATCTGTATTCTCCTAAGTCTCCTGATACAAATGCTACCTCACTTGTGTGGGTAGGCCTCGTGCCGACGGCAGGTAACAGCCCAACACGCAACGTGGACACATCACATTTTTCCAGTGAAAACAGACACTTTTTTTTGTTGCAATGTGCCTAGCTGTAGATTTTGGACCTCAGCTCAGTTGGCAACTAGGGAAACCTAGCAAACCTATACATGTTTGAAAACCAGACATCCAGGGGAATTAGGATAGGGTGACGTGTGTGGCTCTCACCAGGTCCTGTTACCCAGAATCCTGCGCAAACCTCAAACTTTGTCAAAAAACTACATTTTCCTCACATTTATGTGATGAAAAGTTCTGAAATCTGCGTGGATCCACACACCTCCCTCCATCCAGGGTTCCCCCAGATCTCCTGATAAATATGGCACCTGACTTTTGTGGATGGGATAAGTACCAGTGACAGGGAAGGGCCCAAACCCTATTGTGCAGACATCAAAATTACCAATCACAAAAGGACCTGCTTTTGCAAGGGGGTCTCCTGGGTTTTTGGTCCCGGATCGACGGCCTCCCAAACCCTGACATTTCTGAAAACTAGACACCGGGGGAGTCCAGGAATGTATGGCTTGCGTGGATCCCTAACGTTTTCCTACCCCGAATCCCATGCAAACCTCAAATTTGATGAAGGCCAGAGCTTGGCTCAGAGGTATAGGGGACTTGTATAATGGAGCACTCATTTACAGACTGGCTACTGCCCTCTCTACTCAGGCTGGTAGCCTGTACTCCTGTATCCTTTAGGAGGGTCTGCCTACCAGCTCCCTCCTGGGAAAGTCTGTGCATACTCCCTTACCTGGTTCTTTTGGCTCTTTGGTATGTCGGATGTGTGTATGGTCCTTACACATGTTAGCATGAGAAGTATTAAACATTGCCTTATAATCGCTATCGTTTTTGTCCTAACCTAAAACATTTAAGGCCAGGCCACAAAAACTGCCAATTAAATCAGACAAATTATTTGGCTTCAGCTAGTATTTGGGGCTAACGGGACTGAATAGGACACATTTAACTACAGTACCAATTAATCTGTGAATGAGATCCAGGAGTCTTATTAATGGGATGAATTATTTGTTGGTCCTTGTGGATTAGGAGCCGATCAATAGCACTTTTGAAATCCTTAGATTAAAGACCATCTGACCGAGCATCTTTGCCTTTATTTAGTTTTCTTATACTGTCCCCAACCTCTTTATCAAATACAGGATACTGCACATCCATCTGTTTTTAAAATGACAGTTCTGTAAAGTCTTAACTATTTTATCATCGCATACCATTACCAAGATCTTGACACCAGTTAACCCTAGGATTCTTTAGGTTATTGTTTAAGGAAACCTGCCATGATCTGGTCACGTTGGTAACTCCTTTGCTTCTGGATCTATACCTGTGTGGCAAATAACAACTCACAGCATTAACCTTTGTGTTCAATGCTAAAAGTAAACCTTTACTCTCCTCATACTCCAAAAGCTGAAGTTGACAAGTTTCCGACCTTTTTGGATTCACATCATTCTACCTACATCAAGGATCTATCTGCAGATTGCTCATCATCTTTCTTCTTGTAAGTATTTCACTGACACTAGTTTATCCATAGTGACCCTTATTTGTGATTTCTGAATCTATTTTTTCTAGTCGGAGCTGCTCTTTCCTACATTTCTTATTCGCTATTAGTGACTGCTTAGTTATTCCCCCTTTAAAAATGTTTTTCAATAGTCACTGTAATCTGAAGAGTGCCAGAGTTCAAGTAGTCCTGAAACAATCACTTGTACCTGACCGAACCTTTTCCACTACTGTTGCATGCAATAATTAGTTCCTGTCAGTGGTCTGTTTTCCGTGATGTCCAAAAGCTTCTGGAAGCTTGTGTAATTTGTATCCTTGCGTAGTCATGGCGGTGGCTAGGAAAGAAGGCTATTTCTTTGACATTGCTCTGTAAAGAATGTTACTGGGAAAGAAATCCAATCTTAAAAATGTCTATTGTTTTTGTATTATTGTGCATCATTTGTCTGATCTTTAGATATCTGAGACCAAGATCCAGTATTGTAATATTTAATAATTCTTGATACGTGCTATTTCTATAGTACAGGGGTGAACTAGTGCTTCATCCATATTATGGTAAAGTCTTCACTAACTATATTTGGTTCCAGGAATTAAATTTAACAGCGGTTGTCACTGGAGATATGAAGTGGATTAAAAGGAGGGTACGTCTGGTGGCAAAGACTATTAGTAGGTGGTAGCAGGTAGACTATGGGTTATGAAAGGACAAGGGTTAAAGTGCAGAGCCTTAATTTGTTAGTAGATTTTTCTTCAAGAAAGTTATAGGAAGGTCTGCGTTTCCATAGGAAGAGCGTTTTTTTCGGTTAGCTAACAACTTTGGTGCACTTTGGCGAATCTTCACAAAACATTCCAAAAAAAAGTTCAACCACCTCCGCTTTTTCCTGGAAAGTTTCTGGGTGATCCGTCGAGTGGGGTCTGAAAAAACCAGGGGTGTCCCAAAACCTAGTTTCCCCATACAATTTTCTATAGGAAAACGAAACAGCGATACAATGAAAACAGCTTAAGGGAATTAAACTAAATTTGGCAGAAAGCATGCTTTTTCTGATTTGGTTTAAATCCATTTAGTAGGTTTTGAGAAATGAAGGTTTAAAAACTTCACATATATGGATGTTTGGTTTCACATGACCCTCCCAAATAAAAAGAAAGAAATAGAGCGATCGGATTGGTCAAGGGGGCTTTTTCCCCTGTCTGCCATGTTGCCCTTGCCAGAGTGAGAGCTCACACTCTGATTGGCAGGCCACAACATGGCTAATTGCCAACCAGTAGCCAATTGACCATTCTTAGGTAAACTCATTGACGAGGCATCCTTCTTCCAGATATCAACTTTCATTGATCAAATTAATGTTATGTAGAGCACACTATCACCAAATGGTTTATTGCAGCTAAGTGACTGAGTCAGCACGGCTAAGATATATATTGGTAGGCTTGCTTAAAGAGCCAGGTTTTCAGTAATTGTCGGAAATTTGCATAGTTGGAGTCGGTCCTAAGTTCTAGAGACATTAATCTGTCAGACTAAATGGATTCAGATTGTGAAGATGCATAAAACCTGCACTACTCCTCATTTGAGACAACCTTAACATCTCTCTGACTAGAAAACCATTGTTCAGACTTCAAGGCGCACAGAAAACAGCAGCTACCCAAGTTCTCAACCTAACCACATTGCCTAACCATATTTACTAGCCCTGACCTCCAAGCAATACCCTCGTTACTAGTGCTCGGAGGAATATTCTTCAGTGCCTCTGCTTTGTACATTGGGCAATCCACAGACTGAGGATTGGCTTATTACAACTGAAACTCAGACTGTACAATCCAAAGAGCAACCTCTGTCAATATGGACTCACTGCTGATAATACATTTATTCAGTAAAACTGCATAGAAGGTAGCCACTTGTCGGTATGTACATACAAATTGTGGACTAAACTGCCAAAAGAAATTGGGTTCATCAGCAATTGTTTGAATACAAAAGAGCCATAAAGTTCTGTTTTTTTCCCCCGATAACCAAGACTCCAGTACCTTGAAGACCACAACCCTGGCTGTTTTGTATTTTCTGTTTGCAAATCTAGCCTACCAATCTTATTGCATGCCCAAAATATACTTACACTCCAAAGGCGTTTGGTTTGGAGCACACTTACTGGCATCACGCACAACACCAATACTAAACATTAATTGATAAAACTGCCACTGACACCTTTCTCTCTCATCCATTCACCTCGGAATCTGTACACTGACAACTGACCTCGCAAGTGATTTGGGAGCTCGGGAAGAGGAGACTGCTATAGAAAATATACAATGCAATATTATTTTTCACAGAAAATTTCTCCATATCTATTGCAACTGTAATAAATATTTTCTTTATGAAATCATAAATCGTATGTACAAGATGATAGCTAAACCCCATATTCATAAACCTGTAACCTGAAATTGTAAAGGGACCAATTTTGCAATAGGACTCTGTTTGTTTCACCAAATAGCAGACTTCAAGAAACATGAACAGAACTAGCATTTGTAATACAACTTAGTTCAAAATTGAAAGACCGCTGTTCTCTTTCAAGAAAGCTGCGTCCTTAATGGGCTAATTGGTACATGTGCTTAGGTCTGCAAGGCTCACTCCACCACCTATAGGAGAGATAAAATTAAGAAACTTTACCCTCTAAAATTCGCTTTCATACTCCACAACCTCAAACTGAATATTAAGACAGACATAATGTGCCCTTTGCAATATTGTATACAGGATTTGATGCCTTCTTGGATGGCTATACATCAGAATAGTTTTGCAGGAGGTTTGAAATAGAACATGATTGTACAGATTTAGAATATGCTGAAAAAGTGACAGCCGGGCGCTATTTTTCCTCACAATATTCTGAGAAATATCTACATTGGCAATTTTTAGAAATAGTAGGGCCTCCTTTGGAAATTCTAAAAAACATTCTTGCCATAAAATAAAACCATTGCATTTTCAATACCGAAATAGTGTCCTCTGGCCTGACTGGGGTATGGTAGCATTTGCCTACAGTGTATATTTGAATTTTAGTATATCTATTCAGTGAGTGGGAGAGCCTAGCTAGTGTTTACCTATCCTGAATCGGTCTTTACATTGATTGATCCAGACGGTCATTTAAGAACAAGAGAGAATTTATTCTTATATTGTGCTAAGTGTTATTACTGATTTTTTTTTCTTTTGCCAAATGGTTAACTCAATTTTAGCTCTTTTCCTTCTTGCCCTCTACCTCACTGCTCTCTAAGTGACTAGTTTTCTGCATTCTTTGTTTTCCCCCATCCCTTAATGTTTTAAAACTTTTCAAACCTGGTGCTTTTCAAACAAATTGTTTTTATTGGATAGTCATCGAACAATACGTTGTTGAAGACATGCCTTGTGCAAGTGTGTAATTAGAATCCACATTGCTGTGAATGGTACAATATTGAATGATAATGTCCACTGCCATTTGTCCCCCACCCTTATGTAAACGTAGTCATCCTGTAAACCACAACCCATTCAACATAAAGCATCTGGCTGCAGAAATCATTTTAGCAGTTTGGATGGGCACAAATACCAGTCAAAGGCAATTTTCTAATGTGCCTCCCTCCATTGGATGCTGCTAGAATATCTGGAAATATCTTGCCAGAGTTGTTTATTTTTGGCTTCTCTTGTGTCCCTTCATATGATGTCTCCCCACTTTGCTCTACATGGGTGGAATGGTAAAAGAAGTGTCTCTAGGAGTATATAGTAAAGGTTTGAGATTATCCCCTTTATAATGCAAGCTGTATTTGCACATTTTTCAATCTGGTTTCAGGCCTCTGCTAGCAGCCTCCCTAACTCTTGGCTTCAGTACCCAGTGCCTCCTTTGGGCTTAATAGTAGCATTCAGTTTCATCAAAAGATAAGAGCTCGGTACAATGGAGCATATCCTATTTGGTTAGATCCCCCACTCCATTTAACAATCGGCCCAGGTGTTCGTGTCCGTGTGAAGGCCGAATTATAATGGATAGGAGCTTTAGTGTGTCCCATGCTGTCATCGTGATGTTTGTGAGCCCTGATGTAAGCACCTGGGGGCCGTTGTTGTATAGATTACTGTTGGACTTGGCCTTGTTAGCTAAAGTTCATTTGAACTTTTTTGCTTTTCCCCTAACCGTTTTCCTGACTGAGAGCTGTGATGTTAGATGCTGTAGGTACTTGCCACTGCTAATCAGTGTGCAAGTACAGATGTTCCCTGTATAAATTGTAGTGGTGTTTGGTTGTCTCTGATTGCTATGTTTGCCTTACTAGCAAGATCCCTAAGTGATGTGCACTGTGTGTGCCAGAGCTAGTACTAAAGAAATTCGCAGAGATGGAACATAGGTCTTCAGTGTAGGGCCTGCGCGCATAATGTGAAATTAGCATGTTGTCCTGACAAGTGCTACCACTTGTCAGGCCTTACTTTCCCTTTTGCATACACATGGGGCACCCCTCTAGGATGTCCTGGGTTACCCCTAGGCAGGTTGCAGTGTAGGTAAAAGGCAGGACCTGTGCCAGTGTGGGTGCTAGGCCCTGACAGTGGAAAAGGCTCCATTCAATTTTCCCTGGTGAAAGGCCATCTCGCCCATAGGACTGAATGGGGGACGCTGGCTGTAGTATTGTTAGCCTAGTTTCCCAAGAATTGGAAATGGAACAGTGAAGTTTGGTATGTCTGAACTCGCAGCATAACGCATCTTTTTGGGCAGATGGTTTTGTCGCTGTGTGTCCAGAAACGGCTGTTTGAGAAAGTGGCTGAGTTTGTGCTTTAGACCTTTTTGCTTGTCTCAGCTGAGTGTGAATTGCCTGCCTGGATCTGGGAAAGGAGAGAAAGGCTGAGGGAGGTCGTGCTCCTGGGGAGGGGTGGACACTGCGCCAGGCTGCCCTGCACCTGCAGCGGGGAGAAGGAGAGGTTTTGCGAGGTGAAGAGGCCTGGTTCAGAGCATAAAACAATCGACCCATTTCCCTCTGAGAAGAGTTGCTGAATAGGCTGTGGGAACACTTGACCCTTGCTTCGTGATCTGGGGCTGGTGGGCAGTTTGTAGCTCTTACGAGGGGAGACTGAAGGGGTGCTGCAGTGAGTTGGTTCCCCCCTTGTTCCTGAGCAGGACTTTGCTGTATACTGCGTCCTGAACCCCACGGGCCAGAGGTGAGCTGGCTCCTTGTTCAGAAACACAGGAACATAAAAAGTATCCAGGAAGTCTCAAGTGGCGCGGTGGTTGGACCGTGTCGTGGCAGCCTGAGACTTCGGAAGGGATGTCTAAGGTGATCGTGTGCACCTCGAGCGAATCAAGACTCTGACGCACAGGTACCACCAACGCACGGGCTGATCCAGGTCCAGCCACCCTTAGCTCACTCTAGTTCAAGTTCAAGTTCAGGAATTTGTATAGCGCACTACTCACCCAGAGGGTCTCAAGGCGCTTGAGGGAGGGGGTGTATTATTTGTCGAATAGCCAGGTTTTAAGTTCGTTTCTGAATGAAATGTGGTTCTGTGTGAGGCGGAGGTGAGTGGGGAGAGAATTCCAGGTCTTAGCCGCCAGGTAGGAGTAGGATCTTCTTCCCATGGTGGATTTGTGGATGCGCGGAACTGCGGCGAGAGCTTGATTGGAGGATCTTAGTTGGCGGGTGGGTGTGTAGAAGGACAGTTGCGTGTTGAGGCATTCGGGTCCTATTTTGTAGAGGGCTTTGTGTGCGTGGGTGAGGAGACGGAACGTTATTCTCTTGTTGACTGGAAGCCAGTGGAGGTCTTTCAGGTGGCCGGTAATGTGAGCTTGGCGAGGGATGTCTAGTATGAGTCTGGCTGATGCATTTTGTATGCGTTGGAGTTTTTTGTGTAATTTGGCTGTGGTTTCGGCGTAGAGGGTGTTTCCATAGTCCAGTCTTTTAGTGACCAGTGCGTGGGTGACCATCTTTCTTCTTTCGGTGGGGATCCAACGGAAGATTTTCTTGAGCATACGAAGTACGTTGAAGCAGGAGGATGAGACGGCGTTGACTTGTCTGATCATCGAGAGGGAGGAGTCTAGGATGAAGCCTAGGTTACGTGCGTGGTCTGTGGGTAAGGGTGCTGTGCCCAGGGCCGATGGCCACCATGAGTCGTCCCAGGCAGAGGGGGATGACCCTATGATGAGGACTTCCGTTTTGTCTGAGTTAAGTTTTAGGCGGCTGTTTTTCATCCATTCGGCTACTTCTTTCATGCCTTCATCAAGATTGGTTTTGGCGGTGTTGGGGTCTTTGGTGAGGGAGAGGATCAGCTGGGTGTCGTCAGCGTAGGAGATGATGTTGAGGCTGTGTTGTCGCGCGATGGATGCGAGAGGACTCATGTAAACGTTGAAGAGGGTGAGACTGAGTGACGATCCTTGTGGTACGCCGCAGATGACTTCGGTGGCCTCTGATTTGAATGGGGGGAGTCGGACTCTCTGGGTTCTCCCGGCGAGGAACGAGATGATCCAGTCCAAGGCTTTTCCTTGTATTCCGACGTCTTTGAGGCGTTGTATGAGGGTGCGATGACAGACTGTGTCAAAGGCGGCGGATAGGTCTAGTAGGATGAGGGCAACCGTTTCTCCGTTGTCCAGTAGCGATCGGATGTCGTCTGTCGCTGCAATGAGGGCGGTTTCGGTGCTGTGTTTGGCTTGGAAGCCAGATTGTGATGGGTCGAGAGAGTTGTTGGATTCAAGGAAGGAGGCGAGCTGGCTATTGACGGCTTTCTCAATGACTTTGGCAGGGAATGGGAGGAGGGAAATGGGGCGGTAGTTCTTGAGTTCCGAGGGGTCTGCTGTTGGTTTCTTCAGGAGAGCGCTGAGTTCGGCGTGTTTCCAGCTATCTGGGAAGGTAGCAGAGTTGAAGGAGCAGTTGATGACATCACGGAGATGGGGTGCGATGATGGAATCTGCTTTGTTGAAGATGTGGTGAGGACAGGGGTCTGTTGGCGAGCCTGAATGGATGGAGTTCATTAGGCGGATGGTGTCATCAGTGGTGATTGGGTTCCAGGTGCTCAGGTTGCTAGAGGGCGATTTAGGTTCGGAGGCGGGTGGAGTGGACTGTTCTTTGGAAATGTTCTCAAAGCTGTTATGTATGTCGGCGATTTTGTTGTAGAAGAAAGAGGATAACGAATCGCAGAGGTTTTGGGAGGGAGTAATGTCGTTTGAGGCTGTGGTGGGGTTGGTAAATTCTTTTACGATGTTGAAAAGTTCCTTGCTATTAAGGGCGTTGTTGTCGAGTCGATCCTTTAATGCTGCTTTTTTGGTGGATCGGATCAATTGGTGGTGTTTGCGGGTGGATGCTTTGAAGGAGGCCAGGTTGTCAGTGGTTGGGTTTTTTCTCCATGTTTTCTCGAGAGTACGGCAAAGTTTCTTGGATTTTTTAAGGTCGTTGTTGAACCAAGGGGCCTTTTTACTACCCTGTTTGGTTTGGTGGTTTTTCAGAGGTGCTAATTCGTCAGCGCTGTGAGTAATCCATTGTTTGAGTTTGATGGCAGCTTCGTTTGGGTCCGATGAGAGGGTGGGGGGGGTTTTGGTTGAGCGATGTGATGAGTTGGTCGGTGGTGATTTTGTTCCAGTTTCTTCGGGGAATGGGTTGTGAGTTCTGGGAATTAAATGTTATCCCAACGGATCACCTGCTGCCTGGTTTATGGCCTGCTAAGAGAAAGGCACTGCTTCTGCTCCTCGCAGAATACCTCCCTGGAGGGCCTGCCTTACTGCTGCCAATCTGTCAACCCTGGAACGTCCCCCAGTTCAGCTGCTTGTTCCCCTGTGGTCACGCACGCCCACTCAGGTAGACCGAACATCTCCACATGTTCCTGGTGCTCCACCTCCTTCCAAGGGGAACTCACCAGGTCATTCCAGAGTGGACCGACTTACAACCTTCAAAGAGCCTGAGACCCCTCCCCATTCAAAGGGGACCAGCGCCACCTTGCAAAGTCGCACTGAATGGTCTGCTGACATTACCGGGTGAAGCACGACGGGAATTATCTGCTTGTCAGACACCCATTGACACCTAACAGATGTCAAACTGGCTCCGGTGTCTCTCAGAGCCTCCACCCTCCGTCCACTGATGGTCACCCACTGCTGGTATTTCTTGGTGTTTTCCAGCAGCGGGATTTCTTGGATCACCTCACAAACACCTAAGGAGACCAGGGTCATGACCGCTTGCTCCTCCCCATCCCAAGGACCTAGGTCTATACTAGGCCTACACTAACCAAACCTGTGGTTGGAGCACCAGGGGATGTAGGGGACGTCTTGGGGCCTTTATGGGAGATATGACCCACTTCTTTATAGAAGTAACACTGACTCTTGGTTTTCCTCCAACTCCTCGGGTGAAAAACTCCTCCCGGAATGGCCACTGCCAGCTCCACTCCTGGGGTCCTCCTCATCCACCTCACCATCACCCATCCCTGGAGTCTCTTGGGCTTCCCACCAGGCCCTCAGGGCCACATGTAGCTCCTCCTTCTTGGTGCTACCCCTCATGGGACATCCCAAGGCTCTGCAGAACCTTCGCAATTGGTCAATCTTATTAGACAACAAAGCCTCAATGTCAAACTCACACTCTACAGCCATAGCCCCACTGGCTATCAGACTCCCCTCCTGAGACATGATTTGTGGATAACAGGGTCACTCCAAAGATGGAACCAATAAACAAATACAATATGTGGTTGTATCGTGCTCTACCGTCAATTGGCGATGTGCATCAAGTACTGTGAGTGGTTTTGCACATACACGTTTTAATAACGTTAGGATTGTATCCCGCGCGCACCGTTGTTGTCAAGTGCGCGACCAGGACCCCCCTGCTCCCACGTTAGGCCAAGAATGGACACCGTCTGTGACACCCCTGCTCAACCCCTTGTTAGCTTGACACGAGCAGCCAGGCTTATCTCAAAGGCACAAGTGTTCCGTATTTGCATCCACGCCCACAGCGATCCCAATGATGTCCCCACAAATAGGCTCCTCACAAGTTTGTATAAAACGCGTATACTTTATATAAAAAGATATACGAAATGGCCACAAGATACAACTCCCACATATATACACTGGGTAATATTGTTTCCGGTGGGTTGGGTGGTCCAATCCCCAACCCCTGCTTCTAACCAACAGTTTCGCTGACTTTTAACATTCCTAACAGGTTAGGCACGTCGTACCACTAGATTCACACTTGTTGCAAAATACAAGGCCTACTGCCCTACTTAATGATGGGTTCCTGTACAGTGCCATAGTTAAAACAATGCAATGCATAGCGCCTAGATCATGTACTGAGTCAACACAAGACAATGCAACTCGGTTCGCTACCAGCTTGCCCTGTGCAAGCAAGGAATATAGCAATGTGTCATGCTGCAATTACGTACAGTGCGATAGGAAAACAATGCAATGCATATCGCTACCAGCATGCCCTGTGCAAGGAAGGAATAAGGTAATACTTCACAGTGCAATTCAGTACAGTGCAGTAAATAACCAATGCAGTGCGCTACGCTAGGATCCCGTATCCTGCAAGAGAAACATAACGTACTGCATAGCGCACTAACCCCTGAGTTTAAGCACCTCTAGTGTCAGATGTTGTCCAATAGTTCGATAGTTCGTTAGCAGCAAGTATGCAAAGTGTTATACGACTGTTTTTAGACGCTGTGCAACCGGTTGCCCCAACACAGATCAACGATGACACGCAAGTTCCACTCCTGGCCCTGGCCCCTGTACTGCCCCGTTCGTGACAAGCACGGACTGAGATCTGGGCCGAAGCAACAGGCGCACACAGCTGCCAGCAGCGAGAGGCAAAGACCGTGTCCCTCCATGCGCGCACCCCGCGCCAGGCAATGATCCACTTTACTTGGGGGTGGGGGGGCGCGCGAATCTACTCTCCTCTCCTGCCGCAGTGGCTTGGCCTCACTGCAGAACCTTGTCACCACGGCAAGGTGCGCTTGGGCCGGTAGTTCAGCTCCTGTGGGGCTGCCGGTATGGGCCGCCAACGTTCAGTGCAAACTCGTTCCACGAAGCCTTTCCCACGACGCTGGGGCTACCCCACGTTGCCTTCGAAGGACAATCACCTGGCCCCCCTCTCAAGCGCTGTCAGGACCTCTCCGTCTCCTGGTGCACACGGCCTTCAGGCGCTCTCCGCTAATGTCCGGCTCCCACCGCGACACGCACACTGTGCGTCAGTCTCACCTCTCCTCTCCTCTAATGCCCTGGCTGCACCACCACACTCCGACCCGCATGTAGGGGACTCACTCCTACTTAGTGCCCACGATGTCCCGGCACTCTTCACTAGTGCCCGGACTACACTGCGACACGCACCCCCTGCACGTCCAGAATCTCTGCTCTCTTCCACGATGCCCACAATCCACAGGCGCTCCAACACTTGTAGCCACACCAAGACACGCACCCTGCGCGCCAGACTCATGATTCGCTCCGGGTGTCCACGATCACCTTAGGCACCCCTTCGGAGGTCTCAGGCTGCTACAACACAGTCCCACCACCGCGCCACTTGAGACTTCCTGGAAACTTTTATGTTCCTGTGTTTCCGAACAGGGAGCCAGCTCCTCTGGCCCTTTGGGTTCAGGACGCAGCATATAGCAAAGTCCTGCTCAGGAAAAAGGGGGGACACGACCCACTGCAGTGCGCCCCTCCAGTCTCTCCTCGGTCAAGAGCTACAAACTGCCCACAAGCCACAGATCACGAAGCAAGGGTCAAGTGTCTCTCGCAGCCTATACAGCAACTCTCCCTGAGGCAGAGGTTTTCTTCCCGATCGTGGACAGATCAGAGCCACCAGAGACTCCACCAGTCTACAGCGTCTTCAAAGTGCTCCCAGCACTTCTCTGAATGATACCGAGACCGTTCTTAACGACATCGTCAACATGACAAAAACCTAACCAAAATCTTGGGGTTACAGTTCTTCTAGTTATACCCCTCATTGTCTTTGAAGTTTCCTTGTGCTCAGGGGTCCTCGACCCTTCCCTAAATCAGTCTTGCGTATCTCCCCCTCCTAGTGTCACCATTTTCTTTGATACGGGGGGCCTGGATCTTTAATCACCGAGGGAGATGGGTCTATTGTTTTATGGCGCTGAACCAGGTCTTTTAATCTCGCTAGGCAAGTTAAGACCCCTATGATTATTCCCACCTATGTGCAGTCCATAAGCTGTCGCAACTTGCCTATTACTGTGCATGACCACTTTTAGAGGACTTTCAGCTGTTCATTTCTATAGTGTATAAGACTATCTGAAGGCGACATGCCCCCTTGAGTTTAGACTTCCTTACGCTCCTGAGGCGGAAAGCCGGGAGACTGTCTGCGCCAGCACTGTTTTTAAATACTTGCTGTTTATTTCTTTGTCAAATCTTGTTTGCGCCGCATTAGTTTAATTTTTAAAAGCTGTGCCCATACCTGCTTCTGCTCTTTGACGCCACGCACTCAGACGAGTTAGGTACTGAGTGGTGGGGTGTTATTGTCGAGCAGAAAACCGGCGGCCATCTTGGGGGTAGACCCAGTACCAGCGCTCTAGCGCTCGAGGACCTAGTATAAAAATAGATGGCCATAGCTCCGCGCAGCGGACGCGCCGAAGTTGCGCCCGTCTGCGCTAAGGACGGGCTCAGGGCTAAATACGATACCCCAGCTTTCACCTGGTCAAGAGAGGAGTTATTATCTCTAAATAAACATTCCAAAGACTGTCAGCATACCATTAATGAGGACACCTGGCGAGGACCTACTAGCTGTCAGAAGTGTAGGTTACCACTTTCACCCTACTACAACCCCAAATGGAATGAAAAATCCGTATCTATAAAAGGGGGATTGATAAATGCACGTTCTATGTGTAAAAATGCTCTTCACGTCCATGACCTTATCACTGAAAATGAACTAGATTGTCTATTCATCACAGAAACATGGCTATGTGAGTGGCCGAACCCTGATATAGCTCATGCCCTACCCCCTGGCTATTTAATCCAGAGGCAGGATAGACCAGTTGACCGAGGTGGTGGATTGGCGATTATACACAGGGATACCCTTAAATGTACAACGACAGAGCTTGCTGATATCACAGGAGCCGAAAGCCTAAGTTTTTGTATTATAATAGGCGACTCCTTTTCCTTTGCTGGTGCGTTACTGTACCGCCCTCCAGGACATGCCAAGCAATTCCTAGAAACTATAGGGGAGGTACTTAGCGGCCAGACTCTCAGGTTCGCTAACTTCACCGTACTAGGAGATTTAAACCTTCATATGGACGATCTCAACGATAAACACGCCTCCAGCTTTAAAGAAATCATGCAGGTTCTGGGACTGATGATGCATGTCTCGGAACCTACTCACTTGGCAGGCCGTATACTTGACTGCATCAGCACTAATATAGAGGCGATGAATGTTCAATCCCCAATTCAACAAACATGGACGGACCACACATTTATTGAATTTAGTTTTAGCACTAAGGAAACTGAGAAAAAGAAGGATAAATACCTAAAGGATAAACCTGTACCTTGCTGGGGCAAAATCATTGAACACCCCGACCTTTATAATTGGGCAAAGGATAGCAAACCTACTCTCTCAGGAAATATCCACATTGACAATCAGAAATTTGAGGACTGGATGACTGAAATAGGAAATAAGATTACAACCGCAGGGACAGGATCTAAATCCAACAAAGAGAAGTACTCTGCACCTTGGTTTTCAGGTCCTCTAAAAGAAATGCTGGTCAATGTTAAAATTTTAGAGCGAAAGTGGCGACGCCAGTATGAGTAGGAGGAAAAAAGAGCATATAAGACGGGGCAGAGACAATATCATGCTGCGATCAAAAATGCCAAAGCCAAGTATTATACGGCACAAATTGAAGCGACAGGTAACAAACAAAAAGAAATATTTAAAATTGTGAATAGTTTCAGAAACCCCAAGGCACTGACACAAGAGATCCCACCCTCACAGAACCTATGTGATAAGATAGTATCTATTTTCTGGGTAAAATAGTCAGCTATCACGAAAGACTTTCCATCGTTTAAGTCAGAGGAATCAGAGGTCAAGTCAAATTTAAGCATTCATAAACCCTGCTGGGAAACCTTTGACCCCATTAGCCTGGAAGATACGCATAAGGCGATATCCGCGATTAAATCAGGATCTCCTTTTGATCCCTGTCCCCCAACGTTGCTGAAAGCAATAGTAGAAGTCAACCCTGAAATAAATTCCATTATTAATGCCTCCCTCGCATCTGGCGAGATCCCTTCACGATGGAAAGTGGCAGCAGTTAGACCCCTGCAAAAGAAAGCTGTCAAGGATCCAGCCACTCTTATAAATCTACGCCCAATCTCGCTTCTCCCAATTCTATGCAAACTGACCGAATCCTGTGTCAATAAACAACTGACCTTTTTGGAGGAGAATGAAATCCTCCATCCGTGCCAAGCTGGTTTCAGGGCACACCACTCTACCGGATTAGCACTTCTTTTCACTACTGAAACCATTCGAGCTGCATTGGATCAGGGCAAGAAGGCTGTCCTGATCCTATTAGATCTCTCCGCAGCATTTGATATGGTGTCCCACGCTATCCTTTTACATCGCCTAGCTAATGCGGGCATAGCAGGAACCGTTCTCGAATGGTTAAGAAGTTTTTTGGCACATAGCCTTCAGGTCACCATGCTGGGCCAATTCCGCTCAGAGGAGAAAATGCTGACAACAGGGGTCCCGCAGGGCTCAAGTTTGAGCCCCACATTGTTTAATCTTTATATGGTTCCCCTGATCAAACTAATCTCCTCGTTTGGCATTGACTCGATTGCATATGCCGACGACACTCAGTTGGTACTAACTCTGGACAAAAATGCTTCGAATGCTGAAGTAACTCTGAAAGAATGTCTTTCGGCAGTATTTTCATGGATGACCAGCAACCATTTAAAATGTAATTCTGCTAAAACAGAAATTGTGCCTTTTGGTCCTAATAACTGCTTCTCTCCTCAGTCCTGGTGGCCTAAGGAGGCAGATGCCCCACCCAATACCATCAATACAGTTAGAAATCTGGGGGTTAAATTCGACAACACTGTACTTTAACCAACAAACTAGAGAAGTAGCCGGAAACTGCTTTAACATCATTAGAGGTCTGAGAAAATTCTTTAAGCTGCTCCCTCTGAGTGCCAGACGGACGGTTGCAGTAGCATTGATAACATCAAGATTGGACTACTGCAACAGCCTGTATGCAGGGCTGAACAGATCTGCCCTGCACAGACTTCAGATGGTCCAGCATGCTGCGGCCAGGCTAGTCTTAGGTTGGGCAAGAACATCCTCCGCCTCTGCCACTCTAGATGCGCTGCACTGGCTCCCGATACAAAAACGCATTCTGTTCAAGGTTTTGGCAATTTACTTTAAGGCATTTCATCATCAAGGCCCAGTCTACTTACAGAAATACTTCAAACAATACCATCCAAAACGTGAACTCAGATCATCCACAGCAAATCTGCTTATCGTCCCCAATTTTAGGCTGACGACCAAGGGAGGTAAATCCTTATCTGTTATTGACGCAAAAGCATGGAACAAATTACCCCAATATCTCCGTGCAGCCAATACAGAATCAAGTTTCAGGAAACCGCTAAAAACATGAATCTACTCACTGCCAGACACAGTATGCAAAACCCTAATATGATCCTTTCCAGATCTCGGACGGTCTAGCTATGGTCATCTGCTTGATATAGGGAGTCTCAGCGCCAAGATGCTCCTCTGAATGGTAGCGCGCTATACAAGTACCAAATCACATCACATATAACATTTTGGTCGCTAATCTGTTTTGCAGGTCGTCTCAGATATATGTTCAGGTCTTCTCCTTGAGTTCCATAAATAATTCCTTACATACCAGGATAAGTCAGGCTAGGCAGAGTATTCTGGACAGCATGTTCATTTAAATCTGCATGTATCCTGCCAAGCCGCACGTGTTAAAGGGGACACTGTCCGATATCTGTTGTAACGATTGTTGAACCGAAAAACCAATGTCTCTTTCCAGATTATCAGTTTCTGCATTGCACTTTAGTTTGGTAAATAAGATTTGTTGGGCACCTATTTGATTTAAGTTAGATGCAAAATATTGCGTCTGGCATACCACCCCACTTACTGTTTATTATATTACAGAGATTGCAATACCTATAACAATAGTAGTGCTATTAGTGTGGACTTGTTGCTATGGAGCGCCTTTAAAGTGTGAATTGAATGATTCCATGTGTTTTATTGCACAAATTGGACAATTAGTTAGCCTCAACGTGTAAGACGCTTAGTAGTCTTTAACCCGGTCTCTAGTCCACACTGTATCCCTATATTTTCCTACCACCTACCTTCCCTTCTTTAAATTGCATTCTGTTATCTTTCTTGGGTCCCTCTTTAATTGCCCCCATTAAAGTAATACTAATGGAAGTGTTGGTTTTGTGTACTAACTTGCGTAATTGTTAAAAGTAATATAGAAAAGAACTGTTCATGTGATTTTTTTTTTTCCCTACATTTTTAGATACTGGATTAATCCTTTGGGGCGCATTGTCACTCCTGCTTTTGTAATGAACTCTGCACAACCAGACTATGTTTCCGGACAATGCTTTTAGTAGTACCCTGTAAGCAATAACTTGTTTCATTAATAGCGCTTTATACTGTTGCACTCTGCTGTGTCTAAGCACTGTAAATAACAAATGTCACTAGTACCCACTTATGGCACACAATTTTCCCGAAACCGGTTCCAGTATGCTTGTTTCCGGTTCAGGGAAGATCTGGCTTGGCAGTTCGGGCTGGACTGTTCCCATGAGGCACAGGGTCAAGACAGATTTGCCTTTAGCTAGGTCTGAACTGTGGTGGCGAAGTGAGCTAATGAACAATGATGGATTCAACCCAGATCTGTGACTGGGAATGAGTGTCTGAAAAGATTCAGCACTTCGTCCATCATCTCCTTGTGTTTGCTTTGTTCGCCTTAAGTTGGCAGGGTATGCCCAGACGTGGGTCCCTTCCTCACTTTGCAACTGGATTCAAGCTAGCCTGGCTGATGAGGGATGTTTTTCTTAAATCGGTCCCAGGATGCTTGCTTCCGGTTCAGGGAAGACCTGGCTTGCCAGTTTGGGCTTGACTGTTCCCATGAGGCACAGGTTCAAGACTGATTTGCACATAGCTGGGCCTGAACTGAGGTGGCGAAGTGAGCTAAAGAACAATGCTCCTACTGTTTACACAATTTTGCTTATCTTCAGGAGGACTGAGTTGAACAAGCTAGGATTCGAACTTGTGACCTTCTGATCACTTTGTTTCAGCGGTGATCTCCGCTCACTGAGCTATACCTCCCTCTGTTGAGTGAGGCTATTAAGGTTCTAATGTCCTGATGGATTCTCAATGCTGGATTTATTTGTGGGAAGCAGTGTATCAGAACCTCCTACTGTCTAAAAAAACAGAAGGTCGTGAGTTGAAATTTAGCACCTTGATTATTGTAGTCCAGATTGGTCATCTGTAGGCAGAAGAGGCGGTGTACAAATACATTTGATTAGGGTACTAATGGTGCAAAAGTATGTGGACTGCAGAAAGTACTTTAAGCAATTGGATTTAACTTTATAAGTGCAAAACCGGGCATTTTAATTTAGGCAAATGTGAGATAAAGGTCATTTAATCTTTGCTTTTGGGATTGTGGGGGCGTGCAAATTACGATGTTGGTAAGGAAAGTATTGGCGAAGTAAATTTGATTACTAAAATTATACACAAATGTCTTTGAACATTGCATTTTCAGGCTATTTCCTCCATGTAGTGATTGTATCAATAAACGCACTCAGAATAGGTCCAAACCATGACACTGGGGGTCTCTCAAAGGTTTGAAGCCTGTAGCAATTCTAGCCTTTCATACGGACATTATGATGACCATTTAGTTTACTCACTACTATAGTGGAGTGAGTAGGTGAAACCCTTTGACTTTTTAGTAAATCTTCTCTTTGCCGTCAGCAGTCAGGGAGATTTTTCAAGGTCTGCAGACGAAATGGAGTTTTATGAGCATTTAGTTTCAAGTTGTGATGCCTCATCTTCCGTCTGATTTCTTTAAAATCATGTGCAAGACACATGTCTTTTTCACAAGCAACAGATGTCCTGACATCTGCAGACTGGCACTAGCAGACCCAGATCATTACCTTCGCCTAGGAGCTCCATATAGAAGTTAAGCAAGCATTTGCAATACAATAGGTCTCACATTTGTTAAAGTTAGAGAGATGTTGGCATTGAAAATGACAATGTTTTTGACTGTAGTTTTTTAGGTCTCGTGGCGTTAACCGCGCGAAAGCGCGGTCTCGCCAGAGACCTATTGTCACTGCCTCAGCATTCTAGGAGACAAGACCTGGCCGCGCGCATCTGCCAGGTTAGGATCGGAGCGGGTGGCGCGCACAACCACGCGCTCCGATTCCGGGAGGCTGGTCACAGACACACCCACACAGAGAGACGCGCACACACACACAGGCACACACGCAGAGACCTACACGTACGCACACACACACTAGCGCACACATACAGAGACACACACCACCACCCACCCGCCCCCCCGCCGCACACACACAAGAGCGCGCGCGCGCACACACCACACACACGAGCGCGCACACACACACACCAGTGCACAGAGACACCCCCCTGACCCGCCGCCACCCCCCACTACAACTAAGCCGCACTCGCCTCATCGGCGCAACTCCGGACTTCAGCCGCCACCGCGGGGCTCTCCCTCGGGCATGGGAGCCCCGCGTCACCACTGCTCCTCTGGCCGGGCACTCCTTGGGCGCAGGCAGAAAACGGAAGTCCCGCCCCACGGCAGGTTTAAGCAGTGCACGCGCACGTCTATTCCTGCTTCGGACGCGGCCATGCTTCTGAATGCTGCGCGCCTTGTAGGTTTCGGTTTCTTCAAGGAACTCAACCAATGCATGACAGTCCGGGCCTGCAGACACCCTGGCTAGGTCCTTGACGGCAGAGCACCCCCATCCTGCCCCGCAGCACACTGTCGCCGTCCTCAGTGCGCAGATGCCTCAGCACATGCACCTCTGACTCGGCTTGCAGATCCCAGGGTTGCCCACAATGGTATTAATGCCCACTCCCGACCCCATGCCTGAGAATTGCCCTTCGGCTCGCACCAGCTGAATGTGCTCCTTCCTGCAGATCTTCCTGCGACGGGTCCGCTAACTCCGGGGCGACGCTGACCCTTTGTGTGGCAGCAGAACTACAGCTCCCAGCATGCACTCGGCTCTTCCGCGTGTCCCGCCTACTCATTGGCGAGCTCAGCTGGCAGGAGCCAGAGGGAAGGATTTGGAGAGTGGCGAAGAAACTCCACCTCCCCCCTGACGCCCTCCCGCCCCCTCATGCTCTTCCCAGCACAGGCATCCCTGCCCACCCCGGGACTGCAGACAACGAACCGGCCTCCCAGGACAACAGCACTCTGTCCTCCGTTAATGCGATCCCCGGGAGGGCTGGGGATCCGACCGGCGGGGTGTGGTGGTGGCGGGGAGCCGGGGGGCAGTGGCAGTGGGAGGTCTGAGAGAGGCCAGTGACAGCAGGAAGGACAGGGACGGCAGACTAGACTGGTGGGCAGTGCCAGTACACAGGACAGGGAGGGGTGCCAGTGACGGCCTGCAGGACAGTGGTAGTGACATCAGACAAGACTGTCACAAAAGGCAGGGCTGGGAGGGGCGCAGATAGGACAGGACAGGAATACAGACAGGAGGGAGGACGGGGGCCATTGACAGTGGGCATGACTTAGGGGGCAGCGGCAGGAGCAAAGGCGCCAAGTCGGCGCTTTAAAACCCTCCAATAATTACCCACTCATTCATTTATGCCCCGAAGCCGGATGTCTGTCCACCCCTCTGCATTTCTCCTCCATCCGACAGGGCCATCACTCAGCCCGGGTTTCAAACCTATGGGAAGCCCACTCTCCCCCTCCCTCGTTAATGGTCACACATGTTATTGCTTCCAAGAACGCCCCCCTCGCCGCCCCCATGTCCTCACTTCTGCACTACGTGCCTCACAGAGTTGTAGGTATACCCACTTCTGCCACAGTAGCTGGCAGGGCAGTAACCACTCTCCACATACTCAGAATATCACTGACATGTACATTTTCCTGGCGTGCACAAGGGCATGATGGCTTACTCGAGCACCCCCGCCCTCCTCGGCGCTGCAGGCATGAGTGTTCTCTACCTGTTGTGTGTACTGCACAGAAAGATGGGGTGCGGGTAGCGTTGGCAACGGACCACTCTCACAGTATATTTGGGGGCTCCATCCCCGTTCTCTCTCTCTCCTCCTTGTAGCGAGACCCCCTTAATTTAAGCCTTCCCGGTCTGTTCGATGTTCTAAATATTTTGTCTACTTGGCTACCATCAAACACACAATCGTCATGCTAATCAGGACTAAATTGTTACTCGGGATTATTATTGTTAAATTGTATGTCTCGCCCCATCTACCCCAAACCTTCTGGTATTTATATGCCTAACCCATTATTTTATATCGTTTGTGTTCCACCCCGATGTTTTTATATTTTTTATTGCCTGCTGGGGGTTTCAGTATGGGATCATAGTGGGCAGCCCCATTCCTAGAAGGAGATGGTGAATGGTCTTTTCTTTTTGCACGTTATTTATGGTCTGGTGGACGTGGTACAGGTAGGGTTTTTTATTTATTTATTAGTTTTCACTTTAATCTGGCGCAAACTTTACCCACAGGTATCAGAGTCCTTTAAATCTGCATGCTTATAACAAGCAAGACTAGCACTCTATATTACTGCCAATTTTGCTTAGCATAAGCAACAACTAACCATTCACAAACAATGTTTATATACCAATTGCAAATTAAAGAAAAAAAATTAATACAATGCCAATAACTCAAACTTTAATGCTGCGAGACCTATTGCATTGCAAATGCTTGTTTTATTTGCAGTGGACTTATATTTATAAATAACAAATGTAAAAAACATTGTCATTTTTAATGCCAACAGCTCTAACTTTAACAAATGCAAGACCAATTGCATTCGGTCTCGCATTTGTTGGAGTTATTGGCATTATATATTTTTTACCTAACCATGTTGCAGGGTGCAGTACCATATGTGGCCAAAGGAGGTCCCACGAGACCTCTTTTGGCCAAATAAAGTACTGCAATAAGAGGTCGCATGGGACCTCTTTTGGATGCAACCCATTGTAACCTCAGTTTGTCTTGTGTGTGACCTTTCTCCTAAATCCATAGAACATTTTATGTTTCTCTGTCCTGCATATGTAAAGACTAGAAGAAGGTGGATAGTCCCGGTATGCCGGCTGATGACTATTTCACGACTTAAAGAAGCCATTTAAATTTTAAGATCTGATAATACAGAATGGCTAATGTTTTCTAGATCAAGGTACTTGCTTTTTGCCTGGCATATTGTGACTATAACTTCAGCTACCCACTAGAACGACTCTTCCTATGGATATTTAGTAGTTTGGAAAATACTGCAATTGTCTTTTTTATATAGCTGTTTTTTATATTAATGATGTAGTAAAATGTATTTTTGTATAATAGTTTTTAGGTCTCGCCTTGCGTTGCAGCGCACATGCGCTTAACGCTCTGCAAGACCTAATGTGATCAGGAGATTTCAGAAGGGTACTTGAAGCCCGCCCATCATTTTCATTGGGTCGCTAAACGCTGGCTTCCCATTGAAAAGGATGCTTCTTAGTTTCCGCCCTGTCTCCCTTGTGAACGGCCCATCTGGACTGGGTCGTCCGCTTCACGGCTGCCGTGAAGCTATTTGTTATCTTTAGGGGGCGTGTACTGAGTTGAATGAGTTTTTCAGTCTGCAGGCACGCACATCGCGCATGGCAGACTTTCACTGTCCTAGCACATTTTAGCGGCTGCGTGTGAAGCAAGTGCTCCCGCTCTCAGCATACCAGGTTGGCTCTGCAGTGTTCCTTCCTTGCTGCTGCAGTACAGCTGGCTGCACGTGACCCAGCATTTGACCGGATGACCCTGTGTGTTTGTAATGTGGTGAACACTTGCCACCGGCCCCAGACAGTTGGGCACCTTTCGCAATCTGCTTGCTATCAAACGGACTCCCGCCCAGCTTGTTGTCTCTTCATTAGTTACCATAGCAACCCCGAAAGCTGCAGATTTCTGAAATGGGTACAGTGAGAGACTGCCGCCTTCAGCCAGGACTGGAGTTGCTGGATCGAAGCAGGAGTCCTCTGGGGAGGGACAGGATACCACGGTCTTCGTACCAACGTTTTGTATATTTGAGATCAAGAATAAGCAACAATGGCATTTCATGTTCATGAACTCAAGCTAGAGAAGCCCGCCGTCTGTGGGGTGACATCCGGTTGTTCATTCGAGTCCTGTAGGCCATAGATCTGTTCGTCATCACTAGACCAGTCTTGTTGGCTGGAGTTTGATGCCTCTTCGGTCCTCTGTGATATGCTGATCTCTGCTACTGCCTGTAGGGCGTCTCGCTGCCTGCTGAGGATCAGTTCCGAGTGTGGGCCCATCGGTGGCGAAGGCGGTGTCCCCATTCTCGTAGATCTGCGCTCTCTCTGCCGGCGGCGAAAAGGCACTTTCAGCTTAGGTAGTGTTGAGTTTACAGGTTTGTCTCTGGGCCCCACATTGGTGAAGGTATCCAACCAATCTTCCGCCTCCTCTGATGTGTTAAAGAAGTGCGTTTCATCGCTAGCAACCTCACGCAGGGAACAACGGAGAGTATTTCAGGTCATTTTGCCATAGACGCTTCTTCACTGCCATGAATGAAAATCTATGGCGCTGTACCTGAATGGTGTAGTCCGGAAAAGAACATTACTTTGTGGTGTCTATGTGGATATCTTGGAGCTTCCTGGTTTCCTGCAAGATGGTATCTCAATCCTGGTAGTTAACAATCCGAAGGAGCAGGGGCCGCAGATTCGATCCCGTAGTGGGGGGGCCTTGTCGGGACCCTGTGGGCACGCTCTATGACAAAGTGTGGTGAAAGGGACCCCTCCGGTATTAGATCTTTAAGCCAAGTCTCCAAGTGCAGGGCGGTTCTTTCCCTTCCCATTTTTCCGGTACATTCACTATGCGGACATTGTTGCGTTGCGCCCTCCCTTCGGCATCCTCGGCTCTATCCTCCAGGAACTCCACACAGTTCAGCAAGTCTTGAATATGTTTATCCATTTAGACTCCTCCGGTTTGATGTCAGCAGGCGTAGATTCCAAAGCAGTGGTACGGTCCGCTAGTTTCCGATGGTCTGTATGTGGATGAGTGAGGTCGATAGCTACCTTGTCTATTTTGGATTCCAGGGAGGTGCGGGTTTGATTGATGGTTTCCTCCAGGCGTTCCATTGTGGTAAGTACCACATTCAACTTTCTTGCGGTCTGATCCGCTGGCCCCTGCTTCGTCATTTTGTCTGATTTGGGCTTGGACGGCAGCTGTATGGCCTGCGCTCCACCCGTTCTGGTCCGCGCTCGGGTCTGTTCGCCTATCCTGCTCTTGCGCCCAGGGAGAACCTAGTGCAGCGTCACCAGGATTCGATTGCCACTATTTTTTTTGTAAAACAATTTTTATTGCAGATTCCAATATGAACATTACAATGTATTAGTCATTATGTTTATGCAGGACCCCATTTTCTCACATTACTTCTAAGTAGTATGTACACAGCCTCAAAACCCGCATCCCAGAGGCCGGGTGGCGTTCGGCGTAATCAGTGCATTCTCATCACTACTCAGTGTAGGCATTTCTAGTGGTCAACCGCCATCTGCTTTTAACTTTTTTGTTCCCCCAACAGGCCCCCCCCCTCCAGCATCCGGTCAGTGTATACTGTTAGTCTCGGTATCATTGGGGTGTTATACCTCCCTCCCCCTTCGCCCTCCCTCCCCCCTCCCCTCCGGTGTTCTGTGGTGTCCAGTGCCTGTGTCCGGTAGTAGTGTACTAAAGTATGTGGGTAAGCTCGATTGCCACTATGGTCCCCTCTTCAGCACCAACAGGCCGCAACCAGCAGACACTCAACGGCTCTCGGCCAAGGCAGTGGGGTCTCGCTTACCACTCTTCTAAATCCTTCCCGCAGCTCAGTCGTCAACTTAATCGCTCAGCCGCCCAGGTCTCAGCAGGCAAAGGCACAACAGTGCGCATTTTAGCAGGAAGTCAAGCTAGGCCAGGGTCAGCAGCGCATCTAGCAGTGGGCAACAACGAGCCCACTCATTGGGGGACCACCCAGGTAGAGCGTGCGGGACGTATCGGGGGTAGCTTGGCGGTGCAGCAACATACCTGTACTGTCAGAGGGGCGGCCGCTAGGATGATGGCATAAGACTCGCTGTTGCTCCAGATGGTGACAGTCCGGGCCCCAAGATCGCGCCCCAACTCCTGCACAACGACGGCCCTGAAGGGGTATCAGCTTTGTGGTGTCCCTGCAGCCAACACAGCAAGTTAGGAGAGTTCCAAGATGGTAGAACATAGCTCCTTAGGAGGCGAAAGCAGGGTGTCCCACCTGGGGCGAGCGCAGCCAGAGGTGAAATATACTGCATCCCTGCTGAGAGTTTGGGGTTCTGCCTCTTTAAAAGTGCAGACATTCTACTAAGAAGTGCTGGCACTCTGTGGCTGCCTGGCCTGGTGCAGGAGTGCAAATGACAAAAACAAAAATAAAAGGCTTTGTTATTTGCAATGTCAATAGCTCAAACTCGCGTAAATGCGAGACCTATTGTATTGCAAATGCTTGTTATATTAATGATGCTGTAAAATGTTTCTTTTAGAATTGTATTTTACCGAGTAAGTTGTTACTTGGTGGTGTTAATGATCACATTGATTGAATAAGTTACTTAGTGTTAAGGAGGTTCGTGTTCTGTTACTGGCTCAAAAGATGAGAAAATGGCATGCTGTTGAATGTCTTATTAGATGCACTTTTGTCTTGGGCAGAGTGAATAAGTTTGGGGTGATTAACATGTGTCTTGGATCTTTGTATATAGCCTGATTATCATGTTGTGCTACTAGTATATTCATTGAAAAATATTGGTCAATTGAGTTATATATGGATTTTACAAGTCAGAAGTTTGTAATTTTGGCTCTGGGATTTCTGAATTTCTCAAACAGCCTCGCAACCTGAGGGGTTGAATACACTTTAGGCAATGAATGCGATTTGTTCTCTTTGAGATATTGTTTCTGACCAGGTATTTCCCACCTCTATAAGTCACTCTTACTCAATACTCCCGACCCCTTCTAAAACTCCAGGCAAACTTGGAAAATTGTGTAGGGTAACTTGATTATGCCAACTGACGCTAGGTAAAAGGACTTGCGGATCCTAGCTATCCTGTCCAACTTTAGGCTTATACAATTCAACTATTTTCACTGGGTGTACTACAGACCGAACAGGCAGTGGAGAATGAGGCAGTCTGAGTCCGCATGCTGTCTGCGTTGTCTGAACCCAGACGGGCCCTTCTTCCATGCCATATGGTCCTATGCAATTACCACAACTTATTAGACCTCGATAAACAAGTTGATTTATACTGTTAATGCAACCCCCTGCAGACTTCTACCCCAATGCCATTCTGAGGATCAAAAAGGGCTGGTCCAAACACCAGACAACCGGAGTACGCGCGTAAGTATTGGTTGCTCAGTAGCCGAATGAGACACTGCCCGATGCTGGAGAACCCCTGGCCTTCCCTTCTTATCCATCTGGACCGGTAGATTGGAGTTAAGCTGCAAAGCAGAAAAAGAGATCTATAAATGTTGAAGCTGCACAAATAAACACACAAAAATCTGGGCCTGTGGACCATGGGTTCCTTCCAAGACAGTGACTAATATCTCATTAAGATGCATTTTCCCATTTTTAGGTCTCGTAGCGATACAGTGCGTTAGCACTGTACTCGCCGAGATCTATTGCTACGGACTCTGCTTCCCAGGAGACAGTGCCGGCCGCGCGCATTGCCTCTTCAAGGAGGCGATTTGAGAGGGGCACGCGCTCGTGAACTCGCTCAGCTGCTGTCTCCTGGGAAGCTCCAAACACCATACACGCATGCGCATACACAGAGACACACACACACACACGAGCACCCATGCACGCACACACCCACACATACAGAGAACCCACCCCCTGCCGTCGCATACACACACACACACACACCCACAAGTGCACAGAGTGTCCCCCCCACCCCCCCTTACCCCCTTACCCCCCCAGCCCACTTACCGCCACTCCGGACTTCAGCCGCCACCACTGCTCCTCTCCTGGCCAGGCACTCCGTGGGCGCGAGCTTCCAGCAGGAAACGGAAGTCCCGCCCCACGGTAGTTTTCCTCACGCGCACCACACGACCAGCTGGAGAGTACAGGAGCAGGTTCGCTGAGATGAAGTGCTGGCTGGGCGGCAAATATCTGCTGGTGGTGAGTCATATGTTGGGAATGGATCAGAACCTCACACACTGACCGCTGCCGCCCCCGCCCCCCCCCCCCCCCCGGCAGCCCCTGCTTCCCAACGCTGCAGAGCAAAGCCCCCGAAAGACGAACAAATAAACATAGGTTTCGCCGGCGGGCAGAATAATAAAGGTTTAAACTTGTTCTGAAAGCGAAGGCGCAGGGGACAAAGGTAAAAGGCTGATAATTAGTTTTATACACCGTGTCTAAAAAGGTATATTTTACCCCTTAAAGTCTTTTGATTTCACTTCACCTCGCTCTACCTTATCCTCGCCTCTCCTGCGCTCCTCCCTCCGTCTATTTCAATCCTCTCTCCTAACCTCCCTCCTCCCCCCTCCCTTCGGCTGCTGGGACCAGTGAGCCCCTGCTCTATCTGATGAAGATGTATTTCTTATCTGTGAAATCTAATGAAGCCGGGAGATTCCTGCGTCTTTCTATTAACCTCCCTTCCCCTGTGCGTGCCCCCACACTCCAACAATGCCACCCAGTCTTTCACTGTCACATCCCCCGCTGCCACCCACCGAGGTTGCCACCCCTAATGTCTCATCGATGTCCACGTAGCCCCCTCTGAATCACTACACCCTCCCCTTCACACATCTGCAGTCCTGAAACAAAGAATGAGAGAGAGGGGCGCAGGGGAGACGAGAGAAACCGATAAAGAGAGATAGTGACGTAAACCATAGAAACACAGGTAAAGCAAACAGAGCCAGAGCCCGATAGAGATAGAAACTGAAATGACAAAGACACAGCGAAAAATAAATATAGTCCGGTGACAGAGACAGAGTGCCAGAGCAATAAACCCAAGGAGAAACACAGAATAAAGGAGGACGCCGCCCACACGCCACAAGAAATAGCTGTGGGCAAAGCCCTGAAGAGATTCACTAGTTCATGTCCGGCATATAGAGTTTGCAGTTCCACTGGTGTGCAAGGGAATATTACCAAGACTTCTGTCATCAGCCCACAAAAACATTTATATTACTAATGCGAAACTACCCTAATTTACGCTTTAACAGAAAGGGTCCGACATATACATGTTCAAGACTTCAATGGCTCAAACTTAGCTGTGAAGCAAGGGGGCGCTGTACAGGAAAGAGGCAATAATATGGCAGGCAGGTGAGTGTGGGAGGCCCAGGTGGAGTGAAACTGTAATATACCTGATATATTACAGAGCTTATACCAACTCTCTCTTCTACTGAAAGTTAAACCTTCCAGAAAGCCACTTCAGAACTGTTGTTCAAGCCCATGTACTCTTGCATCTGGATGGTGGTAGTGCCTTTGTAGATGGTCTTGCAGACTCCACACTAAACAAGCATTTGCAATGCAATAGGTCTCGAATTAGCAAAGTTTGAAGTTGTTGGTATTGTAAATGGCATTGTTTTTTATCTATTTGTTTTTAAAAGCGTCCGTGGTGCATTATTTAGTCTAGTTTTATGTAGCACTATGTTCCAACGTTTTAGACATCGCAGCACTAAAAGTAACATCGGTTACAAAAACGGCACGTTGCTGTAGTAACTGGGTTTTTATAATGTAATGAATAAATGTCTGTATTGTAGAAAAAAGGCTGCCATTGGAAATAACAATGCCTTTTATTTTTGTTTTCTTTTTAAAAACATAAATAAAAGGCATTGTAATTTACAATGCCACTAGCTTAAACTCTAGTTACTGCGAGACCTATTGCATTACAAATGACGCACACACAGGAGCGCACATACACGCACGCACACATACAGAGACCCCCGTCGCGCGCGCGCGCGCGCACACACACACACACACACACACACACACACACACACACACACACACACACACACACACACACACACACACACACACACACACACACACACACACACGCTCCCCCATCACACACACACACGCTCGCACACACAAGCGCACCGACCCCCGTCCCACTTACCGCCAGTCCGGTGTTCTCCGCGGGGCTCCGCCCGAGGGAGAGTCCCGCGTCACTGTGAATTATGTCCGCCTTCCAGCGCGTGGAAGATCCGAGGCCGGGGCCAGTGGACTCCGAGAACGAGGCTGACGTCACAGCACCCCTCCCCACCCCCTCCTCCGCCGCCGCCGCCGCCGGACGACGCAGACTGCCATTTGAGCCATGAAACCCCTTGCACTGTTCCTGGTAACTCGTAATGGTTTATGTATTTATTTATTTGTTTTCATTCCACACGTCTAAGTGAGATCTTGAAAACTTTCCTGTTGAAATCAGGCCCAGTTAGAATGCATCTGTACTACAAGGGGCGCGCGGCTGGTAAGTTTCGGTTTCGCTGCTTTCCGCCGCTGCTATAGATCTCTGGCTGTCTCTCGCTGTTTTTCATCTAAACCACAAACGGGATCCGCTTTTTGCTGAGTTTATTTTCTGACCCAGTCTGACGCCTACCAGCGCTTGAATCATGTCAGCCTCCAAAGCTTTTTAAGCTTTTGTGTTTTGACTAGCTAGTTTGATTTGAAATGCCGCCGCTGGCTCCACAGTATAGCGACTGTGCCCCGCTGACATATCTCATGGGTGAATGGTACAGCTAAACATGGGCTTTGTCCAGCAATAAGGTGTTCTATGTTGCTTTAATTACATTTGAGCGCGATGCATTTTTGTTAAGCTTTCGTGTTTTGACTCGCTACTTTGATTTGAAATGGCGCAGCCGCCTCCGCAGTGCAGCCGCAGCGCCCTGCTTCTGCTGTCCCGCCGACATGTCTCCTGGGGGAATCTTACTATCGGTCACAGGCTTTGCCTGGCAGTAGGTTGTGACAAGCTCCTCCCCCACAATAGAATACATCATAGGAGCCCAAAATGGCAGAACCGCATAGTCTCGTCCTTACAGCGCTGGCCGGACTACCCATCACCGTCTTGGCAGTAGTTTAGTTCATGCCTGCCGGTTCATATTCCTGGCAGCTGCAGCCACATCAGTCTCAGGAGCCGGCTCATCCCCCGTTACAGCAGCCACACCCCCACTCTCGGGAGCCGCAACTCTATTTCGCCAACAAGAGGGGCTCTCTGAGACCAAGGACAACAAGGCCAAGCATGAGAAAGGCAAGGGGGGCATATTGGCAAAGCATGGCACTGCAACCAAGGGGTTTCCATGTTGTTGTAAAGTACCGGAGCCTGTCCAGGGCCTTGAGCTTGCATGGTGTAGCAGCTAAAAACCTACAAATGTGCTCACTTGCTCTAACCGATGCCTACAGTTTGTTAGGGTGCAGCAGTTTTATCTCCTCATGCTGCCCTGTAACCCCGGTACCGCATTGGCAGTGTTGAACTCTGGCGTCTATAAGAGGGCTGGTGACAATCATAGCACGTGTTCACACTCACTGGGCTGCCTGCGTTTAGCTCTGATAGCAAGTAACCCGCAGAGTGACTGGCTTTGTTGTGGCTCGTCACCAACTCCTCCATTCCACATCTGTGAAGGCTCGCCTCCTGTCCTCACTGTCCCCAGGTTCCCAACGCAGTCATCGGTTGAAAAGACCAGTTCTGAAGATAAAGAGGCTGACTGGGAGTGCGGGAGGCGGAGGCAGAAGAGAGCTGGAGCCGGCAGGCTGTCCGCAACGCTGCAGGTTGTGCTCGCTGGGTCTCTCTCTCGTTCTTTTTCCCGTCTCTCCATGGGACTTATGGACACATCGCCACATATCCAACCTCCCGAAGCAAAGATACACAAATTGGTACCGATTCTCATTTCCTCACATACGCCCAGGTAATCTCTGTTGGCTCAGGTGCGCATCTGCAAGATTTTTCCCCTCATCCGCTGTGTTGTGTGAGGGTTCTGGATTGCCACTATGTAAGTGCGTGGAATATTTACACCCATTTACACTAACAAACACATACAACTGCGTACTTCACTTTCTACTCACAGAAACGCACACTTGCCCCCTCAAACAAAACACACACACTCTGATCACACCCTTAGTCTAATCTATGGCCACAGGCCAAGCACACTTATATACGTAGCACCACTGCCATACACACACGGACACCCCCACTGCCATACACACAGGGAAACCACCACTGCCATGCACGCACGGACACCACCATTGCCATACACACACACGGACACCACCTTTGCCATGTACACACAGACACCACCCCTCCCATACACACACGGACACCACCCCTCCCATACACACACGGACACCACCCCTCCCATACACACGCGGACACCACCCCTCCCATACACACGCGGACACCATCACTGCCATGCACACACGGACACCATCACTGCCATGCACACACAGACACCACCACTGCCATACACACAGGGAAACCATCACTGGCATGCACACACAGACACCAGCACTGGCACGCACACACAGACACCAGCACTGGCACGCACACACAGACACCAGCACTGGCACGCACACACAGACACCAGCACTGGCACGCACACACAGACACCAGCACTGGCACGCACACACAGACACCACCACTGGCACGCACACACAGACACCACCACTGGCACGCACACACAGACGCCACCACTGCCATGCACACACAGACGCCACCACTGCCATGCACACACAGACGCCACCACTGCCATGCACACACAGACGCCACCACTGCCATGCACACACAGACACCACCACTGCCATGCACACACAGACACCACCACTGCCATGCACACACAGACACCACCACTGCCATGCACACACGGACACCAAAAAACTAAAATTATGCAAAGCATTGTCATTTACAATGCCAGTAACTCAAACTTAAATGCTGCGAGACCTATTGCATTGCAAATGCTTGTTTTTCTTGGGGGTTGGGTAATCGGTGGGCTTGATGTTCTCTACTATTGATCTTGATACTGCCATTTGATGCTTTTATTTGGCCCTGTGGTGGTATTTTATATGTACTTACATTAAAATCAATAAACAGATGTTTAAAAAAATTATGTCTGTTATTCCTACATAGAAGTACATATATATTTGGAGGGGAAAGTGTTGTCTCGTTTTCTTTTCTAATAGCCTTGTCTTTTACTTTGCAAGATGTGGAAGATTTTATGTAGTCATCAAGCTGGCTTTAAAAGGGATCAGGCAACTTAAGCAGACTGAAGCCCAGTATGATGTTACTTTACAGACGTATTATTATGACTCCGCCTGACTGTTGATTGTGGTGGAGCTGCTGACAGAGCCTGAACTTTAGTTCCAACATAAGAACCTCCGGTATCAAATTTCAGCTTTGCTTACCTCCTGCATCCTACTCATGTGTAAAGCGCTCTGATAGCCTTGTGGGTCATATTCGCGCTGTATAAAACTCTAAATAAATAAATTATTTAGAAGAAGTTTATGGTAATCTAAGCAACATAAACCATTGTCAGTCTAATGGAGCTGTCTGGAAGTAACAGAATAGTGTTTGGTCCGAGGCTTGTCCAGCTTTATTAAAAAAGTCTGTGACTTTTGCTTTGAAAGGGAGGTCATCAAATGTTACCAGAATGTTTTAGCAATCGAACCCATGTAGCTAAACCCATGTAGCCAAATAACCATTTTATACCTACGCTCTACCATTAGTAAGTGGAAAATTCATTGTGCTTAGCACATTGTAACAAAACCCCCTATTAAATCCTAATCCTCCAGTAACTACCAACAGATGATCAGTCTTCCTGGATGGACAGCATTGTCTGTTCTCACAGACTGCAGCTTTCAGAACAACTGATTGTGAAATAAAATGAATTAATGTGAGAAGGCAATACAACCTTTGCCTGATTTATGTCAATTGTATACCAGTTTGATGACCCAAGAAAAGAAATTGGAAGGAAATCTGTACACAACGCAGTTAAGAGACACATAAAGACTTCTCTTTATGTATTAGAGCAACTTCAGAATGTCACATTGCCCTGTAAGTGAACGTAAAGTTAAATAATTCCTTGATTAAAACCTGAAACAGTTTTAAAGCAATCCTGGATAGTCCAAATGAAATATGTCTGAAGATTAGTCACAGTTTACCAAATTAGCTCCGTGAACTTACATCAGAGAGGTTAGATGACTATCTTTTTCAGTTCTTTGTTCCTTCGAAGGTAAGTCGGGTGCAATTTCATATTAACTACATAGAGGGAAGTACATTTTTAGAAGTTTAGAAAGTTTTATTAAAATACTGCAACGTAGCTTACAGATGCTTAATTTGTAAAATAATAAGTGCCATGGCCCTCTCAGGAGATCACTGCTGTTTGCACCACCTATTACTCCTACCAGAACTGTCAATAACAGTACAAACACAAATACTAACCGGGGGTGTGACTAAGCCAGCCAAGATGGTGGACCTGCCTGAGTGAAGCTCCTAGAGTTGGCTGGCGCCTCGTCCAGAATTTTTGTAGTGGGGATTCACCAAATGACATAACAGGCTCCTGCTTAATCGAGGTGACTATGCGCGCCAATACCTCGAATACCTAGCCCCGAAGAGATTTGAAGCACGATATATCCGCTAGTGACGAGCACCCAATATGGCAACACCCGTGCCGTAAGACGAGCCCACTATCAGCGTTTCAGCCCCGGCAGCCACATAGTGACGTACCTGCTACGGCGTCCTAAGGTGAGCAGCGGGGGCGCAGACACCAGTGCCAGAAGCTGATCTGGGGTGACCAACTGGTCCCCGGCAGGTGGCAGAGTCCAAGAATCCAGATTCGGACGTCCGCCTTCAGCGCAGGGAAAATAGAGAGGATGGCTGAGGTGAGAGAAATAGCTGATTCTTAAAACGGCCAAAGACAGTGTATGCAAGCCTCTCCCATAGATATTGAGGAGCTGAGTTTGCAAGTAAACAGGAGACCCTATCCCAGTAGTAGACCACACAGTGCCCTGCAAGAAAAAGCAAACGCCAACCCAGTGGCACTAATGACTGAGTGCCTGTGGAGAGGGGGGCCACCTAGATATTTTGGTGTTGGACCGTTGGCACTGAGAGCAGTAACCCTGGATGGCCAGGTGCTTCACTGGCCATAACTGAAATGGACATCCCCAGTATTCTAAGGGCTGTGATCAAGATGGTGGGTCAGTGAGCGGATCCACGGTCCCCACTCATCGGGCCCCTGATAGAGCCCACAGAGCGCAATTGTTGACGGAGGGAGACATAACATATCAGGCAGGCCTGGGTACACGTAACCCAACATCAAGTGTAAGCTACACTGCACCACAAATAGAGGTGCAGCTTACCGCAGAAGCGCAAGTGTTCACCACGGTGCGACCAACTCCCCATCTGCCCTGCCTCGACTTGAACACGGAGTATAGTGAGACCATCAGAAGTCCATTGGCGTCATATGTGTCCGGATAAAACCTGAACCCAGTAACAAGTACAACTCTCACAAACCAATCTGAATCCAGCAGAGGAATCCACAAGCTCCAAATACAAATATGGGGAAGCCCCGCTCCCACGCTGGCCCCTTACAGCCTGCCAAAGCACAAGGGAATTCTCACACCGCCAAATCGCAGATAGAAGACTCGGAGCCACCATCGATAAAGTCTATGTCTGATAAGTTAGATACGGTGCTGGCGGCCATTGAACATTCCAGAGTCAGGATGTAAGAGCGATTTGGCACCCTAGCCACCGATCTTGGTTTACTGCATGACGATCATCGTAAATTGGCAGACAAAGTTGCGGATGGAGAGAAAACAATCGCCACCCTGCAGCCACTAGCCAAAACACCACAATAAACACCACTAACTTTACAACATCGCGTGGTGACTCTGGAGGAGCGAGCGGATGACCTAGAAGGACGCTCGAAGGTGCAGCATTCGCATCTTAGGCCTGCCAGAAAGAATAGAAGGTACAAAATCCATTAATTACATGGAATCCTGGATACGCTCCATCAACTCGACTGCAGATCTGACTCCCTTCTTTTCTATAGAAAGAGCTCAAAGGGTACCAGCCCGCAGTCCACTCCCGGGATTCCCCCCCTCGCCCAATGCCAGTAAAGTTTCTCCATTACAGAGACCGAGACGAAGTTCTTTGTGCCGCAAGACAGCATGGGCCTATCTGAGTCGAAGAGAAGCATATCATGCTATATCCGGACTACACTCTAGCAGTACAGCGCCAACAGTCCACGTTCCAGGAAGTCAAGAGGCACCTTCGCTTAGAGAGCGTTCAATATTCTCTCTTATTCCCACCACTTTTTTTTTTTACAGACCCTGAAAATGCCTACGACTGGATCGAACAAAATTGCAGAAAGCATCCACACCCCACCGCTAGAGGCAATGAGCGACCTCAAAAAGCAAAAAGTAGACGCCATCCTCCTAAGAGGTACAGTGTGCGATCTAAACCTGGGACTCTAACTCCAGCTGTAGAATCCCCAGACCTGGAACAAATTATAACGGAGCGCAGGAAACCACTGCAAGCAGTGGCAGAAATAGGGCCAGCCTCAACAGCAACGGATGAAGACTGCGGCCCACACATTTTCTGCTCGGAGGAAGAAGACCGTGACATGACCATTTTTACGTATGGGCTCGTGACCTCGCAACTGGTGACACCACAAACGGCGGACACACTTATATGAACTGCATCTCTTATTGGGCGTAAGCCAGTATTACTTTTGTGAAGTATGCAAACTTTAGACATATCTGCATGCAGTAAACTAAAATTGCATGCTGGACCCCTCTACACACACCGATCCTGTAATGCCACTCATGAAGTTAGCTTAAATGCGCCGCCACCCAGACCCCACAACACTTGGTGTTTGCACCAAAGGTAAAGTTTGGATGTGCCGCCTGTTGCGGTATGTCCTGGGTATTTGGAGTTCCTCCCGTCCCAGTTTATTACCCATATTTTCGTCAAATACCCAAGCACTGAATATACATCAACAGAGGGATGAGCACAATCTATATATATGCAGCAGTAAGGCCGGTCTTGGAGCACCACATGCCTTATCTGCCATCCAGCCCCGCAGATTCTAGGTTGCAATCCGCAAATTTCCCAATGATGAATAATGATAATGTTAACATCCTTACACTCTTTTTTTATTTAAAATTTTTTTTTATTTTAGGAAGATGGTACATAAAAGGACAATTTTCAACAATTATTACATGCATGGTAAGAATTTGATATACATTTGATATATTTACATACATTTTTAAATAAATCTTATTAGCGGGAGCGAGGAGAATAAATAAACAAATAGGGATAGATATCAGTTTCAATTAATTGGAGATGAACACATTTTTTATCCATTTCTATCTGTTCTCCAATTAGTTACAGGAGCCCACAGGCGTATACCCTTCTTACGCTGCCTCATGCCTTTATATTCATAGAGGCAGGATTCTATGTTATGGATTCCTAGAAATCTTGAGAGCCACATCTGAAAGGATGGAGGGTTCGTATCTTTCCACGCCGCAGAAATTTTCTGAGTACAGCAACAGATAAAAACATTAGATCTCTTTCAGCCTCACCTAGACCCAACTTAGAGTCTGTACCCAGTAAAATTTAAGGTAGGGGATAGGTCGATGGACTGACCTAGCAGCCCCTCCATAAATTTCATGATTTCTTTTTTTAACATTTTCCAACTGTTTGCAGGAAGAAAACCTATGTATATGGTCAGCCTGACTTTCATTACATCTGGGACAATTATCATTTTCGCTTAGACCCCAGGCAAATATCTTCGCAGGTGTATGGTAAAGATTAAAAATTGTCTTATAGTGTTGCACGCGAAGATTTGATGCCCGGAATATTTTTTTATTCAATACGAGAGCAAGATCCAAATCAACATCAGAATCTCCTAATTTTGTCGCCCAGTTAGACTCAACCTTCTCAATATCGTCCGGGGTTTGATCCAATAAGCAATTATATAAAATCTTAATCTTCCTACAGCCTCTATTTAATAACTTAATCATTGGGAAATCTGCTGTATGTGAAATCCGTGGCCTGACACCCTTAATTGCCCTGGTAACTTGACCATATACCAGCCATTGACTGTCTGGAATACCAAATCTTTCCTGCAAAATTTCGAACCCCAGGATTTCACCTTCTTCCATTACATCTCCCAAGGATCTAAGCCCGGACCTTTTCCACATCAGCAAATTACTATCATTTTTTAATTGAGGAAAAAGAGACGAGTTATACAGTTGCAGATAGGAATTAACTTTCGGGTTATTAAACATTTTCATAATTGCTTTCCAAACCTGCCCTGCGCCAAACAGTGTCTTCAATCCTGTTTTTTTATAAAAGCTTCGTTCCAATTCACACTGGAATACATTTATAGCCTTTTCACCCAATAGCATCCTATATATCTGGGGCGGACATTGTTGATCTATAAACCCAGGTGTTATATCGGGTATAGATGTAGATTGAAATAGAGTAGTCATTTGGGTTAACAAGCAGGCCCAATGATATAACTTTAAATTCGGCAATCCCATCCCACCCCTTTCTCTGGGCAGTGCCATTAAGTTTGTAGATCGCCTTACCCTGCCATATTGCCACACAAATCTGATAAACATAAATTCAAGTTGTTTCATGATCCTGTCCTCTATTACTAAAGGGATGGCCCGAAATAAGTAGAGAACTCTAGGGAACATAGACATATATGAGGGAGGAGGCAAGATGGCGGCCGCTCACTAGTGGCTGAAGCAGTGCTGCAGTGAGGACGTATTTCTAAACGGAGCACAAAACGCGATGAAACCAACGCGCTAGAAGCCGCTGGCAGCTGCTTGTTATCTGGCTGGGAAAAGCGAACGAAAACTGAGAAGAATCGCCGATACGATGTCTCGATGTTGATGATAGCGATTGATAGCGATCGCGGTAGCGGGAGCTGCATGTTAGTTTGGTAATCAAAGTGATTCTCCAGAGGAAGTCTTGGATTAATGCAGCCTGTACTTACATGCTGTGTTTGCCGTGGGTCTGTGAAAAGGATCTTGCGGGATCTGGTAGACGTCCTCACTGCTGCATTCCCGGGAGGCAAACGGCTGGCCACTATCGGGAGGCGGAGTAAGGAGAAGGGGAAGTGCCGACTACACTCTCAGCTGAGAGACGCAGTGGACAGCGAGAGCAGCGGCAGTAATCGGAAACAGGCGAGGAAAGCTAGTACCTCACAAATACTACTGAAGAAACGTTTCCAGCGGAGCATTATGGCCCCAAAAATAAATCCTGTGGATAAATCCCTCGGCGCCAGGAGAAAGGAGAAGGAGAAGGAGAAGGATAAAGAAACAAGCATTAGAAATGCAATAGGTCTCGCAGCATTAGAGTTAGTGCTTTTAGAATTGTTAATGGGTTTTTTTGTAAATCTTTAGCATGAGGTTGAGGGTGAGTGAGGGTGAGTGAGGGTGAGTGAGGGTGAGTGAGGGTGAGTGAGTGTGGGTGAGGGTGGGTGAGTGTGGGTGAGTGTGGGTGAGTGTGGGTGAGTGTGGGTGAGTGTGGGTGAGTGTGGGTGAGTGTGGGTGAGGGTGAGGGATTGAGGGTGAGTGGGGGTGAGTGAGGGTGAGGGGTTGAGGGTGAGTGAGGGTGAAGGTGAGTGAGGGTGAGGGTGAGTGAGGGTGAGTGTGGGTGAGTGTGGGTGAGTGAGGGTGAGGGATTGAGGGTGAGGGGTTGAGGGTGGGTGAGGGGTTGAGGGTGAGTGAGGGTGAGTGAGGGTGAGGGGTTGAGGGTGAGGGGTTGAGGGTGAGGGGTTGAGGGTGAGGGGTTGAGGGTGAGTGGGGGTGAGTGGGGGTGAGTGGGGGTGAGGGGTTGAGGGTGGGTGAGGGGTTGAGGGTGAGTGAGGATGAGGGGTTGAGGGTGGGTGAGGGTGAGTGAGGGTGAGTGTGAGGGGTTGAGGGTGAGGGGTTGAGGGTGAGGGATTGAGGGTGAGGGGTTGAGGGTGAGGGATTGAGGGTGAGGGATTGAGGGTGAGGGGTTGAGGGTGAGTGAGGGTGAGGGGTTGAGGGTGAGTGAAGGTGAGGGTGAGGGTGAGGGTGAGTGAGGGTGAGTGAAGGTGAGGGTGAGGGTGAGTGAGGGTGAGGGGTTGAGGGTGAGTGAGGGTGAGGGGTTGAGGGTGAGTGAGGATGAGTGAGAGTGAGGGTGAGTGAGGGGTTGAGGGTGAGGGGTTGAGGGTGAGTGAGGGTGAGGGGTTGAGGGTGAGTGAGGATGAGTGAGAGTGAGGGTGAGTGAGGGGTTGAGGGTGAGGGGTTGAGGGTGAGTGAGGGTGAGGGGTTGAGGGTGAGTGAGGGTGAGGGGTTGAGGGTGAGTGAGGGTAGGTGAGGGGTTGAGGGTGAGTGAGGGTGAGTGAGGGGTTGAGGGTGAGTGAGGGGTTGAGGGTGAGTGAGGGTGAGGGTGAGTGAGGGTGAGGGTGAGTGTGGGTGAGGGTGAGTGTGGGTGAGGGTGAGTGTGGGTGAGGGTGAGTGTGGGTGAGGGTGAGTGAGGATGAGGGGTTGAGGGTGGGTGAGGGTGAGTGAGGGTGAGTGTGAGGGGTTGAGGGTGAGGGATTGAGGGTGAGGGGTTGAGGGTGAGGGGTTGAGGGTGAGGGATTGAGGGTGAGGGGTTGAGGGTGAGTGAGGGTGAGGGGTTGAGGGTGAGTGAAGGTGAGGGTGAGGGTGAGGGTGAGTGAGGGTGAGTGAAGGTGAGGGTGAGGGTGAGTGAGGGTGAGGGGTTGAGGGTGAGTGAGGGTGAGGGGTTGAGGGTGAGTGAGGGTGAGTGAGGGTGAGGGGTTGAGGGTGAGTGAGGGTGAGGGGTTGAGGGTGAGTGAGGATGAGTGAGAGTGAGGGTGAGTGAGGGGTTGAGGGTGAGGGGTTGAGGGTGAGTGAGGGTGAGGGGTTGAGGGTGAGTGAGGGTGAGGGGTTGAGGGTGAGTGAGGGTAGGTGAGGGGTTGAGGGTGAGTGAGGGTGAGTGAGGGGTTGAGGGTGAGTGAGGGGTTGAGGGTGAGTGAGGGTGAGTGTGGGTGAGGGTGAGTGTGGGTGAGGGTGAGTGTGGGTGAGGGTGAGTGTGGGTGAGGGTGAGTGTGGGTGTGGGTGAGGGTGAGTGTGGGTGAGGGTGAGTGTGGGTGAGGGTGAGTGTGGGTGAGTGAGGGTGAGTGAGGGTGAGTGAGGGTGAGTGAGGGTGAGTGTGAGTGAGGGGTTGAGGGTGAGTGAGCTACATCTAATGACTTCAGAGGACTGCTTATAGACTGTTTAAATTACAACCATTGTCGATAGTAAGTACTATTGACCCTGATAACGAAAACACACAACACCAGCTGTCACGGCAGACTGAAACACCCCTCTAACGCACGCTGGTTAATAAAACGAGGCACAACACCGAGGAATATTGACCAGATCACTAATAAGATTGGAGCGCCAATTGATTTTGAACCAAATCAATAGGAGATTAACACAATATTTGTAAAGCAGTGGAATGTGGTGGGGACGTGGCGCAAACAATAAGTGCAGCTAGATCATATACTCAAATACATCCAAGATAGGGTGTTAACGAATAGCGGGTAATTTAACTGAGTGATGCGGCTTCGCACTATGTCCTCAAAGTAAAATGGAGATTAGCAAGCTGGACAATCTGGAGGGTTACTTACATGCCGCTGGTACCAAAAGTGTCTGCCCGCTTCCCTCGATGTGTACACGGGCTTGTCTTGGCCGATTATTTTTAAATAGGTAAGCCAGAGCGCGCCAAACCAGATTGCTCGGTATTTCCGGGTCACGTGATCAGGGCATTCAAGTCTACGCAGTGCCAGACTCTATGGTGCGTGCGTGCTGGTACAGCAGGCAACACTAGAATGCTGACCCTTAAAAACAAATCAGAAGGCGCTTCGTGAAATCGGCGACACAATAATCTTCGGCACAATAGTAAAAGCAAGCACCAGTAGAGGCGTGTTTGGAAACCGAAGACTAGGTAAGGGGAGAGACGCATGGATTGGAGAGATGCAGGCTGTACTATGCAGCCCCATTAACGATCCCGCCCAAGCAACCATTTTGTATTTATTTACCTGGACAGCCGCAGTGGCGGACTGAGGAACGCTCGCGATATTTACAGGCAGCGCTACTGGATATGGAGCCTGCGTGTAGAAATAATTGGAAACAAGGCTAGCGGCAGGCAGGCAGGGGAGGAGAGGAGGAGGGGGGAGGAGAGTAGGGGAGGCACGGCCTAGCGGCCGTGCAATCAAGTAGTGAGGGGGCGGAGCTGGGGGAGGCTGTGGAAGAGAGTAGGCAAGGCGACACGGCGGGAGGGGGCGGAGCGGGTAAACAAAGACGAACATGCACGCGCCCGTGACTTTTAAGGTCAATGCGCATGCACATAAGCTTAATGCGCATGCGCATTGACCTTAAAAGTCACGGGCACTGCAAGGAATCGCCACGATTCCTTGCAGTGTGGATAAAGAGTGGATAACTTACAATACTCTCGCCTTGCTCGATGCGCATGCGCATCGACAGGCGAGACCTAAAAATGACTGAGAAAGAGGAATGCTCCGAACCTGGGGAAATTCACACACCCCATGCTGATTAGCGAAGCAAGAAGAAACAAGTGTGGAGAAGTGTGGCTCACTGGTTAGAAGTGGAGAAGTGTGGCTCACTGGTTAGAGGAGGTATACCCTGAAGCAGAGGTCAGACCCGGGACCAGGGTTCAATTCCCGACGCGAAAGGGTCTGAGCCCAAGTGTCCACGGACTCGATAATTCTCACTTCGGTGCCTACTCGAATCACGGGTTCTCACTCTGCAACTCTGGTCAATAGCTTTCATTAATCTCCACTCCGGCCCCCCCCGCAGCGGGATGCCTGGCTTTCACCTTGGGGATGCCCAGTATGGGTTATCTCACAGGGAAAAGCCAGGACGGGTTCCCAATGCAAGCGCCGGGATGCCCTAGGGTAAGTCGAGCGCTATATAAGAACACACATACAAACTACAGCAGCAGCAGCTGGCAGGGGTACGAAAACGGCAAGTAACAACTTCTATCGCCGAACTCTTCTTAAAAGCTGGTAAGGAGAAAGGAGTGGTTGATAATGTAACCCCTGTTGAAAATAAAAATGTCAGCGAGGCTGTAATAATTGGCACCCAGGAATGTGCTGTATCTAGTAAGGCCACTAAACCCACGAGAGACCCCTCAGAACTTACAATTATAGCAAAGGAGGGAGAGCCGCAAATAGTGGGTGAGAAGATTAATTCTAATATTCTAGACCAGGAGGATGTGAATTTAAAAGAAACACAGCAAGTAGGTAATGAACCACTCCATACTAAGGCTAAAAGTTTAATTCCATCTGAATTAGTGGGAAAAAACCCTGAAGCCTCAATTGCTAAAGCTAATCAGAAAAATGGAGACATTGGCACAGAAGGTGATACAGGCGCTCGAATAATTGGAGAACAAATGGAGAACAAAATGGGGATGTGAAGGAAAGTGCCCCAAGCGAGGCCTTCTACTCCGCGTCTGATGGCCAAGAATGGTCTGAGGATGAAGATGGTGGTTCCTCTTACATAGACTCGGAAAGTGACCCTGAACTAGAGCAACCGGCAACAGCCCAGAAATTTTAAGGCAACAAAAATGAGCCGAGCTGGGGTCAGCCTTTGGATAGCTCATTGCAAGATGGTTTCGTAATGGAATCAGCACAAATGACACTCCTAGAGAGAATACACCAAGAGTCAGTCAGTCAAAGTTCTTTATTGCGATAACTTAATTTCATACAAAGACAATGGCGTAAAAACACAAACAACAAATAGCATGAATAAAAACGGTTAAAAACAGTTAAGACATTTAAAAAGAACATTTCAGATAAAAATCATTATACCATATTACAAGTCATAAAAACTTTGTAGTTACGTATTAAGGTGCAATAATACTAAAGTGCATAATAAAGTGCAATATTCCAAGGGATGATCCCTGCATAAATATTCTACTAAGGTGACTACAAGCCCTGACACACTGTGATCTAAAATGCGTTAACCTGAGGTTGCCAACAGCCAGACTAATTAATAAACAAGTCTGCACTCTTAAGTCTGGTATTCCTGCTTCTTATTGCTCTCACCAGGAAGTTCGCCACAAAAAACATGATCCTGGGAGTTTGCAACATTTGTAGGTGAATAAGAGCAGGTCGGACCAAAATAAATCCCGCTTCCTTAAGTATAGGAACGAGAAACAGCCTCCGGGCATCATTATAATAGCTACAGAACATTGTAAAGTGCATAGTGCTCTGTTCTGAAAAAAGATCACAAGGACAGGGCGGGGCCTTTTCAGGGGTACTCCACTCAGAATAAAAACCCAAGTTAAAATGAATCAGGTTAAGTCTAAAACGGGTTAAAATGAACCTATGATAAGGATTAGTCACCACATTGAGATAGTTGTCAGGACCACTAGGTATTGCCAGCAGAAGGCTGGCCCTAACACAGGGTTTCTTTAGCTCGATTTCCTCCCTCTCCAAGAAAAGGAGCTCCTTCATAGCAGCCTTAGTAAGGACAACGTCATTGGATGTTATGGAGTCAGTGGCTGTGTATAATTCAGGCCTCCCCAACCTACAAAAACTGTCCTTAATGTACTTTAACCATCCAATCCTATGTGCATTGTCTAGGGTCAGACAGTCCCTTATAATGGAATGGTTTAGGGGAATTTCAGGATTGAGCCACAACTTAAGCCATGCGATTAATGGAGCTATTCTAACCAAATCGCTAATAAAGCCTTCCCCTAACTCCTGGTGGACAGTATAAGATGGGGTTGACTGCGGGACGCCCAGAACTGATCTAAAAAATCTGTTTTCCGCGGTCTGAATGGGATCAACTCTTTTATACCCCCAAAGGGAGCTCCCATATGAAGCTACAGAGATACATTTAGCTTTGTATATTTTGCTAATAGCTTCAAAAGGCCTGCCCCCCAGTCTTTTTGAAAAGCCATGAAGGGCAGCGGAAGTTCTGACCAGTGTAGCTACTCTACTTTTTACATGAGGGCCCCAGCTACCTTTCTCGTCAAAGGTGATCCCCAGATATGGGAAAGAAGTAACCCGAACAAGTTTTTCCCTTCCACAGAAAAAAGTTTTATGGAGGGATTTCCTTGAGGCCCGACCCATGAGCATGACCTGGGATTTTTTTGCATTAATTTTCAGGTCTAAAGAACCCATGAAGGATTCGAAAGCATCCAACAGCCGTTGTAGCCCCACTCCTGTTCGAGCAAGTAGCACCGCGTCATCCGCGTACAGGAGAACTGGTATACCCTGATCCCCTGCACGTGGAATGTCGCTTGTAACCCCACTTAGGGCGGGCTCTAGGGCATTCACATACAACGTGAACAGTAAAGGTGCCAAGATGCATCCCTGACGGACTCCCCTTTCAGAAGCAAACACTTCAGTACATCTTCCATCAGTGGAGACTCTAACTTTAGCAGACAGGCCAGAATGGAGGTCGGACAGTAAGTTGACTATAGATCTGTCCAGACCCATCTCGACCAGTTTACCCCAGAGCTTGGATCTATTGACCATATCGAATGCGGAGGAGAGGTCCATGAACCCTAGGTACATGGACCCATCCTTGGCTCTGGTGTATTTCTCAATCAGTAGGTGAAGATTGAGACACTGGTCCAGGGTGCTTCTCTTGGGTCTAAACCCGTATTGCACGTTGCTCAAGATGTTATTCTCAGTGGCCCATTCATTCAGTTTTGCTAATAGGACTCTCCCTAGAATCTTGACTGAGGAGTCTATCAATGAAATGGGCCTATAGCATGCAGGGTCCTGCCTGTTGCCTTTTTTAAAAACCGGGATAATAGTCGAGGTTTTCCAAGACTCAGGAATGTTGTCACGGTTTAAGGCGTTAAAAACCCTGCAAAGCAGTCTTGACCAGAAGTTGGGGAAGCATTTAAAGGCATCAGCCGGAACACCATCCGGTCCCGGTGCCTTTTTTGTCAAAGTACGATTGATAGCGACTAAAATTTCCTCAACTTCAAAGTGCAAGTGGTTACCCAGTATAGTAGTAGACTCTTCATAAGCACTAGACTCGGCTAAAGACTGGCCTGAGTATATGTCTCTAAAGTGTTGGATCCAATCCTGATCTGGGATATTTGTTTCCAGGGGAGAGTTATCCTCGCCTGTAAGAAGGGGTTGATTAACAATTCTCCAGAACTCCCCACTGTTTTTTATTATGGCTGGGTCTGTAAGTTGCGCCCAAGCTTCGTCTTTAAGCTCTTTCTTTCTGGCTGCAATGGCTTTTTTGTATAAGGCCCTGCTAGTCCTAATAAGGTCGCGATCCTTTGGATCGGATTTAAGAGCGTTAAGCAGCACAGAATGTGCTAGGGAACAACTATGATCAAACCATCTTTTAGGAGGTTTTGTCTTGGTCTTGCTGATCACAGAGAGCCTACCGTTTATCTTACAGCATATGTTAGTAAATGCAAGAATGACATCCCCATCATTAGTGTCATTCGATAGGCAAACCCCAACCTCTTCCTCAGCCTCTAACAAAACTTCCTGAATAAACGGTTCTGGGGTTATACTGTCCCATTTTGAGTCTGCGTCTTTGGTCCTTAACTTTAAGTGGTCCATCCATAAAAGTTGAACCATGGATGCGTCCTAATAGTTCGCCCTCTCCTAGGTCCAGAGAAACTGGATTGTGGTCACTAAAGGCAGATATCACAGTTCTATACATAAAAACATTGGATAAAAAACATGCAGAGATAAAAATGTAATCAATGATAGAGCCATTGTCTGAGCCCTTAAAAGTAGGGGCCCTAACCTCCCCCTCCCCACAACTAGATTCATATAGGTTCCATCTAGCAAGAAAATTTTCTAGACAATCCCCCTGCTTGTTGTGCGCCAGATGAACCATTGCACTGTTCGGGGGGGGAGTCTGCGTCATCACAAACACGTGATAGCAAACAGGGATGTATGTTAAAATCCCCTAAAAAGATGATTTCGAATACATTAACATCCTCACTATAGACTGACAGGAAATCATCCAATCTACCGAGGCTATATGACGTGCAATCGGCAGCATTGGAGTTATAAAAATTAATAAACAAAATATTAGGAGACTCAGCACGAGACAATTCAACGATAAGGCAATGTTCTGAACCTGAGGCTAGTAACTTGAGGCAGCCCTTAATATCAAGTTTAAACAGGCTAATCAGGCCCCCCTTAGCCCTTCCTGCTGAGCTAGCCACGGCAGGAATACTAAAGTAGCTAAAGCCATCAAGAGAAAAGGTGTTGTTAGTGTCCCAGGTTTCCTGAAAGGCGATAATGTCAAACTTAGATATAAAGTTTAACCAGGTTGCATTATCTGCCTTAGACTTAATGCCGGCAATATTCCAGGTAAGAATACTAAAAACAGGCACATTGGTCCTAGACTTTACAAGGTGTTCTGACTGAAGTCAATCATTATGGTCTAGAGATGAAAGGGGTGCAAAACGATTGGACAGTAAGAGGGGTTGGGCAAAAGGATTCTGAAACCCTTGGGGTACTGAATGATTCACAGTGTTGCGAGTGTGTTCAAAACCCCATCTGTGGTGTGTATCAGGGTTAGAATCCCAAGCAAAGGCTGGTGTTTTAGGGTATGTGACATTCTGTTGTTCACCATAAAAGAATTTAAGTGTCAATGGTACAACAGAGCCCTGCCTGCGTTGTGGTGGGAGTAAGTTGATTAGGATGTTGGGTAACACCCCTGTGTGAGTAAAACTTACTGCTACACAATCCCCCTTGAATTTTTTAGGGCGATTGCCCAGCCATGAGACCCTTTTGGCTGTTTTAATTTCCTGGGCCAGCTGCCGCCCACCCCCTGGAGCTAATCTCATGTTTGTTGTGAGCCATTGTAGGGCTTTATTAGACAGGGAGGATGAGGATTCCTCAATACCCGCTTCTAATGGTGGAACGTTAGCCAGAACTAGAACGACAGGGGAGGCTTCAACAATAAATTGAAGTGGGTCAGTTGGTTGATCTTGAGCAGGGGGTATCTCAACCGATAAAGAGCCTTCCCCTCTGCTAGTGCCCGAACCGCTAATGGGTTGGTCAAGATGCTGGGGTGGTGGATTACTCGGGGCTACAACTGGATTCACCCTCTCTTGATCGTCATCCTGCCTTCTGCTATTACCCATATTTGCCACATTTGCCACAGCTGTCATAACACAATCAACTCCCTCAGTTAGTTTGTTCATCTGCCCTCCCAACTTTTTAATCTCGGATTGAAGTTTATCAATTTTTGAGAGCAGAGGCTTGACAATGGTTTTAATTTTCGAATCAATTAACTCAGTAAGTCTATTGAATAAGTCCTCGTCAAAACTATTAGTAGGCTTTGCACGCCCCCCTCGAGTCTCCTTAGGGGGAGCTTTTGGGGTATTTACCCTCTTCCTCCTAGTCCCAGATCTTAGTCCACCCCGCCTAGGCGGGTTTTTATTTTTCCCGGGATCCGAACGGGAAGGAAGTTCAGTGATTGAGGTGTCATCATCGGTGGGAGATGCAAGAATTTCCTGGTCCTCATCACTGTCCCCTTGATTCCCAAGGTCCACTAAGAGAACCTCGGAGCCAGATCCGGATGGTACGTTACTGGTCACAGGGCCGGATTCCAGTGTTGTGGGACACATGAAGCTAGCATCGGGTAAAGTCTGTAAAGAAACTATATCCTCAGGTGATGGGGTTAAGGAGGGGGATAAGCAACGTAGGTCAGGTGACTGACTAAGACCCAATGATTCTCTCCTTTGTGAGTTGATTTTTTCCACAGTCTGTACCAAATAGTTCTTCATGTTATTGGCTTGTGGTACTTGGTTCTTTTTCGACATTATAACTAGTATAGCGCAAAGCCTAGGCAGCTGATACTAAACGAGGGGCTGTTGAAAACAAATCAGTCTTACTTGGTCCGTAGATTGCCTCTTGTGCTTCTGACAGGGTTTCTGGCCCTGCCCCTGCCTCCTCGTGCCGATGAGGGCCGTAGAGGGCCCGCCCTTTGCCCGGGCTTCGCCCCGGGCGTCCCGCTTGCGTCCCGCGACGCGGGTCTCCTTGCGCCTTTAGCCCCTTCGCGCCCTCTCTGCGCGTCACTCTACGCGCCGCCGCAAGTCCTGCCGGGAGTTGTGGTCCCGGAGCGGCGACGCGGAGTAATGTGGGCAGGTGACTCTTGGCGGTGGCGGCTTCTCCCTCCGTTCGGCGAGTAACAGGTAAGTGGTGCTGTTAGGTTGCGGTCTCCCCCGCTCTGCCGGTCTCCTTGCGCCTTTAGCCCCTTCGCGCCCTCTCTGCGCGTCACTCTACGCGCCGCCGCAAGTCCTGCCGGGAGTTGTGGTCCCGGAGCGGCGACGCGGAGTAATGTGGGCAGGTGACTCTTGGCGGTGGCGGCTTCTCCCTCCGTTCGGCGAGTAACAGGTAAGTGGTGCTGTTAGGTTGCGGTCTCCCCCGCTCTGCCGGTCTCCTTGCGCCTTTAGCCCCTTCGCGCCCTCTCTGCGCGTCACTCTACGCGCCGCCACAAGTCCTGCCGGGAGTTGTGGTCCCGGAGCGGCGACGCGGAGTAATGTGGGCAGGTGACTCTTGGCGGTGGCGGCTTCTCCCTCCGTTCGGCGAGTAACAGGTAAGTGGTGCTGTTAGGTTGCGGTCTCCCCCGCTCTGCCGGTCTCCTTGCGCCTTTAGCCCCTTCGCGCCCTCTCTGCGCGTCACTCTACGCGCCGCCGCAAGTCCTGCCGGGAGTTGTGGTCCCGGAGCGGCGACGCGGAGTAATGTGGGCAGGTGACTCTTGGCGGTGGCGGCTTCTCCCTCCGTTCGGCGAGTAACAGGTAAGTGGTGCTGTTAGGTTGCGGTCTCCCCCGCTCTGCCGGTCTCCTTGCGCCTTTAGCCCCTTCGCGCCCTCTCTGCGCGTCACTCTACGCGCCGCCGCAAGTCCTGCCGGGAGTTGTGGTCCCGGAGCGGCGACGCGGAGTAATGTGGGCAGGTGACTCTTGGCGGTGGCGGCTTCTCCCTCCGTTCGGCGAGTAACAGGTAAGTGGATACACCAAGAGATTATCGCTCACAGGGAGGAAACCTGCAGGGAAAATCAGAAAGCCCATACTGCCATGAAAAAAATGCAGGGGGTAGTTAGAAAACTATCCAAAGCTTGCGCCACTACAGGTGACAGTGGCAAATTTAGAAGATAGGATTGTGTCTACTGAGACAGAGGTGGCAGCTGCGGTCTCTAAAGTTGGGACATATGATGCGCAGATGACTGATATCCATTGGAAATTAGAAGAAATGGAAAATAGATTACGCAGAAATAACCTTAGCGTACTTGGAATTCCGGAGGGAAATGAGGGGTCCGACATTAAGGCTTGTATAATTAAGTTATTCACCCAGGCTTTTCCCGAACTAAATGGATGGAACTGGCCCACAGAAGTTCAAAGAGTTCATCGTATACCTTTTAACATTAAAAAAACTACGAAGGAGGGGGCCTATCCAAAAGCAGTTTTGATTTACATTGGGAACTTTGTCCTACAGCAAGCTATAGCAGACCTCGCAAGACCAAATACAAAAAGAAATGCCGAAGGAATATCCTTCCTTGTCAGGCCAGACTTCTGCCACACTACTGTGGAAAGGCGATGGCGGCTAAGAGGGATGATTAAGCCCTGTCAGGAAAAGAATCTGCAGGCCTTTCTGTTAAATCCTGCACAGCTGAAGATAGTAAATAAGGGCAATACTTTATTCTTCTCCTCCGAGACCAAAGTTCAAGAATATTTGGACTCCTTATGATTATTACTGTCAATGTAGTGATACTTAATGCAGGAACGAGTTGCTGCAAGCGGTAGCGGCGTAAGGCTGTGAAATACTGAAAGTTTGGTTATTTCTTCTTTTCTCTTTGTTTTATAGTAAGTAGATTTGTTTTGGGCTCCACAAATTTTGTACTAAGTTGTAACTGATGCTAACGTCCTCACTGGAATCACTGTATTCCATCACCAACACAGACTAGTTCTGTGTGCCTCACGAAGAGGGGAGAGTAGGGGGGATGGGGAGGGCGGGTGGGGCAAGGGTCTAGGGGGAAGGGGAGGAGGGAGGGTTGTGGGGTGGAATTGGGTGGTGGAAGGGTGGAAAAAGGAGAAAAAAGGAAAGTGGTACAATTTCGGACAAAGATTGGATGATAAGGTCAACAACATGATTAAGGATTTAAGTGATGAGATATATAAACAATCAAATGGCAAGCATTAGAATATGCACTATTAATGCGGGAGGACTGAATAACTGGAGGAAGAGGCAGAGACTGGCATTTTTAGTAAGGCATGAAAGAATTGATATCATCTGTATACAAGAAACCCATCTCCCATGGTCAAAACGTAATCTACTTTCGCTGGGTGGCTTTGAGTTAGTAGCTTGCTCTACACAGACGTCTACAATCCGAGGTGTAGCTATACTGATTCGAGGTTCCCTAGGTAAAGCAAGGAAAGTGAAGGTGGATAGTAATGGGAGATGGGTAATTGTTGACTTAGACCTCGGTTTTTCGTTAGGTGTGACGTATGGATCCAATCAGGATGAGCCCAAAATATTCGATTTTTTAGAAACTGAACTTGTGGGCTGGGCTACACCGTTGATAATAGCGGGGGTTTTAATATTTCTGCTGATTGGGTCGGATCTGAATCATATGTAGGTCGGAAACCCAAGGTCTATTAATCTATTCGATCTCTTCTGAGCTCATGGGATGCTCGATGTATGGGGGACTAAAAACCCCTTGGATTCTGGCTATACATACTTTTCTAATCCTGCCCAAAAATACACGAAATTAGGCTACTTCTTGATCTCGTCCTCTGTATTACCGAAAGTTGACATGCTTAAACTTCCTAAAGTAGTGTCTGACCATAACCCATTAATTCTTTCATATAGTATAGGTCAGAGGGAAAGAAAAAGTAATTCTTGGTCTTATGAGAAAAAGCTCCTTAGTGATAAAAGATTTATAGATCATCTAAAAGAATGGGTCCCACAATTCTTTGCAGCAAACAGGTACATTGTGTCTAGAAACACAGTTTGGGAAACTTTTAAGGCAGCATTGAAGGGTGAAACCATTAGCTGCTCAGCAAGATTAAGAAAGGAAGATAGAAATAAGATTGAGGGTTTAATGAAAGAGTTAGTAAAAGTAGAAGAGCAACATATGAAGGATATAATCAAAGGGGTTAATACCACTGTAAGTCAGGAAGCTTTATTGACAATCAAAGCCGCACTCCAGAAAGAGGTAACTATGAAAGCCACAGGAGAATACCAGTCAAATAGGGTTAAAAGATATGAGACCGGTGAGCAGGCAGGGAGAGCCCTTGCCCTCAGGCTAAGGCAGGAAAAAGCAAGAAATACTATTGTATGTATAGAAGAGGATGAGATCGGTATACAGAAAGCAAGGACATTTTAAGAGTATTCGAGAAATTTTATCAGCAGTTGTATGAGCAGGAAGAACCTACTAAGAAACCAGGGGAAGGAATACGAGATCGGGCCCACTTTTAGAGGAGTCAGTCAAAAAAAAATTGGAAGAAGAAATTACATTATTAGAAGTAACAGTTGCGTTGCATGAATTGGCCTCAGGTAAAGCTTCAGGTCCCGATGGGATACCCTTAGAAGTCTATAATAGAAACCGAAATCACTCCGCTTCTGGTAGATTTGTTTAATAGGGTTATGTGTACAGGATTAACACACGCATCTTGGAAAGAAACAAATATAGCAATTTTCCGTAACCAGGGGAAATCAGCGGAAAAGGCGGGGTCCTACCGACCCATTTCACTAATAAATTCTGATACCAAGCTGTATTCTAAAATTCTGGCAAAGAGGTTGGGCAGGGTCATTGGCGGTCTAGTATCCCCATGGCAGCATGGGTTTGTCCTAGGTCGGGGTACAACGGATCATACTTGTAGGGCAATATCTTTGTTTGATGCCCAGGTTGCCGTGGGGGGCGATGTCGCTATGATCCTGCTCGATGCAGAGAAGGCTTTTGACCGCGTGGACTGGAGCTTTCTCTGGGCTATTTTAGAAGCGAGGGGATTTGGTCCCAATATTGTAGGGGACCTTAAAGCTTCCTGACTTACAGTGGTATTAACCCCTTTGATAGAACCAACAGCTAAGGTAACAGCAATGGGCGAGAGATCCGGGGTTATACATATAAAGAGAGGAACTCTGCAAGGCTGTCCCTGCTCCCCTATTCTATTTGCGCTGTACATTGACCCCCTTATACAGTGTATCCCTGACCGCCCAGAGATAGCTCCAGTGATATGCAATGGTTATATAAGTAAAATATTGGCCTATGCTGACGACCTTGCAGTGTTAACACATAATCCACAACAAACCCTACCTATTCTGATTCAGATGGCTAAACTGTTTGGGGAAGAGTCAGGCTATCTTCTAAATGAAACAAAAACGCAGGTTATCTGCTCCAAAAATATAGCCAAAACTGACTATAGATTCGTCGACTCTGCCATATATTTAGGGGTGAAAATTAATGCCAATGTTGAGAAAATTGTAAGCGAGAATTATGTGCCACTGATTAAGGATATTGAAAAGGAATTAAAAAGAATATATGTGCTACACCTCTCATTAATAGGAAGGGTGAATGCAGTTAAAATGTCTATGTTAACATCCCTACACCCAATGTACGAGGCATGCAAACGGCCCGCAAGAGATATGCGGTATATGTGTACATAAATGGCGAGGCACATTCTGTGCAACCGTATACTCCGATTTGTCACGCTGGGCATTTGTCTGGCTTCGGCCAGGGATCCCGTTCCAAGAGTTGTGCAGGGCAGTAGACCCAGCAGGTTGCTACGCTCTCCTGGAGGGATGCAGACCGATCCTATTAGGCAGCATCTACGCGCCAAAAATGGAACAGGGGAAATATTGGGACTCTGGATCTCACACTCTCTCTCAATATACCCCTACTCCCTGGGTATTGGAAGGAAACTATAACTGGGTACAGCACCTTTCTCTTGACAGGTCGCTCCCACCACACCAGGCATCTCCGGCCATAACACAGAAAAACCACCCAACACCAGACTATACTCCTTTCATTCTATCCCGCACAACCTCAGAGTTTGCCTTAATAGATTCCTATTCTCCTCGCACATAATCCCCCTGATCCAAGCCACAGAGTACCTGGGGCGAGTCTTATCCGATCATGATGCTCATAAACTCTTTGGTTTGGCAACCACAGTGACCTCCCCGTCCCCACCTGGGGGCTACCGCGCAAGTGTCTGGAGGATCAGGTGTTCAAACAGGAACATAAAACACACTTTAAAAATTATTTTCATGACAATGCTAAATCTGCATCCACAAAAGCTATTGAATGGGATGTGTTTAATGTAGTAATTAGAGGTACATGTATCTGGCACATCTCTGGTGTCTGCAAAAACCTGGAGGGGCATGTATTAGAGAAGGAGCGAAAACTAGCCACACTGATTCAAGCGGCAGACAACAATGAAGGTTCAGTGGTACAGGTATCAGACGCAAAAAATGCATTTGTGGAAGTGCTAGCGGACATCAGATGATACAACTTCAGAGCGCATACTGCCAGGGCACTCGGAGAAGGGGACAGAGCAGGCACACTATTGGCATGGCTGGACCGGCAAGGCACTATCTCTCTTCCCTATAACCGAAGTGAACATTGTCAATGGTACGACAGTCCGCTCCCAAATAGAAATCTCACAAGCATTCAGCACGTACTATGCAAACTATACACAGCTCCTGGCTCAACAAACTCCGTGATGGTGGACAAATTCCTACCTACTCGCTCTCTTTCATGCATTATGGCATGACCGAGATACTCTTGACGCAAAAATCACACCATCCGATGTGGCACAAGCAATACAAAATCTGTCCCAAAAAAAAGCACGGGGCTTGATGCCGTACAACCCCACTCTATACCCCACTGCTACCACTAGTAGCCCTCCCTCGAGAACACGAGCACTACACTGAGCGGGCACTCCGATTCTGGACAAGCCCCTCACAGAAATAGGTTCCTTATTCCCAGATGGCCAACTACTTCCCTTTGACGAAATAGTAGACGATACTGACCCTCCAAGGGTCCAGTTCCTCCTATATGGTCCACTAGTGGCGGATTGTCGCTGAGCTTGGCATAGGTGCGATAGTGAACCAGTAACGCACCCGGTCCATGCCATTCTGCAATTGGGTCCAGGACGCCATATAGTGACTTGGATATACAGGCCATCCGGGACCACATAGCGGTGTTCGTTACACCCCAACGGGACAAGTGGGAGATGGAACTCCAAAGGCTGTTAAATGGTAAGGAATTGGAGCAAGCACTGGAATACCCAATGTAAGTATCCTGTAATCCTTGATTTAAAAACATTAAATTTTTCATTTTGCATCATGCATACCTAACGCCAGAACTCCTTCATAGATACTACCTGAATACACCATTCTCTTGTCCAAGATGTCACCACCCCAGCGTGACTTTCTATTACATGTCTGGAATTGTCCAATGCTTCACTCCTGTTGGAACATGATACACACCACATTGCGAGTTGTAACGGGTCTCACAAAGCTTGCGACATGGGACTCCTGCCCACTAGCCAAGCAGGGTATTGCCATGCACCAGAAAACCCCAACATGGCCCCCTCCGGCAGCTAGGGTAGGAGCAGTATCTAAATGGGGGGCATCAGAAGAGGAGGCCTGCGATTTGAAGAGGTTTCTGGCAAATGTAAGCGCCGAATCTCCATGCAATGGGCAATGCTTCTACATATCTTTCAGCATGCCCTAGATCACACCAGGCTCCCTCGTTGTCGCCATACAACCCGCAAGCCACAACAGATACGTCCACTTCCGAGGGAGACCTTCCGCCAGTAGTCGACACACAAGCAGCAGATGCAGAGTATACGCAAATGACCCCCCCAGCGCATTAATAAGCCCTAATTTCCAGTGTCCTTTCCTCACAAATGTAAGTGCGAAGTCACTATGCTGCTCATTCTGACTCGCATTTTCATTTCTCCCCTTACACCGTACATTCCTAGTTCAATAAAAATCCGCCAATTTGTTTATGGGTCTCCCAATATGACTACTAGACAATCGTAGCTGCCCCAGCTCGGATGAGGGCAAGACGCAACTGCGAAAGTATAAAATTGCAGTCACACTACTCATTAGGTAGCAACATGCGGGAAAGCTACTTAATAGTGCACCAACCCTACCACGCGACAACAAATAACACGTAATTGTAATCAACTGTGAGTAGAAGTTCCTATGTACACAACATTCTCCTGTGTTTGATTTTAATAAACTATAATGTTGTTCATGTATAATAGGAACCCAGACCACCCAACGAATGCAACTGACTTGCATCTCTAGTTCACTATTTGAACAGCCAACCGGAGGTGGCCCATAAACCCGGTTGAGACCTGGGTGACAAGCAAATATAACGAATAACAATGTCTCAACAGGTGTCAATTCAAGGCAAGTTTAAGTATATACACAATATTTGTAGAGGAGCAGTTTTCACAAACAAAAGTGGTACAGGTTACAAGTCATTAAATCATAGTGCTTTTTTCCAGTTCTGTACATAAAACCGCTCTTAGCATTTTTTCTAACCCATTGATGTCTCCCTTCTTTTTTTTTTTTCCATCCCTTTACTCCTCAACAAATATTGGGTATGTATTTAGTTCACTATTGGCATTGTTGTCAGGGTGGTGAAATAATTAATGTTTCTAAATTAATATTTGAAAAAATCACTTTAAAATGTATTGTTCTCAATACGCCAATATAATCTGATGTTTTAAGGTAACAAGGTCCAACAACTTAATTAAATATAATTAAAGACACTTTTTGAATTTTTCACACTTTTGCTGCAAGATGTCTGAAAATAAAGGTATTCCTAACCTTAAGCGGTGCAGACCCTCCCCAGTTACTTCTTTTCTTTAACGCCATTTAACCATGAAATACAATCTTTAATTCTTTGGGCTGAGTTGAATAAGCAGCAGCACAGTGCTGCTGTTGAGCAGGGAACCGAATGTAAAAGTCAGGAGGGCCGCATGCAGCCCCAGGGTCATACTTAAGCAATGTAAATGAGAAAACATCATGGCAAAAACCCTACACGCAGACTGTGCGGATTGTTGAGGGTGGGGAGGGGGGTATCATGACTTACTTGAGGGTTCACTGTTTTAGTCATGGCCCCACCCTTCACATAGCAAAGGCAATAAATATAATTTCTGGTAGGCACTTCTAACCTCGGATTCGTCACCTTATGAATTTCCCAATGTGCCAGACTGATACTGGAAACTTTTGTAGCAATTCTCAGTTGATGGAATTGTACAGATCCATGTCAGGTCTGTCGCACCCTGGTTGTGACGTCGGGCAACTACATCTGCTCCACCTCTGTACTTTGACGTCCATTCCCTTCTTTCACGCTTTTGGATGTGGGTCTTGAGCTTCTCGCATCCTGTCATTTCTGAAAGATTTTTTCCTCCAAACTTCAGCAGTCATCAGAAAGTGTCACACCCTAAGACTACAGGCCGTCATTCTTGTTGTGGCTCTAACCAACAAATGTCGGTGACCGAGACAATGACGTCTGTCTGTAGTGTCTTACCTCCAAACATGACTGCATCGTGCTGTACTGCACCAGTATGAACAAGAAGGCCATCTGTGATAGGAGGCAAAAGTTGCCTTGTCAGGCCAAACTACACAAGTCATTAAATTAACCTGTGCTAAAACCTCTTGTAGCTTTGCACAAAAGCAGTCAGGCTTAACTTAGAGGCAAAGTGTTTATGCCGCACACAAGCAGTAACAGTGAATACATAGGAAAAATTGTAAAGAAACATTCATTCAATTGTCATAATAAAATGACACCAAAATGATGAAAATCCAGTCAGTAGAACTGGAGATATGTACTTCTAAGGGTTTAAGTAAAAATAGCACCAAGAAGCAGGCAGCACTAGCTGTGGGCACCCGGTCATGCTAGACCAAGGCCAAGTTCAGGCTGACCACGATGGTGCTTGGCCGGATACAGGAACGTTCGTCATGCTGAAAAGTTACCATCTCAATGTCTGGCGAGCAGAGTTCAAAACTTCAGGTGGCACTCAACTGATTCAGCCAAGGTTCTAGGACCTTTGGAAGCACCTCTTTGGGATCAGGAACTTACTACAGCAGGGCTCAGGCAGGTTCGGTTGCAGGTTCAGACAGGGCTAGTTGCAGCAGGTCAGCTGGGCAGTTGCAGGGAGGCCTCTGGTGCTTGTTGTGTTCCTGTATGTCCGAAAAGGGGGTCAGCATACTGACCCTTTAAGTCACTTTGGTAGTTCTGGGTTCAGGGAGATGGTCCTCTCTTCTTCAAGCAGCAAGGCAGGCCTTAAGCAGCAGGGCAATCCTCTGGTAGCCGTAGGGATGTCCTCTGCATAACGAGGCAGGCATTAACCTACAGGGCAGTCCTCAAGCAACAATTCAGTCCTTCTGAAGTCTTCCATAGTTCCAGAAGAGTACTGAAAAGCGGGTATGAGGGTCCACTACACCTGGTGCCAGCTCAGAAGTGTAATAAACTTCTGGAGGCCTTCCCCCCTCCCCCAATTCCTCCCTCACCAATGGTTCTGAAATTTCTTTTCTCCCTGCCCAATTCACAAGAGGTTTGGGGTGACAAAAACCAGATGTCGAGTTCATTGTGAATGTGCCAAGGTAGCATCTTTGAAATGTAAGTGGGGCAAGGAGCTACTCCACCCCTCCTTTTCTGACAGGTTGTTCCTCGTCCACTTACACCCAGGTCCTGTTGTCCACTGTCTCGCCCCAATTCGCATTCCTGATGGAGAAGCAATTAACAGACCCCGGCAGCAGGAAACTCTTAAAAGGCCTCAAAGTTTAGAGCAGAAAAAATGCCAACTTTCTAAAATTGGCATTTTCAAAATTGTAATCTAAAGGTATGAATTTATCATTAAAGATGATTTTAAATTACAATTCATTTGAGTACAAACTGGACATTTTCTACGTGTTCCCAATAAAAAGTTAGCACATATTAACCGTTGTAAGGTAACTCGATGTTATCCTACGGCAACTATAGGCCTCCACAGTAGTGAAAAGCAAATTTAGGAGGTTTATACTACCATGACATGTAAAACTTCAAGGTGTACATGTCCAACTTTTTAAATAGAATGCACCCTGCCTGTTTAAGGCCTACCTTACTGGTGACTTACCTGTACTAAAAAAGAGCGATTTGAGCCTGGCAAAGGGGTTATTTTGCCAGGTTGAATTGGCAGTTTAAAACTGCTACAGGTTGCAATGACAGGCCTGAGACATGTTTTAAAGGGCTACTTAAAGGGGTGGAACTATACATTCTGCAGACCCACTAGTAGCATTTAATTTACATGTCCTTGGTACATACTGTGCCACATGACCAGGGACGTATAAGTAAATTAAATGTGTCAATCCAATGTAGGCAAATTGTACCATGTTTTAAGAAGTGAGCACAAGCACTTTAGCACTGGCTACCAGTGGTAAAATTCTCAGAATCCTGAAGCCAACTAAAACAAATTCAATCAAAACAGGAGGAGTGAAGGCTAAATGTTTGGGGGAAGAACACCCCAACGCTGACCGTTCTAACAATGGGTATCCCTCATCCCAGCACTTAGTTGCTCTAACCTTCACGCACCTCTTGACCATGAAGTCGTCCCCCTCTCACAAACGTCCCACACCCCCACACAACAGATTCCGGTACTAGTCTCTCTTCGGCTCCACCCTGATCGTACAGTGATACTGCAACATCATCAGCAGCTAAAGGAGGCCATGGACCTGATTTTCAGTGCCTCACCGGATCCTTCTAGATCATCTTCGGGCCCCATGGATTCAGGGTGGCCTCAAGTTGGTTTACTGTGGTCTGATCTATCCTCGATGTGAACTGTGCCCCTCGACCTCATACAGATGCTCACCCTTCACCTTCCCAGACTTCAGCCATGCTGGCTCCAGCCTGGCACCATACATGATCCATCGCTTGGCACCATTACGGACACCACTGGCTTTTGTGGTGATACCTTTACTGATGTCACTGGTGCCAGAAACTGTGTCGATGGTGATCTCAAACTCTGAAACCCACACTCCACAGCCCAGACCTTGACTGTTTGCCCACTCAGAACCGGAAACCTACGCCCCACAACATGGTGCAGGGGACAATGACTTAGGTGACTGAGAATGACCAATATGTCACAGCAATCTTGTTCATCCAGTGGGCTGGACCCTTCCCCAGACATTGGACTCTCCTCACCAAATCCTGCTATGGCCACTGAGGCTGCTCTGTTACAACAGGTATCCAGAAAGCAACGAAGGTTTAATCGCCTGACTGTACCCATCTAAAAAGTAAAGACTACTGTAATTACTCAGATACTCAAGTTGGCACAGTTTAGTCAGGAACCTCTCCTACCGTTTAATCGGGCCCTGACCGATATTCTGGTAGGCATCTGAGCAAATCCAGAATCTTACCCTCCAGTTGATTGGTAGGTGGCAACACCACACAGCCTTGCTTCCAGAGACCTGGACGTCTTCTGCAACACTGCACCCCGGAGAGCCTAGTGGTCCAAGCTTCCACTAGTAGATAGAAACTTGATGCACACTGTACTCTACCACTCCCCTAGCAGGGAATCCAAAAGGATGGAGTCATTCCCTAAACAAATATTCTCATCGACTGGTCTTGCCCATTGGTCTGTAAATGCAATGTGCTTCTAGGGCAGATATTCACATGTACTATTTGACAGTATAGTGGACATTTTGCCAGCTGTTGCAGACTGCATTCTTCCAACCTTAAAGCGGCTGATCTTAGACAATCAGGATGCAGCAAAATATCAAATAAAATCCAGACCCTACTGTTTGTCTGAGTAGGGAATTCGGTGCGAGCGTGGTGCCTATGCGCCATGCCTGGTTTAGCTCCACAAGCTTCTCATCAGATGTTCAGCAGTCCCTCCTCAAGGACATGCTTTTTTATGGCCCTAGGCTGTTTCGAGTGAATGCAGACTTGACACTTGAATGGTTTGAAGAGAGTAGGGCCACTGCCTATTCTCTGGGCACAGCTCTGGCGGTTCAGCAGTTTTCCACACAACAGCAGCAACCCTTTTAAGGCTTCGAAAGGGGCTACCAGCAGAGGCAAAGACAATGTTTGTTTATGCTTACAGATTTATAGAGCGGATGGCTGCCCGTAAGCATCCCAGCGCTAGTGGAAAGACAAATGACGTGGAGGGGGGCCATCAAGGGAACAACTAGGTCTTCAAAAGTTTACGAAACGAGAGGAGGTTGGGCTGGGCTCGGATGTCTGGTGGTAATGTGTTCCACAGTTTGGAGGCGTTATATGAGAAAAGACGACCCCCAGATCGGGCCTTTTTGATCCTGGGTATAGACGCTAGGTTAAGGTGTGTGGAGCGAAGGGTTCTATTCGTTTTGTAAGGAACAACCAAATCCTTTAGGATGGGGGGGGGGGCCTTGCCGTGCAGAATTTTGTGGGTAGTGCATAAAGCCTTGAAGTGCACCCTTTCTTGAATGGGCAGCCAATGAAGTGACCTAAGGGCTGGTTTGGCTGAGCGGCGGTTGTTTATGCCCATAAGGAGACGGGCAGCGGTGTTTTGTACGACCTGAAGCTTTGCAATCACTTTATTAGGGGCCCCAAGGTAAAGGGCATTGCCGTAGTCCAAACGGGACAATACGAGGCCTTGAATCAGGAGCTTTTGCGATTGAGTGGGAAGAAGAGGTAAGATTTTTCGAAACCTGCGAAGGAGGCCATAGCAGATATCCGTCTGTTTTCCTGGCATGGGTGGTAAATGTAAGGCCTTTATCCAACCAGATCCCCAAGCTTTTAATGTCTGGTTTAGGGATTGGGGGTGGACCCATACACGGGGGCTACAAGGTCTCCGGGCGAAAGTGTGATTGGTTGCCCAGGATCAAGATCTCCTCCTTGTCACCGTTCAGCTTAAGATGGGACTTGTCCATCCATCTGGTTATGTCCCCGAGACAGGAGTAAAGATCTATGGAGGGGTGGTCTTGCTGACTTAGGGACACCACCAACTGGGTGTCGTCAGCATAGGTCAACAGCTTAATACCATATGGGGTGACAATCTTTTCTAGGGGGGACATGTACACGTTGAAAAGTGTAGGGCTCAAAGAAGAGCCCTGAGGAACGCCACAGTGTACAGGGGTTATTTTAGAGATGAAATTCCCGTCCGCCACCTGAAATGAGCGGCTATGTAAGAAGGATTTGAGCCAGGATAGGGCTAGCCCCGAGATCCCCCTTTCCTCCAGCCTATGGGCCATGATAGAGTGATTCACGGTGTCGAAGGCCACACTCAGATCCAGGAGGATCACTGCCACTGATCCTCCTGAATGTATGATCTTTCTGGCCTCTTCCACTACCGCTATCATTGCAGTCTCAGTGCTCTGGCCCAGGCGAAAGCCTGTCTGTGAGGGTTTGAGCAAACCATTTCTTTCGAGGTAGTCAGATAGCTGGCGAGTGATGTATTTTTCTGCCACCTTGCTGACGCCTGGCCATAAGGAAATTGGCCGAAAGTTTTTCAATTCCAAAGGGTCCAGATTGGGTTTTTTGATCAGGGCTTTAACATCGGCCTTTTTCCAACTAGGGGGTACAATGCCATGGGATAGTGAAGAGTTAATCAAATTCGCCATGGGTGAAAGGATGGCAGGGGTCACTAGTTTTAAGATGTTCAGTGGGGCCGGATCTAGCGGCGAGCCGCTTTTAATTGATTGGAAGATGGAGGAAAGTATGTCTTTAGTTATAGGAGCAAACATATCCAAATTGGGCTTAGAGTGCTGTGGCGCTGGTCGAGGCGGATCTTATGGGCCAAAGATGTCACTAGTAATGTGCCGGGGAGATGGTTCAAAATTTTTTGAATCTTTAAATCGAAGAACTCGGCAAGCCCATTGCAGCGGCTAACCAATGGATCCACGGGGGAGGGAGGGTCAGGAGTTTTTAAGAGCTTTTTCGCAATTTGAAACGTTTCCCTCGGCGAATTAGTTGAAGATCTAATTTTTTCTTCAAAAAATGTGGCTTGTGCTAGTTTAAGCGCCTTTTTATAGTTGAGAATCATGCTCTTATAGTCCTGTTTCTTGTAGGGGATCAAAGTCCTTCCTCCAAGCCCTCTCCGATTTTTTACAAAGTTTTTTTAAGTCGAATTTCCTCAGTGAACCAGGGCGAGGTAGTTTTGCCTCGAGGTTTATGGGTGAATTTTTTCGGTAGGACTATATCCAGTGAATTTTCAATCCACGTTGAAAACTTAATATCCGCTGCTAGGGGGTCCATCTCACCAATTGGAGGTGATATTTCCACAGCGAACTTCCATTCTTCCGGGTCCAGTTTAGCCCATGGACGTGCGAGCCTACTGGGGGTAAGTCTAGGGCGGTGAGTGGTCGGGAATCGCCAGTTAAACAGTATAAGGAAATGATCTGACCATGGTACCGGAATGGGAATAGATACTTTAAGGTCAGGGATATTAGAAAAGATGGGGTCCAAGAGATGCCCCAAAGTGTGGGTGGGTTGGAGGCTCCCCAGCTGGATCTGGTAGGTTGCTAGATCCAGTGCCAATTCGGAGGCTATCTTGTCTCCGCCATTGTCAAAGTGGATGTTTATGTCCCCTAGGAATCATACATTTGGGAAGAGTGGTGGCCAGAGCTAGGGAGTTTTCTAAAAGTGAACTGCAGAATTGTCCTATAGTGCCTGGGGGGAGATAGATGAGAATTCCTGAGAGAAATTTACACAGGGAGGCTTGGATGGTGAAGTGGACATTTTCACAGTCAGATTAGGGGCTGCCGTGAAATCGGCAGGAAAGATGATCTTTATAGATTATAGCAATTCCCCCTCCCTTTCCCTTTGATCGATCCAGGTGCTGGATGAGAAAACCCGGGGGTTGGGACTTAACAGTATCTGTATCGGAGTCCGGCCCTAACCATGTTTCCGTCAGGAAAAGGATCTCCAGCCGGAGATCTTCTAAAATTATATATATTTCTTGAGCGTGTTTCGGCAAAGATCTGCAGTTTACTAAGGCCATATTCATTACCATGTGGGGGAGTTGGCAGGATTCATCAGTAGCTAGCGTATATGGGCAGTGCAGGCAGTGATTTACAGGGCCACCCATTATGATAGAGTGTGGACAAAGGGGCCGAGAGCTCTACCTCAATTGCAACAATGAGTCCCTGGTGTATTCTAGAGGCAAATGGGGGTTAACCGCCAGGGTCCTGGGCTCTGAGCTCGGCCTAGCGCGGACGAGCGCAGACGGGCTTACCTCTGGCGCACCTCCGGCGCGCCATCGGCGCGCCCGCTGCGCTCGTCCGCTGCCGAACGAAAAGTGAAAGGCATTTTGTAGTACCCGGCCTAATTGCCCTGAACACTAGCCAGCCGACCTCAGGTACACCCAATATGGCGCATGTGAAAGATTCGGAGTGCCTAGTCCCGCGTCTCAAGTGCCCTTAATTGTCCGCCTGAAATCGCGTGGATTCCCTGGGAGAGCAAATGTGGAGGTAGGGCAGGAACAGTATTAAAATAATTATGCAACCACAAAGCGGGCTGCAGGTTTTTGTTAAAATATCACACAGATTTGCAGCGTTTAACAATACAACAAATAACGTGCAGGAGTTAAAAAGATGAAAGTTGCGGTCCCTGACTCCCGGCTTCCGCCTCAAGAGTCTAATCACAATACATTCCTCAGAATCAACAGGCCTCTCACATCTATTGGGACAGAGAATGGATAGCACACAGGCAGGGTTCAGGACCCAAGGAGCAACAAGGTACCAAACAACAACTCCTCCGCCCACAGCCAGAACAAAATCTCTTTAAATCGTCTCAGCTGCTCATGATCACCCGGTAGGTGGTTGTGTCACCTTTCGCCTCCCTGGATGGAGGAACATCACATCCGATCAGCTAGTGCTCCAGATTGTGCAACACAGATACTGTCTGCTCTTCCCCTGGACACACCAGTCACAACACAAAGACTCCCTGAGGACTACTTGTCCATACTCAGCGGGATGTTTAGGCTGTGTGTTCAAAGGAGCAATTCAGAGGCTACAGGCATCAAAGATGAGGACTCGTTGCTACTCCGAATTTTTTTGTGGTGCCAAAAAAGAATGGAGGCCTTTGCGCCATCCTCAGTCTGGCCCTCTGAGCAAGTCCAAGATGCTCACTCTGACTTAAGTTCTGTTTGCCATGGATCTAGGAGACTGGATGGTAGCATTGGACTTGCAGCACACATATTTTCACATTGCTGCTCTGCAGTCCCAAAGACGTTACTTGCGATTTTCAGTTCTCTTTGTTCCCCATGGGCTATTTCAGTGGAGCTTGGATGTTCACAAAGGTGATGGTGATGATTGCAGCCTATCTGCGGAGGATAGGAATACCAGTCATCTCATACCTTTGTGACAGGCTACTGAAGACCGGCTCACCTCAGACAGTTGTAAGCTACCTCCAGACGATTGCTGACTAATTGACTTCGATTGAGTTTTCCATCACCATGCCAAAATCACACCAGACTTCTTCACAACTGCTGCCCTCCATTGGAGCCATGTTTCACACTCTACTGGACACTACCCTAGCTTCAGTGAGCCCAGGACATTTGGGCTATGATACCGATGTTTGAACCCTTCACCTGGGTCTCGGTAAGAGTGGCTCTTAGGTTTCTTGGCCTCCTGTATTTTCTTGTAGACTACGTCAGGTGGCACATGCTGGCTCTGCAGTGTGATTTGAAGTTTCAGTGGGCTCTGCACTAAGGCAGCCTGTCTGATTTAATTGAGGTATCGAAAGAGACTGTGAAAGATCTGCAGTGGTGGCTGTTTGACCACAGCTGGACCATCAAGAGCTGACAATTGTGACTGATGCATCATTGTTTTGGTTGGGTAGGTTATCTGGCAGAGTTAGAGGACTCTGGTCTCTGATGAATGGGTACAGGTTCTCATGGATAACAAGACCACTATGCAGTCATGCAACAAACAGGCAGTGTGGGGTTGTGGACTAGTGCGACTCTGACAGTGGCTTAACTCTCAGGGCATCTCCATCATTGTTCAGCCCTTTTCAGGATCGTTAAATGTCAGGGCTGTGTAAGTCAGCCGTTGTTGCCTAGTGGAACATGACTGACAATTACACTCTGAGGTGGCACATGGTATCTCCCAAAAACGGGGAAAACCCTAGCTTGATCGGTTTGCTACTGAAGAGAACAGGCCGTCTTGTGCGTTATCGAAAAGGTTTGCGCTTTGGAGACGCAATCTGTTAGTATTTTTGGTTCAGGACTCTGTATGCCTGTCCACACCTCCCTCTCCTACTCGGGATGCTGAAAAAGATGAAGTTACTGGGCCCAAGTCTTCCTATTGATCTGAACTGGGCGAGGAGGGTGTGGCCAGAACTACTGGACTTGAGAATGTCTCCTTCAATATGGCTTCCCCTTAGGGAGGACTTTCTGTCCTAGCAGCAGAGCAGAGTCTTACACCGAGCCTGTACAACCTGCCATGCGTAGAGATTGAACGTCGACAGTTAATAGCTTTTGATTCCTCTGAAATGGTTAGTGGTATCCTAGGAGGTAACCTCTTCTAAATTTGTTTGCCTAGGATCCTGAGAGAAGTTTGTCTTGTGTTCCTGCCAACATATTCAATTCCCTAAATGAAGTTGTTGAATGTCCTCCTGTTTTGCTTGTCCATAGCCCAGAAAGGTCGTGCTGTGGTGACAGTTAAAGGTTACCTTTCAGTCTTCTTGTGTGTACCATATCAGCCATCCTTCAAGTCATCTACTGTGATGCTTTATTTGAAGGGGTTGATTCACATGTTCCTGCCAACATTATTTTTGAAGACGAAGTGGGACCTTAATTTGGTACTCCCTTATGTGCACTCATTTGGAACCAAACTCCAGGCATTGTCTGTGGTACCACCATAAACATCTTTGTTCTTGTATAAATTGGTCCTCTTAACAAAATCGGCATTCCTGCACAAAGTATTCACACACTTCACCTAGGACAGTCAATCACCTTGCTGACTTTCTCTGCACTGCCTCATCCCTCTAAAGATGAATAGCGGATCCATGGTCTGGTTCCTAAGAGGGCACTCAGCTTTTATGTTGATCAGGCCAGAGATTAGAGATTACCAAAAGGATGAACAACTTTTCATCTGTTACTCTTGAGCAAAGCAGTAAAAAAGGGAACCATCTCCCCATGGATTGTGTTATGCATCAAGACCTGCTATGGACTGACCAAAAAACAACCCAAGAAAGGCTTCTGTGCTCATTCCAAAAGAGCAATGGTAGCTACAGCTGCATTAGCGCTTGGTGTGCCACTTCTAGACATTTGTTCACAGGTTCTTAAAGTACTACATCCTGGATAGCCAGGTCAGACGGTATGGGCACATTGCCTGATCTGTCGTGAAGGATTTCCTGGTCTGTGGCATTTCACCGACCCAGCATCTGTGGAGGTACTGCTTTGGTATTTGTTCACAAGGTGAGGAATCTGCAGTTAGAAGTCTCTATCAGAAGAACAAGTTACTTACCTTCTGAAACAACTTTTTCTGCTGTAGACTCTATTTAACTGCAGATTACTCACCAACCCACCCTCATCCTTATTCTGTGGAATGGGCAGATCAGAAAGAATCTGATGATGCGTGGAGATATAGTGGTGCCCTTAACGTCGCATCTGGGGCGGGACCGACCTGACCAGGCGTTGCATGACGCCACCTACCAGTGCATCAGCAAATTGCTTCAAAAGTTTCCGTATCCAGTCTAGCACCTAGGGAAATTTACAAGGTGAGGAATCTACAGTTAGATCGAGCCTATACCAGAAAAGGCGTTACCGAAGTTTAGTCGCTTGTTCATTACTCTCCTACAAACATCTGTCAAAGATAAAATCATCAGAAATATTACTGTTTCACCAATTTAAAGGGCTGATGGGATATCATTCTGAAGAATAACCCTCTATTTAATGTTAATCTTTCTGCATTGGGCTCAAACATTAGCCATTACACTGTGGCTGAAACAAGCCCAGATGTGCTATCAAATATGATTCCTAGAACAGCCCCACCCCACTTTTCTTTTTTCGTCCTTTTATACGAAGAATACACCTGGTCATGGTCATTGTTTCGAACACTGAAATAGTCTTCAAAGTAATAGTATGTAACTGATCGTGTTTTGTGAGTGAGATATCTGAATGGTAGGGAATAAGGGATGGTAGCATTAGAGGGGGTTGTGAAGAAAACGCAGGAGGGACCTGGAGAAGGATTGATACAGTGTGGGTTGGATTGGGTGAGTAGTAAAATGTGATGAGGTTCAGCTCTAGCTCTACACTTATTCTAGTGTGGTGGTCTGGGCTTTGAGTCCTACATCACTCACTCATAGGTTGCTTCATTGCCTATTCTGAAGAGGCAAATTTACCTTTGTCCATACTTTTTGTCATGGGAAGGGAACGGAACCCTGACTCACGAGGAATTGCAAAAAGTTAAATTTTATAGCGAGCAGGCTGCTGGTGCAATAGCGGGCGCACACATCTTTCAAATCCGCATAATAGTGTGAAATACTTTGTAATGACCTTTCTGAGCATTCTTAACAATGTGTGCACGTGTAACCTCACTGGTTACCTAATTTCTAAGTAAAGTTTAGGTTAACTTTATGGAAGGATTTCATGTCTAATGCTCCTTTTTCTATGTTATACTAGCCTACTTTCGTTATGCAGATGTACCCAGGATGGTTCCTCCCCACCTCTCACCACGAAATGTCATACAACTTTGTGCATCAGCACCCTAAGCCCACCTCGTTCTCCCCAGAGTGCCTGGCTTACCTATTCTAGCGCTTCTTCTCACTTATACTTGCATGCCCCTTGGATGTACTTCCACCTCAACCCGATTTCAGTGGTGTCTTAATCTGTGGGTGGCCGGAGGCAGAAGAAAAACCGTGTGATAGCAGAGGATCAGAAAACTGTTTTCCAAGGGTTTTTGGTGAAAGGAAAATAAATTTGGGCTGACTAAGTTTTGCTTTTCTTTTTCTTTCAATCATGGTGAACGGGTATAACAGGGCACGATCACAGGGAGAGTGATACTCTGATAAATCTGAGAAGGTAATACTGGTAGGTGATGGTTTAAGAATGGGGTAAACGTATATTCCTGACTGGTGTGTTTAAGGCTGAGAACACAATGGGGCCTCTGAATTATCAGCATTGTGGGAACAGACTCCGACTTTTTTAAGAAGTCGTAGAGGTAAACCAAGAGATTCCACGACAATAATCACAAAGATCTGCAGACAACCAGACCAACATTAACTGGGTTAATGGCAAAATTGCCAGGTACAAATAGATGAATCGAGAGAAGTGATATCTTTGGTTATTTGACCCTTTATTACTGTTCATGACAAATAGGGAAACTTGAATACAGCCATTGCGTTTCGCCTATATCTCGGCTTCTTCAGAACTGCAATATATACAAATATGGCTTACATTAGTCCATTTATTTTTGCAAGTCATAACCACATTTAAAAATGCTTGCATTTAAATACAATCCATGTCTTAATATAAACCATTAAGAATAAGCACCAAAAAATCAAACAATAGAAAAATTTTGATCCTCTACTGAGGATGTTGATACACATACATTATACTATTGAAAAACTCCTACAAATCAACTGTTTGTCTTGACAGTTCATTAAAGCATAGCATTCTTCAATTTGTATAAGTCTAGTGTAATATACGTCTGGTGTAATCCAAAACTTTGTGCACACAGGGAAAACAGACAATAATAGATATTGTCTACTAAAAGTATTAACCGGTGAACTGAGCAAATTATGCAAATATTATAATCTTGCTAATATAATAGTACTTGAAGTCAGTAATGGTCTTGCACTAACTGTATCAAGAGGAAAGACCTGTCTCACATTCCAACCCATTCCATTTCTCAAAGACAGTAAAATTTGTCTTGCTTACCATCCAAGAAGACCTGTTGAACAGTTTCTTGGCTTTTTCCAACGCAATATCTTTTTAGTGAAACAGAAGCTACAAACAAACAGAATGAAGTCATACATTAGCCTCCACAAATGCCACTCAAAGTTCTGTGTAGCAGTTGAAGATTAAAAGACACAAAGGGTATTCATCTAAAAAGAAAAAAAATTACTATCATATTATGTCTGTAAGCCCCATTTCAAGAAAAGGAGGAACCCCTTGTAAATCTAGTTGTTTGAAGTTTAAGTGGAGACCTATCCAAACAGATTCACAGGTATAATTGTAGCTGGTCGGGCTTGCACCATATGTTAATTCAAGGGGGTTTAAGATTTATCCAGTTATGATTTTTCATTTTTGGATTTTCAATATGTTTTAGCTATAAAAACATTTTTTATGTGTATATATATATTCAATTCAATTTTATTTAAATATGATTTGGAACTCCTCAGAGATCCACATATAACAAAGCAACAGACAAGTAATATAAAAATGAAACCACGTGTGATCTGGCTTATACAAATTATCATGCAACTCATCTAATACAATTCTAAAAAACATTTAAAAAAATTAAAAATTCTATTACAGAAAATTTCATTTGGGGGACAGAAAATAGCATCAATAAGAGATCTTGCCGATAAAATACCAAATTGTATACATACAGGTTTCACCCACAAGCGGCGGTGAACCATTAGTGCTGGACAAACTAACAGAACATGTATAGAGTCTTGGACTGAGTTATTACAGAATTACATATATTGGATATACCATACCATTTGGCCAACAACTTATTCAGTGGAAGAAGATCCTGCCTAAGAAGCAGCCAAAAGCGGCGCAGACCGTGAGGTATATTCCAAGAGGCATAAGGTTGTATTTGTCTAAACAGAAGAGAGTTAACAGCTTGAGTAACCCCCTTCTTCTGTACAATAAAGTTGCGATCCCTTTCGTAGCTTAACTTCCATGTAGCTTGTTTTAATGTAAATTTTAGTTGTTGCATAGAGAGGTCTAAAAGAGTAGCTTCCTCCAGATCCAAGAGAGTAATGGCCTTCTATAGTTCTTATGAGTAACGAGTGCTCTTTTAGGGGGCCCATCAACTCTTTTGTGATAAGGGATCTTAATGTGGCTGGCTTTCCTTTGATCAAGCAGGTAACCCAGCGAATAACTCCTGCCAAACCCTGTGCCCAGCTACTTCTTAAGCCGAATTCTAATCGAAGGGCTGCTGCACTGCAACTATTATTAACCGAAGTTAGGTTTCTCAAGAGGGAACCCTCAATAATGTCCAAAAAACCCCATTCACCTAAATCAAGAAGTTCTATGCCGTAAAGCAAAGTTGAAGGGATTTTTGCCCGGAAGGCCTCCAGCAGATACCCGAAGTGTCTTTTACCGGTTGATTTATATAAAGCTCTCAACCCATTTCCCTGCGATTTTGCCTTACGAGAACTACTATCTATGTGGGATTTGTTGTTCAAGTTGCTATTGACAACCTTACCCAAGAATACATATGATTTTACTCTTTCTAATTTTTGACCTCCCAGCTCCCAGCTAATGTGTTCCAACTTCAGTTTTTTTCGCCCCTCAATGCACATTACCTTGCTTTTAGAGATATTTATTTTCAGGAAATGATCTTCGGAGAATACATATAATGAATGCAGACGGTTGTTCAGACCTTTCGGGGTAAGGTCTAGGATTAGTATGTCGTCCGCATACATTAAGCAAGAAATGTATGTATCTCCCAGGCGTGGGGCAATTCCTTCACATGTGGATATAGTGTGGGGGAGATCACTAACATAGAGGGAAAACAAAAGGGGAGCTAATAAACAGCCCTGTTTGAGCCCTGTTTGAGGCCATTCGCAGATGGAATAAGCTGAGCTAAGCCCCTTTCTCCCCCCAATAGCACTCTACATCATGTGTTGTCATGCAAGTCTTGTACCAGAAGTAAAAGTCTATGAGGCATTCCAAGAGCAGATAGCTTTTTCCACAGTAATTGTCGATCGACCTTATCAAAGGCCGTGGAAAAATCTATGAATGCCACATGGACTCTCCCCTTTCTTGCTCCAATGTATTTATCGGTTATTACCTGGAGGGCTGTTAGATTGTCCATCGTGCCATGGTTTTTTCTGAAACCAGTCTGCTCGAGTGGAAGTATGTTTGAATAATCCACCCAGTCATTTATTCGTTTCAGCAAACATCTTGTAAAAACTTTGCCGATTGCATCCAACAACGCAATCTGGCGATAGTTCTGAGGGGATAAGCGGTCTCCCTTTTTAAACAATGGCACCAGGATGCTTCCCTTCCAGGAGGGTAAAACCTTACCTCTCAGTAGACAAATATTAAATACTGGACAAAGTAATTTGCTCCATTTAGCCCTGTTTTGTTTTAATACGGTGATGGGCAATTCGTCTGGGCCCATTGCCCCGGAATTCCTCATTTCACCAATAGCTAAATCTGTCTTTTTCTGAGAATGGCTCTAGAGGCAGACTCATCTCTTTTGACCATACTTGTGGGGCCACAGGGTTGTTGCTTGCATAAAGGGTAGAAACAAAGTCCTTCCATATTTGTTCCTCAATAGGGATGGGAAAAGATCTTGTTCTCAATCCGCACCCCTCACCTATAAGGGACCAAAACTGCCTCATTTCCCCGTTAGTAGCGGCTTCTCTCATTTTTACCCAGATGGTATCCTCTTTTTCTTTACGTATTGTGACTGATAGCCTTCTCCTTTTCCTTTTTAGCAAAGTTATTTTTCGTGCTATAATAACGGATCTATTTAAGTATTGGGCCCTTACTAATTTATTAATTTCTATGTTGAGCAGTCTCAGAGGGCTTGGGAATATTCTAATGGACTTTTTCTTATTGGACTTTTTTGCCCCCGCTATTACTGCCTTCATGAACAGAGAGAAATTTTCTATTTCCGAGCCATGCCAGGAAGGGAGCTCAGATATTGCTATGTCGAGCATTCCTTCCAAATTTCGTTGCGCTCTTGCATTCCAGTAACACCTTCCTGATTTAGTGCCGAAATTTATTTGATCGCTATTCAGAGACCACTGATCACATTTGGAGGGCTTTACATTCACCAAAATAGAGAGTATTCTATGATCACTTAGCGGTGTGTCGATAATATTCAGGTCCTTCAACAGCTCGAATGAGTGAGTCCCCACTATGACATAGTCTAAAATCGATTCCCCCTGATAGGATTTATGCGTAAAATTAGCAGGGGAATCCGAGGGGAGTCTCCCATTTGCAATAATCCCATCCATTTCTGCCAACTCATTTAACAGTTGTTTTCCACGTTTATTTGTTTTAGTATTTTCGGGAAATACTGCCCGAGGAATGTGGAGAGTTTCTTCTCTAAATTTATCGCAAAATAAATTTATGCTTGCATGGGAAATCTTGCAATTTAAGTCCCCGACTAAAATTATAGCCGTCATTGGATCTTTCTCCCTGATACTCTGGATATGTGAAAAAACCTTTTTCAAGATTACATTATAGCCAGCTTCCGGTGGTATATAAGCATTAATCAGAACCAAATGTTTATCAGCTTTCGTGTTACTAGACCCAAATAAAGTTACTACTTGAAAGAGGTTACTGGGGTCCATATAATGTACATAATTCCAGTTTATTCGATTCGATAAAAGGCAAGCTATCCCCCCACTGGCATGTCCTTTCTTATTAAAAGTGGCACTACCTTCCAATACAAAATAATCTTTCCCTGCTTGAACTTTATCGGGGCACCATGTCTCCTGGAGGCATATTATATTTGCTTCCAGGGACATAAGGAATGCCATTTTTTCCGGACTGTTTTTTAGTCCAGCTGCATTCCAGGATATTATAGATAACTTTTTGCTAAAGATGCGAATCAGGCGATTGTTTATTTAGGGATTTTTCTGCAAGAACTCTAGGAAGCCAATTCCATTGAACATTATCATCTCCGGTATCTAGTTGACGAGATAACAAAGGCGGATTAGCAAAGGACACTAAACGAAAGTCCTTAGACTTGCATATTTTTAACTCTGTAAGCTCACCTACATTATTTATACTACCTGTTGCTGCTTGCAACAGAGAAAAAGGAGACTTCTGACAAATTTGGGATTTAAGGACATTATTTTGTCTAGTATGCCCTAACACCGGGATTACATCTATCCCTCTGCTCTGTAAATCTTCTGAGCGCTGCAGGATTAGATTAGCTACTAGCTTAGAGTGAAACTTCACCCTAGTTATCATCCCCACATCTGATTTTAATATTTGTACCCTGTCTAAATCGGCTGATTGTATTAATTTCAAGTTAGCCGATTCTTGAAAATATTTAAGCAAGAGGGATCTATTCAAAATGCATTCAACATCAAAAAGGGGAGAAAATTCTACCCACACGGTGTCAATGCTTTTCTCCTTAATCTCTATTGACGGGACACCTTGTGCAACTACTCCCGCAAAGGATGTTGCTAGGGGATTAAGGATTGGAACTACATGGCCGGGAGGATTATGCTCCTGTCCCAAAGATATAGAATTTCTTGTCCCAATTATATCCCTATTAATAGTAGCTGGTTGGAAGAGGGTATTTGTATCAATTGTTATAGGTGGGGGGGAGACGAAATTACTAGTACTGGGGTAGCCGCAGGTGGAGGAACGATATTTTCCTCCATGTTCTTATTTTCGGGGTTATCATTTTCAGCTACCACCCGAGTTTGATGTACCTCATTATATATAGGGGAGTTAAGATGTTTTCTAAAAAGGATTTTCCTCCGCCTATTTTTTTCTATCCGTCTTATTAATTTCCTCTTATTCTTTCCATTCTTTTTTAGTTTCTCTAACTTCCCATTATTACTATTCTCTTCCAGCGCAGCATCCACCTCTCTATCTCCTTCTCCCTGTTGCCTCTTAAAAATTGGGAAAAGATCATTCCCGGTTTTAGGGTGGAGTTCCCCACAGGATTTTAGTTCTAAATCATTACCTGTTGGGCAATTTAAAATAGAGGGTGGCTGAATAGCACTTATATTTGCTTCCTCATTTACTATTTTTGGATCATCATTGACTATAGGTAACTGATCTTTTATTACTACCTCGTCTTGTACTAAGGAGGACTGCTCCTTTAGGACTGCATCCTTCTCGCTTCGAGTGCCCAATAAAACTTTCAAGATTTGGGTCACTGTATCTAGTACACAGTCGGAGCCCCCCACAAATTTTTCCAGTAATTGTAAAATGGACCTCTAATAAAAGAGAGAGGGACCCCAAAACCAAAGGGATAGGGTACCACAATTGACGTTAGTCAGAAAGAAATTCCCTTTGGGTAAAATAGCAACAGTACAAAAGTACTCACAAGCATACAGACAACAATTTACAGAGAAGCAATGTAGATAAATAGGATGCAACCACTATATGTGAAAACACTCTCAAAACATTTCAAATTATAAAAACAATTTATTAAAGATACATTACATTAAATAAAAACAGACATTTGGGAAACATATAAAGACGGTGTAATAATCAATAAAAACAACAACATTCAATTAAAAAGGAGTGTGCAAGAGATAAGGATAGAAACCATTCATAGAAAAACAAATTTGGTTTCCCCCTAAGTGTATATTCCTAGATTCACTCCTTAGGCGTCGACGCGTTTCGGCGGTGTAAGCATATTAATCCGCCTTCATCAGGACAGTAGGACAATACAGTTTCCCAAATAGATTCTGCAATTATAATAAAACCAATTTTAGGCTTACCAAGTTCATGACATATGGTAATCAGAAAATCACAATCTTTAAAAAACCTTAATGTTACTAAATCATTGTACCAACATATTTACATTGCTTCCAAGACACAATACATTAAGCAACTTATCAGAATACATAGCATACATAGTTAGACAACAACACAATACATTATACATTGAGCAACCTATCAGAATACATAGCATACATAGTTAGACAACAACAACTCAAGATTTCCAATTTTTCTACAACAACCTTAAGAGTGCTGATATATACATATTCTGGCCTGATGTAGAGTTCAGGAACATTTGGCTTTTTTTAAAGGATGCAGGTATCCCCAGATTACATAGTAGTAGAGGTGGCACTAGATAGAGAGCATTGGTACATCACCTACCTCAGACGTATGATAGGTATGACCGATATTGCAAGGGGTATTCCGCCTCCTATGCGTCAAACCAAGGAATTCGTCCAGCGAATTCTTTTAGATATGCGTTCAAATATGCATTCAGGTACCTATTTATAAAGAGATAATTTACAGGGTAATGCTGGGTAGCCATTTTCGAGGCTGCGTTACAGAGTTCACATAGGACTATGACTTATGTCTGTCTTTTCCTGCATCGCTCTGTTTTATGCGCTTCGGGCTTTATGTTATGCGCTTCTGTTTTTATGCGCTGTGCCTGTTTATTTCTTGCATACGAAACTGCTCATAAGGTCATTTATATTCAATTCAACATTACGTGAGAAAAATTAATTATCAACGAGCTAGTCTCAAGTCTTTTTGTTTAGCCAGTATTCATATATATGGTAAATTCGTACATTTAAGCCGGAGAATTATTTCAGGTACTTACTATTTAGTGTTGAAAGGCGTAAATACGTCTTTAAAGGTAGTGTGCTTCTCCAGTTAGATGACTGGACACTGCAAGAAATTTATATACATAAATGAGCTACCCACGTCTGACCGGTTTTTACAAGTATTAGGAACGCGGGCTTGTATAAGCGAGATACTCACGATTGATTAAAAGTGCTAGTACATGAGCACGCAGTAGTGAAGATTTACACTTTACACTTCAGTCCTGCTCGAGCGCAATTAAAATACAGCGTGGGTTCCGGGGTTTGTACAAAGATACCCGCTGTGCGAGGAGAGTCCTCTCTCTAGTCCCTATATAATTAGACAAGAAAGAAGGGTCAAATGCCGTTTTAGAAACGTGCTTCTTTCTAAAAAAACGCTGTTGCCATATAGCGTGGCCCCTACTAGCGGTCTGCCTACCTTAATCTTCGGATCGTCGGACGTCCTGCGTGCTCCTCTCCGTGTCACCGGCTAGCAACATTTGGAGGAAACACACGGATATAAATACCCAGCATAACGCGGGTGTTTGTTGATGACGGGGGCGGGAAAAAGATAGAACGGGAAAAAAGACTACCCGTTATTAATGATCGCGGAAACCGCGTTCAGTTCAAACTGATTTCATTTACAATATTCAAAATGTTCAAACTGCTCTATATGTAATAAATGGTTGGTATTTAGCTTTATATTTATATTCACAGAGCCTTTTGGTTACACGTTAAACGATATCAAAATTAATAGAACGTGAGAAAAGACCGTGAAATAGCGTTAAGTGAGCATCTCAAATTGTATAAATGCATTTACTCTTTTTGGCCACATAATTTTTGCATTAGATTGGCGATTTACTTTTCTAATTTGTGTCCGCTAGACAAATTCTAGGATTAATAGTTTTATCTTTAGGTTTGTCCGCTCGAAGGTTATAAAGATAGTTGTAAAAATGAAGATATACTGGAGATCTGGTAGTTTAATTATTATGGGCAAGGAGGTTACATATATAGACGGATCACTTTTTCATATTGGGGAGCATATATGTTTATATACTTGTGCTCCAAGCTTACTAACAGGAATACAACGGAGCCGAAGGTATCCTATATTGCTCCAATGATCTTTTCCCATTCTTCTCTTGAATTAAGCCCTCTCCTCACAGTGTCTAAAAAGGAGATGTACCACTGCTCTCTCTCTTTTCTCCTAGCAACCATATTTCCACCTCGTTTGCCAATTTTTATTTTTTCCAATACGAGCCAGCCAAAATCTGAATCTTTATGGCCCTTTTCAGTAAAATGAGCTACAATTGGGGCAGTGATTTTTTTCGTTCTTACTGCTGACCTGTGTTCCTGGAGTCTGGTTCGTACCTCTCTCCCGGTTTCTCCAACATAGGATAAGCCGCAAGGGCACTGCAATAAATAGATAACATTTCTGCTTCTACAGTTATTGTGAGTCTTACATGTTATTTTTTTCCGAATTACAGACAACATCTGATCCCACAATACACTGGTTGCACATGTTACAACTTCCACATTTTGTAGTACCAATAACCTGTGTTCCATCAATGGTTCTTTGTTTTTCAACAGATTCATCTTTGTAAGTGTGGACCAATAAATCACGAAGGTTGTTATTCTTTTTAAATGCGAATAGCGGCTTTTCAAGTTTTACATCTTCTTCGTGATTCAGGATATGCCAATGCCTATTTACGATGTTTTTGATTTGGTTACTCATATTTGAGAATTTACTCACAAATACAACTTTGTTAAGCGGCTCTTTTTCCTTTGGGATATTGTAGATCAGAGCATCTCGGTCGAAAAACCGTGCCCTTTTCATAGAGTTTGACAACAGTTTTTTAGGGTAACCCCTATCTTTCAGTTTAAGCTTTAGAGTTTCAGCGTGTTTGTAATAGTCGTTTAAGTCAGAACAGTTTCTCCGAAGGCGGAGAAACTGACTGAAGGGAATACTTTCCCTTTGGGACTTAGGATGGAAACTGGAAAACTCTAGTAATGTATTCTTTGCCATTGGCTTGGTATATAATTCAACTGCCAAGGCACCATCGTTGTTTTTTATGCATATATCCAGGAATTCGACCCTGGTGGTACTGAAAGATGATGTAAATTTTAGGTTGGGATCTCCTAGATTGATCCACAGGAGAAATTCTTCCAAGAGTTCAATTGGCCCATCCCAAATAAAAAAGATGTCGTCAATGTAGCGGTACCAGCCCGCTACATTTTCGAAAAAAGGGGCCAATTCATTGTGGATGTGTATTTCTTCGAACCTGCCTACATAAAGGCAGGCCAGACTAGGGGCACAGGTAGCCCCCATGCTGGTACCTTTGAGTTGTTTGAAGTAATCATTTTTGAAAAGGAAGATGTTGTTGGTGAGGATGAGCCTCACACAGTCCACTATAAAATCTTTGTTAGCCCCACCAAGGTCTTGTTCGGACAGAATATCATCGATCACTTCTGTGGTTGCCTCCTGGGGGATATTCGTGTAAAGAGACTCAATGTCTAGAGTAACCAGACACTGAGTCTCCTCACAGAAGGGCTTCCCCTCAATCAATGATATGATGTGCGCAGAGTCTCGCACATATGATTTTAATTTACAGACAATAGGTTTTAGGAAGTGGTCGACATATTTGCTGATTGGTTCCAGTAGTGAATCTATACTACTCACTATTGGGCGCATTGGTGGATTGTGTCTGTCCTTATGGAGTTTGGGCAGTCCATAGATAGCAGGAGTTCTAGGTTCAAGATTATTAAGAAAGCAAAACTCCTCTTCACAAATATACCCGGATTCTTTAGCATCTGTGAGGAGAGCAAGGCATTCACTCGCTACTCTTTTTAAGCTGGTTTCGGTGGTGCGGACATAGTGTTCGTCAACCCTAAGGAGACCCAGCATGCGTCGTTCATAGTCTTCGGTATCAAAGACCACAACACCACCACCTTTATCTGCTGGCTTGATGGTCAAACAGCTATCATTTCTCAGCTGCTTAATGGCTTCTCTTTCACTGACAGAGATGTTGTGATTGTAGCACCGCTTTTCATTACTGAAAAGTTTATGGATGCCACTTTCAACTGCCATTTCGAAAGTTTCAATATTTTTGTTCACCATGCTAAGGGTAGGGGTAAATTTGGATTTAGGTTTTAGACCGGAGATGTTTGTCTTTTCTCTACACTCTCTATCCTCAAAAAATCTTTTTAATCTAATTTTTCTGAAGAATGAACGCAAATCTTTTTCAAATTGGAATTTGTCCAAATTCGTGGATGGGACAAAACTGAAACCTTTACTTAAAATTCCTATTTCTACATCACTCAAAGTTTTTTTCGATAGGTTGATTACTGGTAATTTGGTTGTTTCCAGTATTTCTTGTTCCGGGTGCTTAGATATTCTTGCTGCGGAGGTGCTGGGTTGTAATTCTGTTGGGGGAGACCCTGGTTGTAATTCTGTTGAGGGGGGCCTTGGTTGTAGTTGTGTTGCCCTTGATTCTGATATTGTTGTCTCCCTCGGTTGAACTGCCCTTGGCCTCGATTCCCATTGTAAACCTGTCCCCTCCTCGGGCGTGGTTCTAAAAAAACCCCTTGGTCATATCCATTCCTTCCTGCCTCGTTAAGTTCTTCTTCTTCAGACCCAGAGCATGAAGAATTGGAAAATGTTACTTGCTTGTTACCACCTCTTGAGTAAATTTGTCTATTGGGGGGTCGTTCCCAGCTTCCATAATTTTTAGTTTGGAAGTAATTCTCTTTTAAAAAGGGGTAGGTTTTGTCTTCAGAATACATCTCAATATCTTTTTTTAGTTTGTTTGTTTTTTTGTTTATCAAGTAGGTACTGTAGCCCTCAACATCTCTATTAATGTCAGCCAGCTTTTTCTTGGCCTCCTCGAGAGCAGGGCAGTTTTTAAGTTCATCTTCTAGTTTCTCAATCTCTTCTTTTTCTAGGATGAGTAGGCCCTGCGCTGTTTCGATGATTAAGAGCATCCAGTCTCTACTGCACCTGTTTGAAATAAGAGCCCACGTCTCAAGGAACTTTCTGTTCTCTGTGAATACACCCGGTTCATTGCGAACCTGAAGTCCTATGGGGATAATACCAGATGTTAGGTATTCTACTAAGAAGTCTGCATGGGCTTCCGTTCGGATTAATTTTTTCTTAAGGTTCACAAGCTTCCCCCAGTTTTCTCCTTTGCCTGAGGCTACTGTGATCCTATTCCCGCTTTTAGTGCTTATAATGCGGTGGAGTTGGTCTTCGCTAAAACCGAACGTTTTAATTTTATCCATTAGGGCTAAACGTCCCTAAAGATATAGATATTGTGCTCAGAGGCAAGAAGCAACTCTCCAGTCCGAACGGACTGTTCACAGACACTGTGAGGAGAGGGCTTAATTCAAGAGAAGAATGGGAAAAGATCATTGGAGCAATATAGGATACCTTCGGCTCCGTTGTATTCCTGTTAGTAAGCTTGGAGCACAAGTATATAAACATGTCAATTATATGCTCCCCAATATGAAAAAGTGATCCGTCTATATATGTAACCTCCTTGCCCATAATAATTAAACTACCAGATCTCCAGTATATCTTCATTTTTACAACTATCTTTATAACCTTCGAGCGGACAAACCTAAAGATAAAACTATTAATCCTAGAATTTGTCTAGCGGACACAAATTAGAAAAGTAAATCGCCAATCTAATGCAAAAATTATGTGGCCAAAAAGAGTAAATGCATTTATACAATTTGAGATGCTCACTTAACGCTATTTCACGGTCTTTTCTCACGTTCTATTAATTTTGATATCGTTTAACGTGTAACCAAAAGGCTCTGTGAATATAAATATAAAGCTAAATACCAACCATTTATTACATATAGAGCAGTTTGAACATTTTGAATATTGTAAATGAAATCAGTTTGAACTGAACGCGGTTTCCGCGATCATTAATAACGGGTAGTCTTTTTTCCCGTTCTATCTTTTTCCCGCCCCCGTCATCAACAAACACCCGCGTTATGCTGGGTATTTATATCCGTGTGTTTCCTCCAAATGTTGCTAGCCGGTGACACGGAGAGGAGCACGCAGGACGTCCGACGATCCGAAGATTAAGGTAGGCAGACCGCTAGTAGGGGCCACGCTATATGGCAACAGCGTTTTTTTAGAAAGAAGCACGTTTCTAAAACGGCATTTGACCCTTCTTTCTTGTCTAATTATATAGGGACTAGAGAGAGGACTCTCCTCGCACAGCGGGTATCTTTGTACAAACCCCGGAACCCACGCTGTATTTTAATTGCGCTCGAGCAGGACTGAAGTGTAAAGTGTAAATCTTCACTACTGCGTGCTCATGTACTAGCACTTTTAATCAATCGTGAGTATCTCGCTTATACAAGCCCGCGTTCCTAATACTTGTAAAAACCGGTCAGACGTGGGTAGCTCATTTATGTATATAAATTTCTTGCAGTGTCCAGTCATCTAACTGGAGAAGCACACTACCTTTAAAGACGTATTTACGCCTTTCAACACTAAATAGTAAGTACCTGAAATAATTCTCCGGCTTAAATGTACGAATTTACCATATATATGAATACTGGCTAAACAAAAAGACTTGAGACTAGCTCGTTGATAATTAATTTTTCTCACGTAATGTTGAATTGAATATAAATGACCTTATGAGCAGTTTCGTATGCAAGAAATAAACAGGCACAGCGCATAAAAACAGAAGCGCATAACATAAAGCCCGAAGCGCATAAAACAGAGCGATGCAGGAAAAGACAGACATAAGTCATAGTCCTATGTGAACTCTGTAACGCAGCCTCGAAAATGGCTACCCAGCATTACCCTGTAAATTATCTCTTTATAAATAGGTACCTGAATGCATATTTGAACGCATATCTAAAAGAATTCGCTGGACGAATTCCTTGGTTTGACGCATAGGAGGCGGAATACCCCTTGCAATATCGGTCATACCTATCATACGTCTGAGGTAGGTGATGTACCAATGCTCTCTATCTAGTGCCACCTCTACTACTATGTAATCTGGGGATACCTGCATCCTTTAAAAAAAGCCAAATGTTCCTGAACTCTACATCAGGCCAGAATATGTATATATCAGCACTCTTAAGGTTGTTGTAGAAAAATTGGAAATCTTGAGTTGTTGTTGTCTAACTATGTATGCTATGTATTCTGATAGGTTGCTCAATGTATAATGTATTGTGTTGTTGTTGTCTAACTATGTATGCTATGTATTCTGATAAGTTGCTTAATGTATTGTGTCTTGGAAGCAATGTAAATATGTTGGTACAATGATTTAGTAACATTAAGGTTTTTTAAAGATTGTGATTTTCTGATTACCATATGTCATGAACTTGGTAAGCCTAAAATTGGTTTTATTATAATTGCAGAATCTATTTGGGAAACTGTATTGTCCTACTGTCCTGATGAAGGCGGATTAATATGCTTACACCGCCGAAACGCGTCGACGCCTAAGGAGTGAATCTAGGAATATACACTTAGGGGGAAACCAAATTTGTTTTTCTATGAATGGTTTCTATCCTTATCTCTTGCACACTCCTTTTTAATTGAATGTTGTTGTTTTTATTGATTATTACACCGTCTTTATATGTTTCCCAAATTTCTGTTTTTATTTAATGTAATGTATCTTTAATAAATTGTTTTTATAATTTGAAATGTTTTGAGAGTGTTTTCACATATAATGGTTGCATCCTATTTATCTACATTGCTTCTCTGTAAATTGTTGTCTGTATGCTTGTGATTACTTTTGTACTGTTGCTATTTTACCCAAAGGGAATTTCTTTCTGACTAACGTCAATTGTAAAATGGACGACAGTAAGTGTTCTAATATGTGGAGAGAATCAGAGATAGGTTTATCTATCCCCTGGTGTTGTAGTGCATTTATCCCAGTCAAATTTAGGTTGGGGCTTATAGAGAAATTTGTGTGTGAGGACTTGGAAGGGGTGCTACTGTAGAGCTGTAAGCCAGCATGGGTTGATGTTACAGGTGTTTTTAAATCTATTTCGTCTTTGACCAAGTCAGTCTCTATGTATCTTTGACATAGATCCTTATCTAGGACCATGGGAGACAAGCCGTTGTTGAAAGAATCTCTTACTAGTGATGTATTTACTGTGTGATCGACATCATCATGTGGAATTTTCCCTTTGTACAAATTATCTTGTTCTATGTCTTTCCTTGTTTTTATAATTACTTCTGGGGCTAATTCAATGTTATTTTTCATTGTGGAAAATAAAGGAGGTGAGAAACCGCACTCAGATAGTATAGGTACTACACTTGTTGCGGCTGAATTGTTATCCACAATTACCTTTCTATCTACAGGCATCTCTCCCAATCTATTGGGTAACAATTCTAAATGAATAGCTCCAGAATCCTTAATATCCTCCGACTTGTTGTCTACTACTGTAACTTTATTCTTACCCCTTTCCCAAAGATTAAAAAGCTGACAAGTGCTTTTCAAATGAGTAGCCTGGCTAATCTTATTGCGTAGAGGGTTCGATCTGGTTTTTGAGCAAGATCTTCCTACTAATATTCTCCCAGACCTTAATTTTTTTGTCGTCATCTCAATCAGTAGGAGTGGTGAAGTATATGATAGAAAGTACTATTCATAAACTGAAATACTTGACAATTTTTCTCGAAAGTATATAATTGAAAAACGAAACCAGAGCTAACAAACTGTATCACACAACCTATATAATAATCTCAAACATTCTAATACTTTTCTCGAAAAGAGCATGGGAGTCACCAAGCGGGTAATCTGGCCAAACAGTATGTGATGAGTAAAATGTTAGAGGACTGGCCTAGCCTGGCCTTCTCGTGCCTCAGAGGGCCCGCCCTTGTCCCGGGCTTCTCCGCGCGCTCCCGCGCTGCGGGGGTACAGTCGTTATTATATGCCTAAGAGGAAGTGGGCGTGTCCAACAGGGAGAGCGTCACCAGGTGTTTGCAGTCAGGTGATTAGCAGGGACTCTTGGGAGATGTAGTCCTGCTACCTGTGCGCTCGCAGCTCTGTCCTTAAGAAACCCTCGGTTCTGCTCCAACTCCCACAAACAGCATGACACCGCGTAGCATGACACCGCGTAGCGGGACCCGCGAAGCGGGTCCGGCAAGGAGCTGCGGTTTACAGTGCTGAGAGCGGCAAGATGATTCAGGAGACGCAGACCGGGTTCAACAGCGTCAGAGTGTCACATACAGGAAACAGCAGCCAGGAAAAGCAATCCACGATAGATCTGTGTCCAAGAGCTTTTGATAAGAGGAAGTGGGTGTGTCCAACAGGGAGAGCGTCACCAGGTGTTTGCAGTCAGGTGATTAGCAGGGACTCTTGGGAGATGTAGTCCTGCTACCTGTGCGCTCGCAGCCCTGTCCTTAAGAAACCCTCGGTTCTGCTCCAACTCCCACAAACAGCACGACACCGCGTAGCGGGACCCGCGAAGCGGGTCCGGCAAGGAGCTGCGGTTTACAGTGCTGAGAGCGGCAAGATGATTCAGGAGACGCAGACCGGGTTCAACAGCGTCAGAGTGTCACATCCAGGAAACAGCAGCCAGGAAAAGCATATATATATATATCACACACACCACATAGCTAGGTAGTGAAAAATCCAGATTTGTACTTTTGCACTAACCCAAAAAAAGTGAACGTTCAGGGGAGGATAGCTTCAATTGATGTACTAACTCGCATACTTTAGCTGCCCAATTTTCAGGTTTGTGAATTTTTGAGAAGATTTGGAGTGTCCTGGGAATTTGGTTGTTTGATATGAGATGCTGTTCCAGGATGCTTATTGGCAGAAACGCTGTTTTGTTTGCTGTTTTATGCAAGTTGATTGGGGGATCACTGTTTTTTTTTCTGATAAAATGTGTCGGGAATCTAAGTTAAGAATTCAATTACTGTCAATATTTTTACTGTGAAATTTGCCTAAGATGTGTAACTGATCCAGTGGATCAATGTTAAGTTTGCATTTGGTCCCATAAACATAATAACTGCAGTGCTTTTTATATATAGAGTGAATGCCATGTTTTTGCCATTTCTAAACACTTGCAAATTAAGTTACTCCTTACCTATAGTTGATTCTGCCCATGGACAGATGACCTCCAGAATGTTGCTTTTGTTAGCAGCGAACATTTGGCCCTCCAAGCCATCCTCGTGGCTAATGACAGACCCTTGATTAAGTGATTGAGGCATGGAACATTAGGGGAGTGGGTGAAAACATTACATGGGCTCCAGCCTCTTTTCATATGGCCAGATAAGATAGCCAGATTAGACCATAAAGAAATATCCTCCGTCTTACCCATAGTTGTGGTATGTTGAATGTGTCCTGAGTTATGATGTTCTGACCATTCCTTTTCTATTTTTGCAGGTCAAAAAGACGTCTTTGTGTGCATGCCCACAGGCGCTGGGAAGTCCCTGTGTTACCAGCTTCCTGCCGTCTTATCAGTCGGTATCACCATTGTCATTTCCCCCCTGATTGCCCTGATTCAGGTAAGGTAATTTAGGTCTCTCAAGTGTCCAGTCCTGTTTGTGTAGCGCCGTTGGACTCCCCCAGCATTTTGCTGTATGTCTCTTTGCCAACAGTAAAGCTCTCAATGTGAATCTATGCACTCCTTATGGGATCTGTTTCACTAAATCCAGTAGGTATACCAGCGGTGTGAGCTACAAGCAGAACTCCGTCATATCTATCATCATGTCTACCACCTCTACCCAGGAGCCTGTATGTCAGGACAACCCCATGCAGATGGAAACAGTCTGTGTGGTCATGGAAGCACATCGATGTGAACAGGAAGGCTCAATTTTGGCCCTCTGGGCAGGCGTGAAATATAAGCGATGCAGATATTTGAAATGTATGTGCTTGTGGTACATTGCAATTAGTTTAATTTTCATGCAGCAGTATGTTCACTGGGAATGGTAATGTCAATTCCTGAGTCTCTGCTCACGCAGCTGTGGATCTGTCAAGGCTGTTGGTACGCATTGTTTTTTTTTTTTTAAAAAACCTTTATTGTGCAAGTAGAAGCATACAAATACGGGCCTACAACCAATCAGGCCGGCCACGACACATTATAAGCGCACAAAGTCAGCATTGGAATTCCCCAGCAGTTTCTCAGCAGTATATAAACAAGCAATCAACATTAAGAGGCCGAGTATAACCGCTAGGAGCAGGATTAAAGAAGGATAATTTTATAATATAATAGGAAGTATAGCAGGAGCAGTAGCAACTTTTGACATCTGAAGTCCTATGGCGGGCAGCTGGTAAAGCATCAATACAAAGGAGCAGTGAGAAGCGGAAGTAATAGCAGCAATTGGCAAAAGTCAACATAGAATCGCCCCGTTTCAAATCAGTTCCCACCGCTGCCCACCATCCACCCGTCACCACCTGAATGTGTGCTGCTACAATTCAAAGGAATCAGAACAGCAACGCTAAGATAGCCATCCACTATACTAACCCAAATAAAGGGAAAAAGAGGGGGGAAGGGCAGAAAAAGGAATATTAAAAACAGGAAAGAAAGAAAGAACGCAGCGCCGCTATACGCGTCCCATGGCGAATAAAGTACACAGAACTAGAGACCCACGATCGGGGTCGAGGCGAGTAAGACATGAAATATGTGCTATCATTATCATGGACGTTGAAGTCATACCCCACACTGCCGGCTAACACTCCATGGAGGAAGCGCGCAGACACAGCGTACGGATAAAGGGATACAAAAGAGCCATAGAACTAAGAAAGAACGGACAATATAAAGACCCCATCCCTCCCACACCACCCTGCACCCCTGCAGAAGGCTACGGCCTACCCCCCCAGCAGCATGCCTGTCGCCCTAAGTGGAACCCGAAATATAGAAGAATCAGAAAGTGAGAAAAGAACACAACAGACAAAAAGAGAAAGGAAGGGGGAAAGAAAACCAGTGGGAGAGGAGATCTGCAATCGAACATTCAGCTCCTACCCCCCGCCTTAACACTGCTGAAACCCACATCGAAACGAGATCAGCACAACCTCAAATATCAGGAACATGAAGAGGAATCGGTCATATTGTTACAGCTGCGAGCAGTCCTCATCTCCATACAATAATTAGCAGTCCGCCGAGGCAATTCTGTCTCACCCCTGTCCTCTCCTGGTCATAACTTTAGTACACAATAAAACAGGATACAGCAAGCAGTTCGGCATGGAGTGTACACAGGATCGAAACAAGGCAGGCCAAGGGTGCAAAACAGGGGATCCCAGTCTCGAGCAGCAATACAAACAATGGCGGCAGAAGACCAAATTGTCAAAGAGCAACATCAGGAGCAGCAAACAGTCTGGGTGCGGTCCCGCTGCCCAAGGGGGCGAGGTATCCCCCGCGGGGCGGCCACGGGACCACACCAAAGCAGTTCGAGTCAAACAGCCGCCGAGCTCCCCAGCTAGACTAACCTGGACGGGCCCCGACATGGGGCCCTCACCCATGTCCGCCACAATCAAAACTTCCTGGAGGTTCGGGGTCGCAGACATATGGTCTCCCAGATGAGCGGCGGCATCACTCTCTGCAACAGCCGGGGGAGGCAAAGCAGCACACTTCTTCAGTCGGGCCGCATTCATGGGGGACGGCCCAACAGGCATGGTGGCAGAACCGCTATCTTGCACAGCTGCGTCAAAGGCCATGGCCGCACGCCAAGAACATAGGGCAGCGAGGACATCGCCAATCGTGGGCTCACTCCCACAAGCTTCAGCCATCGTGCATTTCGACAGACCAGACTCGCCGCCCCAAACAGGTCCGAGACCCAGGGCCCTGCAGCAGGGACGCTCCGCTCCTCAACCCTTGGACCGGGCCGTCGAATAAGGCCCACCGGAGTTCCGTCGAGCCCCGATAATGGCAATCTTGGTGCAGAAAGATGGGCCGCCAAAAAACAAGGGGTCGCCGGCGCCACCGTCTCACGGGCGCCGCCCGCCGATTTCGGGCGAAGGGCTTCAAGATGGCCGGACAGGACAACAAAGGGGGGACAAGCCTCATGTACGGTCTACCCCCGTCCGAGGCGGGCCGCGCCCCGCAACAGAGCCCCCGGGCCACCAGACCGGGCCTGGTCAGTCGCCACCGGCACAACCGCACAATGGCCTCTTCAGCCGACCCCTCTCCTCCACCTGGGGCCGGTGTCGATGCCCCGCTCCGGCCGAGCGTCACAGGGGAGTACCCGGCCCGCACGCCGCGGAGGCTCCGGAGCAAACAAGAGCACAACTCCAGATCCGCAGCACCCCGGAGCCCCCAGGTCAGACGGTAAGTCGAGCAGCGTTTCACCTTCCCATATTCCGCCAAATGTGTCTCCTCGGGGCAGAATGAAGTACAGGATATGCGTTTCAGGCAGGAGGTTGACGGAGCCGAGCTACAATGCGGCCATCTCGGTCGCGAGCTTGGCTCCTCCCCCCTGGTACGCATTGTTAGGATGATTTTATAGAGTCGGGATACCCATTTTGTGGTTTTGGTAGAACATATAATCCAAAGACAATGGGGGGAAAGTCTGGAGGTTTGTCAGCAACCCAGGCAACGTGCCTGGACAGCATGTCACACCCTCAGGTAGAAGAAATTATCTAACGGAAGGGGAGTATCTTCACCGGTCAGTTGCTCCAATGTCGCAACGTTATATTAAGGGTTGAAGGTTACCTAGTTCTCTCATCTCCTATTTCGTCAAAACGTGCTGTACCAGTCTGTTGATCAGTGGATGGTAGCAGTAGGTTATTTAGGATGGGTATGGCCAGCAATTATACGCTAGGGTGGCACAGTCGTCTGTCTAGTCTTTTCGAGGCCCATCAGGTCATCCCAGTGGTCTTCAGCATGAGTGTATCTCAGGGGAGGCCCATCAGGAGGAGTGTTTGAAGGGGTGGGCTGCTGGCTTCTTGACGCTCTAGTCACAAGTAAGGGAGTCTGTCGTCCAGATGATACCAGTTCCTTACATAATGACACTGTGCCACTAGGTAATAGAGCCCCAGGTCCAGGACGTCTTGGCCCTCCTTCTGATATGGCAATTTCAGAGTGCACCAGCTAATGCGGCATTGCTTACCTGCCCATATCAATTTTGTCAGGGTTCTACAGAGTGTATTGAAAAAGGTACATGAGAGTGAGATGGGGATGTTGGCAAAGAGAAAGAGAAGGGCAACTTGATCCAGAACTCCTATGCTACTAGCCGCTCAAGCGCAGGGCCGTTTCTTTCTAGGACTTTTGTTGGACAATCGTCTGTTTGCCTCTTTGCAGAATTGCACCCAAATATTTAACTGTGTTGTAAACCCAACGAATGAGATATTCAAGAGAAGCCTATAATGTGCAGTCTGAGAGGGAAAATGTCAATTTCTCCCAATTTATAGTTGGGCCAGAATGAAGGCCAAACTGTATGATCTCACAGATTATGGCAGAGATGGGACATGGGGTCGCCCATGAACAAGATATCGTCTGCATACATAGACCGTAGGAGGGTCTGTGCGTGAAAGACCATGCATATGTGTGTCGTGTTCCTGCAACCGGCTGGCCAAGGGGTTCATAGCCAACACAAACAGCAGAGGTGATATGGGACACCCCTGTTTGGTATAGGGTCGGTCTCAGGGCCATTAACCAGGATACAAACAGTCTGACTTCTGAAAAGTACGTTAAGTTTTATGAAGCCTATTGAGGTGCCCACCTTCGTCAGAATCTGAAACAGGAAAGGCCACTGCGAGTCAAACGTTGTTTCTGTGTCTAAAAAGGCCTCCGCTGTAGGTACCTGTGAGGTAATCTGATCAAGCACTGCAAAAACAGTGCGCAGGTTGATGGACGTGGACGATTGCTTTAGGATAGTGGAGGCTGATGGATCAGGGTAGCTTGCTAAGTTGATGTTGCTTGGAAGAGACTTTTATAATGGTAAATATAGTGATAAGTATCACTTGTTTTTGTATAGTGCTGCACTTGTATTTCCAAGCACTGTAAATAATGGATAATACTGTTGCCAAATAAAATGGGGCTCTGTATACCAATTTAGGAAGGATGGATGGGTCTTCTGGGATTTGAAATCGTGACATGTAGATCACAGCAGCAAATGTCAACTTAGTGAGTATTCCTACCAGCTTTTGGGTTGCTGTAGCCTATATGAACTAGGTGAGCCTGTATAGCTTAATAGGGGCCATTTTGGCGGTACAGCTAGCTGTAATCAGGTGGATTAGAGTATGTAAGAGGGCGGTAGTTGATTCTACAATTTGGAGAAAGTTTGTTACCTGGTATAGATTGGTGGTGTTGGACCGGTCAGCCCTAGAATGGTCCTCCCCCCAACCTTTTTGCCTCTCCTCCATTTTCCTGCTGAACTTATTTTTGTTGGCCTTAGGACTCTGGGCACTTTACCACTGCTAACCTGTGTCAAATTGCTTATTTTCTCTCCCTAAAACATGTTAGATTGTCTTATAGCCACTTGCCATCTTCCATTTACTTATTAGTCTCTAGTAAAGTGGCATTACATGTACATGGGACCTGTAAATTAAATTCTACTAGTGGGCCTGCAGCACTGGTTGTGCCATCAACTTAAGTTCACCTTTAAATATGTCCCTGACCTGCCATTGCAGAGCCTGTATTTGCAGTTTAAAACGGTTTTGACCTGGTAAAATAAACTTTGTGCCCGGCCCAAACCTTTTTTATTACATACTTTTTACCCCTAAGGTAGGCCCTGGACAGCCCCAAGGGCAGGGTGCAGTGTATTTAAAAAAAAAGTTGATAACACAAAGAGGGGAGCAGGAAGCTAATAAAAGGTCCAACACCCTTGCTCCCAAGAGCAAATATGGAAATATTGATAGGGTAACTGTTCCTGTAAGAGTGTATCTCAGGGTGGAAAATGGTACGTGAGGGAATCCTCCTATTTAGGAAGTAGTGCCCTCACACACCTGTAAGGGTGTTCTGCTTCATCACCGGGATTTTGCTCCTCGTGTGGTTGGCGCTGCAATACCACAAAGGTCCGTTGAGAGGGTTCTTTGCCGGAAATCGTTAAATCAAATAGCCGTGATGGTAAGTGCGTGTGTGTGGGATAGGTGAAATGGTGAGTTAGAAATACCTAAGGAGTACCAAAAAATTTATTTATTTTGGTGTCCCCTTGGTAGGGATAAACGCAATGATTAGGTGTTCCCGAGTGGGCCATCTGCTGGCAGGATAGAGGGCAGAGCTGAGCAAAGCCCCACTTACACTGTAATAGCCTGTGCACTGCCTTCACACAAAAGGCCCAACAACCCTGCATTGCCACTTCAGCCAGCTTGGAGCCAGGGCGGGGGAGACCGGAAATTCCATGCACTTCAAAGCTACTGTCTAGAAGCTTCTTCCACCTTCCAGAGCCAGGGCACCACTGTATAAAAGAAGGACCTCCGACACCAAGTCTTCAGTTCACTTCTGTACCTTTGTATAGTCTGGCAGGAAGAAGGACTGATGTGCTGCTACAAGGACTGAGACACTGCTGCTGTAAAGGAACTGCTGCCCTGCTGTACTGGCCTACTACCCCATTGCCTGGGAAGAAGAACTAGACCTGCAACTTCATCTTGAACTCAGAACACCAGAGTTACTCCAAGGGCTAGTCTGCTGACTGCCTCATCGACAAAAAAGGCCCCCCAACCAGCATTTCAGGTCCTGGACTCTTGGTATGTCTCACAATCTCCTGAAATAAACCTTTTGGGCTCTTCGCCACTGCGAACGGGCCCTTTGGCACCAGGACCGTGCCATTTGCCCCAGGACCATGCCGCTAGCACCGAGATACTGCGCAAGCCGCTGCCAGCCCATCTCTTCTCACAACAATCATCAATCGCCCTTCTTGGATCGTCACCGTGAAGCTCCAGCCCACCCGTTCTCGGCACCCATCCTGCTCTTCGTGCCATGCCGACCATCGCCCGCGATGCTGTCCTTGCGACCCTCTCCAACGCAAATGGGACTCTTTGCAAAAAACTTGAAAAGGTAAATGTTCAGCTGGACTAATCTGGGACTGTTTCAAACCAGCTCTCCATCGCAGTCGGCCTAAACTTTTGACTTTGACCCAGTCCAGCAGGACCAGATAGCCACTGTTGGCGCTTTATGCTTTTAGGTGCTATTTTACAGTTTATTCTTTAAAAATTCATAACTCTGATTCTACTGATGAGTTTTGTTGTTTTGGTCTTGTATTATTTATTAAATTAAGCTTGATTTTTCTAACCTGGTGTGAGATCTTTTGTGTGGTGTTTTCACAGTTTTACAGTTGGAGGTGTTGTGTAGTTACTAAAAATACATAGGATCTGTGTGTTTAGACATCATAAACGAAGGGACTGGTTTCTAGACTGATTCCGGACTCCCCTAAAGGATATGTTATCCTTTAGACCTGCTGGCTCACAGTGCCACCATACGCGCCCTAACCTTACCAAGGAGCGAATGGTTTCTGGCAACTATCGAAAATGACAACCCTTGATCCTTCATGGATCTTGGAAACAGTATGTCACGGGGTCACAGGATCCCCCGTAGTATCCCCTGTGACTGATGTGCAGTCTCCTTCACAGGACTGGACGGGCCCTTTAAGGAAGAAACGGACTTACCTGAACTGACGCCTGCCTCGGTGACATCGGAGTTTGTCGGCCTATCCCTGTCGACTCAGTCAAAGAAAAAGGCGGACCCGGAAGAACCAGAGGAGGCAGCCGGGAGCAGTAGCGGAGAGAGGCAGAGAAGCCGAACGGAGTGGAGAACCATCGAAGACGCGGAGGGAGTTCCCGACAGTGAAGAGGAGCCGAGACTACCGTCAGGAGAAAAGCCAGGAGGGCACCGACAAAACGCTTCGCCCAGCCACGCTCCAGAAGATGCGTGGCTAAGCAAGGTACGGAGCAGACTCTGGGATCTCTTGTCTTTTAAGGGGGGGCCGGGTAACTGAAAGGGGAGGGCGAATTACCGTGTTGCCAACAAACGCTCCCACTATTCTTTGAGCATCGTCACTCCATACCTTGGGGTGAATCTCGCTGCTTCTCACGAATGTGTTCTTTGTTATGCACACTGGTGTTGGTGATTCCCACAAAGGTTACCCTCACTCCCTACCCCATAACACTTGTAGTATTAGAGCAGTGATCTAAATACTACCTCTCCTTTGTTTTTTTCTCGGGGTAAATATGGTGACGAGAAACCCAGACTCCGAAGGACCAGGAACAAACAAGGACGGCGGGACTCCGTCAGACCCACTTGGCCAAGAGTGACTCTGTTGTCTTAAAAACTTTCAACCCCTTTCGAAAGCAAATAAAACTTTTGGTGTACCACTCAAGTTGTTATTGGCTCCTTCCCTCCTTGTTAGCCCTCGCGGGTTACACAGTACAGTGCTTTTCTCTTAGTCAATCGTACAGTCTCCGAAAGATACCCAGAATAAACAATGGGGACAATTTCAATAAGCATTTATTGAACCATTGTCATTCTAATATAAAAAGTGTGCTGCGACAATCATTCGACAGAAGCAAATGTAAAAGATTACAAGCATCAACAGAGTAAATAAAAGGTAGAATTCTACCATGGTGCTAAAACAGTGGTTATATGCAGACATATTAACATGACATTAATCAAGTGTACTCCCACGATGTAACCCTACCTAAGTGTACCTAGCATATATATGGGTGTAATGCCAAGAATCCCCTAGGAAGGAGCCGACCCCATTCCCTGATGGGAGAGAACGAAGGACCCCGGTTTAGTCTCGAGTTGGACACCCTGATTGAGCTTCTGCATGCAGGGACCTGTGTGTCTTGTGTCAGCATGGAAGCTTCACCTCTGTCTATCTAGTGAAGGTGTGGTTCTTTTATACCAAAAATATAGCCTCGGGTTACTAACACAATCAATATGCGGAGTACAATTATGTAAATGAGCCTATATCAATACCTGCAACTATGCAAAGTGGTTCTTTCGCCCTAGGATGAAGATGCCCATGACTTTTATATAGAGTATGTTAATCCTGTTATGTACATCATATGCCGGGGACATTTCTAAGAATCCTCATGGATAAAAAAGTAGGCTAATGTCAAGGGAACCGATAGACATTTATTCAGCACTTAACTGGGTAAAAGGTCAGTGCTATAACGGCTATGCAGCAAATGTAGGTGAAAGGTTGTGTAGCTACTTAGGCCTAGATTGGGTTACATAACAGAAGTGTTGCACAGATACTTTACATGTTGCCTCTAAGTTAAGTCTGACTGCTGTGTGCCAAGCTACCACTGGATTGTACACAGGTTAATTTGGGGTTTGCTTGTGTCTTACCCTATGATTGGGGTTGCTGCTTGACCACGGCTTACACCCTAGTCAACCAGTAACTCAATTTCTAACACGTGGTGGCTAGTATTTAATCTTAACTCTGAGGAGGCTGGGATGCGATTTAGATCAGAGGAGGCTGATGCTGCGTAGCTTTGAGTAGGCTAAGTTAGTTCCTATACATCTGAGAGGAGGTTGGTATGTTGCTGTTGCTTGGAGGGCGCTGGAGGGTCAAAGTCAATGTAGTTAAGAGAAGGCTGGGAACTCTGCTATAATCAACAGGAGCCATGGCATCCCACCTGTAGGATCTGCGTGACTATAGAGGCTTCCCTCCATTACTTTTTTTTCACATTCTTAGTGTCCTAAGACATGGCACTTGGTGTCCTGGTGTCTTTTACATGATACGTTTAGTTGCTTAATGGTAGTGTGTACTTAATAAAGAACCTCGCTCAAATATTCATAGGGTCATGGTTACAAATCAGCCATTCTGTATTGTGGCACTAGTCTGTATAAACCATGACTTCTGGACTCTTCACCTAAGCTCTCAGTTCTGATTGGACATTGTTAGAACTTGGATTTCTGGTTGGCTAAGGCTTACGCCAAAGCCAGGCAGAAACCACCATTCTAGTCAGGGCAAGGGAGTCACACGCCAAGATAACCCCTGCTCACCCCCTTGGTAGCTTGGCACGAGCAGACCGGCTTATCCCAGAGACAATGTGTAAAGCATTGGCGCACGCATACAACAGCAACAACATCCTAGGCACACCACAAAAGGAACTCCACACAAGGTTATATAAAAATAACTTTTGTATTGTCAAAATACATCAGATAGTAATAACACAATATACATTGGATTATTAACACCAGGACAGGGCCACGTGGGCCACTGTCAGAATCGGCACTTAGTAGAACTAGCACTTAGAATAACTGTCACACCAAATATCAATTCTAGATCACAACCAGTAACCACTGGTAACAGGTAGGTACACACTACGCAATACTAATATCCATAGGCATAGATCACGCATGGACATATAGCCTCTCTAGTATAAACTATACTAGACAAAACAACCTCCTAAACATGAAAACACAGTTAGAGGTATCACAGGCATAATGGCATTGCACGTTACGCCTAACTCAAATTTAGGCCTAACCAGTAAAATTACAGTACGCAATCTCCTCACTAGTCTAAACACATTAGACCCTACCCCTTAAGCATAACTCACATTTAGGGGCGTAAATCATTGTTTCACTATCTTACTAACACAAACCTCCACAGGAAAAACCATCTCTAGCGGTATCAATACAGGGTGCGTAAAACACACTAAATGCATTACATTTCCTAGCACCACATCACTCTAGCCCATAAATGACATTAGGCAATTACCATCATAAACATAGTAAAATCACATTGCGCAAAAATCACATTAGGGCCTTCGCCCTACCCACATACCAGCCCCCTGGCCAACTGGCCATCTCAAGAAGGGGCTCAAATGCCCTGTGTCCAGAATGTCAGGGCGTGCTGCCAATGCAGCGCCAGTCAGGGGTGCGCCACCGGCGCAAACCTAAACGTTGCAGCTGCCCACTAATTGCTGGGCAGCTGGGGACAACAACATTGCCTAAACGTTGCAGCTGGCACTAAGTGCTGCGCAGCTGTGGAAGGCCTGGCACCTCTGTGCCATCTCCGTCCCTCACAGGGACTCTCTCTCCCTTGGCGCCTAAACGGTGCAGCTGCCCACTAATTGCTGGGCAGCTGGGAATCCACAAAGCTGCGACAGGGCCCTCACTGGCCCTAGGAGCAAAGTCTGCGCCACAGGCTCTCACTAGCCCTTTAAACAAAATTGCGCCAAACGGAGCCACCTGGCTCTGGAAATACAAACTGTGGCACAGGGTTGGAGCCATGGGGCTCTGAACCACTCATGGGGGGGGGGGGGGAGCTACCTAGCTCCTTGAATAAGAATGCTCCCATCGTTGGAGTCCCGCTCGGGGGACTCTTACTAACTGAGGCCCCCAGCACTGCCGAAACTGCACCCCACTCACCGGGACCTGGAGGCGGGGGCTCTTCTTGGGCACTGCTTTCTCTGCGGCGGTAGCGCTTTGCGGGGCTCTCTCACCACATGAGAGCCCCGCCTTCACAATGCGCTTGGCCCGCTTCACCCGGTCCATCTCGGGACTGGGGCTTTTTCCAATGGAGCCCGCAAGGCTCCGGGTCTGTCTGCGGCCACTCGGGGAGGCGGGGTGGGCTCCGAGCCTCCCCACGCAACACCCGCTTCCGGCCGCGCGACCGGACAGGCGGGGACACAGGCTTCTCCTCCGCGCTGGCGGCCCCAAGGCTCCCCACAGCTCACGGACGCCCCGGGCTGTGGGAGGACTCGTCTTCTTCTCTGGGGCTCGAGAAGGCGGGGTGGGCTCCCGACCTCCTCCATTGAGGCCACAACTTCCAGCCGCACTTCCTGGTGCCGGTGTCACTTCCGTCCAGCGGCCCCGCCCACAACCAGGTGGGCCGCGGACTGCGGCGGCAATTGGGCGGCAAATGAGGGGTGGGCACCCTCGGTAGGCAAGTAAAATGTAGAAGCGAGGTTGGCACTCGCTAAGGTGCCCATGACAAAAGGGGTAGCACCCTTAATTAAAAAATCGGGGTGGCACCTGCTCAATTAGGGCACCAAAAGACACGGGCAAAAGGCAGGGTAGGCTCCTGCGATTAAAAGAATTAAATAAGCGGGGCAGGAGTCACGGGGGAATACCTCCCCGGGGTATTCCCTTCGAAAGGGGCCTCTAGGCAAAGGAGCACAGCGCTCCTAGGCGCCAGAGGTGCATAGAAACCCCAGCCCAAAGGGAAAGAACAGCGCAGGAACAGTCCTAGGGCCAGAAATAGTCTTCCAGTCCCCCAGGCAAGGCAGAGGGGTCCCCAAGAAGTCCATCGGCAGTATAGGGGCTGGGGAGGGCCCAGGGAGGCATGCCTTCCCCTGGGCCCCAGCAGCAGCACACCCCTGGCAGATTCAAGTAGGAGAACAAGAACATTTTACAAGAGGTCACAGCCTCTTTTTATACACAAAAATCCCTTTGTCTAGCAGGGTGTAGGCAATGTAAGAACCAGCTACAACTGGTTATGGGGAACTCCCTTTCACTGGCCAGGCTAGGGACATCAGACGCACCAAAGGGGGTGGAGCCAGCATTGTGGAGGGAAAACCCAGCCCTATTCAGGTCCCAGGTGTACCCCTCCCTCACATCAGCATGCTAATCTCTCCATTCACCACCGAGGCAGACCCATCCTGACTCCTGGAGCCAGGCTCACCAGCCAGCTCCAGCCGATCACACGCCAGACACAAATTACACAAACATGCCAACTTCTAGAAGTGGCACTTCCACACTAGACTCAATCATGCCGCATGCATCATCGCGCAGCATTCAATCTCACGAGTTCGCACATACCAAACTCGACCCTGCACTCCCCACACATCAGGAACTACCATGGTTACACATATTCCCCATGCATTCCTATGGGAGGGCAGGTCACTCTCACCACGCACACAGAGAGCGTACGCACTTTACACTGGGCCACAGTGAAAAAAAGCGCAGAGACTTAAAATCACCAACAGCAGGTTACAGAAACAGACTAGGCAAAAGCAAAACGTTTCGGGGTGAACCTGCCAAAAGGGCACAGAACACTTTTCTCCACAGTACTAAATCTTATAATATACCATGGTTTGAGTGTGTACAGTTTCTGGAAGTTTCATGGTACAGCTCCTCCTCTGTACCCTGCAGGAACTTCTCGACCGGTTTATCAAATTCCTAACACCCTAATATTCCTATAAGTATAGCCAAACACTGGTTTGCTTTAGTTTTCTTTCATCACAGAGGCCAAGGCCGTTGACATGCATCTAGGCTTGTGAAATCTGTGAGGTGTGCCACCTAAAAATGAGGGTTTAACAACACTAGTCTGGTCAGAGTGCTAATTGAAGAATTTGAGAGCATGCGCCTTGAATTTTCTTTTAACCTTATAATAGATGACGTTGACAAAAAAGAAAGTTAATAATTGTCAAAACTCCTTTCAGAGCTCTATGGGCAAGCAGGGGTTACTGGGCCCAACCATGAGGGTTGTGCCTTTTCTCCTGATGTCCTGGGGCCTGACCTGCTTGGAGTCCTGAGCAACTGGGCCAAGTACTACTCCTTCAGCACTTGACGTGAGTGGTAACGCAGGTCGAGCAGTCCAAGGCTTCTTCCCGGGAGGTATATGTAAGTGTACACAGGCTTGAGGCTCTAAATACAATCAGTACCCGCAATAAGTGATTGCAAAGTCAAATACTGGCTTTTGTGATAAAAGTAGTGTTTATAATAAACACACAAAGCATCAAAACCACACACTAAATAATATACACAGATTGGCATGCTAGTGTCCATCCTTGTTGGTATCCTGGAGCCTCTCTTTTTATTCTCATGGGGCTGGTTATTCCCATTCGATAAGAGATGACCCTTGCTAGTCACCACACAGAAAAGTCCTATGATGTTCTAAGAGTCCACTTCCGCTGTGCTACGAGCTTTGTTTCTGTAATTCTCCAAGAGGCCTGGTGACCCTGGAATCGTCTTAGCCGATCCAACAGCAGTTTGCAAGTGCAGGAGGACCTGGGGGCTTCTTAGCGCGCTCTGGCCTATTGCTGCTTGAGGACCGTGACCTCTCACGGTCTTTTCCTAATGACTCGTTTGGGCCATCACAGTCCCTCTCCTGGTGGCCTCCATTGGTGTTGGCGTCTCTATGCGGCTCCTTCAGCTGTCGATAACTGTTAACACTACTATGATCTTCTAGGACAGGTTCCTTGTAGCTGATCCCCCATCTGGGATACTTTTGACATGACGTTCTAGGGCCACTGCCCTGAGTTCACTGTGGCCCCAACGCAGCATACGGGAGTTGTCAATGTCACGCAGAAGTGGCAACGGTTCTAACTTTACAGTGATCCCCACCTGGCATATGGGGGGGGTCGCCAACTTCCACAAGATGGGGCAGGTGACCTATTCTCTCTCAATGGTCACACCTGGATTGAGCGTCTCACACTTAACTCACCGGAATGCGTTCTAAAGGATGTAATGCAATGTAACCAGATTTATAAAGCGCATGGTTACCTGGAGGCATCCCAGCGCTAAAAAAGAGAGCCACACTCGCACAAAGGAATGGGAGGCAAGGATCACAGGGGGAAGAGTAGAGTTTTCAGGAGCTTCCAAAACCGCAAATAACAAGGTTCGGCCCGCAGCTTCCGGGGAAGAGCATTCCACAGAGTAGCTGCGTTCACAGAGAATCGGCGGCCTCCTGTGCGTGCCTTCTTTACTCTCTGAATTCTGGCCAGACACTCGTGATCGGAGCGCAGGGACCTATTGGCCTTGTAAGGCAGGACTAAAGTCTTCAAAATAGAAAGTCCCTTACCTTGTAGTAGTTTGTGGGCGCTAGCCCTAGCCAAGGTGCCAGTAAGCAGCCTGGCTGCAGCATTCTGAATCTGTTGCAGTTTCCCTGCTGTGCCTTGCTCCCTTTAGGTTCTCTCCTCTTCCTCACAGGGTCTGCTGGTCATGGCAGGCTGGCCGAAGGCTGGTGGTCAGGCAAGGGGTCTTGACTTCCTGGGTGATGGCTGTCGACTCCTTTGAACGGCCCTCTCCTGTGTCCTTTCTCCAAGGGACATTCCGCCACAACAGGAGAGTTTGCAGTTCTGAATGACCCACCACACAAGCCATAGGAGTAACTGGGGATCACACCTGGATGTCTGCCTCCACTGAAGCATGCAATGCAGAGGATCAGAGGCCTAAGCCCTGCCTTATATTATGATGATTCTCCAGTCAAACAGTGCCAACCTTTCCAGACTCACAATCTCCTCTGACAAGGAGTCCATGTCCCACTGACCTGTAACTCTTCCCTGAATCAAAGAGACATTTGTTGTGCACAAAAGAAGCTTTGCTCCCTTTTCTTCAGTGTGTGTTCCCACCCCATCCCTCAGAAATGTCAGCAGTCCACATCTCCTGTCTTGGAGGTGGGGGAAAAGGGGGATGGGAGATTAAAGTACTCATCCCCAACTAGCCTTTCCAGTTCCTATGCTTCGGGAATGGGACTCACAGACCTATATCTTAGAACACACACATATCGTGCTGCACAATACCACATACAGACATCATGTAGGTCAAGGCAGAGTGAAGTACACAGCAATGGAACTTTACGGGAGTGGCCTGGAGGCACCATTCCTGTGACACAGATAACCAGGCCTGTTCACACCACTCTCTACTATAAAACACAAAAACGTTATACTGCCACCACTTTGCTTATGTCATTTAATTCCTGGCGCGCTGTAGACCTCTACCACTGCAAGGGCAATGCTTGGGGAGCCCCTCTTGTTCTAACGACTGCATTCCCATGAAACAGGCCTAGATCACGGTGCACAGGCATGATCCATTTTTCCCCTGACGTAAAATCAGTACCAGGGGGTCCAGATATCATGCAGCTGGGGCACTTGACAGGATTGCATTTCAATCACCATGGAGGGGTCTTTTTCGTCCCACTAATAATAATTACTGATTTAACTTTGCAGTCTTGTTATGGGACTACAGCACAGGTTCAATAGTCTGCTTTCAATTTACTGGTCCCTTTGCATGAGGCAGTTCATGGGGAGGCTTCAAATTATCATAAAAACAAAATACATAGTCTTGGCAAAAAGCAAGGATTTTTCATTACTGTCGGACTCCTAGTTCCTATAAATAGGAAATGCGGGTAGTAACGGCAAAAGTGCACAAGCAAAAGTGTTGCTTGTACATTCATCTGATAATGTGGAGCACATGTTTACGCCACCTCCAATTTCAGACAAATCCTTGATACAATGTCCAGGCATAGCAGAAACTCATCTTGAACGCATTATTCATCTTTAGAACATGGATACAATTTAAAGATTTAAAAGATACAGCACTTAAAAATGTATTACTAACAGTTCCAGTGGAGAAAACGCAATCATAACCAGTCTGAAAAAAGCACATGGGTTTAATGGTCTACTGTATGGAACTGGCTGTAATGATTAATTTTGAAACTCTACCCTGCTGCAGGTGCTAACACAGTGTGGTTTTAAAACATTATTGCAAAGATTTTCCAGACAGGAGTGTAATATAGTTGACAGTCTAGTAGCTGGGGTGGGCGGAGCTAGGTAGGCTGAGGGGAAGAGGAGGAGTGAGGACAGGATGAGGGCAGTTAGATTAGGGACAGGAGACAGGCTGGATGCAACACAATAAAGCTCCAGTATAATAAGAAATTGTGTCTGTGGTTATTTGTAGCAGGATGATACAACTGGCGACGACGGTGGGATAAGCAAAACCCACAAACCCACAGCAACTCGTGAAAACACCCTGTCCCAAGCAGCAGTCGAGATCGAGCTGGTGAAGACGACTGAGCTGCCACCTAAACCGAAGAGGTCAACACCCAGTGACCCTGCCCCTCTGCAGACCGCGAGGGAACTGAGAAGAGTGGCCGAGAGGAGCGCTGAAACGCTCAGTGCCAAAAAAAAAAAAAAAAGAGCCCTTCGCGCTTAAAACGCGGATCACGCCGGAAGCGTGCAGAGTGAGTGACCCTCGTGAAGACAGGAGTCGGGAGCCCACTCTGACCCTGCTGTGCCCCCAGAGAACTGAAGAAGTGCCCAGAGGTGGGGGAATCTGTCCCTGAAGGACTGGCTGGGGAGCGCGACCGAGCGCCTGAAAACCGAGGCTCGAATGCCCGTGATCGGAAAAAAACCTCACACCCGATGCGTGTGATTTGGCATGCCCCAACGAAACAGAAGTCGGGAGCCCACTCCGACTCTGCCAAGCCCCAAAGGTCGAAGGAAAGTGCCCTAGGGTGAAGGACATCGCCCCCACGAAGGTCTACTGCCCCCAAGAAGGTCTCCTGCCAAGCGCTGCTGAGCGCGGTGAAATTGGAGCCGAGTGAGCTCCGACGTTGGAAAACCTCACGCCGGATGCGTGGGTTTTGGCACCCCGCCGCCGAAGGATCCTGCAAAGTAAGGCGGGAGCCCACCTCAACCTCACCTGATTGTAGCAGTAACCAGAGGGACCCCAACCAGGAGTATGCTGACCCTGGATCCTGTGTGAAGAATCGGGTCGAGTGCAGAGAGAGAAAGTAGTGCCTGCAGACAACTATGGCGGCCATCTTTGAATCAGGCAGGTTTTAAGGACATACCCTGTGTGGTCCATAGGCGGCCATCTTGAAGTCAGGCAACGTCAAGAAATCACCAAGCATTGGCAAAAGTGAACAAACAAGCACTGGCAAGAACAAAGAAACAAGCATTGGCAAAAGAAAGTCAACAAGCATTGATAACTGTAAGGAAACAAACAAGCATTGGCGAAGACCAAACAAACAATGGCAGAGACAAACAAGCAAGCATTGGTACATGCAAATAAACAAGCATTGGTGCATGCAAATAGACAAGCATTGGTACATGCAAGTCAACAAGCCTTGGCACGTGCAAATAAACAAGCACTGGTAAATGCAAATAGACAAGCATTGGTACATGCAAGTCAACAAGCCTTGGTATGTGCAAATAAACAAGCACTGGTAAATGCAAAGAAATAGGCATTGGTAAGGCAAATAAGCGTGGATAACGGCGCGTGAACAACAATGAACAAGTCTTGGCAACCAAAACAGAACAAGCACGAGCAACCACAAGAGTGACTTAACCCCTTCAGCGCGGCGCGAATTTTCGCGCTGTGCTGAGGGTTCTAAGGTTCTAACGGGCTCATGACGGAACGGTTCCGTCATCAGCACAGCTCACCCGTAGCTGATGACGGAACCGTTCTGTCATCAGCATGGAAGGGGTTAACAAACAAGCATTGACAAAAACAAATATCAGCACGGGCGAACACTGAGAAACGCAAGCGAATGCGCAGTGGCGAATGTAATGAAGTAACACGTGTCTGTAAAATAAAAGAAGCACAAGCGAACACAAGGACCAAGCAAAGACAACAGCACAATGGAACAAGCATAAGCAAATTCAAGAGACAGATAAAGACGATGCTGAGCACAAACTGAAGAGCGCCGAAGGGAGGAGTTGCTGGACAGAACCACACGAGGTTCAGAAGAGGGCAAGACTGCGAAAGAGTCCCAGGAACAAGCACAACACACACTGAAGTGACTGGAGGACTTGCGCTAGTGCACAGGGAACGCCCGAACGAACAAGGATGTCAAACCTGCCCAGCATCACCGCGGAAGAGTTGGTAAACACCTGCCACTAGCATGCAACTCAAAAGAAAAGAAACCTTGTGTCTAGCACAGTGCAGCTGGGTGGTGGACACTTCGGAACGCACGAAATCTAAGTGATTCACTGGCACATACTGTGATGATTGCAAAGATTATCAACGTCCCAGCACATGACCAGACCAGAAGGTTTCGACTAAAGAGGATCAGCTAAGAAGACGAGTGAACAGCCCGTGCCCTGCAAATATAATCCATCAAAATCCTCCCCTCATGGCGGGGGAAGAAGTAGCACAACGGTTCAATCCCTGCATTGAAGTACCACCCCCAGGGGTGCAGACGGATACCTGGAGTCTGTGTCTCAAACGGAACCATTGGCTGGCAACATTGGGTGACTTCCTGGACGCCAATGGTGAACAAAGAGAGAGGAAATGTCTAAAGCTGCTCCTCCATTTGGTGGGTCCTGAGGGCCGATGCCCAATCAAAACATCTTCCAAAGAAGACACAGAAATCTATGAAAGACTCCAAGAGAAGCTATGTGCCTGTCTCTCCGCACAAGCGGAAGTGGATCATGAGCGCATCGCTTTCAACACAGCTCGGCAGGAACCAGGTGAACCATTGCCAAGTTTCATCATTCGGTTGCAAAACCTGGTACAAGGCTGCCACTTTAACACCTTTACGAATGAGGACGCAGTTCGACTCCGGATAATTGAAGGCTGCGCAAATCCCGACACAAAGCTCAAGATCCTGCGAGGAAATTGGTCATTAGAAGAAATCATTAGGAAGGCTGAAATTGGAATACACGTCAAGGCAAAAGACAGATCAAAAGACCTGCCTCTGAAAGCAACATATCAAGATGCCTGGACGGATGAAACTCGGAAAATGCACAAAACAAAAAGGAGAGAGAGGGAAGGCAGACCAGTGAAAAGACTACGAGAGAGACAAAGTGTTAAGGAGCACTCCGAGTCAATCAGTCAAAGGACAACCTCAAGGAGTTCTTCACCCTCAAGGTGTCATTCAAAGTCTGACGAGGAGGGAGCGTCAAGTGGGACAGATCGCACTCCTGGACAAGAAGGCAACCTGCACAACAAGAGTAAGGAAGACAAACTATAGAAGAAGAAACCAAAATGGTCAAAACGGGAAGTTGGCGCAGGAACATTCTTCGCCAAGTTTTGAAGATGAGTCTGAAGTAACATCCAGCAGGAGAACACATCACACCCATATCATGGGTGTCCGAGCACCAAATAAGTGGGAAGAAGAAATAGGTCGCATAAGACGAACTGACCCTCCCCAACAACGAACAGGAAAAGACCAACGCATCAATGGCACCTGGGACAACGAAGAAACTGAGAAGAAGTCGTTGACATGTGAGAAAGGCAAAGATGGAAAACCTCAAGATCAAAAACAAAGAACAAGCACGTGGTTGTTGAACAACTTCTCAAATGAAACAACGCCAAAGACAAGTCGACGAAGGCGCCCAGAGAAGCGTTTTAAAGACAACCCTGAGTCAACGAACAACGTGTCACGGCCTACTCACTTCAGACATCCATTACTCGATACACTCTCAAAGGAACGCTTCAAAAGGAGTATGGCCAGGAACTCCTCTGATTCAGAGAGCGCGTCCGTCCGATCCTGGAAGTCGACAAAAGACCTCTCTGACCCAGAAAGCATGTCTATGGCCAGGAACTTCTCTGACCCAGAGGGCCCGTCTGTTCAATCCCGTGAGTCGACCGAGTCATGGTCCCGACAACAGCCATGGCGTCAACCACCCGAACGCACCATGGAACCAAAGGACATCCTTCCCGTCAAGAGCAACACGTCACACACTAAGGACTCTGAATACTCAGTCACGCCACAAGACAACCTGTCATGTCAGTCACAAGTATATCCGGACATAGATCAGACACCGTCACCCCTGAAGGGGTCCGCGAGGCTGACTCAAAGGACCTACAAAAGGAAAACAGAGACAGTGGGCCTTAGTCACCGGATGGGAAGGGACCAGCCAGTCACTCCGCAAGGAAAACTGGACGTGTCAGTAGAGAGAGAGCATCATCGGATGAGAGAGAGACATGCCTATGCACAGATGGCCCACGAGTTCGCCAGACAACCCGAGGCCGCAAATGAGTTATCGAACCAAACCAAGACAGTCTCGTCCGATAGTACCGTACTGTCGGGTATACATGACCCGGAATTGGAGGACAGTGTTGCCCTCGACCGGACAAGACAAAAGGAAGTAAAAGTAGATGCGGGTGCTCAGAAGAGGACCAGAACATTATCCACTCATGAAAGAGACCGAGCATCTGAACCAACAGCAGTTACACCACAGGAAGGAAACATGATGACTGCGGACTGAGAGTAAACAGTTCACATGCAACGTGGTCAATAATGCCCTGATTAAGACAACGGAAAGATTGACCAAAACCAAGCCCACCACTGATTCGACACTACTGAGGCTTGAAGAACAGGCTGTCCGCCGAACCATGTGGTGGATTGAAGAATTGCGAACACTGAAGACATTAAGCTCATTTTGTTAAGAAGGGGGGAGATGTAATATAGTTGACAGTCTAGTAGCTGGGGTGGGCGGAGCTAGGTAGGCTGAGGGGAAGAGGAGGAGTGAGGACAGGATGAGGGCAGTTAGAGTAGGGACAGGAGACAGGCTGGATGCAACACAATAAAGCTCCAGTATAATAAGAAATTGTGTCTGTGGTTATTTGTAGCAGGATGCTACAAGGAGGTGTGAGTGAAGTAGTAGAAACGTGTGTTCTTTGGAGGGTATGATGACTACGTGAATTATTGGGAGGAGTAAAACTCAAACCGATATTGTGGGATTGAGAGCTAAAGCTTCACTCTTATACTGCTAAAATTCAAGATACAGCCCAACAACAAACTCCCAACACTCCTACTTTTCCGACCTGTGCCTCTCCCCATATAATTTGTTCCCTCAGCTCCTCTATCTAGCTGAATGAGATGCCTCTGTCACTACACTATAAGAACCGATAAAACAATGATGACCTGATTGCTGGCTCGAATGCAGACCTCCTGCATTCCCAAAACCTGATTACGAGGCAGTGAAGTTCCGGTCCTACACTTGGTCATTTCCCTTTGGAGGGGAGGGGGGGGGGTAGCGGGGAAGGCCTTAACAGGAAACTGCCCTGAGGAGCTTGGAGTTGGCCTTGCGGTTATTTTTAAGAGAACCTAACAGACCATAACAGTTAAACATTTCAACACTCACTGCTAAATAATCAGACCTTTGCAAATACCTTCCTAGATGCCAATCCGTCTTGGACATCGTCACTGTAAAGCACAGAAATCTCTGCATCTGGGGACCCTTAACATCCGGTTTGGTCACTAACCTACCTCGCCTAAGATTCCTGGAGGTAATCTTTGCTCGACATGGACTTATTACAGTGACAACAAATATATCCATAATATTGAATGACTACCATCTTATCTTCAAAGCCTCCCACAAGAGCAACCACCACTGCTACTGCAACCCTGACCAGCATGTCTAGATACAGACCTGCTGTCTCTCAGTCTTCAGCTCCCATGTCACCTACCAACTAAATAACGAAAGTAGAACAGCTCCACCAATGGCTTTCCGAACGGCTTTGACTCCCTGAAACCCCACAAAATGTCTGCACACCATTTCCATAGCTGAAGAACCAATGGCTTGATGAAAAGATAAGAAAACCAAAGGGAAAATGTGGCACAAAATAATGCCTGTGATATAAGTTAAATAGTCTGATTGGCAAACCATGCCACCAGTGACACAACATGATGTATAGATCATCCTTAAAGAAGGTGAAAACACTATTCCCAACGAATTACCAAAGCGAAATGCTCTTCCAAGTAACTACATAACGTTACTTACCTAACTTTGCAGCCTAGACTGTTTCTCCTCCAAGAACTTGCTCTCTCAAAGTTTCTGTAAAAATGTTGCTGCCAAACTCCTCTCAAAAGTAAACATTGGAGAACCCTGCCTCTGGGGCAACACACCAAATAACCAGTCTACCATGACCCTAACAGGAAAGATTAAGCAGATTTCAGTCCATGGTCTCGGTTCAAAAAGTCTTTGTGTCCCATTGGATTGGTTACTCCCATTACATTCATATCCATCACAAACTTAGACTTAGGACTGCTGCCACCCCCAGCAAGATCTCTCATTAACCATTCTCTGTCCTCTGTCATCTTGACATCCATCCTTCAACCCTACAGTATCAGACTGCTAACTGAAAAAGAACATTTAATCAGCAGACCTGTCTCCTTCTATTTGATCTGAAATGGCCTGTCCTAGGTACACTGACACTTCGATCCATGATTTAATGGAAGGAAAAAAAACTGCTGTGTGACCATCAGATGGCTTCTCACTCTACTTCACTGCCCTCCAAGCATTATAGCAGCTACGAGATCACAGTAACTGGAGAAAAGCAAGCTGCTGCTCATCACATGCGACACATAAACACGTCCCATGTATTACACACCTACATCCCAAACCTCCTCAAACACCCCAACAATAATAAATTGTATACACATTGTATCCTCTCTCATCCTTGCTCCACCCCACACTCCAGTGCAGTGACGCATGGCAAGGTGAGAACACCTCTTTGGTACAAAAGGGCAACTCAAAAACACTTCCCACATGGGCCAAATTCCAAACCAACATTCTATCAATCAAGCGCAATCTAGAGATGAGGGTGCTGCCTATGGGCCAAAGCACTTTGGCACCCTGTGAGGGTGCGAAGAGCTAGAAAATGGTTCCTCAGTGTAGTATCCTAGAATGCAGTAGAATACAAAAGAAACCAACTGCGGATGTCTGTCCAAGGGCTTCTGGGAGACATCATCAAAAGAGACTCTGGAGAGTGTCAATCGTGTTTGGTCTCTCATCTCTCTTCTGGGTACCATATTAGTAACACTCACAGCTATTTATCCTCCCTTGGCTTGATATGCTTGCCCCCAGCCGTCATGGACAGGCCAAATCTATCATCCAACATGTTGTTAGAGAGGCGTGTCAACTGAGTATTGGGAGCCCCTCCAACCCCGAAAGTCTCAGAGACAAGTGGAGTAGTGACGGGCTGGTGCACCTCAGCTGTCACTAATGTCTCCTGTTCCTTTGTGCTGATGGGATTGCTCCTACCAGTGTTGTAAGTGACGTGTTCTGGCAGAGGTGGTACGGTTTCCCTGCCCCATAGGAAGTTCTGTTCTGCAGAAGTGGGGAGTGGCTTGTGTATTCTTGTAGATTGAAGGTAAGCAATCCATTGCCCCCCTTGTAAGCTTTTTTTTGTCAGGGAATCCACAACCATTTCTGCTCACATTGCACCCTTCCCAGTGAGTCAGAGCCATGGTGCATGGTGCACTTCAGCTCTGGAATAAAATTGACCTATGTGGCTCAAAAAAATATTTGAAATGTGTTGCTGGGGAAGGCTGTCTGGGTCTGGGGCCCAATTCCCTACTTGGTTTTTGGAGTTTCTGGCGCCTTCCTGGTATGTTGAGTAGCCTGGGGCTCCGGTATCAACATCTTTGGTGTCCCTGATGTCCAGGTGTGAGATACATAAATAGTCCCTCAGGTGTGGCACCAGTCTGGGTCATGGCTGGGGCTACACTCTGGTGTTCCTACAGGAACTGGTACATAGCTAACTCGATGTTTTGACATTTTTGTTTTGACTTTTTAGAGTGTGCACATGAATCCTTTCAGGGATTTGTTTGCCGTTGCCAGAGTCTTCTGTCAGCACTGTCTTTAGATGACAGCCCGTGTGCAGCAGTGTTAATTGTAATTCTAATGGCAGTGGTGATGTCCCTGAAGTCAACTTAAAGATATTTGGAGTGTTCATCCACCACTGCAAGTGGTGTCATTTACTGATGAAGGTTTAGAAAAAAACTGCCAATGCTCCTCCCACAAAAAGGCAGCTTACCGGCATGGTTGCAATTGCCACATGCCAACCCGGGGTGAGGGTGCCAGTAGCCTGGTATATCAACCATTCTGGATTTCCTCCTCAACCACTTAGTCCTTTTCAGGGAATCTGGTGCAGTCTTTCAGCCCTGCCTTACTCTTGATGACTCTTTGGTGGTGGTTATGAGCATCTGACCTGCAATCTTCTCGGCGGAGGTTGATTCTTAGTCAGCACTGGGGAAGCACAGCACTTCCTGCACTGCTGAAGTTACCTGAGGTTTAGAATGATCACCAGGTCTTGTTTCAGTGCAAAGATGCAGTGGTTGTTGGCCGCCGGGAGTCTTTTCCAGAGTGCTCTTTTTGTAGGCTCAGCTAAAATGCACGATCTTGGGATACACCTACAATCACTTTGTCTAGGTGCACAACATCTTTCAGAGAGGAATATTCTAACAGACTTTTATTGTCCTTTGTGACCTGGGTATTTTGTTGCTTCTGCTGGATCTCCAGTTGCTTTTGCAGTAGATGGTTGTATGGGTTTTCAGCATGTGGCTGTATTGCCTTGTGAATTCATTATCTTGGAGTCTACTTACTCAACGTGAGAGGAGAATTGGTAGCAGAGGGGTGCACGTTTTAATAAAGGCACTTTCAGCTTATGGTTGGTCACTACCTTGATAGTCTTGAACTTTTGGAAAGTTGCCCAGTCCTTCTAGTGGTGCATCTGGCAGATGCTGGGATCAAATACAGTGTAACTGTCACATTAGGGACTCCAGTAACCCTGCCAGAACCTCTCTAATGGTGTTTCAAACTCATTGTCTGCTCATGATGACCCATTTTGGGGCAATTGTATCTTTTCCACACTTAAAGGCTCAAAAGTGTATAAAACACTGGTAATGGGCTTTAAGCTCGGAGAACCACTGGTCTCTGTTGCAGTCTTCCAGTACTGCCTTCACTCTTTGAGGCTTGTGTGTATTTTTCTTGTGATGATGCAATGAGAGCCTCATTCCTAAGCACATTCTCACCAGGATTGTTTGGCATTGAATGTGACAACTGTGGGGAGCAGCCAACGGGGTGGCCTTTTGTACCGTCACTCTCAACTGCTTTTTCTAGCTTCTCAACTCTAATTTACTGATGTGGAAAGAGATGAGCCGGTCGATTATGTGTTCCACTTTTAAATGTATTTGTTCTTGACTCATCCATGCTTTTGTAATTTGGTGTCCGATTTTTATTATTATTATTATTTTTGTAGTAGCTTCTGCACCTTACACTGACAGAATACTATGAGCAAATTAGATTAGCTGCAAGTCTTTGGCAGCGCTGCAGCTAAGGGAGATTTGCCCTTGAGTTTGTGTGCACTGCATGGTGCATTTGAATCATCCCTTGTTTGGGTGCACTTTTCAGCCTCCATCAGCAAACATCCTCTTGCGTGTGTTATCTGGCACAGTCGGGTTTCAGCTGCCATTGCTGGGTGAGCACAACCTTGCTGACTCACGCCCCATGTCAGTCATGGCCATGGGCAGCCCTTGGAAGCATACCTGGCACCTGCAGTACGTTCCTTGTGCTTCATTGTCCTCCTGAAAAATTGAGGTGATCTAAAGTTCCTCTTCTGCTTCTTCTTTGAAATACCCCAGCAGCACAGCTCCCTCTGACAGCGCTGCTTTGCTGCATCTGCCTGTCCCCTCCTTGAGTGGTACACTCTCCGCAGTTTGAGCACATTCTACCTTTGGTTGCGCAGATTTCTCAGTGCTGGGGGGCTCCTTTGCAGTAGTTACATGACTGCTGTCTATTCTTGGTTTTGGAGAATCCGACTGCTGTCTGTCCTTACGTGTGATTCATCCCTTTCTGCCTGCTCTAGTTTTTTAGGTCGAGCCTGGGCATAGCATGCGCTGCTCTGCGAGATATGCTGTATGCGGGTATGGACTTGATGCTCCGCCCACTCTCCACTCTTATTTTTTATTGGCTTGTTTCATTGTCCTTTGTAAGTGCTTGCTTTTGATTTGTTCATAGGTTTGTTAGTCCCTCATTAGTACCCCCTTGTCTTCATATGTAACCTCCCATCAGGACTGGCCCTTTTACTTCTTTTGGTACACAGTACTTCTTATTTAGTCTGTAACACTACTTTCTTTCATGAGTTTCTCCTACTGCAGGCACAACATGCTTTCCTGCAACTTTCAGCGTGCCATCACTTTGCAAGCAGCCCAGGACATGCTTTGATGTTTTTTAAATTTAATTACAATGGTGCCTGCTTCACCTACATGGTTACGCACCGCTTGTTATTTATTTATTCTTGCTCTCTTATTTATTCTTGCCTCTGCTTCCACTATTGGCACAATTACTTTGCATGCTGTCCCTTTTACAGAGTCTGCACTTCTCCTCAGCCTGAAAATGTAGCATTTTGTTCCCCGTTCATAGGAAGGAGGTCAGAAGAAGTCACCCGTCCCCTCCTCCCAACTCAGCCTCCAGAAGGAGCAAGTCCGAACCGAGTTCTCTTCCCATGCCAGCCTCTGGCCTTACAGCACTGGGCCAGGCAGAGCGCGCCCTCTCCCTCCCCATGCTCCGGCATACACCTTTGGAACGGAGAGGGGGAGCTGGAAAGAAGACCCTTAATCTCTCTCATCACAAATCCTCCTTACCTAGTTCCAACCTGGACAGACTGGACGTGCGCAGCTTTACCCAGCCTCTACTAAGCTCATAACAAGCATTTGCAATGCAAAAGGTCTAGCATTTGCAGAGATTAAGCTATTTGCATTGTAAATCACAATGCCTTTTATTTATGTTTTAAAACAAACACATAAATAAAAGGCATTGTCATTTAGCAATGCCAATAGCTCAAACTCTGGCAAATGCGAGACCTATTGCATTGCAAACGCTTGTCTTTAATGGCCACTATTGCAGAAAGTACTTCCGTGTGGGCCACCTTTATTGTTGTCAGCTCTTTTGTGAGATCCACGGGCAGCATCGCTTAGTCTGTTCTCAGATTGCCTCAGTAATTCTTGTTATAGCGCAGAGAATCTGCGCCCCACAGATATTCGTATTTTTATCTCCTCTCTGGTCAGTTTGAGTAGGTCTAAACACTTTTATCCAACGACTCCCTCGCCTCTAGCCATGTTTATCACAGACAAGACTGCCTGTAGTCAGGATTGACTTTGGTGGACTTTGTGCGCAGATGATTTGTATCTAGCAGAGATCCCCAGGATCAAGAGGTCTAGAAGTAGCGGTAGGCTTTTTTCATAGAATGCCTCCAAACTCTGGAACTCCTTGCCTCTACACCTTCGCACAGTCCATAACCACCTGGCTTTCTGGAAGCAATTAAAGACCTTGCTCTTCCCTTAGCCCCTCTGTTCTCCCCGTGTCAGTTACTAGCGCTGGGATGCTTCCGGGTAGCCATGCGCTCTACAAATGCCTTTCCATTCGGTCCAGTAATGGCGGAATGGGAGACGGTGATCGTCCGTGCCAGTTTTGGGAGTGAAGGAGAATGTCCTGCCTTGTGAAGGAGCAGTCTCTTCATTGCCGTACTAACTAATCTCGCGGTGGCTAGCATTACTGCAGTGCCAGGTGGGCTTGCTGGGCATTGAGCATGGAGAGGCCAGAATAAAGGCATTGTGGAGGCTCGTGCTTGCCCTCTCATTCGCACCCTGGGTCTTCATTCCCCCTTTTTAGGTCTCCTGGCGTTTAACAGCGCGTCAGCGCTGTGTCCGCCAGGAGATCTTTTGTCAGCGACTATCATTCCCAGGAGACAGTCCTGGCCACGCGCATCCTTCCAGGCGATTTGTAACTGGAACGCGCGCTGTGGCCAGGCGCTGTCTCCTGGGAAGCGCAAGCACCACACACGCATGCGCATACACACACACACGCGCCCATGCACGCACGCACATACATACATACAGAGACACCACCCCTAACTCATACACACACACGCGCGCACACACACAAGTGCACCGAGGCCCCCCCTCCCCGCCGTCACCGTCGCACACATACATACACACACGAGCATACACACACACAAGTGCACCAATCGCGCTCCAGAACTTGCCTTACCTCCGCACGCGGCGCCCAACCTCCTGCTGGCGCGGCCCCGGGGCTCTACACCGCTCACAGGAGCCCCGGGCCGCGAGACGCTACGACTCCGCCTGCCTCCTCTTCCGGTGTGAACGTGGCCCCGCCCCCGTCACAGGCGACCGTGTCTGACTTCCGGGGCGGCCGCGAGTTCAAAGCTGCGCTGCTGATGTCCGGTCCCAGGGGCCTGTAGCATTTTGTGAGATTGTGAAAGAAGTTAATTGAAATTGTTGAAAGAATGGTTGTAGTCCAGTGAAACGGGTAGAATTGGGGAAAGAGCACCAGGCGAGGTGCCTGCTCGAACCGAGGTGGTCTCTGACACGTGCATGCTTGGTGTTCGCATGGCAGGAGGTACACCATGTGTGAGTGACTTAAAGCAACTGAAACGTACTCTCTCATGCCCCCATGGCCGCCCGCTGCGGCAAGAGGGGGCATGAAAATTAATAATTGCGGCAGGCGGGCGGGCGGCCGCGCCCCGCAAAACACCAGGCATCACCTTGACCAGCGGCAGCTGTACTGGCGACAGTCAGCACTGCCAGGCCCACCAGGATTGCAAGTGGCCGCACCGCCAGAGGCGAGGAGAGTCCAGAGATCTGCAGGAGTGTAATGTACCCTGGCAGAGAATAGCTGAGCCTCGCGTCACTGCGGCAGTTACCGGAGATTGCAGTGGCCGGCGCCGACGATCATGAACAGAACGAATCGAGGTGAGGTTGTTTACAGTCTGTCACCTATGAATTTCTTATGAACTGTGCCCCTAACTTTAACGTTGTTGCATATGAAAGACCTAACTGCTGCCTTTTTATGTGCTGCTTTGTAATGGGGCTCATCGGGCAGATTCTTTGGAATTTCTGAGGGCGTCAGGATCGGATGCCACAATGACGACTCTGTACATCAAATACATCCTGTGGAGAGAGGGTATGAGGGGACAACCAGAGTGACGGTTTTGGGATTGCACGAAATATGCAGAGGATTATGGCCTGTCAAATGACCGTGAGTCAGGCAGAACACTCAGCAGCAGCAGACTCACCAAAGACAGCCTTGGACTAAGGAGGCGGGTGATGCGGTGGCACCCGCCCTAACCTGCCACGCAGAGTCCACTGCAGGCTCATGGTTCCCTTGCCCTTAATGCTAAACCTCCGCACCTCACTGTGTCTCTAGCCCCTTGCCATGGTAAAACAGCTGTAGATCCCAAGCTCCTCCTGCCGTGATTCTCGCCTCTCTGCATTTGAGTAAATGGAGACACCTCTGCAGGCGCAGTGTCTTGGGCCACATGGTGATTTTATAAGGCTTCCGGCAGACATACCAGAAGCAGATGTGGGAGAGCTCAGCACAGAGGTATGTTTATATGTCCCAAACCAAAGTGGCATCCTTTCATTTGACACACAAAAGTCTTGGCAGTCCTGAACAACTGAAGTGCCTGCCCTCTGTTACTGAGGACTGCAGTCACCGCAGTCTGTGTCTGGTTACTGCCTTCTGTTTTTTGGTGCTTTGTAGCAGTTTTAATATATTAATCAGACTTTCTTGTTGCTCAAATGGGTGTAGCATCTTATATTTATATGTTTCCCTTGTCTTCATGGCTTGGTTTTGCTCGTGTGAAAGTGTCACTCATAGTGGTTGAAATGTCACTCACATTTACACTGAAAATATGAAAATGTCACACATAGCATTCTGAAACCTTGGCAGCTATGTGCAGTGCTTTATACTTGCAGGCACTCGACACTGAGGCACAGGCAGCTTACACACTGAGACTTCACTCAGACTAATTGAAAGAGGTTTGAGTCTGAGATTATAAAGGAAAGATAAATGGCCAATAAGGTTCGTCTCCATAAGCATATTGTCTTAATTTGAAGACAGGGGCTGGCATCCTGTACCGAGGAGAAAAGAAAGTGCAATATGGGCCGACCCTATCTCTCGAGGTACATGTATGGAACAACATTTGACCGCGCGCTGTAAATGTGGTCTGAAGCATTGCAAGGATGTGGGATTATTATCCTCAACGGGACTCAGTTTATTGACCTCCGAGGGTGGAAAGCCTCGTTTGCCCCCCTGTGTACCCGCAAGTTGAGTACGTTTATGAAGGAACCTTATTAGTTCCATGAAGTATCTAGTGAGAAAAAAGGGTTTTGCTTCAGTTCCCTATCGAGATGGCTTGTGCCTGTGCAATGTGAGAGCATTGTGAGCAGCCAGGGCAAACTGAGTAAGGCAGAGTGGGATGTCTGTGAGAGTCAGTGCACGCCTGAGAACTGACAGTCGGCAAAGTCAGTGTGAACATGACTTTCAGGGACTCTGACTCAGTAGTGTTTTCCAAATGCATAAAAGGCGCCAGGAAAGAGAGGATGCCTTGGAGGTCGGTGCATGTTAAAATAAAATTCTGTGTTTTTGCGAGCTCTGTAGATGTGTCAGTGTGTGTATTGGGGGGGATGCTGGAGGTTACCGCACCAAGTTCTGGATTACTATTTCCATTCTGGTACTTCTAGAAGTTTTCTTTTATTCGTAGTAAATGCATAATTGTAGCTTCCACTCTGGAAAGCAACGAAAGTAGGTGTTACATATCACACCTGGCGACTGACAATTTTGTTGTCCGATGAGGTGGAAAAGGAACGAATGGGAGAACTTCCTCTATAAATTTCTCATTATAAAAGGCCTACCATTTTAGGCACAGTTTCCTCACCCACTCCTGACTTCCACTCAGTATTGTACTGCTGGTAGTTTTGTTTTTTGAAAGACTGCATAAGTACCAGAATGCAAATATAGATGGGCCGTGGGTGCAGGGTTGGCTTTAGCGCTGGTGGTGCCCAGTGCCGCCATCTTCTTCTTTTTTTTTTTTTTTTTTTTTTTTTTTTGCACCCTACCCACCTATTTACTCCTTCTCCAGGATTTGCCTTACCCCCTCCAACTTTCCCCTGATTTCTCCATAGCCTCTCTCTCACACGTATTCAATGTAATGTCTTTAATTTCTTATAGCTTTACTCATTCCAATGTGCATATTATGCGGATACAATAACTTATGTAAATGCGTAAATCAATGTATAGGAAATGTTGTATAAGACAATGAGGTGTAGTCACGCCTTCCATACTTGAAGGCATTATATGTGACAAATTCTTAATCTGGAGGAAAAACAAACTCGGGATGTAAAGCATTCTGACACCCTACACTGGGATAAGTAACCCTATAAAAGAAATTAAATACATGTGAGAGAGGGGTTATGGAGAGATAAGGGGCAACTTTGGAGGGCGGTTGTGAGGCAATCTGTGGAGAAGGAGGATATGCCAACAAAGATGGCCGCCCTGGGCATCACCAGCGCTAAAGCCGGACCTGAATATGGCTAATAGCAGAAAACCAAGGATTTTAAAGCCCTTTGATGCCCGCAATGAAAAGCTCTTGTCTGTTCTATTAATTAATACCGCGGATCTTCCCCCGAACCGCCCTCTGACCTCAAGCAGGGCATTCGTCCCTTGCCACTTTACAAAAATGTCAGAAATACAAATACAACTGGATATCATTTATTTACCTTATTGGCTGGGTAACCTGGCTCATAGTTGACTCTTCATTATTCTAGTTTTAGAGAGGTTACTGCCAGTGCCTTTGAAGATATATTTCTACATGACCAACAGGATGTAACAATACATCTAAGTCCCGTAAATACAACACAAATTACAATAGAAATGCTATAGGTGTCACATTTGCAAAAGTTAAAAAATATTGGCATTGTCATACACAATGTCAATAACTCAAACTTTAATGCTCCGAGATCTATTGCACTGCAAATGCTTGTTTTTGTACTCGTGCGTGGTGAGGTGCCCTCGGGGGAGGAGGAGGCCGTTGTTTTGGGTTTGCGGACAGTCGCAGAATCGAAAGCAGACTTTCTGTGAGTGTTTTTTTCAATCGATTGTTATGACTATGCTTTTGTCCCTGCCTGTTCAGCTTCATTACAATAGCGATTGCGAAAGCTATCAATTTCAGTGCTACTTTTTCTTGCAGCATTTACCATCTTTATACAACAATTCAGAGTTTGATAACAAATTAATGTAACACATTGTAATATACAATGCCAATAGCTCAAACTTTAAAGCTGGGAGACCTATTGCATTGTAAATGCTTGTTGTGTTCGTCGTTCGTTATTCCCTGTCTCTGACCTAGGGTGACCCCCCGTTGGTAAATTACACGGACAGTCCGTGAATTTACTGTTGTGTCCGTTGTCCGTGAATGAACTTTCCACTGATTTGTCCGTAATTTTAGCCTTGGGGCCAGAGGACAAATGTTCAGCTGTTGAGATGGCTCAGCTCAGGTAGAAGGGACGGGGTCTCCCGTGCAGTGATTCAGAGGGAGGGGCAGCCAGGGTGCCGGGCTGCTTCAAAGAAATGTAAATGTGGGGATTGGTTATTCTGGGCATGTAAAGGCTGCTTGAATGAGAACTAAATAGGTGTTAATTGACCCTAAGCTACCTGAGGTGAAAGATGTCTTCTTTTTCCATGGTTAAGGTGTTCTAAGCTGAGCTGAGAAGTGTGTGCTTTGCAGCCACAACTGAGGTCACAAACCACTGTTACATTACATTGCGACTCGCAAAGAGGAAGCAAATAGCTCATGCCGACTCATGTTTACAATATGTTTCGCTAATGAAGCATGATTCAAATACTTTGCAGCAAAAAAAAAAAACCTTTGACATGCAGCCCCTGGTGGATTGACCTGTCAGTTTTCTTCTTGCGTTAAACAGGATTTTTTTCTAATTACGCTTTTCAGTGTGGAAATGCAGGCTCCGGACTGTGGTAGTATATGACCTGGAGTAAATATACATATATCAATGTCACCTTGCAACTAACATCAAAATAAATCCGAGATGGGTCGTGATATTGTGTGTGCGGGTGCCTCATGAAACAGGATGCTTAACTTCGTCAGGGCTTTATAAGAGGGCCGTGTCCTACCTCTGCTCTACGCCGGGTGCAGTTCTAAAAGCAGGTGCTGAGATGGTTCCCGATTGGGCTCTCCATTTTTGCCCTAATCCTCAGGGTGGAAACAAAATCTTAACTCTGTTGCAGTTCCACCCTTCATTGCCTTTGATGTAACTCCAAAGAGACTGGTTACAGTTCTTTTACAGTCTCATAATTTTAGAACTGAAGCATTTTCGATATTATTTACAACGAAGCAAAAGTTGCTGCTTATTTGTCTTATGCAACTAACAACCATTGACAAAGCCAAAAGTCCTGGCTTGTTCTCTGTGAATTGTTACTTATTGTGTTATTTATCTAAATTCACTCACATAGGCAGCAAATTTAGTAGTCGGGCAGTAAAATATGCTAAGCACAGATTTTTAGTTTATATGTTTTTAAGCCACGCTCTTAGTTACATCGGCCAAGCCCCTTTGACAGAACCCCCCCAGATTTTTCATCCCACTTAAAGCCCTGTACTAGGTACTATACATATGGCTTACCTGTAGCTCTTCTTCATCATTTTACTACAGCAGTCAGCAGAAACATATCATGCACCATTTAAGGTCATTTGTGTCCTGCAAGCTAGAGTCAGTGCAGACGTAAACCTTAGGGGTTTGCATTATATATCATCATCGTCATAGAAACTGTATTTCGATCATGTAAATCTTAAAAAGTACATATCACCTCAGTACATCTACTAAGACATAAAACAAGCTACATGTGAGGGGGCATGACACTTTAGGTTATACTGTCCCAACTGTGATCCTCATCTTCTTGGTATAACTATACTGCTCTCCTACCTTTACCCTGCTTTCATCCACTGTTCTTGCTTACGTTCAGATTTACTAGTTGTGACGGGGCGGGACCGGAACGTTCATGTGAAGAACAGGGTGATACTCAAGACTGGTGGACAGCTGTACCCTTGACACCCCTTTCTGTTACCTCTCAACAGCCTAACTCCCCTGACCCAGAGGAGTGGCTGCTGTCAGAAACTGAACACCCTTGGCAGTTCGAGGAAGAAACAGGACACGGCGCCTTTAATGCAGCCTTTCAGGACGACTTAGCCCCGCCCACTTGGAAAGTCACGGAGCCAAAAGGAGGAGGATCCCGGAAGACGACGGACGGCGTTTCCCCGGAGGAAGAAGGTACTGCGGAGTGAAGACGGAGAGCAGAATCGAGAAGTTGCGGAGAAGAAGACGAAGCCCCGACGAGCCCAGCTGTGAACATCAAGCCAGGAGGCCAACATCTCTGCGAAGCGCCCCGCCACGCTCCCGCGGGAGGAGCGTGGCTTACAAAGGTACAGGGCAGAGTTGCGGGTTGGGAGGGTCGGAGTGGCCAGCCTACGGACTAAACAGCTAGTGTAAATTTCTGTACAGTTCCCCAGTACCTTTCCCCTCACGAGCACTATCGGCACTGTACTAGTTTTTTTTAAAATACACTGCACACTTGGTTTCCCTCACTCCCGGCCCCGAATATCCTGCTCCGGACGTCCCAGTGATTGCTTTTCTCTTTCCTCCCTTCACGGTACTGGCGTATTCTGTGACCATCGCCTGCGGAGGACTCTGCCGAAGTTACCGGTCTGGCTGCAACACCTCCCCTGCGTGGCTGAACCACCCTGGAACTTCCAGCTTTCCCCAAGGGTGTAAGAACGGAGCCTGACGAGTTTGCACGAATAAGACTCTCTAGTAGGAGAAGAAAGGCTTACATGAAAATAAACCTCTCCTTAACCCCTTCCATGCTGGTGACGACCCCCAGCCGTCATGCACTACGGTGCTCGTGTGCTGATGACGGCTGGGGTTCGTCATGACCCGCCCCTGTTCGTTTGTTTACCGCACGGGGGCGGAATCGGGCCAGCAGGGAAGGGGTTAAAATAGTTAATCCAGGTTTCGGACTCAGTTCCTTCTATTCCTCCTGATCCCGCCCCTGTACACTAGTGTATATCTTGCTGGCATCTTTTTGGGCTGGATTTTTTTATACTGTGGACATTTCAATATCTCAAGGTTAGCATTGATCAGGCATTTCCCTTGTCATGCTTTCATGTCATACATCTAATGCACATTTATGTAGACATGCTACAATGATACCGTTTCTATGCTAATGTGATCCTTCTAAATGTTCACTTTGGTTATGACAAACTTTATATGGAACTCCGCAAATTGTTTCTCTGCACTCCTGCTATTGTGAAATCTATTGTGTAGTGCGCTGTTATAGTTTCATCATGTGCTTCCCCTACCCTTCCATATTCCTTTTACAGACCCCTCAAGCCAGTTCTAGTGGACACTGCACAACTGAAAAAAAGAAAATAAACTGCTATGCTACACATTTTACGAAGAGAATGTGCGTGTTTTATTTTTCCCAGAGTCTGCTTTCATTCTCTCATGCACAATGTATGGATTTAAGACAAAGCATACTTTCAGTGCTCTGGAAATAGGAACACACGGGGCAGGGGAGATGTGGTACTATCCTTGTGCTCTCTTCTGCTGTACATGCGAATAACTTATTATAGGAAACAAGGGTCCTAAGGAGTTACAATTTAGCAAGAGATGACAATATAGACCACAATCAGTACTATATTTTTTCGACGCCCAGCCGGGCGTGGAGTAGTTTATTCAGGAATAACACAGAATTTCATTGACCTGGAGAGGGTCAAATATGAACATCAAGATAGGGTACAATCCTGTACCTATCCCGAGAAGGTAGAAAAACCAACAGAATCAAGAAAGGCAGAAGGAAGGAAAGAGGTTTTGCAGGCAAGAAAAAAGTTCTTTAGAGCCAAAGAGTGGCTTGCGATTTCAATAAACAATTTAGCAAAACACACCCAACAGTGTCAACACTTGGATATACACATTAAGTTACATGTTACACTGTTTAAAGCGTCAACGTTTCGATCCCTAAGGGCTCTTAGTAAAACGGGATCATCATCAGGACAATTTAAGATCACTGCCTGTTTACAATGCGAACGCCTGTAAGGAAAAAAGGGGGGAAAAAATTGGAAAAACAAGGTAAGGCATCCGCCTGAAATGATAAAAATTATAACCATTCGACAGGGTCCATGTGAAAGTTAATAAGGCCGTTCTCTATTATTACTCACGGAAAGTTTATCTGAAGTGAAGGTGAGTTGTGATATTCATATCGTGTTTTTTGAGTGAAAAAACGGCGCAGTGACTTGGTGATAGGTTTGTCATCCATTACTAATTGTGTTCTATAGTGCTGTATCGGTGTGGGTAGTGACATCTTCGTTACGCGCAATTTGTGGTGCATGTGAGGTGGTAATTAGGTGATTCGGATAAGGTGGCAGAATTGGATTCAATTGAGGTGTGGTGGTGGTGAAAGTTGGTGAGGGATAAGAGTGGGCATGGGACTGCCTGTGGGGAGTCACCGGGCCGCTAATTGCTGAGGTCAGGACAATTACCTTCACGGGTCCTGGGTCAAGGTCGTGATGGCATGATTGTTCCACGTTGGGGAAGGTGTTGATTTCTCTTTCCGGCTCTGGGAGCTGATTGCTGTATGGTAAAAGATTATTACCATTAGCGGGACATTTAAAGGGCTATGACGCCGAGGTCGACGGATGAGGGTTGAGGCTTACCTGGCTGCACTTTGAGCAGCCGTGATTAGGAAGTGGAACGCGAGGGTTTCTTCCCGTTTTTTGGAGTAGGTTACCTCCTTTGTTTTGTCCGCAGGTTCAATGCTAAATAACAAAAATTAAAGTTAAGGCAGGCCCTTCCAAGTTGGGTGGAATTGGAGTCCAAGCTGAGTTTGGGAGTTGGCTTACCTGACTTCTCAATGGAAGCGGCGGTGGGTTGGTGGGAGAAACACAATGGTCTTCTCCCCCTTCGGTGGCAGCGCGAATCCGCTGTGCAGGGATGTCTCGTGAGTTGGTCATTTTAAAGCCGGAAGGACTAAAAATAAAGGAAGGACTAGGTACCACTTCCTGGTACTTAGTGGCCATCTTGGAGTGGTGAAGTTGGGATGGCCGAAGTGCAACTGGAGTGTGTTGCGATGGCCATATTGTGGTGGGCGTGGGTGGTGATTGAAAATAGGGTGGCTTATTGTGCAGTTTTATGCTCATAACCGTGAGGAGTGAAGGCCTTCTGTGCTCCTAATTCATACACATTGGATTTGACAGCAGATTAAAAACCACAATGTTGGATTATAAGTATACAGTTTTTCACAATTTCAGTTTTTCAAGATATTTCCAGGTTATAAGGATTGAGGCAAGTCCAAATGTCACTAGTATACATCATTGAGCATTCAGAGTAGCGATGTCCAATCCTCTGTCCGATTCAACCCATTACGAATAGAGTCCAGCAGTATTATACACTTCAACTCTTCTTTGTTCAGGAGACTGGACATGCTTCCCCCTCTCTGGGGAAGTTTCAGTGCCTTTAGTACAGTCCATCGAATGTCGTCCTCATCATGATTGGTCTCCAAGAAGTGTTCCACCAGTGGGGCATTTGGCGTCCGACATCTAATGCGGCTCCTATGCTGGCAGATCCTGGTCTTGATTTTTTGTGATGTTTGCCCAACATAATTTTTGTTACACGGACATTGGATAAGATAAATTACGTTGCTAGTATTGCAGTTTGTGAGTGTATTGCATTTAAAGGTGACATTATCAAACACAAAACTTTTTCCTTCAATTGTTAAGTTACAAACTGTACAACCACCACATTTGACATGTCCGACTATGGGGGACAGACCCCATGCTGACTCAAGAGTGGAAGAATGGGTAGGACTGGAAAGTGCTGCGCGAATAACAGCAGTTCAGTGACTTGGTGCAATTTTCATATTTCAGACTGGTGTGCAATGTCATTATCATTAACAGCAAATGTACTTGACCATGGACGTTGGCAAAATAGATTAGGTCTCACATTAGCGAAGACCTTTTGATTTTGCTAAAATTATATGTATAATATATTCATCTGACACAAAGCTGGCCACTAGGAGGATTGCACTCTAGTCCAGCAGGGCAGGACCAATTTAGCTACATCCTATGTGTGCTGCTTTACATCTCACAGTGCAAACACAAGGAGATGATGGACAGAGTGCTGACACTTTTCAGACACTCACCCCTAGTCACAGATCTGGGTTGAATCCATCATCATTATTTAGCTCACTTCGCCACTCCAGTTCAGACCCAGCCATATACAAATCAGTCTTGACCCTGTGCCTCATGGGAACAGTCCACCCCTCAACTGCCAAGCATGCCTTCCCTGGATCGGAAACAAACTTCCTAGGACCGGTTTCTGGCATTACAGCCGTCGTCAGCCAGGCTTGCTTGAATCCAGTGGCAAAGTGAGCAAGGGACTCACGTCTGAGCATACCCTGCCAAACTTCTGGCGAACAAAGTGGTACAAAAGGGGGTGGTGATGGACGGAGCATCCGAACCAATCAAGCACTCACACCCAGTCAACAGATCTGGGTTTAATACATCACCATTCTGAAGCTTGTTTACGGTCCAGGGAAGGCATGGCTTGGCAGTTCGGACTGGACTGTTCCCATGAGACACAGGGTCAGACTGATTTGCATATGGCCATGTCTGAACTGGGGTGGCGGAGTGGGCTAAAGAACGGTGATGGATTAAACCCAGATCTTTGGACTGGGTGTGAGTGTTTGATTGGTTCAGATGCTCCGTCCATCACCACCCCCTTTTGTACCGCTTTGTTCGCCTTAAGTTGGCAGGGTATGCTCAGACGTGAGTCCCTTGCTCACTTTGCCACTGGATTCAAGCAAGCCGGGCTGAAGACGGCTGAAATGCTAGAAACCGGTCCTCGGAAGCTTGTTTCCCGTCCAGGGAAGGCATGGTTTGGCAGTTTGGGCTGGACTGTTCCCATGAGGCACAGGGTCAGACTGATTTGCATATGGCCTTGTCTGAACTGGGGTGGCAGAGTGGGCTAAAAACGGTGATGGATTAAACCCAGATCTTTTGACTGGGTGTGAGTGTTTGATTGATTCAGATGCTCCGTCCATCACCACCCCCTTTTGTACCGCTTATATCTCACAGTGGCACTCAGATATGAGAAGCTAGTAATAAAGTCTATCCGAACAAATGTTCCCGACTACTTCTCTCACTACACTTGCTTGCTCAGGACCATGAACTGCAAACAAAATATTAGACTGAACAACCCAGTGCAGTAACCATATAAATAATTATGATCATATGAAATAACACAAAAAGACCTGCAGAGTTGCTCAAAACTGCGCGAATACCTAAAAAACGTGAAGTGCATGATTGTCTCAAACTAATATAAACGTATTTTGACGTGTACTTATGTTGGTTATCTATTTACTTATATACTATTGCACGAACACCACTGATGTGTCAGTAAAACGTACCTTTTGTTGCAAATTTTTGTCCTGAATTTTGACCTTCTGTCCTGAATTTTTGCCCTAAATTTTGACCCTTTGTCCTTAATTTTTACACTCACCGTACTGCATTTGCCCTCATGCCAGTTGGTCACCCTACTCTGACCACCTTTGCTGTCAGCTGTGGAGTGCCCCATTCCACAGGCAGGACAGGGGTGCACTGCTGGCACGAACACTGCTAGGCTGCTCTAATAGTCGACCTGGCCCTATCCCGGGCACCGTACCCGCTGCCGGCGCGGCCCAGCCGTCCACATCATGACACACTAGACTAGGGATGGGAGGGACTCCAGCTTCGGGCGTGGACCACGGGTTCAACGTTAACAAGACGGGTGATTACTACAGCAAAGAGTTGCGCATTGTCCTGCCTTTTCGAAACACGGAGTTGTAGTACGTGTACATATGTGCGTCTGACAAGCTTCCACCCCTTTTCCTACTACCGGACAGCAGGCAGGTTTTTTTAAGCGGAGGGTAGAAAAGGAAACCCTGACACCTCTTGCATCCCGAGGCACTTCGACACTCGGAGAGATGAGCCGGAGCCCACGATTCTCATATGAAAGGTTTATATAATCTAGATTCTAGACTATGCAAGCTAGTTGGCAAACTCTATTTTGAGTTGGCCGCCGCTTGGGTGTGTTTACAGGAGTACACGTAACACATTCTTTAGACGACGCGGCACTCGGATGTAGGTTGTGTCCCTGAGACTTAAAGCGCGTAGGTTGTTTGACCGGTTTAGGCGTGTTACTCTCGGTTACTCGGAGATCAATATATCTTCCACCATACACACCTCATTGTTACCACAGTGGGGCGCTCTCGCAGCACGATTATTGTGCACATTTTATGAGTTTGACTCACTAAAATGATAGTGCACTGGCGTACTTCCGACAAACTTTTTCCAATTCACGGGTGTTACGGCAGTTTTATTTAAAGGCCTAATCTGCCTCTAATCCGGAAAACTAGACCGTGTTACTATTGAACTATTTAATTAAAATGTATTTTATGATTTGGAGGTCAACATAAAAACAATATAGGAACTAAAAAAGACCAACAAAATCACCAACCTACAATATTTCGTGAAACTTAAACACATTCCCTTTCATTAAGGAAGAAAAAGTGACAACATGCTAAGTGATTTCATAAATTAAACATATACAATCAATACCATTGTGGCAACCAGATCATCAGTACGATAACATTGAAAAAAACCTACAGTTTGTGAACATTCCCTTTCATTGGAAAAGAGAAAGTGATATCATGCACTGTGCCATCCTAAATTTATCAATACGGATTAAAAACATTTAGAAAGTATTACAACTTTTGCTTCCAGCATAAGGAAGCCGCATATACTACTTATATTATAAATGCACCCAGAGGTGGTACATGGTGATACAGATCGCAGTATACAAAGGTTTCTCAATTAAAAACCAGAAACATCCATAAATCATCAGGTCTCTCTCCCCTAAGGTAAAAGTAGCATTGTGCAAAACCAATCTATTCCAACTAACAGAGTTCCACTGACACTCTAGAACAAATTACAGAAATACTGAAATAATAACTTTTTTTATCACATACAATTTCATTAGGAGGAGAAAACAAATATTGGCGTGCCTCTTGTACATTATATTTTAAAGATGCCAGTTTTAGAAAGTGTCGTTGTGCCGAGTGCAACAAAGGGCATGCAAAAATTACATGGTTTACATCTTGTACGTGGAGATTACATACATTGCAAACTCCCTCACTCCTAAGGACTTTGTCTCAGGCCCGTATTACTGCTTGCAAAGGTAACAGAATTAGTCTCACCAATAAAATAGTTCCGCGTAACCCATGTGGCATATTTCAGGTAAGATAAGACCGTGTTTTTGTCCATAAACAACTTTTCTGTTCAGCCACATCTTGCTCATGGCCCTGACATAATAACACAAACCGATTAGAACTTAGCCTAAAAGTAGATTGTTTTAATATTTTTCTAAAAAAAAAGAATCTAGACATCGGAAATCTATAGACATGATCTATCCCGAAAATGTCCTTAGCTTTTGAAAACGATCAAAAGAGTGCACCTTTTCCTAAAGAGAAAATCTCATGCAGCAAAGCAGCGTGTACTGACTGCTCTTTCGCGCTAAACAAACTATTTCCCTCTTCTCACTGACGATAGGGCTGTAACATAACTTGCCAGAAATCCATACTCCAGACATAAAGCATACCATGTTGCCAAGGAGTTCAGGTTACAAATCGATGCAAAATATGTCCTTCAATTCTATCAAAGAAACTCCAGTATTTTATGTCCATTACCTCACAAGCATAGCTTAGGGTAGGAAGAAGTTTTACTATAAAGACTGATAAGGCACGTGTAAAATATATTTTCCCCCAAACTTTATATAATCTATTATTAGCGCTAGCTTGTGACATAGCCTTGCTCGAGCACTTTTTTATATGATCATATTTTCCACAAATGCTAGAATTATTTTTCTCAATAGGGATAGAGTTGGACCTTCTCCAGCTTTTCGGGACCTAGAAGCCAATCAACTACCCTCCACCCAATCACTTGCAAGCTCTTCTTCCGAAAAGTCAAAATCTTACTGGTCGATAAATACATTATTAGGAAATGTTCCTCTGCATGAAGTTCTAGTGTGCAACTCTTCTTTGAAGCGTGATGTGTTAAATCCATCAAAACCATGTTGTCTTCATACAGGAGAAAACTAGTGTTCACCAACTTTTGGAGACCCCCCCCCCCCCCACCCCCCTCCCCCTGCTTGGGAGATCAAAACTATATATTAAGAAAAGAGCAAAGGCACCAACAGGCAGCCTTGTTTCAACCCATTGTGCATCAGAACTTTGTTGAGATAGACCTTGATTCCCACCCATCAACGTTTGTCTCCCAAGTTGACGTATAAAGTGCTACTACTAATCTCAACAAATAAGAGATGTGTAAATGTAAATGTAAATGTATTGGCATTTATATAGCGCACTACTTACCCATAGGGTCCCAAGGCGCTTCGACCGCTGCGAAACCCTTCCTGGCTTCCCTGAGAGATGGTCCCTTAATGGGTATCTCCAGGGTGAGACGAGGCATCCCCGGCGGTCTGGTGGGGCCGTTAGTGAAGATGAGGCAAGCTAATGCCCAGAGTTGCCGAGTGTGATCGCTGATCAGAGTGGGCACCGAGGCGAGAGAATTATCGAGTCCGCTGACCCTGGTCCAGAAACCTGCCGCGCCGGGAATCGAGCCCTGGTCCCGGGCCGTCCTCTGCTCTCGGGTCTGCCGCCTCTAACCAGTGAGCCACACTACTTCACCTAACCAGTGAGCCACACTACTTCAAGAGGGCATACCGACTGAAGCAACTTTCTCCACAGCGCCCAACAAACAACTCTATAAACGCAGGGGACAAGGCGATAAAGAACGTATACATAATCATTCCCAGTGTCTGGGAATACTTTTCTATAATTGCCTGTTGTAGTGTGATGTTGTCTAAAGTACCACAGTTCTTTGAATCCAGCCTGTTTTGAGGGAATATTATTTTGGATTACCGAAAGCTGAAGGTGTCCTAATATACTTTTGGCAAGGAGTTTGTCTACCGCGTCTATTAACAATATTTGCCTGTAACTTGCAGGAGAAGATTTTAGACCCTTTTTATAAAAATGCACAATAATGCTACCCTTCCAAGATGGCAGGGGGGGAATATTTCATGGAAGATAGCAATAATCAAATGAAGGACACAAAAAAAGCTGCCCAGAGTGGATCAGTCTGTTTAATAACCTAAATCGGAATTTCATCCGGACCCACTGCCCGAACATCTGGCCCTCTTGATCAGCACTACGATCTCCTCGGCTGAAGGAGGACAATATAATTCATACAGATCTACAGCTACTCTTACATCTAAATAGTCACTACCACTATGGTTATCGGTGTAAAGATTCTAAATAGCATTTGTCCACTCTGTATCCAAAATGGGATTTCCTTGAGCACACACTCTAGAATCACACTATAGTGCTACTAAATGCCAATACTATCGGATATCATTCGAGGCTGTAACTTTTCTTAAATTAACCCCTTTCTTATCAGATTCCCTTCTCTGATCTAGGTCTTTAAATCTAGATCTCTTGCGTATAAGCCTACTAATCTCACTTTGTCTAGTTGCAGAGAAAGTCAAGTTGTTTCCTTACCAGCTGATTTATTTCCTTCTCCAGTATTGTATCTTTTATAGATTAACATTCTTGAATCTTCCCCGTCGTCACGGTGGGAGTCCCATGATAGCAGTATTAAAACTTCCACATTCAAATATGCCCATATATAAAACATCCAAACTCTAGCCAATCAGAGCGTAGACCATAGAGTCTCCTTCCTTTGCAGGGCTTACATTCCTCTAATTTATTTACAGCACGTCGTGTGTTAGGGAGTCTCTCTAAGCTCTGGTCAGTCACACAGTTTCTACTGCTGCCCATTTGAACTTTCAGCTAGCTATTCATCTCTTCACTTCATATTTCTTCTGAGGTACGGGCCTGGAGTGTGAGTACCTATTTTTCTTTTATAATGTCAGAGACTAAAAAAGGGTTGTTTAGGCCCTGTAGGACTTGTGGAAAGTCCAGACTATATTCTGAGGAGCCACATAAAGAGTATCTTTACTGTCTGTATCCAGACCATAAGCCCAGAGAATACAAGTATCGTCGTAGTTTCTCCACAAAAACTCTCAAAGACCGTGGGGGTAGCCTTGCTCTTGATTGCAAAGGAAAAAAGCAGCAAAAGACTCTGACTCTGACTCTGAGTAGAAGGCCCATACCTCCCCCAGGAAGAGAAAATAAGAAAGGGTCTTCCTCGTCGCTTAAGGACTCTAAAAAATCCGGACCTCAGAGTAAGGAGAGGATTGAGGGGAAAAGAACCAAGAAAGACCAGCCCGGTCCTCCTTCTCACCAGAGGTCTGGTTCTGCTCCTCTATCAATGCCTCATACTCCTTCCAGAGATTCTTCAGCTGACAAAACCCGCTTGTCGACGGTCCAGTCGATGAAGAAATCTTCGTCTACGGCCTCCGTCTTCACTGCAACTGGCGTTCCATCGACCGTTTCATCATAGACGGCTCCTATGCTGACGGTCAAGAGGACAGCAGCTGCGTCGACGATGGCAGTAGTAGTCTCACCGCCGTCGGCTGCGGTTAGACCATCTCAGGCAGCGAGGTCCTCTCTGTCAACTGTTCAGCAGGTTTGTTCACCACCGGCGACTCTTCAACCGCTGCAGTTGGTTGATCCGTCGACTATCCCGTCGACAAGGGAAAAAGCCAGTCTACTTCTGAAGCTCCCTTTCTGCAGGACTTTTAAAAAATGTCCCCCTTACCACCTACTCGTCTTCTGGATTTCCAGGAGTCTGAAGTTGATGGTCCTTATGGTCCTGTATACAGTCCTTCATACAGCCCTTCACAACTCCGGGGTAAGTGCCAGGACTCCGAGGAAGAAGAGACAGTGGATGATTGGTCTACTTTTTTGGATGGGGACTATTCTTTCTCGGATATGGGGCGTCCCAGTTCTCAAGGTTTGGGTGCAATTCAAGAGCACTACCCTTATGAGGAACAGGAAGAATACGCTCAAGATCCCTCCATATAAATCCCTGTGTCATTGGTGACTGATCTTTGGTTAATGCTGAACAATTATTATAAAAGATTGCCTTAAGCGAATTTTGCTCCACAGCCGCCTCCCGTTCAGGAGACTCCCACTCTTGTGTCGTTGGCTGTACTCTTGTTGTAGAAGAGCAAGACCGTTCCGCCACCTGTGGAAATTCCTGCGCAAAGTCAGGATGATGACGAACATCAACTAGAGAAAGGGGAACTGCAGTTGGACCAGGATGTCCATGATGAGTGGGACTATTTGGCTCTTACTCCACCTTCTCCGCCTCTATCCGACTCTCCACCTGCAGATATCGGCGGGTTCCACTATCTGCTGGAACGCACTTCTAGACGCTTTGACTTTCCTATGCCTGCCAAGCAGACTGCATGCTTTTTTATAAAATTCCATTCCTATTGTAGATTTCTTATGGCAAGAGGGCCCAAAGTTGATGAAGACGTCCGCTTCTATAGCTGCAGTGGTGCATAAATAGAACAAAAAGTACAGAGCGCCTGAGGAGTTTACTACGTGCCTGATTGGTCCCCTCCAACCTGATTCGGTCATTATGTAGGGGGCTCCAAAGGCGACCGAAGAACCCTTCCTCTCCATGTGCGTCTCCACCTGACAAGGAAGGGCGCCGATTGGACAACATATTAAAAAAGTTCACCACTTTGGCGGCTCCTGCCATCAGGGCCTCCAATGTAATGGCTATCCTCGGGAGGTAGGACCGCCATATGTGGTCCGACAACTCAGCCTTGCTGGAGTTCCTTCCTGAGCATAAGAAAGAAGAATCAAACGAGGTGCTGTTGGAAGGAGAGACAGCCGCTTCCGAAATGATTGATGTGGCTCTGGACATTTCATCAACGGCCTTCCGGCAGATGGCAGGAGCGGCAGTATTGAGACGGCAGGGGTGACTGAAAGGTATGACGTTCCATCTGTAGGTTCAGGCCGAAGCATTAAACATGCTGTTCAACAGCGAATTTCTCTTTGTTTAACATGTGGATGAAGCACTGCAGTCGATCAAATCGGATACTGATACGACTAAGTCTTTAACTAATCTGCAGCAGAAAAAGTTTGCTTCCTTCTGGGGCATAGGCTGAGGTCAATATCTCTCTCAACCCTAGCTTCAGCAGTGTTTCCAGCCGTACTACCATCAAGGGTTTTGTGCTTGGTACACTTTGCAGCACTTTCAGCAAACCTCAACACCAGACTACCCTAGAGCAGCGGCATGTCGACGCCCTCCATTAGGAGGAAGGGCTCATGACTCTAATAAGTGACCATGAGGATCCGCAGGCCCCTGCTACCTTAGTCACACTTCAATTTAGTCCTGCATGCTCCAAATTCTTCAGTCAATGGAAGCTTATATCTTCAGACAAATGGGTGTTTGACGTATTCTGCCACAGTCACACCCTGAAATTTGTTCAACAGCCCACGAATTTGCCTACGCGAAGCACTTCCCATCGTCATCTCCAAGTCCTCAAGAGGGAAATCCAATTGCTTCTCGCCAAACAGGTAGTCGAAGAGGTGCCACCTGATCGGCGCAATCTGGTGTTCTATTCTCACTTCTTCTTGAGAAAGACAGGAAAATGGAGGCAGACAATGGATCTCAGGTCGTTGAACAAGTTCATCAAATACCCTTCAGAATTCTGTTGCTCCAGGAAATCCTACTTCTCATGGAAGATGGCGAGACTGTCACCAGATAGTCCCTCATCTGGACGATTGGTTAGTCCAGGCCCCATTGCTCCAGGCTTCTAGTAGATCGATGGGACGCCTTTGTTCGGCTCTTTCGCTCCCTGGGACTCAGAATCATCAACCGAGAAAAGTCCTCTCTGGCTCCCTCTAGGTCAATAGCATTTCTAGGAGCACCTTTGGACACCACATTTTCAAAAGCCTTCCCCACAAAAGAAAGGATCTTACAACTCCAGAAGACAATGTGGGGTCTGCCCCTAAAAAAGTGCGTTTCAGTAAGGACATGCAAGTCAATGCTAGGGATGAAGTCATCCTGCATCCCACTGATTCCGCGCTGTCGCCTAAGGATGAGACCTCTTCAGGAGCAGCTTGATGCTCTATGGACTTAATCTTGAGGCTCATTCGAGGACATCATTTCAATCACACCGGTGATGGTTTCAGTAATGTCTTGGTGTAAAGTCCGAGACAATTTCTTTCAAGATCTTTCTTTCCTCGTGATAAAGCCAAAGTTGGTTATGACATCGGACGATTCCATGGACGGGTGGGGTGCCCACCTGCAAGAATTGCAGATCCACAGAAGGTGGTCCGCTCAGGAAGCACAGTGTCACACAAAACTCTTGGAACTGAAAACCGTTTTTCTGGGCCTCCAAGCATTCCTGCCAAGAATCGGAAAGTCATCGATCCTGATTCGCATGGACAACACCACCACTGTGTTCTGTCTGCTGAAGCAAGGTGGGACAAGACCTCAGGCCCTCTCAATCCTGGCTCAGCAGATCTGGGAATGGCTGATAGTCCACAGAATCTCAATACAGGTTCAACATGTGCCAGGAGTTCAAAACAATTGGGCCGATTACTTCAGCAGGGACACAAAGCAGCGTCACAAGCGGGATCTAAATGACGAACAGCTGCAAAGGGTTTTTCGCTGCTGCGGTTTCAAAACCTATATCTGTTCGCTATGTCACGCAACAAAAAATACAGATTCTACGCCAGCAGATTTCCTCAGCCAGGCTCTCTAGGAAATGCCTTCCACTTAATCTTGGGAGGAAACATTTGCCTATGCATTCCCTCTCATTCCAAGGATTTTGCCAAAGATCAAACAAGAGCCTTGCTGTGTCATTCTAATCGCCCCGGCGTGGGTGAGACAGAACTGGTTCACAGAGCTCTATCACCTATAAAGGTTTTCTCTAATCTTGTTCCAGCCAAAAGAAAATCTTTTCTCCATGAACCAGGTCCAAGTGGTTCATCCTCAAATCCGCACACTACACTTGTCGGCTTGGCTCCTCATCACACAGAATTCGTACAACTAGCGATGTCTGTGGAATGTCAGGGAATACTTCAGAAAACCCGAGTTCCTTTTGCGATCAAAGGGACTCGGCCAAGTGGAAAAGATTCTGTATATGGTGTGCCATGCAGTCTTGCGATCCTCTCTCGGAGGACGTTTTTCCCCATCTCTTGTCTCTCGCCAAAGCTGGTCTGAACCATGCGTCCATCAAAGTGCACTTAGTGGCAATCTCCAGATACAGATGACATTCTGGTTGCTTGTCTTTTTGGTCTAACAGACTGATAAGAGTTAATGAAAGGACTTTTCAGGGTCTACCCTCCAGTAGGACCTCCTCCAGTGCTGTGCCAATTAAATACTGTCCTGCTGCAGCTTATGAAGTCACAGTTAGAGCCAGTTCACAAGTGCGACTTAAAGTATCTCCCCTGGAAAATGGCCTTCCTGTTGGCCATCAGGTCAGCTAGACTCTGGCAGCAGGCTAATGCAGCAGTTGGTCAAGCTGCTCTGTGATATCTGTTCGCATAAGGTATCATTTTCTTAGTGTCTTTTTCTTCTAAATAAGTCTACTGTTTGCTATAATAAGTCTTTAATATGTTTTTGAATATTTTCTAATTTACGTTAATGTATAGATGTGTGTATATATATATATATATATATATATATATATATATATATATATATATATATATATATATATACATTGTTATGAGCTCATGTTATATGCTCTGTATGATTATCATTCGTATTTTGGTTTCTGGGTCGCATGGTGGGATGGTTTACCTTACCCCACCGCCTCTGATCTTTTAGTACTGCTTGCTATTCTGATTCAAGCATGTAAATCTGTTAGATACAATACTGACGAAAAAACAAGTTACTTACCTGTACACGGTGGTTCTCCACTATTGATATCTTTTATAGATTTATATGCAAAAAGGATCAGCACCCATTATACAGCATTGGTTCTGGATCTTGTTCAATTTGCCAAATTTACTTCAGAATTTCTTATATTCATTGAGATTACTTCAAACATGTTGTGTTAAAAATTCTTCATAGTCTTGGACTTACACTGCATACTATTGACTAGGCCTAAATGACGACATGGTCCATATAAGAAACTCTCGATATTTTGGGTGCGGAACTTTCCCGTCGTAAAACTAAGACACTTAACTTAACAATCAAGGTTCTTTCTGTGCAAACCAACAAAAATGGATGCTTTGAGGCATGCATCTCTTGAAGGACAAAGCCCTGAAGAAGTCTCATGAAAAGAGACGAAACTCGTCTATGCTGATTTGAACTTTTTTGTATACGATCAATAAAGAATTTTGAACACACATATTTGAAGAAATCTCAATGAATGAGAAATTCCGAAGGCAATTTCGCAAATTGATTAAGATCCAGAACTAGCATTGTATTGTACTAATTGATATTGGAACAGAACAGATTATTTTAAGAAAATTGACATATAGTGGGGGCTCTTTTTTTGTATATAAATGTGTGGATTGTATCTGCTTATGGGTACCCAGGAGGCTGTCTTCCCCTGATCTGAGCACCACTTAATTACATTAAACCCTATATTTTGATGGTGGCGGTATCGAGAGTCTGGGCCTCTTTCTGGAAAATCATCTTATAAAGATTCCCATGCAACCCTCCCTCCTCTCCTTTCAGGTTCACCTTCCATACTTCTCATATTGCCTTGTGGTACTCCTGCTCGAAATCTGAGGTATGGTGGCCCCTGCAGGGGAATGAGACTCTATGGTCTACGCTCTGATTGGCTAGAGTTTGGATGTTTTATGACAATGGTAATAGGTTGCTCAAAGCTAGTGAATTCGCAAGGGCATTTGAAGGTTGAAAGTTTAATACTGCTATTTTACTGTTACCGTGGGACTCCCACCATAACGATGGGGAAGATTCAAGCATGTGAATCTATAAAAGATATCCATGCTGGAGAACCACGGTGTGCAGGTAAGTAACTTGTTTTTTATTTACTATCTTCATGTTCTGATTGACTTTTTTATATGACTTATCTATCTTTACTCGCCAGGGTTAATAAACTTTCATATGCCTCTCATACCAAATTTAGATCCCTGCATACTGTCCCATTTATATTGTTAGTAACCTAGAGAAGTTTAGAGCTTAAAGCTATTATACTGCTAACGGCCCAAAAAGTGCACTCATTTGATTTATTGAAGTGTTCCATACCCCCTCAAACAATTATATGGCTCAGAGCCTGCATTGCTAACTCAACATTCATACTCCAAATACAACGATCACTCTGAGCAGATGGCTTGCCATTTAAGTTGGAATGAGCCCCAAATTTCTGATACTAAACAATCATATAATCAATCAATCAATGATTGGCCATGAGGAGAGAAAAAAGTAAAACAAGCAGGCTTTTCATTTAGAATTCGTCCATTCAAAAACACAAATTCACACATTGTGAGTGAATTTAATTGTAAAAATCCCCACCTATTTGCTCTATTCTTAGAAAGAAACATTACTTCAGAATTATCAGGCTTCCTCCTTTCCCAAATTTGCAAAGGCTGAGCAAGGCATATTAGAAATCTTTGCATTTAAATCACGTACAATTACCACCATATGGTAATCCTATGAAATGCAGTAGATAATACCCTATTCTCTATTTGTGGTAGTGTGGGTGAGCAGTAAGGCTTTATCAGAGGGCAGTGTTACGCATTTATTGTACACACTCAGGTAAGAAATGATATCACACACTCAAAGACTGAACTCCGACCAATTGTTGGTATCAAAAATATTTCTTTAGTTGTATTTTATTTTTAGACCCAAACTGTACTTGGTACAGGTAAGTAGAATTGTACTTTTCAAGATAGATTGATCAAATAAGCAATCTCGATGAAAATGACTTTGTTACAGGTTTGTAAAATATCTGAAAACCATAGGTGTTCGTAATTACTTTGTGATTACTTTTCAGATTACTTTTTACATTACTTTCTCTACTCAGTGTGTTATGCCTAGATATCACACTGGGACATATCCTAGACAAAGATAAGTAAAACCAGACTTTTTATTAAAAGACAGTTGCTTAGGTTTCCATACAAACTCAACACAGCACTGAACTTTTTCAGAGTAAAACAGTCCATGGAATCCTATGGAGAAAAATTAGGTTATCGGTTTGCAGGTAAGCAATCGGTCTTCAGGGTTGAGTTTCTGGGGTTAGAAAAAGGGTTCTCTTCTGGTCAAGGATGCATTCAAAAATCTCCCTCTGGGGCACTAGTGTGGCCGGGTGCAGAGTGCTTAGGCCCAGTGTTAGCCTAGGGGGCTAGGGGGCAGTCGGTTGATGGCTGCTCTCTGGCAAGCCACTGGGTTGAGGAAGCAAAGCTCCTAGGGTTAAGTCAGGGTAAAGGGGGGTCCAAGTTAGCACACAAGGTGCACCAACAGCAGCACTGGGGCAGCCGGGTGCAGGGTGCTGGTTTGGCGTCCGGTGCCCTGTTGTTTTCAATCGGAGATCTCTGATCTGAACAAACACTGAAGGTCCGGGCTGGAAGGGTTCCTTGAGGCAACCACCAGTTGGAAAGGTAAGTTGAGATGGAGGGGGTTTCCTGGACACCGTCGGTTGGGCCACCCAAATCCATGGAGCATTGTGTGCAGGGCAGTCTTGGGGTGTCTGGTTTCCTTACCAGCTCTGATCGTGATCGGGGGACACTCCAGATAGAGGCTGCAACCATCGTCGGGAGGCTTGAGGTAGGTCAGGGATACCAGGGCCAGGTCAGGATCACTGGGGGAGACTCTTCATGATGTTGGGCCACTTGAACTCGGGCTGTGAGCATCAGGTGCAGAGTGGTGCAGACTCTCGGATTCGGCTGGAGCCAAAGTCTGGTTTACAAGCAAGTCCGGTACCCAAGGGAGACATAGTCTTTGTATGGAAGTCCTCTGGGTTGCTGCTGGCTGCAGGACATGCCGGTATTTTGGTGGAGCAGGTCGAGGTCCGGACAGGCCGGTAGGGCTAGGGCTAAGGCAGTTGTGTCCTCCTCTTCTTCCTTCAGTACAACTCTTTGGTCCTTCTTCTTGCTTGCATGAGGAGGCAAGGTTCGGTGTTCCCCCTAAGTACTACATTTAGGGGTGTTTCTGGTAGGTACAGGTTGGGACCAATGGGGCCCTTCCTTGGGGTGGGTACACCCCCTATTATGCTATCATCTTCAAGACTATGGGGACAGAGTTGTTCCTCGCCTCCTCCACCTGAGGGGTGGAGTTGGCAAATGTGGACACACCTCTCCTCCTGTCTTGGTTTCCCTGCTGGTTCTCCATCCCAAAGCGGGGGTTAGAACCAGCTCACAAAGGCGGCAAGCCTTTGAAGCTTCCCTTTCGTGTACCCTGCCCATCCTGGGGGAGGAGGCTTGGTACTTCTGCCCAGGATGTGCTTTGTTTCAGGACTCAGGGAGCGGAAGGGTCTCGACCCAGGGGTCCAGAAACATGTCTGGAGGTGGCAGCTGGTGAGTAGCAACTCAGCAGCCACTCAGCCAGGACACTAGAGTAGGGCGTTTTTCAAGGGACATCTCAAAGATGCCCTCTGTGTGCATTTGGAGTCAGTTTGGGTGTAATGTGCTGAGAAGTTTGATAGCAAACTTCCCAGAATTCAGTAAAGCCATTATGGTGCTGGGGAGTTCGTAATGACAAACTCACAGACTATATACTCTATATGGGTTTACTGCACTTTGAATGTCTAAGAAAGGACTTAGACACTGTAGAGGTACAGGGCTCATGCACCTGTACCCTCACCTGTGGTATAGTGCACCTAGCTAGAGGGGGGTCTTGCCTTTGCCAGAGGCAGTGGTTGTAAGCATGGCACACAGGTATGTGTGCCATGTTGACTCTACACATTTCTCTGCACCAAAACACGCAGCCTGCTAGGGCAGCATGTGCATGTGTGAGTTAGAGCCTCTAAGGATGGAAAAAAGGGTGCTGCTGTCCTTTGAGGCCTTCTCTAGTCACAGTGCCCTTGGTACCCATGGTACCTTTCACAAGGGACTTACATGGGGCCAGAGGTGCCATTTGGAGTTGAAAAGGTACAGTTTTAGGGAAAGAACGTAGGCTCTGGGTACCTGGTTAGTAGGAACCCGGGGCAGACTTGGTCAAAGAGCATCAACATAAGGCAAAAAGTGGGGGGCAACCATGCAAAAACTGGCACTTTCCTACAACATTAAATTGGCAAAACCTCCTGAACCATCATTTGTAATGAGTTTTAGACACATGCATACATTAGAGGAATGAATACACAGTTCATGAGTCCAATAAACATTGTTTTTTTTTTTTCAGAACAAAATTTTATTGAAGTACCGACAAAACACAAGGGGGACACACCGTCCCGCATTACAACGCAGGACTAATGAGCTCAGGCATGAAAAGGATATGCAGTCAGTACAAACAATACTGGATTAATTACCCGCCCCCCCAACACCCTACCACCCCCCCCCCCCCCCCCCCCCCCCCGGACCCACCCCGTTACCTACACAGTGTCTGCTAGTCTAAAGGCATAAAGCTAGATGATACAAAAAACATTGTTTTTTTAGCAAAATTTCTATTCCCCAACAAGCATGCCCCTTAGAAACATGTTGTGCCGTACAATATAAAACATAATAATTTTCATGCATGCAATCAGAGTGGGTCCAGGTGTCCTGCAGGCAAATAATTCTTGGATTAAAGTACATTAAACAATTGAATTTTTACATTATATTTACCCAAACCTGCCACTTTCCACAATATTATTGTTTCCAGGGAGCTAACTCTGTAATTCCAACAGTACAGGATAATTGCTGTTCAAAGTTCCCTACACCCAATAACTTGTTTCCCTGCTCTAGTGCCTGAAAGTGATGTTGCACAGGTTCCAGGATATTTATAGCACTGCCCTCTTGGTCTTTTGATGCAACAATATCCTTGTTTTCCTTTCAGTATAGCCTCATCAGGCCCAACAGCAACGGATCCCTGTTCTCATTCTGGCCTAACTACTTCTTGTTGAAATGTAAATCTATTCCCTGCACAACCGGGATTATACCAATACCCATTTTAAAGAAATATTTCCAGTGCTGCAATATTAGATTTACAATAATCATTGATCCAAAGGTAATACTTGTACTAGGTATATAACCTGATAAATTGCTATAAACATTTTCAATGGCACTATTTTTCACTAATTGTAAGGCCTCAATGTTCGACCACACTTGCAGAAAGTAACTTTTATATAAAGGATACATTTCACGATCAAACAATAACACACAATCCGACTTATTTGTCTTAAGATCTAAACCCAAGTGACCACTATTTGAACTACATGAAACATTTCTAGAAACTGAACTCTGCTCTCGTGGGACAAACACATTTATCCCATGCTTTGGTAGACCTGAATGCCTTGGTTCATTACAGACAGGAACTCCTTGTCAGACAATGCCTGACACGTAAGGAACCATATTACCATTGTACTATGTGGGGAACTTTTGAATAGAAAATCTTCATCTTGAATATTATTATGATCCAGTTATACTTTGCGAGTCATTTCTTGGCCAGCTAGAGAATCGACTGTAGTATTTAAATGGTCTGAACATTTTGCATTGCCTTGATCACCAGGAAGAGCATTAGAAGAAGAACTCAAAACATTATATAGTACCAACCCAGTAATGGGTTGCAGTGATACATTTTTCTGGGTGTCAATAATTTTTTTAGCCAAAGCCACCAACGGCTTACCAGATACATTTTAAATATGAACAATGTGAGATGCCATAGGCGGAGTATTGGTCAAAGCAGTCGAGGGAGACCATGAAAAAGCAGGCTCGGTATTGTCTACGGCTGGAATATTCTCCAATCTCATTTTCTTCGATTTAGATTTCATGATGTGCCCTTTTCTTCTTACTTCTCCCTTTCTTTTACATTTACCAGAGGGGCTTCCTAGGGTATATTCCACACTATGTTCACCCTTTAAGAAGGCCAGGAGCATCCATCAATATTGCTGAAGACTTTACAGAAACAATTGGTTTTGCCCCTTTCCTAAAGATTGGAAACTACTCTACCTCTGTAGGCTTTAATGGTGCTGCTTGTTTTGGATCTTCAAATAGTGATTTTAAACAGTAAACTTTATCCTGTATAAATTTAGAGTTATTAGAGACTACTTTATTTATACTGCCCTCTTTGACACTGTTTTTTCCAGGAGCGATAAAATAGAGGATATGTCTTTCTCAATTCAAAATATTGCCTCTAATGGCATCCCTTCTCCGCCAGTGTAAAAAAGGGTTCTGGCTTTCAATGTGCACTGGACGAGATGAAGGCTTCACAATCTATAGAATCTCCCATGGTGGGAGTGCCGCTATTAGAACCTTGAGGAAGAGGTGCCAGACCTTCACTTGATACTATGTGTGGGTCTTTAAGCTTCTCATAAGCAGCTCTATATCTGGCTGTGCAAAATCATCCACCATACTTAGGTCAGATGGGATCACTTCTTGATGAAAGTTCGACTTATAGAAGTATTTGCGCGGGTGCAAATGACCATCTAAAATTCTATCTTCTAGGGGTGAGGCCTCGGGTAGGTCTGCCTCTGCCGGCAGAGCCGCCTTCAACGCATATCTGACTTGCGCATAGCCGAAATACTCAGTTCTCCTCAACTCAAATTCAGTTTGCATTTCATCAAATGTTTTAGTCCTCCCCTTGACCCAGATGTCACCAATGGTTGAAATCCCGATCAAGTCTCACTTATCGAAACCCCTTGTGTGCCAAAGCTTGCCCAACTTTTCCAAATCAAACAGCGTCAATCGGTCCCTCCATCCCAGGGAGTTAGTGGGGTCGTGCCAGATCCGCACAGCATGTTTAGTCGGCCCTGTCAAGCACCCCAGCTGACTTAGCATATAATGCCCTATTATATTTGCCTCCAGGGAGAAGCCACCTATCCATCGGGTATCCAGGATTCGAGACGGGCCCATAAATACCCTGATTAATGGCCGCCAGCTGAGAGGCCCAACAATATCGCTTGATATCAGGGAGGGCAACACCGCTGTCATACCATGGGAGCGTCAATTTAGCTAAAGCAATACGAGGTCTACCCTCCCATAAGACTACGCTGCAACTCTTCCACCTCTCGAAAATAACTAGCCGGCACCATATCTAACGTATGCTGGAGGGCATAAAGAAAACGAGGCAGAGACATCATTTAAAAAAGGGTTGCGCGCCCCAGTAGGGAGAGAGGAAGCTTCTTCCAGCTGGCTGTGTCACTCCTTAATCTGACCAAAGGGGGAAGGAGATTTCTCGCATAACGGACTGTAGGGTCTAATGAAATGAAAATCCCCAGATACTTAAACCCGTCTGTAGCGATCTGAATCAGACAATTTCGCGGGGGAATCTGAGTCTCCCCACTTAGAACGAACAAAAGAGATTTCCCCCAGTTTATAGACAGCTCAGACTTCCTACCATAGGAGGCCATCACATCACAAACGACTATTAGGGACTTTCTAGGCGAGGTCAAGTAAAGTAGAATGTCGGCGCATACAGAGAGATCCGGTCCTCCCACTGCGGGGACCATCGAATACCCCAAATAGAGGGTTCCCAGCGGATCCAGGCCGCTAAAGGTTCAAGGGCCAGTGAAAACAGAAGGGGAGAGAGGGGACAGCCCTGTCAAGTGCCCCGCCCAAGACAAAATGGTGCTGAGACCCGGTTATTCACCACCACCTGAGCGAGAGGTTCAGTATATAACAGACGCACCCAACAGATGAAATCGGGTCCAAAGCCAAATTTAGCCAGGACTGCCCACAAATACGGCCATTCTACAGTGTCAAAGGGCATCATTGCGTCAAGCGAAGCTATTATGTCCGGCTCCTTCAGGGTATAATCCCTGGCTATCACCCCATGTAACCTGCGCAAGTTTGGGGCCGTGTTTCTATGAGGAATAAAGCCCGATTGATCAGGATGTCTCAGCCCGCTAATCACCTCAATCAGTCTATTAGAGAGAAGCTTGGCAAGTATCTTGGGCTCCGCATTCAATAACGAGATAGGCCTCTATGAAGCATAGTTCGATTTTGGCTTACCCTCCTTATGCATAACCACAACAGAAGCCACTCTCTGATCATAGGGTAGTATCCCCTTCTCCCGGGCCTCAACAAACATACCTCTTAGGTAGGGAACAATCTTATCAGGCAAAACTTATACAGCTCAATTGGGAGCCCGTTAGGACCCAATGCCTTACCTGCATTCAAAGAACGCACCACCAGGGCCACTTCGTCTGTGGTGAGGGCACTATAATCACGGTCCTCCTTGGTCAAGCACGGAAGTTGTAAATCTCGCAGCAGCAAGTGGGAGTCTTCCTCCGGCAGATCCGAGACAGAGGTGTACACAGTTTGAAAATAATCCGCAAAACAATCCACTATACTTTGGGGGTCTGTGTCGTGCTCCCTCCGCTGTCACAAGGTCTGGGACAACACGATCTGCCCTATCCTTCTTGTCCAACCAAGTGATAAGTTTTCCGGCTTTATCTCCGACGTCATATAATCGACCCTGCTGCTCTCTACTCAGGGCTCTGGCGCTATCAGTGACTAGTGATCTATACTTGAGCTGCTTAAGATTCAGGACATGCAGTTTAGCACGAGTCACCTCCTGCTCCAGTCCCGCCTCCAAGCGAGTTATCTCAGATTCTACTTCAACAATTTCTTTGTTCCTATCTTTCTTCACTCCCGCTATCAATGATAGAGCCTGGCCCCTAATAACCGTCTTAAAGGCTTCCCAGAGTGAAACCGGAGAGGACACCGACTCCTCATTCTCCAGGAAATAATGCTCTAGAGCCTTAAGCAGGTCCTTCCGGATTTTAGGGTTACACATATGCCAGGGATTAATGGGGGCTACCCTACCCCGACCCCAAAGCAATACAGAATCTGAACCAGAGCGGAGAATGGTCAGATATGCCCCTAGCAAGGTGTGTCGCCTCCGCAATGTAAGATGCTTGGGCCGCAGGCACTAGGCAGTAGTCTAAACGGGAAAGGCTACCATGGGCACCAGAGTGAAAGGTGTATTGTTTTTGGTCCGGATGGAGCAGTCTCCAACCATCCATCAAACCCATTGCATCCAGGAAATCAGGCAGCCATCTCTGAACCCGCCCCCTATCCTTCGGAGGATGTCTATCCATAACTCCAGAGACCACCGCATTAAAATCACCCCCCAAAATCAGTAGTCCTCTCGGGGAATCCAGAAGGATCTTTCCCAAGTCAGCGAAAGTGGTAGCTTGCATATCCGGGGGGACGTAAACCGACAACAAGGAGAGGGTGTGCCCCTCCCAACGACCTGTCACACCAACATATCTGCCTCTATCATCCTCAGAAATAGTCAATCACCAACGGGAGCGCCTTCCGGGTCAGGATTCCCACTCCCCTGGATCCCGAACTGAATCCCGCATGCGCCACCAACCTGCATCCCATTCTTTGCATCGCCTTACATGAATTTCCTACTAAATGCGTTTCCTGAAGTAGGACCACATAAGGAGCATAACGTTTAAGAGACTGGAGAACCACACTACGTTTGATGTTATCCCCCAACCCATTTGCATTCCAACTCAACACCTTCAGTTCCCCACCCCCCATCATCAAAGATGAAAAGGACGTGCCTATTCTCTGACTTCTGCAACATAAACATGCTACGTTTCAACTTGATGCCTTGAAACTCGATGCCCTGGTAAATGGTAACAAAAAACTTAATAAATAAAACAAGGAAACAACAAAAAACCACCCCACAAACAATCTCTCCTTACCACCCTGCACCCCTGCTCACGGCTTTCGCTCGCCCCCAACTCGAAGTGTGCCTGTCGCCCCTAATCTAACTAATCAACTATCGAAAAGTAAATCCGAGGAGGAGAACTACCCTCCGATTCCCCGCCTGACCCCATGGAAAATATTATTCCTGATTAGCCCACATCTACAATAAACATGTTTGCGGAAACGTTTCATCCATGGTCCTCTCGCCGACCCGGACCAACACCACCAGCAACAGCGTCACTCGTCATTCTTGTTCTTGCGAGCCCTCTTCGTCCTCTCTGCTCCGTCTCCGAGACTCACCCCGAGAGGAAAGACTCTCCAACCAGTCCGAGTCAATTTCGGGATTGTCAAAGAAGTAAGCACATTCTTCATGTTCCACTCGCAACTTGGCAGGGTACATCATGGCATATTTTAGACCTTTATCATGAAGCCTCCTTTTGATTCCCATGAAGCTCTGCCGCTGTTTCCGAACTGCCTGCGTAAAGTCCGGGAAGAAGCTGAGGGTGGAATTTTCGTACTTCAGTGGGCCCCCAGATCTGGAGGCCTGCAGGATAGCGTCTCTGTCCCTAAAGTTGAGCACCCTTGCAGTCATCGGCCGGGGTGGAGCCCCGAGTTGCGGCCTCCCTCCTGGAATCCTGTGCGCTCTTTCCACTGTAAAGAAATTTCCTAGGCCTTTAGGTTTCAAGTGATTGAGTATGATGTCCTCCACGAAAAGGTCCGCGGCCTGACCTTAGGTTTTCTCCGGTGCTCCAATAATGCGCACGTTGTTTCTACGGGCCCTTCCTTCATATTCGTCCAACTTGCGACCTGCGATGTCACCAGAGGCCTTAAGATTCCTTTACCTTTTCACTAGTTTGGTGAGGTCCGCTCGAATTAAGTTAACCTCAATAGTGACCGTGTCCAGCTTGTGATCAAAGGACTCCATCTTCTGACCAAGGGAGATTTTCATCCTGTCGATAGCGGCCATCTCATTCTGTAGCGTAGGCTCCGTTATAGCCGCCGAGGCCTCTCCACTCCCATCTTGCGATTTCCCAAACCCAGTAGGCGACCCTCTGGGTTGTGTGTATCGATCCAACTTGTTAGCTTGAGTGTATCTGGCCCCTCTAGCAGCCTTAGATTGCTGTTTCTCCGCGTCAGGCTTGGTCGCCATTTTAGGGTCGAGTTATGAGCGAGACACTCAGTGTCTGAATTCTTGCGACAGTGGTGCTAGACAATGGATACAGCTGAGTGAGTGGTACTATCTTCACTCTCGGCCTGCCAGGGTATACCGCCAACAACCGCGTGACCTGGTGCACCGGGGGGGGGGGGGGAGAGAGTCTTGAGATCACTCTACTTGCTTATCGGCACACTCTACCAGTCCCAGGCGCGATGTCAAAACCTCAGAATGAAATTCCGCGGTCCGAGCCCTCAAGAAGTTACCAGTCCTCCTCAGACTCACAAGCTTTACAGCTTTCCGGCCCGGGCCCCAGCTGCTTTAGCTATATATTTGCGGTAAGGGGGACGGTGGCAGCTTTCCCTGACTCCGTTTTGGCGCCATCTGCGAGCATTCTGCTCCTCTTGTTTTAATTTCGCTCAAAACCGGCTCCTGTGAGCTCGTGCAGTATTTTAATTGTGTCACTGATTTGTGTGTTTTAAAAAGGGGCAAAATATTCTGTTGCATGTGTGGCACTCTGTTGTAGTGTGGCACTTGCATGATTTAGTTGTAAAATTGGTCCGCATACTTACACGCACTTGCTGTTTGACCTGTGCCTGCACGCCCTCCCAGACCCTCAGCCAATCACGGGTGGGGTAGGCGGAGCAGAGACAGAGGCAGGAACTTCCTGGGAAGCGAGCGGTTAGCGCTCCAGCTCTCCCCTAACTCGAGGGATATAAAGTCAGCGAGGCGGAGGCCGACTTTGCGGTAAGGGGGACGGTGGCAGCTTTCCCTGACTCCGTTTTGGCGCCATCTGCGAGCATTCTGCTCCTCTTGTTTTAATTTCGCTCAAAACCGGCTCCTGTGAGCTCGTGCAGTATTTTAATTGTGTCACTGATTTGTGTGTTTTAAAAAGGGGCAAAATATTCTGTTGCATGTGTGGCACTCTGTTGTAGTGTGGCACTTGCATGATTTAGTTGTAAAATTGGTCCGCATACTTACACGCACTTGCTGTTTGACCTGTGCCTGCACGCCCTCCCAGACCCTCAGCCAATCACGGGTGGGGTAGGCGGAGCAGAGACAGAGGCAGGAACTTCCTGGGAAGCGAGCGGTTAGCGCTCCAGCTCTCCCCTAACTCGAGGGATATAAAGTCAGCGAGGCGGAGGCCGACTTTGCGGTAAGGGGGACGGTGGCAGCTTTCCCTGACTCCGTTTTGGCGCCATCTGCGAGCATTCTGCTCCTCTTGTTTTAATTTCGCTCAAAACCGGCTCCTGTGAGCTCGTGCAGTATTTTAATTGTGTCACTGATTTGTGTGTTTTAAAAAGGGGCAAAATATTCTGTTGCATGTGTGGCACTCTGTTGTAGTGTGGCACTTGCATGATTTAGTTGTAAAATTGGTCCGCATACTTACACGCACTTGCCGTTTGACCTGTGCCTGCACGCCCTCCCAGACCCTCAGCCAATCACGGGTGGGGTAGGCGGAGCAGAGACAGAGGCAGGAACTTCCTGGGAAGCGAGCGGTTAGCGCTCCAGCTCTCCCCTTACTCGAGGGATATAAAGCACCTCGGCGTCTCAACGCGCAGTGTTGACGCGCAGTGTGGCGCCTAATCCTGCGCCTAAGACGAGCCAAAGACTAGCCCGTCTGCGCCCGTCCGCGGCAGGACGTGGCTAGGGGCTGGTGGCTATGACGGGCTCCATCACCCTCTCGGAGCCTCTCCATCAACCTGTATACACGTATTCTAGCCAGACATTGCGGGACGTGGGCAGGTATGTTACCACTCTGTGTCCCCATAGGGCGGAGATATGTGTGGAGGGACCTTTTTCTTGCAATATATGTCACACACAATTTAGTCGCAACGCTGTTATATCCCCTTTGCACCCTACCTCCGTCCCTATACAACATCCATGCCCTGCTAATTCTTCTCTGATTTGTAAGAACCTTCTCTGTAATGTTCGCTCACTAGTGTCTCATGCAACTCAGATCTGGGATCTCATCACCTCTGAGGGCCCACATCTTTGTTTCTTGACTGAAACGTGGCTAAAACCCCACACTGTTCCAGCCATCACTATGGGGGTGCCGCTGGGATACAAAATAGTGAGGATGGACCGCCCCATTAAAACTGGTGGTGGGCTGGCCATCATTTTCAAACAAGAAATAGAGGTGGTGGTCATTGAAACGGTGTGTAACCCGCAAATGGAGCTCCTGATTTTTACCATCAACCCAAATACTAAGTACACCAGGAAAGGTGCACTGGTCTATCGACCTCCAGGCCCCCTTGGGAATTTTTCCACTCAAATGGTGGAAGTGTTGGCCCCCCACATACGATGCAATTCCGATTTTACTGTGGTAGGGGACTTCAATGTCCATAGCGAAATAGCCACATGTGTTGAAGCACAGACACTCTTGACCGATCTAGCCTCGCTTGGCCTCAACCAAATGAATCAGGGACCCACACACACTGCCGGACACACCCTAGATCTTGTGCTATGCAACTACACCTCTATTAAATGTCTGCCTCCCACTTTAGTGGACTGGACTGATCACGCCATCATTGAATTTTACACCCGCCTTAACTATAAGGTAAAGGGCATCCAGAGGACGATGGCAGAAGTCAGAAGACCCTGGAACAAACTAACTGCTGAGGGTTTCAGGAGTAAATACACAGAGCCCAACTGGGATGAATGTGGAGATGATGTTTCCTCCGCATTAGTCAAATTCAATGAAGCCTTAACACTGACTATTAACCAGGTTGCTCCCTTGAGAAAATTTAAACCACGGCCTATTTCTAAACAAGAGGTCTGGTTCACTGACGATCTTAGACAGTTAAAGCTAACTGCTAGGAAGTCAGAAAAACGTTGGAGGGCCACTCATAAGGCAGAGGACAAAGAATCACACAGGACCTCATTAAAAGCTTACCATAAAGCTATTCGGGCTGCACGGAAACATCATATTGCAACCCAATTGTCAGCAGCCGGAAAAAATCCTAAAGTACTCTACCAGATCTTGCAAACCTTTATAAAACCCTCGGCTTGCGAAACGGATGGAATTGAGTCTCAGGAATTGTGCAATAATATCTCTCAGTTTTTTGTCAAAAAAATAGATGGCATTTATACGAAGATCTTAGCCACCAAATCCACCTCGAATTCCATGAGCAATGCTGATAGCTTGGTCCAGCCCCATATTGGCCCAATAGGAAATACGACCTGTAAGCTTGAAGCCTTTCCACCTATATCATTGGAGGAGATAACCACTCTTATCACCCAAACTAAGAGCGGGTGCCCCTCGGATATTATACCAGCACGGGTTATGACTCTTCTCACTGAGGAGCTGGGTGTAAGTATTCAGCGGGTACTTAACCTTTCTCTGAGCACGGGGGAAGTCCCCCTAGGCTGGAAGCAAGCTTTGGTCAGACCCCTACGCAAAAATAATTCCATTCCCTGGACCGACCTCACAAACCTGAGACCTATCTCACTCCTCCCTTTTTTAGGGAAGCTCGCCGAAAAGTTTGTAAATCGGCACTTATCCAAATATATAGAAAGTGCAGGAGGACTTGACCCTTCACAATCGGGGTTCAGACCCAGGCATAGTACTGAGACCGCCTTGCTGTCCGTCGCTGACGATCTCCATATGCTACAGGATAAGGGTTATTCCGTTATCCTGGTGCTTTTAGATCTGTCAGCGGCGTTTGACACTGTGTCACATGATATCATGACCTCCAGACTCATTAACATCGGGCTGGGTGGCAAGGCGTTGGCCTGGCTAAGGAGCTTTTTCATCAAGCGTACTCAGAGAGTCACACTGGGTCCGTACCAGTCAGAGGAGGTGGAGATCTCTAAGGGGGTGCCACAGGGCTCCTGCTTGAGCCCTACACTTTTTAACATCTACGTGGCACCCCTGGCTAACATCATGAGATCCCACGGATTTATTCCTGTATCGTATGCAGACGATACTCAACTCCTCTTCCCCTTTAAAATCATGACTCCTGAGGTACGCAGCTCCTTTGCCCAGGGGATGAAAGAGGTGGCCCAATGGATGGCAGCAAATTTCCTTCAGTGTAACGTCTCAAAGACTGAGGTAATGCTTTTTGGAGAGGCCAAAAGATTGTGGACTCCCGACTGGTGGCCTCAAGACCTTGGCCCAGTCCCCGTACCCAAAGAGGTGGTAAAAGATCTCGGGGTCAAACTGGATCAGGAGCTCGCTTTTAAACATCATACCAATCAAGTGGTAGGCTCCTGTTTCCATGTGATTGGTCTTCTCCGAAGGGTTTTCCCCCTGTTACCTGATTCCACCAGGAAAACGCTAGTTCAGTCACTTGTGTTGAGCAGACTGGACTACTGTAACGGGCTGCTGTTAGCCGCCAATGAGGGCATCATTAATAAACTCCAAGTTGTGCAGAACACGGCAGCACGCTTGGTTTTGAATGCCCCAGCACGTACACCCTCGAAACCATTACTGAATCAACTACATTGGCTCACTGTGAAACAGAGAGTCTTGTTTAAAACGTGCTGCATCATCCATAAATGTCTCATTGGTAAAGGTCCTGACTATCTAACAAAAAAATTTGTCCCTTACATCCCTGCTAGAACTCTGAGATCTGGTAATCAAGAGCTGTTATGTGTCCCCAGGTTTTGTAAGACCAGACAAGGTGGAAGGGCTCTGTCTGTAGCTGGACCAAAGTTTTGGAACGATCTTCCTTATGACATTAGAACCTGTAAGGAACACTTTCCTTTTAGGAAAAAATTAAAAACTTTCTTGTTCAACTATTAATCCCACTAAGTCTTCACTTAATATTGTTAGAGCAGGCCTTGGTCTCAGATGCTGCTAAAAAGGCGCGGAGATACTCCTCAGGGAGTCGATTCCCAGCGCGTTATAAGTATGCAAATAAATAAATAAATAAATAAATCCGTCCCCTGCGCCACATCCACCACACTCTACCTGTACACCATACTCCAGGGCACTCCTCACTGAAACCGGTGTCCTTGCTGCCAATCAAGGGCATCCTGCCCGCCCTCCGCCGCCTATATTTTGCAGTTAGTGCTCCTGGGGCCGGGGTAGCAGTGCAATCACCGCAGTGACTTGTGCGGCAGTGATGCGGGCATGCCACCCCCTTGATCCGGCCGGTTTCGCACGTAGGGGGCGATTGGGGGGGGGGGTGCCCACTGAGTCTGGGAGGAAATCAAGTCCAATGTGGGGCCGGGCCGGCAACTTCAGGTTTCTGGCCCCGTTGTTTACACACTCCGGCCGGGGTCTGATGCCCACTCGAGTCCCCGGCTTCAAAGCAAGCAGGTCGCAATCCTCCCGGCACTTTATCTTCGGTCACCGGTGGCCGAGCGGGACGCAAATTTCAGCGCCCGGCACCGCTCCGTTTCCGCAGCAGCATTCCGCCGTCAGGCAGCAGGATAGACGACATGATGTGTCCGGGGCAGCAGGGGTCTCGGGAGCCCTAAGCTCAAGCGGCCATTTTAGACGCGCGCAAAGCTCCTCCTCCCCCCACCCCATTCTTGAACAGTAGCCACCGGAGATTAATTCAAGGCCAAGCGCCGGCTCAAAAGTGACTTGACTGGCCTTTAGAACTAACCAGAACTAACTAACTGTAGTATTGTAACTACCTCTTCAATGACTTCTTTGTTAGGCTTGGCAAATTAATCCAAAATTGCTGGGTAAGATTTGAAATGTCACTTTTTTTTTTGTTTCGAGTACTCAATTATTTTGCCTTCAGGGACTGATTTGGCACGCTAATACGCCCAGAAAGTAATTTCTTCAGGGTCATCTTATCCACAGCACACTAGAACAAACAGTTTGGGACTGCCACACCACGTAAAAAGACTCAAAAGTACTACCTCCTGGTAGACCTGAGCAACCTTAACTGAAGTGAAGATAGTCCTCCACACCAAGCAAAGCCAACTGGCTGAAGGCAACTAAGTGCTGCAAACATTTCTTAGTATTTAACGGATGAAAAAGGTAGTGTTACTGCGCTACCAGATCACTGCAATTTGTGATCAGAGAGGCAAATATCAATGCCCTTTCGGCAGCGCCTAGGAGCTCCACTCTTCTCCAGCTTCAACCAGGGTTTAGTCCTCTATTTGTTCATATGTCAAACTGCCTTTGTCACCATCATACCGCAGTATCACCGCTGTTACTGCTTCTGCCTTACTGGTCCTATTAGCTGAGTCATTTGTCCTATTACTTCATCTTCATACTCTACACAGCGTACTCCGCATGATGTGAGGGGAGAGATGGCGGGGGACCTTGAGACACAAGCTGCACCAATTCCTAGCCTTAGCACCTCAGCCCAAACCAGGCAACTAATGGCAAAGACTGTCTCCCTGTGCTTAGAGGGCCACAAATTGCAGGCTACTGCCGATTATTGGTAATTGCCGCCTGCTACTGCTTGCTGCTGCAGCTGCTTACTGCCCACAAAGCCCTTGATGTCTCCTCGACAGAAGGGAAGTGACTGGAAGGTAACAGCTTTCCTTTTTTAGAGGACTTAGAAAAAGTAAGGGCGGCCTGCCTACTTGAATGCCAAGACGCTGGTTAGTGTCTGGGAACACCACTTCATCTGTATGATACTCCTGAGCTCCCCCCAACACGCTGGTGATGCTCACCACACCTCCGATAGGGGTCAAGGGTGAGGACGCCTGACTTGCCTAGTTATGATAGTCGCAATCGCACTCAATGTGTTATGAGTAAACACAGTTCATCTAGTGGGTGGTGCAGTCGAAGTGAAGCTCACTGTGCTCTGAGCTTGAATAACATCCAATATGCGGCACTTCCCTCAGGATGGTTGTCTCCTCGGCGCACTCTGTGATCAAGTTCACGTTGTTAGTTCAATAATATTCTTGACAGGTGTTTGTAGTTATTCAACTAATTTTTATTTTATTTTTAATTCATTTTATTTCTTCATAAAATGTTTTCAAGACATACGTTCGTAGTCATTCTGCCCAATGCATTTCGGGCTTTAGCCCTTCGTCAGGGGACTTGAAAGTCCTACAAAATAATACAATAATACAAGAGCATGTGGTTCCGAATTTCTTAATGTTTAGCATACAACCTAAATTTCTTATCATTCGATCATGCAGGCTTTATTCTAAGGTAACGTGAAGTGATTCGGGGGGATGATTTCAGAAAGAAGGTAGGGTATAAAGAAAATCAACGGGGTGAAAAGAAAAATGGATACATATATTCCGCGGATTGTGCAGGGTAGGTGACTGGATGGGTGAACTTTCGACGGCTGATATTTATTAAACGACGGAATCTTATGGTAGATGTCATGACTTCGCAACTAGAGTGTTACAGCATGCGTGTCGTGCATGTGCGTTGTGAGTAAATTACCGCTTCTCTAAATAAGTGTAGCATGCAAAGGTGGAATGGTAATGGCGTTTATAACTGACCTGAAAAGTACGTTTTCACCATGCGTTTAAGTAAAGCTGTATGGAAAAAAATGTCACAATGTTGAAATATACTAACGTGTAAGTTAACTTTATCCACAGTATGTCATGGTAATGTTTGTTCAAAATTAAGCGGTCTGTTAGGGCTTACTGTTAAACATGTGGGTGTAGACGCGGGTCTGAAACTTTCTCCGGGTCGGTGAAATAACGGTGTCCGGAAGGCTTATGTATAATAATACCGGATTGGTGCTCAGTTAGTCACATGTGTGTCGATGTTAGTAACTAGAATCGTGATACGCGAATCAATCGTCTTGTGGCGTCGACGGTGATAGGCAGTTACTAAGCAACAAAAAAGGTTTACACGTGTATATCGGGGTTGAAGAGAAATGTGAACACGGGGTGAAAAATTAACTGTGGAAAGAATATAATGTAAACAAATTAATGGTTACAATTTGGACACAAAGGTATAATAGGGTTGCAGATTTATCAGAAATACGAAATATCAAAACTGGAGAATCTTTAAAGGTAGCAACTAAATTCCAAACGTTCATTGAGTCCCTTGGGTTGGACCGTATTTAAACGGTCTATCCAGTGTAATTCTCGTCTGAGCAGGTATTGGGTGTTGTCTCTACCTGGTAATGCAGAAATTATCTCTAGGATACAAAATTTTAGTTGGCTGGGATTATGATTCAGTTAATTGAAATGTGTGGCCACTGTTGATTTGGATGTTTTGGTACGTATATTACTTTTGTGCTCTGTGAGTCTTGTTTTGATTTTTCTGGATGTTTGGCCCACGTAGGGCATGCCACATGGGCATTTCAACATGTAAATGAGGTTGGAGCTGTCACATGTCCCATTTACTCGGAGTTTGATTTTTGTTCCTCTGGTTGGATGATTTATTTCGTTTCCTCTGATGATTGCATTGCAATTGTGACAAGGCAGTGTGCCTTGGAATTCTTTGATGGATGATGATGTTCTTGGTTTCAACAGTTCTTTGATGTTTTTAGTTCTTTCATATGCGAAGATGGGTTGCTGTGAAAAAAGTCCCTTGAAGTCTTCTTCCATTTCCAGCAATGGCCAATGTTTTAAGATCACTTTTTTCGTTTGATAACTTCTGGTGGAGTATTTGGAAATAAAGACCGTCTTTCTTTTGTCCTCCCTGACTGTTGATTTTAACAATTGTTCTCTGTTTAAAACCTGTACTCTGTTGGCCGCCTGTACCAATGTTTTCTCGGGATATCCTCAGTTTTTTAATTTAGTCAAGGTTACAGTTTCTTGTTCATGATATGTGCGTTCAGATGATGCAATCCTTTTGATGCAAAGCAATTGTGAGAATGGTAAATGTTTTTTTATAGAAGGTTGATAAACTGTGGTAGGGAACAAGGTTGTTTCTGTCCGTGGGTTTTTGATATACGGTTGTTTGAATATTGCCTTGGTTATTGATCACTAGTACATCCAAAAATGATATTTGTGTTTCACTTTGATTGTGAGTGAATTGAATCCTTTCGTTAACAGAATTCAGTTTTTGAATGGCTGTCTCCAATTCGGTACTTGATCCCCTCCATAAGATGAAAATATCATCAATATATCGTTTGTATGTGATGAGGTTATCTTTCCATTGTTGTTGACTTAGGATATGGTCTGTTTCAAACTGGTGCATAAAGATGTTAGCGTAGGCCGGTGCCGCGCAATTGCCCATGGAAGTTCCCGAGTTATGACTGTAGAAGTCATTTCCCCATTGAAAATAACTGTGATACAGTGTGAAGTGCATTAGTTTTAGAAGTGTCAGTTTCAAATTTTCTTCTTTGTCACTGTTGATCAGTATTGTTTCCAAAGCTGATAGTCCAAGGTTGTGTGGAATAGAAGTGTAAAGGGCCTTTACATCAATTGTGCATAAGATCATGTTAGGAGTGAAGGCTGCTTTTTGTTCTTCCAAGATGTTCAAAAAGTGTGTAGTGTCCTTTACATAAGTCGGTATCTTCTGAACTAATGGTTGTAGCTGTTTGTCGATACATTTTCCAATAGGTTCATGAATGGAGTTGACGGTGGAAACTATTGGGCGGAATGGAGTGTTGGTTGGGTGTTTGTGGATTTTTGGGATCATGTACAGATATGGTATGGACGGGTGTGACTTGATTAGGAATTCCTTATCTTTGTTGGTGAACACTTCGTTCTCGATTGCTTCATCCACGATTTTGGTGAGAATTCTGATGAATTCTTTTGTGGGATCCCCTCCCATTTTCATGTAGGTGTTTTTATCATTCACGTGTTCGTTTACGTTCTTTGTGTAGAAATCTGTATCCATGATTATGAGTGCTCCACCCTTATCAGCCTGTTTTATGGTTATATCCTTGTTGTTTGCCAAATTTTGTAAAGCCTGTTTTTCTTTCTGTGTCATGTTGGTTGATTTGCTTTGTTGTGATTTGTAGATCTTTATTTACAACTTTCTCAAAGGCATCTAAAACTTTGTGGCTAATGGGAGGTACATATTTGCTGGGGTTTCTCAATCCCATGAGGTTGTCAGGCTTGTTTTCTTCTTCTGTAGAAGGTTTTTCAATGACATTTGTGAAAAAATGTTTTAATCGTAAACTTCTCATAAACTTGTATATGTTCACTTGTACTTCTAGTAAGTTAGGAAGGTATGTGGGAACAAACGAGGTCCCTTTTTGTAAGGTTTTTGTTTGGAACGGTGTGATTTGATGTTTGGAGATGTTAATTATGAGACTTTCTGACTCCTCGTGTTCTTGGCTACTGATTCTGGGGAGGGTCCCGCTCTTCCTTCTGCTCTTGCTCCTCCTGGTTCTTCTTGTAATCCCCGGCCTCTTTCTAAAAAAGGACCCGCGGATGATTGTTCGGAGTGTTTGTCTGCGTTTCTGTCATCTTCTCTTGTCCTTTCATCTCTTCTATTGTCTTCTTGTGACCTTTCATTCCTTCTATCACTTTGTGTTGGTTTCTCACTTCTTTGATATGATGGACCTCTCCTCTGTTGTTGTGAATCATCAGATGATGTTTCGTCTGTAGATTTGTATGTTGTGGGTCTTTGTTGACGTCGTCGAGCATATATGTCAGCCCAATTGTAAACTTCACCTGTGCGGTAATCTGTGGTGTCCCTTTTAAACTTTCGAAGTTTGTGATCATTGATTTCTTTTGTGTATGTATCAAGTTGAATGTTGATATTTTTGAGAGCCTCATCCCATTCTTCTTTTGTCATCATGTTGTTCAATTCGTCTTTGAGTAATAATGCTTCTTTGTTCAAATCCTCTAAGTTTGGATAGCTCTTCTATTATTAGCAATATGAGGTCTAACGAGCACTTGTTTAGTATGGCGAACCATTTTTCTGTAAACCTCGCATTGTTTTTGCACAGGGTGGATTTGAGTGATATCCTGAGGCCACGTGGGATACGTTGGGCTTTATGATACTTAATGAGGGTACTGGTGTGTAATTTTTGATGTATGATTCTTTTGGACATGTATATCAATTGTTTTATGTTGGCTTGGGTGGAACCTGTACTGGTGGTGTCTTCATCCTCTTGTATTAGAGCATAAATTCTTTCTGAGTCCTCTGCTGTAAATGCCAAGGTTTCCGCTCTTAGATCTGTTGTATATGCGATATCTTCGTAGTGCATGCTTGTAATGAAATATTCGGTGGTTGTTGCTGAAACGACTTATTTTTTGCACAGTTGGAAACAATGTCTAGTTATGATAGTCGCAATCGCACTCAATGTGTTATGAGTAACCACAGTTCATCTAGTGGGTGGTGCAGTCGAAGTGAAGCTCACTGTGCTCTGAGCTTGAATAACATCCAATATGCGGCACTTCCCTCAGAAGTGTCTTCTCCGCGGCGCACTCTGTGATCAAGTTCACGTTGTTAGTTCAATAATATTCTTGACAGGTGTTTGTAGTTATTCAATTAATTTTTATGTTCTTTATAATTAATTTTATTTCTTCATAAAATGTTTTCAAGACCCTACCGTCTTTCTGAAATCATCCACCCCGAATCACTTCACGTTACCTTAAAATAAAGCCTGCATGATCGAATGATAAGAAATTTAGGTTGTATTCTAAACATTAAGAAATTCGGAACCACATGCTCTTGTATTATTGTATTATTTTGTAGGACTTTCAAGTCCCCTGACAAAGGGCTAAAGCCCGAAATGCATTGGGCAGAATGACTACGAACGTATGTCTTGAAAACATTTTATGAAGAAATAAAATGAATTAAAAAGAAAATAAAAATTAGTTGAATAATTACAAACACCTGTTAAGAATATTATTGAACTAACAACGTGAACTTGATCACAGAGTGCGCCGAGGAGACGACACTCCTGAGGGAAGTGCCGCATATTGGACGCCTGACTTGCCTCACCTCAGTCAGGGAGCGGCGATCATTCGGAGGCTACCTGTGAGGGTTAAGTGTGGTGTCCCCCTGTAGTCTGAGTACAATAGATACCAGGGAGCAGTGTCAGACCAACTCAGCCCGGCCCAGACTGCTGGAGGCATATAGCAGCCAAATTGCACCGAACTGGGTGTCCCTGCTCTCTCACGTCCAATTACTGCATCACTGCTCATGACACAAAATACCACTCTATCAGCCCATTCTTTTTCTACCTCCTCCTTAGTGACAACATTTGATCAAAGCGGCATTCAGCTAGTCAATAGAAATCATACGAATAAGCTGAAACTCAGGGGTTGCGGCTAGGTTATATACTGTGGCAACATGTCTCCAGAACTTGGCTTCATATACCTAGGCTGTGTGAAGACTCCGGGCTGGTTGCTTGAAACTCAGGTTACTTTTTCATCAGCGAACAAATAGCCAGCCTCTTCCTCTCACATGCTTCTCATTATAGCAGTACAGCGCAAACTAAAAGCATGTCTACTTAACAAAGGAAGAACTTGGGGTATACTTTGGCACCAAGATGCCTTTTTCTTTGTGAAAACCTTTATTGTGCAGATGAAGGCATACAAATACGGGCCTACAACCAGTCAGGCCGGCCACGACACATTATGAAAAGCACATAGATCAATAAGGAGGTTTCCCGGTAGCACCCAGCATTGTGCAAGCAAGTGGTTCAGTCTGAGAAAAGCTGAGCACGACCGCCGAAAGCAGGATCAAAGAAGGTTAATTTTATAATAGGGAGTATAGCAGGATCAGTTGCAGTTTTTAATCATCTGAATTCCCATAGCGGGCCACGAATCAAGCATCAAAACATAAAGGCATCAATAAAGACGGTTATCAGCAACAGTGCACATCAATCAGGATATAGACGCCATATTTCAAATCCATGCCCACCGTGGCCCGTCGCTTGCCCACCGACCACCTAATTATCGTACTGATACATAACGGAGGAACCAGAACAGCAACAGTGGTTACAGTCATCCTCTATACTAACCTAAATAATAAGAAAAAAGGGGGTAAGGGGGGGGGGGGGAGTATTATAAAGAAGAAAAGAAAGAACGTCGCGCTGCTGCACGCGCCCCACAGCGATAAAGGCGCGCAAAGTGACTGAGGATCCTGCTCTCGGGGTAGGGCGTGCAAGTCATAATATATGTGCAATCAGTACTGTGGAAAGAAGAACAACTCGCCCCCCATCCCCACCTGCAATCGCACCATGGGAGACACGCACAGACACAGCGTCCCGATAAAGGGATACAAAAGAGCCATAGAACTAAGGGGAAAAAGAAGAGATAAGAGACCCCAACCCACCCACCCCACCCTGCACCCCTGCAGAAGGCTACGGCCTACCCCCCCCAGCAGCGTGCCTGTTGACCTAAATAGGAAACCCGAAATATAGAAAAAGTCAGAGAGAAAGAAAGGACCAAAAGAGGCAAAAAGGGAAAAGAACCAGGGGGGGAGGAAACAATCAATCGAGTCGTTCGGCCCCTGCCCCCCCGCCCTCCCACACGTTTATGCAACATCAAAACGAGATCGACACAGTCTCAGTTATCATAAACCCTCGAAGGAGCCGTCCATATTATCCTGGTTGGGGGCATTCTAAATCACCATCCGTTAACCAGTAGTCCTCCAGGTTCAGTCCGGCTCACCCCTGTCCTTTCCTAGTCATCGCCACCATGCGTGATAGAGTAGTGGGCAGCAAACATTTCAAGGTGGAAAGGCCACTCGATCGGAACAAAACGGGACAAGGGTGTAAACCAGAGGACCCCGGCAACCAGCAGCAAAGCAAGAACTTTTCGCAGCAGTCCAGACTTTCAATTAGTGACAACTGGAGCAGCAAACAGTGTGGGTGCAGTCTCGCCGCACAAGAAAGTAAAGGCTCCCCCGCAAGGTAACAACGGGACCTCACCGAGGCAGATCGAATCGGCAATCCACATCGCTCCCCGAACATTTGAGCAGGAACGGGCCCCAGCGTGGAGCCCACACCCGCCACAATCAAAGCTACCTGGAGATTCGGGGCCGCAGGCGTACAGTCTTGGTGAGGCACGGTGGCAGCACTTCCCGCAGCAACTGAGGGGGATGAAGCAGCGTGCACTCTAAGTCGAGCCGCGTTCATGAGGGACGGCCCAACAGAAATGGCGGCAGACCGTCTATCTTGCACAGGGGCGACGGGGGCCATGGCGGCATGTAAAGACTGTAGGGTGTCAAGGACATCACCAAGCATGGGCTCATGCTCACAGGACCAGGCCCCCGTGCACTTCAGCAACACAAGTCCGCCGCCCTGAGTAAATCCGTGACCCAGGGCGTCGACCGCCATCTTGCGGGCCCAGCCGCGTCTTCACACGCCTCAACTTCTGGAGCGGGCTCTCAAGCAAGGCCACCGCTGGAGTTCACTCGAGCCCCAGAAATGGCAACCTGGGTGCAGAAAGGAGTGCCACCAAAAGGGGGGGGTCCGCCAGCGTCACCGCCCCGCGGGCGCCACACGCCGACTCCGGGCGCAGGGCTTCAAGATGGCCGGACAGGGCAACAAAGGGGGTAACCTCCTGCGCGGTCCTCCCCCATCCACGCGTGCTGGACCGGGCCTGGTCAGTCTCCACCGGCATAACCGCACAACGGCCTCTCCCAGCCGACCCCTCTCCTCCACCGGGGGCCGCCGCCAGCACCGTCACTCCGGCCGACCTCCACAGGCAAGTCCCCGGTCTCCACGCCGCGAAGGCCCCGGATCAAGCAGGAGCACAGCTTCGGATCCGCAGCTCGCAGGAGCCCCCGGGTCAGACGGTGAGTACGAGCGCTGCTTCACCTTTCCATTTCTTCCCGAGTGTGTCGTCTTGGGGCAGGATGTTTGGCAGGATATGTGCGTTGGGCAGGAAGGCTGGCGGAGCCGAGCTACAGTGCGGCCATCACGGTCGCGAGCTTGGCTCCTCCCCAAGGTGCCTTTTTAATGACCATGCTTGTAACATCTGCTGAAAATCTACAGAGTAAGTTTTCACCTGATTTCTTTTTTATCCACTCCATTCATCTTATTCTCTCTTTCCGTATCTGTCTCTCTCTCCACTACTTCGCCACGTATGTCTGTCATCTGGACACCTTATTTCAAGCCTTTTTAGGATTTTGTGTTGTCGTATTGTATATTGTGTACGTCCAGTTTGTTCATTGGAATTAACCATGACTATCAAGTTTCGGATCTCACAAGATCTGCGGCCGTTAGCCTTTTGACTTGTGAACCCTATTGAATCACAACTGGAAACTGGGGTCCTCCATCAAAGCAGTTTCTACGATTTAAACCTCAAAATAATACACAAAAATAAAGAAAAAAGCATGCTTCTTTTGCGGTCCCTCACTATTCTCTCTGTACCCAAAGCTGTTTGCAGAAAAGTTTACAAAGCATTAAAACCTTTCTGATGCATTTGCTGACCCTCCCCAATCCCTGCAGCAGCTTATCTGATTTGTGACTGTGGAGACCACGTGGCGCCACCACAAAGGCTTTTTCACTGGCTCTCCATGCCATTCAACCATATGCAAACCTGATTTCAAATAGTCTTTGATCCCGTTTAATTCTTCCAGCTGCAGTTAGCCTCCGAACCCTAACCAGGGGATTGCTTGATTTTTATTGCACTGCAAAGTATACTTAAGAACTATGTAATTAATATTTTAAGCTTGTTCGTGTAGGAGTTAATAATCCTTTGACTCAGAGTGCAACTCTAGTCCGCTCCGACTGAAGGCGCGAAGAGAATGTCTATGCGAATGCCAGTCATCAAAATGTTGTCATGGACCTCAGTCCCCTGCAAGCTCCACAGACCGCCCACGCATCCGCCCTAGTAGCCGTTCCAGCGGGCATGAGTCTCCAACGTCCGGATGGAAGTCTCAGGATAGATGGTCACATTTGTGGTGCAAACCGCCTTCATCTCGTTCTGCTGGTCCCCCATCTTCTGTTGAATTGTTGGGGCATGAGTTCACAAGTTCACCCCATGCCTCTCCACCTATCCAGAGGATGGGCCGACTTTGACCCAAATGAGAAAATATTATCAATCACTTAATTCTGTTTTTGGGTCCTCTACTTGCTCTGTATTACCCTTGGGCCCCAAAGAGGTGCATGCAGTTGTGCCTGTGTCCCAGCTGTGGGTTCTCCCTCCGCTTTGGGTCAGCTTCCGATTTCTGAAACTGTAGCAACACCGGTGCACAGCATATCTAGGCTACCACCTTCAGTGCCTGATTCTGGTTTGCGGACTCAGATGTCTGCTTCGCGCTCTTGTCTGCAGGTTCTGATAGTGGTGCTGGTGGTGCCACTAGGTGCTCCTTCAGATGTCGAGATTGTCGCCTTCTTGGCATCGACCGGGTTTGGTTATATCAAATGCGGTGCCTATGGAGTCGATCGTCCCAGGCTCTTTTCCTCTGCTCTCGAGAGCCCTTCCTCCAGTTTATACCTCTGTGGAGCATGGTTGTGCTGGAAATAAGGAAGTTGTGTCCCTATCTTATTTCAAACTCTGTTCCATCCCCAATGTTATCTAGCTGGGTACTTGGCTTGGAATATTCTCTAGCCTCCTGTCTCCTCCTGGTTTGGCTATGGAGGAGAGATCCGATCTAGCAGACATGCTCAATCGAGTTTCGGTTGTATTGGATTTGAAGCTTCTGTGGAATTGTCAACAGACCCTTTACTTGGCATTCTACATCCTGACTAGTCCAACGAAGAGCCTGTCTTTTGGATATCTTGTTGGGTGCTTGGGCTAACCCTGAAACACGGCATCCTGTTGATCGCTCTATTTCTCAGAGAAATCCCCTGGCCCCTGAGGATCCATTGTGTCTTCTTAGACATCCATTCAATCAGAGCTTTGTGGTGCAGCCTGCTTTAGCCGCCCAAAATATAGATTTTTATCCCTCCTGTCCCTCTGGAAAGAAAGGCCAGGAAACTTGACAGTTGTTGTGGGCTATTTTCTCTTCTTCTAGCTCTGCCCTGCAATCTTTCAACACTTGTGCGCTCGCTCGCTACTCACAAGCCTTGTGGGATTCCAGGGAGTGCCGGTGGAGATCCGTAATGCTCTTTGTTCCATGGTACGAGATGAGCACAACAAGCTGCCAAATGTGGCATCGCTGTGTTATGGATACCACTGATTCGGTTGGTGGGGCTAAGGCCTCTTCTGTAGCTCTACGTTGGAATGCATGATTACTTATCTCCAGGTTTCTGGAGGCTGTGCAAACTACTTTGTTTGACATTCCTTTTGATTATGCCAGTTCAGAGATAGTCATGGTGGTACTGAGACTTATCTCTGTTGTTTGTACTAGGTTTCTCTGGGACAATTTGTTTCCCCTTGTTAGTCTCCTATCAGCCTTCATAAGGCGAAGTACTTCTCTCCGTTCTAGGGTTACGCCCAGTGTGGTGTTTCTGCTTGTTGAAGGTGCTTTTCTTCTATTTTATGCTGTGAGTGACCGGTTTAGTTTCCAGCCATCTGGAGCATATTTTTGTTTGCGGCCTCGTGGGAGCCTGGTCTTACAGGTTCTTTTTGCTGCTTGATTTTTTCTGCCAGATTACTTACTTTATGGCAGCTATGCTATTCTATTTATGTTGTGCGGATGCACTGTAGCCTTGTTCCCTGTTTTTTAGGGACCTTCTTTTGCATGCCTTATGGGCATTCTGTGAGCTACCTATACCCTTAGTATTCCTCATAAGGACTTTGACTTAAATTTTTCCCTGCTCCTTACTTTCTATATGGGTGACAGTGGTACCACAGGCAGGCAGAATCGTTGGCTTGGTTAGCTTTTGTTTCAGTATATGACCTTCGTCGGCGTTGGACCTTCTCTGTGGTCTGTGGTACACACAGATCTGTGTTTTTATTGGATCAGGTCTAGGGTTCCACAAGTCCGCCTTACTGTGTTTTCCCTTTTTCTAATGCCATTTTTGGATCTGCATCTTTTGGGCATATTATTTCAAACTATGCCTAGGTACCGTGTTCTTGTGTAAGCCTTTTTCTACTTTATTGTTCTCCTGATGCTGTTAATCTTCAACATTTTGATATTCTTTGTATCTCCTTTTGCCCTTTAGGTGTTCTTACCTGCCTAATTGGGTTACAATCACTTCTGTTGCGTCTTGTGGGCTGGTTTTATATATATCTGCCATTGCACCCGTTGGGTAGCTGTTGTGTCTGCTGTTCTCTTCAGTTCTGTTCCTCTTGGAACACAAGTCCCTTTGCTTGTTTGGATCTATACCTTGGTATCCTTATTTCACTGTATGCTTGGTTCCCCTTTCTTTTCTTGTATGTTCTCTTTTTCCCCCCTTAGGAGGAGTTCCTTTTACCCCCTTCCTTTTTAGGGCTCGTCCTATTAATCCCGCAAGGGATAATAGGACGAGAGTATAGCCGTCAAACCATCGCCCGGAGTGCATGTGCTCATGCACGAGCTTGCCATTTGCTTCCCAGCCTCCTTGCATCAGGCGGTACAAAAGGGGGTGGTGATGGACGGAGCATCTGAATCTATCAAACACTCACACCCAGTCAAAAGATCTGGGTTTAATCTAGGTTTAATCCATCACCGTTCTTTAGCCCACTCTGCCACCCCAGTTCAGACATGGCTATATGCAAATCAGTCTGACCCTGTGCCTCATGGGAACAGTCCAGCCCGAACTTGCATCAGGCAGCTGGGCCTCAGGCATTCACCCCAGTGCGCGCTAATTACATTTAATTAATACCTGCTGTTTCACACTTCTTTCAGGGCCGCGAGGCCGTGCTTCAAAGGGATCCGCTCCCCGCCCCTAAAAGCTTCGTTCGGCGATGTTCTTGTTGATACCGGTGCAGGCAGTTATGGGGCTTCACCCCTGTAGTTCCGAATTACAGAGACTCTCTGAATGGAGTATTAAGAATGCTTCTATAACCGAATCTGTTCTGTCCTCTAATCAACAGAGATCCTAGTTATAAGGTCTCGCCTCTCAATGCGCATGCGCATTGAGCAGAGCGAGACTATAGCGACTTAAACAGACTTTACCCAACTGGGTGATTTGGTGCTGTGCCCGTGCGCTTTTAGGTCAATGCGCAAGCGCATTGACCTAAAATGCGCGTGTACATCATCAAATCGCCATCTGTTCCCTCAGCCGCACTCCTCCCACACCTTTGAAGTGAAGCTTAGCTTCACTTCAAAGGCCCCTGCTGCTTCACACCCTCATCGCCGCTCTCCCCGCTCCGCCCCCTCCCCTGACCGCCGTGTCGCATTTCTCCTCCCCCCCCCCTCTCCACAGCAATGCCCTCCGTCTTGGTTTCTTCATTCTACTTATCGCCCTGACTACCACACTTGACACTGTGGACTCAAATTTACCCTCGAAGTACAGCATAGACGATGCCTTTTAGTCCCATTGGTTTATTTACATGCTATAGATGGAGGAGAAACGTGCTAAATAACAGTAGTTGTCATATACAAGCATGTCCTAGTAAAGCTATTTGTATGTTGATTACTAAGGGGCACCTTAATCGGTAGGGGAGACGGGAGGGCTGCAAACACATACAGCAGAGACAGGGGCCTCAAATCTGCAGGAGCGCACCCCCGGAAGCTTTGCTGCCATAACTTAGTTGAGCATTCATTGCACGCTCATTTCAGCAACGCTACCCTTGTGCTGTGCTGCGCTGCAATCAGAGTGGTTTATGGGGGGTTTCCAATGCTCCCCGCACCACTCACAAATAATTGTAAAACTAACCAAAATATATAAATAACACATTCTATGTAAAAATCAATGGATATCTTAAAAAAAGGACAAGGTATCTCGCTCTCCTCCCGCCTCCCTTCATACACATATGACACCCCTTGCCCCGGATCTATCCCCACCCGCTTTCCTTCTCCATCCTCCGTCTGCCCCTGGGATTCCTCAGGCAGGCTTCTGCCTATTCCACCACCACGCTCCTTCAGCAGCGTTTCAGCGGCGTCCGTTACCAGGGCAACAATCAGGTTGAAGGGCCGTGTGCACTGTGGTTGTGCCGACATGTTACAACCTTAGACTAATACTCGCAGGGGAAGGCGCAGCCATATTGGAGTGTAGCCGACAGTCAAGTCTTAGTTGTACGTGAAAGGGCAGAAGTATGAAAGCTCGAGTAAGTACGACCCAGGCTTAAACTCCTATTGAAAAACTTCAATAGCGAGTGTCTTCATATTTTTAAGTGTGTATATTTATTTTCCATTTCATAATGTTTGATTCTATTCCTTTTTTAACTGCACAGCGTTTTTAATATTTGCGATTAACTGCACAGCGTTTTTAATATTTGCAAACGGAAGTGTTTTGGTTGTTACTACGTTTATCAGAAGGCTATACTTTTGTCTTTAAAGATGGCTACTTCGCTGATGTCTGACTTTACTTTCTGCTTTATGCAAACGTGCCATTATGCATTGAGCATTTTTGTATTGCCATTGTGCAAGCGCATACAAATGTATTTTTTTATTTTTTATTTTATTCATCACACACCCTCGCATCCTCTCATCCTCACAAACCCTCACCCACCCTCACCCACCCTCACACCCCCTCACACCCTCACTCATCCTCACCCCTTCATTCTCACACACCCTCACAACCCTCTCACCCTCACTCAGCCTCACACACCCTCACCGTCACACCCCCTCACCCTCACACCCCCACACTCACCCTCACTCACCCTCACACACCCTCACACTCATGGGGCCATGACCTGCGAGTATCACTAGAAACCCTCAAAATAGAGGAGATCTGGAAAAATCCACCGGAAGAATCTTCTCTCAAAAAGATTTGCAATTTAAATGCAAAAGCCTTATCTTTGGCAGAAGATAAAAAGACTTTGGCTAAACGGCGCCATGCATGGACCATTTTAAATTCCTACAAACAATTGAAACCTCAAGCCTACCTCATAGCGCACTTCCGGCTATCTTTAAAGACAAAATTTTTGGCCCTTAGAATGGGAGACCACTGCTCCAAAGACTTGATTCCATCATGGAAAGTCACGCACCAGGGACAAAGATGCAGGCTATGTAACTACCACAGTGAGACTTTGTGTCATCTCCTGTGCACATGTGAATCCTCCACAGAAAAAAGGAAGAATTTATTGAAACCTATTTTTAATATGCTACAGATCCGCACCTGCAGGCAAGCTGTGACCAGCTGGTTGGGAGCAGGCTCAAACATTCTAATATGCCGCGGGGTAAAATTCATGATCTCTGTAGAGAATTTGCTCTCAAAAAAAGAAACAGACAACAGATATAGCCTGGGAGGAAATATTTTTTAACTACATGAGTTTTTAACTTGTTGCTATTTTAACAGAATTTTTATACATGTATGCTTTATGGTTATGATAAACCAAATAAAGTAAATTTTTGACTGACCTGACTGACCACACCCCCTCACACCCCTCACCCTCACACCACTCAGTGCTACAACACATATGTGTGTGTAGGTGCAAATGCAATGTTCTTGGATTTTGGTCACAATAAAATACACTGAACATAATCTTCACAAAGGTTATTTACAAACGTTTAAGCTATTACCATTATAAATTACAATAACTTTTATTTAGGTATTAATTATTTACAAAATTAAAAGCCATTGTTATTTGTAATATCAATACATCTAAGTCACGTAAATATAACACACATTGCATTACAAATGCTATATGTGTCACATTTGCGAAAGTTAAAACTATTGCCGTAACTGACAAAGCTATTAATTTTGCTATTTTCAAAACCAACACATAAATAAAAAGTGTCATTTACAATACCAATCGCTCAAACTTTCCTAATGCGAGACCTATTGCATTGCTTGTTTGGTGGGGTTATTTCATTACTTTTTCTATGGGTACGTCCTATATTCTGTCGAACTATGTACTTCTGCTACTTCTGCACTGTCATCTAATTTTGGGGGATTTTTTCCACTTCCTGGGGTTTGCTCCCTTCATACTCTGTACTCCCAGTTTTTGTCTACAGCTTAGGTTTATTACCTGTTTCTCAAGCTTCCATGGAGCTTTGGTCAAGTTTATTACCTGTTTCAGTAGTTTCCATGTGTTGGACAATGTGTGATTGTCAAAATCAGCTATGTGTTTACCTTCGATTCTGCCAGCCTTTTTCTTTACCCTGGTAGTAGGCCTTTTCTTCATGGTGGACTTTCAACATGCTGTTATTCTTTGTTTAATTTGTTACCGCCTGCTGGCACCCTACCTCTGTAGGTGGCGTTGGTTCTTGTACGATTGCCCTTGTTTTCCTGTAGTAGGCGATGCCTTCCACTTCCTACTCTTATGTGGCATTATGTTGCTGTTTTCCAGGTTTTTCTTTCTGTCTCTGTCCTCCTTGGTTACCCCTGTCCTTGAAAATAAAACATAGGTCCTGTGCCCACGTCAAGGGTGGTAGGTTCTCATGTGAAAACCAAAAGTTCAGGTAAAGTTCATGTGTTAGCGAAAATGACTCTAGATCCAATGATTTCTGAAGAAAGATTTATAGTTCAATCTTGATCAGTACATTTGTGAATATAAGCTGACACGTATTTCGTCACATCGTGTGAAGATATGACTCTTCAGGGCTGAGAAGGACACAAAGTGAAATGCAAATTATAAGGTGAATGAAATGATAAAAAGTAATAATAATCAAAACAAAACCTAAAACCAGGAGAAGCGAAACAGAGTAACCATCTGTGCGACACAATATACATGTTACTGGATGTTATAATCCAGAATTAGTCCAAAAGATGTATAAAAGACACCCTTAGCAAGTGGAGACCCTAAGTGGAGGAAAACATTCAAATGTGTCAAGATATAGAGTGGCCAAAAAACGCGATTGATGGCGAGTGCATAAGTTTGCAAAAATGACTTGTCAACAAGATAATAATGATGACGCTGGCGTTACCTAAAAGAAGACAAAAACCAACCCGACCAGTCTCCACACCCTTATTCTACCCCTTTTCAATTTTGGATTCCACTCGTACATACCCACGGTAAGAATCGCCGCACGTCTCCAGTGCTGAGCGTTTACCGCCTCCCAACCTCCGTCTGTTAGCGCTGGGAGGCTACTACTAGCAGAAGGCCAGGCCTAAATTGAAGGGAAAAGGTGTGTTTTAATGGCCTTGCGGAATGCCAGATATTTGTCAATGCTACGGATGTGCGCAGGAAGAGAATTCCACAGTTTTCCAGCCAGGGTGTGGAAGGAGTGTCCTCCTGCACGCACCTTCCTTTACCCGAGGACATTCACCAGATGCTGGCCCATAGATCGCAGTAGGCGTGTAGGTGTATAGGGTGAAAGCAGGTTTGCTAGGATATCTGGGGAGGAGAAGCTCATGATTTTGAAGGCAATGCATAGGGACTTGAACTCGATACACCTCGCCACCGGCAGCCAATGTAGTCGGCGGATGGCGTTGGTCGTAGGGCAAGTTCTATGGAATCCAAGAAGAGTTCTCGCAGCCGCATTTGAACCCTCTGCAAATAAAGGATTTCAGCCTTATTCACCCCCATGTAGGGAGAACTGGCATAGTCCAGCCTAAACATGATGGATGCCTGGACGATGACTTGACGGACTGTGGGATCAAAAGCCCAACAGCGGTTTGAGCCCTCTCAGGACTATTTTGTAAATTCCATTCCACTTTCATATGTGCGTTTTAGAACCCCACTGAAAACTCCTTTCTTTTGGATTAGCACTTACAGATAATAAGCGTTTTCCCCTTCTTATGTTTGTGAAAGTGAGAATCATGGCACAGTCATCGCTGAAAGTGCTCCTGTCTATCCCCTACACCCAGTCACCAAACATTTGGGCTGGTTGTAGGGGGTCTATGGCTCGGGGGTTAGAGGCGGCAGACCTGGAGCTTGAGTTTCGGCCCTGGACCAGGGTTCAATTCACCGCCTCGGCGGGTCTTGGGCTCAATAATCCCACGGACTCGATAATTCTCGCTCCGGTGCCTTCTCGACTCACGGGTTCACACTCTGCGACTCTGGGCAATAGCTTGCTTAATCTCCACATCGGCCCTTCGCGGCGGGATGCCTGGCTTTCACCTTGTGGATACCCTTCCAGGGTTATCTCACAGGGGAATACCAGGACGGGTTCCCTAAGCAAGCGCGGAGATGCCCCAGGGTAAGTCCTGCGCTATATAAGTTTCATACATTTACATTTACATCTATGCAGACAACATCTACATTGAAACAAAAGAGGTGATGGGAGGAAAAATGTGCCCTCTGTGCCATTCTAGACATAGCTCAGCCTTATGCAAATAATTACTCACCCTGCTAATCATGGGGTTTGTTTATCCTGAGCTGTCAGGTGAGGCTCTATCTAGAAGGGAACACAAGCAGCCCCATACCAATTTAGGTCTTGTAGGGCCCTTTCAGTGAGCTGTAGCTTGGATCCTGTGGCACAGCGAGCATCGGGTCGTCAACTGATTTGCATATGCCTGGTTCCTGACTGAGTTGGCACGGTTGGTATGGATGTGAAGAAGTCCTCCACATCCCATCAATCAATCAATCACAGAATTTGTAGAGCTCACTACTTACCCGCGAGGGTCTCAAGGCGCTGGGAAAAAAAGGGGGAGGGGTGCCGCTACTGGTCGAACAGCCAGATCCTGAGTAGCCTCCTGAAGGTCACCAGGTCTTGGGGGCTGTCGTAAGCTGAGTGGAAGGGTGTTCCAGGTCTTGGCGGTGAGATGGGAGAAGGATCTGCCGCCAGGTGGTGGTTCTTCGGATGCGCGGGACGGTGGTGAGGGAGAGGTCGGCGGAGGGGAGCTGGCGGTTAGGAACGTAGAAGAGTCGTCGTCTGTTGAGGTAGGCTGGGCCGGTCTTGTGGAGTGCCTTGTGTGTGTGGATGAGGAGTTTGAAGGAGATTCCCCTGTCGACCGGAAGCAAGTGCAGGTTTCCCAGGTGGGGGGTGATGTGGCTGTGGCGTGGTACGTCGAAGATCAGGCGTGCATAGGCATTTTGAATGCGTTGCAGTAGTTTGATGAGTTTGGCCAGGGCTCCCCTGTAGAGGGCATTTCTATAGTCTAGTCTGCTGCTGATGAGGGCCTGGGTGACTGTTCTTCTTGTATCTGTTGGGATCCACCTGTAGATCTTGCGGCGCATGCAGAGGGTGTTGTAGCAGGAGGAGGAGAAGACTGCGTTGACTTGCTTGGCCATGGAGAGCGTTGAGTCGAGGAAGACTCCCAGGTTGCGTGCGTGGTCGGTGGGTGTTGAGGCTGCCACCAGTGTAGTTGGCCACCAGGAGTCGTCCCAGGCTGTAAGGGTTGGAGCCGAGGATAAGGACCTCCATCTTGTCCGTGTTCAGCTTTAGTCTGCTGCTCCTCATCCAGTCTGCGAAGGCCTTCATTCCTTCGTGGAGGTTTGGTTTGGGTGGGAGGGTCCTTTATTGAGGGAGAGGATCAGTTGAGTGTCGTCGGTGTAGGAGATTATGTTGAGGTCGTGCTGTCAGCGATGCCTGCGAGCGGGGCCATGTAGATGTTGAACAGTGTCTGGCAGAGGGATGATCCCTGGGGTACGCCGCAGATGACCTCTGAGGCTTCGGATCAGAATGGGGGGAGGCGGGCTCTCTGGGTTCTGCCGGAGAGGAAGGAGATGGTCCAATCCAGGGCCTTGTCTCGAATCCCTGCGTCATGGAGTCGTGCGCGTAGAGTGCGGTGGCAGACCATGTTGAAGGCGGCGGAGAGGTCCAGCAGGATGAGGGCTGTGGTCTAACCGTTGTCCAGCAAAGTCCTGATGTCGTCGGTGGCGGCGATGAGGGCAGTCTCGGTGCTGTGGTTGCTGCAGAATCCTGACTGGGATGGGTCCAGGATGCTGTTTTCTTTGAGGTATTGGGTTAGCTGTCTGTTGACTATCTTCTCGATGACATGGGGTGGGAACGGAGGCAAGGAGATGGGTCCGAAGTTCTTGAGGTCTCTCGGGTCTGACTTGGGTTTTTTGAGTAGGGCGCTGATATCTGCTTGTTTTCAGCTTTCTGGGAGGTTTGCGGTCTCGAAGGAGAGATTGATGAAGTTGCGCGGGTGCGATGGAGCTGCTGGCTTTGTTGAAGATGTGGTGCAGGAAAGGGTCTGACTGGGAGCCGGAGTAGATTGTACCTATGGTCTTGATGGTGTCATCGATGTTTACGTTGGCCCAGGTTGGCAAGGGGTCGTGGTCGATGGTGTGCAGTGAGTCTCGTGTGTCGGTGCCTGTTGGGGCTGTCTGGGTTTTGAACCGGTCGTAGATGTTGGCGATCTTGCGGTGGAAGAAGGTGGCAAGGGAATTGCACAGGGCTTGCAACAGCAGGATGTCGTTGGTGTTGGAGCTGGGGTTGGAGAGTTCCTTCACGATGTTGAAGAGCTCCTTGCTGTTGTGTGCGTTGTTGAGGCGGTCTTCGAAGGAGATCCTCTTGGCGGGCCTGATGAGGTGATGGTGGTTGCGGATGGCATCTTTGAGGGCTGTGTGGCTGTCAGATGTCTTTTCACTGTGCCCTTTTTGTTTGTAGTTTCCGTCCGGTACGCTTGGATGCTAGGAGTTCCGGGGTGAACCAGCTGGCTCTCTTACTGGTGTCTCCGTAGGTAGATTTTTTCAGCGGGCGAGGGTGTTGGCGCAGTCTATCCATCGTCTGAGGTTGTGGGCAGCGTCGTCGGTGTTAGAGGGGTCAGTGGTTGAGCTGAGAGCAAGCTTTGCCTGTAGATGGTCTGCAGTGACTTTATTCCAGCAGCGGCGTGGGATCTGTTGTGTGCGGTGGTGTGTGGTGGGTTTCTGGAAGGTGAAGTGGATGCAGCAGTGGTCGGTCCAGAGGAGTTCGGTGGTGTGGCTGGAGACGTGGGAGCTTGAAGAGAAGACGGGGTCTAGCGTGTGGCCGGCGGAATGGGTCGGCGTTGTGACGAGCTGTCTTAGTGCGAGGTTGTCGATCGGGGTGGTGGAGTTGCTGTGATTGTTGTTGTTCTCCAGGTGAAATTTCAGGTTTCCGAGGAGGATGTAATCAGTGGAGGTCAGGGCATGCGTTCTGATGAAGTCTGCGATGGAGTCGCTGAACTGGGGTCTGGGTCCATGTGGATCTGGAAGTGCATGTGTTCGGCGGTGCAGAGAGTGTCGTCTGTGCTGGTCAAGACCCTGATGGTGTTCTTGTGGACGATGGCAATTCCTCCTCCTTTGTGCGGTCTCTGAGGGTGATCTTAAAGCCATCTGGGATGGCTATGGCGATGTCGGGTGCGGAGGAGTTGTTAATCCAGGTCTCTGTCAAGAAGGCGATGTCCGGTGATGTGTCGAGCAGGTCTCAGAGCTCGACTGCGTGTTTGCGTGCGGAGCGGGTGTTCAGTAGGATGCATTGGAGGTGGTTGAAATCCTTCTTGGCGGGCGTTTTGGCGTCTCTGAGGCTGGTGTAGCTGCAGTTCTGGCGGCAGGTGAAGGGACCATTAGTGCATTTCGGGGCGGCCTCGAAGCAGGTGTGGGTCCGTCCAGGGTTGAGAGCGTGGAGTGTGCTGGCATTGTACACCCTTAGAATGCTCGGGCTGAAACCTAACCTCTACTGGAAACCCTCAGTGACCTGAAACACCCCACTGCTGCCTTTACTACAGTACCCAAAACGCCTAAAGAAATACATTTTCAATATCATCATTTCAAACACTCCAAACACACTCATACACTCCAACCCAACACACTTCACCCAAAATAAATTTTTAAATGCCCCTATTTAGTCTGCTGTCTCTACTTTCAGAGAGGCATTTTTCTCTTGCATCAACCGATGCATTAGCACTGCATATGATATAACCACAGCTGGGTGCCCAAATTCATTCCCTATTTCTTCACAATGCAAGCACACAAATATTTACATTACAATCCATATGCAAAGCAACTCCCAGGCAGGTACCACCTTGTATTAAGACCTCCATCCCCAACAACACTCCACACAACTTCACACAGCAACACATACTTCAGTCTCTCCGCCAGCATCCAGATTCACTCACTTTTCCTTCCCATCCTATAATTATATCCCAACACAATTCATAACACCCCAGACCTAACACCCAATTGAAAAGCTTTTTTCAGATAAGGTAATTGCATGCTGATTCATTTTAAACACTACTTTCTTAAATATCTCTCAAAACAGAGACTTTCTGAACAAGATCTCTTTTTCAAATGATTGTGTGTTCATTGCACAGAAGAAGGAGCATCAACAGAAGCTCTTATTTATTTATAAAGTTTTATATAGCGCAAACAAGATCCCGAAGGATATCAGAGCGCATTTCTCAAGTATCCTCAGTCTTGTAAGTTTCACCAATCTACTGCCAATTCAATATGGTAGATGCCATTCGGTTTACATACAATTCAGTTAGATTGCAGTTCAGTTTGGTCACATTTCAATTATTTCAGCAGTCAGATATTTGTTCAGTACTGTAAATCTTCTCAAATGTATTTGTGTGTGTGTGTGTGTGAGTGTGTGTGTTTGTTTATTTTTTTTAATTCAACAGAAATTAATATTCATTCCATTTGAGGTACTTATTTGCTGCTTAAGTGTTATTGCACTGACATATCAAATTAATTTTATGCGATGAGACAAACAGTTCACTTCCAGCGCTCCCTAAAGGAGCTGTTAGTTACATATAGACAAATACATTGATGTATGATCTCTCACTGCGTTTCAGGTGCAAGAAGGCTCATCTTAAATTCAGAATAATGTCATGAATTCTACGTCAGGACCGGAGGGCGAGGAGTACGCTGTACTTAATTCACTTTATTTCTTCCAGCAGCAATATAAAAACATATAACAGGACTTTATTTCCCACAAGTACTTGGGGGAAAAAAGTCAGTTAAACAATTGGCCAAATCACAAACCGGGATCCCTTCATACTCCTTTATTAGGTCTCGCCTGTCAATGCGCTTGCGAGAATATAGGGGCTTATCCAGAGGTTAACAAAACTGGCGATTTCATCCAGTGCCCGTGAAAAGCAAGCTCAATGTTTCTCCTCCCCCCCCCCTTCCGTCACAACAGTGACTTAAATCTGTAGGCATCTCTTTTTTCAAAAGTCTAAGACGCCTGTAGTTGTTGCCAAAGTAAGTTTAAGCATCACATTTCACCTTTTCGTTTTTCTCAGTTCCACAGGTTATTAGAGCATTGGCGTGGTCACCAGCCTCCCCATTACCACTCTCCCCGCATCACACATGACGAGCACATAACTCAATACCGAGCACTCCAGCACAACCAACTAGAGCACAAATATCTCAAAAGCGCATGTACATTGGTAATATTTGACGTAACGGTGATTTTACCTTTATTTGGACCCTCTGTGCACGTGTTGCCGCCAGGCCGTGTCTCTCGTTTCTCCTCCCCCCTTCCCCCCTCCCCACAGCAATGCATTTCTCCTCTCCTAATTATTCATGGCCGGCCGGCCGTACTTTCACTTTCACAGCCGCCAGGCCGTGTCTGTCGTTTCTCCTCCCCCCTTCTGTCACAACAGTGACTTAAATCTGTAGGCATCTCTTTTTTCAAAAGTCTAAGACGCCTGTCGTTGTTGCCAAAGTAAGTTTAAGCATCACATTTCACCTTTTCGTTTTTCTCAGTTCCACAGGTTATTAGAGCATTGGCGTGGTCACCAGCCTCCCCCATTACCACTCTCCCCGCATCACACATGACGAGCACATAACTTAATGCCGAGCACTCCAGCACAACCAGCTAGAGCACAAATGTCTCAAAAGCGCATGCACATTGGTAATATTTGCCGTATAGGTGAATTTCACCTTTATTTGGACCCTCTGTGCACGTGTTTCTTCGATCTTCTGCCTTATCTTTTCTCGTCTGTAATCTTCATAAGCAAACGGATTAACCATTGCCTTCACCTTTAAACACAAACAAGAGGTAAATGTGGATGAGCTGCAGCTTGAAGTTACATCCCCTCACTGCACAGTTACTGCAACAAGGTGCCAGACCAGGCAGGCTTTATATGCCTTTTCCCTTACTTTATGATACAATCGTATGTCAATAAAAAAGCCATTCATGTATGCCTTGAGCATCGGCGTTCCAATCCGATGAGCCAGTCCTGAAAACAGAAAATACAGCTTGAGCAGGGATTCTTTTGTTTGCAGTCATGTCCTTTTGCAGTTGAAGGCCCAGCAAGTCATTGCACCGCATTGTGTTAGATACGTTTAGACAAGAATACCTGAACAGCATTTGGATCGTAAGTCACGTACATACAAAACATGTTGCATTACAAATGCTATAGGTGTCACATTTGAAAAAGTTAAAAGTATTGGCATTGTAAATGACAAAGCTATTAATTTTGCTATATTCAAGACCAACACATAAAAAAATTGTCATTTACAAAACCAATAGCTCCAGCTTTTCTAATGCGAGACCTATTGCATTTCAAATGCTTGTTCCTTTTGCTGCTACCTCTTTCTTTGATGCTAACTTTAATTTCCTTTCTAGTGTGGCCACGTTGGTGCTGCTCCCCAGACACTTTTCTTTTGATCTGCGCGCTGTGGCATGCGTGGCACACGTGCTGTGGTCCTCTAACCACAAGAGGGTGCTGCATGCATACCCCCTTACACGCATAGCACGTCTGAGCTCCCGCCCGGTGCACTCATTCCGATATGGACTTCCTCGGAGCGGCGATGCTGGCCAGGAGCCCCGAGGGTGATCAGTTTATCCTTCCATACATACTAGGAGCATTTACGCTCGCGCAGGGTCTGTAGGCACTTGAAAGTGCTGCGCTACACGTGCTCTTCTGTTTTTCCCAAGCACATCCTGGTAACACTCATTTCAGCCCAATAGCACAAGGATGGCTATTCGATAAGCTGTTCATCCGGAAACTAGGAATGTTCATTGCGACCTTTAACTCGCTTGACAAAGCCCAGACTTCCATTAAACATAGGTTTACCCTCTTTCCTCCCCAGCGTTTTCACCGGGGCTAGTCGAGGCAGGGGGTGTTTGGCCTGGTGGTCCCAACCTCAAGCCCCTGGCCGAGGCAATGGCTCACGATGGGGACAGGGGCAGGATAACTCCTGCTTCAGAAACTTCTACCCCACCAGAGGTTACCCCTGCCACATGGGTTCCAGAGGTCACAGAGGAGGTGGTAATCAAGGCGAGTGTCCATCCCTATTCCTGACAGCGCCTGGGAAGGTATACTAAAAGAGTTTGTGCACAATTGGGAGGCGCTCACCTTAAATTTCTGGGTTCTTCAGACTGTTCAGGGGTTTTGTATAGAGTTTTACCTCTCACCTTTCCAACAGGGTCCCCCTACCCCGCTACTTTTCTCGGAGTAGTTGCAGAGGTGACCGAGTTATTCACCAAAGATGCCATTGTACAGATGTCGCCACACCCCTCAGGGTTCCTCAACAATCTCTTTTTAGTGGAGAAGAGAGACGGTGGTTCGTGTTCAGATACTTCAAAATGGAGAGCATTCATTTGTTAAGGGATCTCCTTCAGGTCAATGATTGAATGGTGTGTCCACACCTAAGGATATGTATTTGACAATTCCTATGTTTCTGCCTCATTGCTGATTTCTCCAAATTCAGTGACGGGGTCAGACTTTCGAGTTAACGACCCTGCCATTCGGATTGTAACCCCTCGTGGTGTTTCACCTAGGTGATGCGACCAGTGGTGGAATATCTCGGCGCTCAGGGCGTTCGGCCTATAGTATACTTGGATTACATCCTCCTCCTGGATTAGTGCCCTCTAAATCTCTCTATCCAACTCTAGATGGCGGTTAATCTCTTGTCTCTGGGCTTCATTACCAATCAAAAAAGTCAGTCCTCACTCCAACTCAGTATCTAGTGTTTCTTGCATTCATAGTGGACGGGATTTGGATACTCCAAGCCTTTTCTCCAGGAAGGTAAACCAGATCAGACATAAACTTCGCCTTGTGGCCAACAAGCCCTCTACCTCACTGTGGCAACTTGCTCAAGTAGTGGGACTGTTGTCGTCTTCCATTTGGGCCATATTTCCTGGGCCTCTTCACTACCAGGCACTACCGCGGCTCAAAGCTTTCCACCTTTGACGCGGACTCACCTACTCTCAGTTGGTTCCCTTGTCAGAAGAAGCCAGGCAAGAGATTCAGGCCTGGCTCGCCCACATGGAGGTATGGAATGGTTGGGCGATATCTGGCTCCCTTCCAGACATGGTGATAGAATCCGATGCCATTGGCACGGGTTGGGGGTGCAAGGTGTGGGGAATTCTGTAAAGGAGGAAAATGATCCTCTTTCAGAGTCACTTCACATTAACTGCATTGAACTCCTGGCCGGCTCATTTGCAGTCATATGTTGGCCATTGTCTAACCCAGGGTGGTGTGGAGTGCAAAAAAACGATGGATTTGGGCCCAGATCTTTGGACTGGGGTGAATGTGTGACATTGATCCACATTCTGTCCATCACCTGTTTTGTTTGCAATATGTTGGACCAAGGACATGGAGCAATGCTGCCTCCTGCTCAAGATGGACAATATAGCGGTGGTATGTTACATCACTTGGGAGTACAAGGTCCAAGACCTTCTCCGATCTGGCCAGGAATATCTGTGACTATTGTCTCAAACATTAGGTTTCAGTGATGACAGACCATCTTTTGGGAATATCCAGCCAGATAGCGGACTGGCACTTCCGTCACCTGCAAGATTTGAGTCTTTGGAAGTTACATCCCTCTGTTTTTCAGGCTCATCAGGCCAGGTGAGGTCTGTTCTCGGTGGATCTCTTCGCATCTCGCAAGGACTATCAGCTTCCCATATACTGCAGCTGATGTCCAGGTCCAAATGCGGAAGTGACAGATGCATTTCTCCAGAACTGGCATCTGGGTAGGGGGTATTTATTTCCCCATTTGCAATGATTATGTGACTCTCGGCCTAAGTGCGGAGGCAAGAAGTCGAGCTGTTAGTAATTTCCCCAATTTGGAGATAGCAAGTTTGGAATCCAGTTCTTCTGGAACTTTCCTGTTATTTTTCAGTCTTTCTACCCATCTTTCAGGATCTCCTGCAGGATCCAGAGGAGACTCACAATCCTCTTGTCATATACAGATCTCTACATCTTATTGTGTGGAAGATTACAGCGAATGCTGGAAAGTCCCAGAACTTTAGCAATATGCTGCATCTCATCTGAAAGGCCGGGGCCGATTGTACCAACAGTGATCTGCCTGGTCTAGATGGTTGGGCTCTTGTCACCAAAGACCAAGTGGGGGGGAGAGAGAAAGTCATTCCCACATAGGTGACCACCCAGTGGGGAAACATCATCTGGTTCATAAACGTCTTTAGGCATCATGATCGCTTCCTCTAGAACCCAGGTATTCCCCTATGTGGGACGTCAAAGTCCTGAATCTTCTTTTTCTGTCCCAGCATTCCAATAAATATCTCTCCAGGAAGGAGTTATTGGCCAAAATGGCACCCTGTTTTGCTTGTTATCATGTAGAAGAGTTTTGGATGTCAAACCTCTGAACCCAGCAGTTAGAGTAGTCACTCCAGATGGGGTTACTTTCCATATTTCCATGAGTACAAAATGTATTTCAGGGGTGGTGTCTTACCCTTTCTTTTCAGATTCCTCAAATTGTGTGTATTAAAGCATATGAGACAATGACGGCAGATATTCGACCCTGCGGGGAAAGGCAGCTCCTAATTTCCCTTAACAAGCCACATAAATTGGTTTCATCTCCCACTATTGCTAGGTGGGTTAAATGAGCCATGCAAGAAGCTGGCATTGACAGCTGTTTGGAGCTCCTTCTGTACGAGAAGCCATTGTTTCGAAAGTGTTTTCCTGCGGGCTTGTTTGGAGGATATCTTAAATGCGTCCGACTGGTGTTCTGGCTCTATATTTAAGAGGTTTTACTTTCAACCAGTCGCCAGCATTGTATCAATGGTGGTGGACAAGCCTTAAACGAGCATAATCCTCGACTCCAGTCCCGACATAGAATTAAAAATGTCCTAGAAGTTTCAATTCAATTAAGGACACAGAGGTAAGGATTAGCCCACCCAGATCTTTACAAGTATGCGCCAATCCAGTATAATGGATTCATTCTTTTCGTCATGTTTGGTATACCATCATGATTAATATATTTGCAGTATGATGCATTTTGACTGTTTGTCTACGCTGATTTGCATACTCTGTACATTAGGAGTACACATGTACAACAATCATACCAGCTACCTTGTGTGTTTTTCGTAGGATCTGATTCGTCTAAACAAGAAGGAGGACGTCTCTAGTTGGCTTTTCTTGCAGGAAGAAAGAGGAGTCTGCAAAAGGGACAAACAACTATGAAGGGGTCCATGTTTACAGATTTGACAATTTGTTTAACTTACTTTTTCCCAAGTGTTAATGAGAATTGAAGTCCTGTTATATGCTTTTATATGGCTGCTGGCAAGAATAAAGTGAAGAAAGTTCAGCATAATCCTCGCCTCTGTGTCCTTAATAGAATTGAAACTTTCCGTTATAGTAGTTAAGACATATTTCATTGGATTCAATAAAGGGCTCTGTAGCTTCCGTCTTGATAAGCAGCAGTGATGGGTGACTCCTGGTAGTCACAGTACGAACCTGTACAGTAATATACACCTGAAAGAAGGTCCTAGATGGGAGAAATGGCAGATACATTGGTGAAATAAAGGTAGCTTACCAATGAACACAATGTAAAATCAGTAAAACAAATGTGGTGCAATATATACTTCTCTAGCCCAAGCCTATAAATAAAAATATGATCCAACAACGAAAAGTATCACAGGAAAAATGCTGACACCACATTGGATTGGGAATTTGAGACAAGTGATAATAAAGAGTCAACCACCTAGTATAGGCATAGACAAGGCCTTAGGTGAGCTGGGTCTCACCGGTGCTGAGCACTTGCAGTTTTTAAAAGAGGGCCTCGAAACAGGTCCCTGTTATGCTCTGTTTTGTGCCCAAATAACACCACAGGGTTTGGGCTCCCAATAGTAAGGCCAAGCCTCAAATAACTAAAGGACTTACCAGATCCCAATACTGCTAACTTATTTAAACTTTTTTTGTGAGTGGTCCTATTTAAAATCCAACAACATAGACTGAAGACTTCTTTTTCTGTCTGAAATAAATCTTTTCTTTTATTTATTTTTCACATATCAAAATGTAAACATTTCTTTCATCCTCTTTATCTTTTTAACACAACACTACTAATCTTTTTCCGTACAATCTTCTGCTCTCTTTTAGCATTCTCCCATGTTCTCACTCTCATACTTTCTTCATACTCTTTACATTCACTTATTCACTGCACATACCACATACACCCTAAATCTTCCTTTTCTTGAAACTTTTTAGGCCCTATCTATACAACTAGCCATAGTTCAAAGTATGCAACACAAAATTCTGAGTATTCACAATAATTCAGACTCTATTTTACAGTCTTATGGCAAACAACACAGAATGGTCAGGCGGTCTGTTTTTTTCCGGACTGCAGTGATGCCTGCTCACTTCTCACTAGTGGAGATGTTACGGCATGACATCTCTTGAGCGTTGTAGGGGAATGGAAATCCTTTAAAGAGTCATTTTCTCTCTGGGTTTCCCTTCTCTTTTTGAAACTCATGAGCAGCAACATTGTCGTGGTGTCAACAGGGATTTAAGTTGAAGCTTTTTCAACATTATATATACAAGCCATAGTTGCTGCTTATTTATCTTTTGCAACTAACAACCATTGACAAAATCAATAGTCCTGACTTGTTATAGGTATGTTACTTGTTGTATCACATATCTGAATGCAATGCCAAACAGAAAAATACGTCGGGCAGCACACTGTGCTAAGCACAGATTTTTAACCTACATGTTTTAAGCCACGCCCTTAAATACATCGCCCATGCCCCCTTGAGAGACCCCCTAGTTTTTTTTTGTCCCACTTAAAACCCTGGACATAGATATAAGGTTAGTCATACCTACTATTCCAGGAGAATCGATGTTTCCTGACAGGCCATGCTGAGGAAGAAGATCCCCATGTTTGTCATCCTTTGCACCTTGACTTCTTCCATCCTTCGCTCAGGAGCGCCTTTTTGCTGAGTAGTTTGAACCTCAGAGCTGTCCTTCCACATACCAGGCACGAGAATCAAAAGATTTTTGCCTTCTCCTCCTATGACCTGAGACCAGGGAAATGCAACGCTACCAAGGAGACTTGTTCTGAGATGTAACAAATAGCATAAATCATCACTCTCTCTTCACTTGTTTGCTAACCACCATAGGCTACCCAGACGCTTCATAATTCCAGGTTACTAACTAAATAAGCCTACGATATGCATGCTAATGGGGCATTTCTGCAGGACATACTCTTGAAACAGTTTTTCTCCAGAGCCCTCCTCATAGTAAACAGACACCCCCCTCCGTTTTTCCACTAAAAGTACGAGAATGCTATGTTGCTAATCGCATTACTGCCCACAGGTCATGTTCACTCCACTCAGGTGCTCTCATCTGCCCACAGAAGCCAACAAAAGCGAATGCACAAACATCAATCCCTATGTTCAGGCTAGTCAGATCTCACTCACTTCCCTAGCCCCCCCATGTTACCACCAGCTGATTAAAAAAAGAATTGACCAATATTTTAGCTATAACCTGAACTAAATGAGCCATGACTTTATTGCCTCCACACTCAAAATAATATACAAACATCTAATACAGTAGAGAATTCACAAAAAAGACCCTCTGCTGAACTTGAATAAACTCCACACTGACCTCACAGAAAGAAAATTTTAGGATCTTCCTAGAAATAAAAAAAAAGTCAATAGTGATTTTTCTATTGGAATCATCCTACATAGTCCATTAAAAATAAAAATATTCAATATGCACATAAGGTCCAAACTTGACACACGATACCTATATAAAAGTCGCAAATAAATATCCAGACTGTACAGGAATCCACCGCCTTTTGCCTAGTTTTGCACCACACTATTCCACATAGATACATACATAGATATAGTTGGGCTACCACTGACCCTTTTCGAATATCATTCCAACTGCATCATTAATAAAACCAATACAAGTTTTTTCCGAAAATATGAATCAGACAGTCTTCAGTATTGAAACTGCTCTCTTCTGTATCTGGGACATCCTTACACAACAAGTGTATGAGGAATGGAGCAACAGCCACCATCATTAGAGACCTCTCTGTGGATTTTAACACTAGCAAATACTCTGGTCTAATTGAATACGTTTTGTTTTGCAATTTCATGCGAAATGTGTCCCGGGATTAACCTCCCTAACCTTCTGGCTAAGTGCAGGCTCAAATGCCCATTTACTAACTAGAAACAGGAAACCTGGTGGACTGCAACCCATGGATCGCCTGCACAATACATGAGGATGTTGCGGTCTGGGTAAGGATCGGTCCTGTGCTAGTGAGCTCTGAAACTCCTTTCGCCATGAATGGACACACACAGGAAACCACACTATTGCTATATTTTAGGATGATTTTATTTAAGGTCGTGTGCTGATGACGAGCTGAGCTCGTCATGAATATATGGCATCAGTGATTTTCCAGCACAGGGGAAAAATAGCCACAGCAGCCAAGGTGTTAAATCATTGTCCTAATCCAATGCAGATAGTGTATATGGATGAAATTATGAAAAACAACAAAATAGTGACAGTGAAAGTGATTAATAAACAAAATAGTTTAAAAAAATTGCAACGTTGTAACTGTCTTTCATAGGTTCATTGCATGGAATGAGGAAACCAGCAATTGTTTACTAGCCCCTTGCTTCTAGCCACTAGTTAAGTAGCTGTCTTAGCACCGAAAGTACTTTTCTGAGTTACTTGAGGTATCCTTATATCGTATATCTTAGCCGAACAACAATCAGGGTGGCTAAGATAAGAGGACATTTGCAGCTCTGTTTGCATTAACTGATGTACTGTCAAACAATTGTAAAGCAAATGTTATATGTTGTACATGTGCAAACAATACTACACGCAGCACGTTTTATAAAAGAGAATTGTGCACTGAAATGAATATAAGAAATGCAGAAGGGTGTTCAGAAGCAGAAGAACGCAAAGATGACCTCAAATTCACTGCCTACAACTCGTAGCAGCCAGAACACAGTCCTACACTGACACTACATGCTACACCACTCTGCAAAATGTTGTTACAAACCCCCACCTTTGGGCATTCACCAATTTTATCAAAAACGTCTTCGTTTTTTATTTAGCAAATTACCAAGACTTCTGTGACATTGTTGTAATCGCCAGTTCCTTGTCAGACAGACCTAGTAGATCCCCCACAAGCCCCACGAGGAAATATACTTATTGTATCATCTTTGGAGAAAAGTTGAACTGGTCAGTGTCTCACTCCCTTTTCTAAAGAGCTATTCTCTTTTAGGTAGAGTCTTGGAGTCCAACAACTCTGTCAGATGAGTTTCCATCTGCAGAAGACTTTATAAAAAAAACAGTCATGCCCTGGTTCTTGAAAACATCAGACACGCACAATGATTGCTAACATAGAATATTTATTATAACTTATTATTCTATATATCGTGTTTTAGAAAGAAGGCACTTCCAAAAATCATATCCCTACTTTATTAGTCTAATCTTCCTAATTCGCATAAATGCAGCCAGCCCTACAAGTACTCTGCTGGGTTTACTTTCAACATGAGCCTCGATTCTAACATGCCAAACCATGCTATTTTCTCGGCCTACCTTACAAAGGTGTTGGTTCCATAATCGCCATGCCATTTAGACTCTCATAATGCCCCTCTCAGTCACCAGCTCTTGTGTGTCACCACTCCCTAATTCTAGTATTCTTTTATTCTTTATACCATCTTCTCCAAAGTTATAAAGTGAGCTCCTTTCATATGGAAAAGGAAAAGGTTACTCAAGCGCAGCTCTCGTTACTGCTTCAGAAAACTGCCAATGTTCGTTTTGTAGACTTGCAAGGAAGGCAGGCAAATCACATTCTTTCTGCTTCCTTTGAGGTCAGATCCGTGCAAGGCAGAATGTCCCTGTGATCAGCTGCGGCCCACATGCTATGGCACCCCCCCCCCCCCAACTCCCCCCTCGACACAGCCTAGGGTGACCAACTGGCATAGGTGCAAATTCAGGACGGTGAATGTAAAAATTCAGGACGAAGGGACAAAATTCAGGACAAAAATTCAGGAGAAAAGGACAAAATTCAGGACAAAACTTCGGGACAAAAGGTTTTACAGACTCGTATAAGATGAACACGCAATAGTATATAAGTAGGTAAATAGACAATCACCTAAGTACAAGTCAAAATAAGTTTATATTAGGTTGAGACACTTGTGCACGTCACGGTTTTTCAGTATGACCGCTGCTTGCTACCTTAGATGATTCAAAATTCGCATCTCGCTCCAGCAGGTACATTAATCAACAGACAGTGGTGAACGACACCTGAAAATAAGTGAGGCGCTTTTATTGTTGATTAAAAACTACTGGATATACAAGGAACTTTGCAGTGCCAGCCCCCAGTAATAAAACCGCCCCACCTCCCCCTTCCAGCCTCCCAGGGAAACACCCGATAACCGGTCTGGCCAGTCCGGCCTTGCTACCACCCTCCAATGGTGCCCCTCATTTTCACTTAGACCATCTCTCATGTGTATTTAATTTCTTTTATAGTGTTACTCATCCCAAGTATGTAGGGCCGGGTGCCGGAGTTCGCTACATCACACACACATTATATAGAGACAATGACTCATATTAACATGAAAGTCAATGTATAGGAAATGTTACTTAAGATAATGGGTGCTACAAGGTGTAATAATTCTTTCATCCATCATTTAGTCTTTCACCATTCATTCTGTCCTTCCATCTGTGTGCCCATCTATATCGAAACATATTCAACCATTTACAAAACTACCCTCTATATATCCTTCCATCCCACTCATCCATCCATTATTCATCTACCCACTGTTTCACCCCATCCATCCATACAGTCATCCATCCACTCTTCCACCCATCCATCTATTCACTCACCCATCCAGCCATTTACCCTTTCACCCATCCAGCCATCCTTTCACTAACTCATCCATCCACCCAGTCACTTATCCTTCCACCCATTCACCCTTTCAGTCATTAATCCTCCCTTTCTCTCTCCATCCCCCTTTCATTTATCCATCCATCCACCTACTCATCCATACATGAATCCATCCATTAATCCTAATACTCATCCATCCTTTCACTCATCCATCCACACGTTTTCTCATCCATCCACCCTTTCACTTCTTCACTCATCTATCATCCTTTTGTCCATCTACCCCCTTTCACTCACTCATCAATCCTTACATCCACCTTTTCACTCATCCATCCATTCACCTTTTCACTTATCAGTTCATCAATCCATCCATCCTTTCACTCATCCATCCACCCATTCACTTGCCCATCATCTACCCTTTCACTCATCCATCCATCCTTTCACCCACCCATCCATCTACCCTTCCACCCATACATTCATCTATTTACCTTTTCTCTCATCCATCCATCCTTTCTTTCATTATCTATCCATTCACCCTTTCATTCATCTATTCATCCTTTCAGTAATCCATCCAGCCTTTCACACATTCCTCTACTTATTTACTCACCCACCTTTTCACATTATGAGCTGAGCTTTTGTCTGCAGAGTTGCAGACAGAAGAGGCACATCAAGACGTCACCTTGCTGTAGTTCCTAAAGCAAGGGGTGGGGTGGGGGAGAGTTCACTATGCCCCTGCACATAGGCTGTCTGAAAACGTAGAAGTCATGAGTCATGCATGATGCACAGTGCCAGGTTGTGAGGTGACTGTGACATGGTGTTGTTTCAAGGGCTTTAAGTGGTGTGAAAAAAGGTGGGCTTTTAAAGGGGGTGTTCATTGTAATTGAGGGCGTGGATTAAAACACCTAGGCAAAAAATCTGCGCGTAGCATAGTGTTCCGCCCGACTGGTATTACGTTGTTTCTGTCACTGCATCCAGATGTATAATACAGCAAGTATCATTACACTAACAACAAGCCAGGACTATTGGCTTTGTCAATGGTTGTTAGTTGCTTAAAATAACAAGCATTTGCAATGCAATAGGTCTCGCATTAGGAAAGTGGGAGCTATTGGTATTTTAAATGACACATTTTTTTAATATCTGTTGGATTTCAAAATATATAAATTATTAGCATTGTTATTCACAAAGCCAATAGCTTACACTTTCCAAATGTGAGTCCTATTGGCTATGGCAATGCTTGTTGGTAGCAAGCAAGGACAGTGCTGTTGTGGTGCTGAGTGATGATGTGGTTGGGCTGAGTGATGATGTGGTGGTGTCCCAGAGTGATGTGGTGGTGTCCCAGAGTGATGTGGTGGTGTCCCAGAGTGATGTGGTGGTGCCCCAGAGTGATGTGGTGGTGCCCCAGAGTGATGTGGTGGTGCCCCAGAGTGATGTGGTGGTGCCCCAGAGTGATGTGGTGGTGCCCCAGAGTGATGTGGTGGTGCCCCAGAGTGATGTGGTGGTGCCCCAGAGTGATGTGGTGGTGCCCCAGAGTAATGTGGTGGTGCCCCAGAGTAATGTGGTGGTTGTGGTGGTGCCCCAGAGTGATGTGGTGGTGCCCCAGAGTAATGTGGTGGTGCCCCAGAGTAATGTGGTGGTGCCCCTGAGTGGTGCTCCTGAGTAATGTGGTGGTGTCTCTGAGTGTTGTGGTGGTGTCCCCGGGTAATGTGGTGGTGCCCCTGAGTGATGTGGTGCTGCCCCTGAGTGATGTGGTGGTGTCCCCGAGTGGTGTGGTGGTGTCCCCGAGTGGTGTGGTGGTGTCCCCGAGTGGTGTGGTGGTGTCCCCGGGTGATGTGGTGGTGTCCCCGGGTGATGTGGTGGTGTCCCCGAGTGATGTGGTGGTGCCCCTGAGTAATGTGGTGGTGCCCCTGAGTAATGGGGTGGTGCCCCTGAGTGGTGCCCCCGAATGATGTGGTGGTGTCCACGAGTGATGTGGTGGTGCCCCCGAGTGATGTGGTGGTGCCCCCGAGTGATGTGGTGGTGCCCCTGAGTAGTGCGGTGGCGTCCCCGAGTGATGTGGTGGTGCCCCTGAGTGATGTGGTGGTGTCCCGGAGTAATGTGGTGGTGCCCCGGAGTGGTGCTCCTAAGTGAGGTGGTGGTGTCCCCGAGTGATGTGGTGGTGCCCCCGAGTGATGTGGTGGTGCCTCCGAGTGATGTGGCCGTAGATGCTCAGACACTCCAGCTGAAAGGAGAGAGTAGAGACAAAGGAGATCTGCAGGGAGTGGCTAATTATTTAGAAAAAAAAAAGAGGCAAAGGACAAACAAGCAGCCCCTGCACGGCTCATGCAGGGTAGGAGCTTGGAGGTGTACAAGCAAAACTAGGAAATCCCGTAACTTTGAAGTCAGAGAATGAAAATAAAGACAAACTTGAAAACAGCTGTGTACTGATTCCACCTCTCCCCGAAACCGTACTGCGTCAATCTGCCCAGGGGGCAGAATGGCAACTACATGGTGGGTGTGCAGCATGCTGGTAGGGTGCCAAGCCCAAACAAGGCACTACGTGTCTCTAGTTTCACAGCGCCAACCACTTGTTTATAGCATGATGGCGACCCCAAAAGTACTGCCACATTAAAAAAAGTACCAATCTGATTGCACAGCAAGTGGTGTTATTCCCCAACGCAGTTGTACTCCTTGTATAGACCCACGTAGGATTACGGTACAAGTCATCCAGTCTGGTGTGAAACCGGTCAATGCAAGTATATCCCAGTAGCGATAGCCTAACTCACTGTCCTAAATTATAAGCTAAAGAGAGGCGTGTGGGGTTGGTGGGTAATATTCCTATGTGATAAGCGAATAATCACAACACAGCCCTATCTTGACAATTTTACTGTTGCCTGGAAATCGCTGGCGGCAAAGAATCTGCAGCCGTTGCTTTTACATCCACAATATATTATGGAGACACGGTGCCGCCCCGAAGTCAGCGCATGGTGCCATGGCACCGTTCGCACTGCCGTAGTGCCGGCCCTTGATTCAGAGGTCTACGTGGATACACACAGCTTAAGTGAAACACACAATTGGGGGAGGGGCACGACAGAAGCAGTTAACAGCGGGCATACAGGCATGCACCCCCCAACACACACACAGGCCCTGTGGGAGGCGCTAGCTCATTCCCAGCAGCCCTCTGGAGCAGCCCTCACCCCACTCAGGTCCTTGACCCCCCACCTACCCTGGTCGCCTCTTCAAACAAACTGGGGATCCGCATGGCAGGCACCTGACTTCCAGCGGCCCCTCTGACAACCCAAAAACATTTTTTTTTAACATACACGGTCTGTGGTTGGTCTGTAAAAAGACCAGACCAACGTAGGCTCTCAGCTCAACCAGCCAGTGCCCCCCTGAGTCAATGAGAGGCCCGCTTGTGCCAGTGACGGCAAGCGGCACGACCACCCCACTGCACGACACAGTGCCCAGCACTGGTGTCACCCGGGCACCCAGGCCGCCGACAGCCCGGGTCCACCAGCACCGTCCTCTGCCAGGAACCGGAGGCCGCTTGCACAGCGCCAGGTGCGAGAGGAACCAGCTAGTGCTGCCAGTGCTATTAACCAGCTAACTGGTACTTTAGCAGTTACCAACCAAACTTGGAAGTATAAAAGCTGAACTGGCCCCGCCGACATCCTCCCTTCTAAATCGGTAAGAGACACCACCATATTAGTAAAAAAAAATACACATCACTAGAATGAACAGAATACATAGAGATGCCCACAGATGATGCCGCAACGAAAACAGCAGCGCAAGCGCATGGCCATAGGCATCTTTAGGACTGTGCCCAATAAGTTACTAAGAACCGCGAGTCAGAGAACACCATTTCACTGAAGATCGCCTGCTAGCGCCTTACTGCAACGACTGCACGCTCCAGGCACTGGATGTGGCTGCTATAGATACATTCAGAGCTACTCAGGGTTGGACTCGATAGAAGAAAAAAAACAGACATCGAGAAACAGTGCTGTAGGAGGTCTAACAATACCGGAATGGATAACCTGTTCCTGCCACTAGGGGCCACCAATAACCCTAATCCTACAGAGGTCGGTCGGAAGCACCAGTGTATGAGTTGTCCGTAACAGATGGTTCTGTGACACACAGAACACACGGAGCTCAGCAGCAGGCGCCTTAACGTGGGTAGTTGGACTGGAACCAGTGGAAACCAGTCAGCCTTGCAGGTGCAGCGCCGCGGATCCATCGGAAAGGCACTGCAGCTGGGAATCTGCGCGCCATTGAAGCAGGCACTGGAGCCCCTGGGATAGCTCAGTGAGCTGGAAGCAGGCAGGTGGCACTGGAGCCCCTGGGATAGCTCAGTGAGCTGGAAGCAGGCAGGTTACACACAGCTCTCCAAGGACGGCGCATGGATTCATTAAATTTGCTCAGAGAGTGGCCCCTTGAAGCTGTACACAGCGCTCTCCAGTAAGCACACAGACCCGCAGAGCTATCTTTCTAAGACTAAAAGCCATAGCGAGCAGGGCACACGCATTTCTGCAGCAGGTGCCTGGACCCAGTCAGCCGCCTCGGGACCAAAGGCCGCCCGTTGCACACAGACCCCTCTCTGCACGTTGTAGGGAAAGCTGCATAAAGCATAAAGAGTGAACAACAGAAACATATATAACGGATGACAATGAACCAGACGTACCTGGGCCAGTCCTTGCAGGTGCTGCGGGCATCTCTTGGGTCACTACGGGAACATGTATAGAACTCTAAGTATAACATATATTTACTCCAAGGTCTTATCACTACATTTCATTGAATGTTGTGATAGTTCGATGTATTTTACTTTCATGTTGGAAAAAGGTACCAGCAATACATAAAGATTTCTAAAAAAAAAATATCTTCAAAACTTTAAACAGAATGTAAAACTGCCTGTGGACATCTCAACTTAAGGGTGGCACTTGAGTCCTGACCACATTAAACAAGAGGAGTGCAGAGGTTTCTTGTGTGAGTGCAAGCGGTGCCTAGTGTATGAAAGGTGTAGATTTCTATAGTGACTGCAGAGGTGCCTGTGTGAGTGCTGGAAGAGAGTGTGTTCGCGCAGCATGAGGTGCGAGTGCAGTGGGGGATGTGCCTGGGTTGAGTGTAGAGTGCACCACATTAAAATCCCAGACCTACGGGTAATGCTAATGCTGGTTGAGATTGGGCGTGAAGTCTTTTTCAAAGGTTTAGCTCACGCACAGTCTTTTTGACAGAATGCTTGGTTCTTGTGTTGAGAGATCACAAAAGAAATAAGTAAACGAAATGCCGGCCGCGAAATACAACAAAACAGACAGACCGCTGTAGCTGTAGCTGTGTTTGTTGAGGAGGGGGGAGATGTCTTTGGGCGATCGGGAGTCCATGGGGAATCTGAAACCCGGAGAAAGCATCAAGGAGAAGATCAGGAGACGGACAGTTAAGGTGATCGAACACCGTCAGCCAGACTGCTCCATTGTTCAAACGGCCGTGAAATGCAAATTGGCAATATGAAATAACAAGACTGAGGGCATTGCTGTGTGGAAGGGGGGGAGGAGAAATGCGACCCGGCGGGCAGGGGAGGGGGCGGAGTGGGGAGAGCGGCGATGAGGGTGTGAAGCAGCGTGGGAGGGTGATTGATGGGCGGGGCAGTGCTGGGGAAGCCTTTGATGTGGCCTGTGGAGAAATGCTGCTGGCAGTGGGAAGGCTCGGGCATGCTCGTCCACGAGGAGTCACGTGACTCTCGTGCACTGTCCAAAATCCTCCGAATCCGCCTGTTAGAAAAGGAATTTTCTGGGTTAGCAGTAATAGGTTCGAGTAAACTCGACCTAAAAAGCAGCAACCATGGCTTTGTTGATTATAATATTGAAAATACTTCAGTTCTAAAATGAAGAAACAGTTAAAGAACGATAACCCGTTCTTTTTAACTTGCTTTACAGGCTTCTTTAAATAAATAGTTTTTTCAGGTTGCAGCATTGGCGTTTTACCTTTTATCTAACAGAATGCCCTGCTGTGCACTGAGGCAGGAGGAGACCCCAGACTGCCCCATTGACATTCTGTATGTGGCAATTACCCGGCATACAGAATGACAATGGGCGGGCGGGGCTGCTCATGTGCTACAGGAGGAGTGCGAGGCGGCCCCATCAGGGGGGTGAGGCCTCTCACAGGGGAGCAGTGCTGCTCCCTGTGATGGCCAAAATTACGGACAAAAGGCGTCCGTAAAAGGGATCCTCACGGACAACGGACGTGAGGTCCAATTTACGGACGGTCCGTGAAATTTACGGACGGTTGGTCACCCTAACACGGCCAGAAAGGAAAAATAAAACTATGATAAACACGTTTTATTGTGGTTTTATTTTTCCTTTCCTGCCGAGTCTTGGGGGCGAGGCCAGGGGGATTGCATGCACGGGGGAGTGGTAGTGCGCATTGTCAGTGCGGCAAACCGTTTTGCGCACTGAAGCGCTCTCCAACCGAGCTGGATTGTTGGGTTGGAGAGAGCTTGACGCATGCTCTGAGTCTTCCTGGGAGCACAAATTCAGAGTACTCAGTCCAATCCTGATGCTGCTGTAATGCATGAGTGCAGAGTCAGGATTGGCCGCAGGGGAGGCTGGGAACCTGTGCCTACAAAGAGAAGAGCGGAACAGAGCTACATGGCCGGCTGTAGGTATGTTTTTTAAAATTTATTTTTAATTTAATTCATTTTTATTTGGTCACGTAACCCTGCCCGCCCTGCCACTTAGACACAATACCGGCCGCTCCTGCCTGTAATTACTACACAAAGCTCTGCAACTTTCAGTGAGCAATACGTTTTCAGTTATCTGTTTTATTAAGTCAAAAGGCAGCTCAGAATAAAATACAGCTATCAAGCACACATTGTTAACATTACCGTTCAAACCGTTAACTTTCTAGGTCCTATGCCTGTCCCATGCACACTATAAGGATTAGTGCTTTCATATTGGCATACAATCATGCCTGGCTCGTATGCAACATGTCTATATTAGCAGGAAAGCCTTGCCACACACCACAGCATAGCACAACTTGTGTCACAACTTGTTTGAGTTTGACAGGTGGAAGACCCAAAACAACCTTTCTTATATCGTGTCAAGAGTGTCCACGACCACATGTGCAGTAGTACTCCCACCAAACTCTTGTACTTCCCTTGGCTTCCATCAGTGGGCCTCTGCAACCCTTCTTCCAGGATGGTTTAGAAACTAAGCGTATCCAAGGGTCATGGCTTCTCCGTGTTGCTGCAGATTAGCACTCTCATGAATGGTGCCAACTCCGGGGTTTTCCACCTCTGAACCCTGAAATGAATCGTCTCTTGTATCACTTCCCAATAAACGCTCCACCCTCGCTTTCCTCAACCCTCCCAGTAGACTCTGTGACGGCCTCATATATCAGGTGTCATCCAACAACCTAAGATGTGCAGGGGCTGCCGACTGCTCTGTTTGTTGCATTGATGGGGAGTCATGTCTGTGTCTTTGAGGTGCTCCACAGTAATAATGCTTTCAGCTAGCTTCGGACCGAGGCTGTGAGCCACCTCACTGAGAAGAAGCACAGCATCCATCACACAAAAATCAATATCTTCACAAATTCCGATTTCTCGAGTCCATATACCTCACACAGGGAAAACAACGTGTTGCGAGCAGCACTCCCAGTATAGACCAAGCCCTGGATCTTGATTGACCCCACTCTGCAGTAGGACTCTGTGCAACTGAACTATTTGCAAGCACACCACAAAGAATGATGTGACATACTCACCCATCACCCGAAAGGCAACTTTATGTGACTCCTACTACACCAATAGCAACTGTTTACTGATTCTGCTTCTCTGCAACGTCCAGCCCATGATGACTCAGTCTGCAACTGTGCTTGTTCACTTATTCAACAAATGTAGTGCCACAAAATGTACTACATGGCGTTGCTCAATGGTCCAACTTCATAAGATCTCATCATAAACCAGTCACACACTTGACAGTACCTTTATTTCTGACAGCCCACAAATAAACAGCTGCTGACTGGACTACAGAGCAGATGTGCACCACAATCTTCCACACCTATTTTGGCCCATTGAGCAAAAATAATGGTGATACCCCACGCAGTCCCTTTTGCTGTGACACTCTGTGAACACGGATGAGATTTTCCCATACTTTGTTGTTAAATGCCTACATCTTTTGGTGCCGACTCTTGCCGACTCTTGACAATTTGACTTTTCCCGAACATATTGTTGAAAACTATATTAAAACGAATGTTATTTTGCCATGTGAAATAACATGTGAATCTTAAAAGCTGCGACAAGTCTGAGAACAACTCTCTCTCTCTCTCTCTCTCTCTCTCTCTCTCTCTCTCTCTCTCTCTCTCTCTCTCTCCCTCCCTCCCCAAATGATTATACAGTAATATTCATGATCATTGATATTCATTGATATTCCTGAATTAAAGAAGAATTGCTTATTGATGCAGAAAAAGCTGGTCACATTAGTATAGGTACTGGTCGTCACCACTTAATAGACCATTTTGGGGGTTTTCACCAATTGGTCTGTCTGCAAAGTTTGGCCATTGAGAAATTCCCAAGTGAATACCCTTTCTCATGGGAAAACATTGTACTTAAGGATGAGACTGGACATTTTACCACTAGATTAGTGAATTGGAAAATTGCATGATTCATCCATTAACCGCAGGTGTGTGCTAATGTCGAAATTAACCAGTAATTCTCTTAATTGATTTTCATGTTTGTGTTCTTTGTGTATGATTGCTGCAAACATCGTTGACTGACTCTGGAGGATAAACTCTGACTCTTGTCAAATCCTCAGAGGAGGCATGCATTACCTATTACATCCTCTGCAGTGTCACTGATCTTTGCCCGAGTGCATGGCTCTGCCCTGGCATGGAGAAGGAGATTAGCTACTTGCTTAAACAAAAGGCCCTTGATCTTGTCCCTAAATGCATTGGAATATGTTACGTTATGTTAATGTATAAAGCGCCCTATCACCCAGGATAGTACCCTGAGCAGTATTTGAAACACAAACAAATGCTGTGATGAACATTTTAAGATGAACATTTAATTATTAGAAACTTTGAATGCACTACATAACTCGTGGAATAAAATATCAACTAGAAGGATGATCTAATCTGATGTGATACATGAATCACAAACGATCTGGAGGTCGGTTAGACGCCACAACAGTGCACCAGACGACTTGCCACCTGTTAACAAGAGTGCTTACATGACTGTTATGTTGTGGTCAGAGTCATGAAGCACTAGTGAGTTGGGGTGGCAGGGATTCCATAGCTGTGGGCTGTACAGCCTTCATAACCATAACTATGCTTTAATTGTTGATTCAGTTTCAGATGCAGACTAGGCTATTTGAAAATAATAGTTCAAGGCACGTGTGCTCTAGATACACATTTATTTATTTATTTGAAGAGTTTTATGTAGCGATGGCTAGACCAGGAGGTATCAGAGCGCTTTACATGAGGACAAGTGTGTTACAAGTTACAAATTACATCAGTTACAGGGTTACACAGTACAACAACATATAAAAAACAATGTTACACTGTTGGAGGGGGGATGGGAAGAAAGGAGACACAGCGGAGAGACGAGGAAAACAATGTCCGGCTGAGTAGCCGATCTCCTCTATAGCTTTCTAGGCTGCTCCACCGGGCATCAGCCATATTGCTCGGTCTCCACGGTCAGGGAAATGGATCTGGGATTACTTGTCTGCCTTGGGCCCTGGCCTTTCTGTTTGGGTAAAATGTTATTTTTGGTGCAGGCCAAATATTGATTTGTGCATGGTTGACCACTTCATAGATAGTTTTTTTTTTTTGATTTTTCAAAACCTTTATTAGCAAACGGAGAAAAGGGGTACTGTACATCAGTGCAATATTGCGACCAATAGAGTGACAAATAAGCACGTAAGCATATTTTTATTTATTTATTTTATTTCTTGTATAGCGCAAGAATCGACCCCATACGGGGTATCTCCGCGCTTTTGCTCGCAATGTGGCATGGCAGGTGTTACAAAAAATTGAAGTTATCGACTGATAGTTAGTTATTTATTCTTCCAGGAACAAGCTGGTTTTTAATTTTTTCCTGAAGGCGGAGTGGTTGGGGGTTTGTCTAATGCAGGGTGGAAGGTTGTTCCATAGGTTAGGCCCTACCAGAGAGAAGGCTCTGCCACCTTGTCTGGTTTTTTTTTACCAGAGGAGTTTTTATTAGCAATTGATTGCTTGACCGTAATGCTCTGTCAGGTTTGTAGAGTGGTAACTTTTGGGTCAGATAGTTGGGGGCTTTCCCGAACAGGCATTTGTGAACAATGCAGCAGATTTTAAATTTGATGCGTTGTCGTATTGGCAACCAGTGAAGTTCTCGCAGCAGAGGCTTGGAGGGGGTTCTGGGGGGGGCATTCAAAATCAGTCTTGCCGCTGTGTTTTGGACTACCTGGAGGCGGTTTATGGCATCCTCGTTGGCTTGTATCAGGAGCCCGTTGCAGTAATCAATTTTGCTTATCACCATTGTCTGCACAAGGGTCTTTCTGTAGTTATCTGGTAAGTACGGGAAGACCCGTCTTAACAGGCCAATTGTGTGGAAACATGCCCCAGCAACTGCACTCGCATGTTCCTTCAAGGTTAGATTTTGATCTAACTTCACCCCCAGGTTCTTTACTGTTAGTTTTGGGGTGGGTACTGGTCCCAGATCTAAGGGCCACCAGTCAGGGGACCATAGTATGGACGCTTTTCCAAAGAGCATTAATTCCGTTTTTCCAACGTTGCATTGGAGACGGTTGGCAGCCATCCAGTTGGAGATGGCCCTCATGCCTTCAGCAAAATTATCCCTAACATTGGAGGCACCTTCCCGTACATGTTGACGATCTGTTACAAAAACCAAGAAATCAAGTTATAATTACAGTTTCCCCCCCCACTCACAATAGTGCTTGCATCATACCAAGGTCCTATGATGGCAAATGTCAATTCAGCTGATGACCATGCGACATGAGTGACAATATATAAGGCATAACGACGCAGAACTTGCCAGGTTTGCATCTACGTGGCACCGCCGTGTCTCACCCTAGCCTGTTCCCTCCATCTATTCCCATCTGTTGCAGTGTGTAGGGTGATTGTCCCTGTCTCAATCTGTGGTTATGTGCGCGAAGGCGTTGCCTCATCAAACTCTAGAGCTGTATTGTTTCCCCAGGTGTGTGTGTCCTCGGCCTCCCCCGGCCCCTCTACTTCGTCCTCTTGCTGTCTTAGAAGGTAGGATGTGAGCGGTCCCAAGACATCTTTTGGGCGTGACTTCAGGGGTAGTAACTCTGCATATGTATGCAATTGATCCTGCCATGTTGTCATGGTAGAGACCCAAGCCTTGAATTTAGGGGCTCGCCCCCTCCCCTATCTGCCGCCACTTGGCGTTTAACTAGGAGAAGGCTTAGTGCCAGAAACTTTTTGTGTATGGTCGAGATGTTGTGTGAGAGGCCCAACAGCGCTACCAGTGGGCATGGTGTGAGCACTACCCCCAACATATCCGACAAACCTGCGAAGACCTCATCCAGTATTGGGCCACTCTGGGGCAGGTCCATGCCAGGTGGAAAAAGTCCGCTCCCTCCCTCCCACAGCGGTTACAGCAGTCTGTATCTCTGAGACGGAACTTGTACAGTTTAGCAGGGGTATAATATAGACGGTGGAGGAATTTGAAGTGAGCTATCCTCAACCTAGAATTCCCAGTGACTGCGTTTGTTTGTGTGCAGCTAGCCTCCCATTGCTCATCCGTGAGTGGTGTATCAAGATCTCCATCCCAATCGGTGCGCGCCCGTAGTGTGGTAGTCAGTGGTGTGTTCTGCTCGTGTTTATAGAGTAGTGCTACAACGTGTTGCTGAGCATCTTTTTGCATGAGTGCGTGGAGAGGTGCGAGAGTATTTGGTTCATCCGGGAAGCTGGGGGTGATCGTGCAGACGCTTTGTCGGAGTCTGATATATAGGAAGGTGTCCATAATTGTGCGTGTGTGTCCCAAAAAAGTGTTGCATCGTGCGGAATTGCCCTTGGACGTACAGATCTCCCCAGGTGCAGTGTGTGAGTTTCGTCAGCATCTTGCGACAGATCTCCTCACAGGTGGCTTGTAAATGGGGTTCATTCATCAGTCATCTGTGGCGAATACAGGAATTGGCATCCAATGGCACCAGCAAGGTCTTTCGACGCAGCCGCTGTGCAATCTACCGTGGATGGCCCTCGTTCTCTCTCCCCCACGCACGTGAAGATGTACCAGGGTGCGTGCACGGGCCTCATGAAGCCATCCTCCACACCCAGGTGGGCCATATAGGGCGGCGGGTGAAACCAATAGACAGCAAAGTGGCCCTGCGCGCAATCGTAGTACCGCTCGAAATTAGGGACTTCAAAACTCCCCTGGTGATATGGTAGCATTAACGTGGCGAGGCTAATTCTCGCCTGCTTCCCGCCCCAAATTAATCACGTTAATTGGGTTCTAAGTGCGGCAACCCCTGCATAGATAGTTTAAAAAGAATGTCCTGGAATGATCTTGAATAATTCTACGTTGTTGAGATTGGTTCGTTCAGTTACGTTCTTAACATTTAGTTGTCTCTGTAACATTAGGATTTCCACTGCATTGTGAATATTAAGCTGTGGTCCGCCAACACTCAGTGGGGACACCGACTGGGAACACATGCTTTGCATACTACTGCCATCTAGTATTGGGTCCGGACGTTTGCAAGTTGTTTTTCTTCAAAGAAGTCTTTTTCAGTCACGTTGAAGATGACTCCTACTTTCGGTGATATTGCACATGGGCATCGGCTCCATTGTTAGATTGTTTTCTTTCCGCCATCGAGTTTAGAAGTGGTTTGCCGCACTTCGGTTCAAGACCGTCCTTTGGGTTCCCCTCGGTGCGCAATCCACTGTACCCTCAATGGTATTGTTATCATACGTGTTTCACTATTCTCAGTGTATCGAATCGATCAGGAAACTCCATCTTCGGTCGAAGACATCATGGGTGGCCTTTGGGCCTAACTGTGTCAGTTGACTTTTACTCTGTTCCGTTCTAGCAAGCCTTCCACTGATGGAATGGACTGTGTTTCAATTTTGTCCTCGGTGCCACTACAAGTACCCTCGCACAGACCTGCATAAAGTCTGCAACTTGTGCCTCTCGCTGGTGCACAAAGAAGAAGATTGTGAGGCTAGTCAGTCTTTTTGATCGAAAAAGACTCTACGTGATTGTCTGGCTTGACAAAGGGAAATGCAGCGACAGATCATTCAATATACTCCGAATATCTTTGGAGAAGAATCCGAACATGAAGAGGCAGCAGAAGAGGAGGAAGCCTTCTCTATCCCAGAATCTGATTCCGAGCTGGAAATAGAGTTGGAGTCTGAAGACGTTCCACGGGACAGGGTGCCATGGGTACTAAATCCCCTCTGCCCCCCAAACTCTCTTCAACCAATCAAAAGGCTTCGATACCACCTCCGCGCCATGGTCGGTACCGAGATTGTGTTTCTGACGCTTCGCCCCTGGGCCCGGTACCAAAACAACTGGTCAAGCCTTCCGGCTCGGGCTCGAGCCGAGAAAAGCTGTTTTCGGAACCGAAACCTTCTGCTCCGAAAGGCGAGAGACAACTCAGGTTTATTACCGAACCCTTCTGCTTCAAAGGACAAAAGAGAGAAGCTCAATTCGGCACCGAAACCTATGGCTCCTAAATCGAAAGAGGGCCTTCCAAAGCCTCCGGAATTGATCCTGGACCTTATGAAAGAAAAGTTAGACCCTAAGCAGAAGAAAATCTACATCAATCCAGATACTAGACCTATTTTGGCAAAACCACCTTCCAAACGGTAAGTTCGTCCAGAGGACACTGGTTATAAAATTCCTCTCAAGAAAAAGGATATGGCTACAAGCCCTTTTTACCCTAATCCTCAATCCCCCTCCACCATCTTCACCACTACCATTTGCCAATCTCAGATCCTTTACGCATAGCCACCTCAGGGGTCTCCACATACTCAGCCTGATATAGGGGATGATCAGGACGATGACTATAGTCATTTACTAGCAGACCCATAGGATGACTAGAATATTGATCCACCCATGGATAATGATCCAGATTTGTACCCTTTGAAGCCATCACCTCCAGATGATAATGTAGCTTATCAAGAGCTGATTTCAAGAGCAGCAGCTCACCATGGGGTTACATTATATAAAGAGTCTTTGGAAGAAGACTTTTTATTTGAGAAGCTAGGGTCTACACATAGGACAAGTCAGAGTCTACCTATGTTAAAGGGCATGATGAGACATGCTGATATTTAAGGAGCCTGTTTGTGCCTACATATTAACACCTAGAGTTGACAAAAAATATAAACCTCCACCTTCTAATCCCATTTTTATTAAGGGACAGTTGCCTTTAGACTCACTAGTAGTCTCTAATACTCGTAAGAGAGAAAATTCACAGACCTCGGCAGATGCACTTCCCCCAGACAAAGAGTCTAAGTTGATAGATGCAGCCGGTAAAAGACTGGCTGCTCACGCCGCTAACCACTGGCGTATTGCTAACACACAGGGCCTACTAGCCAGGTATGATAGAGCCCACTGGGACGAGATGGAAGATCTACTTCAATACCTCTCAGAGGAGCACAAGAAAAAAGCACAGGAATTAGTACAAGAAGGCAAACTCGTATATCTAATTCCTCAATTAGATGTGCCTTAGATGCTGGTGACCGTGCAGCAAGGGGAATTAACACCAGCATTCCCCTACGACGACATGCTTGGCTTAGAATTACAGGTTTTAAACCTGAGGATAAGCAGTCTATTTGGAATACCCCTTTTAATAAACAACATATTTTTTGGCCTCAGGTAGATGAAGCCCTAGAAAAAATGAAAAAGGACATAGATGTGGCAAAGTCTATGAGTGATTCAGTCTCCATCAAACAGAGGCTCCTTTCATAACTTGTTTTATAGAGGAGGGTACAAAAGTATGTCCTTGGACCCTAGTGCTTCCTCATATAAATCAAACACACAAACCTCTTGTAGTTTTTATAGAGGAGGGTACAAAGGAAACCATTTCAAAGGAATGGGGAAAAGTACGCCAATGCATAACTCCCCATCCCCCAATAAGCAGTGACTTGCCTACATTTCCCTCCGAACATTTAACACCTGTTGGGGAAGACTTCAACAACGTCCCCCTATTTGGCAGTCTATAACATCAGACAAATGGGTACTAGACATTATCCAACATGGTTATTGCCTAGCGCTCACCAGCAATCCTCCCACTATTCAACCTTGCACTCACAAACTCTCATCAGAGTACCTACAGCTCCTCTAACAAGAGGTACAAGCTCTTTTAACAAAGGGAGCCAAAGAACCAGTTCCATCATAGTACCAATGTTTAGGGGTTTACTCTGTACTTTCTAATTCCCAAAAAGGACAGCTCCTTAAGACCAATTTTGGACCCAAGAGTGTTAAACCTGTACATACTGTCGGAACATTTCCATATGGTTACACTCCAGCATGTGCTTCCACTTCTACAGCAAGGTGCTTTTATGTCCACACTAGACTTAAGATGTGTTCTTTCCCATTCCGCTTCACCCAGCACATCACAAAAACTCAGATTTGTGCTAGCAGGAAAACACTATCAGTTCAAAGTACTCCCATTCAGAGTATGTACTGTTCCCAGAGTGTTCACAAAATGTCTAGCAGTAGTAGCAGCTCATCTCAGAAGACAACAGATCCATGTCTTTCCATACCTAGACAATTGGCTTGTCAAAGCCAGCACACTCCAAACCTATTTGCAACACACTCAGAATATGTTAAACCTACTCCACCAATTGGGTTTTACAGTTGATATGCAGAAGTTTCATCTTCAGCCTTCAAAAATGCAGTCCTATCTGGGAGTGACACAGCTCTAGCCTCTCCCAATGCAGCCAGAATTCTAAATATTCAAACACTGTTACTACAGTTTCACACCAACCAATACTTAGCCGTCAGGACTTTCATGCAACTGCTAGGAATGATTGCATCATGCATCGCAATAGTGCCTCATGCAAGATTACAAATGTGTCCCCTACAAGAATGCTTAGAAATCAATCACAGGGTCAATTAACAGATCTAGTGTTGGTAGACAGCCGCACCCATTGCTCTCTCTGCAGTGGTGGAACACACAAAACGTATCAAAAGGGCGGCCCTTCTTCAATCCTGTTCAACAGATTGTGCTAACAGCAGACGCATCTCTGACAGGTTGGGGTGCTCATCTACAAAACTTGACAATTCAGGGTCTGTGGGACAACAAGCACAAAAGTCTCCACATCAACTATCCAGAACTTCTAGCTTTGTATCAAGCATTAAAAGCTTTTCAGTCTCACTTCATAGGAAAGGTTGTCTTAGTCAGTGCGGGCAATATGACAGCTATGTACTATTTACAAAAGCAGGGGAGGAGGGCGGACAATCTCTGCAGCTATCAGGCCGCTCTCAGACCATTTGGCGTTGGGCAATCCATAACAGAATTCATCTTCTGGCAGAGCACCTCCCAGGAGTGAACAATCAAATTGACGACCTCCTCAGCAGGGTGCAGCAACCAATACAAGAGGGGGAACTTCATCCCCAGGTTCTCCTTCCATACTTTCAAGAATGGAGATTCCCACAAATCTGTTCGCCACATTGGACAACTCAAAATGCCAAACTTCGCTTCCAGGTTACCACATCCTCTATCCAAAGGCAATGCCCTATAGATGAATTTGTTAGGGATATTTGCTTATGCTTTTCCGTGTCTCCCTCTTCTTCCGTTTTTGGTCCAGAAGCTCAGGCAAGAATCCCTCACACTGATTTCTGGTGGCTCCCTCGTGGGCCCGTCAACCGTGGTTCACCACACTCTTGGAACCATCTGTGGTTCTCTGCATCTCATTTCCACCATTCTCACTCCGAACCATGGAGAAATCAGACACCCAAACTCCAAGGAGCTCAATCTAGCGATTTGGATCCTGCAGTCCTAGAGTTTGGATACTTAGATTTGCTGCCAGATTGATTTTTCTTAAAGAGGCAAGGAAGCCTACCGCCAGAGTATGCTATGCAGCAAAATGGAAAAGATGTGTTGTATATTTCAACAAGAACAATATTGATTCGCTAGATGCCTCTATCCAAAATATTATTTGTTACCTTTTGCACTTACTGCGAGCTGGTCTAGCCTACACATCCATTTGATTGCACCTGGCAGCAGTAGCTGCATATTTGCAAAACATGCAACATTCATCTTTGTTCAAGGTTCCAGTAATTAAAGCCTTTATGGTGGGACTTCAGAGTAATACCACCCAGAGTGCCTCCTCCACCAGTTTGGAATCTGAACATTGTGCTTACAAGACTCATGGTTCCACCTTGTGAGCCATTACACAATTGTCCATTACAGTTTCTTTCATGGAAGGTTGCCTTCCTCATTGCTATCACTTCATTAAGTAAAGTTGTTGAGCTACAGGCATTAAATTTAGAAGAACCCCTCTTTCGGTTTCATAAAGATAGAGTAGTTCTTCGCACCAACCCAAAATTACTCCCAAAAATTGTTTCTGCTTTTCATATTAAACAACCAGTTGAGCTACCGGTGTTCTTCCCTCAATCTGATTCAGTAGCAGAAAGAGCTCTACACACACTTGATGTCAGAAGAGCGTTATGGTACTATGTTGAAAGGGCAAACTATTTTCGTAAGACAAAGCAAGTGTTTGTAGCATTTACTACACCTCACAAAGGTAATCCTATCTCTAAATCTGGTATTTCAAGATGGATTGTTAAATGCATTCGAACTTACTATGCTGAAGCTGAAAGAACTTAATCTATACCTTCTGGAGCACATTCCACTCATAAAATAGGAGCATCTATGGCCGTTTTAGGTAACATTCCCATAGCTGACATTTATTTATTAATTCATTTAGAGTTTTATATAGCGCAAACATGACCCACGAGGGTATCCGAGTGCTTTACACATGAGTAGGACGCAGGAGGTAAGCAAAGCACACATTAATATGCAATGAGAACAGTTAAAATTAGAAGTACATGTAGTCGTGGTGCGAGAATATGGGGTGAGGAACTATCTCGGGACCCAAAATAAAGAAACATAAAGATACCTAACAAACTAAGGTGCCGCCCAACATAGGGCAAGTCTATAATAGTCAAGGTCGATGCACAGATACTCTGATCAGATTCAGGACTTATCTTGTTTAAATACTTTGACTATGAAAATGACAACATGCTCTTTACAGATGGTTTGGAAATGTGCGGCTCAAACTATCTCACAGGTAGACAAAATCACAGAAGAGTTTGGCCAGACGTGTAGGAATTGCATGAACAAAAACAAGTCTGTCACGAACTGAAAATCGGCCTTTCAATCACTTCAAGAGGTGGGAGATATTAGATTATAAAAGATTCGAACACTTCGGTTACTGCAAATATAGAGTCTGTCAGTAGGAAAACCGGGAGCATCCTAAAGCTAAGGTGCATTTCCCCTCTGTATCTATGGTAGAGTCACACTATTGCAATGTCAACTATTCTGTAACACGTATATTTATTCTATGCAATTCCTTTATATTTTAGATTTAAAAAGGGGTACTTGCACTGCCAAACTTACAATCATGATGTTGACCAATACAATAAAAAAATTAGTTCAATAATAAGAGTTAGAGACGAAAGGGTATTAGATCGGTTATCCTTATCCAATCTTGCATTATGGTTGTAAGGGTTCTGTATCTAAATATTCAGCACCTAAGTTTTTTTAATGTGAGAATAAAGTTTCTTCAATGTGCCGCTGGGCTTTGATGTGATATTAGGAGAGCAGCAAGAATTCTCCAATATGGATATCACCAGCAAATCTGAGATAATCCCTATGCTCTGTAATCTGTGTGATGCCATTATCATACCAATTCATACATAGGGTGTTTGAATTAGCATGACCTGCTGGGAAAAAACAAGCTACTCCCTTGGAATATGCGACACTGGAAAGTATGCACTGGGCAGTCAAAACTTAAATATGCCCACTTGGTAACTTGGACTGCTACGTTTAGGATGGAGAACTACAATAATGCCACATCAGCACAATGCAGATAAGCGATATTATACTGAAAAACACTGGTGATAAACATATTTATAAATAGACACTATTGTTGAATCAAAATTTCTTTGTGCCAACAGTTCAGTGTTCAGAAAAGCCATGGTGGCTTACCTTCTACCACAGTCCTGGCATTTGTAAGGCAGCAACAGAGGTGTAGTGCAGTGGCAGGGCAGCTGACTTCGGAGCACAGGGGTCACAGTTTGATCCCCGGCTCCGGTGGCAGATCAGCTCAGCTCAGCACCATGTGACTCTGGGCAATAGCTCAAATAATTTCCACGACAGCCCCCAGCGCCTTGAGACCCTTAAGGGTGAGTAGTTCACGCTTTACAAATACTGGATTTACAGATAGATTTATAACATGGTCCACACCACACACATTTACTAAACACTATTGTTTGGTGATAAGCCAATGTAGGGCAAGCAGTGCTAAAGACACCTTTTCAAGCAACTGCAACACCTACCAGTTAGCCACTGCTTTGGGAGAATACTGCTACATAGTCTATGCAAAGCATGTGTATATACAGCACACATGCCTCGAACGGAATATGTTACTTATGCTGTAAGCATCTGTTCTTGGCATGTAGATCTGTAGATTCACATGCGTTCTCCCACCTTCCCTGGCACCTGTAGTTGTTGCAGTTCTCATAATTTACTTTACAAATGCATGTACATCTGTTTTCACTTACGTCATTCTCACCCTCTTGCGGGAAAACATTCTAACAATGGAGTCGATGCCCATCTGCAATATCACTGAAAGGAGGATCCAATTTACTGTGTGACTCGAAAAGACTTCTTAGAAGAAAAACTACTGACAAACATCCAAATCCAACACTTGGCAGAAGTATGTAAATCATGTGAATCTAAAGCTCTACATGCCAAGAATAGATGGTTAAAGGGTAAGTAACATAATCCTTCCAGTTCCTCTTGAAATCTAGTTGGTCTGTGGCTAATCCAGTCACATGTCGGGCAATAAACTTTGGGCGGGCCTATCTCCAGCCCTTCATGCTCTCTAGAGACACTGGTCTGTTCTTAAATCTTCTAACTTGTTTAAAAGCCAGTCCATTTGTGTCGAGTGCAGCCTTTTTCAGTTTTGTGTGAGCACACTGATTGTGACCTCTCTTCTCTATTTCCTCATACAGGACCAGGTGGAGCACCTATTGGCACTGCAGATCCGAGCCTGCACGCTGAACTCCAAACTGCTATTAGCTGAGCGCCGGAAGATCCTGGACGACCTGGCGAGCGAGAAGCCACTTATCAAGCTGCTTTACATAACACCTGAGATGGCCGCCTCAGCAGCATTTCAGTCTACACTGACCTCCCTCTTGGCCCGTCACCTCTTGTCCTACCTGATCGTTGACGAGGCACACTGTGTCTCCCAGTGGGGCCATGACTTCCGACCTGATTACCTAAAGTTAGGGACCTTGCGCTCCCGCATTCCACATGTGCCTTGCATTGCTCTGACAGCCACTGCCACAGCAAAGGTACAGCAGGACATTATTGGCTCTCTGGGGCTCAAGTCTCCTGTGGCGAACTTCAAGACTCCATGCTTCAGATCCAACCTCTTCTATGATGTGTTGTTCAAGGAGCTACTGGCCAACCCCTATGATCACCTCAAGGATTTCTGCCTAAAGGCTCTGGGCGAGAAGAACAAGGAAGGGGTAGGTTTTTTCTAGAGCTGCAGGTTTGTGTTAGGGTACAAGCCAGTCTGTGAGATTTTTATTCTTTTCTTTTCTTTGTTTTTAAAAACAAAACACTGTTGCGTAGCTACTGTGGAAAGCTGTTGTGTCCCCGTGACATCTTCCAAAGCTCCAGATCACTGGGATAGAACAGCTAAGCTGAACTGTGATATGTAAACAAGTTTAATGTTCAAAATTAGACTACTCTACGTGTTTGCTGATATTGATTCCATGTATTCAGGACTTTAGACGCTTTTATTTTATTTCATTTTATTTTTGTATTTATGGATTTCTTCTAGCGTCAAGTAATCTTAAAATATTTTTCTTTATTGCCACAAATAAACATCCTTGCATCAATTTATCAAATACAGTATTTCAGTGTCTCAGGTTGCAAAATTAATAATTGAAACTTTTGACTTCTCTTAAATACAACACAACTTATACCAGCCATCCATTTTGATTTCCCCAGTGGAGGTTAAATACTTGTTCTCACACTAAAACTCTGAGTTTGATACTCGCTGATTTCAGGAGAGACTCTTAGAGTATTATGTAGTCAGCATGTAGTACTCCATCCTAGTATTTTGTTTGTTATACAAAACAAAATCTCTGCCTATGTGTTGAATCCCAGAACACATTTTAAATGTTAAAATATTAATTTTCAAAAGCATGTTGGTTCCGAAAACATGCTTCAAAGAAGCAGACTTTATTACAGTTATTGTTAACTTGCCCATCTGGATTTTTTTTTTTTTAATTTTTGAAAACCTTTATTGCGCAGTATCCGAAGACAAATACGGGCCTACAACCATCCGGCCGGCCTCGACATATTTATAAGCATTTTAGTAAGCTATACTTCAACTCAGTAGCACTTCAGTACAAGAGAACAATCAACCTGAGTTACACTGGATTTCTACGTACTACCGAGAAACAGGAGAAGTTAAGGTTCATTTTTAAAGTTTTTGTTATTAAAATATGTATGAAAGTATAGGAACTAAGAAGGATCAGAGTACATACAATCCACCGAAGACATGAGCGGGCAACGTCTACCAGATGAAATCCAACGAGCAGAAAAACATAATCAAAATGGCGGCATAGGGATAGCACAAAAGGATAAACAATCACAAAGTTTGTTGCATGCCGGTCGCTACCCACCTAACACCGATCCACCCCACTGACCCAAGAAGAAACAAGAAAAAAAAGAAGGTAAGAACAAAGAGAAAAATAAGGCCCATAGAAACGAAAACGGACAAAATACCCCCTCCCCCTACCCCCCCACCCTACACGCATGCAGAGGCTATGGCCTACCCCCCCCCCCCCCCCCTTAGCAGTGTGTCTGTCGCCCAAAAAAAGATACCCGAAATACAGAAGCAGAAAGAAAAGGAAGAAGAGAAAAGGAATCATATAAAACCGGAGGAGGGCCAAACGTACATACTCAGAACAATCAACATGTGCAGTCACGGCCGCCCATCCCCGGACCCCCAAACCGATTTAGAACCAACGTTCAACTCCCCCGTTTGTCCATCATAGTCCCAGCAGTGCGAGCATCAGCAATCAAAAAAAAGAAAACATCTTCAACCTTGCCCCTTACGGTCTGGTGTGTCAACAAGGTCCAGCTGTACAGTAGCCATCATGGATGGGGTAAGCAGACGGGATGACCACAACAGAATAGGACGCTGTCCACCAAAGTCTGTCCAACTCAAAGCCATGCGTGCTACGACAGTACAAAAAGAAACAACGCATAGCAATAATCCTCCAAGATCGGCCGGCCAAAGCAGTAGCATCAGTTCCAGGATAAGATTGTAAGTCCCGCCAGTAGACCACAAAGGAGCTGCCGGACATGGCGTCTGGAGAAGATTCCCCAGCCACCGCATAAGTCCACGAACACCAGACCTCTTCCCAACCAATACAGTCAGCACCGCGGCGAAATCAGGATCCTGTACCTTCAATGCCTCCGTGTACATCTGGGTAGGCAATCCACAGCAGTCGGTTACAGGGTGTGGCGCAGTGCCCCGCACTCGAAAGCAAACTTGGCCAGTCGAGGGCACATCAGATGAAATGGCGTCCAGTCGGCCCCCCAGATCTTGGGCATTATCATGCAGGGCAGCTCGCAATGCACCTAGAGCGCCCAGAACATCGCCAATCCGCAATGGTGCCTCACCCTTCTCCGCTCCTATGACCCAGCATCCCAAAATGACACAACCTCCCCACACCTCACCATCCCCTCGATACACTCAAATCCCCTTAGACCCCCCACACTAAACAACAGATCCTCCATCCCCAATAACCTCAGAAGAGTCCCCCTCGCTCTTGAACCACCCACCACCCCCAGCACACCGCGTCTCAAATGCACCCTCCTCAATTGTAGATCGGCCTCGAAACATGCCGCCGCCATTGCAGAGCTCCTCTTATCGCGGGACCTCGACATAATCATACTGACTGAAACCTGGCTAACTGAATCTTCTACACCTATAATGGACATTCTAGTTCCCCCTAACTACCACATTATCAGGCTCGACAGATCAGGCCAACTGGGGGGTGGAATCGCATGCATTTACAGGAACAACATCTCTGTTCGGAGAGCCAACTCCACCTCACTACCATCTCCAAATTCCTGTGAATACATCTGCCTCGACATTATCAGTGAGGGCAAACCGATATGCTCTCTTCACAGCATTTACCACCCTCCCAGGGACAACTTCACCTTCTCCCAACAAATCATGGATATGATCTCAACCAATTCCGGGCGGCAGCTCACCCAAATATACCTTGGGGACTTTAACCTCCACTGGAACGATCGTAACGACGCGGTGGTAAATAGTCTTAAAAATTTCCTCGACGCTCTTAACCTCACCCAAATATGCAACAGCCCGACCCACGAGAAAGGCTCTATCCTTGACCTGATCATCTCCAAAGAGGACTCTATCCTACTCGAGTCCATCCAACCCTGTGACTGGTCAGATCACCATATTATCACATTCTTCATCAATGAAAAAGTTTGTCAACCCGACTCAATTCCCCAAACCGAAAGTTTGGAAAAGAGACATGAAAAAACTCAACCCAGGCTCTTTGCCCCCCAACAGGCGCAATCTCCTTCTTCCACCGACAGACGATACGGACGTTCAAACCCTGACTGACCACTATCTCAATGCCATGACCACAATAATTAATGAGGCTGCACCTATGCAGCTGAAAAGAGTCACTACTAAAATCTCCAACCCATGGTACGACGGGAGTCTCAATGAGGATAGACGAGACATGCGAATGGCTGAACGTATCTGGAGAGCAGCTCCCTCTGCAATGCACCTAAAAGACCTGAAGACAAAGAGAAACGCCTACTTCAGGAAAATAAAACGTACAAAATCAGACTTCTTCAGCCGCCAGCTCGACCAGGCAAAAAACAGACCAAGAAAACTATTTGAGCTTATCAGATCACAATCCAAGGAACAACCCCAACCAATTAACACTGCGAGTAAAGCACCCTCCTGTGAAGACTTCGCTGCTTTCTTTATCCAAAAAACTGACAACATAAAAAGCGATCTCCTTATTGATGCAAGCCTCCATTCCAAACCCCAGTGCCCAGCAACCGCTGAACCAAAAAACAATGCTACATGATCAACCTTTGGCACATACTCGGAAGAAGAAATTGGTAAACTGCTCAACACCCTGAAACCATCCAATCACCTCACGGACCCCTTGCCTGCCTCCGCAGTAAAAGACTTTACCCCTCTGCTTCTCCCTCTCTGGACTAAAATTGTCAACAGCTCTCTCCAACAAGGAAGCGTCCCTGACTCCCTCAAAGTGGGTCAAGTCACACCTCTACTAAAAAAGCCCACAGCCGACCCCTCCGACCTCAACAACTACCGACCCATCACCAATATTCCCACCCTCGCCAAACTACTAGAAAAATGCGCACAACTACAATTGACTAATCACATTGAGCAATTTGATCTCCTCAACCCGCACCAGTCAGGCTTCCGAGCGGGACACAGTACTGAAACGGCCATGACGCACATAATTGACGACGCACTTCAAATGCTAGACCAAAACGACACTTGCCTCCTCATCCTTCTTGATCTCTCTTCAGCATTCGACACCGTTAAACATGAGAATCTGCTAGAACTCCTAAACACAAGAATGGGATTATCTGGTACTGTTCTCAAGTGGTTCACTTCCTTTCTTCACAACAGGACGCAGAAATTCAAGAGCAACAACCTGTTGTCCTCGCCAATACCTGTAACGCTAGGAGTCCCCCAGGGCTCCTCTTTATCCCCAACTCTGTTCAACCTAGTCATGGAACCACTCACCACCTTGCTACAAGCATCCAATGTACACTTTCACATGTACGCCGATGACACCCAACTTTATCTCAAATTACAATCTCCCAATGACATCCTGCTCCTGAACGCAACAATCAGATGCACCCAATCCTGGATTGCTGATAATCACCTCAAACTCAATGCCCTGAAAACAGAGTTCCTTCTGATATCACCTCCAGCTAAGAGCTCCACTGCTCAAACCTGGCTTAAACACCTAATGCACTCAATGTCCAACCCACCATCGTGGACTCACCAAAATCTTTAGGCATTACACTTGACACCAATCTCAACATGCAGCAACACATCAGCAAGGCAACTAAGGGCGTGAACTTCCAGATCAATACTCTGAGAAAACTTAAACCCTTCCTCCCAGCCAAAGACTTCCAAACCGCAGTACAAGCTATAGTCATCCCCCAAATTGAATACGGCAGCACCGCACTAGTCGGACTCCCCCTAACCACAACCGCACCACTAAGAGCCTCCCTAAACGCTGCAGCGAGACTCATCACTGGGTCAAAAAAGCACTCCCACATTACCCCTGACCTGAGAGCCCTGAATTGGCTGCCATTTGAAGCCAGAATACACCTGAAAATCGCCTGCATGACACACAAGACGGTTCACCTTAAGTCACCCGGTTACCTCGCCCAGAAATTGACAATATCTGGCGGAACCAGAAACACTAGAGGCACAAATAATCTTCTGCTGAAACCGCGAAGATTCCGGAAGGAAAAAACATATAAGCGCTCCTTCTCTGGAATGGCACCTAGGATCTGGAACTCTCTCCCTCCAGAAACAAGGCTTATCCCATCCACTACACTCTTTAAAAAAGAAGTAAAAGCTATCCTCATGGCTAAATACACTTGAACTAGTATCTAGAACTCTGTTAACACTGTACTACATGCTTCTACCTGCTTGACCCCTTTGCCTACTTATATGAGTAGTCTCCCTCACATACCCCGTATGTAACCTAGTTGTACTGTTTGATTTATTGATTTATTTGTATGATTAGGCCCCCATCATGTACCCCTCTATGTAACCTATTTGTATTGTTTTGATTTATTGATTTATTGGTATGAGTACGCCACCATCTATGTAAAGCGCTCTGATATCTGCAAAGATCTTGTCCGCGCTATATAAAACTTTTAAAATAAATAAATAAAGGAAAAAGGGGTGCAGCAGCTCCCTGCACATCGGGCGCACAGACATGGAGCAGTTCTCGAGACTGGCCGCCGACATCCCCTGTGAACAGCCGATCATCTCGTCGCCGCTCCGCATAGTACAGCCGGGCCGGGGGCACAGGGGCAGCACACTCCATTCCGACACCCCACACGATTCCAGTGTAGTGTCGGTGATCGCCCGTACCCTCAGTAGCAGCCCGGGGTAGTCAGTTGCAAGTGCTGAGTCTTCGATACAAAATGGCACCCACCACAGCGCTGGGAGATGAGAAAGCTGGTAAAGCCGTCTACGAGCTGGGGAAAGGATACAATGTGTCACTCACAGCCGCGTTGTCCTCCAAGCGTGCAGATTTGCAGAGCAGACGGAATCGCTGCAGCGGAAAGCACAGTGCAGCAGCTACTCTCCGCCGGCCGGCTCCGACCTATTTGCAATGGCCGCTGGTGTTGTAGTCAGGGCCGGCCGTCTCCGATGAAGAAAGACCCGGTCACCGCCATTGAGCGCGAAGGAGGAAGCAAGGACGCCGCTTCGCTTCCACTGCCGGGAGCGCGCCGGGGAGCACAGCGTTAGAATCAGAGTCACCTCCCGGATCCGATAACTCGGCATAAAAACAGGATAGCTTGCAGGATAAGTGGCAATATGGGAGGAAAGCGAGAGGGTCGGCGGAGCCGAGGGTTAAGCGGCCATCATGGTTGCAGGCTAGGCTCCTCCCCCCGCCCATCTGGATTTTTAAAAAGAAAGTATAAATCACATTTGGCTTTTTCTGAACTCTTTTCCCCCAACCTCCACCACCCCGCAGCAAAACAATATTGCAGAAGAAGTACCATAGGCACAGAGTTTTTCAAGAAGAAGAAAATTGATCATGCTCTATTAGGGAATTCTGTAATGTCCACTGTTCCATCGTTTTCTGAGGTACCAATTGTCCAATTAATTTTTTTGGGGCATTATATAGAAATTATCTATAAACACACTCCTGTCTTTTCAAACTTCTTGACTTGAAATTCATTTTAGAATGGAACTTTTGGCTTCTTACAGCGTTTTAAACGTTGATAATGGCTCTCTGTCTTTTATCTTTTTTGTTGCTGTTGGGTTCATCTTCTTCTCGCGTGTTTTTGCACCATTATGGCAGCTCCTTTTGTCAAACTCCTTTACTGTGATGGGATGAGAAAGTCATGCTTTGAGTGGTTTGTCTTCCGCATTGCCTTTCTGTTGAGGGTTGTGATTTTTTTCAGGCGGTTCTGCATAGGAGGCTGTATGACCTAGATGGAGCTCACAATGCTCTGTTCTGTGGGAGAACCCTTCAACACCTGCACAAGTCCATGAAAGAAGTGGTGCCATTGCTGCCAACAGTTGATGCGCAGTTGGATGATGTCCACGTACTCTAAGCACTTGGTGCAGAATCCTTTTTTATTAATGTTTGGGTCTCCTTAGCTGACTCTGCTAGCCATAGGCATTGAGATACTCCCCAACAAGACTTGACACGAGACCCTGTATGCCTCCAGACACTAGACTCTTGTTAGTATCAAGTCTAGAAGCATTCGTGTCAAAAAGGTGACAAGCATAAGAACGGCGACCCAATCCCTGACTCCGCCGTGTGAAAGTGGAAGCAGTTCTGCCTCCAGCAGAAGTGCCTTGAAGGTCCGCCTTTCTTATTTCTCCATCATGGAGGTTGATCGAGGTTGCCCCCGTCAACTATTTAATGTGAAAGTTTGCTGTAGAAACGACAACTGACAAAAGATGCCAGAAGATAAAATCTCGTTCTTATGTAGCCCGTACGAAATGAGAAAGACCGTTTGAGAAATGAGCATTGTAATAAAATCGCGGAGTCCAGAAGATATTTATTTTACACGTTGTGTCTCCTTTTTAAAATGCATGTAATTGCAAAATCACTTATTCTAACGTTAATACTTTTTGAGAGCCTGAATTAAATTACTTTTACTGCCTCCCCACAGTCCCCAAAACAAAACCTTAATCTCCCTAGGATTTTATTTAACCCCTTGTATGCTGATGACTGAACCGCTCCGACATCAGCTGCGGTGGCGCTGTGCTGATGACGGAGCGGTTCAGTCATGGCTCGCCCGCCGCTCATGCGCGGCGCGAATTCCGCACCTGCGTTGAGCGTTCTATTGAGCGGGCGGGGCCATGACGGAACCGCTCCGTCATAAGCACAGCGCAACCGACGCTGGTGACGGAGCGGTTCCATCACCAGCATGCGCCCGCCGCTCTTCCGCCCCGCCCCCTTAGCACTGCGGCGGAATAGCCGCCGCAGTGAAGGGGTTAATCATACACAACTTATAAATAAAAAGAAATTTAAAAAAAAGAAATTAATCTTAAAATGCACCTGACAAAACATTCGCATTGGTTTTTAGAGGTTTCAGTGTGAATACCAAACTCTTTATAGTCTTAAAATATAAAGAAAATAATCTTTCTTTATACGTGGAACTTGGTCATGTATTTTGTAAACGTCAACCAAGCTGCAAACTCCACCAGAACACTAATTTCATTGACTCAAAGCTAGTTATGTGTGCAGATTGTTTTTCCTGCCCAGCTTTACATTTTAAAATACATTTTAAAATACATTCACTGCAGACCATCTTAACTCCTTTAGTTTAGGGTACAAAAATGTTTCACGACTTTTGTTTTTTAATTTGTTAATTTTTCTGAAACCCACAACTTGTCTAGTCATCAGTGCCCATAAATAGATCCTTATCCAGCCAGTAGGACGTTCCAGTCACTCTGACATTTGACGTCCAGATATGAATTCCAATTAGTGATGATACTTGCCACGTGGTCTATGGTGATGTAGACTCTTATCTCTCCATTGGATGTTGTTGTGACATGGTATGAAGTGATTAGCAAGCTGGCCTGAAAGCCCCGTATTCATACTGCATTCCCATTGGAAGAAACTTTGATCTTAAGGACTCTATGACCTAAAGTCTCAGCAAGACCCCAAGTGCCATAAGTCCGAGGTTTAATACAACTCACTAAGGAGACATTCTTAACTCCATCCTCCAATAAAGCTACAGAGAGATATCTGACGAGGTTGTTCAGATCCCCTGACTAAGATCTGCCCCTAAATAGAAAGATTCTGACATCTGATTGCCTGATTTGCTTCTTTAACTCTAAAGAAATAGTGTGCCTGTTTCTTTAGTACTACAGAAATGCAACATGTCGGTCTGCCTCCTCTGCTCTGATCTCGACTGCTCTATAAGCAACCAGCTGTTCAGCCTGTAGGAAGGTGGATACCTGACTATGGTTGCCCCAACTTTTTTGCCTGGTGTTTTGCTGGTTTTCCGACTTAGTTGGCCTGGGACCCTGCCAATCAGGACCCCAGGCCTACTGCTCTCGCTGTAAAATGGATTCCATGTACCTTAGGTACATATCCAATTGGTACTGGGCCACCTTATCAGACCCTGTAACTCGGGGCATAGGTGTACCCAGGGCCTACCAGGGGCTGCAGCATGTATTATGCCACCCCTGGCTGGCCATCTAAATCTGACACAACTGGCTGCACGACAGCTGGGGCAAGGTGGTGTAATCACCCTTTGCTTTAGATATAGTATACCTATATCTAACCCTAAAATGGACACACAGATTCCTATCAGTCACTCCTATGGCAGGCCTTGACAATCCTGAAGGCAGAGTGCTCGGAATCGTGTGAGATGGTGCTCTGGCATGAGCTGAGCCCGTTTGCAGCTTGCGGAACCAAGTCCTAATAGCTGTTCCATGATAACGCGTACCATATACTCTGAAGTGCATTATAATCCTCGCGGTTATATGCTATCTTTGGTATCGCTTTATCAAAACATGTCGAGTAAGGTGTCATACGAATTGGAATACTAACCCCTCGCCAATTCTGGCGATGGGGTTAGCATTCCACCCTTCTAGAGGGACACGACTTGTATGTAACTGTGAACCCCTGTTAAAGTTAACTCAAGCCTCAGCATCACAAAATGGATGCTGCCACCACAGACACAAGTCTGACCCCCTGCAGCTGGGAGTCCTTCCAGCGAGGGGAGCTTGGACAAAGGGTTTCCTGTCAGGGGCGGTGCTAGCACCATCCCAGACAGGGTTTTGTGTATCCTGGGTAGGCAGGGCTTTAGAGGAAGGTGACTGCAAGTGGCACCCCGGTGCTCACTATGCATCTGCCGGCTAGAACCAGTTCCAGGGGCACACCAGCCCCTGAGCTGGGGAAAGTCCGGCATGGGAGAGGGGTGTAACCACCCCCCTTCCTGGTCCCACCCATGGGCAGGACCTAGTCGCGGGCCAGCCCCTTTTCCTAGTATAAAGATAGGAGCGGGCCCCCTTCCAAATTAGATCATCTTTGAATCCTGAAACTACTTTCTACGAAAGGAACTCTCGACTTCGTCTCAAGATTTCTCCCTTGTGGCTAAGGAGTAGTCAACCTGCACCCGCAGGCACCATCCAAGAACACTGCGGTTTGCTGCACGTCCTTCCTCCGGAATCCGACTGACCAGCACGACGAGACTCGGCTTCCCTGGCACCTCTGACCTCTACCCACATCGTCCGCTCAGCTGAGATCCGTGGGTGCGACGAGACCTCGAGGGACCGGCCATCTTCAAGACTGCACGACTCTTGCCCAGCACGACCGCCGAGGGATCCTCGTGTGGGTGCTTTGGGGTCCGAGGAGCCCCAACCCTGAGCAGCTCCAGTACCGAAGTTCAGCCTCCCAGCCTCCACGAGATCTGCGTGGGGCCCTTCTGCTTTTTGCTGCTCACCGCGTTGTCTGGCTTCTAGCCTGCTGGCTTGTGGCCTTCCCGACGACGACGACATCAACACCGCTGGTCTGGTTGCTCCAGACTGGCTCTTGCTCCCCTCCAAAAGAGGAGCTCCCCGGACCCTCCTGGTCCACTCCAGACGCCATTTTGAGTCCACCGCGTGGGCTTGAAGTTGCCAAGACTTGTTGCCCCAATCCTGGGTCCAGCGACGTCGACAGCAGCAACCATCGTGGGACAGCTCGCACCTCCATCCTGGTCGCCGACAACGCCTCCTGGTCCGTGAGACTGCAGATCCCAGCGTCGCCCACTCACCTGGTCGAGGTGACTCCATCCGGTGCCATCCTGGTGCCCATCTAATCACTGGCTAGTGATTCAGAACTTGGTCCCCTCTGCTTACAGGTGTCTTCCATCTTCGATCCAGGCTTGGATCCATCCGAATCTCTTCACTGGTCGCCTGCCAGCAACTTCTTCTTTCAGGCTCCATAGACTGCAACGAGGATTCCCGACGTCGTTCCAGACCTATACAGACGCAGCCCCTGGGCTAGGTAACTTCGGCATTTCGGTGCCCAGGCATAGCCTCACTATCCAAGGGTCCAGATCCTTTTTCGTTTTCAGCCTAACTAGTCTGATTCGTTCGATAACACTAACTTTGCAATTCCTAGCAACCATAGACTTTGTCCCGCATCCCGCGTGAGAGTGCACACTCTGCACCCGAGTCCCCTAGGCCTCCTGCTAGTAATCTGAAGGTTCAGTAGTCCAGTCCTAGCGATTCCAAACCCTATGAGATTAGTACTTACCTGCTAGTAATTTCGCATTCCACTTTTGTAGTATATGGTTTTTCGTGCCCCTCGGGCATTTGTGTAAATTGTGCAACTTAAAGTATTTTCGTAAGAGTTTTGTTGTGTGCTTAGTACCCTGTCCTCATAAAGAGTACAGGGCTGTTGTGATCTAAATAAATACACTGTTTATTTTCATAACACTTGTGTGGTGTCCTTTCACTTGGTGTTCAAGGGATATATGTGATGGTATAACAGCTGGCTTAACACGCCCTCTAGAGTTTAGCCCGAAGACTGCTGGTATCCATGCTACTAGGATAGCTGGTCTATAAGGTTGACTTACAACCAATCATCAATAAGGGTTGTTTGGACTGATACAAAGTGCTCACTAGAATAGTGAACATTATATATCAGGCCAACTTCTCACACAGCCCTTATAGGAAGATTCAATAGAACCGTTTGAGATGTATTGGGACAGTTTTCAGACCCTTTGCTTAAGGATTGGAGAGAATCTTTTGAGAGATAGTCAAAGAAGGGATACTTACTGTAAACCAGTTCATCAGCACCTTAAATAACGTGGCAGACTTGGTCACTAATGGTTACTTCCATGGTTTGATTGTGTAGAGTGTTTAGCTGCAGAATCCTATCTGTCACATTTGACGATCAACAGAAAATCCTGAATTCACAGGGCCATCCTTAATGTGCTCACGCTGATGAAGAGCTTCAAAGAATGAAGACTGACATAATTTGATTGGTCACGAAAAGATATAAAAGTACAAAACTAAGGCGTACACCGAGGGCATAGAGGTCTCTACTCTTGCACCAGATTCCTCTCTTAGATTACCCAAGTTCTGAAACGCTCCAATTACAGTCCAGGATCCAGCCCTGTGGAAATGAAAAACCACCACCTCTTCATCATTCAGGAACAGGTTTGCTCCTGCTGGGAGCAGAAGTACATGTCTGAGAGGGCGTTTCCAATAAAGTGCTTCTATCGTGCATGCCTCCTTGAGGAGCTTTAATGTGAAAACGCTAGGCTGCTGCTCTGTTTCTTTGTGATACCATCTGTTGTCCACATACAAATCACACAGCCCTGGTAGGTGTTTGGAGATTGATTAGCTCTAGTTTTCCTGCCTTTAAAAGTTAATCTATTATTTCCAAGGAGAGCACCTTTTCACAGCACATTATTATTTTGATGATACTGATACCGGGCAAAAGGGCACACCAACTAAACTGTTAGGTTACTACCATCACAAAACGCGATTTTTAAAAGTTACATTTCCAATCTAGGTAACAAAATCTGCCTTCACCACTGAACCAGAGTTTGGATAACTTTGAAAACTAACCATGAACCAAGGTTTTAATATTTTACTCTCAGATTGTAGAAATATTCTCAGCGTCCGGTGGCATTTGGTGGCTCTGGTCACCAAAGACTCATATGTTTGTTTAAAATGCTAGTCCTACTTTTATACATTAGGCTCCTAACCATGTGAGCTGCAGGGCACACTTAGAGTTTATCTAAATAATGTATGAAAGCAACGTTTTCTACATCACAGACAGCTTTAACCTGACATATTTTACTGCATTGTGCCAGGCCACATTCGAAAGTACAGTACATGTAAAGCAAGGCACAGATAGTGCCATCTTGGCACTATGATCTATTATTCTTGGGAATGATCTTCTCAATTCAATAAAACAAGTATGATTTAAAAAAAAAATCCTAAATGTGCTATCATTATGGGTTGCAGATGGAGTGCAAGTTTGTTCCAAAGAGAAGGGGCAATAATACAAAAAACACAGCACGTGCACAAGGTGTACGTTAAAACCATGAGAATCTAAAATAGAGGAAGCTGAACCAAGAGGACAGTTGAGCACAATCTACATCATTTGCTATGTCGTTGGTTTGAACCAGGCTCTGAAAAAGCTTCCTGTGGGTTCCCAAACATGTTGACCACACATACTCCCATATTCTGCAGTACCTTTTGCTTTTAGAGATAGATGGGGGGAGCCAAAAACCGCGGTGGTCCTGGTGTGCTGGGCCTGTGTGGCGTGGTTTTAGGTGTCTTCGAGCCACTGGCCTGGGATACATGACAGGAGGGGGCGGCCCCATTACCCTGGTTGGCTGCTTTGCCCTGGCAGGTTTCAGCCTGTTGTGAGGAGATCCGGTTGGGAGCAGCAATTGCCCCTGGAGAGTGGTCCAGGGCTGGTGGATCTCCATCGACCCGGTCCACTGGATCAAGGGCAGTTGGGCGACAGGTGGGCCGCGTTGTGACTGTGAGACTTGGGCCCTAGGGGGTTGAGGCTGTGCCTGAGCCCTGCAGGCAAGCTTGAGAATCAGTGGACTCCGTGGGCCTGAGCCTTTGGGGCCTAAGGCCGGTTGGAGGGCTCCATGGAGAGCGGTCGAGTTCTGGACGCGTTGAGGAGGTTGGCCCTGGGCAGCGGTTGCCCCACTCAGTGAGTGAAGAAGGGCCGGTGGCCTCCCTCAATTTGGCTGGCTGGAGCTGGGGAAGCCAGGGATGGGGTGGCCCGGATCAGGGCGTGCGTACGCTGGGCCTGGGGGACTACTGCAGGCACCCCGCAGAAGGACTGGTGCACGAGAACCTCTCTTGGGTGGGAGCCAACGCGTTTCGACCTCGTCAAGCAGACTGAAAGGAAGAAACCCGAATAAAAGTCAGAAACGAAGCAAACGGAAGCAGAACACCCAAAGAACCGCCACAACAAATGAACCAAGAAGCTACACCATATTCCATCATGCAAGCCTAACATGGCACCACACGTCCTACAAGGCTTAAGCCCCGCTCTGATGAAGACAGTGGAAAGAAGTATTTCCCTTGGTCCCACCCACTGAAGGTCAAAACGCTTCGTGCTTGTAATTGAGTGGCATGTGAAAGGCAATGCAGTTTAACTGATGAAGGAGGCTCAACCAATAAGGGACCAACACATCCTTCTTCTACTGCACAGGCAGCAGACCTGAGAGAGCCTTGCCTAATAGAAGTCCCCTCCCTTTCCTTTACTATGACAGCAGAAAGCATGTGGCCTTCTCCCAGTTCTGTAAACCTGAAAACATGCATTCTGGGAGCTTACTTTGGCTGAGGCAGGGTTCTTGTGTTTTTTTGCGTAGGGCTGTGGTGTCATTGTGTTTGGAGGAATATAGACTGCCTTCTTGTCGCAAGGTTAAAGATTTGGAAGTCTTGCTGATGAACAGCATGTGACAATGTCATGCGGTCTTAGTTCTAGCAGCCTATAAAGAACAATGTTGTTTAATTTGCCCATAGACTTGTTTGTTCCTATGCCTGTGGTCGATCAGATGATCTCACAGCCCTAGCCTTTGTGTCCATGCATTAGTTTCCCTGTGTCCTCATATCCTAGTGCCCTTTGTGCGTGATCCACATGTCCTCATTTTAGTGTCGCAGAGTGCCTCCCATTTTTAGTTCACAATGCCCATATATGCGCATCCTCACATTGGGAAACTGTCCATGTCTGTGCAACTGTGCCAGTGTCTCCATGTCCCTGTGTCGCTGTCCCAGTGCCAGTATGCGAACGTCCACGTCTGTGTCATTTTCCCAGTGTCGCTATTCCAACAGCATTGTCCGTTGTAACTTGAAGTGTTCTATTGCTATTTTCTGTCCCTCACAGTATCTGGGACTGTGTGTTAGTGGCAGCAGTGAACTTCTCCATGTGCATGCTGGTGTTCCAGTGTCTACGTTAATAACCCTGTGTTGCTGCCTTATGTATTCAGGTCCGTGTTTTTGTGACAGTGCCCCAGCACCTTGTGTCCGTGTTCTCCATCAGTATTCATGTGCATTTGTTGGTTCCCCAGTTTGTCTGTGGACGTGTCTAGTTCCTGGGTCAGGTTCTTAATACCAGTGTTTGTGCAAATGTATAAACAATTACACCGGGCAAGTAATCCGGATAATCTGTCCAGCATAAAGGTGCACCCCAAGATGATGACTGCCCACTGTCATTAGAAATATAAATAACCTTCAAAATAAAATGAATAAAAACATTTCCTAATGGAGGAGGCACAGGAGTGCCTTCTCAATTAAATAATTTTGGTTAGTGCAAATGTCATTCTCCCTCGTTTCTCCTGGTAACTGTTCCTGTACCAAGACCAGTGCCTCCATTTCTTGGCCTACCCAGTTTCAGTGTCCCGTAGTCAGTGTCTCAACATATGTGTCCCCAATTCATTACTCTGGTGTCATTGTCCATGTGGCAATAACTTTAAAAAAATAACATTTTATTTGTTATTCGGTAGTATACAAAGCATACTATTCACGAACATTGTATATGAACTGTGGCATCTCAGTATGTCCCTATCGGGAACCCATCCACTTCCCCACTCAGTATCCAATATTTTTATCAGGCTAGACATGACCACATCTTGTTGGCCCTGATGACTTTATTCGTTATTCATTTATTGTGATCACGTTGCCCACGATCCCTTTCAGTCCTCCAAGTGTCGTATTTCCTTCCACAGACCCCATAATTTGGTGAATTTCTTGGGGTCCCCCATGCTTGGTATGCCGGTCTGTCTGCTTGCATGCACCAGTCCATATTACGAGCCCATTGAGTCTTGGGGTGTATTGTCCAACTGCTCCCCAACTTTATAATATCCCTCCTGCCCACCATCAGTGCTACATTGTAGAAAATATGGGCATATCTGGGTATTGACTGCTCCCCCTTACATTCCTAAGCACACCACCCGTGCTGGAAGGTCGATTGTCTTTCCCATCACCTGTTCCATAAAACCCCTTGTGCTCAGCCAGAGGCCTGCAGTTTTGGACACACCCACAGGATGTACGAGTGTTCCTCTCTGATTGGAGCCACAGATGCATTTTATCAGTAGGGGTCCTGCCATTTTGTATAGTCTGGCGTGCACATAGTATGCTCTGTGCTGGTTCTTAAGCTGTATGGGCCAAAACCCCACTCTAATTACAACTTCTCTTGTGTACCTGCATGCTTACTCCCACTCTGAGCCTTCAGTCATCTATAGTCTTGCTCCCACCTCTCTTTTAGCTTACCCAGGGGCTTGAGGCTGTTCCAGGTGAGTGTTGTATATATCTGTGAAATTGCTTATCTAAGCAGGGGGGATGTCCGAATCCTGTGTTGCAATGGGGTTTGAGAGTTATGGTGATTTAAAAGAAATGGGGTATTGCGTATGTGAAGGATAGCTTGAAAATAGTTGTAAAATAATGAGGTAGATTTAGTATTTTACTGCTACGTAGTACCGCATGCACTGTAATGTGCAAGTGGAGAAAGCAGTGCTGAGAATAATTTGCTAAGAATCTTTGGCAACGTCTATATGTCTCACCTGTGGGACCTGTTGGCTGTGCCATTGGATTTAAGCCAAGCCCTTATAGCATGCTCGATGCTGTACAGCATGGCTAAAGACAACAAACCCAAAAAATGTGCTTTAACACTGCAGCCACTCCTTTTGTAAGCATACATTCCACATATTCGCTGCTACAAAATTATTTTTTTTAAACAAACTATTCATTTTCAGCCATTTGTTAGCAGTGTAATACAGATATTTCACAATGTGGAGGAACTGGAGATATTAACCCATTCCACATATCGGTGTACATAACAGAATGTTCAGAATTAAAGTCTCTGAATTAGGAATGGTATTTGAATAAGAAAAAATAGGAATTGTGATCCCTTTGCACTCTGGTGATCCAAGTTTCCAAAGATAATCCTACTTGGGTGGGCGCTGCGTCTGACACACGGTGCCTGACCGTGCTTTATATGTATGAAATACTTATTTGTGATAGGGGTGACCCTTTCACGCAGACGTGCGCTCAATCTACACGAAACTGCTAGGTTTCTTCTCTTCTATGTTGGTGAACAATTCGAAGATTAATCAATGAGGCTTTTTCCATAGTTTATCAGATGTTTTATTGCATTCAAATATTTATTTCTTACTGTACTTCATAAGAACAAATTTTTCATCTTTTCTTCCACATCATGGGGCTTTTATATTTAATCCTTTGCCCGATGCATTTCGGGTCGAAATGACCCTTCTTCAGGGGCCTACAAATAACATAATACAGGACCTTAGCAAACACGATTATGGAGAAACTGCTGTGTACATATTACAGTAAAAGTAGTCTCGTATGCTGCCTTTGCCTAAATAAAGAAGAATTTGCCTTAATTTTGGGACTCGTGTCGTTTTCTGAGTCTGGGGCTCCAGATTTCAGTATTCGTGCTTTGCCTGCATATTACAGTAAAAGTGAACATGCCTTGTGTGTGATTAGTGATTTGGGCGTGCTTTCGATAATGGAAAGATAATAGCCAAGATACAAAAACGCTATCAGTGAAGATAAACGCGGTAAAGAATAAGTGTCATCAGAAATAGTACTCGGATCAATAAATGAGGGTGGCGTGGAGAAGTGTGGCTCACGGTGTAGAGCAGGCAGACCCGGAAGCTGAGGTCAGACCCGGGACCAGGGTTCAATTCCCGACGCGGCAGGGTCTTGAGCTCAAATGTCCACGGACTCGATAATTCTCGCTTCGGTGCCTGCTCTAATCATGGGTTCTCACTCTGCAACTCTGGGCATTAAGCTTGCTTAATCTCCACAATGGCCCCCCTGCGGCGGGATGCCTGGCTTTCACCTTGGGGGATGCCCTGTAGGGGCTATCTCACAGGGAAAAGCCAGGACGGGTTCCCAAGGCAAGCGCCGGGAAACCTCCGGGTAGCTGTACGCTCTATAAATGCAATAATAATAATAATAATAATAATAATAATAATAATAATAATAATAGGGCGGTGTTTTGTTAGAGAAACGAAGGACAGGAGGTGAATAAACACAGAGATAGAAAGCAAAATAACTGACCTGGGAAGCGATTAGGTGAGCGCACAAAATTAACGGTGAAGCGGTAAAGCTGTTAGATGAAATCGTAGACTTACTCAGGATAAGTCGGAAAGATCGTGTCCGATGCTCAAAATGAAGTGGAAATGCGGGAAGCTACCGGAAAGTGATTGAACACGGCTGAAGAAGCCTAGGGGCTAATCACGTGATCATAGGCCACGGGGCTTCGTACGGAAGCGGAAAAACGCATAAAGGGCGATGAATTAATAGTGAAAAAGAAAAAATATATGATATAAGTAAGCGTTTAGTAAGAGTGACGTGGAATGTACAATGAATATAGATCGTAACGGACATAAATGAAACACAGAACGTGATGGATTAAAAGACATCAATCACGTGACGGTCATGTGATATGTGTGCGAGTGCTTCATGCGGAAAAACAGATTCAAGTGTATTCGTGTGAGTTCAAAGAATTAATAAAGTTGTATCTGAAAGCAAAAACAGAGAAGATTAATAAAAAATGTAGAGAGAAAAGTGATGGAAAGCTCAAAATGAATAGATGGATATGTAATAAGGTTTCTAATGGTGGACTCCCAAGGTGTAGGACCATAATATGAGATATTACTAATGACTGTTAACGTTCTCCTTAAGCGGTATATTACAGTGACATTTGTATGTGCCAGGAGGTTATATATATATATATATATATATATATATATATATATATATATATATATCTAACATAAATAATAACCAATAATACGTGACTTATGAGAATTACATGCAGGGATCAGAACGGTCCTCTTATCAATGAGATCATGGTGTCTGTTTATAAAAAAACACGAGTATTCTATCCTGTCGTTCATCCCTGCTGGTTGCAGGGTATTCAGTTTATTAATCCAAAAGAATTCTGCCTTAAGTCTCTGTTTTAAAGGATCCATATCGCTGCGTTGTGACACTACCTCCAGAATGGTGAATTTTAGCTGCGCTATTCGGTGTTTAGCTTCAATCCAGTGTGACGCAACTGTGGATTTCAAATTGCATGCTCGAATATTGCTTTTATGTTCTGTTATTCGAACTTTGATTTTTCTTTCAGTCTGTCCAACGTAAATTTTTCCACATGGGCATTTAATTGCGTATATTGAGTTTTTGGTGTCGCATGTACTGGTGTGATGTAAATCGATTTTATATCCCTTAGTAGGGTGCATGAGGACTTTGCCTACCATGACCTTATTGTAATGCACACAGTTTAAACATCTTGACATCCCCTTGTGGACAATCTTGTTCTTTTGTGTCGTAGTTAAAATTTCTTTCACATTTTTTGAACTTTGGAAGGCATAAGTTATTTGATCACTGTACAAGCCTTTAAGATCAGGCTCCATGTTGATTAGAGACCAGTGATTGTTAATTATTCTTTTGATTTTAGGCGCATCTGTAGAGAATTTTAATACACAAACTGTTTTATGTTCTGGTGTAACGGGTCTCGGTGTTAGCAATTGTTCTCTTGAGATATTGGTAACTCTTTTTATCGATTCTTGTAAGACTTCCTGGGGATATCCTCTCTGATGGTATTTTATAGTCTGTTCAGTGAACGCTTCTTGAAGGATATTTGGGTCAGATGTAATCCTCTTAAGTCTAATGAATTGAGAAGTTGGAAGATGTTTCTTCAATGTTTCGGGTTGGAAACTTTGGTAAAGTAGGCTCGAATTTCTGTCCGTTGTTTTTGTGTGTACTCGAGTGATCAGCTTGTGGTCGGTTATATTGACTTTTACATCCAGAAATGCTAATGTTTGGTCATCTATGTTGTGCGGGAATTTAATTCTCTCATTCACTGTGTTGATTCTGACAATGTTTCTTTCAAGTTTAGTTTTATCACCTTTCCAAAGGATGAAAATGTCCTCGATATAACGTTTATAGATAATCAAATTTTCTGTCCAATCTGGATTGTGGAGAATGGGCTTTACTCAACGAAGATATTGAAGACACTCAAAAAATCTTTTTACTTGAACTTATGCATTTCGCGTTATTTCAGTTATTTGGAATGGCAAAGCAACTTTTTCAACCAATGTAATGGAACATCCATGGGCTTCGGAGGGGCCCCTTCGTATGCCTGCATCTATATGTCTAAATTCGAAACCGATCACATTCTCCACAATCCAGATTGGACAGAAAATTTGGTTATCTATAAACGTTATTCTTTACCGCGTTTATCTTCACTGATAGCGTTTTTGTATCTTGGCTATTATCTTCCATTATCGAAAGCATGCCCAAATCACTAATCACACACAAGGCATGTTCACTTTTACTGTAATATGCACACAGCAGTTTCTCCATAATCGTGTTTGCTAAGGTCCTGTCTTATGTTATTTGTAGGCCCCTGAAGAAGGGTCATTTCGACCGGAAATGCATCGGGCAAAGGATTAAATATAAAAGTCCATTGATGTGGAAGAAAAGATGAAAAATGTGTTCTTATGAAGTACAATAAGAAATAAATATTTGGATGCAATAAAACATCTGATAAACTATGGAAAAAGCCTCATTGATTAATCTTTGAATTGTTCACCAACATAGAAGAGAAGAAACCTAGCAGTTTCGTGTTGATTGAGCGCACGTCTTCGTGAAAGGGTCTCCCCCTATCACATATAAGTATTTCATTTGAATAAGAAAAACGCAGCGCCGCATAGCCCAGGTGTTGGCACACTTCCCCAGGGCAGTGTCCCTTCCAGTGGATTATGATCAGTTAGGGTTTTGCCTAGATACGTTGGATGTATGATGTGGCTTTGGAGGGATGTGGTACATAGGATTCGGTCTAGTCGTGTATGTAGTGTATGTGATGGAGAATAGAACGAATGTTCGTGCATGCCTTCATTGAATCTCCGCCACACATTCAGCAGCATCCATCTATGTACCGAAAGCTGCAAGGTCTTAGCTCAGCTTGTCGGATTGAGCTGGTGCTGGTAGCGATGTTTGTGAGCAATCCAGATCGATATCGAAGTCTGCATTAAAATCACCCCCCAACGGGTCCCCCTCACCCTCCAGAAAACAGGGGTATTGTGCCCCTTCTGCCAGAACCATGGATAAATGCGCCAAGAATGCATCCTGGTCTGTATTTGGAGCATTTATGCCACCTCACACCACAGGCACTCCATTTAAACTACCCCGGAGGAGGCCATAGCGAGCATGAAAAATCAATGTTGGTATCCTCGACCAGGAATTGGAACCCAGAGCAAATCCAAATCGCAGCTTATCTCGCAAAAGCAGAATGTGAAATGAAACAATTGCCACCTCCATTTTTTACAGAGCTCAAGGTCCTCATGCGTGGTCAGGTGTGTTTCTTGCAAGCATACCACGTGTGTCTGCTGGCGGTGTCGTTGGGCCAGTATACTATGCCGCTTATGCACAGCACCCATACCACATACATTCAAATTAAGGATGTCATAGTGGTTTACAACTGACATTACCGCTTATCTCAAGTAGGTATAAAACATCATACATGTGCCAACAAAGAGTATCTCAGTGCATATACATTAGTCGGGTCGATGTCATTTTAACATTAACAATCATATCCCCCAATACAAGTCAGTGCAGTCGCCTGTGGGGTATGTGACTTGCGCAAGACAATCATTTTTATAGTGAACAAAATGGTGCTTTTGGGGGACTGAGGGGCACCGCATCCAAATTATGCAAGACATGCCTTCTGTAGGGCAAGAAGAATACACCCCGTGTATACTAGATATTTGTGGTCACAAAAGGAAACCGCTGCAGGGACAGGAAGTTACCCATGTAGCAGTGGCTCCTGCGAATAGTGCACCAAAGCGAGGTCTTTCGCAGGAGCCCCAGCAGGGTGGCAAACGTATTCTCAGAGGGCTAAATCTCTCCCTCTGGTAGTCGTTCAGAACTCCCTCCTCTCCTCACCAAAAATATCGTACATACAAGGTTGCAATCCCTACAAGTCATTCGTTGTCTGTGGGGTAATGGAGGAAAACAATGCAATGCTATCCTCCAAATCTAAATTGGAAGCACTGCTTGATACTGAGACATCCCCGGAAGGGGATAGTGTATCCCGGAGGAAGGTTGCCGACAGGAGATCTTCTTTTTGACCCTCCAGAACCTTTCTTGGCATCTGGGCTGCTCTCCTCTGCGTTTGCCGTCCCAGTCCCTGTTGACTAATCCGAGGTAGCTGTTGCTACTTGGGCAGCAGGGATTCGGGGGTCCTCCAAATCATGTGAGTTCGGGAAATGTTGCTCCATTCAGTCCCACACTGCCTCCGGTGTATCAAAAAAGCTTGTGATTGTGAATCTTTAGCTGATAACAAATGCAGGGGAGAGGCCCTCCTTTCAAAGTCGCTGTTTAACTGTCTGAACTGAGGTCTCAGGCGCTGGACTGAGAGAATAGAGTCTGGAAACACAGATAGGCGAACATTGTCCACTAGGATCTGTGCTTCTTCTTGCGGACTGCGGATGAGGGTATCTTGGTCTCTATTGTTCAGGATGCAGACCCCCCACCGAGCTCAACAGTGCTCCAGGTGGTGTTTTCTTTGCAGGAACATGGTGTGCCCTTTCAACAGCGAAAGAGGCAGAGAGACCACACTGCGCCACTGTGGTTTTCAGCCAGCCTCAACAAATTGTGTAATACCAAATGGGATGATGGACGGAGCGTTTGAGAAAATCAAACACTCACCCCCAGTCAACTGATCTGGGTTTAATCCATCACCATTCTTTAGCTCACTCCGCCACCCCAGTTCGGCCATGGCCATATGCAAATCAGTCTGACCCTGTGCCTCATGGGAACAGTCCAGCCCGAACTGCCAAGCCATGACTTCCCTGGACCGGAAACAAGCATCCTGGGACCGGTTTCTGGCTATCAGCCGTCATCAGCCAGGATAGCTTGACTCCAGTGTTGTGGAGAGCACGGGACTCACGTCTGAGCATAGCCGTCCCACTCTGGGTGGTGTGGAGTGCAAAAAAACTATGGATTTAGGCCCAGATCTCTATACCGGGGTGAATGTATGACATTGTTCTGCATTCTGTCCATCAACTGTTGTTTTTGCATTTGTCACCCCGAGTGGGACGGATATGCTCAGACGTGAGTCCCGTGCTCTCCACACCACTGGATTCAAGCTATCCTGGCTGATGACGGCTGATATAGAAACCGGTCCTAGGATGCTTGATTCCGGTCCAGGGAAGACATGGCTTGGCAGTTCGGGCTGGACTGTTCCCATGAGGCACAGGGTCAAGGCTGATTTGCATTTGGCCATGTCTGAACTGGGGTTGTGTGGAGTGCCAAAAAAGAATGGATTTAGGCCCAGATCTCTGTACTGGGGTCAATGTATGACATTGTTCTGCATTCTGTCCATCAACTGTTGTTTTTCAATTTGTCAACAAATTGTGTGGCATTGGGTCTTTCAATTCCCTCCGGCAGCCTGATAATTCAGACATTTTTTGGCCGTGCCCTTCCTTTGGTGTCTTCTGCGCATTCCTATAATGTCTTGACTTGCCGTTGGAGGCGTGCAATGGTAGAGGTTCATTCAGTTTACCAGGGCGTAAGAGTAGAGAGGGCAGACTCGTTGGTTTTCTCCATGTCTGCCAATTTCCTATGATAATCTTTGAAGAGGCAGTGGTGATCATCCCTTGTCATTGTTTTATCCCCAGTCGGGACGGGACTTGCGTATTTCCCTCAAGATAATATCCAACTTGTCCTGTGGAGGGTCCATACTTGTGGGAGGGATACAGTCCTCCATCGTCATAGGGAAACTTTTGGAAGGGCTGGCCTGGTCCCGGGAGTCTGAACCTTTCCCCCTTGTGCGGCCCATCACGTTCAAGAGCTGCAGTCTGCAGCCCCAAGGGAAGTGCAGCAGCAGCCTGCTGAGGCAGCCCAGGCAGTGTGAGTGATGTAGTAACAGTGGTGCTCGGCAGTGTCCAGTGCTCTTAGATGTGGCCTCCCATAGTACTGTCAGAAAAGAAGGCCTGGAGGAGATGTGGTATGAGGGAGTCCCTAAGATCGTTCCCTTTAGTGCCCAGCAGCACTAGTTCAGTTAGTCTCCAGGAGGAGAGGGCAGTATCCTGTACAGTAGCGATATATGCTGAGCAGTCTCTGTTGCCCTATGGAAAAAATCATAAGGATGGCCCCTCGCTAGTTACAATATTCCTTGGTGGGGTAGAAGGCAAGTGAAATTTCGGGACTAAGTGCATGAGTGGCCTGCCTCGTGTAGCAGCACCCAGTGTCAAGGAGTTGCGGGGGGGCGGACTGATTCAGTCCTCTTGCCCCTTTGCCACACCAACGCTGACCCGTAAGTCCCTTGAGGTCCCCAGGGCTCTGTCGCAGAAACTGCCAGTCCTCGTCTCGCTACTGGTCTACCGGCTCCGCAATGGTCCTCGGCAAGCCTCCTGCCGCCTTGTGTGCAGCTCCTCTCTCCGGCTGTGGAAACACACCTTGGTGCTGAAGAGTATTCTCCGACATCGCTCCCACCGGCTCCATCGTCCGCATCAGTCACCACAGGAGGGTCCACCACAACTCATTCGGCCAAGGCCTACAGGTAAGGCCCGATCACTCACAGCTCTGCGCTTCTGCTCTCTGTGCCGGGACGATTGGGGAAGCGCAGACGCCATGTTCACATCAGCTCAGTTGCCCATCCAACGCTCCCGCAGCTGCACCAAGTAGGTTACCGTCCGGATGTGCGGGCTTGTTGTTAGCAGCAGTACAAACTGCCGGCTTATGTTCCCCGCAATATTCAGTGCAGTCCCCCTGTGCTGGATCGCAGATTGCGGGCCCGGTCTAGGCATAGGCAAGCCTAATGGGGTCATTTCTGTCTCCGGGAGTTATCGGGAGATGCTACAGGTCATCCCCCCCCGCCCCCTGCTCCTCCATCGTTGCTATCCGGAGGTAGGCAATAATCGGCATGCCTCTCTATTGGTGGATGGTCCCCAGTGTGATCTGATGGGAAAACATCCTTTACCATGAAACCATTACCACGCGGTATAGTTACATTGTGGTTTTAACAACGCAAGTCGTTACATCGACTTGCACTGGAGGGCGCTCTAGACTAACGAATAGTGAAAATTTCTATTCCAACACCTTCCCTACTGTACGTAGACAGAAATAGTGTGAATTACTATTCCAACTCCAAAGCCCATCGCCCTCCAGCGGAAGTAAATGTAACGACTTGCGTTGTCAAAACTGCGATGTAACATACCGCGTTGCGATGGTAGGCGTTGTATCATCATACATCTGTCCGGACTTCAGTCCGGGAGCCCTTTGGTTATGTTGACGCCATCTTCGGCGGTTAGACACGCCTTTACAAAATGATGTGAGAATTTGTCTTTTTTTAATCGAGTTGGATCCTTAAATAGAAAGAAATTAAGTAGCACAAAAGTGTTTTTTTGAAGCACGGGTGAAAGCACAGATGATGTGGTAGGTGAAGCATCGCAAAGGACACGGGTGGAGGCAAACCATACAGAAGGTGAGGTAAAGGCAGTGGCGGCAGCCACATGAAAAAGAGGGCGGTGGGTGGGTGGAGAGGGATGTGGGGGGAGTGTAGGAGGGAGAGCATGGGGTGGTTAATAATTAAAATAATTTTTCAAATGACTTACCTGAAGCTGCTGCCCGCCTCTCGCATCACACCTTGGTTGTCTTCTTCCTACCTCCTTGTCCCAGCAGGCACTGGGGCAGCATCAGACTCCCTTTGCAATCCTTGTGCTGCTCTCATACTATGAGAGCAGCACAGCATTGGCCTGAGCGAGCTGCTTTGACGCTTTGCTCAGGACAGGGAGTCTATGCTGTTTCTTCAGCTGGCTGTTCAATACCGACGTGTTGGAGAAACCTAAGCGCGCATGTGTGTTTGGCCAGCCCGAGCTGGCTGGCCAAACACGCACGTGCACTTACAGTGCAAGACCTAGTCCTCCTTCCCCCTCCCATGGCCCCGGCCTGCTCCTCCCTACAGAGCTGGCTCAGAGTCAGCAGCTGATAAGTAAAACAATAATAAAATATTGTTTTATTTTCAGCTGCTGGTTCTTCGCCAGTGGGGCATCGCTCCTCTGCCATTGCAGAGAAGCTGACTCTAGGTAGAGAGCAAAGAAACAGGCGAGAGATAGCAGCATAGAGGGGCAGTGGGAAGCACAGGTGACAGAGAGGAACACAAAGTGTGGCTGGTGGAAAGAAGCATTCAAAGAAGACATCTGAAAACACATGCTTTGTTATGAAGTGCTCCACCTTATAGAACACCTAGTACTTGAAAAGCAAACAGTGGAAGGACACAAGTCATGCATCCATCATCTATGGGATGGACAAACACAAGAAATGTTATTTATTTTACCTAAAGTCCTCTATGGCTATTTTCATAGTTCAAAATAGTGCTGAAATACCCACATTACCACAGTGTATCTCCTCCTTGATGCAAAGTGGTACAAAGCAGTGGAAAGCACAGTTTCTACAATGAAAAGCGCACCTTTCCTGTGCAAAATACCCTCCGTGCTGGAAAGTACATCCTCTTCCAAGACTTTGCACTGCTTTGCTAATTTTGCATACGTTTGTAGTGGTGCAGTGTTAAATATATGCAAATGTTTTTCAGGAGAGAGAAACCTACTTCAAACAAGGGAGAGTTGGCAAGTAAAACATGCATTTCACTAATGTATGCACTACAGCGAATCGTGCAGAATAATGCTCCGCTATTATTTTTTGTAGTAAGTAAGTAATTCTTTATTTAGATATAAAAACATATCTTTAAAAGATTGTACAAATCACATTATGTACAGTTTTATAAATAAAAAATGATAAAAGAATAAAATGTAACCGTAAGCATGCTAGTTAAAACATTTCAATTCATAGATTGGCCCACCCGGCATTGCACGTTCTGTTAAAGAGCATGTTCGATCTTGACACTCGGCCGTACAATCTCAGCAATGTCCATTTTATCTAGGGTGCGATAAGCGTGCTGAATGAATTTGGACAAGTTTATGTTTAGGACCGTATTATTTTTTGTAGATTACTACACAGGAGCCATTTCACTTATTTGAAAATTAAGGAAATGGTTTGAAGTTTGTTTGAAAATGCAGTGCATGTCTTTAATTTCAACTTGCACATAGAACATATCCTGAGGTGAAAGAAGTGTTAATATGAGGTAAGGTTTTGTGTTGAAAAATATGTCTTTTCCTTGACCTGTGAGTCTTGCCTACTGACCGTTGCATTTTAGGATGGGGGTTCTAGGGATGGTGTGTGAGGCAGGGTGGCTGAGGTGGCCAAGAATTAAGGCCACGGACCGGCATACAGTGGAATTGAACAGCTTGAATAGAAACACCATATCAGTCTGACCTTCTCTCATTTACATTCTTTTTTTACTATTTTTAATATATTGTGAAGTATGTCCTATTATCAGGCCTGTACACTACTGACTATTTAGGTAGGATAGTTGGTACCAGTGTGGTACTCTGGCTCCACACATGGTCAAATCCACAGGTTTTACCAGTGATGTCCAAGCATCAATTATGGACATGCTATTATATGGTACCCGTCTCTTCACAGACATGGCGGGCTCTGCCCAGCAGTGCTTTAAAGACAGTAAGGGTACAGCACTCTCACTTGGCCTTTCAGCACCCATGCTGCAGTTTTCCAAACAATATTGTTATTTTCAAGGCCAAAACTTGCTTAAACATCACCTGCCTTCTAATCCTATCGTAGTAGAGGTTGGAGATCCGGCCGTCCACTTCAAGGCATTCATGGACAACGTAGTACCAAATCTAATCCGCCCTCACACTCCCACTGCAAACCCCCTTTAGTTTGGCCTCAACAGCACGTCACCCAGTTGTAGGCAGCCTAAGCTATGGGTGGAGCATCACATCGTTTAGATGGGTGCTTCCAATCGTCCAGGGTGGTTATGCCCTACCCTTCTTATCCACCCTTCCAAACATGCCTCCTATGCCACAAAGGCTTTCAGATGACCACTTGTCCATTCCAGTAGCGGCCCGTCCCCTGCCAAAAGTGGCAGGGTGGGCCGGGCTGGGCTGGAGGAGGGACGTGGAGGGGATAGGGAGGTTGGGGACAAAATAAATAAATACAGTTGAACACCTCATGTGCAGTGAAGGGAGTGTCCCCCACCCCCCCACCAGCAGTGTTATCCCCTGGACCCGCCCCCAAGACCCTTCAGTCCTGGGGCGGGTCCAGGAGATTACATTAAGCTATAATAAAACAAGTTTAAAACCTGTTTTATTTGCTGGTGGTGGCGGGGGCAGCGCTCCTCCACTCTAATGGAGCGGTCGCCGCTGGTCAAGTTAACAAAAGGAAGTTCAGGCTCCCTTGGAGAAGGAAGCCATAGAAAAGGAGCAGGCACTAGAAATCTGGACTGGTTGATACTCCTGTTACTTTCGGTTGCCTCAAAACTATGCATGGCATTGTCCTGTTTTAGATATCCGCCCTCTGAATTTCTTTCTCAAAAAGAATGTTTAAGATGCTCACTCTGGCACAAGTTTTGTTAACCCAGGATCCAGGCAACAGGACGGTAGCATTGAATTTGCAGAGTGCCTCTGTTCACATCCACACCCGAAGTGCCATAGACGTTACCTGCAGTTTCATGTAGGCCACAGGAACTTTCAGTTTTTCAATACTCTCTTTTGGCCTCACCAGCACCCTTGGGTTCACAAAAGTGAAGACAGTGATTACTGCATATCTCTGGATGTTTGGAATAACACTATTCTGAAACCTTGGAAACTAGTTGCTGAAGGTGGACTCCCCTCAATCAGTCGTGAACCATCTCCTGACGACGGCAAACCTTTTAACATTCTTTGTTTTCTCCATCAATGTGCCGAAGTCACACCTGACTCATTTTGAGAGACTCCTATTCAGTGGAGCCATCCTTGATGCAGACCTATCGGGCCTTTTCTCAGCCTTAGCAAGTCCAGGACATTTGGGTTATGATCCAGCTGTTTCAGGCTTTGGCCTGGGTCTCAGTGAGAGGGGCTTTGTGACTTCTTGGCCTCTTGCATCCTGCTGGTGGTCCACATTAGGTGGCACATGCTTGCTCTGCAGTAGGATCTTAATTCTCAGTTGGCTCCGCACCATGGAAACCTATCCAACTTCATCCAGGTGTCAGTGGAAATTGAGAACAATTTGCAGTGGTGGTTGCTGGACTGCAGTTGAACCACTGGCAGATGCCTCTCCCTACCCCACCCAGATCCAAGGGTTGTAACGGATGTATTGTTGCCGCGTTGGTGTGGTCATTTGGGAGTGTTGGGAATCAGAGGACACTCTTCTCCATCAGAAACCAGTCTCCACATCCGTCTGTTGGAGTTGCAGGCAATTTGCTTGGCATTGAAAGTCTTTCTTCTGACCATCAAGGGGCCAGGTGCAGGTCTTCACGGACAACACCACCTCCACCATGTGGTACTGCAACAAGCTGGGCGATTAGGGTTGTGGATTGTTTGCCAGGAGGCTGTATGCTTCTACAACTTGTTGGGTCATCAAGGCTTTTCCTTGATCGCACAAAACCTGCCAGGATTTTTAAATGTTAGGGCAGATGAACTCAGCTAAGGTTGTGTACCAGATCACAAATGGTCAATACACTGAGTGGTGGTGTAGGGTGCCTTCCAGCGATGGCATACACTGGCTCGATCTTTTCACCACAGCTAAGAAGGTACAGTGTTCAAAATGTTTGCGCTCTTTCTGGTGGATACTCTATCTAGCGCAAATTCCTCCCCGGCCCTCCCTCCTGCCCATTGTGTGCAGCATGCTTCTTTTCACCATTTAATATGGTTCCATTTAGAGAGCTGGACATTGTCCAATCTGAATTATGCTGGCTCCATGTCTGACTGCACAGGTAGATATTTGAAAGAAACTGATGTCGACGTGCGAAGGTGATGGTTTAATGTGTTCCCGACGTCACTTCCCTTGTGGGACAGACCCAACGCAGAGCCGCACAACACCACCTACCAGCAAGCAAGGAAATTGCTGAGAAACATCTCGTAAAACAGTCTGAGGTATTCACCAGGTGAAAAATCTGTGGTTAAATAGAGAATCCATCAGAAAGAGTGTTACCAAAGGAAAGTAACTTGTTCTTTTCGGCTATTTTTCATTTGTCATTTTTTTCTTTAACTTTATTTTTAGGGGTGACTCCTCCTTAATAGCAGAGGAGTGTTGCCCCACTGCCAGCGCTGCAACAGATGATAGAAAGATAATAACATGTTGTTATTATCATTTTATTTATCTCTGTCGGATTTAATTATGTCCGACAGGATAGGTGGGGCTGGGCCAGTGCAAGGAGGAGTACTGTGCACATAGAAATGCGCATGTATGTTTCTCCAACCCGGCTGTATTGTACAGCCGAGTTAGAGAAACCCCACTGGCTCCTACAAACAAGGCTGCTCAGACCAATCCTGGTGCTGCTCTCATGTGAGAGCAGCATCTGTATTGGGTGGGGGGTCTGTGCGCTGAGGGACCATCCCCTTCCAGCATCTGAGACGCGAGAAGCAGAAGGAGCAAGGCGGCCGACAGAAGAGAGGAGCGGCAAGTAAGTGTTTTTTCTTTTCTTTTTTTTTATTCTCCAACCTCTCCTTTCCAGTCCCTGCCCCGGCCGCCCTACTGTTTATTTTATATCCGTTTTATGTTTTTCCTGCAAGTAAGTTTTTTTTTTTTTTAATCGGGACATTTCGAAATTAGTCATTGTAGATATACAATGCCTTAAGTTGTTTGAGTCTGCAAATATTTTATGTATGCAGACAGTTAATGTTCGTAGAAAATAGTGCTGTACAGTGTTGTTGCCAGCGTTTTGTTAAAACTAATATAATGATTCTATAATGCCTTTCTGAAGTGCTCACCAGCGAGGGGAAACCCTCTATTCATTTTAATGTAATGTCTCTCCATAGCAGAGGAAAATGGTCCCTTTTCAGTCAAAATACAATCATGAAATCATGTGACCTGAATTGCCACAATTATTTCTCCTATCTCCTACTAATGTTTTTCACCTTGTGTGTGTAAGAGAAATGTCTGTCCGTGTTGTGTCTATTGCGTTAATTCATAAACAGTTAAGTATCGATTGTGTGCTACCAGAAGGCTTGGTGCGAATACTGAACAGTTTCTTCTCTCTTTTTCTCTGTAGGGTTTTGGCGGTTGTGGTATTGTGTACTGCAGGACACGAGATGCCTGCGAGGAGGTTGCAGTGCAGCTGTCACAGAGAGGTGTGAAAGCCAAGGCCTACCATGCAGGTAAGCCATGTGCTCATAGTTTAACTCACTGGTGCGGTCTCACACAGATAGTATTAACTGTGATGGTTCAAGAAGGCAGTGTGGGTTGGTTATTAGATGATGACAAGAAGGGAGCAGGACTGGTTGACACCTAGGTGAAAATGGGTAGAGTGGAGGGTCCCTAGAGTCTGAGGTGACGATGATTGGAAAGCAGAGTGATTTCCTCCATAAATGATGATTGTGGATGGATGTGTGCTGGCTGCATATTTAGTGCTGCTTGAAGCAAGGTTCATGGCAGGTTGAAGCTTAAGTGATTGTTGATAGAGTGGTGATTTAGAATTAAATTGGATTTATGGTTGAGAGAGGACATCTCATGGGTTGTAATAATACTGTTTGACTCTACGATAAAAGTTTTAGGTGTAGTCTTATTGGTTTGGAACCTGGACAAAAATTGTTTAAGGAATGCTAGTGGATTATATCATTTGTGCATGTTCCACAGTTGGGTCATTGATGAAGAATTTGGAGGTGTTGAGTTAAGTTGAGTTATCCATGACAGCTGACATAGTAATCATAGTGGATTATATGCTCCATAGTGCCTTGTGGTTGGGCTTCAATGAAGGCTGAGGAAGTGGTCTCGGCAGTTTGAGTTATGGATAATTTCATGATCACACATCTCATATCCACACGCTCATTCACTTTTTTACACACATTTCTAATATGTTCCCTTTCACCTACCTACTGTACTCATATCCACACGCTCATTCACTTTTTTCCACACATTTTTAATATGTTCCCTTTCACCTACCTACTGTATCAACACTAAATACCAAGTTCAATTTATAGAATGATAAGTTCCGGGACCTTTGCACAATAACACTGATCCAAATGTTAAAAAACCTTTTTATGTGTCTGTGTAATTATGTTTAGACAGTATCAACTAGAGCAAGGCACTCTAACGCGTTCAGAAGAAAACCTATCAGTGCTTTACCAAACTTCAAACATAAATGAAATGAGTACTTGATGGTTGAAGGAGGATTTTGTTTTTTGGTAGGTCATCGTCAGGTTCTAGATGGTGGCTGTAAGTGAGAGTCTTAGTAAGTTTGGTTCTTGATGACTGTGTCTTGGTGAATTGTGTTGAAGATGGTTGACCGAGTAGTGTAGGAGACTTCTGGATGGTGGTTGAGTATATTCTAAATAATGCCTTTGAGTGGACATGGTATAGATTGTTACTTACTCTGTAAGCATCTGTTCTTGGCATGTAGAGCTGTAGATTCAAATACTCCTTCCATCTAGTGTTGGGTCTGGATGTATGCAAGTTATTTTTCTTCGAAGAAATCTTTTCCAGGCTCAAGGTAAGGTGACTCCTCCTTTCGATGATAGTGCGCATGGGCATCGACTCCATTGTTAGAACGTAAATATTAAAAACTGCAACCACCACAGGTGTCCGAGACGGGGGGGGGGAGGTAAGGACTCATGTGAATCTACAGCGCTACATGCCAAGAACAGATGCTTACAGGTTACGTAACATCATCCATTTGAGGTATGTGTGCTGTAGATACACATGATATGCATAGTCTGTATAGCAGTATTCTCTCAAAGCAGTGACTAACCAGTGGGTGTTGCAGTTGTTTGAAAGTGTTTTTAGCACTGCTTGTCGTACATTAGCTTGATGACATGCTAATACATCCACACAATAATGTTTCGTAAATGTGTGTGGTGTAGACCATTTAGCTGCCTTACATATGTGCGCTATGGAAATGTTACCTAAAAAGGCGATAGATGCTCCTATTTTGTGAGTAGAATGTGCTCAAGGAGGTATAGTTAAAGTTCTTTTAGCCTTAACTTAGCAAGTCTGAATACATTTGACAATCCATCTAGAAATACTCGATTTAGAGTTAGGATTTCCTTTTTGAGGTGAAGCAAAGGAAACAAAATTGTTTTGTTTTGCGAACATCTTTTGTCCTATCAGTGTAATATAATAGTGCTATTTTGACAACAAGTGTATGCATAGCTCTTTTTGCTACTGCATCAGGCTGAGGGACGAACACAGGTCAACTGATTGGTTAATATGAAAAGCAGAGGCCACCTTTTGAAGGAATTTTGTGTTAGTGCGAAGAACCACTCTATCTTTAGGAAGTTGAAAGAAGGGTTCTTCTAAGGTTAATGCCTGTAGCTCACCAACATGTTTTAGTGAAGTTATACCAATTAGAAAGACAACCTTCCATGAAAGAAATTGTAATGACCAATTGTGTAATGGTTTAAAAGCAGGACCCATAAGCCTTGTTAGAACAATGTTAAGGTTCCAGACAGGTGCAGGTGGTATTATTCTATTAAGGCCTTCCACAAAGGCTTTAATTACTGGAACTTTGAATAAGGATAAATGTTGTTTATTTTGAAGATAAGCAGCTACTGCTGCAAGATGTAGTCTAATAGATGTATAGGCTAAGCTTGCTCATTGTAGATGCAAAAGATTACAAATAATATTTTGTATATATACACCCAGTGGATCAACTGTGTTTTTATTACAATATATAACAAACCTTTTCTATTTTGCTTCATAACGTTTCCTAGTGGTAGGTTTTCTTGCTTCTTTAAGAATTGTCATACAATCGGACGGTAGGTTCGGGTTTCCAAATTCTTTGATTTTAAGAGCCAAATCGCTAAGTTGAGCTCCTTTGGGTTTGGATGTCTGATTTCTCCATGGTTCTGTGTGAGAAGGTGTGGATTGAGGTGAAGCTTCTGGCGTAGGATTACTGTTAGTTCTAGTAACGTGTTTGACAAGCCCATGTGGAAGCCACTAGAATTCGCGTGAGAGATGTCTGGCTGAGCTTCTGAACTAAAAATGGATGGAGAGGGAGAGGCAGAAAAGCGTGAGCAACTTTCCCTGACCAGTTCATCCATAGGACATTGCCTTTGGATAAAAGGTGTGGGAAACTCGAGGCAAAGTCTGGGCATTTTGAGTTGCCTGCTGCCGCAAAGAGATCTATTTATGGAAGTCCCCCATTTCTGGAACTAGGGAAGGAGCACTTGGGGGTGGAGTTCCCACTTGTGGAATTGTTGCTTCATCCTGCTGAAGAGGTCGGCAAAGTCATCTGTTCCTGGAAGATGTTCTGCTAATAGTTTAATCATGTGATGAACCACCCCCTCCCCACGGCCAAATGTTCTGAGAAAGGCATGACAGTTGTAGAATGAGGGTCTATCCCCTTCCTCCTCCCACCCCTCTGTTTTTGTAGATAGTACATTGTTGTCATATTGTCCGTCCGGACTAGGACAACTTTCCCTATTAGGTGATGTAAAAATGCTTTCAACGCCAGCTGAACTAACTGCTTGCAGCTGGAGGTAGTTGATGTTAAGGTTTTATTGTTTGGTGGTCCAAAGACTCTAACCTGTTAAATGTTGTAAATGTACACCCTACCATGTGAGAGGTGTGTCTGTTGTGAGCACGATGTGTGGATTAGGGTCGATAAACGCCCGTCCTTTTGATAGATTTTGTGTGTTCCACCACTGCAAAGAGCGATGAGTGCGACGTGTCTAGATCTTTTAGCTGACCATGTGATTGATTCCACTGACGTGCTAAGCATTCCTGAAGGAAACACATATTTAGTCTTGCATTAGGCACTATTGCAATGCATGATGCCATCATCCCATGTAATTGCATAAAGGTCCTGACTGGGAGATAATGTTTGTCTTGGAAGTGTAGTAGCAGTGTTTGAAAATTGTTTATCTTGGCTTTATTGGAATATGCTAGAGCTATTTGAGTGTTTAGAATACTTCCTAGATAAGGTTGCATTTGTGAAGGTTGAAGATGGGATTTTTGTGCATTGATTGTAAATCCCAACTAATGTACAAGGTTCGTCGTTTGAGTGTGTTGGCTTTTATGAGCCTATCGTCCTGATATGGGAAGATATTAATTTGCTGTCTTCGTAGATGAGCTGCTGCTTCTACTGCTACTGCTAGGCCTTTGATAAAACCCTCTGGGTGCAGTTGTTACTCGGAATGGTAGTACTTTGAACTAATAGTGTTTTTGGCCTATGACAAATCTGAGGTATTTGCGATGTGCTGGGTGAATGGAAATGTGAAAGTTTGCGTACTTTAGATTCAGTGTTGACATAAAGTCCCCTTGTTGTAAAAGTGGAAGCACCTGTTGAAGTGTGACCATATTGAAGTGTTCTGATAATATTGACAGGTTTAATGGCTTGAGATCCAAGGTTTGCCTTAAAGAACCATCCTTTTTGGGAATTGGGAAGTAGAGTGAATACACCCCTAACACTTGATGTTGCAGTGAAACAGGTTCTATAGCTCCTCTCCTTTTTGTAGAAGAGCCCATACCTCTTGTTTGATTAGATCTTGGTGCTGTAATGAGAGTTTGTGAGTACGAGGTGGAATATTGGGAGTGTTGTTTGTGAGCTCCAGGCAATAATCATGTTGGATAATGCCCAATACCAATTTGTCTGATAGTATAGTCTGCCAAATGTAAAGAAATTGTTGCAGTCTTCCCCCGACGGGTGAAAAATAATCGGGGGGGAAGGGATATGAAGTCACTATTTGTTAGGGAATGGAGAGGAACGTGTTGGTGTGCCTCTACCTCTTCCTTTAAAAGAATCCTCTATATCTAACTTTGTAAAATCGTCTAGCAGGGGAGAATTGTGTTTGGGTCTTGTATGAAGATGCTGCCGTATCAGTGGTATTACTTTTGGAGCCTCCTCTATGAAATGAGCGACGATGAGCGGCGAAAGAAGCCTCTGTTAGAAGGAGACATTAATGCTCCCATAGACTTTGTCACCGCTGTATCCTTCTTCATTTTCGCACGTGATTGGTCCACTTGAGGCCCGAATAGGTGTTTTTTATCAACAGGGGCATTAAGGATAGGTTGTGTAACTTCTCTTTTGAAACCAGAGATTCTTAGCCATGCGTGTCTTCTTAGAAATGAAATGAAATGAAAAATTATATTTATATAGCGCGCACATACCCTAAGGCCTCGCAGCGCTTGAACTGAAAAGTGTGGTGAGCAGATAGCAAGGTTAACATATTTTGGCGAACAGGTAAGTTTTTAATGTCTTCCTAAAGACCATCAGATTGCTGATTTCCCGCATATTTGGCGGGAGTGAATTCCACATCTTAGCTGCTAAGTGTGAAAACGCCCGACCTCCCCAGCGGGCCCTATTGACTTTAGTTGTCGTGGCAAGATGAAGGGTGCTGGAACGAAGGGTTCTTGATGGAACGTAAGGTACAACCAGAGGGCGCAGAATGGCTGGACCTGTTCGGTGAAAAGCTTTGTGCACAATGCACATAGCTTTAAAATGCATTCTGGCAGCTATTGGGAGCCAGTGGAGTTCTTTTAAAGCCTTCCTTGCTGATTGGCCACGGGGGATGCCAAACAGGAGTCGAGCAGCACAGTTCTGCGTAACTTGGAGTCTGTTGATCACTGCTGCCGGAGCACCCAGATATAATGCATTTCCATAATCCAGGCGGGAGAGTATCAGGGCCTGAAACATGATTCTCCTCGCCTGGAAAGGAAGCAATGGGAGAATCTTCCGGAGCATTCTCAACAGACCAATGCAGATGGAAGCAGTTTTTGTGGCCTGCACAGAAAAATCCAATGATTTATCCAGCCAGACTCCGAGGCTTTTGATGTGGGGTTTTGGCAAGGGAGGAGCACCAAGACAGGCGGGCCAGATGGAAGCCAGAATGGTCGAAGAATACTGGTGTTTACTCCTCTGGATGCAGTATCCGCAGCATCTAACGCACACCTAATAGAAGAATTGGAAATAAGTTTTCCTTCTTGTACCAGTTCCTGCCCTCTTTTCTTCTGTTCTTCTGGGAGATATTATAATAAATCTTCTATTTCGTCCCAGTGGGCCCTATTGCATCTAGCCAACAGACCTTGTGTATTGGCTGTACGCCAATGGTTGGCTGATTGAGCAGCTACTCTTTTCCCCTGAGGCATCTATTAGTTTTGATTCTTTATTTGAAGGTGGTGCCACCCCTGAGGTTTGTGAGTTTGTCCTTTTATGGGCATTAGAGGCCACTAAAGAATCCAAAGGCAACTGTCCCTTAATAAAAGCTGGGTCAGATGGTGGGAGTTTATATTTTTTGTCCACCCTAGGTGTTATGATACGTGCCCTAACTGGATCTTTAAAAATATTGTTTGCATGTCGCATCATACCCGTTCACATAGGCAATGACTGTGATGTCTCCTTGTGTTTCCTATAGTTTCAAACAGAAAATCCTCTTCTAGGGCTTCCTTATGTAAAGTCACAGCCCTATCAATTAACTCTTGATATGCAGTATTATCATCAGGAGGGGAAGGCTTAGCCGGATATAGATCTGGATCTATGGCTGCAGGTGGATCTATATTATATTATAGTTATCCCATGGATCTGGTGGTGGCCTATCATACGTGTCATCGTCATCTCCTATACCTGGAGAGCCTTGTGGTGTGATGTGTAGAGGTTCTGAAGCTGGTATAATAGGTACTGGTGAAGAAGGTGGAGGGGTTTGAGGAATGGTAATAGGGCTAGTAGCCATGCCCTTTTTCTTTTTAGGTTTAAAGTATTTTATTAAGGCATAAAAAAACACGGGGAGGGGAGCAGGAGGTCAGGCAAACATACAATACAAGAAGCAGAACGTTGCAGCGAGTCAGAAGAAGAAGAGGGAGGCAGGGTGCCCCAGAGGGTAACAAGGCAAAAAACATGAGGCAGTAAGTCACTGTAAACAACCCCCCGTAGGCCCTCACTCCCTAGGCAAGGCCAAGCCAGAATAACACTCTGCGACACAGCAAAAGAGGAGCATACCATACCACCAGCCCCTCGACCCCAGAAAAGGAGAAGAAAGAAAAGCAAGGAGGAAAGAAAAGAAGACAACACCCCAACATCCCCGTCCGAAAAGCAGCATTAGAAGTATATAACCCCACTTCCCACCCCCAGCCCCCGGTCCCCAATCCGCACAATCACTCCGCCGCTGGCGCCGGCGGTGTCAGCCTAAGGAGGCGCAAGTACCGTGGGCACGTCAGCTCGCGAAATTCCGTGGACAGCAGTGCCAAAAAGGGATGCCAGAGCTCCTCAAACTGGTCAACATTCCCAGCCACCGTTAGCGATATCTTCTCCATACCCAGTACCTGCCAGAGCCTATGCAACCAACCAGTGATAGAGGGGGCAGTGGGGGTGCGCCAAAGGACAAGTATGTTCTGAACGGCTGAGCCTAGCGCAATCGCAATCTGCCTGCCCCTGCGGGATTTCAGCGGGTACATCAAGTCATTGGGGAGGCCAAGCAAGACATACGCGGGGAAGCGCGGGAGCTCAATCTCAAAATGCCTATCCACCTCATCTAAGACTTCCTTCCAGTAGGCCGACAGCACCGGGCACTCCCAGAGAATGTGCGTGAGGGTGCCCTCCTGTCCGCAGCCGCGCCAACAACCCTTATCGCCTAGTTTGCGCATCTCGTAGAGCCGCTCCGGGGTGTAGTACCAATAGGTGGACACTTTAGTGAAGGTTTCCGTCAGCCCAGTGTGGTACGCAGAGTGCCTCGCCCGATACGCAATCTTGTCCCATTCCTTGTGGCTCAGGGTCCTGCCCAGTTCCCTGTGCCAGCGCTCCCTCCCTGGGTTATGGTAGTGAAACGGCGGGGGTTGGAGAAATTTATACAAATCAGTGATGAGTTTGGCGTCCGAGGCCCGGGTCACCAACCATCGCTCATAGGGCGTAATCGTACGGGCGGCGACGTCACGCACTGAGGGTTGAAGAGCCCAGTGGCGGACTTGCATGTAACGCAGTCTGTCCCCTTCCGTCAGGCCAAACTCCTGTCGGAGCTGCTGGAAGGGGAGCACGCCCTCCGGCCCGTAGATCTGGAAAAGCGCTCTACATCCCGCACTCACCCAGTGGGAAAAGGCCCCCGGCTCCAGGCCCGGAGTGAAGTCCGGGTTGTCAGCAATGGGAGAGAACGGCGACGGAAAAGTGGTGAGCTCCCGTAGCTCACACACCGCGTCCCACACCCTTAGCGGGACCCGGGTGATAAAGGAGGCGTAGAGATTAGGCGGGCGGTGAACGCGCCGTAGGAACGGGATCTCCTGGAGGGTACGGCCCGCAACTGCCTGGTCTTGAAAGAGCCAGTGTTTGTCCGATTCCCACCGGCTCCACTCCACCAGGTACCGGAGCTGCGCCGCCTGAAAGTACTTCCGGAGGTCCGGGACCCCGAGACCTCCCGCCTCCGGGGCAAGCATGGAGAGGACCCGCTTCATCCGAGGCTTACGGCCTTGCCACACAAAGCGGGAGATGTCTGCCTGCGCCTGCCGTATCCAGCCCACGGGGGGCTGAAGAGGTAGAGCGCGGAAAAGATACAGGATCTGGGGCAGTATCGTCATCTTCACCGCCGCAATACGGCCCAGCCACGAGAGTAGGCCCTTGTTCCAACGGCCGAGTTCCTCCTTTATCTTTTTGCCTAGAGAGGAATAGTTAGCTGCGACCATGGCAGGCAGGGTGGGAGCAAGCAAAATGCCCAAGTAAGGCACCGTGGAGGAGGACCACTGCAAAGGGAAGAGACTTTGAAGGTCCCGTCTGGTGTCGGCAGAGAGCGACACATCCAGTGCAGCCGACTTGGTCATGTTCATTTTAAAGCCCGCAACGCGGGCAAAAGCGTTCAGCTCCTGGACGCAGGCAGGGAGCGACCGCCTGGGGTCATCTAGGGTCAACAAGACATCGTCCGCGTATAAGCTGACAGTGTGTGTGTATTGCCCCATCTTCACCCCAATAGTGTCCGGGTTGTCGCGGATCCTCTGCGCAAACGGCTCCATATAAAGGGCGAAGAGGAGCGGCGAGAGAGGGCAACCCTGTCTCGTGCCGCGCTCAATGGTGAAGCTGCTGGAGCTGTGTCCATTGACACGCACTGACGCCGACGGTCTCCTGTAGCAGTTAAAGACCATAGTGCGGAACTTCTCGCCGATCCCCAGTTTCCCAAGGACCAGCTCGAGGTATGGCCAATGAACCCTGTCAAAGGCCTTCTCCGCGTCGACCGATAGCAGCATCCGCTCCCCCGGGACGCGTGAGGCCTTTTCCAGGACGTGCGTCACTCTCTTCGTGTTGTCGACCGTCTGCCTACCGGGTACAAAACCGGCCTGATCTGCCTCCACCAAACCTGGTAAGTGTAGACCCAGTCTGGCCGCCAAGATTCCGGTGTAAAGCTTGAGGTCCACATTTAGGAGCGAAATGGGCCGGTACGAGCCGCACAAGGTCCTGTCCTTCCCCGGCTTGGGGATAACCGACACAGTCGCCGAGAGGAGGTCCGGTGGGATGGCGCCCGGTTCGGAGAAGGAGTTGAACAAGCGAGCCAGGAGAGGAGCGACAGTGGGACAGAAGGTCTTGTAGAACAAGGCCGTGTAGCCATCCGGGCCCGGGGCTTTGCCATGCTTCAGCCGTGCGATCGCGGAGATGACCTCCTCCACGTGAATGTCCCTCTCTAGATGGTCCGCCTGGGAGGGGTCCAAGGCCGGGAGGGTCACGGATTCCAGATAGGCCTCAGCCTCTCCCGGTGGGGAAGATTCTGAAGCGTACAGTGCCTCGTAAAAGGATCGAAAGGTATCTGCCACCTCCGCGTCACCAGAAACCGGGATCCCATCCACTCCCACCAGCTCCTTCACCACATTGCGTTGCTGCGCAACCCTAAGCCTATGGGCCAGGAGCTTACCACACCTGTCTCCGCCGGTGTAAACGGCATGTTTCAGGCGCAGCGCTGCGTATTCCGCCCGATCTAGATCCAACGCAGAGAGGAGTTTTCGTGCCGCCTTCAGTTGCTTCCAAACCCGAGGTGCCCCCGTCCGGCGGTGGACCTGCTCAAGCTCCCTAACCTGCGCCGTCAGTTCTTCCCTCTTGCGCTGGCGTTCCTTATTTTCCGCCGAGGAAATGGAGATAAACTCCCCCCTGACGACTGTTTTCAAAGCCGCCCACTGTGTAGCCAGGGACGTGTCAGAGTTGTTATTGTGGGTCAGGTAGTCCTGGATGACCTCCTCCACTCGCTTCACCACCGATTTCTTATGGAGAAGCGTGTCCCGAAGCCGCCACATCCCTCTCGAGGGGGGGGGCGCCGGCCACGCAAAAACTCCGGAGACCGGCGCATGATCGGACAGAGACAAGACCCCGATGTCCGCCGCCGTGGCGGCCGAGCGAAGTGGGCCGCTCACCAAAAGATAATCCAACCGCGAATAAGTGCGGTGTGCGTGGGAAAAGTAGGAGTAGTCCCTATCGGTGGGATGCATGGTGCGCCAGAGGTCATGCAGGTCCATCTCTGCAATCTGGTCCCGCACCGCTTTAGAAAGCTCCCCTGTCTGCGGAAAACGCTGGGCAGACCTATCCAGAGTGGAGTCGAAGACCATATTCAGGTCTCCCCCCAGGATGACATGGCGATCGGGCGAGGCAGTAACGTCCACCAATACCGAGTCCAGGAAACGATCCTGGTGATCGTTTGGGCTGTAGACCGAACCAACCGTAAAGGTAACACCTCCTAAGCGCATGCGATACACTAAGAGCCTCCCCTTCTGCTCGGCATGTTTATACAGCACCTCCCCCCTAAAGGAGCTGGCTAGAAGAATGGCCACCCCAGCGGTCCTAGTCGCAGCAGAGGAAAAAAGTTGCGTGGGGAACTTGGCAGAGCGCAACCTATGGCAATCTCTGGAGAGTAAATGGGTCTCCTGCAGGAGGCAAATATCCGCCTGCGACCCCTCCAATAGGGAGAGGATCGCCCTACGCTCAACGGGGTTGTTCAGACCCTTGACATTAAGGGTCACTACTTTCAGGGGTGGCATCGCCTCCAGGGAAACCGCGCGCTATGCAGCAGGCGGGGGATCAGCGGAGGGGGCGCGCGGGGTAGGGGCGCAGGGAAGGCCAGAGGCGGCATCGTACTCGTTCGGTCAGCTTCGGACGGGACCCCCCCCACAACAAACCAACAATGAAACCCCCCCAAAAACCATTGATGGCAACCAGCCAAAACAAAAAGCAAAAAACAACACCCCATAGTCTCAGTCTAGCCCAAATGGGCGAGTCTGCAGAAAACAGTCAAGTGGACGTCCAGCCACACACCACCCCCCCGCCCCCCCAACCCCCAGCCCAGCATCGTGAAAGCTAAGAGCCTCTCCCCCCGGAGAAAATTAGGCCGTCAAGGCCACACCCGTAGATTCAGGCAGGGTCCTGGCCGCAGTCCTCAGGGCCTCCGCCATGTCAGCTCTGATGGTGGGCGAGTCCGGGCGACTCACTGGCGCTGACGATGGGCGCCTTCTCGACCTCCGTCGGCCCCGCCGCTCGGGGCGCCTCCATGCGGGTGTAGCCCCGTCCTCCTCCGTAGCAGTAAGACCCAGCACCCCGCAGACATCTTGTAAGGAGCGCAGCTGATGCAGTACCCCATTCCATCGAAAGATAAGACGGAAGGGGTGACCCCAGGAGTAGGCTGTCTCGTGCTCTCGCAGAAAGTCCGTAGCGATGCGGAAAGACCTGCGCTTTTGCAGTGTGATGGCAGACAGGTCCTGAAAGAGCGCCACAGGTCTGTCGCGGAAGGTCAATGGTTGCTTCCTACGGGCCTCAGTCATGATGCGCTCCTTTAAAGGGAAATCCGGCAAGAATGCCAGGATATCAGGCGGGGGTGCCGATGACTGGCGCTGGCGGCCCACCCTGTGTGCTCTGTCAATGCGGATGGGGAAATCCGCTCCCTCCTCCAAGATGTCACGGAACAGGTCCTGCAGATAAGCCACTAGGTCCGCACCTTCATCGGCGGATGGAACACCCCGGACCCGGATGTTGTTCCTCCTGGACCTGTTCTCGAGGTCCTCCGAGTGGGCCTGGAGCTCGACACATTGCTCCCGGAGGCGGAGGACGTCCTGTTGGAGATGGGTTATCTCCTCATCGCGGCGGTGAGCCGCCGTCTCCACAGTCTCGACCCGTTCGCCCAGGCCCTCGACTTCCCTGCGCACCTCCCGGACCTCTCCAGCCACTTCGGTCTTAAGAGTCTGAAATTCCTCCTTGAGGGAGGTGAATAAGTCCTCCATGAAGGACCGCGTGACCGGCGGCTCGCCCGCAGTTGCGTCCGTTGATGCCCGGGAGGCCCCCGGGGATGGCTGCGTCCTGTCGCGTAGGTGCTGGGACCTGCCGAGCATTTCCGGCAAGGTGCGATCACCCCGTGCCGCGCCACGTCTTCCAGTCATCTTGGGGCCCGGCAAAGCCCAGGATTAGTTGCTGTAGGCGAACGCCACCGCTCGCGGGCACCAGATGTGAGGCCTTCGCCGAGGACAAGAGTAGTGCGTCACAGGCGACAAAATGGCGGTCCGGGCATGGGCAAGACGGCCCTCGGGCCAGCAGGGCAGGTAGCAATGTCCGAAGAGTAGGCCTCCCGTCTCGTGTTCCCAGGGAGGGCAGTAGATGAGCTGGCGCCAGAACGAGTCGAGGCTCCCGTGTGAGAAGGGCGCGGGCAGGGGCCACCGGGCTCAGCCACACAAAGACAAGATGGCGGGAGGGTGGGACCCAAGAAGGCAGCCCGGGCCAGCAAGTCCGTGGGCAACTCTCAAATGATAACGGGTCCGGAAAGTGCGAACCCGGTGCCCCCCCCGATCACCAGTCGATTGCCCGGCTCGGGCACTGCTCGGACTCCGCCATCCAGCGCCTCCGGGCGCGGAGGTCGCAAGGCGTCGCCCCTCGAGACCCCGGATAGTGGGGATCGCCGGTACAGGGCTAAAGTCCGTCGCCCAGCAATGGTGCTTGCCACCAGGGCACCGCCAGGAAGCCACTTCGCTCCGCGGAGTCCGTCTAGTCCGCTCCTTCGGGATCTCCGGCGTTCCGCTTTTCAGTACTCGGGCCAGCCAAGGCGCGCGGACAGCGCCGCACTACGCTCCGCCTCCAGGCTCCTCTCCTCGGGGCGACCCGGGCTCTAATCCTCGGAGCGATCTCCGAATAAACTTTTCGGGAACTTCCCCCGGGGCTTCAGAAGTCAAAGTGGCACCAAAATGTGCCCCAGGAACTCCGGCACAGTTCTCTCGCCCGCAGTGCAGCCGCGGGGGGAGAGAGGCGCAGGAATCGGGGCTCGAGCTGAGCCGGGCCGGAGGAGCTACGGGAGGAAGCGTCCGCTCACCCCGCCATCTTGGCCACGCCCCCCCCCTTTTTCTTTTTAAGAGGGTTTTTATATTCATTGTCTATTTTTTGGGGGAAGATGGTATTACTGGCTTAGTTGTAATGTGCCCATCGTCAGGGTATATTTGGATTATTTTTTTTCATGGTTTCTAGAGTAGGCTGCGGTGGCTTTAGAGGAGCATCTTTGTTTTGGTGATGAACGTTTTGGTGCCGAGCTGGGTCTATCTTTTATCTTTTGAGCCCGCATGTTTCAGATTCGAAAGGGTGTCATCTCGGCTTGAATCCGAGCCGGAGGCATGACTTTATGTTTTGGTGCCGAGCCGGAAGGTGGGGCGTTGGAATCAGAGCCTCAGTGTCTACCATGGCCTGATGGCAGTGGTGGTCCAACAGGCGTTTGTTAGGTGGAAGGAAGTTTGGTGGACAAATGGGCTTTGATACTCGCAGCACCTTGTCCTGGTGGAACGTTGCCGGACTCTAGTTTGATCTCCAACTCTGAATCCGGTTCCTGGACAGAGAAAGTTTCCTCCTCTTCCGTTGCTGATGCTTCTATTTCTTTGTTCTCTATATCTTCTCTGAAGATATTGTGGGTGTCCTCGATACTCTGCCGCTGCATCTCTCTTCGTCGAGCCCGATGGTCCGGCGGAGTCTTTTTGGATCGGAACGACCGACAAGTGTTACAGTAGTCTTCTTTATTATCCGGGGAAAGACCGAGGTTACAGACCTGATGAAGGTCGGTGCATGGGTATTTGGAATGGCACCAAGGACAAAATTGAATTGCTGTCCGTTCCATTGTCAGAAGACACGACAATGGATTTGTGAGTAGTAGGCTGAAAACGCACCTTTTCCCATGATCTGCCTTCTCCATCTGTCCCAGTTTGACCCTCAGTTGTTTGGATCTTAGCGCTGGGATACTTACGGGTAACTACGCGCTTTATAAAAAATTCAATTCAATTCAATTCAATTCAATTCAATTAGATGGAGGGAAACGAGATAGGCCCAAAGGCCGCGGTTAGAGTTTTCCGACTGGATAATGAAAGTTTATTGAAATTCGACACGCACCATACCAATGAGGGTAGAGTAAATTGTGCACCAACGGGATTCTGATTAACGGTTTTCAATCTGAGCGCTGCAATATATGTCCGCACCTGATGGCGGAAAGAAAACAATGGAGTTGATGCCCATGCGCACTATCACTGACAAGGGGAGTTCGTCACCTTACTTTGTGATCGGAAAATACTTCCTTGAAGAAAAACAACTTGCAAACATCCGTACCCAAAACTAGATGGCAGGGCAAAGCATGTGTATCTACAGCACACGTGCCTCGAATAGATGGTTATTCATGTTAGTACTGGCTGTTGTATGGTACAGGAGGCATTGCAAGGAGAGATTATAAATAATTCAGTTCTGTTTATATTTATCCCCGCTGGCAGGACTAAATGGAAATCTCAGAGCTTTAATTCAGAGTGAGTGGATGGAGCAAGTAGTTCCAGTTATAGTAGCTACCATCAGCTTCGGCATGGGCGTGGACAAGGCCAATGTCCGGTAAGTGGCTGTAGTCTTGACAGTTTTCATCTGGTTGCCAGAATGAGGCTACATTGTTGACTCTGACCCCTTATCACATTGTCCCTTTTTTTTGTACTGTTAGATTTGTAGCTCATTGGAATCTAGCTAAGTCAATGGCTGGCTATTACCAAGAGTCTGGAAGAGCTGGTAGAGATGGGAAGCCTTCTTGGTGCCGACTTTACTACTCCCGATGCGACCGGGACCAAGTCAGCTTCCTGATCAAGAAAGATACTGCAAAGAGCCAGGTGAGTTGTTGTAAAAATGTCTTTCTAGTGTACTTGCAGTAACAATTTTCTTTTTGTAATGCCCTAATTAGCAGGTGCAGCTGTTACCTGGCCTCAAGCGTATAAATGGCTCTATAAACCCTGTTAAGATTTGAACTAGGCCCAGGGCGAGTTCGTGGAGAAGTGACCAAAAAAAACTTCACCACGCTACTCTGAGTTCCGCAAGTGGCGGAGTGTGTTAAGTCACACCATTCATGCTGATTTTTAGCACTGGGTGTTGTCCCGTGCTGGAAAATCAGTGCGAATGGCACCGTGTGCAGTGCAAGAGGGCGCTGCTTCTTTCAGTCACTAAAGTAAGATGTTCTACTCCAGCGGCAGCTTCCTCAATGCAAACTGAAGGTTTCTCAACGCGGGCGGTAGCGGTCATCCACGACTGCCCGCATAGAGAAATCTTGCAGGGAGGTGGTCTAGAGTAAGATTTTCCTTGCTTGCAGTCACAACTTAACGTTGGTGTGCGAGGAAAAAACACAGTTCTGCGTTTTTCGGAACTCCGTGCACTTTCGGAGTGGGAAATACTATGCAAGCTGAGTGGAATTTCACATCCAAGCCGAATTTGAAACAATAGATCTCAACAGAGTGTGTTTAACACAGTATCTTACTGGATATAAATGCCAATGTGCTACACTAACATGCGCTGCCCCAAGCAGGTCAGTGGCCACTGCAGTCCAGCATGCATGTGTGGCTCATCTGCTCACCCCAAACTACTTGAGGACCCCGTTCCCCGCACGCACACTACTATTTTCCTTACTGACACTCCAGGAGTGAGGTTCATGATGGTTCCTCAGTATATGAGATAGTTGCTCCACACTGAAAGAATTTGGGTAAATCTCCTTCAAAATAGAGAGAGTTTGGCAAGCACAAAGTGGTAGCTTGGGTATCCTAGCTCTCTCTCGGTAGCCAGCAGGTGGTAGAGTTTCTCTCTGAACACAGAAGCTACAACGTGAAAAAACAAAGAAAACCCATTTCAGATCGCACAATATATTGTTTGTCAGAGCACGTGCACCAAAAGGCATCTTGACAAAATGTCTGCTAAAGAAACGAGGCAGATGAGGGTTGTATTGCTGGAGTTTATCTTAACCTGGCCATGAAACGCCCAGCCAGGGAATCGGAGGGCCTTTACCATGTAACTTCAGGTTACTGACAGGCAATGCAGGCCCTAGAGAACCTCGGAGACCAATCACATTTTTGTTGGGTGTAAACTAACCTGATTGCCATATTTTGCAATTGCCATAATTTATATACATAAAACGGTAGAGAAAAAGGGAAGGGATACAAATTCCCTTCAAGGTAAATAGAGGGCGGACTTCCAATATGGAGCCCCATCTGATTTAAGTAATCCTAACTCTGCTGCTTAAATGACTTCAGGTGGTCTTTGAAGTTTGTAGAAGAATTCTGGGGTGGTTTGTTTTTCTATGGTAGATATTTTCCCCGTTTCTTCTAGTGTTATCTTTCACATTTGATTGAGCGACCTCTGATTTTCATCCCAGTTGTTAGCAGCACACTTACAGTAACAGAGGATCATTGTCTGTACTCCTACCTGTCAAAGATATGCATTTTAAAGCCTCTCATGTTTTGAAGTGGTCCATAGCTTTATCCCTGGTGGTTAGGTAGAGGCCCTTATTCCGTACAGTGGGAACCCTGGGACTCACTTGTGGATATGAGGGCCATGGGATCTTCCTTAACCCTTTCGATGCTGATGACGAGCTGGGCTCGTCATGGTGCACAGTGGTCGTGTGCTGATGACGAGCCCAGCTCGTCATAAAACAATGAAAATAGCAATTTCCAGCACAGGAGGGGAATTGCCTTAGCAGCGAAGGTGTTAATTTGTGTGCCCTGCGTTTCCCTCAAGTTTGGGTCGGTAGGACATGTTGGTGTTTTCAGATGAGGGTCCTCATTTTAGAGTTGGGTAACACTCTAGTTGTATCTCTTGTGGTGTTGTACGAACTCTAGTTTTATCATTGTGGTAAGAGGAGGGCGCTGCATTCATCTGTTCTTCCATTTTGTACCCAGGCAAAGCGAGGAGGAATAAAGGATAGCGACAAGGCTTCGATGGCTGCCTTTGAGGCGATGGTCGACTTTGGTGAGGCACTGGGGTAAGTGAGGCAAGATCTGTATAAAAGGTTTACCTTTTTACAGCATTATCAATTATGTATGATTTTTTAACTGATAACTTACTTTTTATGAACATTTTATTATCCCAGTCTTGAGACTTAAGTGTGTTAAGGAGATGTTTTTGTGACCAGTACTAAAGTAATGTTATCAGCCTTAGTTGCCATTTAACTTGCAGATGCATGTTTGCAGGAAAACATTAATTCACTGGGCTGTCCAACTACCTGAGAATGGTTTAACGGCGTGGACTGCGCTCCTAAAAGAAGTGGGTTGAGTCAGGCTTCAGGAGAGCAGTGGGGGCAACTAACTCGAATGAGGTTAAAATAGGAGTGTGATGTGGTTCAAACATATTATTCAAAGATGATATCGATGTGATGTGGCGCATGGAGAAATAGAGGTTGATGTGACTGGTAAAGGAGTCCTGCTCTGACATCTCACATTTCCTGTGCTGCTTGCTAAACATGATACACTTTCTTTGTATTGTAGACTATCCCGGTGCTCCATGTTTTGAGTCCCTCTGGTGAAGAAGAGCCAGGCCCTACTAGAGGCTAGTGATATCATTACCAAATTCCTGCAGTAGTGGTTTCCTCAGGTTACATTACTAACATTTCTGGGTACACAGAGTCCTTCTTCAAAAGAGTGCTTCTATTGAGGCGGATCCTGGTGGAGCCCAGAGCAGCACACCCTTGAGTTCATTTGTATTAATGCTTCTTATATTGAGCAGACTTTAAGCATAAAACCATTTAAGTGCTTTGCATTTGTTATCCTGAACTCCAAAAATGGAACAGTAAAGCCCGTAACAGATGAGGTGAGGATTGGCAGTGGATTCTGGGTCACCAAGTCTTCGAAGAAGAGAAATGTTTATAATTTGATAGAGACTTCTAGCCGCAGATTCCTTACCTTTGAATACTCCTCAGGCATCAGACTAGATCTGGAAAATCTGAGCATTACCCCTGCGCATCAGTAGGTGTCATTGAATGGCTCCGCATTGGCATCGTCCACGCCCACTCCGTATATGACGTGCACGGTGCGTATATGGGCACCACCCTTGTGCTCTGACATCAGAACTTTTCTTTCTGCACCCACAGCGCCGATCTGGAAGAGCTACCACTGTCATTTTTTACCCCTTTTCTACTTTTTCTTTTTTTTATGCGGGAACTGGATTGGGTGGGTTATGCAAGATTTTCTACTTGTTTTGTCAGATTTCTAAGCATTTTTGCTCCAAGTGGGCTAGGGATCTCCCCAAAGACACCAGTAGGTTTTAAACCCTTTGGGGCCTACCACAGGCAAATGTCTGTGAGAGACCCACACCTGGTTTGCCTGGGGTGCCTGGAGTCAGACCATGATTCCAGGAACTGTCCTGACTGTTGCACCATGAATCCAAAGGCATTTTCGGAGCAGGAAAGGATGCTCCTGGCAGTCTGACACTAGAGGTCTCTGCAGCTGTTCAGGTCTCTGTTGGGTGGAAGGTCCTGGGCCCACTCTCTGAGTCATTCCTGTTGGTCATTGTCGAGATCCAAGTCATCATCGGGTAAGTCTCCTCAAACATAAAAAATCCCAGAAGTTGAGACGCTCTTCGCTGCGCTGGTCCAAATCATCAGATGAGGTGCAGGAATCCCTCTGCAAGTCGAGGCCCCACTCCTGCACTCCACTTCAGCAGCGCCTTGATGCCCCTGGGCTAAGTCCTCGCTTTATAAGACTTATATTCATTCATTCACTCATTCATTCATTCACTTGCGGAGCCACACCCTTGATCTGCTCTGCACCTCCCTGAATTTCCCAGAGCTAGAGTGACCCCCCCACCCAACTTAAGGATTTCCATGAGGGTGTGCACCTCATTTTTGGGTTGTGGACCCCTCTGGAGCACCTTTTGGGGCCCACGGTTCTGGAAGGTGCACTGACTGGACTTCTATCAGCAGGTTTGCCCTCGGTGCCAATTGGGCCCTCTGGAACCCTTCCTGGATCTGGACTGACTGGTTGCAAATTGCTGTGATTCGGTGCTATTGTGCTATTCCTGGTGCCAAGCCCGTAGTCATTCCTGACTCCGATACGGAGCCGGACCGGTGTCATTTGATGTCAACACTGCTGCTGAACGAACCCTAATGACTGTCTGGGTTGGAGATGGTGCCTCCTTTTCTTGATTAAGACCTGTGGGTTTTTTGACTGGGGTGGATCCGAAGAGCTTTATGGCTACCCTGAGTCCCATGAGGAGCCTTTGACCCAATTGGATGATAAATGGTATGATGAGCTGGCAGATGCCAGTGGCCAGGACACCTCGCCAGAGATCGTATGGCATCTCCTAGTGTGGCTACTGAGGAATAGCCCTCCTTTGCTATGGGGTGAGGAGAGCAGCTGGGGTAGTTGATGGGACAGCATTGCTGAGTAGGTCTATTGCTTCATCGGTGTCACTCTGCCGCCACGCAAGCTGAAGTCATCTGCCTGATTCAGTGCTTGAGTGATTCAAGGAGATTAGGGTCACCCCTTGGTCGTTTTGGATTGCCATGGCCCCACCCCAGTATCACCCTGCTTTTCGCTCCTTTCGTGGCTACGTCCTTTCCAACAGACCCAGCACAGCCCCAGCCTTTCCGTGCCCACCGACACGGCTCCCACAAGTACCTTGGAAACCAAGGCCAGAGATCTAGCTAGTCTTTCCCCCCAGACCCCTCCATGGCAGCCCCAGCCTCAAAACCCATTTAGTATGCCCTTGCAACCACACAGGTACCCAGATCGAGGCTGGATCGGGTACCACCTGCACCAATGACCAGGCTTAACTTCAGGCAAGTGGGCTTCCAGATTTTACTTGTGGGGGTTATACGCTAACATTCTTGGAAACCCTGCTGCCCCTGCCACTGTCCTTGGGTCAGCTGACTGAGAACCACCTCTCCTTTTTGCCCAAGGAAGTGCAGGCTGTTTTGGGCAAAGGATCCATCGAGAGGGTGCTAACGTCAGAAATAGGTTGTTTTTGCTATTCCCACTACTTTCAGGTGCCAAAGAAGAAAGGAGGCCTCTGCCCTATTTCTAGATCTGTTTCCCCTCAATGCCTTCCTGAGAAATGAACAGTAGCTCGAGTCCTGTCTGCGGTGAGCCCTGGAGACTGGATGGTAGCAGTAGACCTGCAGAATGCTTATTTTGATGTTCCCATCTTGCAGGCCAATTTGCATTGGTATTACCTAATATTCGTGGTGGGCCAGGAGCATTTCCAGTACGATGTGCTCCCCTTTGGCCTTCCCAGTGCCCCATGGGTGTTCACAAAGGCGATCGTGGTGGTTCCAGCACATCTGTGAAGGTCGGAGATATCAGTCGTCCCCTACCTCAACAACTGGTGTTGAAGGGCTTACCACAGGCAGTCCAGTCATTGTCCACCTCCAGAATATAGTGGATCTCCTGCATCTCCATCTCAGTGTGCCGAAGTCACACCTGAGTCCTTCTCGGACACTCCCTTTTATCAGACCCATTTTGGACACAGTGCAATTCCATGCATACCCTCTGGAGGGGAGAGTCTTGGACATTCAGGGTATGATCCCGATGCTTCCACCTCAGTTCTGGATTTCGGTGAGAATGACTTAGGCTGCTGGGTCTGATGGTCTTCTGCGTCCTGCTGGTGAAGTACCATCAATGGCATATGCGGGCTCTGCTATGGTATCTAAAGCTTCAGTGGGCGCTGCAGCAGGGGAATCGGTCAGACCTGATTCTGATTTCGAATGAGACAGCGAAAGATCTGCAGTGGTGGTTAACAGACCGCGATTTGGTCAGCAACAGACCCGTCTCTCTTCCCCACACAGAGCTGACAGTGTTGACTGATGCTTCACTTCTAGGCTGGCGCAGCCACCTGGCAGAGGTGGAGATTAGAGACCTCTGGTGGAGACTACTTCACGTCTGCTTCCTGTACCTGAGGTCGCTTTGCTTAGCATTGTAAGCTCTGCTGCCTTCCATCAAAGAGAAGCTGGTCCAGGTGTTCACGGACAACACTACTACATGTGGTACTGCAACAAGCAGGGTGGAGTGGGGTCCTGGACCCTGTGCCTGGAAGCTCTGCACCTCTGGACATAGCTGGCACGTCTGGCCATTTTTCTGGTTATGACTCATGCATCACCTAGCAGGATCTCTACATGCCGGGGCTGACAAACTCCGCTGTCAATGCATTGTGGACCACAAGTGGTGTCTGCATCTGGAGGTGGCTTCTGGACCGAGGATAACCTTGGCTAGAATTAGTCGCCCCCGCTGGGAACTGTCAATGTCAGCACTTATGCGCACTGGTGTTTCCAAAGTGACTCTTGTTTGGAGATGCATTTGAACTAAACTGGAATACAGGATTCCTATATGCTTTCTTACCGATACCGCTCCTCCCTGGAGTTATGAAAAAGATAAAAATAGACAAGGCCCAAGTCACCCTGGTAGCTCCAGGTTGGGCAGAACTCCAGGTTGGGGAGAACAGATGATCATGCAGAACTCCTCAGCATGATCATCTGTTCTCTGATCAGGCTAGACTTTCAAGAGAATCTGCTGCCGTTACAACAAGGCAGGGTCCTGCAACCGAACCTGTGCATACTCCCCCTTTATGTGTGGAGATTGAGTGGCGACAATTGAGGGTACTATCTTCCTCCTGTGGTCGGTTACGTCAACCTGGTAGCCAGGCATTGATTATCAAAAATATGACTGCTGTTGGAAAATGATTGTGGCTTGGTGAGCTGAGAAGCACATTGACCCAATTCTGCACCCCTGTCCACCTTAGCCCAGCAAGGCCTTTCTCTGACCATAATATAAAACAAAAGAGGGCCCTGGAAAATGTGGGCAGGGGGCCAGGGGAAGTGACATGAAAAAGAAAACAAAGGAAGATCCCCCTGCTGTCCAAAAGTGAAATATCTCACTTTTAATGGTATACTAAATTCCTGCGTGCTGACCAAACCAACATACGACTCATTCCGGACCTTGCTTCTATGGAGGCCGCACTATGCGGAGCTATGGACCGATGGCCTGCTCATTTTAATTGATTCATATTTGGATCTATTGTAATCCACTATGACGCGTGGTAGAGATTTACATCGCATGAGATCGCTCCCCACGTCTCCGGGACCAGGAAGGTTCCCTTCGGTTCTGAGAGAACTGTTGCCTGCTTTCAGATTTTTTGAGGGGTATGTTCCCCTTTGCCCTTTGACACTCTTGCAGTTCTCTTCAGAACATCATATATAAGTTTTGTTGCCATTTCCCCCCCCCCCCTCTCTTCATTCCACTGTGTACTATTGGAGTATACCACTTGAACGCCCTGATGAAGCTGTGACACCGGACCGGGGAGTCACGGAAACGCGCGTCAGCGAAGATTAGGAGTGGGCCATTAGAATGTGAACATCATAAGAACCCTATGCCAAATGATTACAACTATAAACATTATAGTGTCTTATTGTGGCACCTGTATTAAGTATTATTCTACTGTATATATTACAGAATTACTTTTTGATACTAGTATTTTTCCCTGGTTTCTTCTCCATGTTTGAATTAATGTTTCAGGGACACACTCTGTGTATTTGAATGTATTGGAAAATATACATCAACAGTTGGAGTTCATATTATACAACAATACTTGGATGACTTCTACTTGTCCTACTACTGTTATATCCTACCGGGTTTTGACCCACATTGTAGACACACAAAAGGATAGTATGAAGACTGTGAGTGATGAGAATTTAGTATGTATGGTATATGAGAACTTAGTTGTGAGTAGAAATAGTTGAGGAGGTAAGAATGGTGTTGTGAGTGGGGGATGAGAATTATCTTTATTTCTGTACTTTTTATTTCTTATATTATTGATTCAATATGGATTCTGGATTGTTATATTTTTGAAATTCTATAATGTGATCACATTTTGTATTAAATTTGTATAATTGTATAATTCACGCATAGTAGTTTATTTTCTTTAACCTATGTTGGTTTGGTCCGCATGCAGGAATTTATTATTCCATTAAAGAGTGCGCTATTCCGCTTTTGGACATCAGTGGCAGGGGGTCTTCCTTTGTTATTGACACTGACACAGTTAAGGGATTTCTTTCGGTCATTTTTGCGGTTTATTAACACTTTTGATTTAATCTCCCTTTGAACCCATGCATACAAGTCTTCTCAGACTCTTGACAATAAAGATGGTCTTCTCCAGTATTAGGGTGTCTTTCATAGATTCACATGCTTGAATATTCCCCGTCGTCAAAGTGGGAGCCCCACGGTAAATAAAATAGCAATAAAACCCCGATAAAATATGTATGTAAAAACATAACACATAAAGATACACACTAGATTAGTTGCAAATATCAGGTCATAATTTCCACGTAGGAATACATGGCAAGAGAGAAAACATTTGCAACATATCCCTGTCATTATGTTAGTCCAAACTACAGCCAATCAGGCGCAAGCACCCATCCAGAACCTTCTCTTCAGAGGCTCGGGCCCTCAGGTTTTCTACTGCACGTCGTGTGAAGAGTCTCCCTGAGTTCTGCTCAGTTTTTCTACTTTTCTCTGGTTTTCCAGTACTTTCTACAATGTCTTCAAGTAAGAAGTCTTTGTTTAGACCTTGTTGTTCTTGTGGGAAGTTGAGACTTTATTATGAAGACCCCCACAAGAAATGTATATACTGCCTCTATCCTGACAATGAAGTAGGCAAATGTAAAATCTGCAGGACTTTCTCCACCAAGACCTTAAAGGACAGGGAGGGTCGCCTCCTCCTCTGGTTACAAAGGCTGATGGACAAGGATTTGGCTCTTTCTGGTGCAGAAAGCCTGGTGTCAGGTACTTCTAAAGCTGCCTCAAAGCGTAGCAGTGTGCATGATTTACCTTCTCCCTTCTTGAAGAAGAAACTCTCACTCTTGAAGGCTCCTGCGGTGTCCCCATCTCCTCCTGCTACGTTGACGCCCCCGAGATCTGACTCTCAGGCGTCTACGGCTTCTTCTAAGCACGTTTCCACCTTAAAACGTGTAAAATCGTCGACGATCGTCCCGGCGACTAGATCTGCCGTCTCCGGCTCGTCGACGACAACAGTGACGACGACTTCCGCTTCTGGTCCGTCGACGGCGTCTATGTCGACAAAGGTATGCCTCAGTTTTAAAACTGTCTCGTTGACGATTCTGATCGCCTCGACGTCGAGGAAGAGTCTCTCGTCGTCAACGGGATCTACGTCGGCGAGAGTTGTGAAGAAAGCCTCCGCGTCGTCGGCCACTCTGTCGACGAATGTTCCGCAGACGGCGGTTTAGTCGATGACTCCGTCGGCGGCGGCTCAGTCGGCGGTGGTTCCGTCGACGGTGGCCCTGATGATGGTGGCTCCATCGACGGTGACTTCGCCGACGTCTGTCCAGTCCTCTTCGACGCTTCAACGACTATTTTGTCGACGGTGGTGTCATCATCCTTTGCATCCTTGCCTCTGGTGCCGATTCCTTCATCTGGGTCTGGTGTTTCCTCCGCCGACCCTTTGCACCAACGTCGCCAAGTGCCTTTGGCACAGCTTGACATTCCACGTGACACGCAGCTCTCGTTACCCCTGTTTGCGACAGGTTCTGAGCAAGACTCGGTTTCTGAGGACGACGAGGAGGATGATCATTTCCGGGCAGCACGTAGCCCTTCTGAACTAGTCTTAAAGTGTCAGGACTATGGGGATGATCATGAGGACTTGTATTCTCTGGAGGAAGAGCCGTCCACTCCGTTTCCGACGGTATCAATTCCGCTTTCCCTCATTTCCAATCTTCAGTATATGCTAGAGGACTACAACAGGCGTTTTCCGCCATCTCGTCATGGTTCGCCTCTGCCTACGGCACCTGGTCCTAAACCACCTTCTACCGCTGTTCCGATGCCGCAACAGGCACCTGCGCCTGCACCACCTCCTACCGCTGTTCCACAGCCGCAATCAGCACCGCTGCCTGCTCCGGGTAAGACCTCTATTCAGGTCCATGCTACAGTGTATAAAGACGATGATGGTAATCTTCGTCCGGACAGAGAGGATGGTGAGCTGCAGGATGACGATACTGATGGTGATGGCGATATGCAAGACTGGGATGATTACCAGATTCAAACGCTGTCCCCACCTCCTGCAACTCTGGGGGATTCCCCTCCCGTTGACATTGCAGGTTCCCACCAACTCATGGATAGGGCGGCATTCCGCTTTAAACTTCCTATGGTTCAAAGGGAAGGGACTGCTTCTTATGACTTTAAGAGTCAACCTTTCAAGCAAGTTCGGACAGTCCCAATCATCGACTTCATCTGGAATGAAGGAGTCAAGTTGATGCAAAAGCCGAATTCCATCCCTGCACAACTACCTCGATTGGTGAAAAGTAGAAGGTGCCCCAGGGTTCTCCAGCTTGCCTGGTGGCGCAGCCTAAACCGGATTCAGTAGTCACCCAGGCCGCCCAGCGCCGTTACAGAAACCCATCTTACCCGATTTCGGCTCCTCTGGATCTCGAAGGGCGTCGCCTAGATGCCATCGGGCAAAAGTTCCCAACTATGGCTTCCACTACTGTAAGGGCCGCTAACGCTTTGGCCATACTGGGATGTTACGATCGTCAGATGTGGTCTGACATGTCCACTTTGGTTGCCCTCATCCCGGAGTCCTCCAGGGCGGAGGCTCTTAAAATTTTCCAGAACGGGGTAAGAGCATCGGAAGAGATCATCGACTGCTCCGTGGATATTGCCTGCACTGTCTTCTGTCAACTTGCAGGGGCGGCTGTTCTACGGCGCCAGGGTTGGCTTCGGTCTACCTCTTTTCGCCAGGAGGTCCAGGCAAAAATTCTCGACATGCCTTATGACGGTGAGTCACTTTTCGGTCAGCATGTCGATGAGGCGCTGACCACGATGAAGAAAGATACCGAAACGGCTCGCTCCTTGGGCACTTTACAGTTCCGCAAACAGCCCTTTCGTGGTGCATGCGAACGCGGCACCACCTCTTCTTTTTGTGGAAGATCGAATCAATACCGTTGCTATGGCCAGGGAAATCGGCGGTATCCCAACCAGCAGCAGCAGTCCTCACGCCAGCAAACTTCCAAATCGTATTGTGGAAAATCTTCCTATAGAGGTTCCACTTCCAAAAGGCAATGACTTTCCTTTCCCGCGCTAGGTTGGAGGTCGAATCTCCCTGTTCTTTTCTCAATGGTCCTCAATCACCTGGGACCGTTGGATATTGGACATTGTATCAAAGGGCCATGCCTTGGAGTTCGTAAAATTTCCTCCTCATACTCCACAAGCTGGTCCACCTCCTGCGCACCTCAAAGAACTTTTCCAGCAGATTTACATCATGTTTGAGAAGGGTGCCATCGAAGTGGTTCCCAAGTCTCAGAGGGGAATGGGATTTTATTCCCGGTTTTTCCTCATCCTCAAAAAGACAGGCGACTGGCGTCCGATCCTCCATTTACGTGCACTGAACAAATACCTGAAGTGCCAGTCCTTCCGCATGCTCACGCTGATGGAGATCTTACGTCTTCTCTGCAAGAACGACTTCATGACCACCATCGACCTCCAGGACGCTTATTTCCATGTGCCAATTCTTCCTCGTCACCGCAAGTACATGCGCTTCCGGGTGGGGCGGAGAGACTTTCAATTCAGGGTGCTGCCTTTCGGCCTGCGGTCGGCCCTTTGTGACTTCACAAAGGTTTTGGCCCCAGTAGTGGCTTACCTGCGTCTTCAGGGCGTCCAAATCTTTCCCTACCTGGACGATTGTCTCATCAAGTCGCAGTCTCACAGCCAGCTGTCTCGAGACACTCTACTCTGTCAGGACTTGTTTCGCTCCCTCGGCCTTTCCATCAAGGCCGAGAAGTCTCAGATCGACCCAGCTCACTGCAGGACTTTTCTAGGCGCCACTCTGGATACGTCACTAGCCAAAGCATTCGTGTCTCACGAGCGTCAGCTGCGGATTCTAAACCAGGTGACCCTCCTTTGTTCAAAAGAGTCCATTTCCGTTCGTATATTGAAGTCTTTTCTGGGAATGGCGTCCTCGTGCATCACTCTGATACAAAACTGCAGGCTCAGGAGTCACCCAATTCAGGAAGAATTGGGCAGTCAGTGGCGTCAGGTCACCGGCTCCTTCAACAATCTAGTTTGTGTGACCGCCCGGATGAGGTCGGCTCTCCAGTGGTGGGCGCAGCCGTCCAACGTAGCTTCCAGGACCTCATTCCTCACTACAACTCCGAAACTCACTCTGACCACGGATGCCTCCTTGGGAGGTTGGAGCGCACACCTTCAGGGGCTGTCCATCAAAGGCAAATGGACTCAGTTTCAACGCTCCTGGCACATCAACAGGTTGGAGTTGCTGGCCATCTTTCTGGCTCTCAAATCGTTCCATCTTCTGATCCAGGGGGAATCAGTGCTCATCCAAACAGACAATACCACCAATATGCACTATATGAACAAGCAGGGCGGCACCACATCTCCTCTCCTGTCTTGGCTGGCACAAACTATCTGGGACTGGGCGCTTCGGCACCACGTTACTCTGACTGCAGTACATCTACCAGGCATCTCGTACATCCTAGCGGATGCCCTCAGCAGGTCCACATCCTCGACACACGAGTGGTAGCTACATCAACCGACTCTGGACTTCATCTTTCGGCGTTGGGGGTCATCCAAGCATAGATCTCTTTGCGAGCCCAGCGAACCGGAAATGCCCGTCCTTTGCAAGTTGGCTTCCCCATCCAGAATCGTCCGGGAATGCCCTTTTGATGGATTGGTGCGGCTTATTCGCCTACGCCTTTCCGCCGATTCCACTGGTTCCTCAAGTATTGTGGAAGATGCGGAGACAGCCGTGCCACATTCTCCTGATCGCTCCCAGATGGCCTCGACAAGCGTGGTTCTCGGAACTGCTGCTTCTTTCTCAGTGTGAACCCATTCTCCTTCATCCTCGAGCGGATCTCCTCACGATGGACGTGGGCCTGATCTGTCATCCGGACCCCTCTCTCAGATTATCAGCCTGGAATCTGAGCACCTTGAATTTGCCCATTTGAACATCCCGCCAACATGCAGAGACATCCTTGCTAATGCCAGAGCTCCATCTACAATAAAGACTTATAAACTCAAATGGAAAAGGTTCTGTCACTGGTGCGTGGCTGCCAACATTCATCCTGTTCATTCTACTCCATCTCAGCTTCTTCCGTTCTTTCTAGAGCTGGCACAGTCAGGGCTCTCCCACTCCACTTTGAAAGTTTTCTTGGTGGCGATTTCTCGCTTCCGGCAGGATGGCTCCTCCTCTCTCTGCTCGTCCAGAATCATTCGTCAGTTCTTTAAAGGACTGTTCAGGAAGTTCCCGCCCATTAGGCTTTGTCCACCAACCTGGCATCTCAACATTGTTTTGACACAATTAATGAAGGCACCATTCGAGCCTATCCACAAGGAGGATTTGAAATTTTTTAAATTGGAAAGTGGCTCTTCTCCTTGCTTTAACCTCTTCACGTCGCGTGAGTGATGTTCACGCCTTTACCATTAAGCCTCCTTTTCTCCAATTCAAATCGGACTGTGTAGTGCTTCGCACAAACCCAGCTTACATGCCTAAGGTGCCCACTGACTTTCACCCCAATGAGCCTGTTCTCTTAAAGACTTTCTTTTCAAACCCTCAATCTCCAGCAGTAAGCAGCGTTTACATTCTCTGGACGTTAAGCGCTGCCTTAAATTTTACATCGATAGGACAGCACCCTTTTCGCAAATCTGATCAGCTGTTAGTAGCCTACGGACGCATGTGCAAGGAGTGTTCTGTCACCAAGCCAACTATTGCACGTTGGATTTCTTCTGCAGTTTCCGTCTGTCACCAGAAGGCTGGCAAGCCTCTTCAATCCTCAGTGAGAGCTCATTCTACCAGGGCGATGTCATCCTCTACTGCCCTGTTTGCTGGTGTGCCGATTCATCAAATTTGCCGAGCAGCTACGTGGTCCAGCAGGCACACTTTCACGAGACATTATTGCCTTGAAACTATCAACGAAGCCGATACAGCAGTGGGAAAAGCGGTGCTTCACAATCTTTTTAACTAAGGTGAGCCTCTGCTTTCTGCCCTCCACCTATATGGTTTGTGTAATAAGGTTGTTGTTATTATTATTATTATTATTCCTTCTGGCTATGCTATGCTATTGGTGCATCCTCATACCTATGCATTGCTGATTTTGCTTTTGCTGCCAGCTATTACTGCTCACTATTCTATTCAAGCATGTGAATCTATGAAAGACACCCTAATACTGGAGAAGAACAATGGTTACTTATCTGTAAACAGGTGGTTCTCCAGTATTGGTGTCTTTCATAGATTTACATGCGTCCCGCCCGCCTCCCCTCAGAGGCTCGCTTCTCCTCCTAGATTTTTTTGTCACTCTTGTGCTACGAAAATCTGAGGGCCTGAGCCTCGGAGGAGAAGGTTCTGGAGGGGTGCTTGCGCCTGATTGGCTGTAGTTTGGACTAACATAATGACAGGGATATGTTGCAAATGTTTTCTCTCCTGCCATGTATTCCTATGTGGAAATATGACTTGGTATTTGCAACTATTCTAGTGTGAATTTTTATGTGTTATGTTTTTACATACATATTTTATTGGGATTTTATTGCTATTTTATTTACCGTGGGGCTCCCACTTCGACGGCTGGGAATATTCAAGCATGTGAATCTATGAAAGACACCAATACTGGAGAACCACCGGTTTACAGGTAAGTAACAATTGTTCTCCTTGGTGGCCATCACATCGGCCAGGAGAGTCGATGAGCTGCGGGCCTTTTCTGTCCAACCGCCATACACCAGCTTCTGTAGTAGGGGATCTCTGTGTATAGTCATAATCTAGTGAATAGTCCCGCCCATGTGCGTGGACCCCGGCAATCAAAAATAATCTCTTAAGGTGTCAAAATAATGCAGAAACTGCAAAGACACTTAAGAGAGAATTTAAAGACAAATAATGCAGCCTATATCCACAGGCTACACTGTCCAGTACTTCAACTAGAATTTCCACCAAAAAAACACCACACACAACACAGCCTGCAGTTTCTACCATAGAGAAACTTGCCTCCCCCAGTCAAAGACTCTGGAATGATAGAGAGGAAGGTAGGGACAGACAAGCCCCATAGGCTGCCATTATGTGGCTTAAATAGGATACTGTGCCTTTAAGAGAACTTTCCAGAACTTCTCCCAGTATCCCAGAATGCATAGCAGGTCCCTCTTACTTCAGTTCTTTTTTCCGGCTCCTGCTTACAGGACCCTGGCATTGAGCTCTCCCTTTTACAAGGGTTTATTGAATTCGTTTTTGCACTTTTAACTTTTAAAAGTGTTGCTGTTACTGCTTGGTGTTCTCTTCTCACTTTTGTGCTGTTTTTAGGCGTTTTGGGGCTCCGAAATGCCTGGCCTTTTTGTCAAGTGCCCAGCATGTGAGAGGAAGAAGGCCAAAAGCGACCCCCATGATGTCTGCATCGTGTGCCTTCCAGAAGATCATGGCCCTGAGGAGTGTGTTATCTGCCAGCAACTTTCTGCTAGGACCCTCAGGGACAGATTGAAGATCAGGCTGGCTGGCCTGGAGGATAGGCGCCAACGTGCTGCAGGTGGGTCTGGGCAGCCTGGGAGGGATCCCTCTGCCTCTGCTGAGGCCCCTGGGGGGCTCCCCAGGGGCAGGAAGTCCAGCCAACGGTCCCATTCTCCGTCGGCGTCGATGGCATCGACGACGGCGTCGAGAGGGATGACGACGGCGTGCTCCCCTTCTCCCCGGGGCTCCGGGTCGAGACGGCGCGACGGCTCGACGGCGAAGGAGAAGCCGACGTCGAGGCCGCCGTCGACGTCATCGTCTTCGTCGACGTCGAGGTCATACCGACGCCGAAGGCACAGTGACGTACATCGACGCTCGCCGTCGAGGCGGCGCCGACGCTCGCCGTCGAGGCGACACCGTCGGTCGTCGTCGAGGCGACACCGTCGATCTCCATCGCGGCAACGCCGCCGATCGACGTCGAGGGGCTCCTCGACGTCGGGAACATCAAGGCGACGGCGGCGCTCGTCGTCGAGGGCGGACCGCCCGACGTCGAGAGGACGCCGAAGGTCGACGTCGAGGAGTCGGCGTTCGACGCCGAGGAGGAGGCGGTCGACGCCGAGGAGACGGCGCTCGTCGCCGGAGTCCAGGAGACGTCATTCGACGCCGGAGAAGCGTCGTTCTGCGTCCAGCAGACAGCGGTCAGCGTCGGGGAGCAGGTCACCCGCTCCAAAACGGCGGAAAAGGGACTCTAGTCCCAGGAGTCACGCTGCTTCCAGCGGTGGTCGCAAGAGGAAGAGGTCGCCTGCGGATGGGGATGGATCTCCGCGCCCCTCGCCTGGAGGGACACCGGGCTCGGTGTACTCGGAAGTGTACACTCCGTCCCGGCCCAGGACTCCGACTCCTCCCCCCGTGCCTAAGGAGGACCCTCCGCCCAAACCACCACTGCCTTCAGAGGACACTCCTCCACCTCCGGTCCCTCCGCATGGGCCCGCACCGCAGCCGAAGGTTCCTCCTCCGAGGTCCACTTCCCTGCCGTCCCTGCCTGCTCCTCCCAAGGGGACTCCGAAACCGAAACCCCGGGAGGAACCGAAGACGCCTCGTGATGAGCCAAGGAAGACCCCTCCGCGCAAACCGAAGGAGCGCCCACGGGCTGGCAGGTCTCGCTCTCGCTCTGGGCGGAAGGACAGATCGAGGCACAGATCATCCACGAGATCGAGGCACCGCCATAGGAGGCGCGAGTCTCGCTCTCACACGAGGTCCTCTGGGACCAGGGATTATTCACCTACCCTATCGGGGTCTCCGGACACCAGAGTGTCCCCGATAGATGACCTGGTGGCCTTTCAGGACGTACTGTTGCGGGGCGCAGCGAAGCTCGGCATCTCCCTGACGGTGCCTACACCGAAGACATCGGTCATCTTCGAGACGCTGCATCAGAGGCATCTGTCACGTCCTCTCCTGCCCCTGGTGCCGGGCCTGGAGGAACCTGCTATGGCTCTGTTTCTCACCCCGGCTGTGACGAGGGCGGCCCCTTCGAGATTACTTAAGAAGTACCGAGCTCCCGAATCGGATCCGGCCTTCTTGAGGGCCGAGCCTCCACCTGACTCCGTCATCGTCACGGCGGCCCGCAAGCAGCATGCCACCACCCCGACCTCCACGGTTCCCCCGGACAAGGAATCGAGATGGATGGACTCGGCAGGAAGGAAAGTTTGTGGTACTTCCGCGACCTCCATGAAAGCGGCGAGTGCCACGGCTTTGTTGGGTCGCTACGACCGCGCCCTCTGGGACTCCCTTGAGCGCTTTGCGGAGCATTTGCCCCGGGAGCAGCGTGAAGACTTCACGGAAGTCCTGAGTGAGGGGATGCTGGTGGCCAACCAGATAATCAGCGCGGCTGCGGACTCTTCCCTGTTGGCGGCTCACGGATTTTGCCACGGGATCAACCAGCGGCGTCACGCATGGCTCCGGCTTACGTCCCTGAAACCGGACGCACAGCAGAGGGTGGCCAATCTGCCGTTTTCCGGTGAGACCCTCTTCGGGAAACATGCCGATGATGAAATGGCCCGCATGAAGGCGGAGGCCGAAACGCTGACGGCTGTGGGCCTGGAAAAGCCCAAAGAGACCAAGAAGCAGTACCGCCCCTTCCAACGGCGGTTCGGCGGACAGGGCCGAGGTCGAGGCCAGGCCTCAGGACACTCCCAGCAGCAGCAGCAGTTCCGGAAGCCGTTCCAGAAGCGGCAGAGGGGCAGGGGAGGCCAGCAATCGGCTCCGGCGCCCAAGGGCCAGGCGGGGCCTAGGCCCTAGGAACTTACTTCCCCCGGATCCGTTACCCACTCCGGTAGGGGGAAGCATCCAACTTTTTCTGGCAGAGTGGAGAAAAATTACTCAGGACAAGTGGGTGCTGAATATTGTTTGCAATGGATACAGTCTTCGGTTCACCAGCCCTCCTCCAGCTATTCCCCCGGTCAGCTCGCAGTTTCAGCTGCGCGAGCTTCAGGCGGAAGCGGATATCCTGTTGAGGAAACGGGCGATAGAAGACGTACCTCGGTCTCAGAGAGGAAGAGGTCTGTACTCCCGGTTCTTCCTGGTTCGCAAGAAGGACAAGAACGAGTTCAGGCCCATTCTGGATTTGCGACAGGCAAACAAATGGATTCGCAGAGAAAAGTTCCGCATGCTGTCGTTGCATCAGATTTACCCTCAGTTGCAACAGGGGGACTGGCTTTGCGCTATAGACCTACAGGATGCTTACTTCCATGTGCCCATTGCACACAAACACAGGAAGTTCCTGCGGTTCCAAGTCGGCACCAATCACTATCAATACACAGTACTCCCATTCGGACTGAAGTCTGCGCCGAGAACGTTCTCGAAGTGCATGGCGGTGGTAGCGGCACACCTGAGGAAGAACAAGGTGTTCGTCTACCCGTACCTGGACGATTGGTTGATCAAGGCATCCTCCTTCTCGGAAGCGCGAGCACACTTCCAGAAGACGTGCGTTCTCTTGAACAAGTTGGGGCTGCACATCAACATGGCCAAGTCTGTCCCGACTCCGGTCCAATGCATACAGTACTTGGGAGCCTCCATCAATACGCTGTCAGCAAGCGTGTCTCCTTCGGAAGAGCGACGATTATCACTCCTTCGAAAGGCTCAGGCTCTTATGACGACTCCATCTACAACAGTGAGGACGGTGTCTTCTCTACTGGGATCGATGGCCTCTTGTATCTTCCTGACGCCACACGCACGGCTGCACATGAGACCGTTGCAGGAGTGCTTGGAGGACCAGTGGGATCAGAGGAAAGGATCTTGGGACGACAGGATTCGGCTGTCGCTGCATGCTCTTCAGTCTCTGAAGTGGTGGTGTTCGGCGGAGAATCTCCTAAAAGGGGTTCCCTTTCACAAGGACATACCCAAGCAGACTGTCGTGACGGATGCGTCTCTTCTGGGATGGGGAGCGCACTCCGGGACTCTACAGATTCAAGGCACGTGGTCACCGATGGAGGCCACGTATCACATCAATTTCCTGGAACTCAGGGCTGTTCACTTGGCGCTGAAGGCCTTTCTTCCGTCCTTCCAGACCGACTCTCTGCTTGTACAGACGGACAATACCACCACGATGTATTACCTCAACAAGCAGGGGGGCTCGAGATCGCGCACCCTGTCTCAGGAGGCGCAGACGATCTGGCACTGGCTTCTAGCCAGAGGACTGTCGATAACGGCCACCCATCTGCCAGGTGTGCAGAATGTTCAGGCAGACTCACTGAGCAGGCTGCTTCAGGAAAACCACGAATGGGTCATAAACGACGAAGTACTAGGAGAAGTCTTCGCAAGGTGGGGAACTCCAGACGTAGATTTGTTCGCCACCGCCGAAAACAGCAAGTGCAGAGACTTCGCCTCCAGGTACTTCCAACAAGGGACGCTGGGGAATGCGTTGTGGATCAACTGGACGAACAGCTTTCTGTACGCCTTTCCTCCCATTCCCCTGATTCCGGCGGTGCTCATCAAGCTGGCCCGATCCAGGACTCGGATGATACTCATCGCCCCGGAGTGGCCCAGGCAGTGGTGGTTCACGGACCTACTTCACCGGTCTCTCCTTCCTCACATTCGGTTGCCGTGCAGGCCGGACCTTCTCACGAAGTTCGGGGGACGGATGTTACACCCCAACCTCTCGTCTTTGAGTTTGGCGGCATGGCTCCTGAGATAGTGCAATATGGCCATCTGAATCTGCCCGATGATTGCATGGACATACTGAAGGAGTCTAAGAGACCTTCCACTCGGACTTCATATGCTTACAAGTGGAAGAGGTTTTGTATATGGTGCCATTCTATGGACCATGATCCTACTACCTGCAAGGAAGATGTCATCCTTCCTTATCTTTTACATTTGGCGCAGTCTGGCCTTAATGTCCATTCCATTAAGGTACATCTTGCTGCATTGACTGCCTACAGGAAATGCCCTTCACAGACTTCCTTTTTCCAGATCCCTGTGATCAAAGACTTTCTGGAAGGTTTGAAGAAAGTATTCCCTCCTGTCAGGCTCCCTTCGCCTTCGTGGGAATTGAATGTGGTGCTGTCCAGATTGATGAAGGAGCCTTTTGAGCCTATTCATAAGGCTTCGTTGCAGCACCTGTCCTGGAAGGCGGCGTTCCTCGTGGCCATTACATCGGCCCGCAGGGTGAGTGAAATTCAGGCGTTGTGTTGTAATGAACCTTATACTGTATTTCATGCTGCTAAGGTTGTTATGCGTACTCACCCTAAATTTCTTCCCAAGGTTATTTCTGATTTTCATATCAACCAGACTATAACTTTGCCTACGTTTTTTCAGAACCCTTCATCCCCAGCGGAGAGGTCTCTCCATTCCCTGGATGTGAGGAGGGTCTTGAAATTTTATCTGGATAAAACCAAAGATATTCGTAGGTCTGACCAGTTGTTTGTCAATTATGGATCGGTCAGGACGGGTCTTGCGACCTCTAAGCAGTCCATCTCTAGGTGGATTGTGTCCTGCATACAATTGTGTTATCAGAAAGCTAATAAGACCTTAGGGGGTAAGCCTAAGGCTCATTCCACCAGGGGCAAAGCTGCCACGACGGCTCTGCTCCGTAATGTGCCGTTTGCTGAAATATGCAAGGCAGCCACTTGGAAGTCGGTTCATACCTTTGCTAAGCATTACTGCCTGGACACTGACGCCAGGGCAGACGCTCAGGTTGGACAGGCTTCGCTGCGGAATTTGTTCGCACAGTAGTGGCGTTATGTATTATTCTCCACCGCCGCTTTGGTGTGGGGATGGGCTTGCCATTCTATTCACTAGATTATGACTATACACAGAGATCCCCTACTACAGAAGGAGTAGTTTCTGTCCTGTAACTCCAGTTCTGTAGTAGGGGTATCTCTGTTATAGTCATAAGCGCCCGCCCTCCTCCCCGGTGGAGATTGTTTCATCATACAAGAATGCGACAGGTCTGGCGTGCTTCGCCTTCAAAAAGAACTGAAGTAAGAGGGACCTGCTATGCATTCTGGGATACTGGGAGAAGTTCTGGAAAGTTCTCTTAAAGGCACAGTATCCTATTTAAGCCACATAATGGCAGCCTATGGGGCTTGTCTGTCCCTACCTTCCTCTCTATCATTCCAGAGTCTTTGACTGGGGGAGGCAAGTTTCTCTATGGTAGAAACTGCAGGCTGTGTTGTGTGTGGTGTTTTTTTGGTGGAAATTCTAGTTGAAGTACTGGACAGTGTAGCCTGTGGATATAGGCTGCATTATTTGTCTTTAAATTCTCTCTTAAGTGTCTTTGCAGTTTCTGCATTATTTTGACACCTTAAGAGATTATTTTTGATTGCCGGGGTCCACGCACATGGGCGGGACTATTCACTAGATTATGACTATAACAGAGATACCCCTACTACAGAACTGGAGTTACAGGACAGAAACTACTCCTTCTTTCTGGACAAACTCTTTCTTCGAACCTATGCCTCCTTTCTTCCGAAGGATGTGACACCTGTTCACATTGGCCAAAACATCACGTTGCTGACCTTCTTTGCTCCAATTCATCCCTCCAAAGAGAAAGAAAGACTCCACCACACGGACCCTACGAGTACCGTAACAAAGAAGAAGGGGAAGGCTGTGCAGAAATGGACTATCTCCAGGTGGATAGTACTTTGCATTAAGATCTGCTGCAGAATGGCCAGGAAGCAGACCCTGAGGGCTTGCAGACTTATTCCATCTAAGCCAAAGCTGCATCTACTGCCTTAGAGCGTGTGGGCATCTTTGCACAGGTTTACAAAACACTGCTGCCTGGGCAGTCCGATCAGTCGTGAGGGGCATTTTGCATGTTTGGTTCTCCTGGACTTTTTGGTCTGAGCCAGTTTGCAGACCCTCCACCTGAGAGGTACTGCTTTGATATTGAAGGTAAAGAAGCGATAGCTAGAAGTCTATATCAGATTAACAAGTTACTTTCCTTTGCTAATCCCTTTTCTGGTAGACTCCATCTAGCTGCCGATTCCTTACCGATCCTCCCGTCCTCTTCGTTCTGGAAACTGTTTTCCCTGCCTAAAAAAGTCCTTGCAGCCCTTAGTATCTGCACACGGGTCGATCAGCCTTCTTTCGTGGCTCTGTGCTTCTGGCGCAGAAATAGTCACAAAAAGAAGCTGAAGTCAGCGCACTGGGGTGGCACCTATATAGGCACCGCAAATGTCACATCTGCTGCGGACAATGTCTATGACGTAGGCGCTGAGTTGTTCGACGCCACCTACTGGTGTGCAGGGGTACAGTTCAAGATTTTCCAGATCCAGTCTTACCCCTGGGGTATATTCTAAAATAAGGACTCTGCAGCTAGATAGTCTCTACCAGATAAGGCATTATCAAAGGTAAGTAACTTGTTCTTTTCTTCCTGAAAGTGGGAATGGTGATTATCATCCGTATTTTCATGGCCAGGCTATTCCATGGGTTTAGTTCTGTCTCATCAGCTAACCGGTCTGCCCCCTGCTGGTGTAATTTGGTGGGGGGGGGGGGTAGGGTAAGAGATTACAGTAACTGCAGAGGTACACAGCGTCTGAGGAAGTATCTGCTGATGTTGCTGTTCTAGAGGGGTGGACGACCTGGTCATGCTTTAAAGGGGTTTAGCTCAAAATCTTATGTTTCATTCTAGCCATAACTGGAAGCCAATAAAGTATATCCTTTTTGGACCTGATAATTTTTAAGTCTTGCCTAGAGACAGACAGCTTTATTTGTATCATCAACCTCCTGCCTTAAAAAAATAAAATAATGATGAGAACATAACTGTAGTTGTTGTCAATATTCATGGAAAAGGCATTTTTTTATTTATTGTAATAACTTGCCATTCGATAAATCTGCACAAAACTTTCCTTTAAAAAAGTACATTCGACTTGGGTTTGGCATGGCACTTTTAATTCAGATCTGTTGAGGGTGGAAGGGGAAAAGTAAACAAATTTCACATTTGCCATTTTAACTCCAATAAGAAATGTGCTCTTTAATACAGAAAGAGACTGAACGGCATTTTACCACACTTTGTGTGAAAGTAGAACTTTACTCAATGAAGTGCCTTTGCTTGGTTTTCTGTAAATACATTCAGTAGTTATTGAGAAATCCACGTTCAAAAATAATTTAAGGTGGGCTTACATGGGTTAAAGAGATAGAGAGGTCCGAACTGTTAGAACATGGATGGTCTGTGAATCAAGGTTTGTAGACCCTCTGCAGACTAAATGTAAAAACAAACAACTAATCTGATTGGATGAGAGAGCTTTTATTCCTGTCTTCCATTTAAGTTCATGGACCCAGGTAACTGAAACCTGATTGCCTGGCCACAACAGAGAAAATTATGTTGCAGCTACCATTACAGGATGTGTGACTTGGTCACCGTGTTCTAAAGAAAAAAAAAATAAGGATCCATAAGAAGGCAGGAGTTGTAAACCTTGAGTCAAATCTACTAAATGCAATAGTTTCCACTAGGAAGATAATGGCGAGAGTCATTCTGCCTTCCATGCACCAAAGGTATCTTGTGCACATTACTGCAATGGAAACAACTTTATTTGATAAAAAATATAATCATAAAAGCAGAGCATACATACCATACGTATACAAAACTGAGAGTTTAAGATTACCAAAATATGAAAGAACTGTGTATTTTAAAACCACAAAGCAGCAGAATATCATTAAAAACAAATAATAATATAAAAAGACTCTGAATGTTGCTGCTAAACATTACATGTAAGACACGGAGTTGCATGGAGTTGCATGGGGACCCAAATGAGAAGAACAGTTCAGTGAAGCAGCTATCAGTTGTCTAGTCAGTATCAAGGCGTTGACATCACATTCCATAGTGTTGCAGGGGTCTTATACAAAGTCACCTGTGCACTTCCTCGAGATTGTTACCGGGCCTGCAAGTTGCTGGTTAAATTTGGGATATGCACAGTGAATACAAATTGTGACCCTTGTATTTAAAGCAGTGTTCGATGGGTTCCATGCCGCAATAATTGCCTACCTCCAGGACCGGACTCCTAATCTCTTCCACTCTGGCCTCAGTTTTAATCTGCGCTGGCCAAGCAATGTAGGGCAGAGCCATACAACATGCTCCAAGGACTCCACCAAGTCTGCGCAACCCCTGCACTGTTGCTCACCTGATGTGCGACGCCAGAGAGGTAAATGTTTCAAAAAATGACACTCCTTCAATCTAAGCGCCATACCCCACATTTTTAAGTACAGGGGGTATGTGCAGCACATTCCTGTCATTACCTCTCCTGGCCAGAGTTCTTAAACTCAGAGCAGACTGGGCCCAAGACATCTTGAACAAACCTGGACTGGACCATGAGAGCATGGTGCCTGGATCTCTTAACCCTAAACACTTGCCCTCTGATCCAGCTACCCCTTCGGGAGGACCTCCTTTTATCAGTAACAGGGTAGGGTTCCGCACCGTACCTCCACAATTTACACCTCCATGCATAGATTGAACTGCAGCAACTGAGCGTTTTGATTTGCCCTATGACGTGGTGGATGTCGTCTAGCAGCTATACAGCCTTCAATGGAGTCCATTTACTCATGGCACTGGGAGACGTTTTTGGCCTGGCGTACAGATCATCTTTGTGATTTCGTATAAGCCAAGTTATTAGATGTGCTATTGGTTGTCTGCTGTTAGCACAATAAGGCTTTACAGTAGGCACCGTTAAAGATTACGTGTCTGCCTTTTTGGCTTTTTTATATTTGCCCGATCAGCCTTCCCCAATTTAATCGCCTTTTTTTATGTTTTTCTGAAAAGCTTGATGCTTATGTTCCCTCCAAAACCCCCAGTCAACTCTCAGCGGGGCCTTAATTTGGTCCACGTCGTTTCCCAAATGCCAACCGTTCGAGCCCATGCCTAGCAACTCGACAATCAGCACTGTTCGCGCTCCTGTGGCTACGCTACGTGCCAATGAGCAGGTGCTGTCAGTGCAACCTCCATACACCACTACCTTCCCTGACAAAGTAATGTAGTAGTATCGCCCTTCCATGTGGTCCAGTTCATCGGGTATTGCGGTGATGAGCTCTTCTTTGGGTCTGCTGGTGATAGAAAATGGAAGGTGGTACAGAAGAGGACTGTCTATGTGGGGCATACTATGCGTAAACATATGCTACGCTCTAGCCAAGAAGGGATGAGCTGCCTGAGCGAAGGCCTACTGTCCCATTCCATCAAAGCTAACGCCGCTATGATGGCATGAGCAAGGAGAGTCCGGTCTTACAGTCTGTCAAGCAACAGCATGGGGATTGGTAAATCTATTTACCAACCACTACTGCCTTGGCAGCCAGGTCCGCAGAGGGAGTCATTTTGTCTGTTCGTCCTGCACGGCCCTCCGCCTTTTGGGAGATACTGCTTGGGTAGCTATTCTAAAGGTGAGGTATTTCCAGTTAGGAATATCCATGAGAACAAGTTACGTACCTTCAGAAATGCTCTTTTTGTGGGCACTTCATTGTTCTCTTGCGTCCCCGTTCTGTGGATTGGAATCCTGTACCTGTTACAAAGGTTCCAAGTTAGTTTTCCCGCATGTGCAATTTGTCTGATTGATACACGTTTGAGGGCTCAAAATAACAACAATACAGAAACTTAGGTATCCGCCGTGGGGTGGGTCTAGATGTGGCTCCGCTCAGTCACTTCCGGTGCAATGCAGGGCCAATTTAGAATCAAATGGCGCCATCCAGTGGCACATAAGAGCTTATGCTTGAAAACTCACATTCCTGTCTGGTGCCTGAGTATATGTAGTTTAAAGGGGTGAGGAATATGCTTTTAGAAAGAGTGTTACCAAAGGTAAGTACCTAGTTCGTTTTGGAAATTGTCTTTTTTTGTTTTTCAAGAAGAACGATTGTTACACCTTTAATAAAGGGCAAAAACGACTTTCGGTGAGTTGTTATTCCGAAATTGTAGACGCCTCTCCTCTTGAACATTTTGATTGAACAGGTTAGATAAAAATATTTCTTAGTAGAGGTATATTTTTAATTAGATTTTCTTCAAAATCACATAACCATCAACCAAAAACGTACGTTCCACCAAACACAAGAACGCGTTGCGTTGTGGCGCTCCCCTTGCAATGAAAGATGTCAGATGTTATTGACACTTGTAAATGTTTCATTAATTCAGTCAGTCAGCAGAATTCCAGTTGTCTCATTCTCTGTCCGAGAAGCGCCTGTAATCCTCCGTTGTTTGTTGCTTTGTGAATCAGCTTGCCACGCCTGCTGCGGTCCCGAGTGTGCAGATCCGAGGCAGGGTGGTGTCTACTTGACCTCCATGGGTGGATGCCAGCAGGGGTCACAGCATGTAGGTGGTGCCTGTCCCAAGCAGCATGCCTCGTCAGGGCAGGCCCGATCCTCCTTTGTGTTGTTGCTCACACCTCGGAGGAGTGTTTTGTTTTCTTTCTTTAACTCCTTTCTTTGAAATCCCATTCAGACCTGGTAACGTGCAGGAAGGGGGCACGTTTACTGCGATGGACCTGGATTTTTGGGCAAGGAAACAACTCTAACTACAAAACGCATGAGAAATGCGTTTATGTAAAGAAATCAGATTAACTCATTACACAAAATGAAAGATAAACAGGGTGATATGTTAACATTTCTTTGTTTTGTCACATTTGCTGCTTCTTAATGCCATATGTTATTTGTTGTTGTTTGGCACCATCCGATATTTTCTCAAGTGGGCGCACACACTGAGAGCGAAACACGCTGAGATGAACACAAAAGCATTCCACCCATTCCCTTTAAAATATCTCCTGAGAGTGTCCTGATTCTCTCCCTCTTTCTCTCACACAAAAATAGGCACACACAGGTCGGCAAGCATATATATATAATATATATATATACCATTATTAAAGTTAACAAGATATGCACAGGATTTTTGACTGTACACAAATGTGTGTTAAAATACAATTTCAAAGCCCATTCATGATTTCAGAACTTGACACATGTAATTTTTGTATGTGAAAAAAGTGGCAATCCTAACTTCACCTGTCGCCTCACTTTTATACAGTCATCCCTCCCCCTTCCTTCTATGTTCATCTTAACTTACCCTCAACCAAATCCATTTGCCAGTTATTCTGGAGCTCATTTCTGGAGTGCTGCACCGTTCCCTGCTGTTCATTTCTCTATGGGAAGGGCTCACTTTACACCCATGGAGCCAGTATTCAGATCAGTCATGTTATCCTATAAAGGCAGCGATTAGTGATGAAAAAAAGGGCTTTGGGGAAGGTAGAGGATTGTGTGACCCTGCCGCACACTTTAGTACGGCCAGTGCATTTCCCTAAATGGGACAGGATTACTGACTGGCAGCCCCAGCCAATTTCACAAGCCTCATTTTACTCGTTTGGACACAATCAGTAGCAGGGGGGAGAAAGGTTTCCGGGCACTGTTCCCTGGAAAGGTTTTATGATGATATGACGCCTCTAGGGGTGTCTCTGGATCACCCACTGCCCCATCCCGGTTAAAGTCACGGGACAATTCCTGATTCTCAGGTTGTAGACCTGGTGATGTCCGCCCCTAGTGATGTTCAAGAGATATCTGCACGCGGAGTGTCCTTTTAATACGCCAACACTGGGGTGGGACCCTTCTGCTTCGGCTGCCATCTGATCCAGTACAGACAGAACATTTCTCACCACTGCAGTGTGTCATCATTAAGTCAGTCAACATTGTCAAATGTTCCAAACCTGTTGTTTACTGGCACGTTAAACGGGAGACCACCCAATGAAGGCTGAAGGTACAAAGTGCAGCGGGGAGTGAATAATTGTCATTTAAGATTGAACCTTTGCTCTCTCTGAGGCCAATAGGTGTTATAAAAATACCCCAGCTAATGGAGTACCAAGTCAGCGCCCCCTTGCCTGATGAAAATGAAAACAGAATAACGATTGTTGGGCCACAGCAGGGTTCCTGAAGGTGATACTTACGCAGCCACCTGGGTGGTCTTTCGTTCCCCTTCCAATCCTCCTTACTCTACGGGTAAGAAGATTGTCGTGGGCTTTTGATATTTGATAGTCTCGTTTCAAATGCTTTATTCGATTATTAAAAAAAACCAATCATAAAAGCGAATACATGTACATTCACAGAATAAATCATTAAAAGCTAGAAAATTTACAGATTTGGTGCAGCTCGAAAATACAATAAAACAGAGTTATTAAAATATCATGCTTTTCCTTGCGGCCACAGATTTCAATATGAACGTGGCTGTATGAAAACAAATGTCAGGGTCATCTAAGGAGAATAACAATCTCATTGCCGAGTTTACCGTAGTAACTGTCCGTTTTATAAATAGGGGTTTTAAATAAACAACACGAAGATGTTTATAAAGGTCACACAAGAATAAGAAATGCACAGTACTCTGTTTGGTGACCCCATTGCATGGACATGGTATAGAGGGATAATTTTTCATGTCTGGAAATGCCACCAAATGGTGGACAATTCCAAGTCTTAATCTAGTAAGGACGAAACGATGGGATGGTCTGGTGACAACCTTTAGGTATTTTGAAAAGCCAGATGAGTCCCGATTGGAGTAATAATACTGAGGGATAGTTAACAACATTGTAGTGTCTCGCACTTGGGCTTTCTTATATAGATAGGAGCACTTGAGTTCTTTATTGGAAATATCGGAGAAACTCTCTTGATCATCCAGGAGATTGAGATTAAATAAATCCCTGGCAGTTGTCACAACATAATCAATCCATGGGATCGATGTGCTTTTATCTAGGCGGAGACAATTAGTGATGATACACCTCGTAAAGCTAGTTTCCTTTTTATGCCATATTGCTCTCCATGCCATCAACGGTCTTAAACAAATTAAATCTGATAAAAACTCTAGGCCCAGTTCCTGGTGAATTATCACTGTGGAGGCAGACTTAGGCAGGCATAGCAATCTTTTTAGAAAACTATTTTCTTCTATTTGCAAATCTCCGTGGCGACAATGCCCCCTAACACCAGATCCGTAGAGCGCAATAGCAACACATCTGCAACGATATATGTGTAGCATGTCATATATGCGCCGGTCACCAAGTTTATTTGCAAATTTAAAAACTCCATGAGCACTTTTGGACATCTTGGCTTTTACATTGGATATCTCCTCTAACCACAAACCATTGCTACTAAAAGTTATGCCCAAATAACAGAATTTATTTACGACTTCTATTTTTTGTCCCTCTATATGGAAATATTTCAGCTTCCTCATTTTCTTTCCACATGGCATAATGAATGTTTTAGTATTATTGATTTTTAATTCTTTTTCCTTGATAAAACCCGCAAACTTGTCCATCAATTTCTGTAAGCCTCTAGGGGTTCTAGATAGGAGCACTGAATCATCAGCATAAAGTAAGATGGGAACAGCCTGACCATCAACTAACGGGGCATCAGAGTTAACTTGCTTGAGCTCAGAGTCTATTGTGTTAATAAAAAGGGAGAAAAGGAGGGGCGCAAGGACTCAACCTTGTCTTATACCTAACTTAACACTGATACAATCAGTACATTCCCCCCCTTGACCATATCTAATACGGGCGGAAAGTTTAGAATACAATCTGGCCAGAAAATAAATAATCTCTGCTGGGGCACCTTGATCTAAAAGGGTTGACCAAAGCAGCGCATGATCAACGAGGTCAAATGCGCTGCTTAGGTCAGCGAAGCAGAGAAAAAGCGAGCCCTTCTTAGCACGGGTATACTTCCCAATTAGGAGGTCTAGATTAATGCATTGTTCCACGGTACCCAGACCCTTACGGAATCAGAATTGGAACCGTGCAAGAATACCACTACCCTCGGCCCACTCTTCTAATCTGGCCAACAGCACCCGGCTCATGGTTTTAAGTGATGAATCTAAAAGGGAGATAGGGCGGTAATTTTTAGCATCCGACCTATCCCCCTTTTTATATATCGAAATAATTACAGATTCACCCCAGGTGGGCGGTGTGCCGTCCAGGACTGCTGCATTAAAGACCCTAGTCAGGACTGGGCCCCCCAATGATGTATCTGCCTTATATAGGTCTATGGGCACCCCGTCAGGGCCAGGAGCCTTCGCTCCCTTGCTAGTCCTAATGGTAAGTTCCACCTCCGAAACTGTGATGCTTAGGGGAACAATTGGCCATGGATCAGCCTCTACCCGGGATAAATCCACCATCCTCTGTGAGTCAAAAATGCTAGCACAGTGAGCGACCCAACAATCCTCACTGACAAGAGCAGTGAGGATCGGGGTTTCATCACTCTTAAGAAAAGGGCAATTAACCGTATCCCAGAAAAATTTGCTGTCCGATAATTCAACGGCCTTAGACAAATTAGCCCATGCTTCCTCCTGCAATTCCAACTTCTGACGTTTTAAATGCCCCTTATAAGCGGCCCTGAGGGTTATGATACTCGACCTATCTCTGGGCCTACTAGATAGAGCCTTATTAAGCTTCTGCAAAGACTCGGTACACAAAGAATCGAACCAACCTATCCTTGGTTTGCCATTAGTACGCTTAGTAGAGGTCAGGGTATTATCAACTATATTATTAATCCTGTTAAAACTAGTTAATATGCCACATGAATCTGTGCTTTCGTCCAAGCAAGAGCACAGATCGGGAAAACAGGCCGCTACAATTTTAACCAACAACTTATCGGAGTTATCACCCTTCCATTTTATCCTGTAACCATTTGGTCTACATGGGACGATATCGGTAACAACAGTTTTAGCTGATGCTACTTTATTACCCTAAACTAGCAGCATTACTGTAACGCAATTATGGTCACTGATAGCAAGATCCAGTATAACCGGAGTGTCACAATATTTACTAATATCAGTTGAGACCAACAAATGATCAATAACTGAGGCCGAATTCCTCCCTGTAAAGGTAGGGACGGGGTTTCCATCACCGTCTCCTGCGGGTTGTAACACGACCAGGTCGAATTCAGCAAGGGCGAGTACAGCGATTCACCATAAGTGCTATGCTTAAAATGGGTGTACCCTTCTCCTCTGTCATCATATATCCCGCATACCTTAGTTAAAGAAAAGGGGCACCCCAGGATGGCCTTTGCAGGAGAGGATGTGGCGTAATGGCCAACTTTATGCACATACTCTGGGAGTGTCAGGTCATTGCTTCCTACTGGGAGCGTGTGCATGCGGTAATGAGAGTTGTGACTGGTGTGACCCTGCATGCGGAGGCTCGGCGCTGTCTGCTGAACGTGTGGGGTCCGACTGATTACAATGTAGCTCAGACCCGTTGGGTCACCCTGGGCAATATGATAGCTAAGAGAGACATCGCCCAGAAATGGGGTGCTTCGACCCCCCCCACTGTTAGCCTGTGGAAAACCAATATGGACTGGTGCATGCTCCGAGAAAAGACTGTTTACATGGCCCGGGGTAAGCCCAAGATGTGGGGGCTGGTCTGGAATGCTTGGAACTCGTATAGAGGAGACATTTGTGCACCCCCGGAGATGGTTCAGCTGGAGGTCCGCCTATCCCCGTAGTTCCCCCTTCCCTAGGTTCCACATGGTTTATCCTGATTCTCTGCTCCCCGTCCAAGTGCTTGTCTTACATCCTGCTGCTTGTATGGTGTATCGACCCCGTCCCTCCCCGTGATATGTGCCTAAAACATTTTATGCTCCTCAGCCATGTTACTTTTCGCGCTTTCTCTTTCTCTCTGTTTCTTTCTTCCTTTCTCTCTCTACTCTTCCTTTCTTGACTCTGTTGGTTTCCCTCGCTCTTTTAGATTTTTATATCATAAAATTAAACCTGACTACTCCTGTATCTTGTTTTGTACATGTTTACGAATTGAGTCACAATGCTGCCTGGCCTCCGGGATGTACGGCTGAATAGCGGTGTACTTTGTTTTGGTAAATAAAGGTTTTCCAAAAAAAAAGAAAAGGGGCACAACGGAATATTAAAATACCCACCCCAGATGAGTTCAAAGTTAACATGATTAGCCCGAACAATCTTATCCAAGGGCCTTGTCGACCTCGCTAACCGCGGTCGATCGCATTGGGTTGGGCAAATTATTATAAAAATTAATCAATAAAACATTACGACCATTCTTATGTCTCAGCCACAGCAGTTGGGAGTGACTTCGATCATCACGTATCTTATGACCTGCACAGGGAATGTAACGGAAAGCCAAATAAGTAAGCCCCCTTTAGCTCTGCCCATATTCGATCCTTGTGCTGGAAGATTATAGGTGACATAACCATCATAGCTAATATCATCTACGCTACAAGTCTCTTGTAGACACAGGATATCATATGATTCCACTGTTTCTCTCCACCCAAGGACTCCCAGTTTGCTATTCCAGCCCGCAATATTCCAACTTGCTAAATTGTACCCTTGACTTTCTTTTTCTTTTACTTTTTCAATCCCTACCTAGGGGATACCACCCCTGTCCCGGAATATAACATCTATAGCCTCTGTATTTGCTAAGTTGGAAATCAGGCTACTACATCCTTGCATATAGGGTGGGCTTATACTATCAGTGGTGCCCTGGACAACATGCTTGTGCAGCTCTCGGTCTTTATCTCCGGTAGGGCCACAATCCTCAGTGTTATTAGGTTGTACATAATCTAACAGCTTCGAAGAAACAACGGATACTTCTTCAGCACCCTCCTTGTCCTTGGGGGTTCCTGGTTCATTAATGGAAGAATGCAGTCAATCCACAGCTTCAAGACAACTAAAACGATTAAAGTTAGGAAAGTGATTCGGGATATGCATAGGGATCGGTCTACTTCATTTCTCCCTATAACCACCCCGCCTTTCCACTCTTGTCCATTCATTCGGCCTCCCCTTAGCTACCACTACTTTAGGTGGCGGATAAAAATAGGCTAGTGGTAAAGACTGGATAGTCTCATCCAGTACCTACTTGGGCCAAGCACAAATATAAGAAACAGTACTGGGGTCTCTGAAGGTAACCACCATGCAATCCCCATCAATATTTTTAGTCGTTCTACCTATCCACTGAGTTCTCCTTACCATTACAATCTCGCTCGAACTTTGGGGGGGGCAGGGGTCTATTTAAATTAAGCCAACTGGTTACCTTGTTTTTCAGAGCAGCAAAGGGCTCCTTCGCATGTTCTCTCCAAACAGGGACTCCCACTAATATAACCACTAGGGGGTTAGCTTTTGGGGGCAGATCCGGTGTTAATAGCCTACCCTTCATATTATTATCCGCTTGCGCCTGTCCCTTGTGTTGGGCACCTGTGTTTGTGGGATTAGCCTGAGCTGCCGATAGGGGCCCAGCGACTGTATCCCCACAGGGCTGGGGTACAGCAGCAGCTAAGGTTTCTTTTGCAGGTTGGTCATGTGTGACAGGTATAGTTATGAGTACTTCATTGTGAGTGTTCTGGGGCTGGCCGGTGGTCTTTGGTACCTCAGTAAGCTTCGTGTTTGTCACCAACCTATCCAGTGAAGTGGAGTTGGCTTTCACCAGGACTTCCAGTTGATCTAGTTTACTGTTAATCATCCTGGTTCGTTCTAATAAAGGAAGCATTAAAGATTTCAATAAAATTTCCATTTTTCCCAGGAATACATAATTTGTACTAAAATCCGTACCGGGGTTGGTGTTTAAAGTGGACCCCATAGGTTGACTAGTGTATAGGGGATTAGGAGCCAACACTGAGGGGGTGATTCTTTCTTTTCCTTTTACCATTATTATTAATTATTTTTGACCCAGGGTTCCCATTATCTTTTACTATCTGGTTAGGGTTTTTTGCAAGGGGACTTAATGTAATAGGGGTAGGAGGGGAAGTATTAAGTAGAGAAGGCGACCCAGAAAGTCCACTAATTATAGTGGAATTTAGAGTATCCTCTACTAGATCTACTAGGCCCAGCACTACCAGTGTGGAACCTGTTTCTGGGCACTGGGCAGACGTTAAGAAAGAAAAAGTTGGGATAGGAGAAACGACAGCCCCTATAGCGCCCAATGACAAGCGCTTTCCTGTGACTAAATCTAGGGAAAACCGTTTTTCAGTCAGGGCAATTTCTTTATCTAATAATGCTGTAGCACGGGTTAAGAATTGGTCAATTGTTCCAGTAACCATCCCGCCTGAAGTCGTGGCTGTCACATTCCTCCCCTTCCCTGAACGAAGGACCATGGTGCCGAGTATAAACAATATAACAATATCCTATCAACTATAAGCCGCAAACTAGGCACAAAATTTGAAAGGGACGGGGCCCGGCCCGGCCCGGCCTCTAATGGCCTCAGACGGCCCGCCCTTTGCCCGGGCTTAGCCCGGCGAACACCAGCGCGCGTCCCGCGGGATTCACAGTTATTATATACAGGGAGGTAGGGGGCGGGAAGAGGCCCCAGCTGCAGCGAAGGGGATGGCGCTGTGCAGGCTGGGCCTCGCAGTCCCGCCCGCGAAGTGGCACAGTTCCTTAGTTAGCACTCAATCGGCGTTCACATAGGCAATGTCCCAGAGTCAGTGGCATGCAGAATCCAATTATTAGAAATCCGATGCGGAATGGCACAGAAGGGACGTCCTTACAGACGGCTGCGAGCGGCACCCGATAGTCTCTGAACTTTCCCACCCATATTTAGACACTCGTTCTTCAGATCCCCATGAGACCCGATCTGTCCATCTCTCAATGGCGGAACTCCTACCATCACCACCACATGTGGGCAAGCTGCTGGTGGGAAATGATGTATCAGAAGGTTTTTAGTTTCTTTTTTGTGGTGCCTCCCTCCCTGTTTACTTGGACTCCTTTGGGGGCTGAGATTTCCTGTGATGAGATTAGATTCGTAATTGGCAGAACTTTAGTCTCCCGACCATTCATTTTAATTGGCAAATTGTAATATGGCCCGATGTTTTTATTGGTGGTACTGTAAATGAAATAATCTTAAGAATAATCGTTAGAAAATGTTGATCGGTTGATCTTAGATTGTGGGCAGGAGAGTTACAGGTGATGGAGTTGCAGAGGTACTCCAGAGTAAGCAATTTATAGCATTGTTGTACTCGTGTCAACAGTTGGTAGAGGTCCCTATTTTTGGTGGAGACTCGTTCCTCTTGGAGACGATAAGCAGAGGTATGCGTGTGCTTTGGGAGGTTTAATGGGGTTTGGCCAGTAAACTTGACAACCTTATCTAGTGGGAGGGCTGCGTGATTGTGTGCTGGGGAGACCCACTAGCCGACTCTTACAGTAGTCTAGCGTAATCCTCAGTGCTTCTGACCGTGTGAAATGGAATGAAAATGGGATCTTTTGCTTTTTTAGGTCTGGTGTTAGCCAATACCTTATATATATTTTAGTCAGTCCTATTCATCCATTTATCTGTTGTGCGATTCACATTTTTCCTCCTCCCACTACAGCTTGGGAAAATCGGTTATTCCACTTACGCCACTGGCTAATTTCACTTTGAGTTATGGCATTCTGCTCTTTAACAAGGAACACGTTTGTACACAAGTAGTTCCTTTCAGTTCCAGGACAACAATGGCAATGTGTGCTTTTTGAGACGAAGAAAAATATTCTTGCTTTTAGCAATGTTTTTATTTTTTTGTAATGGTGAAGGCCTAGCAGCTCTTCAAAAAAAAAGTTTTACAAAACTAACCTTCCCAAAGCCAAATGGCTGGCAGACAATTCCCGACTGTAGGAAAGTGCCTCTTTTCGACATGGTCACGCCCACTTTTTGCCTGGTATCTGATGCAATTTTGACACAAGTGCACTGGGTTCCTGCTATCCAGGCCCCCAGTGCAAGATCTATTCCCCTAAAACTATACAATTGTTACCACAATTGCCAATACATTTACCACCCTTTAAGTCCCTTGTAAATGGTACCCCTGGCACCTAGGGTATGAGGTACTAAAGAGGGTCCCTAGGGCTGCAGCATATATTATGCCTAAGAGACCCCTCAGCGCACTCATGCAAACAACCATTGCAGGCTGTGTGACATGATGCAGAGAAAAGTGAAAATACGACATAGCACACCTCCTGTGTGCCATGTCTACAGACACTGCATGCGGTATAGTTAAGTTATCCCTATAGCAGGTCTTACATCCCTAGCAGGGTGCACTTTACTACATGTGCTGACCTATCTGCTTACCCCTGTAATGTCTAAGTCGATTCTCAGATATCGCAAGTGAGCAGGGAAGCCATTTTAAGTACATGTCCTGGACATTGGTGATTACGATTTCCCCAGCTAGATGATGGCTTCACTGAATCCCAAGAACGTTTGGTATGAAGCAGCTCGGATTAATACTGATTCCAGTGATCGATTTATTAATACATAAACCCAGAGGGCACCTTAGCGGTGCCCCCTGAAAACCTACCGGCTAGTATGTGTACTGGCTGTGTGTACTGGCTGACTGGTGTAGACCAGCCTACCACCACAGACTGGTTTCCTATCCCATGCATGTGAGAGCCCACACTCTCTGAGGGCAGAAACAATGCCTTCTCCAGCTGGAGGTGTTGTCACCTCCTCCAAGCAGGATGGCTAAGTGATCAGCATATCAAGACAGTAGTCTTCAAAGCCCTCTGCCGCTTTTAATATGCGACCCCGTCTTCCTCCAGACTTGGGAGGTGCTACCACCTGGCCTGCAGCTATTTGGCGCCATGACCAATGGCATAATTATCTAGTCAGGAGGAGTGTTCCATATCAGGCTAGTTTCACCTCTAACGGGGGCTGCCTGGTGTGAACATGAAAAGGAGAATTCCACCATCTTGATTTTTAGTGGAATTAAACTCACTAGGTCAGGGTTATGCCCACTTCCCACAGGAAGAGGTCATATAGAAGGTGTACTCCCCTTAACGCCCCTAAATTGAGTATTTAAGGGCATTCCTGATGCCAGGAATTTAGAGTTTCGAAGGATCCAGAAGAAGACAAAGAAAAGCTGCAAAAGATCGAGAACTGAAGACTGCTGTGGACTTTTGGTGCCAATCCCTGCTTGCCTGCACCAGTCTCTACAATTGCGACCAAGTGACTCGTCTTGCAGCTGAGCAATTACCAAGAACACAGTAGACTGCCAGCCCTTCGCAAATTGCCAGCAAAGTCCAGTTTACTGAGTTGCTGCTCCGCGGCCAGCCTGATGCATCCGCCCCCTCAGATCTGATCTTCAGTAGCACAGTAACTCTTCCTGTCTCCCCACCAAGTGAGAGGATACCAGGACCGACCAGAGCTGCCCAGCAACGATACGCGGGGTGCCCAATCCCTTTCAGAAGCCAAGGCCTGTTTAAGTTCAGTTGAGACTCTAACAACCAGAGTCTCAGCAGCTGTCGAGGTACGTCCGCACCGCAGAGACCAATCTGCAGATTAGCCCAGCTGTCCTGATTTCTGCACCCTCAACCTGTGAGACTGACAACCTCAAGGACACACAGATACCAGCTGACCTATCCTCTTAGCCTGGTAACCTATGAACTGGCTGTACTCTCTTGCTCCCAGGACCCTTGTGTACCGAACCGCCTGTTGGGAGCTCCCTGACTTGTCCCTAAGTTCTCCACAGAAGCCTGTTTCTAGGTGGCCCCCTTTCTTCTCACTGACGTAGCATGCAATACTACCAACACAACCAGTATCTCTGCACACAGATGCCCCATGGCAGGTAACGAGCAACTGCTAGTGGTACTTTAGACCATGGCCCCCTACTACCCTAAGTCCCGAAGGAGAACCCCGGAAACTAACCGTAAATACCAGTATGCAATATATGCCTTTTCTCCCGTAGGAAAGCTTTAAGTGAACTGTTTTCTTACCTGTGAAATTCTATATTTTAAAAAGTACCTGGTAACGAAGTTCTTGGTATCAACATTTTTATACAAATACGACTTATTTTTCTAAATTGGTCTTGGATATATTCTTGTGTGTGTGTCTCATTTATTGCCTCTGTGAGTACAACAAATGCTTAGCACTATCCTCTGATAAGTTTAAACTTCTAGCCCACTCTACCACAAAACAGAACATTTAGTATTATCCTTTTTGCCTCTGTAAACCAATAAGGGTTGGCTGGACTCTTTACACAGTGTACCTCGTTTTGATTCACTAGATAAAGAGCCAGCTTAATACACCAACTCTTTAGTATTGGCAGTTAAAACTTGGCATAGTGCTGCCATGACTGCTTGTGATGGACAAATCCAGGTTCATGGATTGGTTAAAGAGAACACCATGGTTTCTGGTAGACGAGGCAAAGATGAGTGAGTCAGGCAGAAGCGGATTGAGCTAGGATGAGAATATGACCGAGGCGTTAAAACTTCTAGACTTCGAAAGAGTTCAACACGAGGGACCGAGAGCCATCTGGTTGTTATTAGCAGTTAAAATGGTCCTCTTTGCCTCCTTACCCCTGAACCTTCAGTCTTTCAGATATGTTTTTCTTATGAACGATGGAAACCCCTGTACTCTGTTTCTTTTCTTTAAGAATTAGAATGTGGCTATTATATCCTTCATCCTCTTATCAAATACCGAACTCTAACTCCACTCATGTGGTAGACCCTCTTGTCTGTGGAGTTATGCATCTGTTCAGGGAGATGACACACACAACACATATACTACCATGCGTCATTCAAACTGCTTCTCCATTAAGGTTCTCACAGCCCCGAAATAGGCTGTAAGATGAACTTGTCTACGTTTTTTAAAAAACATCATTGCAAAGTGTGCACCATTAAGATACATAAGTGTTTGAAGGCAAATGTGCTCTTATGTTTTTCTTGTATTTATGATACAGTCACAAGAGATGCCGTTAATTCATGATATTTCCTGACTTGTGGACTGAAAGTATTTGGCAATTTAACCCAAACAAAACAAGGCACTTTAAAGCAAAGTAGTGCATTTTTTAAATAAAACCTTTATTTGAGCAGGTTTGTGTGGGTACAGGAGAAATTAAGCATTGAGAGGTACAAGCACCTTGACGCACATCTTCAGGCAAGCGCAAGTCATTGTATTCTAAACAGAAGACATTAACCAATTAGCACAATAGGTGATAATTAAAGTTGTCTTATCTGTCCATTTTAAGACGTGTGTGTCTGTGTATAAGACATGTTCTCCAGTATTAGGGGTGTCTTTCATAGATTCACATGCTTGAATCATTCCCCGTCGTCGGAGTAGGAGTCTCACGGTATATAAAAAAAGCAATAAAATGCCATAAAATATATAGCATATTACAGAAATACCAAACCAGGAAGTAAGTAGCCCCAGCTACAGTAGAAAAAATGTCCACTTTCGTGACTATCTAGGTCATTATGTGTTAGTCCAAATTTCAGCCAATCAGGCGACAGCACCCACCAGAATGTTCTCCCCAGAGGCTCAGGCTCTCAGATTTTCTACCGCACGTTGTGTGAAGGGAGTCTCCCTGAGCTCTGCTCAGTTTTTTCTTCTATATCTCTAAAATTCTTCAACTTTCCCAGATGTCTTCATCTAAATCCCTGTTTAGAGCCTGTGACTCTTGTGGGAAGCCAAGACTTTTCAAGGAGGACCCCCACAAGAAGTGTTTGTATTGTCTTTATCCGGATCATGTGGTAAAGGAGTGCAGGATCTGCCGGACTTTCCCCCCCAAGACCATCAAGGACAGAGAAGGGCGCCTTCTATTGTGGCTCAATAGACTAAAGAACAAGGATGACCCTATCTCGGAGGTAGGAAGTTTGGGTTCCGGCTCTTCATTTCTATCAACTAAGAGGAAGGCTGAAACTGATGTTTCATCTCTGAGGGCGAAGGGGGTTAAGAAGTCTAAATCTTCCCTGGATGCTCCTGGGCCTAGTTCTTCAAGTAAAGTTATCCCACTTTCCAAAGGGGATTCTACGCCCTCTAAGAAGTCTGGTACTAAGGCAGTGCCTAAGCAATCTTCTAAATCTGTGCCTCCTCAGTTGCCATTATTGACAATTTCAACGTCAAGGAAGGACTGTGTTTCTTCTCATGTGGCCACTTCTACCACCTGCACTATGACTTTCTCCTCACCGAAGCCTACACTTGTCATGTCTTCAGCTTCTTCGCCCACACTGGTTCATGTCCAGATTAGGCCTATCTCGTCGTCGACAGTTGCCCCGACGACGATGGCCAAGGTGCCGCCGGCGATTTTGTCCTCTTCATCTAAGAAAAAACCACCGTCGACGGCCTCGGCGACGACACTACAGTCGACGGCCTCGACGACGACACCACCGTCGACGACCTCGTCGGCGAAAAGATCATCGTCGACAGCAAAGCCACCTTCGACGACGACACTACCGTCGACGGCCTCAACGACGAAACCACCGTCAACGGCATCGACGACGAAGATACCGTCGACGGCCTCGACGACGAAACCACCGTCGACGGCCTCGACGACGAAACCACCGTCGACGGCCTCGACGACGACACTACCGTCGACGGCCTCGACGACGACACCACTGTCGACGGCCTCGACGACGACACCACCGTCGACGACCTCGTCGACGAAAAGATCATCGTCGACGGCAAAGCACTCGTCGACAAAGCTACTGTCTACGACCCCGTCGACGACCCCGTCGACGACGATTCCGTCGGCGGGACAGCACTGTCAGCAGCATGCAGGCGTCCCGTTCACGCCGCCTCTTTCAAGCTGCACTACTTTGCAGGTTTGGTCCGCACAAACAGCAGGGATTCCATTGCCATCTCCTGCGACCACGGCTACTTTATTAAAAAAGAGAGCTGCTGTGGACTCTATTTCTACTACCATCGTGGTGCCTGACAAGCTCTTGGATTCCGATGAAGAAGAATACTATGAGGGCGAAAACTTTGGGCCAGCTAGAAGTCCATCCGAACTCCATATTAAAGTTCAGGAGGATGTTGAGGATGACATGGAGGACGTTCAGCCTGCTCCGCGTGCTGAAAGACCTGACACTGATAGGCAACTGCCTGAGGAGCTATTCCGCAACTTACAGTACATGCTCAGTGACTATTATAGACGTTTCCCGCCTTCTGAGTCTGGTGACTCAGTGATGTCTACACCTTTGCCACAGGGAAGGCCTTCCCTCTCTCCGCGTACTAGACCAAGGGCTTCTAATGCGTTGGAGGACAGTCGCTCAACGTTGCATACGTCACCGATTTCATCTCCTCAGCCACGAGAAGAGGAGCTTTCGGAACAGGATGATCAGGAAGAAGGAGAGCTGAATGAAGCTTCTGAATCGTCGGAGTATGAGGATTACAACGTGAACACACCCTCTCCGGCGGAGCCTACTGCCTCTGAGTCACCACCCGTGGACATTGCCTCATTTCACAGGATCATGGAAAGAGCGACTAGGAGGTTTCTAATAACCATGGAAGCTAAACAAGAAGACTGCTTTTTGTATGATTTTAAATCTACCCCTCATAAGCAGAGTTGGACCATTCCGATTATAGATTTCATCTGGAAGGAGGGCCTTAAGATCATGGCCAAGCCGAATTCCTTACCAGCAGTGCTCCCTCGAGTAGATAAGAAATATAGGGCGCCTGCTACTTCTCCAGCATGCCTTGTCGGGCAAGCTAAAGCCGATTCTGTGGTGGCACAGGCAGCGCAGAAGAGATCTTCCAACCCTACGTCTCAGGTCTCTGTCCCTCCAGACAAGGATGGGAGACGCCTTGATTCCATTGGCAAGAAGGTTTCTACCATTGCAGCCACAACCATCAGAGCCGCAAACTCCCTCGCCATTTTAGGGAGATATGATAGACAGATGTGGTCAGACATCTCACCATACGTAGACAAGCTCCCCGAGCCTGATCGCACTGAGGCCAAGAAAATCCTTCAGGAAGGAGAGTGTGTCTCCTCGGAGATGATTGACGCTGCTGTGGACGTTGCTGCCACTGCCTTTCGACAGCTTGCGGGTGCAACTGTTTTAAGACGGCAAGGATGGTTACGAGCAACCTCCTTTAGGCAGGAGGTTCAAAACAGAATCATTGACATGCCTTTTGATGGAGAGTCACTATTCGGCAAGCATGTTGATGAGGCCCTGGAGGCAATAAAGAAAGACACGGAAACAGCGCGTTCACTGGGTACCCTTCAGTACCGGAAATCTTCCTTTCGTGGCACAAGAGGAAGGGGCAATTTCAATAATAGAGGAGGATACGCCCAACAACGCTCTTATCCCTCCACCCAGGGAAACCAAAGATTTCAGCCTTACCGGCAACAAACCTATGGACAGAAGAGAGGAAATTACTCTCAACCTCGAGGAAAATCTAATTATCGAGGAAGAGACAACAAAAAATGAGGAACGCATCCTGCCGTCACTCTGTGCCAACCCGAACCAAATTGGAGGTCAAATATCCCAGCATTACTTAAATTGGTCCGAAATTACTACAGACAAATGGGTCCTGGATGTAGTAGCCAGAGGACACATTTTAGAATTCGTAAAAATCCCCCCAAATTGCCCCCCAAAAGGACCCGATCCGGCGCACCTCAAGGAGCTATTCGTCCAGATCAACACCATGATCCGGAAAGGGGCAATCGAAAGAGTGCCTCATCATCAGAGGGGACGAGGCTTTTACTCAAGATTTTTCCTTGTTCGCAAGAAGTCAGGAGATTGGCGCCCCATCCTCGACTTGCGAGCATTAAACAAGTTTCTGAAGAAACTCACATTCAGGATGCTAACACTTCAGGAGATCCTCCAATTTCTTTCGACGGGAGAGTTTTTGGCAACACTCGACCTTCAAGATGCATACTTCCACGTACCGATTTTCCCACGGCATCGGAAGTTTCTCAGGTTCAGAGTGGCTGGCAGGGACTTCCAGTTCAAGGTCCTCCCATTTGGCCTACGTTCAGCCCCCAGAGTGTTTACGAAGATGCTGGCCCCAGTGGCGGCCCATCTGCGGTTGCAATCGATCCAAATTTATCCATACCTGGACGACTGCCTTATCAAGGCCAGTTCTTTCGACACGGCTCAAGATCACGTCCAAAAAACTTTGTCGGTAATGCAGAACCTAGGTTTCTCAATCAACTTCGAGAAGTCTCGCCTCACACCTACAACGAGAAAGGACTTCTTAGGAGCGACACTGGACACCAACCTTGCCCTAGTATTCATTTCAGAAGAAAGACAAGTCAAAATTCAAAGATTTGCGATGACATTGTCACTAAGAAAGTGCGTTTCAGTACGCATATTCAAGTCATTCCTCGGAATGCTTTCTTCCTGCATTCTGCTCACTCCCAACTGCCGTCTTCGGATGAGACCCTTACAGGAGGAACTCAGCCGCCAATGGATCCAAGCCACAGGATCTTTCGAAGATATCCTCCACATTACACCTCGCATGCGACAAGCAATCGCATGGTGGACCCACCGATCCAACCTACAAGTGGGATGCTCCATGCTAACGGAAGTTCCCAGGTTCATAGTGACGACCGATGCATCCATGACAGGCTGGGGTGCACATCTCCAAGGCATGACGGTCAGCGGGAAGTGGAACCAGGTCCAAATGAAATGGCACATCAACCGGTTAGAGTTACACGCCATATTTTTAGCCCTGAAGTCCTTTCAAGCGACTCTGCAAGGTGCCACAGTCTTGATACGGACAGACAACACCACCTGCATGTATTATCTAAACAAACAGGGCGGGACCAGATCAGTCCGACTATCTCAACAAGCACAAGAAATATGGAGTTGGGCCTTGACTCACGATATTCATCTGTCAGCGATCCACGTTCCGGGGATCGCAAATGTATTGGCGGACTCTCTCAGCAGGTCCGGGGGCTGCACTCACGAGTGGGAACTCCATCTCCCATCTCTGCGTCGCATCTTTCAGATGTGGGGGCATCCGGACTTGGACTTGTTTGCAACCTTCCAGAACCGGAAATGCCCATTCTTTGCAAGCTGGGTTCCCCACAAGGACTCGTGCGGGGATGCCCTTTCGCTGAACTGGAATCGAATCTTCGCGTACGCCTTCCCACCGATACCTCTGATCCCGAAAGTTATCAGGAAAATGAAGAAACAGCCATGCCGGTTGATCCTAATTGCTCCTCGATGGCCCAGACAATACTGGTTCCCCGACCTACTCCTTCTCTCGGAATGCAACCCTGTTCCACTACCACGCATTCCGCAGCTTCTTTCCACCCAGCAAGGCAGGGTATACCATCCGGACCCGAACTCGCTGAAATTGTCAGCTTGGCTCCTCAACACATGGAATTTGCACACCTAAATATTCCACAAGATTGTCAGGAGGTGCTTGCAAAAGCCAGGGCTCCATCCACGGTCAAGACATACAAACTTAAGTGGAAAAGGTTTTGTACATGGTGCCAAGCTAATGACTTACATCCCATTCAAGCAACACCAGAACAAATCCTTCCTTTCTTTCTGCATCTAGCCAGACTGGGTTTGGCGCACTCTACTCTTAAGGTCTTCCTAGCAGCCATCTCTAGGTTTCGCCAAGATGGATCAAACTCTCTGTTCTCTGTACGGATCATCCAACAATTTTTCAAAGGCTTGTTTCGCATGTTTCCGCCAATCCGAAAACCTCCTCCGGCATGGCATCTGAACATCGTCCTTTCCCAGCTCATGCGACACCCCTTTGAGCCGATTCATAAGGTGGACCTGAAATTTCTGACATGGAAAGTATCGTTGCTCCTGGCTTTGACATCTGCTAGGAGGGTCAGCGATATTCAGGCATTTACATCTAGGGCACCTTTTCTTCAATTCACCACGGACTCAGTGGTATTGCGCACTAATCCCACATACATGCCTAAAGTACCACTGGACTTTCACCTTAATGAACCCGTTGTCCTTAAAACATTCTTTCCTAACCCACAGTCTACGGCTGAGAAAGCACTGCATTCTTTAGACATTAGAAGATGCCTTCGATTTTATCTCTCCAGAACTTCGGTCACCCGCAAGACAGACCAACTGTTCGTGGCCTACGGCCAGCAGCGCCGGGGTTGTGCTGTTTCAAAACAGACCATTGCTAGATGGGTTTCCTGTACGATTGGACTTTGTCACCAACAGGCTGGTAGGCCCTTACAAGCCTTGCCAAGAGCACATTCAACCAGGGCAGTTAGCTCTTCCACTGCCCTTTTTGCTGGTGTACCGCTTCGACAGATCTGCAGAGCTGCCACGTGGTCTAGCAGGCACACCTTTACTAGACACTACTGTCTGGACTCGGCAGATGATGCAGATGCTTCGGTGGGGAGAGCAGTGCTTCGCAATCTTTTCAAATAAGGTGAGCCTCTGTTTCCACCTCCTCATTTCTGCTCTTAGACGTTTGCTCAGAACATGTGATTACTGTTGTGCATGTCTCCTTTACTGTACACATAGATATGTTTAATTATATGCATACATGATATTCTGACGTCTACGAGCGTTATAATGTGAGTACTGCTTACTATTCTGATTCAAGCATGTGAATCTATGAAAGACACCCCTAATACTGGAGAAGAACAATAGTTACTTACCTGTAAACAGGTGGTTCTCCAGTATTGGTGTCTTTCATAGATTCACATGCAACCCGCCCGCCTTCCCCCAGAGACTCTCTCGGATAGCATGGGACTTCACTCCTGTGCGGGAAAATCTGAGAGCCTGAGCCTCTGGGGAGAACATTCTGGTGGGTGCTGTCGCCTGATTGGCTGAAATTTGGACTAACACATAATGACCTAGATAGTCACGAAAGTGGACATTTTTTCTACTGTAGCTGGGGCTACTTACTTCCTGGTTTGGTATTTCTGTAATATGCTATATATTTTATGGCATTTTATTGCTTTTTTTATATACCGTGAGACTCCTACTCCGACGACGGGGAATGATTCAAGCATGTGAATCTATGAAAGACACCAATACTGGAGAACCACCTGTTTACAGGTAAGTAACTATTGTTCTTCCCAGAGACGGATGCATGCTCAAAGTCCTGCTGTTGTGTCGCAAACAAGGTTATCTGAATGTCCCAGAAATTCACTGAACCATCAAATTGTGATTTTCAGATCCGATATTACTCACAAAAATCAGTGAGATGCGCTGAACTTTACACAGAGGCAAACGCAAATAGCTAACTGTGAACGGAACATATTTAATGTTGTTAGTAAATACAAAAGTATATTCTTTAAGATTCCAGACGCAGTTTAAATTGTGCTGAGGGGTACTGGTCACGTTGCAGTTTCTCTTCATTTTGTCTACAACAAGGTTTCCATGTTGATAGAGGGTTGCCCTTTCTTTCCGTCTTGCATGTTCTGGTTGATTTCTTGGTGTGGAGTTGCCGGCTTGCCAAAGGCGTGTCAGTCTGCGATTTTTATGTTTTGATCGTGATGGGGCTGTAGCATATGAACGTGGATATGTTTTCACCATCATTGGTATAAACATGAACTTGGTACTATTTTAAAAAACGGTTATTCATTTGTAAAGGATGCCACACAAAGACTAGACCTGTACAGTCGGCTGTTGGTAAGATGTTTTGAAGCGCCCTCCACCTGTTTACCCCGCTACTGACTTTTTCTGCTCTTCCTCATCCAGCTTGGACTTTTAGAAAGGCTGACGAAGATAGGAGAAATTGATGGGACCCAACCATTTTTACCTTTACTTTGATGATCTTTAGTCTTCTAAAATACATATTTTAATAAAGGTAATTTATAACATTGTATAATGGTGGAAACGTTCTGAAAGTTTTCTACATCAACCATGTTCTATTTGCTGACTCTTGTTATCTTTTACACTTCTCTGAACAGTCCACTTAGGTGATCCATTGCTTAGACCATGGGGCTATCCAGAAAAGTAATTCACCCACAATGTACCACCACCCTTTGAGGAAATGTCCTGCAGTTTCGCTTTTAGATTGATCAGTGCTGAGCATCACTGCATTCCCACTCCGCTCATTGCAGAGCATTGAGCGACTGCTGGGCCACCTCGCTGAAGGAAGACGCTACTTTGGGGCTTTCAGCGTCCAGAAGTAATACTGTGTCTTAAAGGAACCGGCTTCAGATAGCATTGTTTCCCCTTGGGTCTCAAGGTTGTGCTAGAGGCCCAAACCTGCAAGCGGTCACTCAGGTTACACACTGGACACAGGCTCAGACCTCGGACAGCATACACACTCATGCTTCGGACAGGAGAGCTAGCTTTCGGGTAAATGAAGGCTGCACAAGTTTGTGACTCTGAAAACAGGACTATCAACTGACCACTCACGTCCCTCGGGTAATTAAGATCCCACAGACCAAGGTGTCAGACTGAGGCGTCAAACAGCGGTACTTGTCCAGGTATAACTATGTATGTACGGGCTTAGGTCTAAGACCGTAGAGTCGTCCCTAGTGGTATGCCAGCGGAATATTGCCTCAGACGGCAGACTTGGTTACTTTGGGTATAGACAGATATTATTATTGTCTCAGGCCTTAGACAACACGTTGGGTAGGCTTATGGCGCTAATAAACAGGCAAGATTACTGTTTTCTCAGCTCATGAGATCTCAAAACTGTGGTTCCTGGCAGCTAATATCCTGCATCATTCTTGAAAGCGCTTGTTTCCTCCTATGGAAAAAGAAATGCTGACGTGTCTGCACTGGTAGCTTGGGAAGCAGGTGAGCCAATGGAGTGATAGCAGTCCCCAGAAATACTGTCTGGCACAAGTCCACCCAGCTGGTGCTTAATGCTTTCTTGCCATTGACTATAACCTGACATCAGGCAGGCCCTAGACACATCCAGACACATGGTACAACTCAGCTCGGGTCATAGACTGGCATCAAGAACTGGCATGAAGAGAGACCAGTATCCATTGTTCTCATGGAAAAGCGATCAAACTGAGGAGCATTGTGCTGATAACTGCTGATGTCTGTCCACCCGGTCTTCTGGGCTATCGATGCCCTGTCTTGCGCTCCGAGCCAGAGCAGCAGCCGAAGAGGGCTGCAAAGGCGAGCAGGGCCATGACGAGGATGCAGAAGGACCCAAGCACCACCAGCCCTCCTAGAGCCCAAGAATCATCCAGCAGCCGTGCTTTCAGGTCTTCAAGTGCCTGGGAAGGACTGTGCTCAGAGGGTGGTACTGGCGGGATGTTGGCACCCATGCTGAAAGAGATAAAGTAAGAGTGGGTGAAGGTATGCAGTATGAAAACGAACCCACCTCCTCTAATCCCGCAGCAGAGCCACTGCAGAGTCCTGCTAAATTCAGAAGGTACTAATATACATTTTTAGTTTTACTTTTATATCGTGAGCGATGCTATCTTGTAGTACGTGTACCTCTGAAAAGAAATCCATTTAGGAGGGGAGCCCCATACCCGGTTTTGGTTGAAAAGATGGGGCACAGTATGGTGGGCTGATATTTGAAGTAAAGAGGATGTGGCATGGTTTGTATTAAGAGGGCTCGCTGCTGAGTTTGCTGTTGCATAAACAGGTTGGTCTTCGGTTGCTTGTGCATTATAAGCATGTTAGATGTGTTGCTAAAGTGGCTCAGAAAAATGTGGTTGTATATAAATGTTAGTGTGTGTTTTTGATTGGATAGCCTCGTGACCATAGTGGCTTGTTTTGCAATTGATTCATAGACATTTTTATAAAGTGCTACTCAACCCAGGAGCAGATTACCGTTGTTCCGTAAAACTCAGTAAAATCAATATATACTAGAAAACAAAAATCTTGCTACATTTTTTTAATTTGTGTTAAAATGTGCATAAGATGCATAAACGTTTAACTGTATTTGATACTGAATCTCACAGACTATTCATCATTCATGATCCTTTCCCAAGGCGTCCGGCTGCATCTGGAAAATTTTCAGCAGTTTAATTTAATCTGCGCAGATGATGCCGTTATATCCATGAGAACGTGTCAAGTCTATCTGCAAGGCTTGGAAAAGCTATGCCACACTGCCCTGTTAATGCTTTTCAGCTACCCTTTTATTTCAGTGAACTTAGTCAACTAAGTTCTCCATAGGTTAATCTTGTCATTTGCCAGCAGAGCCAGGCCCTACTGACCACATCCTATGTGTCTCTCCGGCTGGAGTGAGGGTGGTGACTACCCCCTTCTCCGGGCTGTGAGGTGATTGGTAATAATCATAGATCAGGCCTGGTCGTAGAATGTCCCTTGGCTCTCTCCAGTAAAGGCCCGTTCAGTCTTATCCTAACTCGGCGATAGGTGTGGGCGTAGTGTGTATTGTGCCTGTGAGTGTGTCACTGGGTGGAATTAATGGAGGGCAACCCTTGGGGAGAATGGGTGGCTGTGCAAAACTGCGATCTCCATGGAAAGTGTTTGTCCATGGTGGACATGACCAGGGTGGGTATGACCACCTGCATGTTCCTGTGCTCAGGAACTCCTACCCGACCAAGAACTCCTTCCTGTTGGGTTGGTGAAGGTTGACGTCCCTTTATTTGCTTAGAACAGGATCCCCGGCCTCTCGACTTCCTCTTTGCCATCTTGCTGTCAGTTACGTAGCAATGGCGGCCTGCATGTAAAATGTAAGCACTCCTTGACCATTCCCAAGTTATCTGATCAGTGACTACCTGCACCAGGAGCCCCTGAGTAGTCTGAACAAAGTGGGAAGTTTTCCCTGAATGGGAGAGAATTTCAAATGTTGAACACAGCAGAATTTTCAGTGGCCTATGCTTTGTGCCTGTACCTCCATACTTAAAGGCCATTCAGGTCAATTACTTGTACACAGCCTGAACCTCGAGGAGCTCCTTGTTTGCAAGTGGCTGTGCTTCCTCGGGCTAAAGCCAATCCAGGAATCTTAGAACACTTTGCCATTATAACCATAGTGTTGGCGAGGGCAGCTGGTCTCTCTGCAAGGAGTGAAGCTGACCATAGACCAATCAGCACGGCCCCACTTACTAGAACATCCGTGCAGATGAAACCAGAAAGAAGTTAGAACGCACAGGAACCATGACATTACTGCATTGCTGCTGCCCGGAGAAACAACTGAGATCAAAAACTACAGATTGTGCATCACCAGGATGTGCAGATGCAGAAATGCTTTCCTGCTTCATTGCTGGTGAGCCTATGCACTTCTTCACCCGATCATGCCTGTAGTGTGCCCTATGCAATCCCAGAGATCTCACAAATTTACATTCTATGCATAGGGGTGTCTGGTTTCAATGGTTGCGGGTGGTTATCCAGATTCTGCAGCCATTCCAAACGTCAATTTAGCCTGTACAATTTCCGAGATATCACAGTTTTGAATCTCATTCATGCAGCTAACCTACTGGAGTTGGGCGAGCCGCATAAGGTTGGAGCCTGAGGCCTGACTATTGCCAGCTCAAGGTCCTCTTGGTCCGTCAAGCCCAAAACAAACCCACCTTTATTGTGGCTGCTGCTTGCCCCCCCACACACTATCATGGCTAAGAGTTAAAAAGTTAGCATAAACTTTTGGTTTTAAAAGGGAGAGAAAAAGGTTGCCATCTAGTAGGTGAATTGTATAATGTGAAACTAAAAAACCTGGTACCAGTCCTGGCTTCCCCTTATGATCAACTTGTGTGATCCTATACAAATAATGTATTTTCCAACGCCTACTCTTTTATGATCACATATCGGAGCACCTTTGGTGTGCTCTGTACAAAAGCATTTGATGTATTAAGATAAAACGTTTCTGCATGTTAATGAAATACCCTTTTTAATTTTAAAGAGACGCTCATATTTTCCCCTGATGTTTTTTGCATGATTTAGATGCTGTTTTCGAGGCGCGGCTCGTGCACAGGCTTTAGGAGCCGGCCCAGACAATTGGCTCGACTCTCCCTGTCAGTTTGAGTCGCCCACCTCTATAACATTCTGCAACAATAGAAGTTTCTAGGTGCTACATTAAGTTTTAGTGTCCAGCAGCAGGCCCCTATGGAATTGCTACCAAATAGTACAGTACAGTAATGTTCTTGTCAATCTGAGGTAGGAGCGGTCCCAGCAGACCAGCATTCTCGGCATCTATGTGGCTTCTTGACCTATCCCCCAATGCTGAACAATACCTATGGCCTTTCCTGTGCTACGAAGAAAACATTGGCACAATCGGGAAAGCCATGATTAATGTCGCACAAACCTGTGCACATACAAATTCACCAAACGTTTGGCAACACAGACTTGGCTAAAGCTATATATACCAGCAAGCCTCTGTCATACATGGCAACGGACCCGATTCAGGTGCGTTACTCCTCATTTTTTAAACACAACACCCCTCCGTCCCCCAACTCGATTTTAACGGCCCCACCTGAAACGGCCTCTGCTTCTACATAAGTCAATGGGGAAAATGCATTCCTCCGATTTTTTTTTCTAAATCTTACACTTTCCTGGTCTAAAATGTTGCCATGTTTGCTCTTTAGACACCGCCACTTACAGACAGCTACGTATACAAAAGAAGATTTGCACACGCAAATCCGTGCAACGAGAAATGCATGGCCACACCGAGACAGCAAATTAATATTCTAAAAAAGATAAATACATGGTGACACAGGCAGAAAATGCAACCCCCTACCACGACTGCAGTTGAGCGTAAGGGACGTGGCCCCAGTTTACATATAACGCCTTGTTGTGACTTCAAACATGAGCGCGTTTATGGAATCTGTACCGGCCTCTCGATCCCACCCTTTCCCCGATTAGTTCCCAACCCTCTGTTCGTGGCCAGGGCGGATGCCCTTCCCTCGCCCCCTGGCTGCCCGCGCTTCTCCGCCCTCCCTGCTCCTATCCAGCCGGGCTTGGCGTGAGCCTCGGGGAGCGTCTTTCACCTGCAGCTGTTGACGGACGGGCCTCCCGCGACTGCAGTCGCCTTGGTCAGGACCCGAAGCAGGTGCAGTGCTGCTGCCTCCGCCGTGCTGCGCTCGGTCTAGTGTTGCTGATGCTGCAGCTCCGTTGTTTTTGTTCCGTGCGGGGCATTCTGGGATGTTCGCCGAGCGCTCTCTCTCTTTCTCTCTGCCCCTCTATGCCCCTCTCGCTCTCTCTGCGCACTGCGCAGCTTTCGTGCGTTTCTGCTGCTCGCCGAGGTTGTGTGCTGAGTGCATCCTTCTCAGCTGAGCCTGTGTGCACCGGGGAGCCGTGATTGGTCCGGGAAGAGCGTATGGGATGCTTTAGTGTACCAGTTTACCTTAGTACACCTAAGATTGCGCATCTTCTTGCTTCTGGGCGCTGCAGCAGTGACAGCGGCCCGATTCTCCGCTCAGATCATTCATTTTAGTTTACCAATATCAAATGTAAACATTAAAAAATCTAATCAAGATACAGCCGTTTAAGCATATGCGATGCACAATATCTAAACCGTTAATCTATCCAACGTCAGAGTAAAGTATCGAAGAACAAGGGGAACTCGGGAAGCTTGGAAGGAGAGGCCGGTCCGCGGTGACGCGCCTGATTGTGAAAATGAACAATGTAAAGTACCGCACACTGGCAACGTCAGTAGGTCTTGTCAAGTCCCTTTAGCCATGGTGTACATCGGAATGAATACCTGCTGTGCAGCATGGCTGAAAGTTAGAAACAAGCATTGAAAATGCGATAGGTCTCGCCTTCCATTAAGTTAAAGCCATTTGCTTTACTAATGGTATAGCAAAGCAAATGGCTTTAACTTAATCAAAGCCGAGAACTATTGCATTTTTAATGCTTGTTTAAGTTGGAATGGGCACCCCCTTCCAAAATGAATAACTATTTTTCTGATGCTGTGTTTTCGGGAGAACCAGTGGCAGGATCCTGAGACAACTTTGGGCCCCTGACCTTACTCTGTTACAAATTAAGCACTGGTACTGTACATGTACGGACTGGCCTTGTGTTGTCTTTTGTTGCTCGCTATGATGCTTTAGAATATGAACACACACAAGAGTCTTTTACTTGGGCATACATTTTCTGTAGTGTGGGATATGCATGTAAATAATACAGAAAGTCTAAAAAATAAATGTTAATTTTTATTTTATTTTTTAAACACAAACACAGCAATCTCAAGTTTCATTTCCATGTGTGAGTAGCACATCCAGTCCAGGGTTTCTATATGCATTCTGGGACTTGTATTTCCAATTTGAAAAGGGTACCAGTGGATCACGAACCCCAGAAAGCGAATTAAAAAAACACTGACTGAAGCGGGTGAGCAACTCATGAATGGAACAGAAACGTGCGATCTCTGAACAGGTATGTGAAAGGTCTAAGGTACACGTACATTAAGTACAACCCATTTCCTGAACACAAAGCATTAGTCTGCAGAAACACATAACTAGAATGAAATATAGCAGCAAATGAAATAGTTTAGCATTTAGCGTGAGGAACACTGCATACACCAAGTTGTGTGCATGCATTTTGAGGAGCGTGGCTACCAATGAGGCAGCTGATGCAGTAGCACTTGGGGCCTACTGACCCCGATTTTATTGTTGTATTCTTCTAACCGTCCAGCAGTAAGGACGGCATTGGCTTTGCTTGCGCATGAGCCCATTACATGCTTGCTACGTCACAGTGCTCTTTAAAACTTCTGGTCGCGTGCTAGTTTTATATCCGTTTACCTGCGAGATGCATGGGATACAGTTAACTTTACTCTCTGCTCGCTCAGGGGAAAAAATGCTAACATACTGCTGAGTGAGACAACGGATTACGTTCAAAATAATGACCATACGCTTGTGCCCAGTTCAGATAAGCCTTACAAGGGGAACACCGAGCAATATAGTAAAAACATAATATAATGTAATACAAGACATAACCACAATAGCTTAATGGGACTTCACATTACAGACTGTGACCAAGTAGGATTAAACATTTTTACTAGAAACACTGCTTAAGAAATGAATAACTTCAGTTGGTGCCAGTGACCCCCGTTACAATCATTCGTGCCCAGTCTCCCTCTCAGTGTACCAGCAAAATACAACGCATGCCAGGAACATGCCCCGGTCACTCACTGCGCTTCTGCTGCGCCGAGGTGTTCCACGCGCTCCCACCACCCTCCACACACGCAGCTACCAACTGTGAGCGCGTGCAGAGAGCAGCTGTTTCCTTCGTGGCCGAGCTGTGCCCCTTAGCTGGTCACGTGCCCCTCCTCTGACAGACCCCGCAGCCACGCCAAGGGGGGGCTGGAATCTTAAAATTCCATTTATGCATTCCTATCTCGAAATCAAGCGGCCAAATACCGTTATCATGTTATGTATATTTATATTGAGCTTTCAATGCCCCATGCAACCCCTTGTGTACAGTTCACAGAGTCTTCGGGTCCGCTTTGCCGCAGGTTCAAAAGGTGCAGCATATTGTTTCAAAGGTGCCGCATACTTCGTACAATAAGTGCCAGATTTGCAAAGGGTTGTGCAAAGTGAGGCAAATCGGTGCAAACCCTTGAAAGGGTAACTGAAGGCACATCCTGTGCGTGTCGCGAGCAAGCAGTCTACCAAGCCTGGGAGGCAGCAGAGCTCGGGTGGGCGGGAGGGAGTGAGCGCAGCAGCGTGGTGAACGCGCTATTTAGACAAGATGACATCGGACTGTCCACAGTCCATATGGCCACGCGCATGCGGTCTTCATTGGACAGATGGTGAGAGCAGCCATATTTGTCCATGCAGACGCGTGCATGCAAGCATTGGGGAGAATTGATTCCAAAAGGTTCTCTCCATGGCGAGAGTGGCGCATGTGCTGCTTTCGACAGGCGAGACCTAAAAAATGACGCAGCCTGCTCTAACCACGATGGGCAATTAACCGTTTTCTTAGTGTGGGATTATTGTCTGCCTTAACAACAAAAATTTTAATTATTTTACGACTAAGCAGAGTTTTTCATTTTGGCCCTGCATGTAGGCCGCTCCAAAAAGGCCACCCAGAGCAGGCAGTGCCCTGCTGTTTGCATCTTTGTACCATCTTGACACCCATTGATGGAACTTTTGGGTGATTTTTTTTTCTAGTCTGACAGTTTGGGGCAAGCAAGGAAGAGGGAAGGAGTTTGTGTGGATGGGGAAAGCAACAACAGGGGAGGGGTGAACCAGACAAGCAAGGATGCCGTAGGAGGTCTGCAAGGTAAGCAACAATGTGGAAGGGAAGGGGGTACTAGTAAAAGGAAAAACGAGCATTGGCATAGCCAATAGGTCTCGCCTTTGGGTCCTTGTAAGTGTTCAGGTAGAGTTCTCGGCTTTGCCAATGTTTTTAAGCTATGTTATAGAGCATTGTGGCAGCTGTGCAGCATGTTGAAAAGTTATATTAAAAAAGTATTATAAATATTTGTGTTACTTTGTATATAACCAAGAAGATATTATGTACAACTGAATGGCCCAATTAAAAAAAGAATTACCATAAAAATGTCTTGTGGACATTAAACACTCTGGAGACAAGTATGCATTCTTGAGTCTTAACCCAGTCTAGTATTAGGACATTGAAGTATGTGATTCAGGCATAAAAGGGCTACCATATAGGAAAGGAACCCAACCTAGAACAGTATCCCCATCCCAGTCTGCATTCACAGTACTCAGCAGAGTAGGGTAAATTGATCAAATTGAACTGTTTTGTTGCTTGTTGCAGACTAAGCCACTAGGTCCTGACCTAAGTCCCTCTCTACGTCTGACATTTGGCTGTGCCATGCTTTGGGTGTAAGAGCAGTAGCATATAGCCATGCTTCGCCCGTTTGAACCAGGGTAGCTGCAGCACAGGTCCACCTCGCCTCAGTGAGATGCTAAGGCTTATACTGCATTTGAAATCTCTTTAGCCTACCCAGCTGTACTTTTGCCCCGCGTTTCATGTTGCCTGATGCGTGGACAGTGCAGTTGATAGAAGACAAAGTCATACTTCGCTTTAGATCGGCATATTAATGGAAGCGTGTGCTGCTTTCAAAGGCTAGCCGATAAACTAGCTGCATGGAGATAGGGAGCAGAATTCCCGCCTACCCTTGCGAGTGCACACTACAGTGTGCAGATTTACAGTGGCTGAAAGAAGAGAAGGGCCGTGACTCACTGAACTAAGGCTGCTCCTTTAGTTACTGCCTTCAGAGTTGTTTGGTCTGTCCGAGATTTCCATGAAAACAAAGTGTTTTATCTGGCATGAAAACCAGAAAACACCGGTAAAGAAGTCTAATCCCTAGGGTGGTGCGTGTTCTGTAATCTCTGCGCAGATGTCCTTATCCTGACAGCTTTGCTTTACTAGTCAAAACAAGACTCCATTGCAGGAGTGCCTTGGGAGGAGTGCTGCTAATCGGCCTTGTTGCTGCAAGCTTGTGGTCAGGGTGCAGAGGTGGAATTCGCGGCATCTGTGGTAGCTGCTCGAGCGGCAGCAAGCCGCGTCGCATGAAGTCTGCTGTTTATTCAGTTGTTTAATAGCAGTTTCCTTCTTTGGCTCTGTTGGGGCTTCGAATGACCTACGGCCACATCCTCCGCGTCTCGTCCTCCTCGTAAGCAGCACACGTAATCTGGTACTAGGCACTGCCCTTTCATTTGGATTCATCATACGAATTCACAATGGTCAGGACCCCTGGCCTGCCTTTTCATTGGCAACTTCTGTGCCCCGCACTTTGGCACCAGTCCTCCTGTGTGACCCCAACAAGATTGTACATTGGGTTTTGCCTTTGTGTACCCGTCTGCTTGAGATCCTGGTCCGTAATGCTACGGAATATCTTGAGATTCTGCTTGTTAATTTTGGGCTGCTCTCTGCACTGCTAGTTGTTTTTGTGAATGGCTACTGCCCCGTACATTAATTTGCTGATCCCATCTCGGACTATTACACGCATCTGGGTTAAGCCTGTGATTTGCCTTACTGTGCACGTGGGTACTGTTTACTTAGCATCCCGTGAGTGTCCCACGACCTGCGAGTGGTGTGCGATTTGGGCACGCTGTAAGGGTGCCCGCGAGTGGTGCGCGCTGCAAGGAATGTGTCCATCTGCAAGCCCTAAATATAGCAAACATCAGGGCTGCGGAGCATAAGGTTTAATAAACTGCTCCATAGGAGTAGTGGGAGAGACAAGGAGGCAATGCAGCTGCTGCCCTGAGAGCCGCTGCTCGCTTCCGCAAGCAAAATGCTGTGGGAGTGAAAATTTGCTAAAAAGGTGGGTCATACGTCCGCTTTCAGCCATTTGCAGCCTTCTATTTCAAATTGACACAGGCAACAGCCAACCAAATGCTTGGGGGTAGTCAGACCCACACAGAAAAGTTTTGATTGATTCCAAGCAGCCTCGCAGAGCAGCGCATGCACACTGGCTCAGGATCGACCTAAAAAGTACCCCTGAAAGCAGCGAGCAGTGTGAGGATGCAGGGCAAGGGAAGCAGTACTTTGGCCATTCTCCAGGGTAGGCAAAACCACAGAAAGGGGAAGTAAAGCCAATACTTGCTGACCGAAGAGAAGCTAGAAAATGACTGACTATGAAACCAACATATGGTAAGCAATGGGCGAGTCTAAACCCCCCTAAGTAAACAGAATGTGTTGCAAGTGATCGCACATGTAATGTCTCAGGTGAGACCTAAACTGTAGGAAGCAAAGGTGGGAGCAAACTGTCGCTGTCTCAGATGAGATCTAAATTATAGAGTGTGGGGTTTAACTGTCAAAGTGGTGAAGGTGACCTGCTGGTATAAAACAACTGTGCCTCCAAAACATTTGTGTCCTGCCTGAGGGGGAAACCTCCTTTACCCCATAGCCTTTACCATGCCGGGCCTTTACCAAGCAGTCAAGTGCCCCACATATAAGTATTTGTAACTTTACAACGCAGGTACGTATTTTTTAAATAACATACTTTCTAGGTTTTTTTAAATGTGATTTTAGGGTTTTGGGATGTTTAAAGGTAAAGGAAGGTAAGGGTGGCTTTAGGGTTCAGGGGCAGGTAGAAGTAAAGGAAGGTGAGGGTGACTATGGTTCAGGGTGGGTAGAGGGAAAGGGAGGTGAGGGTGACTTGAATGGATAGTATTATATGGTACGGTTTGTCATTGCACAGAAAAGTATGTATGGACTATTATTATTGTATGGTATACACTTGTATAGTTATGGATTGTCATTGCATTGTATAGTATGACCTGGTATGGTGTAGTATGGTATGGTTTGGTAATGTATAATAATGATATGTTATGGTCTGTTGTTGTAAAGTGGCCTGTTATTGTGTAGTATTTTATGGTATGAGTATGGTATGGTGTGTTACACATGCAGGAATGTGCTGATATCACCAGTTGGTACAATTTAGAAACATGTAACTTATGTTCGCTTTCCCAAATTGGGAAGGAAGGCAGCATTACACAGAATGCTTACAAAATGAGGACTTTTCATAAAGAAATGCACCCTTAGCGAATGCTGCAGCATGTCATTTTAATAAAATGTAATAAATGATATTTGCTTTTGTGGCTTGGACAAGACTGGTTGTAGCAAAGCGGCTTACATGAAAGTGAAGTTTTGAAAAATCTGGAAAGCAAACAACAAGAGCGGCGGGCCAAGATGAAAAAGCAAAAATGAAAGGGCATAAAAGCAAAGTGTGTAAAAAGAACATACTGATAAACAATACATACTTAAAAAACACAACTGGGTGCAAGCAACACGGAAGAACATTATTAAAAAATCAATCAGTACTTAGTCCATGCATGCTCCAGGGATGAAAACAAAAACACTAAGACGAAAGGAAGCTGGCATGCGCAGACACACGCTCACTAATGAAAATGGAGAAATCAAAAGTGGCAATGAAGCCCACTAATGGGAAAGCGGAAAGCCCCTCTCTAGTTTCTTCTAGAAACAATAAGCAATTAAAAATAGTTTCTTGAGATAACTATTGATTGCTGGGATACATGTGTTACCTGGTGGTTAGATCACAACAGTGGTGACACAGCTTTTCATCCTCTCAGAGCATAATAGGAGGAACACTAATCTGGGTGTCAGTAACATCATTGACGTAAAGTGTCGTGAAGCCAGACAAATGTGTCAACCCATGCTTTATAAATAGCACTTTGTTATTTTTTGAGCAGGGTGTGGTCGCATGCATTTCTTTTACCTTTGGTCCTGAATGATAAACCAGCGGTGTTTTAGTTTGGCACATTTCCAAACAAGAACCTGGCCCTTAGTAAGAGCGCGAGACGGTTCCCTGACCAGAACGCCTGCTGCAAACATTTGACTATAAAACACAGCTATCAAGTGTATCCCCGTGTAGCAACTCCACCCTTTGTTCTTAATCCGAAGACATGAAATGAACAGCGGTACTATTGACTTGTGTGCTTGTGCAGAGCCGCAAGATGGCACAGTCCATACTATAAAATGACAGACCATACCTTACCGTAGTGTACAATGCCAGGCCAAACCTTGCAATAACAGCCCATACTATACCGTACTGTAAATGACAGGTCATACCAGGTGACTGGCAATATCATACCATGACCGTAATCCCATACCATACAATACAGTGACAAACCACACTATAATCTATATATATAAAAACGAAAGTATGTTTGTCTGTCCTTTATGCATTACTACACCATTCACCCGATCGCCATGAAACTTTGGGAAGTTGTTGAGTACACTCCCGCAAAGGTTTCTGTCAAATTGTTTTTTAAAAAATCGGCCCCCCAGGGCCCTCATAATCTTTCGAATATTGAAATAGACGGCAAATTTGCGAGCATAGTCGACAGTAATGACCCACAAACGGAAATAGATTGGTCAATCTACATCAGGAGCACGAAAGAAAAAGGCATTTCGAGCTTCAGAAACAGACAAGCAATACAAACTGCTCGAGCCCGTAATTCTCAAACGAACGAGCAACGAGAATCAAGATTGTAAGCCGATCGAGTACGCACTGCTCAAGCCCATTCTTCTCAAACGAACAAGCAACCAGAATTAAGATTGGAAGCCAATCGGGGACGCACTGCTCAAGCCACACTTAGAAATGTTTTCAAAAATAAAATGAATAAGTTTCAATAACAATGACACAATGTAAATGTAATGTTATCATAACGAGTTTCCTTGAATTTCCTTTCTTCTGAGATCCCAGCAACGCGCAATGGGTAAGCTAGTATACTATAAAATTACAAGCCATACTATACTATACTATGACAGGCCCTACCATACTATACTATGTCAGGCCATACCATACTGTAATATGTAATCACTGCCGTAACATGCCATACTGTTCAATGAAAGACCATACCATACTGTACAGTGACAGGCCATGCCACAACATATCATACCATACAATAACAGGCCATGACATACTATACTATACTATATAATGAAAGGCCATACTATAGTCTTAGCATGCCATACTATATAATGACAGACGAGAAACAGTCATTACTATGTGGTTTTTACCACGCATAGCCATTACATCGCATGCGTTACAACGCATGCGATGTAACAACGCATACCATTACATCTCTTGCCCTTTTATAACGCATGCGTTGTAATGGCTATCCAAGTCGTTGTGAGGAAACTGAGGCTGTTTCCTCACAACGACATGCACCGCCCCTCAAAGCAGGAAGCAGGAACAGGGAGCAGAGATGGCGACACTGGAGAGAAACCACAAGGAAAGAGAGGTAAGGGGGTTTGCGCTTGGGGTGGGGTTACTTTTGTAGGGTTTAGGGTAGAGTCAAAGTAGTCTTGTAATGTTTGTGTTGTGTGGGGTTGTGTATTACGTTTTAGTGTATTTTTTGGGTGGTTGTGTAGTGTAGTGTTTTAGGATTGTGTCAGTGTTTTAGGATTTAGTGTAGTATTGTAGTGTTTGTGTAGTGCTTTAGGGTAGTGACAGTGTTTTAGGGTTTAGGGTAGTGTTGTAGTGTTTGAGTTGTGTAGTTGTTTAGGGTAGTTTTGTAGTGTCTGTAGTGTTTTAGGGTTTAGGGTAGTGTAATGTTTGTGTAGCGTTTTGGGGTTTAGGGTAGTGTTGTAGTGTTTGTGTAGTGTTTTAGGGTTTAGGGTAGTGTTGTGTTTGTGTAGTGTTTTAGGGTAGTGTTTGAGTATTGTAGTGCATTAGGGTTTAGGGTAATGTAGTGTTTAAGGGTTTAGGGTAGTGATGTAGTGTTTGTGTAGTGTTTAAGGGTTTAGGGTAGTGATGTAGTGTTTGTGTAGTGTTTTAGGGTTTAGGGTAGTGTTGTAGTGTTTGTGTAGTGCATTAGGGTTTAGGGTAGTGTAGTGTAGTATTTTAGGGTAGTGTCGGGGGGGTCGTGCAGGGTAGTGTAGTGTTATTGTAGGGAGAGGACTGGGGGTCGGGGGAGAGTTGTTTAGGGGTAGGGTAGTTACTTACTTTGTAAACTTTAACCAAGAGTATAGCTTTACCACGCATGGCTTTGCTTTGTAATGGCATGCATGGTAAAGGCATAGTTGTGGTAAAAGTTTGCGATGTAATGGCATGTCGTTGTCATTGACAACGTGTAGTAATACCCGCGTTGCAATGGCATGCGTGGTATTAGTATGCGATGTAATGACATACATTCATGACAGACCATACCATACTATATGTAAGTCCATATCATGTCATACTATACAGCAACAAACCATACAATGACAGGACATGTCATACCATACCATACAATGACCGGCAATACTATACTGTACCGTCCCATTCCATACCATAGTATACAACTACGGGACATACCATACCATACTATACAATGACAGGCAATATCATACCATACTATACATTATATATATATCATATCATAATATAATTCTATCATATATTCTATATAATATATATCTAGATTATATTGTGCAATAGTGTATATGATGATAATCCTTTTATTAGACTAGTTGACAACTCCTGTACAAATCATTGACCAGTCCATAGATCTCACATAAGCGAGACCTATGGGCATTGCCAATGCTTGTTGTAGAAGGCAACCTAGAAAAACAATAAACCCTTTCTTCTGAACCAGGGAATAGCATACCCAAATCCGGGAGGTATTCATCCTGCATTGGATGTTCAGATGCACCTTACCTGGTCCTGTTGTTACTGCTGCTGGAAAGGAATGCCACATATTTTGTGGGCGCTCATTGTACACTTTCTCATGGAACCACCTGGTAAAGTACATTTTTCTCAACCCCTCTTACAGGCATGTGTAGCAGTGCAGCTTCACAATCTCCACCAGAGGCTTCTGCAGTTCATTGCATACTGTATCCTTGTTATGCTCAGACTTAAGTAGTTGGCCACTACTAGTGGACCTGAGTCCTAGAGATACCAACACACAAAAAAAAGCTACCTTCAAAGCTGCCCAGAGGAGGTCCCACCTGCTCATCCGAGAAACCAAGAGGAAATCCCTAGTCGAGCCACTTAACCCCAGATCCCACTGCAGCAAATACATCTCCTCAATCATCAAGGGCTTCAACACACCCACTGTAACAGGAAACATCAACCTATCACAACAGCTGTGCAGCGATCTCTCAAACATCTTTTGCGTCAAAATTTTAGCCATATACAGCAATTGCCCCCCTTACCCCGCCTCCCCCAAACTGGACCCCCTGGCCCTCTCCAGAAGTCTCCCAGGGACAAACTAAGTCAACACAATCACCACATGGGAACCCATTAGCTCAGAGTAAACCCCAACAATCTTGAAGACCACACTCTAAGACCCAAACAGACCCTTGCCCCCACCATACCTTTGACAAAGGAGCAATCCCTATCACGAGACCCACTCCCCTATTCTTAATACCTCCATCAGTACAGCCACCTACTTAGAGCCATGGTAACACACAGCCATCAGTGCCCTCCGAAAGAAACCCTCCCTTGACCAGAACAAACTCGTCAATTACAGAACAATATCTCTCCTTCTCTTCCCTGCCAAAGTCCTGGGAAAAGCCATCAAAATGCAACTCTCCTACCACCTCACCAAACACCAGCTTCTCAACACCACACAATCAGGAGAACCACAGCACGGAAACTGCCATTCTAGACCTATAACCATCTTCAATGCAATCTCCCATTCCATCCTAATTCAACTACTTCACGAAGCAGGCATCCGGGAACTCGCCCTCGAATGGATCTGCTCCTTCCTCACCGTAAGAACCCAGACTGTCAACATGCCCCTTTACACCTCTGAAGCACAGGAACTTAATGGTTGAACCCCACAGGGATCCTCGCTCAGCACAACACTCTTCAACAATTACCTGACCCTGCTGGCCGACATCATACGAGCACGCAACATTAACATCCTCACTTACACCGACAGCATGCAACTGATACTGTTCCTCTCGGTCAAAACACCCAACACTTGGAACAAGGTCACTACATACATGACGAAAGTGGCCAACTGGATAAAATCCAGTAGCCTCAAATCTGACAAGACCAAGGTAGTAGTCTTCGGGAAGAATGTCTCGCTTTGGCACTCCACCTGATGGGCAAAAGGCCTTGGACCCACACTCTGCTCGCAAGCGAGAAACCTCACTCATCATAGACCACAAACTGGACATGACCGCCCAAGTCAAGGCTGTGATCTCTGTCTGCTTCAACACACTAATGATTCTGAAGAAAATCTTCAAGTGGCTATCGAACCCCATTTTCTGTGCACCCCACTTGTACATCTACGCTCTGTTGGTGCAGACCTGTTCAGCAAATTAGGTTAACCCACAGGATTTGGGCTGAGGGCTGCAAATAGTGAGAGAGAAGTTTGCAGGGTGCCTAGGTATAGTGTCTCGAGCAGAATATAAAGCTTTTTCTTTTCTCACAACCGCAAACTGCCTGATCCACAGCTATTCTTCTAGCACGTGTTTGAGACTTTGGATGTTGTAGAAATAAAATAATCGGTACCTCTGGCCCAATGTTACAGTGACTGAGACCTTTAAAGCGCGCAGCTCTGAGGTTTCTCTATTTCTTAACTAAAGCACATTGGCACACTGCCTCAATCTTCGTATAGCTAAAGTGCATTTACTCTCAAAACTGAGTGAAGTGCATTGGTAAATTTCTGATGGAAAATTCTAGCAGCAGATTACTCCCTTTAGCATATCCCCCTGGTGCCATATTGGAACCATAGAATTTTGTAGCAGTGCTCCTGCGAGCCAATAGGTTGTGTTGGACGGGTCCACGTTGACTCCATCCTGCCCCATAAGTGGCAGCGCGGAGGTGGATATAAGCGCCACTCCTGCATGTTGACGTACGTTCCTTTGTTTCTGCGCCTCGCAACGCATAGCCAGAGCTCTGCTCCCGACTTTGTCAATCTTCAGTAGATTCCAAAGCTTTTTAAGTGTGATAGGAAAAACAACAGCAATCAAGCGGGAGTTTGGCACCTGAATGAATGCACGGGATGATTGATAGCTCATTAGGGAGGGTAGCGGAGGGCACACTGACATGTGGTGGGTGGGGGGCGAGACAAGGGAAGATGGGAATGGATGGTTTTGCGTAGCACTTATCGAACGGGGTGCAGAAGGGAAGGACTGGATTGAATGCTATGACTGTTGGCAGCTGGCTGTAAAGTACCGGAGTAATGTGTGGGCAGGGGGAAGGGGGGTTCACTAGTGGAATTGAATGATCAAAGGGGCGCAATATACGACTAGGACCACTGTGAAATGCAGGCCCTTTGTCTACTCTTTATATTCACGAAGTCGCCCACTTTTAGCTTGGTACCGCTATGCATTACACTCAGCGCCACAAGACTGCTGCCTACTATAGGAGGGGAGGGGAACGAAGGGAGAGGGAGACAGGGTAAGGAATGCTACGCAGGAGTTGTACTGATAATTTGATGTTGATTCCTGGGGCTCATTATTGTTTACATGTTGGGGGGCGGGGGGAGGGGAGAAATAGAAATGCGGACACGAGAACTTCCTGTTATAGGGTTGCATTCGCTTGTAAGCCTGGATGCATCTAGCAGACTAATGATTAATGCCGCCCGACCTCAGGGTTGTGGGCCAATTGGCCGTGTGTTATCGTAATTGGAAGCTGATACAACAAGCATTTACAATGCAATGGTTTTGCCTTTGTTAAAGTTAGAGCTATTGGCATTGCTCTTGACATTATTTTTATTTATGTTTTTTTTGTAACATAAATAAATGGCATTGTCGCGTGGGGCCTGCTCTTGCATTTCCTCTCGACGCATCTTCGCGGTTGCTAGCCCGCGGGCTAGTGGCCATCTTGAAGACTCCATTTTGAAACAACGCTGCTTGCCTGGTTGCTCTGGGCTTGCTCTTGCTTTCCTGTAAAGGGGAAGCTCCACAGACATTGCTGGTCTGTACAAGAAGCCGATCGTCACTTCCTGAGTGGGTTGCCTTTGCCAGGGCTTGTTGACTCCAATCCGGAAGCCGACACCGCCAACAGCGAGAGCCTTTGTGGGACAGTCCATATCCAGCTCCTGGTCGTCGTCGACACTTCCTGGTCCACGTGGCTGCAGAGACTAGCTTCACTTCTTCACCTGTTTGCAGCTCGACATCGCCTGGTTCCTTCCTGGTTCCTGGCTAGTGACCCAGACTCTGTCCCCTCTGCTTTCAGGTTCTTCACTTCTCCGATCCACCTTTGGATCCATCCGGACATCTACCTCCTGGTCGCCTGCAGCATCCTCTTGCAGTTCTCCATAGGAATCGACGACGAAACCCGACACAACTTCACACCTATGCACCCGGCTTCCCTGGGTGAGGTAACTTGAGTACTCCGGTGCTCCCGTGGGTAATAACTATCCAAGTGTCCTGTTTTAACTGGGTTTCCCCCAAGCCCACCCGGACTGTCCGGAATCAACTAGTTTCTAACTTTTATGTTCCCATTGAAAGTCTATGAGAACTCGCGTGTGTGTTTAGACACTGCACACGCATCCTGTGAGACTCCTACTTCCTAACCTGTGGTTGTTCTGTGTAGTCCCAGCGATGCCCTAGGCCCTAGGCCTATTTATCTGTTCTGAATTGATTCTTATACTACTTACTTAGTATTAGGTTCGTGAGGCCCCTAGGGCAGAATTGTATTTGTGCAACTTATAGTTTGCTTATTGAGTCACTTGTGCTGTGTCTCGAACTCTGAACTCATAAAGAGTGCAGAGGGGTTGTGTTAGTAATAAATACATATATATTTTATATATACCTTGTGTGGTGTCCTTTCATTTGGTATTCAAGGGGTTATTATTGGTAAAACAATTGGCTTCACATGCTCTCTGAAGCATTAGCCTAAGCCTGCTTTGTCCATGCTACCACTAGGATAGCTGGCCTATAAGGTTGTATCCTTCACCCTCTCACAACCTAGTGAATCTAGGGGACATAAGAGCAGGATCTCCCCTAGTTGTTACTCCTGGAACCAATTGGACAAGGAGCTGTTTCTTTCATATTTAACATTGACCTCACCTTTAGGGGCTGATTGACACCGAATCAGCATCACTGCAATTTCATGATTGGTTAAAAAATGCGGTACATATAGCAGTCCCCCTAAAAAGTGCAAGAATTGTAGACTAGTTCCTACTGAACCTTGGTTCTCGGAAGAACTCAGAACTTCTAGAAGACATTGTCGTGTAGCGGAGAGGCGCTGGCGTAAATTTTACAAAGACTGTGACAAAGAATCTTATAAAAAACGTGTGATTGAATATGAAGTCTTGATTAAACACGCTAAAATAGAATATTTTACAGAAAGGATAATTCAGGCAAAGAATAATTCAAAGGAACTTTTTACCACGGTCCTTAAGTTAAGTAATGCTCCAATTATCGAATATAACTCAATAGATCAGCAGTTCTTTAATGAACTGGCTCTAGCATTTTGTAAAAAAGTATTAGATATCTTCGACACCTTTTCTAGCCAAGGTCCTTCAAATTTACCAAAACCCAGCACAGATTTAGCTATCTTAATGCCCCCTCCCTTTCGAGGCCTTAATTATACCGAAACTGGTTTTATGTTCAATGAGTTCCCCACACTATCAATTGAGCAAACTTATAACCTGCTAGCTACGATAAAATCTGGCTCTCCCCTGGATCCCTGTCCTCCCAGGGTGATTGGCATAGTTGCAGAATTGGTATCACAGCAACTTACTCCAGTTTTGAATTTGGCTGTGGAACATGGTTTGTTTCCTTTAGCTTGGAAACAGACCTCGATCCTACCACTCTTAAAAAATCCAACTTGGATAAAGCAGAGACAGGTAATTATCGTCCTATTGCTCGCCTCCCCCTACCGGCTAAGGCTTTGGAAAAACACATGAATTCTCACCTTTCCCTCCATCTTGAGAAAAATCGTAAGCTAGATCCCTCTCAATTTGGATTTAGAACATCTCACAGTACTGATTTGGCTCTCATCACTGCCATTGAGCATGTTAGGAAGGCGGTCGACTCAGGAGGTACTGCTGTATTGATTCTCCTTGATTTGTCGGCCGCCTTCGACATAGTGGATCATGATGTTCTTACCCATCGTCTTCAAGCAGTAGGTGTTGGAGGCTCTGCTCTTGCTCTGCTGATTTCCTTCTTAACCCATAGGCGTCAGTACGTTGAAGTAGAAGGGTTTAAGTCTGAAGAGTTTGGACTTCCTTGTGGGGTTCCCCAGGGCTCTTCCCTAAGCCCTACTCTTTTTAATGTTTATGTAGCCCCCCTTGCTAACCTAATAAGAAGTCATGGTTTTAATTTAGTTTCTTATGCTGACGACGCACAGATCATTGTGTCTGTCTCTAGCAATATTTCTGAGTCCGCTTTTAATTTTCAGAAATGTATGAGTGATGTCAGCAGATGGATGGATACTAATTGTTTAAAGCTTAACTCCAATAAGACCGAGGTATTAGTTTTCGGAAAGGACGCTTCAGTGTGGTCTGCTGATTGATGGCCTGCCGAGCTTTGCCCCACTCCACTTCCGGTAGTAAAGGCCAAAAACCTTGGTGTCATTATTGATTCTTCTCTTGGTTTCTCTCAACACATAAACATGTTGACATCCTCCACTTATTACACCCTTCGTATTCTTCGAAAAGGGTTTCCTTTTATTCCAGTTGATCAACAAAGAACAGTGATGGCAGCGCTGGTCATATCCAAGTTGGATTATTGTAACGGGCTGTTGGTGGGCGCTTGCAAATCTTTGACTGCTAAGTTACAGGTTCTCCAAAATGCAGCAGCCCGCCTTTTGTTCGGGCTTTCCCGTTTTTCTTCTGCAAAACATGCCTTAAATGAATTACACTGGCTGTCTATTATAAAGGGGATTCGCTTTAAGGCCCTGTGCATCGCCTTCAAGGCTTACATGGTATTGGCCCGGAGTCTTTGCAGAATCTTTTTCAATGGTATTTACCCTCTAGGACGCTTCGCTCCGCTTTGGCCAATAATGTTAAGATTCCTAAATACCGCCTACAGAGATGGGGAGGGAAACACTTTCATCACATTACGGCCAGGTGATGGAATGCACTTCCCACTCATCTGAAATCAGCTCAAGATCTTCTGCTTTTTAGGAAAGATTTAAAAACTTGGCTCTTTACCATCTAATCTTACTGTGCTCTTTCTTATGTGGCAGTTGTGATGTGTTTCGCTAGACGAGCGCCTAGACGCCTCCGGGTCGTAGTGCGCTATATAAATAAATAAATAAATAAATAAGGTTGACTTTACAACCATCACCATAAGGGTTGTTTGGACTCATAAAGGGTGCCCACTAGAATAGTGGACATCACATATCAGGACAACTTCTCACACAGCCGACTTCCAGTGTGTGAAGGCCGCATCTAGTAAGCCCAGGGCGAAGTCAGGATTGTCAACCAACGGAATGAGGCGAGACTGGAAAGTTGTAAATTTGTGTTTGATATTAGTGGTGTCCCACACCTCAAGGGGAACTCTCGTTATGTGAGAGGCATACAAGTTAGGGGGTCTATGAGACTTGTGCAAAAAGGGGATTTCCTGTAACGTCCTCGCCGCGACCGCCTGGTCCTGGAACAGCCAGTGCTTCTCCGATTCCCATCTGCTCCACTCGACCAAGTATCGTAATTGTGCCTCCTGATAGTACAACTTAAGATCGGGAACTCCCAGTCCACCCATCTCCGGAGAAAGCATTGTTAGCGTACTTCGCATTCTCGGCTTCCTACCATTCCAGATAAACTGGGCCAGGTCAGATTGCATCTGTCTGATCCATCCGACAGGCAGTCGGAGAGGGAGAGCACGGAAGAGAAAGAGGATCTGTGGCAAAATCGTCATTTTAACCACCGCAATTCTCCCTGACCAAGAAAGAGGGTAGTGCTTCCACCGCCCGATCTCGCGTCGAATTTTCCCGCGAAGGATAGCATAGTTGGTAGTAGCCATAGCAGAAAGGGAAGGAGCCAGCTGTATTCCCAAGAACGGAATAGTGTCCGCCGCCCACTGTATGGGAAACTAACCCTGCAGATGTTCCCGGGTTGAAGGGGACAGCGAGAGGTCCAAGGCCATTGACTTGTTCGCATTTACTTTGAATCCGGACACCCTGGCAAAGAAGTCTAAGTCCGCCAAACAGGCCGGCAGTGCTGTCCTCGGGCTAGCAAGTGAGATCAGCACGTCATCTGCATATAAACTAATTTTGTGGACATAGGCACCAAACTTGATCCCCTCAATAGCCTAGTTCTGTAGCATTTTCTGAGCCAAAACCTCCAAATAGAGGGCAAAGAGGAGGGGTGACAGTGGACACCCCTGCCTTGTGCCCCTTCCGGTGCTAAAACTAGAAGAGGTGTATCCATTCACTCGGACCGTAGCTGTTGGGAATTTGTAGCAATTAAAAATAAAAGTACGGAACTTCTCTCACATCCCCACCCTTTCAAGCACTCACTCTAAATAGGGCCAATGAAAGCGGTCAAACGCCTTTTCGGCGTCTATAGCCAACATCATATATTCCCCAGGCACCTGACCAGCCTTCTCTATAAGATGAATAATCTGCTTGGTGTTATCTGGCGTTCAGGTGTAAAGCCCGCCTGATCCGGTTCAATAAGACCGGGCATGAGAGGGGAGAGGCGGGCGGCCAAAATCCCTGTATACAGTTTAAGGTCGACATTGAGGAGGGATATCGGGCGATATGCCCCGCATTTAGTCTTATCCTTCACAGGTTTAGGGATCCCTGCTATAGAGGCTCCTAAGAGGTCTGGTGGTATCGCTCCTAGTTCAGCAAAGGAATTAAACAGCTGGGTAAGAAGCGGGGCAAGCACCGCAGAAAACTTCTTATAGAAAATAGCGGGTAAACCGTCTGGCCCTGGGGCTTTCGCTAACTTAAGGCGGGAGATAGCGGCTATGACCTCCTCTGTTTGGATATTCCTGTCAAGGTGCTCGGCCTGAGCCGCCGTCAGAGAGGACAAGGAAACAGAGTCCAAAAAAGCAGCCCCCTCTGAGCTATCAGACAGGTCCTCCGTGTAGAGGGAAGCATAAAAGTCGTGAAACGTTTTCGCTATTCCCGCGTCTTCTGATATGCAGGTCCCATCCGGCCTGTTGATCTCTCTGACCCCTTGTTGTTGACGAGCCTCCCTCAACCTGTTAGCCAACAGTCGCCCACACCTATCGCCCCCGGTATAATAATCGTGCCTCAGAGCCCCATACTCTGCTCTACCCTGGTCAAGCGCCGTCAATTGGTGGCGCATAGGCTTAAGTTGTCGCCATACCCTCGGGCCCTGTACTCTGGTGCATCTGTTCTAATTCACGGACGCGTTGAGGGAGCTCATTGTGTTTACGCTGGCGCTCCCTATTGTCAGCGGACGGAAGTGCAATGAATTCCCCTCTAACTACGGCCTTCAGCGCAGCCCATTGCGTTGCAAGGGAGGTGTCCGAGTTCACATTGTGGGAGAGGTAGTCCGTGATGGTGACCTGTATGTGTTTAGCAATGTCGGCCCTATGCAAAAGAGTATCCCGGAGGCGTCACACCCTGGAGGGAAGCGAGGCTGGCGGGAGAGGGAAAGTGGCGAGAACCGGGGCGTGATCAGAAAGAGAAGCCACACCCATGTCAACAGTGGCTACGAGCGCACGCATCGGAGCAGAACACAGCAAATGATCCAGCCTTGCGTAAGTCTTATGTGCATTCGAGTAATAAGAGTGCTCCCTGTCTGAGGGATGAAAACTACGCCAAAAGTCATGTAGGTCCAAGTTGCGCAGTCTCCCCAGCCCCTCTGCAGAGATCGCCCCTACCTGGTGCGTGCGCTGACTGGATCGATCTAAAAGATTGTCAAACACTACGTTTAGGTCGCCCCCCAAGATATCAATGTCTGACGTGGGTGTAGCCTCTGTAAGTGCGGCGTGTAGTCACTTCTCCTGGCCCTCATTCGGGGCGTATATGGAGCCAACAGTGAATGCCAGTCTGCCCAGGGCAAAGCGATAGGTCAACAGCATCCCCTTAAGCTCAGCACCCTTATGTAGTACCTCCCCCTTGAATCGCTGCGCTACCAATATTGCCACTCCAGCTGTCTTAGTAGAACATGAAGAGAAGAACTGCCTGGGAAATCTGCGAGACCGGAGCCTGTGACCGTCGTGCACCCGCAAATGAGTCTCCTGGAGCAGGCATATGTCTGCTTGTGCGTTCTCTAAGCACGACAGTATCACCCTGCACTTCACCGGATTATTAGGACCCCTCACATTGAGGGTTAGGATCCTAAGAGTAGCATCAGGCTTGACCAATAGCCACCAGGATAAAGCTTACACTCATGGGATCAGAAGCGGCATCCCCAGTGCATTGGGCCGCTAAGGAGGGTGGGGCGACTCGGGCATGCAGGTCTACACTAGAGCTAGGATATGTTCGGACGTGGAGCACTGGACACGCTCCGAAATCCCCCCCCCCCATCAATTCCCAAACTACCAAATATATATTAAGGAAACAAAATAGTACAAAAACATAGAGTCCATCAACCATGGTTGATCAGTGAAAGAAATCTGGGTAAATTCCCCTCTCTCCCGCCAACGGCTTAGGCCTGAAGAAATCAAATAATCGGCCTGCTACAGAGTCAATAGTCAGCCAGCCCGGGTTTTGGGGGAATCCGCAGAAACCGCCTCCAGGGCCGACCTTCTCCCTTCCATGACTTCCGCAGCGCGGGGTTTCCTGAGACGCCGCCTGCGGCCCTGTAAACGCCATCGGGGCCTGGAATCCTCAACCTCTTCTTTGGAATCTTCCTCCTCACCCTCCGATTCCGGTAGCTTCACACCAAGCAATCTACTGGCCTCCGTCAACGAACGTAGCTGGTACAGCTTATTGTCCATGCGAAATACCAGTCTGAACAGATGTCCCCAGCTATAGGCGATATTGTGCTGCTGCAGGTGTGCAGTGATGGGCTTGAAGGACCTCCTCTTCTGTAAGGTCAGTGCGGATAAGCCCTGATAGAGGATTGGGGATTGCCCTTGAAACTGTAGAGGTTGCATTTGTCGCGCTTTTTGGAGGTTAGCCTCCTTGTTATGATAGTCTTGGACAAGAACTAATATGTCCAGCGGTGGAGCCGTCGGGGCCCTCAGGGGACCCACCCTGTGTGCTCGATCCACTCGCAGTTCTATCTCCAACGGTCTGGCCAGAATGTGATTAAAAAGCTCCCTGGAGTAGGCAAACAGATCCTTTGTGTCCTCGCCCATCTGCACCCCTCTAATGCGTATGTTGTGGCGTCGGGACTTGTTTTCCAGGTCCTCGAAGTGGGTTTGAAGATCTACTTGTTGACCATGGATTCGGAGTATCTCCTGCTGCAAGGCCGCTATTTCCATGTTCCTTCCATCACTCTTACCCTCCAGATCAGCGACCCTCTCACCAATGCCATCCATTGCCCTGCTGACCTCCCGAATCTCCGAAGTGAACTCTTGCTTGAGGGTATGGATGTCTTCCCGGAGAGCAACGAACATGGACTTCAGGAACGCCTTGGAGAAGGGTTTAGCTCCATCTTCCTTGCTTGGTCTCGGCCCGGAGAGACCAGCCGCTATGGTAGAGGTCATTGTATCCGTCTGCGCTTTGACAAATAAGTCTTTGATAGTCCTGTCCTTCCTGTTTCTGGAAGAGGACATAACCCTCCCCGTAGACGTGCAAGCAATGCACAGATGGTCCCTACTCGTTTCAGCTATCCGCTTCTTTGCAGCAGATGACCTCCAGGAACTACCCCCAGGTCCACAGGGCAGGTAAAAGACGTGGAAAGGGCACTGCTTCTACCCGGGCCTCTAGTCGCTGCAGCCCTGCCAGGTCCGTTACGCCCGACCCCGCCACTGCCCAACACCTCTCAGCAGACTGTCTCTCCTGCTACCCTCTCAAGTACGGCAGTTATCTCAGACGAAGAACCGCCACAACCAAGCGTTCCGTGCCTCTTGCTCTCCAATACCCCACTGGGCAGTCTATGTCACATGAGACCCTCGGCTACGCTGCCCTCCACTCACCGGCAATGTCTCCAGGATCCGCGCCGGGGCCCGCCGCATCCAAGCTGTCTCCGCCACCACTGTCACTGGCAGCCGCCGCACACCCCCAGGAGAGCCTCATGGGCGGTTCTCCACAAACACGGCACTGTTATCCAGCCCCAAACAAACTGGGTCCCCCTGCAACAACTCTGCTCTCCTCTTTGGTGCTCAGTCCAGCAAGCGGAGGCTCCATTATCCTTGCCGTTGCCCAAAGCCTCAAGCCAAACTCCGCTCCACTCACCTGTATCCGCCCCTCCACTCACCTGTATCCGCCACTGCGGTCGCCCCCTCTGCTATCTCCGGACCCCGCGAAGCAGTCCACGCAGTTGGGCCTCACTCACGCCCTAATGCCAGCCGGGAAGCCTATTCCTGCGGTGGTGTCCGGCCACTTCCCAGGCGCAGCGAGCCCAGAACTCCCGCTCACCGACAACTCCACCAGGGCCTGCGCTTGCCTCCGCTGCTGTCCGACATCAGTAGGTCTGCCCCAAGGTGGCGGCCCCACCTCACTTCACTGCAGTTCCCCGGCACCAGAAGAGCTGCAAATCACCGCCTGCCGTACCTCCACAGGGGAAAACAAGGTTTTGGTGCCAGTCCCGGCACCCCGCAGTTTATAAGCAGCGGCGAGTTGTCCCACAGGCCCCCTCAGTCTCCGGCCCAATTGCTCCGGGCTCTCCAGGCTCTCCGCAAAATGGCAGCCGGGCTCGACCCCGGCGAGGGTCCCCGGTCGCCTGGGAGGGACCACCAGCTCGCCCCCACTGGGATCGCCACAATCCCCTCCGCAGCTCCGTCTTAAGGACACAAGCTCACCAGCCCAGGAATGCGTGGAGCAGCGCGGCAGGGCTCACAGCCGCCCGCCGCGGTCTCAGGCCTCACCAGTCTTCTCCAGCCGCCACAATGCTTGGCCTACCTCTCTGTGTTAACATCGCCCCCCAGGAGCCGCTCACCGGCTCTCAGCCACACCTGCCGGACCCCAGTCAGATTCCGCACCGGGACATGGACTGACTGTAGCGATTAAGGCCCGAAAGCCGGTGCTGGTGTAGGCCGTCGACAGGAGCTCAGGAGCAGTACGTCTGCTCACGCCGCCATCTTAGCTACTATCTTTGTTTAAATCATCTGTTCTAACCTTCACCTTTTGAACCTATGCATAGCTTCTTGCTGCATCGCCTTATATTTAAGACGGTCTTCCACAGTGCAATTGTGTCCACTCATCACATTAGTGAACAGGCACTTTCTGTCTGAGTTCTGGTTCAGGGAGTACCTGGCCTAGCAGTTCGGGCTGGACTGTTCCTATTGGAGCAGGGTCAAGACTGATTTGCTATATGTAAGACATCCTGAAGCTGCTTTCAAATGAGAGCAGCTTCAGGATTGGCCCTGATAGGCACACTGATAGCATTGCCCTCGATAGGCACTCCAGGACACACTGGCAGTCTGTGCCTGCTCTCTCCAACCTCTGCAATGCAGCTGGGGTTGGAGCAGTGGTAGAAGTGGGAGGAATCGGAAGGGCATGGCGTGCCCCTACTTTTAAAAATTAACACAGTCCGTTCCCCTACTTCTGTATTTTAAAAATGAGTCCCAGGACAGCAGGAATGGTCTGAATTAAAAAAATATTGTGTGATAGTCCAGTCCTGTGTGTTGCACATTAAGGAAAGCGTGTGCAATTGCCACAACCTCCTCCCCCTTCCCCTCCGTGTCTTGGAGCATTGGCCTGCAAAGCAACACTGTGGGAGCAATCAATCATCATGCGAACACGACAACCTTTAGTGGCCCTGCTGCTAGAGTGTGAGGTGTGATTTACACCTCATTTAGTGACAGCGTCTGATTGGGAAGGCGATCAGTCTGGCATGGGGCGACGGGCCAGTGCTTCAGGGGCACCTTTGGGCCGTTTTTAGGTCGAAGGCCTAAAAGGCTGCGCTTGCGCAGTCATAGGCATGAGATTTAATGATTCTTAGTAGCGCAGAAGGTCCCGCCTCCCTGCCCTCTCTCTCCTTCATTGGCTGGCTTCCTAAACGGAGGCCAGCCATTGGAGGAGAGATGCGTCACTTCAAACAAGCCCCGTCTTTTTCGGATTTGGGGGCGTGATTTTTTGCATTCTTTAGCCCTGTGACGTCGTCCGTCACTCAGGACAGCAAACCACGCCCCCAATTCCGAAAAATTCTGAGCTGAGCGGCCGTCATTTTTTTGTTTGTGGTTGTTGTCTTCGGTTGGCAATGCAAGGCGCGGTGTTGGAGAGCAAGCAGAGGACAGGCCTGTAATCTATTTTCAATAATTTATTTTGCAAGTAACTTCTTTTGAAAGTGTAGTCTGGTTGTTGCTGCGTGGAGTGCCCGGAGCGGGGGAGGTGACGAGGGCTTCAGAGCGCGGCGGAATGTGGGGCCTCGCGGAACTGCCGAAGGAATTTCTCCGTAGTCTGGTTGTTGCTGCTGCGTGGAGTGCCCGGAGCGGGGGAGATGACGAGGGCTTCAGAGCGCGGCGGAATGTGGGGCCTCGCGGAACTGCCGAAGGAATTTCTCCCCTACCCCGTCCAATGCAGTTCTCATTGGAGGTGTACAACACACGGGGGCAGCCTTGTTTCTTGTTTCTAATGAAAAGAGAATGGTTTTTATTATTTTCCGCCTGCCACCCACATTCCCGCTCCCATTCTTGGGGGGCATCGGGACCTCGGGGAAATGCTGCTGCATTCCCGCCAGGCACGGCGAAACCTGGTCTGTGGTTTCTGCGTGGCTGACAACGGAGAAAGGAGGCGGATCGAATGCCGCGGATTGAGGCAGATGTCGGGAGCAAAAAACTACGTGTGGGTCTAAAGAAGACATGGGCCCGCTGCGGGAATGCATTGCGAGGTGTCTCACAAGCGACGCACAACCTCGGTGGCCATGAGGTCCAGAAGGAGGGGAAGGTGAGTGTTAGGAAACGTACACTCGCATGCGGTTGTGTGGGTAACATTGGTGATTTTCAAATCACCCGGCCGTCCAGACTCTGCTCCCGGCATCAGCAGCTCGGCCCGCTCGAGCAGACCGAGCCACCGTGGGAGATGATCAGACGGGCGGAAGGAGAGCAGCGCGCTGTGCAGCTCTTGCATGTTTAGACATGGGGGTGCCTGCGTGGTTTCAATGTGCTATTCACCCTCCCAGTCCTTGGTCCAGGGCAGCGCGTGCTCACCAACGCATGTGTCCCCTCCGCGTGTGACTCCTGATTTTAACATGCTCTCCTCTTCTTCTCCTCCCGCCCCCCAAGCCACCCCCCCCCAGCCACCCGCTCTCCCCCCCCCCCCAGCCACCCGCTCTTCTCCCCCGTTCTCGCCCTGGTCTTGTGAGCTGGCTACCTACAACTCCAACCCCCAGCCCGGCGTGGCGGGGGCCCGCTCTTCCCCCTTCTCGCCCTGGTCTTTGAGAAGTGCGAGCTGGCCATCTACACCCCCCCCCCCCCCGAGCCCGGCATGGCCGGGGGCGATGTCTGCTCCTTCAACTCTTTCAACGAGGACATCGCAGTGTTCGCCAAACAGGTCTCCGCAATTTATCCGCCTTTGCCCCTTCACCCACCCAAAATACCACCACACTGGCCCGGCAGGGCACACTGGCTGGCTGCAAACAGCCGCTGCATGGTCACTTCATGCGTGTTGTGCTCTGTCCTCGTGCACGTGGCTGTAGCGCCTGGCAGGCGGCTTCAGTGCGCTTGTGTGTATGGGTTGTGTGGGTAACATTGGTGATTTTCAAATCACCCGGCCGTCCAGACTCTGCTTCCGGCATCAGCAGCTCGGCCCGCTCGAGCAGACCGAGCCACCGTTTCTAAAGCGGCCCCGCTTTAGAAAAGCGGGGCCGCCTGAACCGAAGCTCCGTGTCGAACCCGTATTCCCCGACCTCAAAAAGCATGCAAATGCGGCTTAAATTCCACAATGTTGCCAAATTCTGGAATCGGAACATTTATAGAATCCGAGGACTTACAGAAAGCGTCTATAAACTGTCAATTGTGCCTGAATTAAATCCTAACTTTATCGGAGCTTCCACCTGCAAGATGGCAACCACCAGCTCCGAGCAGCAGAACAAAGGAAACACCCCGGGCATCCCTAAGCACTCCTGAAGTGAAGCGGACCCAGCGCGATAGCCGGCCAATGTTTATACAGCCGCTGGCAAGAGGGGTCGGGCACAGCGCCCCCCCCTCACAGGTATTAGACACAAGACTGTGTTCGGTGCTGGGCGAGGCGGCGGAACTCTGACTCTCTGTGGCTTTTAAAGATGGTGAGAGACCGGCGGGCTGCTTCATCTGGTGGGGGTTGCTGAGTGCGCAACACAGCTGTGGCGAACGAGCTGCAGCTTCTCTGTGACTGCCCTACGCCTGTGTATCCTCCCAGCTGTAAGATCCAGGCACACTTTGAGTGATTACGATTGGGCCCTCCCACCAGGATCGATCGTGGGTTTGAAAACAGCGTTTCAGCGGGGCTATTCTGGGCATGCTGATGCAAGCTCTTCTTTTCCGGGAGAGTCCCCTGACAAAGGAGGTTTACCGCGACTCCAGGACTAAGAGGATCTTGATTTGGGCTTAAGCCCCGCTGCGGAAAGTATAACTTTTTGGGGTTTGCGCAGGGATTTATTGAAATGTCTGTTTTAATTAAGACAGTCTGCATAATTGTACTGTGTTGGTCATTTGGCACATCGTTACAGCATTTTCATTGTCCTGACTTTTTGTTCAACTTCTCAAGTTCTAAGCAATCCTCTTCCCTGCCCCCTGGCTGTGCTTGCTCCCCTGCCCCCTGGCTGTGCTTGCTCCCCTGCCCCCTGGCTGTGCTTGCTCCCCTGCCCCCTGGCTGTGCTTGCTCCCCTGCCCCCTGGCTGTGCTTGCTCCCCTGCCCCCTGGCTGTGCTTGCTCCCCTGCCCCCTGCCCCCTGGCTGTGCTTGCTCCCCTGCCCCCTGGCTGTGCTTGCTCCCCTGCCCCCTGGCTGTGCTTGCTCCCCTGCCCCCTGGCTGTGCTTGCTCCCCTGCCCCCTGGCTGTGCTTGCTCCCCTGCCCCCTGGCTGTGCTTGCTCCCCTGCCCCCTGGCTGTGCTTGCTCCCCTGCCCCCTGGCTGTGCTTGCTTCCCTGCACCCTCGCTGTGCTTGCTCCCCTCGCTGTGCTTGCTCCCCTCGCTGTGCTTGCTCCCCTCGCTGTGCTTGCTCCCCTCGCTGTGCTTGCTTCCCTGCCCCCTCGCTGTGCTTGCTTCCCTGCCCCCTTGCTGTGCTTGCTTCCCTGCCCCCTCGCTGTGCTTGCTTCCCTGCCCCCTCGCTGTGCTTGCTTCCCTGCCCCCTCGCTGTGCTTGCTTCCCTGCCCCCTCGCTGTGCTTGCTTCCCTGCCCCCTCGCTGTGCTTGCTTCCCTGCCCCCTCGCTGTGCTTGCTTCCCTGCCCCCTCGCTGTGCTTGCTTCCCTGCCCCCTCGCTGTGCTTGCTTCCCTGCCCCCTCGCTGTGCTTGCTTCCCTGCCCCCTCGCTGTGCTTGCTTCCCTGCCCCCTCGCTATGCTTGCTTCCCTGCCCCTCACTGTGCTTGCTCTCCTGGGTGTGTGTGTGGCTCTGGGTGTGTGTGTGGGGGGCTCTGGGTGTGTGTGTGGGGGGCTCTGGGTGTGTGTGTGGGGGGCTCTGGGTGTGTGTGTGGGGGGCTCTGGGTGTGTGTGTGGGGGGCTCTGGGTTTGTGTGTGGGGGGCTCTGGGTGTGTGGGGCTCTGGGTGTGTGTGTGTGTGTGTGGGGCTCTGGGTGTGTGTGGGGCTCTGGGTGTGTGTGTGTGTGTGTGGGGCTCTGGGTGTGTGTGTGTGTGTGTGGGGCTCTGGGTGTGTGTGTGTGTGTGGGGCTCTGGGTGTGTGTGGTGTGGGGCTCTGGGTGTGTGTGGTGTGGGGCTCTGGGTGTGTGTGGTGTGGGGCTCTGGGTGTGTGTGGTGTGGGGCTCTGGGTGTGTGTGTGGGGGGGCTCTGGGTGTGTGTGTGTGTGTGGGGGGGCTCTGGGTGTGTGTGTGGGGGGCTCTGGGTGTGTGTGTGGGGGGCTCTGGGTGTGTGTGTGTGGGGGCTCTGGGTGTGTGTGTGTGGGGCTCTGGGTGTGTGTGTGTGTGTGTGGGGCTCTGGGTGTGTGTGTGTGGGGCTCTGGGTGTGTGTGTGTGGGGGGGGCTCTAGGTGTGTGTGTGTGGGGGGGGCTCTAGGTGTGTGTGTGTGGGGGGGCTCTAGGTGTGTGTGTGGGGGGCTCTGGGTGTGTGGGGCTTTGGGTGTGGCTCTGTGTGGGTGGTTCTGTGTGTGTGTGTGGGTGGCTTTGTGTGTGTGGGTGGCTGTGTGTGTGTGTGTGTGGGTGGCTTTGTGTGTGTGGCTCTGTGTGCGTGTAAATGCAATAGGTCATGCATTTGCGAGCTATTACGCTATTGGCAATGTAAATGACAGTGCCATTTATTTATGATTAAAAAAAAAGTCATGAGCAATGCCAATAGCTCTACCTTTAATAATGCCGAGACCATTGCATTGTAAATGCTTGTTTTTTTAGCCTCTGTAAACTGTCTTCACCAGGCCAGTGTAATGAGGCGCCAGCATCCCGGGCTCTCTCCTGACCCTCTGTATTTTGAGGCTGGGAGCTTGGTGTTGCTCTGGCCTTTCGAGCATTCTGGTCTGGGCCCCCCTGCCTTGGGGCCTGCCTGGCCAGAAGCAGTGTCAGCCCCTGCCGGGTCATCACCTTCAGGTTATGGGGGCAGTGGGGAGGGTGTGAATAGGCATGGGCCTACATGGGGAGGCTGAAAGGAGAGGTGATTTTATGGCCATTGTGCCAGTCTATGGTGGGCTGGCAGGGGGTAAGAGAAGCGGCCTCCCAAGAGGCCAGGTGTTGCCACCTCAGCCCCAGTGTCTTTTAGGCCTTGTTGCTGGGTGCAGGGTTTAAATGACTGGATATGACATTAAGATTAATCCTGAATTGCTGCACAAAATGTGTGCCTAGAAAAGTACACAAAGCACTGACTGGAAAGGTGTCAGTGATGTAAACTAGCATTTACAACAATAGTTAAGTGAACACTGCAGTACATGCAGATATCAGCGAGACGTTAAGCAAGTGCACAAGTGGTAAAACCAGATGGGCCCCTGATTATAGGAGTAACTGACTAAAGCAGAATTAAACTATTATATCACAAACTGAGTCACCTGCAAATCGTGAGCTCCTGTAAAACCAGCTTCATAGATCTAATTATCAGAGGCTCCTATGCTGTCAGACAGAAAGGATGTTGTGCAGCTACAGAAAGGGGTTCCTGAACCAGTGTGTTTTAGAAGATATTTGATGCACACGAAAGAGGGGTATTCCTTACTTTATTGGGAGTTGCCTGCGAAAGGTCTGTGTAATTTGCACTTTGTGAAAACTGGGCTACAGTTTTTTGTTTTTTTGTTTATTGTTATTCTTTTAGGATTGTGGGTCTCATGGATGTGCAGGCATCTCTGCTTCATGCACAAGCACAAGCACTTTTAACATGTGCTGCCTGCTTTGGGGCCACTGCAATTATGCAGCAATGGAGGACAAAATGATGCTGCAGTGTTGGCTAAATTATGCAGCAAAGAAAGGCTGCAGCCTAATGTGAGGTACATTTTCTGATACTTTATTATTTTGACTTTTTTACACATTCTACAGTCTCTGCAAAGCGTTTACCGCAATAATACCAGTTTAACATACAAGCGCAGCAGTGAGAATGGTGACCAGCCAACCTTTGTAAAGGGCTTTCTACTTCACAGCAACACAAATCACGTGTTTTGATCCATTTGAGCTACATACAATTTTTTTGTTAAATCCATCATATTATGCGGCCGATGATGTATTATGAGGAAAATATGCAGAGCCATAATTATGTGGAAAATTATGTGGAAAAGATTTGTAAATTAGGATATTTTGCCATTCATGTTTGACCTTCCTCATGCAGTCTCTGTTGGGTAGTATTTCTAGACCTACAGTGCTTTTGGAGAGACAAAGGATGAAGGTGTCTAATAGTGATTGTGGGACACTTGTGGGACACCCCCGCGCCGCACGGCCACCAGCTGCTGCGTGTGCCCCTTGCCTGCCCTCTGCCTCGCTGCTGCCTCGTTTTGCCGATTGCCGGCGGGCGCCGCTGCGGTTGTTTTTGCCCTTGTTTTGTCCAACATTTGTGCCTGTTTGATATAACTTTGGTTTTCTCCTTGTTTTCCTTGTTTTGTCGTGAATTTGTGCCCGTTCTGTATAAATTTTATTTCCCCCGTGTTGTGGTTTCCTTCCTTGTTGTCCGCCTACCTCGCCGCCCTCCGCCCTCCCTTCCCGCCACCGCCGCTTTTCCCCGCCCCTTTTTCTATTCTGTACCCTCCCCGCTCCCGCCTCCCAGCTGCTCCGCCCACCCGCGCACTTCGCCTTAAATGGCGACCGTGCGAACGCGCAGCGGTCACGCGCAGCGGGCGCGCCGATTGTGCGCCGAAGGCGCGCCAAAGGTAAGCCCGTCTACGCCCGTCCGCGACTGGACCGCGCCCAGTGCCAGGACCCCTGGACCTCGAAGACCCCGACCGACCCGCCTGACGTACTCCGCCGCCACCCTCACCGCTCTCAACACCGGCCGACTCCCAGAATGCCATCAAGCCTCTCCACGACGTACCCACGGACCCTTCAGCTGCCACGCCTGCAAGTTCACTTGCATCCGGACCTGCCTCGCACCAGCACCCACCAAGCCGAACACCAGCAGCACCCACCTCAAGTGCATCCTACTCAACACCCGCTCCGTCCACAGACATGCCATCGAACTCTGGAACCTCCTCGACACCACAGCTCCAGACGTTGCCTTCCTCACGGAGACCTGGATGAACGCCTCTTCAGCTCCCGACATCGCCATCGCCATCCCAGAGGGCTACAAGATCGTCCGGAGGGACCGAAACGCCAACCAGATGGGAGGAGGCATCGCCATCATCCACAGGAGCACCATCCGTCTCACGACCAGCACCGACAACTCCCTGACCACCGCCGAACACCTGCATTTCCAGATCCACACCAACCCGAACACCACCCTCAGAGGCACCCTGATCTACCGACCCCCTGGACCACGCACACAATTCAGCGAGGACATCGCCGACTTCGTCAGCCCACATGCCCTCCCCTCCGCTGACTACATCCTCCTGGGAGACCTCAACTTCCATCTGGAAAACAACAACGACCGCAACACCAGCACCCTGCTCGACAACCTCGCCAACCTGGGACTCAAGCAACTGGTGTCCACCCCCACCCACCTCGCCGGACACACACTCGACGCTGTCTTCTCATCCAGCAAGGACATCGACTTCAGCCACGCCACAGAGCTTCAATGGACGGACCACAGCTGCGTCCACTTCACCTTCAAGAAAACAACGACCCACCACCACCAGCAACAGGCCGCCCGCAGAAGCTGGAACAAGATCACAGCAGACCAGCTCGCCACCTCCCTGAGCCAGCACCCTCCTGCCAGCTCAGCGAACCCCATCCAGGCCGCCGACAACCTCACGAAGTGGATCAGCAACTGCGCGGACGAACTCGCCCCACTGAGGACCCCGCCCAGCAGACCCGGCAGCAAGAAAGCCCCATGGTTCACCGACGAACTCAAGAGCTCCAAGAAGAACTGCCGAGCCCTCGAGAAAGTCTGGAGAAGGGAACCGACACCGGACAACAGGACCTCCTTCAAACTTGCCACCCTGAAACACCACCAGCTGATCCGCGCCGCCAAGAAAACAGCATTCAAGGACCGGTTGGACAACAACGCACACAACTGCAAGGAACTCTTCAACATCGTCAAAGAGCTTTCCAACCCCAGCGCAGGAAACAACGACATCACCCCATCGCAAGACCTCTGCAACTCCCTGGCTTCATACTTCCACAACAAGATCGCGGACATACACAACAGCTTCAACAACCAACCAACGCACACCATGACCGAACAACCACCCCCCACCACCACCCTCCACGCCTGGACCCCGATCAGCACCGAAGACACCATCCGCACGATGAACTCCATCCACTCCGGATCACCGACCGACCCCTGCCCTCACCACGTCTTCAACAAGGCCGACGCTGTCATCGCACCCCACCTGCGAGACATCATCAATACATCCTTCGACACCACCATCTTCCCCGAGAGCTGGAAACACGCCGAACTCAGCGCTCTACTCAAGAAACCAACAGCGGACCCCACCGACCTCAAGAATTACCGCCCCATCTCGCTCCTCCCGTTTCCAGCCAAAGTCATCGAGAAGACCGTCAACAAGCAGATGGCCGCTTTCCTCGAGACGAACGGATCCCTCGACCCCTCACAGTCCGGCTTCCGAGCCAACCACAGCACCGAGACCGCCCTCATCGCCGCCACCGATGACATCCGAGCCCTGATGGACAACGGAGAAACAGCGGCCCTCATCCTCCTGGACCTCTCCGCGGCATTCGACACGGTCTGCCACCGCACTCTAGTACGGCGCCTCAGCAACGTCGGAATCCAGGACAAGGCGCTGGAATGGATCATCTCCTTCCTCGACGGGAGAACACAGAGAGTCCGCCTACCACCGTACAAGTCAGAGGCCACCGAAGTCATCTGCGGCGTCCCCCAAGGATCATCTCTGAGCCCCACACTCTTCAACGTCTACATGAGCCCCCTCGCGGCCATCGTACGCAAACACAACCTCAGCATAATCTCCTACGCCGACGACACCCAGCTGATCCTCTCCCTGACCAACGACCCCGCCGCCGCCAGAGCCAACCTGCACGAAGGGATGAAAGAGGTAGCCGAGTGGATGACGACCAGCCGCCTGAAACTGAACTCGGACAAGACGGAGGTCCTCATCCTGGGCTCCTCTCCCTCCGCCTGGGACGACTCCTGGTGGCCTCCCGCCCTGGGCACCGCACCCAAACCGACAGACCATGCACGCAACCTGGGCTTCATCCTGGACTCCTCCCTCTCCATGACCAGGCAAGTCAACAACGTCTCCTCTGCATGCTTCAACATCCTACGCATGCTACGGAAGATCTTCTGGTGGATCCCCACCGAGACGAGGAAGACCGTCACCCAGGCCCTCGTCACCAGCCGACTGGACTACGGCAACGCCCTCTACGCCGGTACCACCGCCAAGCTCCAGAAGAGACTCCAGCGGATCCAGAACGCCTCAGCCAGACTCATCCTCGACATCCCACGAACCAGCCACATCTCCGGACATCTGAGAGACCTTCACTGGCTCCCCGTCAACAAAAGAATCACCTTCCGCCTCCTCACCCACGCACACAAAGCCCTACACGACCAAGGCCCGAGCTACCTCAACAGCCGAGTCAACTTCTACGCTCCCAAACGCCACCTCCGATCAGCCAACCACGCCCTCGCCGCCGTCCCCCGCATCCGAAGAGCGACTACAGGAGGAAGGTCCTTCTCCTACCTGGCCGCCAAGACCTGGAACTCCCTCCCGACCGACCTGCGCCTGACCCAAGACCACCTCTCCTTCAGGAAGAAGCTGAAGACCTGGCTGTTCGAGCAGTAGCGGCTCCCCCCCCCCAGCGCCTTGAGACCCTACGGGTATGTAGCGCGCTTTATAAGTGTCACTGATTGATTGATTGATTGATTGATTGCAGAGGATAGTAGTCTCATGGGGAGAAAATAACTGATTGAGATAATCCGAGGAACACTACCTATTTCTGACTCTACCACTGTTTGAGTCTCATAATTTTAGAATCTGAAAGAAACAGGTTAGTATTAGATTCCTTACCTTAGAATATCCCCAGGCGTCAGTCTGGATCCGGAAACTTTTGCGTAGCAGTACCCCTGCGCGTCGGTAAAGTCGTCTGCAGGCGTCCCCTGCCGCTCCGCGTCCGTCGTCGGCGTCGTGCGCCGTGATGACATCGCTGGAGTATATAGACGCCGCCTCCGCGCGCTGACGTCAGTTCTTCTTTTTTCCGCGCCAGTTAGTGCAGATCCGAGAAGTGCAGTACTCCGGTCTTGTGACCAAGTTTTTTGATCTTTGATCTTTTTGACTCTGCCTCCGGGGCCTGGGCCCCGACCACGACGTGGACGCCTGCGTCGATTGCCGGGCCTTGACGAATAAAGCTAGACGGGAGCGGTCCCGCAAGCTGCTCGAGCTCCAGGTGTCGGACCCGCGTCGAGAGCGGTCCCGGTCCGGCCAGAGGTCAAGGGAGCGATCGAGGGAGCGGTCGCGGAGCCGTCACGAGCGCTCCGGGAGTCGTCACCATTCCTCTGGTTCCTCAGGTAGGAAGCACAAGAAGTCGAGGCATCGTCTTCGTACCCCCGACTCCCTCCCCCCCCCACGCGCGATGCGGCCGGGGGTTCGGGTGGCCCCACCCCCGCGGCTTCGCGTGAGTCGCCGACGCGGCCTGCTCCATACCCTGCGGTCCCTGGGCAAGGCGCGTCGCCCGAGGAGATAGAGACGTTCCTCATGGCCATGAGGGCTCTGTCTCCTCCGGCGGGTTCTGTGGCGCCTTCGGGCCCTGTGGTCCCGTCCGGGGGCACTAGCGGTTCGGGTGCTCCAGCCCCGGCGCCGTCGGGTGCTCCGGCGCCGCCGACGGCTCCGGCCCCGGCGCCGCAGGGGCCCTCTGGGTCGACGCCGGCTGGTCAACCGGCCTCTCCGGCGCCGATTACATCAGGGCAACCCCTGGCGCGCCCCATGCGCGGCGCCGGTTCTCCGGGCGGCGCCGCCCCCATTCCCTCTCCGACTCCGGACGCGGAGTCGAACCGGCGTCGTCCGACGCAGAGTCCGACACCGATGGGGCCTGTGAACCCCGAGGAGCCGGTCTACATTGTTGATTCCGAATATGGTGAAGATGTAGATTACGGAGAGGAGTGGGAGGGGTCTGAGGACCCTCTGACCCTCTGACCCGCGAGTGTCAGTACGACGTGGACTGGACGGGTGACTTGGGTGACGCCAGTGGTCTGGATGACTCCCCCCCCAACCCTGGCTTTGTCTCGCCTCCTACCGTGGCTTCGGAGGAGGGGGCAGCTTATTCAGTGGTGTTGATGAGGGCTGCCAAGGCCCTAAACCTTGTGCTTCCCATCGCGGCCGTGAGGACTAACATCCTCACTGAGGTCCTCAAACCGCAGTCATGCCCACAGGAGCCACTGCTGCCGTTCAACGAGGCCTTAACTGACGTTCTTTTGGGCACGTGGTCCAGGCCCGCTTCAGGTTCGCCTGTTGATAGGAACGTGGCCAGACGCCACCGTCCGTGTTCGGACGACCCCAAGTTTCTGTCCACCCATCCCACCCCTGAGAGTCTGGTGATCCAGGCTCCACTTCCCAAACCACATTCCCGTCGGCCCCGCCCAACAGGGAATCAAAGAGGTACGACCAGTATGGCAAAAAGGTCTTCTCGTCCCTGAGTCTGGGACTGCGGACTTGCAACACCGCGTGCCTCTTGGGCCGCTACACCCACTCTCTGTGGGATACGGTCGCGGACCTGCTGCCTGAATGCCCGCCGGAGGTACGGGCTAAGCTCGGCAAGGCTATGATTGAAGGCCGAGACGCAGCAAGATACTCCATCAGGTGTGGTCTTGATACGACCGACTCGCTGGGCAGAGCGATGTCCACGACGGTAGCGATTCGTCGCCACGCCTGGCTGAGATCCGCCAACTTCTCGGCAGATGTCCAGAGTGCATTAATGGACATGCCGTTTGATGGCAGTCGCCTGTTTGGCGACAAAGCGGACCACGCGCTGGAGCGCTTCAAGGACTCCAGGGTCACGGCCAAGTCCTTGGGTCTCTCGACCCAGCGCCAGCAAACGGGTTCGTTTCGCTCCTTTCGTGGCCAAGGAAGGGGCAGTCTCACACGTGCTGCCAGCCACGCGCCGCAACAGACTTATCAACGCTGCGGCGGCTGTGGAAACCGCCGTGGTGGCGGTCGGGGACAGCGGCGAGGTTAGGCCACACCTCCCCCCGCACCTTCTACCACTAAATCCTCCTAGTCCGTGCTTTCAGGCCCATGTGACGCCAGTGGGGGGCAGGGTTTGCCATCACCTCTCCCACTGGCGCACAATAACATCGGACAGGTGGGTGCTGCAGCTCCTCCGAAGGGGCTACTCCCTCCCCTTCGAGACCACTCCTCCAGCCATGCCACCGCAGAACCACCGTGTGTCGGGGGACCACTTGGCACTTCTGAGAGAGGAAGTTACGGCCCTCTTGGCCAAGGGGGCCATCAAGCGCGTTCCTGGGCCAGAAGTAGGACGTGGTTGCTATTCCCACTACTTTCTGGTACCCAAGAAGGACAAAGGGGGCCTACGTCCTATCTTAGATCTAAGGAACGTCAACGGCTTCCTCCGGAAGGAGAAGTTCAAGATGTTGACTTTAGCTCAGGTCTTGGCTGCTCTAGACCCGCAAGACTGGATGGTAGCGTTGGACTTGCAGGATGCGTATTTTCACATCCCCGTCCTGCCGGCCCACCGGCGTTACCTGCGGTTCACGGTAGGCCAAGAGCACTTTCAGTTTATCGTGCTCACCTTCTGCCTTACCAGCGCCCCACGGGTGTTCACCAAGGTGATGGCGGTGGTCGCAGCCCATCTGCGCAGATTGGGGGTTTCAGTCTTCCCCTATCTAGACGACTGGTTGTTGAAGGCGGGCTTGCCCCAGACAGTCGTCCACCACCTTCAGATGACGGCAGACCTCCTGCACGAGCTGGGGTTCTCCATCAATGTGCCGAAATCACACCTGTGTCCCTCTCAAAAGCTCCTTTTCATCGGAGCGGTTCTCGACTCGGCGCAGTTTCGGGTCTATCCTCCGGAACGGCGAGTCCAGGATATACAGGCTTTGATTCCCATCTTTCAGCTGTTATCCCGGGTTTCGGTCAGGTTGACGCTGCGGCTGCTGGGGCTGATGGCTTCCTGCATCCTTCTGGTGCATCACGCCCGGTGGCGGATGCGGGCTCTGCAGTGGGACCTGAAGTTTCAGTGGGCCCAGCATCAGGGCAACCTGCCTGACCAGGTCTTGATCTCAGAGGGCACTGCAAGACAGCTGCAGTGGTGGCTTACGGACCACGATTGGGTCAGAGGCAGATCCCTCTCCCTTCCCCAACCGGAGCACGTTGTTGTGACGGACGCATCCCTCCAGGGCTGGGGAGGCCACTTGGGAGAGGCAGAGATCAGAGGCATCTGGTCTCCCGCGGAGTCCCGGCTCCATATAAACCTGTTGGAGCTCCGGGCAATTCGTTTGGCACTGAAAGCATTCCTCCCCTTTGTCAACGGGAGTGTGGTGCAGGTGTTCACGGACAACACCACCGCCATGTGGTACTGCAACAAGCAGGGCGGGGTGGGGTCATGGACCCTTTGCCAGGAGGCTCTGCGCCTCTGGCAATGGCTGGAACGTCAGGGCGTGACTCTGACGGTTCAACACCTGGCAGGTTCTCTGAACGCCAGGGCGGACGAACTCAGCCGTCGGTGCTCGATGGATCACGAATGGCGTCTGAACTCGGACGTGGCGCAAGGCCTCTTTCGGCAATGGGGAGAGCCTTGGTTAGATCTATTTGCCACAGAAGAGAACGCGCAATGTCATCAGTTCTGCGCGTTGGAGTTTCCAAGACAGCACTCGCACGGCGACGCCTTTCGGCGCGAGTGGAGTTGCGGTCTGTTATACGCCTTTCCGCCTATACCACTTCTGCCCAGAGTGCTGAAGAAGATCAGGCGCGACCGGGCCCAAGTCATCCTTGTGGCTCCGGACTGGGCTCGAAGGTACTGGTATCCCGAGCTACTCAGCATGTCAGTCGGTCCCCCGATCCGCCTGCCCCTTCAGGAGGACCTTATGTCGCAGCAGCAGGGGACGGTCCTCCACCCGAACCTGTCCAGCCTCCACCTCCATGCGTGGAGATTGAGCGGCGACAGTTGAGGGCATTTGACTTGCCTCCTGAAGTCTGTGATGTGATTCTGGCAGCCAGGCGTTCCTCCACGAAATTGGTATACGCCTGTCGGTGGAACAAGTTTGTGGCATGGTGCACAGCAAAGGCTGTGGATCCTCTCTCTGCCCCTCTTTCTGAGGTTCTTCTCTTCCTTCTTTCTCTTGCCCAGCAGGGCTCTGCTCTGGGCACTATCAATGGCTACCTTTCTGCCATTTCAGCCTTTCTGAGGCTGCCTGATCAACCTTCTTTGTTCAAGTCCCCCATTGTAACAAGATTCTTGAAGGGCATCACACACATGTATCCACCTGTTCCGTTTGTGATGCCTCAGTGGGACTTGTACCTGGTTCTAACCTTCTTGATGTGTGCTCGTTTTGAGCCACTTCATTCCTGTCCTCTCCGTCTCCTGACTTTAAAGATGGCTTTCCTGGTTGCCATCACCTCTGCCAGGAGAGTGAGTGAGCTCCAGGCTCTTTCTGTCAAACCTGTTGTCGCTCTAGGGAGGCCACACAAGGATATACTTCCGTACTCCACCCTCCGGATAACTAGCTCTTGAACTGCCAACTTAAAATCGCTTGCTGGCAAAAATGGTTTCAGCTTCCTCAGCGTGTTTATCTGGAAGTTTGCTCCTTTTGTTGCATTACTAATGTGTTTCTGCATGGTTAGGTTGCTGTAAAGAGTTATTCCAAAGGATTTAGCTGAGTCTACAAGGTTAAGCCATCAAGTTTCAAAAATCTGTAAATTGCTAGGACCACAGTCATCCAAACTGCTCGAACACACTACACAATTTTGGTCCTCCCTCACCTCCTTCAGTATCTCTGAACAAGACTGGGCCGTGGCGTGGAAGTCTTGCATGTGCCACAAAATAAGCCCTATGCTCTCACAAACCAAATTCTGGCTCATGCACAGAGTCTTCTGGACGCCAGCTCGTCTATATGCACACAATATCACCCCTGATGCCTTTTGCTGGAACTGCAAGCATGCGGATGCACAGTGACAGCACTCCTCATGGCAACAGAGGGGGACAAAACAGCACACACTCGGAGCCGAGCCGCGCTCATGAGGGACGGCCGGACATCAATGGCGGCCGTCCTTCTATCCAGCACAAGGGCGTTGAGGGCCAAGCTCGCGCGTAAAGTCTTTAAGGCGTCAAGAACATCACCAAGCGTGGGCTCCCGCTCACAGGACCAGACCCCCGTACACTTCAGCGACACAAATTCGCCGCCCTGGTTCAGTCCGTGACTCAGGGCGCCGGCCGCCATCTTGCAGATCCAGCCGCGTCCCCGTGCGCCTCAACTTCTGGAGCGGGCTCTCAAGCAAGGCCACCACGGGAGCCCCCTCGAGCCCCAGGAATGACAATCTGGGTGCAGAAAGGAGAGCCACCAAAAGGGGGACCGCCAGCGCCACCGCCCCGCTGGCGCCACACGCCGAATCCGGGCGCAGGGCTTCAAGATGGCCAGACAAGGCAACAAAGGGGGGAGCCTCCTACACGGTCTTCCCCCGTCCACGGCGTGCCGCACCTCACCACGGGGCCATCCGGCCGCTGGACCGGGCCCGATCCGTTGCCATCGGCATAACCGCACCACGGCCTCTCCCAGCCGGCCTCTCCTCTCCACCAGGGGCCGCCGTCGACACCATCTCGCCGGCTGACCTCCACAGGCATGTCCCCGGTCTCTACGCCGTGGAGGCCCCAGACCAAGCAGGGGTGTAACTTCGGATCCGCCGCTCGCAGGAGCCCCCGGGACAGATGGTGAGTACAAGCTTTCCTTCGTCTTTTCCAAGTCTTCCCGAGTATGTTGTCTCGGGGCAGGATGCGTGTCAGGATATATGTGTTGGGCAGGAAGGCTAGCGGAGCCGAGCTACATTGCGGCCATCACGGTCGCGAGCTTGGCTCCTCCCCGTCCACAGCTGTTTTACTGATAGCGGGTTCAGTGATTTTAGGGACATGGTTCTTTGCGTTCGTCAGTATTTAGCATGTATACCAACTGCTGGTGACTTCCTATGAGAGGTTTGTAGTTTCTGAGTGCTGCCGCTGCATTCTCGGCAGTATGTCCCTGCGCGGGCGTGCGCATGCTTAGAGCTCATTGAGGAAATGTAGATTGTGCGTTCTGGTCCCTTTCAGTGGGGCTACTTACACCGTACATGCTTTTTGGACTTTCTTTGTTTAGCCGCATCCATCTTTGGCAGCTCGTCTCGAGGGGGGAGGGGGGGGGGGGGCAGCGGGCCTCTTGGACTCCGATGCCGCGCGCCAAGAGTTTTGGGTCGTGCCCGTGTCCTCATTTTCTTTTTGGGATGCAATTAGCTTACCGAGTTAGCTCCCTCAACGAACGGTAGACGGAGATCGGGAGGTTCCCGGTTTTTATCTTGGGTTCAGCAGAATGCTGTTGACCTAATTATGCACCCCCAACTCGCTTAGAATCGTGGTAATCCATCAATTTAAGCTTTTTTCTGTGGTACAAAGCTGTTCGTCATTCCAGCTGGCATTGCCGATGGGGAGCCGAGTGGCTTGATTTCGTGGTAGGTACTGGGCTTCTCGGCGGCCACAGTTGCTGTATTGGGGGGCTGCGGCGGGGATCAGTGATCTTTCTCGAGCAGCCGGGCTGTCGGTGGTAGTCCCTACAGCCATGCCGCATTTTAGACCGGGCCCGTGGAAGTGAGTTTGGAGGTGGGCCGAGAGCTTGATTCGAGGAGGCTTCCAGCCCTAGGTCTCAGGAACTGGATGTGGGCTCGTGCGCGACCTCGTTCCATGAGATCTTAGCACGTTAGGTGCAGGAATTATTGCCAGCCCCCACCGACCCCCCCCCCCACGGAGGCCACTTTTTCAGCTACGGTGCCTTTCTTACTCAAGTGGTTGGGAGGACAATGTCGGCCTTCCTATCATTGAGGGAGTGTTACCTTTGCGGGGGTAAGGCTGACCGCGCACTGCGGTTTTATCGGCATTCTGTGAAGGTGTGCGTTTACGTCCTACTGTCCTACAGTTCCCCAGATTAGAATGCGCGATGGGGTACACTCTTTCAAGTATTCGCTAGCATGTATCACCAATTATGTCCATGGATGATAACTCTGGGGTTCCAATATTGTGGACATTTCTGCAGAGATAGCACGCTATAGATGACGTACGTGTAACGGAAATTTTCCTAAGTAGAGACCATTAACACTGAGTATCTCAAGAGTATATAGTGAACTTTGTCGCCAGCCTACGAAATGGAGCATCCTGGTGAGGTGTTAACATGTCCATGGCTTTATTTGTTTTTTGCCTCACATGAAGCAGCAAGGGTGCTTTTCAACTAGAATAGTGACATGAATGCAAGTACACAAGCGTACTATGTACAAGTAGAGGCGATTTGCTGGAAGGCTTGGCAGGCAGTCTAACATGTACATAGATCCCGTAGGCATTGGTGGCACTGGTGCAAGCATCGGAAGCAAAGTCTGTTAAGAGGTAGCATCACTTGTTACAAGTGTCAGTGACTTGTGCGTGTTTTAATGAGCACCACACGCAGGCAGAAGGACAGTACTGCATAACTGGCAGACACTCAAACACTAGGACACACTGGCTAGACACCTCCTTAGGCACGGGGATTATATCTTGCTATTCTGGATGGTCCCCCTTCATTTATTAGAGTTTTTATTGGATTTGGTCGAGGTCAGTTTTTAGGCCTCGGATGAGGTGTTCTGGGTTGAATGGTAAAGGGACGAGTTAAGAGGTCCATATTTATCTCAAACACCAAAGTGCACTGGTCGTTACCTGACTGCGCATTTCTTTATGCTAGTTTGCAGGTCCTCCGCAACTCGGCTAAGGAGAAGCTTAGTTTGCATGCTCCTTGCGGTATACAGCAAGCAATTATCATGCATGTGCATGTAGGGGCATGGCATTCCCTTTAGTGCATATTACCCACGTACACCAGTACCTCCTAGATTCAGGCATGCCAGTGTCACTCTCTGCGGAAGGGTTAGCATTTCCAGGGGCCACCAGTGATCTAGGCTGGGTTGGTTCAACACCAAGGGTCTTTTTGGTGCAGCAGGTAGGGTTTTTTCTGGGTTAGGACCCAGCTAGCAGCTTGATGGGATTTTTAGGGGTCACCCCACCGGGGAGACAGTGTTGGCCTGTCTTTTGCTACTTGGGTTGCAACAGGATTTTGTAGTTGTCAGGGGTGAGTCTTTTCACCATTTTCCCCTTCCTCATTAGAACAAGCAATTCATTTGTTTTCTTCCGGGGTAGCAAATATTTTGATGGCCCGGCTGCACCAGGGAGCCTCTCTCCGAGCCTCTCCACTATGGCGGGACATAGCATAGCGCACTATAGTACTTTGGGGGCATGTTCCCTTTGTCATGTACTAAGTTAGTTACATGTATAAAAGCGCCTAATTTTCTCAAGCATATGTACTGGCAGGCAACAACTTTGCATCCTCTTGTTAGGGCTCTCGGGAGTGCTTACGTGTCCATGTACACCTAGTGTTGTTGTGTTAGAAGAGATTGGATTTGTTTATGCAGCTCTGTATTTGCCGTCCAGTTCGTGCATTTTATTCAGTGATTAGGGGTCTCCCTCTTCCTCCTGGTTTATGCGAACACGAAAGTGTCATTCATAGGCTGTTTATTAAACTCTTAGTGTAACGAAAGGATGACTTGGCACACATGACAGTTATAAGTTGGCAGCAATAGAGGAGGGGTGGCTAGCTCTAGCTGGGCTACGCAAGATAGCGAATTGGTAGCTCCTTTTATCTGATGCTACGATAAAGCATGGACTATGCCAGCAGTGGGGCTGGCAGTAGAAGTAGGATCTGTTCTCACTTCCAGAAACGCACGGGTGCGTTCCAACTTGTTCATGGTATTGTCAGGTATTGCCAACTTACGTTGTCGGTATACTATTGGTCTGCCTGGGCACATATTGCATCCCTTGTGCAATAGTGGAATGGGTCCCTCTGTTCGGCAACTGGGGCGCATGTAAGGGCTCAGATTCGAGGATTAAAGGTAGCAATTTGTTTACCGGAATAGGCTGTCTAGCGCTGTTTTCATCGATCTGTTCGCTCTTACAGTATTGCCAGTTTTGTTCCTTTTAGGTGTTCACAACGCAGGGCGGCGGGTCTGTCTAGGCTTCGAGCGGATGCAGGGGAAGAGCACACTGGGGCCAGGGCGTGGGCTCTGTGCCAGCACGCCCAAGGCTGGAGTGTAACATCCTGCCATATTCAGGACAACCGGACCAAGTACACAGGCCTCTGATAAGGACAGGTATGTACGGACTCTAGGACTGCCAGGGCAGTTTCCGGTCCTAGGGCCTCTCGCTGCCCCGGGTTATGCGCTCTGGGGGGCAAGGCGGCAACAGGGTTCAGATTGCTTGTAGGGGAGAAGCAATCCTATGCGGTACGGTTTTGCTAGTGTCTTGACACGTGGGTTACACACAGCAGGGGAAAGGGCATGCCCAGGTGGGCAGGGGCAGCGTGTCAAAGTTTAGGGTCCTGTTGGGCGCCAAGTTTGGCCCACGAATTACTTTCACGTAAGTTCTTCTCCAGTCTATTTCCCCAGGTCCAGGGCCCTAGGGGGAAGCAGGATCCAATTTTCAGTTTGGGTTCCTGTTTTGTCTCTCTTTCTTCCTCCTGCAAGTCCCCTCCAGGACATCTCTACTGGCTCCGCCCCGGGTCTAGCTGACCCTTTAGACTCTTTCGTCTTTAGTTTCCAGACAAAGGGTGGGTGCGCTGGCCTTGGTGGCGATTGCGTTAGTGATTTTACAGGCAGTGCCCGGATGTGCAAAGGCTTCTTGTGACAATCCTAACGTTATACTATCTTGGGTTGGCACGTTTTGGATGCCAACTGGCTAAGTCCTCTGGCAAGCTTTCGCCAGGACAGTAATTTGGTTCGGGTTCTTCTGGTACTAAGCTAGGTCTCGCTTTGCAGTTTTCACCCACCAGGAAGTACTAGTGGTCTAGTAACTGTTCTGTAGTAGGGGATCTCTGTGTATAGTCATAATCTAGTGAATAGTCCCACCCATGTGCGTGGACCCCGGCAATCAAAAATAATCTCTTAAGTTGTCAAAATAATGCAGAAACTGCAAAGACACTTAAGAGAGAATTTAAAGACAAATAATGCAGCCTATCACCACAGGCTACACTGTCCAGTACTTCAACTAGAAATTCCACAAAAAAAAAAACACCACACATAAAACAGCCTGCAGTTTCTACCATAGAGAAACTTGCCTCCCCCATTCAAAGACTCTGGAATGATAGAGAGGAAGGTAGGGACAGACAAGCCCCATAGGCTGCCATTATGTGGCTTAAATAGGATACTGTGCCTTTAAGAGAACTTTCCAGAACTTCTCCCAGTATCCCAGAATGCATAGCAGGTCCCTCCACTTTCAGTTCTTTTTTCCGGCTCCTGCTTACAGGACCCTGGCATTGAGCTCTCCCTTTCTCAAGGGTTTATTGGAATTGTTTTTGCACTTTTGAATTTTAAAAGTGTTGCAAGTTTGTTTCTTGGTGCTTTCCTCTCCCTTTTGTGCTGTTTTTAGGTGTTTTGGGGCTCCAAGATGCCTGGCCTTTTTGTGAAGTGCCCAGCATGTGAGAGGAAGAAGGCCAAGAGTGATCCCCATGAGGTCTGCATCGTGTGCCTTCCGGAAGATCATGTCCCTGAGGAGTGTGTAATCTGCCAGCAGCTTTCTGCTCGGACCTTGAGGGACAGATTGAAGATCAGGCTGGCTGGCCTGGAGGATAGGCGTCTGCGGGCTGCAGGTGGGTCTGGGCAGCCTGGGAAGGTTCCCTCTGCCTCTGCTGAGGCCCCTGGGGGGCTCCCCAGGGGCAGGAAGTCCAGCAATCGGTCCCATTCTCCGTCGACGTCGATGGCATCGACGACGGCGTCGAGAGGGATGACGACGGCGTGCTCCCCTTCTCCCCGGGGCTCCGGGTCGAGACGGCGTGACGGCTCGACGGCGAAGGAGAAGCCGACGTCGAAGCCGCCGTCGACGTCATCGTCTTCGTCGACGTCGAGATCTTCCTACCGTCGACGAAGGCACAGTGACGTGTATGGACGCTCACCGCCGAAGCGGCGCCGACGCTCGCCGTCGAGGCGACGCCGTCGGTCGTCGTCGAGGAGACATCGCCGTCGAGGCGACACCGCCGATCGACGTCGAGGGGCTCCTCGACGTCGGGATCATCAAGACGACGGCGGCGCTCGTCGTTGAGGGCGGACCGCCCGACGTCGAGAGAACGACGGGAGAAGTCGCGGAAGAGGAGGTCGACGTCGAGGAGTCGGCGTTCGACGCCGAGGAGAAGAGGGTCGACGCCGAGGAGAAGAGGGTCGACGCCGAGGAGACGGCGTTCGACGCCGGAGTCCAGGAGACGTCATTCGACGCCGGAGAAGCGTCGTTCTGCGTCCAGCAGACAGCGGTCAGCGTCGAGGAGTAGGTCACCCTCTCCAAAACGGCGGAAAAGGGACTCTAGTCCCAGGAGTCACGCTGCTTCCAGTGGAGGTCGCAAGAGGAAGAGGTCGCCTGCTGATGGGGATGGCTCTCCGCACCCCTCGCCTAAGGGGTCACCGGGCTCGGTGTACTCGGAAGTGTACACTCCGTCTCGGCCCAGGACTCCGACTCCTCCCCCCGTGCCTAAGGAGGACCCTCCGCCCAAACCACCACTGCCTTCAGGAGATCCTTCTCCACCTCCGGTTCCTCCGCATGGGCCCACACCGCAGCCGAAGGTTCCTCCGCCGAGGTCCACTTCCCTGCCGTCCCTGCCTGCTCCTCCTAAGGGGACTCCGAAACCGAAACCCCGGGAGGAGCCGAAGAAACCCCGTGATGAACCGCGGAAGACCCCTCCACGTAAACCGAAGGAGCGCCCACGAGCTGGCAGGTCTCGCTCTCGCTCTGGGCGGAAGGAGAGATCGCGGCACAGGTCATCCACGAGATCGAGGCACCGCCATAGGAGGCGCGAATCTCGCTCACACACGAGGTCCTCTGGGACCAGGGATTATTCACCTACCCTATCGGGGTCACCGGACACCACAGTGTCCCCGATAGATGACCTGGTTGCCTTTCAGGACGTCCTGTTGAGGGGCGCGGCGTAGCTAGGCATATCCCTGACAGTGCCTACGCCAAAGACGTCGGTCATTTTCGAGACTCTACATCAGAAGCATCTGTCTCGTCCCCTCCTGCCGGGCCTGGAAGAACCGGCTATGGCTCTGTTTCTCACCCCGGCGGTGACGAGGGCGGCTCCGTCGAGATTACTAAAGAAGTACCGGGCTCCCGACTCGGATCCGGCCTTTTTGAGAGCTGAACCTCCGCCTGACTCCGTCATCGTCACGGCGGCCCGCAAGCAGCATGCCACCACCCCGACCTCCACGGTCCCCCCGGACAAGGAATCACGGTGGATGGACTCGGCGGGGAGAAAAGTCTGTGGAACTTCCGCTACCTCCATGAAAGCGGCGAGTGCCACGGCTTTGTTGGGACGCTACGACCGCTCCCTCTGGGACTCCCTTGAGCGCTTTGCGGAGCATTTGCCCCAGGAGCAGCGTGAAGACTTCATGGAAGTCCTGAGTGAGGGGATGCTGGTGGCCAACCAGATAATCAGCGCAGCTGCGGACTCTTCCCTGTTGGCGGCTCACGGATTTTGCCACGGGATCAACTAACGGCGCCACGCATGGCTCCGGATTACGTCCCTGAAACCGGACGCACAGCAGAGGGTGGCCAATCTGCCGTTCTCCGGTGAGACCCTCTTCGGGAAGCATGCGGATGATGAAATGGCCCGCATGAAGGCTGAGGCCGAAACGCTGACGGCTGTGGGCCTGGAGAAGCCCAAAGAGACCAAGAAGCAGTACCGTCCCTTCCAACGGCGGTTCGGCGGACAGGGCCGAGGACGAGGACAGGCTGCGGGGCACTCGCAGCAGCCGTTCCGTAAGCCGTTCCAGAAGCGGCAGAAGGGCAGGGGAGGCCAGCAGTCGGCTCCGGCGCCCAAGGGCCAGGCGGGGTCTAGGCCCTAGGAACTTACTTCCCCCGGATCCGTTACCCACTCCGGTAGGGGGAAGCATACAACTTTTTCTGGCAGAGTGGAGAAAAATTACTCAGGACAAGTGGGTGCTGAATATTGTTTGCAATGGATACAGTCTTCGGTTCACCAGCCCTCCTCCGGCTATTCCCCCGGTCGGCTCGCAGTTTCAGCTGCGCGAGCTTCAGGCGGAAGCGGATGTCCTGTTAAGGAAAAGGGCGATAGAAGACGTACCTCTGTCTCAGAGAGGAAGAGGTCTGTACTCCCGGTTCTTTCTGGTTCGCAAGAAGGACAAGAACGAGTTCAGGCCCATTCTGGATTTGCGACAGGCAAACAAATGGATTCGCAGAGAAAAGTTCCGCATGCTGTCGTTGCATCAGATTTATCCTCAGTTGCAACAGGGAGACTGGCTTTGCGCTATAGACCTACAGGATGCTTACTTCCATGTGCCCATTGCACACAAACACAGGAAGTTCCTGCGGTTCCAAGTCGGCACCAATCATTATCAATACACAGTACTCCCATTCGGACTGAAGTCTGCGCCGAGAACGTTCTCGAAGTGCATGGCGGTGGTAGCAGCACACCTGAGGAAGAACAAGGTGTTCGTCTACCCTTACTTGGACGATTGGTTGATCAAGGCATCCTCCTTCTCGGAAGCGCGTGCACACTTCCAGAAGACGTGCGTTCTCCTGAACAAGCTGGGGCTGCACATCAACATGGCCAAGTCTGTCCCGACTCCGGTCCAATGCATACAGAACTTGGGAGCCTCCATCAATACGCTGTCAGCAAGCGTGTCTCCTTCGGAAGAGCGACGATTATCACTCCTTCGGAAGGCTCAGGCTCTTATGACGACTCCATCTACAACAGTGAGGACGGTGTCTTCTCTACTGGGATCGATGGCCTCTTGTATCTTCCTGACGCCACACGCACGGCTGCACATGAGACCGTTGCAGGAGTGCTTGGAGGACCAGTGGGATCAGAGGAAAGGATCTTGGGACGACAAGATTCGACTGTCGCTGCATGCTCTTCAGTCTCTGAAGTGGTGGTGTTCGGCGGAGAATCTCCTCAGAGGGGTTCCCTTTCACAAGGACATTCCCACGCAGACTGTTGTGACGGATGCGTCTCTTCTGGGATGGGGAGTGACTCCGGGACTCTACAGATTCAGGGCACGTGGTCACCGATGGAGGCCACGTATCACATCAATTTCCTGGAACTCAGGGCTGTTCACTTGGCGCTGACGGCCTTTCTTCCGCCTTCCAGACCAACTCTCTGCTTGTACAGACGGACAATACTACCACGATGTATTACCTCAACAAGCAGGGGGGCTCGAGATCGCGCACCCTGTCGCAGGAGGCGCAGACGATCTGGCACTGGCTCCTGGCCAGATGACTGACGATAACGGCTACTCATCTACCAGGTGTGCAGAATGTTCAGGCAGACGCAATGAGCGGACAGCTGCAGGAAAACCACGAATGGGTCATAAATGACGAAGTACTAGGAGAAGTCTTCGCAAGGTGGGGGACTCCAGACGTAGATTTGTTCGCCACTGCCGAAAACAGCAAGTGCAGAGACTTCGCCTCCAGATACTTCCAACAAGGGACTCTGGGGAATGCGTTATGGATCAACTGGACGAACAACTTTCTGTACGCCTTTCCTCCCATTCCCCTGATTCCGGCGGTGCTCATCAAGCTGGCCCGGTCCAGAGCTCGGATGATACTCATCGCCCCGGAGTGGCCCAGGCAGTGGTGGTTCACGGACCTACTTCACCGGTCTCTCCTTCCTCACATTCGGTTGCCGTGCAGGCCGGACCTTCTCACGAAGTTCGGGGGACGGATGTTACACCCCAACCTCTCGTCTTTGAGTTTGGCGGCATGGCTCCTGAGATAGTGCAATATGGCCATCTGAATCTGCCCGATGATTGCATGGACATACTGAAGGAGTCTAAGAGACCTTCCACTCGGACTTCATATGCTTACAAGTGGAAGAGGTTTTGTATCTGGTGCCAGTCTAAGAACCATGATCCTACGACCTGCAAGGAAGATGTCATCCTTCCTTACCTTTTACATTTGGCGCAGTCTGGCCTTAATGTCCATTCCATTAAGGTTCATCTTGCTGCATTGACTGCCTACAGGAAATGCCCTTCACAGACTTCCTTTTTCCAGATCCCTGTGATCAAAGACTTTCTGGAAGGTTTGAAGAAAGTATTCCCTCCTGTCAGGCTTCCCTCGCCTTCATGGGAATTGAATGTGGTGCTGTCCAGATTGATGAAGGAGCCTTTTGAACCTATTCATAAGGCTTCGTTGCAGCACCTGTCCTGGAAGGCGGCGTTCCTCGTGGCCATTACATCGGCCCGCAGGGTGAGTGAAATTCAGGCGTTGTGTTGTAATGAACCTTATACTGTATTTCATGCTGCTAAGGTTGTTATGCGTACTCACCCTAAATTTCTTCCCAAGGTTATTTCTGATTTTCATGTCAACCAGACTATAACTTTACCTACGTTTTTTCAGAACCCTTCATCCCCAGCGGAGAGGTCTCTCCATTCCCTGGATGTTAGGAGGGTGTTGAAATTTTATCTGGATAAAACCAAGGATATTCGTAGGTCTGACCAGTTGTTCATCAATTATGGGTCGGTCAGGACGGGTCTTGCGACCTCGAAGCAGTCCATCTCTAGGTGGATTGTCTCCTGCATACAATTATGTTACCAAAAGGCTAATAAGACCTTAGGAGGTAAGCCTAAGGCTCATTCCACCAGGGGCAAAGCTGCCACGACGGCTCTGCTCCGTAACGTGCCGATTGCTGAAATATGCAAGGCAGCCACTTGGAAGTCGGTTCACACCTTTGCTAAGCATTACTGCCTGGACACTGATGCCAGGGCAGACGCTCAGGTTGGGCAGGCTTCGCTGCGGAATTTGTTCGCACAGTAGTGGCGTTATGTACTATTCTCCACCGCCGCTTTGGTGTGGGGATGGGCTTGCCATTCTATTCACTAGATTATGACTATACACAGAGATCCCCTACTACAGAAGGAGTAGTTTCTGTCCTGTAACTCCAGTTCTGTAGTAGGGGTATCTCTGTTATAGTCATAAGCGCCCGCCCTCCTCCCCGGTGGAGAGTTTTCATCATGTGTAGAATGCGACAGGTCTGGCGTGCTTCGCCTTCAAAAAGAACTGAAAGTGGAGGGACCTGCTATGCATTCTGGGATACTGGGAGAAGTTCTGGAAAGTTCTCTTAAAGGCACAGTATCCTATTTAAGCCACATAATGGCAGCCTATGGGGCTTGTCTGTCCCTACCTTCCTCTCTATCATTCCAGAGTCTTTGAATGGGGGAGGCAAGTTTCTCTATGGTAGAAACTGCAGGCTGTTTTATGTGTGGTGTTTTTTTTTGTGTGGAATTTCTAGTTGAAGTACTGGACAGTGTAGCCTGTGGGTATAGGCTGCATTATTTGTCTTTAAATTCTCTCTTAAGTGTCTTTGCAGTTTCTGCATTATTTTGACAACTTAAGAGATTATTTTTGATTGCCGGGGTCCACGCACATGGGCGGGACTATTCACTAGATTATGACTATAACAGAGATACCCCTACTACAGAACTGGAGTTACAGGACAGAAACTACTCCTTCTCCTAGTGGCTCCACCAGGTCATACAGATTAGTGCCATTGTAAGGAGGATGAACACTCACATGATATCACGAGGAGACATTACACGCATTGTAGAAAGGCGTTGTCCATGTCTTACTGGCCTTCGCCCATGTCAGAGAAGTTCGCGCCTCGGCAGTGGGCGGTCCAGCCTATATATTAGGTTAAGGTTGGCAAGCATGCACTAGGAGATGGTTCTGCTAGATCTTCCTAGACAGTCTTTTAGTCCCGCCCTTTAGACAGGTTTTGGCACATGCGACCAACTGTCTTGTTTGGTTGGGGTGCATTATGTTGAGAGGAGCATGGGGGGAGAGCTTGGTTTTGCACATGTTGATGGAAGTAGACTTGTCAGGCACCTCACTGCTCTCTTATCAGGCATGGATTCGGTCACTGACCCCCCTTTAGGTTTCACTGTAGTTCACCTTCCCCAGGGCTAGGTAGTCAACTAAAGGGGGTGGGTTGGCTTCCGACAGGCCTTGCTGGGTATGGGGTAGCCAATCCCTAGCTAGAGCCTGTGGTGGTGTTAGTGTTCGAATCTCAGTCTGGGGGTTCTGGGCCAGTTTTCCCTCGCCTGCGTTGCGGGGGGCAGCGGGCTCTAGGTGCCGTGAGGATCAGGCAAGGCTTTTCTGGACTGAGGTGCGTGTCACTGTATTTTCACTTTCACAGACGGATTCCAGCCAATACTCCTTATCCACCAATGGGTAACCTGTGACACACTTATCTTTTATCGACACCACTCCGGGGTATTTATAAGAGTCTCAAGTGGTTAGCAGGGTCCAGGTTTCTGTGACCAGGCGCTTGTTCTGCAAGCAGCGTAGGTTGACAGGTTGCAAAGTTTTGCAGTGTATCATGATCAGGACTCTATACTCTCAATCCCCCTATACTGACTGTGATACCTCGTCGGTGCACCTAGGTCCTTTTTCTAGGGATTGCGCTGGTCATTGCAGTTTTCTATGGCACCTGATAAGAACGACCACTATGAATTTACGGTGGGTTTTGCCACCAGTGGGGGACAGGTAAATTTCAGTGGTCAGACAGATCTCTATCTCTGTAGGCAAGGCGCTAGTCAGGGGAGGCGCTAGAGCCAATACGCAGGAAGTCCTGCGCTGTGTGTAATTCAAGGGACAGAGTAGACAGGGCGTCATTAGACTTGGGGAGACCTTACGCCAAGCGTAAGGGGCTTTGGGAGGATATTTTACACTCATGCCAGATTTATCTTGGACCGATTCTGGTTGGTTAGGGGTGAGGCCCTAGAAATACACGCTAGAAATAGTAGGAAGTATGCCGGCCTTGGTGGGGGGCCCTGGCTGTGGCGGAGTTACAGGGCGATCCAGAGGCGGAAAGGTACCCGGGAGTACCCTCTTCAGGAGCACAATAGGATGCTGAGGCCTAATATCCCCAGGAAGTCTGTGCGGTGGACCCTGGGGGTGCGACGGCGCCCCGCTATCCTACGGGCGGTTGGAAACCTGTACAACCAGGGGTTGCTTGACCGCTCCTCCCCTCGTAGGGGGGGGGGGACGGGGGCGTGAGCAAGAGGGTGGACCAATGGTTCACCGGAAATGGGAGGGGCTATCTCCTCACCACAACCGCTAAGCAACGATTGGCTATGGCCACGTTGCAAATTGGCCCATCAGGTGGTAGGCTGCGAGGGGTGGGTTGCCTTTGGATCGTCTGTAACATAACCCACCTTGTTGGCATGTGTATATGCTAATACACCTGCAACTACTTTTCTCCAACAAAAGTTGTCTTGTCTGCTTATTTCTGCGACATGCATGTTGCTGCGAGCGGGCTGGTGAGTGGGCCGATATTGGCACTATGGGCTGTGCGGGGAGGGGGGGGATAGGGTCGTTAGGGGGGTAGGCGGAAGAGGTTTCATTAAATAAAAAGTAAACGTATAAAATAAAACTTACTGTCCCGCTTGTAGATGGTTCCGGACTCATGCTCCTGCCGTCCTGCTGTCTTCAATTCCCTGCAGCTCTCGTCATGAAGGAAAGACGTCGGAGCAATCTGGCCGGTGTGCGGGGCTCTCCTTGGTGCACGGGAGCCCCGCCTACACTCACGCACGAGACGCCTGATGTCTGTTTGCGCTTCCTTTACTTTGCGCATTATTTAAAAAACAAGCATTTGCAATGCAATGCGACTCATATTTACGCGAGACGTATTGCATTACAAATGGGGGTTTCAGCATTTAAGAATGGACAAACAGGAGTTGGGGGATAAGGGGGTGGTGAAAAAACTGCGAACAGCGGGAGGGGGGTGGGGACCACAGGGCAGCAAACAGTGTTCCAGTAAAGGGGCTGATAGCCTCGGAGGGATCAAAATGACGACATAGGCATCAGGGGCGGGACTAAGAAGACAAACACCAATTATAAGGCAGTATTTATGCTTAAAGCCAATGAAAAAGATGGGTGGCAAGTAGGTTGAGCTTCCCCCACTATAGTGTATACAGCATCTTTCGTCGAGACAGCTCATGCGCTGCCTAGGCGAAACCTAAAAAGGGCTGTAAATTCCTTGAAAGAGTTTGGAGAAAGTTTTATGCTCGCATAGCCAAGTCTGAATATGTAGCGGCTTTGAAAAAATGTCATGTCTCTTGTAAAGCTGCACGGGCAGACTACTATACAGAATTGATTAAAAACGCCCAAAATTGACATAAAATGATATTTAAAGTAGTTAATGATTTGTCCGCAGCTAGCACGTTCACACTGTCCGCCTCCCTCTTTCAACAATAGTGGGACGAACTTGCCTCTTTTTTTCTAAACAAAGTTGAGCTAATTCATCGGCAACTAGAAGCAGATGCTTCTATGCTAGAGGCACCGTTAACGTTTGAGACACAACTACTTGGGCCACTGGCCCCACATCCAGTGGATAGTCCGCCCACAGCCAACGCAGACAAGCCCTTGAATATCGATGTCTGGCCTCTTCTGGATCTTGCACTATTGCAAACTTTACTGGCCACCATCACGTCTGGCTCTCCGCTTGATCCCCTCCCACCATCTAAACTCAGATTGTTAGAGGAGGCTCCCCTTACAGTAGTTCTGAATATTCTTAATTCCTCCTTGATCACGGGTGTGGTAGCTCAGCATTGGAAGCACGCTTTGGTACTCCCTCTGCTTAAAAAGAATGACCTCGACCCCCAGTGTTGGTCTAATTTTAGACCAATTTCGCTTCTCTCGGTTTTCTCCAGAATTCTGGAAAAACATATTAACATCCACCTTTCTTTCTTTGTTACTGCTTACAACCTGCTGCATCCACCCCAGTGCGGGTTAAGGGCGGGACATAGCACTGAACCTGCCCTACTTGGAGTCACTCGACTCTGGTGAGACAGCCTTCTGTATTTCCTTCTGGATTTAAGTGTGGCTTTCGATACGGTCTCACAATCCATTCTTTTGGATAGATTGGAGGCTTCAGGTATTGTTGGCACTGCTTGGAAATGACTATCTTCTTTTCTGGAAAACCAAACTTTGCATGTCTCCTCAGCTAACAACACCTCTTCAACCTTGACATTGATCTTGGGGGTTGCTCAGGGATCTATATCGAGCCCCCTGCTTTTTAACATTTACCTTTCGCCCTTTGAAGGAAGTGATTGAAGAGTCCGGTCTCACTGTATTTTCATACGCAGATGACTCTCAGATTGTTTTCTCACTATCTGATGCGCAAAACAAAGAACATTCCCCTCTCGGGCAAAGCCTGCTCATTGTCGCTCTCTGGATGAACAGAAATGCCCTTAAACTAAATGGTAACAAAACCGATGTCCTAATCCTCTGTGATAATCCCGAACTTTGGGGAGTTAACCACTGGCCTGCCTTATTGGGGCCTCTACCTGCGCTGGTTGATAAGGCTAAGAATCTCGGCTTCTTCATTGGTGAGAATCTCTCCCTGAAACCACAGGTCTCCAAGCTCCCAGCCTCCTGCTTTTTCATTATGAAATGGCTTAAGAAAATTCTCTGACTGATTCCTCTAAACTCCCAGAGAACAGTGCTACAGGCCTTGGTAACATCCAGACTGGACTATGGGAATATACGGTTTCTGGGCACTGATAAGGCCTTGATTCATCGCTTGCAGATTATCCGGAACGCTGCTGCCCGCCTCCTTTTCCGGTTGCCGAGACATGCTTCCATCTCTCCCTTGCTCCACAAATTGCACTGGCTGAAGGTTGACAAACGGATTACATTCAAAGCCTCATGTTACATGTTTCAAGCTAGACACAGCCTCGCCCCTACTTATATTCGAGATCTGGTGTCTCCGTATGTCCCTACTCGATCGCTGAGATCCGCCAACCTCGCACTCTTTACCACGCCTAGGTTCTTCAGAGCACGTATTAAAGAGCGCTCTTTTTTTCTGTTTTAGGTCCTAAACTCTGGAACTCACTTCCGGTAGCTTTTAGAAACTTACTTTTTGTAAGAACTTAAAACCATGCTCTTTAACTGCCCTGTCTGATTCTGCCACCTGGCAATGTTGCTATGCCTCTTGCTTCTGTCTGCCTCTACCGCTGGTAGACCCTGTTGGGTAGCTGCGCGCTCTAAAAATCTCGTAAATAAATAAATATATAGGGGTGGGGGGTTGGGGTAGTTTCTAGGGGTGGGGGTTTGGGGTAGTTTTTAGGGGTGGGAGATTAGTGAAGTGTTTAGGGGTGGGGGTTCGGGGTCGTTTTCAAGGGTGGAGGGAGTTCAGGGTAATTCAGGGGTAGTTTTTAGGGGTTGGGGGATTGGGGGGGAGTTTTTTAGGGGTGCGGGATTGGGGTCGTTTTCAGGGGTGGGGGTTTGGGGTAGTTTTTGGGGGTGGCGGTTCCGGATAATATTTGGGGGGTTCTGGATAGTTTTTGAGTGGGTTTGGGATGGTTTTAGGGGTGTGGGGGGGTTCGTGAAAATATTCAGAGAGGGGTTCAAGGTATTTTTAAAAGGGGTTGTTTTGAAGCCTCAGGGAGAGAGAAGGGGGTATTAGGGGAGGGTAGAGTTGTATTTAGGGCTATGGGGGGGGGGGGGGAAGATAACCTTAGCCACACATAGCCGTTTACCATGCATTCCTTTAGCACGAAAATGTGTGGTAAATGCATGCGTGGTAAAGCAATTTGTGGTTAAGACGCGGTCGTTATAGAGACTGTGTTCTTGCGGTATGCGGGATAGAGGAACTCGTTGTTCCGATATTCAACCCAAAAAACCTTATTTTTAGTACGAAACTGATTTCTACAATTTTAGACCGAACTAGCTACCTGTGTTTGGGTCTAATTGTAGATAACAAATTAAACTGGAATTTACATCATGCCAGCCTTGCTTCGAAAAGTCAGGGAAAAATCACTCCAGGCGAGAGGTTCAAATAAATATGGACACAGTTCTGTGCCTCTCAAAAGGTGTAACTACTAACAAACCTCTTCCATAGGAGTTCATAGCGCTCCCTCCTAAGAAAATACACTCTCTTGACATTAGGTTTATGCAATCAATTCACATGATACTTATGCTAAGGTTTGGCACTCCCTATAGTAGAGTACATTTAGAATCAATGAAACGTATAATATGTATATGCTGGCTCTACTTTAGAAAGCTGCTATGCCCAAACATCATCAACTCTGAAATCAACAAATAAGGAGCTTTGTCTTTTTTAAAGAGCCGGGCGGCTGCCCGTCTGTCGACAGTCACACATGAATTGGTTGATGATGATGGAATTTATAGCTATGCTAATTTTAGATATTTTGTTACATTTTAATGTCCGCTTTAGCTGATACTCACTTAAATTCATGTGTTTATTGTGTATGATTTTTACCTACACTATAAAGAAATGACCTACCTACAAAAACCTTTTTTTCTTTCTCTTTCAGCACTCAAAGTGCACATGTTTTCTGGCTCGCTCTCTCGTTTGCTACTCCCCACCCAGTCAGCCAATTTGCTGTGTGTTGATCCTTCATCCCTATTCCAAGCTCATCCTTTGCGTTCCTCACCATGGCTTTTGTTTTTTTATTCATTTATTTTTTGGCCTCCCCCTGAACCAGCCTCGATCACTTCTGTTGCTCCTTCTGCCCTCCAACATGCTCCACCCCTCCCCTCCTGCACCTTCATTGCTTACTGAACTCCTTTGTGACCTTTTTCATTCTTCAGATTACTTTTCTTTTGGGAAGGGTCTGGCAACTGCCATTTGTTGCCAGTCTGCTCTGCAGTGCAGAAATTGCTTTGGAGCAACTAATATATATATATATTACCTACTGGCGGTAGCCAGTAGGTATATATAGTTAGGACCTAGTTTCCATAGGAAATCCCCAACATTCTATTGGGAATAACTTTGGCGCTGGTTGATGAATCTTCGCAAATTTCTCAAAGAAGATAGCTCGCTCCGCTCCTTCCCTGGGGGGATTCGTCAAGTGGGGGGCTGAGAAAAAAGGGGGGTCCCAAAACGTGTTTTCCCCATGTTAATTTCCATAGGACCTTTAGACACGGCTACAGCTTGAACCGCTGAAGGGAATTACACCAAACTTGTCAAAATGGTAGTGTCTGGTACGCAGATCACGCTTTTGGTAAAATAGTGTAAATCCCTCCAGTGGTTCCTGGGAAAAATAAAAGCGAAACAAATTATATATCTATAAGCGCGCACCCGTGCGCGCACCCCCGCGAATTTTCGGAGGGGGGGCTTGGGGGGCTTCTCTTTTATTTTAATTTCGAGGGTGCCCACCCCTCGTTTTACTCCCGAGATCACCGCCTCGGCCCGAACCGCCGCAAGATGGCCGCCGCCTGGTTGTGGGCGGGGCCGGGAGGGCGTGGTTTCCGCTTCCCCCTGCCTGGGGGAAGCCTTTGATGTGCCCGCCGGTCTCCCGTGCCAAGGGGGAGACCGGATAATGATGCCGGCTGGTGCGGGGCTCCCGTGTGCTGAGGAGCCCCGGGAAAAGAGGGGACGTCGTTGCTGAGCGCTCATTGGCTCCTCCTGCAGCCCTGCATGCACAGGTGTGTGGTGTGACCGCTGCCGCCCCCCCCTCTCCCCCGCCTGCTCCCAGCAGCCAGGCAGCCTCTAATGGAACCGGGATGAGCTGCAGCGCGTCCGGGGGCGGCGTGGACCTCCGCTTCCCAGCTCTGCTGATGACGCGCTGCGGGGGGCAGGAGGGGGGCTGCCATCAGAAGCGCTGCCTAAAACGGTAATGTTATGATTGTGGCAGCTAGCAGCTCAGCGCTGCTCCTTCTGGCTTGGTGCTCTAGCTGAGGCTGCTAGAATGTATCGTAAATGTCTTCCCGGCACTGCGTGGCTCTCAGCTCTCGCATGGTAGTGCGGCTGCTCTAAGGCGATATCACAGGCAGGAGAGCCCCAGTCAGATTAAAGCAATACCTGGAGCCGCCGCATGACGTCACGTCCTGCTGCCGAAGGCGGGGAGTTTGCTTTGGAAGAAACTAAGCCTGTCCCAAGGGTCTGGTTTCTGGTCATCGGGCTCTGCACTCATGACGCTCTGAACTGACTTCCCCTCATTCCGGCCGTAAAAAATGGCCTTCAATCATTGCCGGGCTGCATCACGTCCGTCATGGAGCCAGTGACCTCATTTGCAGCAATGCTAAGCTCAGGACACACTTCTGTCATTGGACAAAAGACAGGCATATTAATCATGGCAGCCGGAGGCCTCCCACTCTCTGCTTCATAAATATGTCAGTCTCCTTAGGTTAGATTATGTTCTGGGCGTCACAATCAACCTCTTGAATGTTTTTGTGTTTCACCTTCCCAGGCCAGAGTGACACCCGGCCGGGTCAGGAATCCGTGACCCTTGCACGGTTTTATGTCAGTGAGGCTCAGTAGTTGCAGAGATACTCCGCACCTACTCCTATCAAGATAAGCTTGTAGAAGAGGACAGCCGCGGGACGCACTGAACAAAGGAGGCAGGCGTGGCGGTGGCTCGTGACCAGAGCCGTCCTCCCAGAGTACATGGCACTGCAGGCTCATTGTTGCCCCATGCCTCCAATATTCTAATCCTCCGCACCTCACAGTATCTAAAGCTTCTTGCCGTGGTTTAAACTTCTAGTGCAGGTTTTCTCCACTGACTGCATTTCAGGGGCACCTCTGCAGGCACAGGGTTTTGGGCCACATCATGGTGAAGTTATAAGACGGGAAACAACACCACAAGCAGACGTGGTAGAGCTCAGACGCCCAGTACATAGGTATGTTTGTATGGTCCAAACCAAGGTGGCATCCTTTAAATTTAACACACAGGCTTGGCAGTTCTGAGCAGTTGTAGTGCCTGCATGCCCTCTGTTACTAAGGACTGCAGTCACACAGTCTGTCTCTGGTTAATGTATTTCAATTTCTGGAGCTTTGCAGCAGATTTAAGCTATTAGAGTTTCTTGTTGCTCAAATGAGTGGTATAACTTCTGATATTTATATGTTTCCCGTGTCTTCATTGCTTGCGAGAAATTGTCACTCATAGTAGTTGAAATGTCACTCAAAATTACTCTGAAATTACAAAAATGTCACTCCTACCAATCTGAAACCTTGGCAGCTATGGCTTCGCTGATGCTCAGACAGTATGCAAATGCGTGACAATGCATTTCAGTGCGGTGATGCGGATCACCACACTGAAATGCGTTAGAATCACACCTGGTGCGTGATACCTACCAGGGCTGATCGAGGGAATCCTCGGTCTGGTGCAGCGCGGCGCGGTGGTCTGTGCGCATCGCAGCGCTGCACGTCAGAGCACTGCACGTCCGAGCACTGCACGTCACAGAGCTGCATGCGAGAGCATGTGACTGCATGTCAGAGCACTGCACATACAGCGCTGCATGTCAGAATATTGCACATGACAGTGTTGCACGTTAGAGTTTGTCATTGCACTTCAGAGCACTTCACAGCACTGCACGTCAGGGCACGTCAGGGCACATCAGTGCACGCAAGAGTGTGTGACTGTATGTCAGAGCACTGCACTGTATATCAGAGGCACTGCACGCAAGAGCATCTGACTGTATATCAGAGTACAGTGCTGCACACGGGAGCGTGTGGCTGCACTTCGGAGCACTGCACTGCACATCACTTAATATTTCTTTGAATATACATTTTTTTATCACATTACCTACTGGCGGTAGCCAGTAGGTATATATAGTTAGGACCTAGTTTCCATAGGAAATCCCCAACATTCTATTGGGAATAACTTTGGCGCTGGTTGATGAATCTTCGCAAATTTCTCAAAGAAGATGGGCACCATCTTCCTATTTCTCGGGCTTTAATTTTTGAACCACAGGACCACACACAAAACTGCACAATTAAGCGAACAAAGAACAGAGGCTATTTCATAAAAGTTCTCCTGTGTGCTATTTTATTTAAAATATAATACGCAGCAAGAGTTTACTAACAGGCCATACTGCGTAGTGGAGACAACATACCATTGTGTGCTCAGTTACTTTAAATTGCCCCTTAATGGTTTGGGTTCAGTTTTCCAAATGTTGGTCTGCGCTTTATCACTACATCTAAAGTTACTTTAAATTGCCCCATAATGCTTCGCATTATGTTATAAAAAACCATTGAAATTCCTCCTAAATAGTTAGCTGGACATTTTATTGATATAAAACCAATGAAATTCCACATATAGTTAGTTGCACTAACTATATATTTCGTGCATCCGCAATCCAATGCTGATGATGTCACATATTACATCATTCATGACATGGTCAGTGACATCACTGATGACATCACTGATGACATCACTGATTACATCTCAAATGACATCACTGATGACATCACTGATGACATCTCATTTAACATCAATGATCACACCACTGATGATATACTTCATGTGATAATACAATGCACCTCCTTACACTCTAATATAACCTCTGTTACAGAGTATCATTTTTGAAACTATTGACACACGAATACCATTTACTACATACGCACTCACTGATTCCTACGTTTACACACACATTCATTCATTCACCCATAAGGTCACTCGTACATACAGTCACTCATCATTATAACACTATCATATGCACTCATACACCTATGCAGACACTCACACACTGCCACTCATCCATGGAGTTACTCACACACCTAGTCAGTCCTGTAAAGAATCAATCACACTTTGATTTCTTCATCTATACATTTAAACACAGAACAGCTTACATTTTCACAGATATACTAACACATACTTACTCACTTATACAATCAAATCCTTCATCCATACTCTTATACATCCACTCATTCTTCAATATGTAAAACATATTTAAACTTTACAAAAACACACAGACACTGGATGATGTCATCAGTGATGTCATCAGTGATGTCATCAGTGATGTCATCAGTGATGTCATTTGAGATGTAATCAGTGATGTCATCGGTGATGTCACTGACCATGTCATGAATGATGTAATATGTGACATCATCAGCATTGGATTGCGGATGCGCGAAATATATAGTTAGTGCAACTAACTATATGTGGAATTTCATTGGTTTTATATCAATAAAATGTCCAGCTAACTATATAGGAGGAATTTCAATGGTTTTTTATATGTTAATTCCTAACTATATAAGGACTGAAACCTATGGTTTTTTCAGTGAATTTTCAAGGTTTTTTAAATGCTAATTCCTAACTATATAAGGCCTAAAACCTATGGTTTTTTCAGTGAAAATATATATATATATATATATATATATATGTATATGTATGTATATATATGTATAATTTATGAACACATATGGCATCCTCCACTTTGATCAGTAAACAAAGAAATGGTGCTTGCTTCATTCCGTAGGTGTGAGCACGCGTGATGATTCATGGATGAGCATATGTCCTCACATGTGCTTACAGAATGACACAGCCGCCAGCAGTGGCCCCCATATTGTGCCTCTTTTCTTCTAATACTATACAGCGTCACCCAAAAGCATTGGCAAAGCCAATATTTCAAAATGGCATATTCTGTTGGCTTTACAAATGCTTGCTGTTTTTGTCTCTATTTTACCAGTGTAAGTGCATTTGAAACCAGCACTGTCAATGCCATTAGGTCTGGCTCACATTTGTTTACTTATTACAGCATTACAAAAAGCCTGCTGAAGAGAAAGAATCAAAACAGAAAATTATTTCTTTCTCCATACAGTGCGTCCGTGAAATAAATGATTTAATGTGTGACTGTAGAGTGCACTTCTGAGTTATAACATAGTCCATCATGCATTGAAAAGCATCCACTTCAAAGGAGGTTGAATGATATAATAAACTGTATGAGGTGAGAGAGCCACACTCCAGCGTGCAGAGCTAAAGTCCACTCTATGTATATTTTAAAGTATTATTAAAAGGTATGTGGATAGCTGCATGGTCAAGCCAGACCTAAAAGCTCTTTAGGGTGTGTGACTGCTGTAAAGTAAGGGGAAACTTGCATTGGTAAAGCCAGTAGGCATTGCCTATGGGAGATATTGGCAATGTTTTGTAGCCATGCTGTAAAGCAGCAGGGATGCTTTGCAGTGTGGATAAAACTAATTTGAAAAAGTTCTGTGACACAGCCAGGGCTAATGTGCATTTTTTTAAAGTGCATCGGTCCTGGAGGCATTATAGTCCTGATTTTATTATTTTTAGCCATGCTACATAGCAACCGCACTGCTATAGAGCATGGCTACTAATCTTTGTCAAAGTCGGCAATGCTTATGCTTAACACCTTTGCCGCTGGGCTAATTCCCCTGCGGCACGGGTAGGGGGACCGCGCGCGGCGCCGCTGTGCTTGTGACGAGCTTGGCTCGTCATGCTGCGCGGTGGTGCTGTGCTCATGACGAGCTGAGCTCGTCATGACCACGCACGCTTAATGGAACGCCCAGCGTGGGCGTTACATGGCGGTTATGACGAGCTCAGCTCGTCATGAGCATCAAAAGAGTTAAAGCATGAACAAAGGGTAATGGCAGAGCCAATAGTCTCAAAGACGAGACCTATTGTTTTTGCTAATGCTCGTTAGATCTCGGCACGATACCGCTGTGATTCTACGTAAATCATTTAATCTCCCCATAAGTGATTTAAAAAAATGACGTTTGCTAAAAAAAAATCCTATCAGATAAAGAATGCAATTGTGCCCATCTCTTTGTTAAAATACACTTGGAAGCAGATAGCATCTGTTGCCACAATAAAAGCAGATAACATTTGTTGTCACAAACATCCATTCCGCAAAAGAAAAGTGCTTCTTTGAAATGTCTGTGGCATACTAAAATATAGTTAGAAATGGTGAAGGGTTCAATTAAACAATTAAACAACAGGGAATAAGAAAAAATAAAAGTAGTGCCTCAATCACAGCGTGATAGGACAGCAATCAAGCTGAAACAATTAGTACTTGGCCCGTGCTCCAGGCAAAAGAAGAGCATGTGCTGATCAATTAGAAGGCAGCAAATAAGAGTGGCAATGTTATGTTATGTTATGTTATGTTACGTTAGGAACACTTATGCAGCGCAACGGTTATCCTGAGGTGTCCTGGCGTTTGCTGCAGTCCTCCCGCCTTTCACAGATTGCTGCCAGAGTGACTGTTAGGCAGTGGGTGGGCTGTAAACCCCTTCTTCATCTCTTGCAAGTCAGAGAAAAAACGCTGATACAGGCGAGACCAAAAAAAGGGACCTCAGTACAATAGACCAGTTAAGCTGTGGCCAGTTATAGAGCAATATGTGTATGAGTGCCTGGAACTCGTACACATTCTCCTCTGAATTATGTACAGTTAGACATTGTTACATTTATTTAAATATAGGTCATAAACACTATTTACACAGCGTCCCATAGATGATATACCAGTGCTATCCAATAAATTCATGAAATTGTTCGCACAAACATGCAATATTCCTGTACAGGTGGGACAATGTATAGAAAGAAGTAGAGGCTTTCTCCCTTTGGTGGCCTGGTAGCAGCAGCCTGCCTTACTGCTGGCTCTGATTTGCCGTTGGAGCTTATGCTGCATAATGGCAAGTAAAGGAGGGATCTTTATGGCCCAAGAGTGGGTATCTCAAAGGCCAGACTGGTCCCTGGAGCAGGCGGGCAGCTCCGTGAAGGCTTCCCGGGGTGGGACTTGTAGTGAGCACTAAGAGGTACGCATCCTGAAGCCAGCTATGCACTGTATTGTTGTGAATGGAGGCAGAATCTGAAGTAATAGCAGGTTTATTAAACGTTGGAGTTTTATGGTCCGTTTTAGTCTTGGGTGCTGCTGCTTCCCGGTGAAATTCACACCTCTGGCTGTATCTGGGTCACCCTCCGCCGCTTTTTACTGATGCAGCAACAGCACTGGCAACAGGCGGCGAACATGATCAACAGCACAACCACTGCAGAGAGAGGGGGAGAGAGCAAGCACATTAGAAGTGGCATGTAAGACTGTCTCAGAGCTCTGACAGGGTTTGGATTAATTCGTAGTGTAAGGAAGAGGCTAATTGGCTGCAGGCAGGAGGGCACGGGCATTATTGAGTTACAGGCAGGAATGCGTCGCAGCACAGGCAGGGTATAGGTTAATGTGCAAGAATCAGAAGAGCTTCAGAATGCAGGCTAATGCAGGATTCCTGGTCTTCCGGGCACAGGCAGATTAGAGTTAACGCGCTGCAGGCAGGCAGGCGGGAGGGCTGGGCAGCACAGTTTAGCTCGGGCTGAGCCTCGAAGGCTCGGACAGCTACTGGCCTGCCCAAGGCATGTGCCCTCGTTGCCTGCGATGCTATCATTTAGTTCTGCTTTTATGGTGTTTAGTTTTGGTTAATAGTATGGCTATATCTGTCTGGTTTTTTGCTTCCAATACAAACTTGATGTGCCCACCATATTCGGTTAGTTGGCACTCTTTGGGCACCAACTATCTGCGTAACTGCTTAACTAGAAATGTGCTTCACCATTTACTTGTGACAGAGGCCTATGATTTTGATTGTGAAATGGCTTGAAGGGACACTCCATTTAAAAGGAATGTGAAATTGAGTAATGACACCCTCTAGACCCAATTGTTGGTTGCAATTGTGAGGACCCATCCCTGCTATACATGACTCTGTAGAATGACGCTCCAGAGGACAGCGGGAAGGATGGTAGGCATGGCGGCTCAGCAACCTATGCTCTTTGCTTTGGGAAAAGGCTGTGACACAGAGTAGCTTTTTTAGATTCATTCTCTCTACACATAGCACCGGACTCTGTAAGGGTGCAGCAGTGTCTAAATCTTAGCAGTAACGTTTCTTCATTAAAAATGCATTTGTTTAGAGTCCTTTCTCTCCAGCAAAATTCTGCAATGAAACCTGCAAACCCGTTTTTACATTTAACGAACATGGTTTTTAGTGAGGCAATACTGAAGAGCTTGTCAGGTTAGACCTACTATGGTTTGGAACTTGGGTTACCTCCTCTTCCTCTTCATCTCTTCATGCTTGTGGCAGTGTGCGTTGGGCATCTTCTTCCACATGAAGAGTGCAATAAGGTGGGAAATCTTCCAGTTGCAGATTATGTGGTGAAATGGAAGACCGGGACAGAAAGGAGTAGAGACTGTCCTCCCTCTGCTCCCAGCAGTGCTGAAGGCCTGTTGGAGAAGATAGAGGGGGCTACCATGCCTAAGGTTCTGGACGATAACGCTGCAAATGTTCTCATTTGAAGTTCTGTATACCAACCACCTGTCTTCTCCTTTGAATTGGTACTCATCGCAAGGTTGAGCCCTCTACCCCAATAATATTGCTCTTATGGTGATCTAAAGTCTTAAGAGGGAATATCAGTGGTACACACTAGATTGTGTCTAATGCAGCTACTTTGATTCCTGTTTTGACAGTTTAGTAGCTCTGACACCTTGAAGGACTAATCAACCAAAATAGTCAAGAAGGTGAGCTTAAGGCAGCATCATTTCACATGACCAAGATCGCCCCACTGATTTTTACCAAAAGTAAATTACAATAGATTATTCAGTATTTGATCTGTGTACCTGATAATACTGAATTCTTAAATGCAACTACTTAGACCTGTGTATGTGTTCACATGTCTACATAAAGACTATTCTATTGACATTGTTAAGGCTAGCGTTAGGAAGCATGGCTAGTGTAAAGATTAAGGTTGGGAAACCCGACATGCTTATGTTTGGGGGCTGAGGTAAAGGTGGGGTGAAGGGGGAAGGGGGAGGCTGAAGGTCATGGTTAGTTAGGGTTAGCGTAAAGGGTACACAGGCTGAGGATTAGGGTAAAACGTGTTAGGTTGGTGTAGGGTAAGGTTCAGGGTTGGGGTTAGAATTAGGGTTAAGGTTAGGTTTAGGAAAGGTCATATTTCATAATTAGGGTAAGGATAAGGTTAAAGTAAAGCGGCAAAGTTTGTTGCACATCATTATTTTCAGCTATAGGGTTGTTGGCCAGGGAGGTGGGTTGCACGTCATCTGCAGCTGCAGGGTGATATTAGCCAGGGAGGTGGGTGGCACATCATTATCTGCCGCTGCTGGGTAGTTGATCAGGGAGAGGCACATTATCATCTGTGGCTACCTTGTGCTTGGCCTAGGAGGTAGGTTGCACATCATTGTCTGAGGCTGCAGGTGATTGGCTAGAGAGGTGGGTGACACATCATCTGAGGCTGTAGGTGGTTGGCTAGCGAGGTAGGTTGCACAACATTATTTGAGGATTCAGGGTGCTTGGCTAGGAAGGTGGGTTGCACATCATTATCTGAGGCTTCAGGTTGTTGGCTAGGAAGGTGGGTTGCACATCATTATCTGAGGCTTCAGGTTGTTGGCTAGGGAGATTAGTTGCACATCATTATCTGAGGTTCAGGGTGGTTGGCTTGGAAGGTGGGTTGCACATTATCTGAGGCTGCAGGTTGTTGGCAAGGGAGGTGGGTTGCACATCATTATCTGAGGCTGCAGGTTGTTGGCGAGGGGGGTGGGTTGCACATCATTACCTGAGGCTGCAGGGGGTTGGCTAGTGAGGTGGGTTGCACATCATCTCAGGCAGCAGGTGGTTGGCTAGGGACGTGGGTTGAACATCATTATCTGAGGGTTCACAGTGGTTGGCCAGGGAGGTGGGTGGCACATCATCATCTGAGGCTTCAGGGTAGTTGGCCAGGGAGTTGCACGTCATTATCTGCGGCTGCTTTGTGCTTGGCCTAGTTGGTAGGTTGCACATCATTATCTGAGGGTTCCGGGTGGTTGGCGAGGGAGGTGGGTTACACATTATTATCCGGGGGTTCAGGGTGGTTGGCTAGGTAGGTGGGTTGCACATCATTATCAGAGGCTGCAGGTGGTTGGCTAGGTAGGTGGGTTGCACATCATTATCTGAGGCTGCAGGTGGTTGGCTAGGGAGGTAGGTTGCACATCATTATCGGAAGCTGCAGGTGGGTATGTTCATGTTTTTTTACTATAAAGTGTTTTGTGAACGTCATCTTCATAACCTAATATGTCAAGCTACAATGCTGTGGCTGTAAGCTTGTACAAAAGGGGGGTGGTGATGTACGGAGCATCTGAACCAATCAAACACTCGCACCCAGTCAAGAGATCTGTCCAGCCCGAACTGTTCCCATGAGGCACAGGGTCAGACTGATTTGCATATGGCCATGTCTGAACTGGGGTGGCAGAGTGGGCTAAAGAACGGTGATGGATTAAACCCAGAACTGTTGACTGGGTGTGAGTGTTTGATTGGTTCAGATGCTCCGACCATCACCACCCCCTTTTGTACCGCGTGGCTGTAAGCTTGGGAATCAAGTGACCAGTTTCTGATGTATCAGTGCTGTGGAGTACTGCAGGCCCCAGCGGCGTGGGGTTCCTCCTTCGTGTTTTATCTTTAAGCCCACGGCCTATGAATATCTCACACGTGAGTGCCACAGGCCCCTCAGCACATTCTGCAGGGGGGCACCATTGTTTGTGCCAATGTCGCAATGAATAATATGTTCTATTCTGTACATTCAGGGCCGGCTGAAGCGATGTATGTATATGATGTATATCGATACCATTTGTATGTGACTGATGCCATGACTATGGAGGGGCTGGAGTAAAATGCTGCATTTGTGTGTCGGTATTATTAATCCTTTAAACCGTCTTAGTAGCTGATGTATAATGTAAAAAGATGCTGTAATCCATGCAAAACATTGTTCTACTATTAGCAAATATCCCCAGCCCTGCGCGTGGTGTGTTTGACTGGCCTGCCGTGAAGCTGTCGGCTCTAAGGGTGGGTGCCGCTCACTCCCTACTCACCAACGAAGAGGATCATGAGGCTGAAGCACACGATGTCGGCGGTGTCCGCCTTGGGCAGGCCCTGCATCTTCGCCCATAAGAGCTGGAGGGTGGTGTGAAGTTCCTGTGTCACACTGGACGACGACATGACTGTACTCCGAGCCCTGTTCTTGGCGCCGGCCTGAAAGAGAGGAGCGGAGGCAGGGTTTAGTTTCGGATTGTATGGAGAGGTGAGAGAGCCCCTGGCTGGTTAAGTTACTGATGCGAGGACCACCCCGGATGGATGCCATTGCTTCCTATATTACCACCACTTCAATCTCTGAGACTCACCGCCAGTCATCGCTGGTGTGTGGCCGATAGACCGGCACCTGGGCTTTGCCAGTAGACCGGGAGGGGGAGGGGGGGTTATGCCGGTCTGCTCCCAGGAGCTCTGCTGGCTGCCGACCCCGCCCCCACCTCCCGTGTCAACAATGGCTCGGGCCCCGCGTTCCACGGTTGCCAAGCACCGTGTTCCCAAGGAGTCCTCACTGTCAGGCAGGCCAGCCAGCTGCTGGAGCTCCGCACCACCAGGTCAGGCTGGCATGCACCTCCACCACTGCCACCCTCATCAAGCACCGTGGAGAAAGCCCTAAGACACTGCATGCCTGCTCAGGGAGCCTAACTGAAAACGTAAGCCCAGCCAGTGCCATGAATCCGACCCACCCATCCCATGTGTGCTTCAAGCCCTTCGACGCGGATATGGACCAGTGTCTCCCAGCCCCCAAACACCTGCTAGGGCCATCAGCAGGACCGGCACAGTCGCGACTCTTTGTGGCCAAAAGCAGCCCTGAAAGTTTGCACACGGTCTTCCGTGACCACAACTGCTTCCAGCCACGGGTGTGCCACCAGCCACCTCTTTATTTCACTCAAAACATCCACGAGTCTCTCAACAGTGACTTCAGAGGGTCTGAGAGCCACGCGGCTAGCGACCAGACTCGACTACCCCTCATGTTTGTGCGGAACAATGCTGAAGACCGGCGAGAAGTGCACTCTGCTTCAGAGAACCCCCGCCCAGAGGCACAGCAGCACCTGCCTTGCATTTTCATCAGATCCAACCATGACACAGGCAACTCCTCCCTCCCAAGCCCACCAGAGCTACAACCCTCAAGCCAGTACCAGGCTCCGCCACTCTCTGACCGAAACAACCTCAACTATCTTAACTTTCAGTATCCATGCTCAGAGGGCCCTCACAGCCCAATGCAGCCGCAGCAGCAACCTCCCTCCTATGTCTACGTCCGCTCCCCAACCGGGGATCACAGGAAGCCTCCCCGTATTGATGAAAGACCGCATGCCTTCTATCCAAGTCCTCCACCTCATGTTCCTCTTCGCCGCTGTCCTTCAGAGCTAAAGGAGCCGGCACTACCTGGGTTCCGACTACGAGGCAGCATGGGCCGGCAGCAGCCCCGTTTCTTTTGGGTTAGACCTGTCCCTGACCATCTGAATGACTTCTATTCGAACTCTGAGCCTGTCCATGGCCTGATGCAACACCAGTCCTTCCAGAGTAGACTCCCTCAGCCCCCGCATATTCTCAATAGACCCGTGGGAACACAGAGCACAGCCCAGCAAGCACACTCATATTTTTGGATACGGTCTGGTTCTAGTGAACCGCGTGAACCTTTTGCTAGCCCAGAGGCACATAGAGCACCTGAGCAACAGAAACCCACCTATGTTTGGATCAGAAACTCCCCCAGGGTGTGCAGCGAAATTCACACGGACATAGAAAGGCCACAGACAGCAGGCCCGGACCAGCCATCAGTGTCTATCGGAGACAGCCCGGATTTCCCAAAGAACTGCCAGAGTCCTGAGGTCCGGCCAATTAACACGGATCCCCCACCTTCCTATATATTGATACAGAACACTCCTGAGCATCTGTCCAAACACAACCATGGTACAGGGAGCATCTCAGAGACAGGGCGTAGTCCATCTCCTCTGGCATCCAACAACATCACTCAGAACAACAAATCCTCACCTAGCACAGAGAGCTTGCAGACTGAAATACAACAGCAGATGCCTCCTGTCCCACCAAAAACTTCTCTTCGCTCTCTCGCAAATGGCGAGAGTGCTGTCAAGTTGCTGTCTGCTCATCCCTCCAGAAGTATCCTTCAAGGTCAGAGCAGGCCCCTCTCCAGAACTCAAGATTTCAAAGATTCACAGCCACCACTGTATCTCTTCTTTAGAAACATGTCTGAAGTTACTGATCGCGAGCAACCACCTCCGGCACATGTATTTATTAGAACTGTCCGTGATTGTCAGAATGGAGACAGCATCAGTCCCCAGAGCTGTCAGACCGTCATTGAAGGACAGCTACCATTTGTGAGGCCTTTTCCAGAGGGAGAAGCCTACTGCAGGCTAGAGAGACTATGCAACATTGTGCAGGAGCCGCTCACCACTGATGATAGAAATGAAAGACAAGGTACTTCAAATCAGACCCGAGTCCAAGGTAATCCATTCCAGTCGGTCTCTGCCCGTGACCTTGACAATTACCATAAGAGTTTACAGAAAATGGAAAGAAACCTTCCAACTCAGGCCTCTGTGATAAGGTCTCCTGCTTTGCAGAGCCTTCAAATTGGCCACCTTTCACCACCCGCGCTCTTCAATACCTTTGAGTGCAAAGATAGATCTCTCCAAACTTCTAAGAGGCATCAGTCTTACCTTTTATCAGATGCTGGGGCACAGTTTTTGGACAGGCCTGTTTCTCTTTCTGAAGCACTATCCACCTTAAAACAGAGAAGCCTCGCTTTGTATAGTGACATTGCAGGACATCCGAGACTTCACTCCAAGCAGTCGATGTCTGGGCTGCATTCAGCGGCCACTCTCCTCACATTAAGCGCCGAGGAGAAGCAGGAGTGTGATACTGGATCAGACAGACAGCAAGGCTCACCCCAACTGCGTGCTCCCAGATCCTCTCCTGCAAGCAGGGAGTCCCCTAGTCTGGACAGCCCTCACACTGACACACGCCAGCAGCCATACTCCCTGCCTGATGCCTCTGTGAACAAGAACAACTCCAGCCCATGCGCTGAGAGCCCCACACTCCTAGAAGAGGAGCAGACACCCCACGTGTTAGTCCAAAGCATTCTTGAAAACTGTGCACCCTGGTTTGCACCTCCAAGGCTGCAGTCTGTTGGCCACACCCAGCCTCGTCCCATTGCTATGAGCGCCAAACCCGGAGATCTTGAGGAAGCCAAAGTCAACCTTCTCCCCATTGGGGGCCCATGGTCATTTGAAGAGCATCTGACTCCATGCTTGTGGCCTGAACCCAAGCCGTCTGATAAGAGAGATTACTGTCTTCCACCTAGATTACAAGTTAGTGGACATGGAGGGCAGCCTCCCATTGCCATGACAGCTGGCATAAGGAATTATATTGTGTCACCGCAGCTGGAATGGATCAAGATGCCATGGGTGTGGATTAGAACTGTGCCAGTGAACTCCAGAAGTTCTGCCCCTGCTTCCACATGCCCACAGACTAGCATAGAAGTCCGCCTACTTCAAGTGCCTTTGGGAACCACGCTGGAAGGCCAAAGGCCAACACTTATGGCACCTCGACATGACAGCGTGGAGCCCTGTTCCTCCTGTGTGCTGATCAGAACTTTTCAAGAGCATGAAGTAAAGTCCTATATTAGTTCTCATGGCTTCCAGACATGTGTACGTGACAAACCACCTGCCAAGTCTGTGGAAAATGCCCCAGAAAACACCCAGGCAACCAGCTGCAGCCCACCTCATGCAGAACACATTCCCAAACCCAGTCTTGTGAATAGCAGCCGTCCTGACGACTTAAGCTCCCACGCCTGTGCTCCTGGCCATTCTGAGGAGCAGAGGGTGACTGACTTGAGTCCTACGTGTCAAACAACCAGTGCATATCACCAACAGTCTTTGTCATCTGTGCATGGCAATGTTCATAGTCAACCAATTGTATGTTTATCAAAGCCATGCCTGCTGCCCAGGGGGCCCATTGGCATGGATGGTGATATGTTCTTCTCTGGGTCGGGGGCACATTGTACAAAATCCCACTCTTCTCCTTTTGTCTTCTTCCGGATCATCACTGAAAAAGGATGTGGAACTGTTTTCCATAGTTCTTCCAAACAGCTCTTGCACCAGAGTGACCTCCACCCCAGTTTGATTCGCAGTCCTAGTTCCTGCATTGGTAGCCGCCCAGCCAGCCCCCAACACCTGATAGCCCAGAGCATTGCCCGCCTGCCCTACCATGCAGCCCAGATCCGGCAAATTCTGCTGCAGTACCAGTCCGCACGGAGGACACTTTGCACCATCCACGAAGAGGAGAGTGAGACGAGCAGGTCTGAGGACTGCTGCTCTGCGGCTGAGAGGCACACTTCTACCATGCCACAGAACCCAGTGGAGCGGGACACTGTCTCGGTCTTTCCCAGCCAACAGGGGGCCCTGGTCTCATCCACATCATAAGAACTCATTATGGAAGTGCCGGTCGAAAGCTCATTATGGACACCTAATGCCTTTTGTTACCAGAAGAAAGAGCCCAATTAAAAGCAAACTTCCTGGCCGGACTCCATGCTTGTCACTGTCTGTTTCCTTCAGTGGGTGCTTCTGCCCAAGATAGGTAGGTTACATCCCTGCTGGGAGAGCCCACCTTGCTCATCTCACAGTTGCACATTATTATTTCCAGCTGATGCTATGCAGCTCACATTGCCCAGCCCACATTTCACATCCTGCCATCCAATTCCACTGGTTGTAGAACACTTCCCGTCACACAAGGCCTGCATTCAGGCCCGGTTCTAGCGGGTGGGCCAGGCCCACCCAAATATAAGCCTGGCCCACCCAAACAGTAGCCTTGGCCCTCAGTAGTGAGGGCTGAAGGCAGGCGCGCAACGCGCAAGTCTTGTGTGTCAGCCCGGACCGAGATAGCTTTCCCGGGCGCACACACACAGACAGTTTTAGAGATTATCGCAGCACTGCACCCGAGTACTTCACAGGTCTTTGAAGACCATGTTAACGAACCTTTGGTAACCTTTGCCTCTACTCGGCTCAGGCGAAAATAAATTTGTTTATTCTTACTCACCTTTCCTAACCCCTGCAGTGGCTTATCACATCAGGCTGTGACACAAAGTTTGACTAATGGAGTAGGTAAGAGAATGTGTTGCTACATTTTTTTCTATTTGAAATCTGCACAGGCCCAGCAGGACACATACGTGTGTGCTTCATTTAAACGTTTTTATCTTGATCATGGCCGGTGCAGGACAACAATAAGACATTACAAAATGCCCAGATAACGCTGGTGATTAATGAACATTCTGGAGAGCAATCAATTGTTTTAGTAGTTTTTAAATGCAGATGAACAGTATTGTATCTGGATAGCTCAGTGGGTTACTGCGTTTGTCACAGAGACCCATGTGTTACTTGCAGTTTAGAAGTTACAATCGTATCATAGGACAGTGACCTATGAACTGTCATCAAAGAGCTGCATACAAACATGAATGGTATAGTTAGTACTTCTCATTTTTTGTTTTGTGATATAGTTAGAACTTCCCCAGTCTTTCGCTATTTTAATGTTGCTAAAATGAGTATGTTTGGACAGATATACATTTTTATCAGTAAAGCTGACCCCGTGGAATACTCTTTAAATCCTAAGGTTTTGTTTCCCCAGACCAAACCCTCTTAAAATATCCAACCCACCAGTATGGATGACATGTGATTCATACACCTTGTAATCCTCATTGGTTTATGTGACATTCCCTATAGACTGATTTACATACTTGTATGATTCATTGTCTCTGTATAATGTGTGTGTGGTGTAAAGTACTGACACACACTACACTGATATGAGTAGCACTATACAACAAAAGAAATGCATATGAGAGAGGGGCTACGTAAAGATGAGTGGCACAGTTGGAGGGTGGCAGTGAGGGAATCCGAGGAGGAGGTAGTGGGAGGGGCTATGGAGCGATGAGGGGCACTGTTGGAGGGTAGTGGGAGGGGCTATGGAGCGATAAGGGGCACTGTTGGAGGGAGTCCGAGGAGGAGGTCATGAGGGGGAGTTGCTACGGAGAGGTGAGGGGCACTTGTGGAGGGTGGCAGTGAGGGAATCCGAGGAAGAGGTCATGGAGTCGAGGGGGAGAGATGAGGGGCACTGGTGGAGGGTGGTAGTGAGGGAGTCAGACGATGAGGTCATGAGCGGGAGGGGCTACAGAGAGATAAGGGGTACTGGTCTCCAAGGAGGCGGTCATGAGGGGGAGGGGCCATGGGGCTATGAGGGGCACTTGTGGCGTGAGGCAGTGAGGAAATCTGAGTAGGTCAATAGGGGGGGTCATGGAGGGATGAGGGGCACTTTCGGAAGGTGGTAGTAAAGGTATTTAAGGAGAAAGAGGTTATTGGTGTGGCGCCAAATAAGACTTTCGCATCAGCGATAAAGGCGGGCCTGTCATGGCCTTTCTGTTTTTGTTTATTTAATTAGCAGTCAGGTCATAAGGGCTACTGTGGAACATACTTTAAAGAGTGTGCTAATTACATTTACTGCTATATTCAATGTTTTAAGTTTGAAGGTGATTTTTCTAATCTTTTTACCGGGCAAAATGAAAGTGGAGCCCAATGGTGCCTGATATGGGGCTGGGGCCCGAGGTCAGCTGTGACATAATGTGCACTGGAGAGGAGTAGTGGATATTCAAGCCTGTAAGGGAGTGTGTTGCAGAGTCTGGGGTCAGGTGGAGGTAGTAACGAAGAGGGATTCTCCCTGAAGGCTCACACAGAGGGAGCCCGAGAAGTGTCACTTGCCTGATACTCCCACCTCAGAAACCTCCTCTTCCCATCAAAGGAACATTACATGGATAAAACACTTTTTGAGAGTGATAATATTTAGAAAGAGATTTGGAAAAGAGTGCGTTTTACTGGGCCTTGCAATACTAAGAAGAGACAAAGGAGGGCCCTGAAGGAGGCCTGCCCAGAAATATATGCAACAAATTGAGCCTGCAGTGGCCCACCCAAATTCACCCTTGGCCCACCCAAATAAAAATTCCTGGAGCCGGGCCTGCCTGCATTACCTATGGCATATTTTCTGGCCACATTTCATAGCCCACCAATCAAATCTCAAGTGCTGCGGGTCCAATTTTTCCACTGTTCAAGCCAAACAATCCTTCCCATTGTTTCCACTGCCATTCCTAGCTCACAAGTCATGGCTTGCAGTCCCAGGTCAGCAATCGCACCCCATTGGTCTGTATTCACCAGCATTGAATGACATTTCCTGCACTTGTCACAGGCCTTTACTTGTTAAGCTGCTCGCCATTTCGATGCTGCTCATTTTCTTTAACTTCACTTTGAGACGCAGGGGGCCTGTGAGCATTCCATGGTGGTGCAAGAGTGATGGTACTATTAATTGTGAGAGGCGTGCCCATCGAAGGTGTGGGCTTGTGTTACAACATGAGCCTATATCTAAAGTGTGATATAATGTTCCAAAGGCCACATTTTGTCTGTTGTGATCGGAAGCACTATACAGTTCTGTGCAGTTCTGGAGAACTCTGCCCAGTTCTGAAAGATACTTCTTCAGACAGATTTGAGGGAGTCCAGAGCTGGGTGAACACAATGTTCCCGTGAAGAGAGGCTTAATATTGAGGCAGATATTTAGTGAATAGAGACACTGGTGTAAGAGGACACAATATAAGTTTGAAACGAGAGACCGGAGTAAGAAGACACAATAAGTTTGAATGGAGTAGCACAGCAGTAAGAGGACACTGTTTTGAGGACACAACAAGTTTGAATGGAGAGGCACAGAATTAGAGGACACAGTGAGTTAGAATGGAGGGGCACAGGAGTACAAGGATGCAATATGAGGTTGACTGGAGCAGCACAGAAGTAAGAGGACACTCAATAGGTCTGAATAGATGGGCAAAGGAGTAATAAAGACGCAATATGAGGTTAGCTGGATAGGCACAGGAATAAGTGGGCACAATGAGTTTGAATGTAGGGGGAACAGGAGTAAGAGAACACGAGTTTGAATTGAGAGGTGGAAGAATTAAAAGACACAATAAGTTTGAATGGAGTAGCACAGCAGTAAGAGGACACTGTTTTGAGGACACAACAAGTTTGAATGGAGAGGCACAGAATTAGAGGACACAGTGAGTTAGAATGGAGGGGCACAGGAGTACAAGGATGCAATATGAGGTTGACTGGAGCAGCACAGAAGTAAGAGGACACTCAATAGGTCTGAATAGATGGGCAAAGGAGTAATAAAGACGCAATATGAGGTTAGCTGGATAGGCACAGGAATAAGTGGGCACAATGAGTTTGAATGTAGGGGGAACAGGAGTAAGAGAACACGAGTTTGAATTGAGAGGTGGAAGAATTAAAAGACATACTAGGAATTTGGATGGTGGCACGCAGGAGTAGGATGGTGCAATATAAGGCTGCATGGAGGGGATGAGAAGCAAAAGGACAAAGGTGACTGGATATAGAGGTCCCTGCGCTTCTCAAAATTAGTTAGATGTTTACCATGATGAGGGGAGTTAAGTGGGTCACCACCTAGGACCCAGCATTGGCATACCATCCGATTACATTGCATCCTGATAGTAAACGCCTTACTGCATTTATCACTCCTTATGGTTGCTTTCAATTTACTTGCATGCCCTTTGGAATGGCGCACTCTGGCTCTGTTTTCATAATTTGATGTATCAATTGTTCAAGAGCCTAGAGAGCATCCAGACTAAAGAACGTCCTTAACATATTCAGCGCTAAAGCCCTCACTGTACATTTTAAGAAATGTAAATTTGCTATGAATTCAGTAACTTACCTGGGACATGAGATCAGAGAGAGGAGCATTTTTCCAAAGAAGGAATTAGTGGAAGCCAGCAGTGATGTTCCTTCTCCTTGCTTGTTAAACAATTTTTTATTAACTAATAACAATAAACAATAAAATGAAACTGAACTCTCCTTGCTTGAAGGAGGATGGTAGATATTTTGTAGGAATGCTGAATTCAAATCAATAGTTTAAGGATTTTGCCAGCAAAACATTTTAAATTAGACAGTTATTGAACAAATATAAGAAACATTTGTTTGGGATGATATTCATCAACATTGCTTTGACAGTATAACAAACTTTTTGCAGTACCATCCCCCTACAACGGTTTGATCCTCAGAATGTTCTTATTACCGATACTGTTGACTAAGGGAGGGGTTTTGGAGCTGTGCTGTCTCAGAGGAACAGTGATAATGTTGAACACATAAGCACTGCTGCAATACATTTAATGGAAGATTACCAGCCCTTCTCAGGAGCGAACAGGTACTCTAAATATTGAGTACCTGCATTTCTATATTTCCATTTAAAGCACTGTCCATACGTGACACATATTGGTGATGTCTGCGCATATGTGAGACACCTTCCTGCTACACAACAATAGATACATTAGTATCTATGGGCCATATGCATAAACACATTTTCCCATAGACACAGAACGGGTAAAACCCTTTGATACATCTGGCCCTAAGTAACTACCTTTGTTAATTTATCAAACTTTTCAAAATGTGTCCTTTTTTCACTGCTCACTGTTTACTAACAATGTTCATGCGTTTAGGTTGTAGGCACTGCACTAACAACATGTATGTCTCTAAACCACAAAAACAAATCCGAGGGTTCTTCATCAACATCAAATTCTTTATGAATAAATTCTTAACTTAATTGGGCTAGGCACACCTGCCCGAAGACATTGTTCTTACTTCCATTGGACTATCGTTTGATATTATTCTTTTTTGTGCTACTGTCCCTGAATATGCGATCATCCTCTTTTCTAATCCTACTTGATGTTGATTTTGCATCTATGTCCTTCCTCCCATCCTATTGTAAAGCGCTCTGATATCCCTCGGGATCTTGTTCGCGCTATATAAAACTTTATAAATAAATACTTTTGTTCCAAGTTCCCTTAGTCCAGCTAAAGAGAACATTTCCACTATACAGAGTGAGATGTTAACATATGTTTGGGGTATTGGTAAAATCAACGAGTGTGTGAGGGCCTCATTTTGTGATTCGTACTGATTACAAACCACTTACCAAAGTACTGACCACCTCGGGTATGGCCAAAATTACGCCCAGGTTAGCACAGTTATCAATCCAATTGTTGGACTATAATTACAAGGTTGAGTATTTATCAGGAGTAAACAACAAAGTGGCTGATTACTTAAGGAGAACTCTGTTACAAGAGCAGCCTCACGCTACTCGGGAATGGGGAAATGGCTACTCAGTGACAGTTGTTGACAAGATTGAGTGCGAGGGGATTTAGAAAGTTGATTGGGAAGAAGGATACAGTTTTGATCCTGTTTTAACTGTAGTAAAAGAATACATCACAACGGGGTGGCCTGCAATAGTTTGTGTCACTTGAGAGGCCAAACACTTGTGGGAAATCAGAAATGAAGTTTCTTGGAAGGATGACTTATTTCTCATGAGAGGTGAAAGGGTGATACCGCCTGTTTGTTTAAGGAAAACAAATCCTGAAAATTAATCATGAAAATCACATGAGCATTATAAAGAATTTTATTCTAGAAAGAGTAAGATGCAGTATTGGTGGCTTGGTATTGATGTAAACACAGAAAGGATGTTGACTTATTGGTAGGAGTGTGCATCCGCAGACAAAGCTATGGTCACCATCAAACCACCATTGTCCCATCTTGCATGTCTGGAAGCATCCTAGGAAGACTTGGCCAGGATATTTTAGGTCCAGTTTTGAGTTTGGATGGTACTGCATGCTATGTGGTGGTTTTGTTAGATTTATTTATGAGATGGCCTGAAAAGTACTTTTCAAAGAACGTTTAAGTTTCTTGATGAAATATTGTTACGTGTAGGCATACCCAACTCATTAATTAACCCCTTCGATGCTCATGACGAGCTCAGCTCGTCATGAGGCACGGTTGAGCTGTGCTTATGTTATATGTTATATGTTATATGTATATTTATTGCGCGCACAACTACTCAAGAGTATCCTGGCGCGAAGCATAACCACAAAGAAGTCGAGAGCTGAACAGCCAAACAGAGCCAAGCTGAGCTCGTCATGAACAATGGGATTTACAGATAGCTCAGCACAGGAGGGGAATACCATCAGCAGCAATGGTGTTAGTGATAATGGTACCCCAATTTACGTCCAAAGTTTTCCAGGATTTTCTCCTTGGGATTAACATTTCTTGGAGACACACGTCTCTATCACCCAGCTGGGGATGTGCTGTAGAACGCTTGAAGCAGATACTTATGGGCATTGTCTGCCTGAGTATTACTAATTATAAGAATTGGAAGGTAAAAAGTAAGAAATTGTTGTGGGGATACTGGTTCTTAGTCCATTCCAGGCCCAAATAAATCAACTTGACCACTCGCTATGATGAGTCAGATTTTATCAGGGCGATCTATTTTTAGAGCCTACTATCCTGTTCTGGTGAGCTCTGGTGAGCTCATGAAGAACAGGTGTTCTGTTCTCTTAGAAAGTGGATGAGCAATTAAGATGCCTTAAAATCTTGTTTTTATCTTGTCACATTTGCTCTGAGTTCAGTGACTGAGGTCCAATGTCAGTTTGTTTTACAATTTGTAGTCTGAGAAAGAAAAGTAAACCGAACCTCCAGGATAAAATAAGCAGCAAAGCAGCAAAGTTAGAGGACTTTGTAAAAGAAAACTGTCTGACGATCGTGCTGTACAAAGAGTGTGAAAGAAAAGGTTGTAGGATGTCGGGTTTCTTACCTAGCACACATTTAACCCCATCCACGCTAAGCGTTTTCCCGCTGTGCGCTGAAGATTTGCAAATCCCACGTTACATGACAAGCTCAGCTATTTAACCCCTTCCACGCTCATGACGAGCTCGTCATGAGCGTGGAAGGGGTTAAATAGCTTATAAATGAACTGTTCAAACACTTAAAAAATATTTTCATATAAAGCACTTGTTTTGTAATTCTGTGTGATGGAAAAACGTTTTCAATAGGATGAAAACATATCAGAACACGTTACGAAGTGATGTGCAAATGAATTTTGTTTTTGCTGAAACTCAATTTCCGAAGATTGTTTTATACGCTATATAGTTTTAGCAGTAGGACTGCATGTTAGTGGGAAAGTTTGTAGCCATTTCAATGGGAAATTTGCTGTCTGTAAATGACGGTGTGCTACCAAATCATATTTTCAGTAATACATTTATTAAAAGTGAGTTTTTAAACATGAACTTAGAAGCATTCTTGCCCCCGTCCTGATTACAATGCAGTTAGTGAAGAAAGAGACAGGTCAGGGGTTATGTGTACCCTATATGTGAGCTTGATACTTACTATACATGGAGCAATAGTTCAGTCTATTAAATCAGACAGCATCGTTTTTTATAGTAGAAATGCTGAACTTACATATCTGAAGGTGCTCTCATATGTGATAATGATGAAAAAGGCAACTCTGTGAAATAAAATGTTTACTAGGATCACACAATTTGAGATTAGATTATGGGTCAATTACATTACAGTTAGGTTGAGTAGCTAATTCAAGTCAATAAACCTGCAGTTCTAGTAACATTTTAATGATTTTTCGAGGCCTGCGTTCAAACTGTTGAGAGGAAAAGATCCTTGCTCTAGAGACAATGAGGCCTGGTTGAAGAATCGTTTATTAAATTATTGCTCTTTAGAGGAAGCAAAGGACAATATTCGGAAGTCACATCTACATTACACGACATACTACGATTTGAAGTTTAGGGTGAAAGCCACCCTTAAAAAGGGTAAATGGGTTAGGATGAAACAACAGAGGGGGAAGGTGAAAGATAGCAGTGTGTGTTAAAAGGCCCATTCGAGGTGGGAGATATGTACACCAATTCAAATCTGCTGTCTAATGGGGAGTGTGACACTTCAACAAGCTAGCTAGATGTAGTAATAAACATATTGCTTATATGTTTTGTAATAACATAATGGAACATAGTTACTATATTATGTTCTTGGGGGGCAAGGCTTAGTGAGTAGAATGGTGTGGGGAAGAGTAGAATGTGGAACTTTAGTTGAGTGGAACGTGAAGGTTTCAGTTGACCTCCCGCATTTGAGGTCGCTATGACTTTTCTCCTATCTTGTGTGTATTTAATTAAACTACTATTGGATCGATCTCCTGTGTGGCTGGATCTCAGTTACTACATTTAGGCCGATTTGAACCCTGAAGCACATGCATTCTTCTCAGCAGCCTTCACATGTGCATGGCATCCTTTACAAACCCTGGATAACCTGTCAATTATGCCTAGCACGTTTATTTGGGATGAGATCAAGCTACAATGAGAAACCTTGTTTACTTACAAGGTGCTGAGTTTTTTACTTTGAAGCGCTGCCTGTTACTGTACGCGCTGGGCACGTGGGTACTACCAGGTGTCCCACGTACTTCTAAAGTCAACCGCTGTTGCACCCTGCATCGGTGCATGCCTGCTTGATGCCACGTAGCTTGTGCCTCTATAAATGACTTTGATTGTACCTTACACACAATTCCTGCTTGCAACCAGCCTTCTCTGTGTTCCTTCGCGCTGCGACTCCTGCCTCGCACGTCATCACGTTATGGCTCATAGGAGGATAAATGCTTAATTCCCTCAGAAACAAAAGCACAGTGTGAAGGCCAGCAGCCATTTTAACTGGTTGGGAGGCGCTTCATTAATCCTAATGGTATGAGATGAACCACAATCTTCTCAAACTGAATGGGGGGAAGATGGAGGTCCTCGTCCTCGGGCACAAACCAGATCTCTGGTCCCCCAGACACTGGCCTGCAGAGTTAGGCCCGCTTCCTTCTCCTGCGGAGCAGGTGCGTAACCTGGGTGTCATCATAGTCAGGGGTCTGACAATGCAGGGTCAGGCTAATAAGGTGTCATCAACATGCTTTACCATCATACGCTGGCTCAGAGCGCTGTGTTGTGATGCCCAGAGATCTGTGGTTAATGCCTTGGTCACCTCCCGGTTGGATTATGGCAACATACTCTACCTAGGGGTGGCCAAGGCAGTCACTCGACGCCTGCAACTTGTGCAAAATGCCGCGGCGCGCCTTCTCAGTGGCTCCCGCAAAACTGATCACATTTCTAGTCGCCTTCGTGACCTTCACTGGCTGAAGGTGGAAAACCGAGTGAAGTTAAAGGCGCTTAGCTACATGCATAAGATTAGGAATAAGGTGGCACCTAGGTACTTGCAGACCTTGGTGAAGTGCTATTCTCCTACCCGTTCCCTTCGCTCCTCTTCCCAAATTCTCTTTTCTCTGCCTATGGTCAAACTCTCCAGAATGGGCGGTCGCTCCTTTACCTATCTGGGGCCCAAGTTATGGAACTCCCTCCCTCTGGATATTCGGTCAGAGGACTGTTACTCTCGCAAAGCTGTCAAGACCTGGCTTTTTGATCAATAACTTAATGGCCTCTTCTATCTTCTGCTAGCTGCATTATCTTAGTGCCGGGAAACCCTTTCGGGTAGCTGTCGCGCTTT